>NC_140511.1:12481052-14881052 GCF_964339955.1 Pipistrellus hanaki | reverse complement strand
TATCCACCTAGCCAAACCGGTTTGGGCAGATGTATTTAATTTTAAAATTACTATTCATAGGAGCATAGATTGTCTTCCAAATTATTGTTAGGGCATTTTAAATAATCTTTTCTCTGACGTTGAAGCCAGAGTTATTGAAGTGCCTTAAGTCTAAGGCATAATTTGGCAGTCTTTCATATTAAAGATAGCTTCATCAACAAAAAGAATCTCAAGGATCCCAAGGCTCAAAGACATAACTAATACATCTGCAGAATGTCATTGCCTGGCCTCCCAAGTAACAGAGAATTTCCCAATAAGATAATGGGTGGCCCATAAGCACAATTTCCAAACTCTCTCCTACACGACGGGATTTACTCCTTTGGCATTGAAGATATGTGGCAAAATATAGAAGTCACATTTATTTTTTTCATTTTAAAATTATTGATTAGAACACATACACATATCTAGCTGACTCTGGGCTTCCTCTCATTGCTACATAAAACAGAAAACAGATTTTTAAAAGTGATATTAATCACAACATCTCATTATGATGTTCGCAAAAACTATTATAAGAGGCTTTGTATAAAGACATTTTGGACAATTATCATCTAACAAAGTTCTTTAAGACTCCTGGAAGAAGAAAAAAATCACACACACACACACACACACACACAAAAAAAAATCTTATATATAAATGGATAAGCTGGTTTTTACAAATAACAAATCATTTTTCCCTAATTTTAAAATATTACCAAACTGTGACTATTTTTGTTAATTTTCTGCATACTTTATGAATATAGTGTCCCAATTTCTTCATAGAATTTCCAGTCAAAACCAGAAACTGGAATAATGAAACATTTATGGGAAGTATTGTCTTCTGAAATAGTTGGCTTTTGTAATGCTGTGAGATGCTGAGTACATTTGAACGTACTGGTGAACTATCTGTGCCCATGATCTTCCTCATGGCCTTGCACAGCCATTCTAAACTACCCAGCCTGGGCCGACGGCTTCCCGTACCATTGCTGTCCACCTCCCTCAGGTATGCACCCTGCCACCTGAGGTTTTGCATCGCATTTCATCTTAGTGAGGGTTCTGGTTTTTCCCCCTTTAGCTGCTATGGTCAAGCTTCTGAGATACAATGAAAGGAACATTATACCAGATAAATATTGTCTCAAGCTGAGTTGCATCCAAATCCCTCTCTGCCCTTTACCCTGGTACACACCCTGGAAAATACAGCAGCTTGTGATCCCTGTCATGCTCCACCCTTTATGCTGAGAAGGCGGCCAGCTCCAGGCAGCCAGCTTCCAGCCTCTGTTCCCCAGGACCACTCCCTGGTCTGTCTTCCTGTCCCAGGGGCAAGGCCACCTCTTGCAGAAGGCACACCCAGCCCCAAAGCGTACAAGCCCAATTTTCTTTTTACTTACAAAAGAAAAGAGAAAAAGAACCAAGTTTTTTTCTGGTTTTAAATCTTGTTCATTTTTGGAACCAACCACTGGTACCTAAAACACAGCAGGCGTTTAATAAATATTATGACATGAATAAACAAACAATGTAAAGGAGGGAACCAAGTAGGTTTTCTAAACCCCAGCTATAGTGTGGCCTGTGCACTGGCTTGTTTGGCATTCACTCCCACCTTGTCTCTCATGTCCTCACACAATTTAGAAGCTGGAAAACTAAAGACTCCACTTCTCAGTTTCCTCACAGCGGGAGCTACAGTGTGATTTAGGGTCTACTGACCTGGTGCACTGCCCTGAGATTTGGATTTGAAACTGAGGTAATGTGGGAGAGAGCCATAAGGCATTCATGTTGCTGATGCAAATTACTAGGAGCCTCGTACTGGTTAGCAGTTCCTAACTTGAGGGCTTGCCACTTACAGCTCAGTTAGCAGCTTCCCCATCAGTTAGCAGAGATCCCTGGAAACTCAAGCTTCTGCCTCTTCTACGTCTTTCCAGCGATTCTGCAAGCCTCTCAATACATCACAATCAATCTGTGTTTGCCAAAACTGCTGTCTGCAACCTCACCCTATGTAGTACACCCACTGAAGTGTATGACTTCCCCATCGCCTTCCACCACCTCACAACAATTGGTAACTTTTTCTTGCATAATGTCTGTGCTAATGGCTGGTCTCAAACATATTTTATTTTATGGTCTTAGATAAATAAGCAATTGGATATTTCCATTGATTTGGTCAATATTTACAATCAGTATTTCCCCAGAGCCCAATAGCTCTGACTAAGGGCACCTGGACATGAGTATGTACATTTCACTATTTCATTTCTCCATCCTGCTTCCTGCAGGACCTTTCGCACAATCCTACCCCATCAAAACTTCCTCTGGTCTGTATGTACTTTTCAGTTCAGTATATTAACAAATTCCTGTAATCTTGATAGTCATTTTTGTATTTTTAAAAACACAACACAATGAAATACTTTTTTTGAATTCTTTTTCTTCTGGATTGTAAAACTATAGGAGGGAAGTACTATGAAGGATTTAATGCAATAAACAACATATATGTACATGAAAAAAAAGCCACACATATTTAAATGTTTTCTAAAGGGTTTTTATACTAAAATCACAAAACAAAAAAAAGGAGTCAATCAGTATATACCCCTATAGCTCAGAAGTCCTTCCAAAATTCTCTGTACCTAAGCGCTATGGGGCTTGGCCCCTTTTTTCTCCTTTGCTCAGGCTGTGGCTCATGGAAGCATGAGAAATGACTAGTGTTCCAGGTCTTAACATCAAATTGTTACCGAATCCAAGAGCCTGCATCCTAGTATTTTGACTCCTCAGGCATTTCTTTTATCTGATCATAAACAACCCTCCTGTTCCTTCCAATACGTCCTTGCTTTTGGCATCTGGTCTTCCAGGCCTCTTGAGGATAGCACTTTGCTAAGAGCACTGCTTTCTGTATGAGAACACTGGCTTTGGCCAAGGCTAGGTTTCCATGTGCTTCCAAAGTAGCCAAACACCCAGAATGACTGGGCGGTGCTGCGTAATCCCTCCAGTTGTCACGCTGTCTGAGCAAGACTGAGTCAAGAATACATGGAAGAATGTCTTCCTCCCTTTATCTGGGACATGATCTGTAACCAAAGCACATGGATGGAAGTCCCTGTCTCACCATAGCTTCCTAAAACCAGCTCCCTTTTCTGTATGAGGGTGAAATGTACCCATGGAGTTTGATGAGAAAATATATCCCAGCTATTCTCTGGTGCCTTTACCCCCCCCCCCCCCCAGGCTGTGCCACAACCTTCTTCTGCAGCCAACAATAAAGATCCTATGACAAGATTCAATATCATCCCATATCTCATTCATAAACTCCAGCAAAGGGTATGTCCTAAACTCCAACCCAAATCATCACAACTCATTTATTTGAACATCTACTTTGCGTGAGGCACCAGTGATTCTATGATGCACTACACAGGGTCCTCACCCCTAAGGAGTTTGTCACATGGAGAGCAATTAGAGTAACCGCCTTCAACACATACTAGACTGTGTGTTAGAATCAGGAATAACTTGCTGGTAGGACCAGAAAGTGCCTATTATATTTGAGCCTCCAAACAAAACCAAAGAAAATTAAGAAAGTTTCTTTACCCTTTTATTTCTAACAAGTAAGCATGTCTAGCAGAGAAAAATTGTTCTTAAACCTGAAAAAATAGATTTAAACTCAGCCTGTCCTTTAAAAGCAAAGGGGTCAGACCACTGAAATAACACAGAAGATTGGGTTGTCAGTCAGACTCTTACGAACTGGAAATCTTACACAGCTTCAAGCTTTAATAATTCCAAGGATACAAGTAATCACAAGGCCATGTCAAAGCAGAGATAGATCCAGAGCTGCCCATGCAGGATCTTGAGCCTGTCTCACTACATGAAGACGTATTTTGGCCCAGGCTACCTTCTAAGACTTTTCAATTGTGCATGCACAGATATTGTTCACATAGAAAGGTATTGTTTCAGTCATGAAACGTCTCTGTTTTATATTCAGATAGTTATTTAGCTTAAATGACATTTCCAAGGAACTATGCCTGATAAATGGATGGATTCCAGGTTTATTTTCCTTAAGTAATCCTTGAGAGATCCTATATCCTGCTAAAGTCTTCCATTGCTAGAGACTTGTAGAGGGCTGCTTGAGAAGGCACATGGACATCCTTTCAATTGTCAGCTGAGACGGAGGGCTGAGGGTGTATTCAGTTTCTGACTTATTATACCTTTGTCCAGGTGTCAGCAGGGGCAGGTCTAGATATGTGAATCCAGTAATGCTGGGGCCTAGTTAAGAATGCAAATAAGCTCCTTTGACCCTATAAAATAAACCTGCTGCTTGGCTCAGAGGTTTGCTGCCTCTCCATCAGAGAGATGGCGCCCACCTAGCGCCCAGCTTGATGAATCTATTTCTGCCTCTTGGTCTCTTTCTTTAATTTCTTAATCCCCAGCTCCTCCACTCAGGAACCTGACTGTTTCCTTTTCTGTGATGGAGATGACACGGAAAACAGAGAAACAGCCCCCCACAGAGACTCTCCTGCAAGCAGATATTGTTTTCTAAGAAGTCTGGCAACCTTTCAACTTGACAACCCCTTTTCTTTCTTAGAGCCATCCCCCAATCACACTGTAGGCAGGGGAGGGGGGGAGTTGGAGGCCTGTTCTTTGTCTCTTTCTACCACATACAGGACTTCCAAATCAGGTGGTCACCTCTGGGATATAGAACAGGAAGTGAGGCATTAATGTAGCAGCTGTGGAAGACTGGTAGAGAGTGAATAGCTAATTTAGCCTTGTCATATTTTTCCTCTCCTTCGGGAAAAGAGATGCTTTCCTTTCCTCACAAGTTAAAAGAGTGGGACTTCAAACAATCACTTACAGATTCACATGTGCTCCCTGGAGTTTGGGAACAGAAGGATTTGAAGCTCCTGTTCAGAAATGTTAAAAGTAAGAGGCCACCCGGAGTTAGCAGAGAGGGGAGAGAATATAGAGGATGGGTACTACCTCCCCACTGGCAAAGGGCAAACTGTATTTGGTTTGCCCCAAAGGAGACATTGCCCAAAAGGGATCAGATGACCCCACTCTATATGGGATAAATGGGCTGCAATGAGTCTGGGGGGAAGTTGTGAGAACCCCCTGAAAAGGCATTAAGGTATCATCTTTAGTGAATTTTAGGTTCAAAATCCTCAATGGCTCTGGGTCTAAAAATCTTCCAAGGTCATTCAAGAGAGAAAGAGCTAGTATTTTTACCTCTGTCATAAGCAGAGGGCTCCTGAGTCAGATGCAAGCTGTTCCAGTAGGAGACGATTCTTTCTGTCCCTCCCTGTCCAACCCTGTAGAGTCAAGCAACTGGTGAGTGGACAGAGGACAGAAGAACAAGTCTGTGATAAAAGAGGTGACCAAATATATATACACAAGATCTTTAAAAAAATAGTTTTTATTGATTTCAGAGAGGGAGAAGGAGAGAGAGATAGAAACATCAATGTGCTAGAGAATCATTTTGTTGTTCTCATTAAGCTCTTCTACTCTTACCATAAGTTCATTGAATATTCTTATATCCAAGCAGTGTTTTGAACTCTGCATTTAGTATATTGCTTGTCTCCAATATATTTAGTTCTTTTCCTGGAGTTCTGTTCTTTAATTTAGGAGCTTTTTATTTGTATCCTCATTTTGGCTGCCTCACTGTGTTTGTTTTTATGCATTAGGTTGAGCTGATGTATCTCACAGACTTGAAAGAGTGGTCTTATGTAGTAGGTATCCTGTGGGGCCGAGTGGCTCAGCCTCCCCCGTCACCCAAGCTGAATGCTCCAAATGCAACTCCTCAAGTGGACTCAATGCACTCTCTCATCATAGTTGAGCCTTAATTGCTATTGGCATGTTAGTGGGAGGAATTTACCCTCAAGTCGGTTCAGCTACAAGGACTGGCATGAATACAAAAGAGGATCTGCTGCACAGGGGCTAACCTCATAAAGCAGGACTCACTTTAGCAGAGCTCATGTCCACTGAGTTTTCCCCTTGAGTGTACCAATCATGAAGGTGGTTGGGTGGTACTCTAGCATGGTCTGAAGCTGACCACTGGGTATGCTGACTCTGGGGCCTCCTGGGAGGTCCAAGTCAAGATCTTCACTGCCTGTGCCCTGCCTAGGGCCATCTGACATGAACTACACAGTGTCCTGCAATTGGCTGGTACTTGTGCTGGGCTTAGAAATGCACGGAAGAAGCCAAAACTGCCACTAGTGCCAGGCCTTGAGCCACTTAACAAGAGATAAAGGGCACACTGAGGCCGTATGCTGTTTATTTGGGGTATGCGAACCTTTGAAAGAATTTAGGAAAATCAGCAACTTGAGCAAGGCAGGCCTTTTGTATGAAAAAGCTACTAGATAATGGCTCTATCGGGCCCATAAGTTGGGTGGGGTCTCAGGAGATCAGCAGAGCAGGAAAAATAGTGTTAGCTAATTTGATGGAGACTCAGATATGGTGCTTGCCTGCTGGCTCTGTGGGGTCAGGGCTCAGCAAAGAACAAAGGTCTCTGCCAGCACCTTTGTCTGAGAGAAAGCTGCCCCTCCAGCCCTTGTTTTGAAGCCAGACAATTCAATTTCTCCTTTATGTTCCTGTTGCTATTCAAGTTTCTGCTTCAGTGCTTGAGTTCAGGGTAAGTCAAAGTCTACATGAGCCCTTTAAGAATATATTTCCAGTCACTTCTGGGACTCTAGCAGCCCTCCATCTCATTCAGCCACCCTCCCTGCTGATTTTCATAGCCAGAAGTTATAGGAACTGCTCTTCCTGACATTGAAACTCTGGGATTGAGTTGAGGGACTTGGCATGAGGCTTGGACCTTTCACCCCTCAGAGGGGACCTCTACAGCCAAGATACCTTTCCCTGTTATTATCTGCCACAGGTAGGTGTGAGACTTGTTCCATGTCTCCTCTCCTACTACCATTCTCAATGTGGCTTCTTCTTAATACCGTGTTTCCCCAAAAATAAGACATCATCTGAAAATAAGACCTACTTACAGGTTTCCTTCTGAGTGAAATATAAGGCATCCCCCCAAAAATAAGGCCCCCCTAGGCTAAACATGAGAGATTTGGTCCACTGATTCTGAAAAAAATGGAGTCACAAGAAATTCACCAGGAAATTCAGGAATTGGATTGTTATGATGATGTTCCAGAAGATGATGACAATGATTGTCATTGAATAAATGAGTAAATTCTTTTTTACTGTAGGATTCACAGTTTGTCTGGTTTGTGTTGATAGCTACCGTACTACTGTATCTTATACAGGTAATAAATTTCCTTTATTTTCATTTAACAATGAATGTGTACCGTTTTCTTCTTCATGGAAAAATAAGACATCCCCTGAAAATAAGACCTAGAGCATCTTTGGGAGCAAAAATTAATATAAGACACTGTTTTATTTTCAGGGAAACAGGGTATAAATACCCTATTCCACAGAATTCCAGCTGTCCTTCCTTCCTCCAAATTCTAGAAATCCACTATTCCTCAGAATTCTAGAAGTCCTCCCTTCCTCCCAATTCAAGAAATTCCCTATTCAAGAGAACTCCAGATATCCTCTCTTCCACAGAATTTCAGAAATCTATTCCACAGAATTCTATAAGTCCACTCTTCCACAGAATTCTGGATATTCTGTATTCCACAGGATAACTGAAGTACTCTCTTCCACATAATTCTAACAATCCTCTATTCTGCTGATTTCTATATGGCCTCTCTTCTACAAAATTCTAGAAATCCTCTCTTCCACAGAATTCTAGAAGTCCTCCTTTCCTCCGAGTTCTGGAAATTCCCTATTCCACGGAATTGTAGAAGTCTTCCATTGCTCCGAATTCTAGAAATCCCCTATTCTATAGAATTCTAGAAGTCAATTCTTCCACAGAATTCTAGAAATCCTGTCTGCCACAGAATTCTATAAATCATATATTTCAGAGAATAATAAAAATTCTTCCACAGAATTCTACAAGTCCTCTCTTCCACAAAATTCTATAAATCCTTTCTTCCACAGAATTCTATAAATCTTTTCTTCCACAGAATTCTATAAGACCTCTCATCCACAGAATTCTAGAAATCCTCTCTTCTACGGAATTCTAGAAGTTCTCTCTGAGATTTCTAGAATTCTAAAAGTCCACTCTTCCACAGAATTCTGGAAGTTCACTATTCCACAGAATACAGAAGTCCTTTCTTCCACAGTATTTTAGAAACCCTCTATTCCACAGAATTCTAGAAATCCTCTATTCCACGGAATCCTATAAATCTTTTCTTCTATAGAATTCTAAAAATCTTCTCTTCCACCTTTCTTCCACAGATTTATAGAAATTCCCTATTCCACAGAATTCTAGAAATTCTCTCTGCCACAGAATTCTACAAGTAATCTCTTCTACAGAATAGTAGAAATCTCCTATTCAACAGAATTATAGAAATGCTCTATTCCATGGAATTTTGTAAGTCCTCTCTTTCTCAGATTTCTACCGTTTTTCCCAAAAAATAAGGCATCCTCCAAAAATAAAACCTACTTACAGGTTTCCTTCTGAGTGAAATATAAGGCATCCCTCGAAAAGAAGACTCCTCTAGGCTAAACATGAGAAATTTGGTTCACTGATTCTGAAAGAAATGGAGTCACAAGAAATTCACCAGGAAATTCAGGAATTGGATTGTTATGATGATGTTCCAGAAGATGATGACATGATTGTCATTGAATAAATGAGTAAATTCTTGATACAGTAGGATTCACAGTTTGTCTGGTTTGTGTTGACAGCTACCGTACTACGGTACCATATACAGGTAATAAATTTCCTTTCTTTTCTTTTCTTTTTTAAAAAAAAAAATATATTTTATTGATTTTACACAGAAAGAAAGGGAGAGGGATAGAGAGTTAGAAACGTCGATGAGAGAGAAACATGGACCAGCTGCCTCTTGCACACCCCCCACTGGGGATGTGCCCGCAACCAAGGTATGTGCCCTTGACCGGAATCGAACCCGGGACCTTTCAGTCCACAGGCCGACGCTCTACCACTGAGCCAAACCGGTTTCGGCAGATTTTCATTTAACAATAAATGTGTACCGTATTCTTCTTCATGGAAAAATAAGACATCCCCTGAAAATAAGACCTAGAGCATCTTTGGGAGCAAAAATTAATATAAGACACTGTCTTATTTTTGGGGAAATAGGGTAGTCAGCTATGGAACTTTTGTTAAGCTAGATTTCAAGTGGTTCTGGATGATGGCTGTTCTCTATTGGTAAATTTGATGTGGTTGTGGAAGGTTCTGCGTACCATCTTTATTGGAAGCCTCGGGACTTCTCCATTTCTACAATGCTCACAACACCTTAGGCCAGGGCTGTGATCGTGGCAGTCCCATGTATGTGTAGTGGAGAGTTAATGCTCCCAAGGAAAGAGCATTCATTCACTCTTTCAGTGTTATTTCTTCAGTGTTCACTGTGTGCCAAATACTGGTTGTGAAAAGATGACATGCAAGTGTGCAGAGAAGGTATCAAAAGCCTGATTGAAATTACAATGACTAGGTATAGAGGGACTCCGCAAGTTCCTGTCAATCCTATAAGAAAACATCAAAACTAAAAGTTATAGCAGTTCAAAATAGCAGGACTGAAACAATTGTCCCTAATCATCCTTGATTAGAGGATTTTACCCAATTTATCAATGCAATATAATCAGTGGTAAAATCAAGTTTGTTCTTGCATATTCCTAATAAGCTGAAATATTTTATTTATCCGTTTGGTAAATTCAGTTCATATACCTGTGCGATAAAGTAAATTTCTTTTGTCTTGAGCATGGAGGAAAGAATATCAAGAGGGTTTAGGTTTTACTAGATATGCCCAAATCCACACAACTTAAATAATCATTGTCACTAGTCTGGTGCTTAGGCAGACAGTCCACCTCTAATTGAGTCTACATTTACCCAGGTTATTGGCCGAGAAAAAAAAGTTAACCTATTGGCGTCTTAAAAGTGTATGATAATAAACCGAGTCAATTTCCAATAGAGGTGATCAATAAAGCGCTGGTGTGGATGGTAATAATAACAGTTTACAGATGCTCTGCAGCTCATGCGTCATCAACATTAATTTAGCTCCACATGTGTGTAGGCAGAATAATAGGATTCAGACAGGCTTCTGAAGGGAAGATCTATCATATTGATCAAGAGCTGCAGGCAGAAAGATGGATTTTCAGGTCTCATGCATGACAGTGAAAGGCAATCAATAGAGCCCTCCCATCAGACTGGACTGCCCACTGCTTAGAACACAGCTTCACGTTGTGACCTCCTTTGCTCTCAAAGTTCACTTGGAGCCTGATACTCAGCATCAAGTCACCTGCACCCTGTCCAACGTCAAGGGTGGGCTTCTGCTTGCTTCTTCGGTCACATCCCTCCTTTTTGCTTTATGTTACTATGTGGTACCCTACTCTATTTTTTTGAGCTTTGGTTTCACAAATTTGTAAGCAAATTTAATGCTTATTGCTTTCAGAACTGTGGCTCTGTCCTTGTGTTTGTCATTCCTTTTTCCTGCCTGGGCTTGAAAAGTGACCTCTGAACCTCAGTCAGGAGCCTGGGCTCCAGTTCAAAGACTGGCACTTTCCAATGTCACCTGATGCTAATTCTCAGTCACCAAGCTCTTGCCACTGGTTGAGAACCTCCACTACTTCAAGTTGGAATACATGTGCTAATTATTTACCAAGTATCACTTGTGGTTTTCAACTGTTCTTACCAGATGCTGGGTTCTGGGTAGTGGTCTAGATGGCTGCTCAACTTCTGAAAATAGGTTGTTTTTCCCTTTGTATATCTCAGTCTCCTTAGTATAGTCACTATATCAAACCCAGTCCTGTTATGGAATGTGGAATGAGGTCTGAGCGATGAAAGTTGCCTTGACCTTACGAAGGACCATTAATGATGGCAGCTATAATGTAATACATTCATTAATTCAATGAATATTGTGTATTAGTTACTATACATAAGATTCCCACTCTCATGAAGCTTATATTTTAAGGCATACATACAAGTATGTGCGTATTTTTGTTGTTATTGTTGAAACAAGGGGGTATACAATAAAAATCAACATCAGGTAATAAATGGCTCAGTGTAGAGAATTTAGAAGTGAAATGATGAGCTACTTCAAACTGAGTGGTTAGGAAACCCCCACTGGAAGTAACTTTGAAATGGAATTTGAAGTAACATACAGGAGCCAGCAATTGGATGACCAAAGCACATATTTCCAGAAAGGGGAAACATGGGATGAGCCTGAGGATATGAGACTAGAGATAGTGGACAGGAAAGAAGTGAACAGAATGATACTGGAAAATTTGGTAGAGGCTGGATTTTGATTGGCTTTATGAACCATGGTAAAAATCTGAGTTTAATTTAAATATGATGGGAAGACATTTGAGGATTTTAAGAAAGGAAGTAACTTGATCTGAGTTACATTTAAATGAGCACATTGAATTGGCTCAAGTAGTGTCAGTCAGCCTGGACCCATTGGTTGTCTAGATATATATTCTGGCGACTCTTGTGAGACACAGGTAGGGGAGTCCTATTGGGTTACCCCTACTCAGGGAATACCACCTCTAGACACTATTGCCACCTCCTCTGTGTCCAAGCCGCATCATCCCTCAGACAGACAGCAAGGATCTTTTGGCTCTCAAGGAAAACTTCATCCCTCCACAGCATGAAACAGCTATCCAAGAGATTTTATGCCCCTTTTCTATGAAAGAATTCAGTGCCAAGATCCTTAAGGGGGCATGTGGTAGGCAGTTAGAGAGACATAAGCAGAGCAAAGACAATGAATGGGTCATCCAGAGATAAAAATGGATGTGACCCTGAGATGTGCTTTTCATCATTCCCACTGCTCTGAAGCTGGCAGGGGTAAGGCCCTGGATCCATCACACCAGAGTGAAGAGGACCCCAGAAGGGGAAAAAATAGGTGACTGAAACCAAACACCTCAAGGTCATCTTTTGAAGGTAGCATTCATCTTGACCACTGCTGGTCTGGCTAAAGGACAACTTTCAGAAGAGATGAAAATATTTGGGTGTATTTAGCAACAACAACAAAAAAATGTTTTTAATATATCTGAATTTTACCTTTCAGGAAAACTGACCTTTACATCCTGCCTAGTAGGAGTTGAAATACCTATTACTAACATATAGAACTAGAGGCCCAGTGCATGAAATTCGTGTTCTGGGGGGGGTGTCCCTCAGCCCAGCCTGCACCCTCTCCAATCTGGGACCTCTCAGGGGATGTCCAACTGCTGGTTCATAACCACTCACCTGCTTGTCTGCCTGATTGCCCCTAACCACATCTGCCTGCCAGCCTGATCACCCCCTAACCACTCTTCTACTGGCCTGATTGACACCTAACTGCTCCCTTGCAGGCCTGGTCACCCTGGGGGTTATTTCTTAGAATGACTGGCCATCTTTATGCCCCAGGGTCCAAACTAAAAAAGACCTTCTCATGGCCATGGTACCAACTGCAATGACGTCCTCCACCTGTGGATCCCTGCTGAATATATTGCTTTAACCATTTTGGTCATGCTGGTAATGGTAGCCTCCTTTAATGTAGAAGTGACTCAGCTAGTTTGCAGCATGGTAAAAGCCCTGAATCCCACTTCCAGGGCAATCCATGGGATAAATCAAGAGCTGAGCCAGGTCAGTGGGGCATTTCTAGAGAATCAGGCAGCAATAGATTATTTGCTATAGGTTATTGTGGCATAACCATGGTTGCGAAGAATTTAAAGGAATGTGCAAAATCCTTCTGACAATTTTCAATTGATAGAAAACAACATTCAACAAATTAGGGAAACCATCTCTAAGGGAAAACAATGAGAAAGGTTTTTTTGGAGGATTTGACTTATTCAAGCTAACTTCCTGCCTACCCAGCCTGTCTGTGTTGCAGAAATTCTTTTTAATTTTTCTCCTGTTTATTTTTTGTACTCTAATTGTTAGCTACTGTATTCAATGTCTTCTTTTTTATATCCTGCTATTGCCATATTCCATCCCTGAGAACTACTTTCAAGGCAGAAGCAAATGCAGTCCAACAGGTTAAGACTTTTCATATAAAACTAATCTCATAGATATGAGAGGATAGAAATAACAGTGAGGAAATATTAGGAGCAAAAATAGAATATTGGGGACAAGCTATAGTTATAAGAAATATTAATTATGCTCTGTTGACCATGATTGCCTTCTTCTAATTAAAGAAAGGACATTCTAATCTGGCTGGGAGGTGTACGCCACCAGGATCTGGGAATCAGTCTTGGACCTGGCAGTCAACTTTAGAATGTGGTCCATTCTCATTCAAGAACTGCTTATTTATATGGAAAGTTTAACAACCTTGTTGCCCAAAAAATGGAATTCCACCCTACCCCCCATTGTCTAATTTCCCATGCCTGTCAATCCTACTTCCCCATGTAATCTTCTTCCTATCTAATATAAGCAGATGGCTTATGGGGGCATCCAGAGCAGACTTTTGTGGATGACCTTCTACTCTCCCATACTGCCATCATTATTGGAATAAACATTCATATACAATCCTATATAATAAAGAGGTAATATGCAAATTGACCATCACTCCAACACACAAGATGTCCACCCCCATGTGGTCAAAGATGGCTATCCCCATGTGGACACAAGATGGCCACTACAAGATAGCCAGCAGGGAAGGGCAGTTGTGGGAGATCAGCCTAGCAGGGAAAAACAGTTGGGAAAGACCAGGCCTGCAGGGGAGATAGTTGGGGGAAACCAGGCCAGCTGGGAAGAGCAATTAGAAATGACCAGGCTTTCAGAGAAAGATAGTTGCAGGGAACCAAGCCAGCAGGAGAGAGCAGTTAGGGACAACCAGGCCTGAAGGGGAGGGTAGTTAAGGGCAACCAGGCCATCAAGGAAGGGTAGTTAGGGGTGACCAGAACTGCAGGGGAGGGCAGTTGGGGGCAATCAGGCTGGCAGGGGAGCAATTAGGCATCAATCAGGCTGGCAGGAGAATAATTAGGGGGTGATCAGGCTGGCAGGCAAAAGTGGTTAGGGACAATTAGGCGAGCAATTGGGAGCCAGCAGTCCTGCATTGTGAGAGGGATGTCTGACTGCCCATTTAGGCACAATCCCACAGGATTTGGGCCTAAACAGGCAGTCGGATATCCCTTGGGGGGTCCTAGATTGAAGAGGGTGCAGGCTGGGCTGAGGGACACACCCCTCCCCCAGCCATGCACGAAGTTCATGAACTGGGCCTCTAGTTCAATACATACATACATACATACATACATACATACATAAATTAAATAAATAAATAAATAAACAAACAAACAAACAAATAAATAAATAAAATGAGCACAATGTTTCTAGGTGGACGAGATTGTATTTGCATGTTAGGACTGAGAGGCAGCTGAGAGTCATATTAGGAGGTTACTGAAGTAAACTAGAGGGGTGGTGGTTGGACTAGGCCAGGGTCGGCAAACTCATTAGTCAACAGAGCCAAATATCAATAGTACAAAGGTTGAAATTTCTTTTGAGAGCTGAAAACTGACTTCTACGCATGGGCCACGAAGTTTCATTTGCAGTGTACATGCGCACCCACACGTGGTATTTTGTGGAAGAGCCACACTCAAGGGGCCAAAGAGCTGCATGTGGCTCGCAGGCTGCAGTTTGCCAACCACTGGACTTGGCTATGAGAGTACAAATGGGAAAAAGTGTGGAAGGATTTGATATGGGATCATAAATCTTAGATTTTTATCTTGTGCAGAAGGGCTGATGGAGTTGCCATTTTCTGAGGATGGGAAATACTAAAGAGAAAAGCAAGTTTAAATAAGAAAAATGAAAAATCAAGTGTGTTGTTATTGGCTGTGTAAGTTTAAGCTGCCAATTAGATGTTAACAAATAGGCAGTGGGTATATGAATCCGAAGGACTGTGAAACAGACAATTGGGAACTGTTCAATAAAATAAAAAATATATATATTGGAACCTGATTCCTGACACAGAGCTTCTGAATCCCTTGGAATTTCCTGGGTGATAGGAACATCTTTTGTTCTAATAAAGTGATTCTAGTGAGCTCCTGTGGGTAGCTTCCAGATGGGAGCTGGTCATCAGAAAGAGCAAGCTATGATTAGACTCTTGGACTCGTCAGCCCCATTCCCATTATCCTATAAAGGGACGAAGGCTGAAGATTGAGTTAATTATCAATCATGCCTATGTAATGAATCTTTCATAAAAATCCCCAAATAACAGGGTATGGAGGGTTTCTGGGTTTGAGGGTAATGCATCCCAGCTTCACGAGGACAGAAGCACCTGTGCTCAGAAGGACCTTCCAGATCTCACCTTATGTATCCCTTCATCTGTATGCTCATCTGTATCTTTTATCAGCATACACTGGCAAGTTTATGGAAGTGTCTCTCTGACTTCTGTGAGCTGCTCTAGCAAATAATGAAACCCATGGAAGAGGTCATGGGAACCCCAATGTATAGCCTGTCATTCAGAAATATAGGTGACAACGTGGGACTTGCAATTGTATCTGATTAGGTTGCCTCTGTTCAAACCCAAGCTGCTTCACTGGCCAGCTGTGTGACCTTGGACAAATCAATTAGCCTTTCTAATATGTAATATGGATTCATAAAAATATCTACCTCCTAGGCTTGATGGTTGGATTAAGTGGATTTATATGTATAAAGCCCCGAGAATAGTTAGTGCCTGGCACATATTAAGCACCCAATAAATGTACTATAGCTGAATATTAGCCTAAATCACTAGATTTACTTTGTCTTGTCTGCAGAATAAGAAAGTGCACTCTACTCCACCACCAAAACAAACAAACAAACAAACAAAAAACAAAACAAAATACAGTTATAATTAGGCAAAAATGTTCATACAACTATCAAATCTAATAACCAGCCTTCATAAAAATATATATGTTGGCCATTTTTGTTAAATCCAAAGAAAATGTATTAATTTTAACTACAGAGATCAAATGGGGTAGTCAATCTCAATAAAATAATAATTTTATAGAAAAAAATTATTAATTTTAATTAAATAAAGTAATTCATATTTGGCCAATTAAGTATCATCATGTTGTAGGGCAGCTACTTCAATAAATAAAAAAGAATGATTTGTATTTAACACACTGGTTGTTTATCCATAAATTTGTGTTTTTAATTATTTGAAAGCAATTTGTTCTCTTCAGTAAATTAAATGTTCCTCTGTGTAAGTATTAAGATGATTTTATTGGTGACTTTTTTATAAAACAAAGTTAACTTCGGCTTAATTCCTATTAAATTAATGAAAGTTTATTTCATTTATGAGCTTCTAAATCTTTCCTACTGATAGTAAAATTGGGTCACATCACTAAATGTGAGGAAGGAGAAGAACTTCTCCGCCCATAATACCACTACTCAATTACAATAAATTATGTGAAAGGACTGTTGTTATTTTGGAAGAAACTGTGAGGAACATCTGCCAACCCTGAACGGTGACAGGTCTGACTGTGCTATAACATCTCAGGGTTCAGATCCATTTGAAATTTTGTCTGAGTTTACCACCATGCATTGCATATCACAGACACTCTAAACATTGGAAGTACCAAGGGAAGGAATAAAAGAAGAGAGAGAGGGAGTATGGAAAAATGGAAAAAATATCCTTGATTACAGCATGGTTTGGAAGCACTAATTTCTGAACATGGTCCATCACCAGGGACTGGCTCAATCCTGAAAAGTTTCCATTGTAAGACTGATGTGTTCTGTTGAAATTCACCCAAGAATTGCACACCTTCTTGCTGAGGAGTCACACCAGATGTCCTGTTCATGGATGAATAACATTTATTCCTGTAGGTTACATTCATATGTGAGAAAACAGAAAGAGAGTATTTAAGAGCTGGTTAGTCGATATTAAGTTATGCTCAGTGCACTGTATCGGGAATACAAAGCATTTTCCAGATGGTATCATAAAGTCAGTTCATTTTTGCAAAACACCATCTCATTTTTGAGAAACAGCCCTTGTTCTTTCATTCCCCTTGGTCATTTTAGAACTGCTTTTCTTGCCAAAAATGCAACACTTAAACTAGAGGGTCAGGTAGGATGTCTATTGTATTTTATAGAATACGTCTAACAGGCTCTGAGTGTTCAGATATGAATTGATAAAGAGGGTGATAAGGTCATCTGGCCAGGTCATCAGGATGACAGTGCTAAATGGATATTTGGATTCTACTTATACCTTGTGTCATTCTGTGTTTCAATGTATGAGCACTATTCTAACGCTCAGAAATTCCTTTGTGAGTCATGCAAGACCCAACTATCTTTTGATTTGTTTCTCTATCTGCTTATCTTCATGAATTCTGCTAGCCAAATTGTTCAGCTCACTTTCTTCCAAACATTCCTTGTACTTCCAAAGTCATGCCTTTCATCAAACCTTACCTTTAGCCTAGAATGTGCTTTCTCTCTTTCTCTGTCTTGCAAAATCCTTCTCATCCTTTGAGGTATGGACCAAGTCTCCTCTTCAAGAAGACATGCCATGTTTATGTCATTCCATAAAGGGATTTATGTAATTTCACTTAGTCATCACAATAATCCTAAAAGGAGCTATTATTATGCCTTGTTTAACAGATGAAAATATGAGACTCTAAAAAAAAATGCGTATTGTCCAAACATATTATCAAAACCTGGGTTTGAACTCAGGTTTCCTTGATACCATGAGTTCCTTCCTCCGCAGTTGCTTAGTGTCCTTTGTTATAATTACTGCTACTATTACTCTTGGTTTCTTTTCTTAATGTAAAGGTTCATGCTCCTTAAATAAATACAGATATCTTAGAGAAAGGAATAGTATCTTTATACTTCTAACACTGGAACACAAACTGCATGACAGCAGATAATTTGACTCTGCTTTTCACTGTTGTTACTCTAGCACACAGAGCAGTGCCTGGCACACAGTGGATATTTACTAAATAAATTTCTGTATGTCTCTCCCATTGTCCGGCCTTGCACAGACATGTTCCCAGTAGATATTTGTTCTAAATTAAGTTTTAGGTTAAAATCTTCTTGGATATTTATACAATATTTTCTCTCTATAGCTGTTCAAGCCTGTTATCCATCATTTGTTACTGACGTTGTCTACTTACTGAGTATTCTCAAATCATAAATTGAATTATTGGCTCCACTCTTGGTTTCTCTAGCTGACAACCAAGCACCATCATATTTGACTTTAAAGATATAGAACAAGAAGCACTACTTGAGAATTTGTCCTCACTACAAATGGCTTACTAAATATCAATTACTAATTGCTAATTATATAAGCACTTGAATTACATTATTGAATTCTAACAGAACAAAAATTCTTTTTTTAGTAACATGTACTGATTAAAGTATTATATAAGTCTCCTTTTTCCCCCACTGACCTTTCCCAGCCACTCCCAACCCCCAACACATGCCCTTATCCCCTATTGCCTGTGTTCATTGGTTATGCTCATATGCATGCATACAAGTCCTTTGGTTGATCTTTTACCCTCTTTTTCCCCTGCCTTCCCTCTTAGGTTGGACAGTCTGACCAATGCTTCTATGACTCTGGCTCTATTTTTGTTCATCCCTTTATGATGTTCATTATATTCCAAAAATGAGTGATTTCATGTGATATTTCTTTTTTTCTGACTGGCTTATTTTGCTTAGCATAATGCTCTCTAGGTCCATTCATGCTTTTACAAATGGTAAGAGTTCCTTCTTTTTTACAGCAGCATAGTATTCCATTGTGTAGATGTACCACTACTTTTTAATCCACTCATCTGCTGTTGGGCACTTAGGCTGTTTCCAAATCTTAGCTATGGTAAATTGTGCTACTATGAATTCAGGGATGGATATATCCCTTCTGAATGGTGTTTCTA
Source organism: Pipistrellus hanaki (assembly GCF_964339955.1). NCBI lineage: Eukaryota > Metazoa > Chordata > Mammalia > Chiroptera > Vespertilionidae > Pipistrellus > Pipistrellus hanaki. Next base: position 14,862,245 of record NC_140511.1, on the reverse strand, counting down.
ATTTCATGGGACATATTCCTAGAAGTGGGATTACTTGGTAAAATGGAAACTCCACTTTTAATTTTTTGAGGAAACTCTATACTGTTTTGCACAGTGGCTGCACTAGTCTGCATTCCCACCAACAGTGAACAAGGGTTCCTTTTTCTCCACCTCCTCACCAGCACTTGTCATTTGTTGTTAACAATAGCCATTCTGACAGGTGTGAGATAGTACCTCATTTTTGGATTCTACTCTCAGATGATTAGTGACTTTGAGCATGTTTTCATGTGTCTCTCAGCTTCCTTTATGTCCCCTTTCAAAAAGTGTCTACTTAGGTGGTCAGTGCACGTCATAGTGAGTGGTTGAGAGGCCTTAACATATCATTAGCATATTACACTTTGATTGGTTGAATGGCCAACCAGATAACTGGACACAGCATATTAGGCTTTTATTATATAGTATAGTTACTTGTTTGTTGCCATTTTTATTCTTTATGCCTATGTTCCATATTCCCTTTCTATTTCTTTTTACAACAGTCCCTTTAGCATTTCTTGCATGCTGGTTTGGTGGTAATAAACTCCCTTAGCTCATTTTTATCTGTAAAGCTCCTGATTTCACCTTCTCTTTTGAATAATAGCCTTGCTGGGTAAAGTATTCTTGGATTCAGTCCCTTGCTTTTCATCATTTTTGTATATTTTAATCCATTCCCTTCTGGCCTGATGGGTTTCTGTTGAGAAATCAGTTGATAATCTAATAGTAGATCCCATGTAGGTAGGTAACTTTCTCTCTGGCAGCCTTTAAGATTCTTACTTTGTCATTGATGTTTGCCAATTTAATTATGATATGTCTTGGTGTTAGTCTTTTTGGGTCAGAACAAAAATTATTAATCCCATTTCACATTTTAGAAAAGTAGGGCTCTGCAAGATTAAGCAGCTTGCTCAGGACCACCTAGCCAGTAAAGTGATAATCTAGGATTAAAGTCCAGGCTCCAAGCCACTGGGCTCTACCACATTCATGTCTTGTGATATTCTGGCAGAGGAGAATGAACTTTGTAAGCTGGTGTGTTCAAATTAGACAAGTTCTAACAGACAAGTCAGACAATAAATAATGGCTCTATTGTAGAGGGTTGACTATGGGGAAAACTCCAAAATGGTTGAGTCACATAAATATTAAACCTTGGTTTTGTTTACATAGCCTGAGAAATTGTTAAACATTGCAACTAAAGCTCCTGCTTTGAGTATTATTACTTTAGTTGGTGATAACTAGTTTCTATTAGCTCATGGAAGAAAAATCAATAATATGTAATATTATTATCTCTAACTTCACCCTAGTAAAGTGAAGTGTTTATTAACATTTTGAATATGGATAATATTTCACTAAGCTTTTTAAGCAGGATTCCATGTGCTAAATTAACTTTAGTTTTGGTTTGACCTTGAGTCACATGTTTGTTTGTTTTTTACTTCAAGGAGTCAGAATGAGTAAATCAGTAGATACCAGTGAATATTTGAATAAATAAAAAGATGATGAAAAACTTGTTCTAAGTATTTGTAGTAATTTTCACAGTTGTTACAGCTTTGGGGCTGATAAGAGTCTAGTAGTTCTTGTGTCTTCTAAAATTATCTGTAATTGAAAACTTGGTTTAGCTGATTTTTAATTCCATCTGGAGAGTACTACTAAAGTCTTTATCATTTGTGTAAGTACCTTTCAAGAGACAACATAATCAGACAACTTTTTAGACTTTTAGAATTCGAATGCTATCTTTTATTTCACTATTTGTAATATGTAATACTGAACAAATTCCTCAAAAACAAGTGCTAGTTCATTCAACTTTAAGTTGAGGTTAATGTGTAACTCAAAAAATTTGAAAGAGATCTATAAACATACAAAGTGCTTAGGATTCCTCTAATTAAGTTAACAATGCAAATATTTGGTAGAGGACTGTGACATTCTGCTACATTCTTCCTTTGATTTCTGTGTAATATGGTAATAGATTCATAGCAAAGAGCAAACTTTAGTTCATAATTCCTGCTATGTAGTTCAATCCCAGATGATAGGGGAAAAACTGGAGCTTTAGAAATCAGTTTTATTGTTGTGGCTTTATTGTAATTTTAATAAATCAGTAGCTTCTGATAGATTGAGGCTGACTCTTATCTTATTGTCAAAGTCTAAAGTCTCCTGATGTGCAGGCTTTGTATCATTGCTTGAAAGAAGATTAAATAATGTTTCCTTTTACAGCAAATCAGTAATTAATGATAAATTATTTAAATGACTGCAGATTGCCTTTGGCTTTCACCTTGAGTACATGCACTCTAAGCAGATGAGTCTTTAAAAAAGATATCTGATATTCTTTATTAGCAGAAAGGAAGCAGTCGTTGATAACTGATTAAATGGCATTGAAAACCCACTGTGTGCTAGGCTCTGCCCAGGTTCTGAATTTCAGTGATGTCCCTACCTTTAAGGAGCTCACCATCTAGTGGAAGAGAATGATATTCCAATGGCTAATTGTGGAATACATCCCAATATCACATTCTTCTGTTATAAAAATCAGATGAAATAATGGGGGTGGGCGGGTGGGAGGGGAACATGGCAATATGTCCAAAAGTTAGATAAGGAGGATTATAAAATAAAAATTTATTAAATAAACACCATTTAGAAAGTACAAAACATACATGGGAGTCTTGCTGTAGAAGGAGGTGAAGCAAAGAGTTGAACCCAAGAATGTTAGAGGTAATAAGACAAAGGAACTTGCCCAGTGAACGCATGGGAGGGGAGGAAGTATGGATGAGGAAGTGTAGCAGGGAACTTGTCTTGGGGCCATATGAGAGAAAGCAGGCTCCATATCCTGGAGGAAGTTGGTGACAAAGGAACACAGATTCTCCCATCCATAGAAACATCTGGGAAAACCAGCAAACGCCTTAGTGTCTTCCACAAGAAACAGAGAAGTCAGGAGCAGCTGCAGGAAAGGCCTTGGCCACCTTGTATAGCAATGCTTACTCATCCTCATGCCACATTCATAAACCTGAATCAGGCTTATATAGTGCAATGATACATGACATAAATATCACCAAAATACTGGGAAGTTCTCTTGTGTTGCCCTAATCCTAATACCCCCCTTAACTAGGAAATATGAGGCTGACATTGTCAAATGGTGAAGGAAGGGGAACCAAAACCCCAATTACATATTCTTAAGCTTAAGCTTAACAGCTTGCATCAAAGCTGGAAAATATAAAGAATATGGAATAAAACATTTGAGAAACTGGTTACTTCCTATTCTCACCAATGCCACAATATTTTAGTTTGTATCTGCTGCTAGTGTAAGGTGAATTGCGGGCATTCAGCTGAGTTTGCATTTTAAATCATGGAGAAATCACTGAGTGATCTGAATTACCCTAGAGAAGCCTACACAATTAGGTCTTAATGTAAATTAACTCCAATTTTAGGAAACCAGAGAAAGCCATATTTTTATATACCAGAATTTGTGACACGAGGAAGTTGCACCAGCTCAACATTGTTTCCTAGATTAGTCAGGTGGCCATAAGTAATTTTATGGACATCCATAAACAGAATAGTTCCCATCTCTTTCCTGATGCCCTTAATTTATACAAGCATATAAATTTGAATTCTAGGACTTGGTATACCTTATTGTATGGAACTAGTATTTTAATTAAAAGTATAGTGAAATTTTGTATCAATTTCTCTATAAAATGTTTTGTTTGTTTGTTTTTATTGAATTATTTTTAAATTTATTTTTATTGTTGAAAATATTACAAATGTCTCCTTTTCTTCCCCAGTGATCCCTTGTTTTTTTAAAAAAAATACCTAAAATCTTAACAGTTAAAACAAGTAAATTATTTAGACAAAACAATGAAACATTATTCCAGTTTTTGCAAATATACCTTGGAAACAAATTGGAAGTATGTAAGTATAAATATAAATGGTAGCTATTATGTTAAGGTGGTGGTATCAGAGGTGATTGTTTTTCTTTATAGTTTTTTTTTTAATTTTTTTCAAAACTTCTATATAAACATGTTGAAATTTTTGCAATAAGATAATAATTATTTAAAATTTATGTTTAGTAGATTTTAAGCTGAACTCAAGAAAGCATTGGAATAAGAGATGAGCCAGGATATTAAAAACAAAAACAAAAACAAAAACAAAAAAACCTAGAGTTATTCTTGTCTTAATAAATCATGGTTTTTATTTAAAAAAAAAAAAGGAAAAACAAAACAAAACACTGTGGGTGAAAAGTGACCCAGTGGAAAGTGCACTTGAGTCAGTGAGCACACCAAATACCAAGCAGCGTGCGGGAATGTGGGAATGTCTGTTTCCTGCCATTGAGCTGGTGGAATCCTGGCCAGTGGCAGCAGAAACTTGGGGCCTGTTTTTGTTCAGGAACTTAGTGTCTGCTGCCCCAGGCTGAGCTGGCACTCCCCAATTGTCAGCCTGTTCCATTCTGGGCTCCCAAGCCCTCTGGTCACATCTGCACATCCCCACATCACAGACCCTGACAGTGCCCCAGGCCATTACAAAAAAAAAGCTCAGAGGATATGCCAGGGATGAAGGAAATGACACAGGCACTTGGTCTCAAACAAATAAGCAAAGAGGGGAAATATGGCTGGGAACCTAAACAGGAATGCCAGGGAGGAAGTAAACAGGCAAACAAAACTCAAGGCTAAGATCTCCTAAAACAAAAGCCCATTTGTTGGTGAGGATAAGAATCTCCACACCAAGACCAGGGGAAAGAGAACTTCCTTAGTAGCACTGACTTGACAAACATGGTAAAGACCTATGGAATGTGAAGTTTTGGTCTGGTCTTTTAGCTCCAGGTGAATGGGGTGGCTTAAATCCAGACAGACCTTGGCTACTTAACAGAATAAACTTGGAATCCACCAGACCTAAGCTCCGAGGCAAACGCCCAGGTTGTGCTCCAGGGGGCATCATTCTTGTAAATACAATTATAGGTTCTGCAGTGGTGCAACCTGCTAATAATCTCTTAACAAATCTCATGTCAAAGGGATTACTGCTCACTGCCACAGATTCTGAGGTCCAGGTCAATGCCAGGATTGTAGATTACCCATTTTCTCCTGGGCTCACAAACTTCTGGTCCAGATGAGATTCCAACAATTATTGTGGCCTCTCTTTAGCCCTTTGTGCTATACTTTGTTAGAGGGATACTCAGGGCTGCTTACATTTAAATTCTTAAGACTTTTCTAGTGATTTAATTATCTTTAGTTTTATTTCATTCCCTCTTTTCCTAGAATACAGACATAGTTCCACCAGATAAGACTAGAAACAGCTCCAAGTCAAAGACAAGTCCTCTGTATTTCAAATTACTTCAGACCTGATGCTTGGTTACCAGATAAAAACTCTTGATATCTGACCCTATCTTCTCTTAGGGACAAGTTCTCAACTAAGAAACCCCTCAACCCCTCTCATAAGTGGCTTTCACTGGGCATGAAGCTCAGCTACAGATGCAGTCTGCAGAACAGTGCCTGCCTATGTCACAGGAAGCTCTCAGGAGGCACCCAGGGATCTCACTGTCCACTCGGAAATGATGGTCATGTGAATGGGAGGCCAGGAAAAATGCTCTCTTCGGAAGCTCTTTTCAGATGTCTGACCCAGAGAGACTGAGAATTCAGGGGACAAAACAAAGGGGTAGATTTTGGGTTTTTTTCTTATTTAATTCTTGGTTAACAGTCATGTAGGAGTTCAACTTTTCACTCCAGGACAATGTTCCCATTTAATATATTTTATTAAACACTGATCTTCTGAGAAGAGAGTACTTATTTACTTTATTTTTAAATTATAGTTGTCAACAGACCAGTAAGGAAGCATGCATTTCAAGCTTCGGAGGGGAGTAGGTAGAAATCTAACATTTTTCTCCCTCCTGAGATAACTTCAGGGAAATACCAGATTCTAGGTAATCATCAGGAGTTTATGCTACTGAGATATTCTGCTGCATTTAATCCCTGTGCAGAATGTGCTACACAAGCCCCTCCAGCCAGGGCTGGGAGCTGCTAGAGGTCAGATAATCCAATACTATCCCTTTAGCCCATCCCGAACGGCCCGAAGTGAGGGCTCACTCAGTGAGTAACATGTTTCTTTTAGAAAGCTTGGAAGTAGTTGTGAGGGGTGGGGTGAGGTTGAGGGGTGGGAGAGAAGCACATTCCAAGGCCTCTGACTGCTCTGGGGAAGCCTGGTACAAAGGGGAAGTCCACTCTACTTTCAAAAGGGCAGGGAGTTCTAAGATGTGCAGAGATGTAGACTATATGAACTATTTCTGGCTGTAACTCGAGGTAAAATAAATAATATTTGCCAAGCAATGCCAAAGAAGGCCAAAAAATGCCAGAAATGATGGAAAAAATAAAGTTCAATGGCAAGGGGCAGAGAGGTTCAAATAAATGAAGCAATTTAATTTACTGCAATTTAAGAAATTAGAGTTTACAAAGATAAAATGGGAAGATTAGCTTAATAAAAATTTACTAAAGGCATGTGGAAATCCTAGTTATCTTAAGATGTCAGCCAGTAACATGCTACTGCTGGTTTCTGTTTGTTTGTTTTCAATGTAGCGTGACACTTGACTATTACAGGATCAGAGATTCCAGGGGAAATGCCTTCAGTGCACATGGAAATGATTATGTTTGTTGAAGACTCTTGTCCTATTTGTAGATAAACATCTAAGCAAGATGAGAAAGAGCTAGACAGTCACTCTAAGAAAACAAAGATACAGATTTAGGACAGCAAATCTAAGAATAAAACTGCTAGGGAATTTCAATTGTTCAGCTCAGGAAAGTGATGGCGGAGAGATGATTTAATATGTGTCTCCAGTCTATAAAGGGTCATTATCTGGTGGTTTATGACCATCTGTTCTGTACCATCCCTAAGGATGGAAAAGAGGAAATGAGCTTAAACTTCAAAAAAGTAAATTTAGGTTAGACCAAAGAGACTTCCAGACAAAGGTCTGTGTAATATTGCAAGCCTGGTGGCATTTCCTCCTCTGACCTCATCTGGGACATGGACAGACATTACCCATATAGGATGAATTGTATATAGCCTAGCTGGGATCGGTCCTTGAATCATATCAGGCTTTAAAAAATGATGGAATGTCACTTGGACAAAACTTAGTGTCTTCTGCCTTAAAGCTTTGGTCTGAATGAAAGTCCTTATGTCCTGAGTAGAGTTATGTGTTGATGCTACTGACCCATCAGTAGGAATGAACTTTTCGTTGATTCACTGCTAAGATGTGGGCACATTCTCTCACCCCTTTCTGCCTGTTACCCAAATACCACAGAGTGCTGTTTCTGCAATAACATTTGAAGCACTCCCTTGGTTAGGGTCTTGCCCTATCTCGAGGTCTGCATAAAATTCAAAAGTCTTGGTAAGTTGTACCAGGTCTTCCCTGAGCTGGCTTAGTCAGACTGCAGACGCTCAACTGCTGCCTTTCTGCGTGGATGCCAGCTGTGCAGAGACAGTGGCCAAATTTGACATGGTGCCTCATCGCCTGATAGCATTACATGCATCTCCTTTTCCCTAAAATGCTGGTGCCTCCCTTGTTTGGGCAGAAAACTAAGAATTCAATTCTCCACTCAAATTTTTTAGTATTTCTGATTGGTTTTTCTGTCTTTTCTAGAAAACTCTCCTTTCTCCTTCCTTCACAAACTATAGTCTTTTTAGCATCAATACATCCATGGAGAACTTAACATATTAATTACAGAGCTTCAAGTCTATCCTTCTATCAAACTACAACAGACTAGGCAAAAATAGAGATAATTTTTTATCCCCTACACCCAGTTGCCCAATAAATATTTGGTAAGTAAGAGGAAAAATTAATAAGTAAATGATATGTAAGCAATTGTGAAATTATTCTTTAGCATTAAAGTTAGAAATCATCATAGGTAAAAACTAAAATTGTAGCAGAGCAACAGAAAAAAAAAATCACATTTGCTTTAATTTTTATTCCTATTTATAGTTGTAGTCCCAAACCAATTATTGATTTACATTAGTTGGTCTGTTTGGATTAATACTGTTAACAAATGAGTATTTATTGATGATACAAACTACTACTTGTATTTGCAATGTTTTCCTGTCCTTTGTTAACATCACTGATATCTGAACTTTAACTAACTTTATATACATATACTCAAAAATACTAACCTTCTCAGAAAACTAGAAGATATGTATTTGTACTAGTTGGGCAGCATTTAAAAAAAAAATCTTTATTGTTGAAAGTATTGAATATGTTCCTTTTCCCCCCCTACATACCTCTTCTAGCCCATCCTAGGCCTTCACCACACTACTATCTGTATCCATGGGTTGTACATACAAGTTATTTGGTTGATCTCTTTTCACCCACCCCCACCTTCCATTTTTTGAAACTGTTTTTATGAAAGCTGAATAAAAGGAAGGTGGCTTCATTAGATAAAATTTAAACATCTTCAATACTATCTCCATTTTAATTCAGTTTACTTCAACTAAATAAATATGCATTTTCCACTATATAGAATTCTTAGACCTGGATGTTTAAGGAAATAAGATGATAAATTAAAGTTTATTTCTTCAAGAAGCTTATAATCTAGAAGGAAAGGAAAACTACACAGATTACTGTAATATGAGGAAAGGTACTATTAGAGAAAAAAATGACAGAGAATAGCAGGAAGGTAGGAGGAGGGTGGTAAGAGGTTTCATGAAAGATGTGACACTTGAAACTAGTGTCTAAGGCTGGGATGGATAACAATAGGAACTGGGCAGTGAAGTTGGTACATTAATCCACAAATAGGTCAGGAGCCAGCAGGATAACTGAGTGTGTTTTCAGGAAAGTCAAGATTATATAAGGCTATGATGCATTTAGTTAAGGCTGAATAAGAGATAAGCCAGGGCATTGAACTTGAGGATGAGTTGTGCTTACCTCAGTAGTTTATGGAGAGATGTGAAGGTATTGATGAGAAAAGTATAAATAACAGCATATAGAGATCCTGTAACAGGAAAAAAGAAAGACAAGACAAATTACCACCATCTACATGGGAAGCAACAAGGCCTGGAAGATAAGAGGGAGGATTATGGTTGACAATGAAGAAATTAAATGGAGATATTTTGTAGAGAGAAAAAATATAATCTGCAAGAATAGATAATCGACTGGGTAAAATGTGAAAATGAACACACATGGAGTTCCAAAAAGGTTTAAGGTTCCCACCTGGGTTCTAAGGGGAAAAGTGCTTCAAATTAACATATTATAGGAAACCAGTGACGAAGAGATAATCATTGAGGCTAGATACATGGGTCAAGTGCAAATGGAATATGTAGATGCAGTTGCCCAGCATAAATTTCTGAAGCGAGGCCTCTTCTGGAGCTCAGGAGGGAATTTTGGGCAGAACCTTAGAGTCCTCTCCACGGATGCTTTAACCTATGGTTTGTCCTCTCACTGACATAATCCTTCAGAAGACCCTACACTTTGTGGAAGGCACAATTCACTTCACTTCTCTTTTGCTGACATCCTTGAACCAGGCCAGCAGGCGATGTGCTACAAGCAAAAAATAAATTTATGAAACCTTTAAAATATATGAAATGCCCTGTAAATGTAAAGTGTAAAGTGACAATTAGAACTGTGTTCTGGATCATAAGCAAATAGAAACAGTAGCCTATAGGAAGCAAGGGTAACTAAATATTAGAGATTAAATTATCCATAATAGTGAGGAGAGAGAGAGAGAGAGAGAGAGAGAGAGAGAGAGAGAGAGAGAAAGAGAAATATATATATGAGAAAAGTATAAATGATCTCTGAATGCATAATAACCTAGCCACTCAGTGTATATCCTAAATAATAAAAGGCTAATATGTAAATTGTCCCTTCAACCAGGAGTTCGACCAGCAGGTAGGCCAGCCAACCACCCATGTCCCCTCCCCCTGGCCAGGCTAGCTGGACCCCATCCATACCCACCCATGCACTGGGCCTCATATATATATTGAGTGGCCAGATTATTATGCTTTCAGGGATCATAATAATCTGGCTATTCAGTGTATGTGTGCATGTGTGCATGTGTGTGTATGTGTGTGTGTGTGTATATATATATGAGAATGAAGAGCACTCTTCTAGCACTATATATATATATATATATATATATATGGAGAGAGAGAGAGAGAGAGAGAGAGAGAGAGAGAGAGAGAGAGAGAGAGAGAGAGAATGAGGGCATGAGAGTCTCTTTTATATGCCATAGTTGTGTAATTTGGCACCTACATGATAAGTGTTCAGATATACTCGGAAAGCTTGCTTTTTGGGGAGCTGTTCCTTCCCTTTCTTCTCTCTAATATCTCTTCAACTTGTCACAGGATTTAATACCCAGGTGAGAAATGATAATGTGTATTTTTCAAACTAAAGAAACTCATTTCTATTACTTGTTCTCTATTCTTCATAGTGTTTTATTTTTTTTTCCAATTCTAAAAGTCTCAAGGTCAACTTTCATAAAGAAGAGCAGAATCATGGCTATATCCAGCATTGTTAAGATTTTTGAGCTTGTTGTTTTGCTCTATGGTTATACAAAATAGGTATATAATATATTCCTTTTATTATTTGTAAGATGTTGCTTTATTACCTCTATAAATTAACTTACTTGTCATTCATTTTTATTTACTTGCTGTATTAATAATTATAAGCTTAAAAATACTTCTTTACTATTTCAAAAAAGTATCTTGGCTATAAACCTTTCTCATAAACTCTTTGAAAAATATTTTCACAGTAGTAGGTGTGGTCATCTGGCACTTTTAACATGATATTTTATTTTTGTTTTAGGTCCCTTTAATAAATTAAATTGGTATTTCATGAACAAATGAAGTTTTTAATTTAACAACTCCTGGGTAAATAGGGTTGCTTGCCTTTTAAGGCTTCCTGGCACTTCTGTGAAAGCCACACAGACTGTAACCTTTCCGTAAGAATTTGATGATGAAAATGATGGCAGTGATGACTATTCTGGAAAAAAACATTTAAAAATTAGTTTAATAAGAATCCATTTTTGACTTCGCATGATCCAGAAGAGTTTCCTATTCTCACAGGACTGAAGAGCACTCTTCTAGCACCATCATCTGGACAACCAGTCTTTCCAAAAATACAGCTATTAGCAAAGCAACCACTGCACTCATTTCTTTTAAAAATCCAGACTGTAAAACTCAAATCCCAAAGAGTACATTTTTTAAGTTTAAATATCATCTTATTATGACATTTCATTCTTTTACAATATCTGACTGTTTTCTCAGAGTATGATACTGAAAAGTCAAAATAATAAGGTCAAAATTTTCTAAATAAAATGAGTAATTGCTTCAATTTTTTTCTCTCAGTTTTTATTGAAGTTAAGGCCAATCCTAATAACATTGCTTTGCAAAATTTCCTCTCAAAATGGCTGACATAGCCTTTTAAGTTTTAGGCAATAGGTAGTTGGGGAGGAACCACAGTGAAGAGGCAATACCTCAGAGGAAACAAACCTCTATTTTTGCTGCAGAGAGGTTGAGGAAGAAAGGCAGAAGGCAGGGAGCAGGACACTTAATATCTAATCATTGTGTTGTATAGAAGCTGTGCTAATATGAGGTATATGTTAATATGAGGATAATACTGTTTGAATTAAACTTTTTCATTTTGAGATCATTGCAGATTCACATGAAGTTGGAACTTCCGGTATTATGTTACATTAGTGGCCCAGTGCATGAAATTCATGAACAGATGTGGAGTGGGGGAAGGTGTCCCTCAATCTGGCCTGCACCTTCCACCCTCTCCAATCTGAGACCCCTCAGATATCCCTCTCACAATGGGACCACTGGCTCCTAACCACTCACCTGCCTTCCTGCCTACCTGCCTTAGAGTCCCTAACCACCTCTGCCTGCCTGCCTGCCTGATCACCCACAACTGCCCTCCCCTGGTGGCTTGATTGCCCCCAACTACCCTCCCCTGCTGGAGCCTGATCACCCCCAATGGCCTTCCCTTGCTGGGGCCTGATCTTATGGTCCACAACTGCCCTCCCCTGCCAGCTTGGTCTCTAACTGCCCTCCCCTGACAACCTGATCACCCACAATTGCCCTCCCCTGCCATGACCTGCCTCATCCTCCTCCAAGATCTGCCTCCACTGGGCAGGACCAGCCTCCTCCGCACTGTGCAGAGCCACAGGACCCCCACGCTTCACCATGCAGAGCAGCAATCAAGCCCCGCCTCTGCTGTGTGCATGGCCATCTTGTGGTGACCATCTTGTGGTGGCCATCTTGTGGCAGCCATCTTGTAGTGACATCACATGAGGACTTCGCACAAGGGAGACACTACCTAGGATTTTATTATATAGAATAAGAGTGAGAATAGCTACATCTTGTGTTGTTCCTGTTCTTAGGAGGAAAAGTATCCAATTTTGCAACATTAAGTAAAATGTTAACTGCATGATCTCACTCATTTGTAGAATATAATGAACAACATAAACTGATGGACAAAATTGATCCAGAGACATAGAAGCCTTGAACAAGACCATAAAACTTCAGAAGGAAGGCAAGGGAGGGTGGGCAGGGTGTGGGTGGGTAAGAGATCAACCAAAGAACTTGTATAACCAATGGATACAGACAATAGGAAGGGTGAAGGCCTGGGCTGGACTGGGGGTTAAGGGGCACATTGGGAGAGTTCAATGGTGGGAAATGAGACATATGTAATGTTTTCAACAATAAAAAGAACTTTTGTATTTACTCCTTTTGTTTGTTTTTTCTTTATTTTTAATCTTTATTGTTGAAAGTATTACATAGGACTTCCTTCTTCCCTTTCTATTTTTTCTTTTTACAATAGTTGCTTTAGCATTTCCTGTATTACTGGCTTGGCAGTAATAAAATCCCTTAGTCACTTTTTGTCTGAGAAGCTCCTGATTTCACCTTCAATTTAAAATGAGATCCTAGCTGGATAGAGTATTCTTGGATTATGTCCCTTGCTTTGTATTACTTTATATACTTCATTCCATTCTCTTTTGACCTGATGTGTTTCTGTTGGCAACTTTTTGTCTCTCTCTGGAAACCTTTAAGTTTCTTACTTTGTCATTGATGTTTGCCAATTTAGTTATGATATGTCTTAGTGTCAGCATTTTTGGGTTCATCTTATTTAGTACTCTCTGTGCTTCTTGAACTTATGTGATTCCCCCCCAAATCAGGGAAGTTTTCTGCCATTATTTCTTCAAACAAGTTTCTACAATACTTCTTGCTCATTTCCTCTCTTTCTGGCACACCTATTATGCAGATGTTGTTTTCTTTCATGTTGTCCCAAAGTTTCCTTAGGCTCTCCTCCTGCTTTTGAAATCTTTTTCCAGTTGCTCTGCTAGGTTTTTTGTTTGTTTGTTTGTTTGTTTGTTGTGTTTTTTATTTTTATCTTGTCTTCTAACTTGCCAATTTGGTCCTCAGCTTTTTCTAGTCTACTGTTGAAACCTTCCATTGTGTTCTTTATTACAACTATGACATTCTTCATTTCCTCTTGATTCTTACAAATGTTGGTGAATTTTCCCTCCAAATGTTGGAGCATTCTTATAACCATTACTTGGAATTCTTTTTCTCACAAATTGTTTGCCTCCATTTTATTTAGTTCCTTTTCTGCTGATTCCTCCTTTTCTTTCATTTGGGAGGGTGAGGGGTGTTTCTCTGTCTCCCAATTTTTGCTGTTTCTTTGTAATTGTTTCTATGTATTAGATCAAACTGCTATGTCAACCAGATTTTTTGAATTGGTCTTATGTAGTAGATGTTTTGTCATATCCAGTGGTACAGTCTCTTAGGTCTCCTGGACTGGGTGTTCTTGGGAGTCTCCCTGCTTGAGATATTTGGGTTTTCAAGATGTAGTTGGACCTTGAATGTTATTAACCCATTCATGAATAGAGTCTCCTGTTAGAATGTCTGATTATGTGGCTCACTCCCTACCACATTGTGCCAACCATTTTGGAGGTGCTATCAGAACAGCACAAAATATGACATGATAAGCTGAAACCGGTTTGGCTCAGCAGTAGAGCATTGGTCTGCGGACTGAAAGGTCCGAGGTTCGATTCCAGTCAAGGGCATGTACTTTGTTTGCGGGCACATCCCCTGTAGGAGGTGGGCAGGAGGCAGCTGGTCGATGTTTCTCTCTCATTGATGTTTCTAGCTCTCTATCTCTCTCCCTTTCTCTCTGTAAAAAATCAATAAAATATATTTTTTAAAAATATGACATGATAAGACGTGAAATAGAAGGAACAAAATATGAATATATACAAGACACTTATAACCCCAATAAAAGTGATCACCAAATGCCCTAACCAGTTTGGCTCAGTGAAGGGTCCCAGGTTTGATTATAGTCAAGGGCATATACTTTGGTTGCAGGTACATCCCCAGTAGGAGGTATGCAGGAGGCAGCTGATGGATGTTTCTCTCTCATCAATGTTTCTCTCTCTTCCTTCTTCTCTGTAAAAAATCAATAAAATGTATTTTTTTAAAGTGATCACCAAAGAAAACAGAATTATAAAAGAGAAAAATAAGAATGATAGTAGGAAAAAAAATGTAAGAAAGAATATGGGGAGAAAACACAACTAAACAAACAAACAAAAAAGCACAAACAAACAAAACAAAACAAAACAAAAACAGAATAAAGGGGGGGGGGGAGAAGAGACAGAATTTGCAGATGAAGAGCTTAAATAAATAAATTAAGGTTAAGGAACTGGATGAATAAGGGAAGAACCACAGTTTAGAATAGATGAGGATGAAAAGCAGTGAGAAGACAAAAATAAAAAAATAAAATAAAATTATTTTTGAAAAGGAGAATAGAGGAGAAAGCAGATAGGCCTACATTTAGGAAGTGAAACAAGTTTAAAAATTAGGAGAAGGAAAAAGCAAGAGAGGAGAACAAAATTAAGTAGTTAAGAAAGAGAAAATAGAACAGGAAATGGAGTTGGGGCAGAGAAAAAAAAAGTTAAATATGTGAATAAACCAACACAGACTAGAATAATAACACATCAATAAAGCAGATAAAGAAGATCAATTTTAAGTAAGGGGAAAAAAGAAAGGAAAGAAAAAAAACTAAAACAGAAAAGGAAAAAGAAAAACAGGGGAGGAAATAAGAGAAGAGAGGGAGAAAAAGCTTGAAGCTCCAAGTGACCCACTGGTCTTCTGCTTGTGTCTGTTCCACAAGCCTTGGCTGAAAGCAGGTGGGGCCAATTTGCCTTCTTTGCTTCTTATTCCCTCCTCTGTCTCTCCTCAAGTCTGTGTCTCCCTTCTTGTGCCAAAGCCTCGGGTGAGTGATTGCAATCGAAAAGTCCCATGTTCTGGATTTAGAAAATAAAAACAAAGACAAAACAAAACAAAAACAAGGATGAAACCGCAGCTTTCTCTCCCCCCCATACAGTCCTGCTTTCCCCAAGTGCTGCTTTCCACAGCCTTTGGTGGCTGTGGTCTTGAGTCCAGACTCCGCAGCAGCCAGCAGACCTGTGGCTTTTCCTCTTCACAGTTGGATGTTATGCCTGCCACCAAGGGATGCAGCTTTGGTTGTCAGCCTGGGCTGAACTTCTATTTTTCTGAGGGAACTGATAATCCCTCTTCCTCTCAGCCCACTGGCCTGCCACCACTCTGGAGCCCCTGCCACCCTCCTTACTCATCTCCAGGTGTTTTCTGCCCTTCCTTGGGATAAGTTGCCTGCTCAGCTGTGCCTAATTTGTTAATTCCAGGTGGATTTTCTCCAATTTACTTGTATTTCCAGACTGGCCCCGGACTTAGGTATATGACATGTCTGCCTATTCTGCTGCCATTTTTTCTTCTGTATTTACTCCTTAGCAAGTTTAAGAAGTTTCCCTCTATTCCTAGTTTCCTGAGAGTTGTGTGTGTGTGTGTGTGTGTGTGTGTGTGTGTGTTTTGTTTTTGTTTTTTTTTAATCATGAATGGATAGTGAACTTTGTCAAATACTTTTTTCTGTGTTGTTTGATATGGTGGTGTGATTTTTCTTTTTTAGCATGTTAACATGGTTGATTTTCAAATATTGAAGCAATCTTATATCCCTGGAATAAACCCCACTTGATAATGCTGTATAATTATTTTTATATATTGCTAGATTCTATTTCTTAATATTTTATTTAGGAGTTCAACATGATAAGCATGTAGGAGATTAATCTGTGGTTTTCCTTTCTTTTTTTTTTATTTGGAAGTTGTGGAGAGTGATATGATTTTATATAGGTTTTGTATCTGTGTAATAACAACTTCATAAAATTAATTAGGAAGTACTCCTTCCTCTTCTGTTTTCTGGAATTAACTATGTACTAGAATTGGTGTTAGTTATTTTTTAAAGTTTTGGGAGTATTCTCTGGTGCAAGTATGTGTGTCTAAAAATGTCTTGTATGCAAGTTTAAAAGATAAGAATTCAATTTTTCTGTTTTTATTTAAATATATATTTTTATTGATTTCAGAGAGGAAAGGAGAAGGTGGAAACATTGATGGTGTGAGAGATAATCATTGATTGGCTGCCTCCTGCATGTCCCCTACTGCAGATTAAGCCCCAAACCTGGGCATGTGCCCTTGACCAGAGTCGAAGCTGGGACCCTTCAGTTCACAGGCCAATGTTCTATCCACTGAGCCAAACCAGATAGGGAAAATTCAATTTCTTAATAGTTATAGGGATATTCAAATGTCTATTTCATATTGGGAAAATTGTACTAGTTTGTGTTTTTGAGAAATTAGTCCATGACATCTAAATTGTGACATTTATGCATGTGGAGTTGTTTGTAGAATTTCCCTTATTGTCTTTTGGAATCTGCAAGGTCTGTAGTGATATTCCTTGTTTTATTCCTGACATTGGTAAATTTTGTCTTTTCTTTCTACCTTTGTTCATCTTGCTGAAAGTTTGTTGATTTTATAGATCTTTTCAAAGAGCACAATTCCATTTCATTGATTTTCTCTATTGTTCTGTTTTTTGCTTTCATTGATTTCTGCTCTTTGTTTTCTTTCCTTCTGCTGATTTTGGCCTTATTTTGCACTTCTTCTAGGTTGTTGACAGGGGAGTTTATATTTTTAATTTGAGACTTTTCTTGTTTCTAATGTATGGATATACTGCTATAAAATCCCCTTGCTAGATTCTGTTTCTTAATTTCCCCTTGTAGCAAGGCTTCAGCTGTCCCACCAATGGTGATGTCTTATATTTTCACATCCATTCAGTTCCATGCATATTTTAAATTTCTCTTGAGACTTTTCCTTTGACCTACAGATTATTGAGCATTGTGTTATTTAGTTTCCAAGTGTTTCAATTTTTTTCTTTTTCCCTTCTGTTGATTTATAGTTTAATTCCATTGTGGTCAGAGACACACTCTATATAATTTCAATTATCTAAATGTACTGAGGTTTGTTTTATGACACAGGATATCGTTGATCTGTGTTTATATTTGTGAGGACTTGAAGAATGTGCATTCTGCTGTTATTACATGGAGTGTACTATAGCTGTCAATGAGATCTTGGTTGATGATGCTGAGTTCTTTTATACACATGCTGGTGTTCTGTGTATATGTTCTACCTATTATTGAGAAAAGATGTTGAAGTCTCCACCTACAACTGTGGACATGTCTATTCTCCTTTTACTTCAATTACTTTTTGCTTCCTGTATTCTATAGCTCCATTGTTTGGTGTAGGCACACTTAAGATTCCTATGTCTTCCTGTAGATTTGCCATTTTACTATCATGTAATGTCCCTCTTTGTCTGTAGCAGTTTTCTTTGCTCCAAAGTCCATTTTATATTAATGTAACCACTCCTTTGACCAACATTTTAAGGATATATCTTTTTCTGTTCTTTTACTAACACCATGCCTGTATCATTATATTTAAAGTTAGGGTTTTTGTTTTTGTTGTCTTGTTTTTGAGTTAGTTTTTAATTCCCTCTGCAAATCTCTGTTTCCCTTACCTTTTAATCCATTCCTCCTTCTGTTCTCTCCTCTACTCTTTCTGTCCCATATAACTGGATCTCAATGCTCTTCCTCAAACTAAACAGGCACGTGTCCCCTCAGGGCTCTTGCTTTTACTGGTTCCTCTGGCCAAGAAGCGTGTTTCCCTTTTGCAAGGCCCCCTCCCTCATTCTCTTCGGATTTACCTAAATGTCACCACCCTGGGTAAAACAGAAATTTACTACTCACCATATTTCCTGGTTCATTCCTTCAACTTATTTATCTCTTCAGCAGTGATCACTATCTAGCAAACAACATATTTTTTCTTATTTATTTTGTTTACTCTCTGTATCTTGCACAAGCATATGCTCAACTGCTAAGTCTTTGATGTCTATAGCAAGACCTGGCTCATAGGAAATAATTCATACGTATTGTTGAATAAATGAAGGTATTAAAGAACTGGCCCAAGTTTGCTACCCATGTTCACCTGCGAATTATTTCCCTCTCATCTGTCTCCAGCAGCACTGACCTTCTTTTACCTCCTCCAATGAGATATGCTATAGACATAAGGCCTCAGGACCTCAAAGCATGCTTCTCCTTCTGCCTGAAGTCTATCTTTCCATCCCCATCCCTGCTGCCCAGCTAACTAAATTCAACCAGAAGCTAACACTATGTCAGAGAAGTTTCCTCTCACCTCTCATACCAGGTCAAATTCACCACTAATAGGCTTGCATAGCATTGATCACATTTGTAATTACTATTTGTTTGGACAATTATTTAATTAATGTGTATCTACTTTACTGTATGTTGAGATTGATTAAGACAGAGACTGTGTCTGGCTTGCTCTGAATTATATTCCTAGTACTTTGCATAATCTCTGACATACAGTAGATAACAAATATTTGCCAGATGAGTAAAATAATAAATGAATGAATAAATGAGTAATCATTTTAAATTATTTTAGCTTCCAGAAATGATTGGAGAAATTAAGAATTGAAAGAGGAACAACTGTGCAGCTGTTAACTATAGAAGACTCGCCTGTTTATCGACATTAAACCAAGAGGAGAAGAGTATGACTAAATATGTGAGTGTGAAGGTTGAAGGGGCAATGGCCTCTCTCTTCTTTGTGAAGTTCAAGTGATGGCTGTCTGCTGAGGGTTGGAGATGTTTCTCATCTACGGCACCACTGACATTTTGTGCTACACAATTCCTATTTGTGGGGTCTTTCCTGTGCATTTTGTGATGTTTACCTGCACATGTTGCCTCTGCTCACTAAATGCAAGTAGCAAAGCAACTTGGCACTGTACCGAATGATAACCATGAAACTGTGTCCAGAGGTTTTCAAATGTCCCCTGGGTAGACAAAATTGTGCAAGGTTAAGCACCACTCCGATAGATTTTAAGATGTTGAGAGTGCCTGAAAAAAACATTATGAGAAGTGAGACAGCAAGAAAAAGAGGCCACATGTGAGAGAGAATATGAGTGTGATGATAAATGAACTGAATCAGCTCTCATATAATGACAATTAGAAACATCTGAGGGCCCTGATGATCTTTGAGTGACTTAGTAGTGCTCCAATGCATCAGTACATGCAATTGCATTATTTCCTCCAGCAGCGCTCAGCAACACGGATTCAGAAACCAGCAGCTAATAGACTGATCCAAGCTTGGGACTTTTGCCAGCTAAATGTAAGCAAAACAAAAAGATGAGGAAATAAGTACATTTAATATTTTGACTGTGATTTTCTCAGATGTCAAGTGACAAGGAGAGGTAGAGAGAAATATAGCCTAATACACCAGGTCCAAAACTCTGCTACACATTAGAATCACATGGGGAGCTTTGAAAAATCCCAATGGCCAGGTCACACCTGATGCTAATGAAATCGGAACTCTTGGGGTGGTGCCAAGCATCAGTAGATTTAAAGATCTCAAGATGAATCCAAAGTGCATAAAAGTTTAGAAATCTCCGTGTCTTTAGCATAAAACTCTACTCCAGTGTTTCTCCAAGTGCAATCCCACAACAGGAGCATCAACATCACCTGAGAGCCTGTCAAACACAAATTCCCAGGCCCTACCTGAGACCAACTGAATCAGAAACCCTGATTAGGCTTAGCAGCTTTATTTTAGCAAGACCTTGGGGTGACTAATGCATACTCAATTTTGTGAATCAAAACTCTTAGAGAGAGAGAGAGAGAGAGAGAGAGAGAGAGAGAGAGAGAGAGAGAGCTTTTGTTGATGTATTAAAGAAATCGTTTGGAAGTAGTCAACCTTTTTTTTTTGTCCTTGTGGTACAATAGTCTCCCTTACCCACAGAGGATACATTCCAAGACTCCCAATGGATAGTACGGAACCCAATAAATACTATACTTTCCCATATACATATATACATATGATAAAGTTTAATTAGGCTCAGTAAGAGGTTGATAATGATAACTAATAATAAAATAGAATAATTGTAACAGTATACTGTAATAAAAGTAATGTGAGTGTGCTCTGTCTCATAATCAATCTTACAACTTAGATGGCTACTAAGTGATTAATGATCAGGGAGTGTATGTAGAGTGCAGATGCTGGATAGAGGGATAATTCATGTCCCAGGCAGGATGGCCAGAGACTTCATAATGTACTCAGAATGGCTTGTAATTTATAACTTATGAATTGTTTATTTCTGGAATTTTCCATTTAATATTTGTGAGCTGAGGTTGACTTCAGGAAACTGAAACTTTGGAAAGTGAAACCATAGATGAGAAGGAATGTGGAAAAGTAAATGTCCCTTGGATGTAAAGAATGGCATGTAGATAACCATAAAACACGTGGTAAAGAGCAAACAGAATGGCAAAGGAGGCCTTGGTACTGTCCACTTTGGTGCCACACTCGCAGGCTGGCATTGCTTTAGAAAGTATGTCAGACTCACATTTTTTGTTTTCTGTTCCTGAATCAGAGATAAGTGTATTGTCCTTCTATGTGAGAGAAAATGTAATTAGGAAATGTTTAGGATTTTCTGGTCACCTCAGAGTTTCTGCTCTTTGTTCAGCTTGGTAGGCCAAATCCCATAGGACACACAATGTGATCAAGTGAGAATTGTACAAAATGGTGCCTCAGTTCTCAGGCTATGAGATGCTAATGTCTGAACTAACTGCTGTTTTGTTTTGTTTTCAGTTTAAAATTTGGGATGGTGTGTGTGTGTGTGTGTGTGAGAGAGAGAGAGAGAGAGAGAGAGAGGGAGAGAGAGAGAGAGAGAGAGAGAGAGAGAGAGAGAGAGAGAGAGGTGCTAGAACCAAATTGTTTTTCATTATTTTCTTTTTGGAATCCTTCCACCTAGCTTTGGCAATATCCTTCCTCACTTTCCTATAGGGGAAAATTTACACTTGCAGCTTTTTCACCTGCAATTAACTAAGGCTGCCAAGCAATGACTTTATGAAGACTGCAGCAGAATCTTTGGATACAAATAAATACAGGGCTTATCAAATAGCATTCCGAACATAGACTAGTTTTCATTCAAGAAGAAAAATAAGTAATGTAGAATAGTCTGAGTTCAAAACTCACTTAATGAGAGAGTTATTTGTTTATGTGTTTGTATATACTATATGGACAAGGAGAGGACTACATTATACAAACTGGGTTAATAAACCAAAATAAAATAAGACAAAAATCATCTAGTACTTAGCCAAACATAAAAAAACCAGTTTATATGTTTTTTTCTTAAATTTTTCTACGTTCATTGTATTTAGGTGGTGTCTGTCGTGTTTCCTTTACATTAAGTGTTCATCTCCAGAGATGAGGTTGTTCCCATTGACTTTGACTCAGCACCTAGTGTAGGCTATATGTATGTAAATTCCTAACACTCTTCAGAATAGCACCTCAGGATAGCATATTTTTACAGTATTCTGAACTTCTCAGAATGCAAATGAGAACTTATAAAAATGCTAACAGGGGTCTCTGAAACAACCAAATAGATGTCTCAATGATCTGTTCCAGAGCAGTGGTTCTCAATGTTTTCAGATTAGTTGTAGGCCTCCTTGTTTTGAATTTAGAAGTTGGAACCCCCCCCCCAAAAAAAAAAAACCCCAAAGGGTTCTACCAATTCAATTCGTTTTATCCTCACAGAAGTCTTATGAGGTAGGTACTTACCATTGTTAAACTCATTTCCACCTGAAGAAACTGAGATTTAGAGAGATTCGGTAATTTAACCAATATTACCCCGCTGAAAAGTGACAGAGCTGAGATTTGAACCCAGGAAAACTGGCTTCAGAGTCTGTGTGCTTAACCAAACTGCTAGTCTATGTTTCCTTCCACTAATAAATAAAAGATTATAAATTTATTAGTGCATTTAAATCTAGTTACTTTTTAATGAACACATCTGAAAAGTAGTAATATGGATAAACTATTTTACATATTGTTTCATAGACAATATGTAAACAATTCTATCTTCCTCAACATTAACTGCAAACCACTGCTGTAAAGCTCAGAAATCTTGCTCTCTGGAGCATTTCCTAAACCAAATGCAGCACTTATATATTTTACACTTATATACAGTTTTAACGAGCTTGACCACCTGATTTTCAACTTTATAGAAGATTAGAAGCAGAATATTTCAGTGGTTGAAAACCTTGGGTTTTGAAATCACATAGCCTTGGTTCAATCACAGGCACTGCCAACTTTTTCCTGGGTTACTTTATTCATGTTACTTCATTTAAATCAGATTTCTCACATACAAAAGCTCCATAGAATATTTATCCATGTCATGTGAGGATTAAGTGAGATAATACATGCAAAGCACATTGTTATGTTGTACATGATGAGCCCCCTATAACAGAAGCTGTAATGGTCCTGTAGGTAGTAGCAACAGTAATAGCAGTAAGGGGAACTATAAAGATACTACAAATAACCATTAAAGGTCAGGGAGCCTGATAGTCAAATGTTAAGATCAATGATCAATCTCATATATTAGCATACGGTCATTTATTTTAAATATTGTATAATAGGAGGCTAAAGGGCAGAATCTTGTAGCTAAAGACCAGGTGCTTATCAAAATTAAAAGGATTATTATCAAATCTGAGAAGTGATTGCTTTCTGAGTTTTGGAGTATTCTTCAGAAACACACCACTTTGGAAATATTAATAAAGGTTTTTAAGGGAACCATTTCACAAACTGGTAAACAGGAAGGAGTTTTTGAGAAGTTCTGGATCACTTTTTAATAAATAATGTAGAAAATAGAAAATAAATTTCTCTCACTGCTCTGAAACACAGGAAAGCATATTTTTCTCACATCCCATAATTGCCAGACTAACTGTTTCATCCACTGTCTGCAGTTTCTTCACATTATGCCCTCAGGTGGTATGCCAGACAATTTCTTTTGCAATTTCCCAACATGAATTTTTGGAATGCCAATCAAGGCCACATATAAAAGACAAAGGATCAGATCACATCAGTCTGTAAGCTGAAAACTAAATAACCAGCAACATTTACTACCAATCAAAAATATATTTGCACAGAAGATATACTTGCAGGAATTATTCAAAAATGAAATCTAGGTTGAATTGAGAATAGAATATTTGCTAGGCAGATATGTCAATCACTTACTGTTCAATGATATGTTGCCTTTAAAATTTTTTTCTCATTATGTAAAGACATGCTTTTTAAAAAGCCATCTTTATTAATGAGCCATAAATATAGTCTCCTCACCGCCTGCTGCAGAATTTGGTAAGAGACTCAGATGCTGAAAGATTCCAAGTCATGAACGGGTTCTTTAAAACCCCTCATTATAGATGTTTTGTGATTATATCTTGCTTATTCCACCACTGGTCAGAGGCGCTTTACATATCTATTAGCTGCATCTGTACCTTACTCTCTTTCCCAATCATCGACATTACTGTTAAAAGAGAAATCTGCAGAAGCGAGATTAACATGGAGAGTCACTCTCATATTAGCATAATGTCATTTATTTTAAAAAATGTCTAATAGGAGGCTAAGGATAGAATTTTGTAGCTAAGGACCAGAAGCTTATAAAAATGAAAAGGATTATTATCAATTCTGAGAAGAGATTGTCTTCATGTGGGTCCTTTAATTTTTCAGCTAGTGAGGAAATAATGAGCCTTCTCTCCCTAGGGCAAATGGGAAAGGATATTCTTCAAGTGTAGAAGAAGAAAAGTATTTTTATGTGCAGATTCTTCTATACCACGGAATACATAAAATGTAATCCTTATGCACAAACACAAGAATTCCTCTCCTCATTCCTCACTGTGCATACTTCCCTTGAATTTCATGTCAGGACTAACTTCCTATCAGGCCAATTGATGACCCCTGACTGTGTAATGTCAGAAATGTCAATGAAGCAGTAGGATTCTATTGGAAAGACTGTTGGGCTGAGGAAAATAATGTTAATTTAGCCATACCCACTGTTACCAAGCTAAAAGGGTCCGTTTGTTTGCCTGGGCACATCAAAGTCCCACCAGGCACAAACAGATCTTGCAGCAAAGAAAATACGTGTTTATGTTTAGGAAGTGGCCCTAAGTGCTCAAAGACCTGGCTTCCTATTGGCTTTTAGGGAATGGGTTATATAGGGGGAAATCATCAACTCTAGTGACTAAGGGAGTTAGGATCTGGGTCCTGGTCCTGGTCATGGCTTCTACTGATCATGGTCACTGTTGTGGTCATCACTAGGGCAGGGGCATTTGACCACAGCTGACCCTTATGTCAGCCATAGTGTTGCTTCATCTGGTTTTGCCACTTTTCTGGGCCTGGAGCTGAAACACAATTTAGGCATGGATGTTATATCTCTAATTTGACCAAAACTCTGTCTCTGTGGTCAATAGACCTGAGGATTTGTTACTAAGGTGTTTTGTTTTGTTTTGTTTTGTTTTGTTTTGTTTTTATGTCAACTAGAACCTCATGGTCCTGAGGGCTTAATGATTAAGGGAGCGAATGTGCAAAAGAGAGAGAGGCAGGTGAGCCAGGGTATTGGAGGCCTGCTTGAATCAAAAAGTAAAGAAAAGAGAAAAGGCCATATTAAAGAAAGTCTCTTCATGGTGGCACCACCATTTACTTGCTGTTTGGTGTTGGCCATCCCAGAAGTATGAGGAATATTTCAATTGTATGGGCATTACTGTAGTTAGTATGGATGGTATGAACAGAAGAGATCATGGAGCTCATGTCTAAAAAGCTTTATGAATAAAAAAATAACAACAACAAAACAAAAACAAAAAAACACCACCAATAGTTCTTATCTGATTTGGATTTGAATCTGTCTTCTCAGAAGGGCATAGAAGTAATGAAGTCTTAAGAAACCCCATGACATTAGTCTCAGTCTCATAGAAATCATTTACAATGCAATTCTTTCTGAAATATCTAGGTTCAGGAACAGTTTGGAATTTTCAGTGCAGATTTTTAGGCTTTAGATACTAAGGCTTTAGATACTAAGAGGCTGTTATAGGTCCAATATCACGTAGCATTTATTTCACTGTATTATGAGACCTTAAAGTAGGGACTCAGAAAATGGTGATTGTTAGCAAAGGTCCAGCCATCTGTATGTTTATATGCCTATTTGTAAGTTTAATTGTTCTTACATTCATTGGGACAATTTTCAATTAACCATAATGATCACCACTTTTAATTTTTTTTTTTTTACCCTATTTCCTATTGCTTTATATATTTACAGCATTGAGTGAGCCCTGAAGTAACTTAACATTAGAAAGCTTGGATTAAGGAGTCTGTGAAGCCAGATGTTTTTAGCAGCCAATTTTGCAAACACATGAGGAAGAAATAATAACAATATACACACATTTCTCCATAAAATAAAAAATATTTCCCAATTAAATTTATGAGATATTAAGGTACTACAAAGCTGTAGTCATTAAGATAATGTGATATGTGCTCAAAAATCGACATGCCACTGAATTAAGTTGAAGATCAAAAGAACAAACCTAATATTTATAGACATTTGATTTATGACAACCATGTCACTGCAGAGCAGTGAGGAAAGGACAGCTATTTTAATGAATATTGCTGAGACTGTATACCAAAATATATGGGTAGATAGATAGATGATAAATAAAACTTATAAACTTCTAACTCATACCATAAATAAAAATCAGCTCAAAGTGGAGTATAATCTAAATTGAAAGGCAAAATAATAAAACTTGTGCAATGTAGCACAAATTATTTTCTTCATAATTACAAGACAGGAAAAAAAATATCTAAACGGGATATAAAAGATGTATATATTTGATAGACCACATTACGATTGAGAACTTTTGTTCATTAAAGACATGATCATGAGAATAAAAAGGCAAGCCATCAATGAGGAGAAAATATATGCAGCTTAATGAGATACAAAGGACTTCTATTAACAGTGTATTAAAAACTACAGGAAAAAAAATATATCCCATGGGAAGGGAAAGTGGGCAAGTAACCTGAAGAGGCATTTTACAAATATCCTACCTAATAAAAAAGTAATATGCAAAATGACTGCACCTCCACAACACCCACAAGCCACACCCGCCAGCCAATCAGGAGCATGCATGCAAATTAACCCAACGAAGATGGCTGCAGCCACAGAGAGAGTAGGAGGCTTGGGTTTCCCTGGCAATGGAGGAACCCAAGCTTTTCGCATACCCTGGCCGGCCTTGGCCTCCACTTAAGGCTGCTAAGTTTCAATTATAGAAGATAAATAAGTCCCAACAAAAATTGACTGCCATGTCCTCAAAGATGGCAGCACCCACAGCCATAGATGGCAGCACCCAGTCCCCTCAGCCCCACTGGGGCTGCAGGCATTGGGCCCACACCCAAGTGGGTCCAGCCACTCCTTGCACCTGCCTTCAGAGTCCCCCAGTCTCCTCAGCCCTCCACTCCCCCAGAGCTGGCCTGAGGGATGACCAAACGACTGAGCAAGCAGGATGCATGAGACAACCAGGCTGGAAATGTGGGGATAGGGGGGAAGCATGAGGGGCAACCAAGCTAGCAGTGGGGGGGGAAGTTGAGGGTGACTAGGCCAGCAGGGGGGTCTGTTGGGGGCAACCAGGCTGGGGTGGGGGGGTTGTGTAGTTGAGGACAACCAGTCTGACAGGGGGGACAGTTGGTAGCTATTAGGCTGGCAGGGGGGCAGAGAGAGGTGACTAGACTGGCAGGGGGCAGTTGGGGGCAACTGGGATGGTGGGAGGGGGCAGTTACAGATGACCAGGCCAGCAGAGGGGGTTAGTTTGGGGCAACCAGGATGGCAGGGGAGCAGTTACAGGTGACAAGGCCAGCAAAGGGGGCAATTAGGATTGATCAGGTCGGCAAAGAGGGGGAAGTTGGGAGCAACCTGGCAAGCAGTGGGGAGCAGTTAGGAGTGACCTGACTGGCGGAAGGGGGGGGCGGGTACAATAAGGGGTGATCAGGCCAGCACACAAAGGCAGTGAGTCCCCCAGCCCCCACCCCCCCACCCCCTGCTTCAATAAAATAATGGATTTCTGACATGTCTCAGGTGATACTGCTGACAACAGCTGCTGGAGAGAAGATTTGTAAACTTATTAATATGCCCCTGGCAACATGAGCACTCCTCTACTAAGATGGTTTTGTCAGAGTAAAAGTAATAAGTGAGGTCCAGCTGTCCTCATTGGAACTTGCACCTACCACAGTCCATCCTGCCCAGTCAAATCCTACCTGCCGTAGAATTAGGAAATCCTGGAATGTACCTGTCTATATCTAAGTGGTTACCCCAGAGGCTTTCTTGCTGTCCTCTATGCACTGGCACTAACTAATAGTCTGTGGTTGAAATTAGATTTAGCCAAATAGCAACATTAGATGGCTATCTCCTTAAAGTAGAAGATGGATGTGGTAAGAGATTATTTCACTAAGCAGGAGGCTGGCCTACGTTAACCTTACCATCAGCCCCTATCATACATAGGTTAGCATGGTCCCTACATCATCAGTGTTAGTTTTCAACAGAAGAATGTGTTATTTGGTAGGATTGGAAATCTTATGAAGATTATGGAGTGAGATGTGTATACACATTTCCCTTTGTGTCTTCCATTAAGACCAGGACATAACTGTCCATCCATTTCTTCACCCTCCCATGCAGTTGGATGTCCATTGTCACCAAAGGATTGTGAGTCAGAGGATGGGAGACATTAGTGAGACTTTCACCGCTCTTTCATCTGTCCTTTGGCTGCACCCAGTTTTAACCATGCCGTAGAGGTTTGAGGAGCATTACAAAAACGATCTAGAGACCTGATCACCAATATGTTCAAAGGAACCTGGGTCCAGAATGATGGTAAGGTAGAAAACCTCCCCACCAAAGTGTACTGCTCCTTTTAGAACTAGGACAGCATAAATAAATTTACGTATTGCTATAGGCTTGAAGCCACTGTATTTTAGAGTTTTTCCAAAACAGCCTTGAACCTAATAATTGGTGGTTTTTCCAAGGCTGGTTCCATCACAGTGAAAAATTATATAAACAGCTGCTTCACCTTCTTGGTGAAATTGCAGTTTGAAAGAATGTTGAAAATGAACACTAATTGAGGACACTGCTATTTGCTGGACACTCTGCTGGGTGCAGTGGATGAATCCAGGTGAAGAAGATAAGAGCACAGCATGTGTAATTCTTCCAGAGTTTCTAAGTTGCTGGGAGTGCTGTGCTATTTTGTTTCAAGGTGAATTGAGCAGGTGTTTCTTAAAGTGGGGTGATTGGATAATATCTCACCCTCCCCTGTGAGCATCAGAAAATTCCTTTTCTCATGGTATTGCAATAGGCCCACATCCCCCAGGAACCAGTGGGGATGAGGAGAGCATTCCACTGCTAATGTTTACCACCTCAAGTCCAGTCTCCTCCCATCACCATGTATCTTGCCTATACCCTCTTCTACCTTTCCCCAAATCTGCTTCTCTCTGGTTATCACTAGTTGTCTGTGTCTATGAGTTGTTGGGGTGTTTATTTATATTTTCTTAATCCCTTCATTTTTTTTTTTTTACCCAGTCCCACAACTTCCCTCCCTTCTGACAGCCATCAGTCTGTTCTCTCTCTGGGAGTCTGTTTCTATTTTGTTTGTTAGCTTATTTTATTCATTAGATTCCACACATGAGTGAAATTGTATGGTATTTGTCTTTCTCTGACTGGCTCATGGCTCAACTGATTTGAGAGTAGGCAGCAATTATCCCTTACCTATGTCACACCAACTTTACTGCCCATATGTCCATCCTCCCCTTTGTCTGGTCCCTTCTCCCAGTGACCTGCAGGAAATGGACGGGTGGCTCCCAAAAGGGTATGAAGTTGTAGCTCTCTGGTGAAGCTGACCAAATGACCATGCTGGCAATGTCTGGTCTTCACTTTTGCTCCTTTCCTGTTATTAATAATTAGCTAATTACAACATATAAATCACACAACAAAATATAGAAATGATGTATTATAGAACTGTGCACCTGAAACCTATATACTTTTATTAACCAATGTCACCTCAATAAATTCAATAACAAAGTAAAAATCAGACAGCTCAGCTCAACTCTCCTCTCACATTCCCACATGCACAAGAGCCAGGAACTCCAACCAAATGAACATTTCCCTTGGTTCATGTTCACTTTGAAAATGTTTGAAGGACTTGGTTTTATAAGTTCAGTAACAAGTCTATGTGATTTTTTTAAATGAGAGAGAACATGTAGATCTAGCTACTCAATATTTATTTGCTGGTTTCATAATTTAAATGTTAAGATATATTTCAAGAATTCGTAGGGGAAAAATTAATGTGAAAGAAGAAACATAACATTTTACTCAGGAGCTACAACAAATAATAAAACACACTTCAGTTTAACATCAAAATCATGTGTAGACTAGAGGCCCGATGCACAAAATTTGTGCAAGGGGCTTGACCCTCTCATCCCCTCATAGCCACTAGCAGCCCTGGCCCACCCTCACAGCCCCAGCTGGCCCTCACAGCCCCAGTTTCATTCAAAATGTCAACCAGAATATCTCCCAAATGGTCAATTGGCTGTTTGGCCTAATTAATGCATTAGCACTTTATTATATAGGATATTTATAAATGTTAAAGAATGGGAAACTTTTATTTTTGTAATTACTTTTGTTTTACCACAAAATGTCTGTAGAAATTTCTTTTGACATTGGTTTAATGATGTCCTCTCAGTGTTTTAGTAATTTTAAAGAGAATACATGCAGTCTCACCAAGAGTAGGAGGTCATTGTGATGGAATGTGAAGGTGATCCCTCCAGCATAGTGCTACCACCTCTAAATTGGGTGAAGGTCTCACAGGCCTGGGTATCTATCTCCCACTCTCAACCGTGGCTCCCCATGAGAGCATAAGCAAGTCCCTCGATGCATGTTTGATGGTAAATTGTCTCACTAAAAGGGGTGATTATTTTGTACAAATGCTACCAATATTGAGAAGTTTGTGAAACCAAGATGCACAGTGCCTGGCATATAGTAAGTGCTCAATAGATGTTTACTGGCTCACCATCCTTTCTTTTCCCGCATTCATGATCCCTCTTGATGCCATCTTTTAAAATATAAATATTCTCATGGTAGCTATACATATTAAGCTCATTCACACTTGTTATTTTTCCCAAATAGAAAGAGGTGAACCATATTAGGTTTGGCAGAAGAGATAGAAAAGAGAGAACTAAGTTGAAAGGGGGGTTGGGGTGGGGCCGTATAAAGCTCAAAATGTAATTTATTAAATCATAATGTGCTTAGATTATTGGCATCTAGAAGCAAAGCCAAAGGCCTGTACTTCCTGTCACCCTCCTAACCCCTGTAAGCCACCGTTAGGAATAAGGGTTATGCTACTTGTAGGACATAATTTGGTGATGGTGCTAGGGATGGCATAGGCCTCTCTGAGGGACTCACTCTTACTTGGGCCAAACAAGATACAAAATCATTTCTCTTCTGTCTCTTCTATACATTTAAGGCAAAGTCCTGCAAGTGGTAAGCTAGGGATCTCAGAAACAACTTTGCCAGCTTTCCATTCCATCCTTCATCATACTTTCACAATGCTCCTCTCCTAGCATGACTGTCATTCACAAGTAAGGTCCCAGGGAAACTTGCCCAGGGCTCATCTGTCTTGTTTCTTTCCTCTACTGCTGTGGGTGTGTCTGGTTCAGATTTGTCTTTCTACCAGTAAATGCTGAAATCTCAGATTTGAGTGTCAGCCTCGAGTTAATGGAGATGGAAAGCATGGCCTGCTTTGGTATGGACTTCTTCTGCCACATTACATAAGGAAGATTGAGTGTGCCCTATATTCTAGCCTCTTTTTAAAGTTCAATTTTAACATCTGGGACCAAATCACCAACTAAAATATTATCTTCCCTTTCCTCTCCCCCATACATGCATTTACTTCAGGAACACTTTATAGAGGAGGGGCAAGGTTTGGGTAGTATTTCCAATATCACCTCAAAATACCACATTTTCATATCACTTATGATTTCACCTACGATTTTATTTTTTACAGGAAATTTGAACAAAAAGCCAGACTTTAGGTAGATATGACATTTGCCAGATTGCATTTGAATTACTTATTCATAGAAATATTTATCACCACAAGAATAAAATTATATAAGCAGAAGTGAAAGCTCTGGATAAAAAGGCAGATTGAATGCATGTCCTTTCCTCTCTAAAGTGCAATCAGAGGAGAAGAAATCTTAAAACCTTACATAAAATTCAAAAATTAAAGGATAAGAGTTCCCAGATTACACTAATCCATTGTTTGCTCTGTTTAGTGGATGAACATAATTTGTACTGAGTGTCTTCTTTACGAATTTCCCAAATATCAGAGGGAGAAGAGGACTCCCACCTACTAAAGAGCAAAAGGCAGATCCCCTACAAAAATTCCAGGTATGAGAGGCAGTAGAACAATCCTTAAGTTTTGAAGGAAAATAATTTCCAACCTGGAATTCTATAGCTAGCCCATTTTCAATCAAGTTGGAGTAAAATACAGATATTAAGGCAATGTCTCAAAAAAAATTAAAACAAATAAATAAAACAATTGCCTTTCTGCTTCCTTTCTCAAAAGGTGAGTGGAGAACTCTCTCCATCAAAAATGAAAATAACAATAAAAAGGGAGACATTGCCTATAGAAAATACAACATGGAGAAGGCAGAGAATCTGCTGGGTCCTTATAAAGAGAAACACAAAGTGGTAGGTGAACCCCAAGTCCAGGGCAACCAGGCTGGTTTGGAACAAGCCAGGAGACACTCTTAAAGGTGAATGTAATAGAAACCCTGACATCTCTGAACATCTTGAGAGGAGATTTAGTCGCCCCACACTGCCTGCTTGTTCATTCATTTGGTCATCCCTCACTAACCCCCCTGGTGGCCTGGTCACAGGCAGCCGTCTTGTGAGTGTGTGAGGGTTAATTTTCATATTACCTCTTTATTATATAGGACAATAACAGAAGTACAGCCAAATTTGCTTAAATTTTAAATTGTTACATACTAAAACTCCACAAATATTGTCAACCTTACTGGGCCTTCCATACCAAGGGTGCCAAATATAACCAGGAGAGTAAATGAAAAATGCATAAAATTGAGTTTTTTTATTCTTTCCTAATAACTTCTCTAAATAACAAACCTGTTAGGTAAACAGTTCCATAGTTATGTATGAACACTGTTTGCGGCCTTCAGATGATTCTTTTGCTGAGAGGCTCATTCTGAGAAATAATCTAATTTTGTTATATCAATAAAGCACTTTTATTACAGGACATCCTCAGGGAATGTGAATGTATTTGTTACACAGAATCATGAGGTTTTAAAAGAGATGATGTAGATAAAAGATTCACCATAGTGTTTGGTGAACAGAAAACATCCCACAAAAAGTAGCTATTTAAAGACTGAAGTCCATTGAGAAGGTCATTTTAAGGTTGCCAGATGATTGAAGGAATATATAGGTATAGCTGTGACTAGAGAAGCATGATTTGGGAGGTGAGGGAAATAACAGATGAAGTTGAAGAGAGCCAGATCAGATGGGGTGGAATTTGTAAGAAACGGCAAGGTGAGGACTCTGTCTCACCAGCTCCTCCCTAATTGTGAAACCTCCCAAATCATGACTCTCTAGTCATAAAACAATGCTTTGTGTTTTCTGCTCCTTTTACCTGGAATACTCCTCCTGAAGATATCTCCATGACTGGATCCTTAACTTTATCAGGACTGTGCTCTAATGTACCCCCAGACAGCCAGATGCTGTCTATACCCAGAGAGATGCTTGTACCCAATAGACAAGCATCTTATCTCTACCCCCTTACTCTTTTTTTAATAACACCACTACTTGACATTATATAATTTATTTGCCTATTTGGTTTTCTTCCCCATTAAATGTCTTAATCTCAGGGGAATAATTCCAGGGGACAGGAAACATTGTTTTTGCTTTTACTGCATCCTCTATTCAGGGGTCTTCAAACTACGGCCCGCGGGCCACATGCGGCCCGCAGAGGAGTCTGATCCGGCCCGCCAGGTTTTTC
Organism: Pipistrellus hanaki; assembly: GCF_964339955.1. Taxonomy (NCBI): domain Eukaryota; kingdom Metazoa; phylum Chordata; class Mammalia; order Chiroptera; family Vespertilionidae; genus Pipistrellus; species Pipistrellus hanaki. The sequence continues at coordinate 14,828,961 of NC_140511.1, read as the reverse complement.
GGGTAGTGAGCGCAGCCGAGGTGTTACAGTAGGAATTAGTAGTTCATATAGTCCGGCCCTCCAGCTCTCTGAGGGACCGTGATCTGGCCCCCACTTTAAAAAGTTTGAGGACCCCTGCGTCTAGAACAATGCCTGGGACAGAGTAAGTGTTCAATCAACCTTTGTTGAATGATTGGAAAAATAAGTAAGTGCATCAAAGTATACTAAATTATCAAAGGACAGTAAATTTGTATTCAAGATACTTGGAGCTTAGTATTAGTTCTGCTGACACATGTTAGTTTTAATTGAATGCCCTTAGGAAAGATCATTTATTCATTTTTCTAGTTATCAATTATTTCAACTAAAGGAAGAAAAAATTAAGCAGCTGATTCTGTATAGGGTGACCAGAGAAGGCATAGTAAGATGACATTGGACCAGAAATATGAAAAATCAAATGGGAGAGTGCTGCAGAGGAGAAAAGGGGTCCAGGCAGGACCCCTCCATCCAGGGCTCTAGGGTGGGAGGATGACTGCTGTCTCTGAAGAAAGGAAGATGCTAACCTGCGCTCTCACATGACTTCTGTGGTTTGAGCATCTTGCTCAGCTAGCTATCAACCTTCCTTCTTTTAATCCTAAATATGGTAAAGTATCATATTTTGCATATTGACATCTGATCATATGCTATATAGTTTAATGTGTATTATATACTTGTGACTACCATTGTTCAGGAAAATATCAAGGAATGACAAGGGTAATTGATATCTACACATAATTTTCATGTTACAAACTTTTGAACCAAGCCCTGAGCTGTGATTCCAAATTGCCTGTTAGCTGTGAAAATAACACATATCAGGTCAAACATATCTTAGCAATTCTTTTAAAAAGAGCACCATGGGTTTGTTTTAACAACTTTGATAAAAGTCCTACCATAGTTTTTCCCCTTGCAGCTTACTAGTCAAGTCCCTTTGGGCACCTCTTTATATTCTGAGAAGGCATCTGAAGTAAATTAGAAGTGCATAAATCCTTAGGGTTTGTGTGACAGTTGGAAACAGTTTGGCACTTAATTAAAGCATCCAAATCCAACTAATAATAATATTGCAACCTGAAGTGCATAAGAAAGGCATTATAAGCATTCTGTTGAGATTAATTGTGTGGGTAAGATACAATTTTTAAGATGGGATGCTAAAATCAATTTTTAAAATTAATTAGATATATGAGGTCAGCCCCAATCCCCCTCTTACTATCTTGGAAAATAAAGACATCAGTACAACTTTATAAATGACTTAGAAACTTATTCTAACCTTGGGAAAGTGTGTGGTCAATTTCAAGGGTGGGATCTCTGGGGCTTGGTTCAGATGAGCAAGACAAGTTACTCATGAAGCCAAAGCCATGGCTCTGAGTGGTCTACCATCCTCCCCAGTCATAGCTGTTGTCGGTCAAGTTAACATCAATGACTTACTGTCACCTTTCTCTCTGAATGTTCATATGAAATAATCACACTGAGCTGTCTCTACTAAAATCCTGCCTCTCCCACTCTTACTAGTAGCACAGATTAGTGACCCCTAAATATATGTCAAGCACAGATTAGTGCTACTAGTAAGAGTGGGAGAGGCAGGAATAGTCACTTGAAAATCTTTGGCACTTTCAAGGTGACTATTCAATAATCTGTGCTTATATAGGAACTAGAGGCCCAGTGCATGAATTCGTGCACGAGTGGGGTCCCTCCACCTGACCCGTGGGATGGGGCCAAAACTCTGTTTTTTAGGCTAGAAATACAAAATCAGTTAACTAGGCTGAAATCAAGTAGGGCCATATTAACTACAGAAGCTCTGAGGCTAATGCATTCCTTGCCTCTTCTAGCTTCTTATGGCTCCCAGCATTATTTGGTTTATAGCTACATTATTTCTGCCTTGTGGGTTGCATTGCCTCCTCTTCCTCTATCTCCCTATGCTTCTCTTCTTTTTTATTTTTCTTTATTGTTGATACTATTGCAGATGTCTACCATCCCCCTCACTTCTGGCTATCACCACACTATTGTCTGTGTCTATGGGCTAAAGACATGTGATTATTACACTTAAGGCCCACCTGTATAATCTTTTGCTCTCAAGATTCTTAGCTTAGTCACATCTTAAAGTCTTTGCCATTTAAAGTAATGCTCACAGGTTTCAGGGATTACATTATAGACATATATTTAGGGGTCATTGTTGAATCTACTATAACTTCTACTATGACCTATATCTAGTCATTCAGACCCTACAGGGAGTAGGAGCTACCTAAAAGGAAAACCACAGCATAGTTCTTCCAAGGTTTTTTCATCTCACTTTGCACCAGGTAGAGAGTGAAATCAGGAATGTTATTCAAAGTATTTAACAGGTACAGCTTGGGCACCAACTATTCAGAGTCAATGCTGGCTATAGGACTATGCCATGGGTTAAGACATTTAGTTTTGTGACATTCAGAAAGTGTGTGTCTGTGTGTGTGTGTGTGTGTGTGTGTGTGTGTTTTGATAGAAGGACCCTCAGGAGTATTATCTGGGCTACTGGGGCTGTCTGAAGAAGTGGGGCACTCAGAGGGACTGGGGCAATGCTGCTTACATGCAAATAAAGAAGTATTTGTATGTTCTAACAGCTGGTATGATGTTATTGTGTGGACTGAGACAGTGTCAGCCTGAAAGAAGATACATATTTGTTGAATAGATGAACAGAAAAAAATGAATGAATAAATGAATAATGGAATTTTCTCATATAAACAAGTTACTGAGGAAGGTACTATTAGATTTAAAGACCTATCCTGTTCTTCAAATAGCATCATGCAGGTGTTGTCAGTGGAGAGCTCTCCTAGTCCCCACTGGTCCCTGGTGATATCACAAGAAAATGAATCTTCTGAGACTTAAACAAGCATTTATTTACATGAAGTTAAATCCCTGAGTTTCAAAGTTCCCATTTTCCTCTATCATCCATAGAAGCATAGCTGTGACTTCACTGGAGCCAGAACTAAAGTTTTCATTCCAATTGGAGCATAATCTAAGCCAACATCAGGCTAGCTTACTTTGTATTCTTCGTTGCAGTCGTTCTGCCCAATGAGTGTGGAGAGAACACAGGCAAATGAAAGAGAGCCACAAGAGCTGAGCCAAGAGTGATAACTCCCTTGTCTTTGGATTATGTAAAGCCAAATTCCTGTAGGCTTGCAGTGGCCCCACCCCCTCTGGCCAATGACTTATGTTCCCAGGTTTGACTGACAAACACATTCCTTATGTCACCAACTTCATTGTGCATGTGCCCATCTTCCCCTTTGCTCAGTCTCTTCCACAGTATTGGGCAGGGAATGGATAGATGGTATTGTGGGGATTATAAAGTTGCAGCTTACTGGTGAAGCTGCCCAAATGACATGCTTCTAATGTCTGGCCTTCCTTTTGCACCTTTTCTATTATTAATATTAATAACTAGCTGATTGCAATAGCAACAAAGGGGCTACTTACTATATCTGTAAATCATGGGGTGGTCCATCCAGAAGAATTTTCACACATTATGGATTCATGGGGCCACCAGTTCCTTCCTATCTTACAGGCCTAACAGGCCCACTTGTGATGGTCTGAGAAGGAACAGAAGGACCAACGCCTATTCATCCAACTGCTGCTGAAAACCACTTGACATTTGTACCCTGATGCAGAGTCCAAGAGCATGAAAATGAGGATTGCTCTCACGTGGTTGAGGGTCAGTGAGGGACAGCACCACATAATTAGTCTGCACAGCCATGGACAGACCATACTTGCAAATAGGCAAGTAGTGGAGGGAAAGGTCCAAAATGAAAAAAAGAGTTTTGGCAGAGATCAAGCAGTGAGTACACCCAAACTGCCTAGTCATTTTTCAAGTGTTTTGCTATGAGAACTATTAAAAATGGCCAAAGTCAAAGTGCAAATTTAGCCATGATTAACAGCTTCATTTTGATGAAAGGAGGACTCTTAACTGCAAATGTCGTTCAAGGTGGAGGAAGACAAGCACTTTTTGGCTATTATCGGAAAATCTGTTTGCAGCTCAGTCTTTGATTCCTCACTCCTTCCACCACCCCCACCCCTCTACCCCACATACACTGAGTTGAAAATGCTAAATCTATAATCATAGCTTGAGTACTGCCTCTTCCTACTGGTCCCATAGCCATCACCTCATTAGTTCTCTCCTGAACTCCCAGAAAAATCCACTCTCTGGTTCCCAGACTCCTCTGCAGCCAGCCCATCCCACTCAGGACTGAAAACGCCTCTTTAGGAGCAGCTCTCCGAAGTCAGAGGGAACACAGGCAAATGAAAGAGAGCCTCAAGAGCTAAGTGAAGTTAGTCATCAATCAGTTCAAAGGCCTCCAGGGGCTCCTCCCTGTGAGACAGCTAAACAGGCTTCATGCTTTCTCTCTGCCACGCTTTGCCCTCCTGGGACTGGACGTTGCCTTGTCAGCCAGAAGAGGTTCCAAACATTCTCAGCCCTCAGAATTAGTACCTCCTTCAAAAAGCCTCCCTTGGTCCTTCCTTCTTTATTCCCAGTCACTGAAAGGAAACTCTCCTTCCTCGGATTATGTTTTCATTTCTATCTCTGAACTTAACTGCACTCTCCTTTCCCTTATCCTGTGAGCTTCTTGAGAAATGTGTTGTTGTTTTCTTCCTGCATGCACACCCCAACCTAAACCACCACCATAGCCCCAGCTCTCCACAGAGCCAATGCACAAATAAGACCATGTAGCAAACTAATTACTTAGTGCTGGTTGAAAAGGGGCTCCTGGAAAATATGCTATTGTCTGTTTCAGTGGCTAACACATACTATCAATGTATGTTGAAGAAATGAATAAGTGAATGAATGAGTGAATGACCAAAATATGAATAGGTGAACTCCTGGCCAGTGTGGCTCATGTGGTTGGGTGTCATCCTGTGTATCAAAAGGTTGCTGGTTTGGTTCCCTGTTGTAGGCTCAATCCCTGATAGGGTGTGTTCAGGAGGCAGCTGATTGATGTTCTCACATTCATTTTTTCTTTCTCCCTATCCCTTCCTCTCTCTCTCTAAAAATCAATAAAAATATTTATTTAAAAAGATGAATAGGTGAATATAAGAAAGAGGTGGAGAGGTATCAGAAGAGAGCCCAAAAAGTAAGAGAACTTGGGATGGCCAAGGAAGTGGGGTGTCCTCCAAAATGTTTTCTGCCTCCCAGTTTGTCTTACATCCCTTCCCATACTCCCCATAGAGCTGATGGGGGAAAGCCCAGTGTCTGTCTGGAAAAGGGAGCCTGCTGGCTAGAAGTAACTAGATGGAATGGTTTCAATGCAGTCAGCCCGCTGGAAATCCCAAAACCATACCTGGGGGTTTAGAATCCCACAGATGCTATAAACTGTGCTCTGGCCCATGAGGTAGCCCCTGCTCAGCATCTCACTCTTATTGCCCTGCAGAGGTTCACAGCTGAGAGCCAGAATGGCATACAGCAGAGACAGGAGATAGCAAATACCAACACTGGTAATCCTGGTTACATTTGGGACACATTTCACATTGATACATATGAATGTAGCTTCTGATTACATGGTTTTTGCTTAAAAGCAAATAACCACAGAGCAATTATTTTTCATTATAAATATATTTTATTGTTGATAGTATTATAGTATTATAGATATCTCCTGTTTTTCCTCCCCTTTCCATCCTCCCAGGTGTTTTTTTTTTTTTTATTGTAGTTGATTTCTAACTTCATGTTATTGTGATTTGAGAAGATGCTTCATATTATATCAATCTTCTTAAAATTGTATATACTTGCTTTGTACCCTAATGTGTGGTTCATCTTTGGGAATGTTCCATATGTACTTGAGAAGACTGTATATTCTGTTGCTTTGGGATGAAATGTTCTGTATATATTGATTAGATCCAACTGGCCTAGTGTGTCATGTAAGGCCTCTGTTTCTTTGTTAATTTTTTGTCTGGAAGATACATTCAGTGATATTCGTGGGGTGTTAAAGACCCCCACTATGACTATATTGCTATCAATCTTTCCCTTAAGGTCCATCAAGAGTTTTTTAATGTACTTGGGTTCCCCTATAGTGGGTTCATATATCTTTACAAGGGTTATATTTTCTTATGGAATCAATCCCTTTAGTATCATGAAGTGGCCTTTTTTGTCTCTCGTGTGGCCTTTGTTTTGAAGTGTATTTTGTGTGAGATAAGTATTGCTATGCCAGTTTGTGTGCTTTTTTCCTTTCTATTTTCATGCAATATGTTTTTCCTTCCTTTCACTCTCAGTCTGTTGTTTGAGACTGAGATACATATAGGTTCTGTTTTCTTTTCCATTCAGTCAGCCTGTCTTTTGGCTGGAGCATTTAGTCTATTTACATTTAAGGTTATTATTGATAGGTATCTATTTATTGCCAATATTATTTTCTTTATGCTTATAATCCTATCTCCTTTTCTTCTTCTTAAAGCAGTCCCCTTAACATTTCTTGCATTGCTGGTTTGGTGGTAATATACTCCTTTAACCTCTTTTTTGTCTGGAAAGCTTTTTATTTCACCTTCAATTTTAAATGATAGCCTCGCTGGATACAGTAGTCTTGGATCTAGGCCTTTGCTTTTCCTTACTTTGAGTACTTCAGGCCACTCCTTTCTGGCCTGAAATGTTTCTCTTGAGAATTCTGTTTACATTGTAATGGGGACTTCTTTGTATTTAATTTTCTCTCTTTCTCTCTTACTGCCTTTAAGAGGCTTTCATGATCTTTAATATTTGCTATTTTAATTGTGATGTGTCTAGATGTGGGTCTCTGGTTTCATCTTGATTGGAATTCACTGTGCCTCCTGAACTTAAGAGGCATTTTCCTTCACCAGGTTGGGGAAGTTTTCTGTCATTATTTCTTTAAACAGGTTCTCTGTTACTTACTCATCCTCGGCCCTTTTTGGTATTCCTGTAATGCAGATGTTATGTTTTATCTTGTCCCAGAGCTCCCTTAAGCTATCTTCCTGCTTTTTAAATTTTTTTTCTATTTGTTCCTCTAATGGGTTATTTATTTGTAGCTTGTCCTCCGAATTGCTGATTTGTTTCTCTGCTTCATCCAATCTACTTGTAATTCCTTCCAGTGTGTTCTTCAGTCAGATATGTAATTCTTCATTTCAGTCTGGTTCTTATTAATGGCTGCTATTTCCCTACTCATGGTGTTGTAATTTGTACTAAACTCCTTAAGCATCTTTATAACCTTTGCTTTGAACTCTATTTCTGATAGGTTATTTCTTTTTCTGGAGATTACTTATTTTCTATCATTTTGGGGTTGTTACTTTATCTCCCCATTTTAGCTGTCTCTTTATATTTTATTCTTTGTATTAAATAGAATTTCTATGTCTTCCAGTCTTTGTGGAATGGCCTTATGTAAAGGTGTCTTGAGGATTCCAGCAGTGTGATCTCTTTGTTCACTTGAGCTAGATACTCTAGGAATGCCCCTTGTGTGCATTGTTTGAGCACTCCTGTTGAAATTGGCACTTGATTGTTGATATCCCATTTGTGTGAGGGAGCCCCCATCTGACTTTCTGACAGTGAGGTTCAACCCCAATGTTGTTATGTCAGTTGTCCAGTGATAGGGGTCTCCTTAGCCCAGAGGCTGGGTCTGCCTTGAGTCTTACACCTTGGTTGACCTTGTTCTGAGCTGTACTTCTGTCCTCCATGAAGCTGGTCCCACATGTGTCAGCTGCAGGTACTTGATTGTCCTGCTGACTTTTGCCTCACAGAACCTCAAACTGCTGTTTCTACAACAGAACAATTTACAAACTGAAACTTTGACTGCACTCTGAGAATATTTGAACTATTTATCAGTAAACTTGGATACCACTCTGTCATTCTTACAACATCTCTGCAAGATATGAAGGAAGAGGTACACTGTCTACCTGGCACAGAGAAAAACTGACAATGAGCAATATGCCTATTTATGGACAAACAAATCCCTGGGTATGAGTGCTGAGAGCATGCACAGGCCTAAAAGCCTCAGTAACCACAGTCATTCATTCAAGGATTGATTATCTGCTGTGTTGGACACTTTCTTCCAGTGCCAAAGATACAGTAAATAAAGCACACAAAATCAATTCCTTTAAGGTACTTATATCATCAAGTTAAATATTTACACCAAAATAAGCAAATATAGACAATAAATATTGAATAACAATAAATACAGTAAAAAAGCACAATATAAATTAAAGATTTATGGAGGTTGCGTCTAAGTATTAATAGAGTTAAATTTTGATGAATGGCTTTTGACATGAGCCAACATGTATCAGATAGTAGAACAGAAAAATGATGCTCCAGGGTGAAGGAAGGGAGGGATGACTGCAGGTTGCCGTAGTCAAGAAAAGACTTCAGTAGAGAAGTGGACCTTGAACTTGACTTTGAAATAAAGCATTCACAATGATTTAGAAGCTGGAGAGCAGAAAGTATTATGTGAATAGTGGTAAAATTTGCACAGTACAAACATTAGCAGGTTTAAATTAACCATCCTAATAAGCTGATAAAAAAAAAAAGCTGATCTTGTTGAAATCATTCTTAAGAGATTTACTATCTATAATATATATATACATATATATATAATATATATACATATATATGTGTGTGTGAATATATATATATATATATATATATATATATATATATATATATTCACACATGCACAGCCAAATACAACACAGGCTAATGCTATATAATGCCAAGTCAATGGCTGAGATATAAAAGATATTGATTTATATAAATACAAGAAGAAATGAACACATGAATAATTGAGTGGTGTTCATAATTGAGGTCAATTCAGTGACAATCACTAGAATGGTTTTTCTATGTAGAATTATGTGTAATAAACTTCCTTGAACATCTGGTCCATCTTGGAGCTACAGAGCATATGATGGGTCTGATGAAGGGCAAATAGAAGGAGATAAGACATTTAGTATTTCTATCATGTTTCTTTTTATTTTGAAGATTTCTAGGCTCTTCAGTCTTATCAACAAATTAAAATAAAATAAAAATGTTACGTGTATAACATGAGCTTCTGAACTTGGGAGTCATATGCTAAATGACTGTTATTTGCACACCTGTAATGCCTATGCTCCAACAAAGGCTTCCCAAAGATCCATGCATCCTGCCATTCATGCTCTTGTGTACTCCCTTTTCCATGAATCTGGGCTGGCCCTATATAACCAATAGAAAGAGTTAGCAATGCTAAAGTGAGGGCAGAGAAGACTTGCAGTTTCTGCACTGGTCTCTTGGGACACTCATTCTGACAGGAGCCAGCACCCATGTAAGAAGCCTGACTGCTTTGAGATTGTCCTGCTGATAGGAAGCCCTTACATGGAAAGGTGGCATGAAGAGAAAGCCTGCCCATGCCGAGCTATTCCACCCATTTCAGGCCAGGTGCCGCACAGATGATTGCAAAGTAATCTCTGTCATCTGCCCCAGTGAAATATTCAGATGCTTCAAGACACTAACTAGATCTAACTGCAGACATTGAGAGACCCCAGCTGAAAACCACTCAGCTGAGCCTAGTCTGTGTACAAAGTAATATAATGTTATGTTAATTAACTAATAAAACTATAGGAACAAATACAATGATCACCTATAATAAAATCTATAGTTTACTTATCAAAACAATGTATGAATGTAACAACACTTTAACATTTTCAACATTATGCAAATGCAAAACAAAAAAATTTTAAATTATATTAATTTTGGGGTAGTCTTTAAGGCTTAAAAATCCCTTTTATGTATATTCCTTAATTTAACCCAACTAACAATCCTATGAGATATCATTATATTTCCTGTTATAGATTATGTGCTTGTACCCCCTCTCTCCCACAGGTTCATATGATAAAGCTCTAATCTCCAATGTGATGGTATTTAGAGATGGGGCCATTGGCAGGTAGTTGGGACATGAAGGTATAACCCTAATAAATGGAATTAGTGCCCTTACAAGACTAGACAGGATAGAGATGATCTCTCTCTCTCTCTCTCTCTCTCTCTCTCTCTCTCTCTCTCTCTCTCTCTTTCTCTCTCTAATGTAAGAATATAGCAAGAAAACTTTTGTCTGCAAACTAGGAAGTGGCCCTCATCACCTTGACCATAAACATCTCAGTCTCCAGAACTATAAGAAATAAATTTATCTTGTTTGAGCCACTTAAACTGCGGTGTTTTTATTATAGAGGCCCAAATTGACTGAGACACTCCTTCATTTTAAATATTAAAGATTGGGCCTCAAAAAAGAATAATTGACTTGTCCAAGTGCCTGAAACCAATAAGATGTTTATTTTCAAGTCTTTATCTTGCTGACTTCAAATACTAAGCATTTATATTCCTAAGGGCTTGACCTCTCATTCAATCTCTCAGCAAAATATTTGGAAATAATACATAATGTTATATTATACACAAGTGTACCAAAATGTACATGCACTTTGAATGATTATAAAGTCGTGTTTATTAACATACAGTTCATTTTCAAATTTTAAAAGAATCTACAGAAAAATATTTTTTTATCAATGCATGTTTTAAAACTGATGACTGTTCTGGTCCAGGCACTGATGATAACACAAAGCAATGGAATATAAAACATCAATTATTTGTTTTTGGTATTTGTGTTCAGTATTTCTGTGCTCTGAATTCATCAGCTGTTGGTTTTGCACTATAAACTTTATAGTTTATGTGTCTCCATTAAAAAAAAAAGTCTAGTGATAATTTTCTTTGTTCAAAGATTAGTCAAGCTTCACCTATTATTTCAAATCAGTTAAACCTGAAAAGGAGTGAAAATTTAAGTGAGGTATCAGCTATTAAAGTGTATATACATTTTGGGGGAATATATCTTATCTAATAAAGAGGGAATATGCAAATTGACCATCACTCCACCACAAATATGGCAGCACCCATAGCTGCAAGATGGTGGCACCCAGTCCTCTCAGCCCCGCTGGAGTCCCCCAGTCCCGTGTGGGCAGCTGCTGAGAGTGGGCAGCGTGATCAGCCTGTAGAATGCTTGCTTCATCTCCTCAGCGACTAGGCAAGCATTCCACTTCACAGGCACGGAACAGTTGCATCATCACCCCAACTACAAGGCAAGTGTCCCATGCCCGGCTGCAGTTGGGGGCTATGAGGCCAGTCAGGGAGGGCAGTTGTGGGCCATGAGGCCAGTAGGGGAGGGCATTTGGGGGTGATCAGGCCAACGGGGGGCGGGGGGAGGGAAGGAGTTGGGGGCAAGGGGGCCGGGCTAGGGGCAATCAGGCAGGCAGCCGGATGAGCAGTTAAGAGCCAGTGGTCCTGAATTGTGAGAGGGATGTCTGACTGCCGGTTTAGGCCCCATCCCACAGGGACATCCCTTGGCAGTTGGATATCCCCCAAGGATTCCCAGATTAGAGATAGTGCAGGCCGGGTTGAGGGACACCCCCTTGCATGAATTTCATGCACCAGTCCACTAATATATATATATATATATATATATATATATATATATATATATATAGTCAAGCAATTAGGTTCCAAAGACTCTATTGTCCAAATGTAATAACCAATGTTTATTAAACTTCCTATAATCAAAGCACTACCTAAGCAATTTCTATGCAGTGACTCTCATTTAATCCCTGTAAAAATGCTGTAAGGAAGTTATTACCACCATCACCATCTGCATCACCATCCTCTTCTTCATATCAGATAAAGAAACCAAGGCACAAAAGTGTTAGTCAAATTAGCAAGCATATCAGTTAGCTCGTCAGCTCTGAGATTTGGACTCAGGCAATCTGACCTAAGAGCCCAGCTCTGAATCTCTACACTACACTTCCAGTTACTGAGCGTGGCCGTCAGTGTTCTAGCCATTGAGACTGCCCCCTCTCAGACCTGGTACATGCACCACAGTGCTGGGATGGAATAGGTGTTTCATTGCAGACCACTGTTTTGTATATCATCATCCAGAATACTGTTGTCTAACTCTGTTCCACCATTCATTCATTCACTCACTCATTTAAGCATTTACTCATTTATTCATTCAGCAAATACTTATGGATCGCTTACTTCATGCCAAGCTTTTTGGCAACTGTGTGACTGGGTCTCTGCACAAGAGTCTCACCATCCTACTTGCCTTCATGTTCTCTCTGTGGTGTCTCCAACCAGCACAGACCATTCCTGGCATCTGAATCCTCCTTTCAGCTCATATAAAGCACTTTATATTCATTAGCATTCTATTGCTCCTTACAACAAACCCTTAAGGAAGTAGCCATTATTATTGATTCCTCTTTACAGACAAGAGTTCGACTTTTACTTTTTACTCAAACTTCTCCATCAAAAGATCTCTTAGAAAAGTCTTCCCTAAGGGGGGCAGCCAGCACAAGGGAGGGGGACCCGACCCAGTGGTTCTGAACCAGGGGATGTTCAATGCTGATTTATTGCCATCAGCCATGTGAGTGTCACAATTTGATACTAATAATAAAGTACAAAGACTCGCAAGCGATTCACCTTAAGAAAAATAAATTTGCTGGGCTTCAAAGTTCTCTGTAAGAAACCAGCTTGTACCTGCATTTCTCTAGTCTTCAGTAGAGTCTAAGGAGGGGTACTAAGCTTGAGGGTGCCGGCACCACACCAGCAGGGAACTTCTGTGCCAAGGCCTGGAGAAGTGGCCATCAGAAATGGTGGCTTGTCCGAGGTCACAGAGAATTAGGACTGAAACTACTTCCTAATTTTCTAATCTGGAGTTAATATTTTTTTTTTAGCTCCATGACAGCCTGTCACACTTTTTCACTTCAGATGTGCCTTTGAGAGTCAGCCCAGAAACCTGGTTTCAGCAGGTGGGACCAGGGCCATATTAGGCCAGGATGAGTCCTCTTACTTTGGCCACACCTCCAGGATGGCTTCTTCCAGCATCAGCAATTCCTGCCAGGGCCTGCCAACAGCTCCCAAGCTCAGACCTCACATTCTCGCCTAATTATTTTTTCACCATTTCAAAGCAAATTTCTCTAGAAAAAGATTGGCCTATCACTTGTCAAAATTTCTAGGCACTCTGATTTTTTTATTTTAAAGGTGCTGTCATTTTCACACAAATATGCATAAATCAGGAAAGTGTAGTGTCGAATATATCTGAGCCCTGAAGGGTTTGAGACAAAATCAGAAGCAATCAATGAGATTTTTCATGGACCTCGGCTCATTTACATTCTGCTAATTTACTGAGATAGAGTGGAGCCTGGCAGCTAATGACTCGGTTCTTAATGCTGGAGTGTTTTGTGTAAATGAAAACCTGCCAGCCTGTTTTTTGAGAAAAATAACCGTCTAAAGACAGAATTATTTATTATTATAAATGTTTAAACTTCTATATTTAAACATGCAAAAAGAGACATAAAACATCTTAACTAAATCAATCTCTGAAAGAACTGAGCAATGGCTTTCAGCTCCTGAAGGACTGGTTTTAAATTTAGTGCCTCTTGAAGAATTGGAGTCATTTTGGTTGCAAATGTGAATTGTTTGTACAGAAGGCCTAGGGGGTGTTGTTGTAACTTCTTAGTTTTAGATCTACAAAGTGCAAATGACTAGGACAGATGCAATCCCCCATTGTAGGAGGCTGTGGCTTGGAACTCAGACACAAGGAGATGGTTGAGAGGGGCAGAAGGGAGCCTCTCTTTATCTTCCTTATCATTCTGACCAAATGAAAGGTATCAACAGAGGATTTTGAACTGATTGGCATGTTTATGCAAACACAGGAAGCCAGGGGAAGGAACAAACCAATGAAGAGATTTTAGTTTTGTTTTTCCCCCCAAGTAAATATAAAAGACAGAGGAAATGCTGATAGATTGGCTTTGATAGCTTTCCTCCAAATTTAAAGCAAAACACTTTGTCTGGGTTTGGGAAGTACTTTTGAGGACCTAATGGAATTGTTACTTAAAATAGGCTGGGACCACATATAATAGGCTCTGGCCGATTACACTCCAAGCTGGTCCATGATCAGCCTAAGGTCCATTAGCTTCTGGAGTCCACACAGGAGCCTCATTCTAAAGCAAATCGTCAAAAACAGAGAAGCCCTAATCTAGAGTGTCTGGTTCTAAAATTGTATTAAATTGAAATTGGTAGACAGAGGACTTGAAGTCTAACATGTAATTGTGAATTATACCTCTGCTAAGTAATCAATATGGAAGTAAAACAGAAATTTTATAGTAATGTAGACAGGTTTAGGGGATTTTTAGAATTGGGGTCCATGGAAAAAACACAGGGCTACAGACTGGGAGAAGGTACATCTCCATATCAGAAGGAAGCCAGGTGCAGTTACATCTCCATAAGACAAGGAGGCAGCAACAGGTATATTTCCACAAGACAAGGGAACTGGAAATAGCCAAAAAAAAAAAAAAAAAAAAAAAATGGTTTATATTTACAAAATAAAGAAAGAGGAAAAGCCCAGAGGAATGGAAGGATAACAAGGGAGGAGGGCCTCATTATAGTAACCAATTCGAAAGGAAATATTGACAATCAGAGGGGATATCAGGACACAGGGACTGCAGCCTTTATAAATCATGGAAACAGGAAGTCTGTGGGATCCTTTCCCCGCTCCCCACCTGGGAGTTAGTTCTGTGGGGCTCTTACCTCCCCTCACATTGGAGTCTGTACTTGTTCTTAAATAAATCTCCACCTTTCCTAAATTATCTTCTGTCTGTGGATTCATTCTTAGACTCTGGTGAACAAAGAATACAGGTTCCAGCCCAAGAATTCCATATCAGAAGCAATCGAGAGTTTAGCTGGGACAACGGGGTTTCTGGCCTTGGTAGCAGACTCAGGGAGTGCCTTCAAGTGGCTTTATTCTCTTCACATGTATGGGGTGCAATACATCAGATATTCATAAGTCAGGGCAGTGTATAAAAATAGCAATTATTGAGTACTACCTACAGGTCAGGCACTGGGCTAAGTGTTTTGCATACATAATCTTCAACCCTACGTGATACGTATTCTTGTTAACATCCCCAAGAGAAGACAGAGTTGGGAAGGTTAACTAACTTTCCCAGCGTGACAGAGCTGATAAGTGGCAGAGACAGGATTTGACCTCCTGCTGTCAGAACCCAGAACCTTCAGAATGCAGTGCAAAGAATGCCTCTCCATCGGAATGACCAGGGTGCTAGTAAAAATGTCTCCCAGGTAGGCACATCCAGGTAGGAAGAAGAGAAATAGCCTCTAGAGATCAGGATGATGCACCCAAAAAAGCTACAGAGCAGGATGCACACAGGCTACAATGAAGGGACAGACCCCACATGCCAGGTCCCAGGAAATGAAACTTAAATGTTTGATGTAATCTTACTTGGATCATGCTATTTTTCCAAAGTTTGCTACTTTTGAGTAGCCTATGACCTACTTAGGGACAACTATCTTCAAGTAGAGGTAGGTAGATTCTTATTTCACAGGCCTTGGGAAAATTAGAAGGTGATCATTTCCTCTTTCTTCTTCCTCTTCTCTCAAATGCAAACGGCCCAGACTCTCACAGGCATAAGACAAATGCCTGGATGCCAGGTGCAAGATCTACATGTAAGATAGAATCTGGCCCCTCAGCGAGCTTAGGGAAACAAAAATCTAAGGTGAATGGGTTGAACTCTCTCTACCCTTCACAACACACAGTCTTATATTGTACTAGAGGCCTAATGCACAAAATTCGTTCAAGAGTAGGCCTTCCTTCCCCGCAGCTGCTGGCACCAACTTCCCTTTAGCACCCAGGACCCAGGCTTCCTTCACAGCCCAGTTTCTTTCAGATTCTGAAAGGACATCCAGTCTAATTAGCATATCATGCTTTTATTATTATAGATTGGCTGCTCATGTGATGTATTTGTACTCTCTGAACTGGTCTGATTTTTGTTTGTTTGGTGTTTTGCTTTTTGTTGTTTTTATATCTATCTACAGATAATGTTATGGTGACAATTTATTTTAAAAAATATAGTTCATGCCAATAAAATGGGATTTAATTTTTATGGCCTTTCTATCCACCATACTCCCTGGTCCCCAAACCCAATTGCCAATCTTACATCTTGAATTATGAGGCTAGTTGATTTCATACTTCACATTTATTTCATCCTTTTTATTCCCTTAACTCTTTTTATATTCAATAATATGGTGTTGATTTTGCATATTTGGCATTTGCACTATGCAGGAAATCCTTTGTTGAACCAACAATATCTTAGATCTATTTACCATTAACTAGAGGCCAGGTGCACAGATTCGTACATCAGTGGGGTCCTTTGGCCTTGCCTGCAGGCATCCCCTGAGTGATCCTGGATTGCAAGAGGGCACAGGCCAGGCTGAGGGACTCCACTGGTGCATGATCAGGTCCAGAAGGGACAGTGGGAGGGCTGCAGGGCATGTCCAGCCCATCTCACCCAGCCTGATCTACTGAACCCCAGCAGCAAGCTAACCTTCCAGTCAGAGCGTCTGCCCCCTGGTGGTCAGTGCACATAATAGTGACTGGTAGGAAGGTCAAATGAACAGTTGGACAATTAGCATATTAGGCCCTTTTTATATTGGATAAGGCTCTAAAACCTAGCATCATGCTGGATACAGAATAGCTATCTATATCTCTATCTCTATCACTACCTATCTCTTTTCTCTCAATATTAGCAATAGCAACTATAATTCACTAAGATCTAGATTCTTTATTTAAAATTTTTTCTCTGGTCAACCTACTAATGAAATACAAAAACTCATTGGGTATCTCACTTCTACCTAAATACTGCAAGCTCCCAAATTGGCAAATTTCAAATCTCAGGTTCCTGAGGCACTGAGTCTGCCAAATGGACATCATGTGCATTTGTAGTCAACTCTCCACTTTGATAAATTTGTCTGCCTTTACTTAAGATTGCCCTGAGGTAAGCAGAATGGATGCATATAATAAATTGAAAAACAAGTGATGAGACTTTAAAATTTGTAATGGGATGTTTTTCCTCATTAAATGAGTATTTTCCTACAAAGTATCTATAACCAAACGACTTCAATAGGCTGTCCTAAAATCAAGGACGTCCAGCAACATATTATAATATGAAACATGGAAAGGATTGGATTAGTTATTGAAACTTAATTTCTTCTCTCACACATTTCTCCCTTTGGGTGCCCATAACCCTCTGAATATTTTTATTATAAGTCTCGTCACATACAGTTGAACTTACTATTTTACATATTAATATTCATATACCTCACTAGAGAATAAATACACTAAGGATGGAAAATATATTTTATTCCTTTGTAACATAACCATCTATTATTGTAAAAATAAATAAATGTTAATAGGTTAAAAAATTACAAGTTTTCAATCAACTTAATTTTTAAACTAATCTCTATCCTTTGGCTCTTTCTGTTAAATTTTAAATTCTAAGTCATTGTCTTTTTTCTGAGCACAGAAAGCTTGACAACATTTCTTGGAAAGGAGGAAGCAGTATTGCAAATCACAGAGCTTGGACACAGTCCCACCAAATTTGTAAAACTCTACAATAATCGCAGTCCACATTGACTATATTTCTTGGAACTGAATTCTTTTTCAATTTTTTTTTGGATGGGCCATTTTTGTCTGTTGTACTAAGCAGATAACCCAGAAGTACCTGGTGGATAATGAGCAGGGTGACAATTCTTCCTGGTTTTAGCATTAGAAAGTTTCCTATTCCATGGAACCCTTCAGTTTCACACATGCCAGGAGAGTTAGTCACCCTGATAGTGGATGGGTTGTTCAACTGACTAAATGACTGGTTTTGTAATTTCTGTTCATCACTGACTATAAGGTGATGTCCATAGCCACCTTAGTCCTCCCACTGTCACTTGTGTGGGAGAGGAACACAAACATGCAAGCATCTATTATAACACTTGTATTTAGAGGGTTTTCTTGCTGAGTAAATACATACTTCTTCAAATTTTTACCTAGACATGATCTGCACATTTGGGTTGGCCCTTCTCAAGGCATTCTTAGTTATATGGAACTTAAGAAACCATCTGATTCAACTTTGAGTGAAATTAATCAGGATAAATAGTGAATTGGTCAGTCTCAATATAATTGTAAAAGAGTCTTAAGTGTGACCCTGGGCTTATTCTCAGGCCTGTACTCCACCCCTCTCCCATTGCCCATAGAGTATAATTTGGGACTAGACCTAAATTTCATAGTACAATTTATTTTATTGAACATATTTTTGCACTCAAATAGTCATATTTTGAAGTGACTTGCTTGAGATAAATATAAACTAATTTATAGTAGGTCTTTCCCCTAAGACTGCTTAACTCAAATAAGCTGTATTTCTGTTCTAAAAGCAAAGATGTAATTCCTGGCAGCTGCCACTCACCTATAATGGACAAAAATTATCCTTTTAAGATTATATCTTTCTACCTGCATACAAATTAGATAAACCCTGAATAATCCTCCTGCTGTCCATTGTGTTCCTTGTAAATCAATGGAGCCAACGGTGTGCTAGACCAGTATTTCTCAGAGTGATCAACAGACTACCTGCATCGGAATGAACCAGGGGTGCTGGTAAAACTGTCCATCCCAGAGCTCTGATTCCGAAAATCTAGATCGCAGAGAGCCACATTTTAACGGGCACCCAGGGTTACCCTTATGGATTGTGAATCCTGAGAATCACTGTGCAAGAGGCTGGATACAGTCCCAGGCAGCTGCCCAGAGGTGCTCATGGTCTGTCATCTTTCCATAGACTACCAGCTCATAGCCATAGTGCTCAAATAGGAGCTGGTACATAATAACAGCTCAGTAAAGTGTGTGCTGAATAAATCAATTCCATACTAATCCCCTGGGGGGGAAAAAAGTGCTATTCCAATGAATTTTCATAAATGTCAATCTACTACCTTCCTATATAGTACCTATATTAAAATTTGATAGCAATATTATAGAATTGAAATTAAAGTTAATTTTATTTTCTTGCTCTAACTTTAGGCAGCTTGCTAAAAATTACAGTCCCTGCCTTTAATTGATTGCATGATCCCTGGATTTGAGTAGACTTTACCACGATAATTCCCAACACATTTTCTCCTTTTGTGTCATAAGGTTAATCTGAAGAGAGGAACGCAGCCTGGAGGAATTTCATTCCAGCCAACTGAGTACCCACCATTGCTTATATTTACAGACATGCCGGCAGAACAGACTGCTGCAAAAGCCGCTTGACGTAAGGCACAATAGTGTGCAGTCGCTCTCAGGTTTGCGTGTGCATAGGAATCCTCGCCTCCCATGCTTGGGTCCCACCGCCAGAGAGTCAGGTTTAATTGCCGAAGTGCACTATGGGCATTAAGATTTTTCCCAGGTGACACTAACATGCAGCTGAAGGAGAGGGCCCCTGCAGCACGTTGAACTTTTCATGGCTAATACTGACATTGCTTAAAAAAACCTTCCTCTCCGTCTTAGTCTGCCTGGGATGCTCAGATAGAATACCAGAGTCTGAGAGTTTTAGAAACAGAAAAATGTGTTTCTCACAATTCATAGGCTGGAGAGTCCCAGGTCAAGGTGCTGGCAGATTTGATGTCTGGCTGCCTGGTTCACAGATGGTTATTTTTGTCCCTGTGTCTTCTCGCAGTGGAAGGAGTGAGAGAACTCTTCGGAGCCTCTGTTACAGAGCACTAGTTGCATTCATAAGGACTCTACCCTCATAACCTAATCACCTCCCAAAGACCCACCTCCAAAAACATTACATTAGGGATCAGGTTTCAACATACATGTTTTGGGGTGACACCAACATTTAGTCTGTTGCACCGTTTCTCATAAGGCATATACAGTGTGCTCTGTATGCTTTTACCCTAATCTGACCTCCAGCACTGCTGAGGAAATATATTTGCCCTGCAAGTGTGCAGTATCCATATGCTTTGTGAATTTGAAATAAATTGTGACATTAACTTATATTTACAAGCAGAGTATCTACTGAGGTGCGTTTGGACGTGAAGATTAACGCTTATTTTCCAGCTGTTACTCTGATTAGTATTGAAAATCTGAGAAAAGGACATTTGAGGCCTCAGTTCTTTCAGAGGAAAATGAAGCAAAACAGATTCATTTCCCTGAAGGCATCATAACCTTGAACTTAGGCGGATCAAAGCATGATTTATCTATCTGAAGACTGTGCCTGTCTTCATAAATAAGATGTGTGTACTAAAAAATATAGCTCAAGTGTCTTTTGATAGCATAAATGCCATTGTTACCTTCTTTCACATGGAAGAATGAGCAAACTGTTTTAACTAACTACAGTTTTATTAAGATGCTTTCAGAAAAAGAGAAGGCTAAACTTTTTTAAAAGTTAACATGATAAACTTCAGGGAGCTGTTCCAAATTATATGATCATAGAACTAAGACTGTTGCTTCATAGAATACAAATGAATATTTTTTATGATTTATTCAAGCATAAGGGATACTAGGAATTCATTCTGGGACTGACAACAGATCTTAATTTATCTGTAACAATTCACTTTGTGGTTGTTCTTTCTCCTGCTTTTCTGCCACTTTGTCAGAATTAGGGACTGTGTGTGTGTGTGTGTGTGTGTGTGTGTGTGTGTGTGTGATGTTTTTTAAATTGATTTCAAAGAGTAAGAGAGAGGTAGAAACATCAATGATGAGAGAGAATTATTGATAGGCACCTTCTGCATGCCCCCCACTGGGGATGGAATGCACAACCTAAGTATGTGCCTTTGACCGGAATCAAACCTGGGACCTTTCAATCAACAGGCTGAGCCTTCAATCAGCTGAGCAACACTGGCTAGGGCAGGTACTATCTTTTGAGGAGCCCTAAAGACCACAGGGCTCAGCCGCCTCCAGGTAGCAAATCCCTGATCTGGAAGGCCCATGTGCAGCGAGCATAATGAGCATATGTCTTCCTTTCAGAATGAGCACCACACATTTCCTTCCAGCCAACAGGAAAGCAGTAGTGGATGCTGCCCTGGTCACCACTCCAGTGGAGAAACATTCTTCTTTCTTTCTTTTGACAGTTCCTAGGATTTGCCAACTCTTGGGAATCCAGTTAGCACTTGATAATGTATGCTAGTTGTTATGGACTAAGTATCTGTGCCCACCACCCTTACGTTGAAGCCCTAATCCTTATTTTGGTGATATTTGGAGACAGGCCCTTTGGGAGTAATGAGGGTTAGAGGAGGTATGAGAGTGGCACCCTCATGACAGGATTAAAGGCTTTATAGGAAGAAGGCATCTCTCTCCCCATCCTTGTTCCCTCCCCCTAACTCCCTGCTCCTGCACAGAGGAAAGGCCACCTGCAAGCCAGGAACAGAGTTCTCATCAGGAACACACCCTGCCAGATCTTTGATCTTGGACTGTAGCATATGGTATTTTGTTATAGTATCCTCAGCTGACTAACACAAAAGTCCTTTCCAAAATTTAGATACTTTTTCCTGAAAGCACAGGTTATCAGGAACATATTGGCTATTTTTAGTTTGTATTTCATATTTCCCATTTTTATCATATTTTCCACAAAGACAACATGGCTGAGCACACTGACTCCATAGGCACTAATGCATTTCATCACATAAGCTTTGATCTCCAGAGGAAATTAAAAGAAAAAAGTTAAAGACACTACATCATATTTTCCTGAAAAGTCATCTCTATTTGCTTTCTACTTTAGTTCAGAGTTTGGAGACAGATGAACATGATGCTTAAATATCTTACTAGGGCTGAATTCTCAGGAGGGCACCTACCTCTTGTTGAAATCATAGGATTCAGAGCTTATTTTCAGCAGGACACGCTCTGTCCTGTGGCTTTCTCATTTCACCCTGTGGCAATTGGATCTTGGGAAATGACTCACCAAACTCCAGGAGACTTACTTAGAAACCAACATGTCAAATTACTCATTTATATAAAAAGTATAATTACCAAAAAAACCAGAACATTTTTGTCACCTGATCATTATCTCTTCCCACCAGAAATTCTATCTGAAAGATTAAATTTATTTCAACATTTTATTTTGTGAAACCAGTGAATTCAGCACTCTGGTTATGGTTGTGTGTATGTGTGTGTGTGTGTGTGTGTGTGTGTGAGCGAGCGCGCGTGTTTCTCCCCACTGGCCTATATGTGCTTTGATGGCTGGAAAATATTTTTCTAACTACAATGGGTAGCCCAATATCTGACATAATCAGGGCTAAAATAAAAATGTTTTAAAACTGTGCTGCCTAAAAGACAGAAATATGGGACAAAATGAAAAGTCAACGAGTAGAAAAACAGTCTTCAATTACTGAGAAGTAGAGTATAAAAATTCATTAAAATCAAAGGCCATCTTGAATTTCTATCCACTTATTTTCTTCTATCATTCACTCAATGTTCACTTTATCCTGGGGATATCAGTTATTTGTGCCTAGGGTCAATCAGTGTGCATATGTTTACAAACACTCCAATCAGAAAATCATATTGAAACAAGCAACAATTACACAAATTTTTCTGGTTTGAAATTCTATAAATGAGTAATAGCAAAATTAATTTTAAAAATCACCCTTCTCCCTTGATCAATTTTTGTGAGCTTGTACAATAGGTGAAATATTTATTTATGATTCATAGTCTATGAAATGTGGAGATGAATTTTGAGGGCAGATTAAAGGCCTGAGTTAAGTGAAGTAAAATTCTGGAAACAAAACTGCAAAACCAATGGGAATTGCATTCTTTAAGGCTTTTTTCACACTGCAGTACGGTTCTTTGTATGACTGAACCAGGAAAAGCAGTGTTTATGCAAACACGATACAAGAGCCTTCCACTGAATGCAGCTCCAGGAAGGATGGAAGACCAAAAGTGATGTACACACCCCAAATCATGGGTTCATTCTATGGTATTATTGCCACTCATCTCTGGATTACTCAAAATCCATACCTATCTATTCAACCAACATGTTGCTACAAATCATTTTGAAAATAAGGATGGAATAAATGTTAAATAAAATGGGCTCAGGAACACATAAGGAATTCTGTTCCATTCACCTATAAACACATTAGATTTAAGAACAAAGTCAAAGTCCCCAATTCCTGAGGTGGGATTTAGGACATAAGGTCACTTCCTCTGACTCCTCAGCCACTGAGTGGCTGAATTTGGTTTGGCCCATTTGTGGGGGGTGGATTTAATTTTTGGTTATTCAAGACAAGCTTTATTCTCTCAATCTTTGCTCAGCCATTACCACTTTAATGAGACCAGCACATTGAAAACTTGACCAGCTCCATCAATCCTCTTGCCAAGTCAGTCCTCCTGAAAAGGTTTATTTTATTTCTGCTTCTGGTTTTCCGTACTTGTTTTCACCCACTGAACTATGCTCAGCTGCCCCAGCAGCTTTGTCATCAGCCTACTGGGGTCACTCCAGCTTGACCTTGTCATGATATTTATCCTGGAAGTCAGTGATGTTTGCAGTTCTGGGAAGAGAAGTACTCCATGCTGCCAAAGGACACATGATGGAACTTTTAGGACTACCAGCCTGTGACTTGTGAAAGGAAACTTGGAAATGTTTGCTTAACTAAAACTTACCTCCAGTTTCAGTTTACTTGTGTGAAAACAGAGCAAAACAGAGAAAACAGACCTGGCGAGAGAGTTAGCAGATATGAGCACCAGGTCTGGTTCTAGCTGGTATAATGCAACCTTGAGCAAAGCCATAGGAATGGTGGTTATGAAGGACTTAGGGCCCCATGATCTGTAGTTCTTATTATGGTGCTGTCACTTACTTTGGCACTTGAGGAACTTAGGAGAGTCACTCAATATTTCCTAACCTACCTTCAGAGAAAGGGTAATAATACTTACCTTACAGGGTTGCTGTAATAACAATACGTAATAATATATTTTTGTGATATTGTGAATTCTTAGTTGAAGAATCTTCTACACTAATAAAAGAGTAAGATGCAAAATAACCATACCTTCATGACACCCACCACCCAATCAGTAGTGGGTATGCAAATTAACTTAGCAAGGATGGTGGGTTAATTTGCATGCACAGGTGACAAGTGGCTGGGGACTGGACGGGATGCTTTCATCGTCGACATGGTGACAACACAGGCATTCCACACCACCCCAGCCACTCTGGGCCTCTGGGCAGCATGTGAAGGCAAAAGGGTGGCTCTAGGCCAGTGCTAAAAGGCGGCTCCGGCCAGAATGAACGCGATGTCAGCAGGCAGGGGAAGGAAGGCCCATTCTTGTACGAATCTTTATGCATCAGGCCTCTAGTTGTTTTATAACATATTAAAACTAATTTGTGAGCCATAATGAGTATTTAAAAAGTATGTGTATAGTTCTGTTTCACCTCCATCACTAGATCACTTCTTATGCAAAAATATATTGTAATTCTACATAAAACTACATAATTTTCTATAAAATTCCTCTCACATGTGTGTTACAATATTTAAATATATAGACAGGTATAGTTTTGTATACAATCATTTCTTTTGGTATAAGCATCAAAAAGTAAGATGTAAAAAAAGGAATTTGAGTAAAAAAAAAAAAAAATGTGTAAAGGTTAAGTCATGCCCCATAGTGTGTCTTCAAATAACCCTCCAGAAGGTTATTCTCTTGGTCCTGGAGGCCCCAGACTCCAGAACTGTGAGACATAAATCTCTGTTTATAAGCCACCCAATATGTGGTATTCTGTTAGTCCAAATGGGCTAAGACACTGAGCTTGTGTAGATGGCTAGTCTCCTCACAGGTTAAGGGCAAGGGCACAAAATAGAAAAACAGCATAGGATTTAGAATCTGAACACCTGGGTTGTATTATAGTTTAAGTAACTATGAGGCCTTGGAAAAAATAACTGTGAGCTGCTTTACCTGTAAAATGGGAATAAAAACAATGCACCCATCACAGAACTATTTTGAGAAATAAAGGAAGTAACTGATAGGAAATCATCATATGAACAGAAAAGCAATCTATATAAATACCAATTATTTACATGCTTAAGCTTTCAGGAGACAAAAGGGATGTGAGGATCTACAAAAAAAAAAAAAAAAAAAAAGAAGTAATTAATAAATTATTAACTACTGAGGTTCTGGGTAGTTTACTATTGTTGCAAAAAGTGGTTTCCATTGAGGAGCTGAGTTTGGAAAGCTTCTGTGGCTCTTTTGACCGTAATGTTTCCTTTGTCCCCTTCCTGGCAGAACTGAGTGAAACGTAGGCCTTTCCTAGCAAAGTTCAGAGCCTAGAAAAATTCCCTGGAAAATGGGAAAGAACTCCTCATTAATATCAAAGGAAATTTTAAAAAGGAAAATAAATATTCCATAGTGGGGGCAGGCAGGTATGTTCCAAGTGTCCATAGAAATGTCCTACAGTAAATGAATAATGACATTTCCTTTTTTAATGATGTGGGGTTTTTTACACTACACCCCCATGACTTGTTTATTTTATAACTGGCAGAGTTGTTTTTTGTTTTGTTTTGTTTTGTTGTTTTTGTTACCCAAAACAGTACTGCTGCTTTCTCTTTTTTTAAATTAAAATTCTTTATTGTTTGAAGTCTTCTTAACCCTCATTGACTTCTCCATGATCACTCTCACCCCCCAGCACATGCCCTCAAACCCATACTGTCTGTGTCCATTGGTTATGCTTATGTGTATGCATTCAAGTCCTTTAGTTGATATCTTACCCATCCCCACCCCACCCTTGCCTTCCTGGTTAGGTTGGACCGTCTGTTCCATGCTTCTCTGCCTCTGGATCTATTTTTGTTCATCAGTTCATGTTGATTCTTATATTACAGAAATGAATGAGATCATGTGATATTTATCCTTCTCCGACTTGCCTATTTCATTTAGCATAATGTTCTCCAAGTCCCATCCATGCTGTTGCAAATGGTAAGAGTTCTTTCTTTTTCCATTGTGTAGCGATACCACTGTTTTTTAATCCACTCATTTGCTATTTGCAAATCTTAGCTATTGTAAATTGTGCTGCTATGAACATAGGGGAGCATATATCCTTTCTGATTGGTGTTTCTGATTTCTTGAGATATATTCCTAGAAGTGGGATCACTGGGTCAAATGGGAGTTCCATTTTTAATTTTTTGAGGAACCACCATACTCTTCTTTACAGTGGCTGCACCAGTCTGTATTCCCACCAGCAGTGTACAAGGGTTCCTTTTTCTGTACATCCTCGCCAGCACGTGTCATTGGTTGATTTGTTGATGATAACCATTCTGACTGGTGTGAGATGTTGCCTCATTCTCATTTTGATTTGCATCGCTCAGGTGATTAATGACTTTGCACATGTTTTCATATGTCTTTTGGCCTTCTGTATATCCTCTTTCAAAAACTGTCTATTTAGGTCCTTTGCCATTTTTTAATTGGATTGTTTATCTTCCTTTTGTGAAGTTGTGTAAGTTCCCTGTAAATTTTGGAAAGTAGGGCCTTATCTGAGTTAACATTGGCAAATATGTTCTCCTATGCAGTGAGCTTTCTTATTGTTCTTTTTTTTATATGGCATCTTTTGCTATGAAGAAGCCTTTTATTTTGATGAAGTCCCATTTGTTTATTTTCTCCTTAGTTTCCATTGCCCTAAAGATATTGCTACACGATATGTCTGATATTTTGCTGCCTGTTGATTCTTCTAAGATTTTTATGCTTTCCCATCTTATGTTTAAATTCTTTATCCATTTTGGGTTTATTTTGTGTATGCTGTAAGTTGGTGGTCTAGTTTCATATTTTTTCATGTATCTGTCCAAGTATCCCAACATCATTTATTGAAGAGACTGTCTTGTCTCCATTGTATGCTCTTGCCTCCTTTGTTAAATATTAATTGAGCATAATGGCTTGGGTTGATTTCTGGGTTTTCTGTTCTGTTTTATTGATCTATATGTCTGTTCTTGTGCCAGTACCAGGCAGTTTTGAGAAGAGTGGCTCTGTAATATAGCTTGATATCTGGTAATGTGATCCCTCCAACTTTGTTCTTTCTCAGGATTGCTGCAACTATTTGGGGTCTTTTTTATTCCATATGAATTTTTGGAGAGTTTGTTCTCAGTCTGTGAAATATGCCATTGTATTTTAATAAGGAATACATTAAATCTATAGATTGCTTAGTATGGTATAGGACATTTTAATGATTCTACCAATCCATGAAATGATATATTCTTCCATTTGTTTGTCTTCCTCTATCTCTTTTTTTCAGTGTCCTGTAGTTTTCAGAGTATAGGTCTCTTACCTTCTTAGGTAAGTTTATTCCTAGGTAGCTTAATTTTTTTTGTTGTGATGATAAATGAGAGTTTTCTTTTTAGGTTCTCCTTCTGTGAGTCCATTATTGGTGTATAAAAATTATATTATTGTTGTATAAGAAACCCTATAGATTTCTGGATGTTATTTTTTTTATCCTGCTACATTGCCAAATTCATTTATTAAGACTAGTTTTTAATGGGGTCTTTAAGGTTTAATATGTACAATATCATGTCATCTGCAAATAATTACAGTTTTATTTCTTCTTTTCCAATTTGGATATCTTTTATTTCCTCTTCTTGTCTGATCATTTTGGCTAGCACTTCCAGTACTTCATAAAACACGAGTGGTGAAAGTGGGCATCCCTGTCTTGTTCCTGTTCTTAAGGGAAATGGTTTTAGTTTTTGCCCAGTGAGTATGATGTTTGCTGTGGGTTTATTACAGTATATATGGCTTTTATCATGTTGAGATATGCTCCCTCTATTCCCACTTTGCTGAGTGTTTTTATCAAGAAAGGATGTTGGATTTTGTCAATTGCTTTTTCTACATCAATTGATATGATTTTGTGATTTTTGTCTCTCAATTTGTTTATGTGATATATAACATTTTTCAATCATGTTTTGAATTATGTCAAATATTGTATGCCTAGTTTCTTCTTTTCCTTACATCATACCCATTATTTGTTTGATTTTCACATTGCCATAATTTTAACTTACATATACCGGGGAAACACTGCCAAAATCCATATCTCTGCCTTGATCATCCCTCTAGGCCCCAACTGCCTTTTTGTTCACCTCCACATGGATGTCCCTTAGTTGCTTCTTCAAACTAAATATTTCCAACACTCAACTAGTTATCTTCCTTCAGATCTTCCCCTTCTGTGGTGACCCAGTCTCAATTGATCTCTTTGCCTTCTCTACATCATCTCAGCTATAAACATAAGTCATTCTTGATTCAACTGCTAGTGCCATTAACACACTCATAGAGTTTCTACATAAAGATGTCTTTTGATTCTGAAAAAAAAAAACCACAAGCAAACAAACAAACAAAAAAACTATATTACATATTCACTTCATTCATTGGGCCCTTATTAGAGTGGCTGGGGCAGCTTCTCTTCTGCTTGTTCTTTAGGCTCCCATCAATCTTCCATATTATCTCCTTACAACCTATCTAAATGAATCATCATGGCATTCCAAAATATGAGTTCCATTTTCATACAGGATATTCATACTCCAGCATGGCATTGAAGACATGCAACCATTTGTTACCAACTAAACAATTTAGCCTCATCTCCTACTACTTCATTTTGTATTCATAACCCAGATTGTGAAGCTAATAATGGTTTCTCTCTAAACGTCATGGTTAGGGAGAAACAAAAGTTTATACCTTTCTGCTTTTATTCTTATTATTTCCTCATCCCAAAATGAATTTTTTATCCTTCTTTGAAATATGTCATCCTTCAAGACCAAACATAAATTAAACCTTATCAGAGACCTCATATCCCTCCATCAAAAGTGATTTCCACCATAGGACTTTGATTTTAACATAGTAGACAATGGCTTCTGAAACGTCTATGTATCTATCATTCAAATGGGCATCTTGTTAAAATGCAGATTCCCCTTCAGGAGGACTGGAGTGGGATCTGAGAGTTTTCATCTTTCATAAGCTCCCATGACCATGGTGATGCTGGTCCACAGGTCAGACTTTGACTAGCAAGGCTTTAGACCACTCAACTATATTCTGACTAGGGGCCCTGTGCACAAATATTTATGCACTGAGGGCAGGTCCCTCACCCTGACCTGCACCCTCTCCAATCTGAGAGCCCTCAAGGGAACCCTCTCCAATCTGGAGTTTCTATCTGTCTGTGCAATCATGTGAGTGAATAGTCTGAGACCCCAACCCAGTTTGGTTTGTTGCTCACAATAATAGAGGCACTTCTTCCTTTCTTTTTCTTTCTTTCTTTCTTTCTTTCTTTCTTTCTTTCTTTCTTTCTTCTTTCTTTCTTTTTTCTTTCTTTTTTTTTTTCTGCTTCATTGGTGAAGATTTCCTGGAAGTTTTAGAATATCTTCCCTTTAATTTTTCCTAGATACTCTGATTTTACTTATATCTCTCACCTTTGCTCTCCCTCCATGTCCCACCACAATAGCAACTTACTCCAGGCTCACTTTGCTCTAGTGTCTAGGAGACCCTGCAATGCATCTGCCACCAGAACTATGATTCCCAGCATTCCTGGTGCTCCCCACACTCTGAGTTTCTGCTTCAGGTCCTGGGGCTGCCACCAGAACTACTATTCCCATAATTCCTGGTGTTCCCCATGCTCTTGGTTTTCCCTTCCTGCTCTGTCTTTGTCCCACAGCCTCCTGCTCTTCCACGTCCTCCAAACTGCCAGCTCTCTCTCTCCTCTCTCTGTTTGGTGGCTTGGGAAGCCAAGTTCCCTGAACCACTCCACTCTCTGCTAGCTCTCCTGCTCTCTTCTCTGTTCTGCAGCTTGGGGGGAGCAACTGAGGGAGCCACATCCCTCTAAGCCATCAGCTCTCCCACTTGTGCCTGTATATGCAAATTAACACACCATCTTTGTTGGGTTAATTTGCATACTCACTCCTGATTAGCTGGTGGGCGTTGTGGAGATACTGTCAATTTACATGTTTCTCTTTTATTATATAGGATTAGTAACATTGTTAAATATAACTTTTTTTGGTCTCACACAAAATTTTGTTGTGTTTCTCTTTTCAAATTAGAAAAGATGTTATATTCATTTCTCAAGCACTTTATTCTATGTTTAAAAAAAGAAGAAGAAGAAGAACAACAAAAAGAATTGAATTGTCATCACCAGGATGCTGACTGGGACACTGAGGATCCAATTTCATCATTCATTTTTGTCAGGACACTAATGCTCTAATAATATAATAACAACCTTCATTTATTACATTACTACTTATGCTGGAACTTGCACTTAGTATAATAATTATCTCATTTATGGTTTTTAAGATCCCTGAGGTATAGATACTGCTCTCATCTCTATTTAGCACAGATTAAAAAAACTTCCCTAAGAGCCCAAGCTGGTTAATTGTGAAGCTAGATTTCAAATTTGTCTGACTTCAATTCAGTGCTTTGATTCATTATGTTCTATAGTCTCCCTGATTGCGTGGTAAGGCTTTAGAAACTGAGGATAAAAAACTGTCCAGTCCCCAAAGATATATCAATTCAAGTGCACACATTTAGTAGAGAATCACTTGGGAAAAGAAGGTGTGCACAGTCTGACAATTTCAAAATGTGTCAATCTCAGACTTTCAAGGGGACCTGACCTTTCCTGGCTGCTGGTCCCAAGGCCAGTAAAGCCAGGAACCTAGATAAGCAATCACCCATAACACTGCTTCCTTGTGTTGTCACACCAGGGCACTTTCAGCATCTGCTGCCATGCTTAATCACACATACAGAGTGAGAGTTCTTCACCTGAGTGAAATCACATTTTCTGCCCTCTGCCGTAGACAGGGCTCTCTTTATTGCTGAAACTCAGAAGGTTTAGATATTGTTCTGGACATTTTAAAACTAATGAACTCAGATGGAAACAGACAATGTAAACACATTTGCTACTTCCTCAGAAACACAGAAATATCTAAAAATGTTGGTTATGAGTTTCTGTATTGAATGATCATTTAGAAGCCCACAGAAATGTACATTTGATGGTTAGATTTTTCTGAGCAGTTTAGGTTGTAGGTGCTTCTCTAGTGAATGTGAAGCAAAACCATTATTCAAAGTCTAATCTAAGTGAACTTTAACTTTATAAAATCAGAAGTTTGGTTTCTTCTTTTTAATTCTTCCTGCTTCTTTAGGATGAAGCTATATTGTCTCACAACTATTCACTCCATAATAAAGGAATGTAATGTAAAGTTAAAATACCTGCAGATTGTTAATGATCAGACTTTTTTTTAATGTCAAAAATCAGTAAAGTTTAAGCTACAGTCTGATCTGGATCACTAACATATTTTTAAAAAATTTATTTTAACATGCTTCTATCTCTTAAAATTATTATCATACAGCTTGAAAGCTACTTTCTCTTCACTCTACAAAACTCAACCAATGCTTCCAAATTTTATTTACTAAAAAATAAGACATACTTTATTTTCTTTAAAAGCTGAAATTATATTTTGAAAACCCGGACTCTTGGTATGACTGCGAATTCATACCTATCTCATGACCCTAAATTTCAAATTATGACTTTTGTTTCTGGAAGCATTTTCCCACAGCAATCCAACATCCAGAAAAGCCTCTTGGTGCAGGGTCTCAGTGGTGTCTCTTACTTTAGAAGGGGATTCCAGACCACAGGCTACAAATGTGCATTATATATTATTCACTTCTTACCAAAAGCAATACATTTTTGTAAAGTCAAACAATATTGACATCCTTTACATAGATATTAAGAGACTGAGTATATTCAATAATAACAAAGTACTCTAATCACTATTTTTGATTTTGTTACATTACTTTCAGGATGAAAATAAAACTTTCAAAAGTAATTTCACAAGTTAGGAATGAATAAGCATCTTTAGAATGAATACATTTAGTATTTTATTATAAACTACACCTTTGTTTATAACTGTTAATGTGTATATACCTTTTCTAAACAACTATAGTTCCATAAATCTCACTATTTATTCATTTATTTAAATATTTATTAAATGCATAATATTCCAATTACTATTTCCAGGCACTGGGAATAAAGCAGATTTAAATAGTCAAAAGTGACTGACATCAATGGTAGTGCAACTCATTAAATCATACACTTGAAATGGCGAGTCACATGACATTTAAATTATAGCATAGTGTGGGTATCAAATTAGAGCTCAACAAACACTAGTTATTTGATTTTTTAAATTTATTCAAGACATTTGTATATGGGTAACCTTTGCTGAGAAGCAATGTAGGCTGTGACTCTGATGTAACCCAGACCTTTACTCAAGCTCTAGCTTTGCCAGGGATTTCCATGTGTAAGCTGGACACCATTCAATCTATTAGAACCTTGTTTTCCCATTCTCAGTGGGGCTAGCAGTAGTGCCTCTCTCTCTGAGAGAATTAAATAAGAGAAGGAGGAGAGTAGGAGAGGAATATTAATGAAGCAAGACTGGCCATATTTTGCTAATTGTTGAAGCTGAGTGGTGGCTGTGTGGGAGTTGAATGTAAGATTCTCTGTACTTTTGGTTAGTTGCTAATGAAAACTTAAAAGAAACCTTCTAGATAATGTAAGTTAAACTCTGATACACAGAAGGCATTGGACAGAAGGTAAAAAATTTTATCAACCTAAATGAATGTATGATAGAAACGACTTTGGTTCTCCCCCTTGAAATAAAGCCCTTAATATTGCTTATTAATTAAGTCACCGTGGTTGGCAGAAATTTCAAATCTCAGGAAAAATGGAGACCAGTTTTTCTCACTACTTATGTCATCAAAGATTGTCACAGTGCAGCCACCTTTTAATTTGTACGTGTAACAGAAAGATCCAAGCTGATCTGGTTTTGTTTTTGTATTTTTGTTTTCAATATGACTTCAACTTTCCATCTGGGCTCCGTGAAAAGAATGCACTGTTCCTTGGTGGAATGTTTGAAGAACTCCCAACCCCCTGGATTCTGTATCTTGTCAACCCCATTAGTTTATTGCCCCGCATTAGAATGAAAGGAAGAGATAAACCACCCGTATGAAATCTGTTTTTTATTTCATATTTTGTAATTACCTCAGGACTAAGACACTTCCTTTGATGAGGGCTGAGGAAAGGGAACAGTTTAAGGCTGAACCAGGACAATGGTGCAAGGCTGGCCATATGCCACAGGGACAATTAGAAGGTGAGGAAAGCCAATAGCCAGGGAACCTAGAAGGACTAGCTGGGTGCATGAGGTGGAGGATGAGGAGCATTCTTTACAGTGGGGCCAGAATCATAATGGAC
The DNA here is from genome assembly GCF_964339955.1 of Pipistrellus hanaki. Taxonomy (NCBI): domain Eukaryota; kingdom Metazoa; phylum Chordata; class Mammalia; order Chiroptera; family Vespertilionidae; genus Pipistrellus; species Pipistrellus hanaki. The sequence continues at coordinate 14,795,958 of NC_140511.1, read as the reverse complement.
TTGATGAAAAGGGCAAACAGTGTTGCCATAACCAACTAGAGGCAGGAAGTTGGCAGTGAAGGTGAGCTGAATCTACGTGGCTAAATGTGGTGATTTTGGCACATCAAAGAGTAAGCCTTGGAATCCCTCTTTCAGCAAGCCTCTGTGGCTGGTGTTACGATAATGATATACTAATGGACAAGACAGAAATAGTTCCTGCCCTTCATAATTATGTTCTAGCAGTTGGAACAGACTGTGATAAGCAATGACACAACATCCTAAAGGCTATGAGAGCTGAAATACAAGGTTCAAACCCAGATTCAAGCAATCTCATGAAAATTATAATTAAACTCAATCCTGACATATATGCAGGAGTTGGCAGGAGATGAGGTAGGGGTGGGAGGAATATGTTAGTGAGGATGCCTTCACCTCTAATGAATAGAAAAGTAAAACTAGCTTGAACAGCAATCTTTGTTAGATGACAAAGAGGTAGAGCAATCCTTGAAGTTGATGGGGCTGCAGGCTGTGATGTCATGGAAGACACGGGTTTCTGTTGTCCCTTTGCTCCGTTATCCAAAGCATTGGCTTCTCCCTACCTCTCACTCCCCTTACTGCTACCCACAGAATTCACCACTATGTGTTCTCCTGTTCAGACTTAAGAGAGAAATAACTTCCCATTATTATATAGCCCAAGAAAGACCTTTCCTAGCAGCTTCCAGGAAAACTCTCCCACACCACATGGCCCGGAATGGGTCATAAAACCCACCCCAGGCAACATAGATTGGATTGCCTTAGGTCAATTTCCCATCACAGTACTGCTCCTCCCCGAGGAACAACTAGAACCTACACCGGGAAATCAACCACGAAGTTCACTACCATGTTGGGGGTGGAATGAAACCTTCCAGGGAAAGAAATCATTATCTTTGAACTCCTGGAAGCTAAGGAAAGGGTGGGAAAGACAAGCACAGGCAAAGATGTGGAAGGAAGAGGAAGCAGGTACCATGTTTTCATGGTAGGGTACAGAAAACATAGGCAGGGTGTGCACAGCGGCCCATATCAAACATCCAAAAACTTCCCTAAGTGTAAGCCCAAAGTTCCTGGGACAGAGTTTGAAACATTACCGTTTGAAGGGTGAAGGGCAGAAGCTGGAAAATACGTTCGTATGAAAGACTCTGTGGGACTCGGGCCTATTTTGAGCTGGTCCCTGGCCAGCTGCAGTAACAGAGCCAGGAGAGGACTCTTCTCCCATTGTTCTCTGGAACTAACCCCGGCCTGGTGCTGGGAGGCACCTCCGCTTTGGAGGAAAATGAGACCAGACCCCTTGGCACACAATGTCCTCAAAGTAGGCACTGGCAGAGGGCTGATGAGACGCCTTCGAGTGTCTTTGAGCCAGGAGAGGTCTGTAAGTGGGAGTTGCAGAAGAGCAAAAGGTGATGGTGGGTGATGGCTGGTGTTCAAGTGACAAATTTGTTTGTGGACCTGAGGGAGAATAAGTATAAACAGCTCTAGGAGAGCTAAATTCTTGGACAGAGGCCTGAAGGTCATTGTAATTTTGTCATCAATATGAAGCCAGGTGGCATTAGATTAGATTAGTACAGAGGAAAGTTTATGCAGCACAGAGTAGCAAGCTGACCTGCTGAGCAATTACTAACTATTAATTTAAAAGTATCTCCATACAGCCAAAACTGGTTTGGCTCAGTGGGTAGAGCATCAGCCTGCGGACTGAAAGGTCCCAGGTTCCATTCTAGTCAAGGGCATGTACCTTGGTTGCGGGCACATCCCCAGTAGGGGATGTGTAAGAGGCAGCTGATTATCTCTCATCGATGTTTCTAACTCTCGATCCCTTTCTTCCTCTCTGTAAAAAATCAAATATATATATATATATTTAAACCATCACAATACAGAGGTGCAATGGTAGATTCTATTTTTTCCCCCAATGATTCAATATCCCCTTCTCTGTAGGTAGAGGATTAATTCTCCCTGCTGGGATCATCAGGCTTAGCGAACAAAAATGCAGCTGCTTATATTTCAGGTGTCAATAATATTACAAATAATATGCACCATGCAATATTTGGGACATCCTTATACCAAAAATTTGTTTGCTTTTTACTGAAACTCAAATTTAACTGAAAGTATGGCATTTTATCTGGGAACCCTAAGCCTCGGTTCTGGACCTGCGACTCACTGTACAGTTTATGTTGGGAGCAGGATATGTGGCCTCTTCATTGACTTTGAACTTAGCCACATGACATGACTTGACCAAGCAAACGGGAGTGGATGTGACATATACCATTTCTGAGCAGAAACTTCAAGGGGCTCCAGAAGTTCTCACCAGCTCTCTGGCTGTTTCCTCTATCGGACGAGGGACTGTGCCTTCTACCTGGATCCCCAGTACAAGTAGACACACAGACCTGCACCCACCAACATGTAACAAGAGAGAAAAGAATGCTTAGTATGGAAAGCCATCAAGGTTTTAGAGTAATATATTCTCACAGTAAATGAGATGCAGATGTCACAGCTTCTAAGTAAAAAAAAAATATTGCTGTGAGTACATAAATACGAAAGTAAGTTTTTCCTAAATCACAAGGACTATAGGTTTTTTTACTTGTAATAGTTCATCTATATGATAACTGATTTTCTCTTTCATTTTTAATTAAGGTAAAAAAAATTCAATTCCTTTACTCTAAGAGCATATTCCTTTCAACCACTGTATAAATAATCTTCACAGAAATAATTTATATGTTGTGAAATATCCAGTTTAATTGCTCATAAATATTCAATAGATACTTTCTGTGTGGCAGGCCCTGTGTTAAACATAAATGTTTAGCCTGTGGCTAACAGATACTTACCTTTACTCACACCACATGGAAATCAACATTTTCCACTGTGGAAAGTGGTTTTTGCTAGGACACTCCCCTAAAACACAAAAATTGAGGGTTAGATTACTTTTAAACTGATTTTTTTAAAATTCTTTAGCTATCTACTTGACTTTGAAATTTTGCCATCTTCTCAGCAGCCATCCCATTCTCTTGGCATACAATTGATAAAATTTAAGTGTATTGGATACACATACATGCACATGTGAGAAATTTCTGCTTCTGAAGCTTTTTTTAACTCTATTTCTAATATGCTACATTCTTCTTGGCTATGCCTATGTGGCATTGACATATGATTATCACAATTTACCCCAATGCATTCAGTCTTTAATTAACTCTAGGAGGTGGTGTGGTTGGCCCAGGTATTCAGATTAATATTAAATAAATATTTGGCTGATGTTGTCGAGTTTATGTTTATCATTGCTGGCTAGAGCTCTAAAGAGGCTATGCTAGACCTGCCTTATAAATGCACAATTTTGACCATTTACAATGTCAATAGCAAAAATCTATCTTTTCACTTGGGAATCACTGTCTCCTCCCTCCCCTACACTTTAGTCCATTGAATGCGTAACTACAAAGACATTGGGGAGGGGGGGAGGGATGTATTATTGGAATATTTTTGTCCCTTCAATCAACATTAATTCTGTATTACTTCCTGGAACATTCCTGAAGCTGAGCTTGCTGAATTTTATCAACAAGGAAATGTCAGCCAAAACCTGGTATTTAACTCCTTTGCACTGTGCGGTTTGCAGCTCACAAGGTGCCAATTAAAAGCAAGAGCAGAAGCAGAACAGCCTGTCTGTCAGGTTGGTTAGAGGGGGAGCTGGTATTAATTATTAAGGGAATTCAGCATTAACAACAGCTAAGGCAGAGGAAGCATGCCCATTGAGTACAATCGCCATTGAAATGCTGCACCAAGAACTGTTAGGATAAAATGGTTCCTAGCTGCAACCAGAGGTAATTAGAAAAGCTGTTGGGAAGTATCCCTAATGGAGTAATTAAATGCCTAAATCGGGGGTGGGAAACCCTTTTTCTGCTAAGGGCCATTTGGATATTTATGACATCATTCCCGGGCCATACAAAAGTATCAGCTTAAGAATTAGCCTGCCATATTTGATCAAACATTGAATTAACTTACCCCTAATGCCTTGGCAGGGCCAGACCAAATGATTTCTTAGGCCTATAGGGCCTGCAGGCCAGATGTTCTCCACCCCTCCTTATATGATTACAAAGGGAGCTTATAGAATCTTTTTTTTCCTGAAGGTGTAAGACACAAAAAGATATGCAAATACCTTATAAAGCATCTTCTGTGTGTCAGTCAATTCCTGCAATAAGCACAGCAATTCAGCAATGAACTAGATGGTGGGGTTCTGGCAATTTGAGAGCTTACATTCCAAAAAAAGTGATGACACAGTCTGTCCTCAATCACAGACTCTCCTGTCCTCACTTTACCTACTATGGTCCAATTTACTGTCATATCTGGATTCAACTAATATTAACTACTGTGCATTTCCTCTACATCACACATATTTCAAAACACTACATGGTAAGGATTATTTTATGCATTGTACCAATAAAGACTATGAGACTAGTCCTAGTCAGTTTGGCTCAGTGGATAGAGCATCGGCCTGTGGATTGAAGGGTCCCAGGTTTGATTCCAGTCAAGGGCACAGGCCCAGGTTGTGGGCTCAATCTCCAGAAGCAGGTGTGCAAGAGGCAGCTAATCAATGATTCTCTCTCATCATTGATATTTCTCTCTCACCCCTTCCCTTCCTCTCTGATATCAATAAAAATATATTTTAAAAAAAGACCGTGAAACTAAAAAATATATGCAATTTAATTATTATCACAAAGTAAAGTCATGGGGAATAAATTTGATGTTAGGTTTTTCAATTACAAGACTCATCTACTATCTTTCCACCTCACTTTGTGACTTCTATTTTGCCTTATCCCACTGGCTATTTAAGTTTTGACATGCTATGTGTTACTCCCTTCTGCATCTTGATATTTGTTTGATGTTTTATCATTTCAAGGACCAAGGTGTCACTCAAATGAGTGTTTTATGAGTGCTTCATGATATTCTTACTTTCCAACTAGAGCTGACAGTGCCCAGACCTTTGTGTTATGATAATTTAGTGTCCCTAATGGTAGGAGATTCAATGGTGGCAAGTGAATAAGAAGGTGGTGTGGAGTTAGTCGAACCTATTAATGCTCCTCAAATTACATTGTATAATAAGGTATTTCTATGATTATAAGTAAAACTAGTCCAGCTCTGTACTATTGTGAGAAGTGGAAAAGAAACTCTTTCAGATCCTCCCTAAGGAACAAAGTAAAGCATTCAAAATTACATTTGTAAAGTGAATGCTTAAACTTAGAATAATATTTTCAAAGAAGTTTACAAGTTAAGTGCGGCCCTGGCCAGTGTGTCTCAGTTGGTTGGGCATTGTCCCATGCACTGAAGGATTCCTGGTTGGGGCATATGCCCAATCTGGGTGCATGTGGGAGGCAACTGATAAGTGTTTGTCTCTCTCCCTCTTTCTTCCTCTGTCTCTAAAAAATCAATAGAAACATATTTTTTGAAGTTAAAATGGGAATAATATCAGGAAAATGGTAGAATAAGGACCTTAAGAATTCTCTTCCATAAAAAGAGAAAACTGATAAAAATTTTAAGAATCTATTTTTATAACTCTAGAAATTAGCAAAAGGCTTTCTGCAATCCACAGAGTTTTTATTGATGAACTATAGCAAACTATTAGTAAAAACAGCAATCTTTGTGAAATTTTAACTTATCATATTGCATCTTTCTTTCTCCAGTTTCACAGTAGCCTTGAATGTTACCAAGAACAATACTGTAAATGAGGTGTACTTTTATAATTAGCAATGAACAACCTGAAAATGAAATAAAGAAAATAATTCCACTTATAATAGCATCAAAATAAATAAAATACTTAAAATAAATATAACAAAAGAAGTCTAAGAGCACTTAAAGGCTACAAATAATTAAAGCAGTATATACTAAAGAATGGAAAGATACCTCATGTTCATGGATTTAAAGACCTAATATTGTGAAGATGTCAATATTACCTAAATTGACATATAAATTCAAAGTAATACTTGTTGAAATCCCAGTTGATTTTTTTTTTGGTAAAAATTGACAATCTGATCCTAGGTAGTGCAAGAGACCTAAATAGCAAAAGAAAATCTTGAAAAAGAATAAAATTAGATGGTACACTTTTCAATCTTAAACTTATCTCAACTGTGTAGCACTGGCATAAAGATAAACATATAGATGAATGTAATTGAATTGAGAGTCCAGAAGTAAACCCATAAATATAGAGACCATTGATTTTCAATAACAATGTCAAGACAATTCAATGGGTAGGAAAAAAAAATGGTCTTTTAAACAAATAGTGTGGGATAAATGGATATTCACATACAAAATAATGAAGTTCAACCCTTCACACTGTCTTTAAAAATCAATGCAAAATGGATGAAATATCTACATGTAAGAGCAAAAACAAAGAGCAAAGGTACAAATCTTTGTGATCTTAGATTAGGCAATGGTTTCTCTACCTAAAGCTCAAGCAACCTAAAAAAAAAAAAAAAAAAAAAAAAAAGATGAATGAATTTCATCAAAACTAAAAATTATTGTGCTTCAAAGCATAACCTCAAGAAAGTAAAAATACAATCTTCAAAATAGAAAGAAATATTGTAAACCATCTTCTGATAAGGGTATAGTATCCACAATATGTAAACAACTCTTACAATTTGACAATTAAAATACAAGTAACTCAACAATGGAAGTGGGCAATGGATTTAAATAGACATTTCTTCAAAGGTACCATGTCAAAATCATGTGCAAGATGGTTCACTGCGACATTGTTTATAAAAACAAAAAGCTGGAAACCAACTAGAGACCCATCAACATGAAATCCATTAAATAGACCCATGTAATGGAAAAATTATACAGAGTAAAACATGAGGCTAAATGTTATATGCTGTTATGGAAAGATCTTCAAGGTTGTTAAAAATGAGCACAACATGATGATCTCATTTGTGTTAAATAGAATATAAATAGAAAAATTAACATTAAGTAATTATTAATTTACCAGCTTAGCACACACATACAATGAGTTTATACATTATTAGAGGTGCAGCTGAACAAAAATAATCCTGGAAACACACAGACTTGGGGTAGAATTTCCATTATACGACTTGCTAACTAAATTTGGGCAACTTGCATAACTTTCCTGAGAATTCACTTCATCTAAAACTGGAGCTAAAACTTCACCACAAAGTCATTATGGAGATACTATGATCTATGTACATATAAAAACTAAATTTCTTTAGTAAGTGGTCATCATACATAACATTATTTTAATGTGAGTAAAATAGTTCTCATGACAACTCTAAATCCAGAGACCATTCAAAAATTCATTATTTTTAAGTGGATCAAGTATGTCTCATCTGAGACGCTCTAATGCTTGGGCCTAAATCTTCCCCCTAGAGTGCCTTACTTTTCTGAACACTCAGCTCCAGCACCCTCAAATTCTGAACCAATCTGTTCAGCCCTGAGCACTGAGGAGTTGTGAAGAGTTACAGCCCCTGAAGTATTGCAGAGGAGGATTATGCCTCAGGGAGATGAGGAGGTCAAAGGCATCAGCAGCAATGGAAGGCTCCATGTGCAGAGGACATGTGCCAGCACAGCGGTTCTGAGTGGACACATCTATCAGTGCGTGTGGACCTTGTGTAGTGAGTGTCCCGATATCATAGCCCATCCAGACAATGAGAAGGGTTAGAGTGAATAGGTTATGGTGTCTTCTTGTAGGTTGTTTTTTGATTTGTGTATTTGTTTGATTTACTTTGTATATTTTTTATTGGGATGGCCGAGTAGCATTGTACCAAAAAAAGAAAAGAGAAAGAAAAAAAAGAAATCTGAAGACCAAGGGAACAGGGTTTAATTGTAGCTCCCTGACCCTCTAGCAGAGCAAACTTAGGCAAGTCTCTTAACCCATCTGAGCCTCCATGTGTTTGGTGATAATAAATACACATAAGCACATGCACCGTACCTCAGAGATAAAAATTCTCAATCATTACTTCTCGCCCCTTCTTCTTAGTTCCTCCCTTCCTTTCTTTTTTATATTATTTGCCATTTTGGTCTTAAAGATGCTCTTTCTTCTTTGCACCCAAAACCTAATGGTGTTGGCCATGTCTGTGGATCTGAACCATGTTTGCCCCCCATAGTTTTTTCAGGTTCTGAAGACATGTTTCAATGATCATGTTGCAAAAAACAAACAAACAAAAAACTTAATATAACACCTATAGAGCACTATAAAGATTGCCACTTTTATTTCCATTTTTAAAGTGTGACTTATAAAAGCGAGAAATGGGACGATAATGGGGAAATGCAATAATTTGCATAGGTAGTCTCCACGTGAAAGTAGAAATCACTGCTGGCAGAATCGTCCCCATCTTCCTCAGCACCTTGGTTCATGACATGTTTTGCAATATGGTCAGGCCTGGGTCTCCCTGTGGTGAGAAGGAGTCGAGGAGGAGTATCCATTCGCCAGTTGACTTCACTGCTTTGAAATAAAAATTCCCCTCCCATGATTCCTTTTTCTACCTGTTCTCAATATGCACTAAAGGAACAAAATGAGATTTCCTTATGGGGACTGCTTTGCAGGAATTAAATTAATTCATTTAAAGAAAAATGTAAGAAATCTTAAAAATTAGAGTGACCTCAATTTCTTTCCTTTGGAAAACAGTATCTTTGTTTTTATTCAGAAATTTATTACCAGACCTCAGCATATCTTTACTGCACAAATTTCTAAAATATGCTCATTTCTAGCTTATACCTTGATAATTTCTATGGTGTTTTGTTCCTTCATGTGTGTGGGTGTTTTTTTTAAATATCTAAATCCATTACATTGTTTCAGCTCAAATACACCTAATAAAGACAAGAGCTTCCTGAAATGGAGTGGTGAAGAAATGCTTTACAATTTTGATTTTCAGTGGGAGCAACAATTTGATCTCCTCAAATCATAATTGGGCAAAGAGCTGTCCTCTCTTAGATGCCTCTTAATTAATTCCCTTTGTTCTTTCCTGATAGAATGGAGGGTAGACATAATGAGAGGATTGAGATATTCCCCATAGGTTTTTTTCTAATCATTTAACTTTCCAAAGTAGGGAATAGATTTTTATTTTTTTATTTTTATTTTACTCTTTCTTTTGACCTCTGGCATAATTCTGTTTGAAAAAATATTCTCCTCAGGAGTCAAATTACAAAAGATCAAGCTGTTTGGTTCCAAACATATGGGCTGTTTTCTTTTTTCAAAAACAAAGTCTGCTAACATTTTCATGACCTAAAAAACTCACTCTCTGTTCTAACCCTGTTGTTTGTGAAATGACAGCAAAGCAAAAAGAATTATATTAATCCAGCTATCAAGTTTTTTTTCTACCATCTCTGGCTGTTCTACAGAGTAGAAAAATATTAATCATCACAGTCAAAGGAAAAATAAACTTTATTTCAATGGCTTCCTCTTTCTTACAATGGTTCCAACCTCAGCTGCACATTGAAATCACCTGGGGAATTTTCAAATACACTAATGTCTCTGCCTGCTCCCAGATATTCTACTTTTGTTGGTCTGTCAATCATTTTAAAAGCCCAGCAATCCGAATTTTTGAAATTGCCTGGTGACTGCAATGTACAATCAAGGCTGAGAGCTACTGGTAGGCAGAATTGTGGAACAAAGACTAACGTACAAGGCCACAGCTCCAGGCTGCCACAACCTCCCCTTCATTAGAACTTCAAACTGAGTAGCTTTGCATGTCTGTGTTTTATATCTTGGGAGCCTGTTTGTTGCTTTTTTTGTTGTTGTTGTTTAAGAAAAAATGGTTATTCAATTTTTTTCTATCCTGTTTTAGTAGAGAAGGCTAACCTCTCACTTCTCTTCTCCAGGCTGGCTTCATATCTGTGACCAAAAAGAACATGGCTTTCAGTTAATTTTGTGTGTTTGTTCTATCTCTAACATATCGCAAAGATAAATTTATGGGTAAAAGTTGAGTGATGGTTCTCTTATTCTGGTGGCCTTGGAGAGAGCAGAACTCTTCTGCCCTACGCTCAAGCACTGCAAGTAATTTAAAGGGAGAAAAATCTTTGAAGAAGGAGTAAAGAAGTCTTCTTAGGAATATTTAAGATTTCTTAACCTTCTAAAAAAGCTGGATGACTACACCTGTAAATGAAGATCAATGGTTGAAGTCTTCATTAGGTAATGAAATGTATTATGGCTCCTTGACGTCATGTAGTTAATGGATATTACCTCTTCTGACTGCAAGTCTCCATCAAAATGAGAAATTGCAAGGGTCCAGAACAAAGCCCACTAGAAATACCACATATTAACTTAATTAGGACATTTGAAAATTACAGGGTTGGGTGCTGTTGAATAACAATGGTGACAATTTCTCTTTCACTTCCAGCTTTTTATTTTAGAATCAATGAGTTAAGGGGTATTAAACCACAGTGCTAAAGTCCCATGGATCTTGAGCTCACAGAGGATATTTATATATAAATATATATATTTGATTTTTTTTATAGAGAGGAAGGGAGAGGAATATAGTTAGAAACATCGACTAGCTGCCTCCTGCACACCCCCTAAATGGGGATGTGCCTGCAACCAAGGTACATGCCCATGACTGGAATCAAACCTGGGACCCTTAAGTCCACAGGCTAACACTCTATCCACTGAGCCAAACCGATTAGAACACAGAGGATATCTTTTTAAACTAGTTTTGCTTAAAGGTTAAAAAAATAATTGTAGTGATTTTTGTTGTGTGTTTTTTTTATTTGAAAAATATTGTCTTTTTCCTCTTTCTTTTTTTAGCTAAAAAAATTTATTTACACTCACCATGAAAGTTGTAAGGCAGAGAGAAAACAAACAGTAAAATAGCAGAAATAAGTCCTCTCTTATCAGTAATCACTTCAAATGTAAGTGGATTAACTCCCTAATAAAAAGGCAGAGATTGGAAAATGGATTTTATTAATGACCCAACTATGTGATGTCTACAAGAAACTCACTTTAGTTCCAAAGACACAAAAAGCTTGAAAGTAAAAAAAAAAAAAAGAGAGAAAGAAAGAAAAGAAAAGAAAAAAAGAAAAGTATATCCCATACAAAGGCATCCTATAGAAAAAATAGAAAATATTTGGAAACCATGTTTGATAATATGTTAATTTCCAGAATATATAAAGAACTCCTACAACTTAACAAAAAGACAAGCAACCCAAATGAAAAAGGGGTAACAAATTTAAACATACATTTCTCCAAAGAATTGATATAAATGGCCAGTAAACACATGAAAAATGCTCAGTATTATTAGTTATTAAGTAAATGTAAATCAAAACCACAATACTATACCACTTCACACCCAATGAGATTGTTATGATCTGAAGGGGAAAAAGAAAAATAACTAATGTTGGTGAGGATGTGGAGAAATTGGAACCTCATACAATGAGAATGCAAAGCAGGGCAGCTGCTGTGGAAAACAGTTTGGCTGTTATTAAATATAGAAATACCATATGACCTAGCAATTCTACTTTTAGATATATACCTAAAGGAGTTTAAATCAGGCATACAAATGATATAGAGAAAGAAAAAAAAAAAAACACAAAAAATCAATGAAACCAAGAGCTGGTTCTTTGAAAGAATAAACAAGATTGATGAACCTCTAGCCAGGCTCACAAGAAGCAAAGAGAGAGGACCCAAATAAACAAAATCAGAAATTAAAGAGGAGAAATAACAACAGACACCACAGAAATACAAAGGATTGTTAAAAAATACTATTTGGGGGGCCTGATGTGGCAGAGGCCAGACATGACGGGGATCTCCCTTTTCCATGTCCCTCATGGAAAGAGAGATGAATGAACCGGTTCTAAGTGGAGGTGGCCAAGGATTGAGAAATAATAGAAATAAAGAGAGAAGGCACAGAGATAGATTTCAAGCCGGCCAGGAGGTGGGTGGGCCACCATCCTGTCTGCTGGAGAGGCAGGAAGACAACGACGACCTTTCCCAGTGCATTTATTTTATACCCCCAGTACCAGGAAGTAACACCAACTTATTTGCATTCTTAAGTAGGCCCTAGCATGCCTGGACTTACATATCTAGTCCCTCCCTTGCCAACACCTGGGCTGATATGAAGACCAAACTGACAACATGTCCGCCATCTTGGGGAAACATGTTTCCAGGGTGTGGCTCTGCCTATGCCTGGAGTTCAGCTGACGATATTAAGGAAAATTGCCCATGTGCCTTTCCAGGCAGCCCTCTATAACTATTAACAAATATATTCCAACAAACTAGACAACCTAGAGGATATGGACATATTCCTAGAAAAATACAATTTTCCAAAACTTAATCAGAAAGAGTCTAAAAATCTCAACAGGTCGATAACTATGGAGGACATTGAAGCATTCATCAATAACTTCCAGCAAACAAAATCCCAGGACAAAAAGGTGGCTTTACAGGGGAGTTTTACAAAACATTCAAGGAAGAATTAAAACCTATCCTTCTCACTCTATTCCAAAAATTCAAGAAGAAGGAACACTTCCCTGCTCCTTCTATGAAGCCAGCATCACTCTAATACCAAAACCAGATTAAGACAACTCAATGAAAGAGAATTACAGGCCAATATCCCTCGTGAACATAGATGCCAAAATCCTCGACAAAATTCTAGCAAATTGGATCCAGCAGTACATCAGAAAGATCACTATGACAAAGTAGAATTTATCCCAGGGATGAAAAAATGGTATAATATTCACTAATCAATAAACATGGTATATCACATAAACAAGTTGAGAGATAAAAATCACATAGTCATATTAATTGATTTAGAAAAAGCATTTTACAAAATCCAACACCCATTCTTGATAAAAACCTTCAGCAAAATGAGAATAGACAGATCATACCTCAACATAATAAAAGCCTTATATGATATACCTACAGCCAACATCATACTCACTGGGCAAAAACTAAAACCATTTCCCCTAAGAACAGGAACAAGACAAGGATGCCCATTTCCACCACTCCTGTTCAACATAGTACTGGAAGTGTTAGTCATAGCAATTAGACAAGAAGAAGAAATAAAAGGTATCCAAATTAGAAAAGAAAAAAAAAAGACATAAAACTCTCTTTTTTTTTGCAGATGACATGATACTGTACATAAAAAAATTCTAAAGACTCCATCAAAAAACTATTAGACTTAATAAATGAATTCAGCAATATAGCAGGATACAAAATTAATGCCAAGAAATTTATGGCATTTTTATACACCAATAGTGAACTTACAGAAAGAGAGATTTTAAAAAAATATATCATTTATTATGGCACCAAAAAAATTAAGATACCTAGGAATAAACTTAACTAAGGAGGTAAAAGACCTGTACTCAGAAAACTACAGGATGTTGAAAAAGAGATAGAGGAAGACATAAACAAATGGAAGAATATACTGTTTCATGGATTGATAGAATCAGCATCTTTAAAATGTCCATACTACCCAAAGCAATCTATAGATTCAATGCACTTCCCATTAAAATACCAATGCATATTTCACAGACCTAGAATGAACTCTCCAAAAATTCATCTGAAATAAAAAAGACCCTGAATAGCTGTAGCAATCCTGAGAAAAAAGAACAAGTAGGAGGGATCTCAGTACCAGATATCAAGCTGTGTTACAAAGGCACTGTCTGTACTGGCACAAGATGAGACATATAGACCAATTGAATAGAATAGAGAACCCAGAAATTGACCCAAACCACTATGCTCAATTAATATTTGACAAAGGAGGCAAGAGCATACAATGGAGTCAAGATAGTCTCTTCAATAAATGGTGCTGGGAAAATTGGACAGATACAGGCAAAAAATGAACATCAACTTACACTATACATAAAAAATTAACTTAAAATGGATTAAAAGGCTTAAACTTAAGAGAGGAAACCATTAAAATATTAGAAGAATCCATAGGCAGCAAAATCTTAGACATATGCTGAAGCATTATCTTCACTGATACAGCTCCTAAGGCAGTGGAAACTAAAGATAAAATTAAAAAATGGGACTACATCATAAGAAAAAGCTTCTGTACAGCAAAAGAAACCATCAACAAAACAACAAGAAAGCCCACTGCATGGGAGAACATATTTGCCAATGTTATCTCTGATAAGGGTTTAATCTCCATTTACAGGGAACTCATACAACTTAAAAAAAGGAAGATAAACAATCCAATCAAAAAATGGGCTACAGACTTAAATAGATACTTTTTGAAAAAGGACATAAGGAAGGCCAAGAGACTTATGAAAACATTCTCAAAGTCACTAATCATCTGAGAGATGTAAATCAAAATGACAATGCAGTACCATCTCACACCTGTCAGAATGTCTATCATCAACAAGTCAACAAATGATAAGTGCTGGTGAGGATGCAGAGAAAAAAGAATCCTCATGCCAGGACAGGTTTGGCTCAGTGGATAGAGCGTCGGCCTGCGGACTGAAAGGTCCCGGGTTTGATTCCGGTCAAGGGCATGTACTTTGGTTGCGGGCACATCCCCAGTAGGGGGTGTGCAAGAGGTGGCTGATTGATGATTCTCTTTCATCGATGTTTCTAACTCTCTATCCCTCTCTCTTCCTCTCTGTGAAAAATCAATAAAATATATTTTTAAATAAAAAAATAAATAAATAATAATTTAAAAAAAAGAATCCTCATGCACTGCTGGTGGGAATACAGACTGGTGTAGCCACTGTGGAGAACATTATGGAGTTTCCTCAAAAAACTAAAAATGGAACTCCCATTTGACCCAGTAATCCCACTTCTAGGAATATATCTCAAGAAACTAGAAGCACCAATCAGAAAGAATATACGCACCCCTATGTTCATAGCAGCACAATTTACAATAGCTAAGATTTAGAAACAGCCTAAGTGCCCATCAGCGGATGAGTGGATTAAAAATCAGTGATATATCTACACAATGGAATACTATGCTGCAGTAAAAAAGGAGTTCTTACCATTTGCAACAGCATGGGTGGAACTGAAGAGCATTATGCTACGTGAAATAAGCCAGTTGGAGAAAGATAAATATCACATGATCTCAGTCATTTGTGGAATATAATGAACAACTGATGAACAAAAACAGATACAGAGACAGAGTAGCATCGATCAGACCATCAAACCTCAAAGGGAAGGTAGTGGAGGGTGAGGGTAAGAGGGGAGAGATCAACCAAAGGACTTGTATGCATGGATATAAGCCTAACCAATGGACACAGACACCAGAGGGGTGAGGGCATGAGAGAGGGTTTGGGAGAGCAACAGGAGGATAAGGACACATATGTAATAACTTAATCAAGAAAGAAAAAAAAATAAAATAAAAAATAAAACAAGCATACAATCTGATGAATGAATAAACAAAATGTGGTATCTACATACTATGGGGTATTATTCAGCTATAAAGAATGTGGCTCTGATATATGCTACAACATAGATGAATTTAAAAATAGTATGCTAAGTAAAATAAGCCATATATAAAAGGATAAATATTGTATAAAATGTCTAAAATAGACAAATTTATAGGGGGGAAAGTAGATTGGAGGTTACTAGGGGATGGTGTGAGAAGGAAATAGTGAGCTATTTATTCATCACTCCAAACAGAAACTCTGGAACTAAATAGTGGTGACGGTTGCACAGCTTTGCCAATGTCATCAATGCCACTGAATTGTACATTTTAAAATGGTTAAAATTGCTAATATTGTGTTATATATTACCACAATAAAATAGCAGATATAATCTGCAAAGGATAGATACTGATTTTCTTTTTTAATTGTTTGTTATTTGATAGCTATCCCCAAAATTATTTAGAAGAAAAAGCAGCACAATTACATAAGTGGCTTTTAAATACACATGTTGCCTCCCAAGGGGACTTCTGGGAAGGCTCACACTCCTGTAGCTGCCCTGGTCTTCTTGGAAAAATCATCACGTTTCCATGTTCTGCCCCAGTCATTCATGGGAATGAAATGTGTGATGCTTGGCTGACAGTTTCTGACACACCGCCGCCTTCCTGGAATGACAAGTGTTATTTTAAGATGGGCTCTGCTGCAGGCCCTACCACAGTCACATTTTCAAGTGGATGCTTCTCTTTGGTGAGTCACTCAGCTGAATATCCAAGTTGCACACAAGAAATGTGAAGTTCTTAAAAGGAATCAACAACTTGTAGACTTGATTCCTTTACCTTTTCTTCACTTATAAACCTAGGAGCGATCCAGGACTCAGTCTCCAGTGATATACCCTTCTCTTCCTGTTTTCACTGTCCACATGACCTCATTAGTCAGATGACCTGAAATAGCACCTATGCTTTGACTCCAGATTTCTATCTTCTATATGTGCCTATTCTCTGAAACTGAAAACTCATATATGTGCCTATTCAATATTTTATTTGACACTAGTGGCCTGGTGCATGAAACTTGTGCACAGGAACGGGGGGTTTCCTTAGTCCAGCCTGCACCCTCTCCAATTGGACATCCCTCTCGCAATCTGGGACTTCTGGCTCCTAATCACTCACCTGCCTGTCTGCCTGATTACCCCTAACTGCCTCTGATGCCTGCCTGATTTCCCCTAACCCCCTCTGCCTACCTGCCTGATCGCCCCTAACTGTCTTTGCTGCCTGCCTGATTGCCCCCAACTGCCCTCCCCTGCCAGCCTAATCACCCCCAACTGCCTTTGCCTCAATCTTACCACCATGGCTTTGTCTGGAAGGATGTCCAGAAGGTCTCTGGAAGGTCTCCCGGTCTAATTTGCATATTACTCTTTTATTAGTATAGATATTATTACATAGTGTCTACTTTGTGCTGTGCACTGTATCAGGAGCCATATATGTATTAATTCACTAAATCCTCATAAGAATTTATGATTGTGCCCTCACACAAACGAGGAAACGTAGGACAGACAGGTAAAATAAGTATGCCTACGTCACATAGCTAGGAAGTGGCAAAGCTGGCATTTGAACCAGGAAATCAGGCTCTAGAACATATGCATGTAACTGATACACTATTTTGTTCTCTGATGTGATGAATAATAAACAATACAAACTTTACATGTGAAATTCAACACTTGCTTTATCCCAAAAAGTCTATTCCTACTCCAACCCTCTATTAGTAAATAACACCTTTAGCCTTCCAGTTACTTAATCCAAAAAACATTGGCTAATCCTTGAGTCTTTTCTTTCTCTGATTACCCAAGAAAAAGTCAAATTTATTAATTTTATTGATTTAGTTTGGATTCTCTCAAAATTAGACCCAGCATCAAAGTTTTGGGTGCGAGTAGTTTTTTGAGAAGGTGATCCTGTAAGGAAGCCTGGAGGAGAGACTGGAAAGGAAGGAGACTCAGTAAAGGACACGTTAGGAATGGGTCACTGCTGTGGGAAACTGAGGCTCAAGCCCACTGAAAACTGCTGGGAACCTGGGTAAAGCACCTCTCATAACTTCTAGGAAGCGGGGTATTTCTCCAACAACATCCCTCACTAGTTAAGGATTGCTCCTGAAGTTTTAACTTCCCCACATTTCTGTCCTGACCCACTTGTGGATTAAAACACTCAGATGTCCAGAAAATGCCCCAAAGCAGAGAGACACAGGAAGTGTTTCGGCCTGAAAGGGAACTGACCATAAGTGACCTCCAGGGTAGCCTGAGGGAATATTGACAGAAGAATAAGAATGTCAGTTTACACATATGCAGGTGTGATCAGAGTAAAACCCACTGCTGCCCTATTAGCTCTAATTTGAACCTCAAATTATACAGAATTCCCGGACCCACCTATTCCCCACATCCTAACAGACCCTTTAGTCTTCCCCATGGGTTTATTTTCATTTACTCAGTTTGATTTACTCATTTCTTCAGCAAATATTTGTAAAGTCTCATTTATGTCTGGAACACAGTGATGACTAAAGTAGTTTTATCCTCGGGGATTCTGCTCACAGGTTTGTAGGAGAGACATGAGGAGACCAACCATTTTGGGGAGGCTGAAATGGAAATGGTAAAGAAGAAAGCAACTTTAAACATTTGTTAAAACCCATTGACTAGCACAGTGGTTGGCAAACTGGGGCTCAAGAGCCACATGCAGCTAGCTCTTTGGCCCCTTGAGTGTGCCTCTTCCACAAAATACCATGCCTGGGCGCACAGGTACAGTGAAATTAAAACTTCATGGCCCATGCGTAGAAGTTGGTTTTCAGCTCTCAAAAGAAATTTCAATCATTGTACTGTTGATATATTTGACTATGTTGACTAATGAGTTTGCTGACCACTGGACTAGCACATTAAAAATGGGTGAATAAATTACAAAACTGTAAAAATTGATATGTAAATTATACCTCAATAAAACTGACAAATACTTGTTACCAAATGTAAGGGGGGAAGATAAGCAATTAAACCTTAGCACCACTATTCTAATGTAACACTTTATACCCAGGACACACAGAACACTGTTATAATACTATTTTGAGGTTAAAAAATAGAAGCTGAGCTAGAAAAAAGTTTCTCAAACTTTAGCATGTGTCTGAATCACATGGATGGAAGGCATGTAAAAACACAGAGGGTAGAGCCTGCTCTCAGAGTTTCAGATTCAGGAGGTTAGGGGTGAGGCCAAGAATTTGCATTTCTGACAGAATCCCTGAATTAGGTCAGAGTGATGCAGCTGATCTCTTAGAGAGCCATCGCTCTAGAAAGAACATGCTGCTAAGGAGATTCATTCCAGCCACAGTCTGAGATAGACTGTAGAAGGCAACATAGGCCGTAAATTTTAAGAGAACGCTTAATTTATGGAGAAAATAGCCCTGCTGCATAAGAAGGCTGCTGGGTTGCTAGTCTGCTCTTGATATGGGTGATGGTTATAGGAATGTGTTCCCTCTATGAAATTTCACTGAGATACACACTGAGGATTTATGCACATTTCAGTATCTGTCAAATTGAATAAAAAAAAAATTACTTTAAAAAAAAAGAGAAAATATGTGGTCCATTTTCATCCAAGCATCACCCCCTTGTTGAGGGCTTTGGGAGACATATGTTTGTACATTTTATTTAGGGGCTCTGATGTAAGAAGAAATCAACTTTCATGAACTTTCACTGAAGAGGTTTAGCCCCATGTCCTTGCCTCAAACACACCTATACGATACAAGAAGATGTGACGTTCTTGATGCTTGACAGTCAAAGGGCAAACAGAACATTAGCTAGCCACATTTTCTGCAGACTCTCGGAGTAGCAGGTGGAGACTGGTGTTTGCTAATGGAAAGATGCAGCCCTGAGGAACAGTCACATGCATGTCGACATTAAAAGTCAATCACAAGCAATGCTCTGTGCAGCCACAGAACCATTTCTGGAGACTTGCACTGAATGTCTGCCTTTCCCATTTCTTTCTTGAAGATTTTGCCATGGGACATGTCCAGAAACCAGAGAGTGGCCATGGTCACAAATACTTTTGGCCTGAAGGATTCTTGGCACTGAGTTGCCCTGGCGATTAGTTCACTGGAAGACACATGAGTCAGTGTACAAGGCTGTTTGTTGCCAGGAAAGGAAAATTGGGTTCCGATGGCACCTGTAAATTACCAGACATCAGGCAGGACTATCCCCTGTCTTCTGTTTGCTACACAATTGTTTATAGTCATGAGATGCCATTTTTTCTCTCTCTCGGCACTGAATAGCAATTCCACCAAGGTTATCATAATGGTACTGAGCCCTTGTATGTACACCTGTACAGTGTCAGGTATGGCAAATGCTCTTGGAATTCTGTGTTGTATTGACCAGAATCTGAGCCTAGCTCCTCACTGCTTCGCGTTAGAGCTCAGTTTGGTCATGAGAGTGATGTGCTTTGATCACCCCCTGGTGTTCAGCCTGTGGAATAACAATAACCTCTGACCTTGCTGTCCCTCAAAGCAGTGAAAGCTAAAAATGGATTGATGAACCCTGACTGTTGAACATATGATCCAAAAGATTGCATCACCACATAAATAGCCTGTAAGTGATGAAGTGTTAGGGGCATGGGAAAAGGAAAAATCTCAGGTGTCAGATGAGCCTTTTCTATGGGAATACTCTACAGTCAGTTTCTGTGAGCTAAAGAGGGGAATCATTAAGGCTCATCCTTAATAGGACACACTTGAGTGCATGAGGGGTACTGCCCACCAGGATACCCCAGCAGGAGCACAAGGGGTGGCAGGTGCTGACAGTGATTGAATCCTCCTGTTTCAGGCCTCACACTGCTTGCTGAAGGATTAGTTGAGAGGAAGGAATCCATCTATCAAATAAACCATAGGCAGTTTACTAAAATTCTTTAGGTCGCACATCTATTTTATGTCAAATTACAAATTTGGGTAGATAATTACCACCAATATTTATACCTTATTTAGCCACTAACTTCCTCTCATTTGAGTACTGAGGGAAGTCTAAGCCAATAATGTCTTGGTAATGTCCTCAGCCTGGTATTGTTTCAGAAGGCCTTTGTCATATAGGCTCTGTGGTTTGTTTGTTTTTTGTTTGTTTGTTTTTAATATATTTTATTGATTTTTTTTACAGAGAGGTAGGGAGAGGGATAGAGAGTTAGAAACATCGATGAGAGAGAAACATCTATCAGCTGCCTCCTGCACACTTCCCGCTGGAGATGTGTCCACAACCAAGGTACATACCCTTGACAGGAATCAAACTCAAGACCAACGCTCTATCCACTAAACCAAACCAATTTCAGATAGGCTCTGTGTTTTGATTCAAGCTTTCTTTGTCTATTTCTTACATTAATATGTCTGTTTTCTGGTATTTTTGATATACTAATAACAAAAACTAGCTTCTTTCAGCCATGACTTAAAAAGTAATTTCCATTTTCCATTATTACTGCCATCTCTGTTTCTAATTCTGATTGCACTGAGACACATAGCATATGAAAACGGAACTCCCTAGTTGGGACTCTAGGATTCTGGGGGTCGGAACCTGCTTTTCATCTCTAGCTTTATAATGTTCTATTTCTCCATCCCACCAGTTACACTGGTCTCTTTCAGGATCCTAACATACAAGCTGCCTCCCACCAGGGTCTTTACACATGCTGGCTGGTAATCTATCTAAAATGCCTTCACTGAGTCTCCCAGAGGTTCCATTTAGTTAATCCTTAGGAGTTAAAAATAATATATTCTTAAGTCAGACTACCTGTTTCAGTCTTGCTCCCCAGTTATTGGCTGTGTACCTGGGCCAATTTACTTAAATTTGTTGAGCCTGTTTCCTTATCTATAAACTAGTGTCCCAATGCACAGATTCATGCACATTGAAAGGAAATTAATTAGAAAAAATATTTTAATATCACTATTCGCCTCTTTCTCTATAATAGAAGTGTCAACCAAATTCACCATCAACAATGACAGATCGAAACACACATGTGCAACTGGTGCCAGTGAGAGCTTTATATGTATCATGCATGCGTGAGTCAGTGTAGCCTTTTATATATATATATATATATCCGATTACCACCTCAAGTGGTGGCAGTGAGGATTTTACGACAATACCTGTGTAGCACTTGGAATGACATCTGACAACTACTACTATTATATCCATCCTTCATATGTCATTCACATGTCACCTCCTCATGGGAGCCTCCTTTAACCCTGGTTGAGGTTAGATTCCTTTGCTATATGCTTTCAGAAAACTTCTGCCTTTCCCTTAGAACACCAATATAATATAATATATAACTTAGACTTGTAGTTTCACATATGTCTCCTCAGTCTAGAATGCTCCATGAGAACTGAGGCCATGTCTGCTTTTCATTATTGCTGTATCTTTATGTCCCAACACATATTAGGTGGGCAATAATCATTTGCTTATTATTGTTAAACTAAGGGCCCAGTGCACAAATGTGTGCACGTTGAAAGGAACTGTGGGCCAAGAAGCTACAGTAGACATAGGGGTGGGTCTCGGCCCATCCTCCACGACCTCACCCAACCCCTCCCACCCCTGTCCCCTGTCTCCCTGCAGTCCTGCTCCTGCTGCCGCTGCTCTCACACACTGTCAGCACCTGCCCACTCACACCAACTGACAGCACAGAGCAATTAGGGGCCAGCACCAGCAGTGAGTGAGAGCTGGGCTGGCGCCATCAGTGGATGGGAGTGGCAGCTGCTTCCCAGATAGCCCCTCAGGAGCAGGGGGAGGTGGAGAAGCCCTCAGGGGTGATCAGGGATCACAGGCACTGCTTGCAACCAGTGATAGCACCAAGTGATTGGGACTGGCACTGGGCACCGGCACCGAGCACCAGCAGTAGGTGCAAACAGTGGCTCTGGCACCAGCTATGGGTGCAAGCAGGGCTAGTGCTGGCAGGGGGTGTGAGTGGCAGCTCCGTACAAGCAGCTGGTGTGAGCAGGGCCAGTGCCAGCAATAGGTGCAAATGCTGGGCAGGTCTGGCATGCAGGAGCAAAGATTTTCAGTAACCACAGAGGCTCACCTCGATGACAATGACAAGCACTTTGCGTTGGTCTGGTGCCCTCACTCACCTGCTCCACCATCCCACCACGGCCAACACCCACCATGTTCCACACATGCCCCCCAGTGGTCAGCACATGTCATAGCGATCAATTGTTTGGTTGTTCAGTTATTCCAATTGTTCCCCTGTTTGGTCTATTTGCATATTAGCCTTTTATTATATAGGATGAATATCTAAATCTCCCAATAGTGAATTAAGGAAGGGAAGGGAAGGGAAGGGAAGGGAAGGGAAGGGAAGGGAAGGGAAGGGAAGGGAAGAGGAGGGAAGAGGAGGGAAGGGAAGGGAAAGAGGGAAGGGGAAGAAAAGAGGGAAGGGGAGGGGAAAGAGGGAAGGGAGGGGGAGGGGAGGGAGGGAAGGAAAAGGAAGGGGAGGGAGTGCAGGAAAAGGAAGTGGAGGGGAAGTGAAATGGGAGCACCTCTCTAAATAGAAGCTAAGTAGAGATCATAATCTAGACTTGAACTGTCTTCCTTTCTGGTTATTTCATCTTCAAATATGTAGCCATCAGGCTCAAGAGCTTCCCTCTCAAAACTAAAAAGTGTTTTGTTTTGGGTCCATGAGGCCTTAGTTTATTAACTGTTTGGAGCTCAGAATAGATGAGTTGCAAATGCCCTCCAACAACCTGGGCTCTGGAGAAACTGTGGGCTTGGGAGCTGTGGAACTGTGGGCTGAGGCTAAAACTGGCCAGTGTGTGAATTTGGCCATTGAGATCCCTTTTTATAGTAAAACCACTTCTTTTAACCATAAGTGATCATTGTCTCCCTAAATCTGGGTGGAGTGCTCACTGGGTCCTACCTCCCATGGCCCCAAACCAAGAGCAACAGCTTCAGAAAGTCACACTTACACTAGCTATTCTGGTGAGCTTTGGCTTTGGATTTTTCTATTGTATTCATTTATTCACATATTCATTCATTTATAAAGACTGATGCAGCTTGGTTATTAAAATTGCCTCCAGTATATGATTGGCAATATTTAAATTTCTATTTGGAATAAATACTCCATTGGCTTTAAGGGGAATGGGATAATGAGGGGGAATAAATCTAGACTAAAGCATAAAATCTTCCAATTTTCTTTAGGCTGTCAGTCCACTGCCCAGAAGCTTCCTCACAGGAAATCTCTTATGCCCTCCTAGGGAACAAGAGCAAAGGCTGAGGCCTTGATGGCACCTGAGCATAAGCTGGATGTAAGCCACTGGGTGCTTATCCTTTGGTTAGCCCAGCACTGGGAAATTACCTAAGGCATAGGAAGTGCCAATAAATATTTGATGAATTAATAAAAGTCATTTAGAATAAGACCTTACATGTGTTTTCCAAGGTTGAGACACTTATTACAGTGAGAAAATCATCTGCATCATCAAAATAATATGCGTGAAATGATTGCTGGGACACCAAATGGTCATTGAAATTCAGTCCTGTTTCAAATGTCCATGAGCATATTTGATCCTGTGTAAAATATCCACACTTAGAAAATGCCCCTGGGTTCAAATAGCCCATAATTTACACATTTGGCTTAAAGATTAATACATAAAAAATACTATCATGATTCATTAATCCAATCATTGTGCTGTGGCTGTATTGCCAATACAAACCCTTCTTGCTAGGTAGCCTCACTAGGCATGTCACATGGGGTTAGGCACATGAATTGGGGCTCAAATCTTGCAGAAAAACAGGATTGAACTATGGGCCAAATGGCTCCATAGACATTTTGGACAGGACCAGTTTTAAGGACCTTTTGGTGTGAACCAAAAGCCTCCATGGAACACGTTTGCATTTTCAGCATTATCTCCTTTTCTATTCAATGTCCTTTGAGAAAAGTCAGCTGCATCACTGTCTTTAGGACTCCTGTTAACACTGAAAAGAGGGATAAAATCCATTGTCCAGAACTTCTGTGTCAGAGATGAATTAGTATGACATTGTGAACAAAAGTATCATAATTTGATTTTTGGTAAATTAAGTAAGACATGATAAAATAACATACTTTTGAAAATCAAGACATGGGGACTAGACAGAATGTACTTCTTCCAAACCTAAGAACATGTAAAGGGGTTACAAAGGGACACGGGAAACTTTCTGAAGTAATGGACATTTAGTGATGATTTAATATCAAAAGTTAGCAAAGTATATATTCATTATTGAGTTAAGAACATAATATTTAAATCCATTAAAATAATATTTATAAGACTGTGTACTGGCATAAAGCTTACCAGTCCACAGAGTATGCTTCCATACTTTTTGAATTTAATTTCACACCAATCCTGTACACTGAACACTAAACTCAAAGAGAATAGTTTACTTAATCAAGGTTGTCTGACTCTAAAGCCAATGTTCTCTTCATTTTTTAAAGGCAATTTTCTATACCATTGCATCTTTATTGTCAATAATAATGCCTTTAAAAGCATAATTTCTTGTTGATATAAGCCTGTTCAGAATAAGACTCATAGTTTTACTGCACTACATTGGCACCATTGTAATTTCCAAACTGAACCATTTACCTTGAAGTAAACAATAAAACCAAGCACTGAAGTTCATTTCTCAATATATCTTTTCCAAGAGAGGGTATGATTGCCAATAAATGTCTGCAGAAGAAATTGTGGCTATTTTCAAATAATTTGGAGAGTTTGTCCCTTCAGATGAGTCTAAAAGCAAGAGGCTTATCTCAGAGAGCTATTTGATAGAGGCAATATTCTGCAGCCACAATGCCCACGACCTAATCTTTGGCTCCAAGAAAATGATAATATTTTCTCCCTTTGGAGGGAAATAAATTAAATAAAAGTATGCAATGAGAGATGCTGCCTGTGGCCATTCAAACACTATTAAAATGCTCTATTAAAGAAGTTGAGAACCATGCCGAAACCGGTTTGGCTCAGTGGTAGAGCGTCGGTCTGCGGACTGAAAGGTCCCGGGTTCGATTCCGGTCAAGGGCATGTACGTTGGCTGCGGGCACATCCCTGGTGGGGGATGTGCAGGAGGCGGCTGGTCGATGTTTCTCTCTCATCGATGTTTCTGGCTCTCTATCTCTCTCCCTTCCTCTCTGTAAAAAATCAATAAAATATTAAAAAAAAAAAAAAAGAAGAAGTTGAGAACCTAAATACATGTCACCAACCACAATTTTTATTGGAATTTCTAGTATATGCTAAAGGTTGGTTAGTAAAACAAAAATGATTGATGACAATCACCATCCTCAGATTGTCTTAGATGGCACAAGAACTGCTGTGACACACCGAGGTCTGCATGATGAGGAGGCCATTGATAAAACCAGACCGGCCCAGAGAGAGGGATCTAAAGGTGGCAGGCTCTGAATCCACCCGAGACCTATGCCCTCAGTTCACAGATGCCCATTCTTGAAAGTCACTCCCAGAATTCCACAAGGAACTGACTGTCTTGTTCACTGAGGTCTCATCAAACTTATTGATGGAAGTATCTATCTTATTCCTTCCACCCGCTGTTCCCAAAAACTTTATTCCAGATTACTTCAACCCAATGACCCCCCCCCCGTCATAAAATTATTTAAAATAGATTGTGTACATCTTACAAAAACACACACAACTTTCTGTCTGAATCCGAGATTAATTTAACATAAAGCAGATGGATAAGCCTATGGTTGTCTCATTTTGAGAAGTGGAGAAAAATTGGACTAGAGGGAAGCACTCTGCTTTAAGCCATACCACTATCTGAAATTGCAAATTGCCCCATTGAGTGACATGTATAAATCCCCCTGGCTAAAAGCATTGACAGAATTCATCATTGCAAGTTTAGAAGTGGAATCCATTTATTTTTTTTTTTGTGAAAAGCATCCAAACTAATAAAACCAGCTATGAACTAGCAGATACTAAACTCTGCATGGCTGATAACAAAGCCTGTGGGTGGCAAATGTGACACCTGCTATTTTATAGCCCCTCTAATGGGTACAGTTAAGAACTTTCTTTCAAACATTGGGTTCAGAGACCACTTTCGGGATTTAAGGCACTCACGCCACAAAGCTGTTTTCTATTCATACTTGCTTAAAACTGCACCAGAGAATAATTGGTGTTTCTTCCCTCTTGTGATTAAACATAACCCTGCTATAAATTATTAAGTGTGCAGATCCCTTATTCATATTCAGAAGACGACCACAAGTCTCAGTAAATTAGCCTAATATCAAATATGTATCACTGGAATGGTTTAAAGGAAGCATCTGGCGGATTGTAAACTGCTAACCTGTAGCAGTCACTGAAAAGACTAAAAGGACTTAAGTTTGTCATCCTTGGATCAGCAAAGAAAGAAACCAGGCAAATAAAAGGTGCTAAAAGATTCCAAAAGACTTTTGGTGAAGAAACTTTTCATGGTTTTTTTATTCAAGGACAGAGTACAATTATTTAAGAGTTTTATACATTCACTTACTCAACAATATTTCCTAAATACCTATGATGTGCGGAGCACAGTGCTAGGCACTGGCGTGCAGAAGGAAGTTAACACAAGGATTCCTCCTGCCTAGAAGCTATATTTAATCTGGAGAAATTAGCCAAGTACATAAGAAACCTGGTTCTTTAAATTATTTTTTATTTTCATAGATCCTCTGGAGATTTTATTGACCCAATCATGGGAACACACTGAGTCTGGATCCAGGAGGAGTGGATGTGGAGGTAAGAGTTGGATGAGATTATCATAATCTAGAGGTGAAGGAGGGAGTAATCAAATGGGCCAAATGCTGTTGAGAGTTTCAAGGAAGACATCATTCACATTGGATTTGACAATATGTTGGCCATTCAGGGAAAGGTGAAGCCAACAGTTTTGACATGTTTAAGAACTAAAAAAAAATAATAAAAAAATAAAAATAAATTTAAAAATCATGCAGCAATAAGTAAAGGAAAAAGTGAATAAAGTAGTTTGAACAGAGAAATTAGTTTTAAGAAGGGAAATATTATAGTATGTTTGCATGCTGGGAAATTAACACAAAGGATAGTGGATGAATACAAAGCACTTATTGTGAGCTCCCTGTCTCCATTGGTGGAAAAGGATGAACAAATGAGTGAATGAGCCCCATAGTTCCCCTCCTCTCCTACCAAACTTGTGAAAGAGCTTCCCATCAGTCACAGCCCTGCCCAACTGAGCTTGAACGCTGTAGCATCCTCACCTCTCCCACTAAGTGCTTGTATTTAGGATCATGCCCACATTTTTTGGTGCCTATTTCAGTGTCAGCCTCCCATCAGAGACTGATAGAGCGAGGTAGGGAAGCATCAGGGTCTCTTTAAGACTACTACATGAACTGCTATTTCCAGGCAATTCACACTTTCAACATGAATCTCCTTCTCTCCTCACAGACAGAAGCCCACAGAGCAGCCTAGACAGATTAGTCCTCTCATTCTATAAGAAATCCTCATGGAGAATTGATGATAAATAAAAATCTCTACCTCATTCATGTACACTTCCCTCCATTCGAATGGTATGGAGAGGAAAGAAAAATTTAGTTCAGAGACCAAGACAGATGTCTTTGTGAGGGAAAAGCAAACTGTCTTTATTTAGGAAAATGCAGTGTGTGGATGGGGAAGAGAAAAGGGTCCTGGATGGGCCACGATCTAGACACAAGAATTGATGCATTGCTTTGCACAGTGAAGGGCAGGCTTTGATTTCTGCCTGTCAGCCTCACGTGGAGGAAGGAAACAGTTCAGTAGTCTCCCCTTACCTGCAGTGTTGCTTCCTGCAGTTTCAGATACCCACAGTCACCATGGTCTGCAAATGGGTACTAAAATTCCCCAGCCATCCACATCTGCTGCTCCTGACAGTTCAACCATCCATACCCTCATGTCTTGATGACCTAGGATCACCTGTGGCAGGTGACCTTCCTTCTGATGAGTTGGCAATCAATAGTAGTCTAACACTATGTCATAATGGCAACATCATTCACCTCAGTTCACCTCATTACTTAGACATTGTAACATTTCACATCACCACAAGAACAAAGGGTGAGTACAGCATAATAAGATTTCCTCTCTCTCTCTCTCTCTCTCTCTCTCTCTCTCTCTCTCTCTCTCTCTCTCTCTCTCTCTCTCTCTCTCTCTCTCTCTCTCTCATCTTTGTAAGTAGCATGTTAATAAGCAAAGGAACTTAGAAGGTTTGTCATGGGCAGCTGCAAGACAAGTAGTTTTGCAATCCTGCCTGACAAATGATTAAAATTTATGTGGAAATTCTAACTGGGTTCAGTCACATATCCTGGGGGCCAAAAATACCCAGTACAGAGAGTCTCATTTCCACACTTCTATCTCAAGACTGTATCTTTGGAGCAGCTCTGAGAGCAGGGAAGGCAAGCAGAGCATTCCAAAGCACAGGTGAGGAGATGAAGTGGGAGTGGGAGGGGGAATGGAGGAGGGGGAGGTGAAAAGGGGAGAAGGGGAGGAGTCTCCTTTCGCTCAGGACATAGTAATACATTTTGAGGGAGATAGATATTGCACATTCACATAACTTTTTAATTGCAGTACCTATATTTTTCTATTATTAGTTACTGTTGTTCATCTCTCACTGTGTTTAATTTATAAATCAAACTTTATCATAGGTATGTATAGGAACTATATATCAGATGCTCTGAAGTCTGGAAGAGAAATTTTTTTCTGCTTCCACCTCCTTAAAGAGACAAGGAATTGCCTGCTTCGTGGCTGTGGGAAAGACCAGCAACATGAGTAAGGCAGGTAGTTGAAGACCCCTTTCCTTTCCTCTAAATCAGAAAATATGCCCAAGAAGTCAAAACCTGGGCAATAAACTCATTCCTTTTTTTCACTATGAAAAAGGAAACACTTTAAGCTGATGAAATGCTAGAAGCTACCCTTCAGATGAAGCTCATTTCTCCTCTCCACCCTTCCTTTACTTGGCTTGTGGTTTCCATGAAAATCTGGAGCTGGGGAAGCTCTCAAAGATAACTCTGCTGAGGCCCTGGGATGAGAGCACTGACCCTGCGTTTACTTTGTGAATTTGGTGTCTTTTACAATGGAAGGCTGCAAGAAGGGTCCTCATGGGTTTACTCAGCTTCAGTTCTAACTTCAGCATAATCTCTTCTTAAAGCTAGCCTCACCATGCTTGACATGAGAGATCCCATATCAGAGAAAAACTATTTATTGTCTTCTAGATCCCTACACCAGGCTACCTTCTTCCCCAAAGCCACCAAATTTCTTTTCTGGAAAGACCCAGCATGGCCAGTGTATTTGTAGGAAGGACACTTTGCCTTGTCTGAAATTTAATTGTTACAAGACAGATTTTCAGAGTACAAGGGCCAAGGTTTAAGTTAACTTTTCTGTTTTGTTTTGTTTTGTTTTTATGGGGTGTTTGTTGTTTTGTTGTTTGATTTTTTGTTTTGTTGGTTTTTTTGTGTGTTTTGTTTGTTTGTTTGTTTGTTTTGTTCTTGATAGTCAACTTCTCTTTTTTGTCTTGAAATCAGAGAGATAGTGTGCATTCACTCAAGCTCTGATTCCATTTGTCTTTCTAGGATTTGAGAGGCAGCTCCAAGCCTTGGGCATGATTTTACTTGGGTATTGAATATAGTATCCCCTAAGTCATGTGCCTGCTTTTCAGCTCTCCCTCCCTCTTCATTTACCTTTTGAGCTCACAACTCAGTGGTGATTTATCCTCGTAGGAAAAGCACATGCTCTCCCTTTTATTGTATCCTTTCTGGGTTCCTGGATGTTCCAGTTTTTGAGATCATCCCCCCACAAAAAAAAGGGTTAATAAATGAAGTTAACTATTTCAAAACAAAGGAACCACTTTACAATTTAGCTAAGGCAAAGGTCAGCTTTGTGGATGAGCACCCTGTGAAGCCCCACGGTCCCTGTGGGTAGTGTAGCTCTATCTTAAAATGCCTAATTTTTGAACAGGAAGCTCTCATTTTTATTTGCCCTGGACCCTGCAAATTATACAGCCAGTTCTAACTTAGTTGTAAAAACAAGAGATATAACACTACTAGCCCTGACCCCACAAGAGCCACAGTGTGCACTCTTTTTTATTTAAGAGTTATTTGATTTTTTAAAATATATTTTTTATTGATTTCAGAGAGGAAGGGAGATGGAGAGAGAAAGAGAGAAACATCGATGATGAGAATCATTGATTGGCTGCCTCCTGCACACCCACTGGGGATTCAGCCTGCAACCCAGGCTAATGCTCTTGACTGGAATTGAACATAGAAACTCTAGCAACTTAGCCAAACTGGCTATGGCCACATTGTGGACTGTGTGTGTGTGTGTTTATTGATTTCAGAGAGGAAGGAAGAAGGAGAGAATGAGAGAGAATCATAGATCAGCTGCCTCCTGCAAGTCCCCCACTGGGGATCAAGCCCACAACCTGGGCATGTGCCCTTGACCAGAATAGAACTTGGGACCTTTCGGTTTGCAAGCAGATGCTCTATTCACTGAGCCAAACCAGCTAGGGCAGACACATGGTGGACTCTTATCTGCTGTAACAGGGTGGAGTCTATTTCCAAACAGTGACTAGGCAGGAGACTCAGTACAGGTCTTATCAGGGGATCACTGTGTAAGTCTTATAAATGTCTGACTGCTATGCTCTGCACCTGAAACTAATATATTGCATGTCAACTGTAATTGAAAAATTTTTCAAAACGTTAAATGATGGAGCACATAGCTGGGTCCTGGCTTAGAAGATGGAGGGAATATGTTAGAACATAGACATGCAAGAGTCGGGAGGAAGGGGTAATTATCAGAGACCTTTCCTGAGTTCCTAATTTAAGTCTGAGTATCCCAGACTGAAATCCGTTGAAAGTACATCTATCCATTCACCTGCTTTCTTTTATAAAGACAAATCTACCTCCCACCTCTGCTGTGAGCGTTCCACAAACTAGAGCTATTATGCTTACCTCATGGAGTTTTGTGAAGCTGATTTAGATAATAAAATAATAGCCAAATAGAAATAATAAAACTATGATATGCTTCCACTTCTAGAGTCAGTGTCCTTTGCTAGGCATTTAAATGCATCCTACCATTTAATCCTCACTACAAACAAAGAGTAGGCCAAATCACATGTAAATATTACAGCTGAGAACAATGAGGCTCAGAGAGATTAACCTAATCTACGTAACATGGATAGGGGTAGTAGACCTCAAATGCAAGCTGAGCCTCTGCCTTCAAGCTCATATTCTTAACCACTATAATATGATGATTAACTATAAATCACTATCATATTTATATGGAGATCTTATAGCTCCTGCCGGGAGGGACACAAATCCTACTGTTAATCACCCCATAGAAAAATGAGATTGGACTGAGCAATCAGACAAGGCAGAGCTCCCCCGCAGAAAAGTGTCATTACTCTGTGGTGGAGGAGGTGGCTAGGCTCCCGCAGGAGGAGATTACACAAACAGCCCTGTAGCAGCTAGGAAAGAGGAAGGAATGTGGAATGGCATTCAATTAACTCAATTTGCTGTTGCAGTTTCTCCTATAGTCAGCCTTCTCTAGTACTTGCAAAGGGATCAGGTACTTGAAGGCTGCTAAAGTACTAATAACAAAAAAATGTCTATAGATATAGAGAAAAATCTGTTCTTTACTTAGAAAGCATGGGGACTGGGTGGGTATTGCCCTAAAGTACCTGTGCTTTTACTTTAGACTTCATTTTTTTTTTTTTTTTGGGGGGGGGAAGAGCAGCTTCAAGTTTAATGTTTATGACAAAACTGAGAGGGAGATACAGAGATTTTCCAAATACCACATGTCCCCACGTACATAGCCTCTTTGTCAACATCACTCACTCAGAAGGTATGTTCACTACAAATGATGAACCTACATTGACCTCATTACAACCCAAATCCATAATTTACCTTAGAGTTTAGTGTTGGTGTACATTTTATGAGTTTGGACCAACATATGACATATATCCATCATAATATCACACAGCATGTTCTCACTGCCCTAACGATCCTCTGTGGTCAGAGTCCTCTTATTTTAATCTGCCTCCCATAATCTTAGCAAGAAAAGTGTAGTGTGCTAAGGAACAATATCTCTATATTATTCCTCTCCATGGAAAATTACCAAACCCGCCGAAGCCGGTTTGGCTCAGTGGTAGAGCGTCGGTCTGCGGACTGAAAGGTCCCAGGTTCGATTCTGGTCAAGGGCATGTACATTGGTTGGGGGCACATCCCTGGTAGGGGGTATGCTAGAGGCAGCTGGTCGATGTTTCTCTCTCATTGACGTTTCTAGCTGTCTATCTCTCTCCCTTCCTCTCTATGAAAAAATCAATAAAATATATTTTTAAAAACAGAAAGAAAATTACCAAACCCTCTGAAATATAGAATCCCAGGACTCAGGACTAGCTCTACAAGGAACTATCTTGTGTCTTCCATGCCTTGAAACAAGTTTGCTGGGACATGGGGGAAAGTCATGGTCTGTAAACTGTGTTTAATGAGAGAGGGAGGTAGGGAGGTAGTGCATCTAGTACAGAAAAACCATGTCTGTACCCGTCAACATTCTCCTCCCTTAGCTCAGTGCTTCACAGTCATAACACAACGAGCAGACTTACTCTCCCAAAGTCATTCCCTGTCAATCAGGCTTTCACCTTCTCTGACCTACTTTGTGCTTGCTACTCCCCATTCTGGCCTTTTCCTCTTGATATTCTACCTATCTTTTCTTTTTTTTTTTTTTAGAGTATCTCTCCACATTGCTAATCTTGTCACAACACTCCCCCAACAACATCCATGCTTCACCCAGAAGCTGGTTTCTCCTGATGGTGAGACTTTCCTTGCCACCCATAACAATGGTGATAGCTTCAGTGTTCGAATGCCCTGTGTCCTGGGGCCTGTCCTCCTGGAATCTCACTGTGACTTCAAACTACTGCCTCCCACAGTCCTTCACTCTAACACCCCCTTTCAAGATCAGCCAGTGATATCCCTCCTTATTTTTGTTCCAAGACCCCCGTTGAGCCCTGCATGCACTCAGTACCCTCATGACTCAGTCTTTCTCTCCATCTTCCTGTATATAACATCAGTCTTCAACTGGATGAGCTCAGTGATACCCAAATTCCTGCTTATTAACTGGAAATGTATGAGGTACATGAAATATGGTGGCAACTATACTTGGGTAAAAACTGTTGTTTGAATTTTAACCCTGCCATTCTGGCTTCTGCACCTGATTAAACACAGGATAGTTACCTCAGTTTCTAGGTGGAGACCTGGAGGCTAAGGCAATTTTCCCTTGCCTGGGACCAGAACTACAGGAGATTGATTCCCACTGACTCAGTAGCTTCAGGGGTAGAAACTGTAGATAACCTTTAGAGACTAACCACTGAGCTCTGCTTCTGTACTATCTGCTTTTGCAAGATAGGGCCACATTCCAATGTCCTGCAGGATGTGACTGGGAAGGACCCCGCGGGCTGTTCCAAGCCTTTAGAATTTAGAATTTAGAATTTAGAACAAAGGAAAATTCTTGTGGTTTGGACCTTTAAAAAGACTGCCTACACCTGAAACAGCGCGGTCGTGTAGACTCCACCTGCATGTGGTGTTCTCGAGGCCATCCTGGCCAGTTTTTCAATAAAACCTCGCCTGCTTTTTTTAATCAATCATCAGCCACCGGTGGTCTTATTTTGAACCCAGGGTTCGACCCCACAACAGTGTATAAGAATCACCCAGAAAAGCTGTTAAAATTAAAAAATCTTTGATCTATCAGGATATCCTGAAAATATATCCTAGAATGGAAACTTAAAGGGGGTTTCCCAGATAATTCTGCTTTACAGACAGTTAGGGAGCTAGTAGACCAGACTAAGGTCTTCCTGGAATGGAGAAAGACCTTACTCACCTTACTATCTTTGAGGGCACGGCACAATAATTTGCGCAGCAGGAACTCATCAAAGTTGTATTGTATTCTGCTGATATACGTAAATGAATAAAGACACCAGAGGAACCCTAGGCTCACAACTCACTAGATTTATTCTTGCCCTCCTCTCTTAAGAAACCTAGTACCATGACCATAGCCTGTATTTTTTCACCCCTTAGAAATATTCTACCTTGAAATTCTTCAATAACAAATTTCTACTTATTAGATCTTTCTCCTAGCTCTGCTCACAGTCATTTTTGAGGCCCTTAAATTGTAGTTGTTTTAGACTCCCTCATTCCTTATCTAATCCTGATCTGTGCATGGAGTTAACTCTGTTGGACTCGACCCAAGCTTCTGCATGCTTGAAGACAGGCCCACGGAGATGAACGTGTTTCAATAAAGAAACATGGCAGATCATGTGATATTTCTCTTTCTCTGACTGGCTTATTTCACTTAGCATAATGCTCTCCAGTCCCATCCATGCTGTTGCAAATGGTAAGAATTCCTTTTTTTTCTCACTCATTTGTGGAATATAATAAACAACATAAACTGATGAACAAAAACAGATCCAGAGACAGAAAAGCATTGATCAGACAGTTAAACCTCAGAGAGAAGGCAGGGAAGGGTGGGGGCAAAGGGGAGATATCAACCAAAGGACTTGTATGCATGCATATAAGCCTAACCAGTGGACACAGACACCAGGGGGATGAGGGCATGAGGGGGATCTGGGTAATGGGGGGGATACGGACACACATGTAATACTTTAATCAATAAAGAAAAAAAAAGTAAACAGGAAAAAAAAAAAAGAAAGAAACATGGCAGATATACCTGAGATCAATATAAAATAATGTAAACTGCAAATGAAAAACTAAAATTTTAATTAAAAAAATACATGGCAAATACCAACCACTAATAAAGCAAGCTTTCCAATTCATATGTCCTATTTACAATTTATGGGTCCTATTCATATGTAATACCTGCCTCATTTTCCCTTTTGGTAATGTTCTAAATCCATGCCTACCATAATGGGTATTTTTGCCTCATGTTGACAAGTCATTCTATGCCACAAGATTTAGTTCATAAAAACAATAAAATTATTTCCTTTTTTTTTAACAGATTTTCTTGCTTCCAGTTTATTTTTTTAAATATATTTTATTGATTTTTTACAGAGAGGAAGGGAGAGAGATAGAGAGCTAGAAACATCAATGAGAGAGAAACATCGACCAGCTGCCTCCTGCACACCCCCTACCCGGGATGTACCCACAACCAATGTACATGCCCCTGACCGGAATCAAACCTGGGACCTTTCAGTCCACAGACCGACACTCTACCACTGAGCCAAACTGGTTTCAGCATAATAGAATTATTTCTGAAGGCAAACATAAGCCCAATGTATAGAAATTATTAAAAAATAATATATTAATTTAGAATAGGTTAAAACACTATAACAACTGTATCTATTCAATCATGAAATGGACTGTAGCAAGGAACAGCATTTTTATGCACAATGGACAGTTTTAAAACTTAAAAAAATTGAGCCCTACCCATTTGCTCAGTGGTTAGAGTGTCAATTTGTGGACTGAAGGGTCTCAGGTTCGACTCCTGATAATGGCACATGAGTTGGTTGCAACTTTGATTACAGGTTCAATCCCCAGCCCCAGTTGGGGTGCCTATGGGCAATAGAGGTGTATCTCTCACAATCATGTTTTTCTCCCTTTGTCTCTCCCCCGCTTCCTTCCACTCTCTAAAAATCAATGGACAAATATCCTCAGGTGAGGATTAACAAATAAACAAAAATTAATAAATCACTATTAATTGAAAGTAAAGTTGTCAGCTGTATTGATTACTATAGGAGGATTAAAAGTACATATGTGCTCACTCATGTGCATGCATATATGGTGTATGTATACCTCTTACCACTTACATATCTATTTTGTGAATAGAAGACATAAGTGAAAAAATTAGTGAAAAAATTAGCAATGCTTTTTAGCCATTAAATGCCTATATCTGAAGATATCTAGTTCAATTTGCTAAGCAGATTTATAATTCTTCCCTTTCAGCTTTACAACCCAGAAATGTAAGATGGGACCCCTAGCTCCTGGTCTTCACATCCTATAGTAACTTGGTAAGATAAGTACTAATTAGCAAGCATGAATGGCCTAATCACAATGACCAACCTCCTCCTTAATTTCCTGCAGTAATTTTATTCCAGGGGACCCAGCTTAAAAACACTCTCACCTTTTGTCTCAGTTGAGTTGAGTTTAATTTTTAAACTCTGTTGCAATAGTCTTGATCTCTATTGCAAAAGACTTCTTTGTCTAATTTCATCCAGTGCAAACTTTTTAAGTTATATAAATGTCTAACCATTATACTGTACACTGAAACTAATATAATTTTGACCATCAACTATAATTGAAAAATACAATTTCAAAAATAAAGACCTATTATTCTCCCCTTTAAAAAAAAAAGAATAATTAATGGAGTTGAGATTGCTAGCTGATAGGTGTTAATTAACTTGATGGGAAAATCCCTTCCCAACATAATATGCATATCAAGTTATTACTTTATACATTTTACAATAAATATCTTACACTTGTATTTCTCAATTATACTTAATGAAAATAAATACAAATCAAAACAACATCATGAGAAATAATATATGGCTGTATCTCCCATCTTGGAAACTCAGTCCCTTCCTCACTATCTACTCCTTTAAGTCTAGGAAATGTATATTTGAAGTGAGGAATCAGCCAGCTCTTGGCTCTTCATAACACAACCAAATGATTTGTCTGATTTCCCTATCTTCACCCTCAAATTAAGTCGAAATGGATGGTAGCTACAAGTAAATTTTCCATCAATATAGTTAATAGTTGCACACATGGTGCTCTGATGGATGTTTGGAAAGGTTTTGCCCAAATGCTTATATCCACCAGATAAGGTATATCAAAGATATTCTACATTGTTCTTTGAATTAATCAGATGTTCTTTGAAAGCACATTAAGCTTTAGCGATGGTTATCACTGGTGCTCTTTGCAATGGGATTGTTGATTGGCACAAATGAAGCTGGTCAATATGAATGGAAGAGACTTAGTGGACCAGTTCTCAGACAGGCCTGAGTGAGGTGAACTAGGCGTGGTGAAATGGAATTGAAAGGTTTTATTAGAACCCAAGACTGATCAAAACACAGTCCTTGCCCTCAGGAAATTCAGCCTCCTGTAATGATATAGTTCTCATTGTAATAGTAAACTGACTGTGCTGATCTCCATTAACTGAATTTATCTTTGACTCTCTCTCTAATCAACTTACTCTAAAGATCATCAAGTCTCACCTAGAGAATGTTCTAACTAGTATCACCAGCATACATACCTCACCCCCTACTTACACACATACACACACACACACACACACATACACACACCTCTGGAGTTGGCCCAGGAGCAACCAACTCCCTGATGCTTTCTATACAATAATTTTGATGCAGCTATTTTCACTTTATTATTATTATTATTATTATTATTATTATTATTATTTCAGAGAGGAAGGGAGAGGGAGAGAGAGATAGAAACATCAACGATGAGAGAGCATCATTGATTGGCTGTGTCCTGCATGCCCTCAACTGTGAATTGAGGCCCCAAACCTGGCATGTGCCCTGACCTGGAATTGAACCTGGACCCCCTGGTTCATAGGTCAGTGCTCAACTACTGAGCCATGCCCGTCAGGACATTTTCATTTTTTTCTGGTGATTATCAGGGCAGCTGGAACAATGGAAGCCACTCTTGATCATAAGGTTTTAAAAGATCATGGCTCCCACATTTTACCTGATCCCTTATTTGATAACAAAGACACCTGAAGCCTTGAGAAGTTACATGGCTATCTCTTCATAGTCGTAAAAACCTGGCTTTGAACCCAGCTCCATCTATCAGTCCAGTGCTCTTTCTAGTAGATTACATTGGGAAAAAAATCTGACTTGTTTTTGTCAAAGCAGTGTACCCATGCTTTCAGGAAACGGCACAGATTGACAGCTGTATTACTTTTCTAATAGCCAATGCAATTTCTCATTGAAAGCATATTCTTCTCTCTCAAAGTAAATTAAATGGCATAATCTTCCCATAAACTGGATTTAGTAGCATATTCTCCATGATAAACAACATATTCTCCATGAATCAAGTTGGATTCACCTCCTCTGCAATTGAAATTGAAGTTTATGTGTTATCTGTTGATGACAATTTACTATAAATGTAAGGCCATTTAGTAAGAAAATAAACTACTCAGTTAGGAGGTAACATAATACACAGCAATTTTTATAAATCTCTTTTCATCTTGCCTTTCCACTGGTTTGAAAGAAATAAAGAGGACATTGGAAATGCATTAGGTAAATTGTGATATTAATACTTCCATTTAAGTGTTTGTCATAATTGGTAAAAATATGAAGAATAAAAACATACTTTGGGACTGAAAATATAAGTTTAAAAATGTGGTTTTTTAATAGACTAGAATGTTCTGTAGAATAAACATCTCAAGGATCAATTGTGGGAGGGCAGAACTGGGGGGAAGTCATGCCAACCCCACACCCAAACAGAGCAGATTTATTTATAATGTCTGAATTTTATGTTTGAATTCTATGGATTTCATTTAAGGAAAGGGTTCCAAGGCAGGAAAAGGGAGGGAGAAACAAAGGAAAAAAAGATTGAAAAGCTGTGTCATTGCCTTTGCTTATTTTGGGTAGAACAGCATACATTTGTCAAACCTCAACACAATCCCCATCTTTATCTTATTATAACATAAATATTTTTTAACTGATTTGGATAAGTACTGCTAAAATACTAAACATTTATTAAGTGACCAGAATTAAAATAATATGCACTAATAAAGTCTAATTAGACACAAATTAATGAAATAGAATATAAATCTATAAATCAAACCAAATTAAAAGAGTATTTTCATAAATTTCATGGAATTGGGGAACACAGCTAGATCCTCATTGTTGCATTAGATGGCTCTCCAGTAAAACAGAACCTATGTGTATATAGGAATATATATAAAATATCCTATTGGAATGTAAAATACTAATATTGGTGTATATGTGTACATATAAAAAATACATATAGGCATATAAAGAGATACTTATTACAAGATTTATTTTAAGAAATTAGCTCACACAATTACATAGGATAAGTTCCAAGATCTGCAGTTGGCAAGCTGGCAACCCAGTGACTGGAGAACTGGAAGAGCCAATATTTTATTGAAGTTCAAAGGCAAGAAAAAAACTGATGGCCCAGCTTAAAGCAGTCAGGCAGGATGAATTCCCTTTTATTGGAGGAAAGGTCAGTCTTTCTGTTCTTCTTGGGTCTTCAACTGATTGGATGACGTGCACACACACGCGCATGCGCACACATACACTAGGGAAGGCAATCAACTTTACTGTCTATTGATGTCAATGTTAAACTCATGTAAAAATATCTTCACAGAAACACCCAGAATAATGTTTGACCAAATATCTGGGCACCCCTGTGCCTAATCAAATTGATACATAAAATTAACAGCTGCCAAAATTCCAAGTTAAAATTTTAAAAGAAAACACAAAATAACTAATGGAGATGAATATTGCTCTTTCTTGGTATAGAGGAGGTCTTCTGAGTTTATGCGAAAATATAAAATCCTATAAAAAAAAATCAGGAAATTTACTTACATAAATGTTTTATCATGGCACTAATTTGCATCTTTTATTTTGCTTTATTTGTATCCAAACTTTTTTAAAACCAAGGAATTGGGAAGAAGGAAGAATGACATTTAGCTTCTAGGACTTATTTCTTCAACTTTTTTATGAAGCATGAGCCAACCAATTCCAATGCCTTTTTCCTGTTTTGTTTTGTTGTTATTGTTATTTAAAAGATTGGATTGGGAAGGGATTTACTTAAGGTGTCAAAAAATTATTTCTACTGTTAGGTAAATAATCAACTTCTTAGTTAAGTTTATGCGAACAAAGGACAATATTGAATTTTCTAGAACTTGCCCTAAGCTATACTTATTATTTTTATTTTGTTTTCATATTTATGTTCTCTCCAGCAAATGGTATATAATTATTTCCTATTATGCATGTAAATTTTAAGGTCATCATAAAGTCTACAAATTATTTCCAGGAAGTTAATCTATAAACAAGGTGTCATTTAGCATGCAAATTGAGTCATAAAGTTGTAGGCAGTTGTAAAGACAGACTTCCTTTGCTTGCTCCTAATG
Organism: Pipistrellus hanaki; assembly: GCF_964339955.1. Classification (NCBI taxonomy): domain Eukaryota; kingdom Metazoa; phylum Chordata; class Mammalia; order Chiroptera; family Vespertilionidae; genus Pipistrellus; species Pipistrellus hanaki. The sequence continues at coordinate 14,755,572 of NC_140511.1, read as the reverse complement.
CTGAAACATAATGTGTTTAATATTTCAAATGATGTGACTATTTTTGCAAGCAAATGAGTGAGATTTTGGACTTGATCCATAGAAATTTATTTTATTAAGCATTTAAATACGGTAATATAATTTCCAATGTGCCGTAATGGTCATTTTAGTAGCCATGTAAATTAAACTGCCATCAAGATAGGCAACAATGAAACTGATATTTAAAGGGCACTCCTCTTCATTTTGGAAGCTATTACTTCATGAAGAAAGAAAACTTTTCTCTTTCCACACTTTATGGTATTTGATCAAATATCCTTGTTGTACATTAGTGTTTCCCCACTGTACCATACCTAGACAGCCTGGTCGCCCCATGCAGCCTGCTGTTGGGTTGTTACTGTGAGGGCTTCGTAACCAATTTGCATATTATCCTTTAATTAGTATAGATAACTTGGATTACGTGACAATATGTTTGAGGAAGGGGGTGTGGCCAGTTGTTTTTAAAATTAAGGCACCTCACAGTTTTTTAAGACAAATGTGTTATCCTACAATCTTCATAAGGCTGGGTCAGGGGTCTTTTAAGACCTTTGTATAGGCCCAAGACATAAAAAAGCAGCTACCTGAAAGAAACCTGTTATTACTGTCTTCAAAGTAAAATAACATTTTTCAGCCTTTTTATGTGAGGGTTTTTTTTTTTTCATACTTTCATTACAATATTTGAAATAGTTGTTGTCATTATTTTAAAGCAATAGTTTTTTCCTCTCAATATGAGAAACCTCAATTTTCACACACATTCCAAAAAATGTTTATTTGAAGTAACTTATGCATCTGGACTCTGGGTGGCCTAATAAGCTCAGTGATTAGACAGGTGGTTTTATAGCCAAGGTCAAAGGCTCTTTCCCCTGATTAGCCCTTGAGGGGGGAGCAGCCAGAGGCTTTCCTGACCAGCATAGGGAAAGGGGGAGGGACAGGAAAATCATTAGGGGAAAAGGAGTGGGATTGGAAACTCCCTCCCAACCACCCTTAAGAGAGTTCAAACGCTGCAAGCAGTTGTGGACATGTGGGTGGGGCTGCAAGTGCAGTGGGGCGGAGGACTACTGCATGATTTTGTGTGCTGGGCCTCTAGTGAAAAGAATAAAATCTTACAATGTGTGACATGAATAGACTTAGATATTATTCTGCTAAGTAAAATAAGTCAGAGAAAAAAATATTATATGATTTTATTTATATGTAGAATCTAAAAAACAAAGGAACAAACAAACAAACAAAAAAATCTCAAAGATACAGAGAACAAACTGATGTTTGATAGAGGAGGGGTTTTGGGAGGCTAGGTGAAAAGGTAAATGGATTAAAAGGTACAAGTTGGCAGTTACAAAACAGTCATGGGGATATAAAGTACAGCATAGGTAATATAGTCATAATCTATATATATAAAAGCCTAAGCAACTGTTATAACTAGACGACTGGCAGATGTAAGATGTACACTGACTGCCAAGGGTCAGATACTCAATGCAGGAGCTTCCCCCTGGTGGCCAGTGTGCTCCCACAGCTAACCTTCCGCAGCCATCCAGCCTTGATCTGCTCCAATAGCCAAGCCAAGGGACCCTACCTGTGCATGAATTCATGCACGAGTTATTGTAATAACTATGTTTGATATTAGAAGGGGGTAGATTTGTGAAGGGAATGCTTTGTAAATTACATTAATGTCTAAGCCTGCTGTAAAACTAAAACTAATATAATGTTGAGTATCAAACTGTAATTAAAAATTATAAAAAGAAAATCTTAATCCACATTCTGAAAGAAGCACTCTAAGAATTTTCAAACATCTAAACAATACTAGAGTGATTGTTAATTAACATAAGGGAAGTTAAAAGTAATTTTCACTGGAGAAATGAGTAGTGTTAAAGATGTGGTTGGTTAGAGAAATTATATAGACTCCTCCATCATTTTATGAAAAAGTAAAAGACTACAGCAAGCCCATAACCTAATTCTTTCATGTTCAGATCATAAGTCAAGAGCCCCATGTGGTCTCGTGACTATGTCTTCTAATCTAACATAAGACTAGATGAGGCTGCCACAGAATATTCCATTCGCCTTGCAACTCTATTCCAAGGGAAAATCACACTCTTTTTTACTCCTGGTCACCCACCTACCCTACATTCACCAAACATCCCTACAATTAGGTGAAGCCATGTCAGTTACTAGTACTTTTGCCCAAAGCAATGTGGGAAGAACCACTTGGTGGGAGAAGGCTCAGTCTTTGCATGACTGAATAGAGCAAATCTCCAAAGATCTGTGATCTGAATGAGATATAAACAATATTATATTTAGCCACAGAAGCTTGAAGATTACATTACGTTACAGCAATTAGTTTACTTGCACTAATGCTGTGAGTAGCTGCATTAGTCAATATTGAAAAAGGAAGTTTAGGGGAAAAACAACAAATGCAATAAAGATAGAAAGATTTTCCTACTGTAAGTGTCTAGACTCAATGCCTTAGGAAAGAAAGAGCATTTAGTATTGAGTGTTACAAATCAGTTACAAAGTTCAATAATTCCTAGTAAGCTGTCGGGATGGCCCTTAGGATGCCATTAAATACAAAGCCTAGGTATGGTAGGAGAGTTTGATGTTCTTCTATCCCACAATCAACTCTTCCCTTTCCTCCTCCCCCCAAAAAATGCAATAAGAATTCAGCACACATTTAAAATAGATGAGTAATATTCAAATAAAATCAAAAATAAGATGAAAATTAGGACCTATTATTTTGAGTTCAAAAATTACAGGTACTTTTTTGGAATAACATATCATTGCTTATTTACTTTTACTATTTCTCAAAAGATATCATGGAAAATATTGACATGATTTGTTAGATCCATTTTATTAAAATACTGTTGAAAAACAAGCAACTTTACTCAATAAAATATCTCTCTTATGTAAAATCTGACATGCAAGTCTTTAAACTACAATCCATAATTCTGAGAAGAAATTTGATCTCATAGAATTACTCCTTTAGGCCTCAACACACAAGAACAAGACCAATTTAGATATATTACCCATTATTATCTGACACCTTCAATTATATTCTTTCAATTGCATTTAGTATATTTATCTGTGGCTCATGCAACTATTATATATATATTTGTAGAATATATATATATATATATATATATATATATATATATATATATATATATATTTAATTTCAGAATAGTTTGATCCCAAGTGAGGGCATGTAGGAGGCAACTGATCAATGATTCTGTCTCATCCTTGATATTCCTCTCTCTTCCTCTCTTAAATCAATAAAAATATATTTAAAAATAATACTTGCAGAGTTAATGCAAGTATTACTATATAAGTTTTGCCAAGTTTCCCCTATTGTTGTCCTAACCACCATGTTCCATATTTGATAACTTAAAAACCAAGATTTGCACATAACTGTTAAATGAACTCAACAGAATATTCAGATTTCACGAGTTTTTCCTCAGTGTCATTTTTCTGTTTCAGGATCTCATTCAGGGTACAATTTTACATTGTCATTATGTCTCCCTCCTCTTCTCTAGTCTGTTCCAGTTTCTCAAACTTCCCTGTCATTGATAATATGAAATTTTTGAAGAGCCCTACTCAGAGTTTTTGCAGAAACTCAATTTGGTTTCATTTAATGTTTTCTCATGTTTATACTGGAGTCATGGGTTTTGGGAGAGAAATATTATAGATACAAGGTGCCATTTTCATCATTTATGTCAAGATGGTATGCTATTGACATGACGTATCATGGATGTGAGCCTTGATCACCTGAATACTTTTTGCCAGGTTTCTCTACAATGAAGTTATCCCCACTCCTTAACCCTTCCCAAACACTACTCTTTGGAAGCAAGTCCTTAAATGTAATGTGACTGGCTCACATGAGGAAGGTGAGGAGGTGGGCAGTGTTGGGGAGGAGTGAGAGAAGATGAAGAGGAACTAAGCCCCACTTCTTGGAGGTGAGACATGCCTACATAGATTACCTGAAATTCTTTTGTAAGGAGGAATAATCTCTTCCATTTATGCATTTAGTCAACCATTTAATTTTATTTAGTATGGACTCATGACTATTTTAGACCTTAAATTATAGTCCAACATGCTTTATTGCTAAAATTATTCTAGCTTTGGCCTTTAGGACTACTCATTTTATTTTTGAAAATGTATATTTCTATAAATAGAGATTTTTGAAGGTTAAAGAAGTTTTAAAGTTTTATTTTTAGAAAAAAAGATGAAAACTTTGTTTTATAGGAAATGCAAGTTTGTGGAATCAGTATGAACAGTTGACAAAATAAGAAGGATGATTTTTTTTTTACCTTTCTGTATTTATATTTAATAAGAAGGGACAAATAAATCCTTGAATATTTTTTCTCTGGTAATTTTCCAATTGGGAAAAGTATACTAAAACTTCTGATATTATATATCAACGGTAATTGAAAAATTACCAAATAAAAACTTCTAAGAATACTGCCACACACACACACACACACACAAAAAAAAAAAAAAAAAAAAAAAAAAAAAATTTTTTTTAGAGTAAGTGTATCCAAAAGTGTTAGATCTGGGTTGTATTTTATGTCATTAAGACAAGAATGCAACAGAATTTAGGAGAGGGGATTATTTAGTACAATATTTAAATGGAAAGGCATAGTTTTTCAGTGGTTTTCACACTGCAGGTCACAACCTATTATTAATTGGTTATGAAACCAATTTAGTGGGTCTCAATCAGCTTTTTTCCCCCAAAATTCAAAAAATTCTAATAGATATTAAAATAGAAAATATCAAATTACATTTATTAGGGTTCTACAGAGAAATAGACCAATAGGAGAAATACATATCATATGTGTGTGTGTGTGTGTGTGTGTGTGTGTGTATATATATATATATATATATATACTAATAAAAGAGAAACATGCAAATTGACCATGTATATATATACTAATAAAAGAGAAACATGCAAATTGACCATCACTCCATTATGCCCTACCAGCCAATTAGAAGGGAATAAGCAAATTATAAGGCCAAAGATGGTGGCCACCCACCTTCTCCAGGAGTGGAGTGGGAGGGTGGGGCAGGATGCCTGCTATGAGAGGGAGAGCAGGGCAGGGAATCAGGGTTGGGGGGGTTGGGAGGGGGAAGAGATCTACAGGAGCAGCACTTCAGCTACAGCAAAGACCAAGACTGCAGACCACAAAGGTGGCAGACTCTGGCAGGAGTCGGCAACAAAGACTGCAGACTCCGGATGGAGCAAAGGCCTAGGTCCTGGGTGCCAGAGGAAAAACGGTGCTGGAAGCCAAGGGAAGGAAAGCCTATTGCACAAATCTCTTGATGCAACAGGCCTCTAGTGTGTATAGATCTATATGTATCTACTTATGGAGAAGTGTTTACTTTAAGGACTGGCTCTCATGTCTAGAGGCTGTCAAGTTCAAAATCTGCAGGGTAGGCCACAGGCTGAGAGACCTGACAGTCCAAGTTGCAGTTTGAGTCCAAAGGCATTCTGCTGGCACATTTTCCTCTTCCTCAGCAGAGATTTAGTCCTTTTTTTGTCATTAAAGTCTTCAACTTATTGGATGAGACCAATCACATTGTAGAGGGTAATCTGCTTTACTCAAAGGTACCAATTTAAATATAAATCTCATTCAACAGAATATTTAGTCAATTAGAAGAATATCTGTTTGTTTTTAATCCTCACCCAAGGATAAAATTTCTATTGGTTTTTAGAGATAGTGGAAGTCAGAGAGGAATAGAGAGAGAAACATCGATGTGAGAGAGACAAAACTTTTTCTTTCCTAACCATGGATTGTTTTATCTTGATGTTACTAGCGTCAGTGCCTAGCCAGGTGCTTTATACAAGTAAACACCCAATGAATATTTGTTAAACTAAATTACTGTCATTGACAGGAGTAGTAAAATGTGTTATTTTGAGTGACTCTTACTGGTGACATTTTATGTACATTTTTTCATATTCTCCTAATGACTACAAAAAATTATTTTATAAATCAGAAACTGATGCTTAAAAGTTACTAAACTAGCCTACAGTTACAACTATAACTGTATAAACTATATAAACTATATAAACTAGCCTAAGTTACTAAACTAGCCTACAGTTGGGGAACTACAGAAATTTGAACTCAAGACTGTATATCTTCTAAGCAAATTTTCTTCCCTTTAAAGAAGGGGTATTAAACAGGTCCGGACTCTGTGCTTACTTCAGGCAATTTTGTTGAGAAGTAAGCGTTCCCATGAGGGCTCAGCAGAGAAAGGAGTCTTGTCAGGGGAGCAGAATAAAGTATGCACATTTGACATCTTGGCTCCCCATTATATTGTTACAAAAATGGCATGCAAGATGAAGTGAGCAATTTACTCAAGGTCATTGTTCAATCTGATAAGGAGAGAATATTAAATTCACCAATTTTCAAGACTGAATAGAAAATTGCATTGTTTATTTCTTTCGGGATCTCATTAGCACTTCATGCAAGCAGTTCAGTTGGGTGTGGGCAGACAAGATTGAGAAATATAACCTTGTCTGGCAAAAAAAAAAAAAAAAAAAAAAAAAAAAAAAAAAAAAGTAAAATAACTTTTGTGGTGTTTGTTTGTTTTTCCCTTTAAAGCCATCACAGTGTCTTTTGCACAGTCCCTATATACACGAGAGCTTAACTCTAAGGCTCTTTTGGAGTCTATGTTTCAAGATCAACTTAAAAAAGATTATTTTAATAGTTCAGCAGAAAAAAAAAATAATACCTGTGCATGAGATTTATGCCGTACTCACATTATCTCAAGTTCAATTCCACAATAAATTACTAGATATTTCTTTCAAGCCCTAGGATATCGTTTTCCTCTCCCTGTGTTAGACTATAACAATTGCTATTTCATCCTGCATATCTTTTCCTAATAAATGACTTATAAATGTGAGAGAACCACTGTAGTTTCCCTGGAGAAAAAATTACCTGCAGCCACACTTTTATATATTTTTCTTGCACATTTCTATTCTGTGCTATTAAAGAATTTGTAGTCCTGGCCGGTTTGGCTCAATGGATAGAGTGACGGCCTGCAGACTGAAGGATCCCAGGTTGGATTCTGGTCAAAGCACATGCTGGAATTGCAGGCTCGATCTCCAGGAGGGGGCGGGGCGTACAGGAAGCAGCAGATCAATTATTCTCTCTCATCACTGATGTTTCTTTCTCTCTCTCCCTCTCCCTTCCTCTCTAAAATAAATATAAATATGTTTTTAAAAAAGAGTTACTAAGTTTCTCTAAATGAGGCTGATTTTAGGTGTGTGCAAGGCATATGGATAATCACAGAACTCTATAGGCAAACTCATTCACCTCCTTGAAATATATGAAGATGAAAATTTCAAAGCATAATATTAAAGTCCATTATTAATCCTATAGTGAAAGCCAAGCAAATAATTAATTGAATTTTCCAAAGATCCCCAGATTTTCAAATAAATGGTCATCATGGTGGCCATTTCCACTAATTAGAAGTTTGTCAAATGAGGACTCTAGTTTAACAATCCATCTCAGGTGAATGATAAAGATGGTGCTTTTATACAAAGAATAATATTTTACTTCCCCATCAGTTATTCACTTATGATGTGAAATGTGAAAACATCATTGAAATTAACATAATTATTACTTACCTCACTATTTTCCATTTCATTTACTTTGGGATGTCTTACAAAAAAAAAATAGATTCAGTAGACAAACAAGAAAAGAGTTAGATTCCAGCTTAGCCAGTAAGCATGTTGTTATTGGTACAGAGCAGGCACTGCTTGCCCCTGCCTATCTGCTTACACAGGTTCCTAAATCAGCTATCTGCTCATGGGACCTAGAGGTAATTGTCCTAGCTCCTGTGTACTCTCTTTTACAAACATGTAGAAGGAAAATGGAGAATGTTATCAACTTCAAAGAGTAATTAATAAAATAAAAATATGAATAAAAGTAGTGTCCTTGCTCAGGCAGTTAATATATATCTGAGATGACCTATACCCACAAATGATGGAGGAATTATCATTTGAGATATTTGAAACAAGACTTCCCAGAGCTTTTGGGAAGTACCTTATAATAAGATCAAATAGATAGAGAGGAATATATAGAGCAGTGGTCGGCAAATTGTAGCTCGCAAGCCACATGCGGCTCCTTGGCCCCTTGAGTTTTTAGCAAAGACCAGCTTAGGAGTATCCTAATTAAGTTAATAACAATGTACCTACTTATATAGTTTAAGTTTAAAAAAAATGGCTCTCAAAAGAAATTTCAATTATTGTACTGTTGATATTTGGCTCTGTTGACTAATGAGTTTGCCGACCACTGATATAATGTTTCTTTTGTTCATTGATGGCTAAAACCCATTTTGTAATTCCCATCCCTCCAACCTAAATCAAGATCTGAAAAAAAAAAAAGTCATTCTGATAAGAAAAAGCTCTTTAAATTATTTTTTAAAACTTTAAACTAAGAAGCTGTGGGGCCACTGTATGCTCAAGAGTACACTGTATGCTCAAGGCCAATTAGAGTGTGAAGGCTTGTCCAGAGAACACTGGATGTTCAAGGCCACTCTGAGCATGGGACTCCTAATCAAAGTGTTCAAGGTTGAGATGCTATACACAGGTGCAAGGACACAGCAATCTCATGGTACACTGCACAGGCATGCCTTTCTATAACCTAAATAATTGGTGTCACTATTGAATGGAAACTCTCTATTGTCTAAATAGTATTAAAGTATGTTACTAAGGCTACTGTGAGTGAGCTCAGATGCAGGTACTATGAGAGGCTGTGAGTCCAGAGGCTGCTCAGATAATGGCTGTAGACACAGATAATGGCTGTACTACTTTGTGGGGAAAATGTGTTGTTAACTAGCTGTTGTGTGGCTACCACTGTATGTTACTTTACTTTGGAGAACTACTTGGTCTAATGGCTCCTTGTTAGAAATGGCTACAGGGCCACTGGCTTCTATAATAAAGACTCTCTTAAACATCCACAAATTCTCATGGCTTCTCCATCTACCACCCAGTGTGTAAGAAGGCCCAGCTCCTGACAGAGGGGCTCAGACCTGACCCTGACCATTGGCATAGTGGACAGGACTGTGCTTCCAACAGTGGTATAGTGAGCAGAGTTCAAGAAGGAACTTGCTCTCACAATTAGCGCTGTGAATAGGATTTAGGAATAAGTAGTCCAAGAATTAGATCTTGCTCTGGTAGGACCCCTTTACATACTGTGAGATTGGAAAATCACAGCTGTTTTGTGAAGTACCTGCAGATAAAGTTACCATTATTGTAACCATTTTAAATTTGCTTTTTCAATTACTAAACTCAAAGCCACTGAAAACCTATGTGGCAGTTGGAAGATTTTTTAGCCTCCAAACAATTTCAGTACTTGTGTCATCCTGGACCAACCCTAAACGCTTTTACTCTGTAGAATTCCCTAGATATCAGTGAGTATGCAGAAAGGGAACCCTGGCCCAGATTAAAGAGTGACTCCCTAGAAGACATAACCTCTAGGCTGAGTCTCAAAGCACACATAGGACTTAGTGAAGGGAAGGAGTAGGGGAGGAAGAGAAGGATTAGAGAAAGACACAGTCTAAACAGAGGCAATGACACAGAGAGGCGTATGTGTCAGGTTTATTTGGGAACTTACAACTGATACCTAAGCTAGTCAGAATCCCAAGCTAACAAGAAATGAGCCTTAATGAAAATTTTTACTTTATTATTCACTGAGTTTGTTTCTCTGGGACATATAAAGATATAGTTATATTAATATCAATAATAATAGCTCACATGTATTGATTTTTTACTATGTCATTATTTTATTTGATCTTCATAATAATTCTATGAAGTAGGTATTATTATTAATCCCATTTACAAAAAAGTAGACCTAGAGTCTAGAGATTAAATAATTTTCTCAAGGTCACACATTTAGAAAGTTTCAGGCTGGGATTTAAGTTGAGCTCTGTCTTATTCTAAACCTAGTACTTATTTAATGTTTTTATGGATTTCAGAGAGGAATGGAGAGGGAGAGAGAGATAGAAACATCAATGATGAAGGAGAATCATTGATTGGCTGCCTCCTGCATGCCCCCTACTAAGGATTGAGGTACAACCCAGGTATGTGTCGACCTGAATTGAACCTGGACCCTTCAACCTGCAGGCTGATGCTAGGACATAAACCTGGTGCTTTTAACCAATACATTCTACTAGTGAAATTATCAATGAATGAATAAATAAGCAAATAAATGAATAATTCTGACAATTGATTTTTTTATTGACATTATTCTTCAAGTCTAATTATGTAAATAATATTTCTTATTACAAACGTAGCTGCATAAGGCTGTTCTTTCAACAGCATTGTAATGTAGCAGGCATTATATGATCGGCACATTCTCAAAAACATTGACTCTAATTAAACCAGCATAGCTGAGCATAGGCCACTAGTTTCCAAGGGTCCCAAAGATTAAAGGTAAGAGGCCTTTCCCATGTTTGTGCAGAAGCCAATCATAAATATTCCTCTTGACAAAAGTACAATCATCTCAACACTCTAGGAATCCTGTTATCAATCACCTCTCCTTCAAACTAAATGCCCTTTGTATGCTCATTTAAAATGTCTATGCTCTTTGCCCATATCCCATTTTCTACACTGCAGAGGGAAGGGTCTGTGGTCTTCTAAGGGTTCACCTTGCAACGAAGACCAACATTTCAATGGAAAAAGATGTCAAAATGAACCTAGACTTTGTAAACATCTTTCAGATATCCTGTATTATAGAAAGAAAAGAGATCAGGGATTCTTTCTGCCAGTGGACCTGAAACTATTGACACTGTGTATGTTATTTTGCATTCATATGAAAAACCTTTCTTGAACAAATTTAGAATACTTTCTCTTCTCTATTAAGCACATGAAAAATTTCTCTTTGTGAATGTTGTTTTCCACTTCCCACTTCCTATCGCCACCTCAAATTTAAAGTAGATTTGGTCTCATCTTGTTACAGAAGACCAGAGAAAAATCAAGCCATACTTAGAGAAAGGGAGTTACGTTTTATTATTAAATTCTTCACAGGCCCAGAGAAAAATGTGTCTTTCAAACTCTGGGCCCCCTCCCAACATGGAGGAAACTTTTTCTATTTATATTTTTTTCTAGTTCTTTGTCTTCCAAATTTGGAATAAGACTTCTGGGCCTTCTGAGAAAGAAGGCCTGCATGCTGGGAAGGGGCCATGAGATCATATCTTAAGGCCTGACTGGTGCCAGCACTGACAACTCTGTCTGGGGCATAGTTTATGGCCTCTCAGGAATAGGAGTAGTCTTATTTTCCTTATTATTTAAGCAAGCAAGCATTTACAGAAGCCAAAATAACAGGGTTAAAATTTCAAACAACAGATTTTATATAAGATGGATGCTTCAATCTCAGCGGTGAGAGAACAGGGTAAGAGGTGGGCGGGGGCCGGGGGGGTAGGGTGAAAATGCTGTCCCTCTTACTTAGCCGAGCCCTGAGTGCCATATTTGACTGCTCTAGAGCATACCATTAACATGGTACTTTGTGTGAATAATGCCCCTTGGAGATGTGCAATGTAGTTGCCCTGCTGTGAGCTGTCTTAAACCAAACTGTGAAACATGAAGTTTTCCATAGGCCCATCTTACCTCTTATTCTGTTTCCTTCTTTCAATCAGCAATGGTCTCGCTCATTCCCCACCTATCCTTAGCAGTCAGCATGTGTAGTTGGCCCTGGCTTCATTCTTTGAGCTGTGATCTTAGGTAAGTTACTTCATTTCTCTTTGCTTCAGGTCCCTGGCTGTAAACTGAGGTCAAGACTGGGATCTACCTCATAAGGTTGTTGTAAGTACTAAAATAGTAAAGGTAGTGTAGCTGGTTCAACAGTTGAGCATGGACCTATGAACCAGGAGTTCACAGTTTGATTCCCAGTTAGAACACATGCCCAGGTTGTGGGCTCAATCCCTAGTAGATGGCATGCAGGAGGCAGCTGGTCAGTGATTCTTTCATCACTAACATTTCTCTCTCTCTCTCTCTCTCTCTCTCTCTCTCTCTCTCTCTCTCTCTCTCTCTCTCTCTCCCTTTCTCCCCCCTCCCTCTCTCCCCCTCTCTCTCCCTCTCTTTTCCTCTTTGAAATCAATAAAAAATATATTTCTTAAACAAGGGGTTTGGGTAAGGTATGTGAAGTACCTAGTTCACTGCTTGGCCCTCAACAAGGTCATTGAATGCTAACTAGTTTTACTGCTATTTTCATGATCATAACAACCATCCAGTTGCCCAACCACCACATACTCAAAACACAAAGAGGTCTTGGCATCCTCTAGTGAAGATAAATGGAAAAGTTAGTTAGCTCTAAGGGGTCTAATAGATTATGCAGCCCCATCTTTTTACTCATTTTAAGTAAAACAAACTGAAGCACAGAGATAACAAGAAATGCTCTAAAATAAATGGCTAGTTATAGAACTGGAGACAAGAACTGAGGTCCTCTGCCTCACAGTCTAGTACATTTTTCACCAAATCAAACATTTGATGATATTTTCATGTGGCCAACAGGCTTCAGTTATCCAGTCTTCAATCAAGAACAATTTCAATCAGGCATATGTATTAGGGTGATTATAATCAACTGCTAGGAAACAAAGTTCTGATTGATCAACTCAGTTTCATCTTCTTCTCCCTAAAATTGGATTAATGAGACACACTTTGATTTATAAATTCACAGCAAGGCAAGGGAGTTTAGTTCTGGCCTACTCTCCCAGGTCCCTGAAATGTGGGTCTCACTCTTAGCTATACCCCCAATTCTCCTAAAGCCAGAGAAAGGAAAACGAACCTGTTAACCTGGGGGTTGTCACATTCAGAGTTGTAGAGTAAGGTTCTCTTTGCCTCAATTAATCTCACTTGCTCTTGAGAACTCAGCTTAAATCCTATTTCTTCAGAAAAATTTTTCCTAACCGCTAGACTAAGTTAGTTCCTCCCTCCCCACCACCATCACTTACATTCCACAGCCTCCTGGGTAAATAAATAAGTAGTGCTGTCTATACTGTAGTTCCTAGGAGATATTTTTGAAAGGGATCATATTATCACATATTTTCAGGTTGTTTTCCTTTATAACATTTCACCAAAAAATTCTGGTGTTTCTCTGGTCACTAACATAGGGGAAGGGATATAAGCCTAAATTTTTTATTCTATTCTTTGTCTAACCTCTTTTTCTGTTTTAGAATACCACATTTCATTTAGTATCCTTGTTATTTAATCAAAAAGCTTAGCCATTTTCATTTTCTGTAATTTATAAAAATCTTTATTTTTAGCACCTTATAATATGATATTTGCACTGTTTGGGTTACTTCCTTTTTTAGATTTGTATTCTATTAATTTTCTTAATTTGAATCATTCACTTTTGTCCCCAATTTGTATAAACTTTATACAAGTGATTTTATAATTATTTAGTGATTATTCCAGAAATTTTAATGAGCATAATTAATAGCCCAAATTTAAACATTGTTAACTCCAATCAGCTCCTGTTCAAAATGGATATTAATATCTCTAGGGATTCTAATTCTATCTTGTTTTCAAACTGCCTAATCCCTCTTTGCCTCAGTTTCATCATTTATTATCAGGGGTTGATAATCAGCCTAACTCATAGGGTTGTGTAGGGATTAAATGAGCCAATATGCATCCAACTTTGGTGGCATGTCTCTAAATCTTTCTGTCTTATTTTCTGACTGTGGGCTTCTTTGACTCCTTATTTCTATGTTGGTGGGAGCAGGAAGGTCACTAGTGACAAAGAGTGGAGATGGAGACAGAAAACTTAAGAGTGAAGAATTTGGTGTGCAACCTTGCCATGAATGAATAAATGAGTGAAATGAAGCAACCATCTAATAAACGCATGTATATAGGAAGGAAGAAGATGGAGATCTGAATATAAAAAAGCCTTGAAGACACAAATGACTCAAATATCAACACAAATAACAATATAGTATTGTAAACATCACTTCAAAATCATGACACTCTGTAGTGTGGAGTGGATTATTTTACTTTATAATAGAAATATAAGCTCATATTTATTGAGCACTTGTTACACATAGCATCATTCCAAATGTTCCATATTTAGTCTCTCATTAAATTCTCACAACTTGTGTACAGATGAAGAAACAACATCAAGAGGTGAAGTAATTTGCTCAAGGTCATTAAGAGGTTAAGAGGGATTTGAACCAAAGTGGAATAGGGTCTTAGCCATTAGTTACAATTCAAATGCATGCGAACTTGTATTCATTAAGAAGGTTCAAGTGCTTTAGAAAATGCACAGTTACTCATGATTAGGGGCCAACCCAAAAATATGCAGCCAGCAATTCTCAGACTTCAACTTTCTCAGATTCTTACAATAGAGCTATTTATCTCAAATTCTAAGGTCAAGTCACTTGAAATATCAGTATTCAAATATAATTAGAATTTTCTGATGTTCATTCTGTGTAATAGAAGAAGAGGAAGGTAAAGTGAAGAAAGGGAGGAAAATGAGGAGAAGGAGTATTGATCACAATACTATAACAATTCTGATTCAATAACTGCTTCCTATCAAACACAGGTATTCCAGTAAGTCTCAAACAAGGAAGTAGGCATTAAAACTAAAGTCATTTCATTGCACCAATCTACCTCAACCAATACTTATTGAGCACTTACTAAGTTGTAACTAAGTGCTACTCATTCAGTAGCATAGAGAAGCTCAGCCTGCTGAAGAGGACAGAAAAGGAAATAGAGCACATAACACTGAGAGAAGTACCCCTTTTGAACAGGGGAAGAAGAAATCTGCATTATTTCTCATTTTCTCCCCTTCCTGTCCTCTCCTATGGAAGTCATCCTCCTTGGCTCCATATAATCAGTATAAACGGACCTAAAGAAGAAAATAAATTCTTATATAAAGAATCTATAAACTTTTATTACATGACCTTTAAGACTCATAAGATATCCATTTTATGCAACTACAATGCTCATACTTTATCTGCTCCAACATTGCTTAGTGCTATTAAAGGTTAGAGACGATGCAATAGCTTTATGTATCTTTCCTGAGGGATGTGTGTGTGGTATAAACCTTTGTTCAGGTACTGTTTGCTAAATGATGTTTAGGTGCTTATATATTTACAATGAAATTCATAAGTCTCTTCATTGTCTTTAAATCCTCACATACACATCTATTGTGGTGGAATGTAATATTGGAGACTGAGATTCTTACAATTCTGTGGAGTCATTGTTTTGAAGTTGGGCTCCTGTAAAGTAACTAGCTATTGATCCATATCCAGTGAAACCTATGTCAGAATTTTTAAATTATTAAATTGTGTATTTAATGGGTAAAGGGGACATTGATTGATTGACTTCCTTCTGTTTGTTTTGTTCAATCTCTTCCACAAGCGCACCTAGATTTCCATTTGGTTATCCCCCAATGCACCATGTACTTGGAACATAGTTGACCCCTTGTCTATATTTAAGAATGGCCTTGATTATGGTAAACCAATAAAGATGATCTAATTCTTGCCACCAGAAGATCAGTTTCTCTAATGAAACTAAATAATGGTTCATACAAATGTGTTCTCAATTTCCATGCTTTTCAGATGTTTGGAATTTCTGGTGTTTCTGTGTGGAGATACAGCAAATGCCACAGCTATCCTTTGACAAACCAAGTCACATATAAGTAGTCACATATATGACCACCATTTCAGGGCACTTAGAGATTTGGAGTCTGGACCCCTTGGGGCTACAATATAAATATTTTAATTAATTTTAATATCCTTGAACATGTCTCCATTTTCTAAATCTCCACTTACCAAGTACCTTCGAGGCCCTGTATCTGCCTGAGTGTAGAGTAGCCTCAGGCAGTATCCTGTGTTCCTTGTGTGACACAGAGGCAGAGTCACAGAAAAGATCCTTGAGATTCTTTTTTTCACCTTTGATGCTGAGGGCATGACCTCCAAGATGGCTGGTTAGAGAAAAGGTGGTTCTCTTTGACTGGGGGACCTACAATGCATTGTAAATGCCTGTGTTCCCACTGACAAGGTCAGAGACAATACTGAAGCAGGGACAGTGCTGTGTTCACAGATATAAATCTAATTCTAGACCCACGGTCAGCAAACTGTGGCTCACGAGCCACATGCGGCTTTTTGGCCCCTTGTATGTGGCTCTTCCACAAAATACAAGACCTGGGCGAGTCTATTTTGAAGAAGTGGCATTAGAAGAAGTTTAAGTTTAAAAAATTTGGCTCTCAAAAGAAATTTCAATTGTTGTACTGTTGATATTTGGCCCTGTTGACTAATGACTTTGCCGACCACTGTTCCAGACCATAGAAACATGCTGTGTAGACAACATAGCACAAAGAAGGTGCTCATAAATACTTGTCAAGCTAAGGAGTAAAATTGGTGTCCTAGTTTCGACCAGTCCTAAGAAAAAAAATCCTCAACCAGGGGTGGAGACTTTGGCAAGTCTGCATGGTCGTACCCAACCAGAGGAAGGGTATGACTGAATCCCCACGTTGAACACTGGGCAGGACTGAGATCCTGTGGCTGGAGGGTGTGAGGAAGAATTCCACAGTAGGCTGCAGAAAAGGTAAAGAGAGTGGGCTTACATTCTCCCTGTTCTAAGAAATAAACAAAACACGATGGTGTCTGTGGTCAGGGATGGGACAATGAAATGCTGAGAATCCACTTCACCATTAGCTTTTCGGTGACATTCAAATAAGTCACAAGCTCTCCCTCCTTTCCTCTTTCCTCAGCCTTCTACCTTCTCCATTCTGCCAGGCTGATAGCCTTTATTCTTGCTGCTTGAACACTGCTCCTTTTTCTTGCTAATGATTGCTACCCTTGTATAAGTCCATCAGCAAGCTCTCTTCCAAGACAATTTAAATTAATTTTGCAAATAAGATTTCACAAAGCATGTATAATATGCTTCGATGGGATCAAAACATATTACATTTACTCTATAGCAAATTAGCAAATTAGCTTTTGCACAGATTATAAGTTATTATTTTACTTACGCATTTCATTACTTTTCTCTTTATAAAAGCTGCCTGAATGATAGCAAGTGTCTTGAATAATACAACATCTTATCAGGTTACAGCTCAGTAGAAATTTTTCAGACACATGCCACATGGGTAATGCTGAACTATGCAGTTGTACAGAAGTTCATTAAAGGCAAAATTTTAGAAAAAAAGACAGAAAAGAAAATCTTATTTTTATGAAATAGACTTGTAGAGTTCTGAGCTCAGAGTCTAGGAAGGGGAAAAAAATGAATCTTAGGCTTGTAAGAGTTTTCCAGGGATCTTTAACTTTTTTTGGCATTTGTGTCAGCCTCCTAACTAAGAAAACACTGTTTGGTGTCTTATTCTGTTTCAAATAAAATTACTTTAGTGCCTGAAACTAGAATGTGAGCTACAAAGGTATGCAACGGTATACAATGGAGCTGGTGCTTGCTATTAGGCCTGCCAGGTTGTCCTCACCACGGCAGATACAAAACATAAGCTTCGAAGAGAAGGCAGCTCCCAGTCCTGTGATGTCTGTAGCCACTGTATGTGAGCATTTGTAGAGCTTGTGAGCATGGTAAATGAGGGAAGGTATTGACTTCGATTGTTGTGTTGCTGTGATTTTTGTGCAGTCCTAGTTAGCTATTGCTCTAACTTGGCAAGATATGATCTATGGCCTCCAGGAAATGACAGGAAGGTTTCTTTCTGAGTAATGGCTTTGAATGACTTGACTGTAACCTAGAAAAGAAAGGTGGTTTAAGAAAGGCAGGTGGAATGAGAAGTAATGTTGTTTTAAGTTCTTTGTGTGTGTGTGTGTGTGTGTGTGAGCAGGTGTCTATTAACATGCCAAACATGGGCACAGCTGCTTCTGCTGACACTCCCTACAGGAAAACATTTTTGTGCCTATTATCTCTTCAGGTTTTGAAAGGTGCTCATCCGCAATCTACTAAGACAAGATGTCTCAAAATAACACTGCTATCAGAACAAGGAGGTCTGGGTCCCTAAGGAAAAGTTGCTCCCGATAACTGGAGTTGTGTGGTATTGGGTATTCAGAGAGCAAGCAATTTTACTCTACCCTTCTAGGTTCTTGTGGCTGGTATAAGAATTAAATAGACCTGAGACATATTGTGAGAAAATAAACAAAATTAATTATGTTTATACATACAGGGGTTCCCTAAGGCTATGGGACCTTAGGGCAAGGTGGGCAGTTGATGCTTACATGCCATCTTAAGCTAAGGAGAAGAGGGGAATGGGATGGGACTTGAAAGAGAAGGCAATTGACATGGAGATGGAAAAGCAAATGTTTGCCACACAGAGATAAGGGGTCACTCAGTGGACTCCCATCTCTATGCCCTGCCAAGTCTCCCTAATACATCTATTTAATGTTATGCTTTAGTTATCAATGGTGACAGCTTCCTTCCTGGAATAAGCCCTCTATCTAAAATACTTTAGGGTCAGAGAACAGAAATAAATAAATAAATAAATAAATAAATAAATAAATAAATGAATGAATGAATAAATAAATAAATAAATAAATAAATAAATAAATAAAACATTTTAGGCAGTAAGTGGGAAGGTCAGTTTCTTTCTGAGTCTTTTGTTTCTTAAAAATAAAAAATAAAAAATAAATCCTCATGCCAGGGAGACATTTTATGGGGTGGCACATTTTGCTTATCTACAGTGGGAAAAGGCCTCCCACACCCCATTCCTCTGATTTCCTTTTTTTTTTTTTTTTCTTTTTTAACAAATCTTGGATTTATTTCTTAGCTATGAGACCTTGGGCAAATTACTTAAAATTTACAAGCCTCAGCTTCCAATCTGTAAATGGGAATAAAATAATGTGTCAACCTATGTGGTTGGCACCAATTCAATGCCCTTAGGAATCTCTAATTTGGTGTGCCCTGAAGAAGGAAACTTTATTTTCCTTTCCTTCCTTGAACAACTCAACAGTGAAACCGCACAGCTGTGAAAACAGCACCACTATGGGACAGTTAATTTGAGGGCCAAACCCCTCTTCAGCGAGACAGCTCTGCTCTGCTCTGCTCTGCTCTGCTCCACATGGTATGCTCCCATGAGACACCTTCAGCAGTTCAGATACACATAATCTTCATACCAGAATTCTGGGTGATCTTCTTGAAATCTATCATCCTCTGGGTCCTGGGTACTCCAGAGTTACTCAGAAATGAGCCTTTCCATCCCAGCCCAGCCCAGCTATCATTAATTAATAATAATGGGAACATAAATACATCATTGTAGACTTTTTCTTTTTTAAATGGGAAAGTAGGAAAAGAAAATAAAGTAAATAATTACTACCCCTTTCCTCTCTTTTTTGGTTTATGTTCACATGCCTCTGTTAGAAAATTTCTAGAAATAGCTAGACTCAGAATTGGTACTCTTGACTATAGGTACAATCTACCAACACTATCCACTATAATTTTTTGCGGTGAAGGAATGTTCCAGTATCTGCTCTCCAAATGTTAGCTATTAGCCACATGTGGCCATTAATGACTTAAAATGAGGTTAGTATAACTAAAGAATTGAATTTTGAATGCTATTTAAATTAAAGTTTAAATTTAAGTAGCCACATATAGCTGGTGTATCTTGGGCAGCACAGGTCTGGACTACAGATTAGTTTTGCCTTAGTGCCTGACTAAAAACCTAAAGCAAAGAAAGACTGGCATTAGGAAGGAATCCATATATTGCTTCTACTTTTTTTAAAGTCTATTTTTAAAGTATGCTGTTACTGATTTTTATAGATAGAGGAAGGGAAAAGGATAGAAAGATAGAAACATTGATTGGCTGCCTCCTGCACATCCCTATTGGGGCCTGAGCCTGCAACCTAGGCATGTGCCCTGACCAGGAATCAAATGCATGACCTCTTGGTTCATGGGTCAACGCTCAACCACTGAGCACACCGGCTGGACTATTGCTTCACTTTTACCTGTTAAATTGGTCTGGCCCTCAGGATGTATAGACAAAATGGGACTATTATTCGCTACAATTGTCACATTTCCAAGCAGTAATATTCCAAACAGGATCACATCATTTTGCCATTTTTACAAGATTTGACATCAATATATCAAAACCCAAACTTATTAGAAATGCTTGATTATGGTCACTTCCATATAAGAATGATTACCAATAGGACTAACATATTCAAATTATTGGACCAAGGTACTTCATTGGAGAAATGTTTATTTATCCTCACCCTTCCTCCTTTCCTTGACACACCAAAACTTCCATTGTCTATTCCTAAAACACAACTCATTACCTCAATGTGTCTTTAAGCTGCTGAGACATATGTAATACTAAGTCACGCACTATTTTAGGACAAATGCCTTGCCTACCCATCTTCACACTGTAAAAGAGAAAATACCAGAGTACACTGAAATTTTTATTGATATGTAAAACTTATTTTTGCTAAAAGTGAGGAAACTGCCGAAGCCGGTTTGGCTCAGTGGTAGAGGGTGGTCTGCGGACTGAAAGGTCCCAGGTTCGATTCCGGTCAAGGGCATGTACCTTGGTTGCGGGCACATCCCCGGTAGGGGGTGTGCAAGAGGCAGCTGGTCGATGTTTCTCTCTCATAGACATTTCTGGCTCTCTATCCCCTCTCCCTTCCTCTCTGTAAAAAAATCAATAAAATATATATATTTAAAAATAAATAAACAAATAAAAGTGAGGAAACTATGTGCTGGTATCTGTGAGCTGGCGCTTTAGATGGCCTTGTGCCATGCAGGTGTGGAGCAAATGTAACCTGGCAGGAACAGGGTATCAGAGATGCAGCTCTGTCAGGCTGGCACTATCTGAAGCATGTAATGTAAAAAATATATAATAGAGCATGCTCATGGCAGTAAATAATCGTCCTCATTTATTATACATGGTGCTAAAAGGCAACTTAGTGACCAGCAGGTTTACTACAGATGCTTTTGGAAGAGACATCTCCACACTCCTGCAGAGTTGTGATTGTTTAAGCCACTTGAATTTCATTGGAGCACTTTAATATTTTGATCTTTTGAGCATACACACCAAAGTTCTAAAATTTAAAAATGTGTGTACAAAAAAACAACAACATGCAAACCATTATATATAATAGTTATGTTCTCCCCCAAAGAGCCATTCTCTGTCATTCTCTGAACCGAATCCATTTTTTTTTATCCTTCCTTGCAAAAACACCCATCCTCAACTCCGCCCAATTTATTCCCGGAACTGTACCTCTCTCATCTCTCCCCCAAAAACAAGGCCTCCAGCAGATGGGCCAGTAGCCAATTTCTCAGCAATCCTGGGGGGGGGGGGGAGGGGGGGGGGCGGCGGTAAGGTATAGTAGAGGCTCTCTTAGTAGAAAGTGAAAGAATTCTGTATCCCCATCATAACTCTTATCAGGGTGTTGACAAAACAGGATGAGCCAGTGGATATGGGAGCACCTTTCAATACACACCATTTCCCTATGGAGATATATGGACCCCGATGCTTCAAAGGGAGGATATCATAAATATATGTGCATATTAAGATAACTGTATATATTACCCTATAATAGGAGAGGGAGGAGCAAAGACTGCAGGGTAACAGTGCCCAGGAAGACTCCCTCTTTCCCCACCTCCCAGTGACCTCCTTCCCGCATAGGAGGGGAACCTGTCCTCACAGAACTACATAGAATGAGTCCAAGGAGCACATGTCAGGTGTGGAGTTGGGGGTTTTGAAGACAACAGAGTCCAGGGGCCACTCTATTGGATTCTCATTTTTTATATTTATTAAATAATTGCCTCCTTTTCCTAGTTCACCCTTAAATACTTTGTTTTATGATGCTGGAGCTGGGATTCAGAAAACTACACTTCTGTTTTGTCAGTGGGCCCCCTATTAGACTCTGCCAGTAGGGGGCAGTAGTT
This sequence comes from Pipistrellus hanaki, assembly GCF_964339955.1. NCBI lineage: Eukaryota > Metazoa > Chordata > Mammalia > Chiroptera > Vespertilionidae > Pipistrellus > Pipistrellus hanaki. The sequence goes on along the minus strand of NC_140511.1, from coordinate 14,733,728 downwards.
GAGGAAGCCTGACCTGCAGGAAAAAACCTGAGAAACAGAGGCAGTTTTCTTTCTGCTTCCTGTGGGTTCCTGTAGCCTCCCTGTTACCAGTAGAGTCACCTCAGGAATGTTCTTCTTCCCAGAAGCAGAGGTTTCTAGTAGCAGATAGATCCGTTTTGGGGTTTTCCAGCATTTGCAGGAACCGCTTTATCATGCCTATCAACTGCCTAGAGACAACAGCACCAGGGCAGCTGTGCCCTCTCCTTGGAGCCCTGGGACTCAAGTCCACAGGGCCTCTCCTCAAAGTTTCCAAGTTATAATAATCCCAACTCTTTATCTTTGTTCCTTTAGCCCTAAGGGTCATATCTGCCTCCTGCAGTTGCCATTCTCTGAGTTTTGTATTTACCCATGTGGTTACCTCTTTTATATCTACTTAACCAATCATTGTATTCAAGTCTCTCTGACCAAGTAACAGGAGTAGTTTCTGTCTCCTGACATTTCAATGAATTCATAGAAGCACAGATAACCTAACAGTTAATGACTCCTTTCCTAGAGTGACAAACTGAGTGAGTAGGCTAGGCCATGTGGTGGGTGGCTGTGAGTCAGTGGCGGTGGTTGAAGAAGTCCACGATGGCATTCAATGACATGGAGAAGTCACACAAAAGTGTCACAAGTTACATGATGCTAGAGGCCCAATGCTTGAAAATTCATGCAAGTGTAGACCTTCTTTCCCCTGGTTGCTGGCACCAGCTTCCCTCCAGCACCTGGGACCCAGGCTGCTTAGCTCCAGCCCTGGCTTCATCCAGAAGGACGTCTGGAATGACGCCAGAAGGATGTTCAGTCTAATTAGCATTTTACCTTTTTATTATTATAGATTTGGGTTGTCTGTTTACTTGTCCATCTTATGGACTACAGGCTCTGCAGGGGGAGCGGTAGTATCCATCCATTCTAGGCTCTATCCCAGTGCTCTTTTATATTTGTTGAGTAAATGAATGAAAAAAAAACTAAACAGTGACTTTTTAGGTGACAACAAATTTAACAATATGGCCAAGGATCTCCGTCGACAATAAAAGTCTGAAAATCAGGCTAAATGAAATATTAAATACTTGGTGCAGTTTTAGATGACAGCATTTTAACATGTCTAAGGATCTCCCTCTAAAATGAAAGTCTAGACTAAATGGAAAAATTTACTTTAAATATTTAAAGGTGAACACTCATATTCCCTTTTTGTGTCTCCAACATGTCTTCTTTCTCTGTTTCCAGGCATTGTCAGCTGTCTGGGGCAGTTTTGTAGCATTATTAATTACCTTCCAACATCATTCAACTGTAGCAGTCTTGGCAATCTTATTATCTCAGAGGGACAAGGAGCAAAGATTAGTTGTTTTATCATTTAAGTAATGAGAATTTTACACTTCTCTAAAGAGATTTATGAGAATAATTAGTCTAGGCAGGAGTGTTATTAGGTGTAATAATTAACCCTAGTGGGGTGAGTTGCTAACAACTTAACAATCATTGAGGATGGCATGAAATGTCAGTTTCAGGCATTTGCAAATACATATAAATGTGCCTTACTAATAATTGTTTATTAAAACACTAACTATAACTATAAAATTATCAATAAAAATGAGGGGACAGCAAACTTTATATTTTTATATCTAATCATTTGCTTATTTTTTCATGTTAACATACAATTAATTTGTCAAAGAAACTGGAGGATGTACTAGCGGAGTGCTAGTCTTGAATTTAGCTCCCAGCTCTGCCAATTACTGGCTCAGTGACACTGAGTAAGTCATTCAGCCTTCTGAACCTCGAGTTTCTTCGGCTGTAAAACAATGAACTGAACTAGATATCCAAGGCCCTTTCCAGCTCTGGCCATCAGTAACTAGAGACGACATAGACATTGCTTATACTAAATCAGGTGCTCATAGTTAGTGCCTATGCCATTCAGGTTATGAACTGAGTTCTTAACCCCTAAAGAGAAAATAAAATTAGTATTTAAGTGCCTGCAATCTTTTAATATACAGGATCTTATTTATATTCCTTCAAGTAGGAATTATGTCCCTATTATATAGACAAGGATACTGAAGAAACTTGAGGAACTTGCATAGTGGGTAAAGGTTTGAGTTAAATAAAGTATGTTCAAATATCAGTTCCATTACTTTATGGATGACATCTGTGAATGGGGATAATCATGTTTTTCCTTAAGATCCCTAAAAAAATGAGATAATACATGTGAAGTTCTTAGCAAAATATCTCTCAGAATAAACATTCTATAAATGTTAACTATTGTTGTGATTATTTTTAATGTTATAACTACAAAATATCACTCAAGTTTTGAACCAATGTCATTTTGGTTAGAAAACCCATTATAACCATCCTGATAAACTGAGAACTTGGGAAAGTTTTTGTGTGTGTTTTTTAAAATTACTATGCATCTCTTTCTCTCCTGTTTTGAAACATAACTAATAGGTTAATATATGAACAAGCATTGCATTTATTGTTAGTTATAAAACACAAGCAAACATCTCCATGTTACTTCATATTTCATTAAATCAGATTCTATAGTAGATAAAAGGATAGCATTTTAAAGGCATGTTTAAACAAATTAATCTAAATCTTAAACAACTAAAACTTAATTTTAGTTGTTTTGTTTAATTTAACAAGGCTATTAGTAATACCATACAAATTACTGGACTTAATTGGTAGGGGAGGAGACCATTGCATGCTTGCTGAATAATAGGCACTGAGTTATCACTTTTAACCAATGTACAAGTCATTTGCTTGGTCTTTTCTTATTTTAGTCTTTTTCTGAGCCACAAAATATAGAAAATTATTGGAGTGTTTATTTTCTCCATCTTCCTAAAGGTGGTATGTATATAACTAGTACGTCAGCAAATTTAATTTTTTTTAATTTTCCAAAAATGGGAAATATGTTCCATCCCACATACTTTTCTTACAACGTGATAGTGATAGTCCTCCATTGAGAAATGGGATCTACGTTTTCTCCTCTTGAATCTGAGCAGGTCTGTATCTACAGCAGAAATGATGCTATGTGACTTCTAAGGTTAAGTCACAAAAAGTTTTCAACCTTCTTCAGCTTGTTTCCTGGTCCTCGTGGAAGCTTAACCTTGGAACTCAACCACCATGCTCTGAGGAAGCCAAACAGCCATGAAAAGATCATACATAGCTATTCTGGAAACAACCAGTTGAAATCCCAGCCAACACTGAGTGCCAGACCTGTGAGGCTTCAAGGTGATTCCAGCCTGCAATCTTTGCACACTCCAGCTGACGCAGAGGAGAGGGACATGTTGTTTGCAGTGAGTACTGCACAAATGCAGATTTGTGAGTGAAATATGTAGCAATGATAAGAATAAGTATCATTCAAGATGCATTGTATTATATACAATAGGTGCCTTAAGTTAGTATAGCTCATTTTTTATTCAAAATCAGTTGAGTAAGCATTAGATAAATGATTATTCTTCTTGAACACATTATTTTCTTCTACAGCGGTCTTATTCTTCGTGTAGAAGAAAAAAATAATTTTTGTTATACCCTTCTAAGTACTTCTGGCTTGTCTAATAATCAAATTGGCATGAGACAGATTAATAGGTGGAAAATCACCAAATTTATCACGTGCATATGGGTATTCTGTAAGAATAGGAAACCTGCAGGCAAATCAGGCAGTTGAGGCTTATATGCCATTTTGGTCTAAGAAGAAAGGAGGGTAGTGGTCTGGGGCTTTAAAGAGTGGGCAGAAAATGCACATGAAGATGGAAAAGCAAATGTTTGGGCCATCTTTAACAATGGGATACAGAGAGTACTTTGATCAAACTGTCTTTGCTAGGTTCCTCCCTGGATATCACACACTAGTTCATAGTGAACCAGAGTTATTTGTAATGATAGCTCCCTTCCTAGAGCAGGTCCTCTACCAAAATTCTTTAAGGCAGTTAGGCAGATGGTCAAATGAGATTTGTTGTGATGGTAAATGAGATTGTTTTTTTAGTTTCTCTTTCTGTAAATTCATTATTGGTATATAAAAAGGCCATAGATTTCTGGGTGTTAATTTGTATCCTGCTATGTTGCTGAATTTATTTATTAAATCTAGTAGTTTTTGATGGAATCTTTAGGGTTTTCTGTGTACAATATCATGCTATCTGGGAACAATGATAGTTTTACTTCAGAATATTTACTTTAAATGCTAAAGTCAGGCAATATTAATATGTAATTCCATCTATAAAACTATTGCCCAGTATCAATCAAGACCTCTTAGCTCACCATTGTGTGTGAATTTAATCAAGAAAGGGTGTTGAATTTTGTCAAATGCTTTTTTCTGCATTGATTGATATGATTATGTGGTTTTTGTCTCTCAATTTGTTTACATGATGTATATTATTGTACCAGCCTTGCATTCCAGAAATAAATCCCATTTGGTCATGACGTATGATTTTTCTAATGTAATGCTGGATCCAATTTGCTAAAATTTTGTTGAGTATTTTAGCATTTATGTTCAATGGGAATTTTGGCATGTAATTTTCTTTCTTCTAGTGTCTTTATCTGGTTTTGGTATTGTGGTAATGCTGGCTTCATAGAAAGAGCTTGGAAGGGTGCCTTCCTCTTTAATTTTTTGGAATAGTCTAAGAATAGGTTTTAGTTATTCTTTGAATGTTTAGTAAAACTCCCGTGAAGATGTCCGGACTAGAGCTTTTGTTTGCTGAAAGTTTTTTGATCACTGTTTCAATATCATTGGTAGTTGTCGGCCTATTCAGGTTTTTTTATTCTTCCTGATTGAGTTTTGGAAGCTTGTACTTTTCTAGGAATATGTCCATTTCATGTAGGTTGCCCAGTTTGTTGGAGTAGAGTTGTTCATAGTATTTTTTCTTTTTTTACAATCCTTTGTGTGTCTGTAGGATTGGTTCTTACTTCACATCTTTCATTTCTGATTTTGTTTATTTGGGTCTGAATTTAATTATAATAGAGTCACATGGCAATGAAGGATTTGTCCTAGAGTAAAATAGCATTTGACAAAAAAATAAAAAAGGAACTTGTAAAAGCAAGGCATAGGCTTTGTCTGGGTGTTTCAGTTGGTTAGAGAGTCATCCTGTACATCAAAAGGTTGTGGGTTTGATTCCAGGGCAGGGCACATACCTAGGTTGTGGTTCGTCCCTGGTCAAAAGACAACCAATGTTTCTCTCTCACATCAATGTTTCTCTTTCTTTCTCTCTAAAAAATAAAAAAAAAATTTTTTTAAACCAATAAACATATCCTCTGGTAAGTACTAAAAGCTAGACATGGCTCATAAATGTAAGAAACATGTGAATAGGCCACCTTAATTTAGTTGATTTGCATGCCCATGGCAGATGACAAAGTTTCCAAGGCACTGAGTTAGTTATTTTCCTTTCTCAGTTATCCAGATGGACAGCACCCTTCTCAACACAGTACTCAGGGGGCCATGATCCACTGCCCACAAAGAGAAGGGAAGAAGAAGCCTATTTGTGACTCAAACAGGTAGTAACTAATAAGCCGTTAGTTCTTTCTCCTGAGATGAGGACATTGTTATAAGGTTGTGAATTATAGGATTACAGCAAGGTCTACTCTTGCTGTAACCCAGTCTTTAAGTGGTGATGGTTTTCCCAGGGTTCCCAGCACTCCTTCCAAACTGAGTGTTTCTCTTCCATATTTCTTTTTGCAAGTAAAATGGGTGCAACTTCTACCATATGTAACCATAGGCTGGGCTCTAACAAGTTAATGCCAACCAAGTGTTGCCAGAGAGATTGAAGGGCAAGATTTCTCCGTCACTACTGAGGGTCATGGGGCACTGCCTAAACAAGCATTTTCAGAAGCTGACACAGGAAAATGAGGTGCAGGAAAAGACTTTATTCGTATGGAGTTACAGTTCTCAGGTTCCAAAGCCTGTTCCCCTTAGTCTAGTCCTGAAAGAGGTACAATTGGGGGTCCAGCAGGGCCAAAAGGAAGGCCAGTACCCAGAGCTTCTGTTCCATGTTGCAGGTAAGTTCCACCCAGCGTTCAGGCTAATGGAAGTCCATTGTGCGGGTCCCACATAGCCACAGCCACATGGATGAATGCAGGAGAGCATGCCCCCTGCATCAGGAGTCCCAAGAGAGTTGGAGGGCTGTGAGCTAAGAGCCAAGAGAGTCAAGTGCAATTCTTTGTCTAGGAGTTTAAATATTCATGATTCGTGCCCTTGCAGTGGCCACACCTATTCTGGCCAATTACCTGTTCCCAGGTGTGATTGACAGGCAGGTAAGCACCTTCTTTGCTTTGAAGTTTGAACTGCCTTTGTCCAATCAGCAGGGAACAAATGTGGAGAGTGTTACATTAGCAAAGTTGTATTGAAAAGGAAAATGGGAGGGCTTGCAACTTAGTTCAGAATTTGGTTAGAACTGTAGTCTTACTCCCCCACTCTAACTGAACTTGGACAGAGTGCAGACAGAGCATAACCCCAGGGCCCTGCCACAGCTGATTTGGGCAGAGCTGCAGAGCATGCCCCCAAGGCCCTGCCAAGACTGCCTTGGGCGGAGCTGCAGGGACCCTCAGGGGCCCACCACAGAGGAGATATATAGGTCAGAGCCTCCCCATGAGTTCAGTTCAGGCTTTGGATTCAGAATTCCCCTGGACTAGCAGATCTTTGAAATAAAGATTCAACTTTTCTCCCTCAGAGTGCTGGCTGATTGTTCTCTGTGCATTCTGCCACAATAGTAAAAACAGCATGCCTATATTATCTAATCTCCCCTTTACTTCTTCCCAGTTAAATAATGACCATATTATTGCAATGGTATAAACAAGGCATCAGTCACATAATACTTAGACTTTCTTTGGTGTCTTCTATTGCTAAGTGATGATATTGTACAATATATCGCAACAAGAAAGAGGAAGAAAGTCAACTATGATATTAAAATTAGAAGGAAAAACAAAAAACATCATACATTACCAATTATCAGAGCATCCAGTTACTTCTTTAAGGGCAAGGTGGAGAAGTTTGCCTTTTAAAACCATCATATATACTAGTTGTCAACTTAAGAAATGTCCAAACCTGTAAGAACTTTTTATGAGTTTATCTGAGCCAAATTGATGATAATTGCCAGAAAGCAAAATCTCAAGGGATTGGGAAAATGCTCCAGAAAATGGCAGTTTACCACTTACTTTATGCCTCGGAATCAAAGGGGAAGACTTAAAGAGATTGCATGAAATGCATTGGTGATGGATTAGGGTGGCAGGAGAGAGCAAAACAAAAAAATCTCTGAGATTGGGTAAAAAGTGAAACAATAAATAGACACTTCTTTTACGTGGATGGGAAAAGGATAGTTAACAGTTAAAAATTAACATAATGATTAGAACAATGGGGGATTTGTGGTCTCTGCTCTGGTGCTATGGGTGTTCTTTGAGGAGCAGTGGGTGAAGAAAGGAAATTACTTTTGTGTTAACAGGTATATTATCTTAGATACAAAAAAACAACAGCCAGGCTCAGTTAGGATGAAGATTGACCTTTGTTAGAGATAAATACCATCCTAGACAGTGGTCAGCAAATTCATTAGTCAATAGAGCCAAATATCTCAAATTTCTTTTGAGAGCCAATTTTTTTTAAACTTAAACTTATTCTAACACCACTTCTTCAAAATAGACTCGCCCACAACATGGTATTTTGTGGAAGAGCCACACTCAAGGGGCCAAAGAGCCACGTGTGGCTCTCAAGCAGCAGTTTGCCGACCACTGCCCTAGACCATGATTACTTAGCATGAACTGCTTTTTGTTAGGAAGTTTCAATTTCAGAGAATCCTACATGGTTATTTTATATTTTTTAATTTTTAATACATATATTTTATTGATTTTTTTTTTTTTATAGAGAGGAGGGGAGATGGATAGAGTTAGAAACATTGATGGGAGAGAAACATCAATTAGCTGCCTCCTGCACACTCCCTACTAGGGATGTGCCTGCAACCAAGGTACATGCCCTTGACTGGAATAGAACCTGGGACCCTTCAGTCTGCAGGCCGACACTCTATCCACTGAGCCAAACCAGTTCAGGCTCTTCATGGTTATTTTAAAAGGTCTCTGAGTTTGTAAGTAAAATGCAGGTCTCTCCTGAGCTTATCAGGTTTAGTATGTGGCCCTTTTCATTCACATAGCATTTCTCCATCAATAACAATTTCAATTTTGGAATAACACAGACAACCCAATAAAAATAGTAAACTTGTTGGTGTTCCTTTCTTTTTAATATTTTTTATTGATTTCAGAGAGGGAAAGAGAGAGAGAGTAGAAACATCAATGAGAGAGATTCATTGGTTGGTTTGCTCCTGCACACTCCAAACTGAGGATGAAACCAGCAACTTGGCAGGCCTGTGCCCTGAATCGGAATCGAATCATGACCTCCTGGTTCATAGGCTGACGCTCAAACACTGAGCCATGTGAGTTGCGTATTAGTGTTTCTTTCCAATACCCTTATCTTACTTTTTTTCATTGTTTTCTTGCCTCCTACATGCTCAGAGTTCTTTTCCCACTAGTCCATAAAACCCCAAAGCAGGGTCCTATAAAAAAAAAAAAAATGGGAAAGGGAAGCAATGAAGAAAAAAAAAATCATTTAACCTCTATAACTTTGTTATAATCCAATAAAATAACGTTTTCATGCACATTTTAAAATTAACTTAAGGAAGGATGGTCAGACCCTCTGACATCTTATTAAAATCCTTGATGATGATAGAGTACAATGATGGTTAGGGAAGTTTATTGGTGTGGAGAGGGGAAATGTTCTCTGAATCTTGAATCTGATTGTTTGTGAATAACAGTCTTATTTAAACATGACTGAATATAAATATTACTATGGAGTTTTATCCCTCTCCATGACTTTATATCTGTATGTCTTTGTTTTTAATAAATTTCATTAATCAGAATATTCTTATAAGGATTGTCATCTAAAATGTAGTTCACAACCCTTTTAAGAGAGCTACTTCTCCTTCGTGACTTTCAGTAGCAAATCAGCAATCTATTTCATAGGCATGTGTGTAGCTGCTTTTCGTTTGGATGTTTGGAATCAGGTAGAATTGCCAAGCATTCCATATCCCTGAGTCTGGTTAAAGTCACTCCATGGAGGAGAAAGAGAATCGGTAATGTGAACAATATCATCAGGCATTGATCTATCATCACCTAGAGCCAGTGGGCTCTGAATGACCAGACCTGGAAAACACAGTTAGGATGTTGAGTTAGAAGGGCCATTCTGAGAATAAAATGATGAAATTTATTTATGACACCTCTTGTATATGTGCTCATCTTAATTAGCTAGTTATTAATCGTAATAATAGAAAGAGAGCTAAGGGGAGGCCAGACATTATAGCATGGTTCTCCATGGTTCTCTGGAAACCACCAGTCCATTCCCTGCAGTGATGTCGGGATGCCATAAGGAAGGCGCATGCCTGTCAGTCTAGCCTGGGGGAATATCATTGGCTAGGAGAGTGGAGTCTCTGCAAGTGCGTGAAATCTTGGAAGATTAAAATCCCCAGACAGTTCCCTTTCTCTCGCTGGTTCCCTCTCATTCTCACTTCCTCCATCCTTGCACTTGCTGCCATAGCCACTGGCCTTAAGCAGCTGCAAAGCCATGAGATCCCACATGCAATGGACTGCAGCTGGGAACACAAGCTAAGCTAGTCAGATACTGGGCTGGATTGTGCTTTGAGATGGAGCGGACAAACTGGGCAGTGGCCTTAATTCTAGCCCTGCTGAAGATACAGCTGGACGTTTTTCCGGTGCAGATGGAGAAGAGACCTTGGGAGGGAACCCCCTTAATTTTACATCATCAATAAAGCTTTCCAAGAAACCCTCTCCTCCCCTGGGGGCCTCTGGAAATTCTTTTCTCCAAAACACCCCAAGAACTCCACTTCCACAGATCACAGATAGAACCCAGCCCCACCAATTGCATATTAAGCAGTTTCATCTGCTCTAATTAATTTGGGAACAAAAGGTAGACAGCACATCCCAAATGGTAATAGTGAGAACAAATTCAGCAGCTGCCTTTGTTTACAGGCTGTGTACACAGTCAGATGGGGAAATATTTAAAAGAACAGTAAATGGCAAGCAGCATGGATAATGAACTGGATTAATGTAGCAATTAAAGTTTATTAAAATGAAATATTATCCTTAGACAGAACCTGACAGTGATGTAAAAGCTGAGGATCTACTTTTCAAACATGAGATTTAGCAAAGAAAATTTAAATTCCCAGGAGGCTGTAACACCCATTGTGAACCTGTATGGCCATGTTGAGACAGTTGAGGTTTTAGAAGTAATCTTAGAAGAGTAAAGAATTGACAGCATAGATAATTAAGTATTTCTCACCCGGGAGTTAGGTGTCCCTTAGACAAAGGGTGCCAGGTGTTCTGCTGATAAGAGTCTTCTGGGAGATAATGCTTTGTTCCTATCTTATCATGGGAAAGAAACTTGTAAGTTATAAATACTTTACCTGAAATGCAAAAAGCAAAGGAAGATGGGAGTGTAACATGAAAGGGAGATGATGTATAAATTATTTACCAAATGTAAAATGAGGCATCTAGATGTTAAGAGGGGCTTAAAGCAAAATTAATGAACCCATTCTTAGAAGGTAGTTGAACTTATCATCTATATATATAAAAGCCCAGCAACCAGAACAGTGGAATGACCAGGTGCTATGACATGCACTGCAGGAGCCAACCAGCAGATCTGGGCCCCAATCAACCCTCCCAACCTCCTGTGGCCCCTCCCCCCAGCCATCCCCACTCCCCATTGGGCCTCTCCACCACCAGCCAACCTCCCTGGGCCCCTCCCCTTCCTACTCCTTATACTTGGCCCCTCCCCTCCCTACTCCCATTTCTCTCAACCTCCCTTGGCCCCTCCCCTCCCTACTCCTTATCAGCCGACCAACCTCCTGGGGCCCCTCCCTCTGGCCAGCCCCCCAAAAGGCCTCTATCACCAGCCGGGCCGAGGGACCCCAACCATGCACAAATTCGTGCACTGTGCCTCTAATATTTTATAAAATCATATTATGTAGATTATACCCAAAGCAAAATGGAACTTAGGCATTTTTTTTCTATCACTCATTGTAATATTGGGGGTGGGGAGGAATTGGGGATGGAAAGGATGTTACTCGAGAGAAACTAGCATAAAAATTTTGTCAAATTATAGTATTACAGTTTATCACAGTTTTATTATGAGATTTTTCTTTCTGCTAGATGTTTTGCTACTGTATTTGGTTTGCTATCAGTGGTATACAAACATGAATCAGTTTTATTTTTCTTTAATCATTGTCCCAACTGCTGTGTTGAGTGCCTTCCCTAGGTGTGGTGGGAGATAAAATTCCTTATGCAGAGGACGTTGGATTTCTAAGTTACTTTAGGTTTGGTTAAAAATTCCATGAAATAAAATCTTCCTCAACGTGGTCAGGCTCATGGTTTAGGGAACCTGACCTGGTAAAGAGGTGTGTTCTTGTTTTTGACTCCTCCTTCTTTAACCTTGCCTTGAAGTGGAGAGGAGGTTTTCATCTACTCCTGAAACACCTCCTTCATCCCTTTTCATGGGATTTGGAAGCTCACCACTCCAGCTGTTTATTAGCATCCCGAGGGACCTTTTAAAAAAACATCTATAGGTTCCTCCTCGACCTCATACAAAATTTTAAAGGTAAGAGAACACGGGCAGGTGTTTGTTATTTTAAAAGCTACTGGTATTGTCCTCTATGTTAGTTTTTTTTTTTTTTTTTTTTTTTTTTTAATAAGTTTTTATTTTTCATATTACTACAAATGTTCCTTCCCCCCCCCCGCCCCCACCATTGCTCTCCTCCACCAGGTTCCCACCCCACCCTCTGCCCTTTCCCCTCTCCCCATTGTCCTCATCCATAGGTGCACAGTTTATGTTCAGTCTCTTCCCACGCCCCCCTCTCCCCTTTTCCCCAAGAATCGTCAGTTCACTCCCCTTCCATACCTCTGATTCTATGTTAGTTTTGACTGGTTTTCCTGGTAGCATTGACTGGCCATTGATATCCTGTAGGTGGCAGGAGTCCAACTGGGTTGGCTGGAGAAAGGCCTGTGTTGAGCCTTCAGCTGATGTCCCCACTATGTAAAAAGTAGTAGAAGATTTGGCTCCAGCCTGACCTCTCCAAAGCTCCTTTATTCCCTCTCTGACACCACCAGAGTGCAATCATTGTCCTCTTGCTGCTGAGGTCTTCTTGCCCCATCTCCGCCTCTCTTAAATGATAAAAAGGCTCTTCATCACCCATATTCTATAGTATCCAGCTGAGCCGCAAGACGCTTGAGAATTCTGCAGACACACGAAGTGGTGCGTGGGTAAGCAGAGAGCCCCACTTCTGCCCTTTCTCCTTACTCTGCCAACTTTCTCTGAGTGCTTTTCCTCTGCTCAAATAGCAGTAGGGTCCATTCAACATAGCCTCTGTGTAAGTAGATGAACCAGCGATGGGATAACAGGCCCTGCTTCTTGGGGTGTCCCAATCTTTACAACTGATTTGGCCAATACTATCTTCAACTGGCAGGAGGAGGAGTGGGGAGTTCATGAAGTCCTGATTCCAAAGCCCAAGGTCTTTCCACTGGGAAATAACTGAAGAAAAAGGAAAATCAGAGCACAGAACACAGAAGGGGGATGTTCAACTGCATGTTGGAAGCTAATTCCAGACAAAGCCTGCCCGTGATATAATCTGAGGGGCTGGGCATTGTTCTGCCATTTGCCTTGAGCAATTTCATTCTCTTGGCAGTATTCCTCAAGCACAGATAGAATAATTAGTTTAGGTATAACACAAAAGTAAATACAAAAATCTACTCCTTCCACAATGACAGAATGCTTGATGAAGTTAAAAAAAAGGGGGGGGGGGGAGGCACAGTTCCCTTCCCAGATGTACAGGCAATGTAATGGGTTTGTCCTTTAGGGAAATTTAAGATATATAATAATTTTTAATGCTTCACAAAGCAATTATTTATAATGTCACTGTGACAGATTTACTCCAATTTGTTTTACAATAGAAGAATATTTTAATAAGTTAATTATTAGAAGTTTGATTTACACTGACAAGAAAATTTTACCTGTGCAGCCTGACACTAAATCCTAAAATGTGCAGCAGAGCTGAAAAAGACTTCCCACCAACATCTCACATTCACAGCAGTGCTTCAAACTCAGGTAGGCACCAGGGAGACCGGGTGACCTGCGAGGAGTGGGCAATGTCACTGTGGGGATAGCACAGATATAAGCATCAAAAATTTAACTTTAAGAAGTAGGTACCAAACCTACAGGTAGAATCTCACAAACTATAATAATTTCTATTTTAATAATTAGAGAGGGCACTTCTGCTTTTAGTAACAGTAGGCTAAGACCACTTAGACCAATTCTCCTAACAAACACACACACACACACACACACACACACACACACACACACACACAAAACAAAACAAAACAAAACAAAACAAAACAAAACAAAAAAAACTGGAAAACATAAAGAAAGCATTTAAAAATCACTGATACACTGGGAATAACAAAGCTGATAAAAAAAAAAAAAAAAGAATAGTGACAAGGTTTTAAAAAAGAGAAAACATGGAGAGAAGACCCCTGCAGTAGTGACTGCACAGGTATCACATCATTTCTGGAGGAAGTGACTGAGAGGTTGAGAAACCAATACTTGTGATGGTCAAACAGGAGTTGGGGGGAATTTGTAATCTCGGTCCACCAAGCTGGAAGGACTCTGGCGGATTTCTGAGCTTTAGGTTGGGAGGGGCACCACCTGAAGCCTGTTTTGAACCATCTCGAATCCCTGAAACTGTGTGAAGGTAACTCACATTCATATCTGCCTATGCACCACGCCAAAGTAAAGGTAAAGCCTATATGAAGATAACCATCTAGAATCTCAAATTATTTTTTCAAATTTTCATGGTGGACAAACACACCATGACACAGGTTAAAAAGGCTAAAACTGAAAAATGGAAAGATAATTTTCAAATCAGCCATGAGAAAATATGAATTAGTATCAGAGAAGCAAACATCCCATCCTTAGAAAACTATATTAAAGATATACTGTCAGGTGCTGGCCACTGTTGCTCAGTGGTTTGAGCATCAGCCAGCCCATGGAAGGGTCTCAGGTTTGATTCCCAGCCAAGAGCACATACCTGGTTCTGGTCCGGTCATGTTCGGGAGGCAACCAATCAATGTATTTCTCTCACACCAATGTTGTTCTTCTCTCTCTCTCTCTCTCTCTCTCTCTCTCTCTCTCTCTCTCTCTCTCTCTCTCTCTCTCTCTCTCTTTCTCTCTCTCCTTCCACCCACCTCTCTTCCACTCTCTCTAAAAATAAATGTAGAAAAAATATCTTCAGGAGAAGATTGACAACAACAACAATAAAAAATGAAGATATGCTGTTAGAAAATATATCTCATGCACAAGATTATTCATTGTGGCATTGTTTGTGAGAACAAACAATTGGAAAAGAAACAAATATCTACTAATGGAGGACTTACTGAATAAAGCAAGGTGTCTACACAAAATCCTGTTCTGGGACATTCAGACACTGTGTGTTTCCCAATATGAAGTAACACAAAGTACACTGCAGCCCTTGTGAAATATTCTTGTCAGAAACAGTTGACGCTGAATCTTAGAGTTGACTCCTAATTTATAGGATATATGGGACTACAGGGACAAATAAATGACACTCTAAGGAAACAGACAAATCCAGAATATGGGAAATTCTTCAAGGCAATGCATTCAGTTCTTCAACAAGACAATGGTATGAAATAAAAAATGTGGTGGGAGGGAGTTTAAACAACCAAATGATATGGTGCCACTTTTTTCTAACTGAAGTAAGTCAAAGCCATTTTAAAGACAATCAGGAAGTTCAAATAATGAATGAGCAATAGATTACATAAGGGAATTGTTGATTGTGTTAGGTGTGATAATGCATTGTGGTTAAGTAAGAAAATTATTATGTTTTTAGAGATGCATCCTAAAATATTTGAGGGCAAAATGACATGAGATCTGAGATTTGTAAGAAAACTACAAATGAGAAAAAAATGAAGCAAATATGGCAAAATATTGATCTTGAGAATTGTATCTGCATTATGGTTTTATGGGGTTTCATTATACTAAATTTTTAAAGCTTCACAGTAAATTTTTTAAGTGACTATATTTTCCAGAGATAAAAACTCAGAGTGCCAAAACCATTAGCACCAAATGGTACAGTGATAATGCATTGTGGTTAAGTAAGAAAATTATTAACTCAGGTTTGATTCCCAGCCAAGAGCACATACCTGGTCCTGGTCCGGTCATGTTCAGGACCGGACCTTCTGCAGATACTTGCATTCCTACAAGCTGACTCTAGGGTCCAGTGGTCACAGGCTGGCCCAGGCCCTTGACCTTATAAATTTACAGTTTTGTGCGCATGAGTGGGAAGGCAATAGCAGGAAGTAAAAGAGTACAATAACAGTGCTCAGGATGCATTGGGATAACAGAGAATGCCTAGCCTGGAACTACAATGGGCAAACGGTCAGGATAAACTTCTCAGGTGTTATCTATGCTGAGAAGTGAACCATTAGTAGAAATTAGGGAAGTAAACAGTTCTACCTCATCACAGGCCAATGTTGATGAAAGAAACTAAGTCCAGACACAAGGGACAGGAAGAAGGCTATACCTGGTCTTTTGTCACCAAGACCACTTGGAAGAACAAAGGATGGGTCTTCCCTCTGTTCACTCTGCACGGCCATTCGAGTTGTTCCTGTGCAACTGAATGCCTGTCATCCTGCAAAGTGGGCCACTATTGGATGCCACCTGTTTTCCTGTGTCTACTCTGCTTGGATATACACACAGCGTCTTTCACTGTACCTCAGCTTTAGCTACTTGGAAAATAAAACCACGCCTCTGAGGCAACCTCCTTCGGGCCCTCAATGTGAATTTTGCACAACTCATCAAGTTAGTACTTCGAGTATATGTTCCTGGAGCATAATCCCCTTTAGTTATAATCTACCTACACAGTTATGCATCATGTGGTAACAAATCAGCCAACACAAGCTTCATTTTCTTTATGCAGTTTTGATTCTAACAACAACCCCATAGTAAAAGTAACAGATGCATTTCAAAGGCCAGGAAACAATAGTTCAGGAAAATTAAGCAACTTGTCCCAAGTAATGACCTAAGACTTTTGTAAATGAAATCCTTCACCAGTCCCTGAAAATACATGCCCACAGCCTCGGTTCATACCTGAAAGGGCAGTTGAAGCAGAAATGCTGTCGGTAGTTTCCAATACGAGGTATCGGGGTGTGAGAAGGGGCTGGTCATTCTCAGCTAGCTGGAGCCTGGCTGTTGCAGCGGGTCTGGAAGTGTTGGAATAAAATGTCGATATGGGCAGGTGCAGGACAGCTTCAGAGAAATGGATTGAAAAAATTAGCAACTTCTATTGAATTCATGCTTACCTTCCTCATAAAAACATACCCTGAGTGTATAATCTTATTTTTTAAGAATTGTGTATGTGAGAATGCCCCCTTCCCTTCTATTTCAGCTTGGGACAACCCTTATGTTCATCTTTCCATTGGTCCTTGATTGAACTTGACTCTCCTGTGTGGTTCATGAATACATGGCATACCAACCTGGATAAACAGAGACACATTCAATTCCCAGAAGCAGAGGAGATGGCAACAATGATTATGTGGTTTAAATAAATATAGCGACAGTAATGCCAACATAACCCATCCCCACGGTGAAAGTAATTTAGCATCCCTGTTCAGACGTCTCCTGCTCTCCATCAATTGCCAGATCAGCAAGCAATCGCAGATTCAACGGAGTCACCGGATAATTGTAGGTGTCCACGCTTGTGTAACCCGCAGTGCTAGGCAGACAGCAGGGGTGGGACAGTTCCGTTGCTGCAGAAGAAACGTGCTCCTGTTTTTCTTTAGCAGCTCCCTTCTGATGCACTGAAGCCCGGAATAAGTGGCATTTTCGTTATATTTCACATGTAGCAGCACTCGCCGAATCTGGATGCGAGTATGCTACACTAGCAACAGCTTCCACTCTGGGTGACATACTTCTCAATGAGGTAACAGTGAAAAGCTGCAAATGTTTACCGAATGCTAACTGCGCGTACATTATCTCAGGCACACAGCAATCTTATGATTTCCATTTTCACAGACCAAGGCCCTGAGGCTTCAGATGGCTCAGTAACTTGTGTAAGCTAAGAGGGGGCAGAGTGTCTGGCTTCAAATTCAGATGTTTCTTTGAGTCAAGAACCTGTGCGCCAAACAAATAAGTCATGCCGGCCCTGCACACGGTACTTAAGGAGGCTTTGTCTCTCTTGCTGGTCTATGATGCCCAATGCTGTGAGTGACAGGAAGCCCAGCAGTGGCTTAAACACCAGGCATTTATGATCTCATCCCTCAAGACATCAGATGCTGGAATAACGCAAGTCTTATGCAGAGGCTCCCCAGCGTCATCTGTGACCCGATCCCATCTCACTCCCATTTCTCCCTGTCATTCCGGGTGAGCAGTTCCAGCATAGCTGCCAGTGTAGCTTCCTCTCCCAGTATCTTCCAGAGGTTAGGGAGGGCTTCTCTATGTGCCTCTCAGTTTTACAGGAAGGAACGTTATTTCCAGAAGTCTCTCTGCTGTGCAATCCGCCAGGGTGTAGTCCCAGCCCACACTTAAACGAACGGCTGTCCCTGATAATGCCTTTGCCCCATCCGGTTTAGTCTTATTGAAATGTATCACCAACCCCAAAGGCTGGGGAGGAACCTCATGAAGCATGTGAATTCCTAACACCAGAAGAAAGTGGAAATCTCTAAACAAGGCAGTCCGCAGTGACAGGAGGTGGAGAGGATTGTTGGGGAGTCAACAATAGCTGACCACCTTCTCCACCTTTGGCTGCCCAGTACCCATCGGTGACCTTCTTGATGCTAAAAATAACAGCCTCGCGCTTAACACGCATTCTCCCATTTCCTAAAGGGAGAACTTCTCGAGTCTCATCCAATTTTGCATCTGGCTCCAGGTTCTGAACATCTGGGTGATGCTCGGTTTTCTTTATTGGTTCCATATGTTCGATTCTAGGGCTAACAACAAGTTACCTCCCTATACCACAAGGGCACACTCGAAGGAATGGAAGGTAACTGTCACAAAACTGACATTTGCACGGGGACGGGATGAGAGGTAATGCAGAGCCTGCTGCAAACACCACTGCTCCTCTGGGCAGGAATAGTGAGGACTCTGCCTACGCAGCGCAGTCAGCTCCCGGGACTGCCAGTGTGGAAGCCTGGCTCTGCCCTCTGGGAGGTTGTCCCTTCCCCATTGTCCTCGGTAGACCTGGCTCTGCCCTCTGGGAGGGTCCCCCTGTCCTCCACAAAATGTTCTGCTCTCTAGGGTCTCCTCCTCCTGACCACATTTGAGATGAACCACGTGAAACAGATTTTCTGAAGGATGCACAGGTTTAGCTGCTCACTTTCTGTTGGTTCCGGATTAGAAGCCTGCCATTTGCCTTAGAGGTTGATCATTCAAGCTGTTCTCCATCAGTATCAGGTTTTCTTCAGAAACAAAGATCTCAGCAGACACTTCCCGTCATTGGCATGGGTTAGTAACCACGGGTAAAATTTCTGATTTGATGTGGTCGCTACTTTTGAAATCTGTGTTTCCCATCCATTGTCTGTCCTTTAACCTCTGCACCTTCTTCTCCCTTTTGGTTTCATGGTCTCTAGCTTAAAACCTCTGTCTTTGTTAGAGAAGCTTTCACCTTTACTCGATCTTTGAAGGCAGACTTACCTCTCTTCCACTAAGAAATAATTAATAACGTGACATATTTGCAAGAGGCCTGAGGCACCAACCTAATTAATTCTATCTTCTGATAAATTTCCCGTGTTCCTGCTGCTTCCTAAACTAACTTTAGCTTGGAGGGTTGGGGTGGGCAGAAACTAATACTTTTCCAGCACTGCCAGACTTCAAAATAAAAGACAGCCTGCTCATGTTTTGCTTACGTGCATAAAAGGTGCAAAGCCTGTTCTCTTTCTTTTTGTTTGTATAGGGGTCACATCCAGACAATTTGTCTTTCATGTAGAATCTTATTGAAGGAGCAAAAAACAAAAAACAAAAACAAACAAACAAACAAACAAAAAAAACCCACAAACAAAAGCCAAAAAATTCCCATACATTGAATTCTCTTACATTTGTTCTAAGCTAAAGCCAGATCAGCATGCAATCTGCATCCCCAGAAACAGCTGGCAGTTGAGCCAAATATTCTGCAACCTCATAACAGGTATTTCCAACTTCCCAGACTGGTGGAGTGCAATTATCTCTGCCCTCCATTCTATCTGCTTCATTTAGCAAATTCTGTATTTTATGGTTTGTTCCTTACAGCTTTCTGGAACAAAATGTACATCATACTGATGCTATAAACTTCAAATAACAGGGAGTCTAATGGAAAGTAGTTGAAATTATAGGAGGCTTGTTATCTCTAAAAGTCATCCAGTAACAAGATATTTCAAAGGTTGTTTTAGTCATCAATAAGGTTATCAAGAACATTTTCTCCCTCTTTCTTCTCCAACATCTTCAGTGTGTTCACAACTCAGCTTAAACTAGAATCTGGCTTTAGTAGCTTCAGGTGCTACTCCCCACAGAGTTTCATCCAGAGGCAAAAAAATCAAATTAAATTAATAACAGTGGCTCAATGCATTTCTGTCTTCTATCAGAGTGGAAAACTTATCCTAAAGAGTCACCATTTTATCATATTGACCAGCATGCCTATGCCTGTTAGGTGAATGGAATTCTAGTTACTGGTTTGATCAAATTCATATTCATCCCCTTTAACTAGAAAAGGGCCCATAATACCCAAGAATAATTTTTGTGCTCTTGCTGGTTTGGCTCAGTGGATAAAGTGTCAGCCTGCGGACTGAGGGGTCCTGGGTTCAATTCTGGTCAAGGGCACATGCCCAGGTTGTGGGCTCCATGCCCAGTGTGGGACATGCAGGACGCAGCCAATCAATGAATCTCTTTCATCACTGATGTCCCTCTCTCTCTCTCTCTCTCTCTCTCTCTCTCTCTCTCTCTCTCTCTCTCTCTCTCTCTGAAATAAATTTTTTTAAAAAAAAATTTTTTAAATAATCTTTTTGTTAAAAACGTGGGAGGAGCAGTTGTTGGGTAGTGACCACATTGTCTAATTGCCTAAACTTTTATTTTAGGACAGTGTTTCTTAAAATCCATGGAGCTAGTGTCTGATTAATACACACATATACCTGATCCCCGCCGCTCAGATCTAAAATGACAGACATTCCAGCACAAAGTGCATTTAACAAGCTCCCAGGTGATTCTTTAGCACATTAAAGATTGAGAACGACTGCAGAAATCTTTGGGATCTCATGACTCCAATTTATATCCTTAGGTCATCTGTATAGAACACTGTCCTGGTAGATGCTCACTGGAGTGTAATTACTGTCCTATTTGGAAACAGATGAACTCTGTTTTCTCTTCGTTTCCTTTACATTTTCTTTCCAGAAAATGTGTCTAATTTCTTTATTGCTTCCTATGGAACCAAGTACTTTAAAAACCCAATAAATGCCATTTTAAAGTGTTATGTTAGTCTTTCTTCTACTACTCTTATTCCCCCAAAAGGGGCTAAGTGAAAATATTATTTTTAAAAACTAGAAGAAAAATAAAAGTTTAAAAAAAAATCAGTTTTGCCCTAGCTAGTTTGGCTCAGTGGATAGAGTGTCGGCCTGTGGACTGAAAGGTCCCAAGTTCAATTCTAGTTAAGGGCACATGCTCTGGTTGTGGGCTCAATCCCCCATAGCGGGTATGTAAGAGGCAACTGATCAATGATTCTCTCTCATTATTTATGTTTCTATCTCTCTCTCCCTCTCTCTTCCTCTCTGAAATCAATAAAAATATTTTTAAATCATCTTTTATTTTATTTTTTTGAGCTCCCTTTGAGGAAAATGGAGGTAGAATCTAGACTTGCAGTAAAATGGAGATAATTCCATCCTCAAAGTTGATATATATATATATATTTTAAGGTTAGTCATGTGATGGCTTCATAGAACATTCTTCTGTAAGGACAGCTTATTTCCTATTCCACTTGTCGCAAAGATCTATGTGAGCTCCTCACCGTTGTGAATTCCATTTCATGGTGCAGGTGACTGTTTTAAGTGCTAACATAAAGCTTACCATTTTCTGGGAACTGTTCAAGTGCTTTATTTATATTAACTAATTTAATCCTCATATCCATTATTTGAGGCATGTATCCTCATTATGCCATAAACCCCCTTTTATTGACGAGAGGACAGAGGCAAAGCCTGAGGTGGGCATTTGAACTTGAAGTCTGGCTGCAGAGACTGTTCCTGTAACCATGACGCTATTAATGCCTCTCAGTTAACACCACAAACTGCTGTCCTATTAACCACTGATGACATGTGTTGAGTTCTTAAAATCTTGTAACTAGTTTGAAGCATCTAAAAACCAATAGAATGTTTTTTAAAATTATGAATTCTGGCCTTTATTGAAAAATCACAAGATTCATGCTGACAATATGAGGCCAGCAACATCCCATGGTGACCCATAGTTTGATCTGAATAGAAATGTCCCCTTCTTTTATTCGCTGGAGTTTCTTTCACCTCCTATGACCTTCTGACACTGAGGCTGAGGACTTATGCTCTTTCTTTTATTATTGTAAAGGCAAGAACCCACAGCTCTATTTAAGAACAGCAATGTAATATAGTGACTCATTGATTCTGGAGCCAAACAACTTGATATAAACTCCAGATCCAGCATTTATTATTGTACTTATTATACGGTCATGAGCAGTTAATTAACCTCTCTGTACCTCACATTCCTCATCTGTAAAATCGAGATAATAGTAACGTCCACTCAAACATTTTTATATGAGTTAACATATGTGAAGTGTTTAAACTAGCTTCTGGCACCTAGTAAGTACAACAGTCATTTTCCCATCAGAAGTAGGAAAATGAAAGGACTAAGAGTACCTTTGCTTCTAGGAAATGGAAGACAGTATATCACTTTGGAAAGCTGAAGAATCTTCCGGGGTGTAGAAAATAAGACTCTGTGGTCCCATCTTCAGTGTAGTTAGCTTTTAGAAAAATATACCAGCAGCATGCTTACCAGTCAGTTACTGACCCACAAGGCTTAGGCAATAAGGCCCCAGGACAAACTGTAATAAGAAAAAAGAAATGTGTATGTGACCAACAGCACATATTCCAGGAAGACCTTCCAACACAACTAGACAAAGGGAGATGGAGACAGCTAGAAAGGTCCCAGCCCACTTCTTGAATAACTCAATAGGAAACAATAAGACCAACGTAACATTCTGTAAGAATGTTAACCCCATAGTACCCAACCAATGAAGAACCGGGAGCGGGACTCTCATGCACTGAGGATAATTTGCTTGAGGTAACAGCCCCAGGTGTGCCTGTTCAACCAGACACCCAATCTTGCAAGAAAGCCATTAAAAGTTTCACTTTCGCTGCCTTTGTGTCTCTGAGTTCGGACAGGTGAGTATGTTTCTCACCCTAGGTGATGTTCAATATGCAAACAAGTGTGTGACTTGGCACAGGTAGATTGAGTCGCATCCCACTGCATGATCCCAGCTCAACTACTAAAAGCAGGGAGGAGGGAGAAAGTCTCCATCATTCTCCAAGAGTTCCCTGTTGAATAAGCATTATGTTAGCTCCACCTAACATAACCCAGACCTGCCACTATAGAGCCAGGAACTCACAGCCATTCACTCATGCCAAAAGCCAGGGATCCTTCCACCATGCCTCCCCATCTCAAATCCTACCACCACCTTGGTATTTATTATAAAACGAATTTATTGCACTTACTTAAAACACTATTCCCAGTTATTTTATTATACTGAGAAACTAATCATTAGAAGAAAATGTCAGAATGTCTAATGCATCCTCATGCCATTTATATTTTCCAAGGAAAGTGTTGGATGAATAAACTCACAAAGCCAATAGCAAAGTCCTAACTTCATAGCTTGACATTTAAGACTCTCCAGTACCAATATATGTCACTCAAATCCTCACATATACCTCAGAGCACCTGGCAAGAGGGCTTTTCTGATCTCATCACTATTACTGCTTCTTCCAATTTATTCTCAGACATTATTGACTCTAGGAAATATTTCTGGATATTTTCTCTTCACCCTCACAAGGTTTATCATTCCCTTTTTTGTTCCACCTCTCATTAATTACATTTAAAATATGTAGCCATAGTCTGGCCCATGTTGCCCAAAGGTTGAGTGTTGAACCATGACCCAAGAGATCATGATTTGATTTCTGGTTAAGACATATGCCTGGATTGTAGGCTCAATCCCCAGTAGGGGGCATGCAGAAAGCAGCCAATCGATGTTTCTCTCACATCAATGTTTCTATCTCTCTATTCCTCTCCCTTCCTCTCTCTCTTAAAATTAATAAAGACATATCTAAAAAATATTTTAATTAAAAAGTAAAATTTGTAGCCATAATTCTGTCTCCCCACCACTAAACCAAGAGATTCCTGATAGCATAAATTGTGTTTTAGTTTTCTGATTTAAATAAATCTTATTTAATAATTATAGTTTTTCTTTTATAATCTATACTTATCACACAAGCATTCTTTCAAACTAAATCAAGAGATAGAACCCTTCAAATTCTCTTGTTAAATAATCATCAGCTTATTTTCCATTAGCCATTGTAGCTTCACTCCAAGTATTTACATAATTTTACAATGATCTAGTACAGCACAGATACCACAATAAAAATGGTGTATATTGAATTTGAACTATGGGCCAGGTGTTCTCTGATGCACTTTATATTTAGTATTGTATTAATAATGAGATATGAGCCATGTATCATCATCATTCCCAGGTCAAAGATGAGAAAGCTAGAGCCAGGTAGGTTATGTAGGTCCAAGGCAAATGGTGGAATAAACATTCAGGCTCCTCACTCTGCTTTCTCATCACTGTTCTATACAACTACTCCAAGCAATCTTTGTAATCTTCCCATTTCACACTTGACATCGCATCATCAATATTTACCATATAATTTAGCTTTTAAGGAGAACTTATATCTTAGCAATCTAAATCACCTCAAAATCCAAAAGACTGTTACCAAAAAAAGGGAAATAAAACACAAGAAATATCTTATTCATTTACTTCTTCTTAGAACCTAACACAAAACCTTGAATTGTTGAATCTGTTGATTTGATGTGATCATCTTCCTTGCAGCTCTGTGGGAAAATGTAGGATCCTTGTCTAAGAGGAAGTGTTTCTCCAGGGAGACACACACGTCTTAGAAGAGCTGAGGCACGGTTAACACAGCCTGTATTCCTCCTTTGTGCAGCCACTGCAGTACGCCACACATACGGTGTTTAATGTGTGTTCTTCCTCTAATTCACTTCTCTCTCACTGAATCAGTCTTGGCAAAGACCCCGACATTTTGGACTGATCAAATAAAAATATTTTTACTGTAAACACATACACTGTACCACTCTTATAAATTCTTTGAAATCACACGTATTTGTGACGTTGGTGAAGTCTCACAAACCATCTTCCCATGTCTCTTGCCACCTCTTCCCTCTTCCTTAAAGCCACTTAAGGTGACAAGGAGACATGGTAGGGGCTTCTGGTTTGCTGACGGTGCTTTTAGTCATGAGTGTGTTGCTACAATCCAGCTTTATGAAGTTGCAAGTAACAGTAATTACCATGCAGCACATCACCTGAAGTGCCATTATGCAAATTTACAGATGGCTCAGCTGCACCGTTTAGACAAATATTTATCATCGCCCTAAAGCCTGCCTTAGGAAGAGAAAACAGGCCCAGTGGTATTCTATCATTGCACATTCCCTATTTTTCAAACCTGAAATGAACTAGGCCATGTTTATCTAGGACACGAAAGCTTTCTGGATGGAGTATCCTATTAGCCTTTCACAGAGGAAGCTAGTTTTAAGGAGACTTTGATTAACCTTAAGAAGAAAGGAAAATAAGAGAGCTGTCTTCCAATATGTGAAGGGCCTTCATGTAGAAGAGGAAACAGACTCAATTCTCTTGTTCTGAAAGGCACGTTGGAACACGTGAATCAGAATCTGAATTACAAAGAGACAAATTTCAAGCCATCTAAGGTGTGTGGGGGGTGCGGGGGCCTTTATCCAGAGGGGCTATTGTGAAGGGATCTATCTCTTGATTTAGTTTTAAAGAATGCTTATGTGATAAGTATAGATTATAAAGTTGGACTTCTTTTTACTGCTTATGTACAAAAGGTTAACATATTTTAAATTTGTGGATTTGGGGGATTGTTGTTACCAAATGGATCAAACGTTCAGTGGAATATGTTGTTTTCAGAATGGTTACCTTGGAAGGTTATAAAGTTATTCCAAAGAGGCTGCCTTGGTCAGGAGAAGCCCTCCTTGAGAAGAGCCTTTACAACCTGTGCTCTGGTCTCTCCTGAAATGCCTCTGGAATCGTGGCGCCTCAGTGTTTGATTTCTGAATCAGTCAAACAGAATCCAGACCCAACTCTCTCTTATGAATAAAGTGACTAATGGAGCTGGATGACACTTTTGAAAAATCAGAATGTCAAAATGTCTGAGAAAGGAGGGGTGTTATCTGAGGCATCCCTTCAGATAAACTTAACCATGCAGGTGTTCAGACATTTTAAGTAGTTGCTAGTGAAGAGACTCCTCTAAACAAGCAGGACTGAGGGCAGGCATTAATACCTGACCTTATTAACTAAAACATGTGAGTAATTTTATAGAGACTGCCGGAGGAATTACACCACACAAAATTATGCAGTTGAAAATCACACAGCACTTTATTACTCACACAAATTCCTGGTTCCGTGAGTACAGGCTTAACAGGATCCCAAGACGTGGCTCTCCTCTCATGGCAGCAGTGGCACCATCCCTGGTTGGCAAGTTAGGTCATGTACGGAGTTTCAGTTTCCGGATGGTGTCACCATCAGAGATCCTTGCACCCTGCTGTGGCACAGCATGACACAATCCAACGCTAAGCCATTCATCTGCCTTCCGATGTAGAGTGGACTGCCCCCAAACGGAGGGTGATCAGCAAAGGCAAGCTATCAGTGATCAAGCCACCAGCACAGTGCAGGGATCAATGTGATCAGCCACAGCAGTGCTTCCAGTGATCAAGCAATGATCAAAGAGGTCTCTTGGGGGATCCGTTTTTGTAGCATGTTCATACCCACAGCAGTCCAAGTGTTTATCTTAGAACTACCCTAGAGGCCTGTTGCATGAAGATCCATGCAATAGGCCTTTCTTCCCCTTATTGTGAGAGGGCAGGGCGGGGTGAGGGGGCAGGGCGGGGTAAGAGGGCAGGCGGGGCGAGAGGGCAGGTGGGGTGGGAGGGCAGGATGGGGCGGGTCCAGCTCCAGGTAACTGGACCCTAGGCCTAACCCAACCAATCAGGTCAGCCAAGGTAGCGGCACCACCCTCCCTATAAAACCCATTGATATGTTAAGTTCTTCCTCTTTCTCGCCATGCCCTCGCTGATGTAGGTGAGACTGGGCTCGGACTAGTCCAAAATAAATACAGGCTTTCTGCAATTGCATCGGATTCGGCTCCCTGGTAGTCTTTGGGGTTTATGACACTTGGTCATTACATATTGGGCATTACAGTTGCCGACACTGATTTTCCTCCAGCCCCTAGGACCTAGGCCTTCACTCCACCAGCAGCAGACAAGCCAAGCCTATTCAGTCTTCAGTCTTTGATTTATGTTTGCATATGCAAATTAACCCATCATACTTATTGGGTTCCTTTGTATATTCACTTCTGATTGGCTGGTGGATATCATGGAGTTGTGGTCAATTTGCATCTTTCTCTTTTATTAGTGTAGATTATGGCTACAAGTGTTAAGAAGCAATTACATATGATATGTCTATCATAGCAAGTCACTCTAAGTCAGTAATCAAAGTTCAAATCCTTATATGGGATACACATGTTCAGGGTAGTGGAGTATGTGTTCTTAATAACATAGTTTAAGTTTCAGGAAAGTTAACTCAAACATTTGAAAACCTTTTAAAACATTTTTAGACATTTTAAAACATTTTTAAACATTTTTATGCGTTACTACAACACAAAACCAAAATGAAGGTGGTGATGTCGGAGCTACCTCAGAGATTTCTAAGAGTAATTCTTGCTCAGAGGCCCCCAAAGACACCCCTAGCCCTGGAAATAGAGGATCAGCTCTTTAAATAAGCAGGAAAAAGTTTTAGTGTGTTTTTCTCCCATGACTCATACCAAAAATAGAACAAATGAACACAATGTCACATGCCAGAGATGTTATCTGAGCTCCCAAGAGTAGCGATAGGTGGAATGTAACAACTAGACCTGGGTTCAAACCGGGGCTCTGCGAACACCACTGGGTTACAGGAGACATGGCATAACCTGAGTGTCTGTGTCCTCCTCCATGAAATCAGCTTGATAACAAACACCTCAAAGGATGGTTCTGAGAATTTAAATGTAAAAATAAGTAAAATAAGTATCCTTATCTAATAAAAGAGTAATATGCAAATTGACCATCACCCCAAGACACAAGATGGCCACCCCCATGAAGTCAAAGATAGCTGCTCCATGTGGACACAAAGTGGCCACCACAAGATGGCTTGCAGTTCAATATAATGCTCTCAATGCACCATAGCTGCTATTATATAATAGTTATTTACATAGTCAGTTATTGGTTTTCTTTGGTGTCACTGTTCTCATTGTACTTTCTTACTTCATCCATTCTGTTTTATCAACTTTAAAATTATTTTGTATAAGTACATCTTAATCACCCTGTAACCCTCTTTAAGGGACTTTGTCACATTACATGATAGCAGTTTTATACAATATGTGAAGCTTAGAAAACAACGCTGTTTTTAAAAGGGGTTCACTGTCCCCCACTACACACAGACTATGTTCAGTTCTTCAATACTGTCACAGAGCACAAGCTAATAAAAATTTGTAAAGAAATTTTTTAAAGATTTTGGACAAGATTGATTGATTTGCTATGATTGAGAAGGAAAACCCCTATCTTGTAACAAACTGCTATTTGGAATTTTCTGCTGTTCTTCTTAGATAAAATGTTGCTTTCTAGTCTGTGTTAACGGGAAAAAAAAACACATTGAAACCTGTAAAAAAAAAAAATTTGTGAGTTTATTTGAGCCTTACTGTCCACTTATGCCGGGAAGCAGAACCTCAACGGATTGAGATAATGCTCTGGAGAATGGCAGGTTACATTTCTATATTTATACATTGCAATCAAAGGAAAGGGACATAGGTGAGTTACATGACATTCATTGGTGATAGATTAGGGAGGTGGGACAAAGACAAGCAGGGGAAACCTCTGGGATAGGACAAAAGGTTAAATGATGGACATGAGCTTCTTTCACAGAGATGGATACAGGAAACTCTAACATAATTAACAATTGACAATTAACTTGATAACAATAACAATGAGGAATGTCTAGAGGCCATTTGTTGTGCCCTGAGGGGCCTGGGTAAAAAGGAAGTTACAAGTTACCCAGACATCTCACAAATATGTTATCTCAGATGCAGGAAGGCAGAGGGGCTCAGTAAAAGATCAAAGTTGATCTTTGTCAGGTGAAATATCTGGGACATGACTACCTACTATAACCTGTTAGATATTTAATTTTGAAACCATCTTTTGTGGTTATCTTAGGTCTCTGGGTTTGCAAGACTGTCACGCAGGCCTTCCCTGAGCTTGTCAGGTTAGCCTGTTTGAAGAATGATGAAGATAAACTTAGCTATATGACCTTGTAGGCCAGAGACTAGATATGCTATAATCTCAATGCCATGCCAGGTGCATTTTTTAATTGGATAGAACTGTATTGTTTCCAAGGCCAGCATTGAGATAACCACTAAGTGCACATAGGGCTGGCTCTTTAATTAAAAGGGAAGTTCTGCTTGTAGCCTTGCTTAGAATTTGAATTCATTTTCTCTAAGCCCATCTTGCGATGAATAAAGTAAGTCTCTCCAAACTCTCCTTCTGCATTGTTTGATTGTTCGGGAACTCTGTACCATGATCACAGGAACAAAAGTGTGGACAATGGGCCAGACTGCTGGGACAAAATACTCATAATCACCCTCTAAGACTGGTCACTAAATTGAGTGTAAAATAGGACCTATATTACAGTGCCAGTGTGAAGACTGGATGGGTAAAAACATTTTCCTTTAAGTAAAGCACTTAGAACAGTGGTTGGCCTATAGTGGGAACTTAATGAGGCTAGTTCTGATTACAGTTGTTAGTGGTCCATTGTATCAATAGCAAAGACATGAGAATCAAAATTATAGAAAAAAAATGGAGGAGTAGAAATAGGGAGTGCAGATATTATTTTACAGAAAATAGATCTAATTTTGGTATCCAACACAGTGTGTGAAAGTTCTCTTCCCTTGATTAACTGTGTAATACAATGCAGTTGAAGCAGGGATTTTTAGGGGAGAAAAGACAGGTTTTAGGAAATTTTAGAAATTTTAGAAATCAAGGGGACCATGGAGGAAGCACAGGGCTGCAGGGCAGCAGGTGTATTTCCATAGAATTGGGGAGCTGAAAAGCTGCAACAGGTACATTTCCATAGAATGAGGGAGCTGGGAACAGTAGAAGGTCTATATTTACAAAATAAAGAGAAGGAAGCCCTTCATCCAGAAGGAGAAGAAAGCCCAAAGGCAATAGGAAAACAAAAAGGAAGGAGGGAGGGGGGTGGGAAGGAGAGAACTTCACAGGAGTTACTATAGTAACCAGTCTAAGGGAATAGTGACCAATCAGCAGGGATATCAAGGCACCAGGATCTGTAGACTTTATAAACCATAGGAAAAGGAACTCTGTGGGACCCTTTCACCTCCCTTATTTGGGAGTCTGTACTTATTCTTCAATAAATCTCCACCTTTGTTATTACCACCTTCTCTCCGTGGATTCATTATTCGACTTCAGCAGACAAAGAATCCGGATTCCAGTCCAAAAATTTCCATAACACAGTGACTGACAGGTACAATATGGAGGGTTATATATGACACAGACATGATGGGGTTGCCAACTGATAGACTCTCAGACTTCACAGCCAAGTCCAACATGCTCACCTTCAAAATCACTCTTCAGTATTCATTAGATATCATGTTAAACATCCCCCCAAATTACATTTATATCTGATGCATAAAAATTAAATGCATGGTTTAGAAGTAAAAATTTAATTTGTGAACATAGCAAAAAGAAATATTACACATTTTTTAAAAAGGAGAAAATTATAAATAGATGGGGAGTTCTGCATCCTGAGTAAAAGCCCCAAGTCTACTAGGAATTAGCTGTGTGGCTCTGCTTTAGTCACTTGTCTTCTGGGCCTCATTTCACTAGCTATTGAATGAAAAAAAAAAGTGTGCCAGTGTGTCCCAAACTTTAGTCATCCATAAGAACTTTAAAAATATTGCCATATGCATCCTATACAATAATATCCTTAAAACCATGGTTTTCTTGCACTATTTAAATTTTATAATACACTAGAGGCCAGGTGCACAAAATTCATGCATGGCGGGGTCTCCTCAGCCCAGCCTGCATCCTCTCCTATCCGGGACATCCCTCTCACAATCCAGGACCAATGGCTCTTAATTGCTCACCTGCCTGCCTGCCTGATCACCCCTAACTGTCCCCACTGCTGGCCTGGTCACCCCAAACTGCCCCCCTGCCAACCTAGTCACCCCCAACTGCCCTCCCCCCCGACCAGCCTGGTCACCCCTTACTGTCCCCCCCACCTCCCGCCACCCTGGTTGACCCCAACTGCCACCCCCCATCCCCACTGGCTTGGTCGCCCCTAACTGCCCCCCTCCCACCAGCCTTGTTGCCCCTTACTGCCCCCCATGCTGGCCTGGTCATCCCCAACTGCCCCCCTACCAGCCTGGTCATGTCTCACTGTCCCCCTCTGCCAGTCTGGTCACCCCTCACTGCCCACCCCCTGCTGGCCTAGTTGCCCCAAAAGCCCCTCCTGCAGGACTGGTTGCACCACACAGCTTGCTGCTTGGTTGTTTGGTCACTCCAAACCCCCCTACTGGCCTAGTCACCCCATGCAGCCTGTTCGGTCATTTGTTCAGTTGCGATAGTCACTTAGGATTTTATAGATAGAAAGAAAGAAAGATAGATAGATAGATAGATAGATAGATAGATAGATACTAAAGAAATTACTTATTAAATTTTTTTAAATAGTTCCTTCCTATACAATCTAGAAGCAAATACCTGGTACAACTTAGAATGCACTCATTGGGAAACATGAAAGGATCAGTGAAGTCCCTTACAAGTCACAGACTCAGTTGTGCTATACCTGGGGGGAAATATAAGATAAAACGAATAGCGTAGAAACAAATAATCTTTAGTTTTGTGATCTCTGCATGAGTTTTTTAAATTTCTGTTAGAGGAGCTAGAACCAAGCAAATGATCTCTTTCTCTTTTTTCTTAATTAAATCTTTATTATTGAAAGTATTATATATGGCCCTTTTTCCCCCCTCATTGACCTCTTCTAACTTCTCTCCACCTCCATTCCCCACACCAGGCCTTCACCACCCCATTGTCTGTGTCCAGGGGTTATGCATATATCCATACTAGTTCTTTGGTTGATCTCTCCCTATCCACCCACCCTCCTCTGCCTTCCCTCTGAGATTTCACAGCAAATTATCTCTTAATGTGGAAGATTTTATCTAATCTCAAAGTCAATGCTTTGACCAGCATATAACAGATACTATTAGATACAGAAAGAAAAGTGAAAAACCAAAGCACAAGATTGGCCAGAGAAATGATACACCCCTCAGCACAAACGGAGGGTGAGACGGCATGACTCCATTTCAGCCTGGGGAAGCAAGGAGGCACGTGTGATAGGAAAGGGAGCAGTTTCCACAGTAAGAAGTGAGGAAGGTGTGAGGACCCGAGGAAAACACAGTGTTTGCTCCCTGCATCCTCCCACTTCCTGTTTCTCAGTTGTCATCTTTGTCATATAAAATTTACTGTCTCAAGTGAATCAGAACATTCTAGTA
This sequence comes from Pipistrellus hanaki, assembly GCF_964339955.1. Taxonomy (NCBI): domain Eukaryota; kingdom Metazoa; phylum Chordata; class Mammalia; order Chiroptera; family Vespertilionidae; genus Pipistrellus; species Pipistrellus hanaki. Next base: position 14,701,739 of record NC_140511.1, on the reverse strand, counting down.
GGTTGTTAATGACCTTCATCAATCAGGTAAAATAGTTATTTTTTTTCTTGCCATTTTTCTTCTTCATTGATTTTATGATTAATTTATGCTGCTCCCATGCAAGAGTGAAAATAGGGGCCCTCTATTTTCTCCCCAAGAAAAGGATAACAGAAACCAAGTGCCTGACCTCTCCTGGTATCTGCTTCTATCCTTCCTGGGCCTCAAGGCTCTGTCTCTGTCCAAGTTGAGAATTGTCCATAAGATGATGGAACCAGAGGGAGAATGGAATTTCCCCTCTGAGCTGAGTCTGAAGTGATCATTTTGTAGAAATGCAAAGCTCAGCACTTTGGGGTGGAGAAGAAGCAGGTGAAAGGGAGGGGGCGGTTTACTGTCTTGTTTGCTGGTTTACCGAAAAGACCTTACAGCTTGTGTCACTCAGCATTGTTAAAGAGGACCCCGCCCCCCACCCCATACATTATCCTGTTAGAGCTATTGAAACACTTACTGTACTTAAATAAATATTTAATTTACCAATGATGGCAAGGGGAAAATGCAGAAAAAATGGCAACCTCTACATCAGCATTGAAGAAAATCCAGCAAAAAGCTAAGCCCACAGATGGACCCTAAGAAAGATTTCCTAGCTTCACTCCCTCTATTTAGCTTCCTTCTCTGACACTGTGCCAATGTCCCTCTAGAGAATTGTTCTTATTCTTGAACATAAACTTTGTTCACTCTAACTTGAGGTTCAACCATTAGGGAGACACTGTAAAGATGTGTGGGTCTATTTTTCTGATGGGTTTCTTTTCTAAAATTAGTCGCTTGCTTCTAATCCTCTGAGAGTCCACAGAAAGGGACAAGTTGCATAGTGCAGATTGCCAAGGGATTCCAAGCATTTCCTGTATGTGGGGGTTCCCACACTTTTCTGTGAGAGGTACATTTTCTTTTCCCAAAGCCTTGAAGTACCCACGTGAGTGTACATTCTAAAGGGCACAGAGATGGTTGAGGCTGTGCATCTCAGAGAGGTAAGCCCAATCACCTCTCCCTGCCTTCCCCTCCCTCGGAAACATTCATGAGTGTGTGTGTGTGTGGGGGGGGGGGGGGGGGCGGCGCGCGGTGGTGGTGGAAGGGAGAATTAATCCACTGACTGTGGCCCCTTGTCATGTTTCACTCATTTATTACCTAAAGGTAGAGGTGAGTTGATGCCTTCGTTTTATAAATGGGGGAAAGAGTCACAGAATAATAGAATTCTTCCTCAGACTCAAACCTCCTGTGGAAGTCGTGTCTTGCTCTTTGTAAGCCTCATAGCTCCCTCTGTCCTAGTACTCACCCTACCATAATACCATGTAACTATTGTTACTGTTTAAATGACATAGCAAATCTCACATAACTCAAGAAACAAAAAGCTCCAACTATGGAGAGAATAACATAACAAATATAAGTTTTCTGTTTTTACAGCAACTAAATTATCACCATTTTCCAAACAGGACTTGCTCCTCCAGAATTTTCCATATGCCATCTGTATTGTCCAAAATGTCTTTTTCCTTCTTCCTCTTTGCCTGTTAAGCTCCTACCTATCCTTCAAAACCCAACTCAAGTGATCCTCTTCTCGGTGAAGTTTTCATTGGCTTTGACCTGGTTTCCACTGCCCTATGTTGGTAAATGTACTGACGCAGTTATGAGAGGGCATTATAGTCATCTGTTCAGATGTGTGAGAACCCCACAGTGCAGAGAACATTCAAATTCCATCATCACCGGAGGCACACAGCAGACCCAAGACCTTACTGAGTAAACATAATTCCACACTGACAAACCTTTTTACACACAGTAATCTATCGGGGATAGGAAGCAGGTTGTACAAACATCTCCAATTAGAAAACCAAATTAGACATCACTTGCGATTTGTAAAGAGAATTGTTGTCAATCACTGCTCCTCTTAAATGAGATGCTAATAAATACATCCACAGCCCAGAAGTGCTGGAGGTTATCATGTAGAACAAAGCATTGATATTAACCAGGAAAAGGTGGTGGTATGCAGGGGTTTTACTTGATTTCGGAGGCCACTTTCACCTCTTTTGCAGAAGACCTCTCCACCGCTTTGATCACCGAACACAAACAGGTCCTGTTTTCTACCTGTGAATACTAACGAGGCACTTCATTATGTTATTTTCAAATCCCTGCACAGTGATTTGGGAAGCCCATTATCTTCCAGCCTTTGCTGTGGCTGGCGTGCGCTTCCGTTAGGAAAGAGCAGGCTCCCTTTACCCCAGTGTCGCTGTGTGTGGAATCGCTAAGTAGGTGAGCAGCGTCCAGTAAAAGAGATAAAGGTTTTATGTGCCTTCAGAGAAGCCATGCGATGTGAGTTCAGGTAGCAGGCCTGCGTGATGAAAGGGCATAATCAATGCCACCCCTGATGGATGACCGCTCTGTGAGACCTTTAAGATACACAGCACGACTATGAGACACGCCATGGAGATGGGAGCACAAAAATGAAAGATGGAGCTTTCTCTCTCCAGCTATCAGCATTAGGTCCTGCTGTGCCAATGCCGAGGCCATAAAGCCCTGGCTCTCACCACGGTGGGAGGATGGTTTTCAGCAGTCATAACTCACACGGAGGTAATTACCTCTCCTCACCCTTCATTGTCCTGCTTCTGGGCGAGCTCAGGGCGGGGGCGGGTCACTTACTTCCCACTGTGATGGACTGTGTTGCCCACTTTCCCTCTCTGTATGCTGCCAAAGGCCACCCTCGCTGTTTCAGATGAAAGATCTTTCTATAATCATGGTAATTGGTGAAGCAATATGGTCATTAGCCGGCACATAATCCTAGACAAATACACTTGATGACATGCGGAGTCACAAAAATTATGGGCTCTTTAGATCACAATAGAAGAAGCTATTGCTATGTTTCTTTGAAAGGCTTTTAAGATCATTTTCAAACAGCATTACAAATAGTTTCAAAAACAAGTAGGCTGCCAACATCCTTTGGACACGACTGTGAACGCAGCATGGAATAGTGGGAAAAAATGCAAAGCCAGTGATCCAAGGGCAGCCCCTTATTAAGCCTGTGACTTTTGTCCATGTTATTAACAACTCAGGCCCTGATTTCCTCAACTGTAATACAAAGTGACTAATATTTACTTTCTAAGGCTATCATGGAGATAATATACATATATACATAGTCAGAACACAATAAATAGTACCATTTAACATGATTCGTTATATTATGATTTTTACTTCATTTCCCCCCAAAATTTACACCTACATCTAACAAACCATGTCCTCTTTCCCTCTGTCACCACTGAGTATATTTGCAGAAGCAGTTCTGGGAACTCTAAACAGCTTTTAGTACAATCTCTAAAATAATACCAAACTTCATACACCTTGTAATTTACAATGTTAAGGTACTGTCCTTCTTTCCTAACAACTTCGATGGTAAACAATAAGCTGTAGGTTGTGGGTAGGAGACAGGCTCTGCCAACAGCTCACTGGAAGACATGAGGAAGGTCTGCAGGCAGCATCAAGCAGACAGACACAGAGCAGGGGCTTGGGGCAGAAGCCATGCTGGGGAGCTTTGGGCTCTTCTTACTTGTGCCTTAGCAAGTGCAATAGCGACATTATATCACCAGATATCCGTGCTGCATTAACCAAGTGCCAGGTGTCACTCTAGGCTCTGGGATTAAAATAACAGAAGCAAGTTCCTACTCTTCTACAACTTCCTTATAGGTGAGGGGAAGAGACATTGAATAAATGCACACATCGATCTGCGAAGGTAAATGACAAAGAGAAGTCAAGCAGTAAACTGGAGCAAGGAATTGCAGTTGTGGATGAGGGAGGGGATGCCATTTTAAGACAAACATTAAATAGTTGGAAAAGCTTCACTAAAAGGGAATATTTGAGCAGAAAGCCAAAGGAAAGGAGGAAAAATCCTGGTGGATATCTGTGGGGAGTGTGTCATGCACAGGAAATAGCAAATGCCTTTGGAAATTTTTGAGCAGAAGAATAACCGAATATGATATACATTTTTTTTTTAAATCCTCTGGATGCTATATTGAGGATAAATTTTATATCAACATCAGAAACAAGGAGGCCATTTATGAAGTTAATCCAGGAAAGGAGATAGGTCATACCGAGGTAGCGGTGGGAGACACGTTGAGAACTATAGAGTTTGGATGTACTTTGGATAGCCAAAAGGATTTCCCGATGAGTTAGATGCAGGGCATGAGAAAGGCATGGGCAATGTGAACGTATTATGCTGAGTGTTTTACAGGGTGAAGGTGTTGTTTACTGAGCTGAGGAAGATTGAAAAAAGAGTAAGCTTGGGGAGAAGGTAAAAAGTTCCATTTTAGACATGTCAGTTTGGAAGACCTAATGGACAACCCAGGGTGGCTGTTGAACAAGCACTTGGTTATTCCAGTCTAGAGTCTAAGGGAAAGGTTTAGGATGAAGATGTAGATTTGAGAGCCATTAGTTTATACATGATATTTAAACCCATGGTGCAAAATGGGATCACCTAGGGAGTCAACAGAGAATGGCAAGAGAAGAAATTTGAGAACTCAAACTTTGTTAAGCAACCAAAGCAGAATAAAACAGAAGCATGCTATGATTAGAATCTCCCCAAATTCCATGCAATATATAAGGGGTTCCAGAATGTTTGCATGCTCTGTGGTAGACAAAGAGAGGAGTTTATAAAGTTGGATGGTGAACCTGTAAGAAAAAGCATCTGTACTAGGAGCAAGCAGTCCCCAGGTGAGAGCAACAAGATACCAGGAAGACACTCAGCCCCATCCAGCTCTGGGGAGGCGGGGAGGGGGGGTTGGAGGGGGGCTGAATCCTTAGGCTGTGACTCTACCGGGATCTTAACTCAACCAAGAATGAAAATCTCACGAATTCATGAGCTACAAACTTAACCATCAGATGCCAATAAGACATCACAGGTCAGAGGAAAGGTGTTGCCTGGGCCTAGAGGAACCAAGAAGCTCCAAGGGCAGAGGCACTTAGCTCTGGGACTGCCCTTCCCAGCCCCCTTGTAGTCACAGAAGCCCCTCTCCATATTCCCAGATCCAACCTGAAGAGAAGCAGAAATGGGGAAAGCACAAACACAGATTTACCTAAAAGGCTGAATTTCATATCAGGTGCTATTTAAATTAGCAACTGAGTTTAACAAATTAGACTACTAAATTTAGTATCCCTCCTGCCTGCTACCCAAGAAAGGAGGGCTTCTTAACATGATTAGATGAATTATGAAAAATACAGGAACTGTACTTTCTTTGCATACTTAAAGGTGGTATGTAAATTTACAATCAAAGGAATTTATAAAAGCATCTTGTCAGCTGTGAAGTATTGAGTCTGAGAGTGTAGGAGTGTGACAAGCTCTGAAGTGTCACCAGTTTGGGGCCCAGAACACATATTTGGAAGTTACCAGAAGCCAGTGGTTAATTAGGAAAAACTACTAATAGAGGAATTAGACTTCAGTGCTTGGGAAGATAGCAGAATTGAAGAGGAAATTGTAATTAACTCAGGGAACTAAGAGTCACATCAAATCTTACAGGCTATACGATGTCTTTAGGGCATTAAGAAACAACTATTGTTATCTTCCATGTCTTTAATCAAATTCAAACCAGTCAATGCCTAATAAGCCACATTAGCAGAAAACCCAAGGTTTATCCAGTCTTAGGAATGAATGATCCATGAACCAGGGGGACTTAGTCACAGAAGTGGCACACCCTGCCTGTCACCCAGCCTGCAGACAGCAGCACAGAAGACCGAGCTGTCAGATACCTGACCAGGCATCTCAGGTGCATGGCAGAGGACCTGGATCCCATTCCAAAGGTGTGTGTTCCATAGGTGGGGCCGAACGCTCCTCTTATCAGCCAAACACCTGATGTTCAAGTCCAACTAACAGCGTACAATCAGCAACACACTGAGCCTTTCCGAGTTTTTCTAAAGCGAGTTTTATAATGGTCAATTGGTTGATGGAATGTGTTGTTACAGAAAACTGAAAAAGAACAAAGCAATACCAGAGAGATGGAGTTACATTTATTATGCACAGGATCCAGAGGAAAATGTCTCTCAAATTCTGGACTCCAACATGCAGGAATTCTCCTTATTTATATGTTTTTACCTTCTTTGTCTCCCAAATATGGAGTGTTTCCGGCCCTCTTTTGCAAGTTCTTAAAGAGCTCATACGTACTGGGGCCTTGAGACCTCAACCAGAGGCCTGGCCTGGTGCCAGCACTGATAACCTTGTCTGGGAAAGATTTAATTTGCAGAAGCCAATATCAGTGTTAAAATTTCAAACAGCAGTTTTCATACAAGATGGATGCTTCAGTGTAACCTAGATCTCTTCCTTCTGGATCAAAGGCACTAATATCTCTAGCCACCCAGGGGGTTTCCCACCAATGCCTCAGAGCTGAGTCCCTGCCCAGGAAGACTTTCCTCTTTCTTTAGTGAATACACCTTTCTCTGAGGTGCCCTCAAGGACTGACGAGGGCAGGGCATACAGGGACCCAGCCCCCTGGTCTAAATGTGGGACAGCTCTGAGGAGCATCTCAGCTTCAGAGCTGCTCCCTCTGGCCAGTCCTGCTGGGGTGCCCCTTTACAGGTGCCATCCCTGAGAACTCTCCCAGTAACCCACCTGAGCACAAATCTTCATCTCAATCCGTTTCCTGGAAAAATCATCCCTGACAGGTGGTTGGTGAACTTTTGACGTCAAAAGTCTTACCCAGTTTTTTCCTCTTCAACTGCATCTTCCTTTGCCAAGATTCTGTGTTGGGTTGGGCTTTTCAGAAATAAAACCATTTCCACTCAGTGCTTAATTTTTGGTTTCTTGTTCTTTAGCAGGAGGCTGTTCTATCTCCCAGTGCTTCAGGGATATAGAATAAAGAATCTAACAAGCCCTGATCAATTTTTCTCACTGATTAGAGCACCATCGGGAAAACTGAGGTGTCGCAGGCTTGATCCTTGGCCCCGCTGGTTGTCTCTCACATTGATCTCTCTCACCCTCTCCCCTCCTCTTTCCTCTTCTCCTCCCTTACCCTCTCCTTCTTCCCCTTTCCCCCTCTCTCCCTCTCTCTCTCCCTTCACTCTCTCTAAAAATCAATGGAAAAAATATCCTTGGCTGATTGGGTGAGGATTAAAAAAAAAAAAATCTAACCAGTTTGCTGATTACATCTGCTTTTACTTCCGCCACTTTCACATGTTGTCTCTGTTCAAACCAAATTATCGAGCCTTTAGTAATTTCCATTCTGTCCACTGTGGGACTGAAGCTCTTGATGGCTCTCCATTTTAGCTTTTTTTAAATTTCTTTATTGATTAAGGTATTACATATGTGTCCTTACCCCCCTCTCCATTTCCCCCATTCCCCCCCCACACACACTCATGCCCTCACCCCCCTGTTGTCTGTGTCCATTGGTTAGGCTTATATGCATGCATATAAAGTGGTTGATCTCCAACTTTAGCTTTTAAACTTACTCTTACAGATTCAGGTAAGCTCACAAAGGGAGCCACAGGGCCAAGCTAGAGCCCAAAGGGCTTTCAAGTACAGCCACCAATCGCCAAAAACAAGCCTCCTTGGTTACAAGCCCCACCCAGACACCGAGGCCAAGACCACTTCACCTGCCAGGGGAGTTTTCTCTTAGGTTTCTTTTCTTTCTTTCTTTCAACCTCCTTAGGAGCCAGGAGCTTCTAAAACAGCAGAGTTGTTGTTTTTTTATAACATTAATTTCAAACATTTCCCAAGTAAAGGATTTGAAAGCCTTAAATTCATGTCTCCCAGAAGGTTTCAAGGATTAAATTGATTTGCTTATTCCCTACCCAAAACTTTAGAAGAGTATGATTATTATTATAGGGGGAGAAGAGCCTATTTAACGAGTCTGCCCTGCCCATGACTCTAAACAGGGCCCAGAAGGCGAGGCCGCCGGCAACTTTTGAATGAAAGCTTCTTTACTTCAAAATAATTAAGTCCTTCAAATTCAGCAGCTCAGTAAATTACTAATATTGAATGCTGGCTGATAACCAACCCTTAAATGGCAAATAATAAATCCCATAATCTACTGCTTATGCTTAATTTCAATTTTAACTTGTTTAAGTTATTCTCCAAATTTTCTTAGGGAGTTTCAGTAGAAAATATTGGCTGAACTTTTTCCCTATAGGGAAAAAATTAAAGATTTACGGAATTCAAACACAATTTAACTGAATAACTTGTTATGAGGTTTCACAATGGTAATTAAAACTAATGGCATAAAATAAACTCATAATCTTTCTGCTGATAATTACCTTGATTGTTTGACTTGTAAATAGCAGTCATGAATGTTTATTATTGTTCCCTGCAGTGAATATTAACCTTCCTTTGGACTTTGCATGAGTTTTCCATTTTAGCTCACTAATAGAAACAGAGAGAAGACTAAATAAACAAGGAGGGAGGGAAAAAATAGATGATAATGTATTATTTTTGTTGCAGTTTCCCTTAGGAGGCAAGAGACTTAATTTCATAGCCTAACCCCACCCCGTAATTTGAACTTTCTTGCTTTCTCCACCTTGGTAAATAGCACCATTCATCAAGAGATGCAGAGATTGCCCCAGCCCTCTCTCTGCATACCACATCGTCCACCAGCCCAGCATATGCCCCATTCTATGGAGCTCTTCATCCTTGTCCTCCTCCCATCCCCTTCTTCATTTCCTTCCTCAGGCCCTCTCTCTTCCTCCTTCTCACAATTATTTCCAACCTGGTCTCCTGGCTGCTAAAATATTCCACCTCTCATTGATCTTTCTAAAATGCAAATTTGATCAAATCACTTCTTCCCTTCCCTCTGTATAATCTTTCAGAGATTCCACATTGACCAGAATAAAAGCCTTCTCCTTCTCTATATTGTCCTCACCCAGTACTTACATCTCTGGTCTCAACTCTTGAAAAAGTGCATGTCCTGTTCTAGCCCCACTGAGCCCCTTGTGGTTCTCTGAATACTCTGCCCCCTCTCTCACTCTGTGTCTGCGACACTCCTCCACCTCTGATTGAATGTTTAAGCACTCTCCCCTTTATAATGAGCTGCAATCTTTAATCCTGTGGTACAAGTGCTCTACTTCTGTGTATTACCAAAGTATCCTATTATACTCTGTGGTACATCTACACAATGGAATGTTATGGTGCTGTAAAAAAAGAATGAGCTTTTAGTATTTGAAATAGTATTGATGGACATAGAGAGCATTATGCTAAGTGAAATAAGCCAGTCAGAGAAAGATAAGTATCACATGATCTCACTCATTTGTGGACTGTAATGACAATATAAACTGATGAACAAAAACAGATTCAGAGACACAGAATCATCAATCAGATCGTCAAACTTCAGAGGGAAGGCAAGGGAGGGTGGGCGAGGGTACCAGGGGGAGATAAGAGATCAATCAAAGAACTTGGGGGTGGGAGCAGGCTGGGAGAGAACAATGGGGGGATAAAGGAACAAATGTAATACTTTCAACAATAAAGAATTCATTTAAAAAAAAAAACAAAAAACAAAAAAAAACAACTTCCTACCAGAAGGAATAGACAGACCCATGTCCCTACTGCTGACATTTGAAGTTAGTGAGTCACATGTTGGGAGGACCCTGTCCATGCATAGGGGACAGAGTAGGAGAACGATGGCCTGAAGAGGCAGAAGTGCATCCTCTTCTGCAGCTGGAGAGACTGGCAGCTTCACCTTCCAGGGCACTTCACTGAAGATACTCTTTGTCCCCCCGCTGGATCCCCTGATTAGGGTTATGTTGGGATATCCTACCTAATAAAAGAGAAACATGCAAATTGACCTCACCTTCACTACACCCACAAGCCTCACCCACCAGCCAATCAGGGTGAGTATGCAAATTAACCCAACCAAGATGGCAGTTAATTTGCTTATCCAGGCCAGAGTGAAGACTAAAGAAACATAGAAAGAAGCCAAGTGATGAGAATCAAGCGAGCAGGGTGAGGGAGAAGGAAGGGAAGCAGGCGGGGTTGGGGAGAAGAGAGAAAAGCAGGCAGGACAGCGACTGCAGCAGGAAGCCCTATTGCAGGAATCTTCCTGCAAGGGGCATCTAGTTTTCCTATAAGCACAGGAAGAGGCAATCATGCCTGGAATTGCATCTGGTCTCAATCTTCTCTTCACCGTGAGGAGCTTTGATTATACCCTATGAACTTGTCAGTAATATTGCTATAATCTCGGCACCACTGCTCACTTTCTTCCCCTAAAGCTACCCACGAAACTGCAGAAGAAGCAACTCATCACTGTCAAACACTTTTCCCAAAAGCCCAGAGAAATTCTGCAGTCACAGTGACTCTAATGTTTCCTAACGCGACAATGTCAAGAAAGTGTTGTTTCATGGTATAAAACCTTAATCAGACTCAGCACTCCACTCTGGAGAATGTTTTATAACCACCAAGCGACGTTTTCACTGGCAAAAGGTATACATCTTCCTCCTGCTTTCTTTGGATTCAGTAAAAACGAAGTGATCATCTCATTTCTTGTGGGGCATGATTGGTCTCTATCACTAATTTCACCAAATGGTTTCACTACCTGTGCATTATTGTAATTTTTTTGAAAACTGATAAAATTTGTGGAGCCATTCATCTTTCTGTAGCATCTTTCCACTCTTTGAGTCTCTAATGGTTTTCATTATTTCTTTTCTTGTGATATACTTCTCTAATTTTTTCTTTATTGCTCTGCGGTTACTGGCGCATTGCTGTTTTTGTAAAGAGATTTTGAATCTTGGTATACCCTACAGGTTTTGTTCTGATTCATATGCATATTTATGAAATGTTGCTAAACAGAATTAATTTAAAGTTAGCCAATTTGAAATATTCTGAGACCTACTTTTTAAAGCTGGAATTGTGCCAAGTACTTTATGTTAAATAACAAGAAAAAGAAAACAATAATCTCCATGTTTCGTTAATAAAATGCCAATGCATTAATTTTTGTCTTAAGAAGAACTATTTTAGTATTTAGTATTTGCACTTTGACAAACTTCAGCTGATGTTCTTGGCTCAGTGACATGATTCAGCCTGATTTAAATATTTGTACTACACAGTCATATTTGCTCATCCAATAACTATTCTCCCTTTCCTTTTTGTTTTCTATAAGCATAACAATGTTTATATATTTAAGGAGTCTTAACCTATTCAAATGCACTAGAAGTATTTTTTTCTTGAATGTATTGAGGTGATACTAGTTCACAAAACCCTGCAGGTTTCAAGTGTACAACTCAGTAAAACATCACCTGCCATTGCCCAAGCAAGTGCCATTGCCCAAACAAGACTCTTTCCGTACCCATTCTCTCCCCTTTGCCCACTTCCACCTACACCCATCCCCATTCTGTCTGGCTAGCACCACATTGTTGTATGTCTCGGTGCCATATATATAATTTTTTTCTTAAGCCCTTCACCTTCTTTCATCCAGCCACCAACCCTCCTCCCTTCTGACAGCTGTCAATCTGTATCCAGACTGTATCCATGCCTCTGTTTCTATTTTGTCAGTTGTGCATTTACATAATGGAATACTACACTGCTGTAGAAAAGAAGGAAATCTTACTGTTTGCAAAAGTGTGGATGGACCTGGAGATTATTGTGCTAAGAGAAATAAGCCAGTCAGAGAAAGAAAAGTCCTATATGATTTCACTTGAATGTGGAATCTATTCTCACTTTTCTTCAGAACAGAATGCAGTTACATTCTGGTGAGCAATGTGACTTTCTAAGAACTACATTTCCCAGCTTCCTTTGTTGCTAGAATAGTCATATAACCCAAATTTGGGCCAAAGGAAATAAATAGGACTCATTAGACAAGGCTTCTAAGTAAGCTGCTTAAAAAATAGGCTAGCTTAGATGCCTTACACATATGCCCTGGATTTTCTCCTCTTCTTTTATGGGTTGCAAACATAAAATAGTTGTCTTAGGTTCAAAAAATTATGTCAAACACCAAATTTTTTTAAAGGTAAAAATGTGACAATGTGTATATGTGTGTTAAATTCCCAATATTTCTCTAGTATTTTACTTTTTATAAATTTCTATAATAATTTCATTATGAAATGTCCTGATGCAGCCTTCTAGGTAGAATTTTTAACTTCTCTTACCTGCATTCACTTTGTTTCCTTGAGGTTTTTGTCTTTTAGTTAATTCATTTGCCGCCTGTTATTCATACAGAGCACAGCTGTCTCTTCCAGTGGCATTGATACTAGTACCTCGCTCAATCCTCTAGGAAAAGATTCTGCTCTGCACTTACACATTCTTCCCAGATCATGGCAACAGGTATGTAAGATTGATTCTGAAGCCTTAGTACAGACTATTGCTGAGGAGCTCCTTGTGAAGGTCGATATTCATGTGGCAAAGAACAGTTATCCAGCAACTTCCAGGACCTCTGGGAATCTCCATTTCTCCCAAGTATAAGTACAATTAGGCGCTAAAAGCTTTAAAACTGCTTAATTAAAAGGAAGCAAGGTGGTAAGTATTTCCAGAATAAATGAAATAGTCCATTTCAGAAGCAGAAATTCTTATACCATTTTTAAAAGCTTTTATAGCTTCAAAAATACTTTGATTCAGCCTCTTTGGGGTATGATATCATATAAGTTTGTGACCCATTTTTTAATGGAATGTTTTGGCGGTATTTCATGAAACTAGTGTTCTGTGAAATACTTTTGAAAAAAGGTGACATGCAATTTGTAGATACTATATTACTGATATAAATAATATTACCAAGTATTAAATTAGTTCTTTTATTCTCAAAGCTAACAAACTGTTCACCTTAAAAAGAAAAAAAAAAAAAAGGCTGTGGTCTGAGAAAAGAAAATGTGTAATATGATAAGACAATAATATTAAAATTGACTTGAAGTTATGAATTCAAATGTAAACTTGAGGCATAAAAGAATTAGGCCATCTTAAGTATTAATTTCTCTATGAAGGCAAGAAAGCAATTTATAAGTTTCCATGGCAAATGTATATTCTGAAGATGCCTAGTAAAATGACTAACAACTAGGATGTTTCCTAGTCTGTGATTTAAATTTTTCCTTTATGCTTGCTTCATTATTCCAGAATTCCACGGGGAAATAAAACTCAATTTCAAAAATAAACTTTGCAGTTTAAAATGAAAGCAGGCAAGCTTTCCCCTTGTGTAGAAAGGGCTGTTTCTAAGCTGCAGTGAAATTAATCAGCCTGTCACAAGGCAGCATTAACAGTCAATGCGGGACATTTGTTGAACAAATACTTATAGAAGCCTCTTCTCAAGCATCTTGTGAACTTATTGGAAAGTTACAAGAAAAAAAAAATCAAAGTTGTGGTAAATGCCTTATGAGCCAGAGGAATTTGGAGAAGACGGCAAGAACATTTGACTGGAATGAGTAGGAAGATCTTCCTAGCACCAAAAATTGGAACTGGACTTTGAATCATGGCCTCCAAGAAGCAGAGACTCTCACTTTTAGGGATCCAAAGGTGGTAAACTCAGATGTCAGCCCAGTAGGGTACACAGGAGAAGTGAGCTGAATCCAGAGCAGCTGGGAGTATGGGAACTGTGGGTAAGTATAAAGTGCTGGCTCTGCCTCAGGAAAGCAGCCTGCTCTGAGCAACACCAGTGTTGCCCAGTGAGAACGCTGGACCATGGTCACATATTTTCTGAGTTTCCCTCCAGGAAACCTGAAATTTCAAATGTTTATGTGACCTTTGACATGCACCTTAAATCTTAAATATTGACAAATAAGCCATCTGTTTTGCAGCCTGATGCAGGACAGAGTTAGCTGTGAGCAACTTCTGGTTTGCTGTGTCCACTTTAAGGTCATCAGGTCCAACACTTGCTCACTTCAGAATCCTTGGGTCTCCTTACGGCTGTTCCACCAAGTTGGCATCCTCCCTCCGACTTAACTCCTTCTGCAATGGCCATCTCCATGGCTGGCAAGGCCAGTTGACTACCAGAACTTTCCTCCTTACATTTGTCCCCAGAATTGTCCTACTTGTACGTATGTGCTGTAGAGTTCTACCAGGTGCTCATAGTCATTACGTTCCTCATAAATAGTGCTTGGTGCCTTCCACTTCTGTTCACCTGGCATGGCTTCAAATTTCTACCACAGTATCACCTTCATCTCGGTGGACTCGATGATCTGATGTCCTCACTGCATAACACCCAGAACTGAAGTGAAGAAGGAATGCTATCACCCATGCTTTCGGTTTTATAGGTTACATCAGTCACGTATCAGTGCATGGAACTAAAATCCCCTTACATATTTTAACAGAAAGGGGTGTACATAATACAAAATCATTACATTTGCTGAAGGAGAGAAGACAGAAGAACACCAGCCGGCTTCACTGGTGGGAGGAAATGCCTAACTCTCCGAAGCAACAGCACCATTTGACATGATGTCCTCATCCGGCAATCAAAGAGGGCTCCGGTTTCTGCACATCCTCAACCACACTGGACATAGTCCATCTTTAGTTTCAAATGATATGTTTTTAAAAATATTTAAATATGCTTCCTGTACATTATAACCATAGGAAGAGAGATGAATATCACTGTTTCTTTGCTAGTGTGTCCATATTGAATTGATGATTTCATTGCCATTACAAAAACAAAACAACAGTAATTTTTTCTCTTCCAACCTTGGGGAACTACCTCATCTGAGGTTTTGTCCCATCCAAGAGACATTCCGCAAACTGAATTATCCCTTCTCTTAATTTGGTACAGTCTGTTGTCACCCAACAATGGTGCTCCCCAAATAAAGGATGACACTGAGCTTTTGCTCAGCTCAGTTAAGTTCTAATTTCCTCAGGGATGTATCTCCTGAGAGCACTCACTGATAAACCCGCACAAGATTTTACATCCTGGAGTTTGTTTGCAAGAAGCATAAGACAGTTAGCTTCCCTGGATCTTAGTGCCATGATCCATTAAAATGAGGATAATATGACTTTCCTTCCAAACATGGATATTTGACATTTCTCTGAACTTTTTTTCTGGGTTTGATGAATTGGTAGGAAATAAAAACTCTCTCCTTTGATAAGAGCCAGAAAATGCAAGATAGTTTATTTTTCTAAACATCTTTGATGTCAACTCTCCAAAGTCTTTTTCATTTTCTCAAGAACTGGCAATGCAACAATAGCAGCCATGGCTAAGGTGTTATAAGGCAGAAATACCCCTAACATTAATGGTGCAAGCATCTGCTGTAAAGTTAATTTCTAGCATAGAAGTTGATAATGAACAAAATCTAGTTTTTGATAGCAACAGCTGTGTCTTTTTTTAAGTTATGTGGAATGGGTACTATTCTAGGTAGCTTAGTGTTGAGCCTGTTTCTCCAGCCCTCCAAATGGCTCTGTGGTATTAAAAAGATAGCCCTAACCAGTTTGGTTCAGTGGATACAGTGTTGACCTGCAGACTGAAGGGTCCCAGGTTCAATTCCTGTCAAGGGCTATTATCTTGATTGTGGGCACATCCCTAGTAGGGGGTGTGCAGGAGGCAGCTGATCGATATTTCTATCTCTCTATTCCTCTCCCTTCCTCTCTGTAAAAAAATCAATAAAATGTATTTAAAAAAAAAAAAAAGGTAGTCCTCATCTGTAATACTTTCAACAATAAAGCTTTAAAAAAAAATTTAAAAAGGTAGACCTCTTTAACAACATTCTTTTTCTATTAAGACAACCAGAGTTAGCATCTGTTGTTTGTAATTAAATATGATTGAGGATTAAATGGGTAATCTGTGTAAAACATGCCGCATAATAGTAGCTGCTGAGTACACTTTAGGAATTATGACTTTATGGCCCTTCTAATGTCTGTATGGTTTTTAAATCTTGGCTTTGGTTACTATGAGGAGTACTTGAGTTAGTAAATTTGAAGCATCTAGATTCTAGAACTTTGGCCTACACTTAATAATCATTCAGTACCTGCTGCCCTTTAATCATAGGATGAGCCATCCTTACATACTAAACCATTCACTCAGGTTGGTTATGGGAGTTTGAGGCTTGGAAATGAACCAGGATGCTTTTGTTTTGACAAGTATAGTATCACTATGGGATCTGCACCCAGATCTCCTCAGGGAGACTTGATTCCCAAATGTGCAGTGTTCTCTGATTAACGGGCATTCTAGTGCCAAATCCTGCCATCAGTCTACCCCAGGCATCGGAAGCTGAATGCTTTATAAATAAGAAAATTTATTTCTCTGTTTACTCTCCAGTCACACTTGCATTTGAGTTGGAAATTTTAACATTATTTATCACAAGAAAACATTTACAATTTGTTGTAGTAAAGTTTGTAAGTCAAAGGTTTGGAAGTTGTCTGATGGCTGATGTCCCAGATTTCATTAGGCAAAAACCTTGGTATCCCAAAAAGCCGAACATGTTTACCTTCACTTCATTGAGACCAATGCAAACTTTTCCAAAGTCAGGGAAACAATCTCTGATGTGGGTCTTCACTGAAGACATGACTCATCAAACTTTACTTTCAATTATGTGAACAGGAAAAATGTCCTCTATTAACTGGAGAAAGAGAAACTCTAAATTTAATCTGCTTGTTTTTCACTCTTAAGCAGAGGATATACAGAAAGAAGTGATTCTGGGGGTGTTTAGAAGTAGAGATTTTAATAGTCAAATGTGTTTCAGAAAGTAAATTTTTCAATTATACTTTTAAGTGTAAGATATTGCATATGCTTTAAGTAAGGTCTGATTTCCTACAAGTAAATTAATTTTTGAAATTACAAAATATTAGAGTGGGACATTCTGCTCTGCTTCCTCTTTTGGTGAAGTGACTTACCACCCCTCCCACCACCTCCCCTACCCCCATGCCCCAGGGGCAAGACCTGGGTTTGTCCAGTGAATGGTAGGAAGGCTGTTTGATCTAATGTCCATTACTATGTAACTCATGATAATCTCTCATCAAAGACACATTCAGTATCACTATTGACGCGAAAGCTGAAAGTTGTCTCCATTTGTCCTATCCCCAAGTATATCTCTATGAATTAAAAATTCAAGAAGTAGCCCTGGCCAATGTTACTAAATGGTTAGAGCATTGGCCCAAGCACCAAAGGGTCAAGGGTTTGATTCCCAGTCAAGGGCATGTACGTGGATTGCAGGTTCCATCCCCAGCCTGGGCTGGATGGGTGTGGGAGATAACCAATCAATGTGTCTCTCTCACATCAATGTTTCTCTCTCCCTTCTTTATCCTCAGATGAGGATTAACAAAAAAACAAAAACAAACAAACAAAAAAAAACACACTAAGAGTGAAATTTTTGTTTGGACCACAAACCCCAACAACCAAGGCCCCTGATGACATCACTGAACTTATGAATTAATCAACCTTAGGTTTATCCCACCTCTGGCCTCTGTCATGTGAGAATAGTAAGTTCTGCATTTGAAGCTAAAAGCAAATGAACTGATCCACATAGCATTTTTCTCCACCTCCTTTCAACCCTTCCTCACTTTCCTGGTTTTAAAATACCCAACCCAGTCTTCTACCTCTCCTACTTTGTTTACGCATTCAAATATTTATTGAGTGTTTTCTCTGTTTCAGGCATTCTGCCTTCCATGGGCAGCCACTGCATTAGTAATCCTGTCTTCCTTCTTTATCTTCAGCATTTCCTTTGCCGTTTTTTCCTTGTCTTCAAGTCTTACTCTGCCCAATCCCTCAAAACAATCAAAGTCTAAATTATACTATAGCTAATAACTACCTCTCCCTTTTTCTTGAAAGTCAGACTTATTTTAAGAGCTACACATGGCTCACCAGATACATTCTGACTTTTCATTTGTTCATCAATGCATTGCATCTGAAAAGACCTCAATATGCTGCAATGCTTAATCTTTCAAAGTCACCAATGGTTATAAAGTTGAAAAAAAATCAATATTTCTTCTTCCCTCTCTCAGCATTTGGCCTCATTGATCCCTGGTTATGCAAATCCGCTCCTTTATATGCCACAGGGCCACTCTCTGATGGCGCTTCTCCCATCTCCTTTGCTCCCCTCCCCCTTCAGTCACCCTCACAGGATCCTCCTCTCCTGTAAATGTTAGCTTTACCCCTTTTCCATCCAACCCCCTTTTCATTTCCATTGTGATGGAACATTTTTAAATTTCCTTTGTCATATTAAAAAAAAATAATGGTTTTGAAAGTGCTTTCAAATAATAAAAAATCTCTACATATTATCGTGTAACACAGGATCTTCATCCACATAGAGGTTCTTTTTTAAAAAAAAAATTATGTGTATGTTTTTACTTCAGAGAGGAAGGGAGAGGGAGAGAGATAGAAACATTAATGATGAGAGAGAATCATTGATCAGCTGCCTCCAGCAAGTCTCCTCCTTGGGATCAAGCTACAACCCGGGCATGTGCCCTGACCGGGAATTGAACCATGACCTCCTGGTTCATCGGTTGATGCTCAACCACTGAGCCAGCCGGCTGGGCCACATGCAGGCTCTTTAGGTTATGTTTTCCCAGATGACAAGTGGGAGCACATTTTTGAAGCGAGTGTCTGTGGGGTGACTCCTTAATTGAAGGTGTGTAGAGAATACAGGTGATCATCAAGCTCACTTGGAATTTTTCAGTATCTAAGGATTATATCATCAGAGGACATTTGGGAAGCTACAATGATGTTCAAACATGTAATAATTCTGAGTAAAATATAATCCCCTGCCTAATTAAACATAGAACTGAGGTCAAAATCAAGAAAGGGAAATTTCCAGGTTCCAGAAATGAAGATAAAGCAGAAAGCCAGAGACGTAAGTGGTATCAAAGCTGAGACAATATCAGGATTTAGGCCTGAACTATGATGCCCACCTGAGTGGGGGTACGTGTCTCTTGCTTGCTGGCACCATGAAACTGAGCTACCTGTGTAAACTCAGTGATCCTGTCAGGACACTCTGTGTGTGAATTGGATTCTAGAAGATTCCTGTTTGCCACCCACGAAGAGAACTTGCACATTCTCTTTCAAATCAGGGCCCTGGTTTTTAAAAATAACCCTGAGATATTGTAAAATACATGTCTTAAAAAGCAAGGTTACTAATTTAAGTTTTCTGCTAAAGCTTGACCTTTACAGCATTAATACCCATAGAACAATCTTCAGCTTCTGGTACAAAATGAAAGCCTGGTGCAGGCCAGGGGTTGCTCCAGGCAGAGCAAACGCCAAACACTTTGTGAGCACACTCCCATGAATCTCCAACTCCAGGGAAGATAATTAGCTGGACCAGAGATGACATTTAATAAAAAGTTACAAAGCTCAAAAATAAATCAACTGTCATGACAAGAGATTTTGTATCCCAAAACCTGAAGAATAAGATTATATAAAGGATTTTTAAAATAAGCATGCTGAAATGTTCAAAGAGACAAAGGAAAAAATAAAAATTCTATGAAAGGACAGAACAGTATGGAAACAAAGAACAGGAAGCTTGGAAAATACTAAAGTAGAAATTTTATAAGTAAAAATTCAAAGTAAACCTCAAATGGTAATTACAGTAATACAATTTAGGAGAGTCAATGAATCGAAATGAAAATATGAGATAGAGATAAAACTATGAAAAAGAAGTTAACAAATTGAGAAAATGTAATGGAAAGGTAAAGGTGTGTGTGTGTGTGTGTGTGTGCGTGTGTGTGTGTGTTTGTACCAGGACATACACACATGTGTATTGAAGTTCCTAAAGAAGTAACAGATAAAATGGAAGACAGGTAATATTCAAAGAGATAGTTAAACTAAGAAATTTCCAAGGCTCAATGGATAGAGCATCGGCCTGCGGACTGAAAGGTCCCGGGTTCAATTCCGTTCAAGGGCATGTACCTTGGTTGCAGGCACATCCCCAGTAGGGGGTGTGCAAGAGGCAGCTGTTCGATGATTCTCTCTCATCAATGTTTCTAACTCTCTATCCCTCTCTCTTCCTCTCTGTAAAAAAATGAATAAAATATATATTTTTTAAAAAAATAATAAAATAAATAAATAAATAAAGCACTTTGTTCTAGTAAAAAAAAAAAAAAAAAAAAAGAAAGAAATTTTCAAGACTTATGGGAAACATGAGTCCCTAGATTGAAGGAATATGCTAAGATTTGAAAAAAATAAAATAAAAATAAACCCACACCTGGACACATAGTAATAAAACAGTAAACACTCAAAATAATGAAATAAACTTTCAGATGCTGATTGTTTTGCTTATGAAAACAATGCAAGCCACTGGATTATTAAAAAATCTTTCTTCATAGGTGGGGGTTATATCTAGCATTACATTATACTAGAGGCCTGGTGTGTGGGGTCCTTTGGCCTGGCCTGCACCCTCTCACAATCTGGGACTCCTCAGGTGATGTTTGACTGCTGGTTTTAGCCCGATCCCCACAGGCCAGGCTGAGGAACTCTACCAGTGCATGAATCCATGCACCAGGCCTCTAGTATGCATATAAGGTCTTCCTGCCCTTCCCCCCTTCCCCTTCCCTCTGAGATTCATCAGTCTGTTCCATGTTTTCATGCCTGTCCCCTGGTGGTCAGTGTGCTTCATAGCTATTGGTCAAATGGTCGAACAGTCCAACCATCGCTTAGGCTTTTATATATATAATTTCTAATAAATGGGGAATTTAAAGTAACTGAAGTTTTACCGTGGGCTTACTAATTTGTAGCCAGATTTTAGTTTAGTTGCCACATCCTGACTCACTATTTAATGAAGCTCCCTTTGGCCCTGAAACTCATGCTTTATACACAAAGCATGAGTCATCTTTAAGCCATGTTACCCAAAGCTCTCCCAGTCTCAACTTATTTGAACTTTGACTAAAAGTTTTCTGAGGTAGGGTGAAACAATTCCCTAATTGTATTTATAAAAAGGAATATTAAAATTTCCTCTAAGGACCAACACTTGTCCATTTTAGGACCCACGACTCTACCTGCTCTGCTCCCACTGGACTTCTTCTTAATATTTAGCATAAAATATTGGTTCCTTTCTTTCTCCAACTGCTGTTTCTTTCTCTTCCCCTTCAGAGACTCTACCTGTGACCCATATTACTATAGTGGCATAGTAATGGGACATCAGAAGTATTTGTGGAAGAAAAGATAGATGTGAAGGTGAAGAGAAATATTTTATCTACATTCCAAATTTCTCAGCATAGCATATATGATTCTGCCTCATCTTGAATCTCATTTCCTATCTACCTTCTTCCTCCATGAAGGTCAAAATTATTGTTTTCCCCTAAATTAATGATGCTGGTACAAAATAAGTGTTAATTGAATGAAGTTTGTTAAATGAATAGCTGCCTGAAACACTATGCTCTTGCAAAAATTTTTATATAAAAGATATCCCTCAGAAAGTCTTCCACGGACTGATCTGGCTTACCCCTTAGCACTGTGGGCCCTGCTCTGTGGTGCCAGAAGAATAGGTGAGCCTCACACCAGCACAATGCAATCATGTGTTGACTGTGGTAGGAAGTTGAGAAATACAACTTCTTTTTTTAGAGAGATGATTATACTTAGACTCTAACCTGTCACGATCCACAGGTTGAGAATCGCTGCTGTAGAGCCTAAGACCATTGGAAAACTCAGATATTTACATTATGATTCATTAACAGTAGCAAAATTACAGTTATGAAGTAGCAACGAAAATAATTTTATGGTTGGGGTCACCATAACATGAGGAACTGTATTAAAGGGTCTCAGGATTAGAAAGGTTGAGAACCACTGACTTCGAGGAATTGTGGTTCCTAAATTCTGGTTGGGATTTTGTGTAGAGATGTTGGGGGAGGCTGTGATATTTTCCATCCAGGAGCTGGAAACAAACCAACCAACAAAAGCTGGTTTTCCTCTCTTCCTCTTCCCTCCCTCCCTTTCTTCCTTCTTCTAAGCTCTTATTTGGGGGCTGGCAGGTTAGAATTCATCATTTCTGAACTCCGAGATGTTCCTGGAGACCACTGCATAGGTTACAAATCCCTGGAGGCGCCGATGCTTCATTTTCCTCTTGCATGTTGCTCCTTGATCATTAGTATTCCAAACAGATGTTCTGTAATTTTATATTCTTGGCCATACATAGCCAACCCCTGATTAACAAATCTACCCCACCCCTGCCCCTACCCCACACCTGCCCCCATTGGTACATAGAATGCAGAGAGGAAAGACATTCAATTGTGTCCTCTTTTGAAAACAAGAGAGAACTGATTTGGGGACTGACTTTTATGTTATCCTATAACACTGCTAGAAATTACCAGACTGGGATGAATCCCATTACCTCAGCAGGGATCCAGAAGGCTGGAGGTGGCTGTACCAGGGCAGAAACAGGCTGCAGGCCAAGAGCCCTTTCTCTGCCCTAAATTACCATGAATAAGACAGGTTAGACTGTAGCAACTAATCTGTTTTCTTCTGAACTCATGACCTTTTTCTAGGAAAAATAGAGTTACCTTCTTTCCATGAGCCTGATCAACATGCACCTGAGTCCTAGATCATACAGGGATGAGGGCATGGACTCTTCACCTCTCCTCCACCCTCACCTCTCAAGTCTCCTGTCACCAAAGACTCAGAAAGAGGACAAGTGAGCTGTCCCTGATGACATGGACCTGCAGCAGATGTCCTGTGATCCCTGGGGGCTGACTCTACATTCCTAAGGAGGCTTATTCCTAACAACCCCCACACCACCACCACCACCCTTCCAACCTAGTCTCCACTGCTCTCTGCTTCCCTTGTGTCTTCATCCTGCTTTCTCGTCAGAAGACTTCCTCTCAACTTTAGAATGTGTTACCTCAGATTTAGCAATCAAGGCCTCCTTCATACGGTTGAGGTTTAAAGAGAAAAAGGAATAGGGAATGGTTTATACACATTATTCTGGCCAACTTCAAGAATCTAACTTCAAGTGTTTAACATACGGAATATAAGATTCATGTCAGACGATTATTGAAGAACAGGAGGCTTAATGCTTCCCAATATGGACTTCTTTGCGGCAGAGTTGTGTTTGGAGAAATGTGTTATTTATATGGCTTCCCGGAGAGATTTGCTGAAGCCCCAAGATTTCCTGGCACAACTGATAATCTGCTAAAATCAGTGAGAACAGAGTGGAGGCCAGATGAGAGCAGAAGCACGAAACGTACTGATGAAATTGCTTTTCGGAACAATACCACCTAAGTGAAAAGCCTTATCTTTTGCAGTAATGCTTCTGCTCCAGACCCCATAAAAATAACAGGATCCTCTGCTGATGCAGAAATGTGTCATTTCCTCCCAGCAGCTCAGAGAGCACTCGGCTGCTGCTGTCAGCGCCTGGAAACCTGTTTTGACACTGCAGTTCCTGCTTTACAGTTTACGAGCTGTTCTTTTCAGCTGGGAGTGAATCCTGCTCCAAAAACAACCCTGTTCTTTCACGGAAACACAGTGTTAAAGCCTCTCTTGCCTCCTGAGAAAGGAGGGAAAACCTCCTGTGGCCAAGGACACTGGGGGGAAGATGCAACTGCGAGGTGTATGCTTCAGGGAAACTCAAGAAAGGAGACAGTCCGGGCTCTCTTCCTAAAGAAGCTGCAGCTCTAATTGGGGTGCCTGGAGCTGGCAGCGAGCAGGCATTGTCCACCCCAAACTCTAAAAGAACTCCTCCGACAGCATTCCCATCCAGGACCCCCACTTCCTCAGCCACCAGACTCCTGTGCACCCGGACGGGTTTTGTTTGAACCTCTGTAATGACTATATCGTTGCCTCTCCACTTTTCTCTTTTTACCTGAGTTACCCACGCCAGTGCTGCTCATTTGACCCTAAAACAAATTATTTCGGCATTCTGCTTTCCCCCAGTAAGTAACAGTCATCCCAACAGCTGGACCATAAGGTTTCTAAAGGCAGGGCTGTCTTGTGTTGCTCCCTGTGGGTCCGCAGCCACAGTTAGGCTGACCTACAGGCAGTGTGTGGTGGGAAACTCATTCTCTGGAGACATTGAGTGACGCCCCCTGTGTGAAGGCACTGAGTGTGAACTGGGGAGAGGTGGGCACCGTCGGCTCTCACAGGGTAACACAAGCTGGCTAGATAGAGCACGGCCTTCTCACCCTTACCCCACTGACAGTGACCTGAGATTAAATTGCTGTATGGTAGAAATGTAAACGCCAATGTTAGGTGTTTTCCCAAACTTGATTAAACAATCCCCCCATTTCTTCATCCAAACGCTTTTTGAGTGGAGGGATGGACATGGGAGAGAGGTTAACCATAAGAATGAAAAGAAGTCCAGCTGATTTTATATTTTATTTTATTTTATTTTTTGCTGCTTTTTTTTTCTGATAGGAATACACGTTTCTGGGGTAGAGCTGAATCTATAGAGTGACGGAGTACCTTTCCCTCACTCGCCCCTCCCCCCATCCCCACTAATCCTATTTCACTTTCCTATTTCAAACTCCAGTGAGATCAATGTGGCACACTAAAGACAGCCATGAGTTTTCAACATTCCTACCACTGAGAGGTAAGATCTTCATCCCTTTTCCACTAACTGCTTAACCATCTATATTACAGATTCTATAATAATAAAAGCATAATATGCTAATTAGACCAGGAGTCCTTCCAGACGTCCTTTCTGGGGGAAGCCGGGGCTGTAGCCGCTGGATCGAGGCAGCCACCATGGCTGAGATGGAGGGATCCAGGCAGCCATCAGCAGCTACAAGGGAGGACTGAGGCAGCTGTGACTGCAAAGGGCCTACTC
Organism: Pipistrellus hanaki; assembly: GCF_964339955.1. Taxonomy (NCBI): domain Eukaryota; kingdom Metazoa; phylum Chordata; class Mammalia; order Chiroptera; family Vespertilionidae; genus Pipistrellus; species Pipistrellus hanaki. The sequence continues at coordinate 14,677,172 of NC_140511.1, read as the reverse complement.
TTGCACGAATTTCATGCCTTGGGCCTCTGGTAGATTATGGTAGGATTGGTGCTGTGCCAGTCTGAGCCTGAGCCTCAGGAGAATGGCAGCTCCCATTTCCTGGTTCTTGGAAACACTTGCTCTTAAACCCACCTGCCATGCCAGGGGACACCCAAACAGCCCCACGGGCAGATTTGTGTGAGTGAACCAAGGCCCTGCCCAGCTGACAGCCTCTATTGACTGAACTCCCATTCGCTAGCCAGTGCCTCCTTGCAGGCAGGTGAGTGAATCCTCCAGGAACCAGACTCTCCAGCCCCAGTTGAACGGCTCCAGCTAATGCACATGAAGTGGAAGTGGGCTATCCTCAGCACATCTTGACCAGATTGAACGTTTATGAGCAAAGTGAATGGTCACTGTCATTTCAATCACTATCATGGTGGGATGGATAATCAGAATATTGATCAACTTACCTCTCGCCCACCACTTTACCATAATTAGCACAAAGAATATTATCCATCTGGAAGGAACCTCTTCCCCTTCCCATTCTTCCTCTTCTTTCCCAGCCCCCCCGCCTACTCACTCCATCTGGGTTAGGGGTCCCCCTTCTCTGTTCTGTAACACTGTGTGAATGATGTACCATGCCATTCAGATCTATACATCTTATCTGAAAACTTTGGGGGTAGATGTGTTTTGAAACATAATTTTTCATATTTTAGAAAGGTAATGTGGTACATATAATGGATCTTACATAAAGTTTGCAGTTGGGTTTACAGAAGCACCTTATTATTGAACCCAGTAATAGGTCCTGGCTGGTGTGGCTCAGTTGGTTGTGCATTATTCCTAGGAGGTGTGCAGGAGGCAGCTGATTGATGTTTGTCTTTCTACCTCTCCCTTCCTCTCTCTAAGAATTAATAATATATATATATATACATATTTATTTAAAAACAGTAAGAGTTTAGCAAATATAAAAATATTCACATTAAGTGGGCTAAATAAAAAAATGTAAATAGAAAAATAAATAGGCTTTAGGACAGATAAGACACTGTGCACCAGTATTCTAGATTCCAGGTCAAATCAAATATCTCTCTTCCTTTGGGCATTAAATCCTTCAAGACAGAAAATGCTATATATATATATATATATATATATATATATATATATATATACACTCTGCATGATACATTATAAGGTTTTCAAAAGAAGCATGCTGAATTCAACACACACACACACACACACACACACACACTCACACACACAGACCCCACCACCTCCATCGCCACCACTATCATCTCTATCACCACCACCACTTCACCTCCACATCCACAATCACCAGCACCTCCATCTCCACCTCCACCTCCACCACCACCACCTCCACCTCCACCACCACCACCTCCACCTCCACAACCTCCATCTTCACATCCACCTCCACCACCACCACCTCTACCTCCACCTCTACCACCACCACCACCTCCACTATCACGTCCACCTTCACCATCACCTCCACTGCCACCTCTGCCACCACCTCCAGGGTTATTGACAGCCTGTAGTTTTGGAGGCTTGTTTATTTCTGGAAAGGCTGCTAATCAGAAATCACCTTGTACCTCTTATCTTGGACTTATTTGGATCAATTTTCTGAATTAAAAGTTCTCTGGTTAATTTTAATATTTGGTGATGGGTTTGATTGAGAAGGGAAATGAAATTTTCATAAATAATAAGATGAAAAACTAAACCACTAGAAAATGAAAACCATGATATATCTATAGGACAGAAATTTACAACTGGTGAGCCCCAAGAATGTTTAAAACATGCAATACCTGACTACTTATTCAGTAGCAATGACTTCTTTTCTTTTAAATTGTCAAATAAAAAAATAACAGCAGCCAACACAATAGTCATCCTGTGTGAATGCATCAAAATTATACCTTTTTTTTTTTTCAGAGCAGGCAAAAATATTTTTTTGGTGTGCCACAGAATTTTAGTAATTAGTTTATGCGTGCCATGAGATAAAAGGTTGAAAATGTGTGCTATAATATGTATTAGTTGTTTCACATCCCATATGCTACTTAAACTGCCTTTGTTATTCATGGATTAGACAATTTTTTTTTTCAAATCAAAAACTACATTTCACTTACTGTGTGCTTTTAGGTAGACAAAGTCTCAGTGGTAAGGCATTGGATAATTCTCTCAAAAATGATTTTATCACCCATCTCTAGCTCCTTCGCTTCAGTTAATATGCATTATGTCAGGGTTTAATTGAAGAAAATGAATTTTTACCACTTGAGAATGAAACACTCACATCCTGGAATTTGCAAGGTCATCAAATGCTTAAATATTAGCCTCCTAATTCGTCTGCGAGGATTCCATTTCCATATGATTGATATTTGAATTGTTTAGTGACAACCAAAGCTGTGTCAGTTTTAATTAAATTCATTTTTTAATTATCTGAAGTACAAACAAGAGATGAAAGAAAAGAAATGAAGAATTTATAGAGCTTGAAACTTTCTAAATTCCCTTCATGTCTGAGTAAATTTGAAGAATTAAATGTGAGCGGGGCGGTGCACACTACCATGATTAAAATGAGTTCCACTTGAGTTTCTTTTGACCTGGGGCAGATCACAGAGCTAGGATTCTTTTGCAATCTTTATGAAAATTGGCAAAGAAAATCACTATAGACCATTCCTGGCTTGCAAAATCAGGTTAGTTAATCAGCATCCTATAGACATTGCTAGTTTCATATGCTATTATATTAAATTTGGGTGCTCGATAGAGCGTTGGACTTCACTACAATCACATAAACCTGCAGTGGCTTTTTTAAGATTTAGGGACATCTTTCTATTTTATATCAAACAGCTATTTGTAACAGGCTCATTTTTTTCTCTACCAGTTGACTATTCCAGTTTTTAGTTGAGCTTACTAAACACACACACACACACACACACACACACACACACACACTACTCCTGGACATGGTTACTACAAAATCATGAGCACCAAATATCAGGCCTACATGACTGAAATGAGAACAGGATCTGTATAAAACAGCACAGGCAAAGAGAGTGCATAGAGAATGCTTGTCCCACTCTGTGCTAGATGCTGTACCAGGCAGAATACATGATTTTTATCATCAACAACCTTTGTGTTTGAATACTGTTTCTTCCTTATTCTTTCTCATTTCATTTTACATATAGATTTCTATGTGTAAAATTTCAGAAAACCCTTTGAAAGGGACGTAATGGGAAACCACAGAATCAGGGTTGGTTATTATCCAAGAAGCTACAATCTGAAGTTGTTAGTTTTCCTACTTAAATTATTCTAGAATGAGGAACTGACTGCCTGACTGGATATAGCCATTTACCAGCTCAGCCTCTGTTATTCACCTCCCACACACAGATCATGGACTTGAGCCTCACCATTTTAACCTCAGGACATTTTTAAATCCTTTAGCCACCATTATTTATTATATTAACTATTGAAATCAGTTAATGGAAGGGGTGAATAAAAAAATAAAACTGTCTCAAAATTATGCTTAATAAGCCTTTATTGTGAGAGGTCTGTATTGGAATGACATAAAAAGCTGGAGGACACAGTTTTATATCTACAAACGAATCTGTAACATATTCTTTCACAAAAGTCACACAAAATGTTAACTTGTGTGGCTAAAAAGACTTGATATAAGGGTCAATACATTTGAAAAATGTGAACTGAATACTTAGAATCTTAAATTTTGATGTGTTCAAGCTTCTTCCTTGAAAATTCCACTTGTCTAAATGGAATACTAGGCTGCTGTAAAAAAGAAAGGACTCTTACCATTTGCATGGATAGACCTGGAGAGCATTATGCTAAGTGAAATAACCAGTCTGAGAAAGATAAGTATCACATGATCTCACTCATTTGTGGAATATAATGAACAACATAAACTGATGAACAAAAATAGAGCCAGAGACACCGAAGCTTCAAACAGACCATAAAACCTCAGAGGAAAGGCAGGGAAGCGGGGGAGGGAAGTAAGAGACCAACCAAAGGACTTGTATGCAAGCATAACCAATGGACACAGATGGTACAGGGGTGAGGGCCTGTGCTGGGAGGGTGTGGGAGTGGGTGGGGAGAGGTCAATGGAGAAAAAAGGAGACATGTAATACTTTCAACAATAAAGAATTAAAAAAACACACACATGTTTCCAAAACCGGTTTGGCTCAGTGGATAGAGCTTTGGCCTGCGGACTGAAGGGTCCCGGGTTCGATTCTGGTCAAGGGCGTGTACCTTGGTTGCAGGCACATCCCCAGTAGGGGGTGTGCAAGAAGCAGCTGATCGGTGATTCTCTCTCATTGATGTTTCTAACTCTCTATCCCTCTCTCTTCCTCTCTGTAAAAATCAATAAAATATATATTTTTAAAAAACACACACAAAAAAAAAAAACAACAACACGTGTCTACATGTGTCTCTCACATAGTGCCAACATTGTTTTCTGGTAAATTAATACATTAATGTCACCTGATGGATTGCAAGTGTAGGGAGATCCCAATTCAAGGTGGATTTCCTGATCACTTCCAAGGTAGCTCCAGCCTAGAGCCCAGAAAACTTAGTATCAAGACAAAGAATGTGGCTTTTTGATTTAAAAATGAGAGTGATTGAATTCAGCTACGCTTGTGGATTTCTTACATTAATAACATTGTTCTCTGACATCACAGTAAAAGCATGGAATTTCTCCACATGCAGAAGGCTCATGGGTTATTTTTGTGTGGTCAAAAACAAGGTTGTAGCCAATGCCCAGAGCAGTGGCTGCAGTATTTGGGGAAACAAGTCACACAAGTCACACATGTTTCCCCTTAAGAAAACATTTCTAATGTAAATAAAAAAATTGTCATCATTTTCAAGTTCCAGATTTGTGGTTAGTTTCTGAATATAGAATGTTTATATCTTATATAATAAAACCCTAATTGCAAATGGACCAAACATTGGAACGACTGGTGACTATGATGCACACTGACCACCAGGGGGTGGACGCTCAATGCAGGAGCTGCCCCCTGGTGGTCAGTGTGCTCCCATAGGGGGAGCGCCACTCAGCCAGAAGCCAGACTCACGGCTGGTGAGTGCAGAAGCGGTGGCAGGAGCCTCTCCCGCCTCCACTGCAGATGGGCAGTAAGGAGCAAGGGATCCAGGACTGTGAGACGGATGTCTGCCAAAGGGTCCCAGACTGCAAAAGGGCACAGGCCAGGCTGAGGGACCACCCCACCTCCAGTGCACAAAATTTTGTGCACCAGGCCTCTAGTTTGTTAATATTAGTATATCAGAGTTCTCCAGGGGAACAGAACTAGTAGGATGTACACTATACAGAGATTTATTATAAGGAGTTGAATGTTGGTGCCCAAGAGGTCCCAATGGTTGCAGGCACCAAGTTGGAGGCTCAGGAGAGCCAAAAGTGTGGTCTTAGTCTGAAGGCCAGCAAGCTGGAGATCCAAGAAGAGCCAAAATTTTAGTACCAGTACAAAGGCAGGAAAATATTGATGACCCCACTCAAGGCAGGCAAACAGGAGGAAATTACCTCTTATTTGAGGGAGAATCAACCTTTTGTTCTTTTCAGACCTTGAACAGATTAGAGAAGGCCTACCACATTAGAGAGGGCAATCTGTTTTACTCAACCTATTGAGTGAAAATGTTAAACTCATTGAAAAACTCCCGCATGGAAACATCCAAAGCAATGTTTGCCAGATATGTGGGCATCCCATGGTCCAATCAAGTTAACACATAACATTAGCCATCAGTGTTAGAGTCATCTTCCTCTTACAAAGCCTTCTGGGAATTGGAAGCACAATTAGAGTTGGTGTAGTCAATTGTCCATTTCCATGTTGTGAATAGGAAGAGCTAAAAACCCAAGACTTGGAGACCATGCAGGAGTCCGTGGTAATGGATGGAAAGCCGGGAGAAGGAGAATCTAGGATTCCAGAAAAAGAGGAAGTCATTGTAGCCTAACCAGACCCTTAAGTAGCCACTTTATGTAAAGGGAAGAGAAACATTCCAAATTTTATAGCCACGATTACATTTACAGAAACTAACTTAAAAATAACAAATCCTCGTACTACAGAATTGACTTGAAATATGCTTATCAGCTAAAGATCCAAACACATGGCTATCTTCTACTGCCTTTATTAAGCATTTACTGAATGTAATAATTATACTGTGTCTTTGAGGAGATTTGTAAGATAAACCATCGTATCATTCCAAAAAGTTTATTTTCTTCAAATCAATAGGACTAATATCACTGCATATCAATTGCTAGATATATTGAATATTACTTTTGGCTAACCATTATCTATTTATTTATAATGTGTCATGCAAATAATGCCATATACCAAGCATACAAATTAGGTTGTAGTTTCTTAGACCCACCTTTAAAGAGTAAGATATACAAGCAATTCTCATCTTTGTTATGTAATGTGTTCTTAAGATGTATTTTAAAAGTGACATATTCAAAGTCAAAGAGAAGAACTTTGTGTGTGCATTTGTGTATCAGTTATTTCAACGAAAATAAAACATTATAAAAGTCTTAATCATACCTTGCATTTTAGAAACAATATTCAACATATATTTCCAACATTTCACTTACTTCTAGTTTTTATTTTGTTCCATTTCTTCATAATTAATGTAGTCAGTTAATTCATTAAGCATCTAATTGAGGCTAAAAAGTCACTGCTTCAGCTTATCTAATGATAATCTCAATTAAGTTGAGTTTATAAGTACTGTGCTGTTTAATGCTAGCGTAAGCATTTTCATTTGTCCCATTATACATTTATCTTAATGAAATAATAAGGGTAAAAATCATTAAAATATCCAGATAACAGAACAAATAATACTAAACAAAGACTGCTAACTATGCAATAGCTTAAAATGCTTATCGGCTAAGGGCAAAAGTTTGCGTTTTGACAAAAGGCAGCTGGGTATTAATGTGCAGTGTGTGACAGGGCACAGGTTTCAAAGCCTATCACATGGAGGGCCCTGGGAGCCATTCCATAACCACACCATAAATTCAGCAGATAGTCCGTAAGGTATTTACATCTACTCTTGAGGGGAGTGCTTAGGGGACAATGGGTATTTTGATTTCAATAGGATAAACCTCCTCTAGCCATGATTATTCTGAATGGTAAGCACATGCTTTAAAACAAAGATCACAGCTACACATATCCCAAATATAAGTTTTAACACAATAATATTTATTCAGACCACAAAGAATAAACATAGCATGGGTACTAAATAATAAATTGTAGAAAGCACACCTGCCACAGGATGCCTTACTTAACTCACTGAATGTCAAGCCAGGAGCTGCTGGGCTGCCTGGGAGTGAGCATCAGACACCCACTTAGAGCAACAGACCAAAAACTCAGGATGCAGTTTGAGAAGCATGCTCTAAAGTCGGCTTAGATTTACTTTGTTTTTAGTGACAGTATCTAATTGATTTTTAAACTTCAAATAATATGAATGGGGGGGGGGGGTATGTTTGTTAAAAGAGATAAAATGTTAAGAGTTCTGAGAAATATTGCGCTATTATCAACCAACTAGAGGCCCAGTGCACAAATTCATGCATAGGTGGGATCCCTCAGCCTGGCCAGCGATCAAGGCCTATCTGGGGGCTGGCGGGCCAGGGGGAGGAACTCTGGGAGGTTGACTGGCCAGTCCCCCAATCAGGACCTATCGGGGGGCCTGGCTAGCAGGGAGGAAGGACCACAAGAGGTTGGCTGGATTGTTGGGGAAGCCAGCTGGCGAGGGAGAGGGGCTGCAGGAGGTTAGCCAGCTGCGGGGAGGGGCCACAGGAGGTTGGCTGTGGGAGTGCACTGACCACCACGGGCAGTGCCTGCATTGAGCATCATAGTGACTGGTCAACTGGTCCTTCCAGTCATTTGGTCATAATAGTCACTTAGGCTTTTATATATACAGACTATAGGCCCAGTACACAAAATTTGTGCACAGGGGGGTTTGGGGGTGTCCCTCAGCCCAGCCTTCACCCTCTCCAATCTAGGACCCCTGGAAGGATGTCCAATTGCCCATTTAGGCCCAATCTTGGTAGGATCAGGCCTAAACAGGCAGTCAGACATCCCTCTCACAATCCAGAACTGCTGGCTCCCAATTGCTCACCTGCCTGCCTTCCTGATTGCCCCTAACCCCTTCTGCCTGCCAGCCTGATCACCCCCTAACCACTCCCCTGCCAGCCTGATTGATGCCTAACTGCTCTCCTGCCAGCTTGATTGCCCCTAACTGCCCTCCCCTGCAGGCCTGGTCACCCCTAACTGCCTTCCCCTATAGGCCTGGGTTTCCCCCAACTTTCCTCCCCTGCAGGCCTAGTCACCCTTAACTGCCCTCCCCTGCAGGCTTGATCACCCCCAACTGCCCTCCCTTGCAGGCCTGGTCCCTCCCAACTGCCCTCCCTTGCTGACCTGCTTGTCCACAACTGCCCTTCCTACAGACCTGGGCCCTTCCAACTGTCCTTCCCTGGAGGCCATCTTGTGGCGGCCATCTTGTGCCCATATGGGGGCAGTCATCTTTGACCATATGGGGACAGCCATTTTGTGTATTGGAGTGATGGTCAATTTGCATATTGTTCTTTTATTAAATAGGATAGAGACCAGTGCACAGGTAGGGGCCAGCTGGTTTGCCCTGAAGTGTGTCCCAAATCAGGGTGGGGGTTCCCTTTGGGCCTGAGGCAGCCAAGGCAAGGGTCCTGTGGTGGTTTGCAGGCTGGCCAAGACCCCCGGAGACCCAAGCGGAGGCCCTGGGATCTGGGATTTATTTATCTTCAAAAATTAAAATTTTGTAACCTTGTGTGGAACGGAGGCCAAGGCAGGCCAGGGCAGGCAAAGAGTTTGCCTTCCTCCATTGCTGGAGGAAACCCAAGCCTTCTGCTCTCTCCAGCTTCACGGCTACCGCCGTTTTTGTTGGGATTTATTTATCTTCTATAATTGAAACTTTGTAGCCTTGAGTGGAGGCCTGAGCTCACCAGGGCAGGCAGAAAGCTTGGCTTGCCCCATTGCCAGGAAACCCAAGCCTCCTGCTCTTTCCATGGCTGTAGCCATTTTGGATAGGTTAATTTTCAAATTCACTCCTGATTGGCTATTGGGTGGGGCTTGTGGGTGGGGCTGAGTTATGGTCAATTTGCATATTACTGTTTTATTAGATAGGATGACACTTCAGGAGCATTTCTAAGTTGCCAGAAAAATTGATATAGGCAAATTTTATGTAGCATAGAAAATTTTATGTAGCATATTATTTAAAGGCAAGAGTAACATACAATTTGTCAAATCTATTGGGAATCTTGCCCAGGCCTTTACACAGACTAAAATGCAGTATTTTAGTGAAATTTAAACAGAGCTATTCCATGTGAACTGGGAGTAGGTAGGGAGTAGAAGAAACTCCATTGTATAAATGCTGAAATATTACCCCAGAATCATAAATATTTGTCTCTGTCTTCCTGTCTTTCTGTCAGTCCATCTTTATGTGTCTTATTTTTAAAGTTCCTTCTTCCTACTTGTGAGACCACCAGTGATCTAAGAGACATAAACGGAGCCTCTTATCTCCTTTTCTTCTGACACATTTCGGCAGAGACGTTTCATCCACGTGCAGGGTCCTAGCAGTGGCCCCCAACCGCTCGCCTAGCCGGAGGCGGCACACAGGAGGCACAGACTGAACAAAACAGCCCTGACCCTAACCTCATTATGCATCTCACTTGAGGCTACATGATGGGAAACAGATGGTCTGGCTGCAAAGCCACAGATGCCAATCAGGTATACCTTCAGCAAACATGTTCTCTCATCAGGCCTTTCAAATGGCATCTGCTTCTCCCTCCCTGTGGGTACAGGTAATGATTCAAAACCTCCTGTACATTTCCTGTTGCATGTGGGGTTTAACAACATGCTCCCAGAATACAATTTCCAGTCTAAAATGGGCCAGCTTACAAAGGCCAAGACAGAAAGGCAAGTCATGGGACTTCTGCTTAGGGACTAGTGAAGGGCACTTGTACATTTGGCCTGTGTGTGTGTGTGTGTGTGTGTGTGTGTGTCTGGAATTTGGAAGGATATGCAGTGAAGCTGAAAGTGGCAGTGACAGGGCTTGTTGCTTCTAGTGTTACAGAGGCTGGCCCAGCAGCTGAAGGGAAAAATATAGAACACTGCTAGACTAGAGGTTATGTAAGAGAATATACCCAATCATAGGATGTCTAGAATTTTACTTAAACGGAATTATACAGACAAAACATGCATCGTTTTTGGTTTGATTTTTTTCAATGAGCATAATATTTTCATTCATATTATCTTTTTATTTTTTTATTTTTTTATTGTCTAAAGTTTTACATATGTCTTCTTTTTCCCCAATTGACCTCCCCCTCCCCCAAGTCATTCCCACCCTGGGCAAACCCTCACTGCCCTTCATTCATATTGTTGATATCAATAGTTCATTTTAGTTTATTGCTGAGTATTATTCTGTTGTGTAGATAGACCACAATTCATTCTTCCTTTCAAGGCCCGCGGGCCAAATCCAGCCCGCCAGGCCTTGCAATGTGGCCCGCACCGCGCTGTCATCACTGCACTCCGCTGTCAGTTTATGACATTGTCAGTTTATGACTGTTCAGTAAACCATTCGGCCCGCGATTTAGGCTGGATTTTAGATTTTGGCCCCTTCTCTGATTGAGTTCGACACCCCTACACTAGATGATGGACACTTTGGCTATTTTCAGAATTCTAATTGGAAAGTAATTATGGTTTTGGTGTCATTTTGAAGAAAAAACATGGGTTCTGAAAATTGTAAGTTTGTGAAGAAGGGTAATGTTTGTGAAGGGAAATGTTGAAAGGAAGTTATATAAATGACACAAGCCAGTAATCCAGGATAAGTAGAATAGGGAAACTGAGGTGGTTAAACTGCAGTTTGGAGCTATCTAGTAAATCCCATCTTCCCTAAGCCAAGCACACTTAAAAGTAAATGATTTGCATTTTGCCTTCCTAACCAGAGGGCAAATAGCTTATATAAATGTAATCAGGGAAAGAAAGAGAAAAGAAATCCAATTAGTGTTATTTGCAGACCACACCTAAGGACAAATGGAGTTAAACTTTTTTTTTCTTGACCTAGAATTGGCCTTGGGTCATTCCAATAGGCCCTAGAATGCCTCAGGATCTTCCTACAATGGAGACTAGAAACTAATTTCTTGAAAACTATGTCTTTGGTATCTCTTCTACTTTAATGTTGCTCAGGTTAGAAGGCCTCCTGGCTCAAAACCCTCCTCTTGAGTTTCCAGTTCATTGCTATTGACTGGGAGACTACATTCATTCTAATCAGGACTTGGAAGGGAAACAAGTTGGAACCCTCCTGGGAAGGACCTTACCTTGTCTTTCTTACTACTGCGGCTGCTATTTGGATTGCAGCCATAGTAGTAGTTGGACTCATAACACATGGGTTAAGGGTAGACCACCAGCTTCATAGGTGGAGACACCTCAACTTGGATGGCTATACCAGGACATAGCCCCTTGAAATTAATGCTAAAAACTGTGAGCTGTCTTAATAACCATTATGTACTGAGTTCTATTTGCTTTAGGGCTCTGGAAAATTGCAGGGGCTTACAATGTGGACTGGAGAACTGTGTACAATCTGGAACATGCTTACCCAATTATCATAAGTTATTGGTTATAGATAACTTGAATGACTTGGATATTTCAGCCTTTAGGCCAAAAGGTCAGCTAGGACTACATTTAGGAATAAATGTCACAAGACAAGATCCACACCATGCAAATAGAAGTAGGATATAAGGGAATTAATGCCTGGGTGGAATAGATTAAATATTCTGTATGAGCCCTAAATAAAAGCAACTGTTACACTTGCACAGCAAGAAGGCTAGAGGCCCAAGAGGTCCCATTTCCATTGGGATGGACCTCAGACAGTAATGGGATGGAATGTGTGCTTGCCCTGTATCAGGAGAAAACCGCCTGGGGAAATTCTTCCTGTGAGACTCTCTCCCTGTTGTACCCATCGAACAGAGGTAAAAATAAGGGATTCCCCAAAGCCACCTGGCCCCCATCTTCTGATCTAAACTATGCCTACTGCTTCTTAACCTGTTAACCGGGGAGTTCCCTTTTTAATTACGCAACCTGTAATGGGTGCGTACTCTTTCACTAGGACGTGTCAGTACGTCACGCCCGGAGGATGTAATTTCATATTATTATTTTTTTAATTTATACTTAATCAAAATAAATGATATATATTTTTTTCATTTATTTATATATAAAGCACAAAGAAAAATACAAAATTACAGAAAAATAGAAAAGAATACCAACAAAAAAATGAAAACATCGAATTAAAAAATTATAAATTTTACAAACAATTATAAAGATTACAAAAAATATATACCGTCTTTCACAGGGCGCAACATATATTTCCAGGGCGTATTCATACGTCCTACCCATTCCCGATATTGTTTACGTTTAACATATTTATAGGTCCCGCTCAGTTAACAGGTTAAGGTGTCAGGGAACAGTACTCAGAGTTTATGGGAAATTTATCCAGATAAGTGGCTGGGTATCCTCAGAAGCCAATCATTTTGCACTGTCAATGCCCCGTGCTGATGTCTGGTAGTGTTGTCGGGGCCATTACTTGGGTCCTTGCCCAGCAGGTGGAGAGGAACTTGCACGCTGATACAATTGGCTATCCCTTTCTCTTTGGCATATCATGAACCTTTTCAACAGAAAGACAGACCAGGAGGTTTGCTGGGATAAATGGTAAAAATTGGGTCTGTTCTTGTGGGAACAGAGTAGATGATAATCCAACATGACAATGATTGAGACGTCTAAACTCAAGGCCCAGTTCTGTGTGCTCTCCAAACCCTAACTCGTGTGATCCTGATGCAGGTGCTGTCATTTTCCCACTCTACATAAGATACAGTGAATAATGAATGCTTAAGTTAATGACTCCGATCATTTTTTATGAATTTGATCCCACAGGAGAGGGCACCTTTTAGTCTTGCTGCAGTTTATCACGTCACCACAGCCTGTCACTTTCCGAATACAGTGTAGCATGGAGCAGACAACGTATTTTATAATTGCTTTAGTACAGGACCTAAATAAGTAAATAAGATAAAACAAAATAAAATACAAAAATAAAACATTTATCCTAAGAGCACCCTATTTTTCTTCCTGTGATGAGTCACCTAGAGTCATTGCCCTGACTGTGTGCTGTTTTGATGGAACACACTGAGAATATATCACTCCTTAGAACTGGGGGCCTGGGGAACGCAGAACAGCTGGGAGCGACCTGTCCTCACAAGAGAAGGCCCTGGAGCACAGACACTAGATGATTCTCCCCAGGGTGCCTCCAGGAGAGCAGGTTGGGCATGGGCCTTAGAAGGGGCGGGGGAAGGGGAATAGGCTTAGCTACAAGCAAGCGACACGATAGGGAAGGTAGCTGGAGGCTGTGTGCCCACACAAACCCACAGTGACACTGCCTGGAAATATGAAAGCTGTGATCCAAGTTCCAGGGGAGACAGAAGAAGGCAGTTCCAAATCTGGAGAGAGCAGGGCAGGCACAAAGCAGGAAGGCCAGAGGCCCATGAACGAGAACAACCCTTGTACAGTCTCTGTGACTCGAGTGATCTTAAACCCCAGAGATGTAACATTGAAATCTCTTGGTAAGTCTTGGGTTTGTGCCTGTAGTTCAGGAGAGCCCAGGTGTTCAGTGCTGCATACGTGTGCTTTCCATAACAAGAACCTCAGCCCTTTGCACAGGTCATGGTTACCAAAGGGCCCAGACAGAGGAGGAAGGGACTGGAGTAAATGCTGAAAAATGGTGAGTGGTCCCCAGGGATCTGTCCTGGCAACCTCAGCTTCTCATCCCACATCCTCTCTTGTTTCCTTGTGGGTCTGGTGACCAGATTTCTTACCCGATGACTGTGCCACCTTCATTCCTGGAGGCAAGTCCCACCCTCGGAGGCAACACAGATTGCACGGAGCACACGACCCTGCCCTCCACAGGTTTTGCATTGCCATACACTAGGACAGTGGTGGGAAGAGCACTGAGTGAGGAGGCAGAGACCCAGCCTCTGGTCCTGATGCAACTGCTTTCCAGAAATGAGCTTGGAAACATTGATGCAACATCTCTGAACCTCAGGCTCCTCAATTAAAAAGGCTAATCATTCAAATTCATTTATTAGATTTATGAAGAGGATCAAATAATACTAACAGCAAGCATGTACATAAAACAAAATCCATGCCAGACATTGTTCTAAGTGATTTTTACACGGCACTTGACTCGCAAACAACCCTATCACATATGTACTAATATTACCCTGTTTTATAGATAAGAATCTAAGGTACATGAGGATGAGTCACCTGTACACAGTGACAGAGAACAGGGGTGGGATTTGAATTCAGATGGTCTGCCTCAGAGTAGGTCCAACCACTGAAAACCATAAAATGTCATTGCAATGAGGCGTCACTTTCTACACACTGAGATGCAGACAGTAGAGGGACATTGGAGAACTGAACGTGGCCCTGGATGGTGTCACTCGGTGGTTAGAGCATAGGCTTGTGCACCAATGGGTCTTGGGTTTGATTCTGATCAAGGGCACCTACCTGGGCTGCAGGCTCAATACCCAGTCCTCATTGGGGTCCATGCTGGAGGCAACCAATCAATGTGTCTCTCTCACATTGATGTTTCTCTCTCTGTCTCACCCTTCCCTTCCATCCCTTTCACTTTCCCTGAAAATCAATGGGACAAATATCCTCAGGTGAGGATTAACAATAACAAAAAGAGCTGAACGTGAACCAACCAGCACAGATTCACCAGCACACGTGTGCCGTGCTCACAGCCTGGAGGGAGGCTGCACACGTTTTCCCAGGGGTTTCCAGCTCGTGGCATCTCCTCATAAAAGCAGTGGCAGTGCTTTGAGAGCCCTTGCCTTTGAAGGCTTTCCTTGGCAACACAGTCGCGAGTACCTCACTATGTGCCACACTGGCTCTTTTCTCACAAGGCCTTCCTGCCAGGGAAACTGGGTTTTGAAGTGGTGATTTCATACCTGTGATCCAAGTAGAAAGAGCTTATCCATTTATGTGTGCTTCAGCAGTTGGCAAGCTCCTTGTCCACACGGGCACTCAGGAATCAATCTAAAGTGAGGCGGAGTGGAAGGCATCCCCTCACGCCCAGCAATCGAAAACAGACAACGCTCTCGGCGAGTCTGCTGTCAGCCGAGACACAGAGGACTTGTTCATAAGAGGGTCACACAGCAAGGCTAATACAGATTCTGGGAAAACTAACTGCACTGAATTTGCACATGTTTCATTTAAATCTTACATTCAACTAAAAGTAAGACATGATGGGGTTATGCTGAAAGAATTGAGAAGTGGCAGCGAAGATGTACACCTGGCACATGGTGACGGAGTAATGCACATTCGCTTCGTGAAGGAGGCGCATGTGCAGGTGGTGGGCAATGGCATCAGGAATAGACCGGTGCTGCAGCTTTGTAGGCAGAGTTTTACTCGGGGCAGATTTACATTTACTCAGACCAGGAACAAACCAGGCTCTGACTTCCCCCAAAGAAACACACACCCTCTGTGAATAAGTGGTAGGGAGTCAGGGTGGAGTTGGGCCACGAAGTAGACTCATTTGCTCTCCTGACACGTTGGAAACAAGTATTTCTCCCCGACCCCGTGTGACCCAATGCCCATGGTGCCAGTCCTGACGGAATGAGAGGCCAGACACTCAATGGCCCACGTTTGCCTGTCACTCCAGCATCAGATCACCCTGGCCCGGTGACGGGGCTGCACGGATCTCTCTGGAGTGGCAAGCAGGCAGCGCTGCAGCCTTGACCCGTGAGTCTGCATCCAAGCCCTCTCGCTGGCCCTGAGGCAGGGGTTGGGATGAACTGTGCCTGTGGGACCCACTCTGGCTTCACTGCGATGTGGGTTGTCCGTCAGCAGTCTCCTGGGGGCTGAATTCTGACTTAAGCTTTTGTATTTAACGGGAAACTCAGAGTTCTCTCACTCCGGGCTTTCAAATGAAGTTCAAATGAGATGTAATTTACGGTTTTATAAAGGCTATGCAATATTGTCCATCTCTGTGAGAAGCAGAATTGCCTTAAGTGATGATAACTTCTCATTCTCACATTTGCATTAATGTGTGCTGTGCCCCTAACAAGATAAAAACATTTCTCTGCCAAGCACATCCATGCTGGGGTTATGCTTATGCATATTGGTGTCCCCAGGGATCGGGCTGCCTTGACTTAACTTCTGTTGTTCTAAGAACAATTTGCATGCCTGGGACTCATCGGAACACAGATGCATTCTGCCTCGCCTTCCGAACAGCCAGCAGTTAGATTCCAACAGGCCCTGATTAATGCGGGGCCCTCGTGGAGATGCAAGCCAACAGGAGCCTAATTGTTTATCAACAAACACAGGCCTCATCTGAAGCTCGGGAAGTTAGCGTTTTCTTTAAGAGTGAAATCAAATGTTGCATCTGGCCCCACAGAACACAAGCCCCCAACAGTCCACATGTCCTACTGTGTCCCTGGTAAAATAACAAGGCTGCTTCTGATAAAATAATTTTTGGTAGAGGTGGGTGAGTTTTTACCAAGGTCTTTACAAATTTCCAGGGTTGCTAGTTTTATACATACACTGAGTGGCCAGATTATTATGCGTTCAGAGATATATATGTAATATATATATATTAGAGACCTGGTGCATGAATTCGTGCATGGCTTGGATCCGGCCAGCCTGACCAGGGAAGGGGACATGGGCAATTGGCCGGCCTGCCTACTGGTCGAACTCCTGGTTGAAGAAACAATTTGCATATTAGCCTTTTATTATTTAGGATATACACTGAGTGGCCAGATTATTATGCCTTCGGAGAGCATAATAATCTGGCCACTCAGTGTACATTGAAATTTAATGTCAGTACCACTTAATCAAGAATAAAATCCACATCTGGGTTGAACAATTTTCATATGAAAGATGTGCTAACAGAACACTAAAACCTGAACTAGGTGAATGTGAAAGTCTTTGCATCCTATTTTAAAAACTGTACTTCAGTAAATTAAATTTTAAAAAGCCCTTTAAACATATATCAATATGTAAATTTCTGACTTCAATATGTTGGCCTGTTATTGAAGAACAACTGGACTTTCCTGGTAACCCCTAAAAAACCTCAACTCCGCCACCTTAAGGAGTGGGGGAGGGCGGAGTGTTGTCCTGTTATAGAACTGCTGATCTGAGAGGTCAAATAAACATGAAAATTTTAAAGAGGACCAGTCAGGGGCCACTCCAGCAAAAAGAAACCAATTCTTGAAGCAAACATCCTTCAGCAGAGGGAACTGTTTACACAGACAAAGGGAATGGCCAGGGGAACTGGGCTATGAGTCTGTTAGCTTGGACCAGGCAGCAGCACAGCACCCGGCTCAGAAGGGCTTGGGCCAATGCTCTGCTGTCGTCATCTCATAATTCTTAACAATTTTTAAACACGGAGCTCCTCATTTCCATTTTGCGTTGGGTTCCGCAAATAATGCAGCCGGTCCTGGTATGAATTGTAGAAAATAGCTCTCTTCTTAGATCAAAATGTTCCGATACCTGCAATTTCATATGATTCAGCAGCATAAAAGCTGTTGAAATGGGACTCAAAACACCGGGAGGAAAGCATTATCTAACTGGCGCTGGAGTCTCCGCGGGTCCCTGCGGCTGATTCCGGGAGCGAATAACACAGATCTGAGACCACTGCCCCACCAGGAGCAAGCCCCCTTGTTGGGGAGCACACTGACAGGAACAGCAAGCACAGGACTCAGTGTGTCCCTTCCCCAACCCTAATCTCCTCTCATGTCCTGTTGGCAAAGCTGAACGAGGAGACAACAGGCCCAGGCCCAGCTTAGAAAGGGCCCTGGCCAATATGGCTCAGTTGGTTGAGCTTTGTGGATGAAAGGAGCCACATGCTAATCTGACGAGGCCTGTGTGACAATCTTGCAGACTCAGAGACCTAAAATAACCACAAAAGATGGTTTGAAAATTAAATATCTAACTACAAACAGGTTATAGTGAGTAGTCATATCCTAGGCCGATATTTTCCCAAAGTTCAATTTAGATCTTCTTTACTGAGCCCATTTGCCTTTTGGCCCCTAAGATAACAATCTGTGAGATGTCTAGGTAACTTGTAACTTACCTTTTACCCCAGACTCCTCAGGGCACAACAAATGGCACCGGGACATTCCCTCACTGTTATTGTTATCAAGTTAATTGTCAACTGTTAATTTCGTTAAAGTGTCCTGTATCCATCTCTGTAAGAGAAGCACATGTCCATCATTTCACTTTTTGCCCTATCCCAGAGGTTCCCTCCCACCCCCTGCTTTATTTTATCCCACCTCCTTAATCTATCACCTATGAATTTCATGTAACTCACCTACGTCCCTTTCCTTTGATTGCAATGTATAAATACAGATGTAACCCACCATTCTCTGGAGCATTATCTCAATTCATTGAGGTTCTCCTCATATCAATTGAGGTTTTGCTTATACATCTAGTTTATATGTTGACAGTTTGGCTCAAATAAACTCACAAACATTCTTTACAGGTTTAATGGTGGTTTTTTTGTTTGTTTGTTTGTTTGTTTTTTTTGTGTGTGTGTGTGTTTTGTTGTTGTTGTTTTTTGTTTTTTGTTAACAGCATCATCCCATGCACCAAAAGGTCACTGGTTCGATTCCAAGTGAAGACACATGTCCAGGTTACAGGCTGGATCCCTGGGGCTGTGCAGGAAGCAGCCAGTAGATGGTTCTGAGTTGGGGGTTTTCCTGAGCAGGATGCAAGGGTGATTTCTTTCCTGGGTTCTTGTCCAGGTGGATTTGAAGAAAGAAGCCACGGACAAAAGGTGGCAGATGAAAAGGGTGGAAATGTATTGGAAACAAGTACAGACTCCCCTCTGGGGAGAGGATCCCAAAGGGAGTAGCCCACTAAGCCCCTTCCCCCTAAGGTTTACAAAGGCTGCAGTTCTTCGTTTCTTGATGCTGTGTTCCAATTGGTAAAATATCGGCTTCAAAGCTCAAACCCCACATGGTGGTCCCCTCTTCCTCTTCCCCTTCAGTGGTAGAATTCTCTGTCTCCTGTGAAAATCTGTTTTCCGTTCTCTCCCATTTGTCAGCATTTCTCTATCCTCTGTGAAAGTTTGTTTTCTCTTTTTCCCCTAATCCTGTGGCTTTTCCTATCTTTCCTACCTTATCCTGAGGCACCTCTTTTTTCTCTGTGAATGTATGCCTTTTGGCAGCTCCATACCCTCAACCAACCATGCCTTCCTTCCCCACAGGACCCCTAATTCTTAAAACTCCCTAAACCTTCCTATTTTACCCCTGAAAACTCCTTTCAGTTCTCTAGCATTGATGTTTCTCTCTCCCTCTTGTTTTCTTTCTCTCTCAAGAAAGGAATTTAAAACAACAACAACAACAAAAACACGAAGAGTGGGCTTGGAGCCCAGAGACAATAGCTTAGACAATACAGAACCAACACTCCTCAAAACAAGGAAAAAACAAGAGTCACAGTCCAGAGGAGCCTGAGACATGGGAACTACACGTAACGTGTTATATTGGATTATACCCTGGAATGGAAAAGGACATTAGTGGGAAAACTAGTGAAAGCCACTTAAAGTCAGCACTTTAGTTAATAATAACATGCCAATGCTAGTTTTAGTTTTTTGTTGTGACAAAGAACCACAGTAATATGTTCACAGTAGGAGAATCCAGGTGTGGTGCGTATGTATGTTCTATAAATCTAAAATTATTCAAAATAAAAAGTTTATCTTGAGAAAACCTATTAGAACCAATAAAAAAAGTTAAGAATAGCATCCAACTCACAAGTTATACAAATATTAGGAATAAAATAAAAATTAAATGTACATACAATAGTATAACTACTAAAATTTTTAGGAAAAAATATAAAATCTATGAAACTAGTGAGACCTGAATATATTGAGTGTGGGGACATATTTTTGTAAGGGAAGATTTAATATTTTAAAACATTATTAAATCTTTCCCAATTAATATATAAACTTAACTCAATTCCAAAAGTACATTTTATATAACTGTACAGAATGATAATAAAGATCATATTTAATAACCAATTTGGAAATACTAACAAGAAAAATTTAAAAAACAGTCAAAGAAGACTTGCCATTCCAAATATTAGAACTTATTCATAATTTCTAGTAATAAAAAAATATGAATCAGGAATAGCTAGAAATAGGTCAGTGCAACAAGTCAGAATGTACAGGAACAGATCTAGGTCACTTAATAGACGAAAAAGATGTCATTTTAGTTAATTAATTAATATTCAAGACAACAATTTTCTAATTAAATCAATCCAACAAATATTTTATAAGTGTATAGTAAGCATCAGATACTAAGATACAATAAAGAACAAGACAAGCTAAGGAATATTCATTCTAGTAGGTGAGAAACAAAATACACAAATATGTAAAGAGATATACAAAATATTACAGGTAATGTTATGAAGCAAAATAGAGCCTGTTAAAACTGAGAATAATAGAGGAGCCAGAATGCCCTCAGAAACCTGAGCAAAGGAAATGGTTAATTCTTACAAATATTTGAGCAAAAGATATTTTTGAAATAGAATAAAGCAAGTACCATAACCCAAAGGTGGGTGAACCTCGTCACGCTCCAGGAGCAGAAGTAAGAAGAGGCAAGAGGCACAGAAGAGAACGTTGGAAATGTTGCTCAGAGGGTGAAATGGCCTGCTTTGCTGGCTTTTACTCTGATTGAGACGCAGATGCTGGGGCTGTTTGAGTAGAGGAGACTTGACTTGTTTTGTGAAAGAATAACTATGACAGTTTTATGGTAAATAGATCATAGGAAATCAAGATGAAAATGAGGAGCCCAGGTAGAGATCTACTGCAACATTCTAAAAGGAAAATATATCATGGTGGCTTGGACTAACTGTTAGAGATGGTAAAAAGTTGGATTCTAAATATATCTTGAAAAGACAACTGGATATGTTTATACAATAGATTTAGGATTTGATAGAAAGAGTGAAATCAGGATTGATTCCAACGATTTTGGTCTGAGCTACTGGTTGAATGATACATTTATCTAAGATGGAGAAATTAAGAATGGAACAGTGTGTGTTTGTTTTAAATTACTGGGGAGCAGTTGCTGGGTTCAATTTAAATGTTTGAGGACTTTCTAACATTCAAGATAGATGTTGAGAAAACATTAAATATGAACCTAGAATTCCTAAGAAAGGAATAACTTTGGGACTTATCAATTAGAGAGGAAACCAGACAACTAAGTCTAGCACACAGCCATTTAGAGGTTGAGTGGAGAAGGTACATTTATCAAAAGAGACTAGGAAAGAGGGACCATGAGGTGGGACAAAAGGCCAAGTGAACAAAGGAAAAAGAAATGATCAATGTGTTAAGTTCAGCTGAAAGACTGAACAAGATGGAGACTGGGGCTCAGTCTTTGGATTTAGCGATGCTGAATGAGTTTTCTTAAAATATGAATAGCACAACCTGAGAAGGAGACAAAACTGAGTTTATTGCTTTCAGAGTAAAGGAGAGCACCATCTGGATAAATTAAAAATTAGTCACCCAGCTGGTGTGGCTCAGTGGTTGAGCATTGGCCTATTGACTAGGAGGTCACTAGTCTGATTCCCAGTCAGGGCATTTACTCAGGTTGTTGGCTGGATCCCCAGTGTGGGGTGTGCAGGAGTCAACCAATCAATGATTCTCATCATTGATGTTTCTATCTCTCCCTCTCCCTTCCTCTCTGAAATCAATAAAAACATTTTTTTTAATTAGACATGTGCTCACATCATATACAAATATTTGGA
This sequence comes from Pipistrellus hanaki, assembly GCF_964339955.1. Taxonomy (NCBI): domain Eukaryota; kingdom Metazoa; phylum Chordata; class Mammalia; order Chiroptera; family Vespertilionidae; genus Pipistrellus; species Pipistrellus hanaki. The sequence goes on along the minus strand of NC_140511.1, from coordinate 14,655,360 downwards.
TTATCTATTTGTGACAAATGAAACCAAAATATATTATAACTTTTTGATTAATATAATCTTGGGGTTGTAGTGCAGAGAGAGAGTTCTTAACTGAGATAGGAAACCCAGAAACTATAAAGAAAACACATAGATTTTTATCTCAACCAATGAAAAAATTTTATATGTCAATAGACCTCTGAACAGAGCCAAAAATAAAATTTTAAAAAATAGAGTAAGAGAATGGAAAAATACAGTTAGAAAACATATGGTAAGCAAAAAGTTAATAGTACAACTGTATGAGAAAGCCTTTCATATTAGTAAAAAAGATACAGAAGGAAATCTAGTACAGAAAACCTGGCAACATACTAGAATAGAAAATGTATGAAAGAGAAATGGCAGATATCTAGTAAATATATGAAAATGTGCTTAATCACACTAATAGCTCTTTTTTTAAAAAGTGTTTTTATTGATTTTAGAGAGAGACGAAGGGAGAGGGGTAGGTAGAAACATCTGTGAAAGAGAAATGTCCTTGGCTGCCTCCTGAACACCCCCTACAATCTGGGCAAGTGCCAAGACTGGGAATCGAACTGTGACTTCCTAGTTCATTGTTCAATGCTCAACCACTGAGCACACCGGCTGGACACACTAAAAGTCTTTTAAAGCAAATTAAAACAATAATGACCCATTGTTACTATCAATTTGAAACAGTTAAAAAGACTATGATCACATCCAGTACTGATGAGTGTGTAAGAAAATAAACCATCTCAAGTGTGAATGGCCATTTTCTTTTTGTACATTAATCTGGCAGCATCTATTAAATTAAATAGGTACATGCAATTTGATCCAACAACTTTAGTTATACTTATCTAACTTAGAGAAGTAAAAATATATACCTCTAGTAATATTTATTAAAACATTGTTTTGATAGCAAAAAAAAACTAGAAAAATATTAATTCCATTAACATAAGACCAATAAAATATACTAAGTAGATTTAGTTATTTTGCAGCTACATATAAGTAATGACCATTGAAATGTCTATGATACATTTTCAACTGGTTTATTGATACATAATCCGCAAACCACAAAACTCATCCATTTAAAGTATACAGTTCAGTGGGTTTAGTATATTCACGAACTTGTGCATCACCACTAATTCCTGTCTATCACCCTAAAAAGAAGCGCTGTGTCCATCAGCAGTCAATCATTGTCCTACTCTCTTACCATGACCAAGCCCAGGCAACCCTTCGGCTACTTTCTGTCCATCATGGTGCTATGATCTGAATGTCTGTGTCCCCACAGACTTCATATGTTGAAACCTTAATGCCCAAACGCAATGGCCTCTGAGAGATGCTTAGGTTATGAGAGTGGCACCCTCATGAATGGGATTAGTGTTCTTATAAAGAACAGCCAACGTTATTTTAAAATGCTCCTTGAGCTCAAGTTTTTGTATGTTTGAAATGTGGAGTTTTTCTTCTGTGAAAGAGAGACAGACAATAAAAGAGAAGTAAACAATAATTTGGAAGGATGTAGATAAGTGTCCTGGGGAAGAGGGGGAGAAGAAGCATGGTGAGAAATTGAAAAGGTCAGAGTTGCAATGTTAGTTAGCAGGGAAATTCTCACTGAGAAGGTGACCTTTGAACAACAGATTGGGATCGCAGAATATATATTTTGCATCCTATATATATTATATCCTGTATATATTCTCATATAACTAAATATGGACAATAGTACTTAATTCTTATAGTGCATGCACAATTTAACTAATGTTAATGAAACAAATGTTAATGTAACCAACATTCAGATGAAGAAATTAAACATTGACAATCAAAAATAAATAAATAAAATAAAATGCTCCTTGAATTTCTTAAAACAGATGGCATAGCGAAAAATGGAGTATGCCTAAAAATAGCTTCTAATTTAAAACCTGCCAGGAAGCACTTGATTGACAGTTGAGGAGGTGAAGTTGTTGGAAGTGAATGTTCTTTGCCATTATTTCTGGTCATCGATTTGCTACACAGCTAGCAGGGAAGCTCAGCCTCCAATGTGTAATTGACTAAAAACCAATTACTAGAATGGCATCTTAAAGCAGTTTTCCATGTGGACAACAAGAGCCATTGCTAGCACTGTGAGAATTAGACATTTGTGCCAATTAGAAAGAAGTGCCTCTCAGGGACCGCAGCTCTACCCTGGAGGGCTCAGATGGGCAAGCCAGCTGCCATTTGGATTTTAGGACCCTCAACCCTCAGTGAGCACAGACGGCACAATCAGAGGCAATGCTCTGGCCAAGCCACCAAGGCTATCAAAGTAAACCAGAGGAAGGAAAAGCAATCCTTCTCTTCTGAGAAAGTGGCATGCTGAAGAAACAGGAGACAGCAGAAACAAATTAGCATTTCAACCAGTTCTAATCCATCATGTAGGTTTTTGCATGAGACAGAAGGATGAAATAGCTAATCTGATGAGAATACCTTTCATCTATTTACAGGAAGATAGAAGATCACAGGGACATGATGAAACAGGAAGAGAGCAGGACAAATGCCGATTTTAAAAAAATACTCATTGGAATCATGAGTAGTAGGATTAATGTTTCAAAACCAGGTTAATGGAACAGGAAATACATTCTGTAAACATATACAGACAGCAAAAGAAATAACAAAAATGACAAGTCAACAGTGGATGGCAATATTACAGAAGACAGGACACAAAGAGGCAACCCAAAATTAATTGAATTTCCCAACAGATAATACAGAAAAAAAATGGGAGAAATTTATCAAGAGTATAATTGAAGAAAACTTTCCAGAACTTAAAATTACTCTCAAACTTAAAAAACTTAAAGTTAATATCTAGGTTCCAGAAGAAAAATAATAAGCATCAGATACATTTTATTGACATCCTTAATCTCTAAGAAAAAGAAATTCTTATCTTTGAACTAAAAGTAAGAAAAAACTTATTTGCAAAAGTGGTTTTTTTTAAAGTTACTTTAACATGTCTGCATGACTAGGAAAAACAGGTTTGACATTTCTTAGGGGAGATGTGACACAGTGCCATGGAAATAAAAATAACAAAATTTCTAAAAAGTAGCAGAAAGACATTGATTGTAAGTCTCAAAAATGTTTACCTTCTATTTATTTTAATTCAAAAAAAGGTAGTTACAACCTATAAAGTAATGTAGCATTTGCCTCCACTATTTTGCAAAATTTGTTCCTATGGACCCCACTAATCACCTAATTGCAGAGTCCATCAGGCAGTTTTCATTCCAGATTTTATTTGATTTTTTAAATAAATTTTGACTTTCCTAAATAATTCAAAAATATTACCCACTTCTTCCTTTAAAAAACTGTCCGCCTTGGATTCTATAATACCCCTTTCTACAATAGTGACTGCCATAACCTGAGAAGTTCATGAGGGGGTAGAAGCAGGAAGGAAGGGATTAATGGGGAGGGGAAAGAGACATCTATACTTTCAACAATAAAGATAAATTTTAAAAATTTAGATTCTCAGGTTTCACTTCCGGTGATTCTGATTCTGAAGCTCTGATCTGGACCCAGGAATCCTATCTTTTAAATAAGCACCCTACATACATTTGAGCCTGCAGACAACTTTGAGAAACGTGCTCTTAGTTCTCTTCCATCCCACTGTTGATTCTCACTCTCTCTTTAGTTCCTCTGACACCAACTTCCTGAAAACAGGTGGTCTTTAGGGTTTACCCTGCTGAGGCTCCCATTCTCTGGAGGGACTTCACCCACTGCCATGCTATCACTGTCACTGGTTGGTCAATGGTGTCTGAGACCTTTCCTGGGCCACAGTTCACATTTCCATTTGTGTTTTGGACATTTACACACAAATATTCTGCTGCCACCTTAAAATCAAGATGTTCCAAGCCCAATTCATTAACCTTACATCCTTGAAACTCCTCCTCTCCTAACATCACCCAGAACCCAAGTAAGACACATCAGCTTCCTCCACACCCAGCAAAAACAGTAATCAAATAAATTATTATTTACTGTTACAAATACTACAACACATTATGCATGCAGGAGAATGTATAAGGAATCTAAGACCGGAAAGCAGAAGATGTTCCACAGAGACAATGAGTATGGCTTTCCAGCCTCTCATTTTGCAGATAATGGAAGTGCCAGGATGCCCTTTAGTACCTTCCAGCCCAACACACATCACCTCATCCACATGGCAGACTTTCAAACTCAATGTCATCTCATTAGTGATGTACTTCATGCCTAGCATGGACAGCCTGGCACTTCCTACTTTTGGACTCTTCTTTTTTGCTCTCCTTGGCAGATTGCCACTTTGGTATCTATCTATATCTTTGTAAGGAAAAAAGGTTCCTTCCCCCCCCCTCTCTTTTTTCCCCCCTGTGGCCTTCCACAGTTTATGAGAAGCACCTGGTAATTAAAACCCAAGATTGTTAGCTTCTCTGATTCAAACAGCCCCTCTGTTCAAACTGCAAGACAAGATAAGTGACTCTCAAGGCTACATTTTTGCATCCACCTCCTCCCTGCTGTTTTTACAACACAGGGATAATTGCACCAAGGAGTCTCTGGTTGGTAGAAAGTTCCCTTCTCCCCTCCCCTTCAAGCAAGGCTCTTTGGAACTCTTCATAATGTTTACTCTAAGCATGTTTTACAGGCTTGGAAAAAATACTGATAACTCCCTAGTACATCTTCCAGACTGTCTTCTGAAAAACAAACTGTATTTTCAAGACAGCCCCTGATGTCTGCACAACTTCAGCTCCAAATCCTCCTCCCTTCCTTGTTGCTTAGCAACAACCAGGGCTTAAAAGGGGAAGCTGCTATTTTGATTAGCAATGCACAAGCCCTTAGTGGAAAGTAAAATAAACTTCCTCTGCATACCTTCTTTTAGTTGTGAATTCATTGGCCAAACCCTAACATTTTGGTGGTCCTTAGGAGAAGTTAACTTCTCTAACTTCTACTCTGCCTCTGGAAGTTTAGTTCCTCTCTTTCTCCTCTTTAATTTCTTGGATGCTCTCCTGGTGCAATCTAGTAAATCTCATTGATTCTGGGACATTAGCAGCCTCTAGGTTAGAAGTGGCAGTCCTTTCTCCCTACAAGTCGTGGTCCTGGGTGGGATGGAAACCCTAACACAGGTCTGTCACTTTGGGATTCGGCTGGAAGGACACTTTCAGCCATCTCCCACTTTGGTCCAGTCTTGGGTTTGAAGGCTCTCACACCTGAGTTGGATCTCAGTCCAAACTTGGATTTTAGGATGCTGGCATCCAAATCAGATCTCTAAGTGCTCTGAGACAGAGGGGTACCCCACTAGGACCCTCATTTTCCTTTGGAGCACATTACTATCCCTAAGAAGTCCTTCCTCTCTCTTTTTCTTAGTTCTCATCATGGGCACAATCCCAACTCTCCTTAAGAACCTGAAGACTTTAGGACTTACCATACATAAACCCACATATTTAAATTCCTGTTGCAATACAGCTAAGCCACAGTATAAATCAAGTGACCCAAAAGTCTGGCCTGGGAGCAGCTCCTCTCTTAACTATGGCACCATTCTCTCCTGTAATAGCCTCTATTCTCTTTCAAAATAGAAAATACAGGAATCAACTCTTGAATAATTAGGAAAAATTTGACCCTAAGACTTTAAAAAAAAGAGACTGATTTTCTTTTGTAATACATCTTAGCCCAAATATCAACTCAGGGACAGGGAATTCTGATCTGTGAACAAAACTCTAAATTGTGGCACGTTGCCCAATTAAATTTATTTTGCAATTATTTATAGCCCTTCTTACCAAGATAGGGACTTAGGGAAAACCTAAGAAGTATGTATTGCCACAATTTCAAATGAATTAAGTGACACTTTCCTCACCACCCAGCCTTAATGTTACTTCCTTGTTATTGTGAACACGAAGAGGGCACTCGGTGCTGAAGTAAAGGAAGCTCAGGTCGATAGTTCTGAGAGCTAAGTTCACAATTCAAAGCATTTCCCCCCATAGTCCCTTCCTAAATTTCCAGTGCAAATATGTAATGTAACAAGTATTTGACTGGCACTGTCCGCTCATGTTACCTTGTCAGAAACGCTGCTGTAGCAAATATTTGCAGGATGAAGAACTGATGAACATGCGGTGCTGACATATCCCTGCTCGTTCCTGTGAGCTTGCTCGGTTCCAAAGGGACGTGTCAGGGAACTCAGCAGTGCTGGTCTGTTCTTTCCTCCGGGGCGGGAGGGCTGGAAGGGTGAGTCTTCTCTTGTGACGCTTGACCAGATTATCAGCTGAGCCAGTCACTTAAACAGTGTTTCGTTTTTCTCATTAGTAAAATGAACATTAATAATGAATATGGTATCTGTGCATTTAGGTGTGTATCTGTATGCCTGTCTATCTACCTACCAACCCCTTATTTATTTATTTATTTATTTATTTATTTACCTACCTGTCAATCAATCATTTGGAGCAGTGCCCTAACATGATGTAGTCAGTGCTATCTAAGCCTTAATTATTGTTATTATATATTGGTCACATACAACCTATTAGTTTTGAACAAAATTCTACAAAGGACAGCTATTTGAACTGTAGTTTGTCTTGTGGAAAAAAAATGGACTTTTAACACTTTAAATATAGAAGAGTGTAAGATTATCCTAATATATAAAACCCAGGGTCCGTAACATCCATAATGACTGAAGGCTCGACCTGACGCCAGGCTGTGTGCACAGCATGCTGAGTAGGTTGAACTGCTGATCTCTCAGAGAGGCAGAGAGGCGGGGACATGCAGTGTCAGGGACTGTATGAGGAATGCAGCACAAGGGGCCAGCACAGTGTGTGTGTGTGTGTGTGTGTGTGTGTGTGTGTGTGTGTGTGTCTGTGGGTAGGGATGGGGGGGGAGCGTGTTTATACCGCCAAGTTCCCCACTTCCTCCCTGGCCCACACATCCCTCCTCCCTCCCCTCGGCAGCCTGGCTCCTGCCTATGTGCATGCCAGGCAGGCCTGACTTCACTGGGGAGTGAGCCATAGCAATCGGGATGGCCACTCCATCGGATGTGATGGCCAGGCCACAGCGATTCACGAGGGTGACACATCCCTGGGGCGGTGGAGGTGGCTAGCCAAGCCGAGTCTGGCTTCAGTGGGGCCAGCAGGAGCCCAAGGCTGCCCCAGCCTCCACAGGTCCTGGGCCAGATGGTGGCTCAGTGGTGAGCAGTGTCTCCATGCACAGCACCCAGGGCTGGCAGTGAGCTGCTGTGACCCTGCCCCAGGCTTCAGGGAGGGGAAGGAGACTCACGGCCACCAGCACGCTAGGCCACATTACCTGCCCAGCCTGGCAGGGTCCAGAGCTTTGCAGGTGAGCTGTTCCCACCTCCAATGGTGGAACAGGGAGGAGGGTGCTGGGTGCAGGGAGGGGGCCTCAGCTGGGGTCCACCCAGCATGGGGAAGGGGCCCAGCCTGGGCCCAGTGGGGAATTAGGAAGTCTGGCTGAGCAGGCACTGGTTCATACCAACTCTTACTCTGCCATCTTCCTCGAGCCCTCCAAGCTAGCCCCTCTGCCTCACCTGCCCGGGGGAACGGGCCCTGGGAGACCTCCCCAAGTGCAGACTATGGACCCAGAGACCTCAAGGAAGAGTATCTGGTGGGGCTCAGGAGGGGGCCGGTGCAGAATTACCGGAGCAGAGCTGCTTCAGTGTCTCCGTGAAGTTTGCAAGAGATCCAAGGAGGAAACCAAGAGGGGAGAGGCCGGGAGCCATGAATTCCCAGCACTTTAGCCACTTGAAAACAGCCCCGCTTGGAATGTGAGGTGGCTGTACGTTCAGCTGAGAAGTGAGGGGGCTGAGCCCCACCATTGCTGGGCTCCTGTCAGTCAGAGGCCCAAGAGAGCATCCACCATGACAAGGAAAAAGTAGAGGGAGAGGCCTGGAGGAAAGAAGGACTACTGAAGAGTTTTCCCTGCCCTCTCCCTCTTTCCGCTGTCTACAAAAGCCCCAGGCCTGGTCACAGCTCTGTCCACCTTTTAGTCCCCTGTTCTCCAACCAGAGGAAAGAAATAAGGAGTCTGTAGTATCTGTAAACCTGATTGGCTGGTTGCCTCCCACAGAGGGAGGCCAGACTGCAGCTTAGGCCGCTCCACTCGGGGATCAGGCCTAAGCCATCAGTAGGACGTCCCGTGAGGGCTCCCAGACTATGAGAAGGGGCAGGCCAGGCTGAGGGGGGACACCACCCCTCCCCACACACACAAGTGTTTGTGCACTGGACCTCTAGTATTTTATAAAATAATTATGATGCAAATGTAATATACATCATTATACATACTATTTTAAACATCTTACCTAAAACATTAAATTATTGTGCTGTTATTACCCATAGAAATAAAAACCCAATGAGATAAAAAACAAACAAACAAACAAACAAACAAACAAAAAACCATAGGGTAACTATATGCGCATATTTTGAACTAACAAAATAGATTCACCATGTATTTTATTTAAAATTTAAATAATAAATGTTTCTTTTTGCTAAGACGGCCTTTGTCGCCATTAGACTTTATTGATTTTTTAGAAAGAGGGCTGCTCCACACTGAATCCACTGGTCCTGGTTGCCTCCACATGGAATGTCCACGTTGGTGACCACACGGTCCCTTTCGGCACTGGTGTACACAGGCAGAGAAATGCAATCTTCAGGGGAATATGGGCCGTACAGCCCCTGTTTGAAAAAATTAATTTTTATTTTAAAATATAGCAGCATACTGTTTGGAAGATAACCAAAGAGACAAACACAAAATCCTCCCAAATAAGTTTTATTTAAAATTTTATTAGGAAGTGTTTTAAAATGAAGATTAATCTAATAAACCCCCATCATCCATCTGCAACACAGAAAATTTTATCTATAAATATATAACTATGTCTAGAAAACAAAAATATCACAATACTATTATAATATTTGAAAATGCCAATTATCATATACCTATTAGCTCATTATCCCATACATTTAAAATAGTTTTTATTAAAGCCACAATTCACATAAAGCCCATACTAGCATTTTGTTGATATGACTTCTTAATTTATAGGTTTTTCCTCCCTTGCAATTTGCTGAAGAAACTGAACCAAAGATTTCACACATTCTGACTGTTATTGTCTACATTCCCATGGTATCATGTTCACCTATTCCCTGTACTCTTGTAAACTGGATCTGAGCATAAGCTCAGATTCAGATTCAGTTTTGGGCAAAACACTGCATAGATGGAACTGTATACATCCATCAAGAAGCATATGTCTGGTTATTTCCCTTTTTAGATATTAGGAGCCATGGTGATCATTATAACAAGCAAGATTATAAAATGATAATTTCACTCTATTATTCATTCTTCATTTCCAGGATGGAATATATCTATAGATAGAAACTTCTATTTACCGATTTTTTTTATTATTACCAAAGGACAATTCATAAAACCTGGATAAATGCTATCCAATTTCCTTTAATTATTTGTTTTTAAAACAATGTATTCATTCCATAGTATATTCTAAGGGTGATATCTGATTCCCTACCACCTCTTTTTTTAAAACATCATTGTGAACTAGTAGGTTTAATGCAGCTACTGATGCGCTTCAATGCAGTGGTTATCTTATTGATGTTTAAATTGTCAATCTTTGTGCAGTGTGAACTCTTAAGTTATCTCCTCAGTTTTTTATATGTTCCTATCATCTTTAATAGCTTCCTTGGTTTCCAGTATGTCAATATGATATAAGCTTGTCTTTTATATTTCCTGTCCCAGAACCCAGTTTTCATACTGTGAAGGTCTTTGGTTCTTTTAATGAGAAATAGTATTAGCAATCATAATCTGGGTGCTAGCAATGGTCGATCATTCTTCTAGGATTTTTCAGTAACTGAAGATTAGAAATATGAATTTAAAAAAAATCACAAGTTCATAATACTGTTTCTAATTTTAATCTAGGATTAATGTTTTTAATGAACTTGTATAATTGTATTCACCTAATGGATATTACTTATTTTTCTTAGAGTTGGAGTGAAACTTCAAAGTTAGACTCATTTGAAAATTTTAAAAGTGACAAATCAGAAAGCCACAGAGAATTCACCATGGCAATCTAATTGGGAAGCAGCAAAGTTGCCATAGATAGTGCAGTTGAAAAAAAGTTTTGGCATATGAATATTAGCACCTAAATACTCTGTTATTCTGTTGCTTTTCAGGATAGAAGACAATAGCATTTAAGGAAATAACTCATTTTTAGGCTCTGGAATACTTGTCTAGGAGCCCCTGACCTGACTAGGCTACTGTCTAAGCATCACTTTCCCTGTGATGAAAGAGAGATTACAATACTCGTCCATCTAAGGCAGTGTTTCCCTAACTTTTGACATATGTGTACCCCTGCTATAATTTTCATAACGCTGAGTACCCCTCGTACTCATGAGAAAGTAGAATTAGGTGCAGCTAAGCACGGTGCAGTGCATATCCCCATCAAACTCCGGTGCAACGCGTACCCCCACCAAACTCTTCTGGTACCCCTGGGGGTACGCATACCACACTTGGGAAACACTGATCTAAGGAAATGCTGAAAGAATTGATAATGTATCTAACAGCTCAAATATAAAGTATTGTTTATCCACATATCTCTAATTCTTTGGACTGCATATACATGTCTTTTCCTTATTCCCTACTAATTCTCAAATCAACTAGGAAAAAAATCCCAGCATTTTAACATCTACTTCATGTCACAGATAGCAATGAAAATAGATTATTTTAAATATTTCCATCAAGAAAAAATATTTTTTTATGCCTAAGTGGGCACTGTATGGAATTTCTATTACCTTTTCCAATCCTCTCTCCCTCTCCCTTTCTTTTTCTCTTTCTCTCTTTCTCTCTCTCTCTCTCAAATACTGTTTGACATTTCTGGTTCTTGATATATAAAATTACTTAAGTCCTTTTGACAACTCATTCACCCCTAACATTCCTAAATCATAACCTGATTTGCATATAACAAAATTCATTCTTTATGAAGAGTCATTGCCCAAATAGATAAAAGCACCATCTGCCCTGAATCTTTCTAATTTTTCTTAGTTTGTATTAAAGATTCTGTCAGTTATTCATGCATTCATTTTACGTGCAAATTCATGCAGTATTTTATGTGCAAATGCTATGTCTAGAATTATATAGGCTAAGCATTTCATATATATTCAGATAAAAAAAATAAAAATCTTCTTTGAAGCTAAAATTTAGCCTAGGAAACAATGTATACATATATGTATATATAGTATACTAGAGGCTCGGTGCATGAAATTCGTGCACAGAAGGGCGAGTGTTCCTCAGCCCAGCCTGCACCCTCTCCAATCTGTGACCCCTCGAAGGATGTCCTACTGCCGCTTTACAGGGATCAGGCCTAAACAGGCAGTCTGACATCCCTCTAAGAATCCAGGACTGCTGGTTCCAGGTGCTCACCTGCCTGCCAGCCTGCTGGCCTACTCACCTCCTAACAGTCCCCGACCGCTGGCCTGCTAGCCCCCAAATGCCCCCCTGCCAGCCTGATCACCCCCAAATGCCCCCCTGCAGGCCTACTCATCCCCAACTGCCCCTACTTTCCCTCCCCACTGGCCTGCTCACCCCCAAATGCCCCCCTGCTGGCATGCTCACTCCAAACTGCCCCCTCCCACTGTTCTAATCACCTCCAACTGACCCCCACTGATGGCCTGCTCACCTCCAACTGGCACCCCTGCTGGTCTGCTTACACCCAACAGCCCCTGCTGCCCCATTCTGGCCTGATCACCCCAAGATGACCAGATGACCGAAGGTCCCAGCCCCTCCTTTTTTTTCTCTATTTTTTTTCTTTTTCTTTTTTTTTTTCCAGCGCCTCCTTGAGCGTAGGCCAGGGCTGACTGGAAGCAAGTATCTAGGATTTATTTATCTTCTATAATTGTAACTTTGTATCCTTGAGTAGAGGCCAGAGCCAGCCAGGAAGCTTGGCTTCCTCCATCGCCAGGGGCAACCCAAGCCTCCTGCTTGCTCCAGCTCCTTGGCCAGCTGCCATCTTGGTTGGGTTAACTGGCATACTCACTTCTGATTGGCTGGTAGGCATGGTTTGGCATAGCAGAGTTATGGTTAATTTGAATGTTTCTCTTTTATTACTATAGATCATTTTTGGAAAAAGAATAACCTATGAAAACAAAAGACTACTCCGGGATATGTTAATCTAACAAGGATTACTAGAGAGAATTCTGGTTGGGTCTCAGAAAAAAAAAATGTAGGATATGAAGTAAAGAGAATTTTCAACCATTATTAGTTACTGCCTAATCTCTTCCCTCTTCTCCAACTCTGCTTAAATGCCAAAGCTTTTTTAGGATTCCGAATTTTCTGTAATTTTTATAACTCCTTAGCCATTCTTAAAGTTAAATCCAAGTGAGGGTTTCTTTTGAAATGCTGCTTTTAAATTCTTTATCAAATAGCAGACAAACATTACATATTTGTTGGACTAAAATGATCTGAATCTATGAATGACTATAAGTCCAGGAAAGGTCTTATATTATCTTTTTATGCCACCTGATATTTGCTTTGCTTCCCATAGTTTCTATGGACAAAAGAGAAAACAGGAACATCATATTGAAATGTTTTACAATGCTATTTCTTTCTACTCAGGAGATTTTCTCTATCTCTCTTCATTTTAATGCCAATCCACTTTAAATTAGGAACTTAACAGTAATGTAAAGTTGTTTTTTTTTTTGTATATTCACTATCAATTTACTGATTCAGTATATATTTCCAAATCTTTTTAAACCTGCTTTGGGTTGTAGGTGTTTCTGTTTGTTTAAAGTGATGGTAAAATATTTACATCAAAGCCTACAGTATTTTAAAAGTTAAACAGCACAGTTATTTCTTAAAATTTTGCTTATAATTATCACTTCTCAAAATCTCTTAAATGTTATAATCTTCTGTAAAAAAAAAAAAAAAGTTGAACAGGCTTGCTCTTAGTTCACCAATAAATTATCACAATAGTGGAGCTAATACATGGACATTCTCACTGTTAGCACAATACCTGTGCTGCTAGAAGTTTCATGAATGTTGCTTAACTAAATTGCATTCTTATGACACAAATCCTTCTTTAATATGTTTATTAAAGATATTACAGATAAAATTTTCATACTCATGCCCATGGGAAAATAACTTAAAAGTGCACATGCACTACAAATACCAGGCAATAGGCTACTATTTGAAAGAAGATAATGCACTAACAAAGGCAAGTGGTGATATTAGGTATCATTTATCCAACAAACCAAAGAAAATAACAAACAAACAAACAAAAAAAGAAAACAAAATTACCTAATTTAATTATGTTAACTATTTTACCAATTTCAACTCAATTTTCTAACTATGAGTATTTTGAGAATTTGTTCTGTCAAGGATGCCATAACTATTTCTTTATTACATTATTCTTTAAAATGTATTTTGGTAGAGAAATAATTCCCTCATATTTTTCAGTAACAAGATTCTAATAATATTGTTTTCATAAGGCCTTAAAGAAAAGCATATATATATATATATATATATATATATATATATATATATATATATAATATTTTATCAGCATGTATATTAGAAGATGTGTGTGTGTGTGTGTGTGTGTGTGTGTGTGTGTGTGTGTGTGTATATATATATATATATATATATATATATATATATATATGGAATGTATATAGCTCGGCTGGCATGACTCAATGGTTGAGTGTCAACCTATAAATCAGGAGGTCACAGTTCGATTGCCAGTCAGGGCACATGCCAGGTAGAGGCCTCGATCCCCAGTGTGGGGCGTGCAAGAGGCACCCGATCTATGATTCTCTCTCATCATTGATATTTCTCTCTTTCTCTCCCTCTCCCTTACTCTCTGAAATCAATAAAAATATATTTAAATAAATAAAAGTAATATATAGGTTGTTTATGAGAGTGGCTTATAAAATCAATTTATGGTAGTATTTTCCCTGGAAATGAACTTTTTTCTGAAGTTGAACTGTCAATTTTGTGTCTGTTGGCTCCAATGTTGTGTCTGTTTGGTCCAATAGGGTTCAGGCTGGCTGAGGACTCCAATGTTACTGTAGGACTGATGAACCCTAATAGCATTCATTACTGGAAAGATGGAACACAGGCAAACTGATCCTGTGTAATGACAAACCAGGGCACCATCCCAGACTGTCCTGTAAGTTCAAGCAGTATTTCCCTAACTGTATTATGTGGACCAGGAGATCCAGATAAAGGGTGGGATGTAGGTGCAAGAAAAAGTGTGTTAGGTAATCTTTGGCACTCTTCAGAGTATTGCATATTCTCAAATACATCATGAATTTCCAAGGGCAGGAAATATTCTAGTTATTCAATTTATTTAGTGAACAATTTTTCACAAAGAGCCATTATGAAATAATGTTATCTAGAATAATTTTTGGAAAATGCTTTGGAGAAAGCCAATGCTCTGTTATGGACAAAACCCCCTAGGGAAACCTTAATTTAGACCTATATTAATTTAACCACTAGCATTGAGCTGAAATTGGAATGACTTTAGAATCTACATCATGAACAAATGAATATATAAATAAATTAGTGTGAGTATAGGTTATATTATCTTAGTGAAAATAGAAAAAAAAATCCAAGAATGAGTTAACTTAAAACTCGTACCTACTAAAAATACATTACCTGTGGAATCCAGCCCATAAAACAAGGGAGAACTGATGACACACTAGGAGAATCATGCTGGTTTTCAGAAAGTCGATTCCCATCAAAACTGCATCCTTCTAGGCACAAGCCACTAACCTGCCATGGAAACAGAAAACATTAAAGTCTGGAGTAAAAAAAAAAAAAAAAGGTGGCTGAACAGGCAGACATGTCATGTACCTCATCCTGGGGCCAGACTGAAAAGACAAGTAAATCAGAGAACATCCTCCTAGAATTAACAAATTAGACACAGCCGAGGAGACAATTTACAACAAGAAAGGGTGGAGGAGCCTGGAGAACAGTGGGCACAGAGATGTGGACTTGAGAGAGACAGCCAGTCAGCAGTCCAAGAAGTTGAGGAGGAAGCTGTTTTGCACCACAGCTCTGTCCCTTTGCGACAGGTATAACACTGAACTGTGAAAAGGAAAGGCCACAGGGCTACTGGAAGCCGAGGAACCCAGATCACAGCCATGAAAGGCTGAGCTTGAAAGGCTGGGAGGATCACAGTGCTTGGAAAAGAGAAACCTGCAGTTTTTTGGTTTTGTTTTGTCTTTGTTTTTTAAACTCTAAACCCAAAATAGGAGTTTTCAATTGCAAACACTCGCTCAAGGTTTGGGCACAGAAAGGCACAGACTTGAGGTGGCTGAGAGACTGGGGAGGGAAGCAGGACAGGGAGATGAGGCCAATATCCTGCATCGGGACATCACACACACACACACACACACACACGAGGCCCAGTGCATGAAAATTCATGCACTGAAGGGGGATCCCTCAGCCCAGCCTGCCCCCTCTCACAGTCTGGGAGTCTTCAGTGGTGGGAGGCAACCCAGCAATCAAGGGAAGGTGACGCCCCTCTCACACCTCTGCTGCTGCCACTGCCAGCAGCACAAGCTTTGGCCAGCCCTGGTTACATGGTCCTCAGGTAGCTCTGGGCAGCTGGGCAGCTGCCATCCAAGGCTTTCCTGTGCTTGGGCTGGCCCTTGGGAAGCTGGAGGGCTGAGGGGACTGGGGGACTTCGAAGGCAGGCGCACAGAGCAGCCAGACCTGCCTGGGGGTGGGTCCGGCCATGCCACATGCCTGCCAACCCTGGTGTGGCTGAGGGGACTAGGTGCCACCATTTTGGGGTTGTGGATGCTTCCATATTTGAGGGTGTGGCAGTCAATTAGTATATTCCTGCCTTATTGGCTGTGGGCTCCATCATATTTGTGAAGGTGTGATGGTCAATTAGTATATTTCCTCTTTATTAGATAAGATTATATATATATATATATATATATAGAGAGAGAGAGAGAGAGAGAGAGAGAGAGAGTCCCGGTGCATGTAATTCCTGCACAGAATGGGTGTCCCTCAGTCCAGCCTGCAACCTCTCCAATCTGGGACTCCTCGAAGGATGTCCGACTGCCCGATGGGATCTGCCTTGATAACAGTTTTGAACAGTAAATTTTATAGTTGGGTTGTTGTGCCATGGAAAAGATAAGCAGCTGTTCCATAGTGAAAGAGCTGGGATAAGAATATAATTGGTTAATCCTTAAATTCAATATTCTTGCTACTATAATACTGATGTGATGCTATACAGGCCGCTTCAAGAGTTGCTCAAGTCATTTTGCTCTAAAAAATGTAAATTTAGTGAGTGCCTAGTAATTTCAGAGCAAGAAACTCCCTAGGTAAGATAGTTTTTCTAAGGCCTCTTCTAGAAATGTTACTAAGTTTTAAGCTCAATTAGTTCAGAAAAGCAATTTATAAAAGTAGTGCCACAACTTGACTATGTCCTATGCAGATACTAAGATAGAAACTCCTTTTCTAACCAGGAGGTGGGAGGGTGAGGAATATTTCCTGGAGACTCTTTCAATAATTGGCACCACTGTCCATGCGTTTGCTTAATCAGACACCTGGGAAACATTCTTGGCTCCTTCTCCTAAACTTCTCACATGCCACCAACTACCACTTCCTGCCACATTTAACAAACATTTTCCAAATCTGCTCTTTTCTCTCTATATCCTCTATCAATTTAAGTAGTTTTCAGGTTTAAAGACATTCTTATTGCTGAAAATACAATGAAAACATATACTAATGGAAATATATCAGGAGTTGGAGTGATATCAACAAACTATATCCTTGTTGCAATTGGAATTCTGCATTAAGAGAAGAAATAAAAGCAAACAAAACCCAGACATTACTTTTAATGCTGAAAAAAAAAATACTTTAATAGATATAACAAGTCTCCAGGCAAATGGACTTTCTAATATCAAACTCAAGAATTTGGTCAGCTTAACTTCTAGCTGCAACAGGATGAAGCTAAAGAGCCAGGTGGACTAAGTGGAGAAACGACCCTGAAGGGACAGAGCAGAATGTAAACATCCAAGAGAAAAGCATAAGGAAGGTGTGGTACTCAGTCCTGGGTTCCTGGCTCAGACTCATAATCAGATAAAGTGACTTCTTCCCAGAAAGGGCAGAGGGGAGTCTAAAAGCATCCACATTGGTAAATATCTCTCCACACAGAAGAAAACAATGGGAGTGGGAAATAAGAATTCCCCTCTACCAACATATTTAAAATACCTGGAAAATTGCCTGGTATATAGTAAATGCTCAAAAGTATCAGCTATTATTGTTCATTAATCTAACCCATCTTCTAATTTCTAGACATTTATAATTATTTTATATAGTGTATACACTTAAGTGAGACAAAATAAAGGTTTGAGTGGATATTATCTGAAAAATTCTGGTCAAAGAAACTTTTGCCTACAATATTCAATTTGCAAAGTATTTTCCAAAATTCTTAGATCAGCAATTTTCAACCAGTGTGCCGCAAGAATTTTAAAACATCTGCACAAATGTACTATTTGGGTCAAATGCAAATAATTAAGTGAAAGGCATCTAAATGTGCAACTCTTGTCATAATATAATTTCCTCTAATTATTTGTGTTTTGCTTAGCTTTCAATTTAACAAAACAGAAACTGAATAAAATCATTAAACAAAACAAAAAATCTGTACTCAAATAATGTTAGTCATACTTGAACCTCTGATTAAAGCACCTGAAGATTTAAAATAAAGTTTGGTTTTCTTTACAGTTTCAAAACGTTTTAAAGGGATAGTGGGGATTTGGTCAACCACAACTGCATAATTCCAAATAACTAATTACCATAACCCAATCTACTTTGAAAGGGCTGTTCATACATATATGGTCTTATTCAACTCTTCTCACCTGTAAAGGAGTTTGCAACAGTAATAGTAGTAACTTTGTTCACTAAAAATATAATTAAGCCATTAACTTATTTCATATATGACATTGCATTTCCTGCATTCTTTCGATTTTAAGTTCAATTTAACTTGGATTTAACAGTGAATTTCATGATAAACTCAGTTTTATTTTGATAAGTTATTATATGGTTTATTTGCCAGCACCCTCCTTTTATAAATTAAAAAATATGTCAAACACATAAAACCATAAAAATATTTTAACTGTATATTCACTGCTCATTTTTACTAGACTTTAATATGCAGCCATGTGTATTCTGTATTCCCAAGCAACTAAACCATAATGACTATAGCTGAAGTCCTCAGACATACTTCCTGTACCTCTTCTGTTCTCAACTGACCCAGCCATATCCCTGAATTTAGTTTTTCATGATTCTTTAATATACATGCACCCATAAACAATAAATAATATTGTTTTTCATATTTCCAAACTGTATGCAAAGGGCAACATACATCATCATATCATTTTGTAACCTGCTTATTTCCTTCATCAAGTCTGTTAGGAAGGGCAGGGGCATGAAAAGGTTGGTCCCACTCTCATGGGTGGTGGCTGAGATCATGGAGGGCTATCTCAGCTGTAAAGCCCTCCTCCCGGCCCCCTCCAAGGAGTGTAGGGTCTCAACCCCATACCAGCCCTGAGCAGCAGAGCGAGGAAGATGTGCCCACCCAACATCTGGTTATAAGAATTACGTTCAGCAGTCTTCGGTTGGCTATTCAGGGGGACTATGTTACATTTTAGTTGTAATTCCAGTTTGGTCCTGGGAGTAAGTGAATGTAACTTCCACCTACTCCACTGCTATCTTGGATCTCCTGGTCTATTTTTATACATTACATTTATATGTTCTTTATTATATAGCAAGTATTAATTGAATTTTAGAAAAGATAATCTAACATGACTTTAAAATTTGTATCATTTTTAACCAAAGGCTTTATTTGCAAATATATAGTATCTTTAAGATTCTTATTTTTGCAGTAGAAAAGATTATATTGTGTACAAGTTGTTTCATGCTAAATCTTAACTTATACTGATTTTTCACATAGGTAATACAATCTAATCTATCTCTGTGGCTCTTACACTATAAAGACCAGTGACTTTGAGATTGGAGTTACAGAATCTTTTCATCACAGCTGGCCAAAACATACATTTTAGACTGAGGAAAACATTTAAAATTAGTTTAATACCTTAATCTGCAGCTTGGCCTCTTGCAGTCGACCCTTCCATGAAGCTACAAATTTAAGGCTATCCACAGAACAGCCCATAGCCCTACAAAAGTAAAGCATCAATTCAGAAAGAAATAATATTCAGGAAGTAGACTATGAAGATAAATACATTTCTATTTATTTAAAATTAAAATATTTATAATGTGCAAGTAATAAAATATCTTAAGTCAGACTTCACACTAAGTTCTTAAAGTTAACAGGTTGTACAAATTCCTTGAGGATAGGGCCTTTATTATTTTATTTTTATATCCTCCATTTTGACCATCATCCTCAAATTCAGGCATATGATGGGTGTTGAATAAATGTTATTAGCTGAACTGAGATGTTTATAATGATCCTAAGGCATTATAAATTAAGATTCCCCTGAGTCACCAAACAACAACTAAATTTTATGCAATATATTTCTGGAAGTGTCTCTTTTCCCCCTCATTCTATCTTGTTAAAAATTATAGACTACATATTAGATGATAATCCAAATTTATTATTAAAAAATAACTTGATCTTAATCATCAAATATTGTTCCCTATCAAGAAGCCTGGTTAGCACTGTCCAACAGAATTTTCTGGAAAGATAAAAACATTTTCAAGCAGTTCAAAAATGGTAGCCACTTGCCGGGACCGGTTTGGCTCAGCGGATAGAGCGTCGGCCTGCGGACTGAAGGGTCCCGGGTTCAATTCCGGTCAGGGGCATGTAGCTTGGTTGCGGGCACATCCCCATAGGGGGTGTGCAAGAGGCAGCTGATCGATGATTCTCTCTCATTGATGTTTCTAACTCTCTATCCCTCTCTCTTCCACTCTGTGAAAAATCAATAAAATATATATTTTTTAAAATAAAAAAATTTAAAAAAAATTAAAAAAAAATGGTAGCCACTAGCTACATGTGGCTATTTGAGCACTTCAAATGTGGGTAATATGACTGAGAAGTTACATTTTAAAAAAATATTTAATTTTGATTCATTTTAATTTAATTAGCTCCATTTGATTTCTGCCTTCCATACTGTACACAAAAGGTCTAAATAAATGATCAAAAATTTTAAAGTTAAATTTTACCTTTTTCAATTCTAATAAACAAACAATTAAAAGCAATGCCTTTTAAACTAGTGGTAAGCTGTATTACTAAAGTTAAGTATTAGGAAATAAAACAACTATCTGGATTTAACAATTACTTTATTTCTTCCCAAGGGAATGTGATCAAAAGTGAATAAAGGGCCGAAACCGGTTTGGCTCAGTGGTAGAGCGTCGGTCTGTGGACTGAAAGGTTCCGGGTTCGATTCCGGTCAAGGGCATGTACCTTGGTTGCAGGCACATCCCGGGTAGGGGGTGTGCAAGAGGCAGCTGGTCGATGTTTCTCTCTCATCGACGTTTCTGGCTCTCTATCTCTCTCTCTTCCTCTCTGTAAAAAAATCAATAAAATATATTTTTTTTAAAAAAAGTGAATAAAGGTAAGTATAATTACCCTTGTGGACACACAGTTATTTCACTTTACTTACCTGGCAGTTTCTTGGCGAAGAGCATTGAGGAATGTGTCCGGGTGGAAGAGTTCTGATAGGTCAAGTGTATCCGAGAGAAGAGCCTGTTTTTCAGCTCTCTCTACCCAGCTCTAAAGAAGAAAAAAAGACACAGGCATACATTTAAAATTTTGTAAATTTGAAAGATAAATCTATTAACGGATTATTATGCAGAAGCCATTTTCATTCTGAAACGAATGCGGCTTCCAAATGGTCTGAGATGATGGGAGGACGGGGAGAGAAAGAATCCCCCTGCACATTATGAGCTGTTACAGTTCTGACATCATATCCATTCATCACAAAAAAAAGCTTCCTTACACAACTTTTTTCTTGGTACAGATCTACTCAAAATAAAGCCAAAAAATGAAAACTAATCTAAGATACAGTGCTGCAGTTTGGTTGGCAGGTGTCCTGTGACGACTCACCGCTCAAATGTGCAAGCTGGTCTAACTCGAGTCCTCAGGGTCCCCAAGTCCTGGCAATGCAAACTGAGCTAAGATTCCAGATCTAGGTTTGACAGTCAATTTGCCACTTTACTAGATCAAATATTAAAGTGGAGGATAATGTCAAGGAAGAAGTAGTTTTTTGTTAAATGGTGTTTTTAAGTACCCTGTTTCCCCGAAAATAAGACAGTGTCTTATATTAATTTTTGCTCCCAAAGATGCGCTAGGTCTTATTTTCAGAGGATGTCTTATTTTTCCATGAAGAAGAATACGGTACACATTTATGGTTAAATGAAAATAAAGGAAATTTATTACCTGTGTACGGTACGGTAGTACAGTAGTTGTCAACACAAACCAGACAAACTGTGAATCTTACAGTATCAAGAATTTACTCATTTATTCAATGACAATCATGTCATCATCTTCTGGAACATCATCATAACAATCCAATTCCTGAATTTCCTAGTGAATTTCTTGTGACTCCATTTCTTTCAGAATCAGTGGACCAAATCTCTCATGTTTAGCAATAGCACTGTCTTTAAATGAGTACTTCTTGTCAAGGTAGCCTGCTCGCAGTGCATTTGCAATGCAACTGTCAGAGATTTTCTCCCATGAATTCTAAACCCAAGTCACAACTTCTTGCAGTTTATGTTTCACAAAGTTTCCACACTTATTTCTCTCCATTCTATTTTCAATGTAGTCATTAATTTCCATGTGCAAATTGCGACCAGTTTAGGGTAAATTAATTTTCATTCTGAGACAGAGCCTAGGGGGGGGGCTTATTTTCAGGGGGATGCCTTATATTTCACTCAGAAGGAAACCTGCAAGTAGGTCTTATTTTCGGAGGATGTCTTATTTTCGGGGAAATGCGATAGTATTTTCTACTTATCTGCCATTTTGTAAATCAAATTACACTCTGTTTGGAGACATATACATAAAGTATATTTAATTAGCATAATAAAGATTGCCATTTGGAACAAATAAGAAAACAACAGGGGATTTTGTGCAACACTTATTATATGCTTTTCATGTGCTAGCCAATTTTATGCTTGCTACAACCCTGAAAATTAGTATTAATATGCCATTTCACAATGAGGAAATAGAGCTACGGTGAGCTTAAAGTCAGGCGCAAGGTCATATAGCATATAGTTAGTAAGTGCTGGAGCCGGGTAGTAAACTCAGGCAGCATTATGTGATTTGCTTTTCTATAATATTTTCTGGAGGTGCTAATGTGCCCTAAGAGATAGGTAGCTAACTGATGATTGCTGAATCAGTCTGTTGTTTCAAGAGATGATACCGTAAAAACATGCAGAATTCTCATTTACTAAGTAACTCATTATGCATGCTTTATAAACAGTCTGGGGTGGGGGTAAGAGGAATTGTGTCAATTTATCACAATGTAGAAAGTCTGTGTTTCATGTATTTTTTTAACACCCTGTTATCCACCCAAGCATTTATATCTGTCAGCCACGTCTAGAATGGGAGAAATTAAAATCACCAAAGCTAGAATATTTGTCTTTTATCTTAATGCATTTGATTAGATCTCCTATATTGTAGCAAAAATGTTCCTATGTCCTTCCAACCAGTTAAAATTATGATTTTAAGAATATGTAACAGACTTTAGAAATAGATCTGTTTAACAAAGCATAATTATTTCTTTGTGGATGTTATCCTTTATGATAATAACATTTTGTAAATATCTATTTTGTTTGTTTGTTTTAATCCTCACCCGAGGATATTTTTCCATTGATCTTTTAGAGAAAGTGGAAGAGATAGGGAAAGACAGAGAAAAACATTGATGTGAATGAGAGAAACACATTGATTGGTTGCCTTCTGCTTACACCCTGACCAAGGGCCCTGGCCGGGGGTGGAGGGAGGGGGCTGCAACCAAGGTACGTGCCCCCAACTGGAATTGAACCCAAGACCCTTTGGCCTATAGGCTGACACTCTATTCACTGAGCCAAACCAGCTAGGGCCCTAAGTATCTATTTTCAATTAAATAATTTGAAATTATGCATAGAAAATATTCCCTATGAAATAATTTCATTGTATTATCTGTCTTCTATTTTATTACCTAAACATAGTCAACAAATATGCTTGCATGAACTATTCTGATTGTGTGTAATATTTAAAACAGTTTAAAAAAATATTTACCCTATAAATATTTCAATTTACACTATAATTTACACTAAATTAATTTTGAATTCAAAAACTCCAAAAGAGCTTTTGCCAGGCTTGGATGTTCAAATTAATTAAAAATTAGAGTGTGGCTGATAATCAGATTTTTACTTCATTAAAGTTTGAATTAATATAATTATTTTCCACAAATAAGAGAATGAATTGAAAATATTAACACAGTGATAGATTGTTTATATGCTTATTGAAACATGTAGATAATATCATCCTTAATAGTTATGCAAATTTAAAAAGTAAAATATATTTTTGAAAAAAAAGCAAAGTAAGGCATAATAATGCTCAAATGTTAGTAAGTGTGCAAGATGAATAAAATTTTAGTAGAAATGTATACTATCTATATAATATATAAAAGCCTAGAATGGAAATTGTCCCCACGGGAGTTCGTCCAGGAGACTGATCACTCTTTATGATATGCACTGACCACCTGGGGGTGGTGTGGAACCAAGGCAGGCCCCAGCTGGCAGCCAGGGGAAGAAAGGCCCTGATTGGCCCTGATCTCTGGCCAGGCCTAGGGACTCTACCTGTGCATGAATTTCATGCAGCGGGCCTCTAATTTACTATAAAAATAAAATGCATTCATAAACTGATTCTATCTTACTTTGTTTGAATGCTCTGTGTTCTTTGGGAGGAAAAATATTTAAGGCAAATAAGTAATTTAGGTAATTATTGTTTTCAATGTCTTTTATATTCCTGCAACATTTTTACAGAATTTATCCTATCTAATAAAAGAATAATATGCAAATTAACCATCACTCCAAAACACAAGATGGCTGCCCCCATGTGGTCAAAGATGGATACCCCATGTGAACACAAGATGGCTACCACAAGATAGCCAGCAGGGGAGGGAAGTTGTGGGCGATCAGGCCAGAAGGGAGGGCAGTTAGGTGTGACCAGGCTGGCAGAGGAGGGCAGTTGGGGGCAAAAAGACCAGCAGGGGAGGGCAGTTGAGGGGACCCAGGCCTGCAGGAAAGGGCAGTTGGGGGCAACCAGCCTGAAGGGGAGGTAGTTGGGAGGTACCAGGCCAGCAGGGGAGAGCAGTAAGGGGTGACCTGGCCTGTAGGGAGGGCAGTTGGGGGTGACCAGGCTGGCAAGGAAGGGCAGTTAGGGGTTAACAGGCCTGCAGGGAGGGCAGTTAGGGGTGACCAGGCCAGCAGGGGAGGACAGTTGGGGCAATCGGGATGGCAGGGGAGCAATTAGGTGTTGTTTGGTCATTTGGGAGTGCTTAGGGGGTGATCAGGCTGGCAGGCAGAAGCGGTAGGGGCAATCAGGAAGGCAGGAGGCAAGCAGTTGGGAGCCAGCAGTTCTGGATTGAAGAGAGATGTCTGACATCCCTCAGGCGTCGGTCATCCCTCGAGGGGTCCCAGATTGGAGAGAGTGCAGGCTGGGCTGAGGGACACTCCCCCTCCATGCACGAATTTCATGCACTAGGCCATGGAGTTTAGTATACATTTATGGGCTTAAGAATCTGAGAATAAATTCATCAAGAATTAAAATCTAATTTATCCAAAATAAAAATAATACAGTTAGTTGTTTTCACTACAGTAAAAAAAATAATAATAATAATAAATAAATAAATAAATAAATAAATAAATAAATATTATTAGCATGTTAATAACTCAGAGTATAACAAGCTTTTCAATTTACTGCATGAATAGATGGCAATAAACTGTAGTTCATGAGCAAGGTAAATTATCTGGAATTATACTGGAATTGAAACTTCAGAATCATTATACAAATAAAAGATTTCTTACTAAAGTTTGTTGTACTAACTTCAAGAAATAGTGAGCATACTACTATAGATTTGCCAAACCTCAAGTTTCATTTTTTCCTAAACTCAAACCTGGTTTATATTATTAGTATTTACATCTTGTGCATTAATTACTTTTACTAATTATATTATCTAAACCTAGGAGAAAAAGTGATCCCCCCTTCCCTCAGTTTAGTCTTTTGAGTTTCAATCTTAATTCATCTTTGAGTAGACTTCTGAGATGAATGAAAAATCTGTCTGGAGTTCAAGAGAACAAGATGGAGTTGAAGCAGTTTCCTGGAGCTCTAATCATTTTGATTATATAGTCCTTAAAAAACAATTTCTTGCCTCATGTACTCCATTAATAAGGTGACCTTGCCTACCAATTTTAGAGAACTGTTTTAAAACATGTTGTGAATACAGTGTAGTTAAAATTCTATCCACTAGTGGTTGGCTGTCCATTTACATTGACTTTAATTCCTCATAGCATCACCCAATTTTTACTTGTTTTGTGGTTTGACTTTTATTTAGCTAAATTACTATCAAATTTTCATTCTGATATATTCTTTGACCCAAGAGTTACTTAAAAGCAGGTATTTAATTTCCAAATATTTGAAGCCTGCACCCTCTCCAATCTGGGACCCCTCGAGAGATGTCCGACTGCCTCTTTAGGTCCAATCCCAGTGGACATCCCTAAACGAGCAGTTGGATATTCCTCTCACAATCCAGGACTGCTGGCTCCCCACTGCTTGCCTGCCTGCCTTCCTGATTGCCCCTAACTGCTTCTGCCTGCCAGCCTGATCACCCCTAACCACTCCTCTGCCATCCTGATTGATGCCTAACTGCTCCCCTGCCAGCCTGTTTGTGCCTAACTGCACTCCCCTGCAGGCCTGGTCTCTCCCAACTACCCTCCCCTGCCGGCCATCTTGTGATGGCCATCTTGTGTCCACATGGGGGCAGCCATATTTGACCACATGGGGGCAGCCATTTGTGTGTTGGAGTGATGGTCAATTTTCATATTACTCTTTCATTAGATAGGATTTTCTATAAATTGTTATTTATTTCTAACTTATTTTTTTTTAAATCATAGAGCATATTTTCTGTGGTTTACATATATTTAGATTATTCCATACTAGCTTGATCTATGTGTAGGTCTACTGTGATAAATTTCTGTGTACTTAAAGAGAATGTGTATTCTCCTGTTATTGGTTATAAACCATACTAATAAAAGGGTTCTATGCTAATTAGACCAGACATCTTCCGGATATCCTTCTGGACAAAGCCACAGTGGTGGGGGCTAAGGCAAAAAGGTGGTTAGAAGTGATCAGGCCTGCAGGGGAGGGCAGTTAGGAGCGATCAGGCTGATAGGGGAGGGCAGATAAGGGGATGATCAGGCCAGCAGGAGCAGTTAGGAGCAATCAGGCTAGCAGACAGAGGCCGTTAGGGGAAGATCAGGCCAGCAGGGGGGCAGTTAGAGGGTGATCAGGCCAGAAGGGAAGCAGTTAGGGGGAGATCAGGCCAGCAGGGGAGCTATTAGGGGCGATCAGGCTGACAGGCAGAGGCAGTTAGAGGTGATTAGGCAGGCAGGTGAGCGGTTAGGAGCCAGCAGTCCCAGATTGTGAGAGGGATGTCTGACTGCCGGCATTCAGATATCCCCTGAGGGGTCCCGAATTAGAGAGGGTGCAGGCCAGGCTGAGACCCCACCCCCATGCATGAGTTTTGTGCACGGGGGCTCTAGTTTATAATAATAAAAGGGTAATATGCTAATTAGACCGGATGTCCTTCCAGACAAAGCCAGGTTCAGAGGGAAGCTAGCCTGCATCCCAGGTGCCTGCAGGTGGCTGGAAGGAAGCCAACCTGGGTCATGGGTGCCAAAGGAAAGCCAGTGCCAGCAACCTGGGGAAGGAAGGCCTACTCAGGCATGAATTTCATGAATCGGGACTCTAGCGTTCTATAAATACCATATAAATTAGCTAAAAATGTCTCCAGACCCATCCATACTGTCTCAAAGGGTAAGACATCCTTCCTTTTTCAGCTGTATAGTATTCCATTGTATAAATGTATCTCAATTTTTAAAAAAAAAAAAATCAACTCATCCACTGATGGGTATCCAGGCTATTTCCAGATCTTAGCTATTGCAAATAATTCAGCTATAGGGATGTATATATTCTTTCTTATTGGTATTTTGGAATTTTTAGAATATATTCCTAGAAGTGGAATCCGTGGTTCAAATGGAAGTTTCATTTTTAATTTTTTGAGGAAACTCCATAATGTTTTCCATAGTAGTTGAACCAGTCTACATTCCCACCAGTAGTGTACTAGGGTTCCCAGTTTCTTCACATCCTCACCAGCTCTTGTTCTTTATTGATGACAGCAATTGTGACAGGTGTGAAGTGATATCTTGCTGTGTTTCTAATTTGCATTTCTCTGGTGATTAGTGACTGAGAATTTTTTCATATGTCTCTTGGGCATTGTATGTCCTCTTTGGAGAAGTGTCTATTCCCATCCTTTGCCCATTTTTTAATTGAATTGTTTGTCTTCCTTTTGTTGAATTGTATGAGTACTTTATATATTTTGCAAATTAACCCCTTTTTAGATGTATCACTGCCAAATATGTTCCCCAATATAGTAGGTTTCCTTTTTATTTTGATGGTGGTTTCTATTGCTGTGCAGAAGCTTTTTATTTTGATGTAGTCCCATTTGTTTTTATTTTCTTCTTTGTCTCTCTTGCCCTTAGAGATGTATCTGTGAATATTCTGCTACATAAGATGTCTGAGATTTTACTGCCTATGTTGTCTTCCAGGAATTTTATGTTTTCATGGCTTATATTTAAGTCTTTTACCCATTTTGAGTTTATTCTTGTGTATGGTATAAGTTGGTGGTCTAGTTTCATCTTTTTGCATGTGTCTATCCAGTTTTCCTCCACACCATTTATTGAAGACATTGTCTTTACTCCATTGTATTAATTGCTCCCTTTGTCAAATATTAATTGAGCATAATGGCTTCGGTTAACTTCTAAGGTCTCTGTTCTGTTCCATTGGTTCATATATGTGTTCTTGTGCTAGTACTAGGCTATTTTCATTGCAGTGGCTTTACAGTATAGTTTGACATTTGGTATTGTGATCCCTCCAACTTTGTTTTTCTTTTTCAATATTGCTCTGCTATTTGGGGTATTTTTTGGTTCCAAGTACGTTTTTGGAGTATTTGTTCTAGTTCTGTGAAGTATGTGTTTGGTATTTTAATAGGGATTGTGTTGAATCTTTAGATTGCTTTGGGTAGTATGGACATTTTAATGATGGTAATTCTTCCAGTCCTTGTCTATAACTCCCTCCCTCTATTTCTTTTTCCAATATCTTATTTTACCTCCTTGGTTAAGTTTATTCCTAGGTACTTTTTTTTTTTTTACAATGGTAAATGGAATATTTTTTTTTCCAGTTTCTGAGAGTTCATTATTGGTGTATAAAAATGCCATCAACCTCAGAATGTTGATTTTGTATTCTGCTACTTTGCATAATTCATTTATTAAGTATAGTAGTCTCCTGATGGAGTCTTTACAGTTTTCTATGTGTAGTATCCTGTCATCTGCGAATAATGATAATTTTACTTCCTCCTTTCCAATTTGAATGATTTTTTCTTTCTTTTCTGATCACTGTAGCTAGGACTTCCAGTACTATGCTGAATAAGAATGGTGAAGATGGACATCCTTGTCTAGATTCTGTTCTTAAGTTTTTTTCCCATTGAGTATGTATGAGGTTAGCTATAAGTATGTCATATATGACTTTTATTATCTTGAGGTATGATCCCTCTATTCCCACTTCGCTGAGAGCTTTTATCAAAAAAGGGTGTTGTCTTCCAGTTTGTATATATGCACCCCATGTTCATAGCAGCTCAATTTACAATAGCTAAGATTTGGAAACAGTCCAAGTGCCCATCAGCAGATGAGTGGATAAAAAAGCTGTTACATTTACACAGTGGACTACTATGTAACTGCAAAAAACATGGAAAGCTTAACATTTGCAACAACATGGATGGACCTGGAGAGTAAATACTATGCTAAGTGAAATAAACCAGTCAGAGAAAGATAAGTATTACATGATCTCACTCATATGTGGAATCTAATGAACCAAATAAACTGATGAACAAAATAGATCCAGAGACATAGAACCATGGAACATACTGATGAATTTCAAATAGAAGGTGGGAATGGGGAAGGGGGAGGAATTAACTGGGGAACTTACATGTATATTAGAGGTCCTGTGCACAAAATTCGTGCATGAGGGGTGTCCCTTAGCCTGGCCTACACCCTCTCCAATCAGGGACTCCTCAGGGGATGTCTGACCGCTGGTTTAGGCCTGATCCCTGTGAGGATGTTCCCTCAGCCCAGCCTATACCCTCTCACAATCTGGGACTGCTGGCTCCTAACTGCTCACCTGCCTACCTGCCTGCCTGATTGCCCCTAACCCCTTTGCCTGCCAGCCTGATCATCCCTAACCACTCCCCTGCCAGCCTGATTGACACCTAACTGCTCCCCTGCCAGCATGATTATCCCCTACTGCCCTCCCCTGCCAGCCTGATTATCTCCAACTGTCTTCAACTGCTGGCATGATCACCCACAACTGCCTTTCCCTGCTGGGCTGAGGAGACTGGGGGATTCTGGCTGAATGCGGTGGGGATGAGGGGACTTGGAGACTGAGTCTGGATGAGGCTGGGTTGAGGAGACTAGGGGACTGAGGCTGGATGAGGCGGGGCTGAGGGGACTGAGGGACTGAGGCTGGATGAGGCAGGGCTGAGGGACTGGGCGCTGCCATCTTGTGGCTGTGGGTGCCACCATTTGTGAGGGCATGACAGTCAATTAGCATATTCCCTCTTTATTAGATAGAATTATCTGGATTGGCAAAAATATTTATCAAAAATGTCAAAATAGTGGGGGAAAAACCCAACCCAAATTTTTAACAAAATTGGTAAGGAACAACAACAACAAAAAAATCTCACCCAAATTAATGAGATAATGAAAGCAATCAAGCATAAATAGTAAACATAGATACTTATGAAATTGAAATCATGGTACACATTTCTCATTGCTTTAAAAAAGTGGCTATGATAAACCTTTTAAGAAGAACAAAGTCTGACCATGTGGTTTAGTAATGAATGAAAATTCAGGGACAAATTAACATCTAATATGAATTTGGTAAGAGCATGATGGATACCTAGAAGGCTTACTTCTTTTAACTCTATAACGTCCACCGGTCTAATTTTAAAAATCAGAACTGCTCTCTAAATGGTTTCTGTTAATGATCCCTCACACTGTATAGTTGACTAAAAACCAAACCAAAAACCAAAACTGAGACAGGCTAGTAAGATTACAGACCATTTTCAAGACACAAAATACAAAGAATTTTGTGGATCCTATATTCAAGGTTCTTTCTAGCAAACCTATTACTGAAATACATTTTCCTAAACTATTGTAATGCATACAAATAGCTATCAACAAAGTGAATGTGTACAGGATGCAACCTATCCATGTTTCTTTCTCACATTGATGTTTCTCTCTCCCTTCCTCTCTCTAAAACCAGTAAAACATCCTAAGGTAAGGATTAAAAAAATATGGCTGCATGAACCAAGGAAAGCCATGAAGCACTATTTTTAAAATAAGGGCAACAACATAGCAGATATTACTAACAGAATCACTCTTTGTAATCTAGCTAGAACCTGCTGATTCTTTAAGAAACAAAACTCGTCATAAGAGTAAGTTTAAGTATTCTCTGCATATTTTCTGCGGTAAAGACCCACTTATCATGCTAGTCCAGGAGGAGGATGAAATTGCTATGCAAGTGATGAAAGCTGAGATGCAGATAAAAATTCAGGGAAGATTTTGTTATGTTGAAAGCCAATTATATTGCCATACTATCATATTTCTAGAACCAAGATTTATCTTCTGTGAACAGTACAAATAGCATGGTTTATGGGATCATAGACCATAGACTACTGTTTAGTATTCTAAATGTGCAAGGTAGTTGACCATAGGCAGAATTTACTAGCTCACAGTGTTGAGAAATTATTGTTTCTGTATAAAATTTGTTGCCTAAAATTATGTGATACTACTGCTACAGTAATACCTATATTTTACTGGATAAAACTGCAGATATATATGGCAAGTTCATTTTATGACTATAATAATCCAGTTTAAAGTTTGGCTGTATATTAATCTTAAATCTCAGGTTTTGGGCCATGATGTATTTTTCTATGCAATTCCAATATTAATATACTTTCTATTTATAGTATCTATCACCTTCGCTACATATAGAGATTCCTGTTGGCAAGAATCTGTTTTCTTCTCTGCTGTAAATTTCCAGCACTTTGACAGGTGAGTGACACATAAGAAAAGCTTAATAAAATATTCGCTGAATGAATGAATGAATATATAAATAAAATACATCTATAGATCTAGCTGAATATAGTATGTAAAATAAAGATAATGGGGGTTTTAGACCAGATACAGACTGCTTTTCCAATTCTGTTGTAAATATTTTTATGAATGATTTTATTGAGTATCTACTACGTGTAAAATACTGTACTGAGGACTGTGAGAGTTACTAGGGGATGAATTGGGGAAATAGTTTTCTTTTTCAAGAATGCAAACAACTGTAGAATCTTTAAAAATAGAGTAAGACACCTCAGATAAATAAATAAATAAATAAATAAATAAATAAACTGTAATTTAAATAAGATAAAACTTTGAATCTTAAGACAAAATAAAAATCTTCAAATGTTAGATTGCAGAGTAGGGTATAAACCAGAATTTTCATCGGATAGATTTAGATACGTAGAAGCTAAAATCTCAGAAATATATCATAGGTACTATAGATTCATCTTAGGAGGTTAAATCATGATGACTGGGAAACATGTAATAGATTTATGTCAGTTTGCTTGAGAATAACTCAAAAATTGACTGAATCATTCATTCATTCAACAGAAATCTATTGAAAAACCTTCTTGTGCAAGCCAGTGTTCCGCACTTTTGAATAGGACAGTGAACGGACAAAAATCTCTGCCCTTATGAAGCTTCCATTTTAGTGGAGGAATACAGAGAAGAATAAATAAAGTTAAATGTATAGAATAATAGAAATTTGGGCTATGAAGGAAAGTGAAGGAAAGAGGATAAAAGAACCAAAGAAGGGGCAGGATACAATTTGAAATAGGATGATCAAAGAAGGCATCACTGAGAAGGTCATGTGTGAGCCACAACCTGAAGGAAGTAAGAAAACTTCCTGCCGGATTTCTGGGGAAGTGCATTCCAGGTAGAGGAAACTGCAAGGCTAAAGTTCTTAATAGGGCGTGTGCCAGGCTGTTCACTGAATAGCAAGGACACAGTACATGAGCAAAAAGGAGGAGAGGAAATTAAGAGGGGTAATGGTCTGAATCTTAATTTAAGTTGTACATTTTTTGTTAAATGCATGTGCTAAGAAGTCAGGGAGAAATTTTCTAAAGAGGTGATATAATCTGACTTATGCCTTAATCAGACTGCTCAGTTGAGAACTAATCAAAAAGGGGACACGGTTAGAAGCAAGGCCCAGTTAGGCAGCAGCGGCATTAATAATGACTCCAATCAAGGGAGTAAGTAGCAGTGGAAGTGGTGAGAGATATCTCTGAATATGTTTTGAACATAAAGGCAAGATTTTTTTCTGGTAGAATGGATGCATAATACTCAGAAGAGTTTACAATGGTTCTAAGACTTCTGGCCCCTGCCACAGAAAGG
Organism: Pipistrellus hanaki; assembly: GCF_964339955.1. Lineage (NCBI taxonomy): Eukaryota > Metazoa > Chordata > Mammalia > Chiroptera > Vespertilionidae > Pipistrellus > Pipistrellus hanaki. Next base: position 14,622,592 of record NC_140511.1, on the reverse strand, counting down.
ATAGAGCTGTCATTTACTTTTCTCGGTATAGTTTGGGTAGTACATGTGTCTTGGGTGGAGTTCAGTTTGAGATGTTTATTAAACATCCAGAGTGAAAATACTGAGTATACACCAGAGTTAGGAGAGAGCTATAAAGCTAATGATAATCAAAGTTAGATGGGATTCAACGTTGTGAGGTCACTATGGAAGGAGTACAGGTAGAAAGAACCAGAGGACTGTGCTTTATAAAATCCAACATTACAGATGATGGAGAAGAAAAGCCAGTGAAGTACACAGATAAGGAGAAAACAGAAGTGTTTGGTGACCTGGAGGCCAACTTATAAAAAGGATTTGGGGGGAGAAGGTGAAAGCTACAGTTTGATAAAAACCCCAGCATTTTATCATGAAAGGACACTTCAGTGTGACTCCTCTCATTTTCCATATAATTTTCATAAACTATTTAACTACTCTTGAATTTGATATTTTATTTTTACCATCTTTAAAACTAGAAATAATATCCACCTCATGTTATAAATACTACTATATTTAATGTAAAGTGCATATATGCCTGACATCCAAAATGTGCTGTTCTTACAAATGTTTCTTTTTCTCCTTCTGTACTTCACTGGTTCGCTTAAAATTGTTGAATATATGTTTGAAGTGGTGTATTGAAATAAAAAAAAAATTCTCGGAAGCTCAAATTTAAGTAACTACCATATTTTACTGCTATGGAAGTAAGAAGAGCAATAAATATGAACCCCAAAACAGCATAATGACACACATTTCTGATTTAGAAATGCTAGTCTGGCTCCTTAGAGATTGTCAGAGTTCAAGAGGAAGAAGTAAGAGCTAGAGGCTCACATAATTTTTCCTTCAGTTTCTTTGAATTGGGCAATAGAAGTAAAATGCAATGTAAAAAGAGTTTAAAAAGCAGTCTATGTGGCTAAGGTAACGATAAAAATTTTAACAGACATTCTAGAAACTGCATATTAATTTGAACAAAAAACAGAAAGCAGCATCTAAAAAGAATCTTAGGAAAACACAAATGACGGAGTGTAGGGGCTGATATTTATCCTTGGGGAAAATCTGCTTCCCAGCATTACAAAGTGGGAGGGATTTGAAGGAAGTAGCACAACAGCCCCTGCTGGTACAAGGGGTACTGAGCCAGTGATACCGAGTGCCCTGAACACAGGCCTACTGCACTCAGCTCAGGCCCTGCAGGGCCTACCTGGGAACAGTGGATATAAGGAGACAACCTGGGTGATTCTAGGTGCAGAACTACTGCTATTTGTCCTATAGCACTGCACGTCCTTCAGCATTTTAATTGTTACTTATTCAGTGGCCTTTCTTCCCTGATAAATTGTAAGGATAGTTCATGTGTCATGGTGAATAGCATTTACTAATAACAACAGCAACTAACTCTATTTATTGCTTCAATCTCCCCAGGCTTCAAGGTCCCTAATGGTTGATATAAACAACAAGGACCCATCATAAGAAGGAAGGATGGCAGGATGTGGTACTATGTAAATGTACCAACCACTGTCTGGCTTGAGCTGGGGAAAAAAAAAATTGAGTAGACTAAATTTTAAAATGAAAAACATGGACCCTAAGCAGAAACCCAATCCAAAAAAAAAAAAAAATGATCATAAATACTGGGTCTGTTTAGCATACTCAACTCTGTGTAACAGAACAGAGTATAAAAGAACTCACATTTAATTAACTAACTAACCAAGAATTAAAAACAAGAATATACTAATAAAACTTATAGTCTGAAATATTAATAGTTTCATATTTAAGCATGTTGCAGGCAATAACAATTTCAGTTCCCCTTTTGCCAGCCTCAATCATAGGAATGCAGCAGATGCTGATGGCTAACAAGGCCTGCAACTTCCTGTCCCCAGATATTAGCAATAAAACCCTCAGAGAGAGAAATATGCCAGATGCTGACACACACAAAAGAAAACATCAAAATCACTCAACAGCTGGAACATGAAACTATAAGTTGCCAAATTCTTTAGTTCCCTGCTTCCCACAATCTCCCTATAAAAAAGTCCTTTGCCTACCCAGATATTTTAAGACTAGAGGCCCCTTGCAGGAAGATTCCTGAAAGAACAGGGCTTCCTGTGGCCAGAGCAAAACAGAGAAGGGAGTGAAGGCCGCTTTGGTCAACCCTTAGTTTCAGTTACAACTGGGTACTGGAGATGAAGATCTATGAATCCTAGCAAAGAATCAATTCATGAGCTAGGCTGAAACAAAAACTGGAGATGGAGAGTCAAGGTGTCGAACTGTGAAAATTTGAGAATATGAAGACAGAGAAAACAATAGCAAATGCTGGCACCATAAGATTTATGAACTGGATACAGGACATGCTGAAATTTTAAATGATCAACACAGAAGAATCAGCATATAGGGGGAAATGGGCTATAGGAGCTATTCTGCAGCCCAACAGAAAAACAGAGTGTGGAAATCAGGAACCAAAGAAACTTTCATAGGATGTTATTTCTGAAGAAAAGGCAGAAGCATTTGAAGCTGGGAAAATAATTCCAGGATTATAATAGGAAATAATCTATCTAGTCATTTATTTGTTCATTCCTTAATTTATTCATCTATTAGCAGACTGTATACTGGGTATTGGAAATACAGTGAAGAAAGAAAACATCTTGCTCTAAAAGATCTTATGCAGTGGAGATTATAGAATACAAAACTCTTTGGCTGAGATTCCTTGAGTATCTAAGGTTTCTCTGGCTTTTCTCTAAAGTACCAGCATTCAGAGGAGAGTCTTAAACCTTATACCAACTAACATTCTATCCAAATTGGGAAATGATCCTTCTAACACATAAACTGATTTCCCTCATTAAAATCCTGCAATGGTACCCTTTTGGCCTTAGGATCAAATATAATTCCTTAATATATTGTCTTGGCTTAGCCCTTCCTGCCCCTCCAGCTTAATCTTCGAATCTCCCTTGCTTCCCCCTTGTCACTCTCTCTGCTCTCATTTTACTTACTTGAAAGCACAAGACTTCTTCTTGACTCAGGCCTTTCTCTTGTTTGGCACATTTTTCCCTCTTCCTCCCTAGGTCTATTTCTACTGAGTTCTCCACTTAAGCCTCACTGCCCTGCTCCCAGGTAGGTTAGGTATGCCTGTTATGTGCTTCCTTTCTCAGGAAGTTTGTTTTTATTCAGTTGTTTATCTCCTGTGATAAACTCTAAGAATAGCTCCTTGCGACATGATGTATATTTATTTTGTTTATCATTCTACATTCAGTCACCTCAGCACAGTGTTTGACACCAAGATAGGAACTATGGTAAATCAATTTAGTAACCACGACATCTCCAGTACTTTATTCAGAGCATAGCATAAAGTAGCTGTTTACAAAATTTTTGACTCAATGAATAAATAAATGAATGCCACCTGTAATCCCAGTCAGGCTCACCTTATTTGTACAAAACCTCTATCATGAACAGGCACTATGCATGACACTCTCAGTAGCTTGCTCTGTTTCCCTATATATTATGCCTTAAAATGAAAGGCTCTGGGATTTTACACTTTGACTGGAACTGGGCTCAAGCTGCTGTGTACTTGTTTGGATTCAGTCAGATCCTTATCCTATATAATAAAGAGCTAATATGCTAATTAGATGGGCCAGTGGAATGACCAGTGGTGGGGGGCAGGGCCATGGAGCCGCAAGGCAGCCTGGGCCCTGAGGCAGCTGGGCTGCGTGGGCCGAGGCAGCCTTGCATGAATTCCGTTCACCGGACTTCTAGTACTTTCATAAAAACCCCAAAGCAGCCATTCTTCTTTAATAATAGGACTTCTAATTTTCCCTTCTACCATGCTCTCATTCTTTTCTTTCACACCTAAGTAGCTACATTGCTCCTCTAAACATCACAAGCTGCTCCGATGTGTATCTATGAAACAGAGAAAGCACCTTGAAAACAAAGCTCCTAGCAGGCCCTGAAACAGAGGGCAAGTGATTCCCAAACTTATAGCTTAACCTTAGGGAAATAGATATCTTTGAATATTTATAATTGAAAAAATATTAGGGTATGAAAACTAAATATAAAAATAACCTTAAGGTGATAGAAATAATGAATATTACATATTCCCCACTTGGAAAGATAGAAAGTAAGCTATGAGTAAGCCTGAAAGTTATTGGAGGGTTAGGAGGTATGTCACATTACAATAAAGGCTATGGCTAGAAAACTTTTAAGAAAATTACACTGCAGAAAACTTTTTAGTTTTGATGGCCATTATTCAATATATTCAATATAAATAATCATGTCAGAAAAAACATAAAAATTTATGTAAAATTGTTTTCAATATTAATTTCAGTATCAACAATACATCATTATATACACATAGTATAAATATCAAGTGAACTTAAACACACGGTGTAATATAGGATGCTATTTGCAGCAAATAAAAGTTTTTGCCCTTTATAAAAATAATTTAAAGCAAACAGTGCTGACATATATATGAAGTTATAAATTACCATATCTGTGCAATTATAACATACCAAGACCTTCAGAGAATTTCTATATTCTTCTAAGAATACCCATCAATTATTTGCCCTTCCTCTCTGACTTCTCCATTCTCCTTCATTTCCTTCCCTCCCATCTTTTGGCATTTATTGAAAGATGATGTCCAGGCATATACACAGCAGATGGAAAGAAAAGTAAATCGGAGTCCCTGGTTCTTCCGTACCTGCTAATTTTAACTTCATTTTCATGTCCCGTAACTTTTCCTCCAAAAATACAACTTAAGAAATTGGTTTTACTAGAAGCCTAACAAACATTCAGATGAGTCCTGATGGGATCCTTTGATGGGGCCAGGACTCATCTGAATGTTTGTTAGGCTTCTAGTAAAACCAATTTCTTAAGTTGTATTTTTGGAGGAAAAGTTACGGGCTGGCAGGATAGAGTATGAAGAGAGGAAAAGATGTAAATACAGAGAAACAACAAAACAACCCTTGGTAGAAGTATCTAAACAGATGAGAACAGATGGAATCAAGCTCTGAGACTGAGCCTTCAGTGGCACAAGGTCAACTTGCTTTGTATTAGAATGGAAGTGAGAAGGGTGGGTTCAAATTAGATGGGAAGAAGTGCAGGGATTTTCAGGTGGTCACAGTGCACAGCTTGCATTTTCTCTGTAAAGGGAAGGTGTTCTGCTTAGGAAGAGGGGAGGCAGCATGGGGGTCTTCAAAAAAGTAATGAAGGATTGGAACAGTCACTGTGGAAAACAGCAGTGGGGCTCAGGGTACACCCAACGCTCAACACTTCCTATCTGAAGTTTCACTAGCAGAGCTCGGCAGCTGGTAGGCTAACAGCATAAATGTACTCTGACAGTCTCAGCACTGACAGAGACTGATCCAAGTTGTATGTGTTTTCAGGAAAGATAAAGCATGGAGGAAAATCAATTAGGGTCCTTGGAAGAGACTGGTTCAAGTATGGACTGTGATTCCATGCTGAATGGGGTGGATCAGAAAGAAAGAGAGACTGAGAGAACACTGAGCAGGAGGGTCTGGAAAGTCTAAGGCAGAGAGAAAGTAAGAGGGAAATGTTCGTGTGGTAAAGGAGGGATATGTACCTTTGAGGGGTTCAGTGACGCAGCACAATGAGTGATGACAAGGTTAAAGATGTTGACAGGAGTGTGCACGCCTAACAAAAGCATGAATGAAGACTGCTGCACCCGGAAGGACACTAATTAAGTCACTCATATGATAGTAGAAGTTGACGGGATTAAAAAAGGCTATTTGTGAAACAGTTGCCACAGCAGAGGATGAAGTACTCAGACATCAATGCAAAGCCACAGGCATGCACCAACCAACTTGCACCATTTATTATTATTAAAATGAAATCACTCTTCTTCCCTCTATATCATCCCTTGTTCTATTGAATTTTCCTGCAGTTCCCTAATTGGATCACTCTGGAAAAAAATTGATCGATTTCAGGGGGGGGAAAAAAGAAAGAAAAAGCAGTTCTCTATTGGGGAGGGAGAGGGGTGAGAAAGAGAGGAATAACATGCCCCAAAGGAAATCAGTCACAGTTATAAATCAGTTTCAGTTATTCTCTGTACAATCCATCTGTATTATAGATTTTTCTCTAAATCCTCAAAAATTATGAAAAGACACATAAGCAGAAAGAATACACTTAAAAATGTTATATAAAATAACAAATGAAAAAATAAAAAATGGTTCTTTAGGTACAAAATCATAATATTTTCACTAGTTGCTAGCAAAAAGTTATCTCAATATGTATGTGCATAATACAATAACTGCACAGTCATACAACAGAGTTATTAAGTAATTTCGTCTTACCTGTATTGCAAGGGCACGAGACACGAGCCCTCGGAGGTACTGTAAAGGGTCTTCCGGGCCTTCCCACTTGCTCTGCCATGTGAGAGGACACTGCAATTTAAAAGGGGCCCAAATTAAGTTTATATAAACAATATTGCATATCTTCAATAGCCAAGATCTGGAAGCAACCTAGCTGTCTATAGACAAATGAATGGATAAAGAAGTTGAAATATTCAGACATAAAAAAGAATGAAATCTTGTCATGTTCGACAACATGGATAGTCCTAAGAGTATTATGCTAAGTGATAAAAGTCAGACACGTAAACAGCAAATACAATATATATCATATTAACTTATATGGAAAACCTAAAAAATACAAATAAAAGCATCTATCTATATAATAGAGGAATATGCAAATTAGCCGGACGCCTAGTTCGGTAACATCACGACCGAACAGCAGAGACCTGAGGCTGCATGGCGCCTGGCCAGGGCAAGGGACCTCAGGCTGTGCCCCTCGCCCAGTGGGGCTTGACAGGAGACCTCAGGCTGTGCCCCCTTCCTGGTAGAGCTTGACAGGGGACCCCAGGCCACACCTCACACAGCGGGGCTTTAAAGGGACCTCCGGACATGCCCCCCTTGCTCCGGGATCGGGCTGGGAGACCTGAGGCTGCGGCCCCCACCTGGAGGGGCTTGATGAGGGAGGGGTAGGCTGGGCCTGGGTCTCACCCAATGAGGGTGGAACCAGCGAGGTCTGGGTCTACCGAGTCTTCAAAGTGCGTGAGGGTGGTGGGCAGGGACTTGACTCTAGGTCCCATAGCGTGCCTCAGACTCTGACAGGAGAGAGATTTTCATATACATTTTACTAATTTTCTTTCATCTCTGACACTTCCATTATAGAGAAAGGACAAATAGCAATATTAAAATATTTTCTTTAATTAATTCCCTTTTAACGTGGACGAATTTCATGCACTGGGCCACTAGTCTATATTATAAAAGGCCTGTGGCCATAGCACCGTATGTTGTAATGACCAAACCTCTGGTCACCCGGAGGTGCATTGAGGGGTCTTGAGGCGCAGCAGATCTGAGGTCTGGGGTCCTGCATTGTGCGCCAGGTCTGGGGTCTGGGACCTCGCTGACCAGAGGGTCTGGGGTCTCATGCAATTTTGGCTCACAGGGTGCAGCACACAGGCTCCGAACACAGCAAGGCTGGGGCTGGCGGGAGGGGGCACGGCGAGGTGTGTGCAGATGCGTGGAGCTGCACATGTGGCGAGGTGCACACAGGTGGGCAGGGCTGCAAGCACAGCTAGGCACGTGAGGGTGAGCAGGGCCACTCGATTTCATGTGCTGGGCTTCTACCCTGTTTCCCCGAAAATAAGACAGTGTCTTATATTAATTTTTGCTCCCAAAGATGCGCTAGGTCTTATTTTCAGGGGATGTCTTATTTTTCCATGAAGAAGAATATGGTACACATTTATTGTTAAATGAAAATAAAGGAAACTTATTACCTGTATACGGTACGGTAGTACGGTAGTTGTCAACACAAACCAGACAAACTGTGAATCCTGCAGTATCAAGAATTTACTCATTTATTCAATGACAATCATGTCATCATCTTCTGGAACATCATCATAACAATCCAATTTCTGAATTTCCTGGTAAATTTCTTTTGACTCCATTTCTTTCAGAATCAGTGGACCAAATCTCTCATGTTTAGCTACAGAGACCAAATCTCTCTGTAGCATTCTGAGACAGAGCCTAGGGGGGCCTTATTTTTGGGGGATGCCTTATATTTCACTCAGAAGGAAACCTGTAAGTAGGTCTTATTTTCGGAGGATGTCTTATTTTCAGGGAAACATGGTAGTATATATTTTTTGTTAATCTTCACCTGAGGCTATTTTTCCATTTACTTTTATTTATTTAATTATTTTTCCTTTTATTTTATATTTTCTACAATTTATGGTCTAAAGTTTTACATATATCTCCTTTTTCCCTCAACTGACCCTCCCCCCCCCCCCCAGCCATTCCCACTTCAGGCAAGCCCACACTGCCCTAGTGTCTGTGTCCATTGGTTATGCTAATATGCATGCATATGAGAGAGTAGAAGAGAGTGAGGATGGGAGAGAGGAGAAAAAAACACAACACATCGATTTGAGAGACACAGTTTTTTGAAACCAAAACACTTTTTAATATTAAATATTAAAATAAAAGTAAACTGTACCTAGATTTAGGAAAGATTAATAGGCCCCGGCCAGTGTGGATTAGTGGATAGAATGCTGGGATTGTGCACCGAAGGGTCACTGGTTCAATTTCCAGTTAAGCACAGGAACCTGGGTTACAGGTGTCATCCCTGGCCTGGTAGGGGAGAGTGCTGAAGGCTACCAATCGGCACACATTGACTGATTGCCTTATGTGTCCCAACTGGGGCCAGGGACAGAACCTACAACTAAGGTACTTATCCTTAACTTGGAATCTAACCTGTGACCCTTAGGTGCATAGGCCAATGCTCTAACCATTTAGCAACAAGTGCAACAGACTCATATTTTCAGAGAATAAACTGATGGTTGCCAGAGAAGGGATGTATAAAAAAGGTACAAACTTTCAGTTATAAAATAAATGTCACAAAAATATAATGTGTAGGACAGGGAACATAGTCAATAACATTGTAATAACTTTTTACAGTGACAGACGGGTACTAGACATATAGTGATGATCACATTGTAAGGTTTATAAGTGTTAAATCACTATGTTGTACACCTGAAACGAATATAATATTGTATGTCAACTGCATGATAATAAAAATAATTGTTTTTTAAAGTGATGAGAAGCCACTTCTGAGATGAGGTTACAAAGTACTGTGACTCCTGCCTAGCTCCCTCGTACTCTCCCGCTTCCTCATTCTAAGTGAAAAGTTACCACACTGTGAGCTGCCTCAGAAAGATGCTCACAGAGCAAGGAACTGATGTGTTCAGTCCTAAATCAGAGAAGGCCGGAGGCCTGCCAACAGCCCTCTCACCGATGCTCTTAGACGCTGTGAGAGCTGCAGCCCTGACTGACCCTGCTGGTAGACTTGACGGAGACCATAAGACAACTCCCCGCTAAGCCTCACCCAGATTTCCATCCCACAGAAGCTGTGCCATACTTTTTTATTGTTTCATGCCACTAAGTTTTAGGGCAAGTTATTATGTAGCAATAGATCACTAAGAGAATTACTGATATCAGTATCAGGTATAATACATTAATTCTATAAATGGTTAAGTCCTTATTATTCAGGCATTCAGCATTACTTACTAAGTGCCTACAATGTACAGGTACTATGAGGCCCTTAATATTATAGAGCTTATAATTTACTGGGGGATAAAGAAAAATGCATTATTCATTATAGGAAGAATATTCCATAGTATTGAATTCTATGTAGAGACATACAATATGATAAGTGATATAAGTAAAATGACAGGATAGTGATATGACAGAAGACTATGGGAATAAAACACAGTCTTTAAATAACAACAGAACAAAGGTAGAAAGAATTGAGAAAGGAGATACACAGCTAAAATCCCTTGTGGTGCTTTAATAATGAGTTATGGATCATGTCTGCAGTTCTTAGAATAACATAATTTAATCAAAGAATTCTTAAAAGTGGGAGCTGATAAGCTTTGACAGTGGTATTGGATTTTGACTACAGGCAGAAAGAACTGGAGGGGACTTTTATAAGCTAACATTTATTGCATGCTAGCACCATCTCCTATGGTCCTGACAATAATCCTCAGAAGCAGGTGGTATTATACCTTCCATCTCACAGAGGAGAAAATGAACACAAAGAAAAGTCTGCCCCAATTCACAGGGCAGGCCAATGGCAAGTCCAGGATGTGAATCCGGCAACTTGGCTCTGAAGCCGGTTTGCCAGCATCAACACTGCCTTCAACATATCTTACCTTTTTATATCACTCCACCTGTACCACACCATTTGATATTAAACATACGTGATAACAAGTATTATCTGTTACAAATCTACTCAAAATGAGAACTAAAAGTATAATGATGGGTAAACTAAGGGTTAGAATAGGTTTGTTTAACTAAACTTGAAGTTTTTTTAAAAAAATATATGGGAAACTTGAACCCAGGCCTAACCCTAAATGTAACATATTTTTGCTATCCCATGCTTTTCATGAAAGATATCACAGAAGCATAACAGGATATGAGTGGGTTGTTCATTCACTATTTCAAATTTCCATTAATTAATTATTTAGCAGGCAACCGTCAAATAGTTGTTTGGAAACCTTTTTTAGATGCTAGGGATACAAAGTTATAAAACAACTAGAGGCCTAGTGCACAAAATTTTTGCACTTGGTGCGGGAGGGAGGGCTGGCCTTCAGCCCGGATTGTGAGAGGGCACAGGCCAGGCCGAGGGACCTCACTGGTGCATGATGGGGGCCTGGAAGGGATGCAGGATATTGGCCAGGCAGAAAGAAATCATAGGAGGGCTCCAGGGTGTTTCCGGCCCCACTCACTCAATCCCGATCAGCTGGACCTCAGCAGCAAGCTAACCTACCAATTGGAGCATCTGCTAACCTACCAATGGGATCGGGCCTAAAAGGGCAGTCGGACATCCCTCTCACAATCCAGGACTGCTGGTTCCCAACTGCTCGCCTGCCTGCCTTCCTGATTGCCCTTAACCGCTTCTGCCTGCCAGCCTGATCACCCCCTAACCACTCCCATGCCAGCCTGATTGATGTCTAACTGCTCCCCTGCCAGCCTGTTCGCCCCCAACTTTCCTCCTCTGATGGCCTGGTTACCCCTAAGCGCCCTCCCCTACAGTGTTGATCACCCACAACTGCCCTCCCTTGCAGGCCTGGTGCCTCTCATTCTGCTAAAAGTAGCCTGATTTTCCAAAAGTAGCCCAATCTTCTACTGGGTTACCATCCTTCCCTTTCTTTTCTTTTCTTTTTTTTTAAAAATATATTTTATTGATTTTACACAGAGAGGAATTGAGAGGGATAGAGAGTTAGAAACGTCAATGAGAGAGAAACATTGACCAGCTGCCTCTTGTACACCCCCCACTGGGGATGTGCCTGCAACCAAGGTACGTGCCCTTGACCAGAATTGAACCCGGGACCTTTCAGTCTGCAGGCCGATGCTCTACCACTGAGCCAAACCGGTTTTGGCACCATCCTTCCCTTTCTTGCAATATATGTGCTACAGATGAAGCTGAATCCGTCCTCAGTCCTGGGAGAGGGATTTGGCTAAGCCCTAGCCAATGAGACCTGTGCACACCCTGCTGTCAGAATCAGTACGGGACTAGACATAAAACATAAGGCACATAATTTGGATCAAAACTAATACCAAGATTTTTGCTTGAGTTATGAGGAAACAGATGTTCTTTTTGTTCATATGAAGCTCAGAAGATATAAGACTCAGGCTGCTAGAATTGATCATGTATAGAGGACCTTCCCCAAAGTAAAATCAACATGGAAGAGATAGATACACACACACACACACACACACACACACACACACACACACACATACACACACACACACTATGACTAGATAAGTAGATATATAATACTAGAGGCCCAATGCACAAAATTTGTGCACGGGGGAGGGGATGTCCCTCAGCCCAACCTGCACCCTCTCCAATCTGAGACCCATCAAAGGGTCCTGTTTCGGGGGCCAGCTGGTTTGCCCTGAAGAGTGTCCCGGATTGCGGGGGGTGGGGGGGTGCCTTGGGGCATGGGATGGCCTGGGCGAGGGGCCTGTGGTGATTTGCAGGCCGGCCACATCCCCTAGTGACCCAAGTGGAGGAGGCCCTGGTATCTTGGATTTATTTATCTTCTATAATTGAAACTTTGTAGCCTTCAGCAGAGGCCAGGGCAGGCCAGAAACTTGGCTTCCTCCACCACTGGGGACACCCAAGCCTCCTGCTCACTCTGTGGCTGCAGCCATTTTTGTTGGGATTTATTTATCATCTATAATTGAAACTTTGTAGCCTTGAGTGGAGTCCAGGGCCCACCAGATGTGCTCCATGGCCACAGACATCTTGGTTGGGTTAACATACTTGCTCCTGATTGGCTGGTAGTGGAAGTATTGTCAATTTGCATATTGCTCTTTTATTATATAGGACAAGTTGAGATTCTAAAGACAATTTTAATTTCCTTCATTAAGGTGACTTAATGACAGTTTCCTTGGATTCTTCAGTTACATGAGCCAAATAATTCTAACATGGCTTCAGCTAGTTTAACTTGGTATGCTGTTACTATTAACTATGAGACATTTGACAAATATGCACATGATGGAAGAGTGATTTATAAAATAGTGAAGTAAAAACATATACTTAGGATTGGCTTACCTTTTGGTTTAATAGAGCACTTGCCAATTTCTGTACTTCTGAACTCAGTAAGGTAGTTCCTCTGATGACTTTGCTGAGAGCAGCAAGAGACTGGTGAACACTTTGTACTAAGCGAATGGCATTAAATTGCTCAAGAACGATAAATGATAATATTGGAGATCCTTGTCGATCATTAGGAGGAGACACTTTCTGATGAATCAGGTTTGAATTCTAAAAGAATAATATATTTATTGAAAAGTAACATACTATAGTAAATCAATGATATATTAGAATATGTAAAACATCATTAAAACCTGTTGTTCTGGAGAATCCAAGATGGCTGCACAGGTAAACACCTAGCTGCAGCTGCACACAACAATTTCAATAAAATACAAATAAAATATAAAATGGACATTACCCAGAACTACAGGAAAGTTGACTGACTGGAAATTCTACAACGAGAAGCAAGGAGAAAACCAGAAGGAAGCGCGGAGGAGCTGTAAAAGCCTAAGGTACGGGGAGACGCAGCGCGCGTGGAGAGGACGGAGCCGGAGAGGAGGGGGAGGCTGAGTGCCTGGCTGGCGTCCCCTAGCGGGAAGGAGATAAAAGCTCCGACTGTGCTGAACCCCAGACCCGACAGCGCTGAACCCCAGTTCTAGGCCAGACCCTGGGGACCCAGGCTCAAACAGAGGGAGACGGGGCTGTGAGGCGGAATCCCAGGGGAGCGGCGAAAGGCAGAGCCCCGGAGGCACGCACATTGCGCACAGAGAGGGGACAGTTGGCTGTGCCGCGGGATTGCCCTGGCGGGAAGGAGACAAAAGCTCCGGACTGCTCTGAATGCCACCTCCAACTCCACTTCCAACAGAACTGAACCCCAGTTTCGGCTCATTGCGGTAGAGCCTAGACTGTTTGGTAGCAGGCGAAAATCTAGGGCACCTTTCTCTCAGAGGCCCTTGCAACGAGTACTGAAGGACCCAGGGAATTACTGAAACTCAGGAGCCACATAGGGCGGGGCTGAGGGAAGCCAAGGCTGTAGGCTCCACCCTGAAACCCCGCCCCATCAGGGAAGCTGCGAAAATGCCGAGACAATGAAATAGATCACAAACGAAAGAAATGGAGGACAAAAAGCGACTGGATATAGAGTTCAAATCTACGCTTATAAGGTTTTTCAAGAATTTCCTAGAAAAGATCAATAAGACCTATGAGGATATGAAAAGGGATCAACTAGAATTAATAAGGAATCAATAAGAAATGATAAGGGATCAACAAGAAATAAAGAATACATTGTCTGAAATAAAAAATATTATACAGAGTCCTAAAAACAGAATGGAAGATCGCAAGAATCAAGTCAAAGATTTGGAACATAAAGAGCCAGAAGACACTCCTCCGCAGAAGCAAGAAGGCAAGAGAATCCAGAAAATTGAAGATAATGTAAGAAACCTCTGGGACAACTTCAAGCGAACCAACATCAGAATTATGGGGGTCCCAGAAGATGAGAGAGAGCAAGATATCGAAAACATACTGAAAGAAATAGTGACAGAAAACTTCCCCACCTGGTGAAAGAATTAGACTTACAAGTCCAGGAAGCGCACAGAACTCCAAACAAAAGGAATCCAAAGAGGACACACTAAGACAAATCATAATTAAAATTCCAAGAGCAAAAGACAAAGAGAGAATATTAAAAGCAGCAAGAGCAAAGCAGGTAGTTACCTATAAAGGAGCACCTATACGACTGTCAGCTGATTTCTCAACAGAAACAATGCAGGCCAGACTGGAATGGCAAGAAAGATTCAAGGTGATGAATAGTAAGAACCTTCAGCCAAAGATAATCTACCCAGCAAAGCTATCACTCAGAATCGACAACCAGATAAAGAGCTTCACTAATAAAAAAAAAAAAAGCTAAAGGAGTTCATCACCAACAAACCAGAATTATATGAATTGCTGAAGGGGGTTCTTTTGGAAGAGAAAGTAAATAAAGATAAAAATTATGAACAACAGCCGAGACCGGTTTGGCTCAATGAATAGAGTGTCGGCTTGGGGACTGAAGGGACCCTGGTTCGATTCCAGTCAAGGGCTTGTACCTTAGTTGCAGGCATATCCCCAGTAGGGGGTGTGCAAGAGGCAGCTGATCGATGACTCTCTCTGATCGATGTTTCTAACTCTCTATCTCTCTCACTTCCTCTCTGTACAAAATCAATAAAATATATACATTTTTTAAAATAAGAACAACAAATACGTAACTATCAACAAGTGAATCTAAAAACCAAGGAAATTAAAAAACATCTGATGAACATTATTAACTGTTGAATATAATAGAATCAGAGGTATGGAAGGGGAGTGAACTGACGATTCTTGGGGAAAAGGGGAGAGGGAGATGTGGGAAGAGACTGAACATAAACTGTGCACCTATGGATGAGGACAATGGGGGGTGGGGAAAGGGCAGAGGGTGGGATGGGAACCTGGTGGAGGAGAGCAATGAAGGGGGCGGGGGAAGGAACATTTGTAATAATACGAACAATAAATATTTATTTAAAAAAAAAAAAAAGCTAAGAGTACTCAGAGAAAATCTTGTCTATGAAGTGGCTGGAGGAAAAGGTTATAAGGTATTTTAAAACTTAACTTTTATGCAAAGATTATCTTTTAGATAAGAAAAAAACAGTCTAATTTGGTGAGATTTAGGTGTGAATCCAGAATTTCTATATTTTTACTGAAATAGTTTTCTAAGTGCGATGTTATTTTAGACAAGTAAAATGGATGTCACATGGAAGTAGTTATATTTATATACATAATTAAACTTTTAGAAAATGGTTCTCAGAAAGAATTTTTGTCATGAAAGGAAATTCAAGCAAGAACGAGATGAGAGGTTAGCAAGTTTTCCAGTAAAGCTGCAGACAGTAAATATGTCAGGCTTTGTGCGCCATAAGGTCTCCGGCATAACTACTCAACTCTGCTGCACAGTGCAATCTTTCCTGATAAGTCTCTGGAGTGGAAACAGCCTTTCCTAATTCTTAGTCCATAAAGTTCAGGTGCAATCGACTCAACTGAACTCCAGAAACTAGTGTGTAAGTTAAAGCACTCCATTTTCCTAACCACAGAGACTGACTCAAGGAAGGGTATGTCATGAGTAAAATAAAGAATGTAGGGGTTGACAAAGAGAAAAAATATAAAAAGAAATTCATCATACAGCACTGGAGATTGCTAGGATGTCAATTCACTACTCTAACAAAATGCAATAGAATTTTGCAGTCATTTTGTGACAATAAAGACAGAATCTATGAAAAACAGTGCCAACAGATAGAAGAACATGGCATATGTATACATATATGCATACATGTGTACAAATACATATATACACACATGCAGTATATCAGTTTCAGTAAATCAGCTCTTTCAGAGTATTTATAATAATTATATGTA
The DNA here is from genome assembly GCF_964339955.1 of Pipistrellus hanaki. Classification (NCBI taxonomy): domain Eukaryota; kingdom Metazoa; phylum Chordata; class Mammalia; order Chiroptera; family Vespertilionidae; genus Pipistrellus; species Pipistrellus hanaki. The sequence goes on along the minus strand of NC_140511.1, from coordinate 14,606,575 downwards.
TTAAACATATAATATATAGTATATGTAACTGGGTCCAGATTATATCCTTTCAAAGTTCCTTGGAACAAGCTGTGACTAAAACCAACGTTACACGTTTTCAGTTATGTGAGCCATTAAGTGCCCGTTTTAGGCCTAAGCCAGTCTGAACTATGCTTCCCATCACTTGGAATCTAAAGAGACCTGATTAATTTAAGTTTAACTGACTCCTGCCCCAGGTATTCATAATAAGAATGGTCAAAGTTTTGACATATTTGCATTAAATTATGTCTATCCAGAAATGGATTTCTAATACAACTGTGGGAAAAAGAGGGCAGGGAAGGGAACAAAAAAATTAAAGAAAATACTACGAGTTTGGTGAGTTCAAATAGTTGAAAGATCTATATAGAATTTCTGGAAGCCCATTCCCCAGGACAGCTGGCTACTTTATGGTCTTGTTTTATTGTCCAAAAACCAGTTATTAGCAAACAAACAGAACTTAGATCTAAACCTGGTAATAACTATTCCTTTTCATACCAAATTATCAGGTGGGTCAAAGGAAACCAAAGCATCATGTTTTAACACTCATTTTATTTAGTTTAGTTCCAATTAAAGGCATTTTATTTAAAGCAGAGGTCAACCAGGACAAGTGTCTGCTAATTACCCAATAAACTGTTTAAATCATTAATGTTGAAGACCTGAAATAGAAGGCAAAATTGCTGGTGACCAGCAGCCAAAGGAAAGCCAAGGCTGTGAAAGACTGGGGACGGGAGTATGCTGAGTTGATGTACGGAAAATGATATTGAAGCTATTTTTACATCTGTAATACACTACAATATTGATTAACACCAAACCCAGTAGTTACCCCTAGAGAGAGAGAGAGATACGACTCGCAGACATCACTGTCAAGAGGACCTTTAGTTTTGTCTGTATCCCGTTTCTTTGACAGAAAACCGTTAATTATATATAACTCAGATATGTGAAACCAAATAGCAATTTTTTGAACACTAGATGATTAATATTAAAATGGCATATTACTAAGACTACATTTATTTCTAGGTAAGTATATTTAATAGGCTATCTGCTCCATAAGTTGGCCAGAGGAATGACACTGCTGCTCTGTGAGGCTACCATAAAAGAGGTAATTTAGTAAAAGACTAGATTACAATACAGTCTCATATTAAAAGATCTAATGCTGTCCATAATATTTACAGTGATTAATTTTGTTATGTGAATTTCACCTCATTTAAAATAAAAGTCATGAGTAAAATAATGAATGTAGGGGTTGACAAAGAGAAAAAACATAAAAAGAAATTCATTATACAGCACAGGAGATGGCTAGGATGCCAATTCATTACTCTAGAAATTGATTTTTAAAATTATGGATTTATCCTGACTTTCTGCTATGAATTTTACTTTATGGTAAATTCACAGTCCTGGTGAAGGTGGGATAGCTCTTCTAAATAAAACTTGAGCAAAAAATTCTATAAGAAATTGGAGAACTAGAAGTTTGACACCTTATTTTTAAAATTCAATTAAAACTATCAGGTGGAAGATTGATAGGGAAATTTACATTGAGAAGGTGACTGTCACCATTAGAAATCACTGATCAATTAGCATCATGCAAAGTGAGATGAACAGTCATATGTGCCTCATTTTTAAAAATATTTTTTTATTGATTTCAGAGAGAAAGGGAGAGGGAGAGAGAAATAGAAACATCACTGATCTCTGCCCCCTGGATGCTGGGAATCAAACTCACAACCCAAGTATATGACCTTAACCAGAATCGAATCTGGGACCCTTCAGTCCACAGGCTGACACTCTATCCACCGAGCTAGGGCATATGTGCCTCATGATATGATATAGTATAAAGAATTCAGCTTTGCCCATGAAGTACTCATGTAAACAAACAATCTTAACATAGTCAGCCTTCAGAATTAATTTCAAACCTGTAGCAATTTGTGAGGCAGGAGAGCAAGTAACACAACAGCCAATGAAGCAATTCAGCTAAAATCAGAATATTAGGCATAACAGCAAAGACATAGGACACGATTTCTTCAACTAGCCAGCATGTGATTTAAAATCCATGATATAGGGAAGGGAAGGGAATTCTAGATTTAGAGAGATATAACATTCATACACAGTATGTACCAATTGTTTGGATTTGAGTTCAACTGAACTATTAAAATATAGTGGTAGACAGGAAATTTGTACATGGACTTGTATTAAATTAAGGAATTATTGCTGCTTTAGTAAAGTGTGTTAATAACATGGCAGTTATAGCAGATGAGAATTCTTTATTAGGATGCATACTGAAGTATCTAGGAGTGAAATGACATGGTCTATACAGTTTGCTTTGAAATGCATTGAAGATGAGAGCTTGCTGAGTATTACCCTTTCCACCTCCAGTTTCTCTAGGTCTTTTCTGCTTAGCTCTGTGACCCGAGGCCGATCTTGTTGTTTTGTAACAAAGGACCCTCCTCCTCTGGAGTCCTTTAGTTCAGTGTTTCCCAACCTTCTCTCATGATGAGAATCACCTGGTGGAGTTGTTAAAACACAGATTCCTGAATCCCAACTAAGAAGTGCTAAACTAGGATTTTTGGGAACATATAGGTAAAATTGTATACTTAACTAGTGCTCTAAGACAGATGTTATATACAGAGCACTAAGTTAGGTATGCAATTTTACCTATATGTTCTCAAAAATCCTAGTTTAGCACTTCTTAGTTGGGATTCAGGAATCTGTGTTTTAACAACTCCACCAGGTGATTCTCATCATGAGAGAAGGTTGGGAAACACTGCAGTTTTAGTTCAACCAGAGGCAAGGGAGGATTTATTATCCTGAGCTATTTATTATCCTAACAAAATATTAAAGAAGATAAAGTCACAATGAAATTTTTAGTAACTTGGGCAATAGTAAAAACATACATATATAAATTTGTGGCATACGGTTATAAATGATAATATGGCTTTCAGTGCTTAAAGGAAAAAAAGGGGTAGGGGTTTACTGAATCAAACAAATCAAGAGACTGAACATTACAAAAAGAAAAAGAAAAATCAGAGGAAGTACAAATGAAAAGGCACACCCTATTCTTAGAGAGGAGATAGTATGCCTCAGCTCCAATCGACCCAGCTTTCTATCCTTTTTGTGTGTTTAGTTCTCCTTTTCCAGCTGATGTCCTACAGGTTCTGCCAAATAGGATTTCTAGAGAACAGAAAGCGGGAGCAGGAACAAAGGAACTATGTCCTTCTGTGGGAACCCTGTTCAGAGTACGCCGGATGTTCAAGGCCAAGTTATCAAGGCCAACTTATCATAAGCAGGTCCAAAGCCAGGTCACAGCGATTGTACTGTATGTGCTGTGCAGGGGTGACTGTCTGTAGCCCAAGCACTGATGGCACTATTTTGGCAAGAAGCCTCTTTTGTCTAAGTTGGTATAAAGTGTGTTATTGGCCAGCCAGTGCACGGCTGCTTGGTTGAGCTACTTTATATAGCCCTATGTTGGAGGCTGCTGCTTTTATGTAGGCCTGTTGTGTGTGTGTAATGGCTCCTATGTTTGCTGTAACTATTTTGTGTGGCTGCCTGCTTTACGGACTGTTTTGTCTGATGGCTCCTTGTTAGGAATGGCTACTTGGGCTACAATAAAGGCTCTTATATACCCATGACTCCTCTACCTTCTCTGTCCAATACCCAGTGTCCAAGGAGGTCCAGTCCCTGGCAGAGAAGGGCCAGTTGGCATAGTCCAGCAGGATCAAGGAGTAAGTACTCCCACAATTTGCGCATTGAGCAGGGTCAAGGAAGAACTTGCTCCAATACCTTTCTATTAGCTTGGATTCTCCTCAGTATCTTCCCAGCTTCAGCTCTCAACCCATGGCAGCAGTTGATTCCATCTCTTAATAAATCTAGCACCTCTATCACAGTGTCGAGAATATAGCAGGCACATTATATTAGATATTTGATGAATGAATAAATGAATAAATAAAAGAATGCCGACTCCTTTTTTTACCCAAGGGAAAGCCAAGAAAAAGTAAGTGATTCAGCTAAGGTCCTTTATTTACTTAATGGAAGTGCTTAGAACCTAGATGACCATTATATTTATTTTTCATAACATTTTTTATTTCTCTTTATTGCTTAAATGTAATTATTCTTTTAAGTTTACCTAATAATTAATCATAACCTGATCACAATGATTAAAAAAATGGAAATTTGACATTAAGTTGTTTCACTAGAAACACTTACATGCATAAATTTCAAAACTCTCCCAAGTAAGAGAATTACTATATCTAATTACCATATATTAACTTGCCTAGCTTAAAATATATAACTCTTATGGAAATTATTATGTAAGTTATAAATTAGTACTATAGTAACATGGAGAGAAAAGTGAGTAACAGCTGAAAAGGCTTCTATAAGATGCTGGCACTTTATTTGACCAATATTAGTTTAGCAGATCTAGGAAATTTCAGAAGGAAATAGCATCTGGAAGTCCTCACAGACAGAAACTACAGTGGTCTGTTTATATAACACTGAGATCTGCCTCACTATGGAAAAGGCTTAGAAATAAGATTCTATATGGATCCATGCTGTCAGAAAAATACTTAATGTGATAATAATATGAAATATGATTTGGAGGAAGTTTATGGGGAGTCCCCAAATATACAGGGTGTCCACAAATATGTATACACTTTGAATGATTATAAAGTCAGTGTTTATGAACATACAGTTCATTTTCAAAATTTAAAAGAATCTACAGAAATGAATAATTGTTCTTGTCAATGCCTGTTTTCAAACAGATGACCAGGCACTGCTGATAACTTGAAGCAATGGAATCACAAACATCAAGAATCATTTTGTTCAGTATTTGTGTGTCCTCAATTCATTGACTGTTGCCAGTTTTATACTGTAAACTTTATCTTTTATATATCCCCATAAAAAAAGGCTAGTAGCACTTTAGGATAAATTTTCTTTGTTCAAAGCTTAATCTGGCTTTGTCCATTATTTCAAATCAGTTTAACCTGAAAAGGAGTGAAAATTAAGTGAATTATCAGCTGTTAAAGGGTGTATACATGTTTTGGGGACATCCTATATGTTAGAAGGAAAGTCAAATTCAGAATTTTCTGCAATAATCCACATGAGAAAGAATTAAAACCTAAATTATGACAATAGCTTCAGGAAAGAGGAGATAGGTGATAGACAAAATATTATAATGGTGAAATGTAACACACTTGATAGACTAATTTGGCTATAATAAATTTAATATAACTTTGAAAAGAATATATATTTAGCATACAAATGAGTCTCCCACTTCTGAATTCTGTCTGACAAGAAGACATTGAACCCAGAGAAAGGCACAAGGAGAACGGGAAATGCCTGGGAGACACAGGTGTTGGGGACTTATTAAGTGGGAGCATATAATAATCTACCGCTGTAGAGTGCCATGGCTGCAAAGAGTTTTTTGGTGAAAAACTATTTTTTTCACATTATCTTGATTGGATCAATGTCCACCATGTTACCACTTCAGAACGATAAAAAGCAATATCAAGCACCAGCCATAGACAGTGGCATCCTTGATGTTACACAGCATGCACCCAGTGCCTGTGGGGCCCAGATTGAAACAGGTGGAAGTGGATAGGGTTAGCTTTTGAGACTGTAATTTCTCAGAGAATCAAAACTGAATACATGCCAAAAAACAAAATCCACATATATATTATGGTGAAAATTAAGGAAATCAGAGATAGAATAACCTAGAACAAAAATCAGTTATTACAGGAGTCAGATCAACAGAAATTTCTTTAATAAAAAGACAAATGAGTAATGTTTTCTAAGAGTTCAAAGAAAAGAATTAAGAAACTAAAAATGGGTCTGTAACTATACTCCCACTCTATCAGTTAAATGTGGATATGAAATAAAGATATCCTCAGATGTAAAAACCCTTAGAAATGATACTACAGGAAGAATAACATTTTAATAATTTTGGAAATTAGAGGTTACTCGCTCCGAGCCAGATACCATTGAATCTCTTCATTTCAATGAGAAGCAAATTTTGGAACACTGAGAAAACTGTTAATAGGTTTGCATGCTGTTTATTTCCTCATTAAAAGCAATGCTTATATTACATTCAGTCCTCTGCTTAAAAGTAAAACTCTGAAGTATGAAAGCAGTCAAAGCCACCCAGGCCTGCAGGGGTGGGTAGTTGGGGGGGGGGGGGGGCAGTTAGGGGCAACCAGGCTGGCAAGGGAGGGCATATAGGGGTGACCAAGCCCACAGGGGAGTGCAGTTAGGGGTGACAGGGACAGCGGGGTGGGGAAGATCTGCCCCTGTGCCCACCACAGCCTCAGTTAATTTCAAGATGCACAGATTCGTGCTTGGGGCCCCTGGTATTAAATAAATTTGTATGATTTTCCCTTGTTAATCTGTCTTTTGAAACAAAGATTCAGCTGAGAATCTAAAAATGTAGAAGACATTTTTTTCTCTCTCAATTTCCTGTGAAATATACAGACAGAGGTTGCATCTTAAAGACAGATCTAGCCGAAACCGGTTTGGCTGCCAAAACCGGTTTGGCTCAGCAGTAGAGCCTTGGTCTGCGGACTGAAAGGTCCCGGGTTCAACTCCGGTCAAGGGGCATGTACATTGGTTGTGGGCACATCCCCGGTAGGGGGTGTGCAAGAGGCAGCTGGCCGATGTTTCTCTCTCATCGACGAAGTTTCTAGCTCACTATCTCTCTCCCTTCCTCTCTGTAAAAAATCAATAAAATATATTAAAAAAAAAAAAAAAGACAGATCTAATATGACCAATGAAAATTCAGACATAGAGACAGAAAAAATTGTAAGAAATTAAGGTGACAAAATTGTAGAGTAGACTTCACTTTTTCTCAAACTTAGAAATTGGGTCAAACAAGATTACTTATAATTCAGAGGAAAGGAAAGGCTCTAGAGAACAGCTAGCAGGGTTGCCTAAGACCATCGGAACACAAATTGGTATGAAGAATGGAAATGGAAGAATAATTTTTATATTATTACTAAACATTCAATTAACAATATTATGTTGTTTAATCCCAGAGAATAAATCCTTATTCAATAGCATTATCAATTATAATACCCTAAGGCTTTGCTTAGTGAGCAAGCAAATATTCTATAATTTTTTATATAACTTACTCTACAATATAAAAACAAATGGAATCCAGTTGATATATTGTTTTTCCTTAGCACTTTGACTCCACTGAAACACTTCACCTTTAATAATAGTGACTTTAGAGAGAGAAGACAAGGTGTGACCAAAAATGTAGTAGGTATAGAAGATGACATAGCACATGACCAGAAAAAGACAAATGACACTGGTGACACTGCTTCCTTGGCTGGTCGACTTCTATTACTATTCGCTCCCCCATCTAGTTTCAGGATATTATATATATTAAGGACAGAACAATGTCAAATTTTACCAACATGGACAATTTGTAGATAAAACAGGAAAAAAAAAAAAAAAGGAGAAAAAATCAGAAGGATATTCCAGTACTCACCTGGTTTAGTTTCTTCCAGAGATTGAGGACGGGAGAAAGTTCATTAGACCAGATTTCTCTATCAAATTTGCAACCAGCTGTTACTGCTCTGCCCAAGATCCTCAACTGTGAAATAACCTGAAAGAACAAAATAATAAATAGCAATAAGTGAAAATGATCTCAGTCAAACAGAAATAGCATAGCTACAAAAGTGATACTTATTTTATCAAAACTGAGACAAATATAAACATTTTTAATCCCATTATCTTTGTTTAATTGACATAGTATTTTAAATATTGATTTATTTAAGCAGGTAAAAAACAAAAGAACTAAAAACAATATGGAGGATCCTAAAAATATTAATAATAGAGTTACCTTATGACCCAGCAACCCCTCTTCTGGGTATCTACCCCAAAAATTTAAAGACAGGTATTCACAACATATACAGCTCTATGTTCACTGCAGCACTTTCACAGTGGTCAAGACATGGAAACAACTTTAATGTCCTTTCATAGATGACTGGATAGAGAATATGTGATACATACACTGAGTGGCCAGATTATTATGATCTCTGAACACATAATAATCTGGCCACCCAGTGTATATCCTATATAATAAAAGGCTAATATGCAAATTGTCTCCTCGTCCAGGAGTTCAATCAGCAAGCAGGCGGGCCAACTCCCCATGTCCCCTCACCCTGGCCAGGCTGGCTGGACCCCTCCGAAGCATGAATTCATGCACCGGGCCTCTAATATATATATATATACACACACACACACACACACTCAGTGTATATACAATGGTATACTACTCTGCCATAAGAAAAGACAAAAGAACTAAATAAATTGATTAACAAAATAGATCCAGAGACATAGCAGCATGGAACATACTGTTGAATCTGAGAAAAGGCAGGGTGGGTGGGTGGAAAGAGATTAACAAAATAACTTATATGCATATATGCATAACTCATGGACACAGACAATAGTGTGGTGAAGCCCTGGGGTGGGGATGGGCAGGAGTGAGCTAGAAGGAATCAATGTGGATAAAAGGGGACAACTGTAATAATTTCAACAATGAAGATAAAGTTTTTAAAAAGGAAAGATGAAATAGTGTCATTGACAACAACATGGATGGCTCTTGAGAATGTCATGCTAAGCAAAATAAGTCAGAAAAACTAGAATCATATGATTAATTTATATTTGAGATATAGAACTGAAAGCAACAAATGAACAAGTAAAAACAAACAGAAAGTCATAGACATTGGCAACAGTGTGATGGTTACCAGAGGGAAGTAAAGGGTAAGGGTGTCAAATATATGGAGACAGAAGAATATTTGACTTTGAGTGGTAGACACACAATATACAGATGATGTATCAGAACTGTATACTTCAAACCTACATAATTTTATTAATCAAGGCTCAGTGCATGAAATTCATGCACGATGCGGGGGGGTGCTCAGCCCAGCCTGGACCCTTTACCCTCGGGGGATTTCCGACTGCCCGTTTAGGTCCGATCCCACTGGGTAGTAGGACATCCCTCTCACAATCCAGGACTGCTGGCTCCCAACTGCTCACCTGCCAGCCTGCCGTCCTGATTGCCCCTTACGGCTTCTGCCTGCCAGCCTGATCACCTCCTAACCACTCCCCTGTCAGCCTGATTGATGGCTAACTGCTCCCCTGCCAGCCTGTTTGTCCCTAACTACCCTCCCTTGCAAGCCTGATCACCCCTAACTGCCCTCCCCTGCAGGCCAGGTCCCCCCTACTGCTCTCCCCTATAGGCATGAATCCCTCCCAATTTCCCTTCCCTGCAGGTCAGTCACCCCCAACTGCCCTCCCCTGCTGGCCATCTTGTGGTGGCCACCTTGTGTCCACATGGGAGCAGGATCTTTGACCTCATTGGGGTAGCCATCTTGTGTGTTGGAGTGATGGTCAATCTGCATATTACTCTTTTATTAGATAGGATAGAGGCCTGGTGCATGGGTGGGGGCCAGCTGGTTTGCCCTGAATGGTGTCCTGGATCAGGGTGGGGGTTCCCTTAGGGTAGGGGTGTCGAACTCAATCAGAGAAGGGGCCAAAATCTAAAATCCAGCCTAAATCGCGGGCCGAATGGTTTACTGAACAGTCATAAACTGACAATGTCAATGTCATAAACTGACAGCGGAGTGCAGTGATGACAGCGCGGTGCGGGCCACATTGCAAGGCCTGGCGGGCTGGATTTGGCCCGCGGGCCTTGTGTTTGACACATGTGCCTTAGGGCATGGGATGGCCTAGGCGAGAGGCCTGTGGTGGTTTTCAGCCTTGCCACGCTCCCTGGTGACCCAAGCAGAGACCCTGGTATTTGGGGTTTATATATTTTCTATAAATGAAACTTCGTAGCCTGAAGCAGAGCCAACCAAGCTTCCTGCTCATTCCATGGCTGCCACCATTTCTGTTGGAATTTATTTATCTTCTATAATTGAAACTTTGTACCCTTGAGTGGAGGCCTGGGCCCGACAGGGTGTATGGAAAGCTTGGCTTCCTCCATCGCCAGGGAAACCCAAGGCTCCCTCCTGCTTGCTTTGTGGCCGCAGCCATCTTGGTTGGGGTTAATGTACATACTTGCTCTGATTGGCTGGTGGGAGTGGCTGGTGGGCATGGCTTGTGAGTGTAGCAGAGTGGTGGTTAATTTGCATATTACTCTTTTATTAGATAGGATGTTATCCCAATAAATTTAAATAAAAACAAAATGACATATTATAATGTCTCTTTTTTTAAAGCTGCTTCTTTAGCCAGAAAGCTCTAATTATCCATTATTAATAACCTCTTATGTTTCTATTTGCTCATTTCTGAAATTCAAAAATTTTTTTAGTTTGGTTTAAATTTCATAATTTCAAAATGCTGATAAATTAAAGGTAGTTTTTTTTTAAAAGATGAAATGATAAGATAGCAAATATCATAGTAAAATGTATAAAGTAGTAAAACAATTTTAAATAATTGTTGGTAAAAATAATCAAAAACTAAGTTTTAAGGCTTTGTATTAATTTGGTGTTATCATCTTATTCTTCTACTCTTAAGACTCAAAAGAAGTATAAGTCGATGGTCCGCAAAATGCAGCTCTCGAGCCACATGCGGCTCTTTGGCCCCTTGAGTGTGGCTCTTCCACAAAATACCACGGCCTGGGCAAGTCTATTTTGAAGAAGTGGTATTAGGAGAAGTTTAAGTTTAAAAATTTTGGCTCTCAAAAGAAATTTCAATAATTGTACAGTTGATATTTGGCTCTGTTAACTAATGAGTTTGCCAACCACTGGTATAAGTCAAGTAGTTAAAGCAAGGCAAGGTAAACAAGTGTTCCCTATTTAGGGCTTTCAATCCTGCAACTTCCTAGTTATCAGGTTTTTATCATTACAACAAAAATCAATTCACTCACATTTTCTTTTCTAAAATAGTGTTGAATGACTTTCGTTTCAATACATTAATAAACCTTCTTAATCATTTGCTAGGAATGATCTAGAATTTTGCCAAGTATGCTAAGTAATATAGATATTGGAGTATGTGTAGAAAAATCAGTGAAATACCCATATTTCTTTGTAAATATGTCAACTAAATATTAAAACTGCTTATCTAACATAAACAAAATAAATCCCAAAACATAGGCAGATGTTTTCCTAAGCTAGTATTTTAAACATCAACATTTGCAGCATGTTGACTACTTTTCTGTTTTATTTTTTGAGAGATGTTGGCTGTTCTTCCTTAAGTGATTGGACTATATTTCATATTTTGCTGAGTTCTTGTATTACTAAAGTTTGTAATAAAATATGAGCCATAAATCTTCAAAATGAATGCACTACTTAATTGTGAAAAATCCACAATCATACTGGTAAACTCAAGTTTCTTCTAGAGATTTTGATTGATTCTCTAATCTTGAAAAAACTGTGGTGATTCAGTGTTTCATTTTCTTTGTTTTTCTGATAAATTATTTTCATTTGCTCTAGCTGAACCCTACAACAGCACCTAATTTATCAGCTTTGCTAGACTGCAAAACATCACTAGTTGGTAGTCAGAAGAAGTACTATTTTAACACTGGTAACATTTTCTATCACTTATTTGTGTTATAAATTTGTCAATAATGACAGAAAACAAATAAGAATGCAAAGAGATGTCTGAAGGGAAAAGGGTTCAAATATTTCTTATATGTAATGTTAAAACCATTATAAAAGTAAAATGTTTGCCAGCCTACAAACGGTCATGTATTCTGCATTAGAAATATGACAGGTGAGGTTGTTTTTCTTAATCACAGTATCACATAATATTGTAACATTAATGAAGAGAGTATAAAAATGGAGTTCAAGCCGAAACCGGTTTGGCTCAGTGCATAGAGCGTCGGCCTGAAAACTGAAAGGTCCCAGATTCGATTCCGATCAAGGGAATGTACCTTGATTGGGGGTACATCCCCAGGAGGGGAGATGCAAGAGGCAGCTGATCAATGTTTCTCTCTCATTGATGTTTCTAGCTCTCTATCCCTCTCTCTTCCTCTCTGTAAAAAAAATCAATAAAATATATATTTTTTTAAATGGAGTTCAAATAAATAATAAAATATTTTTTATAATGAAGATAGGGCTATCTTACCTAGTAATAGACAAACATGTAAATTGACCATATCTCTGCTACATCACTGGCCAATCAGGAGTGATGTGCAAATAAACCCAATAAAAAATGGAGGTTAATTTACATACTCAGGCACCAAGTGATGGTGGGCAGGACACTTGCATTGTCACTATGGTGATGAAGCAGGCATTCTGCCCCACCCCCGGTGGCAGCATGGGAAGGAGGGGCCAGAGCAGAAAGAGGCGGCTCCTGGGCCTGAGCAGAAAGGGGCAGGGCCAGAGTGGAAAGGCAGTGCCGGCAGCCAGGGAAAGGAAAGCCCATTCTAGCACAAATCTTTTTTTTTTTTTTTTAAATATATTTTATTGATTTTTTTACAGAGAGGAAGGGAGAGGGATAGAGAGCTAGAAACGTCGATGAGAGAGAAACATCGACCAGCTGCCTCTTGCACACCCCCTACTGGGGATGTGCCCGCAACCAATGTACATGCCCTTGACCAGAATCGAACCTGGGACCTTTCAGTCCGCAGACCGACGCTCTACCACTGAGCCAAACCGGCTTCGGCTCTAGCACAAATCTTCACATCTGGCTTCTAGTAATGTATAACAATGGACTGGCCATCTTTTGTTTTTAAAAACCTTATGTATTTATCTCTTTTACAAACCACAGAAAATAAAATGTCTTTCCATTATTCACATTTTTAAGCAACTAAAGTATTTTAATCAATATTGTCATGCATACTGCTTAACAATAAGGATATATTCTGAGAAATTAATCATCGGGGAATTTGTCCTAGAATGAACATCAAAGTACTTACAAAAACCTAAATGGCATAGACTACACTCCTAGTACCTATATATACAAACCTAATAGGTAAAGTCTATTCTTCCTGGACTATAAGCACAAGGAAAAATTATGCCATTAAAAGATGCAGTAAACACGAGATGAAGGATGCTGTTGCCAGCATAACATGGCATCAGAAAAGAAAAAAAAAATTATAAATAGAAAGAATACTCTCTAAAATAATAATAGAAAGTAAAATATAGCAAATAAATAAGTCCAGTAATAGTCATTTATTATTCTTATCAAACATTATGTACTTTGTGGGCTATCTATCTATCTATCCTACCTAATAAAAGAGTTATATGCAAATTAACCATAATTCTGTGATGCCCACCAGCCACACTCACCAGCCAATCTGAGCAAGTATGCAAATAAACCCAATCAAGATGGCTATGGCCACAGAGAGCAGGAGGGAGGCTTGGGTTTCCCAGGCAATGGAAGAAGCCAAGCTTTCCCCCTGTCCTAGCAGGCCTAAGCCTCTACTCAAGGCAAAAAAGTTTCAATTATAGAAAGTAAACAAATCCAAACAGAAATGGTGGCAGCCATGGAGCAAGAAGAAGGCTTGGCTCCACTTCAGGCTACAAAGTTTCAATTGTAGGAGGTAAATAAATTCCAGATACCAGGGCCTCCACTTGGGTCACCAGGGGGCATGGCCAGGCTGAAAACCACCACAGGCCTCTTGCCCAGGCCATCCCATGCCCCAAGGGAATCCCCACCCTGATCCAGGACACCCGTCAGGGCAAACCAGCTGGCCCCCACCTGTGCACCAGGCCTCTATCCTATCTAATAAAAGAGTAATATGCAGATTGATCATCACTCCAACACACAAGACGGCTGCCCCCATTTGGTCAAAGATCTTGCCCCCATGTGGACACAAGATGGCTACCACAAAATGGCCAGCAGGGGAGGACAGTTGGGAGGGACCAGGCTTGCAAGAGAGAGCAGTTGGAGGTGATCAACCCTGCAGTGGAAGACAGTTAGGGGTGACCAGGCCAACAGAGGAGGGAAGTTGGGGGCAAACAGGCTGGCAGGGAAGCAGTTAGACATCAATCAGGCAGGCATGGGAGTGGTTAGGGGGTGATCAGGCTGGCAGGCAGAAGCGGTTAGGGTCAATCAGAAGGCAGGCAGGCAAGGAGTTGGAAGCCAGCAGTCCTGGATTGTGAGAGTGATGTCTGACTACTCAGGCAGTCAGACATCTCTCGAGGGATCCCAGATTGGAGAGGGTGCAGGCTGGGCTGAGGTAAACCCCCCTAACCCCATGCACGAATTTCGTGCACCAGGCCTCTAGTGTGTGTGTGTGTGTGTGTGTGTGTGTGTGTGTGTGTGTGTGTGTGTAAAATAGAGAAATACGCTAATTAATTAGGATGCCATAATGGTTGACTGGGCAAGAGGAGGCTGTGCATGCAGTGTCGGGGGTGGGGTGGCAGGGGCCTCGCCTCCATGCACCAGCACAGGGGAGGGCCAGATCAGCAGGGGCCGTGGATGCTGCAGGGCCCGGAGAGGGAGGCAGGGCCAGAGCGGTGACTCGAGAGTGGGCAGCGCCGCATACAATTTCGAATTGACCGCTGGGCTCCTAGCACTTTCATAAGATGGGAAGCATAGTAGGATTGTAAATACTGACACCAATCACCACAAACACACGAGTGATGTGTTGTGATATGATGGCTACAATGTCACTAGGCAACAGAAATTTTTCAGCTTCAATATAATCCTATGGAACCACCAGAGTACATGTGGGCCGTTGTGGACCTAAACTTCATTATGCAGTGCAAGATTATAATATTCTTTTAAAATGTTATTAAAAGGGGGATGAAATTTTCTATGAACAACATATTTGTGTCACTTCCTCCATGTTCTATTCAAACTGAACACGGTGTATCATGCCTCTGGTATGCTTCGGGATATCTACAAGGTTATAGAGAAGAGGTCACTACTATTCCACCTGTCCCATTCCACAGAACAATGGAGACACTTCAGGAATACCTATGTTTTTCCTGAACAATCAGTGTGTTTTTATTTTCAGACACTATACCATATATAGAATTGTAATTTCCTTTTAATTTGGATATTATGAAGCACACAGAGAAATTTGTGATCTAACATAGACCTTTAGAGCATGGGTTTTGTTTTCTCTTGGTGCAAACTGTTTCCCTAGCTTTATATTCTTTTCCTTTCCTAATATTCTCTTTTACTAATTTTCAGAAGTATTGATTTTACACTAATAGGTTGTTTATATTTTTGCAAGTCACCTCCATTATAATTTTTCTGGGAATAAGAAACAATATAAATTTTTTAAATAAACATATACCAATCTATATAAGTGGATTGTGAAAAAAATTAAGTAAATTATATCTCTGTCTCAGGGATTATGGCAGACTCGATGTCTAAAGAAAATTTTGTAACAGTATGTTTAAAAATTATTAATAAACAGTAATATCATCAAAAACTATTTAATGAAGATACTGTAGGTGCATTTTCCCACAAATGTCCCTTTTCTGTTTCATGAGAATGTCACATTATATTTAGTAGTTATATAACCATAGTCTCGCCCCAAACTGTGACAGTCTCTCCTTGACTTTTATGAACTTGGCCAGTTACTTTGTAAAATGTCCCTCATTTAAAGTATAAGACCCACATTTCCAAAGACAGGAAATAAAAATCCAGACCTTGAGAGAGCAGCAGCCAATACAATAATTAGGAAACAACTTGCCCCACAGAGGGAGGACTAGGGAACCCTGATTTTTTTTCTGCCTTGGCTCTGAGATGACAATGTAGTGTGTTTGAAATACTGTTACTATGACTATGCACCACCCAGAAATTTCCACACATCAAAACTCATGGAATTACAATGAGTAAAAATCTGGAGGATAATTATAACAGTAAATGTTTGTTTGAAAAAAAAGCTATGTGAAAATTGAACAAATTAAATAAATTATGAAGTTGAGAATGTAGATAAAAGCAAATAAGAGCAAAAAAAAAAACAAACTTTAAATAAAATAAAAAAAATACACTCCACATCAGCTTTTTAAAAAGTTGTTTACTAAAAAAGACTAATAAAATTATGAGACTGACTAAATTGAATGATATCTGGACAACAGATTAAATAAGGGAAGGAACATTTACTTTAAAATTATACTATTTAATTTAGTATTATACTATTTAAGACCACCAACTTACATCATACACAAAAATAAAGTCAAAATGGATAAAGGACTTAAATGTAAGATGGGAAACCATAAAAATCTTAGAACAGGAACCCTCTTAAAGAACGAATGCACAGTCGGTCTGCGGACTGAAAGGTCCCAGGTTCGATTCCGGTCAAGGGCATATACCCTGGTTGCGGGCACATCCCCAGTAGGGGGTGTGCAAGAGGCAGCTGGTCGATGTTTCTCTCTCATCGACGTTTCTAGCTCTCTATCCCTCTCCCTTCCTCTCTGTAAAATATCAATAAAATATATATTTTTTTAAAAAAGAAAGAATGCACAAAATTCCCTGTGGAGCCACCCATCTTGTGCTCTGGCAGAGGGAGGGTGAAGTGGGCTGGAGCTGTGAGGGCAGAACCCAGGACTGGGGACTCAGGAACGGGGGAGGGAGGGAAAGATAGTGCTCAGAAGGCCATTACCCCAAGTTTCCTGGACTGAGTCATTCACTCACTCACACAGCAGAGGACATCTTTCCTACAGACACATTTGCCAGGCCTGGAGGAAGACAGTTGACACACCCTATTGGAAAACACTTTACCCTGAGGCCACTTAAAAGATTAAAAATAACAATTAGCCTGCTCTAAGGAAGTCCAAATGATGGCTTAGGGAGCAGGCTTAGCCCCTGAGGCTCCTGTACTGCAAAGGGCACCAGGCCCTTAGTGAAATGGAATTCACAAGAGAACAGTAAGATAGATGCCTCAATCTTTCCCTTTAATTGTCATTTTTCAAACTAAGAGACATTTTTATTTCTTATTAAATGATAAACCATGAAACTAAAAACTCAAGTTCATAATATTTGTAACTAGTAAATATAAAATCATTGTGTACATTACAAAATTAAATAATCCACTTGCTTTTGTCTAAATGGTTATAGAACTCAAAATGTAACAAATGTTCAAACAGATTTTACTATAGCTAGAATTCAGAATTTAATACACTGTGTATAGAAGTTCATACTCTTTTTGTTGACGGTGCTATTTGCAAAGTTATAGTTAATAAACATGGTCTTGAAATATGAGTTAATATATTTAAACAGAGGACTAGCTCAGAGAAAAGAGCATTGCAAGCTGCCTAATATAAAAAACTGATTTTTTCAGAAATTTCTGACTGAAATAATTGAAAAATCATTTGAGTCAGGATAACTGCAGGTGCTGAGCATGAGTTACCACATCTGCTGAGTTCATGAAAGCCACTCAGTGCAATGTTACCAAAATTATTACACTAGGAATTAATCCTCAAATGTTGGCAATAAAAAAACCATGATAACATTTTAAGAATAAATATAACATATTTTAAGAATTTTGCTTTTAAATTACTGTGGACTCCATGAAAAAGTTCTAGAATGTCCAAATATGCTTAGGAAAAAAAGAATATGTAGCTAGCACTTAAAAAAAATATGTAGCTCTTATAGAAAAATAAATGTTACTATTAGAAAATATCTTTTTGTAAAAGAATTAATTGCATGAATTACATTTAAAGTAGCTTTAAATCACAGGAGTAAAACAAACATATTTTGGATGAAACTGATAGTGTTCAAAGACATTTTACTAATTTTAACAACTGTATTAAGATAGAACTGTCTGGTTCATTTAAAAATTTATTCAAGGTAAGACTGGAATATATTGTGTTAAATAAAATAACATTTTAAAATAAAAGCTTGTGGGGTCTATAGTTTTACATAAATTAATGTTATTTCTTTTAGGCTCAGTAGGAACGTTTTTCCTAAAAGTTCATCTTTTCTTGGGTTACCTGAGAGCTGATCATGCGTTGAGAAGAGCGAGCAATATTGGCAGGCAGACCGAAGAAACTGGGTTTGTCATCCTCCGGGAGTTTCTCAATGACAGCACGATATTCCTAAAGATAAAACAGGAAAAACAATTTTTCAAAAAAAGACTGAAGTTGGATCTATTGAAATCACAGACAATGCTGTGAAGTATTAAATTACTACTTATTAACATATTACATTTCTACATGTAAATCTCACTTTCAGTCTGTATAATCAGTTATCTGTAAGAAATGTTCTTTTTACAGCATAGTGGACTTTCCATGGACTTGGAAAGTGTTAGCTAAATGAAATGAGCCAGTCTGAGAAAGAAAAATAACATGTAATCTCACTTATCTGTGGAATTTAATTAATAAACTGATGAACAAAATGAAACCAGAAGCAAAAATACATGGAACAGACTGGCTGGTGAAGTTAGGGGGAACTGGGTAAAGAAGGTGAAGGGATTTACTGAAGCACATGTATGCATACCCTTGGGCATGGACAGTAGAAGTCCAAGAAAGGGGGAGGTGGGAATGGGTAGCTGAGACAAAGGGCAGGGGAAAATGGGGACCTGCAATTATGTCAACATTAAAAAATTTTAATTAACAGAAAAAGAAATATAGCCTGGGCGGTGTGGCTCAGTGGTTGAGCATCAACCCATGAACCAGGAGGTCACAGTTCAATTCCTAGTCAGGACACATGCCTGGGTTGCCAGCTCAATCCCCAGTAGGAGGTATGCAGGAGAAAACCAATTCATGATTCTCTCCCATGATTGATGTTTCTTTCCTTCTCCCTTCCTGAAATCAATTAAAAAATATATTCTTTGTCATTATTACCTCCTCATATTTAAATTATTTGATACTATATTCTCTTATCCTAACTTCCCACATTCAAAGGGAACCTGAATTGATTAAAACAAACATATTTAAGTGACTACACCTAGTATGTGTAAGATATTATGTAGAATGTTTTCAGGAAAGCCCTGTAATTATTTTCATGGTGATCTATAACAGTGTAGTTCTGCTTATATCAAAAATAAATATTCCAGCAATCCTTTTCTTTTAATTTATAGAAACCCCAGAAATCCATATACAAGTATTCTGGCATGCAAGCACTGCTTTGTGAATCACTTTGTCATAAAGCATTTCCTCAGTTTGCAGTTAGCTGAAGAAATGCACTGATAATCCTATCATTCAATCCCAAGGATTACCATGAGCATTGCAGACATGATTTGGCAAATATGCATCTAGATGGGCAAGTGAGAGTATATACCAAAAGGATTTATTCAGTTTGGCCCAAAGATGGAAATTGTTTCATTTTTATGAAGAGACAAGTTATTTTAAGGCAGGTATTGTATATGCATATAAACTGCTCTTGCTGAAGTTACTATTCTTGGTGACTACACTCATCTTCTGCTTCCTTCACAACATCATCTTTTGCCTAATCTTGGCAGCTGCCCCTGAAGTATTTCCTAGGAAACAATCAGATTTCAGGAAGCCCAAGACCTACATGTCTGATTTGGAAAGACATGCTCTGCTGTTCTTTGAAATTATCCCTTTCCTATAGTTCAATACCTGTAATCTTCCATAAGGATTCCAATCACGTTGTGTAAACATATACAAGCATATGAAAATAATCTTGTATACACGCATGCATTTGTAAATGTGTACGTATAGGAGTGTGTGCACTTGTGTTCCCCTATTCCTGGGAAGGTTTCAGATTCTTCCTCCTACCTAGGTCAATTAGAACACTGAACATTGATTCTCATAAATCATCCTATAACTTTAAAACTCTTATTTTATTTGTGTTTATATACTTTGTTCATTTCAAAATAGCTGTGAAATTGTCTCATCTAGACTGACTAGAGTCTTCTCTCTTCTTAGGACTATATACCGACATGTTTCCTAAATGATAGGCAATATCCAGGCTGATTTATCCCCACTTGATTAGTATATATATAACAAATGATACCATTTATATTGATATAAAGCACAAAAACAGACAAAACTAATGTAGGCTGTTAAAAGAAAGCATAAGGAAGAATTATGGGGAGTTGATAATGTTGTTTCTTTATCCCAGTGTGGGTTACACTCATGTGTTCAATGAATACAAATTAACTGCAATCCCATTTCGGATATATACTTTTCTGTATGAATTTTGTTTTTCAATGCAAACCTCAAACAAAAGAGATGGGAGACCTTTCCTGGTACGTTTTCTGAAATAAATAAATGATAAATAAGCAAGGTTCTCCCACCAGAAAGTGAACTCCGCAGATGCATCGGAATCCACAATATCTGAAACAGGGCTACCATTGGGCAAATGTTCAAAGTATATTGCTGAATAATAAAGCAAAATAGATGGGATATTTAGTAATATAAGATATAAGATTAATATGTTTAGTATAGGTTGTCAAGCTTTTATTTTTTTGATAATTATGTTACTGAAACAGAAATTTTCTTGAAAAATATCTGAATGACAGGAAAAGGCACAATACTAAGAGAAAAACTATATAATTGTGTGTATAAATATTTATATCTTTGTAATTAATGAACAAATGCATAATTGTAATATTCTAATAAAAATATTATTTGGGCATTTATACAAATATAGTTTTGAGGTAAAAAGGAACTAGAATTGAAGTATTTGGGGCAATGGGGTGGACTATATTTAGTACTATTTTCTGGAAAAGAGTCGTGCATTCTATGTTTTCATAGAATTACTCAAAGCAAACAGCTACACCTGGTTAAAATAAATGCACATACACAAAAATGTTCTAGGAAAGCTGGATAAAGTGAATCCCTCATATTTTTAGAGCTGCTTTAACTTTATAAGCCAGTATATGAAAATAGACATTTGTTAAATATTTTTAAAATTTCTTTCATATAATTAAATATATCAGAGCACTCTTAGGCCTACTAGGATGCAGCATATTCCCCCACTCCAGATCTTCAGAGCAGTTCTACATTTAAAATTTTCCTTTGCTACTTGCTTCAAGATTTACCTACACACTCTATCTTATTATCACCAGTCAATCTTCAGTAAATATCCAAAAGTGAATTGAACACCTAGAGTTTAGAGAATTAGGTTGCATACTGGTATAACAAATAATCCATATTTGTGAATGATAATTATTGTGCATTTAGAAAGTAATGACATATATTTAACAATATAAGAAATAACACAAGTATATATCTTGTAAGAGATTGACAAGGATTAATTTTACCTACCAAAATGCTGCAGGATTTTGGCAGAGATAAGGAATATGGGAAAATGCTTTTCTTGTTCATTTCGTTTAATACATCAATTACTGAAGAATTAAAAAACTGTTTCAGGTATGACTGAAGAACTCGAAGGTCAAAACAGTTATCTATACGTCCTCCATAAATAGCATTTTCAAGTAAACCATGGACAAATTCCCACTGTACATCTTTGGTACCTGTAATTAAAAAATAGTTTTATTGGTTTCATTTCTCAGATATTAGAAAATTTTTTAAATATTCTAAAGTATCAACTAAATTCCAGACTCCAATTATATAGAAATATAGACTATAACAATATATTTAATTTGCTAAGTCATTTCTTAAAGTGTTCATTAATATTAATATAATGCCATTAATAAACATGTACTATTATTAATAATTAATATTCAATAATGACACAATGGCTAATATTTTTTACACTAGCAGTGCATATGTCATTCATTCATTCATTCATAAGTAAGTCATATAAGACATACAAAAACATTAATATATCTTTCAACTTAAAAATACAAACAGCCATCACAGAAAATATTTTATACAATTTTTGTTAAAAATCTTATGTTTCTTCTTATACCCATTATTCTCAAGACATGTTTTATTTTGTTTAGAATAAGAGGAAATAAACAGAACATAAATTATAACATAGCAATAGTAGTAACAGTCAATCATTACTGATACCTTACCCAATACATTAAACGTACTAAATTTAAATACTTTATGTAGCATTTCTCATTTAAAATTCTCATAAGTTGAATCAATTGAAGTAGTACCTACCATTATTCTTATTTTACAGATCACGAAACTCATACTTAAAGGTCAAGAAACTTGTTGAGATTCCATAGCTACATAGTCTCTACATCAACTGCCCTCTATAATTTGAGCTTCTTCTCGTTTTTGTATTTAATTCTACATGTCTGGAGTTCTCTTAATGTCAGGAAATTTTATAAATGTAAAATAATAGTTAGATTTTTACCACAAGATTTAATATTATTTTAAAGTATGTGCCTCTTATTCACAACAATTCAATTATGTGATAGACATAAAAATCACGTGACACTATTAATTCCATAACAACCTTGAAATACAGTGATGAACAAATCATTCAAACTCTGTTCTCTGGTTTCCTCACCCAAAAAGGGTACTAATAATATTTCCTTATTGTGGTATTATAAAAATCAAATAAATATTCAAAAGCATTTTGGAAAATTACCAAATATCTATGCAAGGTAAAGTATTAGTACCCATCCTCCAGAAAAGTCTCTGTCGGATTAAAACAGTCGCTCATGGACGCCGGGAAAGAGGTTCCCCTGGACACAGCATGGGGAAATGTCGAGTCATGTGTGAAAAGAATAGGGGAGGAGCTTTGGGAGTGTTGGTGATGCTGTTCATAGGCTTTGGACTAGTTACATAGGTTTAATTTATAAATATTTATTGAGTCGAACATTTTTATGTACTTTTCTGATGTATAATTTTTAATAAATGGTTAAATAAACAAAAACTCAGAAAACAGTCATTAACTAATAGTTATATGGAGAGAAGTAAATAGAACTATGATGTGATTTGGACATGAAAGGAACAGAAATTTTCAAAGCACTGGATAATTGAGGATGAGAAAAATAAAAGAATCCAGGGTGATTCATAGGCTTTGAACTTAAACAATTACATGATTGGTGGTGCCATTTACTAAAATGGCAGGGAACAATGGTTTGGCAAGTTTGCAGGTTGGGCTGGGGGAAAAGGGATCAAGAATTCTGCTCATATTCTGAACATATTCTCTTCTCTAATCCATCATGTCTAACCTCTAGTGTCTCCTTGCCTGGGTCCTACGTAATGAACTTCAGGGGCGGTTTTTGTCTTCAGAAGGCAGAGAACTGGTGGCCTCGGGGATCACATTATGCGGTCTTGTTTGCTTTTTGCTTCCTAAAGGCTACAGAGCAATGAGATCTCTTGCGAGTTATATCAAAAACGTGACCACACTAGATAAGAACTCTCAGAGAACACAAGCATGGTGGCCAGGACATAAATCACAAAATAAAAAGCAAATTTTATGAAAGAAAGTTAAGTCACTTCTAAAGAAACCATGATGTTAATAAGTCAGCTTTTTTTCATTAACAGATCAAAATTTTCATCACTAGAACCTACCATCAAAGAGTCTGTCAATAATGTTGTAACCAGCCCGAAGATCTGATAAAGAAAACTCATAAAATTTGGTCCAACCCTATTAAAAGAAAATGTAAAAGTATTAAAGAACTATAAGCAGTGTTCAAAGACATACACACACACACACACACACACATATACATATATCCAAGAATATACATATATAATATATCCAAGAATAATCCTACTTACCTGTGGAATATAATTTCTTCTTTCTTGACATGCAGCATGAAACCATGCAAAACTGAAGAGAGCATTAGCTCTATGTAAATTACCATTTTTGCTAATTTGCTCAGGAGTCCAAGATTCATAAGTACGCATTAAATTCTTCTTTAAACCTGGAGGTGACTAAAGAAAAGATAACAGACATCATATTATTTAAAATTAAAACAAAATAGTATTTAACACATTTGGGAACATCTTTTAATGAAAAAAACTTTACAGCATTACCATTTTGACTTAAATTATTTTATTATTGTGTTATTCCAAATGTACAAATATAGAACTTCTTATATCTAATAGTTACTCTTTAGTATAAATCCAAAATAATTTTTGAAATTGAAAAACACTATAAACCAACATATTCAAAATAACCAATTAAGTTTTATATGATCATTAAGTTATTTGACTGAAATGATTTCCAACATAAAAATACAAATAATTCAACTAATTACTTAAAGAATGTCTTCTACAAAGAAGTCATTCCTTTGGCAATCCTCATTACTTTTTTTCTTAAATAAAAATTTTTATTTAAAAGTAAAAGAAAAATACTATTGATTAATTAAGTATATGTGCAAATTTTCACATTTAAAATGAAAATGTTGCCCTGGTTGGTGTAGTTCAGTTGGTTGAGCATTGTCCCATGCACCCAGAATTTTCCAGTTCAATTCCCAGTCAGGACACATGCCCCAGTTGTGGGCTCAGTCCTCAGTGGGGGGTGTGCAGAAGACAGCCAATCGATGTTTCTCTCTCTTTCTTCCCCTTTCCCCTCTTCTATCTCTAAAATCAATAAAATCAGATTTTAAATAAATAAAGATATTTATTGAAAAGATATTTTATGATACATTTATAAAATATCACAGAATAGGCAAAATTTTCTGATAAATATTCAATAAAACAAGAGATTAGCCTGACTAGTGTGGCTCAGTGGTTGAGTGTCAACCCTTGAACCAAAAGGTTACTAGTTCCATTCCTGGTCAGGGAACATGTCTGATTTCAGGTGCAATCCCCAGTGGGGAACATGCAGGAGGTAGCTGATTGATGGTGTTTCTCTCTCAATATTTCTCTCTCTCTATCCCTCTCTTAAAAAAAATCAATAAAACATATATTTTTTTAAATAAATAAAACAAGAGATTAATAGAAAACTGAACAACCACTTAGAGTTTTTAAAGATACTATTCTAAAGATTAGGCAAAATGGCAAATTATATATAATTTTTTAAAATCATAAACAAATACAGGTTATTTGAAAAACAACAAAGTGAAAACATTAATATGTCAAATTATGAGATAAGAACAAGGATATACTCCTATACAATGTCAGAGACTTAAACTAGTTTCAATATTAATGCAAGTAACTAAAAACCAACTAAGCATTCAACATAAGAAATCAGGAAGAACAAAAGGCAAATACAAATCTAAGGAAAACATTAAGAAGGAAAAATAAAGAAAAAAGTAGCAAGTTCAGTGAACAGAAAAGACAAGTATGAAAATGGTTATTTGAAATAAATATTTAAAAATACAACTAATTAAAAAAGAGAAGAAATGTAACAATTTCTAAAGATTATAATTACTATATTCTAATTAGACCAGACAGCCGAATGATCTTCTGGACAACATTCCAGACATCCTTCCAGATGAAGCTGGAGTGGCGGGGGCGAGGCAGAGGCAGTTGGGGCAACCAGGCAGGCATGCAAGTGGGCAGGTAGGGAAGTAGTTAAAGGCGATCAAGCAGACAGGTGAGTGTTAGGGGCAATCAGGCAAGCAGGCAAGTGGGTAGGGGTGATCAGGCAGTCAGGGAAGTGGTTAGAGGCCATCAGGCAGATAGATGAGTGTTAGGGGCGATCATGCAGGCAGGTAAATGGTTAGGGGCAATCAGGCAAGCAGGCAAGTGGGTAGGGGCTATCAGGCAGGCAGGCAGGCCAGCAGTTAGGAGGCAGTGGTCCTGGATCGAGAGAAGGATGTCCAACTGCTGATTTAGGCCCGATCCCACAGGGATTCCCAGAATTGGGCCTTAACCAGCAGTTGGATATCACCCAGTGAGTCCCGTTTTGGGAAAGGGTGCGGGCCAGGCTAAGGAAGTCCTCCCCATACCCCCCCCCCCCGCCCCACACGATTTCATGCACCAGGCCTCTAGTTTAAATACATGGAAAATGTAATGAAATTACCTCCAAAATAGGATCTTGGATAAGGCTGCACTTTAAAACATTCAAGGAACATTTCTCCCAATATAGTAACTCTTCATTAATTTAAATATATACTGTGTTCTTCCTACATTTCAGGTATATATACTAATAAAAGAGAAAGATGAAAATTGACCTTTGTGATGCCAACCAGCCAAATAAGGAGTATGCAAATTAACACAACAAAGATGTTGGCATCTTTGTTGCATACACAGGTACCAAGCAGCTGGGGGCAGGACACTTGTGTCGTCGCCATGGCAACGACTCAGGCGTTCCACACCACCCCAGCTGCTCTGCACCGCCCCAACCACTCCAGGCCTCTGGTCAGAATGGGAAGGCAGAAAGGCGGCTCTGGGCCAGAGTAAAGGCAGTGCTGGCAGCCAGGGGAAGGAGGGCTCATTCTTGCACTAATCTTCATGCATCGGGCCTCTAGTTATATGATAAGACAGAAGAAAGAAAAATAGATCCCACCCTAATGGCTCATGCAACCCAGTTCTAGAATGTAGTTTAGTATCAGAGTATAAGGGGAAAGTGGCTGGAGAAGATTATGTAAGGTTATTTCTTACTAGACATTATAATAACACTTGTCCAACTATGTACTTCCAAATATTAAATGATCTTTGCATTCCCTAAATTAAATCCTATCCCTGTTCCTCCTTAAATGAGACTAACAAATTCAGAGGAAAAAGAAAACATGTACTGATCTAAAATAACACATGGGAATAAACACTAATAAGATTTGTTTCTAAGAAAAAGGATTATATAAAACAAAGAAGTTTCTACAGATTCAAAGAAAATACAGGCAGAACCCCTTTTAACAGTTTTAAATGTTTTAATTCAGTTTATTATTTTATTTATGACTTTGACCCGTTATATATCATTACAAACACATACAGTTTAGGACATATCAGGTTTAGAAAGGATCTTCCCAGCATTACCAGTTAGAAGGATAGATAGGTAGATAAGTGAAAGAAAGGAAGAAAACAAAAAATGTAACTTAGCTAGGTCAAAAAACACATGAAATAAAAATTGGATATCCATGTGCAAAAGAATGAAGTCACACCCTGGTTGGTGTTCTCAGGGGTTAGAGCATTAGTCCTTACACTGATGGATCTTGGGTTCTATTCTATGTCAGGGGCACATACCTGGGTCACAAGTTCCAGTCCTGGTTGGGGACAGGTGTGGGAGGGAACCTATCGATGATGTATCTCTCTCACATTGGTAATTCTCTCTCTTTTTCTCTCTTTTCCTCCCCCCACCCCCTTCCTCTTTCTAAAAATCAAAGGAAAAAATAGCCTCAGGTGAGGATTAAAAACAAAAAAGTTATCTAAAGAAGAAAACCTCATAGAAACAGAATGGTAGCTGCCAAGGGTGGAGAGGAAAATGGCAAGTAGCTTTCCGATGGATACAATTCTCCATTTTACAAGATGAAAAGTTTCTAGAGACCTGTTGCACAATAACGTACATATAGATAACTCTACTGTACCAGACACTTAAAAATGGTTAAAATGATAAATTTCATGTTATATGTCTTTTATTATAATAAAAACAACAAAAAATATAGAGTAAAATTGGAAGAAACATTTAAATGTATTTTTATAAATGCCGTCATATGCTGTTATTTATGTATTTAAGGCCTTGTGCACCAGTGGGGTCCCTCAGCATGGCCAGTAGGGGTCGGGCTGAAACCGGTAATCCAATGCTGCCTGCCACTCCTGCTCATCTCAAGCCCACTGCACCTGCCACCACTGATGCTTGGCACACTCCCTGCTTCTTCGCTGCAGTCTCATGAGCCATGCATCTGGTGCCTGTTGGTCAGTTGAGCAGTGCTCCCACTGGGGGAGCACACTGACCACCAGGGCGCAGCTCCTGCATTGAGCATCTGCCCCTTGGTGGTCAGTGCTCCTTATAGCGACCGGTCAAGTGGTTGAACTGTTGCTGAGGCTTTTATATATATAGGTATTATACCGCACCTAAATATAAAGGGAAGTTACGCATAATAGACAGTTGTTTACAGAGCTTTGGAAGGCATGCAAAGATTGCTGCACTTAGACAACTAGTGGTTCAAGTTTTAAATCTTACCTCATATGTTATTTTCAAACTTGACTGTAATAAAATAGGAGTGAAGTTGGGGTGAACTTCTGCAGTGAGCCAAAGGCGAAAGGTATCTTTTGGTTGAAGAGTATTCAACTCCTTGTTTATAAAAACAACAATAATAAAAATCTACTTAAATACATATACAAATTTCCATTTTATAAAAATACCATTACTAAATAATTTTTCTTACTAAAATCTTTCTGTGATATCCTGATATATTTCTTCATGTTCTTATTATGTTTACTTTAAATATACATCTTCTCTATTATTAGCTTACATAAAGTAAGAATTTGGAACTGAACCTAGGCCACCAGGCTTGAACTCCAAATTCTGTCACTATTTTTATGTGGCCTTGGGTTTTATGAGTTACACCATTGCTAAGCAAGGATTCTAGTAGTGCCTACCTCATAATATTATGTAAAATACTCAAAACTGTCTGATACCTACTAAGTACAAAATAAGTATTAGCTATAATTGCTATGCCTAAATTGATAGTCATGTTTAGGGCTTTAAATTCTCATTGCTTTAGTTCATCCTTCCAGGAAAGTTTTATAGTAGTATCAATTTATTTATTGACAATTAGTGTATCATAATCAAAAACTTTACTATACAAATTCATCCATCCATGCTGTATGCTTTAGTCACTATTCACATTTTTATGCCTATGTCTTTACTCATCATATGCTTTCTGTCTGTTAGTCTCTTTATAACCTGATTCTTACCCATTTGTCAAAATATAACTTAAACATCATATCTTAGGGAAATATCTTCTTCAACCCTTCACTACCACAATCCCAAGCAGAATTAATGAATTAATTTTACATTCTGTAAATTATCTTCTGTAGTATGAATCATACTACATATTAATTACTAATGTGTTCTCTCTCTTCTAAACTAAGTTATTAGAGAATAGGTACAAATTGTTATGTAACCAGTACTTAGAACATTTCTTGGCTTTTTTCTGTACTCAGCAAGTGTTTATAGAATGAATTAATGAATATTGACAAATACTGATAACTAAAAAATATTGATAAATACTGATAGCTCTAAAAAAGAGTGAATTTTAAAATTATTTTCATAAATACATGTTATAATACTAACATTCATTAGCAATGTGAAATTTTAGAATTAAGATGACCAAAAAATGGCAAAAGAAGTGACCATAAAAAATATTGTTCTTGCTTAAAATCCTAAGTTATTAAATGTGCCTATACCTAATAATGATTTTAAAATGTAAAGTTTTAAAACGTCAAAATATAAAGCTTTGCCTTGAGTTAGCATGTTTTGTAAAAAAGATAATAGAAACAATTTGTGACATAGTTGGATAAATAAACTTATAAATTTACATCCAAATAATTCATACAAACTTCCCAAAAGAAGAGTAAATTTTTATAATTTATTAAACTTTTGTAATATAATCTATCCTATACTAGTATACTTCAAAAATTCTAATTAAACACTTTAATTATATTTTATATAAATTAACACCTGTCAATATACTGTTTAGAACAGAAAGCAAGATTCTAGTATTCATAGGTCTTTTTTACACATTTTAAAATGTCATTCATCAGACATAAAATTTATATTTTTATACATGAGTATTTTTTACAGATTATATTAGTAATGAATATTTAAAAACTGATATAAACAGCAGTTCCAAAATCTATATGTTTTGTTGATTATAAGTGAAGAATCATCATGGGCCATCAATTCATTCACTCAGTCATTAACTCATTCCTCAAAGATTTATTGATTACGTACCTATTTTGTGTAAGGTGCTACAGCTGCTATCTTATTAGGACTACACGTTTTTAAAACATCACAACTCTGCTAGGGCCTCCCTCAAGCCACTCTATTCTATTTGATTCTGTTCCAAATAATACTTCTATCAGATTAATTAAACTAAGTAATTATTAACTCCTCTGCTAAGGACCTCCTTTGACTATGTCCAAGGACAAAAGTCCCAAGCTCTTCTGCAAGGTTCTTAGGGTATCCGGAACCTAGCCCTCCCTAGACATCTAATTCCATTGCCCCACACTGCTCTACCCAGGCCCTTCTAGTATATTCAGGACATCTGGTTTCCTTGTACTGGGCATGAACAGAATAGTCATCTATGTTGATCTGGGTTTACGTTAAAGCAATTTGTTTCATCTTAAGATAATTTTCATGTTGGGGCCACTGAGTTAAATGATTATTTCAGATTACATCATGGTTGTCTTAGCAACTAGGTTGTTTGTTCTGCAGGTCCCTCTGATTTATCTACATCTTTTCTCCCCATACAAGCACAACCAAACAAGAGCATAAAGAAAAAGTCATGTTATATATAAATAAATATGCAACCCTTTAAAGCACTTCATTTTTCTTCTGAAAAAAATTCTCTAAGTCTCCCTTCAATCATGATTAATAATTACCTGGCTTTCCTTAAATACCTTTAAAAACACATTTCTATTGACTTCCTACTAAAAGATCCATCTTGGTTTGTACACATGTACATATTTTAAAAGAAAATACTTAACAGACTTCAAATTTCTCAAATACTAATTTTTTTAAATATCATAATTAATGCATGATATATTTTAATACTGATGTCCCTTGAATATTACTGAATTGAGTATATTAGATATACAGGGTATCCCCCAAAAATGTACACACACTTTAACAGCTGATAATTCAATTTTGAAAATGAAATGTATATTAATAAACACTGCCTTTTAATTATTCAAAGTTTGTATAGATATTTTTGGGGGGACACCCCATACTATCTGAATATCTATTGAATCTACCTTTTCCAGAATGGGCAGCCAAGACACCACAAGATGTAAGTTTTTCAAACAGAGCCAATCTCCATTGTGAGCACATTCTTTTAGCATTTGAATTGCTAAATCAGCTTGACCTTGACCCATGGCAATCTGCAGAAACAAAACAAAACAAAAAACTGAAAAACAAATCTGATAACATGTTGTAACCTGCAATCAGGGTTCTCAGTTTTTAATAGAAGATATCAGACTCCATATTTTTCTATTTACTAAAATATATTATTATTACAGGTTTGCAAGCTACAAAATAGTATAAAATTATTGAATAATCTTTTGCTCTTTATGCCACCATTTCCTATAATTCTTACCCTCTCAAAAAAAAAGACCTTAAAATTTTATTTTTTAATATAACTATAGTCTCGTTGAATACTTTGAAATTGACTTTTCTGAGTTTCTCCAACATTGCATATATTTGGCTCTCAAGCTACTCGTCTAGCTATTTAACTAGCTCATGCACTGGCTGGCCTTTCATCATCTAGCAAATCCTCACATGTCAGTGAGCCTCAAGACTACATTCAGCCCTCTGCTCCTCTCTTGTTTCTCAGAGAGAGGAAGTGGGAGGAGAGAGAAAAGAGAAAACGGGAGGGGAGAAACTAAAGGGGGAGAGGGAATTTCATTCCAATTTTTCCAATCCCTTTAGTCCATCTACACTTAGAACATTTATGTGGTAGAAGAGACCACCTTATACAATAGAAAACTTCATAGCATTAAAAGTATTAAATTAGAAGCGGTTTGACTCTAGATTGCATTCAGCACATAAGATTTCTCTAAAATTAAAATGCTTGGACAAGGTGACTACTTCAGTCTAAGGTTCTATAGAATTTAGTCAAGAATCTAATATGGTTGCATGCCTCTTACCATATCAAGTCTAAAATACTCCATGTTTTTTTAAGGACAATTTATATAATACATGTATATTAATATAGCTATATTTGTGTACATATGTATATACTTTATAAGTATACATATATTGGCAATCCTGGCTCTAATATTTTACTAGATACATAGTCAAAACATTTATATAAATGGCAAGCTATTTTAGAGAGAGAAGGAGGGAAGGAGAAAGAGAGAGAAAATTTTGTTTTTCAATTAGACTATAAAGTCTTTGAGAGTGGGAACAATGTCTAATTCATTGCATACTAAAGCACACAATGAAACAGGTAATACATACTCATATTGATTTTTTTAAAATATTTTTATTGATTTCAGAGAGGAAGGAAAAGAGAGAGAGAAATATCAGTCTCTCCTACATGCCTCTCAATGGGGTTCAAGGCAGCAACTTGGGCATGTGCCTTGACTGGGAATCAAACCATGACCTCCTGGTTCATAGGTCCATGCTCAACCACTGAGCCATGCCAATTGGGCTTCTTCTTTTTTATTTTTATTTTTTTTATTTTCAAGGTCTACTAGTAACCTGGAACTAAGCAGATAAGAGGGATGAAAAAAATACTGGTTGAATTATTTCAATGCACATATTAGTTTGCCATTTATTTAGTTTGCCATTTTAAATGGAATGAAGGAATGTACTACATAATCAGAGTAAAAAGGATATTTTGCTGAACTGAAATGGTAACTAAAAATAGAAAATTCAAAAGTTTCCATTAAGTCATATGTTGTGTAAAAACACCTTAAAGGTTCATAAATTCTTAGAAAATATTCTATATATTAAAAGGCAAATATGCAAATCAACTAATAGTGGAAGGACTGGTTGCTATGATGTGCACTGACCACCAGGGGGCAGACACTCAATGCAGGAACTATCCCCTGGTGATCAGTGTGCTCCCACATGGGGAGCATTGCTCAGTCAGAAGCCGGGCTCACAGCTGTGCTGATGAACAGAGTCTCAGACTGCGAGAGGGTGTAGGCTGGGCTGCAGGACACCCTCCCCCACAACTGCACAGATGTCATGCACAGGCTTCTAGTTTATTATAAGAAAAAAAAATTAAAGAAAAGCAGGAAAATAAAAAGCACACTAAAAGAGAAAAACACACCAGTTTCTTAACTAAAAAATTAGTTTTACACTAATTAGCTTTAATATGTATATTCAGCACAGTAACAAAATTTTTAAATGACAGAAGTACAAATAAATATGTATGTATTTAAAGGTTCTCCTACATTAAACAATTTTGCAAGCTCAGTACACAAAACTCAAGAAGTTTAAATACTCAACCTATTGTGAATGCAAACAGTTTTATCTTTCTACTAATAATACAACCTATAGAAACAGGCTCCCCTTCATCAAGACAACTTGTTGATAATTAAATATTATTCTAATAAGTATATTAACATAATAAGGACTAAATAAAATTTTCTAAAAATCTGCACAACTGAGCCTAACTCTGCTATTTTGCTATCATCTATTTATGTTCCTCATAACACCCTTTTCATTTTTGGTTGCTGTGAAATTTGCTTTTTTAATCATTATTATTTAACCATTGAAAAAGGGTTATTTATTCACTTGTTAAAAATTGAGGTTAAATCAATTTTCAAACTTGCATGCAAACTGAATTGAAAAAAGTAGGTAATCTGAACAAATTAAAGCTTCTAAATATACCTCAGGGGGAAAAATGATATTATCTATATATATAAAAGCCTAAGTGATCATGGCAACCACATGGACAACTAAACAGGCTGTGTGGGACAACTAGGCTGACAGGGGGGTTAGTGAGGGGCAACCAAACAACGGAGCAACAGGTTGCATGGGGCAACCAGACCAGCATGAGGGGCAGTAATGGGTGACCTCAATTTTTAACAAGTGAATAAATAACCCTTTTTCAATGGGTAAATAATAATGATTAAAAAAGATTGTGAGAGGGATGTCCAATTGCCAGTTTAGGCCCGACCTCCCAGGGGTCCTGGATTGGAGAGGGTGCAGGCTGGGCTGAGGGGACCACCCGCACACACAATGCATGAATTCATGCACCAGGCCTCCAGTATTAGATAATTTATTTTAAATTTATGTATTTCTTTTATTTCAGTTTTTGTAGGTAAATATTTTTGTGATTTTTTGTAATAGTATCCTAGTAAAATTTTAAAAATTATTCAAATGTAGGCAAATGTATTAGTTCCAATTACTGTTATAACAAATTATTACCAACTCAGAACCCTTAAAACTAGACAAATTTATTATCTTACCAAACTTCTGGAGGTCAGAAGTCCTATGGTCTAAAATCAGTGTTTGGTTTGAAAATAAGAGCAGTATTAAAAGGGCTGTTCTCTTTCTAGAGCCTCTAGAAGAGAATCTTTCCCCTGCCTTTTCCATCTTCTACAAGACACCTAGAATTGTTTGCTCTTGGCTATCTCGCCCACCTTCAAAGCAGCAACATAAAATCTCATTTCTCTGACCTCTGCTTCTGTCATCACCTCTCTGACCTTCACTTGACCCTTTTGTAAGAACCCTTGTGATTATACTGGGCCCACCTGGATAATCCAGGATAATCTCTCCAAGATTAACTTAATTACATCTGCAAAATTCCTATCACCATGTAAGGCAAACTCACAGGTTCTGAGAATCAGGAAGTGGACATGTTGGGAAAACTTTATTTGGTTTACTAAAACAAAACACATCTGTTTCACTAAAAGGGTCAAGTATGTGTAAAAACAGCAGGGTAAATGCACTAACCTGGTGATAACACTCTCCACTTCTTTCTGCATTAGCAAGTTCTTGAAGCTCCTGAGAAGGATCAGCACCAGGAGAAATAATTATCAAGATGGGTTCAATTTCCAGTGTCTCTTTGTACAAACGTTTGAGATTTAGAGGAAGTGGGGACAACTCTTTCAGACCTAAAAGACATATTAAAGAAATTTTAAAATAAAATTATCAGAGAACTATCTATTAAAACTAATTACATAATACTAGTATGTAACAGTAATTAAATGAATTATAATACATACATATTAAAGTTTTCACACTCTAAAATCATTTACCCACTAGTAATAACTAAGATTAATTGAATACTTAAAGTGCCAGGCATTTTACTAAATGCTTTAGAACCTTATCATCTAATCTTTACTACACTACAAGGTATCTTGGTGACTACATTTAACAGGTGAAGAAGCACAGAATCAGCACTGTGGTCTTAATATACATTTTTCTCCCCACAGGAGATGACCCAATTATCCATCAACACAGCTTTTCCTTCCTGTGATAAGAGAGCACCTACTCTGTGCAATGCATATGTGGAATCAGATTTCTACATGGTCTGGTAAACAAGTTCACTGTTATGATAAAGGTTAAAGTTACTTCTTATATGCATGCAGGGGAAAAGTGGTATAGAATGAAAAGAATGTCTAGTTTGCCCAACCAGCATAGCTCAGCATTGACCTATGAACCAGGAGGTCAAGGTTTGATTCTCAGTCAGGGCATATGCTCAGATTTCTGGCTCCATCCGTGCAAGAGGCGACCCATCAAGGATTCTCTTTCATCCTTGATGTTTCTCTCTCTCTCTCTCCCTTCCTCTCTGATATCAATAAAAATGTGTGTGTGTTTTTGTTTTTTTTAATGAGTAGTTTAGAGATAGAAATATATAGCTCTCAGTGTATATTTGGCTAGCCGAGTGACTTTGTGCAAATCATTAAAACATACTGTCTTGGTTTTCTCAACTGTACTTGTGGCAATACAATAAGAGGTATTTTCATTCATTCAAACATTCATTTATTTATGCACAAACTCAATAAACATTCAAGACCAATTCAATGCACTGCCTAATAAAATATATCAAAGTCTTATAACTGTGCATGGCCTTTGATTGAGTAATTTAAATGACAAAAACCAATGTAATAAATAATTTAGGATATGAATGCAGAAGCATGTACAAGGACTTTCGTTTTAGCTGCTGATATTAGTAAATAACTGAAGGAAAGACATCAAGGAGTCTAATTGAGTAATTTCTGGTAGCCTTATAATGGAATTAAAGTTAGAAAAACAGAGATTTACTGAAAGGCAGATTACTCAACAGAGCAGACAACATGATTCCATATTGGAATGTATACACATCTATGGGTCTAAAAAGAATAGAATAATATATTAAAAATATTAACAATGATGATCTCAAACTGATGGAATAACAGGTCTTTATCTTCTATTCTTCTATATCTTCTCATAGACCTCTAATTAGATGTATTGTGTGATAAAAATATGTATATGTATATAGATAGATAGATAGATAGATAGATAGATAGATAGATAAATAGATAGATATTTCCTATAAAATAACTATGAACTAAAATGTATTATTTGGAAAATATATGCTGATATATTTAAAATTTTAAATGTGGATTACCATATCATTTCTTAATTTAACAAATGTAAACTGTAAATTTCATGAAAGCAGGAATCATATCTATTTTGTTCACCATTTTCTATCCAGAGCCTACTATAAGTTCAATTATTACTTCTCTAGTCAAAATTCCACAGAAGAAAAATATAGGAGCAAAATGTTTACAGTTGTTCATATGGAAAATAATACAATAATTAGTAACTAACAATACAAGAATAAACTCTGTTTCACGTTCTCATAACAGAATTTGCCCCACCCTGTATCTGTTCAGTTCATTTTATACAACATTTGAAAGTACTGAAACACTTTGGATTAGAGAAAAAAAATCATGAAAAATATCACACCATTTAAGATAGCACTGGTGATTCATTCATGTCGCTTGGAATTCTCTGTTAGCCATTTACCCCACAAAACTCCAATAAAATCTCCATTGCATTTTAAGTGAACTGATTCTGTATATAATCATTGGTTTCATTAACTCAAGTAATTCTGACTCATGATACCATTATAATTGCAGTGTGAATCATTCAAAACTATTTAATAAAATTAAAGAGCCCAACATCTTCATTGCACTGTGAATTATCATGGTATAAAACAACTTGTAAATCACTGATAATACAATCTGACCATTCCTCTGTGAAATATATCACTTATTTTGAAAGAAAAATAAAGAACTAAAAATAAAGAAATAATGTAAACCTTTAACATATCTTACTTAGATAAAATATTGAGATAGTAAAAAAGAAGTAATTTGCAGTTTAAAAAGAAGAGACTATAACTCCTGCACTTTTCAAGTACCTAAATAAGTGAAGTAGAACATTAATATAAAACTATTATAATACATTACAGGTGGTAGGTATAAGAGATTCATGCTTCCTCATTCATCTCATCTTTCCTAACAAAGAGACTAACAAGCATCAGATGTACAAAATTACTCTTCCTTTACTGAAGAGAAAAGACAAATTTAAAATATACCACTAACATCAATAAAAGAAAGACAATCAGCAATCACTATCTAACTGAATATATTGTATATTAACCAAGTGGGAAAATCCCCTTTAAAAAGGTATACTCAAGTATAAAAAATTTTTAAAAATTTAAAAAATAAATAAAAAACTGTGTTAGACAATTCTAAAGATATCCTTTTCAAGATTCTTATCCCTTGGTTGTTTAATCAAACACTAATCTAGCAACTGCTGTGAAGGGACATTGCAGATGTAAGTGGACCAATTTAATCACTTGAGATCTTAAAAGCAGAAAATTTCCTCCAGCTAAAGTCAAAGTGATGAAGCAGAAGAAAGAAGCAGGAAAGATGAGCCAGAGGAAGAGATCAGAGAGATGTGAAGCATGAGAAGAAATCAATCTGCCGAGGCTGGCTTTAAAGATGTTGGAAGAGGATGACAAACAAAAGAATGCGACTGGCCTCGAGTGACAGAAGTGGAAATGGGCCCCTCAATCCTACAGCTGCATGTTGCTGAATTCTGTGAGGAACCGGAATGAGTTTGAAAATGGATTATTCCCAAAGCCTCCCAATAATAGCCAATACCTGGATTTAGCCTTGGGTGACTTGGAGCAAAGGAACCAGTGAGCCACCAGCCTTTCCTCTTACACATAGACTTCACGAGACAGACTGAGTTATGGAAGCAAGGTACCTGGGACTGGGACGGGTTGCTAGCATGAATAAGAGATTGTAAAACTAGGAAAATTGCAAGGCTCAAAAAAGGCTATTGGTGGAGAACTGTTGAGAAGTTTCTGATTCCTATAGATACTGAAGCACCTTCCAAGAACATGTCTTGTAATACTTAAATACACAAAGCATAACATTTTGCTCAGGACAGTTAATAAAGAATCAAAATTAAATCAAAATTACAAAAGGCATAATCATTGCATCTGGTAACAACTATTTAAAAAAAAGTAATGTTGCAGATTTGGCTAGCACATAAGGCTTGATTTATAGGACTAAAGTGGCATGCCTAAAAGATTTGAGGAATGTTCTAATAACTTAAATCTGTAAATCAAATCTACTTTCATTGACACATTTTTAAATAACTATTTTAAATTTTATAGATAAAAAGGATTGCTAAAACTTAATAAAAATCTTTCCATGTGAGTGATTTTGTGTGTGTGTGTGTGTGTGTGTGTGTGTGTGTTTCACATTTTTTTTCTTTAGTAAGGTATTACATATGTATCCCCATTGACCCCCTCACCTCCCACTCATGCCTACAGCCCCCTGGTGTCTGTGTCCATTGGTTAGGCTTATATGCATGCATACAAGTCCTTTGGTTGAACTCTCCCCTCTTACCTCCTCCCTCTACCTTCCCACTAAGGTTTGACGGTCTGATCGATGCTTCTTTGTCTCTGGACTTGTTTTTGTTCATCAGTTTATGTTGTTCATTATAATCCACAAATGAGTGAGATCATGTGACATTTATCTTTCTCTGACTGACTCATTTCGCTTAGCATTATGCTCTCCAAGTCCATCCATGCTGTTGCAAATGTTAATAATTCCTTTTTTACAGCAGTATAGTATTCCATTGTGTAGATGTACCATCATTTTTTAATCCATTCACCTGATGATGGGCATTTAGGCTGTTTCCAAATCTTAGCTATGGTGAATTGCACTACTATGAACATAGGGCTGCATATATCCTTTCTGAGTGGTTCTTCTAGTTTCTTGGGATATATTCCTAGAAGTGGGATTACTGTGTCAAATGGGAGTTCTATTTTTAGTTTTTTGAAGAAACTCCATACTGTTTTTCACAGTGGCTGCACCAGTCTGCATTCTCTATACTATTCCATTGTTCTATATGTCTGTTCTTATGCAGCAGTGCACTAGGGTTCCTTTTTCTTCACATTCTCGCCAGCACTTGTCATTTGTTGATTTGTTGATGATAGCAATTCTGACAGGTGTGAGATGGTACCTCATTGTTGTTTTGATTTGCATCTCTCAGATGATTAGTGACTTGGAGCATGTTTTCATATTTCTCTTGGCCTTCCTTATGTCCTCTTTCGAAAAGGTCCATTGCCCATTTTTATTGGGTTGTCTATCTTCTTTTTGTTAAGCTTCATGAGTTCCCTGTAAATGTTGGAGATTAAACCCTTATCATTGATATCATTGGCAAATATGTTCTCCCATGTAGTGGGCTTTCTTGTTGTTTTGTTGATGGTTTCTTTTGTTGTACAGAAGCTTTTTATTTTGATGTAGTCCCATTTGTTTATTTTCTCTTTAGTTTCCATTGCCCTAAGAGTTGTATCGGTGAAGATATTGCTTCGGCATATGTCTAAGATTTTGCTGCCTGTGGGTTCCTCTAAGATTTTTACGGTTCCCCAACTAATGTTTAAGTCCTTTATCGATTTTGAGTTTATTTTTGTGTATGATATAATTTGGTGGTCTAGTTTCTTTCTTTCTTTTTTTTGTATGTATCTGTCCAATTTTCCCAACACCATTTATTGAAGAGACTGTCTTAATACCATGGTATGTTCTTACCTCTTTTATCAAATATTAATTGAGCACAGTGGTTTGGGTCAATTTCTGGGTTCTCTATACTATTCCATTGTTCTATATGTCTGTTCTTATGCCAGTACCACGCAGTTTTGAGAACAGTGGCTTTGTAATACAGCTTAATATCTGGTATTGAGATCCCACCTACTTTGTTGTTCTTCCTCAGGATTGCTGCAGTTATTCGGGGTCTTTTTTTATTCCAGATGAATTTTTGGAGAATTCATTCTAGGTCTGTGAAATATGCCATTGGTATTTTAATGGGGAGTGTATTGAATCTATAGATTGCTCTGGGTAGTATGGACATTTTAATGATGCTGATTCTACCAATCCATGAACACGATATGTTCTTCCATCTGTTTATCTCTTCTTCTTCTTCTTCTTCTTCTTCTTCTTCTTCTTCTTCTTCTTCTTCTTCTTCTTCTTCTTCTTCTTCTTCTTCTTCTTCTTCTTCTTCTCTCTCTCTCTCTCTCTCTCTCTCTCTCTCTCTCTCTCTCTCTCTCTCTCTCTCTCTTTTTTTAAGTGTCCTGTAGTTTTCCTAGTACAGGTCTTTTACCTCCTTAGTTAAGTTTATTCCTAGGTATGTTAATTCTCCATATCAGTTGATGCATAAAAAGCATTTGACAAAATCCAACACCCTTTCTTGATAAAAATCCTCAGCAAAATGGGAATAGACAGATTATACTTCAACATAATAAAAGCCTTATATGACAAACCTACAGCCAATATCATACTCAATGGGCAAAAACTAAAACCATTTCTCCTAAGAACAGGAACGAGACAGGGATGCCCACTTTCATCACTCCTGTTCGACATAGTACTGAAAGTGCTAGCCGTAGCAATTAGGTAAGGAGAAGAAATTATCAGCATACTATTTTAACTGTGCCAGACTTTTCATTTCTAACATAGTTCTACAACCTCAAGCAGTTTAGGATAATAAAAATTCATTATTCTTGGATGATTCTACACTTCAACTAAAATACTTTTCATAATTTTCCTTAACATAGTTTTTCCAAAATTTATTGCACAAATGGAAATATGATATAGTTTATTATATCCAAATGAGTAAACACTTTTAATTCTACAGGTAAGATGATCTGAAAGACTTAAAAAATGTATTGAACAGTTTGTTTATAATCTGAAAGATATATAAATTTTCACTTTTTGTTTTAGACAGAGCTAAAATAACTCATTTAGAAGGCTTCTTTTCCTAAGCCTATGGTATATATATATGTTTTACTTTGTCTAAAATCAAACATTTGATTCCCTGCTTTAAATTACCAATCTTGGACAAATGTCTATATGTCTACTGTGCTTTCATAAGAAAACAATACATATAGGATGTCAATTATGCATTAAACTTGATACACATTAGATATGGTCAGATCCAGTACAGAAAAATTTTTTTAACCAAATGGAGATTGTAAAATAAGTAGAATGAAGAAAACATGCTGGTAATCCGCTAAACTAAGGTCAGCATGAAATAACCTGTAGGTTAAACACAAAAGACTCGGTCAGTGGTCTAATTGTGGAAAAGCACCGCCCTTACCCAGAGTCCTGCATGCGAACAGAGCCATGGCACTCTGCAGCCTGTCGGGCCTGAGGGCCTGCACCACAAGAACCTGAAAGTAAAGGTCAGGGCATCTTAAATTAAAAAGTTCCTACAATGGCTTTCCTAACTAAACAATGGTAATGTCAATTAATTAAACAAATGTTTACTAAAATGTGTGAATACTGTCCTAACCGGTTTGGTTCATTGAATAGAGCATTGGCCTGCAGACTCAAGGGTCCCAGGTTCAATTCCAGTCAAGGGCATGTACCTTGGTTGCGGGCACATCCCCTAGTAGGGAGTGTGCAAGAGGCAGCTGATTGATGTTTCTCTCTCATAGATGTTTCTAAGTCTCTATCCCTCTCCCTTCCTCTCTGTAAAAAATCAATAAAATATATTAAAAAATAATAATAATTAAAATTTAAAAAATAAAATATGTGAATATTTATCACTGTTGTATATTATTTACTATCCCTCAAACTGTCACAACAGGATCATACTAAGACCCATCGTTATAGGCAAAATATTACAAAAATCCATTATTCCCTCAAACCTGTCATCAGAATTAAACATCAGCAAGTAATGATCATAGGGTTATCTGCATCTTCAAATAACAAAAAGGCCAAATGCAGGTGAAAATAGGGTACTATAGGTAAGGTACTTTTGATGACAGCAGAACAGAGGCCCAAAAATCTTGCCTAAAATTTTTAATCACCATTTTTATACTGAACCACATATACATTTTCCTA
This sequence comes from Pipistrellus hanaki, assembly GCF_964339955.1. NCBI lineage: Eukaryota > Metazoa > Chordata > Mammalia > Chiroptera > Vespertilionidae > Pipistrellus > Pipistrellus hanaki. The sequence continues at coordinate 14,564,906 of NC_140511.1, read as the reverse complement.
ATAAAATTTTTTCTTCTTTTTGTATTTTTAAACATATTTGGTAAAATAGAATTCCGCAAGAAGATACAAAAGGGGCAGAACCACTTCAAGGAAATGAAAGGGTCACTTCTAGAGAATCAGCTCCTGAAGAGCTTTCCAATTCTTAGCCTTTTCTTCTCCAAATCACTAAGGGGGACCCACCAGCAGGTTTCCTCATCCTATTTTGAAATACATGGGGGAGGGGGAAGAAATTCCCATATTCCTGCCCATGAGATATTTTCCTTAGAACGTGCAAAATGAGTAAAGAGCCTATAAAACCTACACCTTAATTTATTTCTGGAAGTGATTTTCTCTATTGCAAAATCACCCTTGGGCCAGAGTCAGAGGGAGTAAGAAAAGCTACAGTGGGAAATACCACATTCAGAAATGTTGCCAGTGACTTTATTATCCAGATAAGATGGCAAAAGCAGAGAAGCTTCCCCAAATGTGCCATGTTAGGGTGATGTGGCACCCCAAGGCAGAGCTTTCACTTATTTATTTATTTATTTATTTATTTATTTTTATTGAATTTGGCTTCTGAACAAGAATAATGTTATAAAGACTTTTATGGGTTTAGATAACTTACCTGCTGAAATAAGGAAACTTTCTTTGCAAGTACAGATGGAAACTCTTGCTCACACATTGAATGATGATAATAAGTACGCCACAGATCTGCATCTTCAAAGCAGAGGGTCTGATAAAGACTGGGGAGAGCAATCTGAAAAATAAGAATAACCATATACAGTGCATTACAAGTCAACATAAGTAGGCATGAACATGTATTACTAAAAGAAAAATACGGAAAATAATTATTGATGGGTATTTATTACCAGTTTTCTACTTTATGTCAGTTTATCTAATCATTTCTAGGTCAGAAATAGTATAATAGACTTAATTAACCCATAATTAAATTACAGAAAATATTTGCAAAACAGTACTAAATCAATACTGTAAGTTAATAAAATCTTTTTTGTTTTCAGTAAAAACATTTGTATTTATCTATCTCTACTTTGTGGAGAAAAGAATGCTTTCATTAAAAACAAGGACAGCCCTAGCGAGTTTGGCTCAGTGGCTAGAGCATCGGCCTGGGTACCGAAGTGTCCAGGGTTTGATTCAGGTCAAGGGCACTTCCTTTGGTTGTAGGTTCCTCCCTGGTCCGAGGTCTGGTCAGGGTGCGTGCAGGAGGCAACCAATCGATGTGTTCTTCTCACATCAATATTTCTCTCTATATTTCCCTCTCTCTTTTACTCTCTCTAAAATTCAATGGGAAAATATCCTCAGATGAGGATTTAAAAAACTAAAATTAAAAATAAATAAATAAATAAGTAAGTAAAAACTTTTTAAAAATACTTTTTTTTTTTTTTAATTTCAGAGAGGAAAGGAGAGAGATAGAAACAACAATGATGAGGAGGAATCATTGATTGGCTGTCTCCTGCATGCCCCATTGGGGCTCAAAGCCTGCAAGCTGGACATGTGCCCTTGGCTGGAATCAAACCTGGGACCTTTCAGTCCACAGCCCGATGCTCTATCCAAACTGGCTAGAGCAAGTTAAAAACTTTTTAAAACTTTTTTAACAAGTGCAGATTTTTAAATTGAGATATAATTGACATATATAAGTGCAAATTTTAAGCAATTCCACAGTGTAAAAGTATGTCAAATTTCATCCTATTTAATAAAGAGGTGATATGCAAATCACCATGGCTTTGTCCAGAAGGACGTCCAGAAGATGTCTGGTCTAATTAGCATATTACCCTTTTATTAGTACAGATTTCATGTAATATAAACACGAATCAAGTATTTAAGAATGCTTTAGCTAAATATCTATATTCATTTCTAATTAATCAGTTACATTGCCTAAATTTCATTATTATAACTTAACAAAATTAATCTTACACAACAGAGAATAAACTAAGCATACTTTAATTTAATTTGTCCAATCTAAAAAATATTTTAAAAAATTTAACCATGCATCTGGTATATAGTAGGTATCCACTAAATAAACAAAAGAATAAATGAATTGGGTTTTACACTAAATGTCAGGGAAATAAAGTTTAATAAGGCAAGGATTCTAATCTCAAGGATCCTAGGAGAAAGGCAGTCATGACAAATCATTTTGTATTAAGTATGGTAGGTGCTGATACAGAAATGTTGCCGAACCAGTTTGGCTCAGTGGTAGAGCGTCGGTCTGCGGACTGAAAGGTCCCAGGTTCGATTCCGGTCAAGGGCATGTACATTGGCAGCTGGTCGATGTTTCTCTCTCATTGACGTTTCTAGCTCTCTATCTCTCTCCTTTCCTGTCTGTGGAAAATCAATTTAAAAAATAAATAAATAAATAAATAAATAAATAAATAAAGGCAAAACTTATTAAAAAGAAATGTTCAAGATGCCATATATACCAATAGAAAAGACATAATGGAGAAATCGGGCAAGAGTCATAGAGGGGGTAATGCTTTGGGTAAGTCCTAAAAAATAATTAGACATTTCACAGTAAAAATAGTCAAAGGGCATTTCAGGGAAAGGGAATAATAAAACTAGCAAATATAAGAAACAATGAAGGTATGGACTGGAAGTAAAACTGAAGAGGCAAATAAAAAATAGATCATATATAATCTTATATGTTATCCGAAAAAACTACGGGTTTTATCCTATGAGTGGTAAGAAACCATTAGAGAGTTTTAAATAGAACACTAACCATACCATAAATAAAGTAAAACACAAAGGATAGACTAAATTGGAGAGGTTTGAGATTAGAAGCAGGGTCTAATTACTAAATCAAGTTGAATAATGACAGCCAAAACTAAAGGTGACTGCAAGGATGGAGAAGAGGTGGGGATGAGAGATATATAAAAGATAAATAGAAGTGAAAGAGTGTTAATTTGAAACTATTTTCAACATAAGTACTATCCTGCATCTCATTACTGATCCTGAGTTACTGTACATACTAGAGGCCCAGTGCATGAGTTCATGCATGGGTTGGGCCTTCGGTTTAGCCGGTGATCAGGGCCAATAGGAGCCATCTCACGCAGTCCCAATCGGGACCAACTGGGGCAGCCAGGCAGGGGAGGGACTGTGGGAGGTTGGCTGTGGGAGCAGACTAACCACCAGGGGGCAGCTCCTGCATTGAGTGTCTTCCCCCAGTGATCAGTGCACGTCATAGCAACCAGTTGTTTGGTCATTCAGTCATAATGGTCACTTAGGCTTTTATAGATAGATATAGATATAGATTAGATATAGATATAGATATAGATATTTAGATATAGATATTTAGATATATAGATATATGTAGATAGATATATGCTTCCACCTAGCATATTTGAGAACCATATATATATATATATCCTTATATTCTCTATCAGTATACAGTAGGGGTGTCGAACTCAATCAGAGAAGGGGCCAAAATCTAAAATCCAGCCTAAATCGCGGGCCGAATGGTTTACTGAACAGTCATAAACTGACAATGTCATAAACTGACAGCAGAGTGCAGTGATGACAGCGCGGTGCAGGCCACATTGCAAGGCCTGGCAGGCTGGATTTGGCCCGCGGGCCTTGTGTTTGACACATGTGGTATACAGCATAAAACCAGTGCAATGTAAAGACTCAAGATGTATATGTTGAATGAAAAATTTAATTAATTGTTTAATAATGGGTTAAAGAATTAATTAGAATAATTCTTTGATATTCTTTTACCCAGAGATTTTTGTCATATTCACAGAAATATAAATATTAAATATGAATAAGTAGCAAATAAAATATATATATAGAAATAACTCCAAGGTAAAAAATTTAAATATTCCACATAGTAGAAAATAAATACCTTCAATGTTGCCACTGCCCAGCTTCTTTCCTGATCTACCCAAGATGGAAGCTGATCGCGTATTCTTTGTTGAGAGTCCTTTAATAAGAGCAATTATTTTCCTTGGTATATTAGATAAAACTCAGACAAAACAATTCAACAACTAAGTTTATAAACACTATTTTAACAGTTCATTCTATGTATTATTTATTTACATATTTTACAAATCAATATTGTAAAATTCTGTATTAGGTATAGATAACCATTTAGACAAATGTGTCAATGTAAGAAAGGGCCAAACCTGTAAGATTTTGTATGATTGTATTCAAGCCAAACTGACGACAACAACCTGGATACAAAAATCTCAATGAATTGAGAAAATGCTCCAGAGAATGGCAGTTTGCATTTATTTACACATTATAATTAAAGGAGGAAACTTTTAGGGAGTTACATGAAATTCACTGGTGATAGACTAGGGAGGTGGGAGAAAGCAAAGCAGGGAAATCTCTGAGATTGGATAAAGAGTGAAACAGAGAGACACACACTTCATTTACATTGGTAGGCAGAGGACCTTTAGCAGTTCACATTTACAGCACACAGAGAGGAGTTCTGTGGTCTCTCTCCTCTCTGGTGGGAGAGCGTGCCCTGAGGGTCTGGAGAAAAGGGATTACTCTAACAAGAGTTATCTTAGATGCAAAAAGACAACAGACAGCCGATACCGGTTTGGCTCAGTGGTAGAGCCTTGGTCTGTGGACTGAAAGGTCCCGGGTTGGATTCGGGTCAAGAGCATGTACCTTGGTTGGGGGCACATCCCCGGTAGGGGGTGTGCAAGAGGCAGCTGGTCGATGTTTCTCTCATCGACGTTTCTAGTTCACTATCTCTCTCCCTTCCTCTCTGTAAAAAATCAATAAAATATATTAAAAAAAAAAAAAAAGACAACAGACAGGCTCAGTAAAAACTGACTTTTGTCAAGAAATACTGGCCTAGGACATGACTACCCAACATGACTTGCTTTTAGTTAGGAAGTTTTAATTTCAGAGCATCCTATGTGGTTACTTTAGGTCTCTGAATTTGTAAGGCCTGCCATTCAGTTTGGCTTAAATAAAATCCTGAGCTCGTCAGGTTTAGTATGTGGTCCCTTTTTCATCCACAGTTGCATTCATTTTCTTTGTGCTTAACCCGCTGTAAAACCTGAGAAAAAACTCAAAAGTAATAAGAAACTGGCATAATATGTTACTTTTTTTACATCTTACATTTCAGATATAAGCTAGGTTTTGCATTACAGTCTAGGTATGGTCCTTTGAAGAGTGATATTACCCATTACATGTTCAAACAGAAAATTACTAGTCAAAAATCTGAATTTTAATAAAGTTAACAAAAGTTTTAAAAGTAATTTTTAAATTTGTTACATATAAAAATTTTTCTAGTTATAATACAAGATTTGATTTTCTTTGGATTATATAAGCGGTCTTGGAATAAAACATATAAAAACATATGTACTAAAAAAAGAAACTATATTGATTTTAGTATTTAATTATTATCATTCTAAAAAAAAATTGTCTTCAAGGACAAAAAAATATATACTTAGGTCCACCTATAGAAGGGCAATAGAGACAAGGACATAATCTTATAACTGAAGTAATTACAACAATACTAATTTAAAACTTCTCTGAAGCAGATATTTCATGAAATCTAAGCCAGAACAATTTTCCCTAACATTAGGACAATTTTATTATTTTTCACTTACAGCTTTCCGCAACATGTCTCCAACAACCACACCTGTAAACGTATCCCATTCCTATTGAATAAAAATATGACAAACACAAAAAACATAAAAATACTAACCAATTAACAAAGTTTTCTTAATAACCCTGTAATGTATGGACATGTAAAACAAAAGCAAAAACAAACAAACAAAAAAACCTTTCACATCTTCACATTTCTAGTATAATATTGACATTATGAATATTGGTGCATTAATATGAAATCTAGAAATGATTTTATTAAAACAAAAAACTGTATTACATGAGTCTCAATATCTAAAAATGTAAATCTCATGTTCAATGAGCATTTGTCACTACCTATTAATTTTTCCTATTATAGGCCATCTCTCACTAATAAATCAGCAATAAGGTGCACCAAAAGTATAAATATTATGTATGTTGGGAAAAAAATAGAAAAAAGTTTTTCCGTTAAGTTATCTTTTCCAACAGATAGGGAGAAAACTACCATATTCCTTTTTTTTTTTTTTTTTCTTTATAATCCTCGGAATCAAAATGATCAGCTGTTAAGAAACCCAGCCCTCTAAGAAAATCTGTCTTTACCCTGGGTTCCTCCAATCAGATAATAATGGGGCACTACCATATTTGTTATACATTGGTCAGTAAATAAAGCCAAAACATATTAAAAAACGAAAGCAATATGGAAACACTTTCAAACTAACACACTCCCTGCCTTCACCCACCCGGCTCACTCATTCTTCTTCCTAACATTATGTAATAGGAGTCAAAGAAATGTTCTCCTTTCCCAAAGATAATTGATTCACACTGCAGAAGAAAAAAAAAATAGGTATTGTTAAGTCTTACAAAGTGTGAAAGATATTGATCACAGTGAAAAACATTAACAGCAGGAGATTAAGACATCACAATTACTAGTAGAAATAAAAGAAAGTCAAGTTAATAAATTCAAGATAAATATGTAAGTCAGAGCATGTGGAGGTAAAAACAAAAATCAAACATAGGCCTACATTTTTTAACTACTTTAATGAGGGAAACACAATTAAAACCTGGTCAGGTAGGATTAAAGATTATTAGGTCAAGGTTGCACTGTCCCTCCCTAACTAATGGACTCTCACTTTATGATAATGGCATAATGAAAAATGCAAATTTTTAAAAATTAGTTAGCTCTAGCTTGAAGGAGGTTCTTTTCAAGTTTGAGAGGGGGTATATGGCAGTCCAGAAATGAAGTCATAGACAAAGAAAATAAATTATACATTAGAAGATTAACATAAACCTGCAGGCTCAAGGGAGCTGCCCACTCTTTGATTCCCACCTGTGCCTCTGAGCAAGCCAATGAAGATAATAAATAATGTAGCATACAGGCAGTCCTCAGGTTATGTCGGACTTGCCGTTAGTTGTTTTGTGGTTACATCACCATCTCCCATTTATTTATAAAAAGAAAAAATCCCATCATTTCAACGTATGTACATATGTGCTTTATGTTTTTATTATTTATTTACCACAAGTAAAGGTCAGAAATTGTTATCTTGCTTTTAAATTCGTTTCACTGTTTCCCTTCATTACTGCTGCTTATGTGCTCCATGTGAGTGATGGAGGTGCTTATGTAGGTGGCTTCTGACTTAAGGCGAAAATACATTACGTAGGAAAGGCTCTCAGATCCAAAGTAACCCGAGGAAAAATGTACCCATATTCTTTTTTTAAAATATTTATCAGTTCCACTGCTTAGACCAGGAATATAAAAAGGCTAATTCTTCTGGTGTCCTGAGTAAATGGACAGGGGTTCAGAAAAATCGATGCAGTGTGGTTAAGCTACTTGTATTTCTCTTTCTGCCTTACCATCACTTCAGATTATCGGCCCCCTTAGAGGAGAGTAGAACGTTCAGCACCTTACACTAAATTTCTAGCTTAGTAAAAAAAATTAATAGGTTGATCTATAATTTCTACCCTAAAGTAATTTCTGTTCTATGTGCACATTACTAAACTTCTATGTAACTATAATATTTCCTCCTTTACCATTCACTTACATTTTCTTGAAAATGTTCAGGATGCATGCCGCGGACAAAATGCAACGCGAACATCAACTGATCAGCCTGAAAGGAATAGCAGATGTTATCTTGCTTTTTCTAAATTAGTGGTTTTGGAAAAGTATAGTCCTTAAATTTTGGTTCCAAAATAAGTATTCTGTCTTCAAAATATTTTTATCAATATAAGAATAACATTTACATAGAACAACACTTCTAAGTTGGGGATGGGGAGGATAGAGAAAGTGCTAAGGATTATCATTTACATCTCATTAAAAATAAAACAGATTTATTTGACTAGCAGAAATCCAATTGTGATGTCTGAATTAGTCTTTACTAACCAGATCATTTTTTAAACCTCTCATTCTTGCATTAGTAACATCCGAGCTGTGATTGTGTATATTTAAATGCTCCTGAATAATCTATATACTGTTAAATCAAGATATTTTATTCCTAGAAATGCATGCAAAGGGATCATGAATGTATTCTTAGATAAGAAATAAGAATATTCACTGCAGCCTAGCCAGTGTTACTCAGTGGTTTGGATTTACCTATGAACCAGGAGGTCACAGTTCAGTTCTCCGTCAGGGCACATGGCTGGGTTGCTAGCTCCATTTCCAGTAGGGGGTGTGCGGGAAGCAACTGATCAATGATTCTCTTTCATCATCGATACTTCTATCTCTCGTTCCCTCTCCCTTCCTCTTTGAAATCAATAAAAAATATTTTTTTATAAAAAAGAATATTCATTGCAAGATTGTTTACAGTAGAGAAAGAACTGAAACAACTGAATGCTCAAAAATCTATCATGAAAAATATTCTAATCAAAATGGCATAACCCATATTGTGAAAGGAGGGGGAATTTGTTAATAAACATATATGGATATACTAGAGGCCTGGTGCATGAAATTTATGAAAGGGGGGGGTAGTCCTTCAGCCCGGTCTGCATGCTCTCATAATCCAGGACCCCTTAGGGGATGTCTGATGGCGGGATTGGGCCTAAACAAGCAGTTGGACATCCCTCTTGCAATCGGGACTATTGGCTCCGAGCTGCTGACCTGTCTGCCTGCCTGATTGCCCGTAACCACTCTGCCTGCATGTCTGATTGCCCCTAACTGCTCGCCTGCCTGCCTGACTGATGGCCTTTAAGTGCTCACCTGCCTGCTTGCCAGATCACCCTTAAACATTCTCATGCCTGCCTAATCGCCCCTAGCCACTCTGCCTGCCTGATCTCCCCTAAACACCTCTGCCTCGGCCTGCCACTGTGGCTTCATCTAAAAAGATATCCAGAAAGCCATTCAGCTGTCCAGTCTAATTAGCATATTATGCTTTTATTATTATAGATATCTGCAAAAATTTTGGAAAAATAGATATCAAATTTTATCACTGATTTATTTTTGAGATTTTAGTCTATTTTTATTTTCTTATCTTAGGTGTTTATACTTTTAAGCTTCCTAAAATAAGCTTATATTATTTCTGTAAGAAAAAAAAAACAAGAAAAAAAAAAAACACAGAAAATGTTTGTTTTGAAAAAAAACATTTATTGAAGAGCCATCTTTCAAAGTTTTAATCTAAAGATTTTATTTGGCCTTTCCCATATTGTAAATAATACTTTATACCTAATATATGTTTATGATTATAAATACAGATAGAGATAAGTATAAAAATATTAAGATACAGTATATAACAGTATATACAAAAAAGACCCTCCTGTAAGTACTAGCAGTAAGTGATCTCCTTGCCTGCATGAAAATCACCCCTCTGTAGGACATATAATGTCTTGAATAATACAATACAAAAGAATTATTTTATAAAAGTATGTGTTGTATATGCTTGTAAATACATAGCAAATACTCACTAGATAACTATTAAGCAAGTAAATGAAAACAAACATATTTACAATAGTGAATCACTGAGTAAAAAATATTCTCAAAATATAAAAACTGGAAGCAGATGGCCATCAGTCAGGTGTGCAAAAAAAAAAAAAAAAGTTACAACCAACTACCATCTGCATGGAGTAGCTACCATTTGACATAAATACTATTTTTTAAAAAAGGGAGATGGATAGTGTTCTTAGAAATTAGAAGATCCATGATTAGCTGGATAAGCCACTATGATGCTTATTTGATAAATTAATGGATACTTAAAATGATTATAATAGCAGCCTTAATCTAAAGTTTAAAAAAATGATTACAATAAATAATAAATATGTTACTTTGAAGCCTTTATCACTTAATAACATAGATAATTCTTTATTATAGATATAGATGTAGATATACATACAAATTCACACATAGTGTAAGAGGACAATGAATTAACCCTTTCTTCCTTTGAACTGAGGAAAAATAACATAGTCTCTAGTGAAAATGGAAAGAAGGCAAGGCTCTGGTACTCGGTGAGTCTCTGATTATCTACCAGAGTTGGTGAACTAATTGTTGATGATTACTGAGGCCAAACTTCAAAATGATTCTTATAAGTATATTTCCAGTAGGACATGATCTCACTCATTTAGGGGAAATGGTGAACAACATAGACTGATGAACAAGAACAGACCCAGAGATAAGGAGCCATGGGTCAGACTGTTGGACCTCAAAGGGAGGGTGGGGATAAAAGGGAGAGATCAACCAAAGGACTTAAGTGTACACATATGAACCTAACCAGTGGTCAAGGACAATAGGGGTTGGGGGCATGAAGGGGGATTGGAATGGTGGGTTGAGAGCAAATATGTGATACTTTAATCAATAAAGAAATTAATTAAAAATAAATAAATGGACATGTAATGTGTAGTCAATATGTGTAATGGTGGTTACCCTTCTCTGTGATTTTTGGTCACAGAAGACACCTGATCTCAGGGAAAAAACTTCTATTAATATCTCACTAAACATTCTTAGATAATACTTCCATGAGGAAAGGGAAATAGTAAGAACATATGCTTTATCAACTTTCCCTCTGACCTTTTTTTGAATTCTAGCCCAGTAAGTTACCTAATGCTACAGCAACTTCTATGATAAATTTGGATGGAGAAATGTTAAAGGTACTAACTCATAAACAGTTTCATTATAATCATAAATTTTGTGAAACTAAATGTGCTACCTATCCTATAGTTGTCTAAAATATTTAGGTAACTAAAATAAACACTTTTCATCTCTTTAAGAAAAGAAAAAGTAAGTCATAGTCAAAAATCTAAACAAGTCAATCATTTTCTATTCCAGGTCAAGTTGCTTTCACTTCAGTGTGATGTGAATACTAATAATCCCAGCCTCTCTCCAGTTCAGAGTCTCTGCTGCCATACTGCTGTCACCAACACAGCAGCACAATCAGCATGGAGGAAATTCTGGCAGCCAGTTTAATGTGACACTGAGGGCTAAAACCCAAACAGCTTTCCCCATGAGATCAGTTCTATCCTAAGTAATATTATACTGTTAAGTCTCAGAAATATACCTTATAGCTTGATAATTACTGTGCTTTCACTTTCTGAATTTTTATTCTCCACTGAAACTCTATAGACTGCTCAATTCATGTTTAATTAACATGTTCTATCCTTGGACCAGAAATTATACTTTTCCATATTGATCAAAATAAAAGTTTTACAAAACATTTCATCATCAATTAAAGACATGTCTTAAGAATCATAAATCATAGCTTTTAAAAAAATGGTTTTAGCAGTTCACAATAGAGAAGTATTACTTAATATAGACAATGAAAAATTCCAATTGAGTCGAAAAATGTTATGAATGTTAAACCTTACAAACACTCCAACTGCATCAAAATGTTGAGTTTATCCTAACTCACATATTTTTAAATGTTAAAGTGACGTAAGAGTAACCCCCAGGACACTTCACTAGTATCATAAAATTCAGGGTGGGGAATGTCCAGCCCGTGGGCCATAAAAGGCCCGCAAAACCATTTGGTCCAGCACTACCAAGGCACTGGGGTGAGTTAACTAAATGTTTGACCAAATAGATGAGGCTAATTTTTAAGTTGATAATTTTGTATGACTCATGAATAATGTTATAAATATCCAAATGGCGCTTGGTAGAAAAAAAGATTTCCCACCCCTATGTCTTAAATCATTTCAATACTAAGTACTTATTATATCTGGAATACTTACATTATTAAAAATAAAATAAGAATATGCAAACTGATATAGAAATACATAGATTAGAAACAAACAGAAAACTCCTAATAAGAAAAGTTACTAAAATCTTTTATTCAACTGGGGTTCCCAAAACTAATAAAGAGTTATGAAACATCTTTCAAAAACTAGCTACTAATTTTTAGAATAAATAAAAATATATTATCTTTTGGCTTAAAACATTTTTCAAGAATAATATTTATTTATAACATATCTACTTTCCAAACATATTTGGGGGCACCTTAAAATAATGGTAGCTCCATAATATTTTCATAAATCACAGCCTATCTTAGCGCAGAGATCTTAAAAAGCATTAAATATATATTAGGAGAGTGACCAAAATGAAACTTTGCAGTCTTAATATGTTCACTAGAAAATAAAAAAGATTAAAGCTACACTAAAAAGCTAATCATACAAATTCAATAATATAGAAGTGAAAAAATAAATCGAATGATTAAAAAATAAATTATAAAAACAATAATTACAACAAAGTAGACATGTTCTATGAAGCAAAGCTTATTCTTTAAAATGCCAGGATAAAAAACAAATATAGCAAACAGACAAAAAATGGCAAATAACAGAGAATTTTAAATATAAGATATTTATAAGACAAAAATGGCAATAATAGAGAATTTCAAATATATTTATAAATTGTAACTCGGTAAAAATTAATAAGATGGTTAATATCCAGGATTGATTAGGACACAGGGAAGGAGAGAGCCTCCTTACTCTGTGGATGAGAAAATTAACTGGTATACATTTAGAAGGCAATTTGATAACATTCAACAAAATTTCAAAAGTGTATATACTTGGACCAGAAATTATACTTTCATCGAGAAATATACTGAACAGAAATACCAGTTTACACATGTATATAAAGATGAATATACTGCACAGTATTTCACTGTAGTCATTCATAATTTCAAAAATAAGTAGTCTAATATCCACCAATAAAGCATTAGTTACATGAAGTAGTATATAACCATATTAGGAAATATCTCAGAGTCAGTAAATATGTTGAGGTTAACATATTTATGCTATGGGAAGATCTTCAGGACCTACTTCAACAAGAGATGCAACACAACAAAATACAAAGAAAATTAAAAAAAAAAAAAAAACTTTATCTACTAGTATGTATTTGCACTTTGAATGAATTATTCCCTGTCTCAAGTAAAGATCCTCAACAATATCATTCTAACCATTAAAATTAATATTTTTTCCAAAGAATATATTAACTATATCTTTTTCCAGATTTTCTAAGAAGCTTATATAATTGGCCCACAATAACTCTATTTCTCACTTAGCTGTCCTTACAAAGTTCTTCTTCAACATATCTTAAGCTATATACAAAGACTGATTTTTTTTTTGAAATGTATTTTTATTGACTTTTTTTTTTTTTTTTTTTTTTTTTACAGAGAGGAAGGGAGAGAGATAGAGAGCTAGAAACGTCGATGAGAAACATCGACCAACTGCCTCCTGCACACCCCCCACCGGGGACGTGCCCGCAACCAACGTACATGCCTTTGACCGGAATCGAACCTGGGACCCCTCAGTCCGCAGACTGATGCTCCACCGCTGAGCCAAACCAATTTCGGCTGATTTTTTTTTTTTAATTTCTAAATGAAAAGCCCTTGTATGTTCTATAATATTTAATATCTAAAATGTTTCATTGTATAATCCTGTGGGGACCTTATAATACGAAGAATTCTATGACAAATTTCTCTCAACTCAGAATCAAGAATTGGTTTATTTCCTAATACCAGGAATAGGAGCTAGTTTTATCCCTAGGCCAAAAGTCATTTGGCAATGTCCAGAAATATTTTTTTTCGTTTTGTTTTTGTTTTTTGTTTTTTTATTTTTTTGCATTTTTTATTAAATTGTTATATGTGTATATATCTTACCATTGCCCCCCCCCCTCCCATACATGCAGAAATATTTTTTATTGTAACAATAGAAGGAAAGGAAGTTCCTCTGGCATGAGTTGGTAGAGGCCACAGAATGCTGCTAAATATCCAAAAATGCACAAAACAGTCCCCAATAAATAATTTCAATACTGCTGAGTCTGAGAAACCCCAGTCAGAAAATGACCTACATAATCCATCCCAGTTTCCTCCGTCAGTGGCTACTGGGATTCCATGAACTAAGTCAGCTAACCAGTATTTGTTCTCCCTTCTGCACTTGCCACTTTTGTCCCGACTTAACAGAAAGGCTGCAAGACATCTAAAAGTAATGGACGTTATTCTGGAAAAATGTCGAAAATGCCAATCTCATAACCTTTCTAGTAGGCCAACAGTTACATATTTTAACTGTAATACTACATTAAATCAAGGGTCAGTAGTATTTTACAAGTGAAAAACATAACATTTCTTACCTTAAATAGACAACGGCATACATATTCATATACCATCTGTTTTAATGAGCTGACCAGAGATTGGATTCGCTGTTCTGTGTTTTCAGAATCCTGTAGATTAAAATTTGAAATTTGAGAATTTATAAAGATTTTAAAGGCACCCCATAGCTTAATCACACTTATAAATTATTCCTCCCGAGTCAAAGCTGATTCTGGAGCAACTAACTTTGGTAATCAAACATAAAGGACTAAACAAATAAGTGCATAAAACTTGTATACTAATACAATAAAGATTGGTATCTTTAGAAACCAGAGACGCAAAAATGGCATCACTCGTGCTAAAGCCTATAACAACAAGTCTTGATTTAATACCCGACCTAACTGTGGTTATGACCTTTACCAGAATGTAATTTTAATCAACCAATGTACAGTTTTCTTTTGCTCAAACACCAGTAAGGTGATAGTTTCTCCCACACCCCACAGAGGAAGAAGAGGTGAGCTACATGGAAAAGCCCTGCTGTGTCCTGGACTGAAAGAGCCTTTCTTTTCTTTTCCTAAGAGATTCCTTGCCCCGCCCGTCTTCCGATAAAAACCCTCCACTCTGTGCAACCCATTAGGGTGCCCTTCTACTTGCTAGATGGGATGCTTCCAATTCATGAATCACTTAATGAAGTCAATTAGAACTTCAAATTTACTCAGTTGAATTTTTTTGACAGTTAAAGCTTTTAATAAATGAAAATTACAATCAGTTGTCAATAATACAATATGAATTAATTTTGACCATACTACTTTGATTCTTACTGGAATTAAAAATACTACATCAGCCGAAACCGGTTTGGCTGAGCAGTAGAGCATCGGTCTGCGGACTGAAAGGTCCCAGGTTCGATTCCGGTCAAGGGCATGTACGTTGGTTGCGGGCACATCCCCGGTAAGGGGTGTGCAAGAGGCAGCTGGTCAATGTTACTCTCTCATCGACGTTTCTAGCTCTCTATCTCTCTCCCTTCCTCTCTGTAAAAAAATCAATAAAATATATATTTTTTTTAAATACTACATCATTCTGTGGTAAAACTATCTAATTACTTATATTATCATTTACCAATCCAGCCCCAACGCAATATAACCAGAACCACCCTATAAAGAATTTTCTCATCCTCAATATAAGAACCTAAACTATCTTGAAACCTTATCCTCCAGATTGAATAGGATGAGCAATAACTTTGATATTGGTGCTGCAAAAATTGGTACATACCTTTAGTGGTTTCATTTGCTTCTGTAATTCCATTGTACATGATTGGCATGATTTGAAAAAAACGACATTAATGGCTATTTCCTTTGATTCGTGAAAAATGGTTTGGGGTAGAAATGGGGGGAGGAGGTTGTGAAGGCTGGTCTTTTTCCTAATTGTGATATGATTTTTACATCTCTCTTCAGGGAGCACTTAAAGAATATATAGACTAAGTTTGTTTGTTTCCTTATACTTATAATTGACAAGAAAAAAAACAAACTAATAAAATAATTTTATCAGCAGAGAAACACTCCCAGGATAGGCAATGTAATATATGCAATTGGTAGAAAACATCATAAACTGGCATTCAGACGTGGCAAACCTAGGTTTCTGGCCTTGCTGGTATCATGTTCTAACTGAGAGAACTTATCTTCATTGCACTGTTTATTACCAAAGATCACATGTGAAACTGAAATCTGGATCCACTAAAAGATACTCTATTGTGATGGATTTTCAAAACATTGGAAAGCAAGGTTTTTATTCTACACATTTAAGTATGTGAGTGCGAAGAGATCAACAAAAGAACTTGTATGCATATATGTACAACCCATGGACACAGACAATAGGGTGATGAAGGCTTGGGCAAGGGGGAGAGACAGGGTGGGCTAGAAGAGATTAAAGCGAGGGAAGAGGGGGAAGGCAACATATGTAATAATATCAACAATAAAAAAATTAAGTAATTGTCCAAAAATATGAATAATATGTGCCAAAACAAAAAAAAACAAATATGTAAGACAGAAATGCTGATCTTGTCTGTCATGACAGTAGACAGATTTTTGCGAACCAACATAGCCCAAAGCACTAACTCATTACTAGGTGCCATTTATTTCAATTTTGAATATAACAGCAACTTCAAATGATAGACATAATAAAAAAAAATCAGTAAAATTTTAATCTTTTATAATAAATTAAAACTTTCTGTATTAATTAGCCATGCTAATGAAGATAATAATTTTTGTCCTGTTTTGTTCTCTGGTTATATTATATAACACAACACCAAGAATAATGTCTGATACATAGTGAGTCTGCTATAAATATTAATATAATAAATAATTATCTTTCCTTGGAAAAATAGATTTATATAAACCTACTTTAATATAACACTTTGTTTCCTAATTTAATTAAAAGACAATTATTCCCATCTCAAAAATAATTTAAGAAACACCCACCTTGTATTATACCAAAAGCAAGAACTATGAAGAATAAATTTTCTCTTAAAAATATATTTTTAAAAGTGATATTTATCTTACAAGTGATTTTTATCTTATAAGTTATCAAAGAATTGCAAATATAATACCATATTTTCAATTATCTAATACGACAATTACACAAAGATATAAAATATGCATTGTTAGTAAAGGTATAGATAGAAAAAAGCACTCTTGCCGAAACCGATTTGGCTCAGTGGATGGAGCGTAGGCCTGCGGACTGAGGGGTCCCAGGTTTTATTCCGGTCAAGGGCATGTACCTTGGTTGCAGGCACATCCCCGGTAGGGGGTGTGCAGGAGGCAACTGGTCCATGTTTCTCTCTCATCGATGTTTCTAGCTTTCTATCTCTCTCTCTTCCTCTCTATAAAAAATCAATAAAATATATTTAAAAAGAAAAAAAACACTCTTTCAATCAGTATAAGATACTGATAGAATATATTTTCAAAGGATAATTAGACAATATTTGTGCAAGGCTTACAAATGTGCATTTCTGCCCCATTAAACTAAGAAAAATAATTGGAGAAGTGAAACACTAAAAGAAAAAATTTTTTTTTAAATCAAAAACTTGTTTGTAGCTGTTTTAAAATATAAACCTCCAATATTTTGACACTCTTTCCATCAAGAGGTAAAGTCTGTTCCTTCATCACCTTGAATCTGGGTAAGCATGTAACTAGTTCAACTAATAACATTCAGCAGAAATGACGCTGACACAAGGCTGGGTTGTAAAAGGCAAATCAGCTTCCATATTGTTCACTGGGATACATGTGTTTGGCACTCTAAGATGTAATGTGAGAAATCCAAAGACTCTGTGCTGTGAGCAAGCCAAATTCCCTGGACAGGTGCAGCAGTCAGCAGCCCTCATCCTCCAGTCTTCCCACCTCAGGCACCAGACCTCCAAGTAAACCCCTCCCCAGCCCTCAAATTCCACTCTCAAGTCTTTCTAACCGAGGTGCCAGCCACTGAGAAGTCATCCCTGTTCTGCCCTAACCAATTCCCTGCAGGATCCATGAGCATAAGAGAAACAGTTTTAATCTGCCAGATTTGGGTATCATATGATACTCAGCACAAGTAACCAGAAAAATGTTCATTTGGAGGTAATGTATGGTATAGCATCACAATTTCTTAAAAATACTAACTTTATATTTATTGACATGAAAGATGACTACATATGCAAATGCTTTTTTAAAAGACAGTATGGCCCTGGCCAGTGTTCTCAATGGTTAGAGCATCCACCCACACACCAAAGGATCACAGTTCAATTCCAGGTCAAGGGCAGGTATGTTTGCTGCCTATGGATTCTTCTAAGATTTTTATGGTATTTTTGTCTTATAATACATTGAAGTCCTTTATCCATTTTGAGTTTATTTTTGTGTATGGTATAATTTGGTGGTCTAGTTTTATTTATTTTTTGCATATATCTGTCCAATTTCCCCAACACCATTTATTAAAGAGACTGTCTTGATTCCATTGTATGTTCTTCCCTCCTTTGTCAAATATTAATTGAGGATAATAACTTGGGTCGATTTCTGGGTTCTCTATTCTGTTCCATTGGTCTATATGTCTGTTCTTATGCTAGTACCAGGCTGTTTTCAGAACTATGGCTTGGTAATATAGCTTGGTACCTGGTATTGTGACCCCTCCTATTTAGTTCTTTTTTCTTAGGTTTGCTACAGTTATTCGGGTGATTTTTTTTTTAATTCTATATAAATTTTTGGAGAATTGTGCTAGATCTGAGAAATATGCTGTTGGTATTTTAATAAGGATTGCATTGAATCAATAGATTTCCCCGAATCTGGTTTATTACACGCTTGGGTTTGCATCCCACATTCTGTATGACAGCACCTTTGCAGAGTGCCTTCTCACACTCCGGGACCCCTTGGAGGACGTCAGAGAGCCAATTCTGGCCCAATCCCCGCAGGCCAGGCTGAGGAACCCCACCTGCCAGAGGGACCCCACTCACTCCGCAGATGCCCTTCGGGTCACAGAGCCACTCCAGGTATAACCGGCTGGCCAGAGAGGGACTGCGAGAGGTTGGCTCCAGGGCATGTCTGGCCATGTCACCCAGTCCCACCCCACAGACCACCACCTTCTGATTAATTTCCTTTCAATGTGCATGAATCCATTAACTGGGTCACTAATATTACCAAAAAAAGCAGGAGACTGTTACATTGGGACAGTTTGTTAAGAACATAAGAAGGAGATATTTTCTTCTAAATATAGTTTAAAATTGTTACATGTAGTCTTTTGAAATATAATTCCAAACAAGTTTTCTCAGAAAATTATAAATTAATCACCAGTAAAACGGTCTGTCTTAGTCAGCCCCAGCTATTGGGTAGCCAATAGCATACCTGCTTGTTTTGCAGAGCTCTCTGGAAGAGTCGAAGGAAGGCAGCCAGGCTGAAGCGGTACATGTTGTTAATCTTGGACAAGTCGGAGATGATGAAGTACATCCTGCTGGCACTCTCAGCCAGGGGGAGATAGGCATCCCGCTCCTGGGATCATCCGTTGGGAGAAAAAAGAAACAAAAACACAAAACACCTGAGTAACAGTGTTTTACTGCCACCTACCGGCCACTATGCATACATCCAGCCACAGCCTTACTATTTCTACAAACATCCAATGAATGAAGAGGACAAATCTCAGAATTTTATAACTAAAAGGACTAGCAAGATCTGCTTTTTATTTTTATGAAATTGAAAGAAATATATATTAAATATATATCTACCCAACATTTTGCAAAGCTAGAAGTGGTCAATATGAATGAGGACCACGTATTAGGGAAAGCGAGTAAGATGGAATGGTAAACCATTGTGATCACAAAATAAACAATGCAATTTCACATTTCAAAAGAGAAGCAGTTTAGATAATGTAAGAGGGCAGGACACTACTAGTCTATTCCTGCAGCAAAAAAAAAAAAAAGAATTGTAAATTTAGTGTGTGGGACTAGTTCCAGCAAGATTACTGATGGAACTAGAGTAAAGAAGACTATAACATTAAGATCATAAAGCATCCAGCATTGTTCAACATAAATATAGAAAGAGTTAATAACCACTGTTGCTTTGATTCTGACTGAAGTTTAAGGATTATAAAAATGAGAGAATCAGCCGAAACCGGTTTGGCTCAGTGGTAGAGAGTCAGTCTGCGGACTGAAAGGTCCCAGGTTCGATTCTGATCAAGGGCATGTACATTGGTTGCGGGCACATCCCCGGTAGGGGGTGTGCAAGAGGCAGCTGGTCGATGTTTCTCTCTCATCGACGTTTCTAGCTCTCTATCCCTCTCCCTTCCTCTCTGTAAAAAAAAAAAAAAATCAATAAAATATATATTTTTTTAAAATGAGAGAATCATAGGATTAAATGGCTTCAAGGTTCCGAATGGAACTCTGAGAGTTCTCCATCAAAGTCCCAGGGTGACAGATATGATACTGGTGAAATTGTGTGTGTGACTCAGCAACGCCTGCTAAGAAAAAGAAAGCAAAGGAAGTTCAAATTCCTTTAGTATGGCAACCATGACATCTGCCAAGTGTAGAGAAGGTGGAAAAACAAGATTGGAATGGAGCTTAAGTTTGCTCTCATTCCAGTTTCTATAGAGCTCTTGCCAAAATGAAAAAACTAATAACATATAATTATAAAATTTGAGTAATAGGTGAAAAATACTGAACTAAAAATTTGAAAACATTATTTAAGTGAAAGGAAAAGAAGGTCAGTTAGCAGCCTGTGATACATAACATTAATCTGCTTGGTTGTCTTATTTTCTTCAAGCAAAGCTAAGTCACTAAAATGCAGAAGAGGAAAAAAATGTATAAAAGGAAATATCAAAAAAAAAGTTTAAAAGATTTTAACCATTGGTAAGAAAACAGTTCTGACCATCATAATCACATAGTATAGGATACATAAATAAAAAAAATTCTTAGTAGAAAAAAAAGTTTATAACTCTTTTAACTAATATATTTCACTTGCCTTAACTTCCGCTTCAGGTGTTTAAAGATGCTTTAACAGTCATGTTAATATGCTCATTTTAAACTCTTCAGATAACAGTATACCTGACACCAGTAGAACCAAGCAGGGTATACTGACCAGCAGTCTTATCCTCAAGGCCAAGTTCTCATCACCTTCTCTGTAATACTAAGAATCAGACCCCAGGCTCTGGTTTTATTAATAGTTTTCTTTTTTTTCAATCACCATTACCCTAAAGTCCTTATTGTACATGTTTAATATTAACATAAAAGTTTTTTTTAAAAAAAAAAAAAAAAAAACAGGTTATAAGATCAATAAAAGGGAATAATTACTTGATCAAGAAAAATTTGAAGTTTGTAAGATTCTTTAAGTGACTCTTGAATAAGTGCACTGCTTGCTTTTGTCTGATTCAAAGATTCAATCAAATCCTTATTTTCCAAAATATTGCCTTGAGATGTGGCAAGGGTCTGTAGAAAAATTAACAAAATAATATTAATGTTATTATACATACTAAAGTAATCAATTAAAAGAAGCTCATATTAACTAAAATTAACTTGATGATTTTTATGAGAACTTATGTTATTTTAAAACAATTTCAACCTTTATAGTCTATAAGAATGATATAGGAAATTTTTATACTATTCATCAAAGCATTGCATATTCATTAATTTATCATCCTAATAAAAAATACTTAATGTTACAACTTAAATTATAATCTCATGCTATCTATTAATGCTTCTTGAAATTCTGAGCATGTGAACAGGTAATTAGTGAAATAATCCAATATAAAGACAGTGTTTATTAAAAATTGCTTAACTTAAACATTTTTTAAAATTTTTCACCACCATTTATCTCCCCTAAACCCTCCCACCTCCACTAACCCCCCTAATCTCCTCCCCACAATCACCACACTGCTGTCCAGGTCCATGAGTTGGTTCTTTTTTATTTTTATTTTTTTGTTAAACATTATTTCTTAAATTCTTGTATTCCAAAATATCTAGTTTTTTGTTTGAATTTTGATTTTAAGATATATATTGATATGTCTTTGACACAACCAAAAACATGCTGAAGGTACTATTAATTTGAAGAAAAAAAACACATAATAGTTACTTATATTTATTAAAGAAAAAAGGTAATATAAAAGTATCTTGAATAATTAAATTTTACCTCTAAAAGAGATTCTTCAAGCTTGGCTAACTGTATTTTCTTATCTTCTTCCTGTTGTAATAGTTTTGTTTTCTGTTCCTCTAAATCAGGTTTTTCATGCTGAATAGTTAGAGCCAAAAGCTTAAAACAAATTTTAATATCAAGGTTATTCTAGTGATGTAGTTTAAAGAAAACATAACAAAATAAAAACTTCCCACAAGCAGGCCTTGAGTTTGACCAAATCCTACCAGACCTCACATGATTCTTTCTATTTTATATATGAGACACCTTCACAATTATTTCTGACAAAAAAGTTAATCTGATGGGTAAAATGTTAAATATTATAGGATGGTAGAAGAAAATGCATTATTTAATATATCCATATGGAATATTTTATTCTAAACTTATATTACATATATAGAAAGTATGGCAGCTACTATTTTTAATGGTTAAGTATTCATATAAAGAAGTGAGAGAGATCTTACTTAAAACACTATATCATCAAAATAACAGTGAGATATATCACTTTAATTACCTAGTATGGCTACAATTAAAACAAACAAATAATAACAAATATTGGTTAGAATGTGGAGAAAGTGGAACACTCATATGTTGTTAGTGAGAAGAAAAAAATAGCTCAACGACTTTGGAAAAGTTTGTTCTTCAAAACATTGTTACCATAAGAAAAAGCACTCCACTAAAAATCAATGAATTATGTCCTTTAAATTGGTAAATTGTTTAGCATGTGAATTAAATCTTAATAAAGCCGCTGTGTGTTTTTTAATGCTGTGTCAAATTCTTGATTTTGAAAATTCAAAATAGGGAATGACACTGGTATGTCATAAATCATATAATCAAAATAAGCTGTATATGTCTCTTAGTTTTTGTTAAATATCTAAATAGTGACTTTCAGGAATTACTATGGAGAGCTTTTATTTACTTTTTTTTTTTTTTTAAATTGATTTCAGAGAAGAAGTGAGAGGAAGAGAGAGATAGAAACATCAATGATGAGAGAGAATCATTTATTGGCTCCCTCAAGCAGGCCTCACACTGGGGACTAAGCACACAACCCAGGCATGTACCTCCAACAGGAATCAAACCATGCCACTTGGTTCATGGTAGATGCTCAACTACTGAGCCACCACAGCTGTGCACTATGGAGAGCTTTTAGATAAAAGGAACAATTTTGTCAATTAATTCTGTCAAGTTTTTTTTTTTTTTTACTAAATTATTATCTGTGTACATATTTTACTCCTCCCATACATCCTCTCCCTCCCCAGAGTTTTGTGTCCATTGGTTGTACTTATATGCATGTATACAAGTCCTTCAGTTGATCTCTTATCTTCCCCAGATCTCCCTCCCCTCCCTGCTGTAATTTGACAGTCTGCTTGTTGCTTTACTGTCTCTATATAATTCTGTCAAGTTTTGAATAATCTGCCCATTGTTTTGTTTATAAGATTATCATCAAGTAAATCCAAAGATAATGTTCATTAAAATATAAGTGGTGAGTCACATAATATTGTAAGAAAAACATTGTATAATGAAGACTTTAAAATTACAATAAAGTGAAAATTATAGCAAATAGACATGCTATCATATAAATCAAAAGAAGAAAAATCTATTATTGGTAGATAAATAAAAAATAGGATGATATTCAAAAAGTCAACAGGTATATGTTTAAAGTGAAAAAAAAAAGTGAAAAAGTATATAAATAAATGTCTGGACATTAAACTTTATTTTGAAATCCAAGCAGTAATAAACCATACACAGATAAAGTGAATTCAAAGGTGTGTATGCTCTGATAAAGAAAAAATGTTGAGTGGGAATCAAAGACCCTCAACTAGCTAAGTATGTCAATTAAATGAAATTTTCACATTTAAACTTTATCTTTAAAAATTAAAAAAATAAAGTAGCTGATCACAATCTCTATGATTCTTCCATCTCTCAAATTTTACCATATGTAATGAAAACAGACTTAAAATTAAAGTTATACTGAAAGAGTCAGCAATTTGACTTTAGCAACAAATGCACAATTCTAACACTAATGATATATGAAATAAACCCAAGTGATTTATGCTAACTTGAAAGTATATTTTCAAAAGATTACTAAATGCTAATCAATTTAACAAAATAGCTTCTCATTGAAAAAGTCTTATGAGTATGCAAAACTACAAAAGATCTCCCAGGTAAATTATGATAGATGCATACCTGTCCTCGTAATCCACTTCTTGTAGTAGTAAAGTTAACCTCAGTAACAATAGAAGCTGCATCCGGTGGAATAAAAGGATTTGGGTTTCTCGTTGACAAAAAAAGGCGGAATTCTTCATTGTAGTCAATAATTTTTTCACCTATTTGTACCACATAACGTGGTCCTATATTTTAAAAAACGACACAATTAGTTAGCCTTAATATCTTGTATTTTGCTACATGACATTAAAACTAAAATTTCCCAGTAATTCTAGTTTGTATTACAGATTTTTCAAGAATTCAAAAGAGTAACAATTAGGCTATCCAAGACACTATTAACCAGGATGCTTTATTAGCTGGCATTTACGTAAGCAATTCTAAGTAATGCTCATTAAGATGACCCTAAAATATTGAAGCATCAAGAGTATTTACTTATATTCAAGATGGTTTTAGTGTTAGCTATATGATTCATATTCCAAATTTTCCTGAAATTGATTACATATTATAAAAACTTAAAAACTCTCAGTATGTGTTATTCACTATTTCAAAATTCATCAGTTAAAATGTGTTTATTATATTATTATAATATTGAGGATGTGATGCTTGGAGATAGACTAAACTGGTATAAACCTAGGATTATCAACATATGAGTAATTACAAAGTTACCATTAATAACATAAAAAAGGATTTATTCAGATTGCCATACTCAGGTAATTCATGACAAGAAGTTAAACTAAGAAAAGTAAAGTTCTGCTTTATAAAGAAATGCGTTCTAAAATAAAAAACAGTGATATTCATTATACAACGGATACAAAAAAAATAATCAACAATTATATCCATAAACTTATGATTTTAAATTGACAACAAATAATTAATATATATATATTTTAATCCTCATTGAGGATATTTTTTCCATTAATTTCTAGAGAGAGTAGATGGGAATGGGGAGAGAGAGAAACATTGATGTGAGAGAAGCACACTGATTGGTTGTCTCCAGCAACTGAGGCTGGAGAACCTACAACCAAGGTATATACTCTTGATGGCGAATTGAACTTGCAAAACTTCAGTCCACAGGCCAATGCTCTAAGCACTGATCAAATCAGCCAGGGCATGATATTTTTTAAGTAAAAAACAACATATCTTCACAGATTATTTTCAAAGGTTAAGAAAAACATTGTAAAATATTTTTTAGAACACCAGAATAAATTTTAAAATTTTACTTAAAAACTTTAAGTTAATGTAAAAATAATTCAAAAAGCAGTTTGTGAGAGAGGAAAAATAATCAAAATAATAATGAACTTTACTACTAATCATTACTAGAGAAATACAAATTTAAAAGCCCAATATAATACCTTGAACTGGAACAATTTAAGAAAACCTAAGCAGAATAAATGCAAAGAAAACAAACCCTAATGGCATCAGAGTCAAACCATGAAAGACAAACATTTTGAATGATAAAGAAACATTTTAGGGCATCCAGAGAAAAATGAAACCACTTACATGGGAGCAACAATAAAACCAGCAGGCTATTTCTTAACAGTAATGACATCATAAGACAATAAAATAAAAACCTTAATGTGCTAAAGAAAACAAATGTTAACCCAGCATTTTATAACAGACAGAAATAAAAATACTTCAAAATGAAAGAAAAAGAAATTTGTTTCTACTGGGCCTTCACTAAATGAAATATAAAAGTTAATCCTCCCCACAAAAGAAGGCTAATCCAGATAAAAATGAGGAGATAAATGGAATGCTGAGAGAATTTAAGAACATTAGATAGGGTAAATACACATAAGTTAGATTTTAAACACAATTATAACATCATGTGAAGCATGAAAATGTATCACAACAAAAATAAAAAGGCAGGCAGAGGGTATGTGGAGTTAAAATGCAGTCCTGGTGAAGTGGCAAAGTATTTACTTGTATTAAAATAATAAGTCAAAAATGTGTATTGCTACATGTTGTAGAGTAACCATTAAGAAATTATTAAAATATTTTATTAAAAAAATCAGGTTAATTAGAAAACTACACCAGTTATTGCATAAATTGATTAAATTACAGCACAAATATTAAGACTGCATGATAAATGAAAATGCAAGCCAAATGCTATCTATATATCACTGATGAGAGGCACACTTTACAAATAAGACCAACAAATAATTGAAAGTAAAAGAATGGAAAAAAGTTATCATGCTAACACTAGCCCCCCAATATTTTTGTAACCATTCTAATTATCATATTTGAAAACATGAGACATTTCTAGACATTTAATAACGCTATAGGAAATAATAGAAAAAGAAGAAATCACCTTTACAAACATGAGTATATCTAAAACACAGCTCTAAAATAACTAAAAGCAAAATGGACAAATTCAAAATCAAGGAGACTCTATGATATTGTCTTGGTACACCATAGGAAAAAATCATAAGAAAAATAGTAAAGACATGGAAGGTACATTTACCATTGCAACAAAAAATTAAGATATCCAGAAATAAATTCAAACAAGGAGACAAAGGATCTGTACTCAAAAAATTACAGGATGCTGAAAAAAAAAGATATGACACTATTACATAAAACAAAAGATTTGACAATTTAAATTTAAATGAATGGACAAATACCTAAAAAAATAACTTAGCCGAAGCTGAGACATGCAAAAAATATACACTATAAACAAAACAAAATAAAACCAATGCTGAAAGGGCATCCGCTCAGGTTTACTGGCATTTGCAATTAAAGACAGATCAGCATGGAAAACTGCACTACCTTAGTAAGAAGGCACTGGGGCGCTATAGGATTTAGACTTAGGTGATCAGGGAATGAGTGGGGAATGAGTGCCATCAGAAAGCACAATCTATGGCCGAAACCGGTTTGGCTCAATGGATAGAGCGTCGGCTTGGGGACTGAAGGGTCCCGGGTTCAATTCCGGTCAAGGGCATGTACCTTGGTTGCGGGCATATCCCCAGTGGGGGGTGTGCAAGAGGCAGCTGATCGATGACTCTCTCTCATTGATGTTTCTAGCTCTCTATCTCTCTCCCTTCCTCTCTGTACAAAATCAATAAAATAAAATAAAATAAAAAATAAAAAAATAAAAGAAAGCGCAATCTATGAATGGAATCAATCATTTTCATCTAGGAGAGGAGAGAAATAGAGTAAGACTGTTATAATTTGTAACAAAGCAGAAGTCACTCAAATTAGCTGGGAAAGAAAGACATTTGGTTATTTTTGTAATGTGCAAAGTATTCTTGTTCTGTACTCAGGCTTGATTACGGTTGATTATGGGCATTGAGTGACGTGTCTAATGTTAGAAATATGAAATGTACAACAGAACACCATAGCCAAGCTATTATAGCCAGGCCAGTTCCCAGCCCAGTTCCCAGCTGCTCTTCTTTTTCTTCTCATTTATGCAATGTTCATATACAAGCAGAACTTATCTATGCTATTTAAGTCAGGTCTGTGGTTATCCTTGTTGGGGAGAGCGGTAAATAAGAGCTCTTTTGAAGTGCTTATAAAGCTCTGTATCTTAATGTGGGTGCATATATATATATATAATAGAGGCCCAGTGCACAAAATTCATGCAAGGGGCTCGACCCTCGTAACCCCCGACTTCATCCGGAAGGTCATCTTAATGGTCATTCTGCTGTTCGATGAAATTAGCATATTAGCTCTTTATTATATAGGATACACATTCATTTATATTTCAACAAAATATTAAAATTGA
This sequence comes from Pipistrellus hanaki, assembly GCF_964339955.1. NCBI lineage: Eukaryota > Metazoa > Chordata > Mammalia > Chiroptera > Vespertilionidae > Pipistrellus > Pipistrellus hanaki. The sequence goes on along the minus strand of NC_140511.1, from coordinate 14,537,355 downwards.
AAAGTAAGTGGTTTTCTCTGGTTAGTAGGACTAATAGTCAGGAGGGGAAGGACAAAACACTGTTGCCATTATGTACTATACGATTATGTAAACATGTATTATATGGACATAACATTTTAAAAATTCAAAGTAAATGGCTTATTGCCTAAAAAAGACCACTGTATAAGCCCCATATCCTACGCTTAGAAAATATGAGATGTAGAACTGTAAGTTCAATACATTCTTAACTGTAGAAAGTCTTCATTTACATTGGAGTTAACCTATACTGGAGTTAATTTTGACCAATTTTTTCTTCAGGACACAAAATCTTTACTGTAGTTTAGAGAATTATGAAGACAGAATGATTGGGTACAAGTGTAGGATTTGGTCTCCTGTCCTCTTTCTAGAGGAAGTTTTAATTACATGTCTATTATCTTGGTTTCTGAACCTGAATCAGACTTGTGCATATTTTGTTTTGCTTGGTCAACTTGTATAATAGATGTGGACATTTGGGGTGATTGCATATAAGGATATATTCATGTCATGCTGAGACTTAGATATATCAGTACAGTACAGCTGATGTGGCTCATTGGTTGAGTGTGGACTCAGGAACCAAGAGGTCATTGGTTCAATCCCCAGTCAGGGTACATGCACAGGTTATGAGCTTGATATCCAGCAGAGGCTGTGCAGAAGGTGTTTTTCTTTCATTGTGTTTCTATCTCTCTATCCCTGTCCCTTCTTTCTCTCTCTAAAAAAAATCAATAAAAACATTAAAATATATATATATATATCAGTACAGAGATTCATGGGTCACAACCAGTGAGTTAGCTTAGGGTTTCTTAACCTCAACACTATTGACAATTTGTGGTGGAAAATGATTTGTTGCAAAACACACTGAGCATTTTAAGATGTCCCTGGCATAGAACTCTTGTATTGTGACAATCAAAAATGTCTTCACATGTTGCCAAATGTAACCTGGAAGGCTGGTCTGGCTGTGTTTATAGCATTGGGCTCTCCAGATCCAATTGAAGTAACAAAGACATACCCACATGGAGAGCCACCCTCTAGAGTAGGGGTGTCGAACTCAATCAGAGAAGGGGCCAAAATCTAAAATCCAGCCTAAATCGCGGGCCGAATGGTTTACTGAACAGTCATAAACTGACAATGTCATAAACTGACAGCGGAGTGCAGTGATGACAGCGCGGTGCGGGCCACATTGCAAGGCCTGGCGGGCTGGATTTGGCCCGCGGGCCTTGTGTTTGACATATGTGCTCTAGAGACAGATATAACAATCACAAACTTAATGCAAATACATAAGTCCATATGAAGCAACCATTACTAAGGTTAAGCATCTGGACTAAAAAGGCCACCAATGAAGTCCCGCTGTCATCTATACTAATAATAGACAAATATTTAAATTGACCATAGCTCCAAGACGCCCACAGCCAATCAAGAGTATGCAAATTAATCCAATAAAGATGGCAGGCCTGTGGGCAGCGGGCACGCGCACCGGTGCCAAGCAGCAGGGAGCAGGGTAGAAAGCCCACCCGCTCGCTTCAAGCCCAGAGCCAGCGCTCCTGTGCACCAGCGCTGAGCAGCCAGCATCCTGGGGCCACCACTGGAGGGTCCGGTCCTGTCAGCCCAGTCTGTGGGCGGCTGGAGTTCCAAGTCCTTTTGGTTTCGGCAGCCCCTGAACCAGAAGTGGAAAGAGCGCGGGGAGCACCAGGAATTCTGGGAATCATAGTTCTGGTGACAGATAAGTTATGAGATCTCCTAGACTAGTGGTGGGCAAACTGCAGCTCGCAAGCCACATGCGGCTCAGGAGCCGCAGTTTGCGGCTCTGTTGACTAATGAGTTTGACGACCACTGTCATATACTACTCTTTTCCTCTTTGCACACGATATGCCACAATTGCCTAACCCTCACAGCTTCCAACAACACGGTAACATTTAGTCCACCAGTGGTTGGCAAACTCATTAGTCAACAGAGCAGCAAACTGTGGCTAAACAAGCCACATGTGGCTCACGAGCCACAGTTTGCCAACCACTGTCCTAGACACTAGAGCAAAGTGAGCCTGGAGCAAGTTACTGTTGCAGGTGGGGATCAAGGGAAACCAAAGGTGAGAGACATAAGTAAAGTCAAAATGTCAAGGAAAAATTAAAAGGAAGATATCCTACAACTTCTAGAAAATCTCCACCAATGGAGCGAAGAGAGAAAAAAAAAGAAAAAAGAAAAAAAAGAAAAAAAGACCTCTATTATTCTGTGAGCACCAAACCAAACTGGGTTGGGGTCTCAGACAATTCGCTCATATGATTGCAAAGACAGATGCAAACTCCGGATTGGAGAGGGCTCCCCTGGGGCTCCCAGACTGGAGAGGGCACAGGTGGCCTGAGAGACCCCCACCACCACCACCACCATGCAGGTTTCATGCACCGTGCCCCTGGTTTCTACTATAGCTCCTGAATCCATACTCAAACCCCACATGGAAATGAAATAAATATAATGGACTGGAATGATAATGAAAAATACTTTTGACAAATATTGTTAGTAAAACCTGAACTATTGCCAACTATACCAGCCTCTTTCTTAACAACTTCTACATGTCTAGCTGATTCAGTGGTCTTCAATTATTTACCAATTGCAAATGCCATATCTGCCTTCTGCAAGGGCTGAACAATTAGGCACACAGAAATCATAAACTAAAAAACAATGAGAAATGGAGGAGGAACTGCACCTTGCTCATTTTCACTATCAATATATATTTGAAGGATTTTGAATAGCATAAGTTTGATGTGGAAAAGCATTTTCTATTCCCATTACTGGTACTTGCTTTGACCTCTTTATGTAAACAGGCAGTTCATATTGTTTAGATTAAGGACACTGGTATGTAAATGAAACTGGGCACAGACTTTGTATAGTTCTGGGACAACCATCCACTGTCCCCAAAGGAAATGTATGATGACAAAATGGCAAATCATGAAGAGCTCTAGACTATGGGAAAGTACAATCTGAAGTATACTCAAGGAGAATAACAGACTTCGAAGAATGTGATATGAATGCATCCAACCCTGAGAGAAAGGCAAAAAAAAAAAAAAGTAAGGTAGGGACCACGATTAGCTAACTCCCTTTTCATAGTTATAAAATAAACAAATTGATTCTAATAGTCCTGCACAACTATCTGGAGTTAGTGGTTCCTAATGTAACCCAATCATGATGTGCAATATGTCATTTTCACCAGATCCAGCTTCTCAGACCTTTTAACACCCGTTCTCAGACAATGCCACAGACACAGATACTGCTAAAACCTGACACCGATCAGGGGGTTTATATTTAACTAGTGGCCCGGTGCACAAAATTCTCCATGGCGGGGAGGGGTGTTCCTCAGCCCTGCCAGCACCCTCTCCAATCTGGGACCCCTTAAAGAATGTCCTGCCGGTTTACAGGGATTGGGCCTAAACCAGTAGTCGGACATCCCTCTCACAATTTGGGACTGCTGGCTCCTAACTGCTCAACTGCCTGCCTGATTGCCCCTAACTAGTCTGCCTGTCAGCCTGCTCACTTTCAACTGCCCCCCCCCCCCGCACCACTGACCTGCTCACCCCCAAATACCCCCCACCAGCCTGATCACCCCCACCACCACCCCCCTTGCCAGTGTGCTCACCTGGTTTCTTAACTCCTGACTTCACCCTGTGTCTGTTCTCTGCTGATTTTGCTTTGTATCCTTTCCCGGCAGTAAATTTTAGCTATGAATGAAACTATGCTGGGTCCTGTGAGCCTTCCTAATAAAACACTGTACCCGGGAATAGTCTGGGAGATGCCCAACACAGTGACTCTTCAATGCAGGCACTTTAACAATTTGTTTCCTTGCTGATTCTATTAGACTCTACTGACATTTCAATCAACCTCCACAGAGAGTTCCTATTTCCTCAGATTCAGTGGCAAGAAAAAAAAAAAGTTAGTTATAAAGCTAATTACTGTGAAATTTTTAAAAATTACTGTCTGAAAACTGTCAAATATTTACCTTGAGCAACCAGATCCCGTCTCAATAATGGATAAAGAACAGGTTCTACACCGTCCATCTCTTGTATAATAAGAGTTTTCCCAAAGCGTACCGCCAACTCAAGAGCTGTGATAAAGTTACTATCCTAAGAGAAAAAAAGAATACATATTAATTAATTCCTTCATTTCCATAATATTTATAAAAATTCTTATAGCTAAAAAATGAATATATTAACAGGAATACTATGAATATTTTAAAATGGAATATGCATGTTAACAATTCAAATTATTTATGATTGCTTTTCGAGTTATAAGTACATAGCAATGAACCATTTTAGTTGAATAAGTTATCAAATAAATTTCATAAGTAATTAAAATAGACATGAGAAAAATAAGGATTTTTACCTGAACAATAAAAAAGTTTTTGAGTCTTCCATCACTATTTCAAATTAATGCAGAAACAATTTTTCAAATTCTATGTGCAATAAGTTATTCATCCCATACTTAATAAGAACTACTTTGGTTATGTTCGAAATCAAACATTGGATGGAAGAAGAAAGGCAAGATGATAAATTCTAGTAAACTTTTCTTTGTGTAGTATGCCTTATCATGGTGAGAGAATTTTTAGACAAAATTCTAAAATTCTAACCATGCAAGAATTTTAAGGCTTCCTAGCTACGAAAAGATCAGTTTCCAACATCACTCCAGATCTTAAATGTGGTTAAAATAAATTAAATATTTGAAATAATAATTATTTAGATCTACTGTGAACCATAATGGCATTAAAGTATTATGTGTATTACCTAATTTATAATTATTCTCAACACACAGATGAGATAAATATCCCCATTTTATAAGTGATGTTTTAAAAAGGCAATTTTTCAATCACCTGAAAAATATCTATGAAAATTAATTGTACAACTAGCCCTTGCTCAAAAAAAATCAAAAACAAAAAAAAACAAAACAAACAAACAAAAAAAAAACCTGGCCCAAAATAATTTTCTTTGGAAAAGATAAAATGACAGTGAGAAGTGATAACCCAAAAGAATATGACTAAATTTCATTGAATATGTGTCAAATCTTAGGACACATCAAAGATATTCTTGGTCAGTTATAAGAACAATCATATTCTTGGTCAGTTATAAGAATAATAAATTATAAGAGACACTGAGAGAAACCACAAAGTCCAGGAAGCTTTCTCCTGGAAATTAGTAACTCATTTGTATAAGATCTTATACTCATCTCTTTAGACATAATTTAGTGTAGGTACTTATTGCTTCTCTCTCTAGCTCAGAATTGGGGAACGTCCGACCTGAGGGAGGTATAAGGCCCAGGGAATCATTTGGATTGGCCCTGAGTTAAATGTTCGACCAAATATAGCAAGCTAATTTTTAAGTTGTTAATTTTGTATGGCCCATGAATGATGTTATAAATAGCCAAATGGCCTTTGGCAGAAAAACGGCTCCCCACCCCACCTTTACCCTATTAGACTGTCATGTCCATGAGTGGAGAAAGTGTGACTACTTTACTCACCATTATATTTCCAGGGCTTTGATCAATGTCCTGCACTTAAAAAAAATCAAATATTCTTATCCCAAATTAAAAATCTGAAGCTAAGAGAGTTACATTTTTTTCCCAGGTCCCACACCAGGTAAGTTAATAGGACTCAACTTTGATCTATGTTTTCTGATTATAGACACAGAGTGCTTTTCACCATAAAATGCCATTACTTAGTTGGTATCTAAATTATGTTATACGCACCTGCTGGTTAATAACTTCCAAATGGGAGTCTTTCAAATGTGTTTTTAACCATTCTGTAGCTTGGGAAGAAGGGTCTATAAGAAACGGGCATACTCGACTCTAGTTCAAAAGAAAAAATTACAAGCTTTTAAAATGGAAATAATTTCCTAAAAATTATGAATCAATTACTGAATTAGTTTTTCTCTTAGTCTTTGGAGAATATAAATATACAACCATGAGGAAGAATTACAGGTACAGTGTTTAGCTGTACCAGAGGCCACATTAATAAATTTTAGAGTTACCAGTAATTAATAATAGAAAATAAAATTAAAATCACAGTAAAGTAAATACAGTCTTATTTACTACAAATAGACAATATAAATTAACAATATAGTAAGCAAAAGCTCTAGACAACCAAGTTACTACCTAACTTTATATATTCTTTGGTTGCATAAACAATAAAGATCTTAAAAGAGAAGTATAAACTAATCACAAAAGTATTACCAAAAGAATTACCAATATGATGGTTTATATTTAAAACATTCATTCTTATAAGTGTTACATTGTTATTATTACAACAGAAGCAATATTAGAATAAAAAATTATATAAGTTACAATTTAAGATCTAATGAACTAGAAACTAAATACATTACAGAATACACATCACTAATTAAACTCTGAAACAAATAGAAAGTTAAAAACCAGTGAAAATGCCCTATACACAGTGCCACTTAGCAGATGAAAAGAAGCCATATATATATTTATATGTGAAAATCTTAAATATATGAAATGTAAGTCATCTAATAATAATTGCTACCTAATCAATCAGAGTTAAATCATAATTACTGATTTAATTCTTCTTAAATTTTCATTTATCTGAAAACTGTAAGCAGTGTGTGCTATAGGGAGAAGATACATGAAATCAAAGTGAAACAAAGACTTAGAACTGAGGTATGCCTAATACTAAGAACAAGATGTTCTTTCAGGGACATACCAAAAAGAAGGCAGGTAGTGGGGAACATATGCCCCAGGGATGAAGGGCATTTTATCAGCAGCATTGTTTAAAACTGCCAGCATATGGTGATAATAAAGAGCTGAGTGAGTTTATAACAGTTTTATTATGGCTTTAAAGTTCTTTCCAGATAATGCACACACACACCTTTTTTTAATTTTATTTATGTCAGAGAGGAAGGGATAGGGAGAGATAGAAACATCAATGATGAGACAGAATCACTGGCTGGCTGCCTCCTGTAAGCCCTCTTACTGGGGATTGAGCCCACAATCCGAGGATGTGCCCTGACAGGGAATGGAACTGAGACCTCCTAGTTGATAGGTTGATGCTCAATCACCAACTGGGCAATGCACCCCTTTTGCCAGCTCCCAAAATGGACTGCTCTCACCACACCTCCCTCTGTGTCACCCAAACTCTATTCCCAGCAAAATAAGATGGTTAGGATAGATCATATTAAGTATTAGCAACATACTACACTAGGTTTTAGATCTTATTTTATGTTAGCATTCACTAGCAAACATTTCACAAGCCTACTAAGTTTTGACTAACCATAAGCATGATTATTTTCAAAGTCTAAAAAGTTCTTACCCATGACTTCAAACCAATCATCTGATGCAAAATAAAAATAAAAAAGACAAAGTTTCAAAAAATCATGTTTTTAGAAAAAACAATCTTAAGAATTTCAAAGAGCACTTATAAGTTTGTATTCTTTTATTTATACTTCTCTGGAGAGATTTAAATAAAATCTCTAGGGTATGTTTTAGGTCTGAGTTGATTAAAAGTAGTTAAAATCTACATTTAACAAATTATAATAGATCCAAAAATATTGACTTTTATTCATTCACTAGAGGCCTGATGCATGAAATTCGTACATGGTTGGGCGGGGGAGCTTGTCCCTCAGCTCAGCCTGCCCACTCTCCAATCTGGGACCAGGCCTACCAGAATCGGGCCTAAACGGGCAGACATCCCTCTCACAATCCAGAACTGCTGGCTCCCAACTCCTGGCCTGCCTGCCTTCCTGACTGCCCCTAACCACTTCTGCCTGCCAGCATGATTACCCCCTAACCACTCCCCTGCCAGCTTGATTGATGCCTAATTGCTCCCCTGCCAACCTGTTTGCCCCTAACTGCCCTCCCCTATAGGCCTGCCCTCTATCCCAACTGCCCTTCCCTGCAGGCCTGGTCACCCCTAACAGCCCTCCCCTACAGACTTGATCGCCCCCAAATGCCCTCCCTTGTAGGCCTGTTCCCTCCCAACTGCCCTCCCCTGCTGGCCTGGTCACCTACAACTGCCTTCCCTTGCAGGTCTGGCCCCTCCCAACTGCCTTCCCCTGCTGTCCATCTTGTGGTGGCCATCTTGTGTCCACATGGGGGCAGGATCTTTGACCACATAGGGGCAGCCATCTTGTGTGTTATAGTAACAGTCAATTTGCATATTACTATTTTATTAGATAGGATAGAGGCCTGGTGCATGGATAGGGCCAGCTGGTTTGCCCTGAAGGGTGTCCCGGATCAGGCTGGGGGTTCCCTTGGGGCATGGGGCAGCCTGGGCAAGGGGCCTGTGGTGGTTTTCAGGCTGGCCACGCTTCCCCTACCCCCTCCCAGCGACCCAAGCGGATGTCCTGGGATCTGGGATTTATTTACCTTCTATAATTGAAACTTTGTAGCCTGAAGCAGAGCCAATCCTCCTGCTCGCTCCATGGCCACAGCCATTTTTGGGGGTATTTATTTACTTCTATAATTGAAACTTTGTAGCCTTGAGTGGAGGCCTGGGCCCTCCAGGGTGTGTGGAAAGCTTGGCTTCCTCCATTGCCAGGGAAACCCAAGCTTCCTGCTTGCTCTGTGGACGCAGCCAACTTGGTTGGGGTTAATTTGCATATTACTCTTTTACTAGATAAGATGTATCATTTACCTACCAGATGGTGCACAACCACCAAGGTAAGACAACGTGAGTGATAATACAGAAATTAATCAGATATCTTATTAATCTTAACGACTTCACATCTAATAAAGCAACCAAAAATAAAAATTCTATAACGAAAGAGCACATGATATTCTGTAAGTTCGCAGGTGGAGTGAGGAGAAGCTGCTGGGAAGCAATTCAAGTTAAACTAAGAAAAATAAATTGGACTTAGTTTGATAAAGAGATGAAAAAGCATTTCAGGCAAAGGCAAGAGCATGATGGAGAGAGGAATAAAAAGCCTGGGTACATTTGCAAAACTATCAGTAGTCTGTCACCATAAGAGTAAAAATGTAGGCAAAGATGCTGTATACAAAATGGCAGGAGTAATCGCAGTCTTTCTGACCATGAACCTTTCATGCCATGTTTAAGGATAATGATATTTTTAAAGTCACTCAAATACATTAATCTTGGAAGTGTCATGATCAGATTACCAGTATTAGAAAGATCACTACAACAGCAGTAAAGGAAGTAATATTGGGGGCAAGGGACCAACTGGTATAATAATGTATTTAATCAGGTATGAAATGATGAAGGCCTTAAATGAAGCCATTGGCAGTGGATGTAGTTAGAACAGAATAAAATCATTATACATTTGAGAAATAGATTTCACAAGACTTGCCTGGTAAGTAACTAAATGTAAAAGTAAAATGAGCATGACTTGCAGATGTGCAACTTTTATTACCGGGCCAAGATTGCGTTATGTCCACGGGTAGGAAATAAATGAGAAGCAATTTATAAGGAGTAAGGGAAGAAGAAAAAAAGTATCAGAGTGGATAGCTATCTTTACCTACTTTTCATGTGCCACTCAATGTATTCCAGTTGGGATTATCAATCTAGCATTGCACTCAAGGGGCGAGCAAGTGACCCAAGCTACCAATCAGTATCATTTTGGGGTACTGACATAAATGAATTGGGGTGAGAGGGGAGGACAGAAAGGTGAAGACATATCTTTAGTCTGGGAACATATACTCTGATAGTGGTAAATCTATAGTCACCAAGAGCCATTCTTAACTCCCAGTACAGAGAACCTGAGAATGAATCCATCTCTTAAGAGGAGAGAGAGCAATGTCCTGGTAAATCATTTTAATTCTAAAGCCACATCTGATCTTTTGAAACTCTCAGTTATTTAAAATTATATGTTGCTTTTTTTTTCTTTTTTTTTGTAAATGAATTGTACTTGGCCACTGATTCTTCACTAATAATATTAATAATAATGATTAATAAAGAGACAGAGCATGAGCTAGCAAGGAAGGGAGCTCTAAATAATATCTAACCTTAGAGCTAGAATTAGCAATCAGGAGCTCAGAACAGAGGGCAAATTCGAGAGATACAGAATATCTATTTATATATATTTTAATTCTTCTCTCCCTAGGGTGGGGAAGAACAGGAATGGGCACAAGATATTTTTGGTAGAGATTATTTTAAAATATCTAGATACTCTATAATTTTATTATTAATACCTATATAAGTGAAATATGAATAGAAACATTTTTATAAATAAAACAGATTAGCTAAGAATTACATGAACAGGAATAATAGAATACTAATAAATTAAACATATATAGAAACACACATGTACAGGTACAAGAGACAGTTTTGCAGCACAGACTGGATTGATGGCAGTGTTTGAATTTTGACTCTACCATTTGACAGCTATGTGACCTTAGACAAGCAACTTAACCCTTCTGTGCTTCAATGTCCATATCTATAAGATAGAGTTGATTTGAAAATTCAAAAAATTAAGTATTTAAGTGCTTTATCTATATAAATTGTTAAATAGTAATATAAACACAACACAGAAAGTACTGTACAAATGTTGATGATTATTATTTGGGAGGAAAAAAACAATTCCATATATGATTTTTTTATAATTTCATATCCTTTAGACTGATATTAAATTAGTTTGCATTTCCTTAGCATACTTTGAATGACAGGAAGGAAAAATAATCTCAGAAATTCTAAGTGGTTCAAAGAAAATTAATTTGAAACTGAACTGTATATACAGTGAAAATAAAATATTTAATATATCTCTACACAAGAAAAATGGTTAATACTGTAAGATTTTAATTAAAAAAATTATAATACTGTGACATTTAAATTAATCATCTTTCCATGTTCTTTATGGATGCTCGTCACTCAAATTCCTCTACTTTCTAATACTCTCCATTATCCAATTCCAAAAATATCATATAATTTATCACACAAACCAAGACACTTTGGGGAGTAAAATTACATCAGGACAATAGGCATAAATCATGGCAATCCAGCACATAGAGTCATCATGACCATGTTCTTCGCCTGCTCCTCAAGGACATAGGTCATATAAGCTCTTAGTTATTCTAATAAAACAAATTCTTATTACAAGGCCAATGGTGGATAAGTATTTGACTTTTTCATCTCACGCACAATACATGCACTTCGGTACTTAGCTTAACACAAATATGAGAAATTCAAGCATCTTTGAAAGACAAACAATGGAATAACTGTTGACAATGAGTGGCTACAGCCTTAAATGTGGGAAAGCTTCCACTGAGAGGGAGAGTCTCAGAAAAGCACCAGTATAGTTGGTGAGGAGATGTGATAGCTGATTCAAAAATTCATCTCATTCCTTATGCCCGGCCATTTTTCTCAGGGAAGACTTCCCAGAGCTCCAATCTGTGTGTATTTGCAAATCTAATTTCACATACATCACATGGTGATGTTAATGAGATGTTATAGAGATGTACAATCTGATCACACCCTTAATAAAAGCAGCTTATTCTAAATCAAATATCTAATAAAAGAGTAATATGCAAATTGACCATACCTCTGCTACACCCACAAGCCATGCCCATGAGCCAATCAGAGCAAGTATACAAATTAAACCCAACCAAGATGGCTGTGGCCACAGAGAGCAGGAGAGAGGCTTAGGTTTCTCTGGCAACAGAAGAAGCCAAGCTTTCTGCCTGCACTAGCTGGCCCAGGCTTCCACTCAAGGATACAAAGTTTCAATTATATAATAGAAGGTAAACAAATCCAAACAGAAATGGTGGAAGCCACAGAGCAAGCAGAAGACTTGGCTCCACTCCAGGCTACAAAGTTTCAATTGTAGAATATAATTATATCCCAGATACCAGGGCCTCCACTTGGGTCACCAGGGAGCATGACTGGCCTGCAAACCACAACAGGGCCCTCGCTCAGGCCACCCCACGCCCCAAGGGAAACCTCACCCTGATCTGGGACACCCTTCAGGGCAAACCAGCTGGCCCCCACCCATGGACCAGGCCTATATCCTATCTAATAAAAGAGTAATAAGCAGATTGACCATGACTCCAACACACAATATGGCTGCCCATGTGGTCAAAGATCCTGCCCCCATGTGGACACAAGATGGCCACCACAAGATGGCCAGCAGGGGAGGGCAGTTGGAAGGAACCAGGCCTGCAAGGGAAAGCAGTTGTTGGTGATCAGGCAAGCAAGGGAGGGCAGTTGGGGGTAATCAAGCCTGCAGGAGAGGGCTGTTAGGGATGACAAGACCGGCAGAGGAGGGAAGTTGGGGGCAAACAGACTGGCAGGGGAGCAGTTAGGCATCAGTCAGGCTGACAGGAGAGTAGTTAGGGGGTGATCAGGCTGGCAGGCAGAAGCAGTTAGGGGCAATCAGGAAGGCAGCCAGGCAAGCAATTGGGAGCCAGCATTCCTGAATTTTAAGGGTTCCCAGATTGGAGAGTTCAGGCTAGGCTGAGGGATACCACCACCCCCTCTCATCCCCCGTGCACAAATTTTGTGCACCGGGCCTCTAGCACTTTATAATTCAGAAAGCTTATTGACCATAAAGCAATTTCATTTCAAGAAAATAATTAATTGCTCTATTAAATTTTTCCAAATGGTTTTGTTTTGTCATATGAATGCATATAATATCTATAAGAAATTTCAAAATATTAAATGTAAAATAAATCTAAACTTACTCTTGAAATTATTTTCAAAAACAATTTACTCTTATTATACTTAATTATATAAAATAATTATAATTATAAAAGATAATTCAGACTTATTATAAAAGATAATTCAGAATACAAAAGTATTTTCATCAATAAAATTAAATTAAAACCAATAAAAACTAAAAATTGTGATAAATATATCTTATCTAAAGGCTCATCACCCCTGATTTTCTATAGAATAAAAAAAGGAGAATACTTAAAATGTGTTTTTTAAATCTTCAAATGATTGCTTTCTTAAATTACTAAGAAAGAAAGAAGCGCTGATTATAAAACTTTAGAGAAGGATAACTGAAATAAAAATCACATAGTTTGTAATAATATAATGAATATATGACATACACATTTAGAGTTCCAAATCTATAATTCTGGTGTGAAAAATAATAATGAAAGATGTTCCAAAATAAATTAAAGAACAAGCCAAGTCAAAATAAATGAAGACAAAACTGTCTAATCTTTGATCAGCAACTTCTCAATTTGATCAGTAAGATGCCAATGTATATCGGCTGATTAATAGGAATAATCAAAATAAATTAACCAAGAATGAATAGAGCCCACAATAAAGATCTAATAATAATTAACCTCTGTTACCTAAAGAGGAGCATTCAGTGTTTTCTTTGAGACTCTGGAGTTATGGAATAAGGAAATGGTCTGTGGGTAAAGAGAGGGGGCCACAGAGTGAAAGAGAAAACTGGTATTACGTAGTATAAATTATTAAGATGGAAAGAACAGGGGGGGAGGAGTGGGGGCGAGAGAGAAACATCACATAATCAAGGGGTTGAAATCATCTTCCAAGTTCTATAACAGAAAGGTAAACCAAGTTAATGGTAAAAATCAAAAGTAATTTAAAGAAATGGTCTGCTTATATATATGATTTGGAATTTGTTTTTCACATACACTGCTAATCCTATATAATAAAAGGCTAATTTGCAAATTGACTGAGCAGCAAAATGACCACCAGGGGGCAGATGTTCGACGCAGGCGTTGGCCCTGGTGGTCAGTGCACTCCACAGGGGGAGCACCGCTCAGCCAGAAGCCAGGCTCATGGCTGACGAGCGCAGCGGCGGTGGCGGGAGCCTCTCCTACTTCCGCGGCAGCGCTAAGGAGCAGCCAGCAGACAGGCATAAGGAGCAAAGGGTCTCACACTGCGAGAGGGGCAGGCTAGGCTAAGGGACACCTCCCCCCACCTCTCACCCCAAGTGTACGAATTTCATGCACCGAGCCTCTAGTAAGGTTATAATAGTTTCAAGTTTAAATGACTTTTGCGAAACACACACTGTGAAACAATTTTCCAAAATATGCATATGGACATCTCTAACTTATAACCCTAATATTTTTAAAGTAAAAATATAAAATCATGTACACTAGATGAAGGAACCATAAAAACGAATGAATCATGTATTTCTAAAGTATTTGTTACTAATTGGGAGTTCAATGTAAAATATTTAGCCACCAAAATAGTGCCACTTGGTAAACTTTTAAGGTAAAAAATAAGTTATACTGAAAATTATAGAATCACCAAGCAAAATACTCCACTTTTATGTAACTAGGAAAGCATTCAAAAGAAATGCATCTGATAAGAAAATTAAAATTGATTAATTACCTGTAGGATAACAATAGCATTTTCAATGGAAAGATCATCTGATGGTAGGCCTTCACTTTTCCAAATTAACTGTTCACTTTCAGTACAAAGAAATCTCCGCAGATCAAATTCTGAAAAGTTAAAGGTATCAATAATGCTTCACTGTAACAAGTTTGTTTTGACAAGTGAGAAGGGATACAAGTATTTAAAATGCACTCAGAAAAATCTCATAATTTTCTTTAATATTAAATCTATTCTTCCCCATTTAACACCAGACACTAAGGGGGGGGGGGGGGGGGGGGGAGTACAAAAAATGAAATTCAGTTAATTTATATTTTACCTATTAAATGAATGCTTCACAACTACAATAATTTGTGAAAAGCACAAAAATTCATAAGAAATTTTGCAGTTCTTGCATCTCATCTTAAGATATGAAATTAGTGTAAAAATTAAATTAATAAAATGTTTAACTTTACTCATGCATATACCAAAAATAATTCAGTGGTCTCAGTGTCATAGAGTGATTTTAGGAATAGAAGAATCATCATAACAAAACAATTCTCAGGACATTTGTAGAATTCAGCAAATCTAAAGTAGCTACAGTATGTTTTAACTTACAGATATTTTTTTCTCATTAAAAAAAGTAAAATGATAAAAAACAAAAGATGCATATTTAGTATACTGAAATTTCAAATTTATGAAAATCTAAATACAAACTTTCAAGAGAAGCTGACTTGGTCCATTCTTCCAAAAACATTTTTCGCAAACCCTCAGGAGCAGCGGAAAGATATGTCATAAATGCAGCAGCTAGTTGAGCTCTTTTAGGAAGAGTAGCTAATTCCTCTGTTATCTCTGCAACCTAGAAAAAAAGAGAGTGGTGTATGGATATGTTTTAATTTGGGAAAAAATGACACCTTCATAAGTTAGAGTTTTAAGTATAGAGGGAAAAATCATTTATGGGTTAAAAGTAACCTCTGTATTGAATAAATTGACAAAATGTAAAAATATCAGCAAAGCTTTTGATTCAGCTGATCTTAAACAAATATGTGAAATCCCAATATATTTGTAGAGATTAACATATTTTATCATCGAATTTTCCTAATAATTTTAACAAAGGCAAAACTTTTATTCCAAGTATAGTTAAATATGTACTGTGTGAATTAGCATCATTTTGTAAAATACAATTAAGATACAGAGAGTGTGACAAAAGCACAAAGCAAAGATAAATCTTTGAGACTCATTAGTTAAAGGCATGGCTGGCTAAAGCATAAGTTTGAGCAGAAAAAGTAGCAAAACAGAAGTAATGACAAAAGAGAGGCAGAGTGATTGGAGGGAACAACATTGTGGAAGGTTCCCATCTAATGCAAAGGAGCTTCTATTTAATCTGTGGTTATGATGAGCCATTGAAAATGTTTAAATTAGGCTGTGAGTGATGGTATGGATTGGGTTTTAGAAAGATAATTTAAACTGACAAATGAAGAATGAACCAATTAAAGATTCAGGTAGGAGTGAGACAAGTTGGGAGAATTCAAGATAAAAAAAGGAAAGAATTGGCATTAAGGAAAGAAGACAAATATAGGAGATACTTGCAAATGGATTATGACAAGCAAATAAAGAAGAGGAAGAGTCCAAGATAACTATATGTTTTTAGTTGTAATGCCTAGTAGAAAGATGTGTATGAGAGATAAAAAATCATAGAGATTTGGATAGAAAAAGAAAATAAATTTAAACATATGAGTTCCTGAGATAGTTAAATGCAAATATCTAAAGGATAGTTGGAAATATGAACTTAAAACTAAGCAGTCTAGAAATATAGCTCTGGTCAGCATCATTTTTTATGCAATACTCTTCTGGATAAAATAATCCAGAATAGTTGCAGAAAAGCTAAGGGAGAGAATATTGAGGCCAAACATCACTTATTGAGCAGATAAAGAGAATGTGGTAAGGGAGGGAATCTACAAAACAAAAACAAAAACAAAAAACAAGAGACAACCTTTAACAGACTACTTCAAGAAAAATTAAATGGCTAATAGTGTAAAATCCTAAGATCACTGTCCTGGTAAAGATAAATTCCAAATAAAGAGTACACCATTTTCCATCAATTCATTTTCATCTCTGCCTTTCCCTTCAATAATATAGATAAAAAAGAGAAATAGGTTGCTTTGTCTAAAATCCATTCATATAAAAATACTTTGCTTAAAGATTAATTCACCTAACAGCCATTAATATTAAGATCATTTTTCCTTAAGCCAGCCAAAAGTTAATGAATATGGCACTTCTCTCATTTTTACTTTTAAAATGAATATATTACATTATAGATTTCCTGTATTTTCGAGGAAGCCCTTATTTCCCCCCCTTTCTTTCTCAAACAAACCTGTGCAGTCCATCTCTTGTGTTCTCTGTCAAGCTGGTTAATTAAGACTTCCGCAGCTTTTATTGTTTCTTGTGCTTTGCTTACTTCAGCTTCAAGTTTGGCAGCCTCTGAGGTCCTGCTCTGAAACCTATGAAAATATTAAAGGCAAAGAAATGTAAGAGAGTTGATTAAGTTATCATAAGGTAGTAAACTTTTATATAAGAATGTAATTATAATACTGATGATATTTGTGTTCAAAATATCATTCAACAAACAGACACATATCCCAATATTCCAACATATAGTCCGCGTTGGTGGTATAGTGGTGAGCATAGCTGCCTTCCAATATATTGAATATATACTGGTGTGTGTGTGTGTGTGTGTGTGGTGTGTGTGTGTGTGTGCATATATATGTATGTGTTATGTATATATAAAGTGTAAAATTCATACAGGGCATTAATTCACTGTACAACTTAGCCATATGACATTCCAGACCCAGTTATAAATTGATCCAATTTATCTTTTCAGTGTTATTTTAATCTATTCTAGTCCAACAAAACCTATGTAAATATCTGGGTATTTATTCTCAGAAAATTCTCTATCCTTCATCTGCTGTGTCCTTCTTCAGGATGTTCCATTTTTCTAGAACACCTTCCATCCCTACCTTATCCCTACCTCACTCCTCACTCCTCACTCTAATTTCCTTAAATATCTAGTTATCAAACATATAAATAGAATTTTAAAATTTACCTCAAATAGCCAGTTTATTATACATTCTCTTCCTACATGCTCTTTCACCCAAATTTATAATTCTAAAATTTTTTTCCTTAAAAATACCTATACAAATTTATAGTTTTATTAAATATAATAGAAATATTCCACATGAATACTTAGTTCTTCAGCAAATACATAATTGCTGATGAAATGCCAGGATATGGAAACGTATATCCAAACAGATTGTTACACAGATCTCACCAATAATTAGCAGAGGATCTCAAAATTCATGAATGCATCCTTAGCACTGTCATGGAGGTGGGAGAGACTCCCGCCACTGCTGCTGCACTGGCCAGCCAGGAGCTGGCTTCTGGAATTTGTTTTTGGGCCGGGTTTAGAACACTGGGCTAGAAAAAGCGCTCTGACCACCAGGGGCAGCTCCTGCATTGAGAGTCTGCACCCCGGCGATCAGTCACCTCATAGCGACCAGTCACTCTCGGTGGTTCTGCCATTAGAGTCAATTTGCATATTACCCTTTTATTATGTAGGATATTGTATGAGTATTCTATTTTGTTATTTGTTATTGTTAATACTTATTGTACCTAATCATAAATTAAACTCTAGCATAGGTATGTATGTATAAGAAAAAACATGGTATAAATAGGCTTCAGTGCCATCCTCAGTGTCAGGCATCGAAGGGGCATACTGGAACATATCTCTCACTGAAATGTTCCTTTTTCCAATCTCCACAATTATTTTAAGTAAAATGTTCCCACATTTATAATAATTGCCATACTAATATTTTTTATCCTACACTAAATAGCTATCACAGGAGCCCAGAGGTACATGAAAAGTTTTAAGATTAATAGTATTCATAAATGGTCCTTAAATTTGAGTATAATATTGCACGGGAATATTTTTTCAACACCAAAAAGCACAAAGTTAAAAGAATAAACTTTTTAAATGTCATCATACACTCTCATGGAAGATTATTGAATAGCAACATCTGAAATAGAGGAGTCTAAAACTGTAAAGTCAAAACAATAAGGAAATGGGAATACCAAATGTAAACACCCTTAGTATTAATTCATTACATTTGATTTATCTTGCTCAATTTTCAATGCTAGGAAGTAAATATATATAATAAATACACATATATGTAAATATACATACAGTGATAACTATATTAATGGAGACTTAAAATATCTTTGTTCTTATCATAAAACTATTTTTTTAAAAAGGAATACCTTCTATATTATTTTATACCTTTCCCAATTTTAGTGATAAATAATAAAACAAAGTGGAAATAGTAATTCTAACTAAGATTTTCAAAAATAAAAAAATTATTGAAGTATGTTTTCAAATATCCAAAATGCATTTTAAAACTTAACTTACTTTTCTTTAAGTTCTGATACTTTTTGACCAACAGAATTAAGAAGCTCCTCTAGTTTCCTTTTTCTGTCTTCGGTTTTCTTCAAATTTCTAAAATATAATTGAATTTTATAAAAGTTATTCTATTTTAGATACCAACAAAATGCAACACTAGCATCTTAAAATGTAATTTTGAAGTAAATAAATGACAATGAAATTAATAATCCAGTAGTCATAATACCTTTACTAAGAATTGGATATGAAAAGCAAAGCTAAAGTTAAAAATGTATCTTCTGACTTAGCCATACCACTTACAGGAGCCTAACAGGTTTTGCTTAGTGGATAGAGTGTCGGCCTGTGGATTGAAGGGTCCCAGGTACAATTCCAGTCAAGGGCATGTACCTGGTTGCGTGCACATCCCCAGTGGAGAGTGTGCAAGAGGGAAGCTGATCGATGTTTCTAACTCTCTTTCCCTCTCCCTCTCCTCCATTCCTCTCTGTAAAAAAATCAGTTAAATATATATATTTTTTTAAAAAACAAACTTTTTCTAGCCCAGTGTTCTAAACCCGGCCCAATTCTTGATCACATATAACAGTATAAGATAGGTAATGTTAGACATTGAAAGATCTCAAAAAATTTTTCATCCTATTTACCTTTGATTAGGAAGCTAACATGAAGGAGGCGCTCTAGAAAAATGGACTAAGCCAAGAAAGGGAAAGGCAGGGCATTAACAAAAGAATGCAATCAGAAAAGAACAAAGGTACTTCCCAGAAAAATGGTGAAATGAAATCTCAAGATAATAACTGTAAGCACCAGGCCGAGGGGAAAAGGCTGTAGGGTGGGTAATGCTAAGAAAAAAGTAAATAGAGCACATAGATTCTGAATATGTTTTAGGGTCTGACAGGAAGACTGCAGATAAATATGTGATATGTAAACAGAAAAAATAATAAACTGAATAATCTGAGGTAATTATTAAGAACAATGAAGAGGCATCCAAGAAAGGAAATATAAAACATGTCTCAGCTGTGGAAAGTATATAGTCAAAATAATGTATAAATTTATCACAAAAATTTCACAAAATTACATTAAGAAAACTATAACGTTTAGGGGACTTAAAAAACCCCACCTTGTCTAGAATAAGAATAATGTCAAAAACTGAACAATCAAGAATATAACATACCTTAGTCTGCATAAGAATAAAGGAGATAAAATACAATGCTGACCTAGTAACACAGCAAATTGATATTTTTAAACCCAAAGAAAAATGGTTAAATTTTCCCCCTGCCTGCCCAGAGAATGTTTTAGAAAATAAACACTAAACATTTCCTAGAACTTAGAAGGTGAAAACAAATATAAAAGCCCATTATTTCCAAAAGCTACTTTTTTGTACTTTAATATTATCCCTCTATAAAACTTTAGCTCTTTCTAAAAGAACTTATACCAACTTATCCTTCCAACAACATAATAATGGTAGGGAAAGTTACTGGTTTTTCCTTCCATCTCCTTCTAATTGGTTTTTCTCTTCTTGGTCTGTTTAACATTGGATTTGTAATTAGCTCACTCATTTTATATAATTTAATTTTTTCAGCTTCCTTTTTAGATATAGACAAGAAATCCTAAATAAATCATAATAATATAACTAAATCATTAAATTCATAAAAATAAATAAAGGTTAAACTGTATTTTCTGTCACTTACGACTCTAATCGTGCCTGCTCTGTTTCCAAAGGCTGGATTCGCTCCAGGACATGGGAGTACTGCACATTGGCTTTGACCCAGGCAGCCAATGGAGCCGCAGCAGTGCTGGCACGCTTGGCATTCTGAAAAAACCATCAGTTATCCAGCTTCTTAACTTATTTTCAAATAATAACAGAATTAATTCTAGCATATTTTACTTAAGCATTTATTTCACAAGTGAAGGTTTAGGTAGATAGCTAAATAAAAACAAAGTGAGTTGCTATTTGATTAAGGTATGTCTCACTTCTCACTTAGAAATCTTTCTGAATCTCATACAGTCCTTAATATAATGATGTTTTATTAACATATTCTATTAGTGACATTTGTAATGACAATGTCTGTCTGCAACAATTTTAAGCATCAATTCTTTCTCTTCTGTGCATGGAATATGTATTTATTAAATAAAAGCAATTACAAAACATGATTTTTAGTGTCAAAGAATATGTACAAAACATTTTTAATAAGGGATCTAAAACACATACCAGAATCATGGAGTTTAAACTATTTACTAAAATTAGATAAAAGTACCCTAACACAGACATCAATTATTATATAACTAGTACACAGAAAGAAAGAAACACATACCAGGCAAGCTAGACTTGATATGGTAGACTGGGACCTTACCACTGACAGACAAGAGTAAGATTTAAAAACCACTTATACTAATAAATATGCACCACCGCCCCAACCTGTATTCTAGTTAACCTAATTCTGGTGATAAATGCTTTTTATCTAAAACATGTAGAGCTTATTTTTTAAAACTTTTAGTTATTAGACACTCTAAGCAATTGATAATGTCATCACTTTTTAATTTGCAGGATATTATAAAGTATTGAAAGAGACTTTATGACATAACTTTACAAAATTACCTTTGGATCAAAAGATCCTTTATTTTTATGAAGAAGTTCTTCAACACTGTCTCTTATTTCCTTTGGAATATTTCGTGCATCAAAGGTTGCTATGTCTTCTCTCACACCTCTTTTTGCGAGGAAACTAAAATTAAAGCATATTACTTCAAATGGGGTTAAATAACATTTGTTAGTTCTTACAAAAATATCAATTTAACAAAATGACATATGCAATCATTTTCATCTATTAGCTAACAAAAAAATAGGGGACTGAGTATGTAAGCTTTAAATGGACTATTCACATATATTTTTTTTAATAAACAAAAAGGACAAAAAGATGCACAGCAGCCAAAACCAGTTTGGCTCAGTGGATAGAGCGTTGGACTTCGGACTGAAGAGTCCCAGGTTTGATTCCGGTCAAGGGCATGTACCTTGGTTGCGAGTACATCCCCAGTGGGGGGTGTGCAAGAGGCAGCTGATCAATGATTCTCTCTCATCGATGTTTCTAACTATCTCTCTCTCTTCCTCTCTAAAAAATCAATAAAATATATTTTTTAAAAATATGCATAACAAATTTCCTGATATTCTGTGAATAACCTGTAGCAATGAAATAAAGAAATTACAATCTGTTATTCTACCCACATCTCTTTATGTGAACTACTTGGTACTCATATATTCTAGGATGTAAAATAAATTTTTCTGCTTTCTAAGCCATTTAAAGTATTCTCTGAACCTAAATCCCTCCCAACTCCAGATAGGAAAGGACTTTACTACCAATCTAAATCCTAAAATGTAATTGAATACCATAATACTGCTATAGTATAAACCTGAAGTTGCATTTTTGCATATTTAGTTAAGACTCAGTCTTTCCTAATAGCTTGGTCAGCGTGGCTCAGTGATTGTATCGACCTATGATCCAGGAGGTCAAGGTTCAATTCCCAGTCAGGGCACATGCTCAGGTTGTGGGCTCAGCCGACTGGTGATTCCATTCTTTGATCTTTCTCTCTTTCTCTCCCTCTCTCTTTTTCTCTAAAATCAAAAAAATATTTTTTAAAAAGACAAAAAAGAGTCTTTCCTACTGTACATTTTTCTTGTATTATTTATGGAGCTCTCACTCCCTCTGACTCTGCCAAGAGTGCAGAACTCTCTGAGGCCAGTGACTATATTTTCTTTATCAGTAAATGAAGTACACATGATGTGAGTACCAAATAAATGATTATATTTATCAAGGCAGTCTTAAAAGATTTTAAGACTTTCCTTTTCTCCTCTTTTGACACTTTTAAACAACCACTATGGAGAAAGGAAAAATGTAGATCTCGATATATTGTTACATAGAGCATCCTGAGATATCAGGGCAAAGTGTGCAACCAGGTAATTAGATGAAGTCTCGTTTGAGAAACAAAATAACAAATATTTTAAAATATAAAGGGATATGTGATGCATTAATGAGATAACATTTTTCACAATTTCAAAAACGTACCTTTTCATGCTCACCCAAGATGTATCAAAGATGCCCATCAACCTTAAAACTCCTTCAAGAATGTCTCTGATTACATCAGGTGGCATACGCAGTGAGCGAATTTCTGAAAGAGATTCTGGCTTGATGTTTCCAACTGCTAGTTTCGCTTCATACACCAGAGGCTAAAAGACATAAAGGGCATTTTCAATTTCAAAACATATTCGTAAAAAAATTGCTAGCTCATTACAAATCATTGCATATTTCTTATTTCAAAAAAATGACGCTAGTTAAACATGCTTTCTCTTCAAATATAAAAATGCTTTAAAACATAAAGTACAAAATGTTCAAGTTAAGAAAGTAAGAGCCCTTGCCATACACCATCACTCTAATCTGGGAGATCTAATTTGTTTTGAGACTGTTTTGCCAGTTTCAAAGCTCTTTATATTCTAAGACTAGTTAGTTAATTTAGTCAAGTCTCAAGAAAAAGAGCCTTAGTGTTTGTCTTAATTTAACTACAGCACATTTTTTTCCTTCATTCAAAACAACATGATTCACAGGAAACAGATTATTTTTTATTACCATCAGTTAATTTGCTTACTTCTCCTGGGAGAATTCCCTTTCTGCTTCTCTTTTACAAATAATATTCTAATTACAGCCACATTTGATAATACTATTAGAAAATAACTTCAGCAAATAATATTTAAACTCCTACATACAACTCATAGTAAAAAATGTAAATTGCTCTTACAATGTTCCCTTTGTTTAACTTACCTGTACTTCTTTTAATTCATCATCAATTTTGTTTTTTCTTTCTTCAATTTTAACAACTTCATCTGCTATTCTGTGCTTCAGTCTCTCAAGTTCTGTCTTTTGCTCACTAGCATCCTACAGAAATATTTAAATGGAATTCCCACAAATTTTAATGCAATCAATATTTAAAAGCATGATACCTAAAATATAAGTTTTTTCAAAATGACTTTTTCTATTAAATGACTTTCTAATTTGACATCAGAATTTCTAAAAAACCTGGAAAACCAATGATACTATGTACTCTATTTACTATCAGGAAGTTCCTATGCTTTAAATGTTTTCTTTCTTTTTTTTTTTTTTTGATAGCAAAGCACTAAATGTTTATTATATATAAACTAAACAAGTCAGAAATACATAAATTAGAAAATGATCACAATACATATTTAACACTTGCAATAAAAAACCCAGAGAGCTTAGTACTATTATGCTAATTTCATAAATAAGGAACTAAAAATGAAGTCTTCTATAATTCTAATAGTAGAGACTAATAATTCTTAAAGACTATAGTATATTAAAAGTTTCTATACTTTATTTTATAGAAAAAGTTAATTGAAATAATGACAATAATTGGATGGCAAATATATGAAAAAAATTAGTAAAAGTTCAAAGGACACTAAATTATCTACAAAGTCTAATATGCTAAGTGTCTAACCGTCAGACTATTCAGCAGTAGCTATGACGCAAACAACCACCAGGGACAGACGCTTAATGCAAAGGCATGGAAACATGGAACAGATGGATGAATCTCAGAGGAAAGGGGGGAGGAGGGTATGTGGGAAGAGATTAAACCACAGATCTTATATGCATACAAGAGACCCACTTGACCTGGCATGTGCCCTCTCTCAATCCAGGACCCCTCGGGGGATGTCAGAATGCTGGTTTTGGCCTGATCTCTGCTGAGGGGCCCCCTCAGTACACAAATCCATGCACTAAGCCTATTTTGGCCCAATCCCTGCAGGCCAGGCCTAGGGATGCCACTGGTACATGAATCCAAGCACCAGGCCTCTAGTGCATGTATATATATGACATGAATTATTTGCTTGCTCCTAAAAGCAAAATCAAGTATCCTACATACAAACATAAAAGCAAAATCAAGTGTCCTACATACATAAAAAATGCTTGAATACTATGAATGTTTATATACGGTTTATTTATACTAACAGAAAAACCAAAGAGAAAATTAATCAAGAAACCTGTCAAAAGTCCTTACAACAGTAGTTCTCAAACATATTATAACCATTCAGGGAGCTTAAAAATTAACGCCTAGTGTCCTATTGCCAAGTATGTTGATTTATTTATTCTAGATGCAGCTAGGCCACAGATATTTTTAAAGACTTCCAAGGTGGCCCCAATCTATAATCAAAACTGAGAATCACTGAACCAAACATCTTTTTCCACTCCTTTCTTCTGGTACCTTACACATCATCAGTTCAATCGAATTTTCTACCTCCCACAAGCACCTCTCTCCCTTTGTATCTGCTACCATTCCTAAAGAGGAAAGGTATTTTCTTTATCTCCACAATCAAAATCTTTAAAGGCCCAGCTGAAGTGTACCTTCTTTTATTAAATTTCTCTTCCAAATGGAAGTTACCCTTATTCTGAGTTTCTATTATATTTAATTTGTACATGCCTCATACCACCAACTTTAGAAGTTGCACAGTTTGGTATTTAAGCTGCCTCTCTTTTAAAAAAAAAATAATAATAATAATAAACAGAAATGTCTGCTATTTTCAATTAAGCAAAATTAATTAACTTATGAGATATACACTTATTCTTCTGTCAGCCAATGCAACTAGCAACAGTCTTAGAAAAACCTCTTTTTAGAATGTCCCAGAGAAAAGAGTATTACAGCAGTCAATGTGTATTACTCATGTTCACTAGTCTGAGAGAACACAGACACCATAGTGTTGAATGTTTTCCTTTTATAAATACACAATTAGTATTATCCTTATTTAGCCTTAAATTTTTTTAATATTTCAAATCACTCTTTAAATGTGACAGGTATTTTTCATAATCAAAATGGCCTGCTGCTTTAAATAAATATTTATATTAATTTAGTTCTAAACTGCATTCAGGGGGGAAAAAAAAGTTTTACAATATGAAAATTACATTTGATTTTCTGATACATCACCTACCAGGTCAGGGACTCAATAAAATTATCTTGGAAACACTGGATGTGTACATAACCATCAATTATCTGGAAATGTTAAAAATTTCCCATATGCCAATATATCTATTTTGACCTATCAGGTGAACTATCCTTTTCATTATGTAGTTCAAATCAGTCCAGAAAACCCTCTTGTAGAGCTCACAATATGTATGTCCCCTTCCCATATTCAGATTTCCAATGAAGATGACCAGACTGAAGAGTGAAAGACAAAATAAAATATACTATATTTGAGAAAAAGGAAATGTCATAAAATATCCTCTGAGAGTTAACTAGAGACATCGCTACACTGAAACAAAAAAAAGAATACTCCCTAAAGGAAACATTTAGAGATTCAAAAAAGAACTTCCTGAGAAATAATATTATAGCAGAAATGAAAAATTCAATTGGAGAATTAGAAAATAAAGTTGAGGACATTTTGAATAAATTAAAGCAAAGCTGTACAAAAGAAAGAAGGTTAGAAAACAATTAGAGAGCTAGACCAGTAAGCTCCAAGATGAAATAATAAGTATTCTAAAAGGCAGAACAGAAATGAAGGAAAAGAAATTATCAAGAAAATAATTTAAGGAAATTACCCATAAGTCTTCAGGTGGAGAGAACTAACATGGTATCTGACACATTAAATGAAAACTAATCTAAACCAAGGCACAGGTCATAACTTTCAGAGCAAGGAAAACAAATATCTAAAAGATTTCAAGGAAGAAAAAACAAATCAGTTCACGTCAAAGGATCAAGAATTAAAGTAGTGTTGAGTGTGCCCTGGCCAATGCTCCTTTGGTTGAAGTGTCATCCTGTACACCAAAATGTGGCAGCTCAATTCTCGCTCAGAGCACACACCTAGGTTGCAGGTTCAATCCCAGGTTGGGGTACATAAGGAAAGCAACCAATCAGTGTGTTTCTTTCTCTCTCCTCTCTTCTCTCTCTCTTTCTCTCTCTCTAGGAAAGCAACCAATTGGTGTGTTTCTCTCTCTCTCTCTCTCTCTCTCTCTCTCTCTCTCTCTCTCTCTCAATAAATATCAATAGGTGAGGACTGAAAAGAAAGGAGGAACCAAAAAAGTCACGTATGAGAGCATCATGAGAAGATATAAAGACATAAAAGAATACCTGGACAAAAAAAGAAATATTTGTGTGGATGGTTGTAAAGGAATGAGAAAAAAGGGAAGCGGGAGAAATATTTCTAAGGGTTTAACAAAAGAAAGGCAATGACAAAAGGAAATATTTCTAAGGGTTTAACAAAAGAAAGGCAATGACAATTAAAATATTAAAAGATCATGAAAATATAAATAGAATGAATAAAGAATAATTTTGTAAATATTGAGAATATAAAGACAGAAAACCCGTGAAGCCTAATGAAGATAGCTTTTTTAAAAATACTCACCTGAGGATATGTTCATTGATGAGAGAAAGAGAGGAGAGAAACAATTTTGTAAAATTAAATTACAGGCCGAAACCGGTTTTGCTCAGTGGATAGAGCATCGGCCTGCGGACTGAAAGGTCCCAGGTTGGATTCCGGTCAAAGGCATATATATACCTTGGTTGCGGGCACATCCCCAGTAGAGTGTGTGCAAGAAGCAACTGATCGATGATTCTCTGTCATCTCATCAATGTTTCTAACCTTCTATCCCTCTCTTTTCCTCTTTGTAAAAAATCAATAAAATATTAATAAATAAATAAATAACACACAGTATCAACTTAAGTAACAGAAGGTAAACAAAATCGCTTATAAACAAATCTATATAAATTTAAAATGTTTATATTTTTACATTTATGAGTTTTAGATAAATTATTATATGATGAATTGAGGAGAAAATAGTTAAGATTTAAAACAATGTGAAAATACCATGATCTTCCATAAAAGCTCAAGGACACAATACTATCCGTCAGACTCAGTATAGACAAGCAGTGTTTTTAAATCACTGACGTAAAAATGTTATTTCTCATACTGATGAACAATCAGGTGTGAATGGGCTCCCAATTGCTTGCATCCCTCTGCTCTCAGAACATCACCTGCATTGATACTGTGATCTCCTGAAGGGCAGCGTCTGCTTCGTCTTGCTTAGTTTTAAGTAACACACTTTGCTCTCCAGCTTTTCTGTTCAGTTCATCCACAAGAGCTTTAGCTTCGTTTAGTTTAGATACACCAGCCTATATTAATAAAATATTGATTGGCAATATTTTAAAAAGAAATTGCATACATACACAGCCTATAATGTTAAGCAAAAATGCAAATGTGTGCATATAAAACATTCACAAGTAAGCTTAGGGGTTTTTTTAATTGCAAATTATACTGATTTGTTCAATTGTATAACCATTAAGATGTAGTAAAAGACTTCAAAGAGGCTTAAAAAAACAGATTTTAAAGCATCACAATAAAGCTAAACAGATCAACATATATTTGATAGCTTAAGCAGGGTTTTTTTTTTTTTATCTACTGTAGTAAATGAGAGAGAAAATAGAAAGCAAGAAACAATTCAGAAAATCTTTCCCATTTTTCAGTCTCATAGATGGTGGTACAAGAATTCATGAGCCATTCTTTGTATACTGGACAACATTTGGATTGGTCTGTCCAGTACCTATTTTTTTAATAAGACATTTATAAAAAAAAAAAAAAAATAGGTACTGGACTGAGGCACCTCACATGTGGTTCTGGTGGGTTATTCTTCAAAATCCTTGCCAATTCTTTGGGTGATCATTTGACTCTGTCCTGGTAATTATGGTACCCCACTGCTCATGAACAATCCAAGGAACAGACATGAAAAATATTCCCTCTTTTCTATGACTTGGGTGTTTGTGAAAAATTTAGGGAGACAGTAATAGCAAAAAAAGGAATGTAACCAATATTTGTTGAGCCCCCAATATAGAGGACAGGCATTGTACTGGTTCTTTAAATATATCCTTTATCTTAATACACACACACAACAACCACCACTGACCTAATTAAGCTGCAACTCAGCAAGCTTAAGTGATTTATCCACAGAAGCCTGGAGAACTAAATCAGGAAATAACCCTCCCACAGCATATAAAGTTAGTGGCTTAAAATAAATAAAAATGAATCATTAGAAAAATGGAGAAAGATACTATAAAAAAAAAGATAAATTCTAGTTTATAACACTATAAAGAGAAGCTAAAACTTTGAAAAGGAAATACTCTCTGACAACTTCTGAAGCTGGCATTTAATACCACCTTTTGTTTAAGCTCTAAAATTAGAGCACTATAAAAAGGAAAATATTCAGAAAGCACTAAGTGACATGGCTAGAATGTTTCTTATAAAATATAATTTGAATGTTTATTATAAAGCATAATCTTGGATATTATGTTTTAATCAATAATAGGTATATGAGAATTTTTAAAATGCTTTCATTTGATAGATAGGGAATTGTAATGACACACCATAAGCTATAATACCACAAAAAATACCATACAGTTAAGAAGAAGTATAATTATTGAAACAAAAAAATATAAAAACATTACTGCAATTTAGTGGGCAATACAAACAAGGCATTTAATAAATATATACCACAGAAAACAAGGATTGTTGTTCTGTATAGATAATTCAAGATTACCAATATTATACCTGTAAATGACTTTGCCTTTTTAATAATTCCTTTTTCTTGCTGCTACTAATGGCAGAATATACATGTAAGAAGGTCATATATCGGCTTGGTGTAGCACCATATGCTTTACAAGATTCATGGATTAATAAAAATGATTTTAAAAAATCAGGTTCAACTAGAAAGAGATAGAAAACAAAAATTACTTAATATATGGATGACCCATTAAGAATTAGACAAAATAGGCGGTAGAGTAAGTGGATTCTGCATGGACATGCTCCCAGGAATAGACTGGAATTACAACTAAAATACAACTGAAGACTCGCAGAAGAGAACCCTGCTACCCAAGAACTGAAAGTAGAGACTGCATAGAGACTGGTAGAAGAGCAGAAGGGTGAAAGTGCTGGCCAGGCACCCACAGACAGCAGTTGAAGTTCTGGAGAGATATTGCAGCTGTGGAGGATGCCACTGAGAACTCTGGGATCTAATTATCAAGGTGGCCCCCCAGCAGAGAGCACTAAAACTGAGAACGGTACCCATACAACATCTGGCTGTGAAAGGCAGTGGGGTTGCTGCCTGCCAGGAAGCGACTGCTGAAAATTCAGGCACCCTTTAAAATGCACAAAATTCCCTGTGGAGCCACCCACCTTGTGCTTAGGCAGAGGGAGGGAAGGCTGGACTGGAGCTGTGTGAGCAGACACCACGATTGGAGACTCAGGGGTTAGAGCGCAGAAGGCAGAGATCACTAGTGTCCTGTGCTGAGTCATCACCTCATGCAACAGAGAACATCTTTCCCACACAGACATGTGCCCTACCTGGGGTGGGGGAGGAAGGGACAGGGGAATGCTGTGGGGAGACAGTTGACCTACCCTATTAGAAAACACCTTGCCCTGAGGCCACTTGAGAGACTGAAAATAATAATTAGCCTCCAACCAGAAGCAACTGCTCTAACCTGTTGAAAAAACTCTCCCCACACTTGTGGACAATTGCCTGGGGGCAATTCAAATCAGAATCCTGTCAGTCTGTAAGCAGAGGCTGTCTCTGGAGGCTTTGAGTCTTTGCCTGATCTAATTATCCATAAATAGCATTTGACGCTGTTCTGCACTAGAGATTGAGAGGTATAGAGGATCTATCTAATGCATAGTCACAAACCTAAACAGACAGCCAAAATGAGAACAAAGAAACAAACCTCAAATGAAAGAACAAAAGAATTCTCCAAAAGAGATAAATGAAGCAGAGATAAGAAATTTAATTGAAAGAGTTCAGAGTAATGATGGCAAAGGTGCTCAATAGCATGAAAAAAGATATAGTAACTATGAAAAAGAACAGTCAGAAGTAAAGAATGACAAAAAACAAATAAAGAACACATTGGAAGGAATACACAGCAAATTAGGGGAAGATGAGGACTGAATCAGTGAATTAGAAGACAGGATTTTAAAAAAAATCACTCAGAGAACCAAAAAGAAAAGGTAATTAAAAAGCAGGAGGACAGCTTAGGGAGCTGTGGGACAATGTGAGACCTAACAATATTACAATAGCAGGTGTGCTAGAAGAGGCAGAAAGGAAGAAAGGGATAGAAAATGTTTGAAGAAATAGTGGCAGAAAATTTCCCTAACCTGGTAAAGAAAAAGGTCACATAAGTTCAGGAGGCACAGATAACCCCAAACAAGAAGAACCCAAACAGACCCATGCCCAGACACATCATAATTAAAATGCCAAAAATTAAAGACAAAGAGAGAATCTGAAAGGCAACAAGAGAAAAGCAAACTGTTACTTCTAAAGAGGCTGAAGGCTGATTTTTCATCAGAAATTCTAAATGCCAGAAGGGAATGGCATGAAGTACTTAAGGTAATAGAAAGCAAGGATCTGAAACCAAGATTACTATATCCAGCAAGTCCATCATTCAAAATAGACGGTCAAATAAGGAACTTCCCAGATCAAGAAAAAAAGAGGCTAGTATAGAACACTACCATCAAGCTAGCATTGCAAGAAATGCTAAAGAGATTGCTGTAATAAGAAGAAACAGAGAGAGAAACCTAGCCATACAGGATTAAAATGGCAATAAATAAGTACCCATCAATAATAACCCTAAATGTAAATGGATTAAATGCTCCAATCAAAAGGGTATGGACACAAAAGGTAGTTGAATGGAAACAAAAGCATGCTGTCTACAAGTGACCCATCTCATTACAAAAGGATGAGAGTAATGAGATGGAAAAAAATTTCCATGCAAATGGAAAAGAAAGCTGGAGTAGGAATACTCATATCTGACAAATAAACTTCAAAATGAAGGCC
Source organism: Pipistrellus hanaki (assembly GCF_964339955.1). Lineage (NCBI taxonomy): Eukaryota > Metazoa > Chordata > Mammalia > Chiroptera > Vespertilionidae > Pipistrellus > Pipistrellus hanaki. The sequence goes on along the minus strand of NC_140511.1, from coordinate 14,505,803 downwards.
ATCACAAGAGACAACAAAGGTCACTACATAATACTAAAGGGATTGATCAAACAAGAGGATATAATTCTGGTAAACATATATGTATCTAATATAGTAGAACCTAAATATATACAAAAATTTCTACATGACTTTAAGGGAGAGATTTTCAACAATACAATCATAGTAGGGGACTTTAATATCCTGCTGACTTCACTGGTAGATAATGGAAAAAAGTGAAATTAGACCACCAACTTATACCATGCACAAAAATAAACTCAAAATGGAGAAAAGACTTAAATGTAAGCCGTGAAACACTAAAAATCCTAGAAGAAACTATTGGCAGCAAAATCTCAGACATCTCTCGTAGCAATACCTTTATGGATATACCCCCTAGGACAATGAAATCTAATGAGAAAATAAGAAAATGGAACAACATCAAAATAAAAAGCTTCTGCACAGCAAAAGAAATCATCAACAAAATAACAAGAGAGTGACTGCCAAAACCGGTTTGGCTCAGTGGATAGAGCGTTGGTCTGCGGACTGAAAGGTCACAGGTTCGATTCCGGTGAAGGACATGTACATTGGTTGTGGGCACATCCCTGGTTGGGGGGTGTTCAGGAGGCAGCTGATCCATCTTTCTCTCTCATCGATGTTTCTAGCTTTCTATCTCTCTCCCTCCCTCTCTGTAAAAAATCAACAAAATATATTTAAAAAGAAAAAAGAAAAAAGTAAAAAAATAAATAAATAACAAGAGAGCCCACTGCATGGGAGAACATATTTGCCAATGTGACACCACTAAGGGATTAACCTCCAAAATTTACAGGGAATTCATACAACAAAAGGAAGATAAACAATCCAATTAAAAAATGGGCAAAGGACCTTAATAGACACTTCTCCAAAAGGGACATATGGAATGCCAAAAGGCTTTTGAAAAAAATGCTCAAAGTCACTAATCATCCCAAAGATACAAATCAAAATAACTATGAGATACCACCTCACAGTGGTTAGAATGGCTATCATCAACAAATCAACAAAAGGACAAGTGTTGACAAAGATGTGGAGAAAAGGGAAACCTCATACACTCTAGTAGGAATGACGACTGGTGCAGCCTCTGTGGAAAACAGTTTAGATTTTCCTCAAAAAAATTAAAAGTGGAACTCCCATTTGACCCAGTGATTCCACTTCTATGAATATATCCCAAGAATTCAGAAACACCCATCAGAAAGAATATATGCACCCCTATGTTCATAGCAGAGCAATTTACAATAGCTAAGATTTGGAAACAATCTAAGTGCCCATCAGCAGATGAATGAATTAAAAAGCTGTAATACATCTATACAATGGAATACTACACATCTGTAAAAAAAAAAAAAAAGAAAGAAGGAAAGAACTCTTACCATTTGCAACAGCATGGGTGGAACTGGAGAGCATTTTACTAATCGAAATAAACCAGTCAGAGATAGATAAATATCTCATGATCTCACTCATATGTGGAATCTAACGAACAACATAAACTGATGGACAAAAATAGACCCAGAGACATAGAAACATAGAACAGACTGTAAAACCTCAGAATGAATGCAGGGGTGAGTGGAGGAGTGGGAGAGATCAACCAATGAACTCATATGCATATATGCATAACCCATAGACACAGACAAAAGGTTGGTGAAGGTTTGCAGAGGAGAGGTATGGAAGGGGCAACAGGGGGAAAAAGGGACATAACAACAATAAACATTATATAAAAAAAAAGTTTAGGCTTCTAGCCAAAGACCCTAAACAATAAGATGGTGTTCAGATCACTGGAGTCAAATATATAATTATTAATTTCTTAAATTCAAACAATAGATATTCTGTTAGGTCCTATATGAAATTACATAAATATTTATTTAAAAACAACCAGGGCTTTAAAGTTTATTTTTTATCAAAAGAGATATAACCTCGTTAGCTTAGTATCACTCAAATTCATAATCATCGTGAATCTTTAATGGATTTGAAACATTAGATGGCCATTTAACAAATATAAATGATTTAAAATAAATTTCATTAAAAGTACCTGAAGATTTTTTCTTTTCTTCTTTTCTTTTTTTTTCACCACATTTTTCTTCAATACCTATTTCACTGAATAACATTTCAGGTATCTAAAAAATGAAGAGCATTTCTGTAAACCTCAATTCAGTATAAAAAAATTTTAGTAAATGCAATTATCCAAGGTTAAAAACCTTTAACACATAAGCACAACAAGCACATATAACATACACACATGCACACACAAACAGTATCAATTGCACTTTCTTCTAAGATTTTTTCCAAAAAAGAAAAAAAATCAAAATATATACATCTTTAGAAGACATTATTTCCTAGACAAGATTTCACATTATCAACCAGTAATTGATTGAAAAATGACACTTAAGAGCAGCTCCAATATCTAACTTAAAATATAATTAGACTGAAAAGAAGAAAATCACAATTTAAAATAAATTAGAAAATAATCACAAATGCCATTTAAAATAGCATAATAATTAAAATATGTAGCAGAAAATAACAAAATGCCTTCATGGCATAAAGTGATCCTAAAGGTTCTTTTGCTTTCTTGAATAAGAAATAACTAAAAGTATATGAAAACAATTTAATAATTGATAATGCTAAAAATTATCTATTGCCTAGCTATAATTAGGTTTTTGCCACTATCACAAATAAGAAAACAAAACCTCATAAACAGATCATTATTCTTACATAAAATATGGCAATCTTTTAACTTACTATTTTAAAATAGTATATATAAACTCTTAGTTTCCTGGAAAAAAACAGAACTATGAAATTTTAAAATTAAGCCAAAAAACTTCAACTTCTTTCACCTAATTGTTAATATTAATACCAAAAGAAAGCACAAGTAATACAGGTAACTAGGTCAAAAATCATTTTCTTAATTTCTGGGGTTGAATAAAATGTAAGCCAAAAGATTCCTGAACTAATGGAGGGCTTAAAAGGACCATTCTGACAAAACGCTTAAACCTCTGGGAGAATATTTTAAATTGGCACTTTTAAACAAATGGAAATTTTTCTTTGAAACTCACTTTCTTTAAATAAGTCTATTGCTTATGTTAATTAGTTTGTGGCAAACATTTCACAACACACACATATATCAAAGCATCATGTTGTACACTTTAAATATATAGTTTTTATTTGTCAATTATATCTCAACTAGAGGCCCGGTGCATGAAATTCGTGCATGGGGGGGGTGAATACCCTCAACCTAGCCTGCACCCTCTCCAATCTGGGACCTCTCAGGGGATGTCTGGCTGCCAGTCTAGATGAACAGTCGGACATTCCTCACACAATCCTGGACTGCTGGCTCCTAATCACTCACCTGCCTGCCTGCCTGGTTGCCCCTAACTGCCCCCCATGCCATCCTGGTCACCCCCAATAGCCCCCACTGCCAGCCAGGTCACTCCTAACTGCCCCCCACACCCCGCCGCTGGCCTGGTCGCCCAACTGTCCTCCCCACCAGCCTGGTTGCCTCTTACTGTCCCCCATGACTGCCTGGTCACCCCCAACAGTCACACACCCCCCCCCCCGCCAGCCTAGTTGTCCCTCACTAGCCCCCTGCCTACCTGGTTGCCCCACGCAGCCTGCTTGTTCAGTCATTTGGTCATCCCTTGGGCCGGCCCTGAGTGACTAGGCAGCCACCATCCGAGTCTTGCCCGCATCTTGGGCCGACCCTGGGTGACTGAGGAACTGAGGGGACTGGGTGCCACCATCTTGTGGCTGTGGGCGCCTCCATATCTGAGGGCAGGGCAGTCAATTAGCATATTCCCTCCTTATTGGCTGTGGGCACCATCTTTGAGGGTGGATCAGTCAATTAGCATATTCCCTCCTTACTGGCTGTGGGTGCCACCATCTTTGCGACTGCATGAGGGTCAATTACCATATCCCCTCTTTATTAGATAGAATAAAGCCAAGGAGTAAAAATGGTTCATTCATAAGCGGTATCCTACATTAGCTAAATTTTTCTGTCCAGATCCTCCTATATTCCCCTTTGCCTGCACTTTCCCTCTTGGAGACAACAATAGCACTTTCTAAAAATTGAATGGGTTATTAACCCTACTGTCTCCTATTAACACCCTCACCTCTTAATTCCTAGAACTGCTCTCTGTTTTCTTATCCACATTGTTGTCAGCCCCTCACCTGCACTCCAAATGGTCATATTAAGACCTTGTCATTAACAATAACCAAAATCATTCCATAATTTCACTTTCTAACATCTCACTCTTTTACCACTACACTCCTATCTTCCCAGCTTATTCTCTTCACAATGTCAATAATCCTTAGACCCCACAGACTCCTACAATTCATTAATTTAACCATCTTTACAATGTCATTCACTATCTTCCTATTATAATTTCTCAAGTCCCTTGGCCTTCCCTTGCTTTGTCATACATAGGAGCAAAGCCCCAATCCTGGTTAAATGACAGTCACCCCTTATTGGAGATGTGCATTTATGAGTGCTCATGTAACTGGAGAAAAATACACAGCAATGCTTATTGGCCTCAGTTGATCTCCATGTGCACTAACCTCAAGTGAACCCTTAGTGCTATCTACATATTATCCTAAACCTTTCACTTTTTTACTCTTCTGAACTGCTATTTTATATGTCCTCTAACATAACTTCAAGACTTCAGAATCTGTTCCTTCAACTTTTTTCTCAATTAATAATCATTCTTCCTATTCCACTGGGAAAATAAAGACAACCAGAAGTGTGTCTAAAATTTCCCCACACCACACCTACCCTTGGACCTTTGCCCTTGTGCTCTGCTTTCTTTCCTGTTATTATGGATGGCATTTTCATTCTCCAAGCAAAGACCAATCCTTAATCTTTTCATCTGTGCCTAGACTCACATGCTGTCCACTACCAATGATATTGCTCTAGCAAATATTCCCTGACTTTCCTGTAATGTAATTTTTGCATATAAACAGACTATATGATTTATCCCATTTTAAAACAAAGACAAAAAAAGAAAAAAGAAAAAAAAACACTTCCTCCAGTTACTGATCCATTTCTCTCTTATACAACAAAATTTCTCAAAAGAAATAAGCATATTCATTATCTCTAATCCTCTCTTCTCATTCCTTCTGAAATGTATTCCAATAATGGCTTTTTCTACTACTAATTGAAACTGCTTTATCAAAATCATCAATGACCTCCATGTTGTTAAACCCAATTTTCAGGCCTCATCTACTTTTATGAGTCATAGCTAATCCTTCCTTACTCCTTGGAAATGTTATCTTCACTTGGCTTCCAGGCTTCCATTGCCTTCACATGCTCCTGGTTTTCCTCCTATTCTCTAGCAGCTCCTTCTCGGTTCCCTTGGCAGTTCCTCCTCTTCATTTCAACTCTTCACTTGATCTTAGCCAAAAGGCCGAGAAGCGATTCATTTCAACTCTTAATGTCAAAGTACCCCAAGATTCAGTCCTTGGACCTATTTCCTCTTTTGTGAACATTCAGTCCTTTGGTGACATTATTCAATCTCATAGCTTTAAATTTTACCTATATCTGATAATTCCCCAATTTTTATCTGTATGCCTGACCTTTCCTCTGAACTCCAGATTCATATATCCAGCCTTATTAACCTTGCATCTTGGATGACTGACATCTCATATTTAGCAAATAGCATAGCAATGATAGATGTTTTCAAAAATATTAAATATTTTATTTAAAAATTGCTAATATCATTACTATGAAGTTTTTATTATAAGCTAGTCTATGATAGGCTAGTAAAATTTTCTAAAGTACAATAGACATTTTTGTGGTCTATAATCTTCAATCTAAAATTCTAGACTCAACTGAACGATCATATGAAGAAAATAGTGTTATCTTCAGACATACAAGCGATGTTCAGTGCCACAATTAAGGAAACCAAAGGAAAGTTGTAAAAATCAGTAACTTAAAAACAAAATAGGCTTATATTTTTTTATATCCATATTTAAATGTTAAACTTACTTTCTTCATGCTGCTATCTGACCAACCTTCCATCCACAACACCTGGCATTTCTTATGCAATGCTGGGTTACTCTCACAGTTTATTGTGAAGTTTAAATTTGCAGAATCCATTATCAAGACAATATGCAAGTTTTGTTGAATTCCTAAAAAATACATAAGAAAGTTATAATTACAGAATATGACAGCAATAATAAATGGGGAAACTAGCATATGGTCTGGTTTTATAAAATTAACATTTCTGAAATGGAATATTTATCTGAATTATAATAGGAGCTATTTATTTTAAAAGCACAAGCTATAAAACAGAATATGATTTTTATTTTGGTTAAGAAATACGTGTGTGTGTGTGTGTGTGTGTGTGTGTGTGTGTACTAATAAACAACTATCCAGAAAGATATTCATGAAGAAGATACTATATTGCTGTTGTGTATGTTATTTATCAAATGTGATACTGGATTCTATTTTATAATTTTTCTTTCAAAGATTTTTGTTTCAATATTCACAGCAAAATTGATATCTGGTTTTATTTTTAAGTATATATTTTCCCTGTTTTACTATCAATGTTATTTTCCCTTCAAAAATGAAATTTGGAAACTTTCCTAAATTTTCTATGTGCTAAAACAGTTTAAAATAGCATTGGGATGATCTGCTTCTTAAAGGTGTGGCACAACTGCCTTATAAACTTGAAGGAGAGGGAAAGAAGGGTCGCTCTTAAACAACTTCCCCTATTTCATCAATATTAAAGGTTGTTTTAGAAAAATAAAGAAGGCAAATATAATAGTAATGTCTGAATGGTATTATTAGATATCTATAGTATATATGAAACTATTTCTTGTAATAACAACAGGTTATTAAGTTTTAAAAAAAAATCTAGAATCTGGCACAAACTAAATAGTTCATTAATTCTCTAAAATAGGAAGTACAAGCAGTAATATTACCACATGAAAATAAAAGCAGCAATGTACATTAGCAAACTTTCATTCTTTCCTTTTGCTAAAATTTTGCTAACGTATTTTTTATTATAGGTTAGCCTTTTAAGGTATATTAACTGCTATTTTCTAAAAGCTCCACAAAAAAGAAAAAAAGTATAAATTACTAACTGAACCCAAAACTTAAGATACCTTTGTAATCTATAAAAAATAAAATAGATTAAACTATATTTATTTCACAGGAACCAGAGTCTGAATTGATTAATAAATTAGACGTCACTTACGATATGTGAAGTAATTGAAGGTTGGTCCAAAAAATCCATCCTGGGACGCCTGATCTTTAAGAGGCAACAGCAAGGGCTCTAACTCTTCGAGGGTGTAGAGCCCGGGAACTTCACCTACAGCAGACAATTATGTTTCTCTTGAATTCTAGTTTTACACTAAATCAACAATACATTGTCCATACACAATGCTTTTTCTATTTTTGTATTAAATAATCTGCCCCTATCGATCTTTGTTTCCAAAAATACACAAGCCTATCACTTCAATATTACTCACAAATCTACATCTACTGCCTTCATTTGATAAAATTCAAATTCCTAAGCAAACGATTCAAGACAGTTCATGATCAATCCATGTACCTGGCTTTCTAGGTTCATTTTCAACACTCCTCCACAGGACCGTGTGCTCTAGCCTCAATGAATTTCTTTGTGTCCCATAAATATAATGAAATATTCCCTCTTTCTGGACTATAAGTCTAGAGTTTTCCTCTGCTCCCTATCATCCCCCAAAATTAGTGTTTATCTTTCAAGATATCCCTTTGTCAACTGCTATTCCCTTGAACCTTTCCTTACTAGCCCTATGCTAAGTAAAGGACTCTCTTCGCTTTCACATAACATCCAAACATATCCCCGTTTAGCATTTATCACACCTTTTAATAATAAATGAATTACTTCCCTTCCCTGCCAATTAGATTCTGAATTCCGAAAGAACAAATATTTGATCACATTCAATATTAACGGTAGGGCACTCTTAGCAAAGTATCAGGAACACAAGTATTTGTTAGGTAAATAAATATATAAGTGAATGGGTGGATAAATAAACTTGTACCAGGCATCAGAAAAACGAATCCACAAATTGCTACTAGCCAATAGAATGATGAGTGGCAAATGAAAGTTGATTAAGACTACAAGCATTTGATAGAGGGCCTGAACCATGTCTTCTATTTATCCAGTATTTAGCACTGGGTCTGGCACAAAATGGGTGTTTAATAAATATTTGTTAAACTAATATACTTATGGTTCACAAGAAACTGTAAGAGCAAGTGAAAATTCTTTTGCTATACATTCATGTAGGGCCCATCACAGTTGATTTCTACTTTTCTATAGGCTCAACTCAGAGGTATCAGACCACTCACCATTCTGCAAGCTTGTACATATTCAAATACATGCATACATGTACCTACTTCATGTCTTTCTCTAAATTGCAACTATGTAAAAATACTTTTGATTCCTGAAGGTTAGCAAAGAAAGCTAGCTCTACTTATATATTATACACAACGGGGAATAAGAATTTGAAATAAAAAGAGAGACAAAGGCCTAGTGATTACTTTCTCTGGAGTAGTTTCCAAATACATTTTTTGCCAAAAATGTTGGCAAAATAATTACTGAATTCATGTTTATCTGGATGTTTGCTTTCACAAAGAAAAGAAAAAAAAGTTGTAAGGCTGGTCTACTATTTTACCTCAGACAAAATGAACAAGGTCTCCATCTAGTGACAACTCAAGCAATATGTAAGAATAAGAATAAGCACCTTAAAAAATAAAGAGGCCGTTCTACAAAAAGACCACAAACATTCCAACCTACCACTTCCACTGTGCCTTTACTTCTCAGTTCCTTTAACAGAAATGGAACTACCACTTGTCTGATCTATCCTTCTCATTTGGACACTAAAGTATAGACACTTCATATTATAAATTAAAGGTGTTTTCTTTCAATCAAAGCTGTTAAATTCTAAAGAAAAGACTACATTATTCAGTCTACCTAGCATAATATAAAACAAGTATTTGTTAATAACTGAGTAAAACATGAGCATCATTTAACTTTGTCCTTGGGTCCCCGTAATGGAAGAACCTATGCAGTTGAAACTAGCATTTAGCAAGGATTATTTTATACTCTTGGTCCAACTTTAAAATTAAGCTACCATATTCCACTGCTGTGAACATAATTATTTATTATAGAGATTCTGAAAAATAAAAAATGTGAGAAATTGCATGTATCCTTCCCAAGAAACTATCAAAAAGTGGTTCCAGAGACCATAGGAGTATACCATCATTTGAGAAAAATTAGATCTCATATTATCTGTATTCACATGTCCACATTAAGGCCACTAAAGATGAACAGTGAGGTTCTACAAATGTTTTATTGTAAATTATAATACATATTTTTTACATACTAGTTATTTTATTGTAGTTAAAATTTCTACAGATAAAAAAATTGCTATGTTAAAGGAATGGTATATTTTTTAAATAAGTCAGTACTGGTTGATAACTTTCCCAAGGGATTATAATAGAACACAATCCAACCAAAAGTGAGTAAGAGGGACAATTTTTCAGCATATTCACTAATATTCAATGTTAATAATCATGTTAAATAATTCTTCAATCTTCTTGTTTTACAGAAATTTCTCAATTCTCCTGCTTTAAGCACATTTAACCCCATGTCACCTTAATAAAAGCTATGCCAAAAATTCTCTGAAACATAACTTTGCACAAGATAATTTTACTGGCATAATTTTACAGTATAACTTTATTTTCTATAAATAGAAACCATCCACTTACCTGAAGACAAAAGGCTATTGATCATCTCCAAAAAGGCAGGATGCACGAATTGGTGATCCTCAAGAAGTAAAACCACCTGTTGTGCTTCGATGCCTGCGAGATTCAGCACCTGCTCAAAAGAAAATGGTTTGGGACAATTAAATATTTTGGAGTACTTAAAAACGTTAATTATGTATTTAAACTTAGTCACATATTTCTTTCTTTATTTGTATTTCAGTAATCAAAATTAAAAATCAAATGTTAGCTATACAGTTGGGAAAGTAAATCCAGCCCATGAACAAATACTATTTGGGGAAATATTTACTTTTTTTTTTTTTTTTTTTTTTTACTTTTATGTAGTACTAGTGTCCTGGTGCATGGATTCATGCACATTGAAAGGAAGCTAATTATTGTAGAAGGTGGCTGGTGGTAGGGCGGGACACGGCCTAGAGCCAACCTCCTGCAGTCCCTTTCTGGCCAGCCACACCTGGGGTAGCACCGCAACTCGAAGGATATCTGCAGAATGCGTGGGGTCCCTCCAGCAGGTGGGGGTCCCTCGGCCTGGCCTGTGAGGATCAGGCCAAAACCAGTAGTCTGACATCCCTCAAGGGTTTCTGGAGTGCTAAAGTTGATGTGCACTCTACAAAGTTGATGTTGCTCAGCAGCTCTTGCATTGAGCATCTGCTCCCTTGTGGTCAATGCACATCATACCTATAGGCCAGTCAGCCAGATGCTTAGCCTTTTACATATATACTAGAGGCCCAGTGCACGTTTGGGGTCTCTAGGCCTCGGCAGCAATCAGGGCATATCAAGGCCATCTCACCCAGTCCCAATTGGAGCTAGGCCAGCCGGGGCCTGCCAGCTGCTAGACAGGCCCTGCCCACTGTTGGACAAGACAGAAGGGCCTGCTGGCTGCCAGACAGTGCCTGCTGGAAGGGTGGAAGGATGGGGAGAGGGACTGTGGGAGGTTTGCTGGCCAGGGGGAGGGACCAGGGGAAGGTTGGCTGGCCATGGGAGGTTGGTGTGGGAGCACACTGACCACCAAGGGACAGCTCTTGAGTTGAGCATCTGGCCTCTGGTGTTGTGCATGCCATAGCAACTGGTCAACCAGTCATTCCCATCATTCTTGTCATAACAGTCACTTAGGCTTTTGTATCTATAGATAAACAGATATACCTATAGATATAAATTATTGTTGATAGTATTACAGATGTCTCCCATTTTCCCCCCTTCTGTCCCGCTCCTCCCAGTTGCAATCCATCACAGGTCTTCACCACCCTATTGCCTGAGTCTGTCGGCTATGCATATCCTATATTATAATCCTATATAATAAAAGGCTAATATGCAAATTGACCAAACATCAGAACAACTGGTTGCTATGACGTGCACTGATCACCAGGGGACAGACACTCAGTGCAGGAATTGCCCCCTAGTGGTCAGTGTGCTCAGCCATAAGCTGAACTGATGGCTGGTAAGCACAGTGGCAGTGGCGGGAGCAGTGCTAAGGATGTCCAACAGCGACATTAGTCAGTCAGATATCCCCTGCAGTCAGACATCTCCCAAGGGCTCCCAGACTGCTAAAGGTTTCAGGCCGGGCAGAGGGACTCTCCTCCACTTTCCCACCCTCAGCGCACAAATGTTGTGCACCGGAACTCTGGGAAGTAGGTAGGTTATTTGGTTTATCTCTTCTCATCTTCCCAACCCCACATCAAGATATGTCAGTCTGTCCCATGCCTCCCTGCTTATTTTGTTGGTCAATTCATTTTGTTCATTATATTCCATAAATGAGATCATGTGATATTTGTCTTTCTCAAATTGGCTTATTCCATTTAAGTATAATATTCTCCAGGTCCATCCATGCAGTCCCAAAGGGGAAGAGATCCCTTTTTTACAGCTGCATTGTATTCCACTATATAAATCTCCCCCAGTTTTTTTATCCACACATTAACTAATGAGTACTTGGGCTGTTTCCAAATCTTAGCTATTATAAATGATGCTACTATGAACATAGGGATGCATATATTCTTTCTGATTGGTGGCTTAGGGTTTTTAGGATATATTCCTAAAAGTGGGATAGCTGGGTCAAACGGAAGTTCCATTTTTACTTTTTTTTTTTAGGAAACTCCATACTGTTTTCCACTGTAACTGCATCAAATTGCATTCCCACCAGCAGGGAATTAGTGTCCCCTTTTCCCTATATCCTAGCCAGCACTTGTTGTTTGTTGATTTCTTTTTTTAATTCTCATAATTCAGCTGCTTATATAATACACAGAAAGGAAGTGGGCAGCATGATTGGGAAGAAAGGGGCGTCAGTTAAAGCAATCCACAAGGAGAGTGGGGTGGGGATCAACATCTTGGAGGGGAATTGTCCAGAGAGAATCATCAACTTATTTGTTGATTTTTAAAAAAATATATTTTATTGATTTTTCATAGAGAGGAAGAGAGAGGGATAGAGAGTTAGAAACATCGATGAGAGAGAATCATCGATCAGCTGCCTCTTGCACACCCCCTACTGGGGATGTGCCCGAAACCAAGGTACATGCCCTTGACCGGAATCAAACCTGGGACCTTTCAGTCCTCAGGCCAAAGCTCTATCCACTGAGCCAAACCAGTCCCGGCTATTTGTTGATTTTTTATGATAACCATTCTGAGAGGTTATATTTCATTATGATTTTAATTTGCAGTTCTCTGATGATTACTGACTGTTAGCATTTTTTCATGTGTCTCTTGGCCATTTATATGTCCTCTTTGGAGAAATGTCTACTCAGATCTCCTGGCAATTTTTTAATTGGATTGTCTTCTTTTTGTTGAGTTGTATTAGAACTTTATATATTTTGAATATTAACTCCTTACCAGACATATCATTGCCAAATACATTCTCTCATATAAAGGGGGTTCCCTTTTGATTTTGAAGGTGGTTTCTTTTGCTGTGCAAATGCTTTTTATTTTTATGTAGTACCACTTACTTTCTCCTTAGTGTCCTTTGTCCTAGGAGATGTATCAGCAAAAAATCTGCTACATGAGATGTCTAAAATTTTACTGCCTGTGTTTATTTCTAAGATTTTTATGGTTTTATGGTATAAATTAAGTACTTTATCCATTTTGAGTTTATTCTTGTATATAGTGTAAGTTGGTGGTTTCGTTTCATCCTTTTTGTATGTATCTGTCCAGTTTTCCCAACATCATTTTGAAGAGACTGTCTTTATTCCATTGTATGTTCTTGCCTCCTTTGTCAAATATTGAGTGTAATGTTGGGTTGGAGGTCAATTTCTGGGATCTCAATTCCCTATCTAATCCATTGGTCTATATGCCTGTTCTTATACAAGTAGTAGACTGCTTTGGTTATAAAAGCGTTGGAGTAGAGTTTGGTATCCGATATTGTGATTCCTCCAACTTTGCTCTTCTTTCTCAAGATTGCTACAGCTATTCGGGGTCTTTTATGATTCCATATAAATTTTTGGAGTACTTGTTCTAGTTCTGTGAAGTATGCCATTGGTATTTTAATAGGGATTGCATTGAATCTAAACAGTGCTTTGGGTAGTATGGACATTTTAATGATGCTAATCCTTCCAATCCATAACATGTATGCACTTACATTTGTTTATATCTTCTTCCATTTCTTTTTGCAATGTCCTATAGTTTTCCAAGTTCAGGTTTTTTACCCCCTTGGTTAAGTTTATTCCTAGGCATCTTATTTTTTTGTTGCAATGGTAAATGGGATTGTTTTTTTAGTTTCCCTTTCAAAGAGTTAATTATTGGTGTATAAAAATGTCATCAATTTGTCGATGCTGATTTTGCATCCTGCTACCTTGCTGAGTTCATTACCTAAGTCTAGCAGTTTCCTGGTGGAAGCTTTAGGTTTAAGTATAATATCATGTCAAAAAACTGCAAATAATGACAGTTTTATTTTCTCCTTTCTAATTTGGATACCTTTTATTTTTTCTTCTTGTCTGATTGCTGTGGGTACGACTTCCAGTACTATGTTGAACAAGAGTGATGAAAGTGGACAAAAGATAGGTCATTTTTACCTGTACCCACATATGTCCCATATAAATTCCTCCTTTTCTTTCTTTCATGTCCATCTAATGTTCCACTCTGGGGTACCTGAGGGTTTAAAATCCTAATAGGAAATCTTTTTCCTATCTGTCCATAATATGGTTTCCTAATAATCATGGGAAAATAATCATCAAAATTAAAACTATGTTGTTTACCAAAGCCTTAAAGATCTTGAAAGGCTTTTAGAATAGTAACTAATTATAATTTAAAATCAAATAAAGCAAAAGATTGTAACTCACATGTTTGAGATCGTTTTTGAACTGTTTGAGCTCATATCCTCGGGAAATCTTTGGGGAAAACAGCACTGCTCCATGCATATGGCTGACTAACGATGTGATGGTCCGCCGGCCCACACCACTGCGTCCTGCTAACAGCAGTGAGCCTCCGGGAAAGCTCAGCACTCTGTCTATCCGAGACATGTAATCCAGGACTTCTTGAAAAAGTAAAATATCTAAATTCTGGTTATCGCGTCCATAATGAATAAGGCCCTTTTAAAAAATCACAAAGAAAAATGTATAATTACTATCAGTCCCAATTGCATAATACAAATATTAATATCTAGATTAAGATATTAACTTTTAAGGCACTCTAGAAAAGGAGTTAAGTGATTATGTATATTCTCACAGTCTACATTTTATTTTTTTAATAATCCAGCTTTATGGCACTTTCTAAGAAAAAACATATATATCAAACAAGTTCAAGGGTTCACACAATTGCTATAATTAGTAAAAAGCAGTGTGAGCTATCAGGTTAATTATAAAAACTTCAAAAGACCTTATATTTACCAGTTCTTACAAATCAGTGTGCAAGACCAGATATAACAATCCTAAAACTCTAAAAACTTTGTGCCTAAAAAATATTATGTGAACTCTTGTTCTTATTCATTGCTCAGAGATGAGTCAAAATCCCACACACAGGAAGGATGCACTGCCAGGAGCTATGTGATACAGTGAAAAAAGAGAAAGAGGACAACTAGACCTCCCATACTTAACTTTAAACATTCTCAACTTTGCAATATCCATTCCAGGCAAAGCAATCAATTCACCAGACCATGAAAAATTTTTCTTGATATACAATCTGGACTAACTTCCAATATAAATATTAATTTTTAAATTTTTAAATAAAGCAATCATATGTAATGCTATTTCTTCTTTATTATAATTAAACTTTAAAAAACAAAACAAAAACTGCCTAAGACAGTGCCATTCAAAGGTTCAGTGAACCAGCAGCATAAACATCATGAGCGAGCCTGTTAGAAATTCAGAGGCTTTGGGCCCCTCCTACTGAATCACACCTCTTTGGGATGGGACCCGGAAATCAGTATATTTTCTAGTTCTTGTGCTCACTGAAATCTGACACCACTGCTCTAGGATGATATACCAATTAATATAAATCCTTATTCATATTTCCAACATCATGTGTCTTAGCGATTTTGTATGTCATCTGTGTAAGCACATGGGCATGTAGTAAGATCTGCCATAATGAACCATTTTCCAAAATAACCAGTTTTGTATATTTTATAATCTTGTACTCCAAAATCTTTCAATAAATATTTTTAAATTGACTATAATAACCAAAGTCAAATCCATGATTGATATTATACCTTTTTAATAACATCCCTGAGCTCTGCAGAGTTTAGTATTCCAAGTGGTTTTCCGTGTGGAGGCAACGGCTGTCCTGGGAGTGCCCTTGCTCCTGAATCATGTCGGGCTCCCCATGTAACATAGAAACTATCTGTAGAGATAAAAGATATTGTTTTAGGCGTGTTGTTTATAACGGAAGCATCAGTAAAGTACATTGCTCATTAAATTCTTTTTAAGTTAGTTAGTTCAAGTAAGATCATATGCCAAAAGGCAAAGATACACTATTTTAAAGTGTGCCTTGGAAGACCAATATGATTGATAAGATACAAAGACTTAAACTGCTACCTGAAACTAACTGATGGAATCCCTATATTACCTTGTCTTCTCTTACTCCCCAAAATGACTTCCTCCCAACTTTCCCTATTAACCCCCTTCTATTCTGTCCCATTTTCCTTCTCTTTCTCCAGAATCTCCATATAAAATTTATAGAATAAAAACATAAAATTCTCAATAAAATAATCTCAAAACTCTCCTTGAAAAAGAACATAGATTAATACTGCCAATAGCTCTAACTTGTAAAATAAAATTTTAAAATTAACCGAATTTTAATTAGAAAACAAAAAATCCCACAGATTTCCCGGAAATTTATCTACAGCACTGTTCCTGTTACCATACAAGAAAAATCTGTTCACCATTCTATTGAACGTTTCCGCTGCCAATTCCTCTGGAACTGTTCATCAAGTATCCTCCTTGTCACATGCCCAACTCAACCTCAGCTTAATCTTTCCCAGACCCAAGCTACTTCATGTTCCTCTCCTTCACCATCACACTCCTTACATTATCGTATTCTTTTTCTTACATTATCTTCTATCTTCAGAAACCACTAAACTAAAACTCTTATTTGGGATCAACAATACCGTCCTAATTTTGCAGTCTTTTTTTTTTTTTTTGTGAAGCTTCTTAATGAACCATTTTTATATATATACTTATCAAGTCAAAATCACTACTTTTTTTTTTTAATCCTCAGCCAAAGATATTTTTCCATTTTTAGAGAGACTGAAAGGGAGAGCAGGGAAGGGGAGAAACAGAGACATCCGTGTGAAAGAGACACACCCACTGGCTGCCTCCCCCTTGTGCCCTGTCTGAAAGTGGGAGTGAACCCACAACCAAGGTACGTGTCCTTGACAGAATCAAACCCTCGACCCTCCAGTCTGCCAGCCAACTCTCTAACCACTGAGCAAAACCAGGCAGGGCCAAAATCACAACTTTTTAGTTTTCTGTTTATCCCTTATATGTTTATCTTCCCTAGGATCTAATTCAGACTGTTATTCTTTAATTCTAAACATTCCTCTTAAATAATTTAATCCTATTCTGTTGCATAAATTATCAATTATTTACATACCCAAAACCTATTCACTATCTCTCCCCAGCTTTAGTTTAGTCCCATATTTCTAATTGTTTAACAGACATATAATTCATGCAATCATTACTAAATATTTACCACAGAACTGTATATAAACACTGTATTTTGTTAGCGATAAATAGTAAGACAAACATTATCCCTACTTTTATAGATTTATTAAGCTTATGTAAATTCTCAGAAGATACTCAAAAAGCTTGCAAACATTCAAACACCACCTAAAATTAAACTCCTATTTGTACTCCTCCTCATTTCTCCCCTAGACTCTGGTAGTAGCATTCTTAACTTGTATCAATGCCATAGGTCTCTGCCCCCTTAACTATATCTTGACTACTACAAAAATAACACAGACAAAACAAAATCTGATTGGTCCACAACACTCCAATATCACAGAGATTCCCACTGCCAAAACAAACACATTTCTGCTATTCAAGGCCTTCTGCAATCTGGGTGCACTGACTGCTTGAATCTTCTGTCTCCCTTTCTGCCCCACTATATACTCCAGCTTTCTCAAGCTGTGGGTACTTTACATATTCTGTTCCCTGTCTGGAATGCCCTTCTCCTCTTCTTCATTTAATATAGTCAACTTTTGCTCTAGCCAGATGGCTCAGCTGGATAGAGCATCATCCCAAATGATGCCAAACTAGCCAGGGCTAGCTAAAGCAATTTTGAAAAAGAATAAAGCAGAAGAAATCGGTCTAACCAATTTAAGACTTATGTTGCTACAGTAATCAAGACAGTGTGGTATTGGCACACATGTGGAAGGACATACATACACATCAATGGAACAAAATAGAGAACCCAGAATTAGATCAACACAACTCATTTTTTACAAAGGTCTGAAAGGAATTTAGCCTTTTAAACAAATGGTGCTGGAACAAGTGGACATCCATAAGCAAAAAAGTAAACCTTGACCTAAATCTTATTCCTTTTTTTTAATCCTCACCAGAGGATATTTTTCCAGTGATTTTTAGAGAGAGTGGAAGAGAGAAGGAAAGACAGAGAGAAACACATCAATTGGTTGCCTCCTGCATGAGCCCTGACCAGGGCCCAGGCTGGGAGGAGCCTGCAACTGAAGTACGTGTCCTTGTGCCCTTGACCAGAATCAAACATGGGACCCTTCAGTCCAAAGACCATCCCTCTATCCACTGATCCAAACCAGCTAGAGCTAAATCTCATTCTTCATACAAAAATTAACTCAAAGTAGACCATTGACTTAAAACGTAAAACTATACAAGTTTGAGGGGGGAAATCTTTAGAAACTAGAACTAGACAGTTATTACCCGACACCAAAAGATCCTTTAAAAAAATTTAGTTCATTGGGGTTCACAAAATGAAAACCTTTTTACCTCTAAAGGACCCCTATTAAGAAGATGAAAAGACAAGCTATAGAGTGAGCGAAAATATCTGCAAACCACAATTTGACAAAGGACTGGTATCTAGATATATAATTAACTCTCAAAACTCAGCAGTAAAAAAGTAAACAATCTAATTAGAAAATGGGCAAAAGGCATGAAGAGACATTTCACTGAAGAGGATATACAGATGGCAAATGAGCCTGTGAAAGGATGTTCAACTAAATTAGCTGTCAGCAAAATGCCCATAAAAACCACAATGACATGAACACACACTTATTACCACGGTTAAAATTTAAAAGTGACAATAACAAATGCTGGCAAGGAGGCAAAGCAATTCTACCACTGATATACCACTGATGGGAATGTAAAATGAAACAGCCACTAGAGAACACCATGGCAGTTTTAAAAACATAAGCATACAAGTACCATACAACCCTACAACTGTACTTGTGAGCATTTATCCCAGAGAAACAAAACTGTATGTTTACACAAAAACCTGTACATGTGTTTATCACAGCTTGTTTCCTAATAGCAAAAAACTTAACCCAAATGTCCTTCAACAAAATGGTTAAAGAACTTTTAAGTTCAGCTGAATAACTACTCAGCAACAAAAAGGAACAAAGTACTGAAATATGCAACAACCTGCTTATGTATATCTCCAGAGAATTATCCTAAGTACAAATAAGATTACTGAAATAGCAATATTAAAGACAGAACAAACTGGTAGTTTCCATGGGGTGAACTACAAATGGGTAACATGACAGATCTTTATGGTGATTTATTGTATCCTAAGTGCATCAATATCAATATCCTGCTTGTGATGTTATACTATAAGTTTATCAAATGTTACCACTGGGGAAACCCAAGTAAAAGACACATGTACTCTCTCAGTATTAATTCTCACAACTGTATGTGAATCTATAATTATTTCAAATTAAAAATTAGTTTTAAAAGTTTCATGGTAGCTTCCTCAAAAAATTATTCTTATACTAGAGGCCGGGTGCATGAAATTTGTGCACAAGCGGGTTCCCTCAGCCCATCCTGCACCCTCTTCAATTGGGGAGACCTTGGGGGGATGTCTGACTACCAGAAGTCAGACATACCTCTCGCAATCTGGGACTGCTGGCTCCTAATCACTCAATTGCCTGCCTGATTGCCCCTAATCCCTATGCCTGCCTGCTGACCACCCCTAATCTTTCAACCTGCCTGCCTAATTGCCCCTAACTGCCTCTGCCTGCCTGATCACCCTAACTGCTCCCCTGCCAACCTGTTTGCCCCCAACTACTCTCCCCTGCCAGCCTGACTGCCCCCAACTGTCTCCCCTGTAGGCCTGGTTGCTCCCAACTGCCCTCCCCTGCCAGCCTGTTTGCCCACAACAGCCCTCCCCTACTGGCCTGGTCACCCCCAACAGCCCTCCCCTGCAGGCCTAATCTCACCCCCAACAGCCCTCCTCTGCAGGCCTAATCTCACCCCCACCTGCCCTTCTGCAGGCCTGATCTCATCCCCAAATGCCATCCCCTGCTGGCCAGTTAGCTCCCAAAAGTCCTCCCCTACTGTCCTGGTCACCCCCAAATGCCCTCCCCTTCCAGCTTGATTTTGCTGCCAATTGCCCTCCCCTGCCGACCTGATTGCCCCTAATTGCCCTCCCCTACCAGCCTGGCCATGCTAACTGTTCTCCCCTACCAGCCTAGTCACCCTAACTGCCCTTTCCTGCCAGCCTGGTTGCCCCCAACTGCCCTCCCTTGCAGGCCTGGTGCTTCCCAACTGCCCTCCCCTGCAGGCCTGGTCCCTCCCGAATTGCCCTCCCCTGCTAGCCATGTGTGGTAGACATCTGTGTCCACATGGGGATGGCCATTTTGGGCCACATGGGGGCAGCCATCTTGTGTTTTGCAGTGATGGTCAATTTGCATATTACCTCTTTATTATATAGGATACCTCTTATCAAGCATTTATCCCAAATTATTCAGAAAAGTTGTACTGATTGTAAAACAATGCATGCTATATTGTAATTATCAGTTTAACAATCTACTAGAACAAATCTTTGTGGCACCTGAACACATTAGCAATAGTCACAATTGCAAGCAATGACTTTCTTATCTGTAGCTGCAATCAGATTTCAAGTTTTTTGGGCACAAGAATATGTCTGATTTATTTCTAAGTCCCAATATTAAAGTTTTTTTTTATTTTATTTTATTGATTTTTTACAGAGAGGAAGAGAGAGGGATAGAAAGTTAGAAACATCGATGAGAGAGAAACATCGACCAGCTGCCTCCTGCACACCCACTTCTGGAGATGTGCCTGCAACCAAGGTACATGCCCTTGACTGGAATCGAACCTGGGACCTTTCAGACTGCAGGTTGACGCTCTATCCACTGAGCCAAGCCAGTTTTGGCCAATATTAAAGTTTTATTAGCAAATTAATATTCATCTATATGAAAATCTTATTTTCCTAGATCTAACATATATCAACACTTCTTTGAAAAGTAAACTACTAAGCCCCAGCTGGTTTGGCTCAGTGAATAGAGCATTGGCCTGTGGACTGAAGAGTCCTGCGTTTGATTCCAATCAAGGACACATGCCTGAGTTGCAGGCTCGATCCCCAATAGAGGGCATGCAGGAGGCAACTGATCAATGATTCTCTCTCATCATTGATATTTCTATCTCTCTATCCCTCTCCCTTCTTCTTTAAAATCAATAAAAATATGTTTTTAAAAAAGAAAGGTAAAATACTGAGGAAAAAAATATTGAGTCCTATATAGGAGACTACAAAATATACCAAATTCTAGAGAATTCAGATACCTAATAAGATACTGATATCATCTAATTCCCAAAAGTTATGCCACTTTCTTTATAAAAAGAAATTTTAAGATTAAGAAAAAAATGCACCATTTAAGAACCAAAGCCTTTCCACACTAAGCCATGAAACTACAGGCAATAAGGGCATAAACCCTCACTAAAAATCAAGCCAACTCTGCACTACTACCAGGCTTCGCTCAGCATTTCAAACTACCTCAGGTACTCTTGAACTTACTTTCTGATTCCAAAACTCAAGAAGCGCCTAGAAAATTACTCCTAGCAGTCTCAACATCCTTCTCATCTTCATAATTTTGGCTTATGTAACATGACCCTGGAACCAATATTGAATCCAGAAATGTACCAAGTGGGGCAAGTAGATTTACAGTTGTGAGTACACGAAATACAGTTTATTCTTGTATTATTATGTATTAATTATTGTATTATTTTCCATACACACTGTAAACCTTACCTTTGCCCCAGGCCCTGTATAGAATGTATTTTAAGAAATATTTTTGAAGCCTCACTTTACAATCTAATAAAACAGAAACACATTTTGTAGCTTAAAAGCAGTTATATTAAGAAATATGTTCATAATATGGTCCTTTTTTATCAAAAGTCTTTTCACCATGATGATTTTCATCACATGCATTATTCCTAAAGCAATTTTCAAAATGCAAATTTGTGATTAAGCAGTAATAACTGCAAATGCACAAAGCTGCTCTGACTAAATGATGTTATGCTTTGTTTACCATAACAATGGGTGAAGCTAGTAACAAAAATAAATAGTTCTGTGCTGACATTATGAACAGTGACAGGAATGAGAATGGCTATTACTTTCAAGCTAAAGTTCATTGTAATCAAATGTGGATTTTCATAATAATTTTTAAGTTTCATACATATATAACTATTAAAAACTTCTTTACTAAAACTCTTTCAGGAAATACAATTTTGAATTGCAAATGTAAAATGCTATAGCCAGAACCCTTTCTTCCCCCCAAAAAAACAATTATAGTTATCATAGTTGTGTGGAATGTAATTATTGACATCTAGCAAAAGATGACAGAGAAACCCCCTATGATTAAAAATTATCAGAAATTTTATTTGTTTAGACATACACAACCATGCTATTAGTAAACCGAAGTTCTCATAACGTTTGTATATTTACATAAACTCAGTAACTATATTACCTGCCATATTGTCTAATACATCTGACCCCCAATCTCCTTGAAACACTGATGTTAAGATGTTGTCAAATAAATGAAGTTCCTTTGCACCAACAATTTTGTCACGAAATAAGCGACGTGCTTCATATGCTACAATTTCTAATACATAATCTAGATGGTTTGATGATCCTAAAAAAGGCAAAATTTTAATTGTAATAAAATTAAAATGACTTTAAAATGGTTAGTTTCAACATATTATTAGAAATTAGGGGCCCCATGCAAGAAGATTCGTGCGGGGGGGAAGGGGGAGTGTCCCTCAGCCAGACCCGCACCCTCTCCAACCTGGGAGCCCTCAGGGGAGCCCTCTCCAATCTGGGAGTTCCTGTCTGTCTTTGCAATCACATGAGCGAATAGTCTGAGACCCCAACGGTTTGGTTTGTTGCTCACAGAATAATAGAGACTTTTTTTTCTTTGCTTCATTGGTGGAGATTTCCTGGAAGTTTTAAGATACTTCCCCTTTAATTTTTCCTAGACACTCTGATTTTACTTATGTCTCTCACCTTTGCTTTCCTTCCATCCCCTACCACAATAGTAACTTGCTCCAGGCTCACTTTGCTCTAGTGTCTAGGAGATTTGTCTGCCACCAGAACTACTATTCCCAGAATTCCTGGTGCTCCCCATGCTCCCTTCCTGCTTTGTCTCAGCCCCACAGCCAAGCTGCCATCTGGCCACTTGGGAAGCCAAGTTCCCCAAGCCACTCCACTCTCTGCCCCATCTCCCACTCTGCTCCCCGCCCAGTGCCTGTGTATGCAAATTAACCCACCATCTTTGTCTGGTTAATTTGCATACCCCCTCCAGAGGTATGGTCAATTTACATTTTTCTCATTTATTATATAGGATAGTGAAAATCTACATACCATAATTTTGGCAGCAGACAAATAAAAAAAGAAATAAAAAAAAGTTTAAATTTATTGAGTTAATGAGTTGGTAAATTTTTCTATTATTTAAAGTTAGGCACTATTATCTCTAGTTGTTCAATAAAAATATCAATCCAAAAAAGCATATTAAACATTTGGTTACAAAGAATAATAACTTCATTTCTCCCAAAACCATGTTTTAATTGTGGTAATCCTTAATAGTTTATATGAGAAAACATAATAAAATATTATTTTATTTTTAATGTTCATTTAAATTACATGTCAATATTATTTCACTTATAGTTTTTATAATACTATAAATAGCTACAATATCATTTAACATAACTATCACAAACAATAGTGTAAAGATACACACAAACACACACTATGGCATTCTAAGAAAGCTAAGTGATTTGAAATCATGAAAGCAAAACTTACCTCCTTCTAAGTCATATCTGAATAAGCCAAGAACCCACTGGGTAAGAATGCAAGGAGTAAAAATATAGTGACTATAATCATCAACTGTAAATTTCGCCCGCACCTGTAAAAGAGAATACAGTAAATCATCTGTCTACTTTTCATTTACTCTAGACTCACAGAAATGCCAGTTTCTACCAGTGGATGGGACTGTATTTCAATGTAAATGACTTCCTTAGTTATCTCGTATATTATATTTTATGAAGTTAAAACATTAATAAGAAGTGTTGTTCATAGGCTTCAACAAACTGCCAAAAGTTGTCCATAGCAAAAATAAAATAATAAAATAAAATGCTAAAAAATACTTCTAAAGAAAGAAATTCAAACCTACGCTTTATGAATGGTGGTTGTAATTCCAAGGAACTCACAGATCTAGGTAAACCCATTTTCTAATGGCTGGAACCACATAGCTAGCTAACTTATGTTCAAGAAGCCACTAAACTTTTAACACATCAAAGTCACTCTCTAATAAATAACCAGTAAAGAGCCTGTCCCTTCCTCCCTATGGACAGAGCCATTGCTCTTATTCTGGCCTTGATCATTGAACATTTGAATTAAATTTTTAAAATATAAGGAATTTATTGCATTTGAACTCATCTTTCCCTACTTCTACTCCAACTCTATAAAAAGCAACTTCCACAAACACTTCCATAACTTTCACATACTATTAGCTTTACCTAGGAAGACCTTTCATCTCCAGCCACTCTGCAAATTTCTATTCATTTTTCAAAATTCACATCACATTTCACCTCCCCTTAATAACTACCACACACAACAAAGTCATCTATTCCTTCTCTACACTTTCTCTGTACCTTGTGCATACTGTTGTTACACTCGTGACACTGTATTAATAGTGTGTGTATATGACTAGGCTCTTCATTTAGACTGTGAGCCTCAAAAGAATAGAGACTCAGCCATTTTTGCATCCCTAGGATTAGCACTAGAGAGAGACTGTACTCAGTAAATGTCTTCTGCCATTCTTAATACCTGATTTCAAATATCATCCCCCTCCATCAAAGAAGGATACTATAGACATTTCCTCACAAGTAACAAGGAAAACAAAAAACAAAACAACATCAAACACTACTCTTGAGTTTGAAGTCTAGGAGATAGAAACTAATAGAACTCAAGAGAAAGATGTGGTTTGGGAAAAAAGATGAACTCCATTCGAAATATTCTAAATTTGAGCTAATAGAAGAATAACCATCCATCCACTAATTCCTTCAGTCAGTATTTACTGGGTGTCTACTTGAAACTGCCAGGGAATACAACAGTGAATAAAGTACAAAGAGCATCTGCCCTCACAGAGCTTACACTCTAGTTAAAAGGTCTAATAAACAACAGGAAGAGAAAGTCTAAACATCAACATAGAGCAAAATTAAAGATAGCCCTTTGGGAGAACTTCCAGAGGATCCAAATGGCTGCACAAGTAAACACCTAACCGCAGCCGCACACAACAATTTCAATAAAATACAACTAAAATATAAAATGGACATTACTCAGAACTACAGGAAAGTCGACTGACTGGAAATTCTACAACGAGAAGCAAGGAGAAGAAGGAAGAGCGGAGGAGCTGTAAAAGCCTAAGGTACAGAGACACGCAGAGCGCGCGGAGAGGATGGAGCCGGAGAGGAGGGGGAGGCTGAGTGCCTGGCATTCCCTAGCGGGAAGGAGATAAAAGTCCCGGACTGTGCTGAGCCTCAGTTCCGACTGCTCTGCACCCCAGTTCTAGGCCAGACCCCGGGGACCCAGGCTCAAACAGAGGGAGCCTGGGCTGTGAGGCAGAATCCCAAGGGAGCGGCGAAAGACAGAGCCCCTGGAGGCGCACACATTGTGCACAGAGGACGGACTGTTGACTCTGCTGCCAGATTGCCCTAGCGGGAAGGAGACAAAAGCTCCGAACTGTGCTGAGCCCAGTTCCGACTGCTCTGAACCCCAGTTCTAGGCCAGACCCCGGGGACCCAGGCTCATCCATAGGGAGCCGGGGCTGTAAGGCAGAATCCCAAGGGAGCGGCGAAAGACAGAGCCCCTGGAGGTGCGCACATTGCGTGCAGAGAAGGGACGGTTGGCTGTGCCGCGGGATTGCCCTGGCGGGAAGGAGACAGGGGCTCCAGACTGCTCTGAACGCCACCGCCAATCCCACCTCCAACTGAACTGAACCCCAGTTCCAGGCCTATTGGGGGAGAGACTAGACTGTTTGGTAGCAGGCGAAACTCGAGGGCACCTCACTCTCAGAGGTGCTTGCAGCAAGTACTGAAGGACCCTGAGGAATACTGAGACTCAGGAGCCGCATAGGGCGTGACTGAAAGAAACCAAGGCTGTAGGCTCCACCCTGAAACTCCGCCCCATCAGGGAAGCTGTGAAAATGCCGAGACAACGAAATAGATCACAAACAAAAGAAATGGAGGACAAAAAGCAACTGGATATAGAGTTCAAAACCACACTTATAAGGTTGTTCAAGAATCTCCTAGAAAAGGCCGATAAAATAAAAGAGACCTATGAGAATATGAAAAGGGATCAACTAGAAATAATAAGGGATCAACAAGAAATAAAGAATACATTGTCTGAAATAAAAAATATACAGAGTCCTAAAAACAGAATGGAAGATCACAAGAATCAAGTCAAAGATTTGGAACATAAAGAGCCAGAAGACACTCCTCCACAGAAGCAAGAAGGCAAGAAAATCCAGAAAGTTGAAGATAATGTAAGAAAACTCTGGGACAACTTCAAGCGAACCAACATCAGAATTATGGGGGGTCCCAGAAGATGAGAGAGAGCAAGATATCAAAAACATACTGAAAGAAATAGTGACGGAAAACTTCCCCCACCTGGTGAAAGAATTAGACTTACAAGTCCAGGAAGTGCACAGAACTCCAAACAAAAGGAATCCAAAGAAGACCACACCAAAAAAAATTCCAAGAGCAAAAGACAAAGAGAGAATATTAAAAGCAGCAAGAGCAAAGCAGGTAGTTACCTATAAAGGAGCACCTATACGATTGTCAGCTGATTTCTCAACAGAAACCATGCAGGCCAGATGGGAATGGCAAGAAATATTCAAGGTGATGAATAGTAAGAACCTACAGCCAAAAATAATCTACCCAGCAAAGCTATCACTCAGAATCGAAGGTCAGATAAAGAGCTTCACCAATAAAAAATAAAAAAACTAAAGGAGTTCATCACCACCAAACCAGAATTATATGAATTGCTGAAGGGGGTTCTTTTGGAAGAGAAAATAAATAAAGATAAAAACTATGAACAACAAATATGTAACTATCAACAAGTGAATCTAAAAACCAAAAAAAATTTTTTTTTAAATCTTTTGAACAATATTAACTGGTGAATATAACAGAATCAGAGGTATGGAAGGGGAGTGAACTGACGATTCTCGGGGAAAAGGGGATATGGGGATGCTGAAGAGACTGAACATAAACTGTGCACCTATGGATGAGGACAATGATGGGTGGGGAAATGACAGAGGGTGGGGTGGGAACCTGGTGCAGGGGAGCAACGGGGGGGGGGGGGGGGGGGGAGAGGAACATCTGTAATAATATGAACAATAAAGATTAAAAAAAAAAAAAAGATAGTCCTTTGAAGTGATACAAATAGACATGAAAAACATACCTGTTCATACACTTGCACCATAGATCCTGCTAAGAGATAAATTTTTGATGAAGAACCCCAAATAGAATGATTCTTCAAATTTTTATGTAAAACTGGTTCCAAATATGCCCCATAAATTGTCTGTAATTGCTCTCTTTCTGGGTAACTGAAAAAGAAAGTCAAAATAAATACTTTTTTAAAGAAGTTGAAATAAATTATTAATCTAAATTATTATTTTAATGTTAACTTATAGCAATGGTTTTCAAACATGCTGCTTTGAGACATAATTGTCTCCAAAATGTACTCAGGGGCTAAGGCCAAGCTCAAAGTCCCTATTCTCACTTCAACCAAATTAGATCCCTAATTATTTGTTGTAAAATACTGAGGGTCCTAATAGAAGATTACAACAAGATTATTTAACAAATATAATTGACTCAAAAATCACTGATCTTTAAAAAAAGGCTAAAAGGAAAATTCTCCCTAAGATAAGGCACTTTGAGTTATGCAGAGCCTGTACATAGAGCAGTAATCCACCTCAGAACTAAAAGAAGAACTAATACAACAAATAAAATCCAACTCTCCCAAACTAAAATCTATCTCAATATAGTTTAATCGGTGGCTATAACATTTCTGAAAGGAGAATGTTAATATATGGTTACAATTAGCATGAAAACATAAAACCTAGATTTCATAAGGCAAATATATTAAAGAATATAGTGCCATAAGCATAAAATTGCAAATTCCTGTAACAGTTATGGACCATGGAGACGGGTGGATGTATTAGAGTAATGCTATCAGTCACAAAAATAACCTAACTTTACTTTCTTCAGATTTAAATTATCTGTTTATGCCCCTAGCTGGTTTGGCTCAGCCTGCAGATTGACGGTTCTTGAGTGAATTCTGGTCAAGGGAATATGCCCAGATTGCAAGCTCAGTTCCCAGTAGGGGGCATGCAGGAGGCAGTCAATCAATGAATTCTCATCATTGATGTTTCTATCTATCTTTCCCTGTCTATTCCTCTCTGAAATAAATAAAAATATCCTATGTAATAAAATCATAATATGAAAGTTATCCCCTCAAACAGGAGTTCATCCAAGAGTTTGACCAGGGGGAGAGAATGGCAGGGAGAAGGGAGGTAGGCCCCAGCCAGTGGCAGCAGGAAGCTGGGGGAAGGTAGAAAGGCCCTGGCTGGCGGCAGGTGGCCGGGAGAAGGGAGGCCTCAGCCAGCAGCAGCAGATAGCCAGGGGAAGAGAGGGAGTATCCAGCCACAGCTGGCAGCTGCTACGGACCCTACGAGTGCACATATTTCATGCACTTGGCCTCTAGTATACTTATATTAATAAAAGGGTACTGTGCTAAATTAGACTGGACATCTTCCAGATGTCCTTCTAGACAAAGCCACAGTGGCAGGGGCCAAGGCAGAGGCAGTTAGGGGCAATCAGGCAGGCAGAGGAGAGCAGTTAGGGGGCGATCAGAACAGCAGTGGGGAGCAGTTAGGGACATCTGGCCAGCAGCAGAAGTGGTTAGGGGCAATCAGGCAGGCAGGGGAGCAGTTAGGAATCAGCCATCCCGGATTGCAATAAGGATCCTGGATTGGAGAGGGTACAGGCTGGGCTGAGGGCCACCCCCCCAAGCACGAATTTTGTCCACCAGGCCTCTAGTATATATATAAAAGCCTAAGCAACCGACTGACCAGTCGACAGATCACTATAATGCACACTGACCACCAGGGGGCAGAAACTCAACGCAGGAGCTGACTCTTGGTGGTCAGTGCACTGCCACAGCCAACCTCTTGTGGTCGCTCCCTCTGATCAGCCAACCTTCTGAGGGCCTTCCCCCCCAGCAAGATGGCCCCAATTGACCCCAATCGACAGCCAGGCAGAGGGGCCCCACCCATGCACGAATTCGTGCAACCGGCTTCTAGTATTTTAAATAAATAATCTATTTAGTTATATTTATAAAATTTAATAGTGTTTTTGTTTTTATAAAACCATAAACATTTAAATCTAAAATCTACCATTTTGATTCCTGATATTGTTATTTTAGAACAGGGGTCTTCAAACTACGGCCCGCAGGCCACATGCGGCCCGCAGAGGAGTCTGATCCGGCCCGCCAGGTTTTTTGGGCAGTGAGCGCAGCCGAGGTGTTACAGTAGGAATTAGTAGTTCATATAGTCCGGCCCTCCAGCTCTCTGAGGGACCGTGATCTGGCCCCCACTTTAAAAAGTTTGAGGACCCCTGTTTAGAACAAAGAAAAGACAAAACAGTTCTATTTTATTTCTAATATATAAGAAGTGTTGATTAAAAAAGCCTTTATCCTAAATTACTGCCTATAGTTTGAAAAGGGCAGGAGCTTAAGTTTCGACTATTTGTATATGCTACATTTTGAAGAAACATCATTAATGATATCGTTAATAAAATGCAAATATATCTCCCCAAGTTAAAAAAAAAATTTAAAACACTAAGATACATACTCTATAGCACAAAGACGAACAATAGAAGTAAATCTGGTAGTAAGCTTATGTCTTCCCAGTCTTCCTCCAGCTGACATAGACGCCACAATTTGAATATTTTCTAAACCAACCCATTCCAAATTTTCATCATAAAATCCTTGATATGTCAATACCTATTTGAAAGCAATTTTTAAAAATAAAAGTTTAATGCTTAAGATTTTCTAATCATAATATATATTTGCATAAAATTCAATTATTTCCAAATGTAATCATCCTCTACCTATCTCAAGAATTAAAAATTGAAATATACTTTAAATTATTATATCATTGAAAGATAATACTGTTCAAGACTGTGTTCATACTGTCAAACTTCAATGGGAAGGCAGGGGAGGGGTGGAGATTGGGGATAAGAAATCGACCAATGGACTTTATGCATGCATATAAGCATAACCAATGGACACAGACACTAGGGGAGTGAGGGCATGTGTCAGGGGTAGGGGGGAGTGGAGGGTGGAAGAAGGTTGGTTGGAGTGAAGTCGATGGAGAAAAAACGGAGACATATATAGTATTATATGTAATACTTTAAACAATAAAATAAAATTTTAAAAAAGAGAAAAAAAGACTGTGTTCATTGACTGTTAACTGAATTACTATTATTTTAAAATGCTTTCTCTCCAATAAACATTAAAATCCAGATGACAGTATAAATCCATCAACAATTATTTTTTTAAAAAATATAAGGAAATAATTTTTTGTTCTACAAGTATTTTATTCTTTTTGCAGTAACGTAGTAAAGGTAAACTTGAAGACATATAAGCATAATAAGTTTTAATTTAGAATTTAGGGTTTCTAATGTGATATAAATCAGATAAAGAAATAAAATCTTCCACACTGACTGAGAATGTATGGTCTCCAATACCTATACAGGCAAAGAGGGAACTAAAGAACTAAAGCAGCCAGAAGGGACATGCCTGAGGAAGTCTAATGCTCTGAGAATGCAAACCTAAAAAAATGGAAAACTTCCCCAACTCCAGCAGCACCCTCAGCTTCTGCTTTCCTCCTTTTAGGAATGAGGGATATGTAATAGGCATAGAGTAAAGATTGCTTTTACACTTCTTGTCATATATCAACTCGATGCATTATAACTTCTAAATGGAGGAAGACCAAAGAAAGCTGGAACAAGACTGAGATGCCTCAAGAGTTTAATTTCCATGACACATGCTAGATAAAACTGACTCTAAGCCGAAACCGGTTTGGCTCAGTGGTAGAGCGTCGGTCTGCGGACTGAAAGGTCCCAGGTTCGATTC
This sequence comes from Pipistrellus hanaki, assembly GCF_964339955.1. Taxonomy (NCBI): domain Eukaryota; kingdom Metazoa; phylum Chordata; class Mammalia; order Chiroptera; family Vespertilionidae; genus Pipistrellus; species Pipistrellus hanaki. The sequence continues at coordinate 14,474,950 of NC_140511.1, read as the reverse complement.
CGGTCAAGGGCATATACCTTGGTTGCAGGCACATCCCCAGTAGGGGGCGTGCAAGAGGCAGCTGATCGATGATTCTCTCTCATGGATGTTTCTAACTCTCTATCCCTCTCTCTTCCTCTCTGTAAAAGATCAATAAAATATATTAAAAAAAAAAAACAAAAAAAAAACCTGACTCTAAGGAAGAAAGCAGAATTTTTTCTAGAGAGAGGAAAGGCAGGGGCTGGGTGAACATGGGCAAAGGTGGGGGGAAATGGGGATATCTGTAATAGTGTCAACAACAAAAATAAAGTAAAAAACATTAATGAAACTAAATTGGTTTCTAATTATATCAAAACACTTCAAGTGATAAGGCTCACCTGTTGCAGAAAAGCCACCAAAGTACTGGTGCCCCATTTATCAAGTTTGGGAAGGTTGATATCTTTTAAGTACAGAACAAGTCTTTCACAGTCTTTGGGTCTGTATACTCGACCGGTATTAGTACTGATTACCATGCAAGTCTGGCTCAGTTTCTGCAGGAGATGTCGAGATGTAGTTTGTGCACTACAGTGAACTGTAGCAATCTGAGTGGACCGGAGTTGGGAAAAGGCATACCTCAGCAGCATCCTATGAAAGATGTATGACATTTGGCTTTAAAAATACAATCAATAAAATACTTTTTATATTCAATATAAAATTTCTCTTTTATAAATCTTTCATTCTCTAAAATATGTCTGATGATGCGTAAGGAGAAGTGGTAAAATGGATATGGTAACTTTCTAATTTTTAGACTGGAAAAAACATATTCATATTTGAAGGCAATCCTGGGACTCTTTCAACAACAAAGTTTTCAGAAATAACTTCATTTCATAAAGTATATATAAAAGATACCAACTGTTTCCTCAAAGGTGAAGTAAATATTTTAAGATATTAAGATCTCTAAGTTAGGAAAAATTACTATGACTTTATAAAATTTTTTAATTACTACTAAAAATGTGAGACTAATAATCCTTGTCTCTTTTATGTCCAGAAATTATAGACACTAAAAATAGACTGAATTCTACTGAATTAAAAGCTATTTTCAAATAAAGATCTAATGTCAAAATTCACTTTTTATAAAATAAAGCAAATGTTAATTTGTGAGAGTATATCTAAGGTACTTATTTTTTGTTATGATTTTATGGACAGATTCTTTTATAAGTATCTTCTAGATTATTCTCTTTCCATTAGAAAATACATAACCTGGCAGAAAAGAAAAACATATTCTTCTCCATAGTCAAGTTATTTTTACAAGCAGTGGCAAGGAAAGAGTCCTTCGTGAAAACAGAAGTGCTAGTTTAACCAAAAAAATAAATAAAGCTATTAAATCATTTTAAAAGAGGAAAGAAGCATAAATTCACAATATACACCTCTATCAACATATTTTGCTCTTACCCTTTGCCACATCCTTCTGGTCCCACGAGAATAAATGGCTGTTTGGTGTCAGAACTTAACCAAGGTTTGAAGTAATCTAGACCTCGTTGCATGTCAGGAGTCTGAATGACTGGAAGTGTTTGGATATTGCTGAAATCATCAGCGGTCAAATTTTCCGGCTTCTTCGGCACATACGATGCTAATCGTCCTTGACTCGGGTCATAGTAGGTGTCCATTGGTTTGTGCGCATCTGGAGGAGATTCTCGTGCCCAAGTAAAAACCTTAAGAGGAAAAGTTGTAAATTTTTAATTCTTAAAAGTAAATGCCCTAAAAAGAAACATCTTCGTTAGAAAAATTTCACATATTATAAACCTATTTAAGATCTCTTATCATTAAAGTAACATTTTATCTCAAATATTATTCCCTAAATGATCATTTAAGCAAATAAATGTCACCAAGGTATAAATGTATTCAATTTTTAATTGAGTTCTTATGAGCACTAAATTATAAATTACACAGTGTAGGAATCCTATACCCTTCAGGTCCACCATGTTCAATCCCAATGTTACCTACCACCATTGTTCATTGCTCTCTACCTGTTATTCTTCTTTCTCACTTTAAAAACTGTTCTTTTCCAAGATATAAAGCAGAGTTAGCTCCTAATGGTACTTTCAACATCTTTATTCTGAGATTAGGCAAGAGAATATCTGTCTAAATGTATATATTTTATGGTATTGAGTAGTAACAATGAGAAATAGTTGGCAGCAGAATGACCATGGAAAGGGAAACAATAGAGAAAGTAATAAATGATGATATCAAAGAAGAAACAAAATGACATAAATTAAGAAACATAATGTTGGAGTCAACTCAAAGGAACATATATTTAATCATTTCAACATAGACCAATAGAAAGAATCCCTTAATATGTAGAATTCAGTTTTATAAACAGCTTAGGCAAACTATACATTTACATTTATTTAAACAAATATTTATAATGATTAATACATCTTAGCAATCATAACATTAAGACAATTCTGGTTAAATAATTATTTTAAAAATTTATTATTCTAACATTAAAAATAAATAATTGGATTTATTCACATAGCTAACTAAGTTCAAAATGTCTAACAAAAAATATTTGCTGCAAATTTTATTCTACTAGAATATAATTATTTAAAATTTTAATAATACAAAATATAAACAGAAATATAAAATATACATGTATTTAAATGCATTATAATGCATTTAATTAAATGTAGTGAATGCATAATTTTAAAATCAAAAGTTCTGCATCTTATACTTACAGGTAATTTTGGCAGTTAAGAGTCAATGAAAATTTTTTTTTAATGTACACTGAATATAGGCTTTAAACTGTATTACCTCTCTGGTGAATTCCAGTCGTGATTTCATGTTCAGATTTCCACCAAGTCCCCTTATGAGATTTATAATAAATTGATCATGATCTTTGCATCCATGTAGATGTGACAAACCATTCATCACAGTCCCAACCAAACTTGTTTCTACCACATAGTCATTCTGTTATTTAAAATACATAGTACAGACAAAAGGCAATTAATAAGTTAACTCAGAACATACAGATTGGCATTTGCATATCTTTTTTAAGGATCATCTTTAAATGTATCCCTCTTTTCAACTTATACGGTAGAAAGTTTAGATTTCAATCAATTATAAAATAGAAATTTTGAAAATAAAAAGTAATCATAAAAAACACAACTATATATTTCTAACTATAGTTAGAATCCTCAAATAAATATATGTTTTTTTTACTTCCTAAACAAAATATAAAGGAAAGGTAAATTAATGAGCATTGGTTTAAAAAGAATAGTTTCTCATTTCCTCTAACTATTAAAAAAGAAGCTATAGGCAAGGGCTAGATTGATGGCACTGGACAAGAAGCTAGTAAAAAGCAGGCTTAAATGAAAACACATTTGGGAACTTTCTCCCTAGCAAAATTATAAAATGAAACTTTCGAATTGAGGTCATATCGATGATTTTCATCTGTGGTCCTCTAGGGCCCCTGTGTAACTGCCGGGGAGTTAGGCGAAGAAAGGGTTCTCATTCATCCAAAAGTGTTTACTAAGAACCAACTGTGCACAGAAACTGTATGCAGTGCTAGGTATTTTTTTAAAGAGTGATCTAAAGAGTATTTTATCATAGAACTTGAGTCTAGCAGAGGAAATAGTTAACAAGTTGTGGTAAAAGCTATAGAGTAGCAGAACAGTGTTTTGAGTAAGTCAGATTGAGGGTTCAAGGCCTAGAAGAGTGACATTGATACTAACGTCTGAAAAGTGAGATCTGGCCATGAAACATATGGAAAGGTAAACCACCGATATAGCTAAGGAATTAAAAGAAGTCTATGTAAGCAAAGAAAAGGTGGTTTAACCTAGAGAGGCAGGCAAGGGCCCAAGTGTGCAGAATTGCATAGGCCATGGAAAGGAGTGCAAGTTTTATTTTCACTGCCTTTAGTCTTCATAAGTCACAGTGTAAAATGATCCAATTCGCATTTTTTAGACAACCATTCTGCTTGAATAATAAATATTTTGTAAGAATGGAGAAATGAGAGGATGAGCAGGAAAAGGAAAATAGGTCAAAATTCACTGCTTAGGCCATGCAAAGAATTTTAGGCTTTAAAGCGAGATAGAGAAAACCCACATATGTTCTTTAAAGATGTTCTAAATTTCTAAATTAGCACAAGAAAGCAAAACTCTGGTTACAAATAAAATCAGTATTTGTCTAGAGTAGGGGTGTCGAACTCAATCAGAGAAGGGGCCAAAATCTAAAATCCAGCCTAAATCGCGGGCCGAATGGTTTACTGAACAGTCATAAACTGACAATGTCATAAACTGACAGCGGAGTGCAGTGATGACAGCGCGGTGCGGGCCACATTGCAAGGCCTGGCGGGCTGGATTTGGCCCGCGGGCCTTGTGTTTGACACATGTGGTCTAGAGCATCCATTATGGTATATCTCTCAGAATCTGAACATGGTGAACAAAGTATAGAATAAAAAAGAACCCTCAACACATTAAAAAATATATATATTTAAAACAATAACAGGGACCTGATCTCAAAACAAACCAGTTTATTTCTAACTGAATCTTTGATGTCCACTCTATGGCTTAATAATCTTATCCTATCATCATTTCTACAATCACAAACTCCTACATATTCCATCTAGTATCATTTATATTTCTCATTTTAACATTAACAGCATATAAGTAGATGACCTGAAGGTATTTGCATTGGAGAGCCTTAATGGGCTCTGTATAGTTTATATTAATGAATAACATATCTACTGAAAAGGTGTTGGAACACAGGCATCAAGTATTTAATTGAGCATATGAGTGCTCATTCACTCACCACTCTCTTATTAGCACACTTGGTTCTTGGGATACAATAAGGAGTTAAGACAGGTGTGGTGCTTATTCTCGGTGCTTATAATTGAATAAGGGTCCCTCAGCATGGCCAGCAATCAGGGTCAATCGGGGCTGATGGGGGCCGGCTGGCCAAGGAGGGACCCCAGAAGGGCTCCAGGGCATGGTCAGCCTGTCTCATCCAGTCCCAGTCAGCCAGAACCCAACGGCAAGCTAACCTACAAGTCAGAGTGTCTGCCCCTGATGGTCGTGCACATCACCAGGAGGTCATGATACAATTCCTAGTCAGGGCACATGCCCAAATTGCAAGCTCGATACCCCATAGGAGACATGCAGGAGGTAGCCCATCAGTGATTCTCTATCATTGAGGTTTTTATCACTCCCTCTCCCTTCCTATCTGAAATCAATAAAAATATATTTTTAAAAAATAAAACAAATAAAATTAGAGAGATATTCCATTACACTGTATTCAAGATTTTTAGGTAAGCAGTTCAAGATATTGTGGATGGGAGAATTAAAGTATTTTAAGACTAAACATAATAAAGCATTATGCCAAGAGATATAGGAAAGCAATGAAAACACCTACCTGGTACTCCAACCCAATATTCTGACAGAGCTCTACTAAAAGGCAACTATATCTTAATCATTATATGTCTCATCTGAATGATTAATTGTGAAATAGTATAGTTAACTTACCTGCTTTAGAACCCACTGTAAAGCTTTTTCAAAGTAATCTCCAATCCAGGTTTCAAGGTTCTGCCTATGTTTAGGAGGCTGATTCCTCAACCAAGATTTTATTAGCGAATTAATATCAGTTTCTTCATCACTAAAACAGATGAACAAACACATAAGAAATTACTTAAGAAGAAATTGTCAATTTATTTTCAAAATAAATTTCTGATCCAATAAACTAAACACTATTCATGTATCTGCTACATGTTGATTTCATGGGCATATGTTAGTTACTTCTCCATATTCCCATACATGAAGGTATCATTTTCATAACTAAAGCAAATAAATTTCATCTGTATTGCTATAAATATAAATTAAAGAATTATAATTATATTTTCTGCAACATAGCAAAAAAGTAGACTAAACCTATCCTACTCAAAGTGCGGTCTGCTTATTGGAAATACAGAATCCCAAATCCCATCCCAGACCCACTAAAGCAAAATATTCACTTTAACAAAATCCCTGAGTGATTCAAATGCACATAAAAGTTCATGGAAACCTATCTCAGCATCTTAACACAGATCTTCAAAAATACTTGCTCTTTTTCTCTAATCCAAAAATATCAACTACCTAAATTTCCATGGCATTATTAAAAAACTTTTTCTACAGTATAATTCTTGTAGCAAAGCACTTAATTATATGACTAACATGCATGACTGATATTAAATATCATATTGACATGTTATTCAAAATAATATATTACATAATTATAATTATACTAAAAACAACTCAGAGATTAATAAATTTAGAATTGACAAGGGCCCACCAGTGCATTATTTTTCCTATCTTGTAACACTGTTTCATAGCAACAATATTATGAGCCCTTGAATTTCTATCCAGTCTAATAAGGAAAAGAAAAATGGAAAGATCAAAGGTAAATATTTCAGTTATATTAAATCATCTCAAAACCTATAAACAAGACTCCAAAGTCCTTCAAAATAAAGACATTGTCATTAATGATATCTCCCTAATGCCTTGGGCAACTGCCTTCCAGGTTTCTCCTGAACAATCCTAGTTTATACTCATTGCTCCAGGATAACTAATAGCATTCTTTTTCACTATTTTTTCATTTTATTTTTCAAATATAGTTTAAATTATTTTGTATTAGTTTCAATTGTAGTCTCTTTCACTATTAAAAGATCCTCTTGGTTTATTCTATAGCAAGTGTTCAATAAATATCTACTGAAGAAATAAATGAAACTTAGGTACGAGCTAATTAAACAATATGTATTCATATTTTACATGAAATCACATATACTTATTAAGCCTCTAAAAGCAATATCTGGTTCACCAACAGTTTTCAAACTTCTACAGCAATATCCATGGCATTTTACTCACCATTTATTTTGCTTATATGCTATCTTGTATTATAATTGTCTTATTTATTTTCTCTACTTGAACATATGTTCCATAAAAAGTAGTTCTCTTTAAGTGCAAGTTTTAATCCTTTCCTGCTTTGTCTCTCCTAAAATGACTAACTTTGTGGCAAATATACATTCAATAGATTTTTAATTTAATTATAATTTTTCATTTTATCTTATATTTCTTCATAAAATTTTAAGAATACATGAAATAAGCAAGATAAATTGTGTAAACTATTGCTACTAAAGCTATAAACCCAATGTTACATTATATATTTTTTAAATATATTTTATTGAATTTTTACAGAGAGGAAGGGAGAGAGAGAGCCAGAAACATCGATAAGAGAGAAACATCAATCAGCTGCCTCCTGCACTCCCCACTAAGGACATGTCCACAACCAAGGCACATGCCCCTGATCGGAATCAAGCCTGGGACCATTCAGTCCACAGGCCGAGGCTCTATCCACTGAGCCAAACTGGATAGGGCACAATGTTATATTTTTAATAAAATCTCAAAATGTTAGAGTTTATTACAAGTTTAATATAAATGTTTCAAAGAAGTAAGTAATGAAATAATTTTGGAAACAATAAATTTAAACCAAAGAAATAACAGTATCATGTCATACAACACATAAAGTCACTTTAAATGGCCCTAAAACAGTAGAGCACTTTATATAGACTGATAAACATCAAATTCTAAACAAATTCATAAAGTAAAAGAGAACATTCTAATTACTCATTTCAGGAGCTAAAATTGGCTCAAATGTCCATGTTCTGACACGTACATATCTAAAATTAGTTTACTATTCATTTTTGTTCTTTAAGCCTCTTTCAGATATAAAGAAGAAGAAAAAAGTATTAAGAAAAGAGATTTCCAATTTGTAAAATTAAAGGTTGGACCATAAGATCATTTGAACTTGGATTAATCTTAAAATTCTATAAATCTGAGATTCTATTATTAAAATACTAACACTAAGCTTTATAATATTAGCCTCTGCCCTGACCAGGTGGCTCAGTTAGTTGGAGCATTGTCCTGTACACCAAACGGTTGTGGGCTTGAATCACAGTGGGCACAACCAACCATACATACAGAAGGCAATCAATCAATGTGTTTCGCTCACATTGATGTTTCTCTCTCTTTCTTTCTCCTCTCTCCTAGAACCAGTGAACACATCCTCCAGTAGGATTTTTTTTTTTTTAAGTTTCAGTAACGGTAATAGAAAAAACAAGAAACAAATTTAATAGTTTCTGTTTCACTTAAGCAAACAAAAATGATTATTTAGAAATTGTGATAGGACAACATTGCTGAAATAATTGAATTGCAGTAAAACAGTAACTGAATGAATTAAAACTTAGCAAACAAAAAAGTTATTAAAAAAGAAGAAAATTATACATTATTTATAAAATACATAATTCACTTAGCTATGAAACCAAAGTAATAATTAAAGAACATTCTAATATAATATATGCAGTTGCTTTTACGGTTTACCTAAGAAAGATCATTCCCATTCTAGATATTGTGGCTGGCGAGGCACAACTTAAATCATGAGTTTCAAATACAAAGTTAACATTTGGGCCAAACTGAATCCTTTCCCCGCTGGGCATAGTGAGTAGTCGATTGTCATCCAGAACCGAATTCAGAGATTCTATCCATTCAGGATCAATATCGCCATCACAGATTATCCATGAGCTGACATCTATTTTCAAACCATAAAAGTAAAGATCGAATAAAAATATAAGCAATGATAATAATTAAAAATAAGGAATAAATAATTCTCTTACTCTTTAGAAGTGATTTCGATAAGTATCACTTTATATTACTGAAGTTAAATATAAAGAACAAAACATAGAACAAGTTGAAATTTTTTATGTAAATGTGCATTTCAAATGTGCTGGAGACCCCATGGATTATCCTGGCACAGCTGGTCAATCACTTTATATAGCATGTGATAATATTCTATTTATCTACAAACATACAGGAATGAAATCTCACTGAAAGAAAACATGGTATGCAAGAGTTAAGTGTTTTTATTTCCTTAACCTTGTCTTCTACCATGTCATAAGAATGTATGGCCAAGACCGGTTTGGCTCAGTGGATAGAGCATTGACCTGCAGACTGAGGGGTCCCAGGTTCGATTCCTGTCAGGAGCATGTACCTTGACTGTGGGCATATCCCCAATGGGGGTGTGCAGGAGGCAGCTGATCGATGGTTCTCTCTCATCGATGTTTCTCTCTATCCCTCTCTCTTCCTCTCTGTAAAGAATCAATAAAATATATTTTTAAAATAAAAAATAAATAAATAAGAGAATGTATGAATGCTTGTCATGTAATAGCTCTTTTAGAAAATATTGAGAACCCACTCTTTAGAGAAATTTTTAAAATTCGCCACTAACTTTTTTATATATAAAATGGTCATTTAAAAGGGAGCAGTGAGCAAGTGTGTATATAAATCTTTCCATTGGAGAAACTTTTTTTATCCATTCCTCTTAAAATGAGAGTGATTTCAAGTTGTACTTGGAACTTTAAAACAAATCAAAGAGAAAAGTACCAACAATAAAAGTGTGAGGAAGCCCTGGCCAGGTAGTCAGTTGGGCACATTCCTATGTTACGGTTCGATTCCCAGTCAGTGCAGATATGGGAGGCAACCAGTTAATGTTTCTCCCTCACATGGGTCTTTCTCTCTCCCTCCCCCTCTCTCCAAAATCAATAAAAACATATCCGTGGGTGAGGATTTTTTTTTAAGTGTGAGAAAGAGTATAGATAATACTGGTTTCTAGTTAGTGTAATAATATTGACTACATTGAAAATGAAAAGACTATATTGAAAATCCCTTTCAATGTATTAGATTTCTAAACTTTTCACTCACTGGCTTAGAAAAACAACTATAATTAAATTATGACCTAACAAAAAGTAGGGAGTCTTCACTTGATTCTGGCCAAAAACTCTCCTAACCACCAAGCCAAAAAATGTATACCTATTTTATAACTGTAACACTGTTTCATAGCAACTTAAATTTTCAAAATTATTTAAAACACTGTATTCAAACTGATGAGTTAAAGGCATTTGTAAAGATACCAATTTAATCCTAAATAAAAATTTGTCATCTTGCTTATTTATGAGGCATTATGGTATCAACTCAGCAATAAAAAATTGTGTATTTATTCAGTAAATTAATCTAGTTGTGAATTTCAACTCACCCAGATTACTCTGAGTTCCTATTATAATAAAGTTGCTATATGTCAAAATTATTGCATGTCTTGGGCCCCTCCAAAGTAAAATATCAATATACATCATTGAAAGGCAGTTTATGGCCCTGACTGGTGTGAATCAGTGGTAGAGCATTGGCCTTTGCATGGAAAGACAGTGGATTCGATTCCCAGTCAAGGGCGCTTATCTGGGTTGCAAGTCTGATCCCTGCCGCTGTCTGGTTGCTTGTGGGAGGCAGTCAATCAATGTGTCTCTCACATCAGTGTTTCTCTCTTCTCTCTCTCTCTCTCTCTCTCTCTCTCTCTCTCTCTCTCTCTCTCTCCTTTCTCTCTCTCTCTCTCTCTCTCTCTCTCTCTCTCTCTCTCTCTCTCTCTCTCTATCTCTATCTCTCTCTCCTATACCCCCTCCCTTGAGTATTAAAAAAAAAAGGCAGTTCATGGTCATGTATAAGACTTGATAAGAATAGCATTATAACAAGCTCTATCATCCACTAAAATTAAGTACAGCAATGATTCACACAACGAAGACCAACCTTGAGGTTCTCGAACTACTTGGCGAGCACTATTTGTCAAAACACCATCAGACCATTCCCTTGTATCCATGTCAATATGGCCTAATAACTGGTGTCTAGGCATAGCTTTGGGATTCATGGTATATTGTTTTACCACTTTGCCAATTTTAAAAAGTGCTGCCCTCAGCATCCTCCATAGAGTTGATTTTCCGGCTCCACTTGGACCAACAATAACAACTCCCATCCTCTGGCGTAATTGTTCGTACAATTCCAAAGCCTTCTTGATCTAGTAGAAAAGAACATGGTAAAAAAATGACTTACAGTACACAATATATATTTACATCTCATTCTATAACAGTTATTGTATGTAAATTAAGCCTTCCATTTCCTCAGTGGAAGATGAAGCCTTAAATTAAACAAATATTCTTAAACAAATCTGAACATATATACAATGTGATCTTTAAACCCAGTATTTCCTTTAAAAAAATGTTTTCTACATTATTTGACAATGCATGTCTATTATGTTCTTCTCTCACTCATTCATCAAATATACTATATTTATTACTTTATTCACTTGTTCACTCATTTATATCCTGTGTCCCTCAAAAAAAAAAAAGTGTTCATTGTAAACGTGTACTTGTGCTACATAAAAAGACGTACTAAAAAGAACTGCTAAGAAATTGACAAACACTAAAATAAGTGATGAAGCTGAACATCACCATTTTATATATAACATTTATATAAAATGAATCTATTATATGCCAGACTCTGTAAATGGCATGAGGAATAAAATGCTGAGCAAAAACAGACATGAATCCTGCCTTTCATGGAGACTACTAGCTGATGAGGGAGAATCAATATTAATCAAATACAAAATGAAACCCTAAACAAACATATATAGGGTATCCCAAAAAATGTATACACACACTTTGGATAATTATAAAGCCAGAGTTTATTCAAATAAATTTCATTTTCAAAACTGAGCTGTTATAAAGTATGTACACATTTTTAAGGCACAACCTGTATAACAAGAAAGCACATAACAAGGCAAACTAATCTGGACTTAAAGATCAGGAAAGGCTTCCCTGGGCAAATAAGATTTAAGTGGAAAGATGAAAGATAAGATGAAAGATAAGGAATAAATTGATAATAAGAAATTAACTAGTTGGAAGGATCAATTTAGTATAAAATATTCTTGACAGTTACCTGATTGGGTATGATTTCATAATTGGCCTCCTCAAAGACTTGCTGTAATGCAGCACTCAGTTCATCATATTCTACTTCTTTAAAGTCAATTCCAGGAAACACATCTTTGATCAGTGCATCAAATCGAGTGCAATCAGCAAATGTAAACTTTGACATAGTATTAAGCCTCAGTGCTTGTACCACAATATGACTTTCATTAACTAGAGAAAAAGTTTCATTTTAAAATTATTAGTTATGAAGTTAATGATGATAAAAATAGTGTTTAAGTGCCTTAATATGCACTGTTAGTAATTAAAATGATGCACTAGAATTTAGTAACACTTAAAGACCTATGTTATCATGTGATTTGGTAAGTCTACCTTATTACCTTTTGACTGCTGAAAAATAAGTACCAATAGGTAGAATCATGAACCCTTTCCCATAGAATTTAAATCCCAGGCATTCTCAGATATTAATTAATATTAAAAACTATTATCATTTCCATTGGCATGGTACTTTACTATTTTGATATAAACCTTATAAAGTAAGGAAGTATTACTAGTTTAGTCTAATTTTACATATGAGAATATTAAATCTCCAAGGGCTTAATGACTTACCAGAAAATGCACAGCAGTATTATTTTATACAGCTGGAATTTAAACCCAAACCAACTAATTCCAGATTCAGATATATCTCCAAATATGCCAATATTTCCTCCAGAGATTTTATGTACTCTGACTAAAAACTAACAAACAAAGCAAAAATCTTCTATCAGCCTTGCTCAAAACTGACTCATAAACCTATTCTTAAACCCAATGTAAATATTAAATGATTGCAAGATTCTTATTTTTTCAAGAATATCAGCTGCTGATTGATAAGAAGTATACATAGCCGTAACCGGTTTGGCTCAGTGGATAGAACGTCAGCCTGAAGACTGAAACGTCCCAGGTTCGATTCCGGTCAAGGGCATGTACCTTGGTTGCGGGCACATTCCCAGTAGGAGGTGTGCAGGAGGCAGCTGATCAATGTTTCTCTCTCATCGATGTTTCTAACTCTCTATCCCTCTCCATTCCTCTCTGTAAAAATCAATAAAATATATATTTAAAAAAAGAAGTATAAATAAAGGCAAAAAAAAACTACTTTTAGCCTAGTATTTTTATAAATTGTTTAACATTTCTATGTTTAAGTATATACAAAGAGGTTTGGTTGCATTAGAGATTATTTCAAGCACTGAATAATCTCTCACAAATAAGTCATCTTTATTTACTACAAGTATAGTTTTAATCTTTTTTAAAAATCACCTGAAATAGACATCTGAAAAACAGTAACTGAATTACTTCACCTGGCATATGCTCACCTAATAATATAGGTAAAGTACCTTCCTTTTTAAGGTGTATACTTTAATCATTTAGAGTCCAAATAGGTAACTTCATATAATCCTTTTTCCTGTGCTGTCTTACCTTCTTCAGTGTTTCAACTTTTTAAATATTTTTTTATTTTTCAGTTTCAGACACACAATATTAGTAGTTTCAGGTGTGCAACCAAGTGATTACACATTTTTATAACTTTCTAAGTGATGACCCAATAAATCTGACATCATTCATAGTTATTACAATATTATTGACCATATTCAGTATTCCATACTTTACATCCCCATAATTATTTTGTAACTACCATATGTACTTCTTTACTCTGTCACCTTTTTCACCCATTCCCCTAACCCCACTTCCGTCTGGTCTGGCAACAGACAAAATGTTCTCTGTGCGGAGAAAAAAGGCAGCTAACAAGGCAGACACGTCGTGCACCTCGTCCCAGAGCCAGACTGGAAAAACAACTAAATCAGAGAACACCCACCCAGAATTGGCAAATTGGACACAGCTGAGGAGATAATTCACAACAAGAAGGAGCAGAGGACACCTGTAGAATTGGGGGAACGGAGATCTGGGTTGGAGAGAGACACAAGACCACAGGGCCAGGAGGAGAGGAGGAAGCTGCACTGCACCAAGGCTGCATCCCTTGGCTACAGGCGTTCTACTCTACTGTGAAAAGGAAAAGACGTAGGGCTCCTGGTAGCTGGTGAATCTATTATAGGTATAAGACCACAGCTGCAAGGGGCTGCGCCTGAAAAGCAGCCCAAGCAGTGCAGTGCCTGAGGGGGAGAAACCTGCAGTTTTGTGGTTGTTTTCCCTTTGTTTTGTCTTTACTTTTATTCCCTAAACCCAGTACATAATAAGCCTTTTCAACTGCAAACACTCACCCTCAGATGTGGTGCAGATAGAGTACAGATTAGTGGCACCTGAGGAGAAGCTGTGGCAGGAAACAGGGCTGGGAGACTAGAAATCTGACATTGGGACATTCATAACCTTCCAAACCTAAATGGCCATTTCTCTCCTGAAGAGCTAGTCCCTCCCAGGAGGTGAGATAGCCTGCCACACCCTGCCTGCATTCTATAAATCTGAAACTATTCTAAACTAAAGCTTATTTTTAGAAATAAGACTATATTTGGAATAATAAATCAGACCTTCTTTTTTAATGCCAGTTTTCTTCAGTTGTCTAAGAAGATTTCCACTTCCTCTCAGAACTGTCTTCAAAGCTCTCAAACCCCAGTCATAATGTTGTTGAGGTGTCAAAAGTTCCCTTAAGTAAAAACATGAAAATCATAAAGCATCAAATATTGTAGCTATCTGGAAATCTTTTTATCATCATCTCCAAAGAAATACAGAATATAACTACAAACAAATAAAAATGAGTACTGATATCCCATACATTTATATAAAAGACTCAATCACACAAAATTATCACTCAAGTAAAATGTTGATGATGAATGGTTCATAAACTGGCTATCTTCCCCCCCAACGCACACATACTTTTTTTAAATTTTATTTTTCAATTAAATATTACAGTCAACATCATTTTGTATTAGGTGTAAAGCACAGTGGTTAGACAATCACATACTTTACAAATGAAATGTCCCCTCCCCCACCCCCCGGTATTTTTAGTATCGATCTGGCACCATATATAGTTAATACAGTATCACTGACAGTATTCCCTATACTGTACTTTATATCCCAGTAACTATTTTGTAATTACCAAACTGTATTATAAACTGGCTAGAATCCTAATGATTATACAATTATCTGTTTCCTTTATTCCTAATCAATCCTTCTAGCTCTCAATCTCTGAAATTCTAGTTGTCACTATCTTTTAAATGATATGGACTAGAATTCTCAATTACCCAAAGAAGCTAAAAGCCAGTATCTATTACCAAAAATAAGACATAAGAAAAAATATAAAAGACTCCCTCCAAAGAATACATTTTTAGTGGTCAAATGGTAAATAAGATCAGTAAGTATCATTTAGCTGGAACACTCCAAAAAATTTTTTTCCTAAAAAAGTGAGATCAGATTTCTAATATTTATGAAAAACAAGTAGTTTAGGCCCAGATGTTTTAATTATTTAAAGTAAAATCTTTCCTGTCACACTTTAAGTACAATCATCAATATGAAAATCATTGAATAAATTAGACAAATGAGAAAAAGTCACTAATAAACATAATCAATCATTGGAACCACAAAATTTAAAAATAAAACAGAAAAACTCACCTAGATAAATTGAAAATAGCTACCAATTTCCTACCCAATACTTGAGCATCTTTAAAGCCTTCTGAATAGAGAATAACTTCTGCAATGAGCTCATTGTCTGGGCGAGACATGGCTACTGGCCGGAAAAGCTGTTTAAGATTATCAGGCAGTTTTTGTCTTCCTCCATATCCTTTTCCAGCGGGATTCATGGTGATAAAAATGCCAGAATTTGAATTTATTTCTACCTAGAAAATTAATTTAATATACAGGCATCAAATATCTGAAACTATAAATATAAAACATTACCAACAGAAATTTGTGACATATTTCTACACATAAATACCTTAGCAAACAAACTAACAACTAATGTGCTTATTGTCTCTTTATTCAACATATAGTAAACTCCTTAGGAATCATACTACTTTATAGAGGTTCTTTATAACCAGTTTTTTTAGGCTAAAAGTTTAGATGATAACTAGTTTGAATGCCTATTCATTCATGCAGCACATGTTTACTCAGTTTTCCTTGTGTTATAATTTGCTAAGTACACAGAGACATCAAAGCTCTGAACTAAAGTCAATAATAGTTTATGCCCCTCTAACAAAGAAGCAATCATAGTGTAATAAAAGCTTTGACAGAGAAGAGCAGAATATCAGAAGAGTACCTAGTAGGGGCATTTCAACAAAGCTCAAAGAATAGAAGCTAAATTAGAATGTGTAAACTATGAATGAACCAATATCTAGAGTAGAAAAATGGCTATAAAGGAAAGAAAAGAGAAAGAGCAGTGATTGGAAAAAAAGATTAATTAAGATTGCTTAATATATATTGTAACATTGCTTAATGTTATAAATAATATAAGATTATTATTTATAATATATTAAGAAGGAAAACAATTGATTATGTTTAAAAGCCAATGAGGAATGGGTAGAGGAAGGAAGGCAGAGGGAATAAATCCAAGAGGGTCCCTGGGAAATTGATTCCAAAGCATAGGTGGGAAGATAAGCACTAGTTGGGAGAAAGGACCACACTTTCTTAGTAAGAAGAAGAAAGGAAAAAAAAAAAAAAAGTGGAAGAAAATAAATTTTGATAACAAAGATGTAAAAAGTTAATACTTTCTCAAGAGTTTAAGCATCATGTAAATAACATGTTAATAATTTACAACTGGTCTTACTTTCGTGGTCTACCCAGAAAAACTTGTGTTATGAATATACTATCCTATCTAATAAAAGAGTAATATGCAAATTGACAGCACCTTCACTACATCCAAGCTATGCCCACCAGCCAATCAGGATGAGTATGCAAATTAACCCAACCAAGATAGGTTAATATCAAGACAGTGTAGAAAGAAGCCAAGTGCTGCAGAAGGGAACAAAGCTGCGGAGAAGCAAGCAAGTGGGGCAGGGAAAAGGAAGGGAAGCAGGTGGGATGGGGAGAGCACAGCAGGAAGCCCTATTGCAGGAATCTTCCTGCAACGGGCTATTAGTTATAGATTAGAGGATAAACACACGGTTCTTTTAACTTTCAGTGTGTTCAACATTACTGTAATAGAACCTACCTCAAAGGGTAGGTGAATATGAAATGAAACAATGCACTAAAGCACTAAGCACAGTACTAGCACAGACTGATGCTCAATAAATGTTAGCAAATATTATAACTCAATTATTCTATATAGTTTGAAGATCAATGGTAGAGTGAGACCCAAAAAAAGGGGGAGAAACCTCAGAGACAATTCACAGGCAGAAAGGTTTAACACATTGGTCACAGGTTAGAAACTGGGGTAGTGCCAGGAGAAATAAAGATAGGATACTGCCTGGATATAAGTAATGCAAAGTCTTATAAAATATTTTAAATCTTTAAATTACAAACATTTTTATACCTCCTTGCCAAGCAGTTCACATACAGTTCTATGATTCTTCAAAGCATCTTGAATTGTCTGGATCTGCATAGAAACTGCTGACAGTACAGCTTCTTCCAGTCTATTGAATTCATCAAAACAACCCCAGGCCCCACACTTGACCAAACCAACAAATATTCGTCCCATTGACTTCACATCAATGCCCTTAAAAATAACAATAAAAATTATATTCACTAAAAAGCAATTGAAATCGCTGATAATAATTTAATATTTTATGTCATTTACTGAGAAGGTAATTATTTCACCCATCTATGCCTCTTTTGCTCTAAAAAGTAGACATTAAATGGCTACTCTTTCAAACTCAGAGTGGTTTCAAAGAGTAAACAAAATAATTCAGCTGAGAGTATTCTGAAAAGTACATAAAATTAAACAATACTATTTTTGTTTTAGTTATTCTTTAAGTCAAAATACAAATCCTACACAAAATATTTTAAAATGAATTTAAAGCCAAAACCGGTTTGGCTCAATGGATAGAGCGTCGGCTTGGGGACTGAAGGGACCCAGGTTCGATTCCAGTCAAGGGCATGTATCTTGGTTGTGGGCACATCCCGGGTAGGGGGTGTGCAAGAGGCAGCTGGTCAATGTTTCTTTCTCATCGACGTTTCTACCTCTCTATCTCTCTCCCTTCCTCTCTGTACAAAATCAATAAAATATATTTAAAAAAATAAAAATAAATTAAAAAAAAATGAATTTAAAATTTTCCTTTTCTATTTACTATTCTCCTTACTAAAATCTTTTTCTAAACTCTAACATAAAATTATTTCTTTATAATAATTCTCTTTAGAAAAGTTTTGGGACTATACTACATGTGACCTCTCTCCATTTTACTTTTCAAAAAAACAAATTCTATTTTCAAGCAATTTAAAAGCAGAGTGATTTTAAATACAACTTTGATATATAAGTACATGAAAACTAATCCAACCATATAACTATTGTAGTACACTATTACTTAGCTGGATATTTATCGATTCTACCTCATCACAATTAAAAACTAAAACTTGTCTTCCAAGAAGTCCACCCAAAGCTTTGACCGATTCAGTTTTTCCAGTTCCAGCTGGACCATAAGGATTTCCTCCAAGTCCCATCTTCATGGCTTGAGTGAGAGTGAGGTAGCACTTGTCTGTCAGTGGAGTATACACCAGCTTGGGAGCATTACCCTACACAGGAAAATATAAGGTTTTTATATGCATGTTCTAATTAACATTTACAAATATTTACACAGTGTGAAATTCCACTTAAAAAGATAGAGGCAACAAAAAGATTAAAGTTTTTAACATAGAACAGTATCCAAATATTTTTAATGAAAGAAGCTTTTGAAAGTGCAAACTAGAATTAAACTTAATTATTTTTAAGCATGTATTTTATTCTTTCCTCAATTAATATATTGTTAGGTTTTTCTCAACAGTCTATTGAGTTTTTTATAATAGTACAAAAACATACTTCTAAGGCAAACAAATATAAAAATATATAATAATCAAGTACAAAAAGTCATTTTGTTTTGTATTTTAGATTCATGTAAATTATTTCCTTAAATTTTATAACCTTCACATATCTGAATTATTTGGAGACCTCAAAGTGTAATTAATTTGAACAGTTTCTTATGAAACAATTTTAACTGATCATATAATTTTCAAATTCTATGCTAAATTTTAGGGAAAACAGATTCCAATTCCAGCTGCAGTTTATGGTTTTCCTTAGTTTAGGTAGACAGATTGGGTCTCAAAATGCATTTCCTTTTTGAAAGAGCCAACTGGCAAGTCTCCTGACATATGCTTACTAACATAATTGCCAAAATTTTCTGATGATTGATTATGATAAAAATAAGGCAGAAAGAATTCAGATGCATTTATTTTTAGAAAAGGCAATATGGGTTAGGTTATTTTTTCAGAAGTTGTTTTACCTTGAAAAACATAAAAACATTTACTAGTAAACCTATTATAGCACATTTAAAATTGCACAACATTGTCCTTATATAAGGAGGCACAAACCAAATCACTTCCATTGAGGTTGCCTATATTCAATTCTTTTTCAATTGAAGATATATCTCAAATTCTACATAAATGCTACCCTAAGAAAAGATACATTTAGAGAATTCAGTACAACACTGCCATTATTTTAACTTTTTGATAAAGAGAATGATTTTTTCCAATATAACATTTTTTAATTATGATGAAACAGAAAGAAAACATTCTTGAAAGTTAATAAAAATAAATCTTTTATCCAAAAAAAATTCCTTTAAAGTAAGTCATTTCTAACAGAAAATAAAACATTTTGCCACAAGTCATACCTGATACTCATAAGTATACTGAAGTTCAGTATCCACCATTTGAACATAACATATATCATCACTTTTCATATAGAATCTAACTTGTTTTTTCCAAGCCCAGTCTTCAATTGTATGAACTTGAACTTGATTCAACTGTTTCACCACATCAATATTATGAATAATGTCAAGGATTAAGGCTTTAAGTTTAAGTTCTGTAATGCCAGATTCTATATACAAATAAATATAATTGGAGAAAATGTTAGCCTGTGACTTACATACTTTATGATATCTTTATGTAAATGGTAAATTCATTATATATTTGAGTGGCATAATAATAAAGAGCATAGTAATATACATCAAATCCACCATCTGTAAGGAAATAATAATTTTGTATGTGAAAACTAACACATCGACATCCAATAGGAAATGAATTCTGGTTCCTTATGCAAGGAGTAAGCACACGCTGCCTTCTTTCTCTCTGAAAGCAGGTGTGAAAAACATGGACAACATGCACTGAGCTGCTAACTTAGGACTCTGAAAAGTAAAAGGTATTAGGCAAAAGAGGAAGGTCAGAATTAGAAGTGCGATCAAACAAGTGGAGAATTTACCTTTTTCTTTTTGTTTCCTCCCTGTATCCCTAGGCCTGACACAGTGCAGCCTAAAAGCCAGATTGCTGTAGACAGGGAGTCTCCAGGAGCAGGAGTCTCCAGGTAGCTACAGAGCTGGCAGTTAAGACCCAGAAGTGCCTAAAACTCTAAGGGAAGGGAGCATTCCTCTGAAATCAGAGAAGCTACGATCCTGAAAGAGTAGGACAAACTGCTGCTGCTCTTTTTCTCTCTGTGTTCTCCCCTCAAGTGGCCCACATCATGAGCGTGGTCATGGAAAGTGTGTAGGAGAGTATAAAGTATATGAAACCTCAGTTTTTCTGGCCAGAGGACCAAAAGGGGGGTCCAAGGGAACCAGAAAATACTGGGAAGACCATGAAGAGAAAAGAGATTCGAAAAACGGCCCTATTAACTTGCTTACGAATTCAGGTTCATCTCCTAACTGTGCAGGTCTCTTCTTCAACATCAAACCAAAGACTTTGAGAACTGGCCACTAGATGGTGCACACGTGCAGATCTATAATAGCACTATCAGAACTGTCAATGGAACCACACCCACAGAAGGTTTGCTGGAACTTACAGCCTGAACCAAATATGATCAATTGCTAAATGAAAAATATCAACATTGATATTTTAATATTACACTAATCCAGGGGATTTAGACAAAATCCAGACTCTCATAACACAATTTTCAAAATGTCCAGGATACAATCCAAAATCATTCAACATGCAAAGCACAAAACAAAAAAAAATCAATTCACATAAGAAAGGTGGAAGGAATATAAAGACATTCCCAGATGAAGGAAATCTATGAGAATGCATAGACAACAAATAATACTGCTCTAAAAGAAACACTAAAGGAAGTTCTTCAAATAGAAGGAAAAATATACAAGAAGGAAACCTAGAGCATCAAGATGAAGGAAGGATAACAGAAATGGTAAGCATGTAGGTAAATATAATAGACTATTTTTCTCTTGAGTCTTTTAAAAACATTTGATGGTTAAAGGCAAAAAAATATAATATAATCTCATGGAGTTTTCAATGTATGTAGATGTAACATTAAGTCAACACCAAGATAAAAGTGGGATATAAAGAAAACTATATGATGGTAAGGTTTCTGCAGTTTGTTTAAGTACAATTTAAAAGTTAAGTTACTTTATATAGTTTAAGTACAATTTGAAAGTTAAGTTACTATATATAATAACTTCTAAAGTAACCTCCAAATTATATAGCCATAAACAATAAATGAATTAAGATAGAATACCAAAAAAATGTTCAAATAACTGAAAAGTAAGCAGAAAATGGAATATTTTCCCATACCAGCACTGCCCGAATCCTCAGAACTTGTGTCAATGTCAGTATAGTGCTCTAACTTATTTACTAGTTGTGCTTCAATCTGACGAAGGCTATGATCTTGGATAGCATTTTCTACATCTTCAGTAAATTTAATCTGTTCCGCCAAGCATAATATCTATTAAATTAAGAGGAAAAAATATTTTTAAGAAGTGATTTTACTTAGGAATATTTTATCAACTTTTCCCCAAATTTTCTATTGTACTGAATCTCTGTACCTGGATGCCCTGTTGGTACCTCAAATATTAACAGAGAATGCAGCCCCAGCTTACTTCTCAGAACTCATACTATCTCCCATATAGGCCTATTTGGCGGGTCCTAGAATTCACCTTATGTAATAGAAGCTTATGGTATTAGAAGGGATACTATCATCCCCTGACTTTCCTCATAAATGGCTTCTTTTCAACCAGTGAAATGCAAAGAGAACAGAGTATGACACATTCTATTTAATAAGAAAGTAATCTGCTAGCATTCCAAATAATCTCCCATTGTATTACTGAAGTCTGCCATTTCAAATTCCAATTTTATCTTAAATTAAGATCTGTCCCATCTTTCAGTCTAATACTCAAAAATCAGAAACTAGCTCTAGATCAATATGGATATCTTTACCTTTATATAAAACATGAGACGCTCACCCTGCTTCAGAGGCTTTCTTTAACATAGCAAGACTATTAATAAAGCGAATTATACATTTAAATATCAGTCTTTGAAAACTTATATTAAAATAGTTTGATACATTTTTTTAAATATATTTTATTGATTTTTTTACAGAGAGGAAGGGAGAGAGACAGAGAGCTAGAAACGTTGATGAGAGAGAAACATCGACCAGCTTCCTCCTGCACACCCCCTACTGGGAATGTGCCCGCAACCAATGTACATGTCCTTGACCGGAATCGAACCCGGGACCTTTCAGTCCGCAGACCGACGCTCTACCACTAAGCCAAACCGGTTTCGGCTAGTTTGATACATTTCTTAGATGAACAAGGTAAATCAATATCTTCCTTTAAGTTAAAACCATAATCCATCGTCATATTAAAACAGTAAACCTATTCACCTATTATTATTGGACAGATTGTTTTTTTGTGCTATTTATCTTTCAGCATCCAGATGAATACCATCAAATGCTTCTATTAACAGATTAAGTCATTTAGTTATCTATATTTACATTTTATAATTTAATATAGCAGACTAAGCTACTGTCTTGCTCTAACTTAAAACATTGTGTAAATATCATATTAGATTCATTTATGGAAGAGAAAGCCAATTAGTAACTCTTTCCAGGGCAAAGTTATCTGCCATAGTTTGTTATCTGTCAAACTCACAACTTCTTTAATCAGATATATGGTGAAGCATTTAAGCAGATACAAATCTGCTTTTTTATGAAAGGACTTTGCTCCTTAATTTTCTTACTAAAATGTTCACTCACCACCTCCACACTAATATTGATACATGTGAATTTTTTTCAGGCAATACTCCTGAATTTCTGTACTATAAATACACATAAGTCAGTCATCTCAATGACTAACAGTCTGATATACAATTTCTGTGAGAGACTAACAGAAATGATAGTCAAGATACACTCTTGGCTACTTCTAAAGTCACGTTACCACTAACATACGGACATGGGCACTAACATTATTCATTATAATGTAATGATCTCTCACAGTGCTCTGCAAACGTTACATGATTTAATCAAAATGAGTTGGCAATGTCAGTATTATAATATTCTCTTAAGTAAATGTCAAAAAGAATCACTTAGAGAATAACTGGAAAAGGCAGGGTTTGAACACAAGGCTGTCAGATTCTTTCTACTTACCCCACCACCTCCTTCCCAAGCCAAAAAGTGAATTCTCAGATCCTTACAAAAATACCTTTAAAGAACTGAATTAACAGTATATAATTACCTGTACCAGACACTCATGTGATGAGTTACCTCATTCTATCCCCTCATTAAAATGCTCTTGACATAAATTTTTTCTTAGCATACCACTAATAAATTAGAATTCTTTGTTTTGATAGATTAATGAACTACAATGGACCCTTGAACAAGATGGGTTTGAACGGCATCAGTTCACTTATACACACATTTTCAATACATATAGGGTGGGGCAAAAGTAGGTTTACAGTTGTTCATATGGAAAATAATACATTAATAAATAATAATACAAGAATAAAATTTGTGTTTCATGTACTCACAACTGTAAACCTACTTGCCCCACCCAGGATACAGTCAACACTTCATATCCCTTCATTTAGCATCAGGGGATTCAACCAACTATAGATCAAAATACTGTTTGGTGCCATCCTATCTAATAAAGAGAGAATATGCTAATTGACCCTCATGCCATCACAAAAATGGTGGCACCACAGCCAATAAAGAGGGAATATGCTAATTTACTGCCATGCCCTGAAAGATGGAGGCACTCATAGCCACAACATGGCAGTACCTAGTCCCCTCAGCCCCACCGGGCCTGCCCCTAGGCAGGCCAGGCCTTGCTGTGCGCCTGCCTCTGGAGTCTCCTAGTCCCCTCAGCCCCCCAGCCGCCCAGGGCTGGCCCAAGGCGCAGGTAACCAGGGTTGGCTGAGGCTTGCGCTGTCAGCAATGGCAGCAGCAGAGGTGTGATGGGGGGTCGCCTTCCCTTGATTGTTGGGTCGCCTCCTGCCCCTGAGGGCTCCCGGACTGTGAGGGAGCAGGCGGGGCTGAGGGACGCCCCTCTAGTGCATGAATTTTCATGCACCAGGCCTCTAGTTTTATATAAAGGATTTGAACATCCTTAGATGTTGATATTTGCAGTCGAGGGCAGAGAGGTGGTGGGGGCGTGGAATGGAAAGATGTTCTGGAGCCAGTCCTTTACAAATAACCAAGGGACAACTGCAGATAAGTTTTGGGGAATCAAAAGTTATGCACAGCTCTGGCCAGGTGGGTCAGTTGGTTGGAGCATCATCCGTACACCAAAAGGTTGTAGGTTTTGATTTCTGGTCAGGGCATATACTTAGGTTATAGATTCGGTTGCAAGTTTGATCCTGGTTGGCTAGGGGGACATATATGGGAGGCAACTAATCGATGTTTCTCTCTCTCTCCTCTCTCTCTCTCTCTCTCTCTCTCTCTCTCTCTCTCTCTCTCTCTCTCTCTCTCTCTCTCTCTCTCTCTCTCTCTCTCTCTCTCTCTCTCTCTCAAAATCAATAAAAACATATCCTCCAGTAAGGATTTAAAAACAGATTTTCGATTGCATGGTAAATCAGTATCCTTAATCCCCACATTGTTCAAGGGTCAACGCTATTTATATGTTTAATAGTTCACATTTTTACAGAGATAATGAACCATTTAAATTTTTACATTTACATTCATTTTACTTGAATACTCAGAGCTCAGTAGTAAGATTCAGGTTCAAATCCAGCAAGTTTCTTTAGCCTGTATCTCCTGATATCATTGTCATTTCCCCAATCCAATTACTATGCAATCTTACTTTTGTAGATTTCTTAATTTTGTTTCTTTTACTCTAAATCAATTTAAACCCTACCGAAATTTGACAGAGTACTAGGAAACATTTTTGGAGTAATAAAGCAGCTTAATTCTGACTTTGCACTGGCAGTATTCATTAATGATTGCTTTTACTTTTCTCTAAGAACTTTACAAAGTTTTTTATTTTTATTTTTTATTTTTTAATATTTTTATTGATTTCAGAGAGGAACGGAGAGGGAGAGAAAGATAGAAATATCAACGATGAGAGGGAATAACTGATCAGTTGCTTCCTGCACGCCCCCAACTGGGGATCTGGCCCACAACCTGGGCATGTGCCCTTGACTAAAATCAAACCCAGGACCTTTCAGTCTGCAGGCCAATACTCTATCCATTGATAGAGCTACAAGGGCTACAAGGTTTTTAAAAAAACCTTAGTTTGACGCAAAGGGCTAAGGATACAAATGGCATCAATGATAAAAGTGTTAAGAATCTAAAATGTTCCAAGTTTCCCATTTAACAAATCAAGCCACTAAATGATTTAATCTGAAAAACAAATAACTCTTTGAGCATTTGGGTAGATTTTTCTTATGAGAAATCATAGAATACCACAATGCCTACGTTTCAGGGTCCCTAAGAACTAAAGTTACTGATGTCCTAAGCCGATAGTCTTAGTCTTAACCAGCAATAAAACAAATCCTAAACAAGGCAGAATACTTAACACAAGTCTTAGTGCTATGTGTTGATAAGGTCTGCAACAAGTTTTATAAGATTAGTATCTAGGGCCTAACCGGTTTGGCTCAGTGGATAGAGAGTTGGCCTATGGACTGAGAAGTCCCGAGTTCGATTCCAGTCAAGGGCATGTACCTTGGTCTGGGCACATCCCCAGTGGGGCGTGTACAGGAGATAGCTGATCGATGTTTCTTTCTCATCGATGTTTCTAACTCTGTCTCCCCCTCCCTAACTCTCTATAAAAAATCAATAAAAATATTTTGTTTTAAAAGAGTGGTATCTAGGATCCAGTGTTTCAGAAATGAGGTCCTATTAATACCGACCTGCAACAATCTACAATGCCCAGTATGTAACGAAGCTCTCAGCTCCGCTGCTAACAATTTAGATCAGTGATGTAACCATATTTCCCATCTATACTAATATCCTGCTAAATTCCTGTCTGTATCGACCTCTTAGATGATTCTATGTGAGGAGTGGGGGACAGTGTTATCCATCTGTGCCCTTCCATCAATGATGGACTAACATCAGAAAGGAGAAAACTATTACATGACTGATTCTCCCTCCACATTCTATTCCCCACCAGCCTGGCTGCTTATATCTCAGCATGCTTTCTGCTTGAAAGAATCTAAATTATAGCAAATTAATGGAGATAGAAGAGAACTTCACTATCATGCAGTTCTTCCCTCACATTTTACAGTTTAGAGAACCAAGACGCAGAAATTAAGCAATTTGTCAATGACGACTGTTAGATAAAAGGAGCACAGAGATGTCAGTGGATTGAGCCCTGGGACTCGAGGCCAGGGATCACCCCAGATGCCATGTTTACTCCAGACATAAGCCTCCTTACCTGCGATGGGAACAAGGATGAGTCAATTGCACCTTGAGAACTTCGTCCAGCAGTAACACATTCTGTCAACAACTGTTTCAAAGTCTGCTTCATTTCCAGGGCCAAATCATTTAACCAATTCTAAAAACAAAGTTAGAAAATAATATATACATATCATAAAACAGATATACAACCTATTTTTTTTAACTTTCAAATTCATTTTTTTTATTTTTTTGTAATCTTCATTGCTGAAAATATGACATATGTCCCCTTTTTCTCCCATTGACCCTTTCTAGCCTTCCCACCCCTGACCCAGGCCTTCACCTCCCTACAGTCTGGGTTATGCACATATGCATACAAGTTCTTTAGTTGATCTCTTCCCACCACCCACCCTCCCCACCTTCCCTCTAAGGTTCCAAAGTCTGTTCCATGCTCATATGTCTCTGGATCTATTTTGTTCATCAGTTTATTTTGTTCATTAGATTCCACATCTGGGAGAGGTAATGTGATACTTATCTTTTCTGACTGGCTTTATTTGCTATTGCAAATGGTAAGGGTTCCTTCTTTTTTACTGCTGCATAATATTCCAATTTGTAAATGTACCACAGTTTTTTTATCCATTCATCTGCTGATGGGCACTTGAGCTACTTCCAAATCTTAACTATTATAAATTATGCTACTTTAAACATATAAATTATGCTGCTTCAAAAATGTTATTCAGTGCATATATCATTTCTAATTGGTGTTTTGGGGGTTTTAGGATATATTGCCAGAAGTGGGATCAATGGGTCAAATAACAGTTCCATATTTAATGTTTTGAGGAAACTTCATATTGTTCTCCATAGAGGCTGCATAATCTATTGACTGACTCTATTCTTTTATTTCAGGAGGGTGAATTATAATTTCTTATTGACTCTTACATCCCAACATGTTATATGTCATATAATTAATGATTTAAGTAATTTGAAGGAAACCTGTATTTTTCAACCTCTTGGCATAACTGCAAGTATAAAAACTCAAAAGTTGTGGTTAGCTACTACATTATCTATGCAAACCAATACAATATATTATAAACATTTAAAAAGTACCTCATTCCTTTTATCATTATAACTAATCAAAGTAGATAGTTGAGCCAATAAATCAGAATCAAAGTGACAAGCTAAGTCCCCAGGCTCTTGTTATACTAATGATCTCACATTCATAAAGTTGCAATCCTGGGAACGGATTGCTTAGTTAGGAGGAACTATATTTCTGAATCACTATTTACTTAACTTTAAAAGACTATTACTTGTAATAAAATCTAAGAGTAAAAGCTGCAATCTTAAATAGCTTTTCACTACCTACTTTAACTCTATGTTCTAGTTTTACTTTATATCTTTAGAGCTCTTTCCAATATTAAAAACAGCATAATACTTGACTCATCTCCAAAGCCACTGAAGCAAAAGAGTGAAGAGCTTTGTCTGTGCAAAGCTCATCATCACAGACACCTCCAGACTTCACTTTTCCTCTGCTGGAAAATTTGCTCTAGCCCAGCTCTAAAACTTAAGCTTTTTCTCTCTCTGTTCATCTAGTCCCAAAACTACAGGAAGGAAAACAACAGCAGAAAGCAACAAAACTCTTCACCAAGCATGGGCCCTGTTTTAAAAAACTTCTGTGCTTTCAATCACCTGATAAACTGTTGAGGCCCAATCAGGAACAGTCCTTTGGCTAATTTATAGATACATGCATGGTAAGACATGGCCTTTGACTTCAGTTGGAAGATAATTCTGGAACCTAAAAATTATAATTCATTGCGATGCAACCTACTGCTATTTGGTTTTAGCTGTATACATGTAACAGGCCTTTAAGAATTCACTTTCAGTGCTATAGAACCAATTAATCATAGCTATTCTGCAAATGCACTAGCTTTAAGCTTTCTAATTCACATTAACTGTATAAATCATTTTATACAGTTCATTTTTAATAATCTTCACTGAGGATATTTTTCCCATTAAATTTTCAGAGTAAGTGGATGGGGGTTGGGGGTGTGGGGAGAGAAACAGAGAGACAAAGGGAAGAGACAGAAATATCAATGTGAGAGAGAATCATCGAGGTGTGTGGTTGCCTCACACACACACCTTGAGTGGGACCAGGGATTGAACCTGTAATCCAGGTATGCGCTCTTGACCAGGAATCAAACCCAAGCCTTTAGTGCAGGAACTGATGCTCTAACCACTGAGAATACCAGCCAGGGCCATACAACTCATTTTTAAAAGAAAAGAAAACTAAGACTTATCGAGTACATATGTTCCAAACACTATATAATGTGCTTAAAGCCAGTTATCTCATTTAACATTCAAAAGAAAGCCTTTGCAACAAATAGTGAGATTCCCATTTTACAGATAAGGAAATAGATTCTAAGTTGAATAGCTAGTAAGTATTGTAGCTAAGATTACTATCTAAGTCTTTTTTACTCCACGCAAAGGCTCTTTTCATTATTATATACTGCCCTCCAAAGATTAAAAATTCGTATTCCCTTTAATATCAAATCATTCTGAACAAAACAAAACAAAAAAAAAGCAAATTACCTTCTAAATTAACCAACTTTACCCAGCAAATTTACTAAATTTTATATAAAGTTCATTCACTTAATTCTTTCAATTTTCATACATGAAAAAGAATGACTTACCTCTACATTATTTGATAGAAGAACTTTATTTTTTAAAGGTACAACTTCGCCCTCCAAAGATTTCATTGCAATTATATGTTTTGATTCACTATCAAAACATACACTATTAATACCTACATTATAAAAACAATTTAAATGCAAAATTATAAAAAATAATTTTTAGAAATCATACATGGTTATCACATAATATATACTTTATAATAAATATGACAATACAATAGAATTATGTCAACTAGCATATAATGTAATACAACAGCTTTTCATAACCAAAGAGGGGAAACCACCCAAGCTCATCAACAGATAAACGAATAAACTGTGACATATTCAAACAATGAAATGTTACTCAGTAATTTAAAATAAAATATAGGGATAGGTATCTCAAAACATTATTGTGAGGAGAAAAAAAAAGTGAGACACAAATTAATGCGTAAGAATACAGACTGATGATTCCACTGATATGAGGCAAAAAGATGAGAGAAAGAGGGAGGGCAAATAGGCCTGCCCTTCACCAAAATTTGAAAATTTTTTAATATTTAACAACAACAACAAAAAACCTAAATACATTAACTAATTCTGACCTTCAGAAAACCCTATAAGTTATTATTTTCAAACTGTCAAAGAGGTAACAATTAATTAATAACTGATTAATAAATAGTATAGGTAGAGCTTGATTGCAAGCCTTCTGATTCCAAGAGCTCTTTCCACTACCGCCCAAGCCCTCAGTTACAAACATCATAAAACTTCAAATAGACAGTCGTTAGTAAATACTTCTGTAAAGCACCAGAGTAAATATTTTTGGTTTCTTCAAATCATGGTCCTCTGTGTCAACTAACCAATCGGTGTTGATAGCATGAAAGCAGCTATAGACAATAATGAGTGTGAGAGTGTTCCAACAAAATTTTATTCAAAAAATACTGCCAGTGAGAGATTAAAAATGGTAGCAGAGTATGTGGATGCTGCACAGACACGTTCCCAGGAAAACACTGGAATTACAACTAAAATACAGAAAAACTTCCTGAATAATCAACAGAAGATTCACTGGAGAGAACGTGATATGCCAGGACCAAGAGTGGAGACTGCATCGAGACTGGTAGGAGGGGCAGAGGTGTGAAAGGGCTGGCTGGGCACCCACAGACAGCAGCCGAAGTTCCAGACAGATATCTCAGCTGTGGGGGGTTACCACTGAGAACTGTGGAATCTAATCCCCACGCTGGGACCCCCAGCAGAGAGCACCGCAACTAAGAAGGGTGCCTACACAACATCTGGCTGTGAAAAGGAGTAGGGTTGCTGCTGTCTGCCAGGGAGTGACGCTAGAAATTCAGGGAGCCTCTTAAAAGGCGAACACACAAAATTCCATGCCTTCATAGATGCAGGTATAATGCCATTTACTTATATTGACCATGGGAACCGTCATACTATGTTTGTCAACCTACTAGTTTATCTCCTCTACTAAACTATAAGTTCTTAGTGTGTATGTCCTGTATTTTATTCAATAGTCTACCGAAGAGCCTAACATTGTATCTGGAAGACAGTTGAAACTCAATAAATGTTGGCTGAATAAATGTTGAATCTTACCAGCAAACAGCTTCTTAAGGTGAGACTGAATTACTGAAGGATTGGTGGACTGGCCCAGTACTTCTAACAAGTCATCGTCACCAATAAAGTAAAATCTTGGAAATGCTGAGCGTTTTTCCTAATAAAAATAAAACAACAAAAAATAATCTTCTCTTTTCAAAAATTACTATGGTAAGTAGTTTGCAATTTATTACATAATTATTTTTTAAAAACATGCCTCCAAAAATTCATTTAATGATTTCTGACATCTTTGAAGCTGATCAAGTATTTGTAGTAGACAATTTCTGATTCCTGCATGAGTAGTTAACGTTGTAACTCTGTTGTCTTTCTTGATGTCAGTCATTATTGATCTAAGCAAAGAAAATAACAGTCATTTTCACATCTATTTTAACAATTTTTTGGCTGACATATAATGAGAAAGTTATTAACCTGCTTAAAACAAACACAAACTAGAGGTAATCCAATATAACACCAACATATAATTATGCTGCTAATAAATAATGTTAAAATTAATAATACCCCATTACCATTTTTAACTTCCCATACTGCAAATTCTTTCATTTCATTTATTTACTAAACAAACATTAAGCCCCACATCATGGAGCTATTAGGCTAGTGACAGAGAAAAACATTAAATAGCCGAAACCGGTTTGGATCTGTGGATAGAGCATTGGTCTGCAGACTAAAAGGTCCCAGGTTCGATTCTGGTCAAGGGCATGTACATTAGTTATGGGCACATCCCCGGTAAGGGGCGTGCAGCAGGCAGCTGGTCGATGTTTCTCTCTCATCGATGTATCTAGCTCTCTATCCCTCTCCCTTCCTCTATGTAAAAAATATCTAAAAAAAAGAAAAACATTAAATAATTTCTCATAACATTTCAATAAAGTTATAATAACTGCTAAAAGGAAATTACAAAGTATTATTGAAGTGCCTAATAGGGCAACTCTAATCTATGGCTTCTTTGAGGAAGTAATTTATGCTGAAACGATGAATAAAAAGAGAAGTCGGTGATTATGAGGGAAACCATTTCTGGCAAAGATCCTGGAAAGCAGCTTGGAATGCCTGAGAGGCAAGAGGCTAGAGGCATGAATGTGGAAAGGAGAGCAGCACGAGAAAAGGTAGAGAGATGGACGGGGGCAGATCATTTTTCATCCTTAGAACAAAAGGAAACCATGTTAAGGTCTTACTTAAAGCAATAAAGAAAAGGAATGATGAAACTTAACTTTTTAAAGAATTATTGTGGCTGTTATATGAAAAACTTGTTAAGTAATGACAAGAATAAGTCAGAAGGTTAGGCAGTAGTCAATGTGAGTGACAACAAAGTACTTTAGAATAAAATTTAAAAAGTAGAAATATAAAAGGCATGTTAAACTATAGTATGTGAATTAATTAATTGGCTTACATTTGCTAATTGCATAGATTTGAAAATGGCATGAGTTAGCAAAGACACCCATTCTATTTCTGCTTTGAGCAATTAGGTGGTACCGTTTATTGACACAGAATCTGAAAGAGGAAATATTTGTGGGAAAGAGATAAACTCATCATCTTAATTCTGATATTTCTCAGAAGAGCAATATGGGCTTAATATAGAGGTTGAGGAGACACCAGGAAGTGAAAGGAGAAAACAGAGTGAGAAAAGCTCCTAAGGCTGAAACCTGGAGATGTCTACACTCAATGTTTTGAGAGGGCTCAGCACTAGAAACTAGGAGTGGAACCAGAGACAGGCAAAAACAGGAGAGGTCAGCATCACATAAGGTAATAAGAAAGAGGAAAGAATTACTTAATTCTATTAAATACTAGTCAGAGATAAGAAAAATGTTCAACAGATTTACAACAGCATAGCTGTGATTTGGTGACTCAAGAAAATATTAGGTATATATAGGGAGAGTGGTAAACAGAAACCAGTTCAAAATAGTCCAGGAAACACATGGCTAACTGAGAGAAAATAGCTGTTCAGAAATAGCTATATAACCACTAAAGAAAGAATTGGAATACACAGATGATTCTAATAAGGAAAAAGTAATTGCTTGCATTAAACACCTTATAATATGAATAAAGACTGCCACATGTGTCCATGTTTTATGTAGTTGTACTGACCTAAAATCTTCATCCACTCTATTGAAGCGTGCCTGTTCTTTTGGCAATGCTCCACGGCCAAAAATGGGCTCCAAATACACCCATTTTCTCTGAATATGATTTAAATTCTGCAGGTACTCGTCTAACTGTGCAAGTTTTCTTTCCCAAATTGACACCTTATCTTCAAATCCTTTATAATAAGGAGAATCCTTTAGGGATTGAAGAAGGCATCTATTGTCTCCAACTTGGTTTACTATGTCTTTCCAGTCTTTAATCAGCTTGATGGTTCGTTTTTGACTGTCTTCATAGTCAGTCAGTGTGAACACTGCTCCAACTCCCCAAAGATCAAGTTCACGTAAAGCTTCTCTGATTGTAACTTCACCATGTGCTCGACTATTTAAATCCTATTTAACACAAAATATCCATATTTATTACTTCAACATTAATTATTATACAAATAAATTGTAAGAAGTTCAACTTATAAGAGGATGTTTTTAAGTGGATATATTTTAGAGGATAAAAGAGAATTACTGGCTAATGTATCCATGGCTATCAGAGACAAAGTACCCAGGTTCACATGATCAAAGTTCTACGTCTTATGCTTTTTACTTCTAAACAAGAAAAACAGAAAATTCAAGCATCGCCCCTGCTGATTTGGCTCAGTGGATAGAGCATTGGCCTGCAGACTGAAGGGTCACAGGTTCGATTCCAGTCAAGGGCACATGCCCAGGTTGCAGACTCCATCCCCAATAGGGGGCGTGCAGAGGCAGCCAATCCATAATTCTCTCTCATCAACGATGTTTCTCTCTCTCCTCCCCCCTTCTTCCTTACTCTCTGAAATCAATTAAAAAATATATATTTTAAAAAAGAAAGAAAATTCAAGCATCCATCACAAAATACAAAACAAGTGGATTTAAAGTTTTGCATGCCTCAGACATTGTAAATATATAACTTAAGTGTAAGTTCTGATACATCTAAAATGATTAGCAGCCATCCCAATTTATCTTCTACAGCAGTCACATTTATAACCTCATGATTATCTAAATATGTTCCAGAGTTATCAACAAACATTACATTTTAGATAGTAAATAGATCAATTTGACATCAGGGGTTCTTTTATTTTTATACTAGAGGCCCAGTGCATGAATTCATGCACAGGTGGGGTCCCTCGGCCTGGCCAGCAATCAAGGCCTATAAGGGGGCCAGCCAGCCAGGGTGAAGACCCCGGAGGTAGGCCGGCTGGCCACCCAATCAGGGCATATCGGGAACTGGCCAGCAGGGGAAAGGGGCTGTGGGAAGTTGGCTGTGGGAGCGCAATGACCACCAGTGGACAGCTTCTACATTGAGCATCTGCCCCCCCAGTGGTCAGTACACATCATAGTGACTGGCTGATCAGTCCTTTTGGTCGTAAGGGTTGCTTAGGCTTTTGTATATATATACTAGAGGCCCAATGCACGAAGATTCGTGCAAGAATGGGCCTTCTTTGCCCTGGCTGCCAGCACCAACCTCACTCAGCTGGAGCCACCTTTCCACCTTCCCACGCTGCCTAGAGGCCACTGGGTGCCTGCGTATGCAAATTAACCTGCCACCTTTGTTGGGTTAATTTGCATACTCACTCCTGATTGGCTAATGGGTGTTGCAAAGGTACAGTCAATTTGCATCTTTCCCTTTTATTAGTGTAAATAGATTGAATAGGCAGAACAAAACATAGAAAGTCTACCACTTATGATAGAATTGTGACAAGTTTTACTTTAACCTGAAACCTAAATCTGAATGGCAAATTTACTATAGGTTTAACTCTCTTAATTTTTGTATCCCTTACCTTCTGTTTATAATACATCCCATGATTTTAAATGTATTATATGTAAAATAATTTGTATTTATTCATTTTTTATTAAAGCTGACCCCCTTTTTAAAGTAAGACTTTTTTATTTCATATGTTTTCTCTCTCTCAAATAAGAGGTTTATATTATTATTTCTATACTCTCATATACAGTGCTAGATATATTCAAGTGGACTGCTACTGAAAGAATGATGGAATAATGGAACATTGTCACTACTTAAAGAGAAAAAAAAATTTACCTGATTTTTTTAATTAAATAACCAAATATAAAGCAAAATCGCATGCTATCAAAGATCAGATATGTGAGATATTTATAAAAGTGATTCTTACTTTAAGGTCTGAAGCTTTAGCAACAATTGTATCAGCTAATCCAAGAAGATCACCAAACAGTAATTTCTCTAGACTAGTCCCCCTAGGAAGGCCAAGTAGACGAAAAAGGTCAAGCCAGTGGTCTGGAGAAAGATGTTCCCCTCTCACATACTTCAAGATAGGAATTACCATCTGTTGAAAAAGGGAAAAAAAGAAAGATATATGTATACATACGTGAGCAAAATGCAAATTTGTATTTACTGTTATTAGGAATAAAAGATTTAATTATTCGTCTTATTCTGTTACTACATAATAAAAAGATAAATAATTTTTAAATAGGATGAGTAAAACTATCTTACTTTATATTTGTCAACTTCTGATTGTAATTTCACTGTCATTACTGAATGTTCTTCAGCTTTTCTTAATTTGTCATGCCAAGTCATCAAAAATTCCTCAAACAGATATGTCTTAGACCTATAAAATACCAGAAACACACCTTAAAACTTACATCCGAAAAAAGCACTACCAAATAATAAAAGTCTAAATATTATTTATGAATCAAACCGAAAAGTAATCCAATCTTCTTTGGCCATTTCCTGAAATCCTTGCTGAAACTCCTCATAAAGAGCCCAAATTTGTGCACAGCTCTCAATGTCTTTAGAAATGCTGTATGCCAAAGAGAAGTTAGGCTCCTCTAGTCCAAAATGATGGCAATCATCACTATTAAAAAAAAAATGAAATATCATTAAGTTTTAAAAGAAGGAAAATTGTTAAATATCATTATTTAACTGTATTCCCTATGTGTGTGTGTATGTATATAAGGTTGTGTGATAGCAGAAGTACACAGTTGGAGACTATGCCAACTTTACATGAGAATTATAGTTGGCATGAGCTTTTACTTAGTCATGAGCTTTTCTAAATTCAATAATATGCATTTTTTACAGGGGAGTTAAAGCAAAGTTGGTAACATATGTAAATATATTTTATGTTGATTATATGTTATGTAATATGTAATATACATTCATAATTATATATATTTATAGATTAATCTGAAAATATTCTCAATTGAAAGGGTTAGCTTTTAGAATATACGATATCCTTCATTTAATTGGTGTAATACCATTTAATAAATGTGATATTTCAATTTCTACTCCTATAAAAGCAATTAGCTTATGGCTACATTTGCCTAAATAATCAAAACTAAAATAATGCTCCAATTTAATACGTTGTATCATTATAACATAAAACAATAAATTTTTAATTTGAGGTCTCTTTTTATTATTTTATAAGGTTCATTTTTTCCCTCAGAGCCCCTGAAAGTAATTTACCATTCATTTTATAAATTCCTTTAAAAAAATGAGATGACAAAAAGTAAGTATTCCAACTCCCTAATTTAACTTTTCAATAAATTTAATTTTCTGTTTTATTTTTTGACCTAACCAGAATTTGCTTTTCTTTTAGTATTTTTATATAATTTAACCACACTCCTAGGAAAGCAGTAGCATGATCACTTATTATTTGTATTTTAAACTGTTGAAATTTACAAGGAACTGCATAAAGATAACAGATATAAGAAAATTACTAACTAATATATAAGATTTTTTTCAAATGAGTACTATCAGTTTAAAAAAAACAAAAAACATACACCAGCTTTTTTCTTATGACTTCAAGATCATCAAACTCAACTTTCTTCTCTTTTATTAACTTTGCACTTTCATCAAGGGTATTTTGCTGGCCAGTGTCAATAATATCATCACCGGGCTTTAGTTGGTCCCAACGAGCTTTAAATTTTTCCAATTCTTGATAATAGATCTGAAGACGTGATTTCACATTTCCTTTCATCACTTCAATCTATAAGCCAACAGAGTTTATATAATTTAATTCAGAGTAAAATCTCACTTCATCTTCACATTTTTTATTTCTATTTTCTATTTAAGTGAAAAATTTCAATACTAACTTTTCAAATGATTTTTAATTAATTCAAGTGTAAAAAATTGTTCAAATGCATAAAATTAGACCACAAAGTTAAATTAAGAGATAATCCACAGACATCATCATTAGAAAATCATTCATGTGATTAATAGCACCTACTAGCAAAAAGCTAATGTGATTTAAAAAAAGAAAAAGGGAAAAAAAGGTTGTTTAATGACTGCCAGTTGTTCTACCTGAGGGCCTTTCCCAATCTCCCATACAGCTAAAGGGCATAAGACTAAATTCTGGTCAATGGGATCTGAGTGCAATTGATATGTGCAACTTCCAGGCTGTTCCCTTAACAGATACCAGACACTGTCAGTAAACAAGTTAATTCACAAGAAAGTATAAAAATAGCATTACATGTATTCTTGAATGGCAGGAAGTGAAGATAAAATACATGAAAGATGATCATAAAGTATTTCATTATATAGAAATACTGAGGGTAGTCAGTTTTACCAGCAATGTAAAATTCTAATAAGCCTGAGCTACAATACAAGAAATCTTTAAGTCAGAAAAAATTAAGTTTCCATTTTAACAAAATGACTACAAGGATCTTACCTGATCTTTAATCATAAGATGGTGACTTTCCATCATTAACTCAAATTTATCCCATTTAGCCTTCAGATTGCTAATTGTTTCTAAACCTCCGCCTGCTACAGTTCGCAAAAGTCTGTTTTTATCTTCAGCTTCTTGAAATAAAGGTAAAATCTAAAGGTCAAAGAAATGGAAAAAAATTATCACTTTTTAATTCCATTCTTTTAAATTATTTCATGATTTGCTTTTTAAAAATCAAGATTTGCTTTTAAATAATTTGTTAAATTCCTGGATATAAATTTTATAATGTTTATTTATTATTATTATATACAAACTCAACCAAGACAGTCTGAAATTAGAAGTTTAAAAAGTAGAATAAAAGTGGTAACATGAGGCTGAATAAAATTGTAAATCCATAAAGATAATACTATAGCTGTTTAAAGTAAAGTCCTTATTACAAATGTTGCATACATAAGAAAATGCTAAAAAGGTTTCTTAAAAAAAACTGAAATTAGTGATTACCTAAGAATATAAGTTAATTAAATGTCCTAGTTAATAAAGAGAG
Source organism: Pipistrellus hanaki (assembly GCF_964339955.1). NCBI lineage: Eukaryota > Metazoa > Chordata > Mammalia > Chiroptera > Vespertilionidae > Pipistrellus > Pipistrellus hanaki. The sequence continues at coordinate 14,436,892 of NC_140511.1, read as the reverse complement.
TAAAGCCCTGAAAAAGGGAACTTAAGAAATTGACAACTGAAGAAGTAAAATCAAGCTCCTGCACTCTGTTTCTACTCAAAATGTCCTGAGTCATGTAGAGGTAGCAGTTTGTTCAATGGTCCAGGTATAGAAATAGGTGCTAAACTGCTTCTAAGTCTTTTAAAGCACTATAAAACAACAGTGTCCCATAAATTAATACTGTACTTTTCCTAATCAACAAAGCAATAATATCCATAGAAAGATTTTTTAAATCACATAATAGACAATATTTGCTTAGAATGACCTGCCTCAAAATTTCAGCATGGTTCGTTTGCTGCTTATCTTCCAGGTCTCAGTTCATATGTCATCTCTCTGAGAAGGTGTCTCATGACCACCTACCCAGTTGAGCATGCTTGCTCTTTCACTTCTCTTGCTCCTTCTCTCCCTTCCCCATCTCTTTTCTCCTCCTTTCCCCTCTCCCCTCTCTTCCCGGACACATGAATGTGTATCCCATGAGAACAGAGCATGTTCACAGCTGCAATCCCTACTCCTAGCACAATGCCTGGAATACATACATCTAGTGATCCATAAATATCTGTCAAATAAATAAATGAGTGAGTGCCTCCGTGCTTTCACTAACTGCCACTCCCCGTAATTCCACTCCTTCTTTAAGTAATTCCTTCTGCTAAACAAATACATTGTTTTATTTGCCTTTAAACCCTCATTTATACCTTTAAGCCTTACACATCATAAAAAATTTTGTAATTGCTGAAAGCGGTTTGGCTCAGTGGACAGAGCATTGGCCTATGGACTGAAAGGTCCCAGGTTTGATTCTGGTCAAGGGCATGAACCTTGGTTGCAGGTACATCCCCAGTAGGAGGTGTGCAAGAGGCAGCTGATCGATGATTCTCTCTCATTGATGTTTCTAACTCTCTATCTCTCTCTCTTCCTCTCTGTAAAAAATCAATAAACTATATTTTTAAAATAAATAAATAAATAAACAAATAAAAGACAGGTAATTCCTGACCTTTACTAGTGGTAAATCCTACCTAATAAAAGAATAATATTCAAATTAATCATCACTCCATTATACCCGCCAGCCACGCCTACCAGCCAATCAGAGGGAGTATGCAAATAAACCTAACCAAGATAGCTAAAGCCACAGAGAGCAGGAGGGAGGATTGTGTTTCCCTGGCAATGGAGGAAGCCAAACTTTCCACCTGCCCTAGCCCACCCAGGCCTCCACTTAAGGCTACACAGTTTCAATTATAGAAGATACATAAATCCAAACAGAAATGGCTGCTGCCACAGAGCAAGCAGAAGGCTTGGCTCCACTCCAGGCAACAATGTTTCGATTGTGGAAAATAAATAAATCCCAGATACCAGGGCCTCCACTTGGGTCGCGAGGAGGTGTGGTCAGCCTGTAAACCACCACAGGCCCCTCACTCAGGCCGCCCCATGCCCCAAGGAAACCCCCACCCTGATCTGGGACACCCTTCAGGGCAAACCAGATGGCCCCCACTCATAAACCAGGCCTCTATCCTATCTAATAAAAGAGTAATACACAGATTGACCATCACTCCAACACACAAGATGGCTGCCCCCATGTGGTCAAAGATCCTGCCCCCCATGTGGATACAAGATGGCCAGCACAAGATGGCCAGCAGGGGAGGGCAGTTGCGGGGAACCAGGCCTGCAAGGAAGGGCAGTTTGAGGCGATCAACCCTGCAGAGGAGGGCACTTAGGGGTGACCAGGCCGGCAGAGGAGGAAAGTTGGGGGCAAACAGGCTGACAGGGAAGCAGTTAGACATCAATTGGGCTAGCATGGGAGGGGTTAGGGGATGATCAGGCTGGCAGGCAGAAGTGGTTAGGGGCAATCAGGAAGGCAGGCATGAGAGCAGTTGGGAGCCAGCAGTCCTGGATTGTGAGAGGAATATCCGACTGCCCGGTTAGGCCAGATCCCAACAGGCAGTCGGACATCCCTCAAGGGGTCCCAGATTGGAGTGGGTGCAGGCTGGGCTGAGGGAAACCCCCCTACCCCATGCACAAATTTCGTTTGCCAGGCCTATAGTAAATAATAAAAAACATAAAGCACATATGTACATACATTGAAATGATGGAACTTTTTTTTTTTATATAAATAAATGGGAGATGGCGACGTAACCACGAAACATATGTCGAACCCGATGTAACCCGAGGACTGCCTCTATGCATATAAGTTCTTTCATTAATCTCCTCCAGCTCCCTTACCACCCTTGCCCCTAGGATCTGTCAGTCTGTTCCATGCATCCATGCCTCTGGACCAATTTTGTTCATCAGTTTATTTTGTTCATTAGATTCCACATGTAAGTGTGATCATATGGTATTTATCTTTATCTAGCTTATTTAATTTGGCATAATAATCCCAGGTTCATCCATGATGTCACAAAGGGTAAGAGATTGTTCCTTTTTAATACTAGCATTATTGTTACTATTTCATTATCCTATCTAATAAAAGAGTAATATGCACACTGACCATCATTCCAACACACAAGATGGCTGCCCCCATGTGGTCAAAGATCCTGCCCCCATGTGGACACAAGATGGCCACCACAAGATGGCCAGCAGAGGAGGGCAGTTAAGAGGGACCAGGCCTGCAAGGGAAGGCATTGGGGGTGAGCAAGCCTGCAGGGGAGGGCAGTTAGGGGTGACCAGGCCGGCAGAGGAGGGCAGTTAGGGGAAAACAGGCTGGCAGGGGAGCAGTTAGGCATCAATCAGGATGGCAGGGAAGTGGTTAGGGGGTGATCAAGCTGGCATGCAGAAGTGGTTAGGAGCAATCAAGAAGGCCGACAGGTGAGCAGCTGGGAGCCAGCAGTCCTGGACTGTGAGAGGGTCCCAGATTGGAGAGGGTGCAGGCTAGGCTGAGGGATACACCCTCTCCACACACAAACTTCGCTCACCGGGCCTCTGGTACCAATATAATATCAAGTATCCAATCATGAACTTACCATTTGGACCAGATTATATGGATGTCATTTTACTATTGAAATTATATGCTATTTCTAAATTGCCACAAAAAATACCTAATTTAAATATCTCCAATATAGTAAGATAAATTTTAAAATTTCTTTGTAATTCTCACCTGTGGCTTCTGTTCTTGTAGCTTACTATACTGTACATTTGCATTGCCTATCTCTTCCACAGACTGGGGCATCATTGATAAGAGTTCCATAGCTCCAGTGACAAATGCATCAATTTCATGTAAACGAGCTGAATAGATAACATTAAAATATAAGAAACAATGTTACCAACAAAAATATTCATTTACATAATTCCTAAATCAAGGTTTACAAGTAATCTAATATACATTAAATCCTAAATTATAATTTGCTTTCATAAAACATAATTTCAAAATGTAGAATAAGCAAAGAAACTTCTTTTCATGAAAGTTGATTCACATTGTACTCTAAAATTCTGAGTACAAAGTTAAAATATACTTATTCTTACTAAATGTTACTCAAAATCGGGAACTTTTTCAGTCTTTTAAATAATATGCAAAAATATCAGTTTAGAGCAAACAAGAAACAGTGTAATATATTGGAAATAATAGTCATTTAAAGAAATAAGAAGAAACACATTATAGCAGCATTATCTACCTTTTTCAGTAACGTATGTAACAAATTAATACTAGCTCAGACTGAAATAAAAAATGCCTTCAATTTTTAGACCTCTTAGGAGTTGAACATGGATTTTATTGCTTTTTTAAAGTTATTTTAAGCACATTTCATTTCATGATACTTTCTATATCAGTTATTATTTTATTTTTATTTTCTTAATATATTTTATTGATTTTTTACAGAAAGGAAAGGATAGGGATAGAGAGCTAGAAACATCGATGAGAGAGAAACATCGGCCAGCTGCCTCCTGCACACCCCCTATCGGGGATGTGCCCGCAACCAAGGTACATGCCCTTGACCGGAATCGAACCTGGGACCCTTCAGGCCGCAGGCTGACGCTCTATCCACTGAGCCAAACCGGTTTCGGACAGTTCTTATTTTAATTACCACTGAGATTCATACTTCATAACTATCAAAGTACATGCCTCTATTATATAAAATTAAGTAAAAATAAAAATGTCTTTACCCTGGACAGACTTCTTCAAAGAAAGCACAAGCACATCAAATAACTTCTGTATGAGGTCATCAATCACTGTTTTCACAGGACTACAATTAATATTTAAGCAGTCTACCTTGACTGCACTGAAAAATGCCAATGGACACATTTTAACATGAAAAAGAGAAAGTAGAGAAATTATAATATTACCATTCTGTGCAATACATTTTCAAATGTAACGCAAAAGTATTAGTATGATCTTTAAGAACGTTTACATTTCATTTAGAAAAAAATGCTATATGCATAGCATTATGACAGTTTTCATTTATTTTGTTATAATATTACAGGTATTGAGTTCTTTTAAATATTTTTATTGATTTCAGAGAGGAAGAGAGAGGGAGAGAGATAGAAACATCAATGATGAGAGAGAATCATTGATCAACTGCCTCCTGCTGGGGATTGAGTCTACAACCCAGGCATATGCCTTTGACTAGAATCAAACCTGGGACCCTTCAATCCTCAGGCCAAAGCTCTAGCACGGAGCAAAACCAGCTGGGCAAACAATTCTATTCTTAAAGACTTGATTTTTGTCATAAACAACTTGATTTGAATCATATCAAACCAATATACATTTTTAAATGAAATGTCTCTTCATTTCACTAATGCAATTCTACCTTAAAGCTTATGTTGTATAATCTATGCTAATAAAAGGGTAATATGTGAATTAAAATGGACGTCTTCCAGGCATCCATCCAAACATCTTTCTGGACAAAGCCACAGTGGCAGGGGCCAAGGCAGAGGCAGTTAGGGGCAATCAGGCTGGCAAGGGAGGGCAGTTAGGGGTGATCAGGCTGGCAGGGAAACAGACGGAGCGATCAGGCCAGCAGGAGGAGGTGGCCAGGGGCGATCAGGCAGGCAGGCAGGTGAGCAGTTAGGAGCCAATGGTCCCAGATTGTGAGGGCCATGTCGGGCCTAAACTGGCAGTCAGACATCTCCCAAGGGATTCAGATCGGAAAGGGTGTAGGCCGGGCAGAGGGAAACCCCTCCCCAGCATGAATTTTATGCACCAGGCCTCTAGTGAATTAATAAATGTCTTATTATCCTTTATAGATAATATATGCACAATTGAACAAAGCCATTCATAGAGCTTATTATAAAGTGGTTCCAGTTATATGAATTTCAGGTAGTGAGGGGGTATATTCTCAAATAACTGGGTTATGAGATGCCCCTCTGAGAGTTTCCTCCACATTTAGGGCAATACTAGGTGCCGCACTATACTGTGTGCCTCCCAGGCATCTGGAAGGAAACAGAGCAGCACTGAAGCAGAATAGAATATCATTGGCTTCCTATCCTTTGCTATACTCTCATCAGTAGTTTCTTAGCATTGTTAGGCTGTGTCTATGCATATCAAATATTAGATTCTCATGTCAGATCCTTAGAGAAGACTCCTCCCCCAATCTAGTCTACCCAAACATGTCTCACCAGCAGAGCCTCAGAAGAGAACCTCCTCAGTGTCAGCAAGCCCTACTTAGATGATATTCAAGTGTCACAGCTGAGCTCTAGAGGAGGTGTGAAACTGACTTCACTTCTTTCCATGAGTGAAGAGTACTGTCCCATGGCAAAGCTGTTCTGTACATAATAACTGTTACTTTAACTTCTAATACCTTGGAAGTCGTTCTACTTCTTTTCCTTTTATTTTCAGTGCTTTAAAATTTTTTTCCCAATCATGAACAGTAGAAAGATGCTTTTCCACTAGAGCTTCCATATCAACTTGCCCAATTATAATCCATTCCTAAGAATGAAAAATATATTATTAAAGAAATAGCACTAATAAATTAACATTTTAAAGTTTATAGTCTATTAGTATATATTAGGATTGAACCTATGAAAAGCGACAAGTGTAATTGTAAGTAAATTTCAACTTAAGTATATAAATACAATCATTACTATGCATCTAAAGAATGAACAGGGAAAACATTTATTTATGTTTTCCTAAACAACTTAAAACAACCGAATATGTTGTTGCTATGATGCGCACTGACCACCAGAGGGCAGACACTCCATGCAGGAGATGCCCCCTTGTGGTCAGTACGCTCCCACAGTGAGAGTACTGCTCAACTGACTACAGGCGCCAGACGCCAGGCTCTTGGCTGGTGAGCTCAGCTGCAGGAGCCTCTCCTGCCTCCACACAGCGCACTATTGAGCAGCCGTGTGCAGCAGGGCCAGGATGAGAGGGAGCAGCGCCATGCCCAGCATAGGTTTGGGCTCCTCCCCAGTTGCAGGCCGCTTCGTAAACTACCACATCTCTCAGGGGTTGTTGAATTGCCAGTTTTGGCCCGATCCCTGTATATTCGGCCATCCCCCAAGGGGTCCTGGATTGCAAGAGGGCACAGGCCAGGCTGAGGGACCCCCACCAGTTCTCAAATCTGTGCACCGGGCCTCTAGTGACGATATAAAAATACAGTCATCATAAAACTTTGAAGAAACAAACAAAAAAAACCCTTACTTTATATTCTCTTATCAAATTTGATGTATACTAAGATAGACTCACTACTGTTAAGCCAAGAGCCACTCCAAGCTTCAAATCTGAAAGTATTCATATTCAATTCATTCTAGAAATTTAAAACGCAGAAGCACTGCAGTAGCAGTTAAAAACTGGTTGAATTCTTAGTTATAGTCTTAGGATCAATATCAATTAGCAATGAATGCAATTAGGGTTTATCTTTAGAGTTAGTGGTAATAATATATTTAAACAAAAGCAAATGTTTAATCAAATCATCTCAATTTAATTAACTTTGAACACCTCCCTCCACGGATTGCTCTTGTTCCAAAAAATGAAGAAAATGATATATTTCCCTAAAAGGAATTAAAATTGGCACAACAGAGTCATGATATATTCCAAGTTAACAGAACAATTTTTTACAAAGCTACTTTCTCAATCTTCAAATAGTCAAAGATATAAATCATCTGTGGCATAAACTTACCTTGTATAAGAATCCTTAAGCCTGGATTTCTGGTTTGCAATATTTTTATTTTATATCACACAATGCAAACTATTGGTTTGTATATGTAATACTTAATCAACCAACCAGGTGAAATATTATAATAGAAGGATGAAAAATTACATGTTCCATACCTTATGTTGGTGTAAAACAGCCAATAATCTCCGAAATAAATCTTCTGCTTTTCTGAAAATAGTCAGAAATCCACTTGCATTTCTATCAATCATAATAGAAAAAATAGATTCATCTCCTGCCTCACCCACTCCCTTAAACTGATTAGGAATGCCGATAAATCTCTTCATTTCTCTGTAATATTTAGCACGGATTTCTTCAAAAGGAGGCCTGAATTGTAACCGTCCTTGTCTGTAAGTAAATAAGTAACTTTAAAATGTAAATTATTAGAAAATTTTAGAATGAAAAATAAACTGGGTTTTAAAAAAATCTTACTTGTACAGTAAGTCTATATTTATTTCGGGAAGATTCTCATTAAGTGCTTCTAAGCCCATCTGATACTGATGCTCCAGAGCTTTGTACAGCTGATGATTCCAGTGCAGCTTCCACGCATGCATGTCACTTGCTTGAAATCCCTAATATGTTATATTTACATTTTTTATTTAAAAATTAGGTAGGAGAATGAGGGTTAATGCTTTCATATCATATAGAATAAAACTATAAGCAATAAAAAACTTATTTTAAAATATCTTTAAAAAAAAGCAACTCCTTAATTACTACTTGTAGTATGAGAGGTTACATAAAGTCAAACAAGAAAATTTCTAATTTTCATGTTTATAAATGGAATATAAAAATCAGTAAAATTTTAAAAAATTAAGTTATAAATATGGGTAGATTTTAGAATTGGACTTTATGTTAACAGTAAAAGGAACAACAATTTTTCTGTGAATTTTTTAGTCCTTTTTAAAAAAATTACCATCAAGTATAGCTCTATTCTTCCCTTCTCACCCCCTAAATAAACCTTCCACATTTTAAAACATGTTAAATTTAAATATAAAAATGCTCAGGATAGTTTATATAACCTTTTGCTTCCATAGAACCATAAACATATTAATTCTAACACTTTAATTTTTGTTTTTGTTTTTCTTAAGTTCTAAGAACTAAAATATATATGCAGCCCTGCCAGTGGCTCAGTGATTGAGTGTCAAACTATGAACCAGAAGGTCACATGTCAATTCCTACTCAGGGCACATAGCTGGGTTGCGGGCTCAATCCCCAGTAGGGGATGTGCAGGAGGCAGCTGATCAATGATTCTCATCATCAATGTTTCTATCTCTCTCTCCCTCTCCCTTCATCTTTGAAATAAAAATGTGTTTTAAAATATATATATATACATACACACACACACACAAATGTATAAGACATCTAACTCATATTCAACCAAGATATCTGGCAGGCTCTGTGTTAACTACTTTTTTTTTTTTTTTTTTACATCATTTCTTATATAAAAATGTGACTAGAACTGAATTTTTCCCAAAAAAAGGAAAAAGTTCTAATATAGAGTTATATCAATCATTAGGCTTCTGCCTAAACTTAACTTTGTGTTCTACAGATGTCACAATTACCTAAAAGAAATGATATGATAAATAGTTAAGCACCACGTCAGAAAAACTATAAACTCTGAATTGAGAGATTTGGTATTCCATAAGACAAATAGAAATTTCTTATATTTTTAATGTAAATGCATTGCTATTTTATGGTCTTTATGTATAATTCAATAAATTTCTAATTCATTAGTAAAAGGTTATAAATAACCTTGATAGACTTTTCAGCAATTCATATATTCAAACTTTTCAGCAATTCATATATTAAATTCATATATTCTCTGAAATGGTCATATTTTAAAGTGTAGACATAATTCAAACTAAAACATACTCTACCTGTGCTTCTACACTTGCTAAGCCAGTTCTCAATTCTTGTAATCCATCTTTCCAACGCTGTTGTTGCCGAAGCAGATCAATATTCATAAGAATTACCACCTGTTAAAAATCAGAGTAACTAACTTTTCAGTGGAAAAACTAAGTGATCCAGGTTAACTCAACCCAAAGTATGACATATCAATACATGATCAATGCATTGAGAAAGGCGAAACAGCACTTCAGTGATATTCCAGCCAAAATGGCATAAGGCTAACTTAATCATGAGAAAATACCATATAGCCCACATCTAGAGATATTCTACAAGATCAGTGACAAGTACTCATCCAAAGTTTCAAGGTCATGAAAAACAAGCAAAGACTGAGGAAGAGGATACTCCAGAGACTCACCAACTAAATGCTAAATAGGATCCTGGATTGGATCCTTGGAGGGAAAAAAGACTAGTGGAGAAACTGCAAAATTCAAAAACAGCTTATTTCCTAGTTTTGTTAACTCTACCATGGTTATTTAGGTTGTTAACAGGGGAAGCTGGACAAAGTGTAATATAAATAAACTCTGTTCTATTTTTACAACTTTAAGTCTCAAATTATTCCCAAATAAGGAGTTATTTTAAATTATATCTTTAAACAATACTATTTATAGCTCATTCAATTTTATAAATAAAGTATACCTTTTCACAAAATGTAATGTGCCATTTTCTCAGCTTTCTATTTTCAGTGGCAAGTCGGTCAGCAGCACTTTGGAGCTTTTGAATGTAGCCTTCTAACTCGTTAGGATTATCCCAAGTAATTTGTGACTTTCCCCCACTTCCAGCTTTTGAATTCTAAGGTACAAATAGCAGTTAGTATTTAAATGCATTACTTTTTTCCCAAAAAATTCCATATTCTACATCATAATTCCAGTAATTCCTAGCACCCACCAACCTGCAATAAAAAGAGCATAATATTCCCATTTTATAAATAATAAGACAATCTGACCAACATTGAGTAGCCTCATTCATTCCAGGTTCTCCCTCTTACAAGTAAAAAACCCTGTACCTAACATAACAAACAATCATAGGAAGAGTGAAACGTAGAAATAAGAAATAGACCATGAACAAGTTTTGTGAATTAAGAAACAAGATACCTGGGTTTCCCTACTGTTTCCCATATCTCTAGGAAAGGACACTGAAGAAGCCTCCAATCTAGACAAATAAAGCTCCAGAAAACACCTATTTCTTCTTGTCAAAGGGCTAGGAAAACAGTCGCCTACTAGAAACCCCTTTTAGCAATACCCACCCTGTGCAAGCCAACACCAATGAAAAAAACTTCTCTGATATTTCAGTGAGACCAAGTAGAGAGTTGATCTCTCATCCCCTGCTTAGCAAAAGCAGGCAGCACTCAAACTCCCCTGCCAAGGTAATGTCAATAGGTTGAACTATACTACTTCGCATGAGTTTCCTAAATCTTACTAGATTATTAAAATGAAATTTTATAACAACATCTGATGTAGTGCTCTACATATGAAGGGGGAATACTTAAGACAAACATGTAAGAGGAGAGAGGATAGAGAGACATAATAGAAGGTTCTATACCAATTGAATAGTGAAGTATAGCAAGTTTCTGAAAAACAAAAGAGCCTCAATAAATAGATGATGAGTAAACAAAATTAAACAATACTATATAATAAAAGCCTAATACACAAATTGTCCTCTCAGGCGGTCGTTCAACTGGGAGTTCGACCACTCACTGTGTCGTACGCTGACCACCAAGGGGTGGCACAGAACATGACAGGAATTGGCGACACAGCATTGGCAGCTGGCAGCAGTGGAGGCGCTGCTGGCCCTGATGGGCCCCAACGAGAGCAGGACAACAGTAGGATGGTAGAGCAAGTGAGTAGGCAATGCCAGGTCAAGGCGGGTGCAAGCGGGGCCCCAAAAGACTAGCCGATCACCCTGCAGACAGTGACCAGCGGTGGCAGAAGGAAGCACGACTACTGTCCGACTCCCAGGCGCTAAGGAAGCCGGGTGGAAGACCCAGCCCAGATTGATCACTCCACAGATGGATGGTGGAGGTGAAGGGCCAGGCCAAGGCAGGATGCCGGGTTGGGCTATGGGGCTGCGAACTGGGGCCTGATCTCTGCAGGGGTGGGATTTCCCAAAGGACCCTACCCATACATGAATTCATGGGTCGGGCCTCTAGTTATATAATAAATTCAATAAAATACTCTGTGAATCAGTTCTAAAGCATTTATTAATAATTAGAGACCCAATGCATGAATTCATGCACCAGTGGGGTCCCTCAGCCTGGCTTATGGGATCAGGCCGAAACCAGCTCGCCAACATCCCCCGAGGGGACCCAGATTACGACAGGGTGCAGGCCAGGATGAGGGCCCCCATGGGGGATTGAAGCCAAGGAGGGACCAGGGTTGGCCAGTCAGGGAAGGACCATGGGAGGGCTCCATCCAGGGCGTATCCAGCCCATCTCGCTCAGTCCCGACTGGCTGGACCCCAGCAGCAAGCTAACCTACCAGTCAGTGTCTACCCCTTGGTGGTCAGTGCACGTCATAGCAAGCAGTTGAGCAGCCTTAGCATATCATTAACATATTATACTTTGATTGGTTAAATGGCCGAACAGACAACTGGACATTTAGCACATTAGTCTTTTATTATGTAGGATTATTACACAGAACTTAACATTGTATTCCTTGAGAATATGAAAATAGAGTCCTCCAATATGCTACAACATATGAGTGGCCAGAGTTTTATTATTTTTTTGTTGTTGTTGTTAATACTCACCTGTGGATTTTTTTTATATATATATATTTTATTGATTTTCTACAGAAAGGAAGGGAGAGGGACAGAGAGCAAGAAACTTCAATGAGAAACATTGGCCAGCTGCCTCCTGCACCCGCCCCTCACCCCCCACCAGGGATGTGCCAGCAACCAAGTCACATGCCCCCAATGGGAAATCGAACATGGGACCTTTCAGTCCACAGACCAACACTCCATCCACTGAGCCAAACTGGTTTCGGCACCTGTGGATATTTTTCACATTGATTTTTTTTTTTAAGGAAGTGGAAGAGATGGGGAGAAACAGAAAGAAACCAGGGCCAGGGATTGAGCCTGCAACCAAGGTACATGTACTCAACCATAATTGAAACCACGTCCCTTCAGTCCAAAGGCCAACACTCTAACCACTGGCCAAAGAATTATAAAGAACCACAGTGTTCTCTCTCCTCCTATCTCAGTGTTTTATCCACCACTATGTCTCATTTAACATGCTACAAATAACATAAGTATTTAGTTATCACACCTAATTTCTTAAAATGAGTTTTCTCTTCAGAAATATCAAAATATTATTTTTGTTGTTGTTAATCCTCATACTGGGATACTTTTTTCATTGGTTTTTAGAGAGAATGGAAGGGAGGGGGAGATACAAAGAAGAGAAATATGGATGTGAGAGAGACACATTAATTGGTTGCCTTATACACACACCCCAACCAGGGATAGGGATCAAGCATTCAACCAAGATATGTGGCCTTGACAGGAATCAAATTCACAACCCTCAGTCCATGGGCCAATTCTCTACCACTGACCCAAACTGATAAGGGCTCATGATATTTTGAATACATTTATTAGAAAATAAAAACTCTAAAGGCTTACAATTAAAATAATCAATGGACACAGACACTAGGGAAGTGAGGACATGTGTTGGGGGATGGGAGTGGCTGGGAAGAGGTTAATAGGAGGAAAAGGAGACATGTAATACTTTAATCAATAAAAATTAAAAAATATATATATATACTGTATATAATCTATATATTAGTTGAAAAGATCAAAATAATAAAATATGATCCTAATTCCAAAAAGTACACTTTTAAATATATGTAGAAAGCACAGTTTAAAAAGCTATACACCAGACTGTTGAGAATAGCCATATCTTGGTGGTAAGATTATAAGATCTTTTTTTATTCTTTTTGTTTACCTAAATTTTTTAATTTTTTTCATTATAAACTTGTATTGAGCTTTGGCAACAGGAAAAAATGGTTTTATAATATCTGAAAATATGTTATAGGTTTTATATAAGCTTATTTATTTATAGATTTCATGTAGATTTATATAACTTCTAGCTCATTTTAAGCCTGAGTACTAGTGTGCAGAAAAGAGTTAACACAGTAAGTCTGATTATTATCCCTTAAAAAGCCTACTTAGCCAAAACCAGTTTGGATCAGTGGATAGAGCGTCAGTCTGCGAACTGAAAGGTCCCAGGTTCAATTCCGGTCAAGGGCCTATACCTTGGTTGTGGGCACATTCTCAGTAGGGGGTGTACAGGAGGCAGCTGATCGATGTTTCTAACTCTCTATCCCTCTCTCTTCCTTTCTGTAAAAAAATCAATAAAATATATTTTTTTAAATACCACATACCCTAATTAAGTTTAAAAAATTTGGTTCTCAAAAGAAATTTCAATCATTGTACTGTTAATATTTGGCTATGTTGACTAATGAGTTTGCTGACCACTGACTTAGTAGATAGAGCATTGGCCTGCAGACTGAAGTGTCAAGGGCATATACCGCAGTTTCAGGTTCCATCCAGACTGGAGCAAGTGCAGGAGGCAACGAATCAATGTGTCTTTCTCACATTGATGTTTCTCTCCCTGTCTCGCCCTCTCCCTTCAACTTTCTCTAAAAATCAATGGAAAAATATCCTCAGGTGATGATTATAAAAATAAAAAGTCTTATATCAATGGCTGTATTGAGCTGAAGGATACACTGAAAAACTAAGAGATAAGAAATATTTCACATGTAAAAACTAATTATAAAATCATGAAAAGTCCATTTACCTTAATTATCTGTTCAAATGCTAAGGCAGATTGTAACATCATTGGTCTCTGACTTTGAATCATTTGTTGATCGATAGAATTGTAAAAATGTGCCACCTACAAAGTAAAAGTCCAATTAACATAAGTCAGTAATAATTAGTGTACTTACCATTTTTGTATTTATTCATGTATTATTATATGCAACCAGCAAATGTGTGTTGACCTATAATTTGGCAAGTCATGTCCTGGGGGCTAATTAAACAAATATTATAAAACCTAGTCCCTGGACTCAAAAGTACAGCCTCACAGAGAACACAAAGGAAACCGGAAAACCATGTTAACTGTTAAAAAAAAAAAAAAAAAAAAAAAACCTGAACTCTTTATCCTTGCAACTCTCCAAACCTGCTCCTTCCTCTTCTAATATATAACTCAATGATTTGTACATTTCTTAGACCAAAAAAATCATATAAATTTGCATTGTCCTTATTCTTCTCTCACATACCAATTAGTGAAGTCTATTGACTATATACTTAGATAATATATATGGAATCCAACTACTTTACCACCTCAATCAATCCCCTCCCACTCCAAGCAACTTTATCTCTTGACAAGACCAGTGAAGCAGTCTCCTAACTGGTCTCTCTATTTCCCAGTAGGCCTCTTATTGTCTATGAAAAGTCTCCAAATCAACCAGAGTGGTCCTTTCTTAAATATAAATCATATACTTTTTGCATACTCAAAACCTTCCAATGACTTCCCAATACATTAAGAAAAAGTCCAAAATCAGGAAAACTAGAAACAAAAGAACATATACTATTACAACAATCTGGAAATTCTATTATCTATCCAACATCCTACTACTCTACTCCAGCTAAATGTCTACTCATAAGCAAAGGTATATATAGATTTTCCCAGTTGTTCTTCCAGGGGTAAATACAAATATTATGTTATCATTCATTCTTCTTTTGAGCTCCTATTGTGTTGAGCTAAATAGTTAGGATAAAAGACTCTCTGCTTTTGAATATGCAGTCCCTCTCTCTGAAATGATCACCCATCTCAACCCCTTATGCTCTTAATAAAACTCTTCCAGACTCACATCAAACAGCATTTCTCTGAAAAAATTTACCTGAAACTATCTCTACCTCTACCCAGGAAAATAATTGAAAGCTACTACGTCTATGCTCTCACTGGACTTTGTAAATATCTATAACATGGTACTCATAATATATTAAATACCATATAGATATGTTCACATATCTGCCATCACTCTATGAACTGTACTGTAATACATATGAGCTTTGAAATCAGAGAGACTTGGTATCAAATCCCAGCTTCATAACTTGTTAGCTGTGTGAAAAACCTGTTACAAATCTGATCCTAATTAGACTAGTCAGGAGATTAATATAAATAAGGCATCTATGAGAAGGTTTGATATTTAATGAGAACTCAATGTTTAGTTTGCTCTCTCCCACTAGAACAGTGGTTCTGTTATAGTAATAGTAATAAGGATAAATACAATATTGAATAAGTATTAAAGTGTGGAATTGAAGTGTGATATCTGAAAGTGTGGAATGTAATGTAAACAAACTTATAACCATATTTGATTTCCACCCAAAGCTACATTTGGCAATGTCTGGAGATATTTTTTATTGTTAGGACTATGCTCATGCTACTGGCCAAAGATGCTGCTAAAACCATCTTATAATGAACAAGATGTCAGAAGTTGAGAAATTCTGCGCTAGAGTATGGCAGTAATATAGTGATTATTTTATCCTTACTACACTGTAACTGGTGGTACAGGTGCTCAATTAATCTTTGTTGAAGGAAATAATAAGTGAGAGACCAAATACACAAGATACTGTCCTGGCCTTCTCAATCCTAACTATCAAGTGAGAGAAAAAATTACAAACAAACAAACAAACAAAAAAAAACACAAAGTGATTTGCACACTGCACACAGAATAAGGAATAATCAACTAAAAGAAGACACAACCAAGAGAGTGAATTTTGAGTTGGGGATTAAAGGAAGACTTTTGAGTTTTCTAATCAGAAAATACAGGTATCAGTGTATGGAGCCACGTTCTATTTCATATAATCATGAACCGGTGCAATATGAGGGGAAAATATAGGTAGTGAAGGTCATAACCAGTAAGGTTAGTACATAATTAAAGAAGGGCCTTGTATACTGTGCCAAGGACATAGTAAATGAGGTGATAATAGTTGGATTTAAACTGGTAAATGAAATTATGGTAATGAGCTAAACAGGTAGATTGAGGAAATAACTAAGAACAGAGACCAGTCCATCAGCCTGGTAATTCTCTAAGAATCTGCCTCTTGAAAGCAGGCAGAAGATCCCCTTTAATTAGAAGGTCCTCTAAGACCCATGCAAGCAGCATGAAAGAAAGATGAAAAGACAATATAATATCCTATCTTTCTTAAAGCTTTTAAAATGAAAAGCAATACCTTAAGTTATTAAATGCCTATAACATTTTCAAAGAAAATTGTGTAACAAATCAATTTCATCAGTTAATTGTGTCATTATATTAGCCTAAAAAAATTAAAAGTAGAAAACAAATATCCAAATACAATGAACTCAGAATAGCCATGTTTTAAAATATATAATTTCATACCTGTTTAAGAATAATTGCTTGCTTGCAGAATTTCTGTGCAATGTTTGCAACTTGCTGTATTTTGGCAGGAATAACAAAGCCAAGTGCAGAAAGCTGACGAACTTCTCTCAGAAGAATCACCAACCGATCTGAATAATGCACTTTTAATGATCCATCATTAGAATCCAATTCCATAATTCTACTGTTAGCCTCAATACTACAAAACAAAATGAATGACTTTTTAAGTTTCATGTTCTCACTCTTCTAAAGTTAATTCAAGGTAAAAGAAAAAATTTAATTATAGCTTTCAACATGTTTTCTTTTTACACACAGTATCTCACAATTCAGATCTTGATAATAAACTGTAATGGCTAAAATATAACAATATCTCAACCAAGAACTTTTGAATTCATAAAAATCAATCTCTCAACTTTCAACTAAGATTCAAAACTGATATATACACCATAAAGAAAAAAAGTGTTGATTCATTTTATAAAAGTTTGTGTTTTTTTTTTTTTACTCCTCTTATTTGGTTCTTTAATACTTTTTTTAAATTGATTACAGAGAGAGAGAAACATTAGTGATGAGAGAGAATCATTGATCCACTGCCTCCTGCACGCCCCACACCGGGGATTGAGCCTGCAACCCAGGCATGTGCTGTGACAGGGAACTGAACTATGACATCCTGGTTCATAGGTCAACACTCAACCACTGAGCCATGCAGCCAAGCAATTCTTTAATAAATTATAAGAACATCAAAATTTTAGGAACAGAGATAGTCCAATGTTTCACTACTCTTGGTTTTACTACCTAAGGACTGTCCTTTCTTTATGTTTCGTGTAAAAGCTACAATTGCAAATTTTACACTGGGACACTCAAATCAGCATGAATTGTAAAAAGTAAGCAGAGCTAAATTAAGCATAAAGTATATTTTCATGACATTTCTTTCAGTATCATATTTATATAATGTTCATTCTTTTAAATCACTTCCATAAATAAGAGATCTTGCAGGTTTAAGGACAGAAGCTACTAAAAAGCAAAGTACAAATCTATTCAGCCTATTTTAAAACACATAAAACAGGGCATACTTTAAAATGAATTGAAATTATTTAGCCGAAACTTTTCTATATGAACATAAAGCCTGTCAGAAAATTATTATGGTGGTCATTTTTGCTTTTATTCTCATCTAATCTTCAAAATTAGGCTCTACATAACAGCATATCCTAAAATATGTTCCAAAAACACTGACTCTCAGGATAATAATGAGTTTAAAAAAAAAAAAAAAAGTGGAAGTCAGGGTGTTTCGTTGTCAAATGGGAAACAAATACTGGGTTGAACGAAGTTACAGACTCTTCCCAGCAGATCTCAGTCCCTTGGTATAGGGTGGATCTCCACTGGAGCTGTAGTGATAAAAGTGCATAGATTCCAAAATTAGTTAACTGAAGAACTCTTTCTTCTTTTTTTGGCCTGGAACATCTCTCCTATCTTAGGTTCAGGATAGACAGGGTAAATATTAACTGGTGAAGTTATAGTCATTATGCCCTAGCACCTTTTGGTTCTTCTATTCTTCCTCCAACACCAAAATACAAGATAAAAGGGGGGAAGCTATTTATTCAGTTTAAGAAACTATCTCTTACGGCCTAATTGTCCTTCTTAGCAATATAAGGAAAATGAAGTTTCATATTATAAAGTTACTTTTAGAAAGTAACAAGTTTCTAAAACTTAAAATACTGATGGGCACTTGGGCTGTTTCCAAATCTTGGCTACCTATCTATAATAAAATAGAAACAAAAATATTCTTGGAAAGTGTACCAGGACAAAGAAACAATGGTTTTTCTAGACCATCCTGTTTTTTGTGGTTTTTTTTAATGCATTTTTTACTATTGATGGTATTACAGGGATCTCCTATTTCCCCCACTTTTCCCCCTCCTCCTAGCCCCCACTCACCTCCCCAGATCTTCACTACCTATTGCCCATACCCATGGGCTATGCATATAACTATATAAGTTCTTTGGTTTTTGTCTTCTCGTCCCCCGAGCCCCACATCGAGGTATGTGAGTCTGTTCCATGCCTCCATGCGTTGGATCTCATTTTATTGGTCAATTCATTTTGTTCCACAGATAAGTGAGATCATGTGATATTTGTCTTTCTCATTTTGGCTTATTCCACTTAGTATAATATTCCCCAAATGCATCCATGCTATCCCAAAGGGTAAGGGATCCCTCTTTTACTATGGCGTAATATTCCATAGTGTAAACGTCCCACAACTTTTTTATCCATTCATCTACTTATGGACGCTTGGGCTGTTTCCAAATCTTGGCTACCTATCTATAATAAAAGTGTAATATGCTAATTAGATTGGACAGCCGAACAACCTTCTGGATGACCACAACTATGACACACACTGGCGACAGGCCAGCCAAGGCGGGTGCGATGCAATTGGTGAGGGGACCACCCATCACCCCATGACCACCCTACATAAGGAGGCTCAGGCCACCAGCCGGCAGGGCAATCAATTGGGGGGGCACCACAATCTCCCCAAAGAGGGAGGCCCAGGCCATTGACCAGCAGGCTGCGGCAGGTGGGTGGGACCTCCCTCTATGAGGGGGATCCATCTCGGAGCCCCAGTCAGGTGGGCAAGGCCTACCTCTTCGGGGTGATGGATCACAGGACTCCCAGACAGTTAGAGCGCAGAGGCTGGGCTGAGGGACCACTCCCCGTGCATGAGTTTCATGAACTGGGCCTATAGTTATAAGTAAAATGGCTATGAACACAGGTGTGCATATATTCTTTCCCATTGGTATTTTGGGGGTTTTAGGGTTTTTTCCAGAAGTGGGATGACTGGGTCAAACAGAAGTCCTATTTTTAATTTTTTTGAGGAGACGCCATACTGTTTCCCATAGTGGCTTATACAAATCTGCATTCCCACCAGCAGTAATCACTGTTCCCTTCTCTCCACATCCTTGCCAGCATTTGCTGTTTGTTGATGTTTTTATGACAGCCATTCTGACAGGTGGGAGGTGATATCTCATTGTGGTTTTAATTTGCATTTCTCTGATGATTAGTGACTTTGAGTAGTTTTTCATGTGTCTCCTGGCCATTCCTATGTCCTCTTTGAAAAAATATATATTCATGTCATCTGCCAATTTTTTAATTGGATTGTCTTCTTTTTGTTGAGTCGCATGAGTACTTAACATATTTTGTATACTCACCTCTTATCAGATGGGTCATTGGTAAATATTTTCTCCCATGCAGTGGAATTCCTTTTCAATTTGATGATTTATTTTACTGGGAAGAACCTTATTATTTTGATGTAGTCCTATTTCTTTATTTTCTCCTTAGTTTACTTTGCCCTCGGAGTTGTAACCATAAACATACTGCTGCATAAAGAGGTCTGATATTTTACTGCCTATGTTTTTTACTACAGTTTTTATGTTTTCATGACTTCCATTTAAGTCTTTTATCCACCTTGAGTTTATTCTTGTGTACTGTGTCTAGTTTCATCAACTTGCATGTGTCTGTCAGGTTTTCCTAGCACTACTTGTTGAGGAGACAGTCTTTATTCCATTGTATGTTCTTACATTCTTTTCTTTTTTTTTTTAAATATATTTTATTGATTTTTTACAGAGAGAAAGGGAGATAGAGAGCTAGAAACGTCGATGAGAGAGAAACATCGACCAGCTGCCTCCTGCACACCCCCCACTGAGGATGTGCCCGCAACCAATGTACATGCCCTTGACTGGAATCGAACCTGGGACCTTTCAGTCCGCAGACTGACGCTCTACCACTGAGCCAAACCGGCTTCGGCTGTTCTTGCATTCTTTGTCAAATATTGACTGTAATGATGTAGGTCAATTTCTGGGATCTCTGTTCTGACCCATTGTTCTAGATGCCTGTTCTTGTGCCAGTACCAGGCTGTTTTGGTTATAATCGCTTTGTAGTATAGTTTGATACCTGGTATTGAGATCTCTCCTACTTCATTCTTATTTCTCAAGATTGCTACAGCTATTCACGTATTTTATGGTTCCAAATAAATTTTTAGAGTATTTTTCTAACTCTGTGAAGTATGCCATTGGAATTTTAATAGAGAAGGTAAATATTGTACCAGTCTTGCATTCCTGAAATAAATGCCACTTGATTATGATATATAATCTTTTTTAGCATATTGCTGGATCCAATTTGCTAATATTTAGTGAGGATTTTAGCATCTGTGTTCATCAAGGATATTGGCCTGTACTTTTCTTTGTAGTGTCTTAATCTGGTTTTTTAATTAGGATAATGCTGGCTTCATAAAAAGAGCTTAGAAGTGTTCCTTCCTCTTGAATTTTTTTGGACTATTTTGAGGATATGTGTTAGTTCTTATTTGAATTTTTGGTAGAATTCACCAATAAATCCATCCAGTTCAGGGCTTTTGTTTGCTGGAAATTTTTTAAATTATTGCTTCAATTTCATCAGCTGTTACTTGCCTATTCAGGTTTTCTGATTCTACCTAATTGAGTCTTGGAAGATTGTATGTTTCAAGGAATCTGTCCATTTCACCCAGGTTTGCCAGTTTGTTGGTATATAGTTGTTCATAGTATTTGCTTACAGTCCTTTGCATTTCTGTGGTGTCCATTGTTATATCACTTCTCCTCATCTGATTTATTTGCGTCCTCTCTCTTTGTTTCTTATAGAGTCTAACTAGTTCATCAATCTTGCTTATCTTTTCAAAGCAGCTCTTGGATTTATTAATCTTTTGTACTAAAGTTTTTAAGTCTCTATGTCATTTATTCCCGCTGATCTTTATTATTCCCTTCCTTCTACTTCCTTTGGATTTTCTTGCTGTTCCCTTTTATTTCCTTTAGATTTCAGATTAGTTTATTAGTCATTTTTCTTGTTTCTTAAGGTAGGAATTCGCTCTCAGAACTGCTTTCACTGTGTCCCAAACATAGGTTTTGTGTTTTGTTTTCTGTTTGTTTGTTTGTTTTTTCATTTGTTTCCAGGAAGACTTAATTTCTTCTTTGATCTCATCGATAACCATATTCATTGTTTAATAACATTCTACTAACCTCCATGTATTTGAGTATTTTTTGAGTATTTTATTGTACTTTATTTCTAACTTCATGTCATTGTGATCCGAGAAGATGCTTGGTGTTATATCAATCTTCTTGAATTTGTAGACTTTTTTTTGTGCAGTCGCATGAAGCCTATCTTTGACAATGTTCCATGTGCACTTGAATATACATTCTGTTGTATTGGGGTGAAATGTTCCACAAATATCAATTAGATCCATCTGATCTAGTGTGTCATTTAAGGCTTGTTTCCTTGTTTTTTGTCTGGAAGATTTATCCCAAGATCTCAATAGGGTGTTAAAGAACTGCTGTCAATCTGTCCCATAAAACCCATCAAGAGTTTTTTAATGTTCTTGAGTGCTCCTATATTGGGTGCATGTATGTTTACAAGGGTAATATTTTCTTTTTTAATCAATCCCTTTACTAGTATGAAGTAGCCTTCTTTGTCTCTTGTTATGGCCTTCATTTTAAAATCTTCTTTGTCTGATGAGTATTGCTACTCCAGTGTCTATTTTTTTTTTTCCTTTCCTTTTGCATGGAATATATTTTTCCATACTTTCACTCTCAGTCTCTATCTTTTTTTTCTGAGGTGTGTCTCTTGTAGATAGCACTCTAGTATATATGGGTCATGTTTCTTATCCAGTCACCCTATGTCTTTTGATTAGATCACTAAGTCCATTTAAATTTAAAATTATTATAGATATTTGTTGCCGTTTTTATTTTCTTTATGCCTATGCTCCCCTCTTCTTTTCTTCTTCTTGAAATAGTCCCCTTTACATTTCTTGCATTGCTGGCTTGGTGGCATTGTACTCCTTTAAGATCTTTTTGTCTGGAAAGCCTTTTGTTTCACATTCAAATTTACGTGATAGCCTCACTGGATACAGTAGTCTTTGATTTAGGACCTTGCTTTTAATTACTTTGCATACTTCAAGGCCACTCCTTTCTGGCCTGAAATGTTAGTTGCCATTCTAATGGGAAGTTAGTTGCCATTCTAATGGGAACCCCTTTGTATTAATTTTCTCTCTCTTGAGGCCTTTAAGATTCTTTGTTTTTAACATCTGCCATTTTAATTGTGATGTGTCTACATGTGGGTCTCTTGGAGTTCATCTTGATTAGGATGCTCTGTGCCTCCTGAACTTGTGTGGCATTTTCCTTAACCATGTTGGGGAAATTTTCTGTCATTATTTCTTTAAATTTGTTCTCTATTCCTTTCTCATCATCTGCCCTTTCTGGCATTCCTATATTTCATGTTGTCCCAGAGCTCCCTTAAGCTATCTTCTTACTTTTTAATTCTTTTTTCTATTTGCTGCTCTACTTGTGTATCTATTTCAAACCTTGTTTTCCAAGTCACTGATTCAGTTCTCTGCTTCATCCAATCTGTTTTTAATCCCTTCCAGTGTGGTCATATCAGATATATCATTCTTCATTTCTATCTGGTTCTTGTTAATGACCTCTATATCCCTTCTCATGCTATTGTAATTTGCACTAAAGCTCTTTAACATCTTTATAACCATTGTTTTGAACTCTATTTCTAATAGATTGCTTACCTCCATCTTATTTAATTCTTTTTCTGGGCATTCTTTCTCACTTTGGGGTTGTTTCTATGTCTCCCCTTATTAGCTATCCTATCTAATAAAAGAGTAACATGCAAATTAACTAACTCCACTACACACACAAACCACACCCCCAAGCCACACTCAACAGCCAATCAGGAGCAAATATGCAAATAAACACAAACAAGATGGCTACGGCCACAGAAAGCAAGAGGGAGGCTTGGGATTCCCTGGTAATGGAGGAAGCCAAGCTTTCCACCTGCCCTTGCTGGCCTAGGCCTCCACTCAAGACTACAAAGTTTAAATGATAGAAGATACATAAACCCCAACAGAAATGGCTGCCGCCATGGAGCAAGCAAAAGGCTTAGCTCTGCTCCAGGCTACAAAGTTTCAATTGTAGAAGATAAATAAATTCCAGATACCAGGGCCTCCATTTGGGTCGCCAGGGGGAGGGAGAGGGGCCATGGCCGGCCTACAAACCACCACAGGTCCCTCGCCCAGCTGCACCACACCCCAAGGGAACTCCCATCCTGATCCTGGACACCCTTCAGGGCAAACCAGCTAGCCCCAACCCATGCACCAAGCCTCTATTCTATCTAATAAAAGAGTAATATGCAGATTGACCATCACTCCAACACACAAGATGGCCACCACAAGATGGCCAGCAGGGGAGGGCAGTTGGGAGGGACCAGGCCTGCAGGGGAGGGCAGTTAAGGGCAAAAAGGCCAGCAGGGGAGCAGTTTGGCATCAATCAGGCTGGCAGAGGAGTGGTTAAGGGGTGATCAGGCTGGCAACCAGAAGCAGTTAGGGGCAATCAGGAAGGGAGGCAAACGAGCAGTTGGGAGGCATCAGTCCTGGATTGTGAGAGGGATCCCAGATTAGAGAGGGTGCAGGCTGAACTGAGGGACTCCCTCCCCAACCTCCATGCACAAATTTCATGCACCGGGCCTCTGGTCTCTTTATATTTGCTTCTATGTATTAGACAGAACTGCTATGCCTCCCATTCTTTGTGGGATGGCCTTACATTAAAGGTTTCTTGATGTGTCCAGTGGTATAGACTCTGTTCATCTGAGCTGGATGCTCTAGGAATGCCCCTTGTATGTGTTGTTTGGGCTCTCCTGTTGTAATTGGGAATTGACTGTTGATGCCTCATGTGGGAGGGATCTCCCCTCTGACTTTTTGCCAGTGAGGTTCAATCCCAATGTCTTCATGCCATCTGTCCAGTGGTCAGGGACTCCTTAGCACAGAGTCTGGGTCTGCCTTGAGTCTTATACCTTGATTAACCCTATTCTGGGCTGTACTTCCTTCTCCCACAGAGCTGGTACCACAGGTGTTAGCTGCAAGCACTTGAAGCCCTGCTGGCTTTTGCCTCGCTGAGCAGTCTGGGATGTCTATTGGAGGCGGGGGAACCAAACTGCTGTTTCTGACTAATTAGATCAGGCAAAGACTCAAAGCATCCAGAGAACCACTCTGCCTGCAGACTAATTGGATTCAGTCAAAGTATCCTCAAGCAATGGTCCACAGGTTCGGTAAGAGGTTTTCCAACAGGGTGGGACAATTGCTTCTGCCAAAAGGCTAATTTTTATTCTCAGTTTCTTCCTAGGACTCAGAAATTCCACATGGTGGGGCAAAAGAACATCCAATATTATGGGTCAACTGTCTTTACCCCAGGCAAAAATATCAGGATAGCACAGGTTTACCTGAGAAAGATGACCTCCACAGAATGAGAGAATAATTCAGCAAAGGTGTCTGCCTTCCAAGCCTTATCCCTGGACCCTAAACCCTGGCTTATGTTTATACAGCTCCAGTCCTCTCTGCCCACCCTTTGCCAGAGCACAAGGTGAGTGGCTGCACACAGAATTTTGTGCATTGGCCCTTTAAGAGGGTGCCTGCATTTCCATCCCTCTATCCCTGGCAGAAAGCAATCCATCTGATTTTCACAGCCTGATGTTATGTGGACACCTTTCTCAGTTCTGGTCCTCTATACTCGGGTGCCTAGCTTGAGGATTAAACCCCGAGTTCTCAGTGGCAACCCCCAACAGCTGAGATATCTCTCCATACTTCATCTGCTGTCTGTGGGAGCACATGCCCTTTTGTACCTCTGCCCTTCCTACCAGCCCTATGTGGTCTCTGTTTTCTGTCCTTGGTTACCAGGATTCTCTCCAGGTAGTCCTCAGTTCATTTTTCAGGGTGGTTCTTCTGTATTTTGCTATATTTCCATTTTGGTCCTGGGAGCATGTCTGTGAGCTTCCACTTACTCTGCCACCATTTTTAATCCCTTAGACTATCCATTTTAAATACCCAGTAGAAAACTTGGGTTAATCAATTAAATTACATTCAAAACATATGTAAATACCATTAACAAATAATTTTAGAAGAAGGAAAGCCTAAATCCAAAAATGGAATCTGCAGTTCTGGGCAATGAACCTGAGAAACAAGGGGGAGGCAGTCAACTAACTACATCATCAAATTGCCAACCTTAATGACTTAAAGGCTGATAAACAAAACCTAACCAAAAAAACGTAAAGGAGTAGCAGCAAGTGTGAAGAAAAAAAAAGAGTAGAGATGATTAATTCCATCTTGCCACTGGACTACTAACAGAAAAAAAATTCTTCTGCAGATTTCACTGTTTAGTATATTTAAACTTACCATAAACCCGATCTAGAATCAGACAAACCAGACTGAATATCCCTGGACCAATCATCAAATTGTTCTTGTTCATACAGTTTAAATTGCTCTAAGAGATCTTCAGCACTGCGATGGAAAGTTCGATATCCTGATGAGTCAGACAAAACAGCCTCTGCTATCTTGATGGCATCATCCACCTTAATAAGCCAAATTATAAGGATATTATTTAAAATCTAACGAAATTAGCATAAAATAAGCCCCATTCTCTGATCTTAGAAATTATTTTCCCATTCATCTATAAATAGTATAATAGAAGATTTTCCAGTGAATATAAAAATATCAACCTCAGGTCAGCAAAACACAGAGAATAATGCATACAAGGCATAATCTGAAGGTTAAAATAAGGGAAATTCAAGTGAAACTCCAAAAATTTTGCAATACTCCTAAATATATTAAGCAGCAGTTTTGACCCTTTGCTAAATGCTCTGGTTAATATCTTAAACAATGATAAATGGAATTTGAATGGCAATTTAAGGGAGAGAAATTCCTTCATAACTGTACAAAGAACAATGTAGCACCTTAGAAAGCTGAGAAAATTAAGCAGCATCAAAGTAAAACATCAAAAATACAAACTTGAATAAGTAAAAATCTCAAACATGTTAGCCTTAATAATACCCTATAACAGAGCTCTCCTTTTGAATATTTTTTACAAAGACACTTACCTGGAAAACTGCAGTTGTAATGATAAATGGTTTGATAATTATCTCCATACAAGGAATGAGAAGAACCATTACAACCTCCTCAGCACACTTTTTCAGAATTCTACTTTTCACATAAAAATTTAATGGATATACAAAGGAAAATAGAAAATGTCTTTTAATGTTTTCACTACAATTCTAGAGTAACTTCTATATTAATTTAGCAGATTTTACAATTAGTGTTCTTCAACTTTTATTCCAATAAATACCTTCAGTTCCAACTGGCGAACCCAAACTATATTATTAACAACCTCTGAAAGGTTTTTGCCAGAAAGTGGTCCAGATGCATCACCAGGTATTCCTCGGCTCCGGTTCTCAAAGTCTAATCGAAAATCTATAAAATTTAAATCAAATAAACAATTAGACACATTTAGCAAAGATTTCCTAACGGCTTTTGATGTTCCAAGAACTATGTCAAATATCATTGATAGAAAAATAATAAGAGTTAGTCCCTTAATGTAGACTTAATCCTAAATAGTATACAAGATAGAAAAAAGTGAGCTACAAAAATATTTTCTCCAGCAAATACTATAATCTCTGATAAACTTTTACCTTTAACTGAGTCCATAAGCCTTGCCAGTAAAGTTTCTCGTTCTAACATCAATTCTTTGCTTATAATTGGACGCTTCACCAACTCTTTGTATTTCAGAAATGCTTGAAGAAGCTAATATAAAATAAAATAATATATGTTTATCCCAAGTGGATTAACTTGGTATATAAAATATATTTCCTAAAATAGGCTAGAGAAAGTATTAGATGTAAAATATTTCAGTATTTTACCTGTTGTGGACTATCTTGAATTTCTGAAATATAATTTTTCAATTTTCCTGCTATTCTTCGTTCCACGGGTATAATAATTTTTTCATATTGAGACACTGCAGCTTTCCACAAAGGCTAAACAAATTGTCAATATTGTTAGACTTTAATATCTAAAAACTGCCTTTAAAAGAACAACACAAACAGGAAATTATATTTAGAAACATATATATTCAACCTCAGTATATGGATTATATTGCACTGGATTCAGGCCAGTAAAAGGTTCAAATACTCGAGCCAGGATTTTCTCTTCACTAGCAGGTAAAAAATGTAGAAGCTTCTCATGAATTATTCTAACATCCAAGACCTAAAACAAATATTAAAAATAAATTTATTTAAATAAGTAAATCTGCACAAATAAGTCTAAAACCTAAAGATACTGAGCAAGAATTTCTTTACCTAGGTCCTCTGAAACTATAATTTTGAGAATTACTCATCAATATTCAAAGTGATAAGCAAAGACATACTATATTAACATATCAATCAGTGTGCTCAAATCTAGTGAAAAAATATAATATCTAAATATTTTTAAATTTTGCTTAAAACTCATATATATTATAGTTCCTCTCCTCCTTATTATAGTACTGATGACAGTCATAATTCTGCATTAAATTGCAATTCTGATTATGAGACAATATTAACAATTCTTTTATGTATCATTTACAAACTACCGGAAAACAAATTATATTTTGTATCTTAAATTTTCCCAGTAATCAAGACATACTCAAAAAGGTTAAGTAAAAACACTATAATTTCCATATGAGTCAGAAATATCTGTACAAACTCATGATTTATTTTTATCCTGCTAAAAACAAAACACCAATTTAACAATTCTGGCCTAAAAGCATTGATAACTAAGTAAAATGTAACACTTCCTCAACCAGATTTTTGTTGCTAAATACCATTTTTTACTAAAAAGACCCAGGATATTTGGAAAAATTACTAATTCCAGGTATGAGACAGAAAATATAAAAGATGTGCTGGTACATTTTGGGAGACTTGAAAGTAAGGAAATTGTCAAACACTGTAATAGATGGAAACAAAACATAACACCTCATGGGTTCATAATAATTCTACTAAAAAACATTTCATTGATCACCAATGGAACTTACTATGATACTAACTTATTTATTCTTTTTTTTTTTTAAGTGATAAATAAAAGTAATTATCTATCCAGCTATTCCTATGCACACTTTATTTCAGAGTAACTAATAAATAGATGAGGAAAAGTTCTTCCACCATCACTAACAAATGTAGAAAGAACAACAGAATTAGAAAGTCCTCATTTTATATTATCTCATAATCATTAATGGCTGCTAAAATCATTAAGAAAAAAATGGAGAGCCGAAACCAGTTTGGCTCAGTGGATAGAGCCCAAGTCTGCCTGCAGACTGAGAGGTCCCAGGTTGGATTCCAGTCAGGGGCATGTGCCTTTGTTGCAGGCACATCCCCAGTTGGGGGTGTGCAGGAGGCAGCTAATTGATGTTTCTCTCCCATCGATGTTTCTGGCTCTCTATCCGTCTCCCTTCCTCTCTGTAAAAAGTCAGTAAAATATATATATTTTTTAAATGGAGAGCATTGTAACAGATGATCAGGCTAAACATACCTGAACCCACATATCAAACTAAAAGTTGGAAAGTACCTATGAAGCAGCTGAGACAATCAGAAAAATTGAACACTGGTTAGATATAAAATAATGTTAGGAAATAGTTATAATTTTGGTGGATGTGAGAGTGGTATTATGATTGTGGTATTAAGGGTGAAAGTATGATTTCTTGAATTGGCTTTTAAAATACTCTAGAAAAAAAAAAAAAGAAAGGCAGGTTAGACAAAGATGGAATAAGAACTAAATAATGTCAAAGGCTATTGAAATTGAGCAATGGATACATTGGTATTCATTATACTATTTTACTTTTAAATATGTTTTAAGTTTTTCATGGTGAAAAAGGTTTTTAAAAATCCCCCAAAGAACTATGATTCCTGCAAGCAGAAAAGAAAAAAGTCATATTTGCAGTCTTTTCATCTTCTCATTTTGCCTAACCCTTAAGTAATGAAAATTAAGCAGCTATTTCAAATATTTCCACTGAGTGATCCCCTAAAGAAGCTGTCCTTACAAACAATTTCAATAGGCAAGGGAATGTCTGATAGCTTACATACATGGACAAGTGGGCTGATTATCTTTTTTATAACAAAGAATGAAACAGAAGTCATAATTCATAGTTGAACACACACCAAAGAGAAAGGTGGAAACCAGCACTGTCATACCAGATGACTGTCATAAACTATTTCACATGAACTTCAACCCTATTCTCTCCCAAAAATATAAAGAGTTGCTTATAAATTATAAAATATATTCATAAATGTGAGGGCCTACTTCACAATTAAAGAAGAGCCAAGCCCGGGCCCGTGGCCTTAGTGGTTAGAGTGTCAGCCTGGGAACAGAAGAATCTCAGATTCCATTTCCATTATATTTCAAAGGCAAGTATATGGGTAACAGGCTCAATCTCTCTCTCTCTCTCTCTCTCTCTCTCTCTCTCTCTCTCTCTCTCTCTCTCTCTCTCTCTCTCTGTCCCTTCCCTCCCCCTTCCACTTTCTCTGAAAATCAATGGAAAAAATATCCTCGGGTGAGAATTAACAACAAAAAAGACAGAGCCAAATAATCAAACGATACCTCTTCAAGGCGTTTGCCAAGTTTGCCCAGTGTTTCAGGGAAATACTTTCCACTTTTCCATGGGTGAGGAACATAGCGCTGCCACACCTGGCCTGTGAGGTGACTACAGGCGGTCACCCACTGCTCACAAATGGAAATTCCAGCTTTCATATTTTCCTTCACAAGATAATAAGGATCTTCCCACAGCTTCAAAGTTCCCAACTTTCTCTGAACAAATCTTCCAAATGAACCACCTAATAAAATATAAAGCAAGCTTCTTCATGGAAATGCCTTTTTACAAAATAATTATAGAATACATGCCTACAACAGAATTAACATACAAGTTAGTAAACTAAGGTTGTATGAAATACCACAATGCCCACCCTTAAATCTGCACTGTCAATAACAAATATTTTTTAAAATTACAAAATAAGTTCTAAATTAATAAATGCATAAGGACTAAAAATATATATAAATTTAGTTATATTAATGACCAAAGAATGTGACACAATTTAAATTAACCAACTATATGCAAATATCAATTTAAATAATTCTGTATAATTTGCTTTCAGAGTTACTTGAAGCAACAATTACTACTTTAAGAAGCATTCTTAGTAAGAACTTAAAGAAAAAGAAACAGAAAACAAAATAAAACAGGCTTCCAAAATTTCAAGTTTATTCTTTACTAGTACCTATGACGTCTAAGAGATGCAGCATTCGTGACTCAGGGTAATGATCATGCTCCGTTTGTCTCCACACGTCATCGACAACGTCTCGAGTAGTCTCTACCAGGTCAACGACTTCCAGTAAGGATAGATTGTCCAAGTTATAAAACTCCTGAAACCAAAATGCATTCATTTTTAAATATAATCATCTCTTTACTTTGGGCAATATAGTCTAAATGTTCTGACTTTTTCAACTGCTAAAACTCTAACATTTGTCATATTTTCTCCTTTTTCTATCAGATATACAAATACTCTTTAAGTACCTTCACAAACATAAATTTCATGAAAGCCAGAAAAAAAATATGAATTGCAAAAAAAAAAAAAAAAATCTATTCATTTATTTTTAACCTTGGCCTAATTTTCTTTTAACTTTGGATGCATTTATTTTATTTACTCAAATAAAGGTAGCCATAATGCCATATATATACAATAACCAATGTAGTTGGCATATTTTCATTCATTTACTGCATTGTATAATGTTACCAATAATACAAGGCTTATTATTCTATATTTCATCACTGTTATAAAAAGAGTTTGAAATTATTCCAAATACTTCATTAAAATATTTTTGAAATAATATTAGAAACAAATAGAAAATTACTTTATATTTATTTTGAAAAGATTTTTTTTATGATTGTAATTAAAATGGTCACTTATTTGACCTCTCTTAGATACATCAAGGCATGATCAATCAAATAAGTAAAATCTAAGGGTTTTTAAGTTATAAATTAATTCAAAATGCTGAATAAAGTGAACATTCCTTCAAAAGAACATATATTATCTCCATATAAATAAACCTCTATTTGTGTTTTAGGTTTTTGTTTTTCCCTAATTACCTGCAGAAAAGTAATTATGTTTGAGAAAAATATTTATTAGAGATTACAATCTAACTTTTAAAACTTTTGGATTTTTTAAAAATATATTTTTGTTAATTTCAGAGACGAAGGGGGAGAGAGAGAAAGATACAGAAACAGCAATGACGAGTGAGACTCATCCATCAGCAGCCTCCAGCATGCCCCATCAGAGTTCTAGTCAATGACCCAGGCAAGTGCCCTGACCTGGAATAGACCCTGATCTCCTTGTTCATGGGTCAATGCTCAACCACTGAGCCACACCACCTGGGCAAAATGTTTAGATTTTTTAGCTTGTACTCATATTAAATACCGGTGGTATACATGTTAAATAAGCCTTGCTATTTATAAAGGATATATTTTTTTGTAATCATTAAGTAATGATTTTAAAACAGATAAATTTATTAAACGTACAATTCTAAAATACTTTTATCAAAAGCCTAACATATAATATATATGAATTACATACTCTTGAAATTGTTTCAAATAATTCTTTAAAATAAATGGCTCTTTCTCTATTACTCTGTTTATTTCCACGATGAGTTTGTTCTATCCAAAACTGGAACTCATCATTTGGTGTAAGAATACCTGAAAAAGTGAAAAGGAAAAAACATGTCAATTGAAAATGAAAAGCCAGAAAGTAATTTGGTTTATTC
Organism: Pipistrellus hanaki; assembly: GCF_964339955.1. Lineage (NCBI taxonomy): Eukaryota > Metazoa > Chordata > Mammalia > Chiroptera > Vespertilionidae > Pipistrellus > Pipistrellus hanaki. The sequence goes on along the minus strand of NC_140511.1, from coordinate 14,404,835 downwards.
TCAGATTTTGAATATTTCCTGTTTTCTTGAGGATGCATTGAAAAAAAATATTTTGTAATTTCTATCAACAGAAAGTTCTTACTTGAATCCACCAGAAATAACAGCACCAAATTTATACTTCACATTGTTTATTGCTGAAAATGATTCCTTCATGCTTTTGTAAGCCTATCAGACATATACTGTCAGTCTACTTACATCTATGAATTTGCTTCTCAGACACAAGTCTTTCCTAAATCTAATTCCAAAACCATTCATGCTACTGAATATGATTTAATCAATGTTTGCAATTTAAATTCAAAATACAAGCAAGTTAAAATAGTTTTACTTTTAAATGTGCTTTTACATTTTCCAATGAACTGGATGATCTCTACTTGCCTAATCACATGCTGGAAATGAAAGCACTGTTCTTTCTGTGTCTGTGGAACTAAAAACGCATTTAATTTACTAATTAAGCAATAAATACATTTTCCCCAATATTTTAAAATAATGTCTTATGTATGTCAGATGAGTAATAATTTAACTATAAACATAAAATTATAATTAATTTCAGATAAGAAACGTTTTAAAATAAAAGTCACTGGCCTATTATCTTTACAAAGTATACAATTAGGGTCAATCCTCATTATTCAAGAATCAATTATATTTTCTATTCTTTTGAATTGCACATTATTAAAGATTACACGTTTGTCTTCCCCAAATCCATATAAATCTATTCATATAACAGAAGCTCAGGCTCAGAGAAGACCCAAACTTGTGGGAATAAATCTCTGAAGAAATATATTAATATACTTATAAGACAATTGTTTTGTCTTTGATTAAGCTATCATTATATACCTCGTGTGTCATCTTCCTTAAATTTCAGTTTTGATAAATTAGTGTCTGATCTTCGTAGAACTATACCCAATCCAGCTTCTAGTTCACTCAAAAGATTCTGAAGTTTGGGATCAAAGTTTCTACTCCATTCCTGATCCTAATAAAAACAGACAAAAGCAAACACTGATCAAAAGCTTACCAATCAAATTGACTTCCTAAAACACTATCAAAGACTAAGCCCACATATGCTTATTTCACTCAAAGCTTGACACGACCTCCGTCTCATTGTAGGAGAAAAAAGAAGTCATTACAGCAATGTAAGAGCTTACGTGGACTGCATTTTATGTATTTCTCCAATCTTCATCAAAGCTTACTTTAAAACTTTTTTAATTAAAAGAATATGCACTTAAATTTAAAAATTAAAATACTAATGATATTAATAGCATATAAAGTAAAACTTACATTTCTATTTATGAAAGTATTTATCCAAATAGTCGAAGATTAAAAAAAAAAAAAGTGACTATACAGCTACTTTACTCACCTTTAACAACATTGGTGCAAATACCTGCCGCACTGCTTGATAAAGGGAATTTATAGGTGATTCTAACATCGATGAAACAAGAATGTTGTTATGTAGGTTCTGATCGGTAATCACTTCAGGTCTCAGCTTGAAAAACACCAGCACTTTATCCTTTGTGTCAGCAGAATCGATCTAAAGTGATAAATTATTTTAATTTTATCTTCATAAAAGTTAATTTTTAAAAGAAATGTTCCCTAATATATTGTGTCCCTGTAACGTTATCGCTTGGGGAAATAGTTATATAAAAATAATTATATAGCATATCACAACCAATCTATCTCCACTCCTTAAGACTAAGACCTGGGCTCTGCCCTGACTGGTGTTGGTCAGTGGGTAAAGCCTCGGAGTGAACACTGGAGGATCTCAGATTCGATTCTTGATCAAAGGCACGGACCTGGGTCCCAGGTTCAACCCCATCCCCAGGTGAGGTGCAGGCGGAGGCAATCCACCCATGCGTCTCTGTGTGCATCTTCCCCGCCCTTCCACTCTCACTAGAAGACTCGGTGGAGAGTCCTCAGGTGATGATTAGCAACAACAAAAATGAAAATGTGGCCCTCACTGGTTTGGCTCAGTTGTCAGCCTGTGAACTGAAGGGTCCCAGGTTCGATTCCGGTCAAGGGCATGTACCTTGGTTGTGGGCACATCCCCAGTAGGGGGTGTGCAGGAGGCAGCTGATCGATGTTTCTCTCTCATCGATGTTTCTAACTCTCTCTATAAAAAAAAAAAAAAATCAATAAAATATATTTTTTTAAATGAAAAAAAAATGGAAATTTGGCAAGTTGGGTATCCACTTTTTCTTTCTTTCTCTCTTTCTTTTCTTTTAAAGAATATCATTGTTCTGTTCAGGAAAGCTGCTTTGGTCGGGTGGGATGCAAGCCTGTGGGATGCAAGCTTGGAGGCAGCCATGGGCTCCTGAGGACAGGGAAGCTGAGGAGGGACCGGGGACCCGCATCGCCGCGGGTCAGCCCGGGGGCACTCGCAGGGGCTGGGGCGGGTGCGGGGAGCCGTACCGCGTTGGAGAAGGAGAGGCCGGCGTCGGAGCGCTGCACCCGGAGCAGCATCTGGTTGCCGTCGTCCAGGAAGTTGTTGATCTCGGGGCTTTGGTGGTCCCAGGGCTGCGAGTCCAGCCCGAAGTAGTTCTGGGTGGTGGTGAGGACGAAGAGCTTGCGGACGTCCTCGGCCCGGCCCGCCATCCTCCGCAGAGGCGAGAGGAGGGGAGCGCGGGAAGAGGGGGAAGGAGAAACCTGCGCGAGGGAAGCAAGGAGCAAAGCTCCGCTCCGGTGCGAGCCCGCGGCGGCCTGCAGCGCTCCGGGAGCCCGAGCGGTCGCTATGGCGACGGAGCCGGCGGCGGCGGGGGCGCGCACGGACGTCCCTCGGGCGCGCGCACGCACGGCTCCGGGAGCCCGAGGACCGCCTCTACTGCATCCATCGCAGGGGATTCTAGCGAGCGTGTGTCAGGTAGCAAAACCTGCCTTTTGTTCTTTCTCCTGGCTCCCCAGAACGCATTTTTATTTTCTTTATTTTTTTAAATATATTTTATTGATTTTTTTACAGAGAGGAAGGAAGAGGGACAGAGAGCTAGAAATGTCCATGAAAGAGAAACATTGACCAGCTGCCTCCTGCACACCCCCTGCTGGGGATGTGCCTGCATCCAAGGTACCTGCCCTTGACCAGAATCCAACCTGAGACCCTTCAGTCCGCAGACCTACGCTCTATCCACTGAACCACACCGGTTTCGGCCAGAACGCATTTTTAGAAAAAGATGCCCCGCCGAAACCGGTGTGGTTAAGTGGATAGAGCATCAGCCGGCAGGCTGTAAGGTCCCAGGTTAGATTCCAGTCAAGGGCATGTACCTTGGTTGCGGGCACATCCCTGGTGGGGGGCATGCAGGAGGCAGCTGGTGGATGTTTCTAGCTCTTTATTCCTCTCCCTCCCTCGTTGTAAAAAAAATCAATAAAATTATTTTTTTTTAAAGGAAAAGAAAGAAAAGATACCTCTAGGTGGGTGCTAGTGCTTCCTCTCCGCCCCCACTGTGAACAGACCACTCTCAGAGTCGGGTTGCACAACTCTAAAATGGAACATACTGATGCAGAATTTTTGGGAAGAATGAATCCAAGGACAGAAGGTGGTATAACAAAGGTGGAAATTTATTAAAGAACAAGTACAGATTCCCACCGGAGGAAGGGGAAAGAACTTCACCATACAGACTCCCACGTGGGGAGGGGAAAAGGGTCCCACTGAGTTCCTTTTCCCCAGTGTTTATAAAGGCTGCAGGTCTGTGTGCCTTGATATGATATGCCTTCTGATTGGTGACAGTTATTGAGGTAAAATTGACCAGCAGGGAATGGTAAGCCACCTTTATTTTAAGGATTCCCTTCAAATAGTAACAGAACTTTTAAAGGTTTGCATGATTGGAGGAGAAAGGGAAAATTGACCTAAGGAATGTTAAAAATTATATGAATAGATGCATTGGATTATACACTTTTTTTCCCCACTAAAACAGAAGAACAGGGAAAGAGAATAAATACCATATATTTTATTGATTTTTTACAGAGAGGAAGAGAGAGGGATAGAGAGCTAGAAACATCGATGAGAGAGAATCACCGATCAGCTGCCTCCTGCACCACCCCCACTGGGGATGTGCCCTTGACTGGAATCGAATCCGGGACCCTTCTGTCCGCAGGCCGACGCTCTATCCACTGAGCCAAACCTGTCTCGGCAGTATGTAACATATTTAAATGATGAAATAACTTTTAAAATATTTTTATAAAATTCTCTGATAAAATGTGCTGAGTATCTTGTTCTAGTCTACAAAGTCGTAGATAATATAACTACTGTTCACAGGTAATGTGTTATGGAGATGTAATATATGTATATGTACAAAGATGTAATATACATGTATATGTGTACATAGATGTAATATAAAAGATAAAAATGTGCAATTATAGGCGGACTTTTATTTAAAGGAGATGACGCCACTTCTTCACACAACTCTAGAGGGCACCATCCATTTAGACTGTGATGGTCAGTGAATATTTAACGAAAAAAGTTCAAGATGGGCTTGTCGGCTCTTCTAGCCAGGTAAATTTCATAGGTAAGCGTTTTGAAATGGAGAAAAGTTCTGTTAGGAGTGGTTAGTAAATAAAAACATTTTATATATTTCTTCTAGTATTTCTTTAACTAGAGTCTACTTAAAAACCATCGGGGAAATGCAAGATTTGAAAAGTACAGAAAAAAACCGCGTCTCCTAAGTTTTTTACCTACGAGACGCCGAGGAAATTTCCACGCTAGGAGAGTTGCGATGCCTACTGGGAGTTGTAGTGCTGCCGCCGTCTTCCTCGCAGCAGTCAGGGCCCCGCGAGACTTCATTTCCCAGTAGGCTGCGCGCCCTGGCTGCTGGCGGGACTGGCGCTGCCGCGCTGGCTGCGGAGAGTGACTTTGTGAGCGTCTGTCCCTGTCGCGGGGATGGCTTCGTTCGTGACGGAAGTTCTGGCGCACTCGGGGAGCCTGGAGAAGGAGGATCTGGGCACTCGGATCAGCCACCTGACCCGGCGGGTGGAGGAGATCAAGGTGCAGGCGGGGAAGCCGTTGGCTGGCAGACTGAAAAGGGACGCGGGATCCCTGGGGGACGGGACGGAGGAGACAGGGGCTAAGGGCGGACAGCGTGGGTGCGGCCGAGTCCGGTGTGGGGCTGGGTGGGGAGGACGAGGGGCAGGAAGGCTGGAAGGCTGTGCGTTGGGAGGACTGTGGAGGGAAACCCAGATAAAGGTTGGGGCCGAGGCGGCCTGGGTCGGCGGGGAGGGAGCGGTGATACCGGGGAGTTCGGCTGGGGAGCTACGGGGTCGGGACCCGGAGGGGGACGGAGGAGACCGGGGTCGGCGGCCGCGATGGGTCGGGGAGGAGCGTGTGGGAGGGAGAGACGCGGAGACCGGACGCCTCTCCGGCTGGGAGCGCTCGTTTCCTGCACCCACTCTGTGCGGGTTGTTGACGGAGAGAATAGAACTGCACCATCCTCCGCACCGAAACTTTCCTTGTGGACACATATCCCCGTGTTTATCTCTTCTCCATCCCCGCGCCCTTGAGGCTGTGCCGAGTGTTGAAAACACGCGGGTGGCTCTTCTGCGGACCCTGCTGTTTGATCTTGCGATGGAGACCGACGGAAGGATGGAAGGCGCGAGCCGCACGCACTTGCCCTCGGGGCCGCCGGGGTGGCGGGGCCGGCGCGGGCCACACCTCTGCTGCTGACATGGACACTCAGGAATGCTCCGTGCACCTGGATGGAAGGCAGCAGGCGTGGCGTGGTCCCAGGAAGGCACAGACATGCTTTTAAAAAGGGCACAGATACGCTTTCCTAACGTTAACGATCCATGTCTCTGGCATCTCTTCTTTGCTAAGGTGGTAGACTTCTTCATCACCTTTATCTGCTGGACCGAGGACAGAGGAGGAAGCCACCCTCGCGGGGCTACTGTCTGTGTTCCCCGGCCAGATTCACCCTTCCTCGCAGGGATTTCTTTCCCCACTTAAACCTTCAGCCGGTTGAGAAGTGCTTTCTATACCCCAGACAGGCCCACTTTGCACCCCCTTCCTAGTTCGTCAATTTTGCTTATGTTGCCATTTCTCCTTCTTTTACGTGTGTTTTGACCCATGTTTCAAGTTCCATCTCAGATGTGTTTTTCTGTGGGAGAAGGATCCCCTCAGGGGACTGGAACTCTGTCACTGTATTGCATTTCTCTGTTCTGATTGCTTTATTTATTTATTATTTATTTATTTATTTATTTATTTATTTATTTATTTATTATATGTTTTATTGATATTTTACAGAGAGGAAGGGAGAGGGAGAGCAAGACAGAAACAATCAGCTGCCTCCTGCACACACACCCCCTCCCCCCACTCCCCTCACTGGGGATGTGCCCACAACCAAGGTACGTTCCCTTGACCTGAATCGAACTTAGGACCCTTGAGTTCGCAGGCTGATGCTCTACCCACCAAGCCAAACCTGTTAGGGCTGTTCTAGTTGCTTTAGTGTGTACTATATTTTCTACTAAACAGAACATATGTGTGGGCAAGCATAATTTATTCTGTATCTCCCAAAGCCTTGAGTAATTAGGTGCAGAAAGTAGACAAGGGAAATGCTGAAAAGCGCAGGTGTGGATCAGGTCAGCAACCATTATTTTCCCAGCTGGAAGACCTGATCTGTGAATGGGTTGTTGACAGGAGAGCAAAGGCTTTGGATTTGAATAGGGATCAGATTCAAGAATTTGCCATTGCAATGACACCACAGTTTGACATAGCCCCCAAAGACTTCAAAGCATCACAACACTGTCTGGATAATTTCCTTCAGCGAAGTGAACTGTCTTTAAGAAGATCTACCGGTACAACATTGTTTAGGTTGGAAGATTCTAAGGTTATTAAGCGAGCACTTGCATTCAAGTCCTTTATTGATGATGCTGACTTCTCTAAATACATTCTTCCCAACATGATTGCTATGGATGAAACTGCAGTGTTTATGGGCCAATCATCTCAAACAACAATTGAATAGCGGGGGGCCTCCGTAGTGTACATTCCCTCCACTGCTTACGAAAGTGCACGTGTTTCCTGTATTTTGGCAATTCGTCTGAATGGCACTAAAATCCCACCTTTAATCATTTCTAAGGGCATGAAGGAAAAAGATTGAACGTGTTTTGGGCATTTTTATTCTTGAAACTGAAAAAACCTGGGCCACACAAGCAGTTATAAGGAAGTGGGTAGATTTAATGCTGCCGCTTGTTATGCGAGGGAGCCAAAGAGGTCTGCTAGTCTGGGATGCAGCCAGCACTCACCTCGCTAAAGACATGAAGACATTTCTTCAGGAAAGGAAAATAGATCAGATAATGATTCCCGCAGGAATGACGGCCTATCTCCAGACTCTTGACATTGAAATACACAAGCCATTCAAAGACAATTTGCGCATGGAAATTAATGACTACATTGAAAATAGAATGGAGAGAAATCAGCGTGGAAACTTTGTGAAACATAAACTGCAAGAAGTTGTGACTTGGGTGAAGAATTCATGGGAGAAAATCACTGACAGTTGCATTGCAAATGCACTGCGAGCAGGCTACCTTGACAAGAAGTACTCATTTAAAGACAGAGCTATTGCTAAACATGAGAGATTTGGTCCACTGATTCTGAAAGAAATGGAGTCACAAGAATTCACCTGGAAATTCAGGAATTGGATTGTTACGATGATGTTCCAGATGATGAAATGATTGTCATTGAATAAATGAGTAAATTCTTGATACTGTAGGATTCACAGTTTGTCTGGTTTGTACTGACAACTACCGTACCGTATACAGGTAATAAATTTCCTTTATTTTCATTTAACAATAAATGTGTACTGTATTCTTCTTCATGGAAAAATAAGACATCCCCTGAAAATAAGACCTAGTGCAACTTTGGGAGCAAAAATTAATATAAGACACTGTCTTATTTTCGGGGAAACAGGGTAGTATTTCTGAAGAGTTTGTAACTTTGCCTCCCACATGGAGCCCCACACTAGATAAAGTTCACTAGTCTGGGTTGGAGCCTTATGAATGCACCTATCAAATGCAGTGTATTGTAACCACAGCTCCATGGCCTGTCCTGTTGGCATAGGGAACAGGGTGGACACAAAAACATCATTTACATCTGCTTCGGGGAAGTGTATTCTGTGGAGTTACAAGACTTTAAGCCAAAATAGTGACCACGTGGTCTAAGGACTAATTCATTGCTCTAAAATAGTCAAGTCCCCGTTTTGCTTCACACACCTTGCCTCTGTGATCTGCCCCTTTAAGCCCCTCAGTGTCCCTGGACTCTGGCCACTATTAGGTTGCAAATTCCCTGAGGGTAGAGACCCTATCTGCCCTGTCAGCACTGTCCCTCCTACAGCTAGGGCAGTACCTTGCACAGAGCAGACAATCAATTCTTGTTGAAGGAATGAACAATTCATCTTTCAGACTGTTGTAAAATAGTCTGTTTATTTCAAAAGTTTGTAGGACCTGTTTCTCATACTCCACCTGCTGGGGTGGTAATTAATTACTGTTTTAGTTGGAAAACCACTCCCACTGCCTAGGAAGAAGGAAGAGTAGTAACAAGTAAAGCAAGCTGGTGGATTGTGTTAATGACTTGCTTTAATTATGCCACTAAACCTTGGAAAAGACCCATTCTTAAAGGTTATAATTAAGAATTATAATGGGTGACTCATTCAGCATCTTCTCTTTGCCATTCCTGAGTTATCTGCACAGATTTCTCCCTTCTGGATTTTCATGCAGCCAGTCTTACCTACCCTGCATTTCAATTAATCCATTCCTTTTCCTCAGATGTAGTAGCCTGAATATATCCAACTCCATTTCTATCTCTGACAATCACACTTCACTACTCTAACAAATGTTATTAAGTGTTCATGTTCAAATTGGACATTGAGTTTATCTAGATATTGTTTAAAATGTAATAAACTGCCTGGTTGCTGTGGCTCAGTGCTTGAGCATCGACCCATGCACCAAGAGGTTGCCAGTTCAATTCCCAGTCAGGGCACATGTCCAGGTCTTTTGATCAATCCCCAATGGGGGCCATGCAGGAGGCAGCCAATTGATGATTCTCTTTCATCGATGTTTTTCTCTCGCTCTCTCTCTCTTTCTCTCTCTCTCTCTCTCTAAAACTCAATAAAAACATATTTTAAAATATAAAAATGTAGTAAACCTGTTTCGTCATTTAAGACCATAATTCCTAGAATTGTGGGTTTGTTTGTTTTTTGTTTGTTGTTTGTTTCCCACTGTGACACACACAAGAGATGAAATATGCTGGGTCTTTCTCCAGCATCTAGAAGGATTCAGGAATCTGGAGAAGGTGCTACATGTAAATTAATAAAGAGACTAGAAATATAATATAAATTTGTAAACCATGGGCGAGCCAGAAGAGGGCTTAGCTTCAGTAACCAAGTTCTCTGACTCTATGGACCCCTTGCTCTTTATTAACAGAAATTGTCGTAAATCAAAGGAGATATAAAAATCAATATATATCAATATATATATCAATATGTATATCAATATCTATATGAATATATCGATATGTATATATATCAATATCTATATATATGTATATAGATATAGATATAAATATATCAAAGATTAAAGTTTAGAATACAGTAGGCATTGTCAGTTTGGGGGGAACTGCCTTTGGCTGTTCAGGTGTTTGGCCAGCAGGAGGCAATAACATGTAGATTGAAATGCCCCCAGCTGTCTGGCAGCAAGCAATCATTTAGGCATCTTTTTCAGGTGTGGGGAAATGCTTTTCAGCTACTTCAGTGGGCAATAATGTGTATGTTCAATAATATCTTCCTATCAACCTTTTGATGAAACTTCTTGCCCTTATGACATGCAGGATTTAGCCTCTAGTTAAATTTTATAAATTTAACAAGAATGTATGTCATTTGTAGAGTTTGGATCCTTATAAAATTTTTAAATTCAATGGAAAGTATAGAGTTCTATCATGTCCCTTTAAATTGCTGCCAGGCATCAAAGGAATCAGTCTGCAGTAAGTTTCTTTCTGGGCCAATAGTTCTTTGAGTCCTTTTTTCAATGTCCAACAGTTTCTTATGTGTACGTGCCAGCAACGATGTTTCAGTTCTGGATGGTGGACAAATGGTGAGCAATTGCAGGTCAGACCTTCTTTGGCTTGGTCCTGGGCAACCTGCAGTGACACACAGCTGCTGGCTGCTAGCAAGGCAAAGAGTCTTTATCTTCTCCACCTCTGCACTGTTTCTCCTTTGTCTTGTCAGGGTGTTGCTTGGGGCCACTGCTATCTGTGGCTGGAGTAGTCTGATTAGTTTCTCTCTCAGATCTATTGTTGCAGGAATCCACATGGGCTTGGAGAAGTTTTCTGGAAATATATAAGCATATTCTCAAATAAAGGTTGATAAAGGAATCTTTTCTATAACCTAGAACTCAGGATCTTTTTAATTTTGTTCAAACAATTTTCCTTTGGCTTATTCTGACACCATGTGTGTTTTCATGGGTGTCTTGCCATCAGCATTACAAGTGAAAAAAAAATAATTTTAAAGTAAAAACTTTCTTGATATAATTTACATACAGGAAATTATTCCACTATCACCTTTTTTAAAATTTAAATAATATAAGTGGTTTATGAAAATCATAAAATGCAGTCTTAATAGTTTTTAATTCCTTGCACAGAAATATGATTGCTCTGGATTCATTGCATAATAAATAGTTTTACTATGAGATAAACTATCAGTAAGAAATTAGTTAATGCTTTAAGAATAGTTTCCTGCCCAGTACAACAAAGTTCTCCTGAATAGTCACTTATTTAAATTTGCCAATTTAAGTTCGTCTGAAATAAGGCTTATTTTTAAATTTTACTTGTCCTTGACTGTGGATAATAAATGACACAAATTTCTGCTATTAGTCTTTGAGCATTTTTACGTAAGTTCTATTTAGGGAGACAAAATGCACATTATTTACTTTTCTTTTAGAGGCCTAATATATTGATTTTAATTACATTTTTTCAGACATATGAAAGAAACCTCTATTTTATTCAAGAGTAATTTCTAAGCCACCTTTAGAAAGTTTCTTTTAAAAATCCATTTTCTTTTTTACACCAAGCAACCTACATGGCTACTGTTTGCTTATTTGTTTGTTTCTTTATGATGCTCATGAATATTGCCAGGCTGTGTCTGTGCATTAAATGACTCCCTTTTCGGTCATTGTGACTACTATTAATGATCAGGTTTAATGTATGAATAATATTTTTCATCTTACCCAGTAAATATTCGCAGAAGAGGTCTTAAAATTTTATCCTTTTTATTAAGCTTTAAAATTTACTTTTAAACAGCATTCTTTTCAGCTCATTTGCATATACAGAGCGATTATGCAGGCCTCAGTAACTTTCTCAGAGGACTTGCAGTATGCAAACATTTTTTTACTTTAGCTTTTTATATTAAAAATAGTGGCTTCTCCTATAACTGAAATTATATGAGACCTTGATCATAATTTATAAAGCTAATTTATTAAGTAATTAAAGTAGGTTTTTTTTTTTAATAGAAAAAGTATAGCAAGCAATTTTATATGTTTTGATCCATGAGGTACCAATGCTGCCCCATCCCTAGTCCATTTAAAATGCAGGCTGCTTGAGGCTTTTTGTCTTTAAAATTTCATTGCTGAATTTCACTGTTGAAAAACTTCAGCTTTACTTAAGAAATATTTAGTAACCTGTTTTGCCCTTTCTTAGAGGCCAAAACCTTCATAATTTTTAACATGTATGTATATTTATTACTTTTTATTTGATAAATCTTTCCACATGATTTCAACTACATTAAATTGGCTAAATTCAAAAATATTTTCTTTAAGAGAGAACAAACATTTGAAAACATTTCAGAGCCCATGAAATGTCCCAAAGTTTAAAGCCTTGAAACTTAATTTGGAAAGACCATCAAATATATATATTTATATATTTGGGATATATGTAAATATATATATCCCTAAGATTATATTATATGTTTTTTTAATTATTAAAAGATATCAATTAAATTTAAACTGGTTTTTATATTAAAAATTAGGTTGAGACCACAGAATTAATCCTCTTTTTTAATTAGACCAATAAACAGTATAATTTGAATTCCTAATTTTTTTCAGAAAAAATATCATACAAGAATTATTTTCTGAACTTCCAAAGTTTTAAGTTGTCAGTGATTCTGGAAGCAAGCTTATACCCGTTTAAATGCAAATTTGTTACAATCTTTCCTTAGAACAGATTTAGTTTATCTGCTTTACTTCAAAACAACCACATTTTTTCTGCTGGGGGAAGTGCGACTAGCCCAGCCCCCTCCTTCAATAAGGACCTTTATAATTAATACTAAGTATCCCCGTGCCTGAAATTTGTGAACGGGAGCGAGGCCAGATGTCCTTCAGTCCAGACTGCATCCTCGTCATTCTGGGATCCTTCTTGCAATTCTCAACCTCTGGCTCCTAACCGCTCACCTGCCTGCCTGCCTTATTGTCCCTAACTACTCTGTCTGCTGGCCTGCTTATCCCCAACTGCACCCCCCACCGGCCTTCTCACCCCCAACTGCCCTAATTGCTGGTTTGCTTGCCCCCGACTGCCCATCCCTGCCAGCCTGCTCACCACTAACTGCCCCCCTGCCAACCTGCTTGTCCCCAACTGCCCCCTCTGCCAGCCTGATCACCCTAACCACCTCTGCCTTGGCCTTACCACCATGACTTTGTCCAGCAGGAGGTCCAGAAGGTATCCCAGTCTAAGTAGCATAGATATTGTTAGCATAGATATTATTTATCTATGTTTCCACAATTTTGAGATTCTATAGCCAGTTATAATTATCTAAGGCACTTACTATGGTAAATGCTGTAAAACTTTTAAATTATGAATCAGGAGAGAAAAATCATGGTGAAAATTAGACTTTTCTTAGCACACTCGGGAGTGGGGGTCCATCTTATAGGATCACCATGTATCTCCCTTCCCTCACCTCCTGTTTGCTTTGGGAAAATTCAGTACATGATTCTGCCATGATTCTTTTCCCAATTAAATTAAAGGCATGCTTAATAGAAAAGGACAGATTTTGAATTTTTTCCTATTTCACTTTCCATAGTGATAGCTAGCTTTTAGAGTTATTCATGCCAACATTTGCCTGTCCCAATGTGTTCTTGGGTGATTTGTAAACAAAGCATTAAAGAATCTCTCGGGAGAGGGCTGACAGCTTTAATCTCTCTAGCTACCCAGCCTTTCCTCCCCAGGGGCAAAGGATCTCGCTACTTTTTAGAAATTATATAGTTTCTATACCAAATATGAATCAGGATTTCAACTTGAACAAGAAGCCACATACCATATTTTTCGGACCATAAGACGCACTTTTCCCCCCCAGAAGTGAGGGGGAAAAGTCCCTGTATCTTATGGTCCAAATATAGCCTACACATATACTGTAAAAAAAAAAAGTTTTTTTACTTGCCCGGCTCTGTGTGGTCTCTGTGTGCTTGCCTGGCTCTAAAATGGTTCTAAATGCTGCTGTTTACTTTACAGGGTTGATTACATGTGTTTATGACTGTGATGTTGGGTTTTAATGCACATAAAATATTTTAGGACACTATTTGTTTCAGAATCTTTTTTTCTTCATTTCCCTTCTCTAAAAACTGGTGTGTCTTATGGTCTGGTGCGTCTTATGGTCCGAAAAATACGGTAATTAAATATGATAGCGGCACTCTTTCTTGAGCCTGGTTTTAAAAAGTGCCTCTAGGTATTCCAATTTCTTTATAATTTTGCCTCAGAACTGAATTCTTCCCCATTATAATCTGACTTAAAACAAAAGACTTTTCTTGCCCACTCTGGTTCGTGACTTCCAGGGCTTTGTACCAGTTTTACACACAGTGAGTCTTACCACCATTACCGGTGCTGTTTTGTCTGCTCAGGTGAAATTTCTTCTCCAGACGTCCTTGTCTCAAGCGCCATTTAATGCCAGGGTGATACCCAGCATCTAAAAGATATCAGGAATCTAGAGAAGGCGCTGCAAGTAAACTAATAAAGAGACTAGAAATATAACAAATTTGTAACACATGGGGGAGTCAGAGGAGGGCTCAGCTTCAGTAACCAAGTTCTCTGAGTCTCTGGACCCCTGCTCTTTATTAAGAAAAATTGTCCTGAAACAAAGCAGATATACTCATGAAAGGTTAAGTTTTGTATACAGTAGCATCGTCAGTTAGCAACCTATCACTGGCAGTATGCCGATGTGGTTGAAAGCGGCTGATCCAAGACAAAAAAGCATCCTTGTTAAAACTGTCAATCAGCATTCCCACCCCAGGCTCAGGTTCCGTGCCCAAGCCCCACGTTGGTCATGTCCTTGCAGGTTCCAGGGAGCCGTGATGAGTACTTCCTGACTACTACCATCACCTCTGAAAGCCAATTCAGCCATCCCTTTCGTCCAAAATTTCCCATCGTTCCCCTGTGAAAATACACACAAGTGGTGCGATCTAGACCGGATAAGCTCTAAGGTGTCTTCCAGTTCTAAAAGCAGGTGATTTCAATATGGTTTTTTTCTAGCTTATTTGTGAGAACATTGTGCTGCATCATTTCTGAACTTATGGTGACACATACTGGACAGTGGATGCAAACTGCAGAGACAGGTACCACGTTAAGTCCTAGGAAACTGCAAGTTCAAAGATGAAAAAGCAACAAGGCCAATTCTTCTGGGCAGTCTCTCCTTTTCTCTTTCAAAGACAATTAAAGATTAGAAATTGCTAATTAGTCTTGTGATATTTGTTAATCCTAAATTTGAACAGCAGAAAGAAATGAGTCATCAGGACAAGGGCATCAGGAGAAACCAGTTTTCAAAACAGAATAAGACCAGGTTAGACCTAGAAATTGTAAAGGTTTTGAAAACATAAAGCTGTTCAATATAAATTATCACAAAATTGATACTAGTATTCTCTATGGTGAGTTCCATATTTTAATCAGCAAAATTTAGATCCATTCAGAAGAGCTCAAATTTTAGCTGTTCTGTTCTTTTCTCATAGGACTTGTATTTGGTTTAAAGCAGGGACAGGCAGAATTCATAATTACTTGGCTGCTGTTGTGTAATTAGAGGGGAGAATGGCCAGTGAGCATTTCATGCAATGCAATCTTGATGCTTTAATTTTTCTACCACTAGGCGGCGGTGTTACACTACCACAGAAATTACTACTAATGTTCATTAGTTTCTGGAAGTAACTTCGTGCAGGCAAGGGAATTAAAAAGAATATATAAGGAGAAATAAAACAGTATAAAAAAGTTGTTAAAGTCTTGGGTTCTGGAATCAGAATGTCTAGATCCTAAATCCTGTTTCAGCCGCATACTAACTTGGTGATCATTAACAAACTACTGAATTATTTATGGCTCAGTTTCTTCAAAACAACTACCCTAACACATTGTTGTGAGGATGAAATAAAAAGATATATGCAGAGCACACACTGAGGTTGCAGGTCCCATACCCCATCAGGGCGTGGCTGGGAGGCAACTGATCAATGTTTCTCTCTGTCTGTCTCTCATATCCATGTTCTCGCCACTCCTCTCTCTCCCTCTCTCTCTCTAATAAAAAAAAAATTAATAATTTTATTTTGAAAGCAAACAGGGGCTCCTGCTGATTGGAAGATTGGATTGAATAACCTGGACCATCTCTCTTAAACTCAGTGCATACATTTCAGCCATTTTCCTTGGACCCTACAGAAGTTGGAAAAAGACAGGAGGCAAAGAAGCTCGGTGGTAGTTGGTTTCTTTTTCTTTGCTAGGATCTAGACTCTCTAGCAGCAATTTTCATTAAACGCTAAGATCAGTGAGGTAGGGTTAAGGCTGAGGAACTGCCCCAATCTCCCCACCCCCATGCCACAGACCTCTTCACCTTTTCACCCTACCTCTACTCCATAAGACAGTGAGTAAAAGTCTTAAGTAACTTGAGCTGGAATAGGCGGCACTACAAGATTCATACTTGACAGGTGACTGTGAGTCTCTCAAAGAAGAAACTCAGCCCCACTGAGTGCCCTGGAGGGCCTCCTGCGATTTGGGGATGGGGGGACCATGAAGCTGCCTCTTGGGTGCATGATAAAGAGAACATAGGAGGGATGTTACCTTGAGAGAGGTCCTAAATGCCCCTCACCCAGGTCATTGCCACATCCCACAATGAGGGCAGACAATACCCTTAGGTCAGACTGGATTGTAAAAAGAATGATAGATGCGGGGACCCTTTGCTTGCTGATGTGAACAAACCAACCCCAAAAGACATGTTTAGGCAACTGGGAAAATGAGAAGATGGACTGCGCACGAGATACATTAAAGCTTTTGTTGTCTTTATTAAAAGGGATAATGGCCCCGTGGTTTTTGTCAAAGATAAAAGGCCTTCTTTACTGAAGAGGTCCACAGTAAAATATCCTGATTCTTGCATGAGGTTTGTTTTGTTTTTCATATTTCACCATGGGTTTCTGCTGCTCGGCTGGCTGGCTGTGGGACCCATTGTTTTCTTCTTTTGAGTAGGAGAGTCTTGATACTGTTTTCTGCCATTTCCCCTCATACTTTGATTCTTCGCTTTTAAAAGACCAGACATTTCAGAATCATTCTTATGTGGCTTTTGCTGCAGTGGCTGCCTGTGCTTTACCACTGGTCCCCAGAACCTTCTGGAAATCCCTGCCTACTGTGTTGGAATTTGGCCTCCATTTTTCCACTGTGGGCTTCGCTGGTTTTCTACGAGCTGGAGAAAATCGACTGTCAGTTTGAGGAATCATCAAATCTTCCAGAAAGCCAGCCCCTTTAAGGTCTGACAAAGGGAACAGCAATAACAAGTTTGTTTTTCTCACATTTCAACATGTTTGTTTGGGTTTTGGGATAGTTTCATTTCTATGACTTGACAATGTCTCTGTGTAGATCCAAACAGTGTTCTGAATCTCTCTTCCGGGTTTCTGGACAAAATTTGCATCTATTGGAATTCCAGGAATGATGTACACACAAGCAAGCTGGTCATTGATTTTAAGTTCCATGTGCTCTTCCTTACAACATAACATATGCTATCAAAACCAGTTTCTTAGAAGCCCACTCTAGCAGTACCATCATGAGGAGCTTCTTTCTTTCCTTTTCCAGTTTGAAATGCCCAGACTGACTTGCTAGGTACCCTTGAACCAGTAGCACATATTCTAGTGTCTTTTCAAGTATAAGTGCATCATATGTGGATACTCCCATTTTCATTTCTTCTAGTCATCCAAAACATTTTCCACAGCAAAGTAGACAACGACTTAAGACAACATTAGCAAAACCCCTAGTCCCACACTGAGTGAATTCCAGTGTGTTCAGCCTATAGAAATCCAAGTAAAAACAAAGGGCAAGTTCAACCTAAAAGTACAAAGAAATAGCATTGTGTGCTGGGAATGGGCAAAGCAAATGGGCTTCGGAGAGCTTGTTTGGAGGTCCTGGCAGGGGAGCACAGCAACTCTTACAGCCTTGAGAATCTCTTGACAGCTGGAAGAAAGAGAATAATCCTTAATGTCCAGAGTCACCATGTGGGGGTCTCAGGGCGGCAGCAGGCTTCCAGGCCCCTCCAGCAGGGTATGCTGTTAACTTTGCATAGTGATAGATGGTTCCTAGCCTTACTGTGATGATCCCATTGTAAGGTTTATAAATGTCAGATCACTATGCTGTACAACTGAACATAATATTGAATGTCAATTATACTTTAATAAAAATTATTTAAATGATAGATGAACCAATAAGTAAGCGAATTAATGGAAGTATGGATGTGTGAGTGGACTGGAGGTGGAAGAATCAGTGAGTCCTGGGATGGAAGGTTAGCCCAGAGCCCCCTGAACAAAACACTGACTTTCCTTCTTGCTGTCTCCTGCCACCACCACCATTGCGAGCCTGCTGCTTTTCCCTATGAGCCCAGGTGCCCCAATCCCCATTTTACCAGAAAGCCCGTGGAGCCACCTCTGTGTACCACAGGGGACAGTGTCACCTGGGCTGGGGCCTGTGACCACCATCCTCAACACAGTCCTCACCAGCTTCCTGCCTGTGACCAGGTGGCCCCACATGACCAACATCCAGAAAAACGTACCATGCTCTTCTCCTCATGCCTATGAGCTTCTGGTTTCTCTGTTGGATTTAGGTGTTTAATAAGCCTGGCTTACTTTCCTGGTTTAAGAAATAATAATACATTTTTAATTAAAAGTAATAAGAAGCCCCATATCTTGTATTCATGAAATAAAGCACAGATTCTAGAGTCTGAGAGTTGTGGGGATGAGTTCCCACCCAGCCATGCTCAGCTGGGGACTTTCAGCAGTGAGGTTCCCCTCTGCCTTTCCATTTCCACCAGAAAAGAGATATTACAGCCTCCTGGCCTGTTGTGAGGGTCAAGTGAGATGATGTTATTTAGTGAAGGACCAAAGAAGGTGCCTGGAATACTGTAAGTGCTTAGCAAGCGTCCTCTATTATGAACATTACTATGCTTGTTATATTATGGTCAATGTGACCTGAAATACT
Source organism: Pipistrellus hanaki (assembly GCF_964339955.1). Lineage (NCBI taxonomy): Eukaryota > Metazoa > Chordata > Mammalia > Chiroptera > Vespertilionidae > Pipistrellus > Pipistrellus hanaki. Next base: position 14,386,411 of record NC_140511.1, on the reverse strand, counting down.
TTCCCAGGTGGGCATGGTGCCAGCAGCAGAGGCTGCAGTTCCAGTTGGGCTCCCTGAGCCTACACCCTACCTTTCCCATGATGCCTTACAGACCCAGCCCTGCCCCTGTGAAAACCACCTGTACGTGATGCCGCTCAGCGCCTCCATGCTGGTGGGCAAGAGGTACCAGCACTTGTGGCCGCCCCTCTGCACATGCAGGTTCACTGTGTCCACCTCCAGTAGCTCCACTGCCTGCTGCAAGGGGTGAGAGAAAAGAACAATTACACCCCAAGTCCTCACAGCGGATTCAGACTTTACAGATTCTCCCTCCTCCTCCTGGCCCTCTCCTGCCTCACTGAAAGAATACCCTCTACCTGGACCAGTCAATGTGTGATTGGTTTTTGTTGTCGTTTCTAAGAAACCCTCTTTCACTTTGTATAATGAATATTTTTTTAAAACATTTTTTTTGTTAAAACAATCCTCTGAGGTGCAAAGACTTATAAGAGTAATAACTGTGGCTGAAACACATCCCATTTGTTATTGGCCTATGCGCATAAAAATGCATAGGGCAATCCAGAAATAAATACGGAAGGAATGCAGTTGACTCTGCAGAGGGAGAACTAAGAAATTTAAGTGGGAGAAGAATACCTTTCATCATCTAAAATTATGTGCACATCTTTTTTCTAAGTTAAATATTAGTTAACAACATAGGGAACAGTCATTTTATTTCCACGTGGCTGACAATTATGGATCAATTTCCAAAACTAGTTACATGTACAGCTGATGTATGAGCAATGTCGGGGAGCAGAGAAGTATCCAAGTATTACTTTGGTTCTCCCCAAAACTTAGCTATGAATAGCCTACTGTTGACTGGAAACCTTACTGGTAACATAAAAAGATGATTAGATTGTTTGTACATTATACACCATATTACAATAAAGTAAGCTAGAGGTAAGATTTAGTTAGAAAACCACAAGAGAATATATATACTTTTATAGCATTGTACATATTTATTTAAAAAAAAATTCATGTGTAAGTGGACTTATGTAGTTCAAACCCATGTTATTTAAGGATTAACTACACATCAAATACTAAGGAAAAGTCTCCAGATTACATATCAAAAGATTTATTCATTGTTCTTCGTATGCTTAGGCCATTACCCATCAAGGACAGACAGTATAAGTCTATGTCAGTGAAATATTTTTTTACTTTGTGTCATTATGTCACCAACTTCACTTACAGTTACTGTCAAATGTTTCTGATAATTAATTTCTTTTAAAATATATATTTTATTGATTTAGAGAGGAAGGGAGAGGGAGAGAGAAATAGAAACATCAATGGTGAGAGAGAATCATTGATCAGCTGCCTCCTGCATGGATATCAAGCCTGAACCTAGACATGTGCCCAAACCTGGAATTGAACGCTGACTTTCTGATTCATAGCTCAGTGCTGAACCACTGAGCCACGCTGGCCAGTCTTTAATTTCTTTTTGATTGAATTATTTTACAGTATGTAAAAAATTACCTAACTCCAAAGTCAAAACTAGCAAACAAAGAACATTCAGGGGAACATAGCTTCTTTCCCTGCCCACACCTCTGTAAGTAACCATTTGATTAGCTTCTGGTTTATCCTTCATTGTTCTTGATACAGAGACAAATACAAATATTTCTTCTTTTTACACAAAAAAGTGACATGATATACATACTCTTTGCACTCTCCTTTAAAAGAAAAATACTTATACGACTGAATTAGCCTCCCTTTTAACTGGATGAAATGAAAAGTGGTTGAACAATACATATTTATGTAGGAATAAGATTGGCTAACCTTGCAATGTATCTTCTGCATTCTGTCTACATACTTCTGTGAATGTAAGGCATACAGAAGGGTCTGGAAGGATACAAGGCAAACTGATGATGGCAGTGCTATTTCTAGGGAGGCAAGTGGGAATTAAGGACATTCAAAGCCAAGCTTAACATTTTCTGTAATATTTTAATATTTTATCTTACAGAGAAAGTTGATTCATATGATATTTGTGTAATTAAGATCTCAATTTCTATGCTGTTATAAAATCTAAACCATAAGTGACCTGTAGCTGAGGAACATCCAAGTTCACTGTTACTCAAGGTGGCAGGGAGGGGCAAGGGCCTGGGGCAGCTCACCTGTGTGCTGCTGCTGCAGTGGCTCTGCAGAAGGATGTCCTGGAGGCCAGAGGGCAGCTCTGGGAGGACTGAGAGACACAGAGGCCCTGCACTGAGCTCAGGAGGCTGCTGGGCCAGGAGTCAGGAAGCCGAGGTTTATCTCTGTTCCTGAAATCAGGGAGTCCCTCCCAAGGCCTCTGGTTCCTCTCTGTAAAATGAAAGGGGCAGGGGTCTCACGTTCTGCCTTCTGGAGTCTCTTCAGAGGCCATCCCAGCTTCTGGCCTCCAACTCCCATCCCTATAACCAAAAACCCCCATCTTTAACTGCTCTGTACTTGAGACTCTGGCTGACATCTTAGTTAGACTCAGGGTAACTGATTGTATGAATGGCCTGATTGTTCACTCCCTTCTCTGCATATGTGCCTTTTGCCCTATAGTATAGGGCCTATAACTTCCAGTTCCTGCCTACTCTGATGCTAGGCTTGGTCATGTGAACTTCTTTGGCCAATGGGATATCAGCCATCACCTCAGGACCAAGACTTTAAAAGAGCTTGTGTATGTCTCTCTTATGATCTGAGTGCACTATAACATAAGGAGTATGAGACATGGAACAGAGCCAAGTCACCCCAGGCATGTAAGAGAGCCCCATGAAGGTCAGCAGATGTTTTAGCTGACCTTCAGAGCAGCACTGCCCTCTGACCCAGACACTCAGGAGTAGAAGGAAAACTATGATGTTGGAAGGCATTGCACTTTGGAAGTGGATTGTTAAGCAGCATTGGTTTGGCAATTGATGGCTGACACATCACTAGTGAAGAAAACTAACTCTTGCTTTGGGCCCCTAAACTAAATGCTCTGTGAGAACAGAGATGTCTGAGTGGGTCACTGAAGTATTCCATCCCTTCCAAGACACTCCTGACAGCACCTGCCATATGACAGGCACTTTATCAGCATTTGTTGAATAAATGAAAGTCTAACACTGTGTTAGCTGCTTTATACATACTCTCCTGTTTAAGCTGCACACAAACCTCTCCTCTATACAATTATTCCCTTTTGATAGATGAGGAAACTGAGGCCCAGAAGTATGAGTGCTTGCCTGCAGCCACAGAGCTAAGAAATGGTGGTGCTGGAGTTCAATTGCAGGTCTGTCACATTCCAAAGTCATTTTCCACCCAAAACCTAGGGGTAAGACGCTGTCCAATGCCCCAGATGTCTAGTCCTCACCATTCCTACCACAGCCTGATGGAGGGAATCCCAATCCCTGAGATAGTCTTCTCATCACCTGGTGGCTGATGGTGGACTCCCAGTGCATCAGGTAGTGCAGGTGACCATCCAAGCTGGCCCCTGAGGAGCAGTTAGCTAGGATCGCTGCATGGAACCACATTAGGCCACAGTCTGTGCGTAGCAGGAATGAATCTGCTCATGGACCTGGGAGGGCAAATGCAAAGACACCCACAATGCTGGGATCCATTGGAAGAATCAGTCAGATAGAAAAGAGTTTGATTTAGTACTTTCCATCCATTGGCCCCCTCACTCTGTGCATTGGCCAAGAATCAACAGCTATCTCTACTGTATTTGGAATTCAGCTAAGTTTGATTTTTAAACCTCCTTCCTGAATAAAATCAGTTTATTTAGCCAAAAGATAAAGATAAAAATGAAAACTATTTTTGATTCTATACACCCGCATTCTTCATTTTTTGAAATGTTACATTATGTAGTAATTCCCCCCATGTACGTTAGAGAAACAACTATTTTATTTTGGCCAAAAAATGAAACCTCTGAGCTTGTCTAGATTTGGAAAACGGGTTTTTTTTTCCTTACCAAGTCACCTGATGATCCCAGATCAATACACAGAATCAGAGCCATCCACCAATGTGCAGGAGCCAGCTTGACCCAGATGCTCATCAGCTTGGCCTCCCAGGGAATGGAGGTAAAGGTGCCCAGCTGCCCGAATCACTAGGTTAATCCATTCTCCTTCAAATGTGTGCCCTTCCCAGCAGTTAAATAAGTGTTTCTCAAAGTGAATTCCACCTTCCACAAGTCATGGCAGGTACTTTTCCAACAATGGTTTCTGTGGGTAAATACATTTGAGGGAATGATTTATCTGCCTCAAACATGCTCTCAATTTCCTGAGAGTGACAAGCATATTACATAATTAAGGTTTTAATAAAAACTGTAGGTTACCAGAAAGCTGTTTAATTGTATTTCCCAAACTATTTGATTATGAAACTTTTTAAAAGCATAAACATTTTCCTTCCAGAGAATATGTATTGCAATAAGAAAACCCCAGAAATCTTTTTACTTGAACCAGTTTGAAGTCAGTTTCTGACATTTTCCAAGAGAGTTCGGACTTCTGAAGAGACCCAGCTGCAACCAAACTGAGCCAAGCTGGGATTCAGGGTCCGGCTGATTGCAAAGTCTAGGTGATGCCTCAGAGATACTCCTCCCACGGGATTCTTCTGTGCTATTTGCTAAAAGAGGAAGAGGAATAAAGCATTGTTGGAATGAAAAGGAACTGCCGAAGGAAGTGTTCTTGAAAAGCAGAGAATAGAGCAATATCTGCATATTTATCTGCAGACATACAAGAAAATCCATGGAGACTGAGGAGGAGGCATGGCTGACATCCCCCAAGTATACATGGAGGCATTAAACTCTAAAGTCACCCTCTTTGTACCCTCCAGCTGGTGAGGCTCAGCCTTACTCAAATTACATCAGTGACAGCTCCCTCATAACCTATTTAGCTATCTGCATGGTGGTGAGCTCCCTGTCACTTGAGGTATGTAAGTAGATAGCATGAGCGGGGTAGTTGGTTTGAACATGATTCTTCAGTTATCCCTGGACCAGGAGCCCATGAATTTCTCCACTATTTGGCAGCCTGGGCCCCAGACAAACCTACCCATTGAGGATCTCTGAAAAGTAGTCCAGGAAACAGTAGGTTTTGCTAGTTTAATGATGCCTATTAACATGTGGGACTCTCCAGTAGTATCAGTGCTTCTCAGCCTTAAAAGCATACACATGGTCTTGGGATCTTGTTAAATGCAGACTCTGCTTCAGTGGGTCTGGGATGAGGGACTGATAATTGCCTCAGGTTCTAATGTTTCTGGTCAACAGGGCTTAGAAGACTTCAAAAATTTCAATCCAGCCCCCACATTTGATGATGGTTTGGTTGAAGATTGGACCATCTATTGGAACAGAAGCCTAACAAGGAAAATAGGATTATATTCTGACAGGCAGGCCAGGTCAGCAGAAAACAAGACCATTCTCGTGAATGGCCTGAGTACCCTCAAAGAGACCAAAGCCCTATGTGCAAGGAAAGAGTTTTAATATTACAAAACTAGGGGCCCAGTGCACAAATTTGTGCGCCTTGAAAGGAACTGTGAGCAGTGAGACTGCAGTGGGCACAGAGGCTGCTCTCAGCCCATCCTCTGCACTCCTACCATGACCCCTGGATGTCTGTCTGCCTGCAGTTCTACTTCTGCAGCTGCCAGCTACTGTTCCCAGGAGCTGACCAGGCCGGCCCCATTCACACCTGCTGACAGCACAGAGCAGTTGGGACACCACCAAGGTGTGACCAGCTGCTGCTGTCCCCATCACTGCTCAGGAGCAGGGGGTGGTGGAGAAGCCCTGAGGTGCTCTCAGGGCAGCAGCCATCACTTGCACTGGCCAGTGGTGCTGAGTGATCTGGATGGGCACCTCGTGCTGGCAGTGGTGTGAGTGGAGGCTGCTGCCCCAATCGCCATCAGGAGCAGGGGGAGGTAAAGAAGTCCTGAGGAGTGAGCAGAGCTGGCAGCTGCTGCTTGCAACTGCTGACATCACCAAGGGATCTGAGCCAAGGCTGGATACCAGCAAAGGTCCGAGCAGCGGCTCTTGCGCTGGAAATGGGTGCGAGTGAGAGCAGTGCCAGCAGCAGGACTGTGGTGCATGGGATTAAAAAAATTTCAGTAACCACCAGAGGCTCGCCATGATAACAGCGACTGGTGCCCCTGCTCACCTTCTCCACCATTCCACTATGGCCGATGCCCACCATGTTCTGTATCTGTCACCTGTGGGCAATGCCCACCATAGAAACATCAATGTTCCACGTGAAACCCATGGTGGTCAGTGCACGTCATAGGGACCAGTTCTTTGGTAGTTCAGTCATTCATTCTATTTGGATATTAGGGTTTTATACATATAGATAAAGGTACCATATGTTAGACACATTAAAGCATCATTTTATTTGTTGTTACAATAACTATAAAAAATAAGCATTAGTGTCCCATGTGGTGGTGGAGCAAACAGAGGCATGAGTGCTTATCATAAAGTAACATTTCTGCATGTGGGGCCTGTACTTCTTGGCACCTGGTGTTTGGGGGAATGAATTGTGAGTAGAAATGACAGTTGGAACATTTAATTGTTGATGTGAGTCCCTCCAAGCTACCTTTTCCTCTATCACTGTGCTTGGGAATATTCAAGATGGTGGTGGCTCCATTTGTGGTGCTCTTTAATGTGGAGAAAGTAGAGTACCCAGGTAACCCATTATAGACACACATAATAGACATACATAATCCTCTGTTGTATAAGCTACTGAGATTTTAGGACTGTTTGTTACAGTGACCTGCCTTGTTTATCCTGACTGATACATATAAGGAAGCTGCGACAATTAGGGCTGTCACAGAGGTAATATTGAATGTAGACTTGGTTAATTCAAGAGCTCTGAGGTCAGTGCAAGGCAAGGAAGGGGTATCTCCAAATCTGTGGTGAATCTTCCATCCCCTCTATCCACAGTTCAAGCTTATCATACCTCTCATGTTTGAAGCCATTGGTTGAGCCTCTCTGGTGAACAAAATGAGCAAGTGATTTTGCTCGGAATGAAGTGCCATAGGGATGGCAGCTTGATCACAAAGACATCCATCAGGTCCTAGGGCACTGTGCTGAGCAGAAGAGGCAGAGGAAGATCCTATGTGGCTCACAGAAACCACACTCCACAGCAAGCCCCTCCCCACCAGGTCCACACAGAGACAGGAAATACCCCTGAATCTCACAGGAGGAAACAGCGGTCCCAATCACGGTCTGACTCCAGTCCTTAAGCCCACCTGATCCAATATAAGGCACCAGCAACATATGGAGCCCCTAAAAAATAGGCAGAGCTGATGACCATGAAGAGAGAAGAGAACTAAGAGAGAAAGATCAGACCTAAGAGATAGGCCCAATCCCAGACCAGGGAGCCAAGCCTCACCACGTTGCCACCCTCTTGTCCTCACAGGAGACTGACATGAAGGAATCAGAGCTCACTGGAAGCTTCTTGGGGAGGCGCATGCTCTCAAGTCCCCAGAGATTGACTCTCTGAGTGAGATAGTTTCAGGTGGTAAGACAGAGGGAGCCTGACTCATCTGCTGAGGCAGGATACCCAAGGCCAAGGAGCCAATGGAGTTCCCCAGTGATGATGACATCTGTGCTGACAATGGTCCTGAGCCACCAACAGGGTCTCCAACTGTTTGGCCACTTTCTGGAATAATGAGATAGACTTATTAGAAAGCCAGAAGCCTGTGTCCCACCCCTCACCTACTGAATTCAAACCTCCTTGTGACACAGCCCCGGACTCTACATTTCAAAATAAGTTTGATGCAGCAGCAACCTTTGAAAACCAAGAATGCATGACTTACCTAACTCCTGGACACTGGTGACTCCTGACCAACTGCTCCTGGAGCTCAGCACTTACAGTTTCCCTTAAGTGTTCTTTCTCAGCTCCATGGAAACCACAGCCTCAGCAGTGCTGCAGGACACACAGGTGCATCGCAATTTCCATAGCTAACTTCCAGCCTCTTGGCAGTTCCAGATGGGTGCAAAACATTGTTTTCTCTAGGTGAAGACTCAGTAAATATTTTCTGTAAAGCATCAGATAGGAAATGCTTTTGATTTTGTGAGCTATTTGGCTTTGTGAACTATTGTAACCACTTCACTCAGCCGTCACAGTGCAAACATAGCCATAAACAACATGTAAACTAAAGAGCATGTGTATGTTCCAGTAAAAGTTTTTGGGAACTGAAAGGGGAGTGTCATATCATTTTCACCTGTCACAAAATATTCTCTTTCAATTTTTTGTCAGTTACTTACAAATTTAAAAACCATTCTCAGCTTATGGGCCCTAGAGAATGATGCTGGAGTTGGCCTGCAGAGCATAGTTTGACAAGCCTTGTTCTAGGATGTAAGAGGGGTACATATTTGCTCCTCATGCCATGCCTATTCAAGGATGCCATGCCCCTTCATGGTGAAGCCATTGGTTGAGCCTCTCTGTGGACAAGATGAGCAAGTGATTTTGCTGGAACTGAGGTGCCATAGGGATGGCAGTTTCATCACAATGACATCTATCAGGTCCTAGGGCACTGTGGTGGGTAGAAGAGGTAGAGTTGTATACTCAGCCCATGTGCAATCAGAGCTCAGTTTCTGACAAGGTCTGCCCCATCCCATGACAGAATAGGAAGCTGCCTTTACAATGAGATTTTGGGGGTCACCAAAGTGTTACACTCCTCTTCCCTAAGCAGAAACACCAAGAAGCTGGCCAAGAAAGGCCAGCCAACTCCTGAAAACGCTCTATAAAAATGGCTGCAGAGCTTAGCAAATCTCAGGGAAGGGTTGATCAGTTGCACCCAGTTGTGGCAAGCATGCCTTTGCCCCCAGCCTCTCCCACTCTGCAGACATCACCAGAGGATGGATTCCTTCTCTACTGAACTCACAATGTTCTAATCAGTGGTTGGCAAACTGCAGCTCATGAGCCACATGTGGCTCATTGGCCCCTTGAGTGTGCTTCTTCCACAAAATACCACAGCCTGGGCAAGTCTATTTTGAGGAAGTCACACTAGAAGAAGTTTAAGTTTAAAAAATTTGGCTCTCAAAAGAAATTTCAATCATTGTATTGTTGATATTTGGCTCTGTTGACTAATGGGTTTGCTGACCACTGCTCTAAGCTAAATCCTGCAGTGGGGAGGCTGAATAGCATAAAGGCATTGATTTGTTTTCTGCCTTTATCTCCACTGAGACCAAGACTCATTGACAACAAAGCAGACTCAACTGACAACAACCCCAGGAGTGAGGGTGCCCAGACATTATTGAGGGCTGCTGTGTCAAGCCTGCTGCTGGGAGCATAGGATCTTATCTGATTTTCACACACTCACAGCCCCTGGTCAACACCAGCACACACTCACTGCCTCCAGGAACCACCCTCCAGGCAGGGTTAATGGACACCTGGAATGTGCTGCCCCAGGGATCAGGAATTAATTGAGACACAAAACAGAAGCACTAGTGAAATGGACAGTCTGAGGTGCCACTGAACTGACTGGAAGAACCAATTCCTTGGGTCTTGAAACTTCCCCTCCTTTGCCACACAGCTCCCAAGTATTGTGTGGAGTTAGTGGAAGAAAGAATGCTGATATGTACTAGGGACCATTTCAGGCATAGGACTGAATGCCTTATCACCTTTAGTGACCCTGCAAGGGATGCATTTTACCCATTTTGCAGAAGAGAAAACTGAGGCACAGAGTGATGACACAACTTAGAGAAGCCCTGCACTAAACCAGCGCTGTCCAAGCAGAACTCAATGAACCACAGGCATGATTTAAAAATGCCCAATAGCCACGCTAAAATGATAAAAAGAAACAGGTGAAACCAAACTCAACAATATATTCTCTTTAAACCCATCTATCCATAATGTTATCATTTTAACATGTAATCAATTAAAATTATCGATGACATGTTTTATTTTTTGGTACTAAGTCTTCAATGTGCGGCATGTACTGGACACTTCCAGCGCATCTCACTTTGGACCAGCCGCATTTCAAGGGCTCAGTGCCCACACATGGTTTGCCCCTGCCACACCAGACACAGGACAGTGCCATACACAGGGCAGTCGGAAAACGCCCTTCTCTGACTGCATCTTCTGATGCTGTAGAACTTGCCTTTGCCTCCTCTGTGCACAAGGGGCAGGCAAAGAATGAGGTGAGGAGACAGGGGTGAGAAGACATTGAAAGGGAGTTTAGAACCCTCCGAGGCCACATCTTCCCTCCCACAGTACCCTGCAAACTTCTTCTGTAAATAGCCAGAGAGTAACTAGTTTGGGCTTTGTGGGCCATCCAGTTGCTGTCACAACTACTCCTCTCTGCTTGAGGTCTGAAAGCAGCCAGAGACAAGATGTCAATGACTGGGTGAGGCCATGTTTCAATAAAACTTTATTGACAAAAACAGGCAGTGGGTCAAATTTGGCTGACATGAGTTTGCTGACTTCTGATTTAGGCTCTTCTCCTAAAAAGACTTCATACCTCTCACAGGTGAAAAGAATAAGCAAGAGATTGTTTGTGGTTAACCCTGTGTGGCTCCAGCCCCTGAGAAAAATGAACCAAGCATTGGATTATCATTTCCATGTAGGATGAATGTGGCCTTCAGGATGAAGGGAGTAGAGAACACCCTCCCTCACCAGATAATCTGCATGGTGTGGTGGTAAGAGGCACATTCTCTGGAGCTAGACTACCTGGGTTTAAACCCCAAATCAGCTGTGCCACCCTGGACCAGTTTCTTAACCTTCCTGGGCCTCAGTTTCCTGTTATGAACTATGCAGATGGGGATGGCAGTGGCACCTGTCTGGGAAAGCTGTGGTGAGGGTTAAATGAATTAGGACACAAAGAGCATAGAAGTGGGTGTGACACGCAGTGGCATTCAGTACATGATACCTACTATTGCACATTGAGCACTTGTCACAGGTCACATTAGATGGTTGGTGTATCTTCACACGTAGTCCTCAGAGCATGATCCAGGGTGGGTGCTGTTAACCCCGTTCTATTGATGAGCATGTGAGCCTGGAGGGTTCAGGTCGCTTGGCCCCATGGCAGCAGCAGAGCTGGAGGCAGTGATGTGAGCTTTCCTCTGAACTAGCAGATCTCAGCCGGAGACAGTCCTGCCTCCAGAGGATGTTTGGTGACATCTGGAGACACTGCTGGTTGCCACAATTTGGCAGATTTGCTGCCTGGCATCCAGTAGATGGAGACCAGGGATGCTGCTCAATATCTTACAATGTACAGGACAGCCCCCTTTACCAAGAGCTGTTGCATCTGAGAAGCCCTGTAATAAACAAACAGGCTTAGCTGTGGTTTCCTCAAATCAGACAAGGATTCCAGTGCATGGAGTTTATCTGGAAGGTGTTCTCAGGGAGCACGGGGAGGGAAGAGTAAGACGGGAAGGGGAGGCAGACAGTAAAGTGTTCATTATCACTCCTGTTACCACTATGGGCACTGGGGGCTGCATCTCCTGAGAGATAAGCAGATCACATGTTTCAGAGATTTCCCAACTGGGGGTGAGGGAGCTGGGCACATCTACTCAACTCCTGCCAGTCACTGGTAATGGCTGCTCCAGAGAGCACTGATTCCCTTATCCTGCTTCTGAACCCCTCCCCTGGGCAGAGAGATCCTAAAGGCCAGTAGAATCCCTCAGGCAAGAGATCCTGAATCTGGGAGCTGGCCCTGGGGTGTTGTGCACAGAGGAGGGGATGTAGGCACAGCCAGCGAGTATTCCACTGGTACATGCCGGACCCCAAGAGACTCACATTGACATCCCACAAATAAGGGATGTGCGCACATAGCTTGGCTTCCAGAGAGCCTAAAAGTAATGTGTTGGGGGATGAGCTCCTGTGGAGAGAACTGTCTGGGAAGGGGGCACAGGGCATCTAGTCCTCACTAATGAATCAGCTCTCTAGTGGTGCTGTATGCCATGGACAGGCTGGGTGGCCTCAGACCCTGATCCAGGGCAGGAATGCACATGGTCATGATCACGTCAGGACACTGAGACTTTTAATGCCACAGGAACATGATACTTGTCTCCCAACTGGCCATGAAGGACTATATGGGTGGAAACACACTAACCCCAGCCATGTAAGACCTTACCACAGAGCCTGCTCCACACAGTGGTCCAACTCAGCAATGGATGAGAGAGGTAGGCTCAGAGCAATTATCCCTCTGATGTATCAATGTAGCCACAGAGAGTGACATAAAATGAGGTTAAAAAGATGAACCTGTAACTTAATACTGATCTGTTTAACAGACATTCATATAGTGCCTAAAAAATGCCAGGCCTCCTTGCAAGAACTTTTCAAATATTAATCCTCTTAATCCTAACAATAGACCAGGGTAATGATGATCTTAACAGCAACAGCCTCCAGTCACTAGCATCTGTCTCAGGGCAGTCAGCAAGCAAATCAGTCAACATATTATCATATTCTGTGCTAGTACCAAGCACTTCCTTCCCCTCTGCTGCTTTGACGACCACTGATTGAGTGTCCACCTGGTGCAAGACCATATTCTATGGGCTTTATATTAAATACTTCATTATATCATTCAATGCTTATAACAATATATTGAAGTCTAATAATAGCAAAATAGCAGCTAACATTTGAGTGTTCTCTCTGTGCCAAGTACCTTAGCTAATTGAATCCTCAAAAAAGCTCTATTAAATGGGTGCTATCAACCTATCAACATTCCCACTTTACAGATAATGAAACTGAGGCACTGAGGTGTAAAGGGACTTGGCCAAGTTCAATTAGGATTTCAGAGCTCATGTCACTGCCAATACACCACAGCAGCTGCAGACCAGCCAAGAAGAGAGTGGTTACTTATTATCCCAGGGAAGAGTGGTCATTTCTCATTGGAAATAAAACTGAGACCACTGAGATACAAAATTTAGGTTCCAGGTCCCCCTGCTGGCCCCAGCATCCAGACCTCTTGTCCTCTAGTTCCAAAGTGCTGGGTCATTTTAGGGATCACGTGTACCAACAGGACAGCTTACCAAATTCAGACAGCAGCCTGGGCTAGATGAACCTGAACAGGTCATCTGCAGCCTGGTCCTCTTCCTCCTCTGAAGAAGTGTGCAGTTCTTCACGTGTGCAGTTTGGGACCTACTTTGACCTGAAAGAATATGTCTCAATGCAGGCTCCCTGGTACCCACCTGTTCCCCAACCGGCACAGCCTGAGGACCTCAGTGGGATGTACATGAGCCACAGAGGCATATAAGGGCCCATTGGCAAGAGTGACCCCTCCCCATGGCTGACACCACCCTTAGCCTCCTGGACCCTCAATAACTCACCTTCCCCCACTGACACCAAAATGGTGGGTCCAGCTGCTCTAGAGGAGCACCCTGTCCTCCTGTGAGGAGAGGAACTGCAGGAGGTGCCTTCCCCTGGCGAAGTGGAAAGATGGCCTCTGGATCCCTTCCTGGCTGACCATTACCACTGTCTCACTGCTCTCCATTGCCACTGTGACCCAGCCACAAAAGATCCAACAGGAAGTCATTATACAGCATGGTGATGGGGATCCTCCCAGACAACACAACCCCTAGGCATGCCAAGCCAGACCCGTGGACCTGCTCTGAAAGTTTGGGAAAGGTCTGGGCAGATGGTCAGGGGCAGGTTTTACCTCTCCTGGTCCCTCTCATACCACCTGTCATGGTTGTTAACTGGAAACTGTAGAACATGAGCAAAAGGATGTGATTGGTCTTCCTTCAGTCACCCATCAAAGCAAAAGAATGCTCCCAAACACCCACGGTCCTCAAGCACTCTCTACAAATCGATCTGACCTCTTTTTGCATGGAGGCTTTTAGACCTGCTCCTTCTCACGGCTGTAGTGCACTGTTACCATATGTGTTGAGCACTTGCTGTGTATGAGCATGGCACATTACAGGCGCCATGTAATTGTAGTACTCAAACATAAGACAAGTCTATTTTACAAAAGATGAAACTGTGATGTTATGTACCTTTATCCAGGGTCACACAACTGATTAGTTGCAGGGCCTAGATCTAAACTCAGGTCTACCTCATTAAATAAGCCTAATGTGTTGTGTCTTAGTGGGCCATGGGTCTCTTGCTTTCCATAGAAGGATGGCTGTCTTCTTGTGAATGGACCTTCTTTGAGATTTAAAGGAGAACTCTGATGATTAAACCCAGATCTGCAGAGTACTGATTTGGGGATGACTAAGACCTTGGTTCTAGTCCAGGCTCTGAAGATCACAGGCTGTGTGTCTTTGTGCCAAGCTGCTTCCGCACCTCTCAACTGGGATTGAGAGCACCCTTATCCCGGGGTCATCGTGATGAAGACAGAAAAGACATGTAGACCCTGGCTGGGTAGCTCAATTTGTGTCTTACTATGCCCATGTTGTATGTACAATCCTCTGTCAGGGCACATACAAGAATCAGCCAATGTCACTTGTTTGAGTTTGTATGGGTAATAAGGGGATGGAGACAGGGAGGGGATCAAGGAGGAACACCCCAGCCCTGTACTTCCCCCACCATTCTTACATTGTTTGTGACAGTGCAGGTAAACAATCACATCCAGGCAGATGGATATGGCATAGTAACAGTAGATGCTGGAAGGGAAGGGAAAGTTAGACCTTCAGGATGTCTGCCTATCTCACTGTGGGAAAGAACCCAGCAGGCCAGTGGAACACACACCCATGGGCTCCTACAACCTTCTCACCAACTCCACCTGTTTCAACATTTGTATCACAGTCTTTCCAGACTCTATCTCCCTTTCTTTGGTACAAGCACCCAATTTTAAAATCCCTTGTTGCCCCCACTCCATGCGTTTGAGGCTGACCACACCAACCTGTACCTGAGTATTCTAGGAATGGCCACCTGACTCAGGCCTGGAAAATAAGCACATTCCAAGGTTCCAGCCACAAAGACTAGTTCAGGGATGGCCCTATACAGCAGGGATGGCCCTACAAACCAATAAGATTCCATGTTAGAAATACTGGGAACGATGCTAGGAAGGTAGTGGTAAGGATGCTAGCCATCTGGAAATGAGGAGGTCATGGCAAGAAAACGCCTGCCTGAGAATGGAGCGAAAGGTCACGGAAGCAGAGCCAGGTGAGGACAGCAAGTGTCAAGGTGTTCCTCATCTGATCCAGCCATGCCTGACACCACTGCCCCAGCATGTTTTCAGTTCATGTGCGCCAATGCTTACGTCAGCTTGATTTTGGTTTTCTATCACTGGTATCTGATTCTTAGCTAACTGACTCAAATTTCAGGCCACCATGTATCCAGGGGCAGAAATTCGAATAAGCACTCAAGGGCCTTCACTTCAAAAGTCCCAACAGTGATACTTAAAGGCTTCTATGAGCCCCAGTTTCCTCCACTGAAATTGGGGATGGTAACAGTACCCACTGCATAGGGTTGCTATGAAGCTGAAATGGAATCATATATTTCAAAGGCTCATTCCCCACAATGAGATTGGCAGACATCATACATTTAAAAAGTACCTGGTTGATGGTGCCTGTGATTATTTACTTAAGACTTGTCATTTTCAAATCAAAGCCTACCGCTGTCGTGAAATAGATTGCTTTTGCCCTCAGAACACAATTGGAACATCAGCCAACAGGAACGGGGGCTTGGTGGCACCACAGGAATGCACTGATCAGGTCTCCTTCATGGAGCCTAGCTGTGAGGAGAAGAGTTGAACATCAGCTTCTGAGGCCACCCCGCTGTACGCACCACCAGGTTTGTTCCAGGACTGAGCACACAGGGTGCTAGTGCCAGCCTCTTCCTGTGGGACAGGGGACTCCTGGAATGGTCACTTTTAGCTTGGGGGCTTGCAAATGATCTGGCCAAACAGTCTAAGAACTGCACTGTATGAGACTCCTCCTGCCCAGCATAGCTGGTCTAGGGGCTCCCACTGCCTCCTCCTGGTCCTCACATTCCTCCTGCATATCCCATCCTGGCTTGTTGTCTGCTTCCTGGAAGACTCAAACTAACACAGGCTTCAAAGTCAGACAACATTCAAATCCTACTTCTGACACCTACATTGAACCAGTCCCTCCTCCTCTCTGAGCCTCAGTTTCTCCAGCTGGGAAATGAGTAAGTTGGAACATAAGCTCTCTCAAGGCTTCCTGAGCTGGCCTTATCAGAGTCCATAGAATGTCCTTGGAGGACAATCAAGTCCACAAGCCATTTTTGGAGTCACAGCCTCACTGAGACATTCCCAAGCTGAGTCTGGACAGGCCCTTCCCTTTGCTCCAACTCGGTGCCCATCACACAGGGTTGCAATTGCCTGTTTTCTCTTCGGCCACCCTGAGGGGTGCTGAATGCCTGGAGTGGGGCTGGGTTTGTTCACTTCTGCAACACGCTCAAGGAATGTTCATGTTCAGATGAATGCTAGGCCCTGGGAAGCTTGTAAACAAAGCAACTAATTAATGACCACAAACACCAGCAAGAAAGAGCGCTGCAGCCAC
Source organism: Pipistrellus hanaki (assembly GCF_964339955.1). Taxonomy (NCBI): domain Eukaryota; kingdom Metazoa; phylum Chordata; class Mammalia; order Chiroptera; family Vespertilionidae; genus Pipistrellus; species Pipistrellus hanaki. The sequence continues at coordinate 14,370,057 of NC_140511.1, read as the reverse complement.
AGTCCCTCTGGATCCGTGTAAATCTTCACCAATGGTCCCCATGTCAGAGAGTCATTTCCAGGTGCCATGCTTCCTGCTAAGGGCTTTGCAGGCATGTTCCCACTGACTCCTCCCACATGCCCTTTCAAAGGTTCCATTGACACATCCCACTTAGTAGATGAACAACCTGAAGCTTCAGGAGGTAAAATTCAATTTGCAAAGTCACTCAAATCAGATTAAGGAGCAAGAGCAATGTTGTTGTTTTTTGTTTTTTTGCATCATATTTTTTTAGCAGCTTTGTAGGGTGAAACTGCTGTGTCAGATGGTGGTGGTGTGTAATAAGATAGCAATTTTCCCATCAGCAGTGTATGAGGGTTGCAGCTGCTCCATATGTCAGGACTGAGATTTGAGTCTGACTCCAGAACCTAAATAGCCAACTCTTTGGGAATTATCTCCTCTCAAGTATTAGGAAAGCTAGTTGGGAAGTGTAAGAAAGAGAGTTGGGAAAAGAGAGAAGTCCTGAGCCACTTGGAACAGGAACCATTCCCCTTACCTTCATTGTCCCCAAAGAGATGCTGGAAAGTCTGGGTTCCTCCTTTCCACATGCTAACACCCACATTGCTGACCCCTAGCCGGTTCTCCTCCCTGAGCCCCATGTGAAACTAACAGGAAACAGGGAGCTATGGAGGCTCAGAACCCAGGACTAGGGATGTCCCAGCATTGGCCTTGACCTTGAAAGTGCAGATTCTGTTGGACGTAAATATGGAGGTTCCCACAATGTATTTGTTCACAGAGAAAAAGGTGATGCTGACACATGGAGTTCCTGATAATTTGAGGTGGGAAGGGGGAAGTTGCTTGGAAATCATTTGATCCAAAGTCTCTCCCAAAACATTAGCATCAAAATTTCCAACACAATCCTGGGATTAAGTTCAACCAACAAACAGGGGCCTTGGGCTTTGATGAATGGATTGCTGGCTGGCTTAAAAGGTGGGTGGACAGATGGACAGGAAAACAAAAGAACAAATGAATGGAAAGATGGGTGAATGGGTATAAATACAGAAACATGGGTGAAGGAATGGTGGGAAATGTAGGAACAGGTGGATATAGTAGAAATAGGAGAAGTGACTGGCTGGCTGACTGCAGATATGGACAGATGACTTTCATAGAAGGAAACATTGGCATATGGATAATTGAACTGATTGTGGAAATACTGACAGATGAATGAATAGATGAGTGAGTAGGTGAATGGATGGATGGATGATTGAGCAGCATGGAATGAAAGACAATTTCTCTATGAGATGGAGCCAGACCCCAATGGAAGATCTGGGCCCAAGATGAACTTGAACTAGCTGAAAGAGAATGTCATTCTTACCATACAGCAGGGTAGCCCAGAAGTTCTCGTGCAAGGACTCGACAGAGTCGTGGGCAGATGAGTGGACACCCATGCTGCCACTGCAATGCCTCTTCTGGAACTGGCAGTGTGAAGAGAGGTAGAGGATGAGGCCTGGTGCCACCTTCAAGGCCCCACTGCATTCCGTTCCCCAACTTTAAGGCAGGAACAAAGTCTAACTCCCCTACAGGTCCCAATGCCCACCCCCCTCACACAGAGGGCTGAGTGCTTGGTGAGTGAGTCCTGGGGCAGGTTAAGACTGTGGATGCAGTGCCTCTGAATGAGCTCATAAGCAGAGAGATCAGTCCAGAAGTGATCCTCTTTCTTCATCTTGGTGTATTCCAGTGCACAGGGCTCACTGCAGAGCAGATGGGGGCTGGCAATACTGAGCCCTGGAAAGTTCACCCTCCCATCTACCACCATATGGGCCACTCATTTCCCTGCCCCTCCCCTCCAGCCAGCTAGGATGCCTCAGGAAAGGTCAAGGAAAAGCCAACACAAGTCCCTGGGTGCAAGAGGCAGGGAACAGGTACTTTTGGATGGTTTAGAATGGAGGGAGGTGAGAGAGAAGGTGCCCCATGAGCCAAGAACAAAAAGATTTCAGATGGAGTTCAGAGCACAAAACTACTTACTTAACAAAGACATAAGCATGGGACCACCCCCAGGATCCATCAGGAGAGCTTCCTTTCCCAATATTCACTAGCAAGAGGAAACACTTGCAAGCTTGGATGGTGACCACCAGAGGGCATACTGTCCCCAACGGCCTGGTGGTTAAAAGCAGACAGATTGGTTTCAAGACCCTCTTGTCACCTGGCAACCTCTATAAGCCTCAGCTGCCCGCTCTGTAAACAGAAGATCATAATATTTCTCACAGAATGGCTGAAAGGAGGGAGGCAACAGATGTAAGGCGCTTAGTTTAGCAGGGTCCTGGGCCCGGTCTCCTGAATACATAGCTGTGATAAAAGCCTTGATGAGGTGACAGGAATAATGATCAGAAGGCTGCTGGAGCCTGGCTGGTTCCTTCTGCTTCTGCCACATCTTCCATTGCAGACAAAGTCACTCACAGGCACAGATGGCACCTACTCATCTACTGTTATTGAGAGGATGAAATGCTTTTCAGCTGTGGTTGTCCCAAAAGGCTGTATGAACAGACCTTCTTGGCCAGGAAACTAATGGAGACAATGTGGCTTGACACTCAGAAACATCCCTGGCTACTGACTCTGTAACATGATAGGTGAACCCATCAATACTACAGTGTCAGTGCTAAAAGTTTTTGAGATTTGTTTGAATTCTTCACTTCTTTCTAAGTCTTGGCAAGCCTCATGCTGTCCAGAGAGTAACAGAATTTCAGAGTTGGAAAGGACCTTGTTCTGACCACTTGAGGGAACTCAGGCTCAGAGAGAGTAAGTGACTTACTGGAGGACACACAGCAGGTGGATGCTGACAGGGACTACATGCAGCTGGTGTGGCTCTTCCCATCCTACAGCCTCGGGTGAAAGATAGAGGATCTAAAACCAGACAGACTGAATGGAAGCCTACAGTCTCTGGGAGGCCTGGATCTTAGTTTTGCCTTTGAGACCAGAAAAGCAGGAGAAAAAAAAAATAGTCATACAAAGGAAAACCCAATTGGACCAATATGCAAATAGGAAGTTTAGTTTCTCTAGGAAATAAAGAAATAGCAATTAACACAAACTTTATTGCTCCTGGAAAATGCATGAGAATTAAAATAAAACAACAAGAGTGTGAAGATTAAATTGGTAAAACACAATTTTATATATTGTTGATTGGTAAGCCAAAACTCAGTCATACTTATATCATTCTATCAATTCTACCCGTTTTCTCAATATCTATCTGTCTGTCTGCCTGTTTGTCTATCTATCTCTGTTGGGAATAAGTGCTGTCCAAAAAAAGTCTTGGATTATAGACTCCTAAGTAATCTTGAGAAGCAAGCTTAACATGACAGGGACAGCCTATGACCCTTCTCCTGATAATCATCCACCCTCTAATCACCAATACCTGGAAATTTAGCAGAGGGGCGTGAAGATCAGGTGGCTGAGGATTCAGATACCAGATGCCAAATCCAGAGCCCTGCCCTTCATGCAGATCTGGCCAGCAGCCCTAGGCAGGCAGGGCATGAAGGTTATGCAAAGGGCCCTTTTCCTCCAGTAAAGGGCAGTGAGCATCCAGGACAAAGATGGTAAACCCAGGGCAGGCAAGTCTCTCTGCCTTCCCTTGCCTGGTACAGACATGGTTAATCAATCCACACACAATTTCCCAAGAAGCCCAATCACAGCTGCAGAACATTTCACAAAATGGTACTCCTGGCAGCCAGCTGCACCAACTGAAGTTGCAACATGTTTCCATCTGAGACCAGGCTCCAGGTTGGGGGTTTGGCTGAGCAGTGAAAACTCTAGGGTTGAGGCTGGCGGGAGGCTCTTCTGTACAAACACTCAGGCTACCAGCCTCCCCCCAACACATAAAATCAGCCACCAGGAGGAGCTTGTGAAGCCACTTCTCCCCTTTATTTATTTTTTAAAAATATATTTTATTGATTTTTTTTTATTTTTTAGCAGAGAGGAAGAGAGAGGGATAGAGAGTTAGAAACATTAATGAGAGAGAATCATGGATCAGCTGCCTCCTGCACACCCTCCTATTGGGGATGTGCCCACAACCTAGGTACATGGCCTTGACTGGAATCAAATTTGCGACCTTTCAGTCCTCAGGCTGATGTTGTATCCACTGAGCCAAACCAGTTTCAGCCACTTCTTCCCTTTAGAGGTTGCCTCTATGTCAGTTTGAACTGGGTGCCATATTGGTTCTATGAAATGCTGATCTCCCTGCATTTAGTAGAGGGCTTGGCCCACAAAAGGCACTTATTCAACACTTGTTTTGGGGGCATTTACCTGATGCTAGGCTCTTCCACAGACTGGGTCCACAATGCAGATGTAGTTTCCTCTCCTCATGAAGTTCGGTCAAAAAGGGGAGACAAACAACAGTCATTAAATATTAAAGTAACATATACATAAATACTAGTAATTAAAGATGGTGATGACAACAATTGTGAAGAAAAAACAATGTGATATGGAGGAGAAATTGGGTGATGGTTGGAATTTACAATTAGCAAGAGGAAGACCTGAGTATGACAAGGAGCCGGACATGGAAGATGAGGGATGAGCACAGGCCCTGGGGTGGAAAAGAGTCTGGCGGGTGGGAAGAGCAGAAAAGAGAGCAGAGATTGCTGGGAGGCACGTGCTCCCTCCCACAGAGCACAGGGAGGGGCATGGGCTGTCTGAGGGAATACCTCAGCCTGTACCCCGTGCTCTGAACTCACATGTTCTACACCAGCTGCTCCAGGTCCTGGACTTTAAGGCTTGGACCCACAACAGGTGGGACGCTCTTGCCCACCTTTGTGAAGAGAGCCTCAATCATGTCCTGAGCAGGAAGCCAGCCAAAGTCCATGCAGAACGCAGCCCTCCACCGCCGCTGCAGGGACACAATGGTCATCAGGCCGTGTCCTGAGCATGCTCCCCAGCATCCCACTCCGTGAGAGTTTCACTCACACAGGCCTCCTGGAGAGCCAGGAGCGCCCAGAATCACAGATTTGTGACAACAGCACAGGAGCAACACAGGGAAGCACCAGGAGCCTCTTGTCTATTCACCTGAGCCTCTGACCACAGGGTTTGGACAATAGGCTCCTCCCACCCACCTTTGGGGAACGCTGAAGGGCAGAGTTAGGAGTGGGGTGCTGTGTCTCTGGGCACACAGTGTACTCCCAGGTGGCAGAGGTCAGGGCTGGAATTATACTGCCTGTTAGGAGACCAAACATGTCCCAAATGGGAAGAGAGTGGTCACAGGCTGCTTCTGGAGAAAGCTGTTGTGAGGCCAGCATTTGCCTGCCACACCTGAAGGAAGTGGAAAGCCGACCTGGAGGGAAAGGATCCATTTGATGGGCTATGGTTTTCTGCCCAACCAAATCCTGGACAGTCAATGAGGGGGCCCTGAGGGCAAGGCTCTTCTCATTGAGGCTACCACAGAGGTGGAGCCGCTGCGGGTGGAGCCAGGACCATCAACCCACCAAAGGCAGCCCTTCCTGGCAGTGGGGGTGGGCCCTTGAATGGAAGTAAGGGAGCTCTGTTTGGGCGCAGCCTGGAAGATAACACATGGGGGAGTGGGAAATGTGCCTCCTAGCACATGGGTGTTCTTACTGCAGGGCTTCTGCTCACCTTTGGGGTGTTCTGGTGACAGGGGCTGCAGGCACGCCTACTTCAGCTTCTCTCAGAGTGACTGGTGCAGGGAACCCCACTTGTTTCCACTGTAGCGCTGAGGTTTCCAGCTGTGCAGCAAACATCTGGAGTAGGGGCTCAGCTCCAAAGACCACAGGTGCCGTGAAAAACCCAAATTGCAGGGCCAGAGCCAGTGCTGTCTGACCTTGAGCAGTGAGGCCACCCAATGGCTCAGTGTTGGACACTGCACTGTGCTTCTCAGCAGCTGCAAGGCACCCTGCACAACACAGCTGATTGTCTCTTAGGCAGGAAGCTGCCTGTGGTGGGTGAGCCAGGAAGACCAGCTTCAACCAGTTTGAGTCCAGATGACAGGGAGCAGACCCCCAAAGGATCTCACCCCTCAGTATAGTCTAATGTCTGTGCTCCATGTCACAGCCAGCGGCTCCAAGACAATGACAGAAGGTGTCCACGAATGAGGAGAAAATATGTGGAATCCTGATTAGGGGGGAAATTGCCACCCCTTTCCCAGAAAGACCAGGAAGTATTTGTCCTTCTATTTGCCTGGACCACTGCTTCATTTCAAGCCTCTTGAATATACAAGATTTCAGAGTTCCAACTTGTTGGTGACAGGATGTAAGCTGACAAGGTCCTTGCATCTGAGGGGGCTAGCAGGACTGGCCACCTACCCAAACAGTTTTCCCCAACTTGTTTGGATAGCCATTATCAGTACAATGCAAGTAATTTATGTAGTGGGAGAGCAACATTTTATGTCTTGCCAGGAAGTCTGTATTTACGTACTGAAGATGTATTGGACTAAGAATCTGTCCTGCTGCTCTATCTCTCCTTTAGAGATTAAGAGGAACAAGAAATGCACTCCTCTTGACAGACCTCTTCATTAGTGCCTTGTGCAGTGAATAAACTTGCTACAGCTCCTCCATGACTTGTCCTCCGACCCAGCTCTTCTATCTTTCTTTCTTTTCTCAATTCCCACCTCCCTACCTCAGCCCGGTTCAATTTGCCAGGCAGGCCCGGGCAATTGGCACCCGAATCCAAGGACCTGAGGACTTGGGAAGCAGAGGGTGAGGAACTCCTCCAGACAAAGAGTGCACTGGTTAAGGTAAGGGAGGAGCAATTTATTGATAGTCAGGAGTAAAGCATGGGACAGAGTGAAAGTGCCCTTTAGAGGCAAATGTTAAAGTCTATGTGATCACAAAATAATGTTGTTTTTTGTTGAAAATAGAATCTTAGAGTGTATATGGAATTTAAAGTCTATAATAAGTGGAACTCCACTGCTGAAACTGCCTCTGATGCGGATCAATTCAAAGGCAGCAGAAGAGGCAGGGCTATCTGCTCTCCCACAATAAGATTACTTGCAATAAGATTACTCAATGCCTTGTTTAAAAATTATAAGAGAACTCAATGGGGAAATGCAAATGTTGGCCAAATTGGGTGTGAGTGATTACGTCAGAAAGCCAAAAAAGGAAGAAAAAAATTGAGATCTGTCTATCTTTTAAGCATGAAAAGAAATTCAGCCAGATCTGTTGCTGATGCTTCCCCTGAAGTAAGCAGGATGTGAGGGAAGGGAGAGGCATGAGGCGATCCAATATAGAAGCCCGCTCTCCTGGTATATTAAATTAAAAGTTTCCTTTCTCTCCATAAACAAAGTTTTACAAATTTAGAAATGCGTCTGGGATATCTGTACACGTGTAAAGAGAAAGCTAGTATAAGACAAAATGTGCACAAGTCTGATTTCGGATATTAGATAGGTCTTGAACTAGACTTAACTCTTTACAAAAGCTACAGAAATGAAAAACCCAGAGCTGGTTCTTTTTCCTGAGAAAAACAGAGAAAAAGTCTTCTTGAAACAAATACAAGCTAATTCCAGCAACAAGATTTGCATTTCCATAATGAAGAGTAGTTTTCAGAATGCTAGTGAACCTTATTAAAAAGTTAACTTTTAAGGCCTTCAAGAAAATAAGTACATTTGTCTCTGTCATAGAATTTATCCAAAGTAAATACTTTAAAATAATTATAATTGATTCTAGAATCTCAAAGAAATTATTAAAATATAGATAAAGAACTAATGTATTAATACTAAAGATCTAAGTAGCCCAGGTAACTGGCTACATCCTTAGTTGAGGGAGGAAAGGGTAGAGGCCCTTCCCCCAGCAGACAGTTAATATAGTGTCCTACAGTAGCCATCTTAAAGAATGTGATAATTTACAATCGAATAAACAATGCCTAGTTTCCCAGAGCAACTGGCAAATAAAAATTAAAGTTTAAATTTGCCTCATAAAAAACTTAGAGGACAGAATTGAATCTATTAATTGATTATGTCTTATATTTTTCTTAGAAATATAAAGTGTTATTAATCTAAGAACTACTAAATATATTTAACTTGCCAGCTTTAAAAGTTCTAAGTACAAATTAAATTAGGAGAAATTATAGAGTTGTGGTAATTAAATACTTAAAGCATAAAATCTTATTTTTAAGAGAAGAAAATGTTGTATTTCCTCTAATCCAGTTTAAATATATTTGATATTCTTTAAGATAATTTAGTTATACAACCTATGAAGCACATATATATATATGTTTCATCTTTCCAAGTTATTTCAAGACTAAGAGTGACTTTTAGACAGGTAACTGGCTACATCCTTTCTCAATTCCCACCTCCCTACCTCAGACCGGTTCAACTTGCCAGGCAGGCCCCTGCACCAACTCCCTCTAAGCCATTCTCTGGCCAGTGAACAGCCTGTGCCCTGACCCTCTCAGGCCTCAGGATCGCCTTCAAGAACCTCTCAGGCCAAAGACCATGCTTTGGGGTTCAAACAAAGGGCTTGGTGCTTCAGTAAGAACTCCGTTGATGGCTCAGCCATCTTGTGACCAAGCTCTGGCAGGCCCCTAACAGCAAGGTTGTTGCTTGCTGTGCCCACAGCAGACTGGGGTGCTGCTGGGGTTGGGGACCAATGGACGCACCCCTAGGGGCCACCCAGCAGGCCCTGGAGCTGGGCCCTGGGCTGGCAGGAAGTTGCCTCTGCTTGGGTGCACCTCAGGCGTTTCTCAGTGCTGGGGCCCTCAGTGCTGGGGCCCTCAGTGCTGGTCACTACGGCAGCTTCCCAGTGAGAGCGCTTTCGGGTGTACCTGCCCCAAGCTCCCCCAAATTGGGGAGTCAGGGGGCCAGAGACAGTGCTGGGGCCCCCAGTGCTATTCCTTAGGGCAGAGCCCTTGTGCTTTCGGATCTTCCTGCCCGAAGCCCCCCCAGAGCTGAGAGTAGAGGGGCCAGAGGGAGTGCTGGGGCCCTCGGTGCTGGTGTCCATGGCAGTGCCCTTGTTCTTTCGGGTCTTCCTGCCCGAAGCCCCCCCAGAGCTGGTAGTGAGTGAGTCAGAGGGAGTGCTGGGGCCTTCGGTGCTGGTCTCTATGACAGTGCCCTTGTTCTTTCTGGTTTTCCTGCCCGAAGCCCCCCCAGAGCTGGTAGTGAGGGGGCCAGAGGGAGTGCTGGGGACCTCGGTGCTGGTCTCTATGGCAGTGCCCTTGTTTCTTCTGGTCTTCCTGCCCGAAGCCCCCCCAGAGCTGGTAGTGAGGGGGCCAGAGGGAGTGCTGGGGCCCTCAGTGCTGGTCTCTATGACAGTGCCCTTGTTCTTCCTGGTCTTCCTGCCCGAAGCCCCCTCAGAGCTGGTAGTGAGGGGGCCAGAGGGAGTGCTGGGGCCCTCGGTGCTGGTCTCTATGACAGTGCCCTTGTTCTTTCTGGTCTTCCTGCCCGAAGCCCCCTCAGAGCTGGTAGTGAGGGGGCCAGAGGGAGTGCTGGGGACCTCGGTGCTGGTCTCTATGGCAGTGCCCTTGTTTCTTCTGGTCTTCCTGCCCGAAGCCCCCCCAGAGCTGGTAGTGGGGGGGCCAGAGGGAGTGCTGGGGCCCTCGGTGCTGGTCTCTATGACAGTGCCCTTGTTCTTCCTGGTCTTCCTGCCCGAAGCCCCCCCAGAGCTGGTAGTGGGGGGGCCAGAGGGAGTGCTGGGGACCTCGGTGCTGGTCTCTATGACAGTGCCCTTGTTCCTTCGGGTCTTCCTGCCCGAAGCTCCCCCAGAGCTGAGAGTGGCTGAGTCAGAGAGGACTACATTTGGGGAGGCAGCAAGGGCTGGCCTGGTGCTGGCATGGGCATTCAAGGTGGAAGTTGTGGGCAACGAGGCCCTAACAGGGGCCCGATTTCCACCATTAGAGCCAGGAGGAGCCCTGGACAGCTGAGCACAGGTAGGTGGGGTGGTGCCTATGGGCATGACCTCCTTGTCAGAGGCGGGCTGGGGAGCCAAGCCTAGGGATGTGCTGGCCTCAGTCTCACCCCAGAAAGCAGCGTAGAATCTCCGGAGCCTGGCCGCCTTCTCTTCATCCAGGTGGTTTTCTGTCACTCGGAAGCTGAGGTGCGGAGGGGATGGCAGCCTCAGAGGCTCCCCTCCCCTGTGTGGCACAAGACGCATCTTTCTCCTTCTGGGCCTGGAAGCGTCACCCGCCGGTGAGCGGTTGCTTGGGGATCCTTTCTGCCCCCTGGTGCCATCTTGGCCCTTTACCTGCTGCCTCTCCTTTCGGGGCAGCAGAACACCTGAGGGGGGAGCCTGGGGGCCTTCTTTGGTCCCTGTCTTTAAGGCCCCCAGCAGCCTGGCTTTCTGCCCCCTGGTGCCATCTTGGCCCTTTACCTGCTGCCTCCCCTTTTGGGGCAGCAGGGCAGCTGAGGGGGGAGCCTGAGGGCCTTCTTTGGTCCCTGTCTTTAAGGCCCCCAGCAGCCTGGCTTTCTGCCCCCTGGTGCCATCTTGGCCCTTTACCTGCTGCCTCTCCTTTTGGGGCAGCAGGGCAGCTGAGGGGGGAGCCTGGGGGTCTTTCTTGGTCTCTGTCTTTAAGGACCCCGGCGGCGGTCCCCTGGAGGGGCAATCGGGCTTGTGGAAAGCAGACCTCCGCTCCCTGCATGGGCAGGCGGGCAGCACCCTCCTCCCCACTGGAGGGAAGCCGCGAGTGGAGCTGTAGGAGCTGGTGATGGCATTCCTAGTGGTGCAGGAGATCAACAGGGAGGCCTGGGGTTTCCTGTGGCCGGTGTCTGCGGGCACCCGAGAGGAGATGGTTCTCCGCAGAGGCCCAGGCCTGGGGACCAGGGAACAGGCGTCCCCATGGCCCCCCACGGGCCTGAAGGCAGACCTGGCTCGCCCAGGGCCATCAGGGACCCAGAGCCAGGGAGGCCCATGCACAGCTGGCCTGGGCACAGCTAAGGGCGCTGCGGGTGCAAACGCAGGCACCCTGGGCGCAGGGCGGCGCCAGAGCCTGGCCAGGAAACCGCCCATCTGGCGCTTGGGAGAAGTCTGGAGAGAGTCAGCAAGCAACTTCAGCAGTCAAAACTGACCAAAGCCAAGAGCTAACAGTTAAGCCTGTTGCCAGGAAACACTCGGAACAGTGTCAGGGACTCGAGGAAGGAGCGCGCACGATTCTGGGGGAGGGGCGCGCGCGCAGGACACGCGGGGACCCGGGCCAGCCAAGGTGCAGGGCGGCCAGGCCTCTCCTGGGGTCTGATCTGCTGCGGGGGGGAGGGGGGGGGCGCCCTAGGTGGCCATGAGCATGTTGACAGGCAGAGGCCCCTGCTTCCTGGCAGCCCCGCAGGCCTAGGGGAGGCCACTGTGCAGCACTACAGAGAGGAAAGGTCCTATCCAGGGGAGCAGGACCCAGCTGTCCACACACAGGCGGCAGTTTTCCAGGATCAGCCTTGGGCTGCTGTCTGCAGTTCAGGTGCAAAAGGAAGCGCTTTGGTTTCTGGAAATCTTAGCTAGCGTTGGGCAGGTGTCAGAGCAGCGCATGCGCAGAGCCGAGCTCTGCTTTCCAGGAAGGACCCTTAGAGATCCTGGCCAGGTGTGGACCCCTGCAAGTGCAGAGTGGGGCCCTGCAATCCCCAAATGCTTTGCATTCTGGCCTGGCGTCCCCAGGCATGCAGAGAGGGGGCTCTGCTTTCCCAGAACACTTTGCGTTCCTGGATAGCTGTCCACGAGTGCAAGAGGAAACAAAAAAGAAAAAAAAAAAAAAAAAAAAAGCAAAACAAAAAAAAAGCATATTTTTCTGAGTGGTTGACTATTATGGATTAATATTCAAAAGTGGTAATATGTACAGCTGACCCTTGAAGAACGTGGGGGAGGGGGCCAAAACACAATATATCTTTGATTCTCCCAAAAGTTATCTAGGAGTAGCCTAATGTTGACCAAAAAATGCTTTACTGGGGTGCTGGGACATGGACTAGGCCTGCTGTCTCCTACCCCAGCTCCCGGGTTCTCAACACAAACGGATGATTAAATTATTATTATTTTAAAATATATTTTATTTATTTATTTATTTATTTATTTATTTTTTTTACAGAGAGGGATAGATAAAAACATCGATGAGAGAGAAACATGGATCAGCTGCCTCCTGCACACCCCCTAATGGGGATGTGCCCGCAACCAAGGTACATGCCCTTGAATGGAATTGAATCTGGAACCCTTCAGTCCACAAGCCGATGATCTATCCACCGAGCCAAACAGGTCAGGGCCTAAATTATTTTGTGCAAAATGTACTGTATTCTTAAAATAAGGTAAGCTAGAGGAGATAAATGTTAGTGAGAAAAATCATAAGACAAAATCAATATACTTACAATACTATACATATTTATTGAAAAAAATCCATGTATAACTGGACCTACACAGTTCAAACCCAGGGGGTGTTGTTTAAAGATGAACTATACATCAACTACTAAGGAAAAGTCTCTACATTACATCTCAAAATATTATTTGTGGTGTTTGTGCCCATCAGGACAGACCATATAAGATTTTGTCATTTAAAGTATTTTTTTTCCCTCTGTGTGGTTATGTCAGCAACTTCACTTACTCTTACTTCCAAATGTTTCTGTTTGTTTTTATTTTTTAAATAAATTGGTTTAAAGTACCTAATTCCAGAGTCAAAACCAGCAAAAAAAATTTACATTCAGGGAAAGGTAGCATCCTTTTCAGTCTCACCTCTGTTTATATTAATATTTATTCTTTTAGCACAAAAATGGACATAATATGCACACTTTTTGGACTTTGTGGGTCTTTTATATTGGGTAAGACTGAATTGACCTGCTTATAACTAAATGAAATAGGATTTTGTTGAACAATACATATTTCTGTAGTAATTTTAAGAATGGCTAACTTTCCAATGTATTTTCTACATTCTGTCTACATACTTCTGTGCATGTAAGGCACACACAGGTATCTGGAAGGATACATGGCAAACTGATGATGGAAGTGCTATTTCTAGGGAGGCAAGTCAAAGTCAAATTTAACGTTCTGCTATCAGAATAACTTCTCAGAGACATCAAAATGTGGGCGGATTATTAACAAAATGAGAAAAGAAATTTTTTTTTTATTTAGTTTTTTTTTTTTTGCCAAATTCTTGGACATTTTATTTTACTTTATTTTTTATTTATTTATTTTTTTAAAATATATTTTATTGATTTTTTTTGCCCCCTCCCTCCCTCCCACACATCCCCTCCCTCCCCAGAGTTATGTGTCCATTGGTTGTACTTATATGCATGTATAAAAGTCCTTTGGTTGATCACGGGACACGGGACAAATTGTTAAAAATTGGGACTGGGGACGTCTGGTCACCTTAGAGGTGAGAAGATCCCCCACACACACACCCACACCCACACACACACACACACACATACACACACATACTTGTCAACTTAAAACACTTTGAGGTTCCAAGTTCTCCTAGAATAAACACAAAACCTAGCAAGAATCACCAGATCTTTTGTGTCTGGCCCTGCTTATCTCTCCAGCCCATTTGTTACATGCACACACACACACACACACACACACACACACACACACTTATGGGGGTGCACCAGCAGTCTGGCCTTACCACTTACCCTGTGGCACACGCATCAGTATGTGTTGGACTGTTTTATGTTCGCAACCAGCCCTTCACCAGGACCAGAGAAACAGAACTTCCTGTCCACTGAATGCCTGGGGAGGGGACTTGAGGAGGGCGCTGACATTCATTGACTGGGCAGCTGCGGTGTGCCAGATCCCTTCTAAGCCCACTGTGGAAATAAGTGGATTTAATTCATTTTGTTCTGTCAAATCAGGTGGTAGAAAGGGTGATTAACTCCGTCTTCCAAATTAGCACCAGAGAAAGTATTGGATGAATGAGAGGCCTGGGCTCCAGGGTGTAATCACAGAAGCTAGACCCCGCAGAGACTTGGGAGGGTGGTGAGGGTGCTGAGTGTATGCAGCACTGGAGGAGGTGGGCACTGAAGAAAGACGAGCTTTTCATGCCTGCTCTTTCCTCTCCTGGCACAGCCCTGCACTCTGGTCCCCAGGCCCTCTGGGCAGAAATCAGCCCTGGCCCCACGGTCAGGGAACAGGATGGGAGGTACTCAGGGATGCAGGGGCAGGCCAGTGCACCCGGAACCCCCTCCTTATGCTCCTCATACCCCCAGACTGGGGGCTTCAGCTGGGAGTCCCTTCACCCTCCACCCCCGTCGCTTCTCTCCAGGAGCTGAGGAGACAGTGGTCCGGGCAGGTGGGCAGTGACCAGAGCTCTCCACACTGAAGCTCAACAGCCTCCAGGGCTCCCATCTCAGCTTGTGAAATACTTATTGTTAGGTCAAGGCAGGGGGGAAGCCCAGAGCCCATGCAAGCATCTGCAAGGTGGATGGTGACAAAGATGGCTGGCTAGCTGGCACCTTCCTAGGGCCTTCCTAGACCCCTGACCTGAGGCAGGAATTCCACACCTCTCATGCCCTCCGCCCTCCCCTCCCTAAACAGCTGTATAAAAGAAGTACCTATGCCACTTTTTGGCACGAACTTCCCTGGCCCACCCTCGGACCAGCGAGCTTTGCCCCAGAGCGCAGATTAAAACCTCCCCCCTTTTTAATCGCCTGGACTCTGTGTTTTGCTTCTGCGTCGCAAACCGCTCAACTCGAACCTCACACTTATTCCCAGAAAGGTGTGGGCACGGTGGTTTCCTTCTGGGGCTGCAAGAGAAAATCAGTTCAGGTCTCTCCCAGCTTCTTGTGGCAGCCAGCTAGCCTTGGTTCCTTGACTTGGAGCCCCATCCCACCCATTGCTGAATCCCAGTCACATGGCCAGTGAAACAGTCCAAATTCCCTCTCACAAAAACACCTGTCGTTGCAGGTAGGGCCCACTCCACCCAAACCGCCTCTGAACTTGATTACATCTGCAGAGGCCCTATTCCCAAACAAGGTCACAGTCACCATTTCCCATGGGCCTGGGAATCTCAACCTCAGAGTGACACCTCCATCTTGTCCCAGTTCAGATTCCTTCCTGACTTAATCAGAGACTGAGTGCTCCCCCTCCTCTGCCCTTTGTACCTTTCTCAGAGGTGGATTATGTTCTTTTCCTTAAAGAGTCCTTACCTTCCACCAACTGTATAAATCTTGGACCTATAAAATATGGGTCCATGTCCCATCTACCTCCAAAATAGCAACAATTACTATATTTTCCTGGGATTCTTAACTCACATATTTTGGATTTCCAGCCTAGCACAGTATAGTATAATAGTTGCTCAATCCTATATAATAAAAGGCTAATATGCAAATTGTCCCCTCATGTGGGAGTTTGACTGCTCGTTATGATGTGCGCTGCCCACTAGGGGGCAGTGCGAAACATGGTGGGCGTTGATGACTCAGCACTGGCAGTAAGTGGCAGTTGAGGCACTGCCAGCCCCATGGTCCCCAATGAAAGCAGGACCACAGCGGCATGGTGGAGCAGGTGAGCGGGCAGCACCAGGCCAAGGTGGGGTGCCAGGCTAGAGCTGCGGGGCTGCGAGGCTGGGGGCAAGAGCTGGGGCCCGATCTCTGCAGGACACCCTGAGGGACCCCACCCATGCATGAATTCTGTGCACTGGGCCTCTAGGAAATATATAATACACGTTTTCAGGAATTATGTCTGCAGGTCCTTCTTTCTCACTGGGCATTTATTATTATCAGTATTTATAATTTAAAGTGAGGCTGATGTCTCCCAAACAGAAGTTAATTTGGTTTTCAGAAGAGGAACTTCCTAGAATGTCATGACTGTGCTTGGTGCCTCCTGCATCAATCCCAGTTTCATCTCCTTTGCTCATGTCACAGGAAGCTGCCCTTGCCTCACTAGGATGAACAGATCGCCCCACAGACACTTAAATTTGACAAGGCCCTTCCTTGACTGTGTCGCTCAGCAGTTGAGCATGACCTATGAAGCAGGAGGTCACGGTTTGATTCCCAGTCGGGACACATACCTGGGTTGTGGGCTTGATCCCCAGTGTGGAGTGTGCAGGAGGCAGCTATCAATGATTCTCATCATTGATGTTTCTATCTCTCTCCCTCTCTGAAATCAATAAAAAAATTATATGTGTGTATGTGATTATGTGTGTATGTATGTATGTATTGACAAGGTCCTTAGTATCAGCATCTTTTTGGGGTTGAAGACAATTTAAAAAAAATTAAAGATAACATTTTAATTAAAGCAGTGAATGTTTTTGCAGTAAAACAGAAGAACGTGGAAAGAGAATAAATACCATAAGTCCACCACTTAGAATTAATAATTTGGAATACATCTTTTACCTCTATATACGTATCTATGTCTCTTTAATTTTATAAAAACTAATCATACTGTTCATATATTATTAACTTATTTTAGTATGTAACATATTTAAATAATGAAATAACTTTTAAAAGCTTTTTATAAAATTTATTGTATTATCTGATAAAATGTGCTGAGTATCTTGTTCTAGTCCACACAGACCTAGGTAATATAACGGTAATGTGTTTGCAGATGTAATATATGTATATGTACAAATATGTAATATACATGTTTGCATGTATATTAATGTAATATAAACTATGCAACTAGACGGACTTTTACTTAAAGGAGATGACTCCACTTCTCCACACAACTCTAGAGGGCACCATTCATTTAGACTGTGATGGTCAGTGAATATTTAACGAAAAAAGTTCAAAATGG
Source organism: Pipistrellus hanaki (assembly GCF_964339955.1). Taxonomy (NCBI): domain Eukaryota; kingdom Metazoa; phylum Chordata; class Mammalia; order Chiroptera; family Vespertilionidae; genus Pipistrellus; species Pipistrellus hanaki. The sequence goes on along the minus strand of NC_140511.1, from coordinate 14,353,459 downwards.
GTTTGTCGGGTCTTCTAGCCAGGCAAATTTCACAGGTAAGCGTTTGAAATGGAGAAAAGTTCAGTTAAAAGTGGTTAGTAAATAAAAACATTTTATTTATTTCTTCTAGTGAAAGACCATCGGGAAAACGCAAGTTTTGAAATGTACAGAAAAAACCCGCGTCTACTAAGTTTGTCACTTACGAGACGCCGTGGAAATTTCCATGCTAGGCGAGTTGCGGTGCCTACTGGGAGTTGTAGTGCTGCCGCCGTCTTCCTCGCAGCAGTCAGGGCCCCGCGAGACTTCATTTCCCAGTAGGCTGCGCGCCCTGGCTGCTGGCGGGACTGGCGCTGCCGCGCTGGCTGCGGAGAGTGACTTTGTGAGCGTCTGTCCCTGTCGCGGGGATGGCTTCGTTCGTGACGGAAGTTCTGGCGCACTCGGGGAGCCTGGAGAAGGAGGATCTGGGCACTCGGATCAGCCACCTGACCCGGCGGGTGGAGGAGATCAAGGTGCAGGCGGGGAAGCCGTTGGCTGGCAGACTGAAAAGGGACGCGGGATCCCTGGGGGACGGGACGGAGGAGACAGGGGCTAAGGGCGGACAGCGTGGGTGCGGCCGAGTCCGGTGTGGGGCTGGGTGGGGAGGACGAGGGGCAGGAAGGCTGGAAGGCTGTGCGTTGGGAGGACTGTGGAGGGAAACCCAGATAAAGGTTGGGGCCGAGGCGGCCTGGGTCGGCGGGGAGGGAGCGGTGATACCGGGGAGTTCGGCTGGGGAGCTACGGGGTCGGGACCCGGAGGGGGACGGAGGAGACCAGGGTCGGCGGCCGCGATGGGTCGGGGAGGAGCGTGTGGGAGGGAGAGCCGCGGAGACCGGACGCCTCTCCGGCTGGGAGCGCTCGTTTCCTGCACCCACTCTGTGCGGGTTGTTGACGGAGAGAATAGAACTGCACCATCCTCCGCACCGAAACTTTCCTTGTGGACACATATCCCCGTGTTTATCTCTTCTCCATCCCCGCGCCCTTGAGGCTGTGCCGAGTGTTGAAAACACGCGGGTGGCTCTTCTGCGGACCCTGCTGTTTGATCTTGCGATGGAGACCGACGGAAGGATGGAAGGCGCGAGCCGCACGCACTTGCCCTCGGGGCCGCCGGGGTGGCGGGGCCGGCGCGGGCCACACCTCTGCTGCCGGCCTGGGCGCACCTGGACGGAAGGCAGCAGGCGTGGCGCGTGGCGTGGTGCCAGGAAGGCACACACAGGCTTTTAAAAAGGACCCAGATATGCTTAACTAACGTTAACGATCCATGTCTCTGGCATCTCTTCTTTGCTAAGGGGTAGATTTCTTCAGCACCTTTATCTGCTGGACCGAGGACAGAGGAGGAAGCCACCCTCGCGGGGCTCCTGTCTGTGTGCCCGGGGCCCGACTCACCCATCCTCGCAGGGGTTTCTTTCCCCACTTGAACCTTCAGCCGGTTGAGAAGTGCTTTCTATACCCCAGACAGGCCCATTCCCCCCCCACCCCCCTTCCCACCAGTTCATTAATTTTGCTTATGTTGCCATTTCTCCTTCTTTTAGGTGTGTTTTGACCCATGTTTTAAGTTCCATCTCAGATGTGTTTTTCTGTGGGAGAAGGATCCCCTCAGGGGACTGGAACTCTGTCCCTGTATTGCATTTCTCTGTTCTGATTGCTTTACTTACTTACTTATTTATTTATTTACTTATTATATATTTTATTGATATTTTACAGAGAGGAAGGGAGAGGGAGAGCAAGACAGAAACAATCAGCTGCCTCCTGCACACACACCCCCTCCCCCCACTCCCCTCACTGGGGATGTGCCCACAACCAAGGTACATGCCCTTGACTGGAATTGAACTTGGGACCCTTGAGTTCGCAGGCTGACAGCTCTATCCACCAAGCCAAACCGGTTAGGGCTGTTCTGGTTGCTTTAGTGTGTACTGTATTTTCTACTAAACAGAACATATGTGTGGGCGAACATAATTTATTCTGTATCTCCCAAAGCCTTGAGTAATTCGATGCAGAAAGTATTCAAGATGTTCATTAAGTTATTTGAATGAAAAGAGACGATGGAACTCATCATCTTAGGGTTAAACTAGGCCTTACATTTTATAAGTGAGAAGCTTGAAATTCATAAATTGATTGAGATATAGATTATGGATTTAATTTTTCCATTTAATTTCTTTTCAGTTAGATGTATGCTTGAAATTGGTGGTTATCCTCTGCGCTGATAATTGTTCAACATGAGCACTTCCAGCCTTTCTTTCTCTTTTCTGGCATTTGTACATAATTCTTGGGCACTGTTGAGATTCGGTGGCCATTGTCTTTTTGCACTGCAGTAATGTTACCGGTCCTTTAACAGTGGGAGAAATGTGTTTTTCAAAGAAACCCACTGATTTGGAAGGAAAGTGAATGGGTGTGGGAACTGGCAAGAAGTCTCCAACATGGAAGACATAACATTTTTATTTTTAACATATTGCTCATCATATTGGAATGTTTCTGTCTTACAGGGTGAAGTGTGTAACATGATTAGCAAGAAGTACAGTGAATTCCTGCCTAGCATGCAAAGTGCACAGGACCTGATTACCCAAGTGGATAAGCTGTCTGATGATATTGACCTGCTGAAATCCAGAATAGAGAGTGAGGTAAGAAGAGTTTTTTATATACAGGTTTATAGGGAGACAGTTTAGCATCCTGATTCCTGAGACAATTCAGTTCTATACAACTTTTCAAGGCCTCACTTTCCTTGCTGGTAGATGGAAGTTGAATTGGATTATTTTATTTATATATTTATTTATTTATTAGTCTTTACCCAAGGATATTTTTTCTATTGACATTTAGAGAGAGAGTGGAAAGGGGAATGGGTGAGAGAAATACAGATGTGATAGAGACACATTGGTTGCCTATGGCACTCACCTCGACCAGGGGCAAGGATTGAACCTGCAACCCAGGTATGTGCCCTTGACCAGGAATCGAACCTGTGACCCTTTGGTGAGTGGCCACATGCTCTAATCACTGAGTGACACTGGCCAGGGCCAAATACTTGAATCTCTGATGGCTATCAGTCTCTTATATCTGCAGCTGGCCTTAACACATTCACACTTCAGCACAGTCTTTGTCTCTTGGCCTTCTCTGGCAGGTTGGCCTGGTTTGCCAGACAACACTCTGCTTTGTGTAGAAAGCTACTTTCCCTGGACACACAGAATACTTGCTCATCTGGTACTATGTCACTTTGGGACTAGTGCTTGCTAAAGTTCTTATCAAGAGTCTGGCAGGTTTTAAGAATGTTTACTATGTTCGCCAGAGTGATGTCATCACAATGAGAAGCAAGCTGGTCTGGAAACAGAAATATCTGCTTTGTAATTTTAAAATACATTTTCCCCTTACATTATCTCACCAATATTTTTCCTATTCAGTTTCCTCATAGGAAAAACAGGCAGTTGAAAGAAATAATCAGTTTGATGTCTTCAGCATCTATTTTTAAATTATCATTCAGGGCTCATTGGTATCCAAAATCAGGATGTTGAGGTATTCTAAAGGACCTAAGAACAACACCAAATCTCTTTTCTTTGTGATAGTTACTAAAGAATGAACATGAACAGATGTGTTTTCAAATTCTCTATAAAATTTGCATCATAAGGGGGAAAAACCATTAGTTTACCTGGAAAACTCTGTTCAATAGCTAGTATACCATTCGTTCTCATTGAATTTTTAAAAAAATATATTTTATTGATTTTTTTTACAGAGAGGAAGGGAGAGAGATAGAGTTAGAAACATCAATGAGAGAGAAGCATCAATCATCTGCTTCTGTACATCCTCTACTGGGGATATGCCTGCAACCAAGGTACATGCCCTTGACCGGAATCGAACCTGGGACCCTTTAGTTCCCAGGCTATCGCTCTATCCAGTGAGCCAAACCGGCTAGGCCTCATTGAAGTTTTAATAAAAATAAATCTGTTACTCTACAAATTTGCACAGTTCAACTAATATTTCCTATATGTATTTGTTTGATTAATGAAGTCAATATTGCAATCTTGGGCTGTACGTTCAGAAATGAAGTGTCTGGAACAGGAGCTTAAAGGGCTTTGTACCTCTTGCTGGCCAGATTATGGCTGGTGAAATTTATTTAGTTCTGGTTGTATTATTTTGAAAGATGGCTGGTCTAAATGAGAAGGTCCAGGCCTGAACACCACACCATCTGAAGAACAGTGAAAGAAGCTGAGGTGTTTGGCTTTAGTAAGAAACTTTCAAGATTTGTAGCCCTATTGTACAAGAGAAAGATTCAAATGTATGGCTAGAGAAGAGGAATTAGATTGAATAGGTAGATATTATAAAGGGGTTTATCCAGTTATTTGGTATATTTGTTTAATATCTATAAGGTGCCAGGACACTGATAGTTGCAGTACTAAAGTTTTTTATTTTAAAATGTGAATCTTATGCCTGCTATAAATGAATAAAATAACATGATACATACTAAATTGTAATAATGAAGTTAGAGAGAGGAGATGTAGTTCTGGATGGCTTTCTCCAGGGTATAGTGTCCAAACCAAAATCTGAAGTGATAGATAATTAGGCAGAAGAGTTAGGAAGAGTGTTATAGTTTGATAGAGGGGGCAGCATTGCAGAAGCATGGGAGTAATGGAGAGATGTCACTTGGGAGAGTTGCAAATATTCCATATGACTCTTTAGAGGGTTTGGTGGGAAGGGACATGAGATGAGATTAGAAAGGTCAGCAAGGATCTTGTATCGCTGTGTAGGTTAGGGGTGGGGGACCTTTTTTCTCTCAAGGGCCATTTGGATATTTATAACATCATTCACAGGCCATACAAAATTATCAACTTAAAAATTAGCCTGCTATATTTGGTCAAACATTTAATTAACTTACTCGTAATGCCTTGGTAGGAATAGACCAAATGACTTTGCGGGTCTTATACAGCCTGCAGGCCAGACATTCCCGACCCCTGCTGTAGGCAGTATGGATGTCTCAATGGGACTGTGGAAACAATGGAGGATTTTAAGCAAGGAGTGACATCAGATTTGAATTTTAGGAATCCCATTTTGCTTAGAGTTTGAAGAAAGGACACCAGGAAATTGAGAGATGGAAATGAGAAGGCAGTTAAAGTAATCAGGCAAGAAAACAGTATGATGTTTCTTCAAAAAATTAAAATTGCATCTCCCATTTGACTCAGTAATCCCACTCCTATGAATATATCCCAAGAAATCAGAAACACCAATCAAAAAGAATATATGCACCCCTATGTTCATAGCAGCACAATTTACAATAACCAAGATTTGAAAACAGCATAAGTGCCCATCAGCAGATGAGTGGATTAAAAATCTATGGTGCATCTACAATGGAATATTACACTGCTGTAAAAAAGAAAGAACTATTACCATTTGCAATAGCTTGGATGGACCTGGAGAGCATTATGCTAAGCGAAATAAGCCAGACAGAGAAAGATAAATATCAGATGACCACACTCATTTGTGGAATATAATGAACAACATAATCTGATGAACAATAATAGATCTAGAGACATAGAAACATTGAACAGACTGTTAAAACTGTTGCGGAAAAGCAGGGAGAATGGGAAGGGATGGTAAGTGATCAACCAAAGGACTTGTATGCATGCATATAAGCATAACCAATAGACACAGACAGTAGGGGGGCAGCAAAGGCAAGTGCTGTGGAGTGGGAGCTGGCAGGGAAAGGTCAGTGGGGGAAAAGGAGACATATATAATACTTTCAACAATAAAGAATTTAAATTAAAAAAAAAAAAAGCTGAGAAATGTGAAAAAAAAATATCATGCAAGACAAGCTGGTGACCTGCTCTGAAGTCAGTGGCAGTGGGGATGGAGAAAAGTGGGCCAATCCTATTGACATTTAAGAGAATAGGATCTTTTGGACTTGTTGATGTAGGGAGTGAAAGATAGAGGAGCCAAGGATAATTGGGAAACTTGATCATTGATGCCATTCATTAAAATAGAGAACCTAGGGAAGGGATAGGTTTTTGTAAGGGAAATGAGTTTAAACAAAAGGTTTCTAAGGGGTATCCAAATGGAGTTGCACAGTTGAATTGTATTAAGATAAAGAGAGCCAAAAACTGGTTTGGCTCAGTGGGTAGAGCTTCGGTCTTCAGACTCAAGGGTCCCAAGTTCGATTCAAGTCAAGGGCATGTACCTTGGTTGCAGGCATATCCCCAGTAGCGGGGTGTGCAGGAGGCAGCTAATTGATGTTTCTCTCTCATCGATGTTTCTAACTCGCTATCCCTCTCGCTTCCTCTCTGTAAAAAAATCATTAAAATATATATATATATATATATATATATATATATATATATATATATATTTAAAAAAATATATATATATATATATATATATAAAGAAAGGAAGAAAGAGAGACAGTGAGAAATCAGGGTGAGTGAACTTGAAATGCAATGGCTCAAACAAGAGACATATTTTTTATTTGTAGTAATCTAGGCTAGCAGTCTAATTCTACAACCTAGGGCCCAGTTACTCTAGTAGTCTGTGTCAGGAACTGTGGAGATCTGAAGTTTTAAACTTTTTAAAAAAATATATTTTATTGATTTTTTACAGAGAGGAAGAGAGAGAGATAGAGATTTAGAAACATCGATGAGAGAGAATCATCAATCAGCTGCCTCTTGCACACCCCCTACTGGGGATGTGCCTGCAACCAAGGTACATGCCCTTGACCGGAATCGAACCTGGGACCTTTCAGTCCACAGGCTGATGGTCTATCCACTGAGCCAAACCGGTTTCGGCAGATCTGAGGTTTTAACCATTTACAAGTCAGTATTAGTCTGCCACTGTTTCATGGATGCTATTAGAATACATGGGTCTCCTTGGGTGTGAGATGAAGATTAGTTTATTATTCACAGCAGTAGCCACGGTGTGAGCATTTTTGCAGTGTCCCAAGCCCCAGTTCCTAAAGGGCAGTGTGCAGTGGATGTATTATAGAAGAGCACTCAGTTTAGGAAACCTGGGTAGTATGCATGCCTACTTTTTGCTTTGGAGGGAAACACCATCTCTTATTTTCTAAGTTGCTTAATATAGAAACATCCTTGAAAAAATAGTCTAGAACTAAAGACTAGTTATTGCTTCATTTCCAAGATAGTGTAGAAATGTGAGAGTTCCCTAAATAATTGTTTTCCAGCAGTGTGTAGAGAAGCAGAATTGGCAGCTTTTAGTGGCTTGTTGGAAACTGAGGCACTCAGGCCCATCCCTGACCTACTGAATTAGAATCTGCACTTTAATACAGTTCACCAAGTGCTATATATATATTTTATAGTTTGAGAGCATGACTCTATGACTTTGTGGTTGTTTGCATGGTTGAAGTTGTTCTTTTCCCCATGTGCAGATTATAGCTGGAGGTTAAAGGCAAAGAGAATGCATAGAGAAGGCACACCTATTTTTTTAAGATTCAGACTTGGAAATGGTGCACTTCACTTCTGCTTATATTCCACTAGAGGCCCGGTGCACAAAATTTGTGCATGGGTAGCGTCCCTAGACCTGGTCGGTGACCAGGGTGGATCTGTGGATAGGGGCCCTCACTGGCATCCTTGGCTGGCCTGGGACCTGTGGGCTGGGGGAAGCTCCTGCATTGAGCATCTGCCCCCTGGTTGTCAGTGCACATTATAGCTACCAATCCTTCCACTGGTGGTTCCTCTGTTCAGTTGATTTGCATATTTGCTTTTATTATATAGGATTGGTAAGCTCTTAGACCCATGGTCACAGTCAATTGTGAAGGACACTAGAACATTTAATCTAGTTGGGTAGTCATGTATTGCTACTGTGGGAGAGTGGGAAAATGGATTTTAATGAACAGCTTGCACATCACTCCATCCATGTCCTTGTTTGGGTTAGGAAAATGATGTGGACTTGAGATAACAGCACTTGAAATGTGAAGTCATGGGAATGAATGAGGTTGCCCAGAGAGAGTGTATAGCATAGTGTTTCTCAACACAGACACTGTTGATACTTGGGGCTGGGTAATTTTTTGTTGTGGAAGTTATCCTGTTCATTGTAAGATGTTTAGCAATATCCCTGATCTCTACTCACTAGATGCCAGAACTCCTGTGACAAGTCAGAATGTCTCCAGTCATTGCTGGAGAGAAATAAAGAAAAAAAAGTTTATATTTTGGGAACCACTGGTTCAGAGTAGGAAGGCTAGGGAGAAAGGAATATCAATATGTATGAGTGGCCAGAGGGGGAATGAAGCTCCCAAAAGGAAATGAGAAGAAATGGCTAAAGAAAAGGGAGAAAATCAGAGATGGTGTCACAGAACTGAGGGAAGAAAAGTAACTGTACTGATAAATGTGTAGTCTAAATTGATGACACATGCTTTGGATTTAGCAATAAGGATTTGATTGGCACCAATTGTTTTGGAATAGTTTTAGGGGAATGGTGATCTAGTAGAAACTAGATTAATGTGTTATAGAGTGAATGAGAGGTGAGAAAGTAAGGACAATGAATATGGGTCACTCTTGCAAGGAACTTGTAAGTTATAGGATAGAAAGAAATAATGTAGCTGCTAAGCAATAGCATGATTGCTGCAGTGGAGGAAATTTTTTCTTAAAAATGGGAAATTTTAACATACATAAATATGATGGGAGGAACCATGCTTTAGTAGGTATTTCATGAATGAAGGGTGAAATAGTGAGAGCTAAAGATATAACAAGGAAAGAAAATAATTGATATTAAAAAGTTCCTGAAAAGGTGGGACAAAATGGGAGGTGGATTCTGACTCAACATAAGAAAATCTTTCTAAGAGCTGTCCTCCTGTAGAATGAATTGGCAATGGGGATACCGTTCTAGTAATCTAGGTGAATGAGCTCTGATGGGATAACAGCTTAAACTAAGAATAGATGGTGACCCGAGGATATTTTGTTGGTGGGGATGGGCATTCCTGAATATAAGGATTTGGACTAAGTGGACCACTTAAGGTCTCTTCCTATAACATCCCAATCTTAATTAGCATTTAAATTTCAACATGGGTTATATTCACCTAATAAGGCTTATTGATTAGGTGTGGATGCTTTATTTCTTAGATATAGTATAGCTTTAAATATACTTGTCTTTGATGTGTGAATTAGGTCCGCCGGGATCTTCACGTATCAACTGCTGAATTTACAGACTTGAAGCAACAGTTGGAAAAAGACTCAGTAGTTCTAAGTTTGCTTAAACAGCTACAAGAGGTCAGTAACTTCAAATTGAACTTTAGTGTTTTGGTGGGGAGAAAGTAATTTTTTTTTCTTGGTCTTATTAAATGTCTGTCTTCATTCTATGATATTTTTCATAATTTAAAAATAAGCAGCCAGACTTGAAATCATGGGTATATAAAATAAAATACCTAATAACTACTATCTTTTCAGTTTTCTACAGCTATTGAAGAATATAATAGTGCATTAGCAGAGAAGAAGTATGTCACTGCTGCTTTGCGTCTAGAAGAGGTATCAAATTCTTTCTCTAAAGTAGGGGTGTCGAACTCAATCAGAGAAGGGGCCAAAATCTAAAATCCAGCCTAAATCGCGGGCCGAATGGTTTACTGAACAGTCATAAACTGACAATGTCATACACTGACAGCGGAGTGCAGTGATGACAGCGCGGTGCGGGCCACATTGCAAGGCCTGGCGGGCTGGATTTGGCCCGCGGGCCTTGTGTTTGACACATGTGCTCTAAAGCATGAACAGCCCTAGTAAGTTTGGCTCAGTGGGTAGAGCGTCTGTGGACTGAAGGGTCCCAGGTTTGATTCCAGTCGGGGACACATGCCTGGGTTGCAGGCTTGGTCTTCAGTGGGGGTGTGTGCAAGAGGCAGTGGATCAGTGATTCATATTGATGTTTCTATCTCTTCTTCTCCATTCCTTTCTGAAATCAATAAAAATATATTTTTTTAAAATAATAAAAATAAAGCATGAACAATTACTACTATTTTAGTTTTTAGCCAAGTTTGTTCTATCTATTCCTTATCATATAAAAATAGAGGCCCGGTGCATGGATTTGTGTACCAGTGGGGTCCCTTGGCCTGGCCTATGGTGATAGGGCTGAAACCAGCTCTCTGACATCCCTCGAGGGGTCCTAGATTGGAAGTGGGCACAGGCCAGGCCGAGGGACCCCACTGGTCCACAGTCCCAGCCAGGGAGGGACTGCGGGAGGGCTCCAGAGCGGGTCCGGCCCATCTCTCCCAGTCCCAATAGCTGGACCCCAGCAGCAAGCTAACCTACCTGTTGGAGCACCTGCTCCCTCGTGGTCAGTGTGCATCATAGTGACTGGTCGAATGGTTGGATACTTAGCATATTAGGCTTTTTATTATATAGGATATTCTAATTGCCCTAAATCCAGATGGAATGTTTGACAATGATTCCATTTCACTTCTAGGCACAGAAATGCTTGAAGTTATTAAAATCCAGAAAATGCTTTGATTTAAAAATGTTAAAATCTCTCAGCATGGAGCTCACTGTACAGAAACAGAACATACTCTATCACCTTGGCGAAGAGTGGCAGAAACTGATTGTGTGGAAGTTCCCACCATCAAAAGGTGCTGCTGACCTCAGGTGGACTGCTTTGCTTAATCTGCCTGGACCAGTTTGGCCTCTGAATATATGCTAAATATTTTCTATTGGTATATGAGAGATATCTACCTTGCAAATCTATATTGAGTTCTCATATTAGTCCAAATGTTTGTTAGGGTGAATTCATTTGGGTCTCTAAAGCGTCTTCACTTTATTTCCTTTACATCTCTCTGTCTGTCCCTTTCAGTAGGAAGGGGCAGAGAAGAGAGAAGCTTATTGGGTGGGTGGGGTCCATGTGGTGAAGGTATGAAAGACCACACAAAGCTTCCATTGCACAGTAGGATGATCTTGTTCCCCACAAGCCCTAATCCCAACAGTCTGTCTTGGCAAGAGAGCTTAAAGAAGCTGTTCAGCTATTCTCTCTTGCTGAGGAAAGAAGACTGGGATCAGTGAGACAGGGATTTGGCTCAATTTTTCTCTGTCTTTGAGGGAAAATAGTGATAAAATCATGAGATGGGGTGCTTTGCCAGATGAAGAAATAGTATAACTCTGGCCCTGGCATTTATTTGTATAACTATTCTCAGCCCCTCTGCCCATCTCTGGATCCGAGACCCCTTCAATTCAATCCGAGACACAAAAATGAAACCTTTCAGGGTATACTATTAATAGTATGTAAAGGACATGGCATTAAACCTGATATATTTTTTCAACACTACTCTTAAAATTTAGTCTGTTTCAGGGGATACCTCACAGTCTCTTCTTGTTCCCTTTCCCATATTCACTTTGGCCTCCATACACATACACACACACACACACACACGTATTTTAGGTATCTATTTTAAAGGAAAGAATCTGGAAATTTTTAGATTCTATTTCTAAGCAAACTGTAAAATTACGAAAAGATAGCATGTTTTTTTTTTTTTTTTTTTTTTTTAACAATTGTTTGAAACAGTAACAAAGAACAAAAAAGAGGTCTTACGTGAAAGTAGGGTCTCACTTTCATTCCTTGCCTTCATTTAGTCATTCAGTACATATTTAACAGCATATATTGTAGGCGCATCATCTGTTTTTGCACTTAGTTTGATTATTTGAACATACTAAAAATGCAATTTTCTGTTTTAAAATGATGCCAAGGACATATATGTAATAACATTTGGTTGCATTGGAAGTGTATTGTAGTACAACTACATATTTAGGACCTGTGTAGAGAATGGGCCCTGAGGAATAGAAGTAGGAATATCTTGCATTGCTGAGACAGCTGATATTTTTTCCCTTTTTCTTAGATACCAGCAACTTGGAATCTTGCTTACAAACAGAACTTTACTTATGCACTGAACAATCTCAAAATGAAGAGAAGCCCCCTATGCCACCAACCAGTTCTGTCCTCTTGGCATTTTCTATTCTTGGAGAGCTATATATCAAGCTTAAATCATTTGGTAAGGGACACTGCTTTGTTCCATTTACATGAACTCTCAGGTCCAGTATTAAAAGAATGACAGAAAATATAAAATACTAGAGGCCTGATACACAGAAATTTGTGCACTTGGGGGTGACGGGGGAGGTCCCAGAGCCTAGCCTGTGCCCTCTTGTAGTCCAGGACCTCTCTGGGGATGTCCACTTATGAGGGACAGGCCTAAGCTGGCAGTCAGACATCCCTCTGGCAGCCCGGGAGCCCTCTGGGGATGTCCGACTGATGGCTTAGGCAAGGCGTCAGTTGGACATTCTTAGTGCTGCCACAGAGGCAGGAGAGGCTCCTGCCACCACTGCTGCAGTTGCCAGCCATGAGCCCGGCTTCTGGCTGAGTGGCGTTTCCCCCTGTGGGAGCGCATTGACCACCAGTGGGCAGCTCCTGCATTCTCCTGCATTGAGTATCTGTCCCCTGGTGGTCAGTGCACATCATAGCAACCAGTTGTTTTTGGTTTTTCCGCCATTAGGGTCAATTTGCATATTACACGTTTATTATATAGGATTCTCTGGATGACATTGATGATATATCGTAGGGTTTGGCCTCATGATTTATCAGATGGAATTGTCATAAGTATTAGCCTTTTTCTTAAGGGCTATGTTACTTTTCTTTGTTTTTTTAAACTAGCTGCTGCTGTTTATCTTTTTTTTTTAATAACTTAAATAAAAATCTGTAGATAATCTGGGAAACTTCAGTGGGAAAACCTTCAGTGCATAATGTATGGTGTGTAATGTCATTTTTTTTTTTTACTGTTAAACTCATATTTTTTTTTACACACTTTTATATAAAAGTTTATTCTAGTGATTTTTCATGAGTGTTCATATAATTTTTCAGGGCAGATGCTGCTGAAGTACATCCTTAGGCCTCTGATATCTTGCCCCTCCCTTTCTGCTGTGGTAGAGAGCCAGCCTAACCTCATCATCATACGTTTTGAATCTGTGATGACTGACTTGGAGCATCCGTCACCATCTGAAGTTTTTGCAAAGGTCAGACTGGTACTGGAAGTGCTGCAGAAACATCTTCTAGGTATGTATCTCCAAGGGTTTTTTTATATTTTGGAAAAGTCATTATGGTTTTTTAAAGTAAATACTATTTCAAAATAGATAAAATAACCACAATCTGAGTAGAAGATTAGAGGTGAGGATATGCCATGGAAAAAAAGTAGTTACCTTCTTATTTCTTGTTCTACTTTGTATTTCTTCTCTGCCCTATATTGACAGGTAAGGTTATCATTGTTACCCCAGATTCTATGTTTGTAATGCTTAGTTGAATTCTAGGATGCCCTTGACTTCTAGTAACTTCATATTTTGGAACTCTTGCTCTTATTATAGGAGAAACAGAAATGAACCAAGTGCTGGATTACATATTTTGGTGGGAAAGTCCTTTCATGTGACATAAACAAACTAGGGTTAATGTAGGAAATGAATGACATCCAACAGAAACTATTGTTTAGGTCTTTATATATTCACATATGAAATAGCCAGTTTCTGTATTGCTTAAATCATTTTTTGGTTGTCATACTAATAAAAGTAAAGTTTCTTCTGGTGTTTTAATATTTTTTGTGTTGGTTTGTTTTTTGTTTAGTCAGTTTGACATACCTTTTTTTTTCTTTTCTCAGTTGTCTTATTGAATGTTTAAATCAAGCATTCTTGCTGTGGAGAGACTAAAACAGAAATTCTACTATAGTTTATATGTCTTCTTGGCAGTCATATACTAGTACATAGGGAATAAATATGCAAGGAATTCTTTCTAATTTTGATAGTAGATAATAAAAAAATCTCAAGGCTTGTATAAATTAGCAAAATCCCAGGTAGTTTTCTTGTTCCTTCATTTAGGGAGATAATAAATACACGTTTATTTTTATTAGATATAAGCAGTGTTTTAAACAAAATATCCAAGGATTGAAAGAAACCAGAATCCGAATATCTCCTCTATAACACTTCCATCAATTGACCATAAAACCAAACTGAGCACCTTTAGTGAGAGGATCATTTTCTCTTGAGGCATTGTATTTTACTTTTGGGCAACTCTGAAGTTTTTTATTTTTCTAAAAATCTTATCTCCTTTCTATATTAAATACTATTATCCCAAACACCCATATTTCACATTAAATCTTTAGGGTAGTGGTTTAAAAAAATGTATTTGAAATACACTGCCTTGTAATGTCTGCTTTATTGATGCTGTTTCTATTATATGGAGCTACATAGAACAAGTCTAATTTCTATTACACATGATGGACTTTAAAATTCTTTATAGGAGCTGTTATTCCCCTACATTTTATCACCCCTATAAACATCCTTAGGGTTTGTTTGTTTGTTTGTTTGTTTGTTGAATGACATAGTCTTAAGTTTCCTTTCCTCTTTATTGATAATGTAAATATATTCCATTTCTTCTATAGTCCTCTTACTAAGGTATAGTGTTCAAAACAGAATGAGTATTTTAGGTGTAGTCTGAACCAATTCAGAATACTGTGGGAGCATTTATGCTCTCCTCAGTTCCATGGTTCTTACAGTATAGCCAAAGACTGCTATTGCACAGTTAACTCATTGAGCTTAAAGTAAATGTAAGTCATATGTCATACTCAATGTAAATTGCTACTTTTTTTATCTATCACTTGCACTTGATTTTTTAAAAATTCACCTTAATCTTTGTTAAATTTTTCTTGATACAATTTTATAGTGTTTACTATTCCTTCTTTATCTGAGTGCATAATTGTTAGTCATGTTTTCTTATAGTTCGAGGCCCAGTGCATGAAATTTGTGCACATGTGTTTTTGTGTGGTTTTTTTTTTTTTTTTTTTTTTTTGTGTGTGTGTGTGTGTGTATGTGTATGTGTATGTGTGTGTGTGTGTCCCTCAGCCCAGCCAGCACTCCCTCCAATCTGGGACCCCTCAAGGGATGTCTGACTGCCCATTCAGACCTGATCCCATTGGACATCCCTCTCACAATTCAGGACTGTAGGCTCTCAACTGTTCGCCTCCTGCCTATCTGATTGCCCCTATCCCCTTCTGCCTGCCAGCCTGATCACCCCCTAACCACTCCCCTGCCAGCCTAATCGATACCTAACTGCTCCCCTGCTAGCCCAATTGCCCCTAATTGCCCTCCCCTGCATGCCTGGTCACCCTCAACTGCCCTCCCTGCAGGCCTGGTCACTCCTCACTGTCCTCCCCTGCATGCCTGGTCACCCCCAACTGCCCTTCACTGCAGGCCTGGTCCCTCTTCAGCTGCTGTACCCTGCAGCCCTGATTGCCCCCAACTGCCCTTCTTGCAGGCCAGGTCGCTCCCAACTGCACTCCCATGCACGCCTGATCACTCACAACTGCCCACCCCTGCCGGCTATCTTGTGGTGCCATCTTGTGTCCATATGGGTCAGTCTTCTTTAATCACTTGGGGGCGGCCATCTTGTGTGTTGGAGTGATGGTCAATTTACATATTACCTCTTTATTAGATAGTATCTAAGTCAGTAATGATACTGTTGCCTGAAATACGGCCAGAGCGGGTGGGTGTTCTGAGGAATTTCAGTAGAAACCACTTGACAGTTTGACCCTTTTTCATTAAATTAATTAGTATTTAACCTGTTGTTTTGCTTTTATTTTTTATTGAATTCAGAGAGGAAGGTAGAGGGAGAGAGAGATAGAAACATCAGTGATGAGAGAATCATTGATTAACTGCTTCCTGCACACCCCCTCCTGGGGATTGAGCCTGCAATCCAGGCATGTGCCTTTGATCAAAATTGAACTTAGGAGGCTGGTGCTCCATCTACTGAGCTAAATCGGCTAAGACTTGTTTTTTTATTTGTAACTTTTCTTAGTACCTAGGATATTCAGAGCAGAAGACAACTTAGTATTGGCAGGTGCTTTTCAAATATCATTATGCATTTTAGGCTTTAGTTTCTCTTTTACCATTCATTTTTTCCCTTCTGGCTCAGAGACCATCAAATCGTATTTAGACTTCTTATTTCTTTTTGGAATCCTCTACTTTCTTTGGGGTTTTACTTATTCTGAAACTTCATAAAGCCTTTCTTTTATATTTGAATATTTTTTTTTTCTTTCATATTTTCTTTATTATTAAGCATGATTATACCAACAACAAAGAAGCTTTTAAAAGAAGAGAATGAAAATTCTTTTGGATAGAATTTGGCAAATGGGTGTTTATATCCTTTAAAGTAGGATTTCAACTTCTAGGATTAGGCCCTAAAGAAATAATCAGTCCAAATCAAATGTGTGTGTGTGTGTGTGTGTGTGTGTGTGCGCGCGCGCGCTCGTGCATGCACGCGCCCACACGCACCCGTGTACATGTACATGTATATGTGTACGTGCATACATATTTTGAAATTAATATTAATATATATTTTTGTATGAGTTTGAGGGAGGAAGAATATCAACCAAATTTAAAATGTGTCACAGACAAGAAGAGAAAACAGATAAGTTGTGGATATGGAGAGGGTAAATTTGGGGTTTTCTTTATAAACCTTAGTACTGTTAGTTTTGTGACAGCAAGCATAGTTTGCTCTTATCATGATTTTCTATAAACTATAAATTACTAAAATGTATGAAGAAGCAGAAACTCAGAGTATACAAGTAATTATAGAAGAAATTTGAAAGTTTGTTAAAGACTTAGCACTAAAAAGGTCACCATTAGGCACCAAAGATTTATGGCTAAATTTTGTGTGTTCTTCAAATTACAGATAATCCCTTTTTAAATTAAGCTCTTTGGTCAATAGAAAAAGAGGAGAAGTGCCCTAATAATTTTTAAAAAACCAGCCTAGCCTAGCTGGCATGGCTCAGTGGTTAAGTGTTGACCTATGTACTAGGAGGACACTGTTAGTTTCCCGGTCTGGGCATATGCCCAGGTTGCAGGTTTGATCCCCAGTGTGGGGCGTGCAGGAGGCAGCCGATCAATGATTCTCATCATTGATGTTTCTGTCTCTCTCCCTCTCCCTTTCTCTCTGAAATCAATAAGTATATATTTTTAAAAAACAGCATAAATTTAATACCAAAATGTAATAAGGGTTGCTTACTCACAGATAAAAAAATATGGAATGATTTTACTTTTGATTTGTAAATGCAAACATTAAGAAAAATTAAATAGTGCCTTTAAAAAGGACACATTCTGACCAAGGGTTTATTTTAGGAGTGCAAAAGATGGTTCAGCATAAGAAAGCTACCAAGCAGTTCATTATGTCAACATGTCATTGCATCATTAGATATGGAAAATATGCCAACATTTAGTGCAATTTTCCAATAAAAAACTAAGCAAAATAGGAATATCATCATATTTAATAGTTCGGTGAATGTTTATGATATGATCCTAAGGCTGGGGAAAGGTACAAAATGGTTTATATAGTGTGAGCCAAACTTTCTTCTCTGGTATGTTTGCATATATCCATTTAACAGATATTTATAGAGGAAGGCGATGTACTAGCTGCTTATATTACTTGGTAAAAGCATTTAGGTGCTGCGGTCTAAGTCAGCATTGTCTAATAGAAGTAAAATGCAAGCTACATAATGTAATTTAAAATTTCTAGTGGCCACATAAAAAAGTTAAATGAAACGTAAACTTCCAATTTAATAATATATTTTATTTATCCCAATATATCCAAAATATCATTTAAATATATAATCAATATAAAAATTATTAATAAGTGATTTTACATTTTTATATGAACTTTTCCAACTCTGGTGAGTTTTTTATACTTTAAGTGCATTTCAATTTGGATGTAAATTTTCCCTAGAAATACTTGGTCTGTATTTAGATTCATAAAATTTACAGTGGAAAAAGTAAGTTCCATGTCTAAGTTGTTCCAAACATAGTGAAAATTTAGTTGAAAAGGTAGGTTCTCTGCCGAAACTGGTTTGGCTAAGTGGATAGAGCGTCGGCCTGCGGACTGAAAGGTCCCAGGTTCGATTGCGGTCAAGGGCATGCACCTGGGTTGCGGGCACATTTCTGGTCGGTTTTTTCCTCATTGATATTTCTAACTCTCTATCCCTCTCTCTTCCTCTCTGTAAGAAAATCAATAAAATATATTTTTAAAAATAAAAATAAAAAGTAGGTTCTATAGCAAAGTTGTTCCAGGTATACGAAAAAATTTCCAATAGCTGTGTTGACTACCAAAATAATCATTTTTCTATAATATATATATATATTTTTTTTAGTTTACCCCTTTTAAATGAATTGTTTTGACTTTAAAGCAAAAGCATATTAGTTTTAAAACTGTGGCTGAGTTAAGGAAATTCACTAATTCATGTACCAATTTACTATTCTTAACATAGAATTCAAAGTAGTTTTGCATAAAATTTTACAAAGTTCTAAATTTATCAATATCAGAAAAGCATTCTTTAAGTTCTTTTGGTATTTTTTTTTTAAAATGCTGGAGAGTGCATTTTTTAAAAGAAATATATTTTATTGATATTTTACAGAGAGGAAGGGAGAGGGAGAGAGAGCTAGAAATGTCAATTAGAGAGAAACATCGACCAGCTGCCTCTTGCACACCCCCTACCGGGGATGTGCCCGCAACCAACGTACATGCCCTTGACCGGAATCGAACCCGGGACCTTTCAGTCCGCAGACCGACGCTCTACCACTGAGCCAAACCTGTTTCGGCTCTTTTGGTATTTTTAACAACCAGTTTACAATTAAAATCTTATGCATTTTGAATTTTGTTAGAAAAATTATAATATTATTATTGATATGTACTGTGAAAAGGTTTAATTTCAATATCAATTCTTTTTTTATTTTTTATTTTTTTAAATAAATCTTTATTATTCAGATTATTACAAATGTGTTCCTCTCCCCCCCGCCCCCAATTGTTCCCCTCCACCAGGTTCCCACTCCACCCTCTGTCCTTTCCCCATCCCCCATTGTCCTCATCCATAGGTGCACTGTTTTTGTTCAGTCTCTTCCCGCACCCCCACTCCCCTTTTCCCCGAGAATCATCAGTCCACTCCCTCTGATTCTATTATATTCACCAGTTAATATTGTTCATCAGATTTTTTAATTCCCTTGGTTTTTAGATTCACTTGTTGATAGTTACGTATTTGTTGTTCATAATTTTTATCTTTATCTTCTTCCTCTTCCTTAATAACTCCCTTCAGCAATTCATATAATTCTGGTTTGGCGGTGATGAACTCTTTTAGTTTTTTTTTTATTTGTGAAGCTCTTTATCTGGCCTTCGATTCTGAGTGATAGCTTTGCTGGGTAGAGTATTTTTGGCTGTAGGTTCTTACTAGTCATCACCTTGAATATTTCTTGCCATTCCCGTCTGGCCTGCATGGTTTCTGTTGAGAAATCAGCTGACAATCGTATGGGTGCTCCTTTATAGGTAACTACCTTCTTTGCTCTTGCTGCTTTTAATATTCTCTCTTTGTCTTTTGCTCTTGGAATTTTAATTATGATGTGTCTTGGTGTGGTCATCCTTAAATTCCTTTTGTTTGGGATTCTGCGGGCTTCCTGGACTTGTAAGTCTATGTCTTTCCCCAGGTGGGGGAAGTTTTCTGTCACTATTTCTTCCAGTACTCTTTCGATATCTTGCTCTCTCTCTTCTTCTGGGATCCCCATAATTCTGATGTTGGTTCCCTTGAAGTTGTCCCAGAGGTTTCTTACACTATCTTCAACTTTCTGGATTCTCTTATCTTCTTGCTTCTGTGGAGGAGTGTCCTCTGGCTCTTTATGTTCTAAATCTTTGTCTTGATTCTTGCGATCTTCAATTCTGTTTTTAGGACTTTGTGTAGTATTTTTTTATTTCAGACAATGTTTTCTTCATTTCTAGTTGATCCCTTATTATTTCTAGTTGCTCCCTTTTCATATCCTCATAGGTCTCATTTATTTTATTGGCCTTTATTTATTTATTTATTTATTTTATTATTATTATTTTTAAATATATTTTATTGATTTTTTTACAGAGAGGAAGGGAGAGAGATAGAGAGCTAGAAACGTCGATGAGAGAGAAACATCGACCAGCTGCCTCTTGCACACCCCCTACTGGGGATGTGCCCACAACCAACATACATGCCCTTGATCGGAATCGAACCTGGGACCTTTCAGTCTGCAGACCGACGCTCTACCGCTGAGCCAAACCGGTTTCGGCTATTGGCCTTTTTTTTAGGATATTCTTGAATAACCTTATAACTGTAGTTTGGAACTCAATGTCCAATCTTTTCTTTTCCTCCATCTCCTTCCATTCTGTCCTGCCACTTGTCTGCATTTTAGTTGTTTCCCTGATTTGATGGAATAGTTTTGTGTGCTAGGTGTTCTGGTAGAGCCCAGTAGCACAGCCTTCCCAGTTACCTGTGGTGGATAGTCTTGGTGTAGCCCTTTGTGGGCTGTGTGTGCAGTCTTGTTGGTAAGCCTTGCTTATTGTTGGTATCACTGGGAAGCGTTGATCTCCAAGCCAATGGCTGTGAGTATCAGCAGTGTCTCAGCTAGGAGGGCTTCTGTACTCCGCTTGGATGGGGTGGGGTCTTGGGGTGGTGCAGTCAATCTTTGGTTCCCTGTCAGTCTCGCCTTAGAAAAGTCCTATTCGCGGTGAGTTTCGGAAGATTGGTTGCAGGCGTGGGCACCTCTTTGGTAAAGGCGCAGACAAACTTTGGATTCCGGCCAGTCCCTCCTTAGAGAAAGCCAGCGACTGGGAGAGCTTCTGTGCTCAGCTTGGATGGGGCGGAGTCTCAGGTTGGTGCAGACAAGCTTTGTTTTCCCTTTGGCTCCTCCCCAAGTTCCGAAGGAATGGCCTCTGGCTTCACCCACCTCTGAGAGATATCTGCCCACTGCCTGACAGTCTGGCCTCTCTCTGACTGGGGCAATCTATCAGAGCAATAGGGTGATTCTGTTTTCCTCTTGAACAAGAAAGCCAGCCAAGTGTTAGCTGTCTGCCCTCTGCACGCGTGCCAGGAGTAAGCTAGTAGCGAACTCAACCTGGCCCGCCCTCTCCGTGCTCCGGGAGTCCGCCTGCAGCAATCTTGGTCCGGCCCTCCCTCTCTGCTCGCTGGGATTAAGCCAGCGCCTTTTCGCGCGCACAGTTCTCCATACCTTCACAGTTTCTGAGGTTCAGCGTGCCTTCTTTCTCCTTCCCAGATGGCAGAGCCTCCTCTCAGCTAGCCGTCCTGTGCTTCAGGGCAATGCCTCCCCTGTTTTCCAGTTCTAAATTCAAATTTGTTGTGGTAGGCTGCATTCGGGTGTCTACCCTATGCCGCCATCTTGGTTTCTTCTCAATATCAATTCTTATGAGGTCACAAAGTTCTTTCCATGGAACTTTATATTTAATTTGTTCATATGCAGTGTGATCTAAATGGAAAATATTGCCATTTTTTATCTCTGATTATTGAATATTTGGCCAGCATTTTGTTCCAAGAAAATCTTGAAGATAAGTATTAATAGAAAAGTCTATTCTAAATATAATTCCCTCAAAATGTGTTGGGAAAAAACCATCATACAAAGTATACTATAGAAAAGGTATTGAAGTATTATGTTTACTAGACTAGATATGCAATAATGTAATGTGTTTATTGGTATTTTACTTAGGATAAAAACTCATTTCCTTTGCAGAGATGAAAAAAAAGTATTTACTATTAAAAAATAGGGATTTCATTCTGAATTAGTTTCAACTTTATATGTAGAATTTCTGAGTACTTTTCATAGAGTCAGATCAGTACATTAGCAGTAGATGATTATAATGTAGATGGCTTAATACCTTATTGTTATAAAATACAGGCAGTAATACAGTGCAGATGGTTCATTTGAGCAGTGAAAGATAAAATGATTGTATGTCATGTTTTTCCCCCATGCAATCAATTGAGATATAGAATTATATGTGCCGTTTTCTTCCCCATCACCTTAAAACTAAAGAATTCTAGAACACTAGGGAACTTGAGAATAATCCAGACTGTGAATGGTTTCTCATTTAAAACCTTTTCTTTTGAATTCAGATTTGCCTCTTGATACTGATCTAGAAAATGAAAAAACATCTAAGATCATATTGGCTGAGATGCTTGGTGACATGATCTGGGAGGACTTGTCTGAGTGCCTCATTAAAAACTGTTTGGTTTATTCTATCCCAACAAATAGCAGCAAGTTACAGCAATATGAGGAGGTAAGAGCAGAGATATCACAGGAGGTTTTAAGAGGTGAGGTTCTTACTGGTGGCAGGGTTTCTTTTTTGTTTGTTCGGTTTTTTTTTTTTTTTTTGGTTTTTTTTTTAGATCTTTAGTTCTTTACTGACATCTTTAAAAAAATCATTAATAAGGAATAGAAGAAAATTCCTCATCACTTCTTTTCTCTTGGCTTTCTACCATTTGATTGGGAAGCACCTTCTTACTAAGTGTATTTTCTTTAGTAAGATACTTTTGAAAAACAATTATCCTTGTATTTATACTTGTATCAGTTATAGTAGTTATTATTTGACACCACTTTCTCATTTGTTTTTAGTCTTTCATTGAACACTAAAATAAGTATATTTATTTTAAAGGTCTTTGTACCTTAACCAAATAGAATCAGAAATTTCTATTTAAGATACTTTTCCTAATTAATTTAAGGCAGGAAAAAAAATGTATGATAGTTTTATTCCTAGTAATTGATGATTTGTTCTAAAACTTAAATAACCAGCTGGTCTTGTTCTTTTCATTGGACTTGAAATTTTAATATTGAAATGGAATATATGTATATATAATTATATATAATTATTGTTTTTTTCTTGTATTTGTCAGATCATACAATTCACTGAAGACTTTGAAAATGCCTTGAAGGAGATGAGGTTTTTAAAAGGAGATACTACTGATTTGCTAAAATATGCCCGTAACATCAATTCTCATTTTGCTAATAAGAAGTGTCAGGATGTGATTGTGGCGGCTAGAAACCTAATGACTTCTGAAATTCACAACACTGTGAAGGTATTTGGGTTATGGTATATTACACAGTGTTCAGGAAGCAGCTCCTTTTTGAGATGAATATGGTAGACTGGAAGAAGGCATGACAATTGCTGAGCTCATAGTGGGAGTTATTAATCTTCTGAATGTTCATTTTCTTACCTTTAAAGTGGTCCTAATACTCTTTCATAGGGTATTGTGAAATTTAAATAAAGTAATGCACATGAAAGCATTATATAAATTGAAAAAGTCTACATATTTATGTCCAGAGATTACATTCTATTGTGAAAATGTTAACTTCATCTTTTAGGCACTAGTTTTGAAGTTAAGATAATAAAAAGATGTGAACTATGTAAAGTATAAACAAATTATCTGCAAAGTTAATGGACTGATTAATTTGTATTGAGGGTGAGTTACTCCTTTGATCTTAGATATTTCTGTGTGTTCACTTCTGTTTTATTTTCTCTTCATACTTTACAAATATAAAGTAATATTTGGTAAATGTGAGGTATTATTAGTTTAAAACAACACATTGACTAAGGTAAT
Source organism: Pipistrellus hanaki (assembly GCF_964339955.1). Lineage (NCBI taxonomy): Eukaryota > Metazoa > Chordata > Mammalia > Chiroptera > Vespertilionidae > Pipistrellus > Pipistrellus hanaki. The sequence goes on along the minus strand of NC_140511.1, from coordinate 14,330,077 downwards.
CTCTTAATAGAAAATTGCTCAGCTATTTTTCTTCTATCACTGCAGGAACTCTACTCTTTTTTCCTCTATCCCTTCTGCCATATTTCATCGACCTTGGGAGTAACTTGTTATTGTGTCCACTTTAGCTAGCCATTTGAGGGTATAGATAGTAGTAACATATTTTGAGGTAATTTTATATTGTTAAAGGAGTTGAAATCTATTTATTACCAGGAATTGTGCTGTGGGTTTTTCTAACATAAATATCACTTGGTTATGTCACTCTTTTGCATAAAACCAGTGGCTTCCCATCTTATGTGAAGAAAGACTCAGTAATCTTAGAGTAGCTATAAGGCCTTACATGATCTGTGCCCCCGTTGCCTCTCTAATCCCAGGTGCTATTGTATTGGGCTTCCATCATTGCTGTTCCCTGAATTTGCTAGAACCACTGGTTGCAGAACCTCTCTTGTTCCCTCTGCTAGTAACATTTTTACCACAAGTCATGCTTCATGTCTTGCTCCCTTTTCTAACCATGCTTTAATATTGTGACCTCTGCCCTGGCCAGTGGGGCTCAGTTAAAAAGCGTTGTCCCGTGCACCAAAGGGTCATGGGTTCAGTTCCTAGTCAGGGCGCATACCCATTTTGCAGGTTCAATCTCCAGTCTGGATGGGCATGGGAGGCAACCAATAAATGTTTCTTTCTCCCTCTCCCTTCCTCTCTAAAATCAATAAAAATATATCCTTCAGTAAGGGTTAAAAAAAATAATCCTCCTACTCAAAAAAATAAGATCCGTTAAGGGGAGGGTTTTTTCCTTACTGTGTATGTCCAGCACCAAGAAAAGACCTGGTGTACACCACTATATACATAGAATTCAGTAAGGATTTGGTAAATGAATTAATATATATCGCACTTGCCTCTGTCATAACTCCTTGATGTAAATAGGACTGTTACTGTATTGCTCTGTGACTCTGAACTAAATATTTTAACCTTGTTGGACCTCATTTCTCTTTTCAGTAACATGACAAAATTGAACTAGATAATGTGTAAGCTCTTATTCAACTAATTCTTACTTTCTATAAAACTACATTCTTTCCCCCTGAGTGCTCAAATCCTAATATGTAGCTTCTTCTAGATAAGGGTTTCTTAACATGGCACTGTTGATATTTGGGACCAGATAATTCTTTGCTGTTGAGGGTTGGCCTGTAGGAAGGTTAGTGGCATCTCTAATCTCTGTTCACAGATGCCACTAGCAACTTTCCTATTGTGATAACTAAAAATGTCTCCAGGCATTGCCAGATGTTCCCTGGGAGGCAACATTGTTCTTAGTTAAGAACATCTGCTGCAGATTCTAACCTGGTTCTTTTTCTTGGCATGAAGGCCCTGGAATTAGATACTTTAAACTGCCCAGCTTTGAAAAGCTCATCTTCCTTTTCTCATAAGTCATATTAATTTAATTTGCCTTTCATACTCTTCATCTAAATTTTCTCTAAAATAACTCCCTATGTGTACCCACTATTTTTGTAAAACATCTGAAGCTGTGTTTTGTTGTTGTTTTGTTTTTACATTTTAACCTGGCAGGTATCATATTAGATGTTCCATCTTGAGGTTCCCTCACCCTCCTCATGAAGTCACTGTTCTGAGTTGTGTATTCTGGGTCCACTAGTTTTCAGACAAACATTAGCATTTTTCTAATCGTCTCTATGATTTTATTTTTTCTTCTGCATTCTAATGTTAGCCATAATTTTACTAATAGGTCCCTGACATTTGTTTTCTTATATAAACTTCATAACAGCACTATGAAGTAGATACTATTATACCCTTTTACAGATTTGGAAGGCAAGTCTGGAGACTTACACATTTTTATCAGACTGAACTTTTCTGTCATACATTTTCTGTAGAGGGTCAGTATATGAAGAATAGAGCTGCTGCTCTTGCAGTGGGATTAAGGGACCTGTTGCTTCTACATGCTTAATCTCTCCTTTTTTTGACCTCTACCGCAGTGGTTGGCAAACTATAGCTCTCGAGCCACATGCGGTTCTTTGGCCCCTTGAATGTGGCTCTTCCACAAAATACCATATGCGGGCACGCACATTCAGTGGGATTGAAACTTCGTGGTTGATATTTGGCTCTGTTGACTAATGATTTGTCAACCACTGCCCTAGGACATCTTTAAGCAGCAAGGTTTGAAAATCATATTGCAGTACAATTTTTCTTTCTTGTACAATTGAAGTTTAGAGATGTTAAATTGACTTTGTCAAAAGTTAGGGTAAAAAATATCACTGATGTGTCCAGAATAACAGCCTAGTATTCTTCCCTTTAGTCTTGACTAAGTCTGGGAATTTTCATTCATATAAGTGTTAGAGAGGCTTCATTGGTTTTGTATTTTCACCAAATTAGTGCACAGAAGAATTAGAAGAATTGTAGTAAATAGTAAAAAGAATTGCTTATTTCTGGTGACATGCTCTCAACCTAAGATTGAACAGTCATTAAAATACTGCCATGTAGAAGAAGGAAGAGAAGAGAGTGAGAAACAAAGATGTGAGAGAGAAACATCAATCAATTGCCTCCTGCACATGCCCAACTGGGCATCAAACCTGAAACCTAGGTATATGCCCTGATCAGGAATTGAACCCTCAACCTTTTGGTGCATAGGATAACATTCAATCAACTGAACCACCTAGCCAGGGCTATACTCAAATTTTTCCATTACCCTATAAGGCCTTAGCTTTATCGTCATATCTTATTCTTCACTGTATGTTTACATTTGAATTATTCTGAGGATAGTGCTTTTTCTGTTTCTATGTTGAATCTTAGATTATTCCTGACTCTAAGATAAGTGTGCCTGATTTACCCACCCCTAATGAGGATGACAAGCTACAAATACAGAAAATGTCCACAACTCAGTACAATGAAATGGTGAATTTACAGCCTGAAAATACATTGGACCAACATTCCTTTTCTTTGCCCACTTGTCGCGTTAGTGAATCTGTGAAGAAATTAATGGAACTTGCCTATCAGACTTTATTAGAGGCAACAACCAGTAGTGATCAATGGTAAGAGTTCTGAATTGTGTGAACGTGGCAATGACTTTGTTAAATGTGTATCTAAAGATATTTATTAAGAAAATTAGCTTGAATCTTATGAGCTTTCTTTTTTTTTTTTTTTTTTTTTTTTTTTTTTTAGAGAGTGGAAAGGAGGAAGGAAGCGGGGAGAAACAGAAATAGAGAGAGAGAGGGAGAGAGAGAGAGACAGACAGACAGACAGACATTGATTGGTCACTTCACGAATGCACCTCAACTCAGCAGGGGATTGAACCTGCACCTGAGGTATATGAACCCACAGGCCAACGGAGCAAAACCGGCCAGGACTCTTGGATTTTCTTATCCCTTTAGTTAATTAATATATTTTTTCTAAAAAATAGTGCAGCACACAGATGTATATTAACAATTAATTTGTCTTTTCAATAACATCTTATAACAAGGTATAAGAATAGAAACATATATGGATCACCTAATGGGTTTCCTTGATGTTAAAGATTGTTAATTATTTTTAATAAAAAGCTCCTTAATTTTATTTAATTTTAATTTTTTTATTTGAATTGAATGATATTACATCAGAAAGCATGTGTAAGGAATTTAGAAAGCTACCTGGAAAATTATTAATACGCAAATGTTTATTATTATTGGTAGCAGTGATAATAGTGATATCATCTATTCCTGCCTGCTCTAGCCCCTTAGCTTAACATTTATGTTACCTTTTGAAATCTAGGCCCTAATTAATTTACATTTAAAATGTTTATTTTCTAAAGTGATAATAGTTTGTTGGGTGCCCAAAGAAAGAAAAGAATGGAATGTATCAAAAATCACCCTTTCAGGATGATTTCTTCTAATGTGCATTGTATACAGGGTACCCCAGACTCTGTTCCACATATATTGAATCTTTTTTGTAAGCTGTTTCTTACTCCTAGACAAAATTGAAGAGAAAATGAGAGACTGTAGCCCAAGTTGATTGCAGAACAGAATTACAAAAGCCTCTTCAGTTTGTATCTCTATACGTAGCAGTTTTTTACTTCTGGTCTTCATAGAAAACACCTTTATTAGTTAGGGCTGGACTTAATCATACTGCATCTTCAGATTGGCTTTCTGAGTTTCAGTTTTTACCTCCACATTCAAACAAACCCCTTTATTCTATACTGCTCTAGAAAGAACACGTTTACCAAGATACTTCCATGACTTCAATGAGTCATTATATTCACTAGTCCTTCCAGTTTTAATTAGAAGTAGGAAGAAAAATACATGTAAAAGGAAGTATATTCCTTTGGCAAAATAAATATGTGAGATTACAGAACACCCAACTATACAGATATATATGTGTGTGTGTGTGTGTGTGTGTGTGTGTGTGTGTGTATTTAAAAATATTTTTATTGATTTCAGAGAAGAAGGGAGAGGGAAAGAGATAGAAACATCAATGATGAGAATCATTGATCACCTGCCTCCTGCATGCCTCCTACTGAGGATCAAGCTTGCAACTTGGGCATGAACCCTTGACTGGAATTGAACCCAGGCCGATGCTCTGTCCACTGAGCCAAACTAGCTAGGGTGACCCAACAATATTTTTGTATACTGAATGTCTACGACCATTCTTTCACTAAAAGAAATAGTTTTTAACAGGACAAATAAAATCACAACTACACTGCAATAACTCACTTCTCTGTTATTAAATCTCAAAGAACGTATGAAATAAAAATAAAATAAAATAATTAGGTATTATGGTAATCAAGTAAACAGTATTTGGGGGTATAATAATCATAACTTATTTTTCTAAACATTTGTGGCATTCCTGTGACTTATTCAAGGTACATAGTTTAAGATACTCTTACATAGAAGTTAAGTGCAGAAACCTTATATTTGCCCTTTCTGAGTGCATTTTAATAATAATATTTAGGAATTCTAAGGCCAGATAAAAAGGGCAAAAAAAAAAAAAACACCTTAAGGTTAGATTCTATTCTAGAAATGTTGATTCATCTCCTTGCATTGGGGTAAGAAGGAGAAAAGGTGAAAGCTGAAAGTCAGACTGATTCTAAAAGAACCAAGTGAATGCCTTATTGATGTCTTGCCCTTTGCAGAGTACATCAGTGAGTAGGTAACATTTGCTTGAGGCTTAGCTCCATTTGTTACTGAAGGGATACTCTGGGTCCTGGCAGAAAACAAACAAACTGGTAAGTGGAAAAAGGCTTTGGGTTGAATGCTGCAATTCTTAACATTACTAAGAAATCCAAGTTTTTAGGACTGCAGTCTACTTAGCAAATACTGGCTGAGAGTGTATTTCCATCTAGATAAGTGGTGTTTTCAGCAGTGACCAAGGCAGATATTTGCTCAAATTGTTGTTTTTGCTGATGACTCTCACTTAAGGTACATATAGTTTGATTTTTTTTCTATTTCCAATATATCCTTATGCATTTCTATTTAAACTGTTTTCCTCTTAGTGCTGTTCAACTTTTCTACTCAGTGAGGAATATCTTCCATTTGTTTCATGATGTTGTACCAACATATCATAAGTAAGTACCACTGCATCTCATTTCTGTATAGTATTGTATGTCTAAAATGTTTGTAAGTCAGTTAAAACCAATAATCTTATTTCCCACCAGAGATATTTTGGTTACTAAAAATTTTACAGTGAAACGCAGTAAACCATTTAAAATACACGTTTACAGGCCATTTGTTAATAAGTTAATTAGGGTACTGTAATCTTGCAATATAATGGGTGATGCAAATTTTAAACTCGAAAAAACTTTACCCTGTTTTTGATGGTTGATAAGAACTGCCTCACTTTACTTGGTTACAAAACAAAAGGTCATCACTCTACCTTACTATCTAGTAAACTTGCTACATTTTCTCTTGGCTTTGTAGACTTAATACCACAAGGGATTGCCACTTAACTGTCAAATATGGTCAGCCACTCTTTCTAGCTATTTTAGGCTATATTTACTTAATTGGTAGATTTTGAAGTATCTTTTAATATTAATCTGAAAAGTTATTCATAACTGTCTCCAAGAGCTGTCTCTATTATCCACATTAAGTGTTTTGCATATCTTTTATGAAAGTTTTAAATATTATGTCAGCACAGTTATTCATTAGTTGAGGACTCCTGGTTTCAAAGAAAATTAGTTTATTATTTGTAGTATTTTTAGTTCAGATTTTTGAATATTGAGATGTTTTTAGGTAGGTACACCTGTTGTTTTGTTATAAAAGAAAACATTGTGAACCTTATTATTTTTAGTTATATTTTCTTTGCTGTGTTTTAAAATTTTTATTTCACTGTCTACTTAGTGAAGTAAAGAAAAAGAGAAAACATCTCTGGGTCAGCTGATAGCCATGTTTTTTGAGTTTCAGAGACAGTTGGTTTAGGAGTCCATGCTTAGAAACATTTTGCACACTACTGTGATTTACTTCTGTATGATCTTGGAACTTTGTGCTGGACCTATGGTTTACAAATTTGAGTGTGCATCAGATTTGCACACTCTGATATAATATAGATTTCTAGATCCCGTGCTCAAGATTTCTTGATTCAGTAGGACTGAAATAAGGGCTGGAATTTTAAATGAATTTCCACATGCTGATGTTGCTTGTCAGGGGACCACACTTTGAGAACCACTGTTTTAGGTGAGGGTTCTCAGCTTAGGCAGTATTTTTTAAAATATATATATATATTTTATTGATTTTTTACAGAGAAGAAGGGAGAAGGATAGAAAGTTGGAAACATCAATGAGAGAGAGACATCGATCAGCTGCCTCCTGCACACCTCCCACTGGGGATGTGCCTGCAACCAAGGCACATGCCCTTGACTGGAATCAAACCTGGGACCTTTCAGTCCGCAGGCTGACGCTCTATCCACTGAGCCAAACCGGTTTTGGCAGCTTTGGCAATATTTTAGAATCACTTATGAAACTTTAAGAATATGTATATTTGCCTAGGTCCTATCCCAAGAGATTTTGATTCATAGGTCTGGTTTAAAACTCACACATCTGTATTTTTTTAAAGCCCTATAAATTATTCTGATGTGTAGCCCAAAATGAGGACCACTGTCTTAGACTGTTAGTTTCTGACTTTATATAATTGGCCTGACATTGTTAAAATCAGCAAACTAGTAAGTGTTAGTTGAGAGATTGCTGAAGGATCGATAGCAGAAATACAAGACAATATCTCTTCCCAGGCTGGGTAGGAAGACTATTATGTGTGGAAGATTTAGAGCAGTGGTTTTTGATTTTGTATGAAAATTAAGATAACCTGGGAAGGTTTAAAACATAAATGCCCTAGCTTCATTCAGAGACTGTAATTTAATTTGGGATTGAAGCCTATATATATATATATATATATATATATATATATATTTATATGCTTAGAAACATTTTAAATATATTTTTATTGATTTCGAGAGGAAGGGAGGAGAAATAGAAACATCAATGATGAGAGAGAATCATTGATCGGCTGCCTCTTGCACTGCCTACCATGAAGATGGAGCCCACAACCTGGGCGTGTGCCCTGACTAGGAATCAGACTGTGATATGGTTCATAGGTCAACACTCAACCACTGAGCCATGCCAGCCAGGTTAAATATCTGTATATTTTAAATTTTCCAGGTGTCTAATCTGTAGCCAGTTCTGAAAACTAGTGAATTAGAAAATAGTTAAGTGCCGAATATGGTTTGGCTCAGTGGATAGAGCGTCGGCCTGAGGACTGGAGGGTCCCGGGTTCGATTTGGTCAAGGGCATGTACCTTGGTTGTGGGCACATCCCCGGTGGGGGGTGTGCAGGAGGCAGCTGATCGACATTTCTTTCTCATCGATGTTTCTGACTCTCTCCCTTCCTTTCTGGAAAATCAATAAAATATATTTTTAAAAAAAAGAAGAAGAAAATTGTTAAATGCTTCAGTATATAAATAAAATAGGAATTTGGAGAAAGAGGAAATAAGTTTATATTTCCACAGACTGATCAGTGCTATGCTAGGTTTCTAATACAAAAGTTGATACAGGGAAACATCCTAATTCCCCTATTCTTTCTTGTCTGTTATTCTCTGGGATAGTTTTGTAGGATAAGGTCACACTCAGGCAGAATAACTTTTCTCTGATTGTAAGTGGGATGATGAGATTATATCTTCTGTTCAGCATTTATACAGCAGACAATATTAAAACCTAGAAAGAGTTAAAAGAGTCATAACTTCATCAACCCAAACTTCAATAACAGGTGATTTTTCTTTTTCTACCCTCTCTCCTTAACTAGAGAGAACCTTCAAAAACTTCCCCAATTGGCTGCCATTCATCATAACAACTGTATGTATATTGCTCATCACTTGCTGACCCTCGGGCATCAGTTCAGATTACGTCTTGCTCCCATTCTTTGCGATGGCACTACTACTTTTGTGGATCTTGTACCTGGCTTCAGGAGACTTGGTAACTGATACCTTAAATTCAGTAAAGCACATTGATTATGCAGCTCCTCAGCCTGGTATCTTTGAAATTTATGAATGAGGCAGTTAGAAATTAGGTGGTGGTCCTGAGCTATGTTAGAAAGTAGGAGGGCATTTAATTTGCAAATATTCCTAGTTATTTAATTTTATAAAGTGAATGTACCCTTTGTGGAAGCATTACTTTTTCTTGACATGATTTCATGATACATTAGAGTTCCAGACTTCATTGCTAATGTGCAGTGAATTCACCAAATCAGAGTTTTGTCAGTAAAATGACAAATAATAAGATTTGTATTGTGACAGTTCTGTTAGCATTGTTGGGAAGAGCTCACTAATGTCAGTGCTTGTTATTTTGCAAAACCTTAAGATAGCTCCCTCTTCTTCTTACTCCCTTAGCTTTACTTGGAATTATTTTTTTAAAAATCAAAAGAAATGAAATGTGGGATAAATCAATAGTTTTGCTATAATGACAGCCTAAGAAAAGCAGAGACTCTGTATTATTCACTTAGCTTTTCAATTCCTGACATTTTTTTTGGTGGTATAGATCTTCAGAAAATAAATCGCTGCTTCTATTGTAAGTTATTTTTCTCATCTGACTTCGGACAAGCTATTGGGAAAGACTTATTATCCTGAGAATGGGTTTGGAGGAGCTGGCTAATGTATTAGAAATGACTGTCTCTAGTAACCTTAGGGCAGCTTTATGCTTGTTTGCTAGATAACAAGCAAGTGTTTTCAAGTAAGCAGAACAGACCCATGGTGCATGCTTCTCTCCTCTTGCACCCTAGTTTTGCAGTGTGGAATTGAACAACTGTTAGAATTCTTTATTCTCATTTCTCATTATAGGGACAGAATGTTTTTTGGCCCAAATGCGGGCACAGAAAGGAGAACTTCTTGAAAGATTATCAAGTGCTAGAAACTTTTCAAACATGGATGATGAAGAGAACTATAATGCAGCAAGTAAAGCAGTCCGTCAGGTGGGAGGCTGTTGTTGGCTCTGGAATTTGTTTTCTGTCTTTAGATGTCCCCCTTATTTTTAAACACCAAAAACTATGTCACGGATAGCTCAGCTGATTCCACACAGCCCTCATTGGACAATCTGGACACCTTTTACACTCACATTTATGATCGTTCCTTCTGCTGCTCCCCCCACCCAAGTCAACAGTAAGATACCTTACCATCAAGTCATCGTGTGACAAGTTTTGAGTCTGTCAAAGCAAATATTTAACCCATGAACTTGGGTTTGGGAAATTTGAAATATTAGTTTTCATCTTAATACCCCTCTTTCTTGCGTGATTTATTTTTTAGTATCATTTTCCTGTTCTCAAGATAAGTGTTTTTCATCTAGCAGGCATATCACTAAGGTTTAATATTCAAGAAGCACATATTCTTGGTTACTTTACCTCACCTTTATGTGCTGCCTCTTCTCTCATAAACATACAAATGATAAATGTAAATCTGGAAAGAAGTTGCATCAATCTCTCTTTTATGTAAATAGCTGAATTCTTCTGACAGGTACTGCACCAACTAAAGAGACTTGGAATTGTGTGGCAGGATGTCCTGCCAGTGAACATATATTGCAAGGCTATGGGGACTTTACTCAACACAGCAATTTCTGAGATTATTGGCAGAATCACTGCCTTGGAGGTAAGAGCTGTTAGATGCCTCACCAGACTTAATATGCACTTCTTTGTCCTTGATTGTCACTTTACTAGGACTGTGTTATTGAAGTCTCATTTTTAGTCAACACAGATGGTAGAAGAAATTGTTCATATTTTATGTCTAATTCATAATTGTGTGTTTTTGTTGTTGTTGTTGTTTTAGTTTTGTTTTGATTCTTTCTTGCTCCAGAGACTTGCTAATCTCTCCCTTTTGTAGCCATATATGAAGGTAGGATTACACTAATTTTCCATCTAGCATCAGCGTAAATTATGAATGAGAAGGTTGAAAATAGTAGTCCCGAGATGGGCTGTAAAGTATGAAGTCATGTATAATTTGCAAATAAATTAAATAATTTAATTTAGTAAAGTGAGATGCAATTGAGATTATATGTATGACCCTACAAAAGTTGCCTGGACTCTGCTATCTCATGCCTCTAAAGCATAAATTGGCTAAAACCTTGTTTGTAATAACATTCCCTGCTTTGCAGCAAGCTATGCCACCTTCTACTGGAGAAATGGGCTTTTTCATGTAGGCAAACTAAATTACTAACAATCTGTTGAAACATATTTTGTGTCACTCTAGCTGTAAGAGTATTGTCAAAGAGCTGATGAAATCTAGTGTGCAGTAAGAGGTGCTAAATTGGTTGGAAAAATATTGCTGTTAGTTCACTTCCTGGACAACATGCACCAAATATCTTTTCTTTCCTTTCTACTAAGCTGGCCCAATTCTATTTTGTTGTTTTCCATTTGTGCAAAACCAGGACATCTCTACTGAAGATGGTGATAGATTGTATTCCTTGTGCAAAACAGTGATGGATGAAGGACCCCAAGTATTTGCACCTCTCTCTGAAGAAAGTGAGAACAAGAAATATCAAGAAGAGGTTCCAGTCTATGTGCCAAAATGGATGCCATTCAAAGAACTCATGATGATGTTACAGGCCAGCCTGCAAGAAATTGGGGATCGGTGGGTAGAATGATCTTTACACAGTCTCAAGGAGTTATAATGCCATTGAGAGCAGTCCTTCCTTCCTCTCTTCTTCCCTTCTTCCCTTCCTCCTTTCCTTCATCATCCCTCCCCAACTTCTCTCTCTTTTTCTTCCTTTCTTTGCATGGGAAGATTATTTTATGTATTTAAGGTTTGTTTTTTTTCCCATTTCTGTTGACATACAGTATTATATTAGTTTCATGTGTACAACATAGTAAAAGTTACAAAGTGATCTTTCCAATAAGTCTAGTACCCATCTGATACCATATTATAGCTATTATAATACTAGAGGCCTGGTGCATGAAATTCATGTACTGGGGGAGGGGGATTATCCCTCAGCCTGGCCTGCGCCCCCTCCCAGTCTGTGACCCCTTGCTCCTTACTGCCCACTTGCTCCCTGTTCCTTAGTGCTGCAGCGGAGGTGGGAGAGCCTCCCTCCACTATCGCTATGCTCACTAGCCGAGAGCCCGGCTTCTGGCTGAGTGGCCCTCCCCCTGTGGGAGCACACTGACCAACAGGGGGCAGCTTCTGCATTAAGCGCCTCTCCACTGGTGGTCAGTGTGTGTCATAGCGACCAATCATTCTGCCAGTCATTCTCCTGTTCAGTTGATTTGCATATTAGGCTTTTATTACGAAGGATTATTCTCTTTTTTTTAAATATATTTTTATTGTTTTTTTTATAGAGAGGAAGGGAGGATAGAGAGTTAGAAACATCGATGAGAGAGAATCATTGATCAGCTGCCTCCTGCACACCCCCTACTGGGGATGTGCCCGCAATCAAGGTACATGCCCTTGACTGGAATCGAACCTGGGACCTTTGAGTCCGCAGGCTGATGCTCTATCCACTGAGCTAAACCGGTTTCGGCTATTCTCTATTTCTTAATGTTACCCCGGAAAGGACTTCCTATTGAGTAACAGTAGTTGGGACCTTTGCATTATTTATCATAGTGTGGATCTCATTACCACTTTTTCATATTTATTAGCATAAAGACTTCTTGTTTCATATAATTGTGGTCTTGAACATGTTGCTTTGGAATGCTATACAGATGATTTTGGATTTGTAAGAAGTACACCTTCTCACACCTACATGGAAATTGTTGCCCATTTTAACCAACAGTGAATGCATTTTAACATTGGCTTTGGCACTTTAACAGAGAAGTGACTTTTATTTGTATTCAACCTCAAACCATTATTTAATTGACCAGCTGTTTTTCTGCAGGAAGTACAGTAGGGTTAGAGGTCAAGCACTGTACACATAGAAAAGATTCACTTTTTCTTAATATAGTAGATGATGTTTCCTCTCACCACCATCAGTTAGCATTGCTGTCCCAGTGTTTGTATGCTGACTATATCATATTGCACTAATAGGTGTGGGTTAGTACACATCCATGGATGCTTTTATTATTGACTTGGTAGATGATTAACCAGTATGCATACCTTGCTCAGGGAGCTCCCTGAATAGCCTTGAAAGTCCATCTCCATAGCTACTTGTTTATCTGTTTTGGCTTTGTTTATTACAGATCCCTAATCATATTAGACCTAGATGGGTTTGGATTGTTCTCAGCAAATATTGTCTTTTCTAAAACAATGTAAATGAGATTTCTATTTGTAAAAATCACATCAAAATACTTCTAACATATTTAGTACATTTGTTTTATTTATTTGTTATTTACAAATCCTTACTGGGTAATAAATATCTTTAGGTAAAGACTCCAGAGGGCAGTGTATAAGAATTTTTCTTTTGCTGTTCAAGGGCCCTCTTATAGCCTAAGAATGATCATTAATTCCTTGTTCTGAAAAAAATTATAATACTTTGACATCTTAGCTTCCTTTTCTTTCTGCCTAGAAAGGTTTTTTTTTTCTTTCAAAGATTTCAGTAAATATATGAATAATATCTAATTGAGAAATTTTTTAACCTTCTGTTATATAGTTTAAACATTTTAGAATTCTAAAATATACATATGTAAGAGTACAGAATATATAACATATACTCATAGTTTAAAGAAAAGGAGTAAAATAAATGTTCACGTACCTATTACCCAACTTAAGGAAAATATTACTAGTGCCTTTGAAGACCACTTTGTTCCTTTCCAAGTGCTTCCCACCAGAGGTTACCACTATCTTGAATTTTGTATAATTTCCTGGCCTTTCTTTATAGTTTTACCACATTTGCACATATCCCTAAAAATATATATATATTTTTCCACATTTGCATATATCCCTAAACAATATATAGTTTTCTACATTTGCACATAACCCTAAACAATATGAAGTTTAGAACTTTCTATATATGAAATCTCCTATAACTTGCTTCTTTATATTTTTTAAATGTATTCACAGTGGTGTACATAGCTGCAGTTCATTTTCACTGCTGAATCATATTTCATTATCCAGATATTTTGTAATTTATTTTGTTACTTCACATCAGTATTTGGTATTATCAGACTTTAAAAATTGTTTCTAATTGGTGTGAATTTTGCTCATTGTCATTGTAATTTACATTTCCTTAAATTCTAATGATGTTGAGCATCTTTTTATTGATCATTCATGTTTTTCCTATTGTAAAATGCCTGTTCATTATTTTTTGCCTTTATTCTAATGGGTTGTTTGTGGTTTCATTATTGACTTTTGGGAGTCCTCTATGTATTTTTTATACCGTTTCTTTCTAAGTTGAAATTGTTTTGCCGTGATTCACTTTTTAAAGTAGTTATAGATCCTAATACTCTATATAAACATATGAGGATGTGGTCATAACTGTCAAATTTCAACAGGGCTTAATTAGGATAGAATTAGGATAGAATATCTTCCTAACTTGGTCTTTTTATCTGTCTGTGCTGATATTAAAATGCAGCCAAGAGGCCAAAGAGAGTGAGTGGTAGATCCATAAAGAAGGGGGAAGGATGCCAGGATCTGTTTTATTTTTATTAAAACAAGCATTTGTGACCAAATAAGTATTTTTTAAATCTTGCTTATACTTCAGAGACATAATAGGAAAAATAATTTTTATCTTTTATTTTGCAGGTGGGCAGATGGAAAAGGACCCTTGGCCGCTGCATTCTCTTCCAGTGAAGTAAAAGCTTTAATCCGTGCCTTGTTCCAGAATACAGAAAGAAGAGCAGCTGCTCTTGCTAAGATTAAATAAGCACCATTCCTAAGAAAGCCATGACTTGACTGTGTGGATTCCTCTCTTGGCATAATTACTTCTTTAAAGACTTCGTGGAACACGCATTGGTTTTGGTGAACCAATATGTAATGGAAGAACCTGGCCTCCGATCAGGGAATCCAGGAGATTCCAAGGGTCAGGGCACAGAATTTGTGAGCAAATGGGAGATGTATTTTGGGAGGTAGGGGAACATATTTGGCTTTGTAGGAATTAAGAAGACTTCCTTTAAAATTTCTTTCCAATAAATAATGCTTTGAAGGGGAGTGTCTTTAATAACATGGGAACTTTGACAAAAGAGACCAAATTTTCTTATATTTTCTGCTATTCTTTTCTTGACATTTATGATCCTCACAGAGGGCTCACTGACTTTAAAAAAAAAAATACATTTTATTGATTTTTTTATAGAGAGGAAGGGAGAGGAATAGAGAGTTAGAAGCATTGATGAGAGAGAAGCATCTATCAGCTGCCTCCTGTACACCTCCTACTGGGGATGTGTCCTTGACCAGAATCGAACCTTCAATCTACAGGCCGACGCTCTATCCACTGAGCCAAACCGGCTAGGACGCTCACTGACTTTTTATCCTCTTTCTTGGTAACACTATCTGATAGTTTCTCAGAATCCCTAGGACTCCTAGGACTTTTAGTATAAATTTTTGCTATTTTAACTAAATTCTATTTTATAGATACTTTTTATTTGACAATTATAGTTGACATTCAATATTCTATTAGCTTTAGGAGAACAACATAGTAATTAGACATTTACGTGTCTTACAAAATAATTCTCCCTATAGGTTTAGTACCCATCTGACTCTTTACATCATTATTGACAATATTTTCCCTATGTTGTACTTTATATCTTCTTGTCTAATTTTATAACTGGCACTTACTTCTGAACCCATCTCCCCAACCTCCCTTTCATCTGGCAATCATCAATTAGTTCTCTGTATCTATTGGTTTGTTTCTGTTTTGTTGATACATTTATTGTGTGTTTTTTATATTTCACATGTAAGTGAAATTACATTGTATTTGTCTTTGTCTTTCTGACTTACGTCACTTAGCATAATACCCTCTAGGTCTATCCATGATGTAAATGGCAAGATTTAATTCTTTATGGTTGAGTAATGTTCCATTGTACAAATATACTACAGCTTCTTTATTCTCCTATCAATGGCTACCTAAGGTGCTTCCCTATCTTGGCACATGTAAATAATGCTGCAGTGAGCATGATGCGTATGTCTTTGAAATAAATTAATGTTTTGGGTTTCTTTGGATAAATACTCAGAAGTAGAATTTTTGGGTCATATGGTCATTCTGTTTTTAAATTTTTTGAGAAATCTCCATACTGTTTCATAGTGGCTGCACCAATCTCCATTCCCACCAACAGGGGGATTTCCTTTTCTCCACCGTCTTACTAGCACTTGTTTGGTGATTTATTGATGATAGCCATTCTGATAGGTGTGAGGTGATATCTCATTGTGGCTATAATTTGCATTTTTCTGATGATTAGTTTGTTGAGCATCTTTTTATGTCTATCCTTTTTGAAGAAATGTCTATTCAGGCCCACTGTCCATTTTTTAATTGGAGTGTTTATTTGTTTGTGTTAAGTTGTATGAGTTCTTTATGTATTTTGGATATTAACCACTTATAAGGTATGTCATTGACAAATATCTTTTCCAGTTCAGTAGGTTAATCTTTTCATTTTGATGGTTTCCTTTACTTTTTAGTGCAAAAACTTTTTAGTTTGACGTAGTCCCGTTTGTTTATTTTTTTTCTTTTGTTTCCAATGTCCACGGAGACATATCCAAAAACATATTACTAAGAGCAATATTAAAGAACTTACTGCCTATGTTTTCCTCTAGAAGCTTTGTGGTTTCAGGTCTTACATTTCAGTCTTTAAACCATGTTGAGTTATTCTTGTATATGGTGTAAGAAAGTGATCTAATTTCATTGTTTTGCATGTGACTGTCCAGTTTTTCTAACACCATGTATTGAAGAGATTGTCTGTACCCCATGGTATATTCTTGTTTTTATTGCCATAAATTTGTTGACCATATAGGTATAGGTTTATTTCCGTGCTCTGTATTCTGTTCCATTGGTCTATGTGTGTGCGTTTATGCCAATATTATGCTGTTTTGATTACTACAACCTTGTAGTATAGTTTGATATCAGGTAATGTGAGGCCTCCTATTTTGTTATTCTTCCTCAAGATTGCTTTGGCTATTTGGGGTCTTTTATGGTTCTATATAAATTTTATGATTATTTGCTCTATTTCTGAGAAAAATGCCATTGGTGTTTTGATAGGGATTGCATTAAATTTATAGAGTGCTTTGGGTAACGTGTACATTTTAATGATGTTGATTTCTTTCACGAGCGTGGTATGTCCTTTTATTTATTTGTATATTCTTCATTTTCTTTCTTCAATGTCTTACTGTTTCCTAAGTACAGTTCTTTTCCATCCATGGTTAAATTTATTCCTAGGTGTGTTTTTTTCAATGCAATTGTAAATGGGATTGTTTTCTTAATTTCTCTTTTTGATAGTTCATTACTGATGTATAAAATACCATTAATTTCTGAATATAAATTTTGTATTCTGCTACTTTACTGAATTCATTATTGTCCATCTCCTGTTATGTCTGTCATTATTTGCTTTATATATTTAGGTTTGCCTGTATTAGGTGCATCCATTTTACAAGGGTTATTTTTTCCTGTTTTATTGATTCCCTTATCATTAAGAAATGTAATTTTTTGTGTCTGATTATAGCTTTTGTTTTAAAGTCTATTTTGTCTGGCAAATATTTTGCTTCTTTGGCATTTTGTTGTTTTCATTTGCATGAAATATCCTTTTCCATCCTATTACTTTCAGTATGTGTTTCTTTCAATTTAATGTGTGTCTCTTGTAGACAGTGTTTTTATGGGTCTTGTTATTTATTCAGTTTTTCTATATTTTTGAATTGGAGCATTGAATTTATTTACATTTAAAGTGGTTATTGATAGAGATATAGTTATTGCCATTTTATTATTCATATTTATCCCTTTCTTCTTAAAGAATCCCCATGGACATTTCTTGTATTGCTGCTTTGATGGTGATGAATTCTTATAGTTTTTTCTTGTCTCTCTGATTTTAAATTATAGCCTTACTGGGTAATCTTGATTGTATGTCCTTGTCTTTCATAACTTTGAATATTTTGTGCCAATTTCTTCTGGGGTGGTGGCAGTAGCACAAAGTTTCTCTTAAGAAACCAACTGACTGCCAAAACTGGTTTGGCTCAGTGGATAGAGTTTCGGCCTGCAGACTGAAGGGTCCCAAGTTCGATTCTGGTCTGGGGCATGTACCTTGGTTGTGAGCGCATCCCCAGTGGCGGGTGTACAGGAGGCAGCTGATTAATGTTTCTCTCTCATCGATGTTTCTAGCTTTCTATCCCTCTTCCTTCCTCTCTGTAAAAAAATCAATAAAATATTTAAAGAAAAAAAAAAGAAAGAAAAGAAAGAAACCAACTGACTGACTCATGGCAGCTTCCTTGTAGGTAACTAACTGTTTTTCTCTTACTGCTTTTAAAATTCTCTGGTCTGGCTGGGTGGTTCAGTTGGTTGGAGTGTTATCCCATGCACCAAAAGGTTGCATATTCAATCACTAGTCAGAACGCTTACATGAGGCACCAGTGGATGCTTCTCTCTGCCTTCCTCTCTTACTTAAAAAAACAAACAAACAAACAAAAAAAAAAAAAAAAACCCCCACATATTCTCTCTCTATTTTTAACCTGTCATGTTAATTTATTATGTCTTGGCATGGGACTGTTTGGGTTAATCTTTTGGGGACTTTGTGTGCTTCCTGGATTTATATGTCTATTTTTTTTTTTCCAAGTTAGTGAAGTTTTCCATCATTATTTCTTCAAATAAGTTTTCAGTTCCTTGTCCTCTCTTCTGTATCCCTATGATGTGAATGCTGGTATGTTCAATGTCATCCCAGAGGTTGCTTAAACTATCCTCATTTTTAAAATTCCTTTTCCTTTTTGCTTTTTTGTTTGGATGTTTTTTGCTACTTTGCCTTCTAAATCACTGATTTAATCTTCTCTTCACCTAATCTGTTGATTCCCTTTAATGTATTATTCATTTCAATTAGTGTATTCATTTCTAACTGATTCTTTTTCATGGTTCTCTATTTTTTTAAAAATATATTTTATTGATTTTTTATAGAGAGGAAGGGAGAGAGATAGAGAGCTAGAAACCTCGAGAGAGAAACATCCATCAGCTGCCTCCTGCACACCCCCTACCGGAGACATGCCTGCAACCAACGTACGTGCTCATGACCGGAATCAAACCTGGGACCTTTCAGTCCGCAGACCGACGCTCTACCACTGAGCCAAACTGGCTTCTGCTCTCTCTCTATTTTTATCTTTTCCCTCTCTTTGTGAAAGTTTTCACTGAGTTAATCTACTCTTCTAAGTTTGTTAAGCACTTTTGCAACCACTGCTTTGAACATTATATGATAGATTGCTTGTCTCCATCTCATTTAGCTCTTTTTTCCCCTTTTGACCTGTTCTTCCATTTGGGATATGTTTCTTTGTCTCCTCATTTGGGCCAACTCCCTATGTTTGTGTCTGTGTATTAAGTAGATCTGTTACATCTCCTGGTAGAGTGCCCTTCAGTGTCCTGTGGGGCCCAAAGGCACAGTCTCCCTGGTCACCTGAGCTGGTTGCTCCAGCAGTGCTCCTGTGTAGGTTGTGTGTGCCCTACTGTTTTAGTTGAGCCTTGATTGCTGTTGGCATGTCAGTGAGAGGGATTGACCCTCAGACTGACTGGCTCTGAGGGATGGTAGTGATTACAGCTGACAAGCTTGTACAGGGAGTGACCTCAGGGAAGTTTTCCTTCTGCAGGGCTCTGGTGCTTGTTTTCCATTTGGGTGTTTCGTTTCTGGAGGTGGTTGGGTGGTGGTCTTAAGCTGGACAAGGGGCATGTTGGCTCTGGAGCCTCTTCGATGGGCTCCAGTGCAGACCAAGGTTAGCTGCTCCCTGTGCCCGGCCTAGAGCCACCTGGCAGGAGTACAACATGATCTGCAAGTGTTTGCCTTCTCCGTTGAGCTTGAAGGCTCCAGGGAAAGGCTAAGCTGAAATTCTAAGCCAGATGCCACTCCTGCTGGGCTGTGGCCACCCAGTCAGAGGTACCGGGCATTTTGAGGCCATACACTTCTTGTTTGGGGTATGTGAATCTTTGAGAGATTTTAGAAAGTCCTCAGTGTGACCTGAGACAGGCCATTTGTGTAGAACTACTGGAAGAAGTTTGGGCCAGGTGCTGGACTTGGGAAGGGTGGGCATCCTAGAGAATCCCCAGGGTGAGAGGATGAGCAGTGTTAGCCGGCTGGATGGAGACTCCGACTTGGTGCCCATTGCACCTGCCAGTTGGTTTGGGGGAGGGCTTAACAAATAACAGCAGCACTTGCCAGCATTTCTGACCCCAGAGTGAGATGCCCTGACGTCTGCCCCTCCAGCCCTCACCCTGATGCTAGTCAGTTCAGTTCTCTATGTCTCAGCACTTTTCAAGCTGCTGCTCAGAGTGAGTGAGGCTTCAAGCAATTATGTCTGTGCCCAGACCTTTGAAGAGGAACACCTGGGACTTCAGCAGCCCTCTTTCTCGTTCAGTAGCCCTCCCTCCTGCCTCTCACAGCTAGAAGTTATGGGGACTTCTTGACACTGGGGTCCTGGGCTGGGGAACCCATGGTGGGGCTCCTCAAGGGGGACCTCCACAGCCGAGATCTCCCTCCTGTTTCTTAATAACTGCCACATTGTAGATGTGGGGCCTGCCCATTCTCGTCTCCATTCCCCTATCAGTTTCTTCATGGCCTCTTTATATAATCTCTTTGTGGCTGCTTTATTATCCTTCGTTATAGGACTTATGTTCAGCTAGATTTCAGGTGGTTCTGAATGATGGTTGTTCTGTAATTTAGTTGTGGTCATGGAAGGAAGTGAGCACAGCGTTTACCTACTTTGTCTTTTGTTGTTATTAATCCTCAAGGATATTTTCCCATTGATTTTTTAGAGAGTGGAAGGGTGGGGAGAAAGAGAGAGAAACATGATATGAGAGACACATTGATTGGTTGCCTTCCACATGTGCCCCAACCGGGGCCAGGGATTGAGCCTGCAACTGAGGTACATGCCCTAGACCAGAATCAAACCCATGACCCTTTAGTCTAAGGGCCTACACTCTATCCACTGAGATAAACTGGCTAGGACCCTACTTTGCCATTTTGACACTTCTGTACATTTCTTTTTCTTTTTTTTTTTTTCTTTTTTTGGTTGTTTTTTTTGTTTTGTTTTGCCTTCTTTAGCTCCACTGTTTCCGTACATTATCAAATGATAAAGATTTTTTTTAATTCATTTTAGAAAGCGGGTGGGAGAGAGGAACAAACATCAGTTTGTTCTTCCACTTAGTTATGCATTCATTGGTGGACTCTTGTATGTGCCTGACTGGGGATCAAATCTGGAACCTTGGCATATCAGAACAATGCTCTAACCAACTGAACTACCTGGCCAGGGCAAATGGCAAAGGTTTAAACTTGCCAGGGTTCTTTCAGCATGTATGTGCCATGAGACACTAACTTCAGGCTCTGTAGCCTGTTCCTTTACTTGGTGGACATAGGTCATCTAGCAATTTATTGTGTGTTTGACTCTTTGCAGCTGTTGGAGGTATTATTACTTTAAGGTTGTCCTGGACCTTTATAGTGCTTGGATGTGTCTTTTTTTTTTTTTTTTTTTTTTTTTTTTTTTTTTTTTTTTTTTACTGAAATATGGTTTCTTCCTACAAAAAGAGGTTGAGGGTGTGCTTGCTCTTCATGTGCTTTTGAGGAAGATGCTGTCTGGAGGAAAATTTTAATACAGTGAGCATGGCCAAAACCGGTTTGGCTCAGTGGCTAGAGCGTCGGCCTGCAGATTAGAAGGTCCCGGGTTCGATTCCGGTCAAGGGCATGTACCTTGGTTGTGGGCACATCCCCGGTAGGGGGTGTGCAGGAGGCAGCTGATCGATGATTCTCTCTCATCGATGTTTCTAACTCTCTAATCCCTCTCTCTTCCTCTCTGTGAAAAATCAATAAAATATATATATTTTTAAAAATACAGTGAGCATGGTTCCTTAGGTCCAGTGCACACATCGCAAATTGTTTATCCTCCTGGAAGTGTTCTGCCTTTGCCCCTTTCATTCTTAGTTGTGGCTCAGCCTGTAGTCATTGTGGTTGCTTAGTTTTTCTTTTACCTATTTAGGGGTCATAGGACAAACAAGAAGGGGAAGATTGGTTTTCTTTGTGTAACAGAACTCGGCTGTGGTTAATGACAAGCTATTTGTCTACGTATACTCAGCATGTCCTACTGAGGACGCACTGAAAAAAAAAAAATTTCCTGAAGCAACTTTAGTTTTTTTAGAACAAAAAAGCTCTTTCTTGAGAGGAGGAATGGGCCATTTTTACAGGTAAAGAAACTATTTGTGCCGAATCCGGTTTGGCTCAATGGATAGAGCATCGGCCTGCGGACTGAAAGGTCCCCGGTTCGATCCCTGTCAAAGGGCATGTACCTTGGTTGCGGGCACATCCCCAGGAGGGGGTGTGCAAGAGGCAACTGATCGATGATTTTCTCTCATCGATGTTTCTAGCTCTCCATCTCTCTTCCTCTCTAAAAAATCAATAAAATATATATTTTTTTAAAAAGTATTCGTTTTTGAAAATTCACACAATTTCAGGTAACATTCTTTTCTCAGCAATTGAGAGAATAGAGAACTAAGAACAGAACTGAAATAAATGCATCACAAGACTATCAAACAGAATGGCAGATTCCTTTTGTTCACAGAAGCTATTCTTGTTGCTTGACAGGTACAGCAATTTGGGCTTGGGATTTCTTATAATTGAAAAGCTCACTCCTCACTCCTTCCCTCCCTATAGTAGCACAGAAAACTGCATTACAATTTTTTTGAGGCTGGTAGACTGTCCCCTGGGACACTTCCCCTAATGAACAGTTTGAACTCTGTGGCAGACAGAATGGGGACACTCCATCCTTTTCCCTGCCAAAGCAATGGCGATGAGTAAGTGGATGCTCAATCTGGTTAGGAATGAACCACCTGATTGAGCACGTGGAAGCTGGGTCTGGCAGCTCTCATAGGGACTTTGAAGATACCTATTCTGACTAGAACTTGAGCTGAAATGGAAGTAGAACCCCATCCCTATAGAAACAGCTTAGAAGTTATGGGGGGAAGGGAACTTGAAGAGACTACTCATTTAGTGGAGCTCTGGGCCAATGGAGAAATATCTTTCCAAATAACAATCAGAACTACACAAATGACTGAGAAATGAAGTTCAAGAAAGGTTCCTCAAGATTTTGTAAAATGGGAAGTTTTGGTCAAAAAGCAAGACTGTATACTACTTAAATCCATAAGGTGATTTGAAAGTGGCTTCTGCTGTTATGGGGATGCTGAATGGTTGGTGACAAGTTTAGTGGTCTCTCTAAAATGTAGGTCCTCCAGGTGGCACCCTTTCCTCAGGCCTGGGAGCCGCACCTGACATGAAGGCCTGTGTGGAAGTGGGAGCCAGGGAGCATGGCCATTTTACCCTGGCCTTGATCGCCCTGTCTTTCAGTTTGAACAGAGGGGTTGTTTGAATCAGAGGGGCTAACAATCTTGGTGTTTAATGGCCAGGTACTTCTCATAAATTGTGGAAGGCCACAGCAAAGAAAAAGAAAGGCCTTTTTTTCTGTCCTTACAGTTCCTTTGCAAAATGTCTCATTGTCATCAGCATTCGGTAGATGGTCAGAGTTTACATTGCAACTATCCCTAGTTGCTGAGCGGCCATATGCAACCTGGATCTGAACAAATCAAAGCTGTGTTTTCACATTTAATCCTAAGAACACGCCTGTGAAGAAGATATTATTGTCCCTATTTGAGGATGAGGAATCAAGGTTAAGTGTCTTGTCCAAGGACACACAATGGGTAATACAAAGCCAGGGCCCCAACTCAGGTTTGTTTGACTCCGGAGGTCTTTCTGCCTGTATGTCTTCAGATGTGTTAGTTGACCAGGGCTACCATAGCAGAGTGCCAGTCACTGGGTGGCTTAAAGACCAGGTGCATCACCTCATAGTCTGGAGGCTAGACATCCGAAGTCAAGGTGTTGGCAGGATCGGTACCCTATGAAGGAAGGATCTGTTCCCTGGCTTATAGATGGCCATCTTCTCTCTGTCTCTCTAGGTCATCTTCCCTCTGTGTGTCTCTCTGTCCAAGTTCCCCCTTTTTAAAGGACACAGGTCATCTTGAATTAGGGCCCATCCTAACGAGCTTTTCTTTTTATTTTTAAAAATATATTGATTTTTTTTTTTTTTTTTTTTTTTACAGAGAGGAAGGGAGAGAGATAAGTTAGAAACATCCATCAGAGAGAAACATCAGTCAGCTGCCTCCTGCACACCCCCTACTGGGAATGTGCCCGCAACCAAGGTACATGTCCTTGACTGGACTTGAACCTGGGACTCTTCAGTCTGCAGGCTGACGCTCTATCCATTGAGCCAAACCAGTTTCGGCCTAATGAGCTTCTTTTAACTTGATTACTTCTGCAATGACCCTTCAAATACGGTCACACTCTGAGGCACTGGGGTTAGGAGTTCAACATATAAAGTGAGAGGGGAGGGGGCACAATTCAACCTATAACATCAGATAAATCTCTAAGGTCACACACAACAGCTGTGCTGTAGACACTTGGTTTACAGTGACAGGACTTTTCCTGTTGTCCCTCATAGTCTTTGTCTATTTTATTTAATCTGTTAACAGCCATGCACACAGCCACCTTCCCAGGGGCCTGCTCAGTGGAGGAGCTTCAGGTCAGTAAAGCATTCAGTGGGCTCTTGTTTAATGAACCAGTTACTGCCACAGCTTCTTGGTGATCTGGTTCCTGGGCTGGCAGAGCTTATCTCCTCCATGCCTGTCCCCTCCTCTAAACAAGAAATACTCCTTTCTTGGGCTCGCTAGGTACTCTTGCCTCTGAGTTCCCAACTTCAGTCTTCTCGCAAAGCTGCTCTATAACATGACATGGTGAAGGACTCTTCACTGAGCCTTTAGAGCCCAAAGCCAGCATTCTCACCCCTTTAATGCTCCGAAAACTGCTCTGACCTCAGGCTTTCTCTCACACACACCCTTTTCCCAAAGAACAACTTGCTTTTCTGCAAGACTACAAGCACTTACTTAACAGTCTGGCTACTATCAGAAGCTGACCTCATCAGCACCCAGACCTTAGCATGTTCTCTCCAGGTAAAAATGTGGCAGTTTTCAATCCAAGCAGCTAGAGGCCTAGGAACAGGCTGCTGGGCCTACTCCCTCCTATTCCCCCGCCTTTTCTCCAACCTCACATGCCGATACATAATTTTCCAAAGTCTTTTGCAACTTAAAAACTTTGGAACATTGCTGGATTAAATAAACATCTATATGCTTCAGTAAGTTTCAGGTTCACCTAATTTTGGTTTTTTTTTTTTTATAGAAAATCTATAAAATAAACTTAGAACTGTTAATATAATTTCTTATGTTTTGTGAAAGATATATTTCTTAAAAATGAGAATGTTCATAAATGTCAATATAAGAAATGCCAGCTATTTACTTTTTTGATTATCATTGGATTAGGAAATGTATGGTTTTAATAATAGGACATAAGA
Source organism: Pipistrellus hanaki (assembly GCF_964339955.1). Classification (NCBI taxonomy): domain Eukaryota; kingdom Metazoa; phylum Chordata; class Mammalia; order Chiroptera; family Vespertilionidae; genus Pipistrellus; species Pipistrellus hanaki. The sequence goes on along the minus strand of NC_140511.1, from coordinate 14,305,166 downwards.
CATGGATGTGCATTTTTAAAGGAAAAAGAAAAGTGAGTTCAAGTTGCAATAAGATTTGTGAACGTTATAGAAGGTTTGTAGGGAGAAATGTTAAAAGGAAATTATATAAATAACACAGGCCAGTAAGCCAGAACAAGCATAATAGGAAAACTGAGATAGTAAAAGAGCAGTCCACAGCCATCTAGTAAATCCTATCTTCCCTAAACCAAGGATACTTAAGAATAAACAAAAAAGTTGTTGCTGTATTTCTTTCACACATATTATATATGGGTACTCTCTCAACTGTTGTTCAAGAGTACTGTTTCTAAATTGACTTAAATATACACTGAGTGGCCAGATTATTATTATCTCTGAATGCATAATAATCTGGCCACGCAGTGTATATCCTATACAATAAAAGGTTAATATGCAAATTGTCCCCTCAACCAGGAGTTTGACCAGCAGGCCGGCTGGCCAACTTCCCATGTCCCCTCCCCCTGGCCAGGCTGGCCAGACCCCACCCATGCCCGAGTTCATGCACCAGGCCTCTCAAATACATTGAGTGGCCAGGTTATTATGTGTTCAGAGATCATAGATCAGAATAATCTGGCCATTCAGTGTATTTGAGAGGAGAACTTTAAGTTCCTATCTGACCGGAGACCCAATGACACTTCCAGGGACTAGATCACCACAAAGCACATGGAGTGAAACGGCACCGTGCTCTAGCTCCAGCCCGGGGCTGCCTGCAGAATCGCAGGCCGGGTCTGCTCCCCTGTTTCAGTGGAGGCTGACAGGCACCGAGAGAGGCACGGAGGGGCGTGAGTCTTTCTCCTGGATGTGGCTGGAGGGACTGAAGGAGAACGGGAAGGGAACTACTCTCCCCAGGTGACTGAGGTTAGTTAATGGCATGCCTGCATTCTACCTAAGAACATGTGTGCGCTTCACCTGTCGGGCATTTTGGGAACAATGCCCCAGGAAGGCCAAACACCCTGGGGAAACCCCAAATGAGTTCACATTGGACAAGCTGGGTACCAGCACCCAGGGGAATTTGTGTTGCTCCTCCGTGCCCAGGTGGGGGGGGTGCAGCCTGCTCTCGGCCCTAGAGGGCGCCAGGCCACTGCACTCCACACACCAGCCTTGGTGTGAGTGGGGCCCTGGAGGTGGTACAATGCACAACCCCCATGGCCCCCAGGAGGCCGGGCTGGTGGAGACCAAGAGCCAGGACTGTTTGAGGAGGAGAGGAGGACCTGCCAGCCCCGGCAGCCTCCCCTGTGTGGGTCTCTCTGAGAGAATAACCCCTGGCTTTCCCCAAACTCAGGCCCTTTAGTTACTTTTGCTCTCCTCGTTCCAGCAGTGCACCAGCCTCAGTGTTCAGGGTGTGTGTGTGTGTGAGGGAGGTCTACTCCTCTTTACTCCAAGCCCCCACGTCTTGGGAACACTGTGCTCCGAGGCTGCTGTGTTTCTGGGACTTACTTTAAACCCTGTGGCCTTGCTCTGTGCCCTTCATCTTCATCTGCCTCCCGCAGCCCACACTGGGACACGCTGGGACACGCTGCAGGACGTGGTAGTGCTGCTGCTCACGCCCAGCTCTGCAATAACTCCCGCGGGTATAGCTGGCCCTCACCCCATGCTGTGTGCCAGCTACCTGGACAGGAGGGCTGGTGCTGCCAGCTGTGGCAGCAAAGGGGCCAAGGAGGAAAGTGGGGGCGGGGTCTTGCTGTGGCTGGGTCCCTGGTCTGAGCAGCCTGTCCAGGAGGCTGAGGCTGAAGCCGGAGGGGCCAGAATGGCGTGTCTGCTCCCCGGGAAGGCCTGGTGCCCTTCACCTGGAGGACTGACTGCCTGTTTCTCTGGTCTCTATGCTTGGACCCCTCAGAGATGGGGTGATGGTGGTGGTGGAGTGGGGACTGATGTGCCCAGATGGGGGTACGTGATGCCTTGCACAGAGCCCAAGCGCCCAAGTCTATGCCAAGGCTGCTGAGCTTTTGGACGGGGTCCATGACATGAGGTGGGTGAGTGCGGGGGGCCAGGATCTGGGAGGGGAGGTAGTAAAGGACCTGTCCCTCAGAAACTGTGACCCTTACCCTGGGCCTGGCTGGGGTTGGGGCGGGAGCAAAGGAATGTTCCCAGAGTAAGAGGAAAGGGAAATGATGCATAGAACGCTGAATCCAGTGGATTTCTACCCACTTAGCACTGGCTGGGGAAAGCAGACCGAGTTAATATTATAGCCCCGACCTGCCACTGACTGGGTGACCTTCGGCAAGCTTCTAACTTGGTAAACCTCTGTTGCCAGGGAATAGCCATCGTGGCACCCTTGCATGCTAGTGTGAGGACTGAATATGGCGAGAGCTGCACGTGGCCTGCAGAGTCGGAGTCCTAGTTGGAGCGAGTGAGCCTGGGGGTCCCTATGGACGTCTTGATGACCATCACCGCCCCTGGATTCTAAGGCGGTTACTAGGGGCCTGCATCCCCTGTGCCGGGGGCAGAGCTCAGCGGTTAGCAGTTTGGGTTTGGCAACTAATTCTTTTTTTTTTTTTTTTTAAATAAATTTTTATTGTTCATATTATTACAAATGTTCCTTTCCTCCCACCCCCCTCTATTGCTCTCCTCCACCAGGTCCCCACCCCACCCTCTGCCCTTTCTCCACCCGACATTGTCCTCATCCATACGTGCACAGTTTAGGTTCAGTCTCTTCCCACATCCCCCTCTCCCCTTTTCCCCAAGAATCGTCAGTTCACTCCCCTTCCATACCTCTGATTCTATTATGTTCAACAGTTAATATTGTTCATCAGATTTTTTTTTTAAATTTCCTTGGTTTTTAGATTCACTTGTTGATAGTTACGTATTTGTTGTTCATAATTTTTATCTTTATTTACTTTCTCTTCTGAAAGAATCCCCTTCAGCAATTCATATAATTCTGGTTTGGTGGTGATGAACTCCTTTAGCTTTTTTTTATTAGTGAAGCTCTTTATCTGACCTTCGATTCTGAGTGATAGCTTTGCTGGATAGATTATCTTTGGCTGTAGGTTCTTACTATTCATCACCTTGAATATTTCTTGCCATTCCCATCTGGCCTGCATGGTTTCTGTTGAAAAATCAGCTGACAATCGTATAGGTGCTCCTTTATAGGTAACTACCTGCTTTGCTCTTGCTGCTTTTAATATTCTCTCTTTGTCTTTTGCTCTTGGAATTTTAATTATGATTTGTCTTGGTGTGGTCCTCTTTGGATTCCTTTTGTTTGGAGTTCTGTGCACTTCCTGGACTTGTAAGTCTAATTCTTTCACCAGGTGGGGGAAGTTTTCTGTCACTATTTCTTCCAGTATTCTTTCGATATCTTGCTCTCTCTCATCTTTAGGGACCCCCATAATTCTGATGTTGGTTCGCTTGAAGTTGTCCCAGAGGTTTCTTACATTATCTTTAATTTTCTGTATTCTCTTGCCTTCTAGCTTCTTCAGAGGAGTGTCTTCTGGCTCTTTATGTTTCAAATCTTTGACTTGATTCTTGCGATCTTCCATTCTGTTTTTAGGACTCTGTATAATATTTTTTATTTCAGACAATGTATTCTTTATTTCTTATTGATCCCTTATCATTTCTTGTTGATTCCTTATTAATTCTAGTTGATCCCTTTTCATATCCTCATAGGTCTTATCAATCTTTTCTAGGAAATTCTTGAAAAACCTTATAAGCGTAGATTTGAACTCTATATCCAGTCGCTTTTTGTCCTCCATTTCTTTCGTTTGTGATCTATTTCGTCTTGGCATTTTCACAGCTTCCCTGATGGGGTGGGGTTTCAGGGTGGAGCCTACAGCCTTGGCTTCTGTCAGCCCCGCCTTATGCGGCTCCTGAGTCTCAGGGTCCTTCAGTACTCGTTGCAAGCACCTCTGAGAGAAAGGTGCCCTCGATTTTCGCCTGCTACCAAACAGTCTAGGCTCTCCCCAATGAGCCCAGTATTGGGGTTCAGTTCAGTTGGAAGTGGAGTTGGAGGTGGCGTTCAGAGCAGTCTGGAGCCCCTGTCTCCTTCCCACCAGGGCAATCCTGCGGCACAACCAACCATCCCTTCTCTTCGCGCAATGTGCGCGCCGCCAGGACCTCCTTTTGCCACTCCCCTGGGGTTCCGCCTTACAACCCAGCTCCCTCTGGATGAGCCTGGGTCCCCAGGGTCTGGCCTAGAACTGGGGTTCAGTGCTGTCGGATCTGGGTTCAGCACAGTCGGAGCTTTTATCTCCTTCCCGCTAGGGAACGCCAGCCAGGCACTCAGCCTCCCTCCTCTCCAGCTCCGTCCTCTCCACCCGCGCTGCTTTTACAGCTCCTCCTCTCTTCCTTCTGGTTTTCTCCTTGCTTCTCGTTGTAGAATTTCCAGTCAGTCGACTTTCCTGTAGTTCTGGGTAATGTCCATTTTATATTTTAGTTGTGTTTTATTGAAATTGTTGTGTGCGGCTGAGGCTAGGTGTTTACCTGTGCAGCCATCTTGGATTCTCTGGCAACTAATTCTTGTGTGACTCTGGGCAAGTCACCCGCCTTCATCTGTTCCGAGGGAGGGCCTGGTGAGATAATGTGTATAAAATGTGTATAAAAACAAGTTACTGGTGCCCTAATTGGTTTGGCTCAGTGGATAGAGCATCGGCCTGTGGACTGAAAGGTCCCAGGTTCGATTCTGGTCAAGGGCATGTACCTTGGTTGTGGGCACATCCCCAGTAGGAGGTGTGCAGGAGGCAGCTGATCAATGTTTCTCTCTCATCGATGTTTCTAACTATCTCTCTCCTTTCCTCTCTGTATAAAATCTATTAAAAAACAAAACAAAAAAAACAAAAGTCACTGGTATCCAGTACCTTACAAAGGCGGGGCGTGGCCAGGGAAAACGCTGCAGGTCGGGCAGGAGGTAGGTGGGGGAGAACAAGCTTTATGGGTTACGGGGGACACATGCCTCCGACTTGTCATTCAAACCTTACAAAACCCCAAAGAAGCGAGTATTGTTAGCCCATCTGATAGAAGTAGAAATGAGGGTTCTGAATGGTTAAGTGATTTATTAAAATAAAGGTTTACTCAGCTAGTGGGTGGATCCAGCTCCCTTCTCTGTCAGCTCAGGACTCCCTCCCCAGCCCTGCCCTTTCCTCCTCCTCATTGCAGAGCCTCCTATCTGGGGGGTCTCTGGCAGGACCACTAGATGGAGGAGAAGAAACCCCGATGCAGACCATGTGGATATAATCCTATTACTGCACACGACACAGTCGCCACCCACTCGGCGTAGGGTCTCTCCCGTTGGGCCCTGATTTCTAGACCCCCTGTCTCACCAGAGAGTCCCAGCGGCAAGAGGGAGGCTGGTCAAGGCTGGGGCCATTGGGGGGTGAGGGGGCCAGTGGACGTGGGGGAGGAGCTGGAGAGGAAGAGGCTGCTGGAAGCAGCTGGGAGCTGACTTCTGCCCCCTCCCCTCCCAGCCCCTGTGCCCATCATGTGGGAGAGTGTTCAGGGTTGCCCTGGGCCTGCTTCTCCCTGTGCGCTCAGGTGAGCGGTGGTGGGAGCAGTGACCCCTTAGAGGGGCCCCTGGCTCTGGAGGCTCCTGGGAAGATGGGGTCAAGGCTGGACCAGTCCAGATTAAGCCCCTGGAGTCGGATCCTCCCCACTCTCCATGGTTGGTCTCACCTACTTCCTGTTTCTTACTTGACTCTGACTGGCCCTTCTGGGGCAGGGGTAGGAGTGGGGACACTGGAAGGACATTCTGGTTGGTTTTGGAATAGGGCGTTGGTTTTAAATGACAGTTCTGTGAACTGGTCCAAGGAGTTCTTTTAGTAAAGCGAAATGATGTCTGGTCATAGTTCATTCTCTCTCTCTCTCTCTCTCTCTCTCTCTCTCTCTCTCTCTCTCTCTCTCATTAATGGGTAGAATTACCATTTTCCTTTCACACATGTTTCTTAAAGTTCTGGAACAGACTCCTGCTCATCTCTCTGGACTTTAGGAATGTGCTTATTTAATTCTTTACATTTGTGAAGTCTGCGTGCAGGATGCTGCCCAGCCTCCTTGGTGCTGAGATGCTGCAAGTCTGAGAAACACGCAAGTCACTGGTGACTGGGAGTTCTGGCTTCCCCACAAGACCCATCTCTCCTTAGCGCTTAGCTCCTGTTTGCGTGGGGAGCTCTCCTTCTGCGGTGATGCTCAGCACTTTCCTGGTTAAGCTTCTCCCGGAGGCTCTCTTCTTGAGCAATTGAAATGCAATTGGCATCTTGTTTCTAAAAACTGCAATGGACTTTTTATGGTGCTTACCCAAGGAAGTGCAATTAGCATGTAGCAACAACCCAATTTCCCCAGGAGTTTATCAGCCTGTTTAAAGGGGCGGTAGGAATGAATATTCATTCCTGGAGGGCCTGTTTCCATTGGTGTGTTCTGAACCAGGGCCTCCTGCATTGTCCCTGGGATCTGGGAGGGCCTGCAGGTCTGCTGGGAGAGGGCTCTTCAACAGAACACATCCAAGAGCAAGCACAGGGTGCGCCCATAGAGCCTGTCACTCAGCTATTTGTGGGAGGCATTCAGGAGCCCAGGACAGAGAAGAAAAGGCCCTGGGCAGGAGCCCGCAGCCTGGGCTCTAACCTGGCCTCCATCATGAGTCAATGAACCCTGCTTTCACCAGAACCCTGATGAGTTTATACTTTCTGCTCTACACAACGGAGTGGACAATAGATGTCCTGCTTAATTTGCAGAGCAGGTGGGAAGACCAAGCACAGTCAAATAATGAGAAGGTTGTGAAGGCTGCACAGAGCGAGGCAGATGTAAAGGTTGTTTCTCACCTGCGTTGTCCAATCTGCGAGTTCATGTTCACCCAGTTGAAGCTGGTTTGCTCCAGCCATGCCCATCCAAGCCTTGAGCACCCAGGCATGAGTACAATAGTTCTGCCTCCAAGGTATGCATGATCTAGATGGAGGCAGACACTAAAGACCAGCTATCTCTTTTACTTGACAAAAGAGCAAAAATGTGGAAGATTTTGAGAGTTTGCTATGATTACTTTACAACCATTTAGATCTTTGTTGCCAAGAAGGAACTGATGTGGTAAAGGTAGGCATTTCCTACCTACAATCATTTTTTTTTTTTTTAAAGAAAACCAGTGGAGGCAAATGATGTGTTGATCATCACCTCAGCAGTGTGGTTTCCATACCAACCTATTCTTGCAGAATAAAAGGACCAAGACAAAAATCTGCCTCTAATTCGCCATGTGGCTAGCCTTGGTTGAGTGGTCATTTAGAGAAAAAAACTGAGGCCCACGCCACAGTGCCCAGCCAGAGTGTGTGCGTGCCCACATACAGGCACACAGCACAGGAAGGCAACTCGCCTGGTGCCCTCCAAACCCTCAGATCAGGCTCTCTCTGGAACTATGGGTTCTAACCCTGGCCTGTCTCTCCATTCTCTGGGTCTCAGTTCCTCATCTGTACAATAGAATTCATACTGCCTCATAAGTTTTATTGTCAGGTAACTGAAATGAGATCAAAGGTATAATTATCTCGAAAGAGCAAGAACAGAGTAGTTGCACAGGCAGTCCAGAACATGGCTTAGTGTGGGGGCTTCTTCATGCTCCTGGGGAGTGGTGGGGTTGGCAAGTATGGCACGAGAGGCTGCGTCTAGTTTTGTGCCCACCTTGTCAGAACAGTCACTAGAGGACCCAGCCTGTCAGCTCTGTCCTGCTGGCCTCGGACCACCCCGTCTTCCCTCCCTCTCCACGCCCTTCTCATCTCATGCCTTTCCTTCTCCCCTCTCTCTCCCCACCCTCCTTTCCTTCTGTGGAACCGAATACCACGTGTGCCCGATGTAAAGACAGATTTGATCACAGTAGAAGCTCGCAGTCCCATGGAACGTAGAGACATGCTTCACCTTTCAGTACAGGGGCGGGAACAAGGCCAGACTGGTTGAGGAGAGTCTGCTTAGTTGGGCCTTGACTGATGAATGTCAGAACTGAGCTGGGCAACGGAGGGGCTGGGCCTGGGAGGGGAACAGAGAACAAGGGCTTTTTGGCCAAGGGAACAGCACGGAATGCCTAACATTTCCTGGGAAATAGCAAGGAGTTTTGTGTGGGTAGTTCTGATTGTTGACCCGTGTTACGAAGCGAGTCCCCAAGAGATGAACCACCGGAGCCAATTTGATTAAGCATGCTAGAGTTTATTACAGATTCGAATCCGGGCTCAAACCTTAGCTGACGCAGCAGCCGGCAAACACCCAGGTGAGAGCCCCGATGGAGGGGCAGTCCCTCCTCTTATACCTCTTTTTCCCCACCCCTCCCACCGATGGCATGTCACTCCCAGATTGGCCCCTCAGGACAAAGACCTGGCCTTCCTGAGCTATTTCTCAGGTAGTTTACACTACCTGGCCTATTTTTGCCTCAAGCAGAATGTCTGTTCTGACTTCAAACAGAAGTGCAGGATGCTGCTGTTTTGATGACGCCAATCTCCTAGCCAGGTCTGGAGGGAGGTCTGCATATCTTACTACAAGGGAATTCCGGGCACTGAGTTATAACTGACTTTTTTTTATTTTTTTAACTTTTCCCCCTTGGCCAGGTCTGTCTCCAGAGTCCTTATCTCTTGGGCAGATGGGGCCCACTGTCACAACCCGGAGCGGGGTCTGTCTGACCCAGGGAGTGTATGGAGCCAAGCAAGAGAGTCTTTCCTCTGTGCCATGGGAGATAGGGAGGAGCCACTGGAAGCGCCCAGCAGGAGGGAGTCACTGTCATGTTTACTGAGAGTGAGAAGGAAAACCCCTATTTTGTAAAAAACTGCTGTTTGGAATTTTCTGCTGTTTTTCTTAGATGGCCTTTTATTCTAAAAAAAAAAAATGTTTGCTTTCTAGCCTGCTTTAGCTTGCTTGTAAAATGAGGATCATAAAATTAGCTGTCTGACCTTGCAGGTCAAGACTAGGTATTGTCTTGAATAGGTTGGTATGGAAACCACACTGCTGAGGTGATGATCAACACATAAATTTAGCTGTGTTTGTTTCCGAAGACCACTAAATGCACAGAGGGCTGGCTCCTTAATAAAAAGGGAAGCTCTGCTTGTACATTTGCTTAGAATTTGAATTCGTTTTCTCTAAGCCCACCGCGGTGAATAAAGTGAATCTCCAAACTCTCCCTGCATTGTTTGATTGTTCGGGAACTCTGTAACAAGAGTATCTGAGGGTGGAGTGGAGAGGTTACTCTGAGAGAAGCATGCAGGTAGGCTGTGGGGCACTGGCATAGCATGGTGTAGGGTCGCAAAGTCCTTCTAAAGGTAAGGTCTTTATTTGGAACTCTTAAATATATGAGAGAAAAAGCAATGTTTTATTAGTATGCATTTATTTTATAATTTCAGATTGGTGATGCCTACTGGGTATAAAATCAATGTGCATGAGGATGTCATTCTGATGAGCAGAGGATGTTGAAGTCAGGACTATGCATCAAATTCCGGAGTCACAGCAGCTGCAAGGCCCAGTTTATTTCCGGATTTTGGTTTTGGATGCAGAGTGCTAAGAAATCCGACAGAGTTGGTTAAGTAGTTGCTAATAGGCGTGGTTTCTCACAGCTTGACTTTTCATTTCAGGACACTCTAATTAAAACGGGAAAAACGCCACTCTGAGGCCTGCGCAAGGATGAACTCATTTCCTAGTCTAAGTGTGTGGCTTGGTGGGCTCCATGCACCAACATCGGGCAGATAACCCATTTTTATTATGGTTTACATGGCTAGCATGGGTCTAGCTCAGCCACCATAACCAAGTCCTGTAGAGGAGGTGCTTAAACAACAGGATGTGGCTTTCTCGTGGTTCTGGAGGCTGGACAGTCCCAAGATCAAGGTCTGGCAGGTTTGGTTACAGGGGAGACCTCTCTGCCTGGCTGGGTCCTCACATGGAGAGAGAATCTGGTCTCTTTTACTCCTCTCACCAGGAACACTCGCATCCAAACCTAATTACGTTCCAAAGGCTCCATTTCCAAATAGCACCACATGGGGGGTTGGGGTTTCCACATATGGATGCATGGGGAACACACTATTCAGTTCACAGCAGTTGCAGAGCACTAAGAAATCCCGATTTTTAGAGTGTAGTTGAAAATAATGATACATTTTCATAGCTTGACTTTAGTCTCAGGATAGTCTCTAATTAACAAGGAAAAAACTAGATTTAGGGGCCTTTATAAAATGTCATTTTGGCACCCCAAAGTAGATGTGCAATAGTCTCTCTGGACCCAAGTTGACTATGTAGCTCATTCTCATTTGGTCTGGCCCTGCCAAGGCATTATGGGTGAGTTAATGAAATGTTTGACCAAATATAGCAGGCTAATTTTTTTAAAAATATATTTTATTGATTTTTCACAGAGAGGAAGGGAGAGGGATAGAGAGCTAGAAACATCAATAAGAGAGAGACATTGATCAGCTGTCTCCTGCACACCCCCTACTGGGGATGTGCCCGCAACCAATGTACATGCCCCTGACCGGAATCAAACCTGGGACCTTTCAGTCCACAGGCCAATGCTCTATCCACTGAGCCAAACCGGTTTCGGCAGCAGGCTAATTTTTAAGCTGATAATTTTGTATGGCCCATGAATGATGTTATAAATATCCAAATAGCCCTTGGCAGGAAAAAAAAAAAAAAAAAGGTTCCCCACCCTTGGTAGAAGATTAAAATAGATTTTAAACAAAATTTTATAAAAGATTGAGAAGCCCCAAGCCACACGTGGAAACTGAAGATAGACGAGCTTATTGCTAACCTGAAGGAGAAGGGTATTATGTAATTTATCTGTGTTGGTCACTCACTGGGGACAACAGGTAGCCCTCGCCATGGCCAAAGTGGGACGGCTAGGGTTCATAGTTCTCACTTTCTCAGTGTGCGTCTTGAGAGTTGCTTCTATCCAAACCAGCGGGAGTGGGGCTGGGCTGGCTACATGGGGCTCCCCTTTCCTACAGACAGCACATAGCATTTGTATAACCTTGGTACCTGTCTTATCTCTGATTGGTGGTCATTGTGGGAGAGCCCAAGCCAAAGGCGAGGACTTTGAGAGAACTCCCATCCACCTGGAAGCTCCTTCCTGCACATGCTCATGTGGTTTCCACAAAGTACAAAAGCCACCAAAGTGAAACTGTTAACGGCTTCTTTTACTGAGCACCTACTATGCGCCGGGCACTGTTTTATATACTCTATATATACCAACACCTTTTCATCTTCGCAGCAACCCTAAGACATGATTGCTATAATTATCTCCATTCTAATGATGAGGAAATTGAGACACAAGGAGGTTAAGCAACTTGCCCCAAATCACACAGCCAGGGAGCTGCAGAGCTGAGATTTGAATCCACAGCCTGACTCCCACTTCAAGACCTGCACACGTGATCCCTGTGCGCTCTTGTGCCTCTTCTAGGTCAGAATTCATATTAGACCCCTGGAATCCAACATATTTTAATAGGGAATGAATGTTGCCTTTGCCTCTTTATAATAACACCCTCAGGGCTAGTCATGGAGTGTGTGTTCTGGTGATGCTCAGAACGGGGTTTCAGGGACAGTTGTGCAATGTGCTGTGCAGGTGTAGCTGGGACCTCACATATATGTTCACTTACTTAAAATGTACTCTTTGGAGCTGTGCTTGAGCCATCCAGGGTCTGGATTCATGATCATGATGCTATCAGGTATCCTGAAGTCAGTAAATTCTCCAAGGGGTCTGTGAGACAGGAAGTACAAAGAGGGCGGGACAGACCTAGTGCAGAAAGGTTGGTGGGATGCTGAGACTGGGGTTCATATTACCCTGGCTCCTGAACCTCTCAGACCCCACCACTTTTTGGCATTGGTCCTTCCAAGTACAGGGAAGCGGCTCATTAAGTCTTCACTGAAGTTAGGAAGTTGAAATGTGGAGGAGGAGACTGGATGAAAGTGAATTGGCAACATGGCTAAATTGATAGCAAGGATCAGGGTGGGGACAATCACTGCAAACCAGCCTTTTAATGGAAGGTCCCAAGGGGCCAGGTGGGATTTTCCTAAGAACCAAATGCTGAGCCCAGCCCACCAAGTAATGCAGATGCCTCAGTTCTGGCAAGAGCAGCACTTAGAGTCAGGTCATGGTTGAGGTGGCAGCTGACCTGTTTGCTGGGTTTCTGAGTGGCCACCCCCCCACCCCCCCTTAAGTTGGAAAGAGTTTATTTCAGGATTAACAGCAGGAATCTCCTCCTAGGAGCAATTTTCTGGAGCTTAACTTTGGTGTTCATAGCAGAGAATGAAAATATCATCAAGGACGTGTGCAAGGAGTTCTTGGAGAGGGAAGAGCAAAGGGGGAGTCAGGAGAGGCGGAGAAGCTGCCTGACCCCATGGGGTCACCGCTGTGAAGCTCAGCGGCCTCCCTGACCTTTGGCCACCCAAGTGACCCTCCAGGCTTTCTGCTCCGGTTCCTCACGCTTTACTCATGCACTGTGCCTTATGCACCATGTCCCGAGACATGGAACCCCTTCCTTACAGCTCAGAAACCTCAGACCACCAGCTGCGGGGACCTTGCCCAGCTCAGATCAGTCCATGAGCAAGGAGTTGCCCTGGCTCGACCAGGGGCCTGGGGATGAGTGTTGGATGGGGACTTCACATATGATCCCTACTCAACGGATCAGGGAGGGAACCAGTGCTTAGGGACACCTCCTTTGTAGAAGGCACTGAGCCATGTTGGTTCCCTGAGTCTTTACAAAAACCCTGCAAAGAAGTAGCCTGTTTTCCTTTGTCTACAAGGGAAAACTGAGGCTCAGAGAGGTTAATATGCCAAGTTCACACAGGTAGTGAGGGCAGAGACAGCATGCAAGTACACATTTCTTCAGGTTCCACAGGCTGTGCTCTGCAGTCCCTCTGCCCCCTGCGCAGAAAGGAGTTTCAGCTCTTTCCCTGATGCAAGGAGCAGGTGCCAATGTCTCCCAGGAGGACCCAGGCCCAAATGTCCCCTCCACCCCGAGTTCTTGCCCTGACCTCAGGCAAGCTGTGTGAGCTTTCTGAGCCTCAGTTTCCTGCCTGAATAAATGGGGCCAGTGCACTCTCCTTCCCCTGTCAGGGCTGTGAATGTGAGATGAGAGCTGGTATCAGGAGCTCTTGGTTTTTGAGAACAACCAACTCTCACCTGCCAGTGAGTTCACTCCTTCTCCCATGAGCACCTGGGGCCTCTCTGGGAGAATATCGATCCCCAATCACTCTGGGCTTGAACTGATCAAGATCTCACTAGCCAGCACGAGGAAAGTCATTCACAATTCCTTTCAGAGCCTGGTCGCTGTGGGAAGAATGAAGGGAAATCAGCCAAGGAGGCCAAACGTTTTTGTGTTTGTCAACACAAGAAAGATAGGAAGTAATTTTATTTAAAATTATTATTTTTTTATTTTTAGTAAGTAATTTTTTAATTCAAGGCCTGGGCAGCCAGCCAAGCTCCAGGGAGGGATGGAAGGGGTGCCCAGGCTCAAGGGAGGGCAGGCATGAGTCACCGCTCTCCAGAATCCCAGGCCTTTCGAGTCATTTCACATCATTTCAGAATGGGGAAGGGAGGAGGTGGTGTTGGCAAGCTTGGGAGGACACAATGGGTCTGAGCCCTGGGAAGGCGCCACCAAGGGGTTCAGCTCAGCACTGCAGCCTAGGTTGCCCGTGGCATTGGTCTCTCCAGGTTTCCCAGCTATCCCATCTCTCTCCAGACAGAGGAAAGGTCATGCTGATATGACCCCGCTCTTAAAACAGTTCCTGCTATGAAGATCCTTCCTTCCTCTTCAGCACGACCCTTTCTGACTTCTTGCCCTTAGGCCTGTTCTCTGCCCTTCACGGGGAGAAAAGGATCTCCCTCTCCCTGTGCACTCTGTCTCCTCCAGCACCCGCTGTGGCCAGACCTGTGCTGCAGGCAGGAGGAGGGCACTGGCTTTAATCATGCCTTTTCCTTTCTGATGTCTCCACATCTGACCTTGCTGACCCAATAGTTAAAGCCTTCTCTGACTGGTGGTGATAGTAGTGTCTGTGGCTTTAAAACTGTTGAGTGATAAAATGCATTATTTGAAAAATCTACATTAATCAGTAAACCAATATTTTCCCAGTGACACAAGACATGATGCAACATAATCATACATGGGTAAAACATCCAGTTAAAGTACCGATAGACTAAGAGTGTTGGTCCATGGACACAAGGATTGTGGGTTCAATTCCCTGTCAAGGACACGTAGGGAGAACGAGTGATCTCTAAAGTCCCCTCCTGCCTCCGGGGTCTTGGATTATAGGAGGAGCTTGTTTTAGACCCTGAGACTTTATGTGTTCTGCTTCCCTTCCGCACAAGCTGCAATTGCTTAGCAGGTCAGCATTCTCTCAGGAAGGATTCACTATTGCCCGAAAGATGAGAGACGAATGCTAGTAGTCTACATCTAATGCTTTATGTCCCATTTCTTGAAGGAAAATTTAAATGAAACATCATAAAGGCAACCTTTGGGCACTATCCAGTACTAGATTTCATGGCTAGTCTAAATTTGGGCTTGTGTTAATGCCCAAGCTTAAACTGATAACCCTCCGACCCAATGCCTCTATGTAAAGTAATATGGCCCACTATGGATAATTGCTGAAATGGTTCATTGTCGTTCATTAAGGAATTTAACTCCATTTGTCAAATACCTACTGAGCTCTTATCACAGGTAGAACCCTATCACAGACATTGTAGGCAACTGAGAGAACAGAGCCTTCTCTTCCTTAAGGACATAATTTTATACAAAGTGTATTTTATACACTGATGATTCCAGAGAACAATCATAAGTTTGAGCATCTTAAGGTCCTAGTTCATTGCCTTTATTAAAATAGCAATGAAGCCAAAACCGGTTTGGCTCAGTGGATAGAGCGTCGGCTTGGGGACTGAAGGGTCCCGGGTTCGATTCTGGTCAAGGGCATGTACCTTGGTTGCGGGCATATCCCCAGTAGGGGGTGTGCAAGAGGCAGCTGATCGATGACTCTCTCTCATTGATGTTTCTAACTCTCTATCTCTCTCCCTTCCTCTCTGTACAAAATCAATAAAATATATTTAAAAAAAAGTGATATAAAACTAAAAAAATAAATTAAATTAAATAGCAATGAATAATCTTTTAGTTAATGCAAAACTGTGTATTCGTCATCATGCTAAGCATTTTGTAGGGATTTTATCAATTGGCTTTCACAATAATCCTAGAGATATGGAAACTGAGTCCGAGAGACCTCAATTAATTTGTCAAAGTCATAGACCCAGTGATGACAGAATAGAGACTCAGACCAGGTCTGCCTGCCTCTAAACCCCTGAGTGTATCACAGAAGAGGTATGCTTTGAGAAAAGTTGACCATGCAGAAAGACTGGCTGAGAAACGGAGTGAGTGAAGAGTGAGCGCTTTAAAGTCCCTCAGATCAATTGAGGGACTTGGGAGCAGACTCTGAGTGGCTGCAGGGATTGTAGGCTGCCCCCTTTACCTCACTGAATGGGGCCTATAGCTGGGTAGGTAACTGCCCTTTGGGTCCCTTGCAGTTCTAGTCTGCCCCTTCTTAAAGAACCCTACTCTCATTGCCAGCACATATTCACCCACATCTACTTTTTAATTTGAGTGGAGCCTCAGCTTTGAGTCCACCAGATCATTTCTCTTTATTTCGTCTTCACTTCCACGTCTGCCCAGGCCTACCTCCAGGGAAGCCATTATGCAGTCCATTTCCTGTCTGAGATCTAAGATACCCTGGCATAGTCCTCAAAATCACTCACTTATCTCCTTTCCAGCCAGTGAAGCAGGGAGATAGCCAAGTTAGGGCCCTCAAGCCTCTGTTAGCACCTTCACCCACTCTCAGAGGCCCTGACAGGCTGCAGAGAGACCCAGGATCTGGGAGGCACCAGGCAGTGACTGCCCTTCCAATGGGCCATCCAATTCACAGCAGTGGGAGTGGAGAGCCCCGACAATTCTATGAAGGGAGGAATGCCTCCACAGGCTAACGAGGAAGTCTGGGAACTCATCTCAGGCCACGCAGCAAAAGTAAGGACCAGCCTCATCCTCCCTCCTTCGTGCTACCTTTGTGTTGGGAGCCCAGTTCTTTCTGACCTCTGCAGCTTCCTGCAGTCTCAGCCAGCTCAGGAAAGTTTGGGAAGACGCATTTTCATTGAGACGGAATGAAGATATGAAGAGAGAACCATAAACTGCTCAGCAGGGTGATGCTGTAGAGTGGGGAGGAATCAGGGCACATCTCTCAAGGATGAGTGGTGCCTCCTGGGGCCCTGGAATTGCATGTTAACCCTGGCAAGCCTAGTTCCCAATGCCAACCAAGAAGAGAAGGCAAGAGGGTATCTGACTCATTGAGAGCATGCTACGGTGTGCCAGTGCTACACTAAGGCCTTTATTCAGGTCTATCCTTTGACCCTAACAATTATGGGGGTTTGACTACTCCCATCTTACAGATGAAGAAACTCAGAGAGGCTAAGTAACGGAACCATAGTCTCACAGCAAATGGTGGAGCTAGAATTTGAACCCAGTGTCTCCTGCTTCTAAGCTTATGTGGCTTCCCCAGAGGGTGATCCACACCTGGGGCTTTTCATTCCCCTGTGGCCTGGCCCCTTCACTTCCCTCCTGCTTCCCCGCTGCCTCCCTGCAGCTGGCTCAGACTGGCGCTTCTAGGATTGGGAGGTGAATCCCTTGCGGGTGCACGTGTGTGTATCTGTGTGTTTGCACACACACACTCACATACAGCATGCATGTAAGGTGTGGGAAGGATGGAGAGGAGAAGGAAGATTTCTGACCCTCAGATTTAGGGTCTCTGCACAAATGTGGGGTCTGTGGAGTCTGCAGAGATGCCGCCTCCCCACCACACCACCAGCTATTGTTGCTGCCCAATGTCTCTCCTACTTGCCAAGTTCAGACTTCCAGACAGCAGACCCTGTCCCCGGGCTGCCCCAGGGCCTTGGGGTGGGGTTTGCTGTTGGGTTACAGTTATCCCCATGGGAGTCATTTCAGACAGACCCACATGTGGAGCAGTAGCGAAACCAACTGTATTTTTCTCAATTCCTCCTTCTATGTGCTAAAAAGCTTTGGGGGGGAGAGGCGGAGGGCTCTTTCAGAAAATTACACCCTGCTTCTACCTTTCTGCTGCTCTTAGGAAGTAATTTAATATGGAAATTAGAACCCATTATTGCACATTTAATTGCCCACCAAATGAATGACATATTTAATGAAAATGCAAAATCTTTCAACATGTGTAAGATTTCCAGTTTGTGCATTTCCAGACGTGTTGCAAAATAATCCATTAACTAGAAATGTGTGCTGCTGAGACTGCCTCAGGGGGAAAGCCGGGCGAGGGAATGGGGCCAAGGATGTGGGAGCCAGTTAGTTCGTGCCTGCCCTAGGGACAGAGACAGCGCAGCATCTGCTCCAACGTGGTCTGAGGTGCCGGCCGCTCCTCACCAAGTGTGGGGCGCAGAGGCAGCAATGGTGCCAAGGGGCCAGGACAGACTGGACCAAAGCTGATGGGGAGAAGGCTACTCATCCCCAGCTCTCTCGCCACCCCTGGTTCCCATATGCCGCATATTGTAGCCCCAGGTAATATGCAGAAGCAGCTGTAGGTTGTGTGGGAAGAGCTCTGAAAATAGTTCGGAAAAGAAAGCTGTCTCTGAGGTAGTTACTGAGGTGCAGGCTCTATCACCCTCCCTTTCCCCAATGCTCTAGCTGTGTCCTCTCTGGCTTTGGCTCTAGGCTAGTATTGTATATTAGGGATATCTGTTCATTCACTCAACCAGTCAACATTTGTGGACCATCTGCTGTTTGTGGAAAATCTGCTTGTTAATTCAGCCATGCAAACAACCAAGCTTCTTATTAAATGCCCATTATTAATTCATTTCCTTATTCACTCATTTGTTTTAAGCAATGAATCAGCCATTCAAAATATATTGAATACCTACTGTTCACTTATTCATGTCCAGTTCAATCACCCAGACCTAGTGGGAGAGACTTCTAAGATATGTAAGGCTTTTAAAATGTTATTTAACTTAAGGCACTGTATTGTTACTAGTGTAAGCCACAGGTGTGTCTCTGAGGCGGCCAATCATAGAAATTTTCAGTGAGAAAATGTCTAAGCTGTGGCCGCTGCTACTTCTCTGAACAAATGAGATGGGTTTAAGCCACCTGGTGACCTTGGTGACAGTAACTGAGACTCTAGGCTTCCAAAGAAAAGTGAGGGAGAAGTCCCCCATTATCCCTTCAGGAGAGGCACAAAAACCTGTGCTGAGTACCCCTTTGTTTCCATGCCTCCCCCAACCAAAGTCAGCATTGGTTGAACAAGGCTGCCAACATGGAACTGTGGGCAGCAAATTCTTCACATTAACACAGAGACATTTCAGAAGAAAGACAAAAGGACTTGCACCATTCTTCAGGTTGAGTAATCAGAGGGATTCTGTAAAAGATTGCTAGCACCAGAGGGCATGGAGTCAAATCACAATTCAACCCTCATCTGATGAGTATACAGAGCAAATGCCTAACACACACTCAGGTAGGGGCTCCACTGACTTCGCTTCCAATTCCGACATTGATCTCCCCTCCTCTTCTCTCCCATACCAACGCTGTCACTGAGGGGGTGCACTGGGTTCCCTGAGACCCCTCCTCTCTGTCACTCAAGCCATGCTTCAAAACTCCTACTCCAGAGGCAGGGGTCAGGAGGGAAGGGTGTGACCCACTTCCCAAGCACTTCTGAGATTTCTGAGGACCACTGACTGAATCTGAAAGCAACTTACTTGAAAACCTCATTAAAAAAAAAAAAATGATCTTGGGGAAAAAAATCAATCTGAGTATACAATGTTAAGAAATTCTCTCTGAGTCAGTCAGTTGGGAGAGGTCCCTCCTCTGGGACTTGGCGGTCAAGGGCCTTTAGTGCTGTAAGATAGGACACTGGTGCGTGTATGTTGATGGGAAGTGACTAGAGCAGATACTAGAGCAGGTAAGAAGCATTGGATGAATGAAGGGAACCTTTCTATGTCCCCCGGGATGAGCACACAGTGTGGAGAGGCACTGGGTCTCAGGTTTTAACTTCTGCTTTGCCAGCCTTGACCTCTGAAACTGAGGATGAGAAGCTCAACTAAACACCATAGCCTTGGTCAAGCCTAGATTGTAGTTTTGCTTCAGGCTCTGCTGTGATATTCAGGACCTTTCATTCATCATCACTCTGTCAATCCATCAATCTGCACATATTTTTATCTGTCTGGCCTTATACTTTTTCCAAACGAGACAAAAAATTAATCTTCAATGGAGTCCAGACTTTGATGAAGCCAGTCCCTGTCTTCCCTCCATCCTTGCTTCTTTTGACCTCTGTTCATGGTCCTTACCCTACTAAACTGGTCACACTCTCACCTCCAAGAGATGGCATGGGTTATTCCTCCTACTGCACACTTTCTCTACTTTGACTCCTTTACTAGAGCCATCTTTCACTTATTCCTCAGGAAGCCTTCCTTACATCCTCTCTATTGCCCATGTCTGAGTAAATGTCCCTGCTTATCCATGCTTTCTTACCGTCTTGAGTTACCCCATGAAGACACCTGTCACTCTATAAGGGGAGGCACGAGTGTCATTTCTGGTTGGACAGGTCTGTTCATGGTCCATGCTCCTGGGTTTTAGCCCAAGGGAAGGAAGCTGGTAGTTGTGACCGAGGCTGCCTCTCTGCTTCCATATTGAGGCTGCTTGATCAGTAGATCTCCCTAAAAAAGGCAGCTTCTACCCATGAAGAAAACCAGATGTTTATCTCCGGTTGTTCCTGGGTATCACGCGGATTAGGGGGTTAGGACTATGTGGGCATGATGGTTAACTTTATGTATCTATTTGACTGGCTAAGGGATGCCCAGATAGCTGCTAAAGTATTATTTCTGGGTGATTGTGAGGGTATCTCTAGAAGAGATTCGCATTTGAATCAGTGGATGGAGTAAAGAAAATCACCCTCTCCTCTGGGTGGGCATATCCAATCAGCCAAGGCCTGAATAGGACAAAAGGCAGAGGAAGGTGACTTTGCTCTTTCTGCCTAAGCTGGGAGGTCCAACTTCCCCTGCCCTCTGACAGCAGTGCTCTTGGTTCTCAAGCTTGCATATTCAGACCAGATATACAGCATTGGCTGAGATTCTCAGGCCTTCAGATGCAGACTGGCAGAAGGTGGGACTAATTGCATGATCCAGTTCCCCTAACAAGTTTCCTCATATATATAACCTGGTTCTGTGGAGAATCCTGACTAACATGGGATGGGGTAATATATACCAGGTATTTTTCCTTCTATGTGTCACTTGAGTCTGGCACCATGGTCAATCGACTCCTCTTGGAGCTCTGCATTCAGGCAGGTGGGAGAGTTATCAGACAGCCCATATCCAGTCATTCCAAAAGTGGGGAGCCAGAGGAGGTATTTGGGGTTGGCTTATAGAGGGGCGGCAGGAATCCCACTGCCCGATGGCCTGTGTTTGCTGGTGAATGTGCTGTCTTATTACAGGTTCCATGGAGCTCAACTTCCCTGTCCAGGTAGAACTTAAAAGCCAGTTGGAGCAGAGACTCCTGGGACAGAGTGGGAACATGTCACAGGTGTATATGGCAGAGTCATCCCTGGAATTTCAATTACCTTATCTTCACATTATTATATATTTACATATCCTAATGATAAGCTTACACGTTTCAATTAGAATGTAATTATGAGTTCTGTTACTTAAAGAAAAATACTTGGGGATAATTACACAATTATTAAGTACAATTAGAAAATGACATATAGTTAAATGTAGAAAAGCTTTTGGAACACTTTTACCCTCCCACCCCACCCTCCTGTACAAAAGATTTCTTGTATTTATTCTCTCTCCTCTTTCTCTTCTTCAAGTACAAGGGAAGCCCAGTCCAATGTGAACAAGGGGTGGCTATTCCCCTGGAGGATCCAGGGACATAGGATCTTGGGGATGTAAGCGCTCATGACCTCTTGGGGGGTTAGGGACATTTCTTGACTTTGGAAGCTCTACCTGAGGTTGTGGAATCACGGGGACATTTTTCCAGGCCCTGGGTAGGAGCTGTCTAATCCTCCTTGGTACTCCATCAGCTGGGAGTGCAGAAAGGAAGGGAGTAGGTGGGACCTAGCAGTTCCAGTGGCTGGGAATGTTGCCGGGGGCCGGGCTTTTGACTGTGGAAAGAAACAGGTTTATCGGAGGTCACCTCTAACCTGGTGGCAGCAGGTTATCACTTTGAAAGCATTTTTACTTTTCCCAACTCATTCAGTTCTCAGCACCTTCTGATGGAGCAGGAAGTTAGGGTAAGAGTTTCTGTTTCCCTCTTGGAGCTCCTTCCTTTGATTTCTATGTCTTCACACTCCTGGTTTCTGTCTTTTTTTCTTCTTCTTTTTTTTTTTATGTCTTCAATTTCCCTTCTGAGGCTTCTTTATTATTTCTTTTTCTAGTTGGCTCACAGATTACATTTCATTATTCTTTAGAGTTCCATTCTCTCTCTCTCTCTCTCTCTCTCTCTCTCTCTCTCTCTCTCTCTCTCTCTCTCTCTTTCTTTCTGGAAATTCAAATGGGTTAGAAGGAGCAGGTGGGTGAGGTTGGGTGGTAGCTGGGAAAGCATTCAGATGGGGCTGAAAAGCCAAGCTGGCAGAGACTGGCCACTGTGTACACACCATTTCTCTTTCTCTGGGGCACGTAGTTCGTGTGTCTTTCTCAGGCTTCCGTGCATCTAGGGCTGGCATGGAACTGTGGGCAGACTAAGGTACCTTACTTCCAGGCTTGGCCCATGAAACTTCCTCTCATTCCTCAACTCTCTCCTCCAAAGACCCAAAGCCTCCAGAAATTGCCTGCTCCTATGGACTGATAAGATTGTGCCTTGAATTGCCCTCGGGCAATTTGTCCTCAGTTGTGGGGAGAGTTTTTGTGTATTTTTTCTTTTTTCTCAATAGGGTGTGGCTGTTGTTTCTGTCTGAAGGCTAATTGTTATTTTTAGTTTCTTAGGGACACAATGTGTTTTCCAATAGGGGGGTCAGCTGTCTTCCACCCAGGCAAGGGCACCCGTATAGCAAATGTCTCCATGAGAAAGATGACCTCCACAGCATGAGGGAAAGCCTCAGCACAGGAAAGCAGGTTGTCTGCCTTCTGAGCTCCAACCCCAGAGCCCCAAATCCTGGCTTTTGCTCGCACAGCATCAGTCCACTCTCTTTGCTGAGCACAGGGTGGGTGGCCCACAGGGAATTTTGCGCATTGGTCCTGAATTTCCAGGGTGCCTGAATTTCCAGCTTTCTCTCCCTGGCAGACAGCAACCCTGCTGCTTTTCACAAGCAGGTGTTATGCAAATAGCCTTCTCAGTTGAGCTAGTCTCTGCTGTGGGGCCCAGCTTGGAGATTAGACCCCAGAGTGGTAGTTCCTCACAGCTGAGATACCTCTCCAGAACTTCAGTTGCTGTCTGTGGGAGCCCAGCCAGCCCTTGCCAGCCTCCACCCCTCCTACCAATCTCGATGCAGTCTCCATTTTTGGTCCTTGGTTATCATGATTCTCTCCAGCAAGTCTTCCATTGGTTATTCGGGCAGTTTTTCTGTATTTTAGCTATAATTCCAGTTTGTTCTTGGGAGCGTGTCCGTGCAGCATCCACTTACTCTGCCAGCATTTTTAATCTACCCTACCCTGCTATTCAAAGCTCTTGACATCTAGGCCTGGCCACCACTCTAACCTTTTTTTCTACCATGATACCCCTTAGACTCTACCTTTCAAGAATACTGAATTATTTGCTCTTTTCTGGGCACATGTTGTTATATTATAACTAGCGACTTCTCTACACACATAACTCCCTGTTTAAAATGTCTGTACTCCTCTTTTTTATACTCTCCCTCATTCTTTAAGCCCTATTGCATGTCAGCTCCTCAGTGCACCTTCCCTTAGCCTTCCTTCCAGTGAGCATCTTTGAGCACTCCCCATCATCACACACTTTAGTTGCAGGCACCTCAATGCACAGCCATTACATTATTTGTTTGTATGTCTGTTTCCTGCACTGGAGGATGAATATTCACTCCTTCCACCAGCATTTATTTAGTGAATGGTTATCATGTGCTAGACACTGGGCTAGGTGCTGGGAACATGAAGATAAATCATACTAGCTAACATTCATAGAATACTGACCATAGGTCAAACACTACTCATATATTTTGTGTACATTAACTAAAAGAGCAATAATTTGTTAGGGGTAAGGAAGAGAATGTGACCTTTGTACATGGGGCAACAATGGGATGTGCATTCTCTCCCCAAGAACTTAGAAATACAGTTATTCTTCTAAGAAAAGAGGATTTCTAGAAATCTGTGGATGAGAAGTCTTATAGAATTCTGTGGAATAGAGGATTTAGAATTCTGTGGAAGAAAGGATTTATAGAATTCTGTGGAAGAGAGGACTTGTAGAATTCTGTGGAAGAGTTGACTTCTAGAATTCTGTAGAATAGGGGATTTCTAGAATTTTGTGGAATAGATTTCTAGAATTCTGAGGGAGCATGTATAGAAATCCATGGAAGAGAGGATTTCTAGAATTCTGTAGAATAGAGTACTCACAAAATTCCGTGGAATAGAGCATTTCTATAATTCTGTGGAATAGGAGATTTCTACTATTCTGTGGAAGAGATTACTTGTAGAATTCAATGCCAGCTTCTTGCCATTAATGGGAAGCCCCACAGAAGCTGAGACCTGCTAGAGGTTGCCCAGCAGGCCCTAACCAGATTGCAACCTGAAGCTGGCTTCTCACCCTCTGAGTTTTAGGCTAGGCTCAGAGGTGGTACACTGCCTATTGGGATGGCAGAGCAAGCTGCAGACAGGCCCTGCAGGAATGATGTCAACTGCCTAGATAGCAGTGCTATCTTTGGGCAACTTGATCCTCAGGGATACCTTAGAGCAGTGGTCGGCAAACCACGGCTCATGAGCCACATTTGGCTTTTTGACCCCTTGAGTGTGGCTCTTCCACAAAATGCCACATGCAGGTGTGCATGTCCCATGCGATTGAAACTTCGTGGCCCATGCTCAGAAGTTGGTTTTTGGCCTGAGCGAGTCTATTTTGAAGAAGTGGCGTTATAAGAAGTGGAGGTGTCAGTCCATGTGGCTTGTAAGCCTGGCTTGTGAGCCGCAGTTTGCAGACCACAGCCCTAGGGCAATCCCAGTAGCCTCACTCTGGCATTGTGCTGACTGAGGGCAGGTGGGACAGCATGGTCTCCTGGGATTGGGTGTTGGTGATGGAGAACTGAGACTCTTCTAATCTTTTATACACACAGACGCAACCTTATTTGGTGGAGTTCAATTGGCTGGAAAGCAAAGGAAAGTTTAACCAACTTTAACATGGAAAACAAAGGAAAGTTTAACAAAGTTTAACATCGCCTGGGGGCAATGAAGCAGAGCCTGGCCAGTGTAAGGATAGAAAAAGAGGCTTTTATTTTTCTTTTCTATAGCCTTACACAATTTATGAGCAGCACCTGGTAATTAAATCCCAACATTGCTAGCTCCTCCAATTCAAACAGCCCCTCTGCTCAAACTGCAAGACAAGATAAGCTACTCTCAAAGCTACATTCTTGTACTCCCCCTCCTCCTTGCTGTTTTCAGAACTCAGGGATAATTCATACTAACGAGTCTCTAGCAAAAGTGCCCTCCCCCCCTCCATTTCACACAAGCCTCTTTTGAACTCTTCATAACTTTTGCTTTAAGCATGTTTTACAGGCTTGGGAAGACACTTTCTTAAGTGTCTTTCACACTGTCTACTGAAAAACCAACAAACCACTTCAGCCCCAAATCCTCCTCCTTTCTTTGTCACCTAGCAACAGCAGCCATTACTCTTTAAGAGGGTAAGTCTCCTTTTACTTCCTGCTCCTGTAGTGATTAGCAATGCACCAGCCCTTTCCTCTCTTGGAAAGTAAAATAAACTTTTTTCTCTGTATCTCTTATTTTATTTTATTTTATTTTATTATATATATATATATATATAATTTATTTATTTATTTATTTATTTATTTATTTATTTATTTATTTATTTATTTATTTATTTTACAGAGAGGGAGGAAGAGGGATAGAAAGCTAGAAACATCGATGAGAGAGATACATTGATCAGCTGCCTCCTGCACACTCCCTACTAGGGATGTGCCCACAACCAAGGTACATGCCCTTGACCAAAATCGAACCTGGGACCTCTCAGTCCACAGGCTGACGCTCAATCCACTGAACCAAACCGGTTTCGGCTGTATCTCTTCTTTTAGCTGTGAATTCTTTCACAGCCCACGTCACCTTGTCAAATCTTAACAATATGTGTGCAGCATCGCCCCTTTTCTCCTGGCCTTTCCCTGTCCTTGGAAGAGGGGAGGGCATTCTCTTCAGATGTACATTCTAGGGAGCTTTGATCCCCACAGGCCTTAAATTGGCTTCCCATAATGACACTCCTCCATAAAGGAATTCCTCTCCTCCTAAGTCCCCCACTTTCTGCTTAAAAAAAAAATAATAATTTTATCTTTTACCAGTTGCCAAGACAGCAGTGATGAATGTGTCAAATATAACAAAGAGCCCAAGGTTAAGGTGCAGCCTATAAAAGCAATGATTCTAAATAATTGCAGATCTGGCTATGTCATTTGTATCCCATCTCATTTGTTCTCTTCTCCCACTTAAGACTATCTAGATTCCTCTCATCCCTCACTACACACCCCCACCCACCTTTCTTTTCCAGCTCCACTAAACTTCTTTCATTGTCATAGAGTATGACAATAGGGTGAGCTGTCTAAAACACCCATTTATTTCTCCTCTCCTAGGCAGTTCTTTCTCTTCCTTTATTCTCAGTTTAGACATGACTTCCTCCTGGATCCCTTCCTGGGTGTTAGGTCCATGTCCTCTGTGCGTGCTCAATACCTCAACATGTGTGTTTCTGAGAAAACTTATCAGATGTTTTATGATACAATACTTGCTTATTTATTTCCCCATTAGAACAGTGCTAATAGGACAGAAACTGCTCAACCCCTGACAGCTGAATAAATGAATGAATGAATGAGTTGAAACCTGTCTGCCTGGAGCTATCTGGGCTTTTAAGAGACTCAAAAGATGGTGACTACTAACATATATACTTCCTGGTGGGGTGTTTCTTAGATTTCACCCCTTTTCCTCTGCCATCAGGTTACAAACTCCCCTTGTACACAGAGCCACTGTGCCACCGGAGGGAATACCAGCTTCTTCAGGGGTTCTTGGAAGCTCTGAAATTGAGTGTTTTTGTTTGCCCTTTCATCATCCCTGGGGAAAGGATTGCTTCTAGCCTCAGAATAATGGCTTGCAAAGTCTCCCCAGGCCAGGCTTGTAACAGAACAACTCACTTTACACACACACACACACACACACACACACACACACACACACACTTGGATATTTTTCTGCTTCCTACCAGTTAATGAAATATTTTGGGTTCTGCTGCTGGCTCTTGGGGGAGAGTAGCATCCCTAAGGTTTCCCTGCTGGTAGAACTTCTGGGCCAGGAGAGGGTGGGCTGGGAGGACCACTCAGGGCTGGCTCTGCAGCTCACAGTCCTTCTGCTGGGATGGGGGTGAGACAGCTGTTCCTCTGAGCATGTTGAAAATAAGCCACTGTTGACATTCTGGTGAAGATGAAGGTGACAGGCCATTGAGGAAGTTTCAAAGCCAGCCCATGAGGTGTCAAAGCCAGCCCAGGAAGTCAGTGTAGGCTGAGTTACTTGAAACAATTGATCCCCTGAAATCCACAGTGCTCACAGTGACCCAGACGATGTTCCAGAAGATGATGACATGATTGTCATTGAATAAATGAGTAAATTCTTGATACTGTAGGATTCACAGTTTGTCTGGTTTGTTTTGACAACTACCGTCCTACCGCACCGTATACATGTAATAAATTTCCTTTATTTTCATTTAACAATAAATGTGTACCGTATTCTTCTTCGTGGAAAAATAAGACATCCCCTGAAAATAAGACCTAGCGCATCTTTGGGAGCAAAAATTAATATAAGACACTGTCTTATTTTCGGGGAAACAGGGTAGCTCAAAAGCACTGAATCAGAAGTTCTTAGATGAGGGCTTAGTTCTTGGATGTGCCTTGCCTAGGTCACTTCTTTCCTATAATGTTTCTAGAAAGCCAGAGAAGCCCCACCTAGGTTCTCTCCAGTTGCTTCTTCTACCTTAAGCCCTTTCTTTGTTTCACTGTCCCAGCTTTAATAAGCTAATCCTCTGATTATGTCTCCAAGCCCTCCTGTTTCTCTAACTTCCCAGTTACCGAAAAGCAGCCCCTTCTTGGCTCTCTTTCTCCCTTCCTCCCCCTCCTCCTCCTCCTCCTCCTCCTCCTCCTCCTCCTCCTCCTCCTTCTCCTCCTCTTCTTTCTCCTCCTTCTTCTGTTAATTCTCACCAGAGGATATATTTTTTCTTCATTGATTTTTAGAGAGAGTGGAAGGGAAGGAGGAAGGAGGAGGAGGAGAGAGAGAAATTGAGAGAGAGAGAGAGAGAGAGAGAGAGAGAGAGAGAGAGAGAGATGTGAGAAAGACACATTGATTGGCTGCCTCCTGTACACATTTTGCCTGGAGCCATGGGTCAAACCTGCATACCAGGTACATGTCCTTGACTAGGAATTGAACCAGTGACCCTTTGGTACATGGGCCAATGCTCTAACCACTGAGAACACTGGCCAGGGCAATGGCTCACTTCTTCTACTGTGACTTTTATTTCTCAGTGAGCCAAAGCAGCCCTGCCTAGGCTCTCTTCTGCTGCTTCTCCTACCTTAAGCCCTTACTTTGTTTCACTGTCCTTATTTATTTATTTATTTATTTATTTATTTATTTATTTATTTATGAGAGAGAGAGAGAGAGAGAGGGAGAGAGAGAGAGAGAGACATCAATTTGTTGTTCTACTTTAAAAAATATATATTTTTTACTGATTTCAGAGAGAGGAAGGGAGAGGGATAGAGAGATAGAAACATCAATGATGAGAGAGAATCATAGATCAGCTGCCTCCTGCAAACCCTCCACTGGAGATCAAATTCAAAACCTGGGCATGTGTCCTGACCAGGAATCAAACTGTGATTTCCTGGTTCATGTGGCAAAGCTCAACCAGTGAGCAACACCGGCCAGGCTGCCCCCAGACTTAACAAACATACTCTCAAAATCACCTTATGTGAAATCTTTCCTACACAAAGTCAAGAACCCACACACCACTGGCTAGTCCAAGGCAGACCTGCTCTGAAGTCAGGCTCTTATCCCTTTGTTTCTGAATAACAATCTCCAGGTTGGGAAACTGAACAGAAATAAAATTCTTCTCAGAGATCAAATCAATGCAAGCCTTTGATCTGGTCTCTCTTGCATTTTCTCTCTTGTAGTATTTTTGAATACTTAATATGTCCCAGAGTCAGAGAGCCTAAAGGAAGATCCATAGATAAGAAATGGAAAATTATGTTGAGTAGTCACTTAATCCTGAAGAAATCCTTGAGGATAGAGACTCCCTCTCATTTCCAAACTCCCTTTGAAGCCTTCTCTTTTCCTTCCTTCACAGGGTTACCAGTCTCTGAACCAAGAGGCAAGAGCCAAGGCCCTTGCTTATCCTTGGCTCTCTTGTTTTACTGTGAGGACTGTGGCTTTGAAAGCTTATCTTCTTTGGCTCCTGGCAATTATCTGTTGAAGGCCAGTTCTGTCATTGTGGCCACCAGTCTGTGAGGGCTTGTTCTGGGGCTCATCCAACCCCCTGCTCCAGGAGGCAAACTGCAGATGGTTCTTCTATTTTTAGATCCTGGGATGTTGCCCATGAATGAGCCAGTGACCTGGAAGAGACAACTGTCCCTTCAGTCTCTGGTTCTGACTCCCTCGTTTCCCTTCATTGTTCTACCAGAATTTCTCTCAATCTGGAGCATGAATTTCCCCCTGACTAGGATGAAATGACCCAGAGTTAACTGATCTGGACCTTGGTTTGGGGACACAGACCCTGATGTATCAGGTATTTGCCAAGAGTGTGGCTACTAAGACTGGTTTTAAGGCATAACTCACTGGACTGCTAGTTACACCAGGAGTCTCTAAATTTGTCATCATGCTTTCCTATCAGCAAACCATGTTTGAGCATACACGCAAGTTTTTGCCTATGCATTTATTCATAAGTTCTATACTAGTACATGTAAGTTGGATGTTTTCCACTACCTTGTCTTCAAAGTCACAGATTTGATCTTCTGCTTTATCTAATCTGCTATTAATTCCATTTAATGTACTCTAGTTTAGTTATTACAGTCTTCAATTCTGACTGGTTCTTTTTTAATGTTTTCTATCTCATTTTTTTTAAATGTATCTTTCCTTTTTGTTGAAGTCTCACTGAGATCATCTACTCTTCCCCTAAGTTAATGGAGCATTCTATAATCATATTTTGAACTCTGCATCTGGTAGATTGCTTTCCTCCATTTCGTTAAATTTATTTTCTGGAGTTTTGTCCTGTTCTTTTATTTCAACATGTTTTTTTTGTCTCCAGATTTTGGCTGCCACCCTTTGTTTGTTTCTACATGTTAAGTAGATTTGATGCATCTCTCTGTCTTGGCAGTATGGCCTTACGTAGCAGGTATCCTGTGGGATCCAGTGACACAGTCTCCCCAGTGACCTGATCCAGGTGCTCCAAGGTGTCCCTTGTGTGGGTTGTGTATGCCCTCCTATTGTAGTTGAGCTTTGATTGCAGTTGACACATCAGTGTGTGGAATTGGCCCTCAGGATGACTGGCTGTGAGGACTATAGCAGACAAGCTGTTGTGTGTGGAGTGACCCTATGGAGTGGGGTTCACTTTAGAAGAGTTCTGGTGCCTGCTGTGTTCACTGTCTGGGTATGTTGTTTGTTGTGCAAATTGGATGGTGCACTGGTGTGTTCTCAAGTTGGCCACCAGGTATGTTAATTTTGGGGCCACTTGGGAGGGGCTCCAATACAGTCCAAGGTCAGCTGCTACTTGTTCCCAGCCCCTGAGCCACCTGGTAAGAGCTACAGATTGACCCAAAATTGGTGCCTGCCTCTGCTGGACTTGGAGTTGCCTGGGAGTAGTTATGCTCTAAACCGAGGCTGGTTGCCACTAGTGCCGACTAGTACAGGACATGCCAAGATCAGATGCTGCTTATTTGGGGTTTGTGGACTTTGAGAGATTTGGGGGAAGTCAAAGCACAGGCCAAAGTCAACTGTTTGTGAGGAACAGCTGCTGAAAGAGGTTTGGTTTATGCTCAAGTTGGGTGGGGCAGCATATCAGGGAATCACCAAGGTGGGCAAAAGCAGTGTTAGCCAGATTAATGAAAATACTCAAATTTAAGGCCCACCTGAGCCTGCAGGCTGGGTATGGGGAGGGCTCAACAAAGAAACAAAGGCACCGGCTGGCACTTTAGTCCTGAAGAGAGTTACCCCTCCAGCCCTTGCCTTGAAGCCAGACAATTAGTTCCTAAAAGTATATCCTTGGTACCCTCTGAACTGTTGTTCCTTTGCTGGATCTTAGTGTTTGTGAGTAGGTTTGTGCTTGGGCCATTTAAGAGGATGCCTGGGTCTACAGAAGCCCTTCATCTCACCCAGACTGAGTCCCTGTTGATTTTCAGAGCCATGTGGGAACGCCTCTTCTTGGCATTAGTGCTCCGGGTTCGGGAGCCTAGTGTGGGGCTGGGCTCTCTTGCTCCTCAGGGGACCTCCTCAGCTGAGATATTGCTCCAGATTTTTAATTGCTACACATAGGTGTGGGACCAGCCTGTTTCCCATCTCTGTCTCTCCTACCAGTCTGGATGCAGCTTCTTTTTTATATCCCCAGTTAAAGGAATTCTGTTCGGCTCATCTTCAGGTGGTGCTTAAGAGTGGTTGTACTATAATTAAGTTGTAATTTTGATGTGGTCATGGAAGGAGGTGAGTGCAGTATTTATCTACTCTGCCATCTTGACCAAAAGTCCTGGTTTGCATTGATTTTTTTTAGATTAATTTCAGTAAAAATAGAGCTCTCCATTTATTCATCTTGATATCTTTTAAACAAAATTTTAATAGTTTTACATTTATGTCCTTAGAATCATGTGCATTCTTTTTTTATTTTTTATTTAAAAATATTGTTCTAATTACCTATATAGAGAGAGGAACAGAGTGGGAGGGAACCAGTAGAAATGAAGACAACAATAACTAATCAATAGGATGCATCCTGCACATCCTCTATTGGGAATTGAGCCCATAACATGTGCCCTGACAAGGAATCAAACCAGCAACTTTTTGGTGCCTGATGACACTCAACCAACTGAGCCACACCAACCAGAGCATCATGTGCATTCTTTATTAGCTTATTTCCTAGATATGTTATAGATTTTGTTACTATTGTGACCAATCATATTTTCTATTTTCTAAATAGTTACTAGAGGTCTGAAGAAATTGTACTGATTTATGTAGATTGATCTTGTATTCAGCCCCCTTGTAGAACTCTTATTATATCTTACAGTTTGTCTTTGGATCTATTGGCATTCCTCATAGATGAGCAAATACTTTGCAAGTAATAGCAGTTTTATCACTTTGATTCACTTTTTAAAACTTGCTCTTATTGTTGTTGTTATTATTATTATTATTGTGTCTTGTGTAGCATTAGCAAGGATGCTGGAAGCAAATTCCAGCAGGACATAATAAAATTTAAGTTCATCAAAAGGCTGATGAACCTTGGAGCTTCAGCAGGGCTGAAGATCTGCATATATTATTGCCTGCTGCCAGAGAGTTGAAGGCAGTTCTCCCAACCTATTAATTTTTTACTCTTTACCAAACCTTACCTTTGATATGTATATCTGCTTTGCTATAGGGAAAAATGTGTGAATAAAAAGCCTTGAGTACAGAAATTCAGAGAGCTTAGTTACTAAAGCTAAGTCTCCCTGACTCCCCCAAAATGCCTCCCAAGTTTATATTTTATGTCTAGTTTATTAAATTACATCACAGCCCTTTTTCCAAACTCCTGAACCCTTCTAAATATGGATACCAAAGATAGCACAAGGATACCAAAAATGATGATATTAAATACTATTTGTCTAATTTCTGGTCTTCTCTGTTAAGTATGATGTTTGCTGTACATTTTTGGGTATAGGTTCTTTATTAATTTAAGGGAGTTCTGTGTATGTTTTTCCTGAGGATTTTATTATAAATACTGGAGGCCCATGCAGCAAATTCATGCATGGGTGGGGTCCAGGTGGCTTTTCCCAATCTGGGCCAATAAGGCTGAACTGGCTGGGGGCAGGGTATGTGGGAGATTGGCTAGCCAGCCCTGCCCCCAATCGGAGTGTGTGGAGGGGATGATTGAGGGTGGGGTTGTCTGGGGGGAGGGTCCATGGGCGGTTGGGGGGTGGGGAGGCTGATAGGGGGTAGTACTGGCCTTGCTCCCCATTGAACTTCCGGTTGAGGGAACAATTTGCATATTATATAGGATATGGGAAATTTTATCAAATTTTAAAAAAAAAAAAAACCTCTTAAGAAATGGAAATTTATTCGATGTATTAGCTGACTTACTGAAAACAAATAGGACTGGGATGAAGGGGAAAGAATGACATTTTGTTATTACTAAGCATTTGTATCTTTTCATTTTGATCAAGTTCAGGTATGTCCATACAGCTATGAAAAGGCATGTAAAAATGAACATTTAAAAAATTATTTTCAAAAAGCAGTAAAAACATTTATATAGGACGTTATGAAATTCTAATGCCGTCCTTGGAACCCAACTTCTGCAGGTTACTGGTAGAGCATCTTCACCAGAAGCTGTTCTGCAAATAGGCAGGCAAACAGGATGAGAGTATTTCCTTGATTACTATAATAATAAAAATAATGAAAGAAACCTTCCTTTAGTTGGATAACCCTGCATAAATAGGCAACACAATTAATAAAAATGTGGACATGGGGTTTTCTGACATCAATATAGTAAGCAAATATATAACTAGTTCACAACCTAGAAGAATTTCTAAATTATCCCATTCTTATGCTTTGTTTCTTTGCTGCGTGACCCCTATGTATTTTTTCCCATTCATCATCTTCTGTATTCCGGTCAAATGTTTCAGTGTATGCTGGTAATTTGTCTTTGGGACATTCTTCACAGTAATTCCATACATATTTTCCCACAAGCCATGTCTTGTATTCTTCAGGTGTTGTGCATTCCAGGCCATTGTAGTGGATGTTGTAGTGATGCTTTAACCAGTAGTAGAGATAGTGGATGTTGTAGTGATGCTTTAACCAGTAGTAGAGATAGTGGATGTTGTAGTCACAGCTCCAAGAGTTATCTCTGAGCCACAAGAGTTTCAAAAAATACAAGTCTTCTAATTCTCCACAGTCAACATTTTGCAGACTGTTGTTTGATAAATCTAACTCTTCTACACGTGTGAGTCCTAAAAAAGCAGCAGGATCAATGAATTCCATGCCATTGCTGCTAAGTTTTAATTTCTTTAACTCATGAACATCTTCAAGCTCCTTGGGTAGAAGTTGGTTAATTTTATTGTATGACAAGTCAAGTTTAACAATATCTTGAGGGATGTTATTTGGAACTTTCTTTAACTAGGGGAAAAGGATATCTAACGCCCTAGTGTGTATCTTATATCCAATGCTTTCTGTTGTCAAATAATCTATACATTACTGAGGTAAACCTTACATAATTGAGACATATTCCCTTTTTAGCTTGTTGAATCAAGGTGGCTTATATTTTATTTAACATTTTGGGACCTATAAGTGAAAAAGAGATGCTCTTTTCTTCTTCTTTATTTAAATCCTCATTTGAGGATATTTTTTCCATTGATCTTTAGAAAGAGAGTGGGAGGGAGAGAGAGAGGAAGAGAAATGTGAAAGAGGCATATCAACTAGCTGCCTTCTGCTCTCACCCCATCTGGGATTAGGGATGGAATCTAACTGAGGTATGTGTCCTTGGCCAGGAATAGAACCTGAGACCCTTTGGTCCTGGGCTGATGCTATACCCACTGAGCAACTGTCCAGGGCCTTCTATTCTTTGTAAGGTTTGAAATACATTTAATACTAATCTAACAGGATGAATTAGGTAGCTTTAATTCTTCCTCTACTTTCTGAAGCAAATTTTTCTAGATAGGAGTACCTTGTTTTTTGAAATAGCATATGTAAAAATAAATGGTCTAATGTCTTTCCTGGCCTTAGATATAGGGGTGTATGTCCTTTTTTGTAGTTAATCACTTTGATCTCTTTGTTATTCATTTGTTTACATTTTCTAGTTTTTTGTGCCAGTTTTATATTTTAATAGTTTTTAATAAATTTAAAATATATTTTACATTGGTTTTTATTTGATTAATGAATAGCTATTAAAATACTCTTTTATAATTATTTTAATCTCTGCATCTGAAATATTTTTAAAATTCTGAACTTTTAAAATTTTGTACCTTTTCTCCACTTGATCAGTTTTTGGTGGGGGTTAATACATCTTAGCAATCTTTTCCAATGTTCAACTTTTGGTGTGGTTATTTTTATTCTTTTTTGGTTGTTGCTGCTGTACTACACTTGTTTATTGAACTCTACTTTTGTTTTCTTTCTTTTGTTTTGTATTTGGTCTATTGTTCATTGTCTAAGCTCAAGTTGAAACTGTAGATCATTTGTTTTCAATGGTTATTTTTCTGATAAATGTGTTCAGAGTTGAAATTTTGTGGTGAAGGCTCCTTAGCTATATCTCTTAAATCTGGCATGTGCTCTTCTCATTATCCTTCAATTCCAAGTATTTTATAATTTCCACTGTACTTTCTAATTTACCCAACATTTATTTAGTAATATGCCAGATGTACAAGACTTTAAAGCTATTTTATTAATACTTCAGTATTTTAATCCATTGTGTTAAGATAATAATATGTATAATGTTGACTTTTTTTGGTGACTGTTGAGGCTTTCTTTGTGGTCTGGTAAATTGTTTACATATTCTATTAGCTTAGTGTCTTTAAATGTGCTAAAAATGTGCTTTCTTAATATAGGGGTTGATGTGAAGTTCTTCCCACTTCCCATATAATTATCATTTCAAGTTTATGAGTCATGAGTCATTTGAATGTTCTCTATCATTGCTTATTATTTGTCCGCTTGTTCTTCCAGGTGGTTACAAAAGTTTATAATTAAAAATTTTATGTGTTTCTCCCTGTAGTTATGGTGTTGCATTTTATGTGTTTCTCCCTATAGTTATGCTGTTGCATTTTATATCTGAAGCCATGGGTATACTAATATACAGTATGTTCATAATTGTTTTATCTTTCTGATTTTGTTTTCTTTTAAGAAACATCCCCTTTATGATTGTTTTTGCCTTGAATTCAATTTTGTTTGATACTAAAATTTCTCCCTAGTTTTAATTGGTTCAAAATTGTCTCATATTTTTTCCACCCTTTCTTTTTCTTTTTTACTTTTTGGTCATATTTTGTTTTAAGAATATTTTTTTTAGAAAACATATTGCTGAATATTGCATCTTTGAAAAAACTATCTTTGAGTCCCTCTTTTGATGGATGTTAATCTACAGTAAGCTGTATTCTTTACCTAGAACTGCTGTAACAAAATGCCACAACTTGAGCGGCTTAATACAGTAGAAATGTATTGTCTCACAGTTCTGGAAGCCAGAGAGGCCTGAACTGAGGTATTGGTAGGGACATATTTCCTTTGAATTCTGTGGGAGAATCTTTCCTCACTTCTTCCTAGCATCTGGTTGTTTGCTGGCAACATTTGGCATTTCTTGGCTTGCAGCTGGATAGATAGTTCACTCCCTTTGCTGTCATATGGTCTTGCCCTTGTGTCTCTGTCTTCTTATAAGGATGCTTATGATATTGGATTAGGGTCCCCCGTACTTCAGTATGACCTCACCTTAATTTAACTAATTACATCTGCAATAAACTTACTTTTAAATAAGGTTGCATTCTGAGATGTGGAAATTTAAAACTTTGATATATTTCTTTTTGGTGGGCACAATTCAACCAATAACACAAATTATGTAACTAATTTTATTTTTAGTCATTTATTTGTAATTTATTAATATACTTACTATATTTTACTTTTCTCTCTTTCCTTTATTCCATTCTTCTCTCATTAAATAGACTTTTCTTTTGCTGGTTTGAAAATCCTGAATTCTATTTTATGCTCCTAGTACCATATTTTCTGGCATATAAGACGACCCCCTAATTTTACAGTTAAAAATTCGTTTAGCGGCATATCAAGATGTTTTTCAAGATATACTCTGTGTATAAGACGACCCCCCGATATATATATATATATATATATATTTTTTTGGTTGACTTTTTTTCGTTTCAAAAGTCGTCTTATACGCCGGCAAATACGGTAGTTATTATTTAACATACTAAAAGTCACAGTTATGTTTATTTTTTCTCATCAATTCTCCATCAGTTTTTATTCTCTATAACAAAATAATTCACTTTCACATTCCACTGGTCTCACTTTGAAACAATTGTTTTGTTTTTAATATATTTTTATTGATTTTAGAAGGAAAGGGAGAAGGAGAAAGAGATAGAAACATCAATGATGAGAATCATTGATTGGCTGCCTCCTGCAAACCCCCTATTGGGGATTGAGCCTGCAACCTGGACATGTGCCCTGATGGGGAGTTGAACTGGTGACCTCCTGGTTCATAGGTTGGCGCTCAACCACTGAGCAACACTGGCTGGACAGAATATAAATTCTTGGTTTGAAGTTCACTTAT
The DNA here is from genome assembly GCF_964339955.1 of Pipistrellus hanaki. NCBI lineage: Eukaryota > Metazoa > Chordata > Mammalia > Chiroptera > Vespertilionidae > Pipistrellus > Pipistrellus hanaki. The sequence continues at coordinate 14,268,588 of NC_140511.1, read as the reverse complement.
CTGTGTTCCAATGGAATCCATTTTTATTATATACTAGAGGCCCAGTGCATGAATTTTGTCCATGGGGGGGTGGGGGTCCCTCAGCCCAGCCGGCACCCTCTCCAATCTTGGAACCTTCTCATAATCCAGGACTACTGGCTCCCAACTGCTCACCTGCCTGCCTCCCTTTCTGATTGCTCTTAACCACTTCTGCCTGCTGGACTGATCACCCCCTAATCACTGTCCTACCAGCCTGATTGATGTCTAACTGCCCCCCTGCCAGCCTGCTTGCCCCCAACTTCCCTCCTCTGCAGGCCTGGTCACCACTAACTGCCCTCTCCTCCAGGCTTGATTGCCCCCAACTGCCCTCCCTTGCAGGCCTGGTCCCCCCCAACTGCCCTCCCCTGCTGGCCATCTTGTGCCCACATGGGCAGGATCTTTGACCACATGGGGGCAGCCATATTGTGTGTTGGAGTGATGGTCAACCTGCATATTACTCTTTTATTAGATAGGATAGAGGCCTGGTGCATGGGTGGGGGCCAGCTGATTTGCCCCAAAGGATATCCTGGACCAGGGTGGGGATTCCCTTGGGGTATGGGGTAGCCTGGGCGAGGGGCCTGTGTTGGTTTGCAGGCTGGCCATGCCCACTGGCGACCCAAGCAGAGGCCCTGGTATCTGGGATTTATTTACCTTCTACAATTGAAACTTTGTAGCCTGGAGCGGAACCAAGCTTCCTGCTCACTCCCTGGCAGCAGCCATTTCTATTGGGATTTATGTATCTTCTATAATTGAAACTTTGTAGCCTGGAGTGAAGGCCTGAACTGGCCAAGGCTGCAGAATCTTGGCTTCCTCCATCACCCGGGGCAATCCTAGCCTCCTGCTCTTCCAGCTCCATGGCTGCGTTTCTACCTCCCAGCACATGCCCTCACTCCCCTACTGTCTGTGTCCATTGGTTATGTTTATGCCAGATGGTCTTCTAGGGAAACCTGGTCCATATGCTAGCACCTTGAGTACAGAGTTCACAATAATAACACAAACTGTAACAGGCTATGACCAGTACTCCGGCCCTAATAGCAAAACTTGTGGGTTCCACTCCTTGGTGGAGCTCACATTTCTTATTCTCAAATGAGGTGATGGCCCACTAGCCACTATTTCTTGTGCCATCATGGCAACTACATAGTTAAGCCTATAAAGACAGCCCTACTGTCTGTTCTTATGGCCAAAGGGATGCTAGGCCCAGTATCTGAATTGAACTACATAGTGTGTCAGTATCCAAACAGACAGCCACAGCTGTCCATGTAGCAGGGTTCCCCCTACTTGACGTGTCTGTGTCCCCACCTGATCTCTGGGAGGGGTGGCGTACTCTTTCAGAACGGATTAGGGAGCTTTATCCCTTGATAGGGTCTCATATGTCACAGGACCCAATAGGGTTTGCAATTCCTGTAACAGAGGGTTGGTAAGCACCACTACCCTCTGTTCTAAATAGGCTCCCCACTTTGCTAAAGTTGGGATTTGTGCCACCCCCAACATGGACATGGTCACCAATCCTGTAAAGGTAGCACACATGGCTGCCAACTGTCTCTCCACAAGAGAGTAGCTCCCAGTTTCTTTCCATAAATGGGACCAAAATCTGATGGGTACTCTTCTCTACCCCCTTGGGCAATTGCCTCTTGACAGTGAAGAAGAAAGAGCCTGGAGGTTGAATCCATCACCAATGACTGATGATTTAATCTATTGTGCCTTTGTAATGAAACCTCAAAAGGACAGGGTCCAGAGAGCTTCCAGAGTGGCGAACACCTGGAGAACAGCACACTCCAAGAGAGCATGGACGCTACAGCCCTCCCCACATACCTTGCACTATGTACCAGTATCTCTCCCATCTGGCTGTTCCTGAGTTATATATTTTTTTAAAATAATAAACCAGTAATCTAGTAAGAAAAATATTTCTCTGAATTCTGGGAACTTCTCTAGCTAATTAATTGAACTCAAGAAAGGGGTCATGTGAATCTCCAATTTATAGCCATTCGGTCAGGAACTCAGGTGGCAACCTAGACTTGCAATTGGCATCTGAAGTGGAAGGGAACAATCTTGCAGGACTGAGCCCTTAATCTGTAATCCAAGATGGGGGTCATTGGACCTTCCAAACTATAGCTAGATGATTAGAAGCATAGGTGAGAACCTGGACTTTTAATTAGTATGGGAAGCAGAGGGCAGTCCTGTGGGACAGACCCTTTAACTCTTGGAATCTGACACTAACTCTGGGTCAATAGCATCAGAATTGAGTTGAATGGTAGGACAGCAGCTGGTGTGGGAGAATTGCTTAGTGAGGCGGGGGGCGGGGGGTTGGGGGAGATGACACATACATGACCCCCTACATCTGAATTGGTGAACAGAACCTATTTAATGCACATATTTTGTTTTTTGGAGAGTTAGTTGTTAAAAATTTACCAGGACCACCAATGTCGGTGGTTTAAATTATGTTGACTACCAACACCACACCAATATGAATGAATCTTTCTCAATATAAGTGAAAAACTTAAAAATCCCAAAAGATTAAATGCAAAATGACAGTCTTTTTATAAAGTTACAAGTAATTTAAAACCACTTTTGAAAGAAAAAGTAATGTCTATTTACATCCTATTGTCATTTTAAGTATTTTTTATTGTTGGGTTGTAAGAGTTCTTTATATATTCAGGATACTCGTAAACATTTCCTTCCATCCTGGGCTGCCTTTTCATTGCCTTGACTCCTTGTCATTTGCTTCATCCTCTTTGAAACCTGAACCAGAAGTCTCCCTGGAAGGGGACTCGTTCTTTAGTCCAAGTTTCAGGGCTCAGGGAAGCCGAGAGTCTCAGAAGGGAGGAGACAGTTAACCAGTTAACTGAGGAAGCAGCAGCTTTCAGGTGGGGGATAATTAATTCAACAAAAGTTCTGAATTCAATCAAGGGCCAATTTTGGCATCTGCAGAGATTCAATTAGCTGGGATCACAGCCTCAGACTGGAAATGTGTTGCCGTGGGGCCCTTCTGCCCCTTGCACGTTAGCGTCCCAGGGCAGAGTCTGGAGTGCCTGGTGGGGACAGGGCCTTGCAGACAGCTCTGGCAGGCTGTGTTTGCAGCCTGGAAAGGGGCCTTAGAGAAGTCTCTAAAGGCTCTTTTAGTAATTTGAGTAAGGAGCTCTCCTGCTAAGTAGAATCAATCTACTTCCCTTTAGCTCCTGAAGTCCTCTCCTGGGCAGGCAGAGCTTTCTCCCAGGCCTTTTCCTAAACCTTGCGACTGAAGGAATATCTTGAAAACACCCAGAAAGAGCTGCAAGGAGGATGGAAGTTTTTAGACAGTTCTGACTGGGGTGTGAGAAGGCCCTTTCTCTGGCAATGGTTCTGGTTTTTAACCAGGCATTAAGCACCATGGGCCAAGGCATTGCACAGAGAAGATAACACAGTTATTAAACACATGAATGATGACTGTTGCAGTCTCGGTTGTATGTATGAGGAACCGGGGCTCAGAGGGGTTAAAAATCACATGAATGCTAGGACTTCAGATCCTGTGTTTTTCCCCCTATAAAATAAGCCTTATATTGGAATAAGGTTAAAAAACTTGCGAGGCTCATGTAGAAATCAGGAAACACAGAACTGCTCACCAACACCTAGTTCTCTTCCCTCTTCCTTGATCTCTCTGATAGTCCAATCCATACTCTAGCCTCTGTAGGGAAAGTATGATACTTTTCTGTTTGCTTGGAATATCTTCTCCTCATCTCTTTCCTCCTATCCTTTAGCTCCTCTTCTCTCTGTATCAAAACAAAGCCTTTAAAAGCAGCTCAAAAGTTGTCTCCTCCAGGTAGTCTTCCCAGATTGAGCCCACCAAACTCTCCTGTCCCCAGCTGCCTGTCAGTCTTGCTATGCCTGTTGCAGGGCTGTATATTGGCATTACAGTCTTTGTTATATGCATTCCTTCCCATTCACACCACAACTTTAATGTTCACAGCAGCACTGTTCATAATAAGCAAAATGCAGAAACAATCCAAATATCCATCAGCTGGTGATTGGATAAACAAAATCAGCATATTTACATAATAGAATAATATTTGGCCACAAAAAGAACGGAATACTGATTCGTGTGTGTGTGTGTGTGTGTGTGTGTGTGTGTGTGTGTGTTGTATGTGTGTGTGAGAGAGAGAGTCTTGTATTCTGTCCCTATTGTGGCTGCCCCAAGAGCTGGGCCTGAGACTTCTCCCCCTGTGTTTTCCTTCTGTTTCCAGCTGCCCATGGACTCTGGGAAACAAGAGCCAACCACCAGGGAGGTCTCTCCAGACTTGGCCACCTGCAAGGCCCACGACAATATGGCAGATACAGGAGGAAAGGGATTTTTCCTGAAACAGAACTCTGAGCCTCAAAGGGTTTGTCAACCATGTCCACAAAATGATACCGGAAGGGAAAGCCCTGGACCAACTTGAGTAGGAAACCCTTCTCATCATTCCCTTCTCACAGATAACCAAGAGTCAAGGCATTTCAACTTTTCAGTTATATCTTTGGGCAACGACCTTTCATTTTCTCACGTACAAAAGATCAGAGTGTAAGATCCTTCAGGGCCTGTCTCATATATCTTCCGAACCTCATAGAACTTAACACAGTGCCTGAACATATGATAGCAGGTGACCCACATGTCCTCACTCGTTTGAATGGTGCCTAGAACCTACCTCATCCACCTTACAGGGTTGCTTTGAATGTCTAATGAGGTGGTGCAAGTGAATGAGCTTGGAAGGCTTTGCAGTTGTCATGGATGGAGAGGCCAGCCCTGCCCTGATCAAGCAATAGTCAAAGACTGGCCTTTTGCAGATGTTCACAGCAGCTTTAAATATAATTTACATGTCAGTTTCTGTAATTGCCAAAAATTAGAAGCAACCCAATGGCCTTGATAGGTGAATGGATAAGTTGTGGTGTATCCATATAATGGAATGCTACACAGTAAAAACCAGAACTGACTACTGATGCAAAGTATACACTGTACAGTTTCACTCGTATGAAATTCTAGATAAAGCAAACGAATCTATATGACAGAAAGCACATCAGTGGTTCCCTGAAGATGGGAGAAGAGGGAAGGTGGATTACAAAAGGGCACAAGGAAACTTTTGGGTGTGATGGAAATGTTTGCTGTCTTGATTATGGTGATGGTTTCACTGGTGCATGCATATGTCAAAATTCATCAAGTTGTGCACTTTAATTTTGTGCAGTATCTTATACTTTAATTAGACCTCAATAAAGCTGTTGAAAAGAAAGATTAGTCTGTGATGATTTTCCTCTTGATGCTGTCTCTCCCCTCCTTTTTCCCTTCATGAGAAAAGGTTCTGAAAGGCAGGCATGTGTTATCCTTCTTTGCTGTGAAGAGGGTGGGGAAAACCTTCTTGTAGATTTTACTCCGTTTCTTCCTGAAGTATTATACCTAGCTGGACTGCAAGGAAACAAGCTTTTTCTAATTTACTCTTCTCTCTGTGCCTTCTCCCTTCTGAAGGTTTTGGTTAATGGCTTTGGTAGATTTTTGGATGAAGGACTCATCCCAAGCTAGTCTTGGATCCAACCTTTAGGACCATAAATCGTCCACCATCCTGTCCTCCAATTCTCTATCCACTGGCCTGCCTTAAGCACCTGCAGCTCATCTAAGGTGGCCATCACTGAGAATAAGGCATCTTCATGATAAATTTCCCTGAAACGTGGCACTGTAATTTTAATCAGATACTACTCCACATAAAACCTCTAGCTTCTCGAAAAACTTGGGGCTCTTTGGGAATGGGAGTTGGGGAGGAGTAGATGATTATAAAATCTCTTGACTTTAGAGATCGCTCTGTTCACACAGAGCCAGTCTCTGGGCTCAGACAACCAATTTCAGCTTCATTTAATGCCTGCCACGTTTCTCTAGCCCATAAGTCCCTCAATCCTTTCTTAGATGGCTGCTTGGTTTTGCTAGCGTTCTTCTGGTTTACCAACCACACACACATTCCTGCAGAGAATAGTAACACAACAGTTTCAACAATCTTCAAAAATGCAGAGACCTTGAGAGCTCTCTGAATGTACTTGCATAACTAACATCATGCTTAGTCATCACATCAAACTGGGAAGGTGGGGATGAATACCTCATTAAGTAGATGTGGATAGAGGGTCAAGGGACACAACCCATATATCACAAAGAAAGACCAGATGAGCATTTCTATCATTTATCTCCTGGGAGGGGCTTTCTCCTCTAGTCTAGCCCCTTTTGATATGTTTGGGGGCCTGGGAGAGGGCAGGGAGCTAGTAATAATGAGGCCTCTGCTTAATAGCCTGAGCATCATAAAATAGGCTGGAGGCCATGCTTCCTTACTCAGCCTAGTCCGTCTGATGCCTCAGGATGGATACCCTGTCTGCCACAAATACCACTTCAGCTTCCAGGAGCTGACCTGTATGTCCTTTAAACAGGAATGCTGATCTTCTGCATCCCTCTTTTCCATAGGGCCCCCCTATGGAAATCCCATAAAAATCCCTCAGGAGCCCTGGACCTTTCTGGATAAAGGGTAGGGCAAGATAAATGAAGGAGGGGTGGGGGCTGGACTGTAAGTCTGTAAGTTCCAGCTGGTCTCTCAACCACACCAGACCTTCAGCAAATAATTTTATTCAGAAAGGCCCTATACTTGTCTGCTGGGTCTACCATAATAGAATACCACAGACCAGGGGCTTAAACAACAGAGATTTATTTTTTCACAGTTCTGAAGGTTGGAAGTTCAAGATCAAGGTGTGGGCAGGGTTGGTTTCTCCAGGGGCCACCTTCCTTACCTGCAGTCTTCTTGCCATGTCCTTGTGTGATCATCTCCCTATTCATCCACATGTCTTGTACCTCTGTCTGTGTCTTAATCTCTTCTTATAAGGACTCCAGCCATGTTGTATTAAGGCCCACCCCCAACACATCCCATGTTAATTCAGTCATCTCTTTAAAGGTCCTGTCCACAAATATAGTCACATTCTGAGGTTCCAGGGATTAAGGCTTCGACATCTGAATTTTGGAGAAACATAATTCAGCTTTGAATGGGCACAAAGGCTCAGTTGGGTGGAAAGGAGTCTGGCTCCCCACACTGGATATTTTGCTTCCCTCAGTGAGACCACTTTTTCCAGACCCTGCCCTAGACTCAGAGTAATGGCTAAGATTCCACAAGAGTTGCCCTGCCCAGCTTTCCAGATTCTGGTCCAGTGTCACACATAGACCCTATCTCTAGCTTCTCGTCTACATTTTCCTCTCTCTCTCTCTCTCTCTCTCTCTCTCTCTCTCTCTCTCTCTCTCTCTCTCATAAAACTTTCTCTCAGATAATATTAAAATAAAAATATAATGGGTAACATTTATTGAAGCTTACTCTGTGTTAGACTCTATGTTTACATACATTATTGAGCATATTATTATACCCATTAAACAGATGAGGAAACTAAGGCTTGGAGAACCACATGTTCAAAGACACACAGCTAATTTAAGGGACCTTGGAAATTACATCTTATACTCTTGAGAAAATTTGGAGAATAAAGGGCCTGTCAGAGAGGACCTGGACAATTTTGGTCGAAGAAATCCTGGATAATGACAGAGGAACTCTAGAAGAGAGTGGGCTTAAAGACTATCCCATAGAAAGTACCTCTGCAGATCCCGGTGTGCTGAGAAAGCTGAACCAAGGCATGACTAGTGCTAGGGCTCAGGGTTTGGAGGGCAGAGAGAATGAGTGAGATTAATGGCTAGCTCTTTTCCAAACAGGAACACTAATTGGGATTCAGGATACCACACCATAAAACAACATCCCAAAAATAGGAAAGAAGAAGAGAAGGCCTCTAAGATGATTCAGAGATGAGGAGTGTCTGTGTCAGAACAGAACCCGAGATGATGGAGATTGGACATGGGCCTGGAAAGTGCCCTTTGAAGTTCAGCAGAGGGAGGCAGAAGAAATGCAATTTTATACAGTGGCTCAAAGCAAGCGGAACTTCCTTTGTCACTGACTTTGTGCAATCTGAAAATACAGTAAAAGTCCAGAATTTTAGGGTTATGATGGCCTTCTGGACTTAAGAAGTCAGGTGAATTATTCATGGGAAAGCATTTGGAGGGATGTATGAATGGGGTGGCAGGGGAAGGAACCCATTTATTCAACAAAAGTGACCAGATTTAGGTTCTGGAACCTGCTCTAACCTTCACTAGTTGAGTGTTCTCTGTCAAGTAGCCTAAACTTCTCTAAGCCTCAGTTTCTTTCTGTGAAACCTGAGGATGTTAACTGCGTCATGTGTAAGATCCCTCTCAACTCCAATAGTTTAGGACCCTGGTTGGCAAAATGTGGCTCGTGAGCCACATGCGGCTCTTTGCCCCCTTGAGTGTGGCTCTTCCACAAAATACCATGGCCTGGGCGAGTTTGTTTTGAAGAAGTGGCGTTAGAAGAAGTTTAAGTTTAAAAAGTTTGACTCTCAAAGAAATTTCAATCTTTATACTGTTGATATTTGGCTCTGTTGACTGAGTTTGCCGACCACTGGTCTAGGATAATGTGGTCCATGGGCAGGGAGAGATGGCTGGAGTGGCCAGGATGGCTGATAAAGGAAGTGGTACCAGAAGTGGCCTCCATGTGTTTTGCTTAGAGAATACCTTCCACAAGAGCACCTTCTCCAAAGAATAACCACTGGGTGATGGTCAGAGACCTGAAACCATTTGGGAAGAACTATGCTCTGACCAGTATGTCATCCTTTATAGACTTGCTCAGTGGTAAAATTAGAAGGCAAAATGGGAGGCGCTGGTGGAATAAACAAACCTTAGAACATGACAAACCTGGGCTTGAGTCCAAGCTTTGCCTTTTACTCATGACGAGCAAATTATATAACTTTTCTGTCTCAGATTTATCACCAATAAAATGAGGATAACAATACATTCCTCCTAGATCCTTGGTCAGCAAACTGCGGCTCGCGAGCTACATCCAGCTCTTTGGCCCCTTGAGTGTGGCTCTTCCACAAAATACCATGGCCTGGGAGAGTCTGTTTTGAAGAAGTGGCATTAGAAGAAGTTTAAGTTTAAAAAATTTGGCTCTCAAAGAAATGCCAATTGTTGTACTGTTGATATTTATCTCTGTTGACTAATGAGTTTGCCAACCACTGTTGTAGAGCTATGGGAGACATAAATTAGATAATGTATATAAAACAGTCAGCACAATTCCAGGTAAAGAGTAAATCCTCATTACATGCTGTTTCATGTTGCTATGATCAGTTCACAGCAGGTGCAGTGGGAAGGGAGACAGCTCCGTGCAGCCTGGATGGGCTGTGTGACGCTCTCTCTCCATGCTGGGCCCGTCTTTCTGAACGATGTTGCAGGTTCCCATGAAACTTTAGGATCTGAGTCCCTCAAGGAGCAAGATGGTTATTTAGTTAATGGTCTAAGAAAGAGCTGAGAAGCTGAGACAGGCATTCCAGAAAAAGAGAACTTCTTGCTGAATGCAAATCAACCCAAGAGGCAATTGAAGTGTAATTACACTTTTATTGCAATATTGATGGAGATATTTATGGAGATACTTCAGTGGACTTACGTGTACGTTCACATGGCTTTAAATAAAGAGTTGGGAGAATATTAAATGTTCTAACTAATTAAATAATGCAACTAATTCTAAATATGCCACTGGTATCCACTGAGCTAGAGAAAAGAAATGGCCAACAATTAATGTGTTAAGTACTGATTCCACTTCTGATTTCCATAATAGAGTTGGACTATTTGTAAAAAGTAAGTGAATATCAATAGTAATAAATGATTTTCTTGTCTGAATGAAAATGAGCTTTGAAAAATGTTGCCATTGTACATCCTGAAGGTTTTATTTTTGTCTCTAGAAAGAGGAGTTTCTTTGCTAAAACACTACATACAGAACTTAACAATTGTTGAATAGCTTAGTATTCCCTCATATATTTCTGACACTGGTTTGGAAAGTGATGTTGCTGTGTTGCTAGAGACCAGGCCCACTGGCCTGGAGTCCACAGTGGACTTGAATGGAGCATACAAGACACTGGTGAGAGCAGAGCCAGGCTGGGGTTCCTGATTCCAGCACAGAATGTGGTAATAGATTAAAAAGAGCGGGGAAGGGGGAGAAAAGGACATACTCAGCTGCACGCTACTGCCTAAAGCAGAGGTGGGGAAACTTTTTTGTGCCTAGGGCCATGTGGATATTTTTAACATCATTCTTGGGCCATACACAATTATCAACATAAAAATTAGCTTGCTATATTAATTGGTCAAACATTTAATTAGCTCACCCTAATGCCTTGGCAGGGCCAGACCAAATAATTTTCAGAGCCTTTTATGGCCTGCGGGCCAGATGTTCCCCACCCCTAGCCAAAAGGGTAAAAAATAGGCAAACACCAAATCCCAGGACAACACTGCACTAAGACTGGAATAATAAAAGGGGACGGGAGTGCCGTAACCTGGGACCTCTAAAGGCCTGGGGCTCATCTGGCCCACTAGCCTATAACCCCTCTCAGTTTTCCTGGTTCCTGGTGGTGTCTCTGCCTCCAGCTGCTCTTTCCTTATCTTTTAAACCTCTTGAGTTGACCTTGCAAAATGTTTAGCCTTGAGTGGGAAATGACAAGAGATCTGGTTCTCCCTATCTTCCCACAGACATTTCTTCTTACACAAAGGATGCAGCCTGAGTGTCCCTGGGCTCTGGCAGCCAGATACAAAGGAAGTCCCTTACTCCCAGGGAGCCACTGTCTGGAGTTGACCACAACTAGACCAGTAGGCAAAAAAAAGTCTGAGGGAGGCTACAGTCATTAACGGCCTGCCAATCAGATTTTTGAAGGCCATGACCTGCAATTTATATACTGGGAGGTGATATATCTTATAGATATAAGAGCACAGGTTTTTTATATATCTTTATTGATTTTAGAGAAAAAGGGAGAGTTAGAAACATCAATATTGAGAGAGAATCATTGGTCGGCTGCCTCCTGCACACCCTCTCTAGGGATCAAGCCCATAATACGGGCATTTGCCCTTGACCAGAATTGAACCTGGGACCCTTTAGCCCGCAGGCCAACGCTATCCACTGAGCCAAACTAGGTAGGGCAAGAGCACAGGTTTAAATTCAAATTCTACCTGAATTTGAATCCTGCTGGTCAGATTACTTAAACTCTCTGAGGCTCAGTTTCTTTAATTGTAACATGAAGATAACAATACCTTGTTCCATGATTGTGGGAGGAGATTATGGGATAATATACAGTGCTGGCTCATAGTAAGTGCTCTACAAAGGGTACCGATGGCTCCAACTATTCATCTAACCTAGCTGGGTACTTTGCATAGTACCTGTCACTCAGTGTTTGTCAAATATATTTATTTGATTGTCCCTGGGGTCTAGGTGGATCATGGAGTGGATGGTGGGACATGGGGCATCAAGATGATGGGGAAGCAGCAGGCTCTTTGCACAGCCTGGGAGTCTGTCTGAAGCTGCCTGCTGGATGGAGCTGGCAGTTCTAATGGATTTAGATGTAATCATCACTGAGAAAAGAGAGCATTATAGCTGGAAGGGAGTTTATCAGCATCCTCCTCAGTTTACAACGGAGGAAATGAAGACTCTGAGAGGGCCCTGAGCAGTTCAATGTCACATTATCAAGGAAATGATGATTTCCGATCCACGTTCCTGCTCAGCCCATTGCCCACGTGTGCACGGCTCCTTCAGGACTGTGGCGGCCTCAACCAAGACTGAGGCCTGACATCTCCATTGTTCTTCATCCAACCTGCCTGTGAGATGGACTGCCTCCGTCCCAAAGACCTCCCAGAGAGTCCAGCCACTGTTCCCAGCGCATTCCAGAACCTCTGAGGTGGCAGGGGTTTTGTTTTTAGCTCTGCTGGAGCCTTCCATGCTGTGGACCTTGAGTAGAGGGAGGCCCTGAGAGCAGCCTTCCGGGATGAACTCCCTGCCCTTCCTCAGTCTTCCCCCTTGGACTCTCCCCACATGTCTGACTGAAGGAGTGAGGTGCTGCAGAGGCTGTGATGTGAGCTCTTTCGAGTTCACCTTTGAAACAAGGACAAGAAGTCAGGCTCCAGCTGCCTGAGCTCTGCAACTCTCTGAGACTGGCTGCTGCTACCAGAAGAATAGAGCCGTCATTCTGCAGGAGGGTTAGCATAACTGGGTTTTCGCCTCTCAGGAATTGGCAAGGTGCTAATCTAGTCACTCATGAGCTGCAGATATCTCTCCCCACCCCAAATGAAGCTGCATCGCATTTTCTGAGCGCCTCATCTCCTTACTTCAGTGGAGAGGGCAGGCTGGGGCTTAGCTGTAGAGGCAACGCCCCGGTTGTCCTGGGAACCCTGCTGGAGTGACCATCTACCCCTGCCTCCCCCCTAAACAGCCCATTGCAAACCTAGCCCCCCGCTCAGGCTCCCAGGAAGGGGAGCTGGTATGTGAATGAGTTTGCAAAGGAGACAGTCATCTCTAAATTAGCGTTAGAACTTCCTAAGGTTGGGTGAGTGTGCAGATCTGAGTGCATGTGCGTGTGTATATACATTCGAGTTTAGGTGTGTGGGCTTGGGTGGGTTGGCGGACAAGGTGGGCCGCATCAGCATGTGAGTCTGCATTTGCGTGGGCATGCGCCCGGTTGAGCCCTACCTGGATGCTTCAGTTCTTTTGGCTTGGGCTCTGATTATTTTTGCTTTCTCCACCCAGCGCAAATCTTTTCAATTTTTAGGGACCAGAGCTGAATCTTGAGACCTAGCTTCTGTGTCTGGGTACCTAGGGCAGAGGGCTGAGCTGGGTCTTGCTAATGAAGAGGAGATGGAGTTTCAGTTGGGACCCCTTCAGATACAACCCCTTTATCTACCCCTGAAGAGGCAGAAAGCTGGACTCTGACCCTGCTGGGAGGGCACCTGGGACTGCCCAATACCTGGATGCCCTCCATATACACCATTGCAGCCCCTCTGCCACCCTGCTACACTCCCTTTGCTTGGGTACATCCCTTCCTACTTTTGCCTCCTGGTTTTTTCTCATGGGATCCTGCCCCCTATGCAGCCCCCAAACTTGGTGTACCCCAGGATCTCTGGAGCCCAGAAAGGGAGAGGTTTCTTTCAGCAAAGATTCTCCCATCTTCTTCCACAGCTGCTCCCAGCCTGAGTCACAGCAGCCTGGAGGCTCTCCTCTCCTCCCTCCCACTCCTTTCATTAACTTCATTGAAGCTAATAATCCTGCTGGCAATTCCATTGTCTCCTCTTAATTCCAATTTCCTTTTGTCTCAAGAGGCAAATCAGCAGAGTGAAACGGTGAAGAGGCAGGCACAGCCTCCCATGTATTAATTAGGGGAACATTAAGAGGTGATATAAACACACCTCCGGCATTGGGGTGCTGTTCCTGCCTCCCCCTCCCTTTACTTCTTCCCCTCCTAAGCTCCAGCCAGATCCGGGAAGAATGTCCCAGGTTAGAACCTGCCCATTTGTCATGCCTCCACTCACTCCTTCACTCCCTCATCACATGAGTCACAGAGTCACAAAGGCTTACCTCCCGAATGTGCCTCAGACAGAACTCCCCTCCCCATAGCCACTCTTCAGTCCACCCTGCCTCCAGCCTTGCTCTTGTTAAGTCCTTTAGTAACCAGACCACCAAGGGGTCTGGGCTGCCTGGCACTAGTTGCGCCAATGAAACAGAGACAGGGTTGAGTCACAGAGGAGCATTTATTCCAGTGCTGCTGGCAGTGTGGGAGAGCAGCAGGCCATCCACAAAAATCTGCTCTATGCCCACCACAAGCCAGTTTCTTATATTGGGTGGGGGGACAAAGATTACATGGGGAAGTAGGCGAAAGGTAATGGGGGCTGGAGATTGGCGAAGGCCTGCGATATGCAAAGCTTGGGGTCTTCAAAGAGCCAGTGACATAAAAAGGCTGGGTTCTTCAAAGGGCCAGGGATATGCCAAGGGCTGGGGATATTCAAAGGCTAGTGATATGCAAAGAGCTGGGTGTCTTCAAAGGGCTGGCAGCTCCGGTTTCTGCAGCCACATTGTTAATCTCCCCATAATAGGCAGCTCCCTGATGGGGAGGCTGGGCCGAATTTCCTGGCGAGCTCCCAGGTCCCGATTAGAAAGTGCCTTCCTCAATCAGAGTAAAACAACCACAGCTAACAGCGTGTGATTTGTATTTCTCACAATTATAGCTGGTCCCCAATATTCTATTTCTGCCCATATCCATTTTTATCATCTCATATGTATGAGATTAGTTTCAGGTGAAAAAATCTCATCCTGCTGGCCTGCATTTGCTTCTGCCTTGAAAGCAGTTTCCAGGGATGGAATACAGTGTATGCAGGATCTTCAAAGAGGAAGATGTTGAATACAGTCACAAACAATCAGACTACAAAAATAAACAGGAGAAAAAAAAATTACGACAAATAGTCTGGTGGAAGAAAAAAAACATTTTAGCTCTAATAATTTCCCTATTAAAACATAATCCTCCCCCTGCCTAAAATCACCCTCATTTTTATTAAGGAGCCAAATTAAGGCCAATTTATTTACTGTAGTAAGTCTAGTTGCAATTTGGCCAGATTGTTTGCATGAACACAGTAAGAATAACAGTTGACATGAAGGAACCTCAAATGCAAATTAATAAGTGAAATAAACAATGTGACAAGGCTACCCACTGTATGATTTCAACTATATAACATTCTGGAAGGCAAAACTATGGAGACAGTGAGATTAGGAGTCAGGGATGGGGAGGGATGAAGAGGTGGATCACAGAGGATTTTTAGGATGGTGAAATACTCCATATGATACTATAATATTAGATACTGTTACGCCCAGACTTCGTGATCCTCAAGGACCACCAGGGAGCCGAGTCCGATGCAATAAACAAAAGAGCCTTTTCCATACTAGCATGGGCTCTTCCCACTCATGCCGGCAGCATGGCGGAAGAGAGAGCGAATTTTGTCCAGTCCCGGGGTTTTACTCTGGTCGGTGGTGATGTCATTGCCTCAGCTAATCCTCATTGGTTGGGTGAGGGCTAGGGATAACTCCACCCTGTGGGGCAGAGTCGGGAGCTCATCCTCACCCTGCCCTGCCCTCTCATTACATATCATACATTTGTCCAAATTCAGAAGGTGCAATATTCAGAGCGAACCCTCATGAAACTATGACTTCAGGTGATTATGATGTATCTATATAGGGTTATCAATGGTAGCTCATGTACCACTCTGGTGAGGATGTTGCTAAGCAGAGAGAGAGAGGCTATGCATGTGGGGGTTGGGGGCATATGGAAAATCTCTGTAAATTTCTCTCAGTTTTGTTGTGAACTTAAAACTGCTCTAAAAAGTAAAGTCTTTTTAAAAAAAATATTTTTATTGATTTCAGAGAGGAAGGGAAAGGGAGAGACAGAAACATCAATGATGAGAGGGAATCAAAGATCGACTGCCTCCTGAACGTTGGACCAAGCCCACAACCAAGGCATGTACCCTTGACCAGAATGGAACCTGGGACCCTTCAGTCCATAGGATGATGCTCTATCCACTGAGCCAAACCAGCTAGGGCTAAAGTCTTAAAAAAAAAAAAAAAAAAAAAAAAAAGTCTTAGTCACTCCTCCTATTGAGAGGTGGCGCCTGCATCTCTTCCCCTGAGTGTGATTGTGACTGCTTTGGTCCGTAGAGTAACAGAGGTGGTGATGCTCTGAGGCTTAACAGAAAGGTCTGGCAGCTGCTAGGTTCTCCTGAACAGACCCCTCTGGATATTTCCTTTGGGGGTATCCTCCTTATAACTCAGCTGATACGCTGTAGGAGGCCCAAGCCAGACGGAGAAGCCCCATGTAGACCTGGAAGTCCCAGCTGAGCCCAGCCTTACAGTCATCACAGCTGAGCTACCAGACACAAGAGTGAAACAGCCTCCAGGGGGCTCAGCCCCCAGCTGTTCATGAAAACCCCAGCTGCTTGAGTTTCTCAGGTAAGGGCCCAGATATCACAGTTCAGACATAATCCATTTTTGCTGTTCCCTGTCCAAATTCCTGGCAGAATCTCTGAGCATAATAATATAGTTTTGATTTAGGCCTCTTAGTTTGGAGTGATTTGTTACACAGCAGCAAATAACTGCACATCACAATAGGTCAGAAGGTATGGGAACTTGCTTTCCCTGAAACTAAAGTTTCCCTTCATTTGCAGGCAAGCTATGGGCTGCTGGTCTATGTATGGGATCCATCGGTGGGCCTGGTGGTCTGGCCACTTTACCTTTCTTCCTGCCCATCACTTGGCTAACACGGGATGTAAATGGTGCCACTAATCACCCATCCTCCTTTTCTCCTTACTCCTTCTTGCTGTCTGAAGAGGGCTGCTCACAGCATTCAGAGCTCAGCCATATGCAGAGTGGGGAGGGCCTGTCTCTCCTCCCCACCACAGGCCTAATCAATGTCTGTCTGAGCCAGCTCTTAGGGGCTACTAGTGTGTCATTTACAAAATGACCACATTGCCCACAGGAGAAGATAATTGCAAGTGACAAATACCACTTTGACAGGCAGCTTTCTCTGGGGTAGGCACGTTCGTGCATGGTTGCAGATGTGGTGTGAATGAGTGGGAGGGGTTGAGACACGCAGTCTGGAAAAATGTCAAAAGAAGTGTCTGGATGACATGACGGGGGGGGGTGGGGGAGGGGAAGAGAAAGAGAGAGAGAGAGAGAGAGAGAGAGAGAGAGAGAGAGAGAGAGAGAGAGAGAGAAGCAGAAGCAGAAGCAGAAGCAGAAGCAGAAGCAGAAGCAGAAGCAGAAGAAGAAGAAGAAGAAGAAGAAGAAGAAGAAGAAGAAGAAGAAGAAGAGAGGAGAGGAAAGGAGAGGAGAGGGTTTGGGAAGGGCTCAATCTACTAGGTTACAGTACATACAAATCATCTGGTAATGTTGACATGCAGCTTCTGATTCAGGAGGTTCAGGGAGGGGCCCGAATTCTGCATTTTTGACAAGCTCCTGGGGTTGCATCTGGTCCATTGACCACCCTTTGAGTAGAGAGGGTTCAGACTCTATCATATTTTGCCCTTATAAATAATGCTGCAGTAAATATTTTTGTGGGTGCCCTTTATAAAGTACAATTCTATCTGTTTGATAAATGTTTACAAGTAGAATTTCCAGGCCAAAAGATGTATGTGCTCTGGTAATTTGCTAGATATGGCAAACTGCCCTTCCTATGATGTCCACTCTACCAGCATTGTATAGAAGCACTTAACCCTCACCCCCTCACTGATAGGGAGTTTTATCAAACAAATGTTTCCATGTTTATTTAATACTAGAGGCCTGGTGCACAAAATTTGTGCACTGTGTGTGTGTGTGTGTGTGTGTGTGTGTGTATGTGTCCCTCAGCCGAGCCTGCACCCTTTTCAATTCAGGACTTCTGGCTCCCAACTGCTCACCTGCCTGCCTGCATGATTGCCCCTAACCACTTCTGCCTGCCAGCTTGATCACCCCCTAACCACTCCCCTGCAAGACTGATCAACACCTAACTGCTCTCCTGCTGGCCCGATTGCCCCTAACTGCCCTCCCCTGCCAGCCTGGTCACCCCTAACTGCCCTCCCCTTCTGGCCTGATTTCCCCTAACTGCCCTCCCCTGCCAGTCTAGTTGCCTCCAACTTCCCTCCCTTGCCAGCCTGGTCACCCATTATTGCCCTCCCCTGCCAGCCTGATTTCCCCTAACTGCCCTCCCATGCCAACCTGGTGACCCCCAACTGCCCTCCCCTGTAGGCCCAGTAATATCTACTGCCCTCTCCTGCAGGCCTGGTCATACCTACTGCCCTCCCCTGCTGACCTGGTCGCCCCTAACTGCTCTCCCCTGCTGGTGGCCTGGTTTCCTTTAACTGCCCTCCCTTGCAGGCCTGGTCCCTCCCAACTGCCCTCCCTTGCTGGCCTGATCACCCACAACTGGCCTCCTTTGCCAGCCATCTTGTGGTGGCCATCTTGTGTCCACATGGGGGTGGCCATCTTTGACCAAACGGGGGCAGCCATCATGTGTTGGAGTGATGGTCAGTTTGCATATTACCTCTTTATTATATAGGATTTTTAGTTTTTATTTTATGAATTTAAACATATTATTAGTGCACAAATATTGATGGCTGTTAGACCTTCATGATGAATTGTACCCTCTACTTAAGGTGTGATTTTGTTCTGTTTAATACTTTTGCCTGTATTCTGACCTCACATCTGCATTTGCTGGGTGTGCCTTTGCCCATGTTTATCTTTATTGTCCTGCATATTGTTATTTAGGGTTTTTCAAACTTAAAGTTAAATTTATCAATTAGTTCACTTGCATATATTTGAAATCACATATTATATAAAATCTTAATTTAGATGTGGAGTTTCTTCCACCCTGATTATTTCATGAAATAATTTTGTTTAAACTCTTCACATGCATTTTCAAGATTATGGTTTTCTTCTCCATCATTAGAGATAATGTTCTGAGTCATTTATTCCAATTTTCCCAAGCACATTATCTTCACCTTCTTCTAAAAGTTATGATACCACAAGTTTTGTAGTCATGTGTGCTAATGCCACTGCAGAAGCTCTCCCAAGCTATGATTTCTTGCTCATTAAGTTGTTTTATCCATTTGTCTTGCAACTGTCTGTTTATGAGCTCCTCAATGGAGCTACTTACAATGCTGCCTTTTCCCTTACATTAAGTGTATGTTTTTATGAGCAACACATTGGAACAGATTCTAGTAGCAAGCATCCTACGAGACTTATAGTTTTTAAATATTGAAAGAAAAAGTCTTCAGTCCTCTCCATCCACAGCTTTTGTACACAGAGAAAGCAACCACTTTGAATCCTTGTAGCTCTTCTGGCATTTTCCCTATATTTATAAATAACACATTCATCGTTATTTTCTAATGTTTTAAAGTTTTAGAAACTATCTATTGACCTCCTACAATAAAAAATGTAAATTTAGCTCTTTCACTCTGCTCTTGACTATTTTCTCCTAATATAGTTACATTACAGTTGTGGGGGACTAAATAAATATTCAATATTTATATTATTTTGATTATATAAATATTATTTAGAATTGAGCCATGTGGTAAATCATAGTTAAGTTTCCTTTCCACACAAATTTCTATTATTTCTAACGTCACTGACTTTCTTTTTCTTTTCGTTTTGTTTTGACTTCTCTCTATTTATCATTCATTTATTCCCAACTCTCCGACAGACACATCAATTTTGTCTCTGTATGTTCAAAACTTCAGGAAGAGGTCTTCCTGAGGCCCCTGGCTTCTTGCTGCAATCCCAATGGGTCACCGTCTTAGCCTGTTGCCCAGAAAGTCATCTGGGCACTCCCTTCACCATCCCTGGGAACCCCTGGGCTCCCCACCATGCTGTGTCCCCTGTCCTCTGGCTTTCTCTTTGTTCACCCTCACTGTGTGGAGTCACTGTCCATTAGCTTTCAGAGGAAAGGTTCATGGAGGGTCAAACTTTGGAGGATTTTAATCTCAGAAAATGTTACTCCATTTGCCTGGCTGATTGAGAGTTGGCTAGATAGAGAATACTGGGTTTGATATAATTTTCCCTTTGAATTTGAAGACCCATTGTCTCCTACTTTCCTTCCACCCAGAAGGACCCCATCTATGCATGAATTCATGCTCTGAGCATCTAGTATTTATATAAGTATTGCTGTGACATTGTTCTGATACTGGATCCTTTGGATGTGACCCTGACTCCCCTGGCCCTTTCTGCCAGTTCATCACTTGTCTGGATGCTTCACCTCTTTACACCTAGTATTCTGAGGTTTTAGAATAATGTGCTTGGATATCCATTTTCTTGCATTGTTTTGAAAATTATAGTACCTTTCAATGTGAGAACATCTTCAGTTCTAGAAAATTAACTTAAAATATTGTATATTGAATGGGTTTCTTCCTTTTTATTTCTCTTTATAAAACTCATATTATTATTGGACATTTGACTTCTAGGACAAATCTTATAATTTATCTCTTTTCTATTATTATCCTCTTTGTTTTTTATTCTTCTTTTCAAGAGATATTCTTATTTTTATTTTTTAACCCTTCTATTTATTTTTTAGTTCATATCATTACACACACACACACACACACACACACACACACACACACACACTAGGGGCCTGGTGCACAAAATTTGTGCACTGGGGGGGGGGGTCGCCTCAGCCCAGCCTGCCCCCTCTCACAGCACCTCCACTGTATTCCACTGCCAGTGCTGCATTGCTGACGCCCCCATGTTTTGTGCCACCCCCTGGTGGTCAGTGCACATCATAGGGAGCAGTTGAACTCCCGGTTGAACTACTGCGCGAGGGGACAATTTGCACATTAGGCTTTTATTATATAGGATGAATTACCTTCCCACACTTCTTTTGCTCTTTTTTTTTTTTGTCTTTATATTTAAATTTCATTAAAAAAAATGTCTCTGAATATAAACATAACCATTGGACACAAAACTCTGGGGGTTGAGGGCATGTAAGGGAATGGGGGGGGGGTGCAATGGTAAGATATGTACACATATAATACCTTAATAAAAAATGGAAAGAAAAAAAAAAGTCTCTGAGTATATTAACTATTTGGGTAGTTTTCTCTGTTACCACTTTTTGAAAGTTTTTTTTTTTTTTCCTGTTTGTGTCTGTGTTTTCTATTAGAAACTCTGAAATCTTTGATTTCTGTCTAGTTGTTGATGTTTAAAAGTGAAGCCTTACAGTGTTTTTGAAAGTCCTGATATATGGACCAGACTTTCCACTGGTCAGTTTTCCTGGAGGTTACTGGGCAGGGCCCAGATTGCTTCATTGCAGACTCTCCATTCCCTTCCGGGACATTATCTTTTCCTTTAACCAGTAAGCTTTCAGACAGAGGAACCTGCCTGTCTTCTGCCTTGAGTGGTTGGGTAAGGGTATGGAAATAAACCTACACGCCTGCTTCTTTCTGGGAGCCTGGTGGGGGAGGAGAGCTGTGAAAGGGGAATGGGGTGAGGGGAAGGTTTCACATGGGCAGACAGACCTCAGTTGTTGCCTTGTGTATAGGATGGCATGCTCACTCCACCTGGGCCTTCCCCTCAGGAACCTAAACCTCCTTCCTGCCTGGCCATGGGGAAAGGGATCTAATGGCCGGGAGTCAGGCCCCTTTCACAGCTTTCAACTCCCACCTCGGCCTGCCTTGGAGGTCCTTGGTGCCTCCCCCCCTGAGCTCCTCTGGGATCCTGGTGCTAAAACAGTTATACCTCTGCGTTCCCCACACCATTGCCCTCCAAGGGGGCAGTTGGGCCCAGTTTTTTAGTCTGCTAAATTTCTTCGTTTGCATTCTCTTTCAAATGCCAAAGTTCTGTTTACATTTCTTGCCCCCATTTGTCTCCTCTCCTGTTCGGTTTGTTATGGTATTGGGCCTTTTTTCATCCATTGACTATCACCTTTTTAGACAAACCAGGGAGAAACAGAGATAAATGTGTTCATAACTTCACATTTAGTTGGATCAAGTCTGTCCTTTCATTTCCACTTTCCCTATATCACTTTGTCTTAGGGGTGTCAGTGACCTTTTCAAAGAGCTATCCTGTTACCCTGCCCTGCTCATCTCTACTCTCCTGCTTCTAGACCAGGAAAGGTCCTGTCACACTTCCCAGTAGCTCTCCGCACAAATGTATTGTCCTGCACTAAGGGGTAAGCTCTTAGCTTCAGGAGTGAGGTTAGCTTGGAGGTAGGGGAATAGAGTTAGGTTCTGTGAGGACAGTGTTGTGTCCCCACAGCCTAGCACAGTACTTACTAAGAAAGACTAATCCAAGCACATAGAGCTGTTGGATGACTGAGTGAATTGTTAAAGAAACAACAACATTCAAACCTGTAAAGAGTTTTTGTGAGTTGATTTGAGCCAAACTATTAACAATTTCTGGGAAGCAGTATCTCAAGGGATTGGGATGAATGGCAAACTCATACCTTGTCTTTATAAATTACCATCAAAAGGGAAGATGCAGTGGGTTACAAGAAATCCATTGGTGCTAGATCAGGGAGGTGGGAGAAAGCAAAGCGGCGGGGGTGGTGGGAGGGGGGAGAGAAACCTCTGGGATTGGGTAAAAAGTGAAATGATGGACACATGCCTCTTTTATATAGATTGGTACAGGATAGTTAACATAGTTAATAGTTGATGATTGACATGATAACAGTAACAGTGAGGGAATGCCCTGGTGCCATTTGTTGTGCCCTGAGGGGTCCAGTAAAAAAATTACAAGTTACCCAGATATTTCACAGGTGTTATCTTAGATGTAAAAAGACACAGCCTCAGTAAAGATCAAAGCTGATCTTTGTCAGAGAAAATATTGGCCGAGGACATGACTACCCAGTATAAACTGCTTTTAGTTAAAATTTTAATTTCAAACCATCCTTTGTGGTTACTTTAGGTCTTTGAGTTTGCACAACCATCATGCAGGCCTTCCCTGAGCTGGTCAGGTCAGCATGTGGCCTTTTTATTTTTCTGTCCATAGAATGAATGAATCAGTATGCACCTGGACCTCAGATTGCCTGGCTCAATATCTACCTGGATGAACACTGTTAATGTAAAAACATTTAAATTTGTAAAGAATTTTTGTGAGTTTATTTGAGCCAAACTGTTGACAATTGCCAGGAGACAGAATCTCAACAGAATCTGGAGATAATGCTCCAGAGAACAGTGGTTTTTCACCTTGTTTTATGCATTACAATCAAAAGAGGGGACATAAGTGGGTTACGTGAAATCCATTGGTGGATTTTTACTTAGGTGGGTACCGGGAGAGTGAACAGTCAACAATTAACATGATAACATTAACAATGAATTTATGTGCATTTGGTTGTGCCCCAAGGGGTCCAGAAAAAGGGTAGTTATAGTAAGTTACTCAGACATTTCATAGGTATGTTATCTTAGGTGCAAAAAGACAATAGGCTTTTTACAAGTTACAACACAATGAGACTTATTGACTTGTGGACAAAAAGGGACCACATGCTGACCTGACTAACTCAGGGGAGGCCTGCATGGCGACCTTGCAAACTCAGAGGCCTACAATAACCACAAAGGATGGTCTGAAATTAAATTTTTAAAAATTAAAATGCAGTTTATAGTGAGTAATCATGTCCTAGGCCAATATCTTTCCTGACAAAGATGAACTTTGATCTTAACTGAGCCTATTGTCTTTTTACATCTATGATAACACACCTTTGAAATGTCAGGGTAACTTGCAGATCCTCTTTTTTTTCTGAACCCTTCAGGGAACAACCAATGCAACAGGGTGAAATCACAAGTCCCTTCATCATTATTGTTATCATGTTAATTGTCTGCTGTTCACAGTCTGTACCCACCTATGTAAAAGGAGCATGTGTCCATCATTTCACTTTTTATCCAATCCAAGAGGTTTCCCTGCTTTGATTTCTCCCACCTTCATAATCTATCACCAATGGATTTCATGTAACCCATTTACATCTCCTCCTTTGATAGTCATTTGTAAAAATAGTAAAACAAACAAACAACCCCCCTCCCCGCCCCCCCCCCCCGCCGCCATTCTGCAGAGCATTATCTCAATACCTTGAGATTTTTCTTTCCAGCAATTGTCAACAGTTTGGCTCAAATAAACTCACAAAAATTCTTTACAGGTTTGAGTGTATCTTACCTTCACAGACATAAGGGGAATGGCACACACACACACACACACACACACAATAACAATCCTCTAAGATGATTTTGGTCAGTCTCATTTCACAGAGGAAGAAGTTGAGATTCCAAGAGTTAAAATAACTCCCTTAAGATCACACAGCCCAGCGGCAGAATTGGGATCAGCACTCAGGTCCTTCTCTGCCTTTAAAGCCCACCAGTTTCTACACTTCCTGATGCCCTGAACAGGAACATTTAGATCCCACTCAGACCTGCCAGGAATCAGGGAGATGACTGTATGCATCAGGGTTTGCTATTATAGCACCCCTAGACCTCATGGCTTACAGCATTAACATTTGTTCTCATGGGTCTGCAGGTTGGCTGTGGCTCTACTGGCCCTGGCTGTGCTTGACTTGAGGAATGTAAGTGGCAACCTGTGGGGGAGGGAGGAGGTTTAAAAGAGGGGAGAGGGCTAGCAACCTGAATCTGTGCCAGTGACCGGTGTCCTAGCGCACATTCTTGTCAGCCTATAATTAAGTCACTGCCCCTTTCTTGGGCAATAGTCTGTTTTCCTGGGTGCTCCCAGTTTGCAGGGGCCACTGGCTGGGAATTTGGCAGCTTGGCAGGAGAGGGGGTTGCTGGTGCAACCCATGCCAGGAATTTAGATACAGTCTAACTTCCCCATTTTGACAGACTCAGGAGGGGCTGTGAAAGCCCGCCACAAAAGCCTGATAGTTAGGAAACAGATAGGAAGTAAAGAAGTTTAGGAATATGTATAAGGAGTAATCTCATTGTATAAGGTGTTTAGGCTGTGGATCTTCTAATCCCCGAGCCAGCAGTGCTGATTTAAATAAAGGGTTTATCCTGAATCTCCTAGTACTCCTTGTGTATTTCCAGTAGCCTGGTAAATTCTGCATCAGACTGAGAGTCAAGTTCAGGACTGCTCCCTGTGTGTTTTCATTCTAGAACTAGGCTGAAGGAGCCTCCATGCTCTGGGTATGCTGTTCTCCTGGTAGAAAGCAAAAGCCCTAGAGGGCTGCCTTAAATCACCACCCTTCCTAGAAGCTTTGGACTTGGATGCCACATCCACTCACATCCATTGAGCCAAAGCAAGGCACAAGCCAAGCCCAACATCCAAAGTGTGTCAGGCAGCTCCTCCCAGGGGAGTGTGAGCTTTAGAAAATGGACAGCCGCTGAGCAATAAGATAATCTAGCACAGAGAGAGCCCAGTAGCCTTCGTGGACAATGGAAGCCTTGGAACCCATTTTCTAGGGGCTTTGCAGCCTGACAGTGATGCCTGATGGCAGTGAAGTTTAAGTCTGAAGTCCCTTCATTGCAGTTCACATATCAAGGACCCACCATGATTAAATAGATGCTTGCTGATAGAGGCAACCAAACCTCATGGTGGAAGATGTACTGAATGTCAGAGTGGGCATCTGTTTTGATTGGTCTGATGCCATGCAGTTGTGACGTATTTTAAGTACCATCCTTGAGTATATGTAAATGTAAGTCACATGTTTAACTCCTTTTCTGACCTGACACCTCACTTTCTGCTCTAGGATAGTTCAGTAACTAGGATCTGTCATATCCACCACGAACCCCAAAGGCACATGTGTTGACATAAAAGCAGTAGACCCTGGTTAAACTAAAAAAAAAAACACCAAAAAACCAAAACAAAAAACACCCTGTCTGCCCAGGTTACAGATTAAAAAGGAAAGTTCCTTTCTTTATTAATTTAACAAACTTTTTTTTAGATTCCTTAAAAAGCTGGGCACACTCTGGTGTAAACATTATGGAAAAGAATATGGAGTTTCCTAAAAAAAAATAAAAATAAAAAAATAAATATGGAACTGTCATTTGACCCAGTGATCCCATTTCTAGGAATATATCCTAAGAAAACTGAAACACCAAACAGAAAGAATGTTTGCACCCTTATGTTCATAGCAGCACTGTTGGACCCCCCGAAGGAGACCCCTGCCCTGACCCAGGATCAGCGACGACCCAGTCAAACGCAAGAGACGCACTTGATGCAAACAGCAAGAGGATTTAATTCCAACATGCTGGGACTTGACCTGTTACTCACGCAGGAGCAGCCAAGTCAAGTCCCGAGCAGAACTTCTTACAGGCTTATAAAGGCAAAAACCGCGAAGTTAGAACAAAGGACAAGGGGAGGGGGTCTTCCAGAAAGAGGGACAGGAATTCCTTGAGGGGAGGATAGACATTATCACAAGGAACAGGGTGGAACCGCCGCAGGACGTTGATAATACATCCAGTTTACTACCTCTAGGGGCTGAGTCTGGTGGTCTGGTGCTGTGTTGATAATACATCCAGTTTACTACCTCTAGGGGCTGAGTCTGGTGGTCTGGTGCTGTGTTGATAATACATCCAGTTTACTACCTCTAGGGGCTGAGTCTGGTGGTCTGGTGCTGTGTGGCTCATACCCTGTTTTTCCTGGGGCAGTTCTAAAGGTCACATTCTCACGGGAAGTCTGGGCTAGCAGGGGAATTTTTCTATATTATTTCTTTCAGTCTCTACATTCCCCTCTTTTTCTTTTTGGTAAGTTCTAATCTTGGAACTTCAGTCTTTATATACCCTTCTCCAAAGCTGTCTTCCTGACGAAGAGACTGATAGTGCTGTCTGAGCATTAGCACTTGTACAGTACTTATTCTCTCCCTGATGAAGGTGATTAGGCGATTCCTTGTCTAAGAGAGACGGGGGAAAGGCACAAGGAGTTATACCATTGGTACGAGCCCGCCAAGTTCCTTCAGGGGCAGCCAGCAGGGCTGCTTCTCCTCGAGATGGCTCCTCCGGTAGCAGGATGGTGGAGGCGCAGGACGAGGCGTAGAAAGAGTCCTTCAGAGGGTAATTAGCAGGCATCAGGCACGTCCCTTGTCCTTGTAGATCCCGGAGAGTAAGTTTCGGGTTACGACCCCACTGGCAGTGACCCTTCGCAGCGTCCAAGGAGATGTTTCTTATGTCCTGTGGGGTATCTCCAAGAGAGATGTTAACAGCAATTCCTGAATAATAAGGGGGTTCAGGGTTGAGACATAACCAACAGTCATTTGTGAGGCTGGGGTGAGTCCTTGGACAGTGAACTTCTTCACCCACACTGAGACTCCGGGCTGGAAGGGGTGTACAGGGTCCCCGGTGGGCACTGGCAGTGTATCTGGAACAAGTTTACGGGTGGCTCTCTGGGTTAACTGCAGAGCCTATAAGGACTTGAGCAAGGGAATGGTTATGAATTCTAGCTTTCAGTTTCTCCCTGACCCCAGGAAGAATGGAGGGAGGTCTACCATACATGATCTCAAAAAGAGGGGGGGGAACCTCTCCCATTAGAGCGTACACCTGGCCCACAAGAGGGTGAAGGGCAGGGGGTTGGTCCAATTTTCACCGGTTTTTAGGACAAATTTAATTAAACTTTTTAGAGTTCCACTCATGCCTGTCCTAAGGCTTGAGCTATACTTTGAGATACCTTGCTACAAAGGCTGGGCTGTTATCTGATCCTATGACTACTGGCAGCTCGACTCTAGGTATAATCTCCTGGAGTAATTTCTTGACTACTATAGAGGCAGTTTCTATCCTATGCTTCAACTTAATCTGAGAAGGTGTCTATAAAAACTAGCATATACTTGTACCTTAATGCTGGTCGCTTAATCTCTGTGAAACCCACCTTTTAATGCTCTCCTAGGAAATTTTCCTGGGGCCCGAATTCCCAGGGGGTCCCTCTATTCTTGCTTAGCATTTACCTGTATCTGCCTCACAGAAGTTCAGAAAGTCTTGCTGATGCCTAAGTGGGTAACCTGGTGTAACTGGGCAACTAATGTCCGACCTAGAGCCTCTGGGACCAGCAATCTGTCATCTGGAAGGGGCCACCAACCATCTGGTCTTTTGATGGCTTGCTTCTGTTCAGCCAATTCCTTCTCTTGTTTGGTGTAGGTCGGGGTCCGGCAGGGATACTAAGACTTGTAAAGGCCCCACTGGTTTTTGGGCATCTTCATTAGCAGTTTGGTCTGTGGCTCCATTTCCTCTGGCTTCAATTGTCTCCCCTTTCTGATGTCCTTTGCAGTGCACTATTGCAACTGCTTTCAGGAGTCAGATGGCCTCAAATAAGGCTAAAATAATGTCCTTTCTGGCTGGAGTTGATAATCCTCTTTCCTGGGGGACGGCACTGTGTCCCCATAGAAGGGCCTGGATTAAGGCCAAAAGTTCAGGAACTGTGCCCAAATGGTGTGGTCCAGGGTGACTACTGCTGCCCCTGTATATCAGATCCCATCCCAAACGTAACTGCTCCCAACTGTGAACAGTACTTTGTCTGGTGATGACGGCAGGACATCTGTCAGTACTGCGTCTGTTACCTCTATGCCATCATGAATGGGTTCCTCTGGATCATCTGGAAGCAGGCTGGCAGGGTTGATGGCCAGTGTCTTATGGAATCGGACGCAGGGCTGGTCCAGGAGAAGAGCGTGGCACTGGGTGATATTTGACATCCATCTCTCTGGAGCACCTCAAAGGAGGGCCTCAACAGCATGGGGTGTTGTCAGGGCTAGCTCCTGGCCCAGAGTCTGCTTATCTGCCCCCTTCATAGTCTCTTAGACAGATAGGCAATAGGTCTCTTCCAGGAACCTAGAGACTGAGTGAGAATCCCTTTGGCAATGCCCCTTACCTCACTCATATAAAGGTGAAAGGGCTTCGTAACATCTGGCAAGGCTAGGGCAGGTGCTGAGATGAGAGCCTTCTTTAGCTCCTCAGAGGCCTGTTGTTCTACTTCAGTCCAGTTTAGCAGCTGTGTTCCTCCAGTATGTGTTCCTTCTTAGGTCTACAGTCCTTCTTGATGTCCAAGGAAAACAGTCAGTTTGTCTGGTGGCTCCCTGGACTGATCTTCCTAGAGGTCCCATCGGCTCTGTCAAGACTGAATAAACTGCCCAGAGCTCACCAGGAAATTAATAGCTTTGCTTCTCACTTGTAAGGTTACCCTTGGGAGCTTAATTGAAAGGAGCCCTGGTCTCATCAGGGCTCGAGGTTAAAAACCCTTGGAATCTAAGTCTCCCTTTCTTTCAGATTGTCTCTGTCTCTTCTGGCCTCACCTTCTGTCTCTCTCCCTCTCTAATCTCTGTCCTTTCCTGTCTCTAGCTTATATCTCTCTTCCTCCCTTTCTCACATACATACTTACACTTATACATTCATATCACTTTCTCTTCCAATCTTTGTTTCTGCTTCTGTCTGAATCCTTCCCTCTCGGACTCCCAGAGTCTCTTTCTTAAGTCTCTGTTTTGTTCTTTCCCTCTCTCCCTGTTTCTCTTTCTCATCACATGCACAACTTTCATAAAAACTTTCACTATTTTACATTAGCTTTTAAACCTTCTTACTATGTCCTTCAAAAATCTATAACCATACCTCAAATCTTCCATTATTTTAAAATATTTAGGAAAGGCAGAGGGAAGAGAGAGCAGGTCTAGCACTCTGTTCCCAGTAGCCGCTTGAATTTTAAACTGCCACATTCTTTCTATAGATAGATCTCAGATTCTGATAAGACTGAAAAGGGGAACAGGAGAATTTTAACTGTGCCTTTAAGTCCCCTAATAGAACACGGTGAAAAGTGTCCAAGCAGTCACGGGGGGTATGGGGGTCTTATTGGGGTACAGGGGGTCCTAGAGGAATTTCTTTCCTTGAAGCAGCCACCTCCAGCTACTCTAAACACGCCCTGGAGGGAATAGACACCAGGTGGGCTGAGGCAGGGAGCACGAGGGTCCAAGGGGTCCCAGGTGGCGAAGGCGGTGCTTCCACCCAGGCGAGGCATTTTCATCTGGCAGTCCTCTGGAAAACCGCTTGCCTCCTGCCAATGCAGGTGGCATGGGGGAACCGGTGACCTCTATACTGCAATCAGACTCCCTGACCTTTCTGAAAAGCTCTTACTGATTTTAAAATTATAATTTAAGAGTTGACACACACACAAGGACCAAGTGGCCCACAAAATATTTTCCTTTTCTTTTAAAGATTTTACAATGTATTGTAATCATTAATTACATTAAACTTAAATGGCCAATTGAAACAAACAGTTCTGAGACGGTTCCTCCACCACTGATCAAGATTGGGTGGTGGCAGAAATAAGATTCATTTAGTTTTATGAGCTCGTTGGACAGACTTGGCAACTTTGCCAGCTCAAGCTTCCTTCTTGTAAATAGTTAACTTTAGAATTTGGTCTCTGCTTTTAATTTTTTGTACCATAATTGTTACAATTTCATACCTTCAAATCAATAAACATAGACATAAATATTGTTAGGTGGGTTGATACCCCTCTGATAGAAAGCAAAGCACCCCTAGGAAAAAGGAATCCCAGTGGCCACTCGGGGTGGTTTGCTAGCCATCAGAGCACTCAGCTTTAAATAAATTAAAGGTTTCTTTCTTTCTCTCTGCTCGCCCGTGGCCGGCCGAGTAAGACGGACCTGGGAGGTCTCTTTCCCAATTTTCTCTTGTCAAGGAGACAACCACACTCCTTCAGCCATTTGGGGTTATCAAAAAGAACATCAATCCAGATATCAATGTATGGAATTTGGTCCGGATGCCCAGGGCTCCTATAGACTATCCGCCGGACTCCCGTGCAGGGCCCCATGTCTAGGGTCCCTGTTGAAGGCCAATCAACCCCAAATGTCGGCCACTCCAATTCACAGTCTCCGGAGAGTGAAGGCATCTACAGAAACACCATAGCCTTCACCTTGTTTTTAAGTCCGGAAAATTTTTAACCATGCATTCAAGGGGACTTAGGTGACTCTCCTTTGAGTTTCCTTGTCCCATTTTTCTCTTTCTTTCCAATTTATAAACAGTTAAGCAATAAGTAATTCCAAAACAAATCCAAAAGAGTAAAAACAAAAACACTTTTACCAATTCCCACACACTCCATTGCGGCCGCACTCTCTCAACACTCACAACAACACTCATTCAGACCAGAACAACACCTGATTGCCGGGACTTTCCACAAACACACAATTGGGGCAGACGGTCGCAGCTGTCTCCGATCTTCGCCGGGACTCTAACCCGACACCTGACTGCCGGGACTCGAACCCGACACCTGACTGCCGGGACTCGAACCCGACACCTGACTGCCGGGACTCGAACCCGACACCTGACTGCCGGGACTCGAACCCGACACCTGATTGGAGACCGCCAGCTGCCCCTGGCTCTCCTGCACCCTTGGGGCGTCCCCCAGGGTTGCAGCCTGTGACCACTATCCGGCCACTCTCACGAGTCACCGAACAGCTGCCAAACCAAAAGTGCGCGCCCAGAACCTGAACAGAAACTTTCACAGACAATGAACACGACACAACACAGAACCAGACCGACAGACAATGAACACAACACAGCACAGAACCAGACAGACAAACATGGGGTACCCCTTCTTATCTCCAAGGTCGGCTCCACAGTTGAGGGGTGGCCGCCGATCCCGGACGAGCCCCCAAGATGTTGGACCCCCCGAAGGAGACCCCTGCCCTGACCCAGGATCTGGTGCTGTGTGGCTCATACCCTGTTTTTCCTGGGGCAGTTCTAAAGGTCACATTCTCACGGGAAGTCTGGGCTAGCAGGGGAATTTTTCTATATTATTTCTTTCAGCCTCTACAGCACAACTTACAATAGCTAAGATCTGGAAACAGTCCAAGTGCCCATCAGTAGAGGAGTGGATGAAAAAGCTTTTTTTGTGGATAAAAGTGGATAAAAAAGTGTACATTTACACCATGGAATACTATGCAGCCATAAATAAATAAGAATCTCTCACCCTTTGAGACAGCATGGAGGGATCTGTCAGTCAGGGAAAAACAAGTATCATATGATCTCACTCATATGTGGAATCTGAGTGACAAAATAAACTAATGAACAGAGTGAATTCAGAGACATGGAGTCCTGGAACAGAATGTGGAATCTCAGAGGGCATGTGGCAAAGGATGGATGGATGGGAAGTAATCAACCAGATCTTGTATACATATATGCATAACCCATGGACACAGACAATACGGTGGTGAAATGGTGGGGCAGAGGAAGGGTGAGGAGGCTGGCGGGAGTCAATAGGGGGAAACAGAGGACATATGTCATACTTTCAATGATGAGAAAAATAAGACATTTTTAGGGGGGTGTGGAGCTAGCAGCCAGACTCTGTACCTAGTTAGTCAGTATTCCTAATACACATTCCTGTTAGCCTATAGTCTAGTCCCTGCCCCTTCCTTAATTATCCGGTCTTGCAAGACCTGCTTACCTAAATACTCCCATTTTACAGAGGCATAAACCATGAGCAATACACTATCCTCAGAGGGGGTTACCAGCACTGGTGCCAGGCCAGGTCTTTAGGTGTGGTCTCACAGTTCCCATCCCAACACATGGGGCTTTTTGCAAAGCCCTTGAAAGGTTCAGAAGTCTGATCCATATATGGAGGACAAAGAAACCAAAGGGTAAAGGGGAGAGCTTCCTCCATATGGCTTGCTCAAGATTGGAAATAGGCTCCCCTGAGTCATGGTACTAGTCCATCTGGAAATAAATGGGGTTTTCTTGTATCTTCGAGTACTGCTGTGTATTTTTCAATCACCTGGTAAATTCTGTAACATCAGTAATAAAGAATTACTAAAATAAATAAATAAATAAATAAATAAATAAATAAATAAATAAATCTTGGCACTCTGCAGGTACCTGGGTGGGGGATGGGCATTACACTGTATAGCCAAATGACAAAGCTTAAAAAAGACTGTTTATATCTGATGAAATGTCACCACTGGATAGGGCCTTAGGGCTTGCAGACCACCACTTTCAGATAGAGCAAATGTCATTTCACTGAGTTCTGCTGTGGCAGAACTGGGACCTCGGTCCTGGTTGGTGTTCTTTGCTGTCTTCAGAGAATACAGGAAACCCACTTTGAGAGAGAATCCCTGGGTAGTTAGAGGGCAGAGACTTGGCTGCTGCTCCTGAGGATGGCGTTATCTGTCTGTGGTCAGCTACTATGAGCTGGCTGCCCTGGGGCTTAGAAGTGCTTTGGACTCCAAGCCCCTTGTGCAGAGCCTGGACCCACTTCCAGCCCCGCTTTGTCCTCGGAGCCTGGGAGCTTAAGAGCTGGTGGCTGCAAGGTGAGGCTGCCTTTGCATCTGGTTTAATTGTACCAGGGTGTGTGAGTGGGAGCCCATGTTCCTTCTCTCTGCTAATCCAAACCATATTAAAAGCAAGCCTCTCTCAGGCCTCTGTGAATAATAAACTAGTGGCCTGGTGCATGAAATTTGTGCACTGGGGTGGGGGTGTTTCTCAGCCTGGCCTGCACCCTCTCCAATATGGGATCTCTGTGTGATTAAGCCTAAACCGGTAGTCGGATATTACTCTCATAATCCAGGACTATTGGCTCCTAACCGCTCACCTTCCTGCCTGCCTGATGGCCCCTAACCACTCTGCCTGCCAGCCTGATCACCCCCAACTGCCCCCACCTGCTGGCCTGTTTGCTTCCAACATCCCCTCTCCCCCCCTGCTGACCTGATCACCCTCAATAGCCCTCCCCTCCTGTCTTGATCGTCCCTAACTGCCTCTGCCTGGGCCCCACCACCATGACTTTGTTTGGAAGGATATCCAGAAGGTCTCCTGGATGTCTCCTGGTCTAATTAGCATATTACCCTTTTATTAGTATAGATGGTTTATGCTGCTGCTTCCTGTGGGGGGTTTGTTCACCTTTTGTTCATTCTTCATCCTCATTCATCTCCCCCTTCTTCCTCGCCTGTGATGGCAGGAGGAGAAAATAGAAAGATGGCTAACATACATTGAAATGGATGGTTAAAATAAGGATTAGTTTAAGACCTTATTGCCTGGGTTTTGTTATGACACTCAACCTGGCATCTGAGCCCAGACCCCGCCCGCCTGGCGCTCGGGGAGGAGGGGCTGGAGCCTGGTGAGTGGTTCCTGTGGGGGGCTCAGAGCACCTAGACTGGGAGAGTCCAGGGTGCCAGCCCCGGGCCCTGGTGTACAAATTCCCCGGCTGCAAGGCACAGCTCTGGCTGCTTGGCATGGGAGAGAGCCCTAGAGAAGGAGTCCTCATCCTGTCAGATTTTTCCACTTCAACTTAGGTAAGTTGTCACCTCTGGGTCTCCATTTTCTTCGCTGCACTACGGGAATGTGGTCCTGTCCTCTGGGGGCAATCATGAGGGTTAGAAAGATAAAGGCTGGGGAAGGCACTCGCTGAGCTGGGAGCTGGTGCTTGGTTTGTCCTTGTTAGTGCCAGCTGCTCCTCTGGATGAAGGTGGAGGAAGGGGACCCCTCCTCATTTCCATGTGAGCTGATGTAGGGTCCTGGACTGGAGGGAGCAGGACCCCAGAGCTGGGCCTTGCAGGAGTGGCTGGCAGTGACTCCTACATCTGAGCCTTTAGGCTTCTAGTGGGGAGCAGGTCCCTGAGCGCCGCCCTGCTGAGCTCTCCAGCCAGTGCTCATTAGTAAAACCTCCACATGGCATGGGCTTCCTCTTCAGGCCCCGTATTAGGCTTTCTCTTGGGGACAGGAATGCAAATGGGCTGTATAAAAGACCTGGGTCTGTACTCTCAGGCCAGCTGAGGCTGCCTCCCTGTGTGTAATGCCAGGGACAGATCTGCCTCTGCCTCAGCCTCAGCCTCATCTATGCTGGCCTGGCCTCCTGAGCCATCTGCTTCCTGATACCCTCCTTCGGGTGGAATTAAGACCTGTCCCCGTCCACCCCAACCCTGGAAATGGATCTTTCCTCCCTGGCCCGCTTTCCTCTGTTCTGGACATGACCAAGAAGACTCAGCCACCTCGAGGCTGTCCACAGCTTCAGCGACCCCTACCATTCCCCTCCTCCTCACCAGTTTTCTCGTTAGACTGGAGAGGGTGGCCAGCCCGGCACCTGGCCCCAGCCCTCTGCATGTCCCCGCCCCCCCTGCCAGAAGCTTTGAAGCCGGGCTGAGTGCTTCAGAGCCCGGGTTTGGAGAGGAGAAGCTCACGACTCCAGAATAGAAGCACTACATTCAAGTGGGTTAAACTCCAGCCCTGACATTTAATTAGCATTGATTTCAGCTCCCACACTGGAAGAGTACCTGCTATTTCTTTTCTTTTACTCACAATGCGCTGTAAGCCAAGAGCATCTTCCTGAGCTCCCGTCAGAAGTCAATCACCCTGGAAGCATGATAAATGCTTCTGCAAGCCCGCGGGATGCGGCTCGGGAGGGAGGAGCTTCTCCCAGTGACAATGGGGAGCGCAGGGGCCCCACACAAGCTCCCATCCCACTCAGTCCCCATTGCTCTCCACACAGCCCTCTCTCCCAGTGAGCACAGGCATCTCATGAAGCCCAAGCCCACGCCTCCGAAAGCGGGGAGGAGAGAGCCCAGCAGAGCCCGGGCTCGGCCGTGCTGGGAGCTGCCAGCAGCAGAGTGCTGACGTGGACAGTGTGGGCTGGGGGGACGCCCCTGCCTCGCACATGTACAGCAAATGCAATGGCAATGAGTACATGAAGGAGCCCCTGTAATCTCAAAGCTCAGGGAGGGCAGAGAGCTTTAGGGTGGGTAGGGGGAGGCAGAGGGAGGCATGGGTGGAACGTTCCAGGGGGAGAAAACTGTCTATGCTAATGCCTGAGGCAAGAGAGAGCTAGGAGCCTCCAGGAATGGAGCAGAGTTTCTCACACCGTCCTTTCTTCTTTGTCCTGCCTCACACCTGGCCTCAGCATTAGGCTCTTATTGAGCCTTTTACTGGTTGTCGCCAGGTTAATCTCTGGGAAATGTGGCTTTGGCCTCTGGAAGCAGCTAGTGTGTCCCAGGCCCAGCGATCAGGCCTGTGCACTCCCGACCCCGAAGTTCCCTTCTTTCCCGCCATTTTCCTGCTCATGGCCTCCATTTAGCCACCCCCTCCTGCACACATACCCTGTGCTTTTCTGCCCCAGCACCTCTGCCCTTGCCAGGAGTTGCCCTCTTGCATTTCCATGAAGGCTTGCAAACCTCCTACCCACACTCAGGCTCCTTCCCAAACGCTGCTTCTCTATGTAGCCATTTTGACACAGCACTCCACTCCACTAACATGTGGTCCATCAGAGGCTCCAGCAACTGTGGGGCTGTCCAAAAAGATGAGCCAGGGCTGCTCTGAGGAGAGCCAAGAGTGGCTTGGGTTGAAGGTGAGGGAATAAAGCTGAGGCTCCAGGGCAGGCCCCTTCCAGGTCTAAGAAGATGAGTGTGTTAATGTTGCCTTTGCTTCCCATGGTACAAGTCTCAAAGCTCTTCACCCAACCCCACCCTGGCCTGCCTCCAGCTTTTGAGAGCTGGGACGGCTCTTGCTTCTCTGAGCTGAGCGCCCGGGGGCCTTAGAGCAGCTTGCTGCCACATTTATCTCTTTTTTGCCCAAACTGCCTGAAAGGCGAGTCATTTGTGCAATAGGGAATTATGGGAAGAACATGCACTTGGGGTTCAAAGAGACTTGGGTTCAAATCTAGTTCTGCCGTTTATAGATGTTTATTCTTAGTTACATTATTTAACCTTTCTGAGCCTCTATTTCCAGGGAGACATAAGACCTTCCTTTTAGGTATATGGTTAGGGTTAAATGAGACCATGTAATGGGCTAAAAGCATAGTAGTTACTTGTTCTAGGACCTGCCAAGCTCGGGGTGATGTTCCTCTCTGGAATAAGCCTGAACTTGATTCTCTTATTCACACTGGGCTGGCAGTTTGGGGCTCTAAGAGACAGAGCCCTGGCATTCAAAGTCTTTCTTCTACTCCTTCATTCCCCATCCAGACAATGAAGTAGTGGTTAAGATTTTCACGCTTACCTCTCTGCTGCTGGTGGTGTGTGACCCATTCCTGGATCCTGAGCTGGTGTAGGCCACCTGTTGAATTGGCAAAGCCAGAGGGCTGTGCCCACCCCCTGTATCCAGCCTCTGCGGATCCGCCTTGGAAAGGAGAAGCATGTTGCCCCTTTAACTATGTCCTGGGAAAGAACTACGGGCACTACAAAACATCCCCCCACTAAGGTTTGTGACATTTCTGAGAAAAGTCTCTTTTTGTTCAGAAATTATGCTTGCTATTTGATGTTCTGGAGTCAGATGGGCCTGCATACAAATTCCAACTTAATGATTTCTTAACTGTGAAACCTTAGGCAAGTTACTTACTCTTAAGTCTTCATTTTCTCTCTAACAAAACAGCAATAGAGTGATTATACACATAAGTGTATTTAAAATAATTAGGACATTGCCTGGCCTACTGAAATACCCATTCATTCACCCAGCATATATGGTTTATGTACCGACTACATATCAAGAGCTGTTCTAGGTTTGAGGACTCACAGACAATAATTTCTGCCTTGGTGAGCTGACATTCCAACAGAAGTGAGAGTAATGGAAGGGTAATGGAAGTTGGGGTGCTGGCAGGGGTGGGGGCCGCATTTAAATGGAGTGGTTGATCCATCCATCCATCCATCTATCCATTTGTCTAATCTCTGAATTTTCTTCCAATATTTTTTACTTTGTATCCTAAGACTCTGTCTCGTTTTAAAAATGTAAACTTGAATCTCTTTTCAAATATATATTTCACTTTGTTTACTCTCACACGAGATGTATCAAATATACAGGAGCAATCTTTTGGAATTTGTTTACTTGACTTGGCTTCCCTGTTGAGCCCAAAACACTCCTGGGAAGTGACACATGGGTGGTCCTCAGCTGGTCCACGTGGTGAAGGAGAAATCATGCAACAGGGGCCTTTGGAGCTGAGGCTGAGTCCTTGGCTGCAAAATGGTGGCCATTCTCACTCATTTCCCAAATACAGATCTTAAGTAAATAATAAACAAACAAACAAACAAATAACAACAGCAAAACATGAACAAAGAACACATTTAAAATTTTGTGTCAGATCTTATTTCCACAAGAGTTAAATGTGGGAATTGCGCCCCTCTCCCTTCCCATTCCCCCAGTCTCAGGGCTCCCTTCACCACTGAGCCCTCTCCCTGCATCTCCTGGGACAGCCAGGAGCAAAGTCACCTGATTCCTTTGTATCCAAAACCCTTCTGTTTGGGTAAAATGTGTTTTAGAAAGTTATGTGAACAGGGACATGCTCTTCTGAAAGGACTGCTGTTTTTATCTGGGATTGGGCTATGGCTTTCAGAGTTTAATGAGTAAATTTAAATGTTGGATGCAAATGAGGCATAAAATTAATTTTAGCTTCAAGGAGCACAAAGCAAAGGAGGTAAACAGCTGTGAGGTGTTCTTCTGACCAGAAAAGCCTATTCCAGCACACAGACCTGATGTGGTAGCTTCCTGGTGGCTTCTGCCAAGCCCCATGGGAGTACAAGCACAAGGGTGTAGAAACAGGAGCTCCTCCCCTTGCAGACCTGAGGACCAGCAGAACCCTTCTATCACAGAGCTCAGTTGCTCACCCCAGGTTCTCAGGTTGGCTAGACAGGCAGCGAGTGGCCTCAGACAGCAGGCAGCATGAATTCTCAGCTCACACTGGTCTGCAATAATCCCACCGTCAGATTGCACTTGGCCTCCCAGGTGCCAAATTCTGCTAGCAGAAGAGAGTACTATTTCCTGTCCCTCTGATCCTCCCCCTCCTGCCAGAGGATTAATTAAAATTGCACTTGCGAATACATTAGTTACAAACACAGAGTCCCTCTTCACATGCAAATGCAATCAATAGATACCAAGATGATTTACATAATGACGAAAGATAAAGGAATTCTTTATCGTGTGGCTTTCGGGATGAAAACTTAAAAACCTCAGGAGCATCGTATGTCATCTAAGCCTGTCTGGCACAGCTTGTTCTCAGTTCCGCTCCTCTGCAAACGATGGCTCTAAGATCCATGACATTTCCCCCAAGAACCCTCCTTGTTCAATCCACCTCGTACTCTGCTCTCTTATTCCCACTCCTCAGCACACACTGTTTTGCATTTGCCCACACTTTGCTTTGGGAGTGATTTCCTCCTAAACTGAAGGAAGGAAATGCTCCCTGTCCTCCTCATGCCCACCCATGCTCGGCCGATTAGAAGCTCAACACTAGAAGGGACCTCCGAGACCATCTAATGACTCTCCCTCACCATTCAGTTGGGGAGACTGAGATCCTGAGAGGGAGGGATGAGTTGTCCATGGTGACACTGATGGTAGTTAGTGGGAGAGCTGGATTGAGCCCTAGAGGCAGTACCCAGAAGAGTTACAAGGTGGTCAGTGAGGGATGTTTCTTTCCCTCAGGCCATCACTATATCACTATTCATGTGGCTTCAAGGTTCTATGAGTCTCTTGAGAGATGCTTGACATAAACAATTGCTATTTGCCAGGAGAGGGCTGGAGAATTCCAGAACCTAGAGAAGGCATAGCTCTTGCCCTAAGAGATTCTGTATTGGATATTGCTAACATTTTTGTTTATAAGTACCCTTTGACATCAGAAAAAAATTAGAGGGTGGATCTTTTCTTCACACAGCTGAAATTGTGTGAAAGTGCGTATTAATTGAGCAGATAGAAAGTAACAGATTACTGTGAATCTAGTAGCAGAGTACATTTTAAAATGGGTTGTATATATGATAACATATTTTTCAGCTCATAGGCAAATACTTGGAGTATCTTTGGATTTGTAGGTTTCTTCATGACTTCTGTCTTCAGGACTATGTGGGTTAGAGCTACTAGGTAGAGAGATCTTGGAGTCCATAGTCCCTGGACTAGCACCAGTTGTCTGGTTTTTGCAAGCAGCAGAGATAGGTGGTAACAAGCCAACACTATCTTTTTGCCCATCATCTTGAAACAAACTTTCTATAGGTGAGTCTTGAAGGACAGGGGTCTGGAGAGATATGAGGAGGGGAGATTTCTGAAACATCCAGTATTTCTCAGAAGAAAGCGGACCTTGGCTCCGGAGCATTAGGAAGGTGGCTGTTAATAATAGTTATAAGCTGCCATTTATTAAGTAGCTACTAAGTGATAGAAACAGTGAAAAAAGAAGATCAGATAGAGATATACATGGATATGCATATGGATCTAGTTCTAGATATCCTATCTAATAAAAGAATAATATGCAAAC
Source organism: Pipistrellus hanaki (assembly GCF_964339955.1). Lineage (NCBI taxonomy): Eukaryota > Metazoa > Chordata > Mammalia > Chiroptera > Vespertilionidae > Pipistrellus > Pipistrellus hanaki. Next base: position 14,229,055 of record NC_140511.1, on the reverse strand, counting down.
TGACCATACCACCGCTATACCCACAAGCCACACCCATCAGCCAATCAGGAACAAGTATGCAAATTAATCCAACCAAGATGGCTGCAGCCATAGAGTGAGCAGGAGGCTTGGATTTCCCCAGTAATGAACTATTCAAAGAAGGTTTCCTTGAATAAGGAATAAGGCTCTGAGAAAGGAGGTGGAGAAAGAAGGATGGAGACTGGGAATATTGACACATTTACACAATGATAAGCCTTCTTCTGGTCACATACACCTTACGAGGTGAGGTGAAATGAACCTTTTGTTATAAAGAAAGAAATAAGGCTCTGAGAGGTTAAGTAGGTCGGTAGAAGATTAAGAAGTTAGCGCGGAGATGCTGTTGTGCTGACCCTCAGCAAAGTTCCCACTCTCTGCTCCAGGCCTCCCCAGCATTTTGGCCACAGGAGTCTCATCCAAACAATTCTGTGGTTCCCTGGGTAATCTTGGGTGTTTTCTGACCATCCCTTGACCATTTTCCCAGCCCAAATCAAGTTTCATCCAAGATACTTGTTTTGCCCAGGACATGGACTTTATACTATGGACCCATGCTATGGTGTGGCTGTTCTGGAGAGTAAATACCATGTTTTCCAGGTAGTTTACATACTAGTATATTCTAGCTGCACCAACTTGTTCTCTATTTTGAAACATGGCATTGTGCTTATCCTGCCCTTGAAGGTGCTTCACAGCCCTGCACCTGCATCCCGTTCCAGGTTCTGCTGGGTGGGACTGCAGCCAGTTAGTGACGGTCATGTTCCACACAGGAGGGGAGAGAAAAGTGGGTGACTATGAATTTGGCTGAATTATGCTGAAATTCACATGTTGACATCCTAACTCCCAGAATGCAACTGTATTTAAAGAAGTAATTAAGTTAAAATGAAGCCACTATTATAGGCCCTAATCCAATTTGACTAGAGTCCTTAGAAGAAGAGAGGATTAGGATACAGGTACATAGAGCAGAAAGCCTGAGTGAGGAGACTGTCAGAAAGTGGCTATCTGCAAGTCAAGGCTCAGAAGAAAGCAACTGGCCTGATGCATGAATTTGTGCATGAGTGGGGTCCCGCCAGCCTGTCCAGGGGGCGGGGACATGGGCGGTTGATCGGCCTGCCTGCTGGTTGAACTCCTGGTGGAGGGGACAATTTGCATATTAGCCTTTTATTATATAGGATATACACTGAGTGGCCATATTATTATGTGTTCAGAGATCATAATAATCTGGCCACTCAGTGTACATTTCTGTTCTGGAAGCCACTCAGGCTGTGGTATTTTGTTATGGCAATCCTAGCGAATGGATCCAGTGCCGTACTTTGGGTTTGGCAGAGGCCCCTGTCCTAGAAGTGATTCCTCGGGAGTCTGAACTAGCAAGAAGAGCCCCACACCTTCCGGGGCCCCCAGACAGGAGGCTGAGCAGCACACCTGGAGCTCGGTATCTGGAGGCTGTTCTCTTCCAGGTCACAGCAACACCTGTGAGAAAGTGAAGCTCAGCGGTGGCTGCCAGCCTTCTGAAGAGAGGTGTTAAAGAGGGAGCTCGAGGAATATTAAATTATAGTCCACAGAGAGCAGCATGTCACCTGGGAGAGTGCCGGAAATGGACAATCTCAGTCCCTACCCTTGAATTTGAATCTTCATTTTAAGAAGAGCCTCAGGGGTTAAGTATGCATGCTAAAGTTTGAGAAGCACTGATTCCTAGATCCTTGGATCTCAGGACAGCTCAAGTCATAACTGACCTATGTACCTCCCATGTACCCTCCACACACCTGGAGAGTACAACTGGCTTGCCTCAGGAAGGCCCAGGCCAGAGCAGCCCGGGCGCCGACGCTCAGTTTGGCCACACATTGGAATTTTGGGGGGCACCTTTAAGTATGGTGACCAGACGTCCCGCTTTTGGTGGGACATTCTGAATTGTTAAAAATCGAGACTGTCCCGCCAAAAGCAGGTCACCTTACCTTTAAGGCTCTTGGTGTTGAGGTCACATTCAAGGCCAAACAAATTTGAATCTCTGCAGGGAATAATCTATTGCCTTGTAACAAACATCCCCTGAATGGTAAATGGTAACATGGGCCCTTTCCCATGCTCCAACTCCCCTCCCAATGCCCTGTTTTTATCTGTTTTCTGTGCTCTATAGAACCTTGTTTTGGAAAAGTCTGCGTGGTGGTAAAAACAGTAGCATTGGCTGGCTGCCCTGGTGCATCCTATCTGCAGGCCAGATGGGACTTAGCTATGCAATCTCACCAGTGGCAGTTGGTGTGGTGATAAACTTCACCAGTTGGCCACCACCAGTGCTCATGTATGTCTTAATAAACCCATGCCTTTCACAGCCAGTCCTCCAGGTTATTTCTTTGGAAATCCAAGAACAATGTGCAGAGGTATTCTGGAACCTCCGCACTTTGCATAACGGCCAAAAATTCTGTGGCTTAGAATAATAACCGTTTATTTAGCTCATGATTCTATAGATTAGCACTTTGGGCCCGGATCTGCTGGGCAGTTCCTCAGTTGCTGCAGGACCCACTCATGTGTCTTCAATCAGCTTCAGATCTGCAGAGTGGCTCTGTTTCCCGGGCATGTTGCTAGGACAAGGGGAGAGGATGGGACTTGGGCCATATTTCTTTTGACATCCATAAGATTAGCCTAGGCTTATTCATGTGGTAGCTTGAGGGCCCGGAGGGGTGGGAGAGAGAGATGTAGACTCACACTATGTTGCTTCCACCATTTTCTGTTGGGTGAAGCAAGTCATAAAGTATGACCTGATGTAAAGGATGAGGCAACAGATTGTACCTCTCAATGGGAATTGCTGCAGAAGTACATACAAAAGGCACAGACACCAAGAGGGGTGGAGGACTGGGCCATTTTTGTAGTCTACCACATTGGACTGACAAGGACTTGCTACTTGACCAAGCTTTAATCCTCTAGGCCTTGTCCTTGGCTGCTCAGTTTAGCAAGAATCCTGCGAAGCAGCTCAGGGAGAACTCCCCCATCCTTGACCTCCAATCAAATCCCTTATTCCCGCCTCTTGAAATCTAGCCAGTGATTTTCATCCTTTCTTCCTTTCTCTCTCCCTCCCTCCCTTCCTTTTAAATATACTTTATTGATTTTTTTTTTTATAGAGAGGAGGGGAGAGGGATAGAGTCAGAAACATCAATGAGAGAGAAACATTGATCAGCTGTCTCCTGCACACTCCCTACTGTGGATGGGCCCACAACCAAGGTACATGTCCTTGACTGGAATTGAACCTGGGACCCATCAGTCCGCAGGCCTACATTCTATCCACTGAGCAAAATGGCTAGGGCCTAGCCAGTGATTTTCTATCCTCTCCCTCACCCTGACAGTTGGCTCTGCATCCCCAGCTACTCCTGTTTTATTTGAGCTCAGTCTCTCTCCACTATTGCAGTTGTCTTGAACAAAGTCTTCCCTGCCATGTTTAAGACGTGCCCAGTGCAATTTCTCTTTAGCGGAGCCTCCTCTTCCTCCCTTCCTTGCTCCCTCACACAGCTGCTCTGGCTAGGCGTGAGCTCCCTCCAGATATTGCTTTGGTTGGAGAAATTGCCTTTTGAGGAAAATGGATTAAGGCAGTTTGTTGAAATCCCAGAGGTCTATTTGTGATCTCAAGCCAAAAGAATGTTTCCCCCACTTCCTGCTCCCCCCTCCCCCGCCCCACCTCTCTTAAACTGAAATGTCTCACCTTACAATGAACATAATACCTACCTAGCAGGGTTGTGAAGCTTGAATGAAATAGCTGTGAAAGCTCTTAGCTCATAGGCAGTCAGTCAATTGGGTTTTCTTTCCTTGTAGGTAAATCTCACTAATTAGGATTACCAGGGAAGAGGCCAGTCTGAATAAGCAGAAAGTCTAACTGCAGAATTTCCCTCAAAAGTAGCTGTATTTCCTCAACCAGCATGTGACCACACTAAGCATTCTCTGTAAGAGGGAGCTCCTTAGAGGTTTGCAAGAACAAATAGTGCCACAGCAATTGGTAGTAAAGGAAGATTTTAATTGTCTGCAAGTGGTTGCTTCTCCCTTCAATCCTACACACATCTTGTTATCTATTACAAGTAGGCTTTTCACGTTTAATGAAATGGGAATATTAGTGCAATCCCTTTTCTCCTGGGCAATACTAATAATGCAGCAGTATCACCAGCTGCCATTCACGGAGGCTTCCCAGACTCCAGGTTCCTTACTTATATTTCCTCACTTAATGCTCAGTTCAATTCCAAGAGATGGGTGAAGCAAGTCAGAAAGCCAGCCCAGATGTAAAGGATGAGGCAATAGAAGGCAATAGATTGTACCATTTGTTGGGGATTACTGCAGAAGTACGATCCACCTTTTATAGATGAGGACACTTGGGCTTACAAGGTTGTGTGACCTCCTGAGGCCTGTTCAAGCATGTCAAACTCATGGCCGGCAGACTGCATGCCTCAGTTACGCTGGCCACAAGTTTGACATACTTGCAATGAAGCAGTAAAGGAAGCCAACACAGGCATCTGACTTCAGGGACCTCTCCTGGCTGTTTCTAGGGGACCTGTCAGCTGGAGCCCTGTCTGAATTCACAATATGGCTGACCAGGGGCCCCAGATGATGAGATGCCCGTGGGCATGGCTGGAGATGATAATAACCAGCTCCAGCAGCTTCTTTATAAGCAAAGGAAATGTGGACTCACCCTTATGGGGGGACTGGAGTGTAGGGAGGGTTCCAAGCCCTCCAATGGGATTCTGCAATATTGTCAAAGACCCCATCATTGCGAACCCACCATCTCCCTCACCAGGCCTGGCGTTCCCTGTTTCTGACTCAGCTCTCTCCCATTGGTGCTGTTAGTGCCTCTCAGCTGAGAATGATTTCTGATAAACTGGGCCTGACATTTTGAAGGTCTGAGGTTGGTAACTGGGCTTTTGTCCTGCCAGACTCGGGCTGTGCTGAGGTGTGTTTCTCCCAAGCTTGACTACTTCTGCCCAAATCCAGGCTCCTCCAGAACAATAGGCCTGCCAACAACTTTTTAAAAAAAGTATATTTTTATTGATTTCAGAGAGGAAGAGAGAGGGAGGGAGAGAGAGTTAGAAACACCAATGATGAGAGAGATTCATCGATTGGCTGCCTCTTGCTTGTCCCAGACTGGGGATCGAGCCTCCAACCCAGGCATGTGTCCTGACTGGGAATTGAACCATGACCTCCGGGTTCATAGGTCACCTCTCAACCACCGAGCCACTTCGGACTAGTGGCCTGCCAATTATTTGTATCTGAAGTCACCTCAGGCCCCCTCAGAAACAAGTTTCCCAGCAAGGGCTGCTTCCAGGGCACTGCCCATGGGTTGGTGGGGGGGGGGGGGGGGGGAGGAGTGGGGAAATTCTCACAACTGAGGTTCTCATTGGGAGCACATGGGCTTTCTGGGTAGGGCGTGTGCATGGGCTCCATAAGGTTCCTGAGCCACTTAAAATTGTGCATAAAAGTTTGCTGGTGACGTGTTCGGCGGAGAGGTTCTGTAATTTTCACTGGGTTCCCAGTGAGGTTAAGAATCCTTAAGAACTCCAGAATCACTAGTTTGAAAAACAGGTTTGAAAGCAGCAGTCAGAGGCAACAGGAGTGCTGGTTCCAGAGAAGAAGAAGGGAATGGAATGGATCTTTAGTAACTCTGAAGTTTTATTTTTGTAACAAATCTATTTCTTAACAATACCGTTTCTGGAGACACGCAGGGAGCCAGGTACAATCTGAACCCTTAAAATGGGCTTTTACGGAAGGATGAACTTTGTCCAAATGGTTGTCTATATGCTGAGATAGTGACAAAGGGATTCTGAAGTTTTATTAGTCCTTTAGAGGCTAATCTTATAATGCTTAAGACTTTCTGTAAGAAAAGTACTATCGTGTGCATTGCAATCCAGGCCTTCCCAGCCTCCTGTGTATGTAATAGGGCACATGTTAGTTCCTGTGTGGTAGAGCCACAGACTTGTCAGTGTTCTGTGATGAGAGGGCAGCGGCCCCAGGCTGTCTAAGCTCAGTCTGCCAGGCCTCCTGCGCTCAGCCCAGCTCAGCCCGGTGATGCCACTGTGAAGCCAGCTGTCAGTGCTCGGGGACCTGTCAGCTGGAGCCCTGTCTGAATTCACAATATGGCCGACCAGGGGCCCCGGATGATGAGATGCCCATGGGCATGGCTGGAGATGGTAATAACTTGCTCCAACAGCTTCTTTGTAAGCAGAGGAAATGTGGACTCACCCTTATGGGGGGACTGGAGTGTAGGGAGGGTTCCAAGCCCGCCAATGGGATCTCTGCAATATCGTCATGGGCTTCTCCCTGCATGATGTCACCTTGAGATGGGCCGTCACTTTTTCTTGTCACCAGCAACTTCGGTTCTAGGATGGGATTGCCTTAAGGCTGTACTTCGAGCATGCTGGGCCTTGGAATGGAGAAATGTTTTTAGCTGGAATTGCCCCAGCTTCAATGTCACAAAACATCAGCTGCGAGCTGGAGGAGGAGGTGGAGGGCGGCAGGTTCCTTATTGCTCCGAGGAGACTCTTCCCTTTTTAAGCTCCCTGCCCACACAGTTCCACAAAGGACCGAGTTTCAGGGGTGAGGCAACGTGGTATAATTGAAAGAACATAGGGTTGGGCTTAGGAGAGATTTAGTTCACGTTCTATATTTGCCACTTGCTAGTTACATGATTTTTGAACTGGTAACAAGCTTCTTGTGCCTCAATTTCCTCACACGTGAGCTGGAGGCAGATTGATATCAAGCTCATAAAGGAGCGTCGGAAACAGTGGTCATTTAGGGAAAGTTACTGAGCACCTGTCATACACCAGGCATTATTCTAGCTCACAGCAGCAAACAGACGGTTTGCTGATCTGAGTCCTAGTGCAGGAGGTAGACGGATAAACAAACATTCAATACAATGGGCACCGTGAAGGGAAATGGAGCAGGGCAAAGGGATAGCGAGTAATGGAAAGGATAGCCAGGGAAGCCCTCTTCCAATAGAAATGGAAGGAAGTGAAGGGGACACAGGGATACCTGGAGGAATAGCATTCTGGGTCAGAGAGGTCGTGCGTGCGTGTGTGCGAGAGCCTGGGGTTCGAAGAGGAGCAGACAGGCCAGGGTGGGGGACTGGAGGCGGGACAAAGGAGGGCCGGTGGTCAGATGTGGAGCTGGAGGAGCAGCCGGGATGGCTGTGCAGGGCCTGCGGGCCTTGGGGAGGACGTGAGGCTCTCCCGCAGAGAGGGAGAAGCCGGGAAATCCGAGCAGCCTTGTGACGTGCTTAGTCTGACCTACGTTTTTAAACAACTCAGGCTGCTGTGTGACGAGTAAGCGGTGAACTGATTTCTAAGCGCCTGTTGTAATTTCTTGCCCACAGGGGACCCAAAGTAAATGTGTGTACTCCTATGGTACACGCTATTTGCAGGGAGTTACCTGCAGCTGCCGCAGGAGAGTGGGGGGCCCCCTGGGAGAGAGGTCTGATTGCTGACGGGTGGCAGAGGGAGAGCCGCCTCCTCTGGGGAAATGAGTCCCATCCAGCAGGCTGGGGCGGGGAGCGGGAGATGGATGCTCCTGCCTCTGGCCTGCACCACCTCCTGGCTGAAGAGGCCATCCAGCAATCCTCCTTGTCAGCCTCAGAGACAGGGGCCCCAGGACCGGGCTCTGCTCTTTGCCATGTTTGAAACTGGATCATACAATGGGAGATGATTACAAGAGCTTTAGAAAGACCACCCATCACTAGCCTCTCAGATCTGCTCTCTGAGCAGCCTCCTTGGAGCAGCGTGGAGGCCCACGGCAGCGCTGGCAGCTGCTGGGCAGGGGGGGTTCTGCAGGGGAAGCTGAGGGTTTCACAGAGTAGTGTGTGGCACTGAAGTCTGACTGTCTGCTTAAAACATCAAAGCCCAGCGTGGGGACCAGCAGCTCCCATGGGGAACGGGGCAGGGTGGGGCGGGGTGGTGCTGATTCTGGTTGCAAACTCTCTCAGAGTGTCTGCTCCTGCAGATTCAACTCTGCCAGCCCAGGTACAGGTCCAAGGGAGCCACTCCTACCCTGCTTGGAAGGGACTTCGAGGGAAGCCAGTACCGGCAGCTGCGGGAAGGAAGGTCTACTCTTGCATGAATTTCATGCATCAGGTCTCTGGTTTCATATGAATGGATCCATATATGGCCTTTTGTGTCTGGTGTCTTTCACTTAGCATAATGTTTTCAAAATTTATGATGTAACATGTATCAATGCTTCATTCCATTTTTTATAGCCAATTTCCATTGTATGGATATACCATATCTATCTATCTATCTATCTATCATCTATCTATCTATCTATCATCTATCTATCATCTATCTATCTATCATCTATCTGTCATCAGTTTTTGGACAGTTGGGTTGTTTCTACGTTTGGTTATCAGGAATGATGCTGCTACAAACATTCAAGTGTGGACTTGTGTTCTCATTTTTGTGGGGTGGAAATCTAGGAGTGGAATTGCTGGGTCAATAGTAACTTTGTTTAATCATCTGAGGAGGTTCAGACTGTTTTTCAAAGCAGAAGCATCATTTTATATTCCCACAGCAATGGATGAGGGCTCCGATTTTTTCACATTTTCACCACCACATTGTTATTATAACCATCCTAGTGTGTTTCGATTTGCATTGCCCTAATGGCTAATAATAGGGGTTATGTTTTATTCATGCTTATATTTGAGCAATTGGCACATTGTCTGGGGCAAAATCAGTGCCTAACACAGGATAGTGAGTTCTAAGTTATAGAATTAATCACATTAGACACCCTGGAGCCAGTGTATATGCAAACTGGGTGGGTCTTCATTGGGTTTAAGAAAGAGCCCAAGGAATACATATTGAGACTCAAGACAGAGATGGAGATGAACTTCCTCGCTGGTATAGAACAGCTTGGTATCTAAAGACCACGTGCTTTGATGCCAAACAGATGTAGATTGAAATCTCTCAGCCCAGGCCCCAGTCCTCACTCTGTGTGGGAAAAGCAGCAAAACAGTGAGTTTTAAGGCTGGAAAGACATAACAGGGATAGATTATAGAGGATCTTGTGTGATAAACTCAGTTTAGGCTTTTATCTTGAGAGCCCTTGGGAAACACTGTAGTCCTATAGGCAGAGCAGCAGTTCTGGTGGGTTTGCATTTTAGGAAGAGGGCTCTCTCAATAGTATGGAGAGCAGGTCACACCCAAAGCCAGCATGCAATGTGGAAAGGTGTGGGAGGAGTGCAGGTAATATGTGATGGAGGCTGGACAGGGGCAGTGAGAGAGGAAAGGGGGCATGGGGTGGTGGTGGGTTAGACATTAACACTGAGGGAATGGACCCCTTTACAAATCTCATGAAACCCAAAAGCCTGTTCCACAGGAAGAAAGCGCACAACATTTAGCATGCAAGCTTCAGGACCGCAAGAGCACTACTTAGAACCTAAGACTGTCTTGCTGGTGCTGTCAGCAAATCAAATTTCCCCAAGAGCTTTGCTTTGCCAAATAATACCCAACTTCCTCCCTCATTCTGAGGGTCTTTGCCTCCTGGTAGTGCTCAGGAATATTTCCTGGGGGGCAAAAGAGGGGGGCGGTCAGGTTGGGAAGACTTCCATCCAGGGAAAGATGCAGGGAAGTGAGTCAGTGGTGTTGGGAAGCCGAATGTTAGGAGCTGTGTTTTTGGCCTTGTGTTTTTTTTATTGAATGTCTGCAAAGAAAATATATACCAACTACATTTCGCACCTTATAAACAGTGTGTCTGGTCGAGGTGGTCTGGAGGATTATTGCCTGCTGTCTGGTTTTGTGTTTGTTTATAACCTTCTCAAGAGTTTTAATCATTTCAGAACCTACACCTAAGCATTTGGCTGCAAAGTTTGGTTTGGTTTATAGTATCACATCCCTCCAAATGTAATTATTCTCAGTACTAGAGACCCTTAGGGTCCCTTGGCCTGGCCTGTGGGAATTGGGCTAAAACTGGCAATCTGGCATCCCCCGAGGGGTCCCAAGTGCAAGAGGGAGTTTTGCAAAGTTGCTGTTGCTTGGCAGCTCCTGTGTTGAGTGTCAGTCCCCTGGTGGTCAGTGCATGTCATAGCTACTGACTGGCCAGCCACCTAGGCTTTTATATATATATAGAAGCTTCCTTGGTTGCCCCTGCTGCTCACTGCTCACACATTGGGACTGGGGTGACTGGGATTTCCCCAATGTCCTAAGAGATTCATTGTTGCCAAGGGTGGGATGGAGGTCTGGGAGGTCAGTGGTAAGGGGGAAGTGGCCTCTGGATCCCAGCAAGTGTCTGAGACTAACTGGGGTGACCTGAAATGCTTTAGGGAAAGCAACTGCCCTTTCAGCAGTTTCACCCACTAGAAATGGTAGTAGTGGGATAGATTTTTTATAATTTAGGGGGCTTGGTTCTTGGTTGTCTTGTTCCTTACAGGTGATGATTCTCCAGCCTGACTGGGTAATACTCACCCGAGAGCTTATGAAAAAGACAAATTTTAGGCTGCAGAAATTCTAATTTATGGGGCATGGGATAGGACATGACAAAGGTATCCTTATTTCTTTTTTAAAACTCACTTACTATATACTAAGGTGATTCTAATGTGGTGTTTTCAGATAAACGTAACTGCATGTCATTCAATTTAATAAGTGTTTTCCCCAATGAGATGAAAAAGACACAATTTCTGCTTTGTTTTATAGTCTTGTAGTGGAGAAAGACACATAAAAACTAATTATGCTCTAGTGTGAGAGATGCTACATATGTACCAGACACAGAGGAGGGAGTTGTTCAAGTGCATTGGAAATAATCAGACAAAAGCAAGGACCAGGGAGTAGACCGACCCAGGTTTGCAAAGAGGATGCCCTCTGGTCACAGAAGACTCTTTTCCTCAAGCTTGGTTCCGGATTATAGCTGATATCTATTAAAACAATGACCCAAACATTGACTGTAGTCATTCTAATGAAAATTAGGGGCTGACACAAGAGTTGCTGATGTGCTTGAGAATTGTTCTGGGAATTCTTAATGATACACTATGCAGGTTCTAGAATTAGGCCATGCATATGTGGAAAGGAAGAAATACATTGTTATTATATACTAGAAATTCATGCACAGGGGTGTGTCCCTCAGCCCAGCCTGCACCCTCTCCAATCTGGGACTCCTCAAGAAATGTCCTATTGCCTGTTTAGGCCTGATCCTGGTAGAATTGGGCCAAATGGGCAGTTGGATGTTCCACTCCCAATCCAGGACTGCTGGCTCCCAACTGCTTGCTTGCCTGCCAGCCTGATCACCCTCTAATCACTCCCCTGCTGGCCATCTTGTGGCAGCTATCTTTTGTCCACATGGGGCAGCCATCTTTGACCACATGGTGGCAGCCATCTTGTGTGTTGGAGTGATGGTCAATTTGCATATTACTCTTTTATTAGATAGGATTGAGGATCTGTTTGTGTACTAGAAAACTTAAAAAAATAAGTTGTAACACTATGAAAAGTAATAAGACAATTTTGTAGCTAAAAAGACAGCACTATACAAAAATCGACTGTGACAGAAAGCAGATTAGTGATTGTCTGGGAATAGGGTGGGTGAGTTAAGAGGGCAAGATTACAAAAGGGCATGAAGAAATTTTGGGGGTAATGAATACAATATCTTCACTGTCTCATGGGTATGGGCAAATATAAAATATATCAAATTCTCACCTAAATATGTGGAGTTTATTGTATTCAATTATATCTCTGTAAAGATAGTTCTTATATGTCAATAACAACTAATTAGAAAATATAGAGGAAAATTCCATTTATTATAGCATTAAAACCCATAAAATATATTGAATAACCATAACAAAAAGGTGATAACTTGTGTAAAGAAAAGTACAAAACTTTACTGAGTCATAGAAGAAGACTTGAATAAATTGAGATGCACACCTGCTCAGATGGGAAACAGCTCTGCCACTCACCAGCTGTGTGACTCTAAGGAAGTTGCTTGTCTCTCAGTTCCCTTATCTGGAGGCGGAGATAAGTATATAGTACCTCATAGGTTAGTTTTGAGGATTATATAAATTAACGGATGGAAATGTGCCTGGCACAGAGTAAATGCTCTTTAATTGTTTGCCATTTTTATGCCTCTAAATTTAGACAGAAGAATAATTAGTTGAAAATACCAAGGATAAAAAGTGTGAAAGATTAATAAGAGGGCTAATTCTATAAATATTTTTAAAAACTTATGAAACTAAAAATTAAATCAATAGGGTAATGGTTTAAGACTAGACCATTGTTCAGTAGAACAGAATTGATAACCAGAATCACACATGTATCCAGCCATTGAACAAATATTTATTGAGTGGGTGCGTCTAAACACTGGGATGTGTCAGTAAAACAAACAAACAAACAAACAAACAAACAAGCAAGCCAAGACAAAGTAAAGTCCTTGTTCTCAGGGATCCACCCTAATAGATGGAGCCAGACAGTAAACAAATATCTAAAGTTATGTGGAGAAAACCATGGGGCTAGAAATGTTGGGGTGGCTGGGGAGGTCTCTTGCTAAGTGAATAAGGAGTCACTCAGATATCTGGATGAGTGTCTGGGAAGAGAGAGAAATAAGTGCTGAGACTCTATGGCGGGTGCAGATGACCTCCTCAAGCGTGGTATGTTTGGAGCAGAATGAGGGCAAAAATGAAGCCAGAAAAGGCCTTCTGGGAATTTTCAGCCAGAGGGTTGCCAGGTAAAATATAGGACAGTAGTTACAGTTTAATTGCAGAGACACATGAATAACTTTTTAGTATAAGGATGTCCCACACAGTATTTGGGAAATACCTATAGTAAAAGTTTATTTACTATAAGTGTCTCAGAAATCCAATTTTAACTGCATGTACTGAATTTTTGTTTCCTGTCTGAGGAATATCTTTGTTAAGATGTAATATTAAATTTAAGGATCAGTGTTATAGGCTGAAAGTTTGTGGGTTCCCTGCCCCAAATTCATATGTTAAAGTCCTAACGTATGGCATTAGGTGGTGGGCTTTTGGGAGGTGATAAGGTCATGAGATTGGAGCTTCGTGAATGGCATTAGAGAAGACCCCAGAAAGCAGCCCTGCCCCTCTGCCATGTGAGGACACAGTGAGAAGACCAGGAGAAAAGCTCCCATTAGACACAGAAACTGCAAGCGCCTTGATCATGGACTTACCAGCCACCAGAACAGTGAGAAATGAATGTTTGTTATGTGAGGAATATCAGTCCAAATACACTAAGATATGATTTACAATCATGTTTACAATGAGATCTCAACCATATTAGAAATGTATAGAAAACTGTTTGGAAAGGAATACATGGCAGTGTTAACCCCCTTGCTCCTAAATGATTGACTAATGGGTAACAGTTTTCTAATGGGTAATAGCTTTTTCTCTACAGATTTCTGTAATTTCCATGTGCTCTATAATCTTACCAGTTTTTTAAAATCAGTATTCCAAGTGCCTAGAATAATGCATTTCATAGACACGGAATGAGTAATGTTGATTGTTGAATTATTGAATTAATTGTACATATGTTACTTTTATTTTATCTATTTTATATATTACTAGAGGCCCAGAGCATGAAATTTGTGTACTGTGGAGGGTAGGGGTGTTTCTCAGCCCAGCCTGCACTCTCGGGGGATGTCCGACTGCCAGTTTAGGCCCAATCCCAGCAGTCAGAAATCCCTCTTACAATCTGGGACTGCTGGCTTCTAACTGCTTGCCTGCCTGCCTGCCTGCCTGCCTGTGTTATGCCCAGATTTTGTGATCCCCAAAAACCACCAGAGAGCCGAGTCTGATGCAAAAGCAAAAGAGCCGTTTAATCAGGCTAGCCTGAGCTCTGTCCAACTTACACCGATGCAGCAGTGAGGCGGAAGAGAGCAAGCTTCTACAGATCAAAGGGTTTTATAGGGGCCTGGGGGAGGGGTGGTGATGTCACTGATTTGGTTGACCCTGATTGGTTGGGTGAGGGCTATGGTCCAGTTACACAGTGACATACAAAATGGAGGATCAGGAGTTAGCCCAGCCCTGCCCTCTCACCTGATTGCCCCTAGCTGCTTCTGCCTGACAGCCTGATCACCCCCTAACTGTTCCCCTGCTGGCCCAATTGCCCCCAACTGCCCTCCCCTGCTGGTCATCTTTTGATGATGTGGGGGTGGCCATCTTGTGAGGGCATGGGGTCAATTTGCATATTACCTCTTTATTATATAGGATTATTTTTTAATCTTCACCCAAGGATATTTTTTCCGTTGATTTTTTTTTTTTTTTAAGAGAGTGTGGAATGGGGGGCAAGGCGAGAGAAGAGAGAGAAAGAGAGAGAGAGTGGGAAACACTGATGTGAGAGAGACACATTGACTGGTTGCCACCCATACTCACCCCTATAAGGTTCTCCCTCCTCCCAGCTGATGGGCAGAGTTATGACATTACCCCCAGACCAGCTACGTATTGCTTGTATCCATGTCCAGGTGGCAGCCTGGCTGGGTCCATCCCCACTCCCCACTCCTTCAATTCTGATTTCTCTACCTCTGTAATGAGTCCCACTCATTACTGGGGAATAAACTTTACTTTAAAATATATTGATGGTCAGTTTCCTGTGCCTCAAACCTCACAACCCCGACCAGGGCCAGACATTGAACCTACAACCCTTTGGTGCATGGGCCAACATTCTAACCACAGAGCCACACTGGTCGGGGCCATATGTTACTTTTAAATTAGGAAACCTGCAGTTAATGGTGGGGAGCAGAACAATAGGTAAATTCACCCAGAAATATGTGGGTGAAATATATAGCACTCAGAAAGGGGAGGGAGGTGAGAGTTTCAAGGGGGAACCCTGGGTGCTGTCTACCATGATCTTCCCAGGAGGAAGGGGCTGGGTACTGCTGTCTGAGGCTTCCACTGGGTGGGTACAGGGTCTGTAGGTTTGGCTGGGCGGTGTGATCTGGGTGCTGAAACACTGTAAGGGACCTGGGACACTGTGAGGGATTCTGAGCTGACAGCCTGCAGGCCTGCCTGGAGCTCCAGGATGTTTTGATGCTTTGAAAACAGGCTGAACCAATTGCACTCTCCCTTTGTCCTTGGTTGAGTATTTTGGAGAAATAGGGCATTTCAAAAGCATTATAATGGATTCCATGTTTGTCCCTGAAAAGTATTTGGCTTGACTGACTGACCCCCGAGTGGCCAGCAGTCTCATAAACACCAGAGATTTAGAGTGTACCGTTAACAAGCATAACACTTCAATAATTCATCTTCCTATTGGCAACTTCAGCTTCCCATAATCTCATGCTTCAATGTTCACGTGTGTTTCGGCCCTTGCAAAAAACAAACAGAGGATGAGGAGCAAGGGTGGGGAGCAGGATTGAAATCATTATGTGTCCTGCTCTTGGCTCTAAGGGAGATGCGCCCTGGACATTCATTGATCAGCAGGGCAGCGTGGAGGGAGGCTTTTGTGTTTTGTTTGTGTGCTGTCTTTTGCTCTAGACGGCTCCTCATTCTTCCTCAAATCCCTGGGCAAGTCCAGTGCCCAGAACCTTGCCGGCTGGGACCACACACGTTCGTCCACCCCAGTTGAACCCTCCAGATAAGTGGGGAAAAAACTGGGGGGAAAAAATCTATCATTCAAAAACAAAATCCAGTAGTACAGAGGCCCTATGCCCAGTCTTGGTCTTTTGGGGTAAACTCAGGGGTGTAGCCACATTTGAAAACGGTCCCATCTTCTTAAACAAGATAGTTGTTTATCAGAGACGAACCACAACCATAAGTCAAGCAGCTGGAGCATGTGCAGAGGAAACAATTGTGACCTTCAGCTTCACCTGGGACCAAAGCCTGGGCCCCACCCCACAGAACCAAAGGTCTGGGACATAACCAGAATTTGCACACCCGAACCCTTTCAGAAGTGAAGAGTCTCTTGTCCAGGAAGATCGGTGCTGCCACCCCTTTACCATAAATGGCCAAACTCCAAGGTCCTCCAATTAAAACTTGCCCTGCCAGCACTTTGCATACCTGATCTGCCTAAACTCTAAACACCCCCAACCCTGGATGGGGAGTTCAGAATTTTCTAGTGCAAGCGGCCCCCTCTCCATGGTGTGGCACCATACAATAAATGCCACTTTCACTGCACTGGTGTCAGTGGAATCGGCAAGCTGCACCACCGGGGATGTGGGGTGGGGTGGGGTGGGGGTTGGGGAGTGAAGGGTGCAATGGGGGGGTGGAGGGTGGGAGTGGGAGCTCTGGCTCCATTGCAGCAGTAGTGCAGGCCTTGAAGGCCCTTGGTGCCAAAGGCATCATTTTGGGAAAAAGCATCTGGCTTAAATGGAAACTCCCATGTTTCCTTAAAGGGGATTTGTCAGCATCCCGGAGGCCCTCTTTTTCTGCTAAGAGGGGCTGATATCAGCTTTTTTTTTTTTAATATCTTTTATTAATTTTTTACAGAGAGGAAGAGAGAGGGATAGAGAGTTAGAAACATCGATGAGAGAGAATCATCGATCAGCTGCCTCTTGCACACCCCCTACTGGGGTTGTGCTCACAATCAAGGTACATGCCCTTGACCAGAATCGAACCCGGGACTTTTCAGTCCGCAGGCTGACGCTCTATCCACTGAGCCAAACCGGTTTCGGCTGAAATCAGCTTTATAGACCCCCACCTCAGAGAACCTCTTTTGGTCTCCCCTTTCTGCTTTAGTGATGGCTCCTTGCCAGGAGGACCCCATGGATGATGTTGAAAGCTGGAGGAGGTCCATGATGGGACAGCCACCAGCAATCACCTCCATTCACCTTGGTCCATGCATCACTCATTAACCAGGCACTCTCTCATTTATTTGCTTATCCAGCAAATGTTTATTAAGTACGCTTTCTGTGCCAAGAGCTCAGCGAGGCTCTGGGGAAGAGATGTGGCCCCTAGGGCTCACCTTGCCAACCAAACCACCCGTTTCATTGCCCTTATTTCACTTCCGGCCCCTATCCTCATGTTCACACTCCCCTTCAGACTGTCCCTCCCATACATCCAGCTGGGGCCTACATCAGGGCTGTGGTGTTGGCTGTTCCTCCTCCCTGGGGCCTCACAGGACTGGCGCCTTCTCTTCATGCAGCTCAAAGATACCTCATTGCCTCCTTAGGGAGGTGTCTCAACTGCCCTTCGAGGCCTCATTACTCCGAATTCACTGGGTAGTATTTGTTTAACATGGTGTTTGCTTCCCTCCCTCTGAATGTTGGCTCCGTGAGAGCAGGGGCCCTTTCTGCTTGTTTACAATGGTTCCTCCCACTTGGAATGGGGCTTGGCAAACAGGTGCTTGAGGAAGTATTGGCTGAACCAATGGGTAGCCAGGCTTTCACTACCTCACCTGGCCTCCAGGCTGCTTTGCTCACTCAGAGGGACACATTTCAACCTTAGCTTGGCCTGTACATGGTAACATGGTTGGAAAGAAAAATCATGAAGCAATGATAGAAAACTTGGTACATTTCAAAAGCTAGCTAGTTAATCAAATGGTTATCCTAAGGTGACATAAAGCCTAGTGGGCATCGTGGCTGATACTGATCCTGCTTCATCCTGCATGTGGGTGTTAGATCAGCTGTGCCCCCTCCTGTCAGAGCCAGAGCCAGAGCCTTTGCCCAGCCTCCTCCCTGGGAGAGGACCAGGACATGCTTCCTGGCCCTGGTGACTGCATGTATCTCTGCAGCAGTCCTGGCCTCTCAGGTCGACCCAGGCTTTTGCTGTTGGCAGAATAGCTTTAAAGAAACAAGCCCCATGCAGAACAGAGCTGTGTCCACTGCTTGTTCTGGAGGGGTCTCCCCCCGGCCCCTCATCCTCCCTGCACATCTGCAGCAGGTCCCCTGGCTGAGCATGCGCTGCCTGCTTCTCCTGTTCTTTCGGGCGAAGTTTGGCTTTTTCCCCCTACCTCCTCTAAGCCAGTGCCTGGCCCCGCTGCACCCGAGGCCTCGTGGTCCTGAAAGGAAATGTTCTATGAGGAATCTTGGGATATTTGTTACCGAACTTCTCTTGAGTTTCACTTTACTCATCTGTAAAATGGGGGTGATAACAACTGCCTCCTAAAGTTTTGTGAGGTCCAAAGAGATAACTGTATAGAATCTGGCAAAAAGTGAGAAAAATGTGGATCTGATTATTGTGACTAAGCTTCAAGGTCTTCAGCCCCATTACTGGCTGGTAGAAGTTTCTGAATTCTCATAGTAATAGGGGAGTTTCCATCCATCCTTAGGTGGAGGGCACTACCTGTTTCCATCCCAGGCAGCCAGGGAAACAAGGATATTGGCCTGGGCGTCAGGACCTGGGCAGACGTAACCAAGTATCCCCCTGTGTGACCAGGTGAGCCTCTTTTCAGCCCTGCTGTGCCCTATTTTGCAGTCGGTGTGGTCGGAAACCCACAGGAAGCTGGAGAGCTGATTTTAAGGAGTAAGAAAGGAGATGTCCAGCCTTGCTAGTGAATGAGGGCTGCAGGCAACACATGCACCGACCCAAAAGTTGACTCCATCTATGAAAACAATTGTGAGAAACCTCTAAGATTAAATCCCTCCCAATGCTCTATCCATGCTGGTTTTCACAGCTCCTGAGAAAGCAGAGGGGGTTCTTTGCTTTGGTCATAAGAAAAGGCAGTAGCCCCAGGGCAGGTTCAGCTCTGGAGAGAGAGAGGCCAAACTTGCCTGCTGAGCGGGTAGGGGTGAGCGGGACAGGTTCTCCTGTGTCCCTCTGCTGTTACGAGCAATGGGCACGCTTCTCTGGCTGGTGCACACAGCTGTCCTTATCTTCAGGAAGCAGAGTGTAAGCAAGATGGTTAAACTTCAGTTAATGCCAGGTGACAAGCTGGGCACCCTGGGAGAGCATGTGCCCTCCAAACCCCATCCCCTTCCTCCTGTGAGCTGGAGATAAAGGTGGTGTGACCATCCTTGCCTTGCCAGAACTCCGGGCAATCAGTGAGATCAAGAAAGTCACTTCCTCACTTGGGAGAAAAGACATGTGACTATTGGTAGAAATCCTGGCCAAATGGCACCCACATTTATTGCAGGGAGAATGGCCTGAGAGACTGACTGACTTGGTTATTACTTATCTGTCTATCTATCTATCTATCTATCTATCTATATATCTATCTATCTATTATCTATCTATCTATCTATCTAGTCACACTGCAACTTAGCAAGCATTTATCATCTCTTATACTTGGTAATACAAAAATGAACAGAACATGGCTTCTGCCCCTACGACTCACATTAAAAGTCCCTGTTTGATCAAGTCTCCTCTTAGTGTAACAATCCCGGTTCTGCCTCCCATCCTTCATATGAAAGGCTCTGAGCCCTCTCCACATTGGCTTGCCTTCCAGTCTCCTAGACTGCTGTGTATTTCATCTCACTTTGTTCCCATAATGACACTCTCTGGAATGGGCATTTGAAGCCTCATTGTTTCAGGAGGCTCCAGGAGGTCTCTGATGGCACCTGGACAGGACCTGGAAGGCTTCCCAGAGGGCATGACACTTGCTGGATTTTCATGGACCTAGTTGAAGGCCACTGGATGCATAAGACGCCAAAGGTATTTCAGGTATTTTACTCAAAAGCTTAGAGGTGGGATACGGCCTCCTGTGCTATGGAAATAATAGGTAGTTTAGTTGCAGCTTAGAAAAGTCAAGAGACCCTTCTATACCAGGCTAAGGAGCTAAGACTTCATAATGGGGTGGTACCGAGTATGGTGTGTGCATGTGTGTACATGCGCGTGCATATATGTGCATGTGCACACACATGTGTACACTGGGCTTTACTTGGAGAAGAATTGTTGATGGTTCTGTATTTGCTTGCCCCTCTGGTGAGAGGCAGATGATACAAGAGGAGGTGGGGCTGCTGGTAGACAGACAAGCTAGGAGGTCATCAAAACTGTCCAGTCATGTTGACCAATGTTTATTGAACATATACCCCTTTCCAGGCACAGTGGTGAGCACTTTACAAGACTTTTATCAGAAATCTTGCAACAGCCACTAAGGTGTGTATTATTATCCCCATGTTACCTATGAGGAAACAGAAAATTCAAAAGGGTAAATAACTTGCCCAGGATCACACAGCTATCAGCATAAATTGATTATTGTTAAAAGAGCTTTTTCTGACCAGATTCCAAACCCTTTGCCATTAATTCCCTGGCACAACGAGGGCCTACACTGGGACAGGGACGATAGGAATTCAAGTAAAGGAAAAGTCTGAGAAACATTCAGGAGGGAAAACGAGTGTATTTGGTGAGTGGATGGACTTAGGGAAGGAGTGAGAGGGAGAAGCTTCTGGCCCAAGTGACTCTGGAGCCTGAAAAAAGGTTTGATGGAAAATATTGCATTTTTTTTGTCTCCAGGTTCAGCTGGTGCAATGTAGCTAGATGCTGACTCCACTCCCCAACACATGAACTGCCCCTCCTTGTTTCATTCAGAGCTGATTGGCAATCCATCTACACTCTCCCCTGGTCAATAAGGAAAGCATGGGCTAGGACAAGCTCGGATGAGAGCCCTGCCTGAGGACTCCAGGCCCCTCCAGGTTGGTCCACCTAAGCTGCTCTCTTTGGATATGGTCGTTCCTTCAGGTACTAAGCCCCTGACTGCATCATCATCTAGTGCACATTTCTCCATCCGGGATCACTGAACCAAGGAAAATGCACTTTTTGGCTATTCATCTAGCACCTCTATCAGAGAAGGCAATGAGGTGTGTGAGGCATGATGGGTTCTCTGTGGACCCACACTAGTATCACCGCATCTCTTCCTGAGGGCTCGGAAGGCACCTGTGTAATATGGAATTCTGCAGTTCTACCTGGGATGGACCTCAGGAAGCCTCTACCCTTTTGGAAAAGCAAGGCACTCGTTTGCTTCTTGCTGCTTTCCAGTAACACTCAAAAATACAAAAAATTTCATGGAAGGTTTGCTGTTTCCCAGGCATATCTGTTGTCCCTCTCCTGTTCCATGGGCTTCTTTGAGGATTCCCAACAGCAACTCCACACTCTGCCTGGTATCCTTAACCAGCAGTTCCAGGACCACAGGAGGGAGCTGACAGCTGAGACTCATTGAGCTTTCCTCAGTGCTGGCTTTCTGTTTGCTTGTTTTTAATGCATCATCCCATGCAATACAACAAAGCCACAGGGTAAGCAACATTATGCCCATGTTAGGGACAGGAAACCGAGGTTCAGAGTGCTTAGGAAAATTGTCCAAGGTCACATAGCCAGTACTTAAGAGGTGCCTCAGCCCTTCTCTGTCCTGTTGCTCTGAATATACCCAGGAAGGCCTGTGTCATGTCCACAGCTCATTCTGGCTGCAGCCTTCCTGACATTAAGCCTGAAGGTCTGTGTCACTCTCTGAATTTCTCCTGTGCAGCCATGTTTCTTCTGCATCAGAGTCACTTGCAATCGTATTGTCAGAATTTCATTTTGAAAAGTCATCCCTCCAGAGCTGTCTTCCTTGAGAGCATAAGGTTATGGGGTTTGCACGTCTTTTTTCTCTGAAGGTTTGGCAATCTGCCTTTATAAACATACATGCCAGACTGCCAGCTCCCCCCATGAATAGTATAAACTTGGAGATGACCTGGCTCCTATTTCTCAGGGGCTCTCCTCCCATTCCTTCCTTAGACAGTGTGTCTTGTTGGAGCAGAATCAGGTTTAAGATAGACACTTTGCCCTCTCCCTGACCTCTGCATTCTGAGAGTCAGTTTTGGAAGCAAATCACAAGGGCACTGGATGCTCACCGCTCTTACCTGCTCTGGTAGTTCCTGCAATGAGAGGTATCTGTAAATACAGCTGATTAGGTAGCGTAGACTGGAAAATTACATGTCTGTGGATCTGAGAAGTAGGAATGTTGATGTGTCTGTGTGACAGCGTGCAGGGACTCGTTGAGCTCTCCATTGTATGTGCTTCTGTGATATCAGCGTGTGTGGCTGCGAGGAGCGGCATTGGAGTGCATGTGCAGTTTTATGTAAAACAACATGAATCAACTTTGTATGAGGTAGACAACACAGAGGAAGGGTTTGGAGCATTTATTTTTGGAGACAGATGGGTTTTAGTGTTTTCTCCACACTTCATTGGCTCTGAGATGTGGGTCGATTTCTAACGTCTTTAAGTTTTCACCTCTGTAAAGTGAGACTGATAGGGTACCTCTGTAATGTCATAGGGTGTGTGAACACTAAGTGACATAATCTACTGCAGAGCCTGGCACCAAGCGAACCACCCAGTTCACTTTAGAGCAGAGGTTCTCAACCTTTCTAATGCCGTGAGCCTTTAATACAGTTCCTCATGCTGTGGTGACCCTCAACCATAAAACTATTTTTGTTGCTACTTCATAACTGTAATTTTGCTACTGTTATGAATCATAATGTAAATATCTGTGTTTTCCGATGGTCTTAGGTGACCCTGCTAGCGGTTCTCAACCTGTGGGTCTCAACCCAGGCTGAGAACCACTGCTTTAGATGTTATTGTGAGTATCTACACCTGTTCTTACGGAACATTATTCTGGTTTGTATCCGTGTTTAGATCTGAACGAAAACCTGTTTGTGCTTCTGAGCTGTTTCAGTCTGTGGTGTGTCCAAGGACAGGAGACCTCAAGAGCCTGGGATCCTTCTCGATCAGGGTCAACTCTGCGAGGAATCCAGGTGGAGACAGCGCTCGTCTGAGAAGCCAGGCATGGGCGCGCCCTTTGACGTGCAGGGAGGGAAGGCACAGGCAGAGGCTTCCACGTCTCTTCTCCACAGGGTGAACGAAGATCAGTAACAGGTGGAGGTGGTTTTGGATTCGCGGAGAGAAAGGTGGCGCTCTGACACCCAGGCTCACTGTGGCTGGGACCTCTCCCTGGGGAAGCACTCAGAGTGGCTGGGCACCCTCCTCCCAGCACTAGGCCACAGGAGAGACCTCTGCTGTGTGCTCCTGTGTGCTTCCTGCGGAAGAGCAGCAGCCTGCATGTTGTAATTCCTCCTCAACTGAAATCCAGCTTAGATTTCCAGGCAGCACAACATGTGTTTTTAGAAAAAACCCAGCCAGCTCAGAGGTGACGAGGGTGACAGGGCTACAATTACCACCCGCTCCTCAGCACCTGGTGTATTGTGGGAAGGGTGCTGACAGCTCTGAACTCTCTTTGTGTGGAGAGTTGAAGCCCCCAACCTCTGCTCAGAACATTGGATACAGACATACAGCTGTGGGACCTGCGTGGGGTGGGCTGGGGCGGGGGGCTGTCACCTCCTCTTTCTTATGCTGTGGGAGTGGGGCTGAGAGTTTATAATACTAAGCTCGACTTTACTTAGGAGTCTCCTCAGGGTGTCAGACCCTACAATAAAGGAAAACAAACCAGTAGGTGTTCATTTGAGATTAACTGACCTTTGTAAGGGGTCAGGATGGAGAGTGAACTCCAGAGGGCGCCAGAATGACTCCATGTTAAGTAGCTGCCCAAGAAGTCAGTGGAACAGTATAGAGAGGTAGGGCTTTTGAGTCACAAACAGGTTAGAAACCTGATTCTGTGCCGCATGCAGAATCACTCACGTGGACAACTCAGCCTCATAGAGCTTCCACCTCCCCATCTGTGAAGCAGGGCAGCAGTGCCTGCCTTGAAGGGTTTCTAATGAAGACTGAAATGAAGATTAAATGAGATAATGCAGACCAAGGTGGGAGGGGCAACCAATTACTGCAAAAGATCTGGGTCTCCACTGGTACATCCCACCCATTGTCCACACATTGAATTTATGCTCCCCACTCAGATATGTTCAACCATTTTCCCCTGTGAACATTGGTGCTACTCCAATAATAAAATGTGAATAATAAAATGTGAATTCAAGGAAAAGCACCCAGAATTCCCGGCAGACTTTGTGATGCTTTCTTCAATCGAAAAGCACTGAGCACCATTCTCTACGTGAGGTCTGGGATGTGATTACCGTGAGTTGGGCGTCATTAGAAGCCCCAGGAACATTGGGAACCACGGAGATAACGCTTGTAAAGAGCTTACTCCCCACGCCTTCCAGCCCTGAGGAGGAGGGCCCTTCTGACCTGGCAGAGCTCTGGTTTCTTTCCTCTGAGGCTGCCTGGCCACCACAAAATGCACCACAGGCCCACGGACAGGCCTGGCAGGCTTGACTGAACTCTGTAAAATGTTTGGCATTGGTGTTCCCTTCCTTTCCTACGATGCCAGTTCCAAATTGGGAGCGTTACTCAGGGAATGACGCTTGTTACCTGACCTCCTGTGCTTAGTGTTCTTCCCACTGCTGCCCTCTGATACTGTGGAGGAGCTGGGGGCTCCTGATTTGTATACAGTTATCTCTCCCCCAAGAGAAAGCTCCCCTGCTCCCTCCTACCTCCACCTCCCTGAAATGGACTGCCTCAGGGGTTCTCTGCAGTTCTACTGTTTGCCCTCCAGGGAGGAGCCCTAGAGCAGGAGGGACCCACTATTGAGGGGGACAGATTCATGGAAGCAGCTGAACCATGACCACTCTCACTGCCCCCTCCACTTGCAGTGACCACCCCTTGCTGCCCAGGGCTCTCTCTGCACTCACCCCACAGCTGATGCTGTGGTCTTTGCTCCTCAAGGAGTGCTCCCTGGCCAGCAGCACCCTGTCACCAGAGTGCCTGCTAGAAATGCAGTGTCTGCTCTGGCCCCCGCCCCCAGGCTCACTGAATTAGAATCTATGTGCTAACAGGGTTCCTGACAACTTGTATGCACATAAACAGCTGAGAAGTGTGTGTCTAGCTCAGCCATGGGCTCTCCTCACTTGCTGAGATACTTCATGGTAAGAATAACTCTAAGGATTAGATTGATCCTGCACACCCTCTCTCCAAGGCAGGGTGTTACCGCCATACATGACCGAGGACTGAAGAAGTCTGGGACTAGCTTACCATCCCAGGGCTGTTGAGAAGGCTGTGTGCCAGGTAGATGAGGAGAGAAAGGGAATTATGGGCACAGAAACAGCCATATAGAGGCATTGCAATGGAAGACAGCATCAGTGGTGTCTTTGCTAAGAAACCATATCTTCATTGTGCTGGGCTAGGTGTTCATTCATTTGTTCCCTCTTCAACTTCACAGCTACTTACTGAGTCCCTACTCTGGGCCAAACTCTGGGAAGGTCGTTCCAATGTGGAAGAAGACAGACGTAGTCTCTGCCCTTGAGTATCTATCTACCTTTCTACTGGGAAGAAAGACTCACTAAATATGACTTCATTAATTAAAGTAAGAGCCACATGGCATAAGAAAGGAATCTAACTTAGTCCTGGAGGAGAGAACACTGTATACAAACCAGAAATGCACCCCTTTCTTTAGGGCCTCTGACTTTTCTCCAGGTTGTCAGAGAAGCTGAAATCATGGATTTATGTACATGCCACATACACAGGGATGCTAGATAGAGTGAGCAGGAGCGTGGGCCCACCCTGCTAGAGAAGGGGCCAGAGCACAGAATTCCCCTTGAGTACCCGCATGGAGGGATAATGCTAAACATGATTTTTTTTTTTCTGATATCAAAAGCCCTGGGAGTTTTCTGTGATGCTGCTGCCAGGTGAGCTTTTGAGGAGGCTCCAGAGGAATGTAACATGAAAGCATGGCCCAGCCTTCCTTTCTCCTCCTCAACAAAGACCACTCATGCTCTGACACAGCTGCAGCTCTTGCTCAGGTATTTCTATTGCAAGGCTGTGCTTTGATTTAGGGCTCCAGTTCTCTCACTTGGGTTTGTTGCTTCTGGCCTCCCTGGTCCCAGCAAGTGACCTTGGCACATAGGACAGCTGCAGTGACCAGCCAGGGTTGCCAGGGAGGATGCATTCTGTGCCAGGAGTCAGGCACTTGGGAGTTTCCACATTGGCCTGCTCCAGTTGTTTGTGATGGTGTAACAAATCTATATGAATTTTTGGAGAGTTTGTTCTAGGTCTGTGAAATATGCTGTTGGTATCTTAATGGGGATTGCATTAAATTTATACATTGCTTTGCGTAGTATGGACATTTTAATGATGTTGATTCTACCAATTCATGAACACGATATTTTCTTCCATTTGTTCCTCTATCTCTTTTTTCACCATCCTATAGCTTTCTGAGTACAGGTCTTTTACCTCATTAGTTAAGTTTATTCCTAGGCATCTTAATTTTTTTTGATGCAATGGTAAATGGGATTTTTAAAAAAATATTATTTATTGATTTTGTACAGTGAGGAAGGGAGAGAGATAGAGAGTTAGAAACATCGATGAGAGAGAGTCATCGATCAGCTGCCTCTTGCACACCCCCTACTGGGGGTATGCCCGCAACCAAGGTACATGCCCTTGACCGGAATAGAACCCGGGACCTTTCAGTCCCCAAGCCGAATCCATTGAGCCAAACCGGTTTCGACGGTAAATGGGATTTTTTTTGGTTTCTTTTTCTGTGAGTTAATTATTAATATACAAAAAAGCCACAGATTTCTGGGTGTTAATTTTGTATGCTGCTACATTGCTGAATTCATTTATTAAGTCTAGTATTTTTTTTATGGAGTCTTTGAGGTTTTTACGTACAATATCGTGCCATCTGTAAATAATGACAGTTTTACTTCTTTTCCAATTTAGATGCCTTTTATCTCTTTTTCTTGTCTGATCACTATAACTAGCATTTCCAGTACTATGTCAAACAGGAGTGGTGAAAGTGGACATTCCTGTCTTGTTCCTGTTCTTAGGGAAAATGGTTTTAGTTTTTTCCCATTGAGTATGATGTTGGCTGTAGGTTTGTCATAATTGGCCTTTATTGTGTTGAGATATGCTCCCTCTATTCCCACTTTGCTGAGAGTTTTTATAAAAAATAGGTGTTGGATTTTGTCAAATGCTTTTTCTGCATCTATTGATATGATCATGTAATTTTTGTCTTTCAATTTGTTTATGTGATGCATCACATTTATTTATTTGCAAATATTATATCAGCCTTGCATCCCTGGAATAAATCCCACTTGATCATGATGTATGATCTTTTTGATATATTGCTAGATGTGATTTGCTAATATTTTGTTGAGGATTTTAGCATTTATGTTGATCAGGGATATTGGCCTGTAATTATCTTTCTTTATAGTGCCTTTATCTGATTTTAACATTAGGATAAATATTCCTTCATCTTGGATTTTTCTGAAATAGTTTGAGGATTATAGGTGTTAGTTCTTATCTGTGAAGCTGTATGGACCTGGGCTTTTGTTTGCTGGGAGTTTTCTATTACTGCTTCTATTTCATCAGTTGTTATTGGCCTATTCAGGTTTTTTTATTCTTCCTGATTCAGTTTTTGGGAGATTGCATTTTTATAAAAATGTGTCTATTTTACCCACATTCTCCAGCTTTGAATCCTTTGTATTTCTGTTGTGCCAGTGGTTGCTCCTTCACTTTGATTCTGACTTTACTTATTTGGGTTTTTCTCCTCTTTGTTTCTTGATGAGTCTGGCTAATAGTTTATCAATTTTGCTTATCCTTTCAAAGAACCAGCTCTTGGTTTCATTGATATTTATTTATTTATTTATTTATTTATTTTTCTCTGTTATTTATTGTTGCTCCAATCTTTATTTACTTTTACTTACTCTGGACTTTTCTTGTTCTTTTTCTAGTTCTTTAAGTTGAGGGTTAAATCATTTATTGCTGATTTTTCTTTTTTTTGTGGTATGTCTGTAGTCTATGAACTTCCCTCTCAGGACTGCTTTTGCTGTCTCAGGGATTTTGGGTTGTTATGTGTTCATTTTCACTTGATTTCTTCCTTGATCTCATTGGTAAGCCATTCATTGTTTAATATTATACTATTTAGCCTCCATGTGTTTGAATGTTTTTGGTTCTTTTTTTTTTTTTTTTTTTTTTTTTTTACTATAGTTGATTTTTAATTGCATTCTACTGTGATCTGAGAACATGCTTGATATGACTTCAATCTTCTTGAACTTGTAGAGACTTGTTTTGTGTCCTAACATGTGGTCTTGGTGAGTGAGCCATGTGCACTTGAAAAGAATGTATATTCTGTTGCGTTGGGGTGAAATGTTCTATAAATGTCAATTAAATCCATTTGATCCAGTGTGTCCTTCAGAGTCTCTGTTTTCTTGTTAAGTTTTTGTCGAGAAGATCTACCCATTGAAGTCAGAAGGGTGTTAAATTCCCCTACTATGACTGTATTGTTGTCAATATTTCCATTAAAGTCCTCTAGAAGTTGTTTTGTTTTTAATATATTTAGGTGCTCCTATATTCGGTGTATATATGTTTATCAGAGTTATATACTCTTATTGGATTGATCCCTTGAGTATTATGTAGTGACATTTGTTGTCTCTTGTGATGACCTTCATTTTAAAGTCTATTTGATCAGATATGAATATTGCACTTCAACTTTTTTTTTTTTTTTCACTTGCATGGAAAATTTTTTTTCATCCCTTTACTCTCATCCTGTGTGTGTGTCTTTTGTATTGAGGTGAGTCTCTTGTAGACAGCATATAGTTGGGTCATGTTTTGTATCCATTCAGCTATCCTACAACTTTTCATTGGAGTACTTAATCCATTTACATTTAGGGTTATTATTGTTGGGTACTTATTTAATTTAATTTTGTAGATTCTTCTCTCTGTTTCTTCTTCTCATTACAGCAGTCCCTTTAGCATTTCTTGTAATGTTGGCTTTGTGATGATGTACCCTTTGGCCTTTTTTTTTTTCTTTTTGGTCTGGGAAGCTCTTTATTTGTCCACCAATTTTGAATGATAGCTTTGCTGGATATAATAATCTTGGTCTCAGATCCTTGCTTTCCATTATCTTGAGTACTTCATGCCATTCCATTACTCTGAACTCTGTTTCAGATAAATTTCTTATCTCTACTTCATTTATCTCTTCTTCTGGAGAATTCTCTAGTTCTTATATTTGGGGAGCTGTTTGTCTCCTCATTTTGGCTTTCTGTTTAGGTTTATGACTATGGATTAGGTAGATCCTCTATACCTCTCAATCTCCAGTGCAGGATAGTGTTAAAGGCTCCTTCTTTTAAGATCAGACTTAGAAACTTATTTTGTAAAAATTTCTGACATGTAATATTATAGAGAGAAAAATTGCCAACTTTTTCTATTTTTTCTTCTGTAATTGGTCTGTTTAGATTTTCTCTTTTGTAGTCAGTTTAGAAAATCATATGACTTATGCAATTATTCAGTCTTTTAAAAATTTCAACTGGATTTACAAAGAATTGAGGAAAGTAGTGTTTTGATTTCCTTTATACCATGGTTTCCCCCTCTATATGACTTATTTGGTAGAGTTTTGCTTTCTTTCTTATTAATTAGATTATTTATTTACTTATGTATTTTCCTAAAAGTCAGCTCTTGGATTTATTCTAACACTTTTCTTTTTAAATTAATATTTAGTTCTGTTCTTAGCTATTAAAGCCTTCCTTCTGCTTTCCTAAACATTGTCTCATTATTTTTTATAGCTTCTAAAATTGAATGCTTTAACTCATTTATTTTATATACCCTTGATTAATATTAGTATTTAATGAAATAAATTTCTCTTTTGATATTACTTTGGCTGTATCTCATTGAATTTATATATATTGTCTTAATTATCATGTTCTAACTATTCTGCTCTGTTATGAATATTTTCATTCCTTTTTTGACCTAAGACTTGTTTTAAAAAGACTTTAAACTTTTTTCCCCAATAATGAGAATTTTTAGTTTAGATTTTATTATTCATTTCTAGTTTTAGTGCATATGACCAGAGAATGAATTTTGAACTGTTTTACTTTGAGTACATTTCAAATGAAGATGTTGTCTTTGTTTTAAGACAAATAAAATGTACTTTTTAAGCTATATTATTATAGTCTTGTGTAGACTTAATTTTTATCCACTTGATCTTTGACCATAAAAAGTTGAATGAAGGCCTATTTCTTCTTTTCTTAGATCTTCTTCTATATTTGCTTTGTAAATATTGATGTTATCCAGGGGTCCTCAAACTTTTTAAAGTGGGGGCCAGATCACGGTCCCTCAGAGAGCTGGAGGGCTGGACTATATGAACTACTAATTCCTATTGTAACACCTTGGCTGCGCTCACTGCCCAAAAAACCTGGCTGGCTGGATCAGACTCCCCTGGGGGCTGAATGTGGCCCACGTGCCATAGTTTGAAGACCCCTGAATTGTTATCCATTTATACATGGGTAGTCAGAATGCTTTATTTCATGGTGAATTGTTGCTTTTAGCCTTATAAAGTGTTATTCTTTGTCTAATTTTCATCGCAATTCAGCCTACCCAGTGTTTAGATACTGAACTGTTTATTTTTGTGTGCATGTGCCTGTTACCACTGCCTATCCGTTTCTTGTCAATCTTCTAAATCCCTTTGTTTTAGGTGGGTTTTACATGCAGCAGGATTGGTTTTGCTTTGTGATATAGTCTGAAGCCTTTTTTTTTTTTTTTTTTTTTAAATAAAGTAGGTGAGTTTTAGTTGTTAACAAGGATTTACATGACATATGTATATGTTTGTCCATAGTTCTGTCATTGTTTTTATGATATGCTTTTGGTTTTTTACTTACAAAACATTCTCTTATGTTGACTCCTTCTCCCCTTTCCCTGCCTTTGCCTTGTGTGTGTATTTTAGAAAGTTTGTACTTTTCTGGTACTTACCTTCATAACTATAACTTTATATAATACACTTAATCCCCTCTTTTTAGGCAGTGTCTGTAATTTTCTATATAATACATTCAATCCTCTATTTCTTTAGATAATAGGTACTAATTTCTTTTATATCTTTATTCAGTGTTTTTGCTTCACCAAGATAATTGCCTCATTCTTTTCTTTTAAAATCATGGTGAAATATTTAGTCACAATTTATCCAGCTCTGTGGAAACATTTTCCTGTTGATTTGTTTCTCCTGTTTCTTTACTCCTTTCCTCTTGCTTTCTTTGTAGGGACCTGTGCTGGTTCCTTTCTGAATGTTCACTTTTGAGGGAGGGGAGGAGTGTTTCCTTGTAGTTAGCATGTGTGGGCTGGGTTGCGTTCATGTTGCCAGAACTCAGCGGGACTCAGGGTTCTGCATACAGTAGTTTAGGCTTTACTTCTCTCCAGCCAGAGAAGATAGGCTGCTGTGGGCTAACCCACAGGCACAGCCCTTCCATCCGGCCCACTGTCACGAGGATGGACTGTCTCTGGGTGGCAACAGGTCTCTCTCCACTCTCTCTGCTTCATGGATTTGGGTCCAGAAATTCTCCTGGCACCACTCCATTTCCTTTGTCCTGCTTTTGAAATCATGGGAGTTGGGCTTTACATCTCAAGGAGGGCTTCTCACCTTCCAGAAATGTATTTTGCAAGTTCTCTCCAAGCTGTGCTGCTGGGACTTTCTCTCTCCACTCCTTCCAACTGGACCTTCAGTATTGGGGTGGCATGTCCATCTGCCGTGTGACTTCAACTTTCTGGTTTCTCCTACTGTACAAGGGTGGAGTTTGTGTTCCTGCCTCTCGTTTGCCTTGTGGCATGGAGGTGATTTCTGAGAAGAGAAGGAAGAAATGCCAGCTCTATGTTACTCCACTCCTGGCTGATATTATTATACAACTCTGCTGCTGGGCAGTGAGCACAGTGGGGGTAGCTGTGCCTGGAGACAGGGGATGGCTTCTAGGGAGTCCTGCAGGTGTGGGAAGGCTGGATCTTCAGGCTTAGAGAGACAGACACAGGTGAGGAGAAGAGCGGCCTCTCTCACAAGGAGGTCCTCAGTTGCTGAGGGCACAACTCTGCCTCCTGGGGACACAGAATCTGTTCTGTGCATGAAGGGGCTCCATGACCTTGAACATGTTCAGTGCACACAGGAACAAGAGTGGCCATCTTACATTTACAGGTGGGGCCACCAAGGTTAGAAGGAAAAATGGTGTCCCAGCTGGTGAGCCTCTTGACTTACAGCCATGAACTCTCTCCCTTGAAAGTTCTGCCTCACAAACCATCGTGGAGCCTGTGGTCTCAAACTCAGGCTCCTCAGAAGAGACCACCTGCAGCACCCTGAAGGCTGTCTGCACTCTCAACCCTGGGCCAGGCCCTGCAGTTCCCTGTGTGCGGACCTCTCCTCCCACTGCTGCATATCCAACCCCCGCCAGGCACAGTGCCCTTGTACACCCCTGGGGCAGCCCTCCTTATCCTTCCCTGTTCTCTCCTGTGCTCATCTAATGAGGTCCCTGAACTTCCTTTGTATCTCTTACTTATCCCACTATTTTGAAAGACTCTGCTTGTTTTTTTTGTTTTTTTTTTTTTTTTGTTTTTGTTTTTGTTTTTTTTGCCATTATTCTCCCTGATATAGGAATTTTCTTTCCTTTTTTTTTTTTTCCTGAGAGGAAGGGAGAAAGAGAGTTAGAAACATCAATGAGAGAGAAACATTGATCCTGAACACCCCTACTGGGGATGCACCCGCAGCCAAAGTACATGTCCTTGACCGGAATCAGTCCGTAGATCAACGTTCTATCCACTCAGCAAAACCGGCCAGGGCTTTCCCTTCATTTTATATTGTTTATTCCCTCCTCTTACTTAGGTCCATGCTCAAAAGTCATCTGTTGGAGGCTGCCCCTAACCACCCCTAATAAAATACCACCCCAAGTACCCTCTAATCAAATTACTTTAATTCATAGTAAGTTATTTAATAGATTTTTTTGTTTGTTAATTGCCTACCTTCAACCATTAAGTTTCATGAGAGCAAGGATTTTATTTGTTATACACTGAGTGGTTATTATGATCTCTGGACATATAATAATCTGGCCACTCAGTGTATATCCTATATAATAAAAGACTAATATGCAAATTGTCCCCTCATCCAGGAGTTCTACCAGCAGGCAGGTCAACTCCCATGTCCCCTCTCCCTGGCCAGGCTGGACGAACCCCACCCATGCACGAATTCATGCACTGGGACTCTAAAACACACACACACACACACACACACACACACACACACATATATATATATACATACTGAGTGGCCAGGTTATTATGCATTCAGAAATCATAATAATCTGGCCACTCAGTGTATATGGCACCACATACTCTGCAACTAGAAAAGTGATGCTACCAAGTAAGTGCTTCATATATATTATAGGAAAGAAGAAGGGAAAAAGGAAGGAGAGTGAGGGAGGAAGGAGGGAAGATCGCTACATTTACACACCGCACTGAGCTAGCATTTGTGTTGAATTGCCTAGCTCTCCCTTTAAACTGTCACTGCGTAGTAGAGGCTCAATATACGTTTATTCAGTTGAATCAAAACACAGCATTTCTGCCCCCAAATGAACCTCAGAGTGAAGAAGTTCATGTCAGAAACCTTGGGGAACAGTGTATTAATACCCCACCTCCCTCTAAGAATTCTTTATTTGCAAAGGCATCCCTTGTGATATGGAGAATGTTTTATAAGCAACAGATTTCTTTCTGTCGGGACCAGTAGTGTTTTTAGGAAAGTTAGCTAGGCCTGCCCTACCCTCTGCAGGAAGTGGGTGGAGGCGGGTGGGGTTGGTCCACCCATCAATGTGTCCTCTGACTGATTACTCCCGGTCCCCCCATCTGCACAGGCATGTACTAGAGGAGCCTGGAAAGGGAAATGCCCAGGAGTCGTGAGCTCTTGGAGTTCACTGATGGGTGGACCTGCTGGGTCAGGAGGGCCTTGCTTTCTCCCACGCCTCACGGGAAACCGGTTCCTCTCCTGCCCCCTTCACTCAGTCCCAGCTCCTGAAGAGCACTCCCCACTCTGAAGCCATGTTCTGAGCATTTATGCACAGAGAATCCATCTGGTACCATCCAGCTGCGATCCCTCTTGGAGTCCATTGTGCTCAGAACCCCGACTGTTCAGGCTCAGATAATTCATTGTAATGCAAACTTCAGATGGAAGAATGTGAAATTGCTCAACGTGCCAAGCAATCTACTAAGAAAGGGAGCAGAGTTCCCAGGGCTGGAGAGCCAGCGCCCATTTACAGCGCCCTGGCCTGTCCACCTGCTGGGGCTGGTGACGTGGGTCAAGCCCTCGGAGGTAGCCTGGCCCCACAGCTGTGCTAGTGTCAGTATCTCATTTTAATAGCATCGCCACAGGGATCTCTGCAGAAAACCGCTGCTCTAGTCCAGATTCCTGGTGGCAGGACTCCTTCTACACATCCCTTGACAGGCCCATCGGCTTCTGCTTGGAAACTGAGGTGTGGTGTGTTAACGGCAAAAAACCATTGAAACCTGTAAATAATTTTTGTGAGTTTATTTGAGCCAAACGGTCGACATATGCCAGGAAGCAGAACTTCAACGGATTGAGATAATGCTCCGGAGAATGCAGGGTTATATCTATATTTATACATTGCAGTCAAAGGAAAGAGACATAAGTGAGTTACATGAAATTCATTGGTGATAGATTAGGGAGTGGGACAGAGCAAAGAGGGGAAACCTCTGGGATAGGGTAAAAGGTGAAATGATGGACATGTGCTTCTTTTACAGGATATTTTAATGAAATTAACAGTTGGCAATTAACTTGATAACAATAACAATGAGGCCATTTGTTGTGTCCTGAGGGATCCGGGGTAAAAAGGAAGTTATAAGTTAACCAGGCATCTCACAGATATGTTATCTTAGAGGCAGGAAGGCAAATGCGCTCAGGAAAGAAGATGTAAGTTGATCTTTGTCAGATAAAATATCGGTCTAGGACATGACTACCCACTATAACCTGTTTGTAGTTAGATATTTAATTTTCAAACCATCTTTTGTGGTTGTTTTAGTTCTCTGAGTTTGCAAGACTGCCATGCAGGCTTCCCCTGAGCTTGTCAGGTTAGCATGTGGCTCTTTTCATTCATAGGTGGCACCACCATCTCAGAAGAAACCTGGATTCAGCAGAAAACTCATAGACCACTGAACTGTGGTGGTCTCCAGCTGTAGCCCCAGTTTCCCTCCTAAGAAGGAGGACTGTCCTACAGGCTGCCCAGAGCCTGGGTAGTGCTCACACCTCCATGGTTGCCATCACCATTTCTTTGTAGCACCAGCTCTTGCTCCCTTGTGGCTGTCCTGTGGGAAACCACAGCTGCACAGCCTGGACAGAAGCTGGGGTTAATCCTTCCTAGAGGCAGCCGGGGACCAATGAGTGTGTATGCAGGGGATAATTCGGAGGCATGAACATCGTGCCATTCTCCAGTGTCCCTGCAGGATATGGCTCCTGTCACCATTGAGAAGCTGGCTTAAGTAAACGCCCCTTCATTGGCTGCCTTCATCCCCTGGATCACTCTGCCCTGTGCTCCTTGTACCTTCCAATAAACTTTACTCTTGAACCCTTGGCTCAGAGGTTGCTTCTGGGGGGACCCAAACCAAAAATCTTAACCACAAACATACAGGAAAATTGGAGACAATCAAATAAACACAAACGGAGAGATGTAACACTCAATGGTGTGAAGACTCCGCTATATAATAAGATCCTCTCCCCAACTAATCTTTGCGTTTGGTGTCACTATAATCAGGATCTCTCTAGGACATTCCAGAAATTTGACAAAATGATAGCAAAGGTCATGGTGGAATCAAGGGCACAGATATCTAAAACAAATCTGAGAGAGAAGAACAAAAAAGGGAACCTTACTTGGCCATACACCAACACAAGTTCAAAGGTGTAGAGAGAAAACCCGCATGCACTACATGGGAATGGGAGCAGGCCTGGGAAAGGCAGCTGGAGCCAGGACCTGGGCCAGGGGAGGTGGGTGTCAGGAGGACAGGCCACGAGTGGGATGGAGGCCACTGGCTCTTCTCCATTTCTACAAAGACCCACCAGCGGACATGAGATTGGCCTCCAGTAGAAGTGCGCAGTTTAGGTAAAAGTGAGAGAAAGAGGGTCCGGTCCAAGGCGTGTCCAGCTCTGTTCCACATGATGCTCCTTGGTTTGATAAACATGTTCCTCCTGGGAGAGGTGGGACAGGCAGCAAGCCCAGTTCCTGATCAGGGTGTCATTTTGATGTGGCACTTCCCCTTAGTGCTTCCGTTATCACGCAAAGAGGGTGATGGCCACATTTCTGGACAGCGATGTGCTGTGAGTTCTGGCAAAGTGGCCTGTGGTGTGGACTCTGCTTAACACAGAGAGCCACACACTCCTGTCACAAGCATCTGGCCACATCTACTCCCTGACCCCAGACTCAGAATCAGAGAGACACATGACTCTTATGACAAGGAACCCCACACAGAGACATACAGACGTGTTGAGAGGACATTTCAATAAGATTTGGTGTACACGCTAAGTTCCATGGTAGATGCCTTTCCTAGTGCTGGGTGCTGTTTTGATGTGGGAGACACGATGCTTCAAGCCCTCCCCAAGCACTCACGCACAAGCATGTTCTGTGATTTTGTATGTCAACTTGGTTGTGCAGCAGGGTGCCCAAAGACACTTAGTCACACATTATTCTGGGTATCTCTGGGATGGTGCCTTTCAGATGAGATTATCATTTAAATTGGTGTTCTCTGAGGAAAGGAGATAAGGTGGGCAGGCCGCATCCAGTAAGATGAAGGCCTGGATAGAAGAAAAAGTCCAGTAGAGAATTCCCCAGCCGGCTGCCCTTGGACTTCATCGGCAACATTGGCTCTTCTCTATTTTACAGCAGACAGCTTTGGGATTTGAACTGCACATCGGCTCTCCAGGGTCTCTAGTCTGCTGGCCCACCCTGCAGAGTTTGGTCTTGATATCTTCCATATTCATGTGAGCCAATTCCTTACAATAAGTTTTTTTTACATTCTATTAGTTCTTTTACTCTGGACAACTCTGACTTAAATGCATATGCACACACTCACACACATGCACACACTCATGCACATGCAAATACATGTGCACACATGCACATATGTAGAATTTTCCCCTAAGGCTGTAGTGCAGAGTGGGGTTTGACAGCATACCTCTCTTGGTCTCCTCATCCCCTGCTTTCATTCCTTTGCCTCACACCTACCCACAAGTCCCAAGGATGGATAGAGGTAAACATTCAGAGCCAACATCCAAAGAGCATCTAG
Source organism: Pipistrellus hanaki (assembly GCF_964339955.1). Lineage (NCBI taxonomy): Eukaryota > Metazoa > Chordata > Mammalia > Chiroptera > Vespertilionidae > Pipistrellus > Pipistrellus hanaki. The sequence continues at coordinate 14,192,233 of NC_140511.1, read as the reverse complement.
AGGCTGACTCTGGGAGACCCATCTGTAGGAGCATGGCCCCCACTCCACAGCTGGAGTTTCTTCAGCCTTACCCAGATCTCTGGGAGTGTTCCTAGACAAAAGCACAGGAGGACCTCTCCTGCCTGGGGACCACAGGGTCTTAACAAGCTCTAGTTTCTCTAGCAGAGTCTCTTCTCCACTCTGCCTCTACCCTCTCTCCCTCACTCCCTTCTCATTTCCACTCCCCATACACGTGGGCCATGTAGTCACTGCTGTTCTCACATCCTTGGGAAATAAATCCCTGGTCTCAATGAGAGGAGGGACATGGAGAAGGGAGGAGCCTGGAGCAGAAGTCAGAAAACAGATCCCTGAGCTCACTTCACCACTGCCCAGTCCACTGACCCAGTGCCTGTTGCCAACTAGTGCCCTTTTCCCAGCATGTGAGAGGAAGAGGGTGGATGAGATGGTCTCCAAAATGGGCATTTGGCAAGCCTACACCATGCCCCAGCTGGATGAAGTGGAGAGAATGCTGGGTGTTTCTGGCACCTGATGGGGGCCCAGTGAATACTTGCTGATGCAACTGAATGACGGAATGACAAATGACCTGTATTTGTGATCCAGTGATATGACTTTTGCCAAATCACTGGTGTTGCTTAGATCTCAATTTCAGTAGAAACGAGTGTCTTGATGTGACCATCCTGGGAGACCGCAGCTATGAAAAAGGTCATTTCCCCTCAAGGTGGCCTAATTTCCTACTTTTGACATAGCCCTCTATAAGAACGAACACATTCAGGGCCATCACATTTGACCATCTCAGCAATTTTCTGCATAACCCTTTGTTATCAAGTGTTTCACAGTTGTCAAAGGAGATGGTGAAGTGATCCTTCCAAGTCACAGAGCTAGAAAGTGACTGAATTTGTTCATTCATTCAGTTATTCATTCATTCACAATACCTTCAGGCCCCACACTTGACACTGGGCACCCATCGATGAATCAGGATGACAGGGCTCTTGTGCCCAAGGAGCTTAGATCTTTCAGAGTCCTGCTCAGAGCTCCTCCACTCTCCCTGGTCACATGGTCTCTAGAGCTCAGGTCCCAACACTGAGTTTAGATCCTAGGATGGCTCTTGATCTGGCACAACTGCCCTCTACCGTGGGCCAGTGGCTCTTTTTGCTGAAAAGTTAAAGAACCAGCCCCTGAGGTAGCTTATAAGGAGCTCCAAATAACCCCTGCCCATCTGAGTCACACCAGACTAGGTTTGGAGCCTGTGCTTTGGGTGAGTCTATCCCAGCAAAGTTTATTCTAAATATTAGGGTGTGCTTCTGTCTGGGGGCATCCAGGACATGGACCTCCAGGCTTTGGTACAGGTGCCTTGCACAAGTCAGCATTTAAGAAATATTTGCTGAGCGAATGAATGAATACAGAGCTCCTCAGGGGGCTGAGTGTGAGCCCTCGAGGCTGGGCAGAGTGATATGCACCTGACTCTGGCTACCTTTTCCAGAAGTTCCCTAGCTTGAGCATACAGCTTCCCTCCCCTTTCAGAGTCCATAATTAATGTGGCATCCTCAGTAATAAACATGCGCGCTGTGGGCTCCAATCTTTCTCATTAGAAGCCCAGGCAGATTGCTTCTCTTCATTTTCCTGGCACTAGTGAATGAATCATGCTGCCCAGCAGATGACCCTGTGTTGTACTTGGGTGAAAATGCTCTGATCCTTTCAAGGATTCAGTGCTAGTGGCCAACACAGAGCCAAACATCGTAGAGACATAGGCCCAGGTTTGGCATTTTGGGGTATAAGATGGTCTAGGTGTGCCCCAGCCTGATGGCCTTCAGGATAAAGCCTCAACTTTCAGTATGACATTCAAGATCCTCTCAGGCTCGGTCTCAACCTACTCTGTTGAATCTTTTGTTCCCCATACCACTCCCTGTAGCGTGTTCCTTCCTTCCTCAGTAGGTTATTCATTCATTTCCCTTTTATCTATTCCTCATCCTGTGGGTCTCTGAAGCCCAGTTATTGTGAAAAACTCATAAAATGGCACCTCCTTCAGGAAGCCTTCCTGGATCAATCTCTGTGCAGAGCCCCATGTCATCCTTTCACCTTCAACATAGAATGTCCTCTAGTCCTAGCTCTGTCCCTGTGTGTCACTTTCCTTCCCTGTGCCTCAGAGTCCTTGTTTTTAAATGAAAGGAAATCCCTTCATAGACTTTTATGAAATTTAAATGAACTTATTTCATCGAACAGTTACAAATATTTATTCTGTATTTAGTTCAAAACATGTAGGACTAGGTGCAGAGGACAAGAAGATGAATAAAAATACAGCTTATTCTCAAGTAGCTTATATATAGTTCAGTGGGAAATTATATAAATAACAGTAATACTAGCTTCACATTTATGCTTTCCAGGAAACAGGGAACATTGGGCTGAATGCTCTATATACAGAAAAATGTACAGGAGATTCTAATACCAAGTAATAAAGTGCTTTGGAATTGATCGAGTCACAAATAACTTGAGATAATCTCCTTATCAATGCCCGGGCCCCATCAAGTGGCACCATAGACAGAGTGTATGTGGTCAGTCTGTCTCCCTTCTCCATCTCTCAGGGAAGGCTCTGCAGGTGGGTGGAGAAGGCAGGGCAATGTCTTGAGGTGCTGGGCAGGGAGAGGACAGGTGGGGAGGTCACTGCAGCGTCTGGCGGGGCAGGATGCTCCTTGGGGCCCAGTCTGACTCTAGGTCACTTCACAAAAGGTCATTGCATTTGCATGGAGAATTTTCCAGCTCTTAATGAAGCCACCGAAGCAGTGCGTTGGTAAAGTTCAGCCTCTAATCCCCAATTAAGGTGCTGGGTCTTAACTGCATCCGGCACCTGGTTGCCAATGGCTACGGTAATTGTGTTTCTCGAGCTCTCTCTCTCTCTCTTTCCAGTACAATTTCCAGTAGGAGTGGGTCCTTTCCCTCAGGCTCCTGACAGCCAGAAACCCCTCCCCAAGGTGATGTCTGAGAGGGTGAGCAGGGAAAACTCTTCCATCAGCTTAGCTTCCAGCTCTCCCCATGTCCCTGTTCATTCCTAAGCCCCTCTCCTGCTCCCTTCAGAGTCCTCACCCACGTCTCTTGTGGCCTCAGGCCATTTATGAAGAACCTACTCTGTGTCAGGTAGTTTGCATACATAATCACTTAATTTTCAAAACAAGCTGTGGAGGAAGAGTGAACCCCCTTCACCAGCGGGCAAAGTGAGGGTCTTAGAAGGCATGACCAGGTGAGACAGGGTAGAGCCCAGATTTACTCTGGGCCTGTGTGACCCTGAGTTCTTCACCACACCCATTCTCACTCCACTGCTGGTGTGACAGGAGCTCTGCAGGGCCTGTGGATGAGGACAAGGAAGATGACCAGATTGCTATAATACTACTGCTTATGACAATAATGATGACACCTGCCATTTTGAGCCAGTGCCTGGAATTTAGTAGATGCTGAGTGTTCAGTTTTCATATGAAAGGAATCTGTTCAGATGCTGTCTGGGCATATTGCTATACATCTCACTTAGCTTCACAACAATCCTGACAGATAAGTAACTTTACCCAATTTTACAGATGAACAAATTGAGGCATAAAGAAATTAAATTTATCTACAGGTTGGAATATATAAAATTTCTACATATGTAAGTAGAAATGGAAATATATCATCAACTTCATATAACTCAGCCAAATTATAAATGAAATAACCAGGATCTGAACCTAGTCATTTGTTCATTCCAAAATTCCTTCCTATAGCATAGCCCTCCTTTTGCAGTTTTTGGAAACTGTCTGATAAAATAGAAGGGACTTGGTGCTGAGCAGAAGAGAATGAAGCTCTGTTCACCGTCTCCTTCAACTTTGGAAGACTCCTCCTGCTGCAGGAAGCGTTGGCCTGGTGACACTTTTCTGAACTGGGGCCATCTCTAAGGCTTGCGGTCAGAACTTTGGGCTTGTAACAACCATAACAACATAGACAAACAAACTCTCTAAGTAGGAATGAGCTCAGAGGAAGGGGTGGGGGAGATGGGAAGAAGTTAACCAAAGAACTTATATGCATAGATGCACAGCCCATGGACACAGACAAGTGTGGTGAAAGCCTTGGGCGAGGGGACAGGGAGTGGGTGAAAGGGGGCCCAGGGCAGGAAAATGGGGGACATCAGTAATACTATCAACAATAAAAAACACATTAAATTTAGAAAAAAGAAAAGAATGCATAGGCGATGCCCATGTAGAGATTCTCACACAGCCTTGTTCTTGAGACAAGGCAGAGCAGAGACAGAGCCCCCTCAAGAGTGAAAGGGAGTAGGTTGGGGTCTTGTCACATGCCTATCCCAGGCTCAGCAGAATGCTGGTTGTAGTAGATATGCAATTGGGTTTACTTTGAATAATAAAGGGTAATTGGCCCAGCCTTGGAGCACCAGAAAGCATATGCATTATTCACCAGCCACTAGGAAATCAGCTTCGGAGGTGAGGAGCATCTTTCCATTTCAATTCCTGTAGGAGTGTCACAGAGTCATGAAGGATATCTGTATCTTTTGGAGCCTCAGCTATTTCCCTCTTTATGCCCTTGGCAGGGGTCTTCAAACTACGGCCCGCGGGCCACAAGCTGCCCTCAGAGGAGTCTGATCCGGCCCGCCAGGTTTTTTGGGCAGTGAGCGCAGCCGAGGTGTTACAGTAGGAATTAGTAGTTCATATAGTCCGGCCCTCCAGCTCTCTGAGGGACCGTGATCTGGCCCCCACTTTAAAAAGTTTGAGGACCCCTGATTTATAGCCTCATGTGTACCCTGCCCAAGACCATGCATGAGCTCCTGGGGGATGGGACCAGGTTGTTTTTATCTCTAAGCTCCCAGTGTCTATATGCCTGAGTCATGCTAGGTGCTCAAACCTGTTTAAAAAACATGAACAAAAGTGTTGACAAAAGAACACAGATAATAGAATGAGATGAGAGATGTCTGCCTCTGGCCTTGTCCCACGGCCACTCCCCCTAGAAATGGTGGTGTTCCCTGAGCATACGAGCACCTGGCTTCCAGGCAGAGATCATGTGGTTCCTGGGGCCAGGCCATTTCAAGATCCGGTTTGTGGCCCCACCAACTTCAAGGGCAGAGGTGGGGCTGTTTCTTCCTTCTTTGGGACAGCACTGAGTCCTATGTCCTTTGAACACTCCCTGGGTGAGTCCTCCCCATCCCCTCTGCACTAACCCCTGCCTGAAGAAGGATGCTGAGGATACTTAGCAGGCTAGCACGGGTGCTGAGCCTGCATTCTCAATGGGAAAGATTGCTGATCTCCCCAACAAGGATAAGTGAGAAGCCCCATCCTCCCCAGCCCATGCTTTCACAGAATTCTTTCACCTTCAAGCCAAAATATTGAAATCATGTGCAGCACTTTAAAAATGCTGATACCTCGGTTCTACTCCCAAGAGATTCTTATTTTGTTGCTATGGATCATGGCCAGGGCATCAGGATTTTCAAAAGTGCTCTAGGTGTGGTTTTTTTTTAAAAAATAATTTTTATAGCTTTAATATGTTTTTATTGATTTCAGAGAGAGGAAGGGAGAGGGAGAGAGAGATCAAAAACATCAATGATGAGACAGAATTATTGATGGGCTGCCTCCTGTATGTCCCCCAAGGGGGAGAGAGCCCGAAACCCGGGCATGTGCCCTGACCGAGAATTGAACCGTGACCTTCTGGTGCATAGGTCAATAATAACCACTGAGAACACTGGCTGATCTCTTCAGTTGTTTTTAATGTTCAGCCAAGCCCAAGGATCTCTGCATATGGTCCATTGTCTCCTCATCACCTAACACAGTCTTTGCATTCAGGGAATGTTTTTTGTTTGTTAGTTTATAATCTTTGTTGTTGAAAAGATTATATAGGTCCTCCTTTTTCTCCCATTAACCCCTTCCAGCCCGCTACAGTCTCCCAGTCCCAGACCCTCACCCTCCATTGTCTGTGCAAGGAATGTTTGTTGAGCAGATAAATGAATGGTGAAGGAATGAATGAGCACAGGGCTTCCCACCCAGGTGCCAACAACAGCATAAGCTGGCAATGTTTTGGGGACATATGAGCCCAGACCCAATGCCTCTTCATGCCCCTCACCACCCTTCCCATTCTCCACACTCTCAGGTTCAGTTTGCCTGCCTATAGTTTGGGCTTGTGTGCTTTGAAAAAGCTTTCCAGGTGATTCGGATGTGCAGCTTTGGTTAAAAAAAATGAGTGAGCGAATGAATCCATGAGACATCTGAGCTAATCAGAGGGGGGTAGAAGCAAAAACAAATGAGTATCCTATAATGTTTAGGAACCTGGTTGGTTTGCTCTCCCACTGGTCTTGTTTCTTTTTGCTTGATTGGCAAACCAAACAGCACTTGGTGGGGAAGCAAGAAGTGGCCATTTCCTCTTTCCTTCCAGAAGTCAGTAATGGCCCGGAAATGCGAGCCTTTTCTTTATTTTTTAATAATATATTTTATTGATTTTTTACAGAGAGGAAGAGAGAGAGATAGAGAGTTAGAAACATCAACGAGAGAGAAAAATTGACCAGCTGCCTCCATCCCCCCCTCCCCCCGCCCCCCGCACTGGGGATGTGCCCGCAACCAAGTACATGCCCTTGACCAGAATCGAACCCGGGACTCTTCAGTCTGCAGGCTGACGCTCTATCCACTGAGCCAAACTGGTTTCAGCTGGCCTTTTCTTTTTGGACTCCAATGTGCAGGTCGCTGTGTTTGCTGTCTGGTTGTTAGTCCCTATGTTGGGTTGGAAGTTGAGATCATGGTATGGAGGAATACACCATGGAAGGGGAGGAGGGATGAGTCAGTTTGGAAGTGGGTGATAAATCTAGTGCTCAGCTCAATTCAGCAGGATCTGGGAGCGTAAGTTGCTGTTCAAGCCATTTAACTTTTAGTCACCATTTAACTTTTAGTCCTGGGGCCAGGCCATTTCAAGTTCCGGTTTGTGGCCCCATCAACTTCAGGGGCTGAGATGGGGCTGTTTGGGGACATTGGGGAGGAACAGAGGAAGTCAGAGATGATGGTGAGGAAAGAGACCAACAAGTCAGCCCCTGCAGGCAGTGCAGAGTCTTCTCTTCCTACTCGTCCATCTGCTGCTCTGAAAGGAGGCTCAGTGGCAGCTCTATGGGACACACACCTTCCTGGGCTGGCAGCCCCGCCACAGCCAGGCAACTGCCCCCAGCTGCGCTTACAGCAGTTTCCAGTAGAAACAGCAAAACAAACATACAAAGAACAGCCAAATGACAGGAGTGGGCCTTTTACTGCCAGTGTCGAATGGCATTTTCTGCAGGGGTGGGAATGTTCTGGATTCAGCCACTGGCTTACAGGCCACCCTTGGAGTGTGGCTAGGAGAGGGAACTGACTTTTAAATTTTATTTCATGTCGTGAACTTCAATGTAAATAGCCATCGTAGTGGCTACCGTATGAGATAGTGCGGGTATATGTGGCCGGGCTGATGGAGGAGGAAGAAGCCTGGGCCTGGTGAGTAGGAAAAACAACAACACTGGCCTGGCACCACATGGCAGGCAGACATCTCAAGTCTTTGTGGTGGGGCTGGAATACGTTATGGAGTGTTTCCCTTTGAGCCAGGCGCTCTGAGCTGTGGCTTCTTGGGATCGTGGGCTGCTGTAGAGTTTTGTTCTTATGGTTCCTCTCCCAGCAGGAAGGGAGGCTCCCAGGGAACCCCGCTGCATTCAAGGGAGAAGTGACTTCGTTCTTCCATTGCAACAGTTCTCAATGGAGGTGACCCTAGAAGGCACGCCTCTCCTGCCTGGCGGAGAGGGGAGCTGAGATAAGAGCTCAGGCTCTCAGCAGCATGCAGCTGCCTCTCACATTGGGATTTCCCGGCTCAGATTCTGCTACCCTGTGTTTCCCTGAAAATAAGACATCCTCCAAAAATAAGACCTACCTACAGGTTTCCTTCTGAGTGAAATATAAGGCATCCCCTGAAAATAAGGCCCCCCCCCCCCCTAGGCTAAACATGAGAGATTTGGTCCACTGATTCTGAAATAAATGGAGTCATAAGAAATTCACCAGGAAATTCAGGAATTGGATTGTTATGATGATGTTCCAGAAGATAATGACATGATTGTCATTGAATAAATGAGTAAATTCTTGATGCTGTAGGGTTCACAGTTTGTCTGGTTTGTGTTGACAACTACCGTACTACCGTACCGTATACAGGTAATAAATTTCCTTTATTTTCATTTAACAATAAATGTGTAAAATAAGACATGGAAAAATAAGACATCTTCTTCTTCATGGAAAAATAAGACATCCCCTGAAAATAAGACCTAGAGCATCTTTGGGAGCAAAAATTAATATAAGACATTGTCTTATTTTCGGGGAAACAGGGTATTAACTTGCAGGGCTGTGTTCAGAAAATCATGTAATCTCTCTGTGCCTTCTCTGTACAATGAGTGGCTGACAGCCTCTAGCGTGACAATTCAGTTTCTAAGGGTTTAACATTTCCTTACTAGGACACAAATTAAAGTCAAATGGGCATTGGAATGGCTTCCCTCTCACTGCAGTGAGCTTTTCTTTCCACCCAATTACTGTCTACATTAGCTCTTTTATTTATTAGTATTATTAGTACTATTGGAACATCTTCTATTTTCTACTGCTCAGCCTGGATCACCCCCAGGAAAATCATCGTCAGTTTCAGCAGGGCCTGAGCGAGCAGAGCCCAGAAGCACACAGTGTGGCCCGCAACCAATGGATGGGGTTCGCATAGCAAACACTTGCTATCATCTCCGCCTTTCTCCCCCTCTATTCCTTCCTTGCTTCTATCATCCTCCCCCCTCTTCTGTCTTTCTACTTCCTCTGTTTCCTCCCCAACTCTTTCCTCTAGCTTCCTCTTTCTCTGCCCCTCTCTCTCCCATCCCTCACCCTCAGGTCTTCACCTTCCCTTGTACTCCTGCCTTCTCTATGTCCTGGGAGCTCAGCTGGTTTTATGCTCTTCCCAAGCTACAGACGAAGGCACCCTTTGGTGGGTGGGAGGGGCACAGGGTGGCTGCAAAGCCTGGGAACACAACCTCCAATGTTTTTCAGATGAGCTTCCCTCTCCAAACACAAGGAGAGAGCCTGGCTATGGGAATAGCTCCTGTGGCAAGCAGAAAACACAAAAGGAAAGTAAAAACCTTCCAGCTGTTGTAGATAGAATATTTGTGTTCTCCCCAAATTTAGGGTTGAACCCCTACCACCCAATGTGAGGATATTAGAAGGTGGGGGTTTGGGGAGGTAGTTAGGATTAAAGGAACGCATGAAGGTGGAATCCTCCTGAATGGGGTTAGTGTCCTTTTAAGAGTCAGTAAAGAACTTGCTTCCTCACTCTTTTTCTGCCACAAGAGGATAGAAGTTGGCTATATGAAATCTGGGAGTAAGCTCTCACCAGAACCCAACAAAAAGGCACTATAATCTTAAACTTATAGTCTCTGGAACTGTAAGAAATACATTTCTGTTGTTGATAAGCCACCCAGTCTGTGGTATTTTGTTATAGCAGCCTGAACAGACTAAGACACAGCCAAGCCCACCCCAAGTCCAAATGTTCCATAAGGCATGAGCAGGGATGTTTGGGAGTTGGGAATCAAAATGGGAGAGGTTACCCCTCTGTCCTCCAGCTTAGGAAGGAATCAGAGAGTCTTGTCTCACAGAGAGAGGCAGGCAAAGGATGGGCACAGACCTGGGGGCATCCAGCGACTTCTCCAAGGAAGTCCTGCAGTCCCCTACCTGAAATCCAGGCTCCACAGCCTGGTGACCTCTCTGTCAGGAGATGTTGATGGGATACTGAGCTTGGGCTGGGGACCAGTGAGTCTGCACATCACAGTGCCTCTCTTTTCCTTTCCCATGGAGGGTAGTAAAGAAAAGCCTTGGCTTCAGGGACTGTGCTCTCAACACAGTCTTGAGGATTTGCTGCTAGCTCAAATCAGTCATGCTTACTCCCTATCACCCGCACCCCCTTTCCTTTTTGCTCCACAGAGGTAAGGCTTGAGATTCTGGTTGCTTCTGTGAATAGTACTACCTCTTTGTCAGGGGTAGCTGAAAAGCAGAGGAAGAAAATATGACCTTGAACTGTTTTTTCTAAATCTTCAGCAATAGTCTGGGGGAATAAAATTAGTCCTAAATCTGGATTCTTAGCCTGTGCACCATTTTCTAGCCTTGTATTCCTTTCAAACATTCTTTTTTAAATCTGTGAAATGGGAGTGGAAGACCTCATTCACTGGGGATCTTATGAGGATTGAAGGGATAATAGGTGCCCCCTTATCTTGGACAGTGGATAGATAGGTGGTTCAGCTAGTCAGGAAGTTGGAGGAGGGTAGACCCAATGACCTCTTCAGGTTACTCCTAGCTTGACAATCTATAGCTTCAGGGAAACTTAGTGAGTCCAGAAATAACCATGCGATTGACAGAAGTAGGTAACACTTAACAGCTCATTACCTGTGTGGCTAACAAAGCAACAGGGTCTTCAGCAACATTGAAACAGCCAAGAGAAGGTGCCAACAATGGGCATTTCTTTAGCATCCAGAGCAAGTTTCTCCAGCAACATGAATCAGTTTCCAGCAGGCTCCTGCTGATTTGATTTGCGCTGCCGGGTGGTATGGAAAGGCTGACGCTGATGTGTCCGGAGGAGAACAGAGGGAGCATTTCCACATTTGAGTAATATTGACACTTAGCCAGGAACAGAGGAGCTTGTTATGCAATAGACATAATGGAAAGGGCCAGCCCAGGGCAGCAGCCTTGAATGGTAAAGCTGTGGAGGCAGAATTCTCCAATGGACATAAAATCAAACTTCAACTTCAGCATTGGGTAATGGGAGGGAAGTGGCTCAGCCTAAATAAAGAGCTGGCCGGCTTTCAAGGAGAGAGTTGCTTTCAATAACCACCCTCCAAAGCCACTGTGGCTAGTAACAGACTTAAAGTCAATAGGCGTTGACAGGAGCAGGAGGCACGTCCCCAACTTGAGTCCTGCAAGCAGATACTATCTGTTCTCCCTCCTTCTGTAGAGGTAGTGGATGGAAGGGTAGGACAGGCCACTTGCTCGTGATTAGGGCAGAGCTGTTGGGCACCCTCTAAGGTTGGGACTTTTACGTGGAAGGCTGAAGAGGTGTCCTACAGTCCTGTTAGAAGTGCTTTATTCAGAGAAGGGTGCCTTCCTGTTTTCTGCTCCTATCAAGGAAAGAGAGTTTAACAGAGCAGTACAATGGCCAGGGAACAAAAAATATATAAATTCATTGCTGCACCTATTTGTGCATTCATTGGTTGCTTCCTGTATGTGCCCTGACAGGGATGGAACCTGAAAGCTTGGCTTATTGAGACAACATTCCAACCAACTGAGCTGCCCGGCCAAGGCCTGAATACTCTCTGTTCCCCTGGCCTTTGTTAGAAGTGAAAGTGCTGTTTCCATGAGAAAAGTGTCATGAACATGAACATCATAAAACCAAGCGCCTCAATGATTTTTCAGTTTAACCTCAGGAGAATCAACCCAAGAGCTTCAAAAGCCTAGGGTAGACTGGTCCCAGAGCACTTCCTCCTCTGCCCTTTGGTTGCCTTGTTCCCTTTTCTCTCTTCTATACATAGGATTCTCTTTCTCAGAGGCTACATCTCATCTTTTTCTCTCCCTTTGATTCTTAAGCTTTTTTGTACTGATCCTGTTTCTACCTCTGTTTTGCTGTTTTGGGTGCTCTTGTGTTTGTCTAAATCTATTTTGTCACAACCATTTTTTTCTTATGTTTGGGCTGCTTTTCCTCTGATTTCTCTCTGCCTTCTTCTGGGTGCTGTTTTCTGCTATATCCATTTGTGACTGGCTTTATGGGCACTGGTACTGTTTCCTGAGAGATGCTTGCAAACTCTAGATTCTATACTGTATGAGCTGTAATAATACTCTTGCTGACTGCAGTTCAGGGGTGCTGGTTTTTCTAAGAAACAGTGCCTGGTGAATTTACAGTAGCTCAGGGAGTCTAGTCTCAGCCTGCTGTCATGGGCTGGTAGGCATGAGGTAACTGGTTTTCCACTGTTTGTGAAATATTGCACGGTCTTGGGTGGGTCTGGATGGTTTCACTTGGGAGTCTTTGATCAAACATTCTGTACCTGGGTCTGAAACCAACTTCTTCTTTGTACCTACAGGTTTCCAAATAGTCCTCTCTCATCTGTCTGACACAAGTCTTTGGTTCTAAGCCTCTGGCTCTCTGCACTTTGATATAATCTTTAAGTTCATCTTGAAAAGAGTCAGGTGTCTTCTTTGAATGCTCCATTAGGTTGGCAACAAGGGATTTTCCTTATCAGGCTGAGAACTTGGTGGAGAAATCTGATCATATGCACACATGAATTGCCTTCAGTTTTCTAGTATAAACTTTCCCCAAACAGTGAGACTGTGCAACAACTGGGGAGCCTTTGAGGGGCAGGGGCCTGCATCTATAACTACTGTTGCTCTCCCTGCCAAACCCCTCTCTGGCCAGGGAGTAAGGGGGGGGGGCAGGGGGTAGGAATAGGCCCAGGTGGAGGTGCCAGAGAGGCAGGGTGGGAGGAGGAGGCGGAGACCAGGATTCTTGAGGGGAAGTTGCTGCTATCAGCAGCAGCTGACTGGCTGGTGCTGACACATGACCTAGGGAAGACTTCTCTGACCATAGAGATGGTGAGCATGTGAGCCATAAGGTGGTACTTTGCTGCAGCAGTCCTGGGAAACTAATGCAGTTGGATAGATGGGTAATTAGAGGTTTAGATAGATATATGGTACACGATAAAAATAAGTATAGTGAAATGTTGAAAATTCTTTCAACATTGCTGTATATTTGAAATTTTGAAAAATTGTTAGGAGGGAAAGAGAGCATTATAAAATGTTCACTTAGAACAAAGAAAAGTCAATTTAGCTACCAATAGCAGCTAAATTCCTAGAAATTCAATGACTAAATAATTCCACAGAAAATATCAAATGAGCAATAAACACAATAACCATGGCATTTCCCCCCCCCCCCTCTCTCTCACACACACACACACACACACACACACACACACGCATCACAACTGAACTTTGGACCAGATGCTGAAACTTGGTTCCCAGATCCTGATGTCTCCATTGGCACAGTGCACACATCAGTCAGATGCATATGTGAATCAAGATTAGTTATTATCAGGACACTATTGTGATGGGTTCTTTCCCGGGCTTCCTGCCATTTGAGCTGTCTAAGGGATGCATTCCTCAGCTGCATGCAGAAACAATAAAAGATGAAGCACAAGGGTTTGTGGGACAGAAAGCCAAAGAGGGCAGAAGCAAGCTTATCTCTCTTTTCATTTCCAGGGAAGACTAGAAAAACACTGTACTAATGGTCATGGTCATTGTTGCTGAGCACCTGCTGTGAATGGGTGTATGTACACAGGGATGCTAATAATAATACGTCACTGTTGAACATTTACAGTATATATTTTATATACATAATCCCTTTGCTCCTTTCATCAAACCTAGAAGGTGAAGATCATTATTTCCATTTTACAAGATAAGATAGAATGAGGCATCTGCCCACCCTCACAGGTAGTAAATCAGCCAGAATTTTCAAAACCAGGTTATTCTGACTCTGGAATCTTCATACTTGCACATATTCCTGCTGTTTTGTGTTCTCCTGTCCCTCTAAGTCAGGATTTTTAATGAACTAATCCCAGTTTCTTCACCAGACTGAAACCCAGTTCTGTTCTCATTTCCACTGCTGTCAGGAGGAACTAGTGAGCACATTTCATTCCTTTAGTTTGATTTCCTGGCCTGACTCCAGGTTCCTTCCTTGTTTCTTTCTCTTTTTGTTTACTTTAAATTATTTTTTATTTTTCAATTACAGCTGACATATAATATTATATTAACTTCAGGTGTACAATCCAGTGGTTTGACATTATATAACTTACTAAATGATCATGCTGACAAATTTTATACCTATCTGACACCATACATAGTTACTACAATATTATTGATTATATTCCATATACTATACTTTATATCCCTATCACTATTCTGTAACTACCAATTTGTACTTCTTAATCCCTTCACCTTTTTTACGATCCCCACAATTCCCCATTTGGCTACTATCAAAATATCCTCTATATTTATGAGTCTATTTCTGTTCTGATTATTTGTTTTTTAGATTCAGTTGCTGATAGATACATATTTATTGCTTTTTCATTATTCATAATCTTTTCTCTTCTTCTCCTTCTTCTTTTGAAAGAAGACCCTTTGATATTTCATGTGATACTGGTTTGGTGGTGATGAACTTCTTTAGGTTTTTCTTGTCTGGAAAGTTCTTTATCTTACCTTCAATTTTAAATGTTAGCTTTGCTGGGTAGAGTAATCTTGGTTGTGGGTCCTTGCTTTTCATCACTTTGTATATTTCTTGCTAGTCCATTCTGGCCTGCCAAGTTGAAAAATCAGATGACAGTCTTATGGAAGCTCCCTTATAGCTAACTAACTGCTTTTCTCTTACTTCTTTTAAGCTACTCTTTTTGTTTCTGACCTTTGGCATTTTTAATTTTGTTGTGTCTTGAAGTGGACAGTCAGGTATGTTCCAATTTAATGTCAATACAACCAAAAGTGAAATAAGCACATATATATTTATACATTGGTATTATTTTTATAAGACAGTGTCTCCAAAGTGGAATTTCCAAGTCAACATGTAGAGATGTGCTGTGTGTTAAGTGCCATTGTTACTATGGAGATTGCTTATTTGATGTTTTCTGTGGGATTATCTAATCATTGGGTTTCTAGGAACTGAACTGCTATTTGTAATGAAGTTGACTTTTCTTTATTGTAAGTGAACATTTTGTGATGCTTAAACCAAAGATATGTATTGTCTCACAGCTCTGGAGGCTGGAAGTCTGAGATCAAAGTGTCAACACAGATAGTTCCTGTGAGGGCTGTGAGGAAAGAACCTGTTCCAGGCCTTTCTCCATGGCTTGTAGATGGCTGTCTTCTCCCTGGCCTCTTCACATTGTCATCCTTCACGTGTGTCTGTGCCCAAATTTCTCTCTTTCACAAGGACTCCTGTCATATTGGATTTCACCCACCCCTATGACATGATTTTAACTGTATGAGCTCTGTAATGACTTTGTCTTCAGATAAGGTCACTTCAGAGGTGCTTTAACATGTGGATTTTGATGTGATGTAATTCAACCCATAACATCTACTTATTTTTTTTATGTGTTTCAAAGTAAATTTCAGACCTTAGTTCACATACCCTTGGATATTTCAGTGATCAAATCATTAAGTAGAGCCCCATATAAGGCAGGTTGCTTGAGTTGCTATCTACAGTGTCACATTGATACGTGGTGGAACACACCATAATTCCAGCTTTTTTTGAAACAGCTGTGATTGAACTGGCAGGTACTACTCCTCTGTTCAGGTGTGAGGAGGATATTTCTTAGTCAATCCATAGGTGGTGCTTGGTAAAATTCCACCAGTGCTGATCCCAGAACCTCTGGATCACTAGTTCAAGCATCAGGCAGATTCCTTTTTAGACCTACACAAAACAGGCAGTTAGAACCGCTTCCCAGCAGGTTCATGGCCTTCTGCTGGCTAAGCTCGCTCTACCTCTCTGAAAACCAGAAAAATTTCCAATTTCTCCCCAGGCCCAAGGAAATGGAAATCCAAATTTCTATTGCTGGAACCTTCGCTCTTGCCAGGTTCTCAGGTGATTAAAACCCATTCTCTTTCTCAATCCCTGAGCTCTCACATGCACCCTCCTCCTGCTACCAGTGTGGATGTCTTGGGTATGGCAAACTGTTTCATGTAGTTGTAGGCATTTCATTTTCAATGCTATAGTATTCCACTAATGAGTATAATTTATTATTCATTTTATAGTTGAAGGACTTTGGGGTTATGTCTAATTTGGGACTACTATAAGCAATGCTCTGAAAATGTTTTTATAGACGTTACTGATACCTGGGGGGCATGCATCTTCCATAGCAGTGTAGTCTGCTGCTCCAAGACCTTTTTAGGAATTCATGAGGTCACAGCTGTCTAAATGAGAATCCTGACATTGGCAACAGATGGTACTGGAAATAATTGTTGTGTTCACCACAATGTATCACAGTTTAAAACATGCCAGTTCCATTTAAGAATGCCCTTCATTAAGTAGGAAAAATTATGCATTGTTTTAAATCATGACCCTTGAGTACATGTCTTTTTAATATTCTGTATAACATAAAAGAAAAGTTAAGTACCTAGGAAATATGTAAGAAGAGCAAGATTTCTACAAGAAAAACTACTTTTATTAAAGGACACTGAATAAGACTTAAATAGATGGAGAGGTATGTTGAATTCATAGATTAGAAGACTCAATATTATAAAGATGTTAATTATCTCAAATTTAACTTCAAGATCTGATGCATAGAGATTGCTATACATGTACACTTTTGCAAAACTCTATTAGCACCTTAATGCAAGAAAGTTGAATTCCTAGGTGCTTGATATGTTTTTATGTTATTAAAAAATGTCTTCAATTAATTTTTTACATGTAGAAGTATGTGGAGATTAATTAATTAATTAATTAATTTAGATATTATAATGTGTACATACCTTACCAATCCCCACCCCCGCACTCCCAAACATGCCCTCCCTCCCATAGTTTTCCCTCCATTGGTTATGCTTATATGCATGCATACAAGTCCTTTGGTTGATCTCTTATCTCCCCCATATCTGCCTCCCCTCCCCACTGTAATTTGACAGTCTATTTGTTTCTTTACTGTCTCTGTATCTATCTTTTTGTTCATCAGTTTATAATGTTCCTTTTTATTCATAAATGAGTAAGATTATGTGGTGTTTCTCTTTCATTAACTGGCTTATTTCACTCAGCATGATGTTCTCCAATTCCATCCAGGTTGCTGCAAATGATAAGAATTCCTTCTTTTTTATGGCAGCATAGTATTCCATTGTGTAGATGTACCATAGTTTTTGATCCAATCATCTGCTAACAGGCACCCAGGCTGTTTCCAAATCCTAGCTATTGTAGATTGTGCTGCTATGAACATAGGGGTGCATATATCTGCTTTGATTGGTGTTTCTAGTTCTTAGGATATATTCCTAAGAGTGGGATTACTGGGTCAAATGGGAGTTCCATTCTCAGTTTTTTGAGGAAACTCCATATTGTTCTCCACAGTGGTTACACCAGTCTGCATTCCCACCAGCAGTGCAAGAGGGTTCCTATTTCTCCGCATCCTAGCCAGCACTTGTTGTTTGCTGATTTGTTGATGATAGCCATTCTGACAGGCCTAGATGGTACCACATTGTCGTTTTGATTTGCATCTTTCAGATAATATGAGGAGTTTTTGTTACTACTAGTTCGATTTCTTTAATGTTTACATGGAATTGTTCAGCTTTTCTCCATAATTTATTTAATTGGAATCTGTTGATGATTCCAATGTCTTTCAGTTTCACTATTATTAAGGGTGCTGCAACACATTTATACAAGTATTTGGCAAATTTGTGACTCTACATTTAAAATATATTTTATAAGGTAAATTCTTACAAGAGAAATTGCTGGGTCACAAAATAAAAACAAGTTTAGCTGTTTGGGTCTTGACGTCAGACCATTTCTTACCTGAAGAAGCAGCACTGAGGAGAGAAGTGGTCTCTGTACGAGTTGTTTATTGGGGTGACAAGTTACCGAGAACTCCATGGCTTAAACCGTAATAAACATTGTGTTCCTCAGAGTTTTTGTAAGTCAGGAGCTTGGGAGGGACTTAGTCTTGAGATGCTCATCCAGACACCAGCCAGAGCTGTATCACCGGATGCCTGTCTGAGGGTGGAGGATCCACTTCCAAGGTGGCTCACTCATGTGGCTGGATAGCTGGTGCCAGTTCCTGACAAAAGGCCTCAGCTTCTCCCCCAGTGTGGACTCTCCACGGGCTGTTTGAGTAGCATTACCACATGGTGGTTGGGTTCCCCAGAGCAGGGGGGCAGGAAGGGGGAGAAGGAAGAAGAAGGGAGAGAAAGAGAGAGAGAGAGAGAGAGAGAGAGAGAGAGAGAGAGAGAGAGAGAGAGAGAGAGAGAGAGAGAGAGAGAGAAAGGAGGGAGAGAGAAGCACACGTGTTATAAACTAGCTCTGGAAGTCACACACCATCACTTCCACCACATTCTATTCCTTAAAAGTAATACATTGTGAGCATGTTTTAAGAGCATTACAGCCTCTCTATGAGGCTAGTTTAAGTGGATTGATCTCCTTGGCACGAATCTTCAAAAATATGTTTCTAAGGAGATGCTGCCAACCCAGTGAAGTCACTGAGGTAAATGAGATCAGCTGGTGGGAGTGTGGAACTCTGGCTACGAGCTTTGAAGCATCTGCTGCCCTTGGTGTCCAGTGTCCTTAGTGTTCTGGCTACCACCCAGGCTTGAGATTTATGTCTTAATTATGTAAATGGAGCGATTATGCCATCAGGAGCTCTGGTAAGCTAATCACTAAACAAGAAATCAATACCACTGAAGTTCAAGGCTCCCACCATTCTGACTGCAATTGCAATATTGAAGATCTTATTTCCACAGACCATGTGAGAGAGCTTGGAGGGAGAGGGCCCTTCTCACCATGATTGCTTCAGTGAGACCAAACTTCCTTTTCTCATGGATGCTGGGGGCTGACAACGATCCCTGGCCAGCCTCTCCCACTCCGTGGCCACTGCTGCCCTTACCACTCAGCCTGTAAAAGCGCAGGTTCTGGGAAGTAACCATATGGCTTACTATGGCCAGTGCCAGTGGGAGGGAGGGGCTCCAGCCAGAGCATCAACTCAATTGGATGCGACATTTGCATTAGAAGGATCGAGGGAAGTTGAGAAGGTTTCACTAAGGTCCCTTTCTCCCTAATTCTCTGCTTCTCATGACCTGATTGTCCCTGGCAACGGGCAAGACTGGACAGGGAGGTCTCCGGACTCTAAAGCCCCTGGAGGCACAAGAGCATCTACTCTCCTTCCGGTGCACCCTTTGCTCTCTTCCACTCCCACATCGTAGGGCTCTGGGCTCTGTTTGTCGTGCTCTGTGAGGCTCTTTTCCCTTTAATTCCGAATGGCCTGGTTTTGCCTTCCGCATTTATCCAGTGCTGATATGAGAAACAGACATGTGCAATCTGGTTCTGCATTTATTATAAAAATGCTCTTGAGGGCTGTGTCTGGGTGCATCTACAACAATGTTATGATGAGGATTTGTCTGGTGTCCCAGAATTGTGACCACGGTCCAAACCAAAGCAGTGGACAAGAGGCTCAAAGGAGCTCTGCATTCTACAGAGAGCTGCCCTGGGGCAGGGTCAACACATCCTGGCAATATGACAACGTGGTCAGAACCAGCTGCACCTTCAACCCGCACCCCATCCTGACTCGTGTCCCCCCACTCTTGCTTCTATAAAGGAAGGATGGGGGGATGTGAAGAGAGAGCATCAGAGTTGCCAAGCCTACAGTGTTTGGTGTGAGGGGCAGTTCCTCTGAAAAGACATGTCATCACAGAGACCACAGCCACTTCTGATCTGAATGGAGGTGGCCCATGCCAACAAGGGAGAAGGGACTATAAAGGGCCTGGAAGGAAGGGCTGGAGGTACCCCCATCCCAGTTCCCATCAGTGCTTAGAAAACAAAGAAGTCTCCAGCCTTTCCTGTGGTTCCACCTAAAGGATATGGGCTGAGGAGGGTCAGGAGCTGTGGGCTCCGCAGACTGACTGCCTCCTCCCAAGGAAGGTTAGGGATTATGGCCCAGATTGAAGGGGGACTTTGCCACCACCTCTCTGAATGAGAGGCGATCAGGCTGAGTTGGGTATGGCTCCAAATCATGACCTCACCTTCCATGTGGTCACTGTCACTTCAGCAGGGTCACAGGCCTCACGAGGGAGTAGAATGAACCAGGCCAAGATCAGGGATGCCTCCTTACCACCACTGCCCCTCCGCCAGGCAGAAATGCCTCCTGCCTGCCCGAAGTCTAGAGAGCTAGACCAGGAGAGGAAGGAGGAGGAGCAGAAGTGAAAGAAGAGAGTACATTGCCCCTTCCACCTCCATCCCTGGAGCCATAATCCTCCTGAGGCTTCAGGAAAGGAAGAACTTTTTAAAAAAAAAAAAAATATTTTATTGATTTTTTACAGAGAGGAAGGGAGAGAGATAGAGAGCCAGAAACATCGATGAGAGAGAAACATCGACCAGCTGCCTCTTGCACACCCCCTACCGGGGATGTGCCCACAACCAATGTACATGCCCCTGACCGGAATTGAACCTGGGACCTTCAGTCCACAGACCGACACTCTACCACTGAGCCAACCCAGTTTCGGTGGAAGGAAGAACTTTGAATGGACTGGACTGGGATTTTAACAACTGAAAGTGATAGGAACATTACTTTCTACCCAAAATGTCATGTAATGACAGGGGAAAGGGATTCAACAGAACACAGAAGAAAGCAGTGACTGGAAAAAATTAATTCTTGTTTATACCCCACTGAGTTGAGACTCTTCAATAATCCACTGCACACATTCCAGTCAACGCTCCCTAAGTAAAGCCCCATGGGCAGAAACTTCAAAATTTTTGCAAGGCCATTCAGAATCTGATGAAATGAGCATGTGCACACACTATGGGAGCAGAGGGAAATTGGGAAGGCATTTTGAGGAAGCAATTTGGCAATAATGTATCATAAGCCTTAAAAAGTCCATGCCATTGATACAGCTGTTTTATTCTTAGGAATCTATTTATTCAGTGTACAACAGATTTTTTAAAAGTTTTAAAATATGTTTTTATTGATTTTATAGAGAGAGGAAGGGAGAGAGGAACATCGATGGGTTGCCTCCCATACCCACCCTGACCAGGGACTGAACCCACAATCTGTGCACGTGCCCTGACCTGGAATCAAACGGGCAACATTTAGTGCACAGGAAGATGCCCGACCAACTGAGCCACACTGGCCAGGGCATTGTTCTACAGATCGTTATGGAGCACCAGTATGTGCTGGGCACTGTTCCAGGTGTGCTGACCAAGACAGACATGATCTTATCCTGTGAACCTGGTGAAGGGGAGAGACAGGAAAATAGGACATTACACGGTAGCCTGACTCCTGCTGTAGTAGAATGAAGGGCAGGCGACGACAGCTGACCCTGTCTGTGGTGATAATGGTGATGGTGCGGTGTCAGGGAAGTGATGTTAGAAAGGTGAATAGGGATTAGCTAGGTATTAGATTGCAGGTTGAGGGAGCGTGTGTATAAGAGCACAAAGCTGAATGGCACTGAGAGAGCCTGGTGGGCTGAATAGCCCTGATATCCAATTGTCACTCATGACTTGCTAGTTGGGTGATCTTGGGAAATTTACTTGACCTTTAAGAAATTCAATGCACTCTTGGCCAGAAAGAGTGGGAAGATGATAAGGAGGAGTCTCTTAAGGGGAGGCAAAGGACCCTAAGGAAATAATTCAAGACGCACACAAAGGCTCACCAAAGCCTCATGTATAATTGTGATACCTGAAGTCTGGAGACAACTTCGATGTCAAACAGTAGGTTCCCAGTGACACCAATACAATAGAACACTGCTCTGCTCTGAATGTATTGATGCAAACAATATTCAATGTTATATTATCAAATAAAAATCAGGATATAAAATAGTATGTAGAATATGGTCTTATTTTTATTTTAAAAATTTTACAAAGCCCTAGCTTGTGTGGCTCAATGGATAGAGCACAGGCCTGAGGATTAACTCTGGTCAAGGGCACATACCTGGGTTGCAGGCTTGATCCCTGACCCTGGTCCAGGCGAGTGGAGGAGGCAATCAATTGATATATTCCTTACACGTGGATGTTTCTTGCTTTCTCTCTCTCTCCCTCTATCCTTCCCTTCCACTCTCTCTAAAAATCAATGGGAAAAAATGTCCTCAGGCAAGGATTATCAAAAATAAATAAAATACAGATTATAGAAAGATTCTGGAAAAATATTAACAATACTTACCTCTGAGTGCTAAGGTTGCAGGTGAATTTTATTATTTGCTGTTTGCTCAGCTGTAGTTTCTACTGTTGTTTATCTGTGTGCAAGTACTGCTGGGTAATAAAGAAGAAGTGAAAATTATAAGACATAAAATCTCTGAAAGTAAACTTAAAAAACCTAGTGACAGGAAAATCTTGATTAAACAAAGAAATTATTCAAAATTGAGAAGGGGAAGTCTGTGTAAATGCAACTGACACGAAGTCTCGATTTTAACATTTATGAGCTTCAACAAATTTGCATGCTCATCCAACTGTGCACCACATGCAGACTCCACTCCCACCATGACAGAGTGTGAGCCCAGGCAGCACCGGCATCTCAGAGATGTCTCCAATTCTGCCTTTACTGCAGTTTTGATCTTTGCCTAATAAAACTACATTCTCTAGTTTCTTTTTATTTTTTGAGGTATAATTCATATAAAAAACACTGCATATATTTAATGTACATAATTTGATGACATGAGCCTATACCTATGAAACTGTCAAATAATAAATATACCCATCACCTCCAAAAGGTGCCTTTTTTTGTGGTGTGTGTGTGAAACACAACATAAAATCTGTTCCCTTAACAAAATTTTAAATGCACAGTCCAGTGTTAACCACAGGTGTGATATTGCCCAGTGGATTCTAGAACTTAATCATCTTGCAGAACAGACTTCATGCCCATTGAAGAATTTGCAAGCAGATTAGCTTTTAACTACACTTAAGTTCACTCAAGGCCTTATTGATTCCAGTGGTTCACACAGCTTTGTCTAGGAAATAGGCAGCTTTTGCTCGTCCTGGTGGGTGTCCCACTTTGGAACCTGCACACACACATCTAGCATCATGAGTATATACCAATGTCTTATGGAGGCTTGCACAGCTGTCATGTACTGTCTCCTCTTTGATGACAAACCTTGTGTTAGTGACCACGTTTCCTTTTTGCCTGGGATGTGTGTAATCAGAAACCATGTGATGCTCAAGTATCAGGATTAGAGGAGAGCTCTTCCGAGTCAGCGGTGAACTCAAGCTGCCCCTCAGATGTGAGTCCACCAGCGCTGTGTCTGAAGCATGCCAATCTTCTTTGGTCTCCTTTTCCACTTCTGTGTTCATGCTGGTCCTCTGAGCAAGAATTCCTCCTCTGAATCACCTTTGGTCTCCTGGCCTGTCACAGCCCAGCTTACGTCTCACCTATGAAAAGGCCTCTCCAACACTATAATTTACATAAACCTGGCCTGTGCGTGTTTCATGGGAAGAGCATAGACTTTGTCACATCCAACTGTCACTCAGAACTTGCTAGTTGGGTGATCGTGGGAAATTCACTTGACCTTTAAGAATTTTTTTTCCCCTCTTAGACGTTGTGAGGGTTACAACATATTATATTTTAGGTCCCTTAAATTACCAAACATATGTGTATTCAACAAACATTTATGAAGCACCAACCATGCAGTCAACAGTAAACTAGACATCACATGAATGCTAGTCTTGTTACAGCATTCATTTATCAACAGTAGCCATCTAGAGAATTTAGCAAACTGTGCCTCTTATGTTTCACCTATGAATGTCTCATTAATTCTTTTGTATTACCAAAATATTTATCAAATTCTTACTGTGAGCCTGTGGGGACAAAATTATGAACAAGAATCTGCCCTTCTTTGATTGCATGGATACAAAGGGTACTTTTGAAGACTTTAAGAAAGACAGTGATTTGATGGGATTTATACCTTTAAAAATACCACGTTTTCCCCAATTAGTTGGAACTTCCTCCCCTTCCTTGCCTGGCTAAGTCCTCCCATTTGTTATTTTTCCAATTTGATGTTTCCTCCTGCAGAGATACTTCCCTGACCTCCAGGTCTGAGTTTGCACTCTCCCACGTGCCCCTCACAGCTGTAATTACACTGGGCAATAATCATTTTGAAAGTTGTCTATGTGCCCCCAGCCCATGAGCTCCATCTTTTCATATATGTATCCCAATGTCCAACCAGAGCATAGAATCGGTGCTCAGTAAGGATTTGCTGAAAAATGGCGACTCTGGCAAGAACAGTTTCAGGGAGCAGTAGGAACAGAGCCAGACTACAGGAAAATGAAGCAAGAATGGGAGGTGAGTCCTGGAGACAATGAAAAGAGTTACTTCTTCAAGAATCTTACTTAAGAAGGAAATGGTGGAGAAGGGCAATAGCTTGAAGAGGATTCCGGTGGGATTGGGGGTAATATTGTAAGATGGAAGAGACTTAACTATATTTAAATATTGATGGGAAATATCTGGAAGAAAGGATATTAAGATAAAGGAGATTGCATTAGTCAAATGTGGCTGTTGCATAAGAAACAACCTCCAGTTTCAGTGGCTTCCAATGAGAACAAACAGTTATTTGATTTGCTCATGTGTCTGCAGGTTGGCTCGGCAACATGTTGCATGTCTGCATATTGGGTCTGCTCCTTGGGCCAGTGGGCTAGCCAACGCATGCTCCTCTCAAGGTGTTGGCCCAGGCTGAAGAGGGAGGATCAGAAACATTCAGGTCTCTTAAGGCCTTGGATCAGAATAGGCACGTTGTCACTTGTGTTCACATTCCATTATCCAAAATAAGTCACATGGTAATCTCAATCTCAACATCGATATGTCAGGGAAAAGCACTCTGTCCACATGCCAGAAGCCAGTTCTAGGATGCCATAATTGCAAGAGTTTCATTGAAAGGTTGATGGGACTTGGGGACTTAACAAGGGCTGAGTCACATATGTTATCACCTGTTGGGAATGGCTAAAGGCATTTTCCCAAACCTGAAAAGGATGCATAAAATGATTGCTTGCTGCCAGACAGCTTAGGGCATCTTAATCTACATGCTATTGCCTCCTACTGGCCAAATACCTGAACAGGTGAAGGCAATTCCCCAATCTGAATGAATTCTGTACCTAACCCTACCTTTTGATGTGTATATCTCCACCTTGCCTTAGGACAAACTGTGTTAATAAAAAGCAAGGGGTTCTGAGACAAGGAGAACTTAGTTCCTTTAGCTATGTCTTCTCTGACTCCCCATAATACCTTTCAAAGTTATGTTTTGTCTCTGGACTCTTATTTAATCTATGTATGGCCCCCTCTTCAGATTCCAGAATCCTTCTAGATGCCAGATCAAGATAAAGACTACCAGCATTAAATGACTCCTCAATGTCTGGCACATGCAGATGATAAAATCACCCAGTGTGGAGCAGTATGGTGAAGATGGATGTCACAGGGAACCTGGAGAAGGCAGGGTTAAGGAAAGGCTGAGATACAAACCTCAGGGAGGCAGGGCTTTGGGTGGTATTAGAGGCACCTTTTTTGAAAGCAGTATCAGGGAGCATGGAGTAATCCATCTCTAACTTCTTCTAATATATTTTATTAAGTTTTACAGAGAGGAAGGGAGAGGGATAGAGAGTTAGAAACCTCAACAAGAGAGAAACATCTTTCAGCTGCCTCCGGCACACTCCCTGTTGGGTATGTGCCTGCAACCAAGTTACATGCCCTTGACTGGAATCGAACCTGGGACTCTTGAGTCCACAGGCTGACACTGTATCCACTGAACTAAACCCATTAGAGCACCATCTCCAACTTCTGACAGACATTTCTGGGTTATGGAAGAAGGAGCAATTCCTAATAGAGAAGATTGCAGGGAACCAACATTTTTGGGAAAGTGTCAAGTTCCAGTTAGCATGAGAGAGAACTATGTCATTGAAGAATCTGAGGAAACAGGAAGTTTGTTTACTGAAGAGTTGGTTCTGCAGAGGGGCAAGCCTACAGCAGTAGAAGAGCAGACACATGCCCAGGGGAAAGACAGCATGGGTGTGAGGCATGCCTGGGCCTCTCGGGGAAAGAAGGTGCCAGGTGTTTCTGGAAAGAGGGAATCCAAAGCCAGGAGATGTAGTTGCTAAGACTCCTACCACGTGGGGAAAACAGTAGGTATCCTTGGAGGATGAGGCAGTCATAACTCACTAGAAAAGCACAAGGCCATAAGAAATACTTAATAAAAAGAATTATATCAGAAGAAAGTACTGGGTCCATGAGCCACCTTCTCCTCCATTGGAAAGAGCTACAGCTCTTATTTTTTGGTCCTGGTTAGGGAAAGGGTCAGTAGCCTTCTAAGCCACAATAATCTGACCCATACTGCTTTCAATCTTGGGAATTACCTGCCCAGAATTTCAAAACCTTTGGTTATGAGTTTTGATTTCTCATTAATTTTTATGGAGTTTACCTTGAGAATTAAATTACATTATTTACCAGGTCATCCTCTCAATTAAGATGACAATTAGCTTCCATGTTCTATGAGGTGTTTAAACACTAGCATCTCCATGAAAAAGCTTAATGAAACAATTAGGACATATAATCACACTAACAAGGTGGAGCCCATAGGGAGGATTTGAAACACCCAACAGTAGACTGCAGAGTAATGGGACTTCATGGTAAACACAGAACCAGTACTAACTGTCATATATCCGGTGGCACTTGAAGAGCTGGGACAACTGTGCACTTCTTGCCTTGGCAGGTCAAAGAAACAGGAAATTCATGTGCAGAACAATGTGGGCAATAGGCCTCAATATAATGATGGCCAACAACAACATTTACTACTGCTATTTGTCAGATGCTTATTGTGTATAAAGCATTATACCAGAAACTCTACAAACATTATGCTAATTCATACGTACTAAAATCTCATGAAGTTAAGTATTATACTGACAAAGAAATTGAAGCTCAAATAAGTGCAGTAACTGGCCTAAGATCATATGGCTAGTAAGTACAATAGCAGAGTTGTTACTTGAATCCTGTCTGAGAAGAGGCATGTTTCTCCATATGGTGGGAGACTGATGGAAAGCAGGGAAGTTCTGGCCATAATGGTGCCTTCTGCTAAGATCATGTGGCTGCCACAAGAATGGCTTGGACCAAGAACAGCAAATATATGGCATATGTACTGCCTGTTGCTCCCATGGCAGACATATCTAATTTATCATGATACTCTCACCCACAGAGCATAGATGCAGCCTCATAATCCTCCTCACCACAGCAATGCAGGCTACCCCTAAGTCAGTCTTTGCCATCCTGGTGTAGATGCTGCAGGAACATGTGATTGACAAAGAACTGGGTTTAGAGTTTGAGGTACCTAGCCCTGCACAGCGTTCCTCCCTCTTCAAGTGGTTCCTGAGCTCACTTCACCATCTGTGAGATTTGAAGGCTGGTGAAGGATTAAATAAATGTCAAAGTGTGAACCACAGTGCCTCCAGCACAGTTAGTCCCAGGGAAGCATTTGTGTCCTTCTTTCACAAATAGTGATCAACACGTTTAGTCTTGGGTCAGGGCAAGAATAGGTTTCTCAACATCTTAAAAACTGACCTGGTAGAAAAAGACAATGACAATGAGCCTGTATAAAGAGGTCCAGGGGCCAGGACTTGCAGTGATGAGATTGGCTAATGTGTCAAAAAGTTATCCAGCCAGATTCTAAGGGAGACAACATAAAGAGAGGCAAGGAAGCCTATTGTGGCAGCAACCAAGAATCCCTTGATCAGGCTCAACCTGGATACAAATTCAAACCTATATCTGCCAAGGTGAGCCAGCCAAGGTGACCTGAGGTGAGGCTTTGGTAGCCCTACGATGAAGAATGTGTGTTAGACAAACAGAATGTGTCTTACTTGACCTTTTCATTATTTTCCATGTAGGTTGAGTTGGGTTTTCTTTTAGTTTTCTAAAGTTGAAAAATGCCAACTTATTCTGTTTTAATTTGAAGGGAGGAGGTTACTGTCCATACCAAAAAGGAAGGTGGGGTTCAGAGTAACCTAGATGCCAATGATCATCTTTGGGGAGAATGGAGAAGAACTATGGAGCTGGAGAAGCAGAGAAAGGACAATTTAGGAGTGTGGATGGAAGAAGACCAGGAAGTAGCCAGCAGGAACTGCAAAGTCTTCTCCTGCCTTTGATTTCAGTCTCCTAACAGATTTTAGTAGATCGCTGCATGTCCTTCTAGAGTCCTAGTGTTCTGTTATCTCATTTACCCTTTCCAGGTCTTGACCTTGCATTGATGGATGCAGGGGGGGGGGGTCTAGAAAGAGCCCCAAGTCATAGAGGTTATCAAGTCAGTGATCCCAGCGTAGAGCACCAGATCTGGGCAGCAAGATAGGACCTGGATCTTGGAAAGAAGGAAGTAAAGCCTTGTTCAGAATCAGGACTCAGTTCAGAGTGGGTGTATTAGGCTCTACTGATGGAAAGGACTGGTGGCTTTCTTGGGTCACCTCAAGTCAGTATATGCTTATGTTTTGTGTGAGGAAAGAAGAATTATAAAGAGGAACATGGAAACAAGGCAGTTAGAAATCTCAACCACATTGTCAGGTGTCACGAGTACCAAGAAAGAAGAACCTTGAAGAAGAACAGGAACTGAAGTTTAACTAGATTTTACAGAGATCAAAACCGGAAGACTGAGCTAATCCTATGTGGCTCTAGTGATCAGGATAGATTGTCACCCACAGCAGTTTCATTGCCACTGAAGTGTTTTCTACTCCACATGTCTGCTTCTTTGTGTTTATCTACTTCTCAGTCAGTAAACCAACACCCCTCACTCTACTCATATCTTTTGCTTACTTATAATTTAGTTATACATAAATATCACTTACTTATGGTTGGTCATGGTCTCTGCTTGCATCAGTGTCTGATCCTAAACACCAATGAAAATATTCTCTCTAGAGAATCTCATAATTCAGATTCCCAATAGAGAAAATCTAATTGGTCCAGATCATCATTATTGTCTCAGTTGAGAAAGAACTTTTGAAATCAGATGACCTCATAGATTGGTTGTTGTGAGTTACCCAACTATGAAAGCAGCCCATGACTGTGAAACTGTGCATTTGGACTGTGTCCTCTCTCTGTCCAGATTGGAAGTTCCCAAAGGGCAAGGCCTGGAAACTAAGACTCTGTTGCTCCCTCCTGTGTCAGTCATAGGTGATCCTGAGGACTGTGTGGGAGATGAATCTACCAGCCTCAGAGGTCAAGCTCATTACTAACAGGAGTCAATCCCAGTTATGTAGCACTTCCCATGGCCAGGCAATCCATAGAGAGAATCACATTTAATCCTCACAACTTTTAAAAATAAATTGTTATGTCAATTTTACAGATATGGAAACTAAGAGTTAAGCAACTTGTTCAAGGTCACAAAGTCAGGCAATAACATACAACTTTTGGAGCTCTTCATGAGTTTGGCCTTCCCAGCACAGATCCCTGTAGCAACTATGTGATCAAACTGGGAAAAGGGGAGTCAAATAGGAAAGCCAGTTTCCGGACTCTGTGGGAAGGTCAGGAACATAGAGAAGGAAGTTCCTGATCCTGGACTTGTGTGCTTTTCTCCTCTAGCCCCAAGCTGGCCACAAACTCAGTTGGGGATGGATGACTGGTGGGTGGCTCCTTTCTGTACTATATATTTGTTAAAGAGAAGGGTCTATGCTCAAAACAAGAGTATGTCAAAGTATAAAGAGGGACCAGTTATGCTTTGGTCTCATCACTACTATTCTTCTTCTTCTTCTTCTTCTTCTTCTTCTTCTTCTTCTTCTTCTTCTTCTCTCTCTCTCTCTCTCTCTCTCTCTCTCTCTCTCTCTCTCTCTCCCTCTCTCTCTCTCTCCCTCCCTCCCTCCCTCCCTCCCTCCCTCCCTCCCTCCCTCTCTTCCTCTCTCCCTCCTGCTTCTGTTTCTTCCTATAGCCTGGTGCCTCAGTGTCAAGATATCTAACAACACCCAACTATTCTCTCAAAAGCCCTGAGACAGTTTGTCCCACCCACCCAGATACCCCTTTGTCCAGATTCTGGACACCAGGACCTCTCCCCTACCTCTAATTTTCCTTGTCTCTTTCCCATCAAAGCATCTACACGACCAGAGCCTCTCAGCTAGGAAACTGGAAAGCAATTGAAATAAACCAACTAACTCTAAGTTGGGAGTAAACCAAATGGATTACTAATTGGGGAGATGTAGAAAACATTTGTTGCAAGTCTACCTTGTGATAAGTTTTGCGCAGGGGACTGGGCAGGGGGACTGTGAGTCAGGGGATATCCCTTTTTACTCAAAAAGTAAGAGAAGAATGCAAATAATGCAGCCATAAATTCCACAAAGAGGAGCATGACTTTATTAAGACTGGGGAAGGGTCTTATATCTGGGTTGGGTGTGGGAAATCAAGCAAGGCCTATGGAGCACAATATTTGAGCTGGGCATGGAAAGGTCAGCCAGATTCCGACATATAGAGATATGGAGCATGGTCAGGCATTTCAAACAAAGGGTGCAGGTGGGACACAGCCATGAAGGTGGGCCTGGAACCTGTATCCACAGCACAATGGGCATAACGTGTGAGGAAGATGATTCTCTTTGAAATTAGGGAGGAAAGGGGAATTCTTTAAATCCCAGCCTTTGGTTTGTTCCTATGGGGGAAGGAACCAAGATCTTCTACAATTTTTTCCCCTCCCCCTTCCCATGCTTCCCTACCCAGTCCAGTCCCTCCCTCCCTGGAAAATGGGGCTGTGTGCTGTTTTGTCTTCCTCCAGCCTCATCTAAGGGCTTACCTGCATTGGAGGCAGCTCCCACCTGACTCTCCAAGGCTTTGGGCGGACTTACCTGTCATCAGGCCTATTGGAACCCAGACGACAAACCTGGAGGCCCTCTATGGGGCCTCAGAATAGCATCCCAATCTTTTTCAATGTTCCTTTCCCTCTTCTCAAGTTGACCCAAAATTCTTGGTTTCTATAACTGTAATAATAGTCCTCCCTCTGGATAACTTATCCACTATTGATGCCTAATTACCATGTGGCACAATAATGACATGAACAGCACCAAATGTGTCACATTAACTTTGCTCACAGTTTTGTATCATTATACCACCACACTTGATTTATATACACTGAGTTTTTAACTGCCCTGGGTCTCACCCCACATACATAAAATGAGGGTATGGGTTAGGTTAGGCTTTCCCCACCTGGCTGGGGCTCAGAACCACTGGTCAATCAGCTTTTAGAAAGAGAGAACTCTAAGCCCTGCCCCCTAAATTCTGACCTAGCGTAACTGGCATGGGGCTCCCAAATCTGCATCTTTTTTTTAGTTTTTCCAGGTGTTCCTATTTCATCCAATCCAAGGACTGACATTTAGGAAATGCTGGAGTAGATCATCGCTGGGACCCTTTCCAAACTCATTTATTCATTTATCGATTTATTCACTACAGAGGGGACACTAGCAGAGATGGGTTGAGAGAAGAAAGGGACAGATGTGGCAGGCATTTAATCCATTTTAACAAGATTAGAGTTTATCTCAAAGGCAGCGGAAAGGCTTTGGAGGGTTTTAAGCAGGGGTGACACATCAGATTTTGTATTAGAAACATTCTTGTGTGGAAGGTGGGCTGGAGGTAGAGACAGGGAGGAGCACCATTATCTGCCTGAGTCTATGATGGTGACACCGAGACTGGAGTAGTGGCAGAGAGGGTGGAGAGAGGACAGGTCTGTGGTGTTCAGAAAGTGGGATGGAAGGGGTTGAATGATTTTTTTTTTTCCTTTTGGATCTGCATGTAGTGAGTTATTGTTTTTGTTAAATTCTACAGCCTTCATTCCTTCCTAAGCTGGGAACTCCCCACTGTGTGGCTCTTTCTCAGTTTGAGTTCAGGGAGAAGCAGATACCCCGGGTTTTCACTCAAGTGCTGGTGAGTCAGGAAAGCAGAGACAGCAAAGCAGTTATTCCGGGGGCAGCACAAGCAACCCCAACTTTCAATTCCCAGAAGCAGCATAACAGAGCTGCAGGGGGTGCCACCATGTCGGCAGTGGTGGCCATGCCACCTGATGCCCTGCCTTTGCCTGCAACAACCAAGTTCTCTCTTGCTGGAGTGCTGCAGGGGCTTGACTTGGTGAAGTCCTAACAACATCAGACTCTCTGTTCCTGCTTTGCAAAACAGGTTCTCTCATCTCCCGTGTGATGCTGTAAGCCATGAAAACACTTCCAGTGAATTCCTTTTCTGCCCAAACTGTCCAGATTGTGTCTTACATCCAGGATCCCTGACTGGTAGTAACTGTTGAAGGCAGCAAAGGTGTGAGCAGTTGGGACAGTCCTTAGGAGCAGGCTGTGAGGGAAGAATCCCAGGTGCTGCTGGCTGGTTTACAGAACTCTGGTCCTGACTTGCTCACCCTCAAGAAAGGAAGCTTGGGTTGAGCCTTTCTTCACTAGGGAGTGTTCTCCAAACTGTAAAACTCCATTCCAGCCTGAGTGGCCGAAAGGTCCTTGCATTTGCGGACCATCAGAAACATCCTGGTTCCACTGTGGTCCCACCTTCTGGGAGGGAGAACCTTTGATTGCCTTCCCAGTGCTCTTCCAAATCAATGATATTCTTGACCTCCCAAGCTATTGGAAGTAGATGAGACCACAGATGAGCAAGTGCTTTATTAGCCACAGACAGGGCTGAAAAAAATCCTGGGCAGCACATACTGTTCATACTTTACTAAATGCAACTTCAGAAGTTATATACATTGACACTTAGGTTGCCTCTACCTTTTGGTTACTGTGAACATGGGTGCTATGAACATGGATGTGCAAACAAAGTGTGTATTTTTATCTTCTCTTCTGATCAAGAGATTAAATAAATTTGTAAACCTGCACTTTAATTTTTCTGTTTTGTAACGCTGAAGAACTGCATAGTAGAATTTTCATAAGGTGGGTCACCCCTGTATTCTTTATTGTTCCAAACGAGGAGGATGCAAAGGACACCTACCCATGTCCCTTTCACACTGATGTAGTGCAGTGCAGTAGGGCCCACCAGTGAGGAGTCATTCTTTAAGGCAGTTGCATGGGCAGATGTGAAAGCTATCAGGTAAGTAAGTCTCTCCGCTCTTCAATCTTGATCAGAGAGACTTCCCTGACCCTCAGTCTTTTTGAAAGGATCCTCCCTGCTCTAACTGGTTTGGCTCAGTAGATAGAGCATCAGCCTGCAGAATGAAAGGTCCCAGGTTCGATTCCGGTCAAGGGCATGTACCTTGGTTGTGGGCACATCTCCAGTAGGAGGTGTGCAGGAGGCAGCTAATCAATATTTCTCTCCCATCAATGTTTCTGACTTTTTGTCCCTCTCCCGTCCTCTCTGTAAGAAATCAATAAAATATATTTTAAAAATAAAGAAAAAAAGAAGCCACTTCTCATTCCAGAGATATCCAGGCTTCATAGTTAAAAATAATAATAAACAAACAAACAAACAAATAAATAAATAAATAGATCCTCTCTTTCCCCACCCCTCCGGGAGGACTAGCTTAACCTACCTTCAGTCCATCACTAGATTATTCTGACATGCTGTGGCTCGCTCAGTAACATCAGTAACCACGAATTCTGCATCTCTCAATGGTTTCCTGCACTTTGGTAGAAATAATAAAGTATAAGTAGTACATGTTCATTTGCCTTTGTCCACATCTCCTCTGGCTCAGGACTGCCACCTTAGTGTTCTCAGAGTCATTTGCAAATGGGATAAGAACAAAATGGCAAAAGACAGAGGAGGAGAACAAAAAAGATTCCCATAGTTTGAAAGTAGGGGCTCTGTTTTCATCCACAAAGTAGGTTTGGAGTCTGCACTTGGGACACCACAGAGAGGGCGTCTGCGCTCCCTCAGCGCTCCTCCAGCTGAAGCTTTCTGTAAGAGGGAAAATCCACAGGTGTGTTGCTCATTGTTCACGCTTAAACTTCACGTAACCCAGCTGTGCGGGTCTCTATTCCCCTTTTACAACCGAGGAAACAGACTTACAGACATTTAGAACTTTCCAGGTTGTGGAGTTTGGACTTGAACAGAGTCCTGCCTTGGATGGTGCTGCTTCCCTCACCCTGCTCTGCTTCTGACCCTCCAACCCAGGCATTTCCCTTCTTTTCTGTTGGAGTGACCTTCAGAGGGAGGGCTGTGACAGCCTGTGTCTCTCCCGCTGTGGGTGCATCAGATTTTGACAAGCTCCAGCCATACCTCACTGCCCGGCTTGGAGGCAGTCGTTGGAACACAATAGGGATTTCTAGAAGTGCCTTATTCTCGGTTGATTCAGTTCTTTTTTCCTCATTTCTGTAGTCCAAGAAAACTCCCGCCTAATAGCCATTATTAATCATTTCTTACCAGTTTCAACAATAAAGAGGATAGTAATAAAAAGTTAGACACATACTCTGAGACATACAGATAAGAAACTCAAAGAGAAAAGCTATCAAGGAAAATCTGACTTTGGTCCAACCTGGCCTACTTGGACCCCGTGCCTTTCTGCCTGGAGGCTGGGAGGCACCGAATGACCTCTAGGGGGCCCTGCCTGCCCGGGAAGCTGGGAGGCTCCGGTGCAGTTGCCTGCTGTCTGCAGATGCTCCCTGTCACCAGTCAGTGAGTTCCTTTGCTGTCTTGCTTGTTTAAAGAGGGAGGCTAATTGAAAACTAAAACTATATAAAGTTTGCTAATTGAAAACTAAAGATCCCTCCATTGTCCCTCACAGCCGGCTTGCAATCCACTCAGCCCTGCGATCCGCCTAAAAAGACAGCACAGAGACAAAGGATTCGTGGGTCATAGAGCCCACTGAGGTCACATCTTGCTCTCCCTCTTGTACTTGGATGAACAAGCTACCCTTCCCCCCACCCTCGGAGCACTCAGGCAACAATTTGTCTAACACTTCCTCATCTATTACCTTCAATGAAGCCAGAGAGAAAGGTATTTTCAGACCCAATTAAAATATGGGGAATCTGAGGCTCAGTGAGATTAAACATTAGCCAAGGTCACAAAACTGATAGGTGACAGAAGCAGGACACCAATCCAAGTCCTCTGACTAGTCAGAAGAGGGGTGGCTTACCTGCTGAGTGGCTCTGCCCTGGGCCCAGGCTTAACTAAAAGGCACTAAATCCTCCTTAAATGGATTAGACTGGAAAAAATGGCTTAAGTAGATGAGGAGGAGCACTGGGGTTCCAACTATATCTGCAATGTTTCATTGCTTTGAAAGCAAATACATCAAAATGATAGGATTCTTGATTGTTATAAAATCTCCCTATGAAGCTTGTGTGTGTGTGTGGAGGGGGGAGGGGGCGCGGGGGAGGGCAGGCACTGGGCAGGGGACAGTCCAGATCCACACAATAGTTCCAAAGGCAAGGGGTAGGGGAAGAGGCACACCATGTCCACTTACTCCTGCCCCAACTTCCTCCAAAAGATGATGTATTTGAGAGAAGTGCTGGTCTTTGCTTGGGCAAATGGTCCAGCGCTGATCTCTGTAGGATCTGGAAGGTCACTCCAATTCTCTGGGCCTAGGTTCCCCCTTCTAGAGCAATGAAAGTGGAAATTAGAGGAATGCCAAGGTCCTTTCCAACTCAATTTTCCATAATTGTGTGGGTCAATGGAGGAAATGCAAACTTAAACCTTTGTGGCCCGGAGTGGCTTGACTCCAGCCATGATGGACGGACTGCCTGGCATGCAAGGCCAGTCCCCCCACGCTGTTCCCTGTGCCTGGAGTGCTACGCTGCCTTCTTTGATGGGCAGCCCCCTCTGTGAGGTGTCTTTCGTTTGTGCTCCACAGCACCCCTTTAAGCCATATGTGCTGTGGTATGTTACACTATTTCCTGGAGGTCTGCACTCTGGATTGGCAGGGCATCAGAGCAAGGGCCTGGTTTTATTCCTCACTGTGACCCCAGCATCTGACATAGAGCCCAGCAAAGGGAGGACAGTCTATACTAATTCCTAAAGAAGAAAGGGGAGTAATAGGAGAGGAAGGAGATTTCTCTGCAGCCCAAAGGACCCTGGGCAGAAGGAACTACAATCTCCTTTCCTCCCCACCCCCACCTCCATTTAGAGTCAAAGTTGAGCTGGAATTCCAGAGCCCCCTTTTTGAATTATTATTTCAGGTCAACTCCAAGCAGGCTTTCGCCAGGAAGAATCAAACATCGAAAGGGGGTTGACCACAGGGCTTCCAAGAGCAGAGGTCAGGAAACGGATGTTGGCCCAGCAGCTTGGCTCAGTGGTTGAGTGATGACCTATGAACCAGGAGGTCACAGTTCCATTCTTGGTCAGGGCATATGCCCAGGTTACAGGCTCGATATCCCTGATCCCCCGTTTGGGACATGCAGGATCAATGATTCTCTCTTATCATTGATGTTTCTCTCTCTTCCCTTCCTCTCTGAAATCAATAAAAATATATTTTTTTTAAAAAAAAAAAGAAGGGAAAAGAAGTAATTACATTACTAGGAAGAACAAAGGACTTTCTATATAAAAAAAGAAAACGGACCTTGGACCTCTCCTCTTACGTGTCTCCCTGGCTGGTGGTGCCTCCCGGCTCACCAGTCCTTGTTCTCTGACTTCTCCTATGAGGAAACAGAAAAGCCGGCGATGCAGCCGGCGATCACAGCAGCCCTGCATATATCCAGGGTCTTGTGGGAGCGCAACATGTAGGCGACCGCTCAGTTCCTGCCTGGCTCTGACCTGCCTCAGAGCCAGGGAAGACAGCATCTCCGACCCTAAGCCAATCCCACCACGCCCTGGCTCTGGGAGCCTGGACACGTGCGCACAGTAGGGCAAGGCGGGGCCTGTCCCAGGGGCGGGGCTCAGGGCGCCGGTGGCCCCGGCGGCCCCGCCCCGCCCTCCCGCGCTCGGGGCGCACGGAGCAGCGGAGCTGTCTAGGATCAGAGCCGGAGCCGGCGGCCCTCGGCGCGCCCCGCGCGGCCTCCAGTCCCGGTCCTGCGCCGCAGCCCAGCCCGGCGCCCCGCCCCGCCCCGCAGCGGCCGGTCCGCCGCTCCCGGAAGGCCGGAGCCCATCCAGCCGCTGCCCGCCGGGGCACTGATCAGCGCGGAGGGGCCGGGAGCCGGGGGCCCGCGGAGGAAAGCGGCGGCCCAGACGGCTGCCGGAGGGGTGGCCGAGGGTGGATGCGGCGGGAGACGGAAGCCTCGAGCAGCCTGCGCCCGCTCCGCCTCAGCCCCGGTGCGCCCTATGGCTTGAAGGTAAGCGCCAGCAGGATGGAGGGACCGGCGGCCCCGGGCCGAGTGTAGTCGCAGGGGGAGGAGGAGGGAGCTGGGAGGCCGGTGCAGCCCGGCCAGAAGTTTGGCCACTTTGACGCGTTCTGCCCAGGACTGCTCCGCCTGCCGTGGGCTCTCCAAGGACTTTCTTTCGAGACGCTTGCGGGGAGCGAAGGGCGGGGGTGGGATGGGGGGTGGGGGCCCGAGGCAGGGGGGGCCAACGGGAACGCAGTGGCCGCTGTCCTCTCTCCCTTCCTCTCGGCATCTTTCGAGGCCGCCCGGGCGGGAATCGCCGTGGGCACGAGAGGGCGGGGCTGGGGCGGCTTCCCCGCGGAGCACCCGGAGCGAGCCCCGCGAGCCGCAGCTCCGGAGTGTGGCCGCCTGTTGGCGATCTCAGGAGGGCACTCTCCGCCCGGCACCCCAGGGCGCCCGGCCAGAGGTTCCGACCGCCATGGAGGGAGGAGGGTTATTTGTGCTACCCGACTTTTCCGTTTCTATGGACCGAAGCCCTGGGCTGGCGAGAGGCGGGTTCTGGCTTTACTCTCCTGCTTGCTAATGTGCCGCTGTCCTTGGTGCTGAATTAGCGTTCTCCTCAGCCATCTCCCTGTTTGAGATCCAGTTGAGGAGGGAAACTGAGGTTTCAGACCCATCTAGGCTTGAGAATGGGTATGATGGTGGGGCAGTAGCGGAGAGTGACTGTCGGACTCTGAAATGGACCTGGAGCCAGGAAGGATGGGGTGCGGAGGAAGGAGGCAGGAAGCTCTAAGCGCCAGACAGAGCCTGCCCCTCTCCCTGCTTGAGGCTGGCAGCCCGTGTGCAGTTCCTTTCCAAGAGCAGAGGTAAGAAGCCGTGTGTGCATGTACGCAACAGGCTTCGTCATGGACACAAGTCACAGCCCAGCAGCTCCGTGGGAACAGGTCCTTGTCTCAGACACAGGGAAGCTGTCTGAGCGAGTAACTGTTGCCCCACCTGGTACCCCAGTACTTTTAGTGCTGGAGGCTCCTGAGGTTGGTCTGAGGTTGATGAGGTGCAAGGCACTTTGCGGATCTTTGCAGTTTCTTCTGCAGATCCAACTACTTATAGATTGTGAGCAGGCTTCAAACCTTTCAGGCTAATCTTAGATTCTCCCCAGAAACTAGATTTTCAGTGATTCTCTGTCCTTTAGATGCAAATAATCTGTGCATCCCTGATTCATCCTGCAGAATTAGAACCACTTGAAAAAGAAATCATTCTTCTCATCTTTCTCCCCATTCCTGCTGTTTGGTGAAGATTGGCAGAGAAAAGAGAGAGAGAGAGAGAGAGAGAGAGAGAGAGAGAGAGAGAGAGAGAGAGAGAGAGAATGACCAATTGCAAGATAATCAGTGTGTGGTTTGCTGGGTCCCAGTCCCCTGCCTTTGATTTCTCTGCTTAGAGTTCAAAATTCCTGGCATGTGACTGGGGGTGGTGGTGTGATGCTATCTCTGAAATTAAACATCTGACAAGGAAGAGGGTTAGATTTAGAGTAAAGTAAGGATGATGGTAGCCCCAGTCTTATTCTCCTGAAGAGCTTCTGAATTCCTTCTACCTTTCCTGCCCAAACTGGGGATGGAAGGTGCCTGGTAATGGGAAGGGGAATTCTGATTTACTGTAGAGGTCTAGGACATTTCTCCAAGGTCATTTTTTTTGTTTGTTTTAATGAACTCCCTGCATCTAAATCACCTGGGAACTTGGTTAAGATGCATATTTTTGGTTCTTCCCAGAAGAACTGCTGAATGAGAATCTCAAGCTGAGACCCAGGAATGTGCTGTATATATTAATTCTATATCTGGGTGATTCATATGTACATTGGGTTAAGAAATCATCTCTGATAAAAGTTCTAACTCCGTTGACTGGAAGGAACATGATTAAGGTCTTTCCTTGACCTTCTCCTTGCTTCCTGCAGTTATACATGTTAAACTTCACAGGTGTGAGACTGTTGCTGATGGAGGAGGACCCCCGCCCTCGATTAAATCCCTTTGCTGCAATAAAGGTGGCAGCTCAATCTCTTCTCCCCCAGGGTTTTCCTGGACTTTTCTTCCTTCTAAAACAGATTTTTTTTTTCTTCTCTAAGAATCTCCAGTATGGCTTCAGATTGACCTGTCCCCTTCTGGGGCCAACCTGATGTGTTCCTCCTACCTCCCCTTCCCTTCTGAGGGAATTGTCTTTCATTGTGTATGTGCTGTGATCTGCTAACTCAACTGCTACTGAAATACCAAGGAGTGATTAGTTCAGCTTAGTAGCATGCTATGTTCCCCAGGGCTGATAGCCACTCGTGCCCTGCTGGCAATGACACATTGACTGTATTGATTTGATCTAACTATAAGCTAGAATGCTCATAAGGGTGAATAAGTCCAGTAACATTGCTTGTGGGATAGTCAGTCTTCTACCTACACATGCAAGGTTACATTACTTCTGCCTAGAACATGCAATGATGCAGGCAAGTCTGAACTTGATAGAAACCCTCCTGTTTCTTCTTCTAAACCAGAGGAAACAAAGATAGCTCAGGGGCTCATAAAACATATGACCTCATATATACCAGGGATTGATCTGCTGAATTTAGACAGGCCTGAGATCTCTGTTATGTGTAAGGGGAAAAGCATGTGGGCTCAGCCTGGAAACAGCTGTCTCCATCTCCCCTACAAATTGGGAAGTCTCACTTTGGTTGAAGAAGCAGGGCTGTGAAGATGGCATGGGCAGGGGAGGTGAGAATGAGAATGATGAGGCTCCTTGAGATAACCCCACCTTTTCCAGTGACTCATATTTTCTGACATCCATTTCTTTCTTCATTAGGGCTTAATACCTATGCATCTCCAGCAGTGAGTATCTCAGCACCTAGGCAGGGAAGGCAGGGCCAAAGTGGAGGTTTTTAATGCCAGGATCCCAAGCACCAGATTGTATGTCACAGGTCATAGTAACCTAAGAGTTGAGGTCTTGAAAACAACTTAGAATGGCTTGCCTGGTCAGTTGTAGTTGCTGGGACTTTGTAGTTATCTCAGATTATTTGGGTTCCTCAGAGGTCATCCTGGATGCCCCAGACCCTAAACAGGGAAGCTTTTCCTTTAGTCCAGAAATATGGTGGCCTCTCCTATTATTCAAGTTCTCCCAAAAAGGAGTGGCGTACTCTTTCTAGTTCCAGAGCACCAGGGCTGGGCTCTGCAATCAAAACGTCTCCATCTTATCAGGAGTTATGCTTAGCAAGAGAACATCTTGTATCTAGGAAGTGCTTGTAAACCACATACAGAAGGAAGGGCACAGTTTGGTTCAGCTTCCTAGCAGATGCCCTCCCTTGGATGTGGCCTCTCATTTAGCTGAACCCCAGCATGACATTTTCCTCACCCACACCCATTAGGGCATCTTACGGCCCTGGGAGGACCAATGATTTGGCCTTAGGGTTATGTCTGAGCTCTCTAGCTCTCCAGGATACTAAATGGAACCACTCAGGCTGTGAGGTTGCTAATTCTGCGGTTCTGGGCAAGAGACTGATATGTTAGCTCCAGCTTTTTTCAATTACTCTAATAGTGTTAGAATCTAATGTTAACACATCCTGCCTCTTACCCACCACCAATGTATTTGAAGATTTCTTCCTTCCTTCCTTCCTTCCTTCCTTCCTTCCTTCCTTCCTTCCTTCCTTCCTTCCTTTCTTTCTTTCTTTCTTTCTTTCTTTCTTTCTTTCTTTCTTTTTTTAAACAATAGAATCATATTATCTAAATGCACGGGCTTGGAAAATAGCTTGATTATAGTGTCAGTACTGTGGGTAGAGGAATAGAACTATACGATTAGCCACTTGGTTAGTTCCTCTTCGGGTCCAGAGAAAGGAGAGGACTTGTCCTTCTGATCTGCACACATTTCCATTTCTTTTTTCTTTCACCTCAATTTGATAAATGGGTTAAATCAACACCCTTGGCAGCTGGGATGTCCCCTGGGAGGGTGCAGCCTCCTCTCTTCCCAGGAGTCATGGGAATGTTTCTCTGTGGAGGAGCAGAGGCCCATCCCTCTGGATAGAAGAGATTGTGCTGCTGCAGAGCCCCAGGGTCTGAGACCCAGAGGCACAGGGCATCAGAGTGGGAGAGTGTACAGGGGTGGGAGCTGAGATGTAGAATCTTGGAGGCCTTGTAAGTGGTTGACATTAGGCATGCACATATAAGGCATTGGCTTTGTGCAGTTTAGACAACTTTGTCATCTGATGGCATCTATAGGGATCCTTGTTTTTTCTAGGAGGAGATGGCAAACTGTTTGCTTTCTGCAGTGATGGGGAGGGGACACAAGAAGCACCAGGCTTTCCCCGGAGCCCTCCGAGTCATGCAAGCCTGATGTCAGACAGGATGGTGAGTGAAGTTGAGCAGTATCAGCTCTTGGGGTCCTTTCTATAGGCCCCTGCCAGCCCTGACCTCCAACTCAAGGTGCAGCTCAGTGTGCCAAACAGCAGCCATGGCTCCAAGGACACCCCCTGCAGATGTTGGGGAGCCAGAGTGAGTCCTGAGGCCTGTCCATTGGTCACGGGGCTTCTTGTCCCTAATCCCACTTTGCTGTTATTGCTTGGATTCCAAGAGGCCCAGCAGGGAAAGGCGTGAGAAATGAAGTTGTTTTTGTTACGTGCTGTCTAATTGCCTCCTCTTCTTCCTGCTACCCCAGGCAGCAATATCACTAGCAATTCTCCAGGAACTCTTGGTCT
Organism: Pipistrellus hanaki; assembly: GCF_964339955.1. Lineage (NCBI taxonomy): Eukaryota > Metazoa > Chordata > Mammalia > Chiroptera > Vespertilionidae > Pipistrellus > Pipistrellus hanaki. The sequence continues at coordinate 14,150,673 of NC_140511.1, read as the reverse complement.
GGGAAAGTGGTTTGCTCACAGACTTCCTTAGAAGGGCTGCTTTTGACAAGTGTTCCTGCTCCCCAGTCCCTCCATCACTGGTCTCACCATCTCAGCTTGAATTTGCTATGTGCGGGGCAGTGTGCTGAGCACTTGAAATGTGCTTTTTATTTCAACTCTTGATTCTGCAACAACTCTATGTAGGCACCCTTATTATCCCTCCTTTACACAGGAAGAAGCATGGGCATCAAGAGATTAAGTGGCTTGCACAAGGCCAAGGGCTAAATGCAGGCTGAGAGTCACAGTCAGACTGATGCTAAAGCCATAACTCTCTGACCTATGTAAGGGCACCCAGAATAAGAAAAGGAGAAGAATGGGGATAAGAAGAAACTTTCTTGAAACACTGAAGTAACAGTGAACTTTACATGTGATGCCAGGAAAGGAGAAGGAGACAGCAGAGGGGGAAGGATGGATGAAATATACTTCTTGAGATTCTTAAATTTGAGGACCATTCTAAGAAGTGTGGTTCTGTACCTGGATCTGGGCACCACTGGAAGAAATGCACCAGGGAGAACCTCAGCAAGCAGTGTGCACAGAGGGGAGGGAGGCAGGTCAACTAAGCTAGCAGACTTCTAACCTCACCACAAGTTTTATAAATGACACTTACCAGCATTCAGTCCCTTATTTAAACTTTTTAAAAAACAACCCAGAGAGATAGTTAAGCCTGTGGGCCTGGAGTTAGATGACCAAAATCTGAATCCCAACTTTAATATTTACCAGTTTACTACCTTAAGCAAGTTGGTTAACTTCTATCATCTTGGGCTTCTCATCTATAAGTGAGGATGGTAATATTTACCTCATTGTGCTATAGAAGTAAGCCAATAGATACAAGAGATTTGAGAGTCCCTGGCTAAGCACCTCATAAATGTTAACGCTAATGATGGTTATTAAGAAACTCCAGAGGGAACATTTTTAGCTGTTTTCCTTTTGCACTAGTTCAGCACCTGATTTTACATCTCTGAAGTTAAGAGCGTTTCTAAAACTTTTACAGAATCCAAGCTTACATTTATTACATTCTCCACTTAATCTGCACTACAACTCTTTGGTACTCACCTGTAAGAGGCAAGAAGGATTCAGGTTGCTTGTCATCTCTTTGCATTAGGTTCAGCTGAGCTCCCATCTTACCACATGCAAGCCAGGAAGAGATATTGGTCTTAATGGTTATGGTTTTGCACAGCCTCATTTTTTCTTCCCAGTTTTCCAGTTCCTCCATCTACTTCCTCAGGGTTGGAGCCTTCTTGATTGGCATTGGCACATACTGTGATGCACTCTTGCATAGACCACGTTTTATTAAAATGAGATAGAAGGAGAACATACTGGTGCACAAGGATTGGGAGACTTCTGTCTTCTCCCCCTATTGAAAGGGCCAACGAACCTCACACTAGAATCCCCAAAGCTGGCAGGAATAAACCTTTTGGGGCCATTGATGGCAGGAGTAAATGCATCTGTTTTGGAGGTGAAGTATGGTCCTTCCTGAAAAAGGGATGTAACAATCGTTTCTAGGACATTTCTCTGAAAGTTGTTCATGACTTTCACTTTTTTCTTTTTCTGTGAATCCTTCCTTGAGGAGGATTCTTCCTTAATTGATGCAGCTGCTTCTGACCACTTAATCAGGCTTGCTGTTCAGTGAAAGTGGAAGATTTCTGAGGGTGTGGCAGATGTTCTGTTTCCTGGCCATCTCTCTCGGGTCACGTGGTTATTCCTTCTTGGACTCAGAACTCCCTCAGTTCTTACATTCATCAAGCAAGGTCCCAAAAAGAGGATGTCAGGCCAGCCAGAGAAATAAAGATATTCCCATACACATCTTTCCTTGGGTGATATACATTATACACATAGGTGAAGGCCTGGGTCACTCTGGATGATTAATGGCACAAAATCTGCCCTTTCGTCAGTCTTCTCTGGTGAGCTGGAAGGAGGTGGTGGGAGGCAAAGACTGCTTCCAGAGACCCATGCTGCCCTCCACCCATTCTGAATCCTTCCTTAGCTGCATTTTGTGGTGGCCAGCCTCCAAGATGGCCCTTGACACCCTGACCTCCTTCTCCATTAAATAGGGAAGACCTGTGTACAATAATGCCTACCTGATGGATGGTGACTTCTGAAGATAGGTCATAGAGGATATCATGACTTTCACCCTGTTCTTTCTTGGACCACTCATTCTAGGAAAGCTAGCTGCCATGGCATGAAGAAACTCAAGCAGTTCTGTAGAAAGGTCTGCCCTGCAAGTAACTGGGACCTCCTGCCAACAGCCACATGAATGGACCATCTTGGGAGCATATCTTTCCTCCCTGGACAAGCCTTTAAATGATTGTGGCCACTGCTAAGGTCTTAGCTACAACCTTTTGAGAGACCCAGAGCCAGAACCACCCAACTGATCTGTTGGAATTCCTAACCCAGAGGAACTGTGAGATAATAAATTTTTGTTGTTTTACAAGACTAGGATAGGATCATTTATTTTGCAATAGTATATAACTATGTTTCACTCACTATGGTCATGAACCTCTCGGCCATCATCTCTCCAGACCAGGCTACTGATTTCTGTATTCTTCTTTCTTGTACTCATTCTTCTCTGAATATCTTCTGGCATGCTAACCATTCAATGTGCAGCTTGTTTTTAATTATTTAATTGAGTAAATATTATTGAACACCTACTGTGTACTAGGCACTCTTCTTGGTTGCAAATATGTCAGTAAACAAAACAAAGATCCCTGCTCTCTGGGAACTTACATTCTAGTGGAGGAGAAAAAATGGTAAAAATAAATATAAAAATAAATTACTGAGTATATTACCTGGCAAATAATACTTTGGAAAGTAAAACATCTGTTAGAATTAGATGATGTGAAGTGCTGAGGGGTGAGAGGAAGTTTGCGGTATTCAACAGGGTGGGCTGGATGGATCTAAATGAGGAAGTGACATTTGAGGAAAGACTTAGAGGATTGTGAGGGTGAGCTTTTCAGAGCTATCAGAGGGAAGAGCATGCAGGCAGAGGGCATCACGGGTCTGCATGCATTTGAAAGCATTTTAATTCTTATTCCCTACGGAACAATAATAGCACTCTGCATTTGGAACTCTCTTTTAATTTTCAAAACCCATGAGGCAATAGTAATCTCTTTGATTTGTAAATCACTTTCACATACACTATCTCCTTTGGTCATTACAAACCCTTTTATAGCCCCTACTTTGCAGATGTGGCCACTGAGACAATAACTGCAGTACTTCCTACTTTTGTGGCAATAACTGCAGTACTTCCTACTTCTGTGAAATTTGCTCAGGCTCACAGAAGTAGGAAGTACTGCAGTTATTGCCTCTTGTGCTTCTTTCTTATATAACCATCTTTTTTCCTTTTTATCCTCACCCTAGGATATTGGTTTTTTTAAAATTGATTGATTGATTGATTGAGAGAGAGAGAGAGAAAGAGAGAGAGAGAGAAACATAAATGTGAGAGAAAAACATTAATCAGTTGCCTCCTATACGTGCTTGTTATAATAATGTAACTCCTCTAATGTATGAAATAATTAATGTGTGAAATGTTTGCTGTATGGAAACCCCCAATACTCTGTAACTTCCAAAATGAATAAACACCCCAATATCTTTTTTTAAAAAAATATATTTTATTGATTTTGTACAGAGAGGAAGGAAGAGAGATAGAGAGCTAGAAACATCGATGAGAGAGAGAGTCATCGACCAGCTGCCTCTTGCACACCCCCTACTGGGGATGTGCCCATAACCAATGTACATGCCCTTGACTGGAATCGAACCTGGGACCTTTCAGTCTGCAGGCTGATGCTCTATCCACTGAGCCAAACCTGTTTCGGCCACCCCAATATCTTGATATTAAAAGCTCTGCACCCTTAAAGTGTAAATGCCCTGCTTCCAACATAAGGCACATCATCTGCCCACACTGATAAAGACACAAGTTGTTTACCACGGTCTATATAACCTAGAGACTATCTCCAGTTGAGGTCTTTTGCCCGATAAGAGGTCTTTTGCTCTGAGAGACAAGCTTCTGATTGCTTTGCTGTGTGAGCCTGAACCAACTGCGGCTGCCTGCCTGTCTCTGTTTTCATCACCTGCCCTTCAGTGTGCATCGCCAGGTGGCCTTTGCTGGAGCCTAGGACCCACTAGGAATAGGTAAATAAACTAATTCTGTCTTGTGTGTCTTGTGTTCTGGTTCAGCTCAGCTGTCTAGACATTGAAGTACCAGGGGATAGGCTGTTATTGCTGACTCCTGGTCACATGTTTGTCCCACTTAGTCTAGACAGATAATCAATTAATTGGGGCATAATTGGGACAGTGCCCCGAACCCACAACCTAGTGCCCTGATGGGGAATCAAACCTGTCACCTTTTGGTGTAGGCATGGCTCTCCAACCAATTGAGTCACCTGGCCAGGGCTCCTATAGGACATCTTATTGCATAATGATGATCTTTCAATTGTGCATGTCTGTCTTCCTCACTAGATGAGAACTCCTTGATGCAGAGTCTGTTTCATATTGTCCCCAGAACCTATTGTCACCAAAGATGATGCTAAGCACTTGGTAGTCACTTAAACTGTTGAGTAAGTGGGTGAGTGAGGAGGTGAGTGATGGCTTACTTCTCCATGGCTGTGCTTACTTGAAGCCCAGCAAGAGTGTCTGGAAGTGGCTGGGGTGTCCTCGACAGGCTGAGTGGGTCAGCAAGATGCTCAGACCTTCCTTTCATCTTCAGTTAGCATTCTCTGCTTCCCTAGATTATAGTTTGGCTGGAAATCCTTCACAGTTTCATAGGGCCTAGATCCTGTTTCAGTCAGACACTCCCATAGAGAAGGTGTTGGGAGAGTTGTCAAGGAAACATATGCAGATGTGTTGGTCCAGATCAGCCTTCTGGTGCCTGGGACGATGCTCCAACCAAATGAGCCAAAACAGCCTGGGCAACCTTCCTTAATGCTTCAGTCCTTGGCATTAAAAGCTCACGTCTAAGCAGCCTTTAAAACTGAGCACAGGCATCACTTCTTCCAGGGAGCCTTCCCTGATTTTCCCACTATATTGTACCACCAGCCTGGCTAGGGATCCCCTCCTCTCTAGTTCCAAACCTGGGAATGTAGGATTTACCAAACCGTATTATGATTGTCTATTTCCCCGCTAGTTGGTAAACTCCTTGAAGATGGGAGGGGAGCTCTTACCTCTTCAGGCTAGGTACCAGCCCTTTGCACTGTACGCAGCGGGACTGTGATTAGGAGACACCTCCCCCAGCACCCCCGCTCCCCGCCACAATAATAAGGCAGGAGGGCACAGTGTCTTCTGCTTATCCTTGAAAACCCCACATTATTTTTTTAAATATATTTTATTGATTTTTTTTTTTTTTTACAGAGAGGAAGAGAGAGGGATAGAGAGTTAGAAACATCGATGAGAGAGAACCATTGATCAGCTGTCTATTGCACACCCTCTACTGGGGATGTGCCCGCAACCAAGGTACATGCCCTTGACCAGAATCGAACCCGGGACCCTTCAGTTCGCAGGCCAACACTCTATCCACTGAGCCAAACCAGTTTCGGCAAAATCCCACATTATTAAGGCAGACTAGAAAGTTCCTCTAGCAAGTGATTTAGACTGGAGGGAGCCCAGCATGTCAAGGCTGTGAAGCATCCTAGGTTCATAGACTAACTCCTCATGTGCAGATAAGAAAATGTGCCCAGAGCATGAGCAATATATCTAGAGCACATGTGTCAAACACAAGGCCCGCGGGCCAAATCCAGCCCGCCAGGCCTTGCAATGTGGCCCGCACCGCGCTGTCATCACTGCACTCCGCTGTCAGTTTATGACATTGTCAGTTTATGACTGTTCAGTTAACAATTCGGCCCGCGATTTAGGCTGGATTTTAGATTTTGGCCCCTTCTCTGATTGAGTTCGACACCCCTAATCTAGAGTCTCATGGCAGCTTAGAAGGACCAGACCTAGACCCTGGGCCCGTGACCCAGCCCACTTCCCATTATACCAAACCAGTGCCCCACACCATGCCTGAGAGCCAGGGTGGTGTTTGCCACACTACTTGGCCTTCGATAGCTTTACCAAAAGTTTCCTAAATTTAACCAGCTCCAAAAAATCATCCTCTTCTCCTTTCTCCCAGTTTCTAGGTTGAAATTGCTGATTTGGTGACCTTTATTACTCAGCTCAACTCAATGGCGAGGGAAATACAGATAAATGAAGATAAAGTGAAGTGAAAAGTAGACCAAGTTGGTCCTAATTTTCCCATTTCTCACAGAAAGGCAGACTGTAGGCAAGTTAGTGCTCATATAGCAAGAGCCATGCAAAAGCTTTTTGGATGCTGTGTTATTGTCACTGATGTTAAAGTGCACTGATAACTCATCAGTCAGATCTGACCACAGGGCAGCAAGGAGGGGACAGGAGAAAGGGTAGTTAGTTCCCTGGCCCTACACTGAGCACATGCTTGGCAAGTAGTAGGCTGTCAATAAATAATCGCTGCAATGAATGAATGAATGAATGAATGAATGTGTACTGTTCCCTTGCAGAGCAGGCTGAGATTTGCTCCAAAGCTGATATACCGTCTCTCATGGGTCTGGTGCTACAAGGAACTGGATGGCAGGCAGTCAGGTTGGAGAAAGCTAAGGCTACCGCCTTCCTTTCCAAGCACGTTGGCTTGGCTCCTAAATGTGATAGTAAAGCGTTTGGAGATGGATGGCTGTGAAACTGCTCAGATTCCCTGCATCCCAGAGGGAGAGGGGAAGAGGCAGACCTCTCTGCAGAGCGGTCTGTGACCCTCACACCCTGTAGGATCATGTAAGCTTGAGGAATGTTAGTTTTGTAGGGCAGCTCTAACAAAGCACCACAAACTGGTGGCTTAAAACAACAAACTTATTCCCTCTCGGTTGTGGAGGCTGGACGTCTGAAATCCATATGCCAGCAGGGCTGTGCTCCCTCCAAAGGCTCTAGATGCCCCCAGCCTCTTCCAGCTTCTCTTGGCCACTGGGGTAATGCCAGTCTCTGCCTCCATCCTCACATCGGCTCTGTCTCCTCATGTCTGTCTCCTCTCCTCAGAAGGATACCAGGTATTGGACTTAGGGCCTACCCTAATCCAGTGTGATCCCATCTCAATCCTTAACTACTGTATTTCATAATTTACTCTTAATCATATCTGCAAACACTCTATTTCCAAATAATGTCACATTTTTAGGTTCTGGGTGTTCATGAATTTGGCAGCTTGGGGAAGGGTGTGTGTGTGTGTGTGTGTGTGTGTGTGTGTGTGTGTATGCTATGTGGAGCTGCCTGCCTCGCTGGTCCCTGGTCCCTGCAGACATCTTTGGCCTCTTCCAGGGCAGGACCATTTCCCTCCAAGTCACCTGTTCTAGGAACAGCTGCCTGGTTATCTAATTGAAGCCTTGTCTCTCCTGCATTAGAAGGCAAATCAGGACAAAAAAGAAAGCAATTAGTATGGCTGGTAGCTCGGGATTAAAGGGGATTCACTGACCTGCTGGCAGCACGGTTAGGAAGAGGGAAGGGGAGGGGAGTTTGGAGAGAGAGGGGATGGTGGGGATGAGTGTTCAGACAGGGGAGGCCCAGGGAAACTGGGTTCCTGCAGCATGTGGGCTCTGGCCCAGTGAAGGCAGAGGCTGGGTGCTCATACAAAGGGCCCCTCCGTAGTCATTAGGGATGCAGGGATTTGTACTATTTCACTCAGTATTCATTCCAACAGCCCTTTATTAATGCCTCCTCTGTGTCAGATCCTCTGCCAATGCTCTCATTTCACAGGTGAGAACACTGATGCCCCAGTAGGCCAAGAGAACTATGCAAGGTCTCTAGTGGGGAGGAGGGAGGGCAGAGTCAGGGCACAAATCCAAATCTCTGACACTCAATGTACCTCACACACAGTAATAATAACAACCCCTGCGTCTGGACAGGGCTTGACTTTGCACAGTGTTTCCCCAGAAGTTACTGTACAGCTGTGCCCTGTGTGGAGGGGGTGGAGGCAGGAGGAGGAGGGCTTCGCAGCTTCTGCCCCTGAGTTCAGCTTTGCCGGGGGTGGAGGAAGTGGGGTGTAGAGAAGGGGAAGAGCGAGGGCCTCACAGACAGAAGCTAGCAGGGACTGGCTCTGTTGTCAATCCCAAGGGAGCCCCATCCTAAGTTTGCCCAGCTGGCCAGTCCTCAAGGAGATGTTGATGTTGCTGGGAACTTTCTGGACCCTTGGCATGGATCACATGCCTGCAACCAAAGAATCCACAGCCTTGAGATTCACCATCCCGGGGTTCTGCCTTAGCAGCCAACACGGCAATATGGGGTTGCCTCTGGCATCTCCTTGTGGGGCAGGGTGGTCTGACCCTGTCCTTCTGAGCTTTCCGATTTGCATGCTGGTCTTTAATGACCTGGTCAAAGCGAGTGCTCAGGAATTATGTGTTAAAGGCCTGAGTGAGCCCAGAGAGAAAAGTGTACCCCTCCTGTAATAGGTGAGGGGGTGTCGGGGAAGGAGGCCTGGAAGATTTCCAAGCTGTTCTCTCAGCCCGGCTTTCGGACTCAAGGCCTTTGCTACTCAATCTGAGGCTTGGCTTGGGGCCTGCCCCTCCTCCCAGCCTTTCTGGCAACGACCTCTTTATCTCTTTGCAGTTACTTGCCATCCACAGCATCTTCCCACTCTGTCTCCACGGTAATAATGGAGACGTAGCCCCAGGGGTCTATGGTCCTGGTGGAGGGAAAAGGAGGAAAAGGGCAAGGGCAGGAGCATAGGAGACCAGCTGTGTCCATAGGCCTGTTCTGAGCAGTGAAGCTTCAACAGGCCAGGGAGGTGCCACCACCAAGGCTGGCAGTGAGGAGGGGTGGGGCTGAAGGCATCTGGGCACCCTTTGGTTCAGAAAAGGAGCCAGGAACTCTTGGATGGCAGGTGGAGTCTCTGTCCTTAGGGAGTGTTTGGAGGCTAGCAGCTCGGGACCTCCTTAGGTGGGAATCATGGACAGGCCAGCTTGGGGCAGAACTCAGGCCTCTTTAGCCCAGGAAACCCACCTAGCTGGGAGTCCCACAGTCCTCCCTTGTTAGTCCTTGCCTCTGTTTCACTAGACAGTGGACCTTTTTTTCTTCTATTCAGGTGTCTGCCTGTGAGAGTCACATGTTCCATGGCACTGAGGAAGGCCTGGATGGTACGGGGGACACCAGTGCCAGCTGGGTGGGTGCAGGGCCCTCAGCAAACAGCACTGGCTGCCTCAGCCCTGGGAGAGCCTGGCTGCATGGACTGTAATAATGGTCAAAACGAGCAACTGGTCTGAAGATGGTCAATGTGATAGTGCTTAGAGCTTCTGTGTTTTAGGCCCCCAGACACAGAGACCCAGGCAAAACTTATGGAAAGGACACAAAAAGTGACAAAATAAAACACAGAACCAGAATCCAGTATATTTCTGCCAGGCCATGCCACTGCTCCTGGGCTCCCACTACCTAGTATCTGGGAGATTTGGCATGCTGCTATTTTGCTAGACTTTTTCCCTATGCAGACTAGACTCACATGGGCCTTTATGGGGGTCTAGAGAGTTGGGAGACTTGGGGTTCAGCCTCAGTACCATCACTCTGTTAAAAACAAAAGTTATTTCATTTGTTAAAACAAACACTAAGGAAAACATATTCATGACTATTGAGATTGGCGTCCAGACTGTCTTAATAGGAGAGAGAGAGAGCCTCCACCCTAAATACACAGAGCCAGCCAGGGATTTGTAACCAGTGAGCAGAACGAGGGGGTCAGTGGATGGAAAATTACTGTGAGGAGGCATCATGGGTAAGGGAGTTGATCATCACGGATAAATGAACTTCAAAGGCAGGCCAATGGCATCAGGTACCAAGGGTGGGCATTCTCTCTAAATTCAGTGGGATTCTTGCTAAGACAGGGCTGGAAGATGAGGCCCAGCTGGGAAGAGTGCTGAGGGGTCCCTGACTAAAGTTTGTTCATCTTAATCAAGGGTCAAGGGATATTTAACCTCCAGACCTCTGATTCCTATTTCTAAGACAATGGGATAGGATTGGATGAGGTACCTTTCAGTGGGAACAGACTGACCATCAACATCTGCTCTTGTTGTACCTCCCTTCACCCGGAGTTGCAATTGAAAATCACAAATTCTGCCTTAAAATGTCTACTTTGAAGGTGTTAATTTCACAATCAGATGCCTTCTTGTGTACAGTGTACAGTAGCATTCAATGTACCCAACTGAATAATATCTATTTTAAAATGCTGGCTATACTATATTAGAGATGATGTGTATTATCTTTAATTTGTGACAGCCATGAAAGGTAGGGCACCTTCTTATTCTTGTTGCTTAGTGCACGGTAGACCCTGAACACATATAGAGTGAACGGATGAGTGAAGAAATGTGTATATCCCCTTAATTTAGAACTTGATAAGTTGGAACCTACTTTTATTTTTATTGTGTTAATCCTCCCTCAAGGATGTTTTCCATTGATTTCTAGAGAGAGAAGAAAAGAGGGGGAGAGACAGAATGAGAGAGAAACATCGATGTGAGAGAGACACATCTACTAGTTGCCTCTTGCATGTCCCCAGACTGGAGCTGGGGATCCAGCCTGCAACCAAGGTACCTGCCTGGTGCCCTTAACTGGAATCAAACCTGAAACCCTTCAGTCCTCTGGCCAACATTTGATCCACTGAGCCAAAAGGCCATGGTGGAAGCTGCTTTTAAATACTTTAACATTGTTCACAGTGCTATGCACAAGAGTGAGCATTCAATATTTGCTAACTCACATGTGCTCGCATAACACACACACACACACACACACACACACACCATCAGTGCTTGTTTCTGGTGGTATCTGAACAACACTGGTTTTACAGTTGTGATGGACCAGCACTTTTTTCCAGGTCATAACTGATACATGTCCTTTCAAATACATCAGTGCATTACTCTTGGCTCATGCACGTGGAGGAAGCAGTAAACCTATGCTGACCCTCGTGGCCTCTCCATCAAACCCCACGAAGGGCTGTGTTTCCACATTAGCAGACATTGAGTGGAAAGCAGTAGACACTTTCCTCATTTTCTCCTGGGGGTATCTGTGGGCCTCCACTTGGCATTCTGTGACACCGATTTGGGTCAGAGATGACAATGCAGGGAGCAGAGTCCAGGCAGGGAATAAGGAAATTGGTGAGAGAAGCATTTATCAAAATTGAAAGCCTGGAAAACCATTTTCTAATTTTAAAAGTAGTGCTATGTGTGTTACAGGGATATGTGTGTTTATTTATAAAAATTGCTAAATGCTCAGGTTAGACAACATTTAACTGCTGAGCTATGGCCTCAGGCAGTTGTTTTTTCTAATTGCAGATCTTGGCTGTGTTACCAGCTGGCTGGGTGTCCCAGGGGTGGCTTAGAAATTTTTGCATTTTGCTCTGCCCTTTTAATCCATTTTATAAGGTCTTGCCTCCTCATCATCAGCAACTCACAGGGCCTGGGAGCCCACAGGTCTTTGGTGTCTCTCCCCAGCCCAGGCTGGTCCTGGCCTGCCCTGCCCGGTGCCCAGTGAGCAGCCCTGGGAACCAGAGGCTGCTGTTCTATTTGAGCTTCCAGGGCTGGGGCAGTCACTGGCCTGGCTCTAATGAGCAGGATCAAGGTGACAAAACCCATCAGCCACTTGGAACCACTTCCTGCAGAGGGACCAGGACCAGCATCAAGCCAGCAGCCTGGAGACACTTGAACAGCACATAATTTCCAAATTAGATATTTCTGAGGCCTGGATCTTGCAGTGCAGCGTGAGCTCAGAGCTGCTCTGGCAGAAGCTGCAGAAAGCAAACAAATGGAAATCTTACACAGACTGTGATTTCATTCATGGGCAACTGGGCCCGGGGCTTCCCTCTTCCCCTTTTTATTTAGATGCAAATGCAGATTTCGTTCCAGCAAAGTCCCACTGCTGTGGTGGTGGTTCTGAGGGTGGTGGTGATGATGGGGAATTCCAGCTGCTCCAGTCTTGGGGAAAGTCAGTTATATCAGAGCCTGGAGGAGGGACAGGAGGTATTGGAGCCAATGAAGCTGGAGCTGCTGAGAGCCAGTTCTGTTGCACTCTTTCACCTCTGAAAGTAGCAGCAATATCCACCCTGTAGATTAGACAAGCTCCCTGCCTAGACACAGACAGAAACATCTGGTCCAAGAAGTGCTGTGTGGAACAGGGTCGTTGTCTTTACTGTCTTTACTGTTTCACTGTGGCTTTCTATGACTGAATGAGTCAATGAAGATTCATTGCACCAGGCAACTCTCCCCTTACTAGGCACATATCCTTAGCCCAACCCACTCTGGGAAGAGATACCATCTCTATTTTATGGATGTGTCACTGAGCCTCTCAGAGGAGGAGTGACTGGTCTAAGGACATGGCACAGCTGGGATTCAAAGGCAGCTGGGATTCTCCCCTCTGACCTTCCCAGCCACTCCCTGTTCCACCTACTGTAGGAGCTTTGAGAAGGAAGGCGTGCTACCTCCCTGTCACCGTGAGGCCTAGCAACCAGCTTTGCACACAATAGGCACAGATGCATATTTGTTCAATAAATGCATCCATTTTTAGAATTCTTATAAAACTGCTTGGCCCTGTCCTACTTAGCCTTGGAGACTTGGGAAAGTTACTAGTACAGGTATTTTGTGTCTCTCAGTTTTCTTCATGGGAGAATCTGGACAACAGTCACCTCTGGGGCTGGTTGAGTCCTTGGAGGTGAGTCTGGTTGGGTGGCTTCTCAGAGATGCTGCCTCATGAGCCCCCAGAGGGCTCCGTGCTTCTCATTCTTTTGGGGGAGAGGGAGAGACAAGAAGATGAGTTCCATTTGGAACCACCAATAATTTCTTTTTCTTTATTTTTTAAGTTACCACCTTAACCCTTTGAGAGCATGCAGTTCAGCAGCGTTAATTGTGTTTGCACTGTTGTGTGACAGTTCTCCAGAAATTTCTCAGGCTGCAACACCATCAAACACTAGCTCCCTATTTTCTTCTCTCCCAGTCCCTAGCAACCACCATTCCACTTCCTGTTTCTCTGAGTTTGGCTACTTTAGATACATCAGTAAGTTAATCATACTGTATATGTGACTGGCTTGTTTCACTTAGTGTAATGTTTTCAAGGTTCATCCATGTTGTAGTATGAGTGAGAATTTCCTGCTTTTTAAGATTGAATAATATTCTATTATATGTACATACTGTATTGTGTTTATCCATTCACCCATTGATGGAAACTTGGGTGGCTTTTACCTCTTGGCTATTGTGAATAATGTCGCTGTGACGATGAGTGTGCAGATTTGCACACTCATCATCTGCACACTCATCATCACAGCAACATTTTTCACAATAGTTTTTAGATATATAACTGGAAGTAGGATTGCTAGGTCATAGGGTAACTCTATTTTTAATATTTTGAGGTACCTCCGCACCATTTTCCATAGAGATTCACGACTTTTCACTCCCACCAGCAGAGTGCAAGTGTTCCGATTTCTCAAAATCCTTACTAACACTTGTTATTTTCTATTTTTTAAAAGTGGCCATCCTATAAATGTATATCCCTACCTCATGCCTTACATAAAAATTAACTCAAAGTGGATCATAGACTTAAACGTAAGAGTTTAAACTGTAAAATTCTTATAAGAAGACAGAGGGGTTGATCTTCATGAGTTTGGGTTAGTAATGTTTTCTTAGATGTGACACCACAAACACAATTTAAGTAATTTTCTCCAAGTCATATGACCATAGAAGGCAGATTTAGGGTTAGAATTTTTCTCACTCACTCCTAGGCAGTGGCTTTTCCCTCTGTAACTTGTGGCCCTTCCCTATCAGGCCCCCATGAGCTTGATCAGTTATAAATTAATTCATCTTCTGTAACTTTTTCTGGCTGAAAAGGAAATCAGAAAAGTTTCAGTCTGGCTGCTGCGGCTCAGTGGTTGAGCATTGACCGTTGAATCAGGAGGTCAGGGCGTGATTCCTGGTTAGGGCACATGCCTGGGTTGCTGGCCCAATCTCCAGTAGGGGGCATGCAGGAGGCAGCCAATCAATGATTCCCTATCATTGATGGTTTTCTCTCTAGTTCTGTCTCCCTCTCCCTTTCTCTCTGAAATCAATAAAAAATATATTGATACTTTTTTTTTTTTTTTAAAGCTTCACCTTCCTCTTAGTCTCTTTAAATATCAGGGCTCCCTCAGGTCCAGACCAAGATCTGTAGATCTGTGAGAGATACCTATGGTTGTGTGCTGGTGAATGGTTTAACTACCAGCTCTCAAGAAAATAACTCCACAATGTTCTGATTTGTGGCACTTGCTGATTTCATTGCATAAATACTGAAATGGGGACTGATTGCATGCTGCCCACTTGACGTGGATGAATGCAGAGCTGGGAAGAAAGGTCTGAACAGCCAGGTAGTGTGGACACCAAAATAAGACACGTCATAGCCTTCAAGATCTCAGCTCAGTGAAAAAGACAAATACAAAGGTGATTAAAGGTCACTTGATAGAGAGGACAGCACATGGGAAGGTCACCTAACCAAGCAGGAGTCTCCAAAGGCAAGGCTAGGTCACAGGCCTAAAAAATTCCCTCTCTGTTCTTTATGCCCCATACTCTGCTCTAGGACAGGGTCTTGGACAGAGCAGAAGCTCAATATATATTTGTTGAATAAGCACGGAGAATTACACAACCTTTTTTATTACCGAGGTCACCCAGAGTCTCTTTGGTGGGGGAGGAGAGGAAGGGAACTAACATTGATGAGATCTTGAATCACCCAATGTCATCCCTGTGTTCTCCAACACACACACACACACACACACACACACACACACACACACACACACACACACCAGTGGTCCTGCCTCCTGATCCCCAGAGTAGAAAGCAAGGGATAACTTGTAGGCAAGCTCGCCCATCTTGCGGAGACCACAGGAGAAAACCTCGGCAGCTGCTACTGCTTCTCCTGTGTGTTTATTTGTTAGTTAGATAAAGGATCCACCGGCCACTAGGCTGCCCAGATGGCACTGGCCTTTCTCAAGGTCTTCATCTCTGACTCCTGCAGAGGTGGTCATGCTTTCGATTACCTGGAAAGCACCTGCCTCCCATATGTGATCTGGAGTTAGCCACCTCTCACCTTGAGGGCAGTGGCGTAACCACATGGCTGAGCCTGAATCCATGAATCACCATTGGATGAGGAATTGTGTAACTTGTCCTACAGACAGGCTGGTGTGAGCCTAGTGCATTGGGCTGGTGGGAGCCAGGTGAGGGGAGAAGAATGAGACAGTGGAGTTCACTTGGCCTCTTGACCCATCTCCCCTGTTGGATTTTGCTGTTTTTTTTGTTTTGTTTTTGTTTTTTTGTTTTTTATAAGCTTCACCTGAGGGCATACTTAGGGAGAAAAAAGGGGGAGAGAGAGAGAAAGAGAGAGACATAAATCAGTTGCCTTCTGTATGTGCCCCCACCGGAGATCCAACCTGCAACCTTTCAGTGCATGCAATGATGCTCCAACCAACTGAGCTACATTGGCCGGGCAGAGTGTTCACATTTTAGTCATGTAAACTGTTAAAGTAGTCATTTTCAAAAGGTTAAAAAACTATTTCTCAATTACACATGAAAGATTTATTTAACTCATTAATGAGAGGACCAGTGAGATGACCAAAGCTAGGTTTAAAAGAGGATTCTTGTATGTATCATTGAAAGAAAGGAAGAAAGCTAGAATAAGATTGCTAAATTAGATAAAATCATGAAGTTTGGGATTGTCTTCCCTACTGGATAGCAGTTATTCACAGCATATTATCGATTCTGCCCCTGTTACCATCTCTTTAGTGTGGGCCCATTCGGATAGTAGATAGTAAATAAACAAAGTGCCTTCCCCTAGAGATGGGCTGTAGGTAGCCTTGGTGCCTTACTTCCAGGTTTAGGATACATTTTCTTAAAGCTGAGAGGATCCCTTGAGTTTATGAGATTATGCCAGTTGCTGAGTATGTCCAGTCTAATTATGCATTCTGGAACTGGGGAAATAACCACAGGATTGGTTCAGGGACCCAATGATTGGACCCATCGTGATGAGAACCCAGCTCAAGCCCCTTGATCACCTGCCTCTGTGAACCCCTACTAGGACTGCTGATCACAGTGGTGTTTGCTCCCCTTGAATTAGTGTCAGTTCCAAGCAGCATCCAGTTGTCCCTGAAAAATCAGATTATTTCTTTTCCTCCAGCGCATGGTCACCCCGGTAAAAGGCCATCAGTCCCTTTGGGAAAGTCTGGGAGGGAGATTAACGATATACATTTTTGGCAGCGTAGGAAGTTCTTCCTGAAGGGGACGTGGCTTCCCCTCTTCATTCAAAGGATTCTGGTCTGTAAATTGGCTCAAGTCTGGGAGTTGATTGAGGGGTGATAACCTCTGTTTTGGTGATTTAAGTTAGACTTCTGCTTACTTCACCCAGCACTCTCCCACTTACACAGACCAGGTAGGCTCCACCAGCGGCTGCCACAGGTCTCGGAGAGGCAGATTCTTCCGAAGCTGCATGGGCTCTGCTGTCATCTGGGCCCAACTGTGGGGTTGGGCAATAGCCTGTGAGAAGAGTGTTGAGATGTGAGCCCTGAACCTGCCTTCATGACTAATTAGATTAGTGGAGTGACCTCGGGCAATTTACTAAGCCTCTTGGACCATCTTCTTCAAGTCTTGAAGAGGGAGTAGGAACCCTCCTGCGTGGTCAGAGGGCTGCTGGAAAGAACTCAGCATCTTCAAAGAGCTTTGGTGTTTTCGATGGTGTGAGTGGAGGACGTAAGCTGGGTTTGACCCATCACAGAGCTTTAGCTCAAACAGTGTGAGAATTAGTTGCCTGAATTTTAAAATGAGGGATTTCAGGCAAAAGTCCACATTTCTGTCTTCTTTTGAAGTCCCGGAAGTTGGCACATTCTCACGTGGCAGCAATAGACTGAGGGGCCTCCTTTAACTGGGCCACATTTTCCCCAATTTCCTGCCCACCACCACCTCCCTCCTGCACCTGCTTACTGAGGTACCTCTAGGGGCCAGGTTCTGGGGATAGGTGGTGGTGGACAGGAAATTGGGGAAAATGTGCCATTTCATACCATGTGAACTCTTCACCTTGCAGCGTGACAAGTGCAAGGAACAGGGATGGTGCCAGCATGAGCAGCAGCTCAGGGAGCAGTCAGTCTTCCCCACTGGAGTGCACTTCACCCCAGATTCTCTCCTGCACTTCAGCCCTCTCACTCTGACTCCGGGGTGACTTTTCACTTCTCTCTGGCTCCAGTTCTTAGAAGACCCATCTGGTGGGTCTGAGCATCTTCCCTTAGATATGAAGCCAGTTCTGCTCTTTCCTCAATGAGTACTCCAGCTTCGCATCTTGAACCAGCCTCCCCCTGGCACAGCAGTCCTTCCTCCAGCAAGTGTGACTGAGCAACCTACTGTGGGGGTGTGCTTAGTGGCAGAAGCATGTTGTTTTCCAAGACCTGCCCTTGGCCCACTGTGCTCCCTGCCTGTTGGAAGGGCACCTGTCATTCCCAACCCATTTGCATAGCACGGGTGCCTGCCTTGCCTACACCTAGTGAGAGCTAAGCCCTTTCTGTCTCACCTGCCCCCCTGCCCAGGGGTCTTGGGTGCTCTCCTTCCCCAGGGATCTGGGATGCTCCTCAGCGTTATAATGAGAATTAGTCATGGATGTCAGAGGGAGGAGGGGCCGACGAGCTCGGACAGTTGGGGAAGGTCTCTTCTAGGAGAATCCCTGAGGGAGAATTCTCTGAGATGAGTAGGGAATGGGGACAGGTGGAGAAATGACTACCTTCGAAGTTAAGGGAGTGGGAGGATGAAGCAAAGCGAGGAGGTAGGACTAGTTCAGCTCTCGCTGGAGTGCAGCCTTCCTGCAGGAGGTATTTTGAGCAAAATGATGGATGGCCAAGCCTAAAGCTGTGGCTTTGGAGGTGGACTTAGAGTCTCGTGCAGGATGGGCAGGAAGTGGGGCTGTGTGCAGGAGGGGAATGAGAAGCTTGAGCACCAGTCCCCCTGACCCCGCCCATCCTGGCCATCCAGGCTCCGGGCTGGGGCACCTGGTCTCACTGCACAGGCCACGCCAGGCACAGCTCCTTCGGAATTGGCAGGAGAGCTCCCCGCCCTCTGCCCCCTCACCTCAGGAGGAGCGAATGGATTCTGAACCCAGCCTTCTCTGGGAAGTGGGCCAGCCTGCAGAAGAAAAGGCCAGGCTGCTTTGGCCTTGCCCTTGGTGAGGTCTGCATCACCAGGCCCTCTGGTTCTGCTTTCCCCATGTCCTTCTCTGTGGCTGGGCCGGGACTGGAGTGCCACGCTGCCATTACTGAGGTGCTCCTCCAGAGGGGAAATGTGTGGCGGGGACTCCTGGCTTGGAGTGGGGAGCGGCTGAGAGGGTGCCGGGAGTCCTGGGTCCAGGAATAGCCAGGGAGCTTCTAGGGCACGGGGCGTGGTCCCCAGGCCCAGCTCCTCTGGACTGGAGTGGGCACCGGTTGCCTCTGAGGCTGGGCTGCCCCAGGCGGAAGCTGGACCTGCCACCCATGGCTCTGGTTTCCTCTCAAGGCTTGGGTGCTCTCCTGGCCTCTGAACCCCAGGCGCCATCAGGACGGGAAAAGGGTGCCAGAAGATGTTGGAGCCTCCTGTCTCGAAGCTCCTTGCCCTGGGGACTCGCCCTCCCTGGCTCTGGCTCCATCTCACAGAGCGATGAGGATTCCTTGGCCTGCAGGTCCTCTAAGCGTATTCTCTGTTGCTGGGAACCACCCCACACACCCCTCAGAGTCTTTTTTTGGGGGGTGGGAGGCGGGGCGAGTCTTATCCTCACCGGGCCGCAGACCTCTGCGTGAATGGACAGAAACCACCGCCGACAGTTGTTCCCAGGCTGCAAGGGAGGATGCGGGCACTGTGAGCACCTCCCTCCACATGGGCCTCAGCATGGCGGCTGGAGATCACGTGTGTGCGTGCGTGTGTGTGTGTGTGTGTGTGTGTGTGTGTGTGTGTATGGAGGCCCCCCCCCCCCCCCGCACTGGGAGGAAGGACTTGCTTGAGGTCACACAGCTGGAGATGCAGTGCAGAGCTGGGCTGGCCCCGGGGCCACTGGCACAGAGCTCTTCCCTGCTGTCCTTCCTGTGCCCTGTGCACTCAGCCCCGGAGCTCCGCCCTCACTCCCCGTCGCCCATGGAGTCTGCTGGCCCTTGCTCCTCTGCAAGCTGAATGGCGGTTTTCCCTGCTGACTTGCCAGCTGTATGTGTTGGAACCAGCATCACCTTTTCTGTCTTTTTTTCCTTCAGAGGGTGGTATGAAAGCTGTCCTCACAGCTGCTTCCGTCCACCCATGCCAGGCATTCTGTGCAATAGGGATGTGTCAGAAATACCAATTTTATAGAAGAGCCGGGGAGCAAGCAGGGAAAGGTGCAGGAGTGGGAGAGTGTATGATTTAAAAGCCATCACGGAGCCCGTGCCATTGCCAGTGCAGCAACGGTGGGGACAGACACGGGTGTGGGGGAGCCGAAGGTGCCGTGCAGAGCAGTGGTCTCTGGACCTCACCCCACGTCGCCTTCAGTCCGGGGGCTGCTCTCTTTGGAGGTGGAAGCAGAACGGGGGCTGTGATGTGCTCCTGGATCTGTCCCCTGTGCTCCGAGGGCTTCGGCGCAGACCTGCACCTGCTTGGTGTTTTGCAACTCTCTCCTCTGCCCAGTCTGAGCCCTGCCTGTCAAGGCTGTGGACGAGATCCGAGCTGGCCCTTTAGTATTGTCCCACCAGCCCGTCGACAGATTTTGTAGGCAGGCAGGCAGGCAGGCAGGCAAATTGGGAAAGTGTGGCTGGTCCCATGCAAACTCCTCCCGTTTTGGAAACAGAGTGTGGGCCTCACTATACGTGACATGTCACCTTCATCTGCTGGACGTCCGGTTCCTGATGTGCCAGTAGGACTACATCTCAGTGGGACTTCTTTCTGATCGGTCCATTACCAGGAGTCTGTGCCCAGGGAACTGGGCTGTGATGATGGCAATGAGAACATGGCTTTGGAGAGCAAGGGGCCTGGGTCAGGACCCAGACCTGCCATTTACTAGCATGTGGACACCAAGGTCCTCCGTGGGATGGCAGGGGGACACGCACCTTCTTCTACGAGAGGCCGCACGTGTCTTCACCCAGCAGCGTGATAAATGCTCCCGGTTTCTTTTTTCTTGTTTCCACAACTGCGTGCATCAGCCTGTATTGTCAAATCAGGTCCTGAACTGACCCTGGGCTGTCGTGAGGCTTGGCAGTGACTGGTACGGCACTAGGAGAGGGCCTGGCATTGTGGTGCCCCCGCCTAGGGGAAGGGAGCTCTGCAGCCGACATGCCAGCCTCAGGCCTCCCCTGAGCTTGCGGCTGAGCTGGGTTCTGGGCCACCTTAGCCCCACTGGCTTCACCTGCCCTAAAAGGGGCAATGATATTTACATAACTGTGGTGCAGTTTTCAAAACCAAGAAAGCAGAGCTCATTCAGTACCATTAACCAAATGGCAGGCTTTCTTTGGATTTTTTCCCTTTGTTCACTACTGCCCTTCTCTGCTACAGGATCGAATGCAGTGTCCGCATTGTGTTCACTTGTCCTCATATCACAGTCTCCTCTAATGTGTGATAGCTCCGTATTCTTTCGGGGCCTGTCATGACTTCGGGACCCTCGGAGGGTTCTGGTCAGGGCCTTGCAGGCTGTGGGATGCCTCTTTTGAACATCTGTGATGAGCGGGCAGCACAGGGTCCTGCAGTCTCACTTCCATACTTTCCTGCTGATCGTTCTCTAGACTCCCGGAGCCTTGGCTGCTGCCCAAACTGCCCCGTGGAGGGGGAGATCCCGTCCAGCTGCTCAGTGGTGGGCAGTTAGCCTGTGCAGCGCTCCACACTAGCCTTGTCACCCCTCTTTCGTCTTCTTTCTGTCCAGCTTGTGCTCCTGTCTGGGCCTCAGCTGTGGAGAGTCACTTTCTCTGAACGGCTAACCTCACGAGAACAGGGCTTGCCTCTCGTTCAGGGCTGTCTCCCCGTTTCTAGCCAGGGCTGCACATGACGGGGGCTGAGGACTGTGCTGAAGGAATGAGCACTCACCATCGCCGTGAGGCATGTTTGCAGGGGCCCACACAGGGCAAAGGGCAGGCATACCGGTTGTAGAAGCACAGGGCATGTTACTTTCTCAAAGGGCAAACAGCCCTGGCGAGATCAAACACATGCAGACAAAGCTAACATGTGGCCTACGATGCAGTAGAAGCCCCTTGTCCAGGATGGTTGATAGGCCAGCTGGAAAAGCTTATTAAAGAGAACATTCGTTAAAAAACGATACTTCAAACATTTTGTTTCCTCTTTCTAACAAATTTTTTGTCTTTCCTTTGGAGTTTGGCCTCATCTTGTTTGCATGTGTCCATATAAAGCTGTGTATACAGCCTCCAACTATGTTTACTTAAAGCAGAGCAAAGACTTACACTTATTAAACAGTGCAGATATATGCTTCTAGAGCAGGGGTCTTCAAACTTTTTAAAGTGGGGGCCAGATCACGGTCCCTCAGAGAGCTGGAGGGCCGGACTATATGAACTACTAATCCCTACTGTAACACCTTGGCTGCGCTCACTGCCCAAAAAACCTGGCGGGCAGGATCAGACTCCCCTGGGGGCTGCATGTGGCCCGCGGGCCGTAGTTTGAAGACCCCTGTTCTAGAGTATCAGGATTTTCAGTTATCTCATTCACATGCAACTAGTCAGGATTTTTGTTTCTTTCTAGCGAACTTCCTTTATCAAAAAATTTCCCCAAGGCATTCAGCTTCGTTTTTATGAAGCCCATATCTCAATTTGGTGTTCATATTTTGTCACTTATGAAGTAGTGAGCTAGATTAATGACAATTACAAGAACTAGCGTGGACAGGCTTGGGAGCAATCCAGCTGATTGGTAAGCACACAGCTCTCCAGGGGTGCCAGGCAAATGGGGAGAGCTCAGCGGAAAAGTGAGCATGCTGAGTGCCAGGGGCATAGACCAGCATGTTTTCCTGAGAGGGTGACAGGAGAGCAGTGATCAGTCCAATGATCCAATGTGCCAGCAACAGGGAGGGCACTAAGGGCTCTTTTTTTGTTAATTCTCACCTGGGGATATTTTTTCCATTAATTTTTTCGGAGAGATTGTGGAAGGGAGGAATGAGGTGAGGGGAGAGAAGAAGGGAAGGAGAGAGAGAGAGAGAGAGAGAGAGAGAGAGAGAGAGAGAGAGAGAGAGAGAGAGAGAGAGAGATCAATTGGTTGCCTTCTGTATGTGCCTGACCCGGCCAGGGATCCCCACAGCCCTTTGGTCTGTGGGCTGATACTCCAACCACTGAGCCAAACCAGCCAAGGCTGAAGTACTTTGGAAGCATATGATCTTCCATCTCAGTTGGTTGTCATCTGCTGAGCTCCTACTCTCTGCCTAGCATGTGTCATACGCCGGAGGATAAAGAGAGAAACTGGATGCAGACCTTGCCATGAAAAGGCATGGGAGATGGGAGGAGTCAGACTAGCAGGTCTTGCTATCACAAGCACTAAGAACAAAGAGTGTGCTGCGAGACTGAATAAACAAGTAGTTCTTCTGGATGAAATCATGGAAGGCTTCTTGGAGGAGGTGGCAGTAGAGACCCTAAGTGAGAAAGGAATTTGGAAGAGGCAGAGATGACTGAGCATCATCCTCTCCATAAAGCCAAGATGTTGGTATTCTCTGAAACAGAAGCAGAAGGTACCAGCAGCTTCTGGGTTTACCTGTTTATGTCATCACCACATCCCACGGGGGACAGGATTCTTGGGCCTCTCCTCCATCGAGTACACCCTGGTGTATTTGTTTGAATTACAAGAGAAGGAAGGCCTGTGCAGAGTAGGAAAGCAATGAACAGGGCGTCCTAGCAGCCCTGCTTATCAGGCTGGTACATGCAGGGACCTCCAGACCTCCGTCTGTCTCCTGCCAGGAAGATGGAATGCTTTGCTTCAACCTGGGGTGCACACCCCAGTAGCTGAAGAGATGGTTACTTCCTGAGCTACAAATGTAATTAGATAATCAGTCACAGAAAGTCTGAAGCGAAGGCACCTCTAGGGGAGAGAGGCTTGTTTTCACTGTGTCACTGGGACTGTCAGCCGGGCATAAAGGCCTCAAGGGAGCCTCAGCTTCACAACAGCAGGACAGGGGCTTCCAGAAAGAGGGCTGAGTCCCCCGACAGGGCTGGGGAGTGGGAGAAAAACCTATTTGCCCCCAAGGCCCAGAGCTTCCTCAGCTAGGGTGCCATCTTCCTGCCACCACCAGCCGTAATGGCGAGCTTTGGGTAAGATGTGAGAGCCTCGTTCAGACACAGCATCGGTAGTTCAGCAACACAGGAACCACTCCATTACCCCAGGCACGGTTATAAAACAGGGGACTCAAACGGAAGTATGCTCTGGGGCCTAGCAGTGGATGTACATGGAGGGAAAGCAGTTGGGTATAAGGCTATAGGATTGGTGGGGACAATGGCAAACTTGAAGGCACTGTGCCCCAATCCCTGGAGCTGAATGGGTGATGGGAGAAAGGGGGCTTTGCCAAAGCCTTGGGGCCTTGCTCCTTTCAAATTGAGACAACTGGGTGGAGAGCACAGGGTAGGGCTGTAGCTCGTTCCTCTTCTTCCATCCTCCAGTACAGGCACAGCCTCTTCCCCACCAGCGGGGCCTCCTCTGGGAGGGAGGCCCCTACCATCTTTGGTCAGTGTGTCCCCGTGGGAAGAGGGCTGCCTCCACTTGGCTCCAGCTTGGGGTTGCCTTGCAAGAATGCTGACCCAGCCCTAACGGGTTTGGCTCAGTGAATAGAGCGTCAACCTGCGGACTGAAGGGTCCCAGGTTCGATTCCAGTCGGGGGCATATACCTTGGATGTGGGCACATCCCGAGTAGGGGGGTGGGGGGTGCAGGAAGCAGCTGATTGATATTTCTCTCTCATCGATGTTTCTAACTCTCTCTCCCTCTCCCTTCCTCTCTGTAAAAAATCAATAAGATATATTTTTAAAAAAATGCTGACCCATTGTTTCCAAAACCGCGTCATTCTTTTTATAAGAGAAGCTAGACACTTGCATGTTAATGTAAAATCTTCAGATTTTAAATACTGTTAATAGTAAATTTTGGGGGGGAATATTTTCATTGATTTCAGAGAGGAAGGGAGCAGGAAAGACAGAAACATCACTGAGGAGAGAGAATCATTGATCGGCTGCCTCCTGGATGCCTCCATACTGGGCATCGAGCCTGCGTCCTGGGCATTGCTCTGACTGGGAAGGGAACGGTGACTTCCTGGTTCTTAGATTGCTGCTCAACCACTGATCCACGCCAGCTGAGCGGCAATAGTAATTTTTCAACAGCGCTCTGTGAACCCAACAGCACATATCTGCAAGGCAGCCGTGGCCTGTAGCTGCCAGTTTGCCGCTGGTGGGACAGGGATTAGCCAATCAGTGCTGGGCCTCCTTGCTGGGCTGGTGGAGATCTGCCTAGGTAGCAGGCAACCTTGCCAATAAGACTTTTACCAGCCTGCCATTGCCGGCCTGCGTTTCCCATGCGGTGAAATGGATAGGTCCGACTGGCCTGTCAGAGTGGTTACTCCTTGGGCCTCAGGCATGCACCTTGCTATGGGAAGACAGCCAACTCAGTTTGCCAGAGTCACCTCGGCTTAAACTGCTTTGATGGGGGCTGTGGGAGGGGACTCGGGTTGCACGGTGCCTTGGCCTCAGCGGGTTATTTGCACAAACTTGGCAGCTCAAACCGATCCTGAGAAGAGCTTCCCCTCCCTCCTGCCAGAGCGCTCCGTCAGTCAGCCTGCACCTCGGGAGCTGTCACAGCCTCATTACAGCTAATTCATCTCCACTTAGTGCGGCAGAGGCTGGTTTATCAAACTGGGTGGGCGCGGAGGAAGCGTGATTAGCGACGTTATGCTGTTTGCCATGACAGGCTCCGAACACTCAGCTCATCCGTGTCCCAGGAGTCCCCAGAGAAGCCCGGGGTGTTTATGTTCTGCCTCAGAAATAAATTCTCAGGATCGGAAGCCAGGGTGGCAGCTCCAGCCAGGAGAGCTTCCTGCGCGGTGTTCTGCAGGGCGCCTGTTGGGCTCCGTCCCCCCCTCGCCCTGGCCTCCGCTGAGTAGGTGGGAGAGCTGGGGCAGCAGCTAGCACAGGAGGGCCGGGGGCGAGCAGGGCCCCTGGTCCCTCCAGCATCCTCTGGCCCCACCGCTGTCCTACTGGGAATACGCTGCCTCCTTTGCCTGAACGCAGCTCTCCGGGATCTGGACGGTTTGCCGCCGCTGCTGTCTTCCTGGCTGATGTGTCAGGTTGCTAACAACACATCCCGAGGTTCTGCCATCCCCTAGGCTCCTGTGGAAGAATGAGACAGAAAACCTCCCAAAGAAATATTCTCCAGAAACAAAATTCTCCAAAGAAATTACCAGCCCCGTGGCCCTGGGCTCTGCCCTGGACATCTGGCCACCACGTAGGGGCACAGGCACTGTGATGTGCATGGCCTCACCAGGGTCCGGGGAGAGCGGAGACGTGTCGGAGAGGTGCAGAGCGGCCCTTAGAAAGAACAGGGTCGTTGCCAGGAAGGGAACAGGCTGGTGGGGGTAGCAGGTTCCGAGTGCCAGCTGTTGCCTCTCTCTGCTAAGGACAGGAATGGGGGAGACAGGGTCCATGAGAAGTTGGGTGAGACCCGGGAGAGATGCCATGGAGCCTCCAGACCCTTCTCCTTGAGCTGGCTTCATACGTTTGAAAATGCAGGTGATGCCCTGACCCGTTTGGCTCAGTGGATTGAGCGTCCGTCTGCGGACTGAAGGGTCCCAGGTTCGATTCCGGTCAAGGGCATGTACCTTGGTTGTGGGCACATCCCCAGTAGAGGGTGTGCAGGAGGCAGCTGATTAATGCTTCTCTCTCATTGATGTTTCTAACTCTCTATCACTCTACCTTCCTCTCTGTAAAAAAAGCAATAGAAATATTTTTTTAAAACGAGAAAACACAGGTGATGATGATAATAATGATAGTGACTGTGTTGGTGACTAATACCTGCCATTGGCTGAGTCCTTTCTATTATAGCCAGACAGGGAACTGTGAAGGGTAAAGCAGTGACCCATCCAGAGGCCGTAATTGTGATTCTGGAAGCAACCATCTCTGTGAAGGGCAAATCCTTTCACTTTTCTGGGTCTTTGTTTTTAATCTAAAAAAGAAAGCGATTAGGTGATACCTTCTCTAAGTGTCCTTCCCTGGGTAAAATGGAATATTTTACATTTTCCAGGTTAGCGATCAAGAGAATATGAGCATCCGAGCGCCTCCTCTGGGCCAGAGACTAGAGCGAGGGCACAGTGTGCCTCGTTAGCCTTCACAGTAGCCCCTTAGGAAGGCTGTGTCACCGGCGTCAGAGCTGTGCAGACCAGCACTGCCGCTCCCAGAGTCCACCAACACCACCAGCACTCAGCGATGCTTATCCAACCAGGAGCCTTCCCTGCAGATGCTAAGGCTACACAGCGGGGTTAACACAACCTCTGCCCGTCAGACACACACAGAGATGGGCCGGACACAGAAGCAGCGGGGACCACAGAACACTGCAAACAGACGGAGTGGTAGTAAACACCTCCCCGGCTGATTCTCCTTAGCGAGGAGGAATGATCAGTTTACAGACGGCCAAAGGAAGGTCTGAAGTCCTGACCTTTCTCTAGGGCTTCAGAGTCTGCAAGAGACTCTGAGATGTATCATTTTATCTTATTCTTCCTCCACTCTCTGAAATTATTATGCTGCCATTAAGTTATTGCTAATTGTTAATGAATAAATTGATCATCAGAGAAGCGGCTCATCCAGGGGGGCTGGATCACCCTTTGCATGCCAGGCAACCGCTGGCAGGCAGCAGATGTTAGATGAAATGACGCAGTGCTGACAATAGCTCACTTCCAGGTCTGACTGTGTGCCTGGCTTCCCTCTGCCTTCCAGCCGAGAGACGCCCATAGCTGGTGTCTCGTCATACTTTACCAGGGAGGCTGTAGGCCAAGCCGTGCTTCTGATAGTGGAGATGTAGAGGGCAGAGTCAAGGTTGCTGCAATCTGCATGGATACTTGAACCCAGGTCACCTGCGGGTGCCCCCACACCTCAGGGCATGAGCTTAGGGCTGGCGGGTGGGAACTACATGTTGGGCACAGCTGAGTCTCTCTGGAGAGTGCAGAGGACTGGGGGCCACAGACAACAGGGAGGTCTCTTTCTTTCAGGGCCCCTCACACAGTTCAGGCCTTTAGCTGGCACCCTCCCATGGCTCAGGTCCAGCTCCCTGGCAGCTGGGGCATCCCTCTTGATGATACCAGCCGCCATTTATTGAGCATCTGGCGGTACCGGCCCCTTCATCTTCATTTTCTAAGTTAAGCTGAGAACCACGCCAGTGAAGAGGGAGTTCCTGTGTCCGTTTTACAGATGAGAAGACTGAGGCCCAGAGCGATCCCACTGTCAAGGCCACACTGCCAGCCAGTGTTGGAGCTGAGACTGAAACCCAGGCTGCTGCCTGATTTAAAAAACCAGGCCACCCTGACTCCTCCCCGCTCAGATCCCAGGATAGAAGGAAGCGGCTCCCTTTTATTTTCTGGTTCTCACTGCTTAGAAAAGCCTCAGATGTTGGGGACAGGGATGTGAAGGGGTGAGAGTATGCAGTGCCAGTGAGCACACAGCCCTAGTCATTGTGATTGCCTATGACTTGCAACCTGTGGAAGACGAAGTCAGGAGCTCTGTCCATGGTCCCCAGCCTGTCCTGGGTCAAGGAAGCGGCCTCCCTGCTCCCTCCATGGCTGTGCCCATGTTGCTCTCCTCTGAGTGAGGTGCCAGGAGCTCAGGCAGGCAAGGTGCGCCATATTCTTTCCAAAGAAATCATTGTGTAACTTTATCTGTAAATGTTTCATTGAGTATCTCTAAACAATAAGGATTCTTCAAAATCTAACTAGAATGTCACTGCCACACCTAGACATTATTGCCAGTAATTCTTTAATATCAACAATCTACTCTTGAGATTTTCCATTGTCTTACGAATGTCAAAGACCTTTAAGGAGCTGGTCTCGGTGAATCAGGATTTAAATCAGACCCGCACGTTGCAATTGGCTGATGTGGCTTTTAAGTTGCTTTTGTTATAAATCCCCTCCCCTCCCCTCCATCTCTTTTTCTGTTTCTGTGCAACTTATGTTTGGAAGAAACCAGGTCGTCAGTCCTGAAGCGTTTTGCACATCTGGATTTTGCTCAGTGGGTTCCTGTGAAGTTTTGCTTTCACTTTGTCTTGGGAGTACCACACCAAATAGGTACTTGTGTTGGGGTCCTCAGGTGAAACCTCTGTGGGCAGGATACATGCCCAGGGCCAGCCTGGCAAAGCCGGGGGACTGGCTGACATGGGGAGAGGTCCGGCACGGGGCTGGGGGACGGCGGCTGTTATCTGGCTGGGATTCTCTCGTTTTTCTGTGAACAGGGATGTGTTTTCATAAAGCAGAGCAATTTTCGGCTAAATAGTGAGGATTGTTTTTCCTTCTTCTAGAGCAATAAGGTTCAGGATTTGTCTCCCTCTTGACTTTCAAGAGCATGTTTTCTCAATTCCTTCCTGAAATTAAAGTAAAGGTCAAGGAGGCTGTTCCGAGACCCAGTCCTCCTCCCGCCGGCTCCTGCGGGCGAGTCTGGCAGCGAAGAAGTGTGCCTGCCTCCTGGGCTAGTGACCTGGCCTGGCTCCAGGGCAAAGCAAGCCCAATTCCTGATTCCTTCCTTTCTGGGGGAAACTGAGGAGGGAGGGTGAGATGGGGAAAGGATAGGAGAAAACAGTGCCAGGCTGTGGGCTCTGCTCCGGATTTAGATCTCCTGAGTAATTTCTAGCTCCTTGCTTATCCCCACCGTGTTCCCTTCCTCTGAGAGGGCCTGGGCCCCACGCCCTCCACCCTGCTTCCCACCAGCCAACTTTCTGCTTCGCACACGTGTGAGCTGCCCCTTCCCGGGCACGGTGTTGAGAAGCGAGGATTTTTAATCAAAAGGCAGTGCACGCAGAGAACAGTACCGCCACCGCCCTGCTCAGCAGCACTCCCCCACCTCCTCCCCACTGAGTCACTCCAGCTAACAGTTAATTAATTTGTGACACTTTGACAGTTTGCGAGGAGACATTTTTATGGAGCCATCAAAATCCGCAGGGATGGGCTGTCAGGCAGACACTCCCTCTTGCAGCCCCAACCCTGTCTCACCCCACGGTAGACCCCAGGGGTCCTGAGGACCTGAGGGAGGCCTTGGATGAGGCCATGAAGCTCTGAATCCTCGGCAGTTGAGGCAGTCCACACTCCCTGGACCGCCTGGCCCCCTGGGCGTGGCAGAAACAGCAGGTGTCCAGAGCAGCAGAGGTGAGAAGGCCCCAGCCATGCTCACCACTGGTCTTCTGGTTCCTAGACAAATCCTCAGGCAGGGGCCCCTCTCCACAGCTGGAGGAGGAGCTGTGGTGCCCCTGCCCTCCCTGGGACATCCGCACCCTCCTTACTAGTAGATGAGCTGGGCATCTGGTTATGGTCTATAGCTGCTGGTTGGTGGGGAGTGAGAAGACGGCTCTGGGCCACCTTGCCTGCTGCCTGCGACTTCACACCCACAGTGGGTGCTACTCTATAAGCTGTGAAGCCCTGTACCAGGCTTTCCAGGAGCTATCCTCACCGGCTCTGTGCTTCCCTTCCCAGGGAACTCCGCTTATCTCCCCACCGCCCCGCACACCAATACTCCCCTTCACACGCGTGCACTCTCCTTCTCTTTCCATGCCCGTACCCCTGAGAGCCCCAGTGCTGGCCCACCTGGAGAACTCCTGGAGGGACCCTAACCAGCGGAGCATCCAGCCCCAGTTTTCACCATGACTGGGACCGATGGTCCAGGTGGAGATCTCAGAGTGTTGTGGGGTCGAACCCTGGGTTCAAAATAAGACCACTGGAGGCTGGTTAATTAATTTAAAAAAGCAAGCAAGAATTTATTGAACTGGCCAGGACAGCCACAAGAGCACCAAATGACTGCACCATTTCAGGGGTAGGCAGTCCCTTTTAAAGGTTCAAACCACAGGAATTTTCCTTTGCTCTAAATTCTAAACCCTAAAGACTAAATTCTAAAGACTGGGGACAGCCCACAGGGTTGGTTCCCAGTCACATCCTGCTGGACATTGGAATGTGGCCCTATCTTGCGATAGCGATAACACAGAAGCAGAGCTCAGAGGTTAGACTCTAAAGGTTATCTACAGTTTCTATCCCTGAAGCCATTGAGTCAGTGGGAATCAATCTCCTGTGGTCCTGGTCCCAGGCAAGGGAAAACTGCCTTTGCCTCCAGGTCTTCACCTGGAAGCTGAGGTAAGTACCCTGTGTTTTAATCAGATGCAGGGGCCAAACTAGAAGGGTTAAAATTCAAATAGCAGTTTTTACCAAAGTATGGTTGCCACTATATTTCAAGAGGAGGTCCTGGTATCCTTTGAATGGATCCAGGGAGAGAAACAACAACCAGGGTAGAAAAAGCCCTGGCACTGGCTCCTTCACACTTGGGGGAGATACTCGCTCCCAGGGATACCTCTCATTTACTGAGCACCTGCCGCTGCCATGCTGGGAAGTGAGATCATAAGACTATAAGATAGGTATGATTCTCTTCTTTTTATTGAGGCCACATGGGTTAATAAGATTATATAGGCTTCAAGTACACAATTTTATGTCATCTGTGCATTGCATTGCGTGTTCACCATCCAGAGTCAAGTCTCCTTCCATCACCATTATCCGGCCTCCTTTACCTTCTTCTACCTCCTCCCTGTGCGCGTGTCCTCCCCTCCCCCCTTTCCCTCTGGTAATCACCATACTGTTATTTGTATCTGTGAGGGGTGTTTTTTTTCTTAATCCCTTTACCCTTTCACCCAGCTCCCCAACCACCCTCCCCTCGAATAACTATTAGTCTGATCTCTGTATCTATGGGTCTGTTTCTATTTTGTTTGCTGTTGTCTTTTAGTTTATTTTGTTCATTTGATTCCACATATAAGTGAAATCATATGGTACTAGAGGTCCCATGCACGAAATTCGTACAAGAGTAGGCCTTCCTTCCCCTGCATGCCGGCACTGGCTTCCCTCTGGCACCCGGGACCCAGATTTCCCTCACAACCCTGGCTTCATCTCAAAGGTTGTCCAGAAGGACATCCGGTCTAATTAGCTTTTATTATTATAGATTGGTCTTCTCTGATTAGCTTATTTCATTTAATATTATGCTCTCCAGATTCATCCAGGCTGTCTCAAAAGATGAGAGTTCTTTCTTTCTAACAGTCGAAGAACATGCCATTGTGTAAATGTGACATGCGTGTTTATCTACTCATATACTGATGGGGACTTGGGCTGCTTCCAAATGTTGGCTGTTATAAATAATGTTGTAATGAACTTAGGGGGGAATATATTCTTTCCAATTAGTGTTTCAGGTTTCTTCAGAGAAATTCCCAGAAGTGGAATTGCTGGGTCATAAGGCAGTTTCATTTTTAATGTTTTGAGAAAACTCCATGTTGCTTTCCACAGTGGCTGCACCAATCTGTATTCCCACCAGTGGTGCACCAGAGCTCCCTTTTTTCCACATCCTCGCCACTATTTGTTTGTTGATTTATTGGTGATAGCCCTTTTGACAGGTGTGAGCTGATACCTCATTGTTAGTTTTAAATTGTATTTCTCTCTGATTAGTGACATGGAACATCTGTTCATATATCGATTGGCCATCTGAATATTCTCTTTCAAAAAGTGTCTTTTCAGGTCTTTGCCCATTTTAATTGTATTGTTTGTTTGTTTTTGGTGTTGAGTTGTATGAGTTCTTTAAAATTTTTGGATATTAACCCCTTATCAGATGTATCACTGGTGAATGTGTTCTCCCATTCATTGGGCTGTCTTTTCATTACGTTGATGATTCCTTTTGCTGTGCAAAAATGTTTTTTATGTAGTCAATTTGATTTTTGTGTGTGTGTGTGTGTGTGTGTTTATTTCCCTTGCTTAACTAGATATCAGGGGGAAAAAAATATTGGGCATATATGAAAGCTGTCCAAGATTTACTGACTATGTTTTCATCTAGGATTTTTATGGTTTCAAGCCTGACATTTCAGTCTTTAATCCCTTTTGAGTTTATTCGTGTGTATGGTGTAAAAAGGTGGTCTAGTTTTACCTTTTTGCGTGTATCTGTCAAATTTTCCCCCAAAACATTTATTGAATTCACTGTTTTTATCCCATTGTATGTTTTTGCCTCTTTTGTCAAATATTAATTTATCATAAAATTGTGGGTTTATTTTTGGGACCTCTAAGCTATTTGATTGATCTATGTGTCTCTTTTTATGCCAGTAATAGGCTGTTTTGATTACTATGGGTAATTGCTTTGGATAGTATGGATGATGTTGATTCTTCCTATCCATGAACATGGTATATGCTTCCACTTTTTTGTATTTTCTTCAGTTTCTTTCTTGTCTTATAATTTTCTGAGTATAGGTTTTTTAACATCCTTGGATAAGTTTATTGCTAGGTATTTTTTTTTAATGCAGTTGTAAATGGGATTGTTTTCTTAGTTTGCATTTGTGATAGTTTACTATGAGTGTCTAAAAAGCAACTGATTTCTGGATATTTATTTTATACTAAAGGCCTAGTTCACAAAATTTGTGTGTGGGTAGGGTCCTTAGTGGCTGCCAGCTGCTGGCACGGGCCTCCTTTTCCCAGCTGCCAACTGCCAGCCCAGGCCTTTCTTCATTCAGCGCTTCCCCCTGGTGGTCAGTGTACATCATAGTGAGTGATCAAACTCCTGGTTGGTCAAACTCCTGAGGGGACACTTTGCATGTTAGACTTTTATATATATAGATACTGCTACTTTACTGAATTCATTTATTAGTTCCAGTAGGGTTTTTTGTTTGTTTTGTTTTTGTGGAGCCTATAGGGTTCTCTAAATACAGTATCATGTCATCTGCAAATAATGACAGTTTTATTTTTTCCTTTCCAATTTGGATGCCTTTTATTTCTTTTTCTTATCTGATTTGGGCTTCTAGTTACTATTGAATAAGAGTGGTGAAAGTGGCCAAAACTGGTTTGGCTCGGTGGATAGGGCATTGGCCTGCAGACTGAAGGGTCCCAGGTTTGATTCTGGTCAAGGGCATGTACCTTGGTTGTGGGCATATCCCCGGTAGAGGTGTGCAGGAGACAGCTGATTAGTGTTTCTCTCTCATCAATGTTTCTGACTCTATCTGTCTCTCTTCCCCACTGTAAAAAAAAAATCAATAAAATATATTTTAAAAAAGAGTGGTAAAAGTGGACATACCTGTCCTGTTCCTGATCTTAAAGGAAACACTTGCAGGGTTGCCCATTGAGTCTGATGTTGGCTGTGGGTTTATCATATATGGCCTTTAGTATGTTGATATATGTTCCCTATAGTCGCACTTTGCTCAAAGGTTTTATCATAAATGGGTGCTCGATTTTATAAAATTCTTTTTCTGCATGTATTGATATGAGCATGTGATTTTTATTTTATTTTTTAATAAATTTATTTATTTATTTATTTATTTATTTATTTATTTTTTTATTGATTTCTTACAGAGAGGAAAGGAGAGAGACAGAGAGTTAGAAACATTGATGAGAGGGAAACACCAATCAGCTGCTTCCTGCACACCACCTACTGGGGATATGCCCACATCCGAGGTACAGCCCTTGATTGGAATAAAACCCAGGACCCATCAGTCCATAGGTTGACACTCCATCCACTTAGCCAAAACTGTCAGGGCTCCTTCATTTTGTTTATGTGGTATATCATGTTTATTGATTTGTGGATATTGTACCAACCTTACCTCCTTGGAATGAATCTTACTTGATTATGGTATATGATTTTTAAAATGTATTGCTGAATTAAGTTTGCTACTATTTTGTTGAGGATTTTAGCATCTACATTTATCAGGAATATTGGCCTGTAATTCTTTTTATTTTTTATTTTTAGTTTTTTTTTTATCTGGTTTTGAACTTAGGATAATGCTGGCCTCATAAAATGAGCCTGGGAGTGTTTGCTTCTCTTGAATTTTTTTGAATAGTTTGAGAAAGATAAGTTTTAGTTCTTTTAATGTTTGGTAAAATTATTTGGTGAAGCCACCATCTGGTCCAGGATTTTTGTTTGTTGGGAATTTTTTGATTACTGCTTCAATTTTATTAGTTGTAACCTATCTATTCAGATTTTCTGATTCTTTCAGATCTGATAGCTTTTTGAAAGATTGTCCAAAAATTTCTAAGAATTTACCCATTTCTTTCAGATTGTCCAATTTATTGGCATATAGTTATAATATTTTCTTACCATCATTTGCATTTCTTTGGTGTCAGTTGTTACTTCTCTTTTATTTCTGATTTTATTTATTTGGGTCCTCCCTTTTTTATTCTTAGTAAGTTAAAAGTTTGTCAGTCTTGTTTATCTTTTCAAGGAACCAACTCTTGGTTTCCTTGATTTTATGTATATTTTTCTAGACTCTATTTGGTTTATTTATGCTGTGATCTTTATTACTTCCTTTCTTTTACTCAGCTTGGTCTTTGCTTATGTTCTTTTTCTAGTTCCTTTAAATGTAAAGGTAGATTGTTTATTTGACATTTTTCTTGTTCCTTGAGGCAGGCCTTTGATACTATGAATTTTCCCTTGGACTGATTTTATTATGTCCTATAGATTTTGGGTTGTTATGTTCTCATTTTCATTTGTTTCAAGGTATCTTTTTTTATTTTTTATTTTTTATTTTATTGATTGTGTACAGAGAGGAAGAGAGAGAGATAGAGAGATAGAGAGAGAGTCATCGATTAGCTGCCTCTTGCACACCCCCTACTGGGGATATGCCCGCAACCAAGGTACATGCCCTTGACCGGAATCGAACCCGGGACCTTTCAGTCCGCAGGCAGACGCTCTATCCACTGAGCCAAACCGGTTTTTGGCCCATTCATCATTTAGTAGCATGTTATTTAGCTTCTATATTTTTGTGTGTTTTTCAGTTTTTTTTCTTGTGATTGATTTCTAGTTTCATACTATTATGGTCATAGAAGATGTTTGATATGATTTCATTCTTCTTAAATTTATTGAGAGCTGTTTTGTGTCCTTTCCATCCACACTCCATCCACTGAGCCAAACCGATTAGGGCGAATGTTTAACATTTTTTTGCAATACTGTTTGGTGTTAATAAAATCCTTTAGCTTTCTCTTGTCTGGGAAACTCTTTATTTCTCTATCAATTTTAAATGATAGCCTTGCTGGGTAGACTAGTCTTGGTTGTAGGTTCTTTCTTTTCATTGGTTTGAATATTTCATGACAATCCTTTTTAGCTTCAAATGTTTTTGTCTTTCTCTTGCTGCTTTAAGATTCTCTTTTTGTCTTTAACCTTTGCCATTTTAATAATGATGAGTTTTGGTATGGGCCTGTTTTGGTTCATCTTGTTGAGGACCCTTTTTTTTTGCCTTTTGGACTTGTGTGTCCTCTTTCTTCACCAGATTAGAGAAGTTTTCAGTTATTATTTTCTCAAATAGGTTCTCAATCCCTTGCTTTCTCCCTTCTTTTTCTGGTACATCCATAATGTTGCTATGTTTCATGTTGTTGCAGAAGTCCTTATACTATCCACATTTTTTTTTAACTTCTTTTTGCTGCTCTGATTGGGTGTTTTTCTACTTGTCTTCCAAATCATTGATTCAATCTTCTGCTTTATACAACCTACTTTTAATTCCTTCCAGTGTATACATTTTAGTTTTTTTTTTCAAATGGTTTTTATTGATTTCAGAGAGAGGAAGGGAGAGGAGGAGAGAGATAGAAGCATCAATGATGAGAAAGAATCATTGATCAGCTGCCTTCTTCATACTCCCTACTGGTGATCAAGCCTGTAACCTGGGTATATGCACTGACGAGGAATAGAACCATGACCTCCTGATTCATGGTTGATGCATAGCCACTCATCACTGGCAACACTGGCCAGGCCCTTCCAGTTTATTCTGGATGTAATTGACTCTTGATTGCTATTGGCCTATTTATGCATAGTGTCAACCCTCATGGTAGCTGACTGTGAGAATTCAGAACCAACATACCCAGTGGCCAGCTTCAGACAATATTAGAGCAGGATCCAGTTAGTTCACAAGCAGCATATCCAAAGGGAGATCTCGGCAGCTACCACCTTGCTAAGTAAGGCAAATTTCATTTCATGTGGTCAGCACCTGCACAGCAGCTTGTGCATGGTGGTTAGGGTGGATCCTCACAGTGCCCATCCTCCTGGTTCCAGCTGGGTGGGGCTAGACACAGCCAGAGAACAAGAATGGAAGAGATTCATCCAAGCTGTTTTATACCTTCTGAGGAAACCCAAATAATTTCCCCACAAATAACATAGCTCTGCTGCTGATTGGCTGTCCTGTGGAACTCCAGGTTGCATTAGTGTGCTTACTATGCTTGGAGGGGGCATCAAGTGGGGATGGTATTAGTCCTTCCCACTCACCCCCTCAGCCCCTTCCCACTCCCAGGCCATTGGAGGGCAAGTTTTCCCTCTAGTCCACATCTGTCCACAGCAGCAAGGGGGAGGGCTATCCCCACCATCCCCTGAACTTTTGGAGTCAAGGAATTTCTGGGAGCAGGACCTTGCCTATGCCTGAGCCAGACGTCTAGCTTCACCACCCCACTCGCCTGCATGAATGGCTTGGGATGCTGGGAAAGATGTTCAGGGCGAGGAGATGGAGGATGCACTCTAGAAGTGACAGTGTTCATTGCCCCACCCCTACACCTCAGCCTCCCCTATTCTCCACCCAACATTCCTATCCATTCTTCTTCCTCCCCACAGACCCTTCCCCACCATCCCTTCCAGCCCCAGCCCCAGCCCCAACCCCAGCGCTTGGAGGTTTTACCCTGGAGATAAGATGGGACTGTCCCTGTCTGCCCATCACAGAGGTCTTCCCAAGGCCTGGGGCCAGGGGCTTTCCCTGTGGCTGCCCAGCCTAGAGCTTTGGGAACCTGAGTCCCAAGATCCACATTCCTCTGTCCCCTGCTGGGACAGCCCTCCTGGACAGTAAGTGAGGCATTGTTCACTGACTCTTCTCTTTTTCCCTTCGGAGTAGGAAGGAACATGATGCTTCCTTCCCTCCCTTTTTCCCTCCCACTCTTTCTTTCTAAAACTGCAGGGGGAGCTGAGGAAGGGTGGGCCCATCCCCAAGTCACAGCCTGGATCTTTGACTGGAGAAGCAGGCATGGCTTGAATTAGGGGGTCCTAGCAGGAGCCCTTACCACTTCATCCTAATTCCCATCCAAATGAGGTCTCTCCAACAAATGGCTTTTGAAATGCAAATGTTACCCTCCCTTCCTTTTTCACTCAAATGCTTCAAGTCTCAGAAAAGAAGGGAAAATGATGTGTTTAAGACAGCAGTGTCTCACCCGCCATCCAGCCTGATAAGGGACTGTTCAGTTTTAATTAGACAATTTGATTCCTTCAAATGCCAAACTCCCAGAGGAGGCAGCACACAGGAGCCAGGTTGCTTGAGTTTATGCTGTGCTGAGGGTGCCTCAGCTCCACCTCTGGGCCCTGCACCCCAGAGTCTTGCTGGAGGGTGGAATCAGATTGCAACCAGATCCATGGAACCCTCTCCTCTCACCTCAGGGACCAGCCAGCTTTCCTCCAGGGCTCCAGGCTCCCTAAGAGATGGGCCCTTTTGTCCCCACCCCACCAGGCTGGGGCCCAAGGGTGACACTAGCCTCCAAGTTTTTTTGAGAAAATGCCAGCACTAGTGGTCAGCCTCGATCTGTGGGGCTTGAAAGGAGTTTTCGTCCAGCATACTCGAGAGAAGCTGTTCTATTTGCAGGCTGGGTGTGACAGGGAGAGCGGCCTGCCTCCTCGCTGCAACATCTACTTCCCTACTCCGTCCCAGCCCCAGAGCTAGCAAATTTTCAAGTTGGGCACACACAGAAAATTGGCCCACTGGGAAGGCACTACGGAAAATAGTAGAGGAGCCTGGAAACGTAGTAGCTCCACAGTCCACATGCCCTAGTATCCCCGTGTTCCTCCGTTCATTGCAGACACCTTGCTGCAAATCTGCTGTGTGGACTCTAAGGACACAGCGACTACAGGAGGCTGTGAGGGCGGACTTGATGGAGGGTTCTGACCCCTGGAGTGGGTGATTCTGGGAGATTTTTCAGTAGACACTTACCCTTCTGAGCTGGGGCAGGGAGATGAGTATTGGAGGCAGGTGAGGGCCAGGTACTTTGATGGCCTGAGGCTTGCAGGCCACCCACAAATGGAGATTTTTCATATTCCTGACTCCCACCTGTGTCCCACACACCAGAGCAGCGGAGAAAGCAGAGCCTGGAGCCCATTGTGAGCACGGCCTCAGGAGGGGGAGGTGGGAGCAGCAGGGGCCCACCTTGCTGCCAAGGGAAGATGAGGATGGGACCTTGGGGGAGAGGCAGCCCCTGCTAGAGGGAGCTGGGCATCTGCAGGCATCTTTGACAGCTCAGGCTGCCATCAGGAAATACCAGAGGTCGAGTGGCTGAAACAGCAGACATGTCTGGGGACTGGACGGCTGAGGGCCTGACCTGTTTCTGGGGGGGACTCTTCCCGGCGTGTATGGCTGTCTCTCGCTGTGTGCTCACCTGGCAGGGACAGGGAGAGCAAGCTTTCCTGCGTCTCTTCTTACGAGCACCTGCATCTCATCACGAGGACCCCACCCTCATGACCTCCTCTAGCCTAACCGCCTCCCAAAGTCCCTTCCTCCAAATACCATCGCCTTGGAAGAGGGCAAGTTAGAGCTCCAAACTATGAATTTGGGGGTGTCCACAGCAGCAGAGTTAGAGTATCCATTCCTCTCCCACGAGATAGGGCTGCATAGCTAAATTAGCAAATGCTAAGAAATGGTAGTGACCATGTACACATTTGGCGCTAGCTAAATGCTCAGTGACTGGGGCCTGTGAATTAGAGCTTTTCCACATGAAGCAGGAGCCACCTGGAGGAAGATGAAGGTGGGTGGAGTATGGAAGTTGGTATTTTCATAACACCAAATCGAAATACTTGCTCTGACAACAACAACAAAGTAAAATACTGGGATCTTACTTATCTGAAAAGTCTTATGACTTCTAAGAATAATTCATCTTGGGTTACATATTCAGCCAATCTTCATTTAAAACAAAAACAAAACCAGAAAAAAAGCAAACCCACAGGACATTTGGAGCACCTGGCAAACCCAGGGTGCCGGCTGCTGCGTGGCCCTGGCTCTCCCCACCTACACAGAGGGTGTTGGCTTCACCTGGCTTCTGTGGAGCCAGGACCAGGCCAGGTCACTTGGTGCTCTCCCAGCTGCCAGAGGCAATATTTGCCTGGATGGAGAAGCTTGAGGGGCAGGGCAAGGGCAGGCATGTGGGGGGAAATGCCAGGCGGTCACTGTTTTTCATTCATCCCAAGTTGACACACATCCCACCAGCATTTTAACGTCTCTGAAATCAGAATTCATTTTACACTGGACCCCATCTGAGAGCTGTGTTGGGGGTTGATGGCATTTTTTGTTTCCTAGTGGCACATGAAACAATGGTGCATATTACATTGCATTCTGTCTTTTAAAAAATATTTATTCAACAGATTGGGGTGATGTTGGTCAGCATGAACATACAGATTTCAGGTGTTACAAGATATGTATATTGCACTGTGTGCCCACCACCCACAGTCACATCTCCTCCTGTCACTGTATAGTAGGCCTCCTTCTCTCCCTCCCCTCCCCTCCCCTCCCTTCCCCTCCCCTCCCTTCCCCTCCCCTCCCCTCCCCTCCCCTCCCCTCCCCTCCCCTCCCCTCCCCTCCCCTCCCCTCCCCTCCCCTCCCCTCCCCTCCCCTCCCCTCCCCTTCCCTTCCCTTCCCTTCCCTTCCCTTCCCTTCCCTTCCCTTCCCTTTAGCAATCACCACACTGCTGTTTGTGTTCATGCGTTCTGTCTTAAAGCCTAGGAAATACAACAATTGGTATTACAGTTGCTGACTAAGTAGCAGGTGGGCTGGGGGCGCTGGATCTTCCAGCTGCTACCCCACCCCAAGGGTCACCCACCTTTATCCTGCACCCATGGTTCAGGAACAAACTCGCCTTTCTTCCTTCCTTCCTCCCTTCCTTCCTTCCTTCCTTCCTTCCTTCCTTCCTTCCTTCCTTCCTTCCTTCCTTCCTTTCTTTTCCCTTACTCCCTCCCAAGGGAAAATAAGCCTTATTGTTTCTTTTCATCTTTTTGCTTGGTTTGGTTTTTAAAGTTAACATTCCTTTAGGTTTACTTGTGCTGGTCACACATATGCCACCTTCCTTAATCCTCACAACAATAATTGCTCTCTCCATTTTATAGATGAGAAAATTGAGGCCCAGGAAAGCCAAGTAATCTGGCCAAGACGCCAGAGCTCACAAAGGTAGAGCTGGGATTTGAACCAGGTGTTTGGTCTTCAGCCCTTATGCTATCCCAGTGCCTCTCATGCTAGGGCACCTTGCTGGTGGGGGTGGATTTGCCGAGGTTTGAATGCCTGCTCAGTGTGATCCGGTGTGAGAGCCAGCCAGGCGGCTCTGCTTGTGAGAAATGTGAAATGTCAGCGGCAGGTGGGGAGGGTGCTGAGGACACGGGAGGGACTGGGGCTGGAAGACAAGCCTGTACCAAGATGGTTATAGGGTCTACAGGCATGTAGGCATTTTCCATTCTTTCTTTATTTCTTTTTTTTTTTTTTAGGGTAAAACCAGCATTATAATGTTACAACCATTTTTAAAAATATATTTTATTGATTTTTTTTTTTTTTACAGAGAGGAAGGAAGAGGGATAGGGAGTAAGAAACATTGATGAGAGAAAAGCATAGATCAGCTGTCTCCTGCACACCCGCTACTGGGGATGTACATGCCCTTGACAGGAATCAAACCTGGGACCCTTCAGTCCCCAGGCCAAGGCCCTATCCACTGAGCCAAACCTGCTGGGGCCCCATTCTTTCTAAAATGTGAGTATATTACATTTGTGTCAGCAAAAAGGAAGCAAAACAATTGAGAACAGATAGTAAATTAGAAAATTTATGCCAAAGTGAACCATTTTCCAGCCTCAGGGGAGGGGACTCCCCTTTGTCCTGCAGCATCAGCAGCAGACAGTGGAATGTGTGCCCCCAGCCCCCCTCACTGACGATGCTCATATTTGCCATCTAAGCTGTACCCATAATTTGAAGTCCCAGCTTAAGTGTGCCCGCTCCGGGAAGCTTCTCATGAACACCCCAGCCGTGCCCATGTGCACATCCTCTCGGATTTCTGGACGGCCGTGGGTGCTGGTGTGCACTCATGTTAGCTCATCCATGTTAGCTCATCCCCCCCACCCCGACGCCGCCTCCCTCCGGTGCAGCTAATGCACTCCTTCCCCACACTGGGAGTGTGGTCTGTGGACAGTGCGCGGCCAGGCCCACCTTCTTGGTGATTGAAGAGATGCCTGTCTCAAACCCTTTCCCTGGAACAGCGCACACTGATGAGAGGAGACAGAGGCCTGACCCTGTGGCCCTAACTTCCCAAGGCTCCTTGAGGGGGACACCTGAGGCCGTTGCTGTGGCTGCAGCGCAGCCCCGCCTCTCTGTCCAGTCCTATTTCCTCACTTCCGGGCAAGTCTCCTGGGCATAGAGGTGGGCAGACCCTCCTCCCAGGTTAGAGATGGGGTCCCCCTGGCTGCAGTGGCTGCTGCGCCTCCGCCCTGACTTGGACCCGGTACCGTGTTCATCCTGATGGCATGAGTGATTTCCACAGCACCTGGAACTCATGGTGCTTGGTGCGGGATGCCTTGAAATGCTTGTAAATTTAATTCCATTGTGTGAAATAGGAACACTTTTGTTAGCAGGAAAGCCAGCTCTATTATGTGTGCATTATGTTTCAGTCACAACCGAAACCCAGGCTGTCAAGCACATCAGCCCTCCGACTGCCTCTGAGCCGCTGCTCTCGTTCCTCAGGGACAGAGCCGCCAGCGCTCGGACCCCATGGGGAGATCCAGCATTATCCTCGATGGCTCCCTCCCTGCCTGCTCCCAGGGCCCTCACCCACATCCATCCCATGACCAAATGCCATGACTCTGC
This sequence comes from Pipistrellus hanaki, assembly GCF_964339955.1. Classification (NCBI taxonomy): domain Eukaryota; kingdom Metazoa; phylum Chordata; class Mammalia; order Chiroptera; family Vespertilionidae; genus Pipistrellus; species Pipistrellus hanaki. Next base: position 14,108,646 of record NC_140511.1, on the reverse strand, counting down.
CTCCAGGTTAGCTCCTGATACTGAACACGTCTCTGCAGTCTCATCCCCACTACTTTCACCTGCACCAGCACCTCTCTCACCTGTGTTATAGCCACACCTCACTCCCCGCCACGCTCTCCTCCACATGCAGCAGCCCTGACCACTAGTGTACCAGGGAGCCCTCTGCGCCCGGCCTTTTAGGAGCTCCCACGCTGACGAGGCCAGGTCTGGCTCATGAATGGCCCTCCAGTGTGATTTCCCCCAGTGTCACTGTCATACCTTACACTTGCAGAAAACAGAATTATCTGCCAGCTGGCACTGTGTTCTCTATGGCTGGGATATCCCCCCACCCAGTTGCCTGGCTAACTCCTCCTCCTACTTCATCTCAGATGACGCTTTTTTTCAGGTCCTCTTCCTCCCTGGGGTGCAGGGCACCCATTCCCAAGTGCACATGTGCAGACCTCATCATTTCTTTTTTATTTTTAAATATATATTTTATTGATTTTTTACAGAGAGGAATGGAGAGGGATAGAGAGTTAGAAACATCAATGAAAGAGAAATATCAATCAGCTGCCTCCTGCACACCTCCTACTGGAGATGTGCCTGCAACTGAGGTACATGCCCTTGACCGGAATCGAATCTGGGACCTTTTCAGTCCAAAGGCCGATGTTCTAGCCACTGAGCCAAACCGGTTAGGGCCTCATCATTTCTTGGTGGGGTTCCTGCAACAGCCTCCCAGCTGGTGTCCTGCCACATTACTTGGCCCACCCTCTCATTCTCTACATAGCAGTCAGCATCTTCTCTCTGATCATGTTGTTCCCGCTGCCATTAGGCTCAAGTCTAAACCCCTTTAAGGCCCCTATGGTATGGCCTTAAGGCTCTCTGTGATCCTGTCTGATCTCACCTATTACAACCTCCACACTTTATTTATTTATTTTTATTTTATTTTTATTTTTTTTAATATGTTTTATTGATTTTTTACAGAGAAGAAGGGAGAGGGGGAGAGAGTTAGAAACATCATCAGCTGTTTCATGCACACTCCCTACTGGGTATTTACCTGCAACCAAGGTACATGCCCTTGACCAGAATCGAACCTGGAACCCTTCAGTCCGCAGGCTGATACTCTATCCACTGAGCCAAACCCGTTAGGACCCAACCTCCCCACTTTAACTCATTCCAAGTCCCTCCATGCTTCAGCTAGTCCCAATCTCTTGGGCCTCCACCCTGACACCTGCTCTCTTGCTCTGTCCACTGACTCCTATGTCTAGACCCTCCCCTGATTCCTAACTCTTTACCTGGCTAATTCCTACACACCTCCAGGAGTTTGTTGAACATGACTTCCTCTGGAAAGCCTTTGCTAAATCTCTAAACTAGGCTAGGTGTCTCTCCCCCATTCCATTTCCTAGAGCTGACCACTCACATATTTAATTGCTTGATTCATTGGCCATTGTTTCTTTTAGACTGTAAGTTGGAGAGCCATGTATATTTTGCTCCTGCCTGTTTCTAGCACTATGTAGAGCAATGCTCCCTAAATATTTACAGAAGTAAGAATGAAGGAATGCATATTTCTATTCCTAACTTTAGAAGCTGGGACTCCTCACTAACTTGCCTTAGGTGTGTGCTGTACGGGATGCGCTTTAATGTGTTTGTTGAATAAATGAATAATGAGTGGTCAGCTCTTCTCAAGCTTATTTATGTTATTATACTTCTTCAAAAATTATACTGACTCAATTATTTTACCATCTGCAAGAACTTGCCAGCAGAGTAGAGGCAGCAGGCTGCCATGTTTTAAGAAAATTGTTGGATACAACACTTAACATTCTGAGGCTGGAGGATTCTCTATTAACTTCTAGTGGTTGGTTTTAGCTCCAGAGTCCTCCCTGGGAGGCAGCCTGCTTTGGGAGGGCCTCCTGCTCACTCCCTGTGTCCATTTCTCCCAGCCAGAGCCTGGCCACCCGGTGGCCCTGCTACCCCGATGGATCCACTGAACCTGTCCTGGTACGATGACGACCTGGAGAGCCGGAACTGGAGCCGGCCCTTCAACGGGTCTGAGGGGAAGGCCGACAAGCCCCCCTACAACTACTATGCCATGCTGCTCACCCTGCTCATCTTCATCATCGTCTTTGGCAATGTGCTGGTGTGCATGGCCGTGTCCCGCGAGAAGGCGCTGCAGACCACCACCAACTACCTGATCGTCAGCCTCGCCGTCGCCGACCTCCTCCTGGCCACGCTCGTCATGCCCTGGGTTGTCTACCTGGAGGTAGGTCTGGGCCCCGCCTCACTCAGCACCTTCTCCAGAGAACACCTCACTGCTTTCTACCCACGAGTTGCCTGGTGCTTTCTCAGATTGTCTCCTCTCCACTCTGGCCTCAGTTTTTCTCTCATGAAATGGGTAGATTGTCTTCCTAAACATCCCAATTATCAGTTACACAGTCCTTACTCAGTGCCAGACCTTGTGTTAGGTCCTTTATACACAGCATTTTCAAAGAGTGTCCTCACTGCAGCCCCGAGAGACCAATGTATTATTGCCATTTCACAGAAGTCAGGTGGCCTCTTGGTGGGCCCAGTCGGCACTCTGTCTGGCCCCAGGACTTTCATCGGGCCTGCTGGAAATGGGAGTCACTGACGAGAGCCCCCAAGGGTGGACATGTTTCTGATTCCAGGCCTCTTTCCCTCTTCAAATGTAGGGGCTGCTGCTCTCCTCCTCCCTTCCGTCTCCCCCAAGTTTGAGGCCTCTGGGAACTGGCTGCAGCCCTTTCCTCAGGGGGCACCAGTCACCACTGCTCGGCCAGGACAGAGTCCAGCTCTGGGCCGCAGCACAGTGAGCGGGCAGCCAGCTGTGGTTCAGGCATAGTCAGGCATGTTCAGATCCAGGCTCAACAGTGAGCACTCATGCTGGCCCTGGGAGCCGATGCTGCTCTCTCACTGAGAGAGGAAACAGAAGCTTTGAGAAGGTGCCTGTCTTCACCCAGATCATACAGCACAGGGAGAAGCGCTGTAAGAAGTCCCTAAGGGGATCCACCTCCCAGTGGATGCTTTTCCAAGTTGGAGGGCAGATGGAAGGGCCTGAGGGCTGTGAGTGGGCACAATCTGGGTCCCGCCCCTTTCCCACCAGGGGTTATGGGTGGAGTCTGGGTACATAGGCATCTGGCTAGGCGGTCAGGAAAGAACCAGTGCTGGCCATTACCATGGCGGAGCTGTTTCCTTCCGGCCCTGGGCTAGAGAGGAGTTACCTGGGCCAGGGGGCAAGCCCTTCTTTCCAGAAAACATGAGCCCTCTGAGCCCTCTGCAGGTTTGAGGGAGAAGAGGCCATCAGAGGAAGCAGCTGAGAGGGTTAGGGAGGGAGGAGGCCGGCCAAAGTGCACTCCTCTCCCAGGGCTCGCTGTGCTTCCTGTGGCTACAACACTTCACTTCCGAGGGGAGGCAGGGGGAACTCCTCAGCACAGTCTAACCAGGCTGGAGCTTCCTAGGGTGCCTGAGGGAGCGCTAAGGATGAGCCAAAAGGAAACACACGAAAGAAAACAACACAGGAAGAGAGAGGTGCCCCAGACCAGGGCTCATTCCACCGCGACCCCAGTGTATGAGGCCCCCGACTCTGCTCATTGGTGTCTGTCGGGGGTCCTGTCCTCCCCCACCCCAGGAGCCTCCTTACTTCACAGGCCTGTCCCCTCCTGCTAGCGCTCAGGAGAGGCCCGGCCTCAGACACCAGGGAAAACGACCGCTCCGTGTGTCCGTCTTCTTGCCCACAGAGCGGTGATAACAGTAGTATCTACCACATAGCGTTGTTTGAGAATCGGATGAACTAAAATAGAAAAGGTGCTTATCATGGAAGCGGCACATAATAAGGTGTGTATGAGTCAGCCATGCCCATCGGTATTCAAACGAAATGGCCATAGATATCAGCACCTCCTCAGACAGGGGACCCTCCCGTGCCAGGCAAGAGGCACCCTCTTCCCAGAGTGAGGTGTGCTCTGCCCGGGGCTATGGGTGTGCGTTCTGGGGCTTCAGACCCACCACCCCACCACACTCTAGAGAGGAGGCCCGAATCTCCACATGGGCTGTATGGGCTCTTAGCGATCTCTGAGTCCCTGAACAGATAGGTTAGACATGCCTGTTCGCCTAACACTGCTTACAGGGAAAGAGCAGTGTTCTGGGGGCAGGTTGGAGAATGGCATCGCACAGTCTCCCCCAAAACAAGCGCTGGACAGGGAGCCCTGCTCACAGGACGTGGTCTCAGCTACTTAGTCCCCCACTTAAGAATGTCCCAAGTAAAGTCTCTCTCTCTCCCAAGAATCCAAGGATTCTTGCAGCCACGTACTGCACCCTCAGTGGTCTGGAACTTTCCATCTTGCCCCCTTCCCAGCGGTGGCAAACGCCTCCAGTGGCCTGCCGTGTCAGCATGTGTCCGATGTGGAACTGTCTGTGCCTCGTCTCTTCCGCTCAGCACACGGAAAGCCCCTGGGGTTGGAGTGGGTGGACTAGGCTCCATCCCCGATGCGGCCACTTTCCCCCGGAGGGCTCCCGAGGGAAGGGAGCGGCTGTCTGCCCTGTCCCCTGGCCTCAGCCTCTGAGGGGGCTCCCTGTGCGTGGTCCAGGCAGGCAGGTGACACTGAGAAGTGAGCAGACTCAGATCACAGGGCTGGTTAGCCACTCACTCAACAAGCACGAGCAGTCTGGTGGATGTGACAAATAGAGCTGTCCCCACCGGAGACGCGGGAATGCCGCAGGGGCCTATGACTTGGTGTGTGGGAACGAGGAGGTGGTGCAGGAGGAAGGGATGCTGTCAGAGAGTCATCCAGGGGAGGGAGCGGGACCTGCACCCCAGGCTTTGCGGGGCCTGCACCCCAGGCTTTGAGGCGTGGCAGCCATGTCATGAGCTTCAGAGGCTTGCTGTCACAGGCCACAGGTGGGAGTGTGTGTGTTGGGAACAGCGCCTGACACAGTGAGTGCCTGACACGTGCTAGTCATTAGGATGCAGCCAGCCAGGTCAAGGCCCGCCCCGCAGGTCTCTGCTTCCTGTGAACAAGAACCAGTGAGTGGTGGTCTACGGTGCAGAGAGAAGCCCGGGGTCTGGTCCTTTCTCTGCAGCTAAGTCACCGGGTGACTTTGGACAAGTCCGTTTTCCTGTTGGGCCCCAACTAGAACCTTTGCAATCAGAACCTGTCCTTTCACACTTGGCTTATTGAGTACCTTTCACGTAATTGTCTCCTCTGTGGACAAGCCTGCGGGGCCTCCCAAGACAGCGTAGGAGAGAGCACAGGCTCTGCTCACATGGATCTGCCTCTGCTCCTAGCCCCAACCCCGAGTGGTGAACTCCGCCCAGCTCCCTCCGCAGTGACTGGACAGAAGCTACCCCTTTCCTAGGGGCTTTAAGAACAATTCACATGCCCACAGTAGATGTTCTAGAGACAATGGGTACCAACACAACCCCTGAGCATCTGAGTCAGCTGCCTGGACTGCCTTCTCCAGCAGTTACTCCTGAACCTGGTAGGGAAGCTGCCCTGGTTTCCTCCAGAGAGACCAGTGGGGGCGGGGAGCCTAAGATCCTGGAGGCAGGGACTTGTCAGTCCTGTTCCCCAGTGTCCCCGGAGTCTAGAGTCCAGGACAGAGCCTGGCACACACTCAGGGTCTACAGGAAAGAAGGAATCAGGGAAGGTGTAGAAGGTCCAGACTAGGTCCCAGAGGCGTGAGAACAGCCCTGAAATCCTAGTGCAGGAGAGGCTACAGGTGGGGGGTGTGCACATGGACAGGGGGGCCTGCAACTCTCCCAGTGATGCCAAAAGGTAGGCTTCGTTTATGCCAGGGAATCCCTTCCATCCCCTCCTCCCCCACAGGGCATTCAGCCCCTGCCCACCTGGTCAGCGCTGCATCTGAGGTGCAGGGACCCCTGTGCTGCCACCTGGGAGGGACCCTGGAATGTGCCCTCCCAGAGCCTGAGAGGGGGCAGTGCCACCAGAGGCTTCCTGTCTCCGCACTCCACCACAGAGGCTGCACTGCCTGGCCCTGAGCTTAAATGCCAGCACTTGTTTTTCTGCCTGAGAGCAGAGAAGAGGGCAGCACTGAGAGTGAGCAGGGTTATAATTAGCCGACTGTGCTGTGACAATAGGTACCTGAGCGGGCTTCCCTGCTCCTCTTTCCTCCTGTTGACAAGGCCCAGGTGCAGCTCCTGTCCTGACTCTGCTCAGGGAGGGGAAGGGGGCTGCTCCAGACTTCAAAATTGCCAGGGCAGGCCTGCTGTGTGAGCGCGGGAACCTGTATATAAACTGAGGTGTGAGGTGTGGATGTGCAAGGGGTATGGGAGTGTGTGTGTGTGTGTGTGTGTGTGTGTGCGCGCGCGCGTGTGCTCGAGTGTAGGGGGGTATGAGTGTGTGGGGTGGGGGCAGGGGAGGGAGACAAAATGCTCTTGCAAGTAGCTGGACTCCTCTTATTCCATCATTCCAAGGCTATATCCTTACCACCTCTCCCCAGCCCACTCGGGGGTTCCTAACAGCCTAGCCCAGACTTCCCTTCTTTCATTCTCCAGGTCTAATAAGGAGCAGAAATGTCGTCCCTGTTTCATCAGGTCATTGTCTTCGCCATTGTTACTACCGTGTTTCCCCGAAAATAAGACATCCTCCGAAAATAAGACCTAGCGCATGGAAAGATAAGACATCCCCTGAAAATAAGACCTAGTGCAACTTTGGGAGGAAAAATTAATGTAAGACACTGTCTTATTTTCGGGGAAACAGAGTAGTAGGCGCTTACCGGGCCCCTGCCCTGCGCCACACACCATTGTGGGGCCTGAAGGAGCCACCTGGTCCCCCAGACACATGGGCCAGAGCAGGACCAGATGCTGAGCCGAGTGTCCTGGGCAAGTCACCCCCCTTTCCTGAGGCTTGGTCTCCTTGTTGGTAAAATGGGGGTCGCAGGTGATCACACAAATGTTTTGCAGATAAAGAATTGAAGCATTCAGTGTCGGCTGGTCATCTTTCTTCTAGCTTAGTTCATGGCACAAAGTGGCTTTCCGTGCCTAGAAGAGGGGCCAGGGCCAAGGGCCTTGGCCATCATGGGCATGATCCTTTGTTGCCCCTCTTCCTGCCCAGATCCCAGGCAGAGACCACGAGCCCCCCAGCTGCCGTCTGTGCCGTGGCTGGCCTTCCCCAGGAGAGCCGAGCTACCGAGCCCGAGCTACTTTCCCTCTTCTGTCACCATCATGCTGCTTTGTCCGCAGGTGGTGGGCGAGTGGAGATTGAGCAAGATTCACTGTGACATCTTTGTCACTCTGGACGTCATGATGTGCACAGCAAGCATCCTGAACCTGTGTGCCATCAGCATCGACAGGTGAGCTCAGGCCTTCCACCTTTTAGGCTGCCCCATCTTGCCTGCAGTCAGGTTCTGTCTATGATGCCATATGGCTGGCTTTGTGCCTGTGAGTCAGTGTGTCTGTGTGCATGTGTGCCTATGTGTATATGTGTATGTGTACATACAAGCACACATGTGTAGGTGCATGGGTGTCTGGCTAGGAAAGTACATCTTATCGACAGTGATGCTGCTAAGACCATCCGGACTGGTACATGGGAGAAAGCAGTTGATTCTGCCTGGAGCCCCAGTTCTATCACTTTCTACTAGGTGACCTATGGCAGATTATGGAGGTTCTCGAACCCTAGTTTCATTGTCCAGACACAAGGATGACAACACCTACCCAGGAGGTGTGGTGTCTATTATGCATTTATGTCCAGCACAGGGCACATGCCCCAGGAGCCCAGGCTGTGCTCACCTTGCTGAGCTGTGACCATGAAGTCTTTCACTGATTCGTACACACAGGCCACGTGGGCTCCCAGAGGCCCCGGCCCAACTCCCTTTGTAGGATTATTGGAAGATAAAATGAGCTAATTCCTGTACATACATGATTCCTGTTGTTATTGTTTCTGTTGAATGGGCTTAACCCTTATTCTAGGGTTCTGCCTACCAGTCCATCAACAAATACTTCCACCTCCAGTGGGCTCAGCACAGGTGGAGTAAATGGGGTCTCAAAGCCACAAAGAGGCACGCCATGAGATCCAAGTGGAGGGACTGGGGTGAAAGATGGCCCAGGATTAATGGTAGCCAGTTAGTCATCAAGCAGTCAATTGGGCAGCAACATTGTCCTCACTGTCTGAACTGGGGACAGGAAGGAGGGTTGATTTTAGGCAAATCAGTGGGCTTCATGGAGGAGGACCAGCTGTCAACCCCTAAAGAGTGGGTGTCTCTGGTTGTGCGTGTTGTGGAGTGAGGGCCTCCTTCCCCCGGTTGCCTTGCAGGTACACGGCTGTGGCCATGCCCATGCTCTACAACACACGCTACAGCTCCAAGCGCCGAGTCACCGTCATGATTGCCATCGTCTGGGTCCTGTCCTTCACCATCTCCTGTCCGCTGCTCTTTGGACTCAACAACCCAGGTGAGCCCTGCCTCTGCCTGCCGAGGGCTCAGCTGGCCTCCGTGAGGATCTTGTGGGAGCTGAGTCCCCAGCACAGATGTGGTGGAGACCCATGGGGGCCCGATTGCCACCCTGGGCCAAGCCTGACTCCATGAGGTACCTGGCTGGGCCAGAAAGGAGTAATGAATGATCTGGGGCAGCACGGAGTTGGGAGAGGCGTGGGCATAATGATTCAGGAGGATGCCTGGCCATTTTCAACTTTGTTTATTAGACGTAATCAGGCCTGATAGCCTCACAAATGGCATGTGTGTTCTTGTTGCATGTGTGTGCGCACACGTGGGAGGCTACTGGGCCTCATCACCCCTGGCAATGGTGTTTGTGTAGGAAGGCTGCAGCCCCAGGGCCAGCTGAGCTCAGGCCAGGCCTCGGCCACCGGGGCAGAAAAGGTAGAAACAAGCGGGAGGCTGGCACACCATGGCCTGCCCTTCGCGAGGCAGCCGGAGCATCTCAGGCAGAAGAGGCACCGTGCCTGCCTGCTGGTGTGGCCTCCAGCTCACTCCCATCAGGGAGGCCAGAGCAATGAGGGGTGCCTGTGCAGGGCACTGCAGGACAATAGTGCACAATGAAGCCGTTGGTTCAAATCTTACTCTTGTGGGAATTGCAAGAAGCAGGAACAGGCCTCCATATGCTCGGATTAACCTGGAGAGGCCCTGAGATAGTGGACAGACATCTACTAGACCTGGAGGGAGCGTGGGAACACAGGTGTGTTCAGCAAACAACCCAGTTACCTTGCTCCTAAAATTGAAAGGTCCCAGGCCTCCCCCCAGCATTCAGGAAAGGCTAAAATAATAGCTTACTCTCTTAAAATAAATTTCTTTGGGGCATTTTTTTTCCCGAGCATCCTGGCTCCACTTTGCGCTCATAGGTGGCAGAACTAATGCCGATGTAATAAGGGAATATTAATGGAAAAACTTGGAAGGGTCGATCACAGCTTAGCTTTTTGCTCATGGTTGTGTTTTTAATGCTCTGATTTAGGCTGCGCATTTGCTTGCATCTGGCCCTTGCAGGCCACCGTGGAAGTCTAGTCCCTGCACCTGTGCCCTGCCCCTTTGGTGAAGGGGCCATGCTCTGGCCCCTGGGCCTGCTGACCCACCCTCCTGGGGCTCTCCCTCCTCCAGAACAGAGCGAGTGCATCATCGCCAACCCTGCCTTCGTGGTCTACTCCTCCGTCGTCTCCTTCTACGCGCCCTTCATTGTCACCCTGCTGGTCTACATCAAGATCTACATAGTCCTCCGGAGGCGCCGGAAGCGGGTCAACACCAAGCGCAGCAGCCGGGCTTTCAGGGCCACCCTGAAGGCCCCACTCAAGGTCCCAAGATCCCCCTCCCCTCCAAGGTCCCCACTTAACCGTCACTGAGGTGGGTCATCTAGTGCTCAGCGTGGACCTGGGACACTGCAGCAGGAGGGAGTCCAGGATGGGGAGCTCTGAGCAGGCTTGGACCTCAAAGGCTTGGACCTCAGTGGAGGGACTTAGACCTCCAGGCGTAGGAGGTGGGAGGGTGGAAGGGATGGCCTGGAAGAAGTCTTTGCTTGGAGATCCTTGTGTGAACACGGCAGCCCTTGGCACCCTCCTGGGCTCCTCTCCTCTTTTCTTCACTTCTCCTTTCCTCACTCTGAGCCCTCTGCCTCCCTTTCCCTCCCGCTGATATCTCCATCCCATCTCCTTACTTCCCACATTCTCCGTCCTCCTTTCTATGCACAACTCCTCCTTCCTCCCCTGCTGTTGCCTACTTCTCTATTCTGTCCCACTTTAACCACCTTTCCCCAATTTTCTTTGTGAATTCTCTCTGCTCAGCCCTCCCTGAGGAAGACATTATGTGGGCATGGGAGGAACAAGAGCTTTGGGGTTAGACACATCAGGTTCAAGTCCTGGCGCTGCCACTTTCGCTGAGTGACCTTGGGCAACTTGCTTAACTTCTCTGAGCCTCAGTTTCCTCATCTGTTAAATGGAAATCATAATACTGACCTCCCAAGGATGGCTTGAGGATTCAGAGTGAGAGAGATGTGAGCCTGCCTCGCGTGCCGCCAGGCCCTTGGAGGTGCTCCATAAAAGGCAGGGCTCGTTTGTCCCTTGTCCTGCCCACCTCTTGCCTCCGGACCTTGATTGCTTCTTCAGGCCCCTAGCCTCCTGTTCCCTTCCCTCCTCTGAGCCCCTGGGCCCAGCCTGACTTCCAGCACTGGGTCTCTGTGCCCGCCCTCCACCCCGTCATGACCCAGTGTGCTGGCTCACTCCACAGGGCAGCTGCACTCACCCCGAGGACATCAAACTCTGCACCGTTATCATGAAGTCTAATGGCAGCTTCCCTGTGAGCAGGCGAAGAGTGGTAAGTGCTTAGGCCAGGGACCCACAGCCAGGGAAACCCACCTGCCGTGATTCTCAGAGACCTTTCCCAACTGCTCAAGGGGATAAGCACCTCCTTGGATCCCTCAAGAAAGGAGGCCCGACTCACCACACACACACCTCACTACAGGCATGAGCAGGGCAGCTCTCAAGTCTGCAAGGTCCAGAGAGGTCCTCCTAACACAAGAAAATGTTTGGGAGAAAGGACTTGGCCTTAATAACAAGATGAAAACAATAAGAAAGGCTATTCCCATTCATTGAACACCTACCATATCCCTATTGTCTCATCAAATCCTCACAGCAACCCTGGGAGGTAAGTCTTATTGATCACGCCCACCTTCATTTTACAGAAGAGGAAACGGAGGCTCCGAGAGGTTGGGTAACTCCCCAAAAGCTGGGTGATTAGTGAGAGAGCACATATCTGAGCCCAGACTCCTGTGACTGTGAAACCCACGCCTCCACTGGGCTTTGCACTTGTGTGAGCTGCCCCAGGTTCTGAGGCTAGAGGCTGGGCAGGAGCTGGGGGAGGAGGGAGCTGAGCAGCTATAGGGCTAGTGTGAATTATGGCCTCTCAGGAGAGCCCAGAGGTGCAGAATCACAGCAAACCCTAGTGGTGGTAGCACTAGGGTCCAAGCAGCAGATGTCTCGTTCCCCGGGGTACTCCAGGGAACCCACCCAGGCCACATGGGGAGTCCAGGCCAGTATCCTCTGGAAGCAGGGCCCCCACGTTTACCTGCACAGCAAGAGCAGGACTCAGAGGAGCCGTTTTGGAGGCAGGTGCCAAAACAGAGACTCAGGATGGGGCCAAGGTAGCATCCCAGTTATACCACCTGGGCACACAGTGAGGCTGCGTTCAGCAGTTTAGGTGGAGAACCTGAGGCCTAGAACAAGGGACCCTCAGGGAGAACCTGGGAGGCCCTCCAGCCCAGCCCAGCAAGGAGGGTGTGGGGGCCTAAGAGAAATGGAGCCGTGTGAGCGCTGCTGCAGGTGCTGCGGGTGAGCCTGCAGGGAGCACAGCAGTGCCCTCTTGCAGTTTGGGCGTGAGCTCCTGTGGGCAGGCCCCGGGCATCCATCAGCAATGTATCCCCAGGGGCCAGCTCAGCACCCAGCACTGAGCGGAAGCTCAGTAAGTATTGCTCAGTGAATAAAAGAGAAGTGCCTGGGTAGTAACCTCACCCCAAAAGGTTATGGGGTTACTGAGGACACATAAGGATTGCTCTGGGATAGGGGCCCAAATGACCACACCGTCAGGGACTGCTGTGGGTCCTGGGTCCTATACCCAGACAGCCCCCGCCTCTGAGGGATCGCAGACATCTGAAGAGGGAGGTAGGGAAGAGCTGGGAGGGGCCAGGTGGGGCCAGGTAGGCCAGGTGCGCTGGGTGGCTCCTGCTTGAGACTTGCCTGGCTTGACCCGAGCTCTCTGCCTGGTGCAGGAGGCTGCGCGCCGAGCCCAGGAGCTGGAGATGGAGATGCTCTCCAGCACCAGCCCGCCCGAGAGGACCCGGTACAGCCCCATCCCGCCCAGCCACCACCAGCTGACCCTCCCCGACGCGTCCCACCACAGCCTCCATGGCACTCCTGACAGCTCCGCCAAACCCGAGAAGAATGGGCATGCCAAAGACCACCCCAAGATTGCCAAGATCTTTGAGATCCAGTCCATGCCCAATGGCAAAACCCGGACCTCTCTTAAGACCCTGAGCCGCAGGAAGCTCTCGCAGCAGAAGGAGAGGAAAGCCACCCAGATGCTCGCCATCGTGCTCGGTGAGTAGGCCCTGCTGCAGGCCACACCCAGCTCTGCCCAGTCCTGGTGGGGGGAGGGACTCTCCTTTACCTGCCATCCTCTTTCCAGCCAGCATTGGCGAGTCATGGGACTGGCACTTCCTTGGGTCCAGGCCAAGCCTGTGGATGCCCCCTGTTAGGTAGGCTCCATAGTTATGCTCAGCTTACAGATAAGGCAATTGAGGTTCGGAGTGGTCCTATAACGTGATCAACGAGGACCCACAATTAACCTTAGGGAGTCTGACTCAATAACATGTGAAACTTGACCAGTCTACCTTCATAACCCAGAACCTCAAAACCCCGGTAAGCCCATCAGTCGAGTAGATTACTTCTCAAGGCTGTGTGGTCATCAATGGCAGACGGTGGGGAAAGCATTTTATAAACTGTTCAACAGAGCACACAGGCGTTATCGTTACAATCTCTGTTAATATTGCTATTCCTCAGGAATTAGGAAAATCAGTCCCCCTGAGCTTAACCTAGACCCTAAGGGACCAGAGTTGTAAATAATTTAGAATAGGGTTGTGAGAAAGCCCGATCCAAACTAGGGCATGGCTGTCAGTGGATCCTGTCTGTCAGGGGATCCCGTAGTGCTTTCAGAGGAAGTCCCTTGGAAAACCAGATGATAAAGGTAAAAAATGTGGGCGGGACTGATGTGGATGGCTGGGAACAGGAGGCACTGATGTGCCCTGTCTTCCATGCCCACCCGGCTAGTGTGTGACACCTCCATGCCCACCGGCAGTTCTGAGATGTGCGTGGGGCAGGTGTAACTCTCCTCATTTCACAAATCAGGGCACAGGGTCACCGCAGGTCGATCATGCCGCTGGGAGCGACGGAGCAGGCGAGCTGGGCACTCTGCTCCAGGCCATAGGGTCTCTGGCTGGCAGTCCTGCCCTCACAGGCACCTCTCCCTCCCAGGGGCCCCCAACATCGCAGCAAAGCATCCTGTGCACACGATACCTTGATGCCCAGGATCCCGTCCAGAGTGGGTGGGACGGACATCTATCTGGGCTGGGGCCCGCGGCGTGCAGTCCAGGTGCCCACAGCGCGAGGGCCCTCCCAGCCAGCCTCTCCCTGCCCTGGGCCAGCCTGACCTCGCCTTCTCTCCCAGGCGTGTTCATCATCTGCTGGCTGCCCTTCTTCATCACACACATCCTGAACATTCACTGTGACTGCAACATCCCGCCTGTCCTGTACAGCGCCTTCACGTGGCTGGGCTACGTCAACAGCGCCGTGAACCCCATCATCTACACCACCTTTAACATCGAGTTCCGCAAGGCCTTCATGAAGCTCCTCCACTGCTGACCCGCTGCCCGCCTCCCTGCCCAGCGCCGGCCGCAGTCCCCAGGAGCCCCGGGCGGGAGGGTGTGGGGCAGACTTCCCTCTGCCTGGCAGGCCCTGTAGTGTTAGCTTGGCACCACGCCCCACTCGCTCTGCCAGGGTAGTGTAGAGAGCCAGGTGTGGTGCCAGCCCTTGGGCTGGACCCGGTGGCTCGGTGGCAGCTCACAGAGCTCCCCTCCCACTTCCAGACCCTTCTCCTTGGCACCAAAGACACGGCGGCCCCTCTCTGGCTTCTCTCGGGAGCTGGTGTTGCAGGGGCCGGAGTCGGGCTTGAGGCTGTGCCCTCGGTTGGGCTCAGCCTGGTCTCCACAGGTCTGTGCCGGAGAGGACGGTGGGGAGGCATGGACGCTGCAGAGCCCACAAGGCCCACACCGGGGCGCTTGTCTCTTTCTGGTGAGACACCTGTAAATACCAGACCACAGAATGAACCCCAGGGAAGCCCAAGCCAAAAATCTTCACTCTCCCGCCGGACAGGAGCCTCTTGCTTCCCTAAGAGACTACCCCAAGCCCACCCTGCCGCCTCCGGAGGGACTCAGGTGAACTTCTTGTAGCAAATGCATGGCCAGCCTGGAGCCGGGGATGAACCCGGCTGTGACTATGTCTGGGGCCTGGATCGGGGTGTCTGAGGTTCTTTGGGGGCAGCCTCCTGCCATACGATGTCACAAACCCACTTTCCTTTTCCTTTGTCTCCTCTCTTTTCCCTTCCCCCTCCCTCCCACGGCCTGGGCTTCGGAGGAGCCCGGCTGAGGGAGGAGCCCTGGCCTGGCCCTGCTGCGGGGGGACGGGATGCTGCAGTGGGGGAGCCCCAGCCCCAGGCTCTGTAACATCACTACACATGCTCCAAACGAATAAAACTTTGATAAGTCACCTGGCGGCCCCTTGTGGGGATGGGCACGGCGCCACCTTGTCCTTCGCCTCAGACGCAGCCAAGATCCCTGTCTGTGCAGGAGGGTGGAGAGGCGTCCTCACACCCTCCAGGAAAGGGGGTGGGGAGGAGAAAGGAAGAGGCCCCAGGAGGACAGGGAGATGTGTGTGCCTGTGTCTCCCTCCTCCCGCCTTCTCCTCTCAAGCCGCCTGAGTGCCTCTCCGTCCTGTCACTGGGCGGCCCTGACCTAGCTGTCAACCAAGATGAAGGCAAGAACATTTCCAGGGGGAACCCCAAGCACCCCGTGGGCTCCCCTAATCACCAGAGTGACAGGGGTTGCCAGAGGGAAGCCAGGCTGTCCCCACATCTCATTCCCCACTCTAGGGCCCAGCATCCCTGAAGGGACTGAGCCTCAGCCCTCGTCGCCAGGGCAGAGGCTCCGTGTAGAAGGTGGCCTTCGCGGTGCCACGGTGCTGTGTCTGCCCCTCGCCTGTCTTCTATGTCACATCAGGACCCCGTTTAGGGCAGGTTCAGGAAGCAGGGAGGCCCTGAAGGACATGGCCCGGTCCCCCCTCCTTTGCCTCAAATTCAATCACAGCTCCGAGCCTTCTGGGGCCATGACCCGGTGAGAGAAACAACCCCACGAAGAAGAAATGTTCTTACCACCTGGAGAATAATGGCAGTGATGACAAACAAGGTGCCGGCACCCACGGCCAAGCGCGGGGAGCTGTCAGGGCATAATTTGCATGCTAAATAAAATATTTTTAGCACATGCAGTTCGGAGCACTTAACTTGCCCTGAACACTTAATGATGGACTTGGATCTTCTCCTTGAACCTGAATGTAGCCCTGAGCTCTGGGAGAGGCTCCTGGCCCCAGAGGTGGGCAAAACAGGTCCCTCATCTTGCTGGGGTTCGATAACCCAGTGCCCACCTGCTGGGGGAGGCACCAGACCCCCACGGGGGCTGGAAGCACCAAGGACCTCTCAGCTGCTGATCCCCACATCACAGCCAACATACACACAGCACAGGCTCGCCAACACACACAGCACAGGCTCACCCTCTCCACAGCCAACACACAGAGCACAGGCTCACACACTCAGTCCATAAAAGATCTTGACCTGGATGGAGATTAAAAGCTCATCTTGTCATTAGAAATCTTATGAGATTATATAGCTTAATCAGATGTGGTTATTGGAAGAGATAATAAAGGGAGGGAGAGAGGAAAATGGGAAAGAAGGAAGGAGGGAAAGAAGGAAGGAAGAAAGGAAGGGAGAGAAGGAGGAAAGGACTGAGAGAAGGAGAGGGGAGGGAGGCAGTCTCAGAGCAGCTTGGAGAGGCTGTGGCAAGGAGGAGAGGGGAATAGGGCAGGCATGGGCGGGAGGAGGTACGGGAAAGTGCCTACAGCTGTCATGAAGCATCAAGTCTCTGCCAGACAGCAGATTGACAGCTAGAGTGGGCAGGGGGAGGGCTGGGCCCCATCCCCTCCCCACCCCCCTCAGTACTTCAGGGGCAAAGGAGTGAGTGTGGGGCTCAGGAACGCCAGAGTGGAAGGGGGTGGCCCAGGTTCTGGCTCTTTCCCAGGAGGCCCTGACATGGCCCCTTTGCCTTGACAGCAAGGGTGGAAAGGGAGCTGGAGGCTGTGCAGACTCCAGAGCTCAAACTTTCTCCTCTCTCTGCGTTTCCCTGTGCCTGTCTTTTTTATAGAATGACTTTTACTCCAAGAATCCTCTATCTGCCTTGATAGCAGGTGCAGTCCCCCCACCTCCCCAAGAGCACGGTAAGGAGCCTGCCTCTGCTCAGACACGGTGGGGCATCCGTGTGTGTCTGCTCAGGTGTCCACATGTGGCTGCAGGTCTTCAAAGCTTTGGCCCTCATCTTCCCTTGGTGGGTTCTGAGGAGTCCCAGGTGGCCAGGGGCTGGGAGGTGTCCTGGGCGCTGAGAAGGCAAATAGTGCAGGAAAAACTGCAACACTCCATCCATCCACCCACCCAGCTGTTGTCTTAATGAGTGTATATTGAGCCACTGTTGTGCTCCAGGCCCCGAGCAAGGTGCTGAGAATAAAACGGTGAAGAAGGTGGACAGGATCCCTGTCTTTTGGAAGCTCACGGTGCGGTGGACAATGGGTGTGAATCACGAAGTCACGGGCAGAGGTCCACGTCCCCGGGCAGAGCGCTGGCTGGGTGTGGAGACCCAGTGCCAGGGCACCATTTACCGAGTGGAGACAATGCCGTGGGATGCAGCAGCCCTGGTGGGCCTTGGCCTGGAGCAAGTAGGTAGGACATTGGAGAACTTCCTGACTGGCAGATCAGAAGGCCCCTGAGAGAAGTGACTCCTGACCCTGTTTCCTAGTGGCCCAAGGACGGGACAGCCAATTGCCAGCAACTGGGACATTGAGGACTGGCCTGCCATGGGGACATTGGACATGTGCCCACCTCTCTGGTCCCTCCCCACACCATCCCTGTCCCAGGGGGGCCATGGCCCAGTCTGTGGCCCACCACCGCCTGCCCTTCCAGCCCCAGGACCCGGGCTGTGTCTGTGGCCTCGACTCCCCTCTAGGCAGCTCCATGGTGGGCCTGGCCCCACGTGATCCCTGTCCTCACGCCCCCAGGGGACGGTCCATAAGCTCCCGTGACAGAGGGGGTGGCCTGGGTGGCAGGCTGGCCTTTGCACCCAGTCTTCTGACTATTGTCTGACATTGTCCATTCCACCCCTTCTTGACCAGTTAGAACAAAGTGGGAGGAGGCTTGTATGGACAGAGCATTTTTAAAAGGGAGGTAGAAGAAAAAACCCATCCCGGACTAGGCTTTCAGGGCAGAATCCTTGGGGTGCCTGTGTCTAGCTGCTAGAGCAAATGAGTGTGTGTGTGTGGCGGGGAAGGCATTGCTTGGCAGGGGCACAGTATCTAGTGCGGCTTCAGCAGCCAGAGGCGAGTCAGGGCACCCGTTCTTGAAGGTCTCTGCCAACCAGCTGCTCTGGGGGGTCCGGGGGAAGCTGGTGGCGAGAGAGAATACCATCTTCCAAGGTGAGTCCCACCCTGGCCTTTTGGGGGTCTGGGGTCAGAGAGAAGGGGGTGTGTGGTAAGAACACTTTCCCACTCCCTCTCCTATCCCAGCTGCCACTTGGCAGTAAAGCTGGGCAGAGCATGAGGCCTGTCACGTCCACCGGCGGCGCTGCAGGCCCTAGCCCTGTGTGGGCTTTCCCCACTCCGCCCCTGCCTTGTCCAGAGACCCGGCGATGTGTGTGGGGCTGGAGCGAGGGAGGCTGCCTACTTGGCACCTGGGGGCAGATGCTGCCGGTGAAGCGAGGGACGGGTTGGGTACAGGGAGGGGTTGGGGTTCTGTAGGAACCAAGCTCGAGCAGCACACCTGGGTTTTTCTGACCAGGCTCAACTCCAAATATCCCTGCCCATCTGCTCTGTGAGAGCGCTGTCTGGGGAGGCCGGGCTCCGGGCCTCGTCCCGGGCTGGGGCGGGCAGGAGGGGAGGACACTGCCGGGAGGAGACAGTGCAGGTCTAGTGCTGCTTGGTGACCCAGAGCCCCAAAGCCTACCTGGTCCGGCCCTGCCCCACCTCCACGCTCAGGTCCACCCCTCCCGCAGCTCTGTACTGCGGTGGACAACAGTAGGTTTACAGTTGTGAGCACATGAAAAACAGGGTTTATTCTTGTATTATTATTGATTAATTATTGTGTTATTTTCCTACAAACAACTGTAAGCCTGCTTGTACCCAGCCCTGTATTATCTCCCCTGCCCTTCTCCGGCAGGCGGAGCCCTCTCTGCTCTGCCCAGCTGAAGGCAGAGTAGGGACAACACCAGCCCTGGGCCCTCCCTCCGTGGTGGCTGCAGACATGGCTCCCTTGCTTTGCTCACACTAGCCCCACAGGCTGGCTCTCAGAGCTTAGGGTAATCCCATCTATGGGTGGTCACTGAGGCTGCGTGGCCACGGGCACGGCCCACAGGGGTGCTCCCCTGCCCTGCAGCTGAGCGGGTGCTCCTTTGGGTGTGTCCCAGGAGGTGTCAGTGCTGCCCCTTCCTCCCCTGGGGGGGGGGGCAGGCAGCAAAGGAAAATAGCAGTGACTCCTCTGAGCCCCCGCCAAAAGGCTCCCAAAAGCTGGCTTGTCGTCGCCCCGCTCCAAGAGAAAAATTCCTCTGGCGTGGGAGATACTGCAAGAAAAGAATATGCTGCTTGCCTGCTAACTGCTCCCCCTTCTGACCCACAAGGCACCTGATTCTGCTGTGACCACCGCCAGTGAGAGAAGCGCACGGTGTGGCTGTGCACCAGGCCCAGGAAGTTTCAGCAGCTTGAGGCCACACTAGCAGGTGGCACAGCAGGATTTACACCCAGGCCTACCTGACTTTAAAGCCGTATCTTCCCACTTCCCAGGGCTTCCCTCCCAGCCTCAGGCCAGCTTAGCAACTACCCTCTGTTCCTGACTTTACAGCAGCAACCCAGAGCCCTAATCGGATTCAGTAAGCCCGGATGGCACACCTAGAGGCCTGGGAGGCAGAAATAAACACAGGCAGGGGTGCGCCCATCCCCAAACGGAGGCAAATCTCTGAACCTCCCTGCAGGGGGCGTAGATACAGAGTGATCATCTCTAGCCAGCAGTCAGAGAGGGCTTCCTGGGTGGGGATAGGCACGACAGAGTATAGACTGTCCTGTGGATGCTTACCTTTAACTTACTCAAGTGGAAAATGCGTTCCTTCAGTCTCACCAGCCACATTTCAAATGTCACAACAGCACCGGGACCTGGTGGCTGTCCTCTTGAACAGCTTCAGACAAAGAGCATTTCCATCCTCCCAGGGAGTTCCGTGGGGCAGGCTGGTCTAGAATAGCTCCTAGGCTAAGGTCTTAGGTACCTTCACTAATGGGAGGGCGGGAGGGTGAGGAGCAGGCTGGCGGAGGGCAAGAGGATGCTCAGTTTGGGACACGGTGAGCTTAACAGGTTAGTAGCATGTCCCGGTGGAAATTGAAGCGTTCCTATCCTCCTCAACCCCAATCTCCCCAAATGGGTTTTGAAATTCAACTAGACACCAGCTCGTTGGGAATTTCAAGGGCCTCACTAACGCCCAATCCCTAGGAAACTGCCAGAAGGCAGCTACTGAAGTGGGTGCAGGGTGGATGCTGTATGTCTGTGTCTGGACTCAAGGTAGATGCTGGGTCTGTCTGCCCGGAAAGGGGTGGCTCGGAAGAGACAAGATGGCGCTAGCAGGCGATGAGGGGCTGTGCTGGCCGGAGCCCGGCCAAACCCCCCAGCTCAGTTATCTCTTGGAGGAAGGACATAGAGGAAGCCGGGGTCTTAGGACCTGGACCCTGGATCCTCAGAGTGGAAATGATTCCTAGAGAGAGAGTCTTGTCTGAATCTCATGAGATCCCTGCCATTCATAGGGCAATAGGTGCAAAAGGATCACCTAAGTCTTCTAAGTCCCTTTTTCAAGGTTTTCCCTCAAACTCTTTTTTTTAAAAAAAAAATATATATATTTTTATTGATTTTTCACAGAGAGGAAGAGAGAGGGATAGAGAGTTAGAAACATCGATGCGAGAGAATCATCGATCAGCTGCCTCTTCCACACCCCCTACTGGGGATGTATCTGCAACCAAGGTACGTGCCCTTGACCGGAATCGAACCCGGGACCTTTCAGTCCGCAGGCAGACGCTCTATCCACTGAGCCAAACCGGTCCCGGCCCTCAAACTCTTTCCAATGGAATGAGACAGGCACTATTGCTCCTCTGCAGCTCACCCTGACCACGCCCATGGGTTAACCTGGGCTCCCCTGGCCTGAATATGGAGCCCACATCCCTTCTCTGGTTCCTTCCCAACCACAGACTTGGAACCAGACCCAGACCTCAGCCCCCGCCCCTTCCCTCTTCCACTCCAGCATGTTCTAGGAAAGACAGGACTCCAGGGACGTTTTTAACTACAAGTTTTGCCTATGGCTTCGTCTCAGGGAGAACAAGGAGAATGGGCCAGGAGGCTAGCAAGGAGCAGGAGGATGGGACAGTCTGCTGAGTACCCCTGTCCTGCCCCCCCCCCCTCACCCTAACCCCCAGTCCTCAGGACTCCCCACTCATCCAACCAGGAGAAGAAAAGGCCACTGCCCTGGGCTGCTAGCCAGTCTCTGTCTTCCTGGATCCTTAAAGCACAGAGACAAGCCACAGGACGCCCCCTGGTGGATGTGCTCGGCCCTGGCTGCGCTCCAGCGAATGCCTGGGTGCTGTCCCGGAGATTCTGGGTAGCGCCAGATATTTAATAAGCCACTCTAACAACCCCCTCACACTCTTCCCCTGGGAGATTCTAGTGTGCTAGGGCACACCCCAGCTCAGGGCTGCCGGGGGTCTCTGTGGGGCTACAGGCTGCGGCATGGTGGGGTGAAGTGTCCAGGGCCCACGAGCTGGTGCCACAATCCAGGGACCACAGGATGGGAGACACAATGCTCCCAGCTCTGCTGAAAATGGCTCATGAGCTTGGCATGTACATGGGCGACAGGTGTCCGCCTCACGCCACACTGAGGTAAGGCTGCCAGCTGAGGGCGCTGCACGAAGCTGGGGAGGGTGGCACGCAAAGTGGGCCTGGCAGCTGGCTGAGGATGGAGCTGGCCATTAGATGGGGCAGAAGGTTCCTTTTCTCTGACAACCACGAGACACCCTTGAGGTGGAGGGGCTGCTTCAGCAGTGTGGAAAGGTCGAGGGGGGCAGGTGGGACGCCTTGGTCACATGTTCTGCCCGTACCACAGCCCCCCTCCACCTTGTTCCAAGGGTTGCCAGCCCTGGCAGAGCCAGAGAGGAAGCAGATGCCAGCCGACCTCTGAGCCAGGGTTCGGTCACACAAGGTTGGTGTGAGCACAGACCCATCAGCAGAGGGTGGCCAGGCGGTGGTCACAGGAGAGCTCTCTGCTGCTGCTGGACAGGAAAGGCCCACCAGCGAGCACCATGGAACCCAGATAACCTCCTCCTCCCCAGCACCCTCTCCTCCTGTCACCTGCGCCCCCCTGTGTGAACTCACACCCACAGATCTTACACACACACACACACACACACACACACCCCATCTAACACCACTGGCCCCTCTGCAGCCAGGCTCCACCGGCTGGTCTCTCTCTAAGGGGGACTCCAATCATAGCTTTATTGACTTCAGGGTCTGAACTGAGCCACGTGAGTGGACACAGTGAAGGCTGGGTAGGGAGACCAGGGACTGAGCGTCCACACAGGATCCCTCGTGGGGAGCTGGAGCACCACCTTCCTTACCCCCAAGAGCCTGTGCAGGAGACGCAGGCACTGCGGTCAGGCCACGCGAAGGTGCGGTCAGCGCAGCAGCAGGGCTGGCTGGGCGGTACATGACGAGCAGAATGTCCTCCGGGCTTTTAGCTCTGGCCCTTGTATGAAGCGCCGGTGTCTGGATCTCCTGGCCCCACCCAGGTACGGGGCCAGATCACACAGACTGGAGCTGGGGGAGCGTTCTGTCTCCTCCTTGCCTTCGTCCTCAGAGAGGGCTCCTGGGATGCACAGGGCCGTGTGAGCCCAGGGGAGGCTGGCCCAAGGCGGCACGAGTCTTGGGAATGAGAAGGGAATTCACTTTGGGGGCTCAAGTCCAGGCACAGGAGGAGGAGGAGGAAGAGGAGGAGGAGGAGGAGGAGGCTGGGTCTACTGGGCTCGCACTTGGGAGAGGTGTTGAAGGACCTCTCCAAGCCAGGCCTTCCCCAGCTGCAGCCTCAGTGTGCCTCTCCCTGTCCTGCCATCATGCAGGGACTAGGTGGCAGGTACAGGGAAGCAGCCCTGCCAGAGCCCGGTGCTCTTCACCCCCCCCCCTGCCCCCCACCCCCCCACCGTCCTTACGGCGAGGAGGGCCCAGGGGCTCTATACTTCGGGCTGCTCTCCAGGCTCAGCGCTGCCCACCACAGCCAGCCAGGGCTCTCTGCCCTCCAGGAGGGCGGCGACTCCCTGCTTCTGGCTGCGGAGGGCCAGCTGCCGGGGTGTGCAGCCCTCCCCGGCCTGGACGTCCAGCTGGGCACCGGCTTTGACCAGTGCTTTGAGGACAGCCATGTTGCCTTTCAGGGCGGCCAGGTGGGCGGGGGTCCAGCCCCCCTTGCTGCGGGCGTGGACATCTGCGCGGTGCTCCAGGAGGTGTGTGACGCTCAGGAAGGCGCCCCTCTGGACTGCCAGGTGGAGGGGCATCCAGCCCGACTGCTCGGCGGCATTGGGGTCGGCCCCGCACTGCAGCAGCGCCGCCACCACCTCCTCCTCCCCGTGGCGGGCGGCCAGGTGCAGGGGCGTCCAGCTCATGCTGCCGGGGGCCCCGACGTCTGCGTGGCTTTCGGCCAGCAGGTGGATGATCTCCGGGTGGCCCTTGTAGGCGGCCAGATGCAGGGGTGTCCAGCCCTGCCGGGTGGGCAGCTGGAGGCTGGCCCCGTACCTGAGCAGCATCTTGCAGATGAGGAACCTGCCCCGGGCGGCCGCGGTGTGCAGTGGGCTGTAGCCGTTCCGGTCCAGGGCGTCCGGGGCCGCCCCGCTCTTCAGCAGGTGTTGGATGGCCCTCACTTTGCCTCGCTCCACGGCCAGGTGCAGGGGCGTCCGCAGGTTCCACTGCGGAGCGTCCACCTCAGCCCCCTGGCCCGTCAGCAGCCTGACCAGGGCGACGTGGCCAAAGTAGGCGGCCACGTGGAGCGGGGTCTTGCCCTCGGCCTCGCGCAGGTTGGGGTCCGCCTGCCGGGAGACCAGGAGCCGTGCCACATTCTCAAAGTTGTTCTGCGCGGCCAGGTGGAGCGGGGTCCACCCCTCGTGCTCCTGGGCATCCACGCGGGCGCCGTGGTCCAGGAGCAGGCGGGCGGTCCGGTCGTCCCCGTTCTGGACCGCGAAGTGCAGCGGCGTCCAGCCGTCCTCGTCGGCCAGGCCGGCGTCGGCCCCGTGGCCCAAGAGCAGGCTGCACAGCTCCGGCCGCCGGTCCTGGGCGGCGATGAGGAGGGGCGTGTAGCCGTAGGCCGTCCGGCAGTCCACGTCCGCCTCGTGGGCCAGCAGCAGCCGCACCTGCTCCACGCCGCCCTGCGCCACCAGGAAGTGCAGGGGGGTGACCCTGTTCTCACAGAAGCACGACTCCTCGTCGCTGGAGACTGGGCTCCCACCTTCCGGGAGCCGCAGGACCCGCTTCCAGCAGCCTCCTGAGCCTGCGGGGAGAGCGACGGGGGTGAAAAGGACCTTGACCTGCCCAGAGGTCATCGCGGCCTCCTGAAGTGCCGCCCGGGGAACAAAGGCCGGAAGAGTGGCTTTCCTGACAGCATGGGTCTCTGTGCAGGGGCCACTGCGCTGGAGAACGGACTATGGCAGTTCTTCCCCTGAGAATGGGCAGCAAGGCCTGGGTGCAAATCCTGACCCACCCCTCAGCATCACGTGACCTTAGCCAACTCTGACTCTGAGCCTCCAGGTCCTGCCCCTTAAAGGGGACACCAGCAATGCCCACCTCATACTACCATTCCCCAATCCCCGGCCCTTCTCTCCCACTGCCCTGAGATTCTGATTTCATTAGTCTAGATGGCCCAGGCATTGGCATTTTTTTTTCTTTTTTCATTTTCTAATTCCTGGAGAGGGGGAGGGGGCCAGGGAGGCTGGGAAAAGGGTGTGGTTTGATTCCACTTTCTCCTCCCCGAGAATTCTCTGTCTCCCCCCCCACCCCCACCCCCCATGTGCATTCTGGACTCACCGCTGTCTGTGAGATCCTGGCTGACCTCCTCACTGACCTGGGGAAGGAGAACCAGAGACACAGGGTGGATCAACAGGGCGGTTCTGGCCCAGGCCTCTTCCGCTCCTTCCTTCTCCCCCATACTCTCCCTCAGGGGTAGGACTCACATCCCCCAGGTCCTCAGAGACCCCTCCTCGCCACTCCTACACCAGCTGTGTCTAACGGAAAACCTGATCAGGAAGACCGTGCTGGGAAAAGGTGGCCCAGGGCCTGGACTTGCCCTTGGGCCACATGGAAAGCAGGGTGTCTGTGTGGGTTCAGCCGGAGCCTACACTAACTGTGGCTGGCTCGCAAGTCAGGGAATGGACAGGAGAAGAGAGATGGTGCTGATGTCCACGGTGGGGAAGTCTGGGCCAGCTGAGGTCTCCCTCTGCAGGACAGGCCTCTGCTTCATCCCATGCATTTGAGAGAGGACACGACCAACACTAGCCTTAGAGAACCCTGGTGTACTTAGCGAAACAGGACCCCTGGCACATGTGGCTGAGTCCCCACTTGCCCCTCGGCCAGGCGGCCTTGTGAGGACCACACCAATGCACGCACCCCAGGGCCTGCCGCAGACCACGCCCAGCCCCCCCGCACCCACCTCCTGGGGCCGGCGGAGAGATGGTTTGCAGGACACCTTCCTGGCCAGGGCCTCGCTCTCGGGGTCAGTCACAGGGCTCTGGAGCAGTGACAGCAGCAGGTCTGTCTCGATGGTGATGTCTGCGTCACAAGGGGGAGTGAGAGAGGAAGGAAGCAACAGGCAGACTAGCAATCCTCCCCCATTGTGGATTTGCTACGTCTCCTGTGCCCCCACCCCACCATCTGTTCCTGGGCTCACACACATGTGTACCCGGAGGCAGAACAGATCAGTCTCAGCCTTGCTCAGTGGGGCCACGTGGCAGGTCACTACCCTCTGAGGGTCAGTCCTTTTTCACAAATCGAGGGGGGGGGGGCGGGATGGGGGAGGAAGACTAGGTGATCTCTAAGATGCACTCCTAAGGTCCTAAGGGCATGTTTTCACAGTGATCTCCTGGTCTGGGAACATTTACAATGGTGACAGTGAGTAGTACCCCGAGAACTCAGAAGCAGCAGAGCTAGCCCCAGCCACCTTCAGGCAACAAAGCTTCTAGGCTCCTCCCACAGGCTCAGGGCAACTCCTAGGGGTCAGACCCCCCACTCCCCAAGTCCTCAGCTGCCCTGCCTCCCCACTCCCTCCCAGCACTGCATGCTGCCCAGCCGTCTCAGGCCTCTCTTCAGAGCCCTCAGAGTGGCCCTGGGCTCCACTTCCCCTCCTGCCCCCTCCTGCGGCAGCCCCGCCCTACTCCCCGAACTACTCCCTGCTCCCTGGGCAGGCCAGGCAGGGGAGAACCTGGAAAGCAGGGTCTCTTCTTGGGGTCCTGGTCCCAACAGCGCTTCATCAGGTCCCCCATCTGCTGGGCCTCCTCTGGCCACTCATCGGAGACAGACTGTAGGGAGGGCCTCATGCCCGCAGCCACTCGGATGATGATGTTCATCATATTGAGGCCTGCGAGAGAAGCCCAGGCTGTGTGGGTGCTGGAATGTGGGGGGTTATGGAGGCAGAGGAACTGGGCAGGAGAGGGGCTCTGAGGATCCCCACAGGATGGTGCACCCAGCAGGGCTCCTATGAATGCATAGGGAGTCAACAGCTAGATTGCAGGGCCACTTTAGGTTCTAAGTCTCTGGCCCAGCTTCAGCCACCGCACACCCAAAACCAGACATGGTACCACCCTATAGACCTATGCTATCCAAAGACAGCATGGCTGACCAACAGGCCTAATGGTGAACTTGACTTTCCATTCCGCTGGGTTATCCTAGGGTTATAACTAGGGTTATCCTAGTTTCCTGACAGTCTGCTTCCCTGACATTCTCGGCAGCAGGGTGGGAGTGGGGGGTGCAGGGAGGAGCACAGGAATTAGAGCAGAAAGCCTGGTCTGGGCTGATGTTCGCCCCACCTCTCACAGTAAGGTGAGCTCTGGAAAGTAGGGGAGGAAGGAAGGTGGGTGTGGATGGGAACCCCTGAAGAGTTCCCCACAACACAACCCTGCACTGGCCTTGTCCCCATGAACCCTCAGCCCCCCCACAACCCCTGCCAGGACCCCACTGAGGGTCCCA
Source organism: Pipistrellus hanaki (assembly GCF_964339955.1). Classification (NCBI taxonomy): domain Eukaryota; kingdom Metazoa; phylum Chordata; class Mammalia; order Chiroptera; family Vespertilionidae; genus Pipistrellus; species Pipistrellus hanaki. The sequence goes on along the minus strand of NC_140511.1, from coordinate 14,082,045 downwards.
CTGCAGTCTGCTACCTGAGTACGGCTTCTTTTGAGTGAGGATGTCCCAGATGACAATCCCGAAGCTGCAGATGGGGAAAATGTTCCTGGTCAGGGGGCCCACGGGCCACACAATCCCAGGCAAATCCCCTCCAGCCAGAGTCCCTCTCCGTGCATTCCCCTCCCACCTCATTCCCGGCCCACCCTGCCCTTTGGGTCCCGGGTCCAGGCAAGGCTGTGACAAGCTACTTCCTCGGTGTGGAGATGGTGCCAGCCCCTATCTCACCTGTACACATCGTATTTGGGCCCTGGGGCAATGTTACTCTGCAGGAACATCTCAGGGGGCATGTAGCTGAGGGTGCCCCGCAGAGCCGACCTCTCGATGTATTGCATCCGAGTTGACTGTTCCATCCATTTAGACAAGCCAAAATCCGAAACCTGGGAGGAAGACGGGGAGGGGGGGGGATATAGGGGCAACAGTCTTGCCTCCATAGGACTGTTTCTCCTCCCTTCCCAGCGCAGAGCAGTGGCTAAGGGCTGGCTCATCCCCAGCTCTCCTACTATGATCTGGAGGACCTTAGGCAGGTTTCTTATCTTCTCAGAGCCCGTTTCCCCATCTATAAGACTGAAATAATATGAGCACTTAGCTCATCGTGCTATTGTGAGCATTAAATGAGTACATAAGCAAAAAGCACTCCCACCCTGCTGCCAAGAATGTCAGGAAAACAGACTGTCAGGAAACTAGGATAGCTCAGTGGAATTGAAAGTCAAGTTCACCATTTAACTTGTCTTTAACTGGTTTTGAAGTGTGTGATGGTGCATCATCATGTAGCAAAATTACTTTGCCTTGTCTTCTGGCACATTCTGGTCGTTTCAAGATCAAAGTGTGGTTCAAATGGATTGTTTGTTGTCAGGAGAGATCAGTATTAATGGTTTCACCTGGTTCTAGAAGCTCATAATAGACCACACCTTCCCGATCCTATCAAACGCAGAGGATTGTCTTCTTTCTGAAGTGATTCAGCCTTGCAGTCAATGTTGATGGTTGACCTGGATCAGCCCATGATTTTGTGCATTTGGGATTCTCAAAATAAATCCACTTTTCATCGCCAGTCACAATTCGATGCAAAAAAGTCTTTATTTCATGTCATTGAAGCAACATTTGACTGATGACTTTTCGGTTTTCCATTTGTCTTTTGTTCAGTTGAGGTGGCACCCATTTTCATTCCTTTAAAATCTTTTCCATTGCTTGTAAATGATCGGAAATTGTTTGCTGAGCAACATTTAATCTTTCTGCAAGTTGTTTTTGAGTTTGACATGCATCTTCATCCAATAATGCTTGCAATTTGTTGGTTTTCAAACTTTTTTGGTTGATCTGGACATTCTTTGTCTTTCACATTGAAATAATCACTTTTAAACCATTTAAACCAGCGCTCACAACTATCTCGAGATGGAGCATGTTCACCATAAACTTCCTGAAGTATATGATAACTTTTTTTTTTTCAAAATAAAGTAATGAATTAAAACTTCCCACAAATGTTCTTTTTTTTTTCATGAAATTCAACATTTTTAGGCATAAAAATATCTATGATGTTAACACCTTCAGAAAATTTGACATATGAAGTTTTGAAGCTTGCTGTCAATATAACAAAATAGCATACATATCAAATCGCAGATATATCAACATATGTGTAACTCCAACTATTGGGGAAAAAAATCCACATTATTAACCGCACACCTGGTACTTCCATCCATTAATTCATTCATATGCTGAGTGAGCAGGCACTGGGTGCTAATTCGGCTGGTACTGAGGTCAAGGCAGCAGATAGAAAAGATGAGAACGCTCACACCCACTACTGTCCCAAGTGGCTATTCAGAAAAGGGGTATGGTCACCAATGAAGTAGTGTCACACATATTATTATATATTTACAATGGGGGTCAGCAATATGAAGAGACAGAGGTGTAATAAGGGTATTTTACAGGGGCCCGCAGGGTGGATCAGGGAAAACCTCCTTGAGGAGGCCATGTTTAAGCTGAGAACAGAAAGATGAATAGTCCTTCGTTACATAAAGAAGGGAGTAGGGAAGTGCTGTTCCTGACAATGGGGACAGAATATGCAAAAGCCCTGGGGCAGAAAAAGAGTGGCATATTTTGGGAACTGAAAAAAATGGCCTTTTATAGGGTCATCTCATTTACACACACTCCCACCTGACAGAAAGCATGGGAAGGACAGAGATTCTTCTTCCCACATCAGAATTGGGAGACTGAGGCCCAAAGAGGGACATTGCAGGCATTCTGATACCGGGCTTCATGCACCAGTTCCACTGCTCATCCAACAGGTTGAGGTGTGATTGCTGCCTTCAGTATTCATCCATGAAGGAAGCTGCTTAAAACCCTTGACAGGCCAGTCAGACAGGTAGATCATCCTGCCCACCCTGGAGGAGACGCCAAAGTAAAAGGGGACAGAGGTTGACCAGGGCAATTACCTTGACATGCATGCTGCTGTCCAGGAGGATATTGCCTGGCTTCAGGTCTAGGTGGAGCAGAGGTGGCTTAATGCTGTGGAGGAAGTTCATGGCCAGGCTGGTCTCATGGATGATGCGGAATTTAAGCTGCCAGGAGATTCTGTGGGTGCACAGCATCTTGTCCAGGGAGCCGTTGGCCATGAACTCCATCACAATGCCCAGGGGCTGCTTGCACACCCCGTAGATGGACACGATGTGCTGGAACTTGATCTTCTCCATTTTGGTTGCTTCTTCAATGAGGCAATTCACATCGGAGCTGTGGAGGGGGATGGAGATGAAAGGAGGTGACTATCAATTACAAGAACAACTAGCAGAACACACACACTAGGCTTGATGCCAGCCCACGCAGGCCCAGAGGAGCCTCATGAGGTCAAATAAGAGGAAGGAGAGACCTGGAAAAATGCCCAGTAGGACACACAGATTAGGCTCTAGGTGTCCAGCAGGGAAAAAGACAGGACGTAAAGGAGTTTGCAATGTAGCCCTGGCCAGTGTTGCTCAGTAATTACAGCGTCAGAATGTGCACCAAAGTGTTGTGTATTCGACTCCTGCTCAAGGGCACCTATCTGGGTTACAGGTCTGATCCCCAGCCCTGGCTGTGTCTCTCTGGCATGGTTGTTTCTCACTCTCTCTTTCCCCTTTCCCTCCCCTTTCCTTCCTCCCTTCCACTCTCTCTAAAAATCAATGGGAAAAAAATATCCCCAGGTGAGGATTAACAACAACAAAAAAAGTCTGCCATCTATTCTGGTTGCTTGTTTATATCTTGCCCAGTAGATTGCAAGCCTCTGGAGGACCAATATTATGCCCCCTGCTTCCATTTTAAAATATTTTTATTGCCATTTGACTATGAAAGTAATACATACACCCTGTAGAAAATCTAAGTAATACAGAGAGTTATAAAGAAAAAAAAATTAAATTGTCAGTATCCTAACCTTCCAAATTTGGCCTCTATCAACACTCTAATATAGTCTTTTATAACATATTTCCAAGGTCTCTGTTTCTCTTCTTCCCTCCTTTTATTCCTTCCTCCTCTTTCTCCCTTTCCATCACATGGTGTGGGCTGGTTCTCATAGCCTGAGCACTTACTGACATTGTTATTCTGTCTGCAGCCACTGAAGCAAGAACTTCAGTGGCTGCATGGTATCTCCTGTTATGGAGAAACTATAATATGATGCGTGTAGATGCTCCCCATAGCGCATTACCACCCACAGCACAATACGTTTCTGTGGAATCTAACAGAAGTGAAGTAAGGGAAGGCCTTAGAAAACAAGCATTTGCAAACCCTCTAGCTCTTCTCACTGAATGAGTCCACAGAGCAGTGAATTCATGCAAATTACTATGAATTGTTTGGGGATTGCAAGATGAGGATTAGGGAGAAATGACATTTTGGTTGCTTCTTCAATGAGGCAATTCACATCAGAGCTGTGGTGTATCTGCAAAGCTGTGTTGGCACTGCAGTCAGAAGCTGCTGGCAATGTGCTTGGAGGGCCCCCGTGGGAAGCCAGCCAAACACCCCTGAACTCCAGGAAAAGGCACCTGCTCTTCCTGGAATCTGGGCTGGCCGGCCAGTGTGGTTCTCTGGTTCTCCTCTCTCCTTCCCTGTGGTTCCAGAGAGCTCCCCTTCACCTCTGTGACATTTTTATCTGTCTCCTGTCCTCTGAGTTCACAGGAGCTGAGACATCTGCCAGGAAGTGGGAAAAAGCAGGGATCTGAGGGCACTGTGCCCTGATTCAAATCCCAGTGTCATCACTTGCTCTCTGCATGCCTTGAGCAGGCAAGCTCCCCACCTCAGTGACTGGACTGTGGAACAACAGGAATCGCATAATTCCCTTGGACACCGGGCTTCTTGAAAGCTTTGGCTTTGCCTGTGGTCTCGCTCTTTTTCTCATCTCCCACTGCCCTCTTTTCATCCGGTTTCTGGTCTCAGGACTTCACTGAACAGCTGCTGCTATGGTTAGCAATGACCCCACATTATTCTAGCTTATGAGCATTGTTCAGTTCTTGGTTTATGGGTCAGATCTCTCACTCTTTTTTCCTCAAAATATTAACTTACTTCAGCTGTGTGTCAATATTCTGCAGGATTTCTGCCTCTTGTTCTGGTCTCCTCTTCCTGCTTCTTGATTATTACACTCAGACCTAGGCCCTCTCCCTTCTCCTTCTCACTCTGTACTCTGTCTCTAGGCAATTCTAGCATCTCCAGTTGAGTATTTGACACTTAATGTGACCAGAGCCTGAACTCTTGCTCCTTCCTCATCTCAGTGAATGGGGCCTCCACTTCCTAGTCCTCAAAGTCTTGGTGTCATCTTTGGATCCTCTCTCTCTTTCCTTCCCACACCAGTCCCTCAGCACATCCTGTCAGGGCTACCTTTAAAATATAGCAAGAATCTGATCATTTCTCACCACCTCTACCCATTGGCATCCTGGCCCAAGTCTCCTAACTGGCCTCTCTGCTTCTCTCCCTTACCCTCTGCCATCTATTCCCAACTCCGCAGCCAGAGTGATATGTTCAAAATGTCAGTCAGAGCATGTCACTACTTGGCTCAGGACCTCCCAGGGGTCTCTTCTCAATAACAACAAAGGCTAAAGTTCTTAAAGTGGCCTAGGAAGCCCCATATGATCTGCCCCGGGACACAGATCCCTGATCTCCTATCCTAGGAATCACTTCCTCCCTGACTCTGCTCTTGCCAAGCTGGCCTCTTGCTGCTCCTCCACCGTGTCAAGCACATTCCCACTTCAGGACCTTTGCACTTGCTGTTCCCTCTGCTTAGAATACCTCTCCCTAAAAGCCACATGGCTTGCTCCTTCTTTGCTTCAAATCTCTACTCAAATAGTACCTAATTAATAAGGGTTTCAAGTCTATATAGAATAGCAACCCTACCCTAACTCTGGCAATCCTTATCCCCTGTACACAGATGGCCAGCAAATTAATATTCCTAGGTCAAATGTTTTCTTGGAAGATCAGATTACTCAACTCTCCTTAGGTGTTTTAATCAAGATAATATCAGGTGGTTGTAATCACCATAGATCAAATTATTCATTGATTTGTTTGTTTATTTGCACATGTTTGTTTATTTGTTTACATATTGCATATTTATTGCTTATTTGCAAGCTTGTTTGTTTATTTACATATTTCTTATCTTTCTCTATTAGAATATAAACTCCATGAAGGGAGAGATTTTGTTTTTAACAAAATCACTTAGTGCTTAACATGAATCAATGTTATCCATGTCCTTAGCTTCAATTACACTAAACAAATGACTCACACATTTTAATATTGTTAGCTCAGACCTTTACTCTGAAGGCTACCAGGCCATTCTTCTCAACATGTACAAAACGGAACTCATGCTCTTCCTCTCCAAACTGGGGCCTCTTTTCATGTTTCCCTTGTTTACTGTCAACAATATAGTCCAACAAATACTTACTGGACACCAATGATGTGCCTGGCACTGGGGACAGAGTGGGGAACAGGACAGACACAGACTCTCACAGAATAGACATTCTAGTGGACCTGGTTCCTTTGTGCAAGCCAGACATCAAGTTAGCCTTCACAGTCCCTTCCTCGAGTGGCCCCATAGGCAACCCAGCACCACTCTGAGTGAATTTTTACCTCCTGAATACTGCGTAATCTCTCCCTTTCACTCCATCACAACACACCAGTGTTTATTGTGGCAGCAGAGGAACAGACAAGGCCCAGACAAGGCCGTGCTATTGTTGGTCTCATTGTCTGAACGATGAGAACCGTGTCCTAACTAGACCAGCATCCACTCTAACCTTCCAATCCATTCTCCACACTGCAATCCTGATCAATTCCTCCCTGTCCCCTCCATCTCACCTGACTGCAAGGCTTTCAGAGCTCTCCACTGACTGCTCCCTCTCTCTCAGCTCCAGCCATGTTCCCATCCTTTACTCAGTATCCCCCTCCTGCCCTGGGCCCTTTGCACACTTAGTTGCTTCTTCCTGGAAAGTTTTCTCCTCCTTATCTACTTAGTCATACTCATCCTTCACATATCAGCTCAAGTGTAGCCTCCTCAGGAAAGCCTTTTTCTGATCTCAGTTCAGCACTATTAATAAGCTCTCATAGAACCATGAATCTCTCCTTCCTTGTAATACTTCTCACAGCAGCACACATGTTTACATGTTGGTTAATATCTTTGTCCTTCCAAGCTGTTTTCTAGAAGAACTGGGCTGCATCTGTTGTACTCATCATCGTACCTCAGGGTCTAGCACGGTGCCTGACATATAGTAGGGCAATAAGCATTCGTCAAGTGGATGAATGAATGAGGAGACGAAAGAAGGATCCAGTGAAGTAATACAGGTAAAACTCCTGGGATAGTACTCCATACATGGCAGGCATTAACTACCACCCGATCCCTCAGCCCATTCCACCCAGGGAGCTCCTGGGACTTAGGAGGAGAGTGGCAGAAGCTATTGTCAGTGTCTAACAATGCAGTCTGCCAATGCCATCTGTTTCCCTTTGTTCTTTACTTCAAAGGCTGTAGATGATTTGGACACACCCTGGGATAATCTATCTCTACTCTGAAGCAACAGGCAGGTGTTAAGGGAGGAAGGTGGGTGAGTCTGGAGCTGCCTCACTCGAAGCAGGTGGGGGTCTGGGAATTAGGAAGGGACTGGCTTCAGTGTGTGGGGCCTGAGGCTGTGTCTTGGGAGCCTGTACAGAGAACAGGACAAAGAGCACCCAAATACGATGCCAACAAGAGCGCTGCCACCCAGGCCTTCGAGGTGAAGGCCCAGGAGCCTTAGGAGAAAGACATGGGCTTCATGCTCACACTTCACATCTGAGCGTCTCTTTCATGGCTGCACAGGGGACAAGCACGCAGCCTGGACCAGCAAGTCAGGCGGGAATGAGACTGAGTCCATCTCAGGGGAAGGCAGCGATATGGACACAGTGGGAAGAGGTGCAGGTGCTGAGTGGGGAGGAGCCTGAGACAAAGGTGAGGACAGACAGGGCAGCATCCAGGCTGACCTCCCAGCAGGACCTGTTAGAGCCAGCAAGTGGCCTGTCCGGGGTTGCCATCCCTCAGGCCTCCTCCAGCCTGCACTCCTGGGCAGGGACCACGGGATGGCCATGGGAGGTGTGAAAGAAAAAAGCCACATGCTAACCTGACAGGCTCAGGGAAGGCCTGCGTGGCAGTCTTGCAAACCCAGAGACCTAAGATAACCACAAAAGATGGTTTGAAAATTAAATATCTAACAGGTTATAGTAGGTAGTCATTTCCCAGATATTTTCCCAGACAAAGATCAACTTTGATCTTTTTTACTGAGCCCATTTGCTTTTTTGCCTCTAAGATAACATATCTGTGAGATGTCTGGGTAACTTGTAACTTCCCTTTTTCCGGAGCCCCTGGGGCACAACCAAATGTGGTGGGCTCCAGGACAGATGCCTCAAATTCCTTCTTTATCATGTTAATTGTTCCTGCACTCACCTGAGTACACGTCCATCATTTTACTTTTTATCCAATCCCAGGAGTTTCCCACCACTTTGCTTTCTCCCGCCTCCTTACTCCATCACCAATGAATTTCATGTAACCCACCTATGTCCCTCCTTTGATTTCAGTGTATAAATAGAGAAATGTAATCCACCATTCTTTGGAGCATTATCTCAATCCGTTGAGGTTCTGCTTCCCGGCAATTGTCGACAGTTTTGGCTCAAATAAACTCATTAAAAAATTCTTTACAGGTTTCAATGGTTTTTTTTCGTTAACAGAGGGGACCTCTTCCCTCCATCCTTGAGCATCACGGAGCCAGAGCACAGCCTCCCCGGGGCACAGCCTCCCCGCCAGCCCAGCCCTGCCTCCCGGAGGTGGTGAGGGTGGTAGGAGGGTGGCAAAGGGCCACCAAGAGCAGCCCTCACCACCCTGACACCCAGAGGAAGAGGTGCTAGGAAGAAGGAGCAGGACCAGTTTGGGGGGTAATTCCTGCTCCCCTGCAGCCTCTGGATTCCACCAGCAGGTGTGGTGCTATACCTGCATGCAGTCACAGGACGGAGGCATGCTGAGCCTGGGGAGCCTGGCCTCTGGCTAGAGAGTTCAGAAAGGCGAGGGGACAATCCCCCCTTCTCACCTAGAGGGCCCTCCCTCCCTCTGGAGCCCCTGCCCTCAGTTCCTCCTGCCAAAGGGGAGGGCGAGCCCACAGGTACCTGGCGGTGTCTGGCAGGAGGCAGGGGGCGCACTTGATAGCATACTGCGTCCGCCAGCGCCGGTGCCGCGCCTGGAACACCTGGCCGAAACCCCCGCCGGCCACCGGCCGCCAGGCGCCCTCGAAGTCCTCACGGGTGAAGATGGGGAGGCCGCCCAGCCGCTGCTCCAGGCCCAGGGCCATGGGGCCTGCGCTCCGCACTCCAGCCGGGCTCCCGCCCTCTGGGTCCCTTGGAGGCTGGGACGGGAGGAGAGCCGCCCTCCCTCCCTCCTTCCGCACGAGGAGGAGCCAGCCTGTCTGCAAGGGCGGGGAAACCCAAACCGGAGCCCTAGGCCCCAGGCAGCCTGGCCCAGGCCTGGGAAGAGGGTATGTCCCTCTGAGCACCCAGAGAGACCCCTTCCAGCCAGCACCCTTCCTCAAGCTCCGCCTGTCTTTCCCCTACCTCTGCCCCGTACCTTCCCTCCCAACCCCCGGGCCCGCGCCCTGTTAGTTAGGGGGGCTCTGGAAGAGGAGGTGTCCTGAGGTTGGAAGCAGAAGTCTGGCAGAGGAGCTGGCCCTGTTTGATTGAGATCCAGCTCTAAGGGCAATGCATACTGAGGATTTATGAGGATTCAGTGATAGATCCTCCCTTCCTCCAACTGATGGACAGACATAAACTCCACCTGCAGCCGGACATTCCTGAGCACCTAACCAGGCACCTTATATGGACTGTACATTGAACCACCAATCAGCACCTGCCAAATACCACAAGCCCCCCATTCCTAAGTCCCTAGGTCCCTAATCATAGGCCTTACATGAAACCATCAATCAGCATGTGCTGAGTGCCCTAAGCCCCGTCCCCTATCCTTCCCTTAAAAGTACATGGACCCCGCCCTCACTCTCTTCTGCTCTCTCTCTGGAGGCAGCAGCCAATGGTACTCTTCTCTTCAATAAAGCTGTGTCCTGGCATCCCAGTCCGGCCCACTCTATTTCATCTATCATTCAGGACTAAGCTAGGGGTTTCCATCTGAGTGTGGATGCTTGCTCTGCCCCTCCCTCATCTCTTCCCCCCCTCCCCCAGCAAGTAGAGAGTAAGAAAGTTGCAATGGGGATTTTTCTGTTCTGAATCTGTGGGCCCCACTGGCTTAATGCTTCCTTTGTTGTTGTTGGGTTTTATTTGTTTGTTAACCAGAGTTGGTGTGTTAAAGGCCACCAAGAAGGGGTCACCAAGAACAGTGGGGTGAGAGGCAGGGTGCCTGTCTGCAGGGAGCTCCCCCAACTGGCCCTGCTTTCAACCCCAACCTCAGGGGGATGGGTGCCTGGCCGGGGGTTGACCACGGGGGAGGTGGACTCCTTGGCCCACGTGTGGGGAGAGTTGGCTGCCTGGGACCAGAGATGAGGCTCAGGGAGCAGCGGAGCGCATTCCTGCCCTACTCCCAGCCCAGAGAGTGGGTGTGCTGGTGGTTCCCATGGCACCTCCAGGATGAATTCTGACAGGAGACAAGGACCAAAGACTGGCCCAGAGACCCTTGTCAAAGGGACCAGTGTGGCCACGACTGAGCGTGAACTTTGTCCGGAAGCAGTAGCTATCTTGCCTATGGCACATGCTTTACAGATGTGATCTCCCTGTTTACAGATGTGGGAACCAGGCTTGAAAGCAATAAGTAGTGCATGGCCACATGGCTAGTAAGTGGTAGTTGAGTTTCAAACCCAGGTTTGTTTGGTTGCTTTAGAAAGAGTTAGGCATAGGGAGCAAGGGGTAGCCTTTTAAGAATGGGGGTGGGGTGGGGGGTTAGAATCATGCCCCTGAAAGAGGGTGGAGGTGATAGAACCTGAATTCAGAGCAGGAGCCATACCCCAAACAATGTCAGAGGGGGGCCCCAGCTTGCTTTGGCTGCAGCAAGGCAGGGCTCGGCCACGTTGACATATTGCTCCTTCAGCAGCCCTGCCTGTTCTCACCCTCCCCACTCCCCCAGAGGTTTGGAAGATTATAGAGGACATTACTGATGGGAGATTTGCAGGGGGGAGGGGGCAGTGAGCATGGAGATTGGGGAGGTACACTCTACAGCAGTAGAGGTGGAGGGACAGACAGGGCCCAGGCGTGCTATTGTTGGTCCACCTGTTAAAACAGACAACCTATGAGTTCAAGCAACCCAGAGGCTTCTGAAGAATCTGGGAAAATAGATATATTCTCATCCCTATAGAAACTGGAGCCATTAGACTGGACTCATTCTTTTTCCTCTCTCCCTCTCCTAAGTGGGCCAGGACAAAAGCCTGGTAGTCTTTGGACAGCCCTGGGAGAAGTTGTAGGGAGAGGGGACCTTCCCAGTGTAAGGTCACAGAGGCAGAAGCTTCCTAGATCCCCTGCTAATAAGCGCATGATGCTCAGGGATTTGGGGAAGAGTGAGATCAACCTAGAGGAGCCAGTTTCTTTCCAGGGCCGGGGGTGCAAAGGTTCCTAGGTCCTGCCTGGCCAGAAGTCCACGGCCAGTGAGTAGGGAGGAGAGAGCTGGAGAGGAGAAATCCACCTTCCACCGCCGCTCCTACAAGTGAATGGGGACAGGAATGGATGAGGGAGGGAGGAGGAATAGTCTGACCACAAACCAAAACCTCCGAGAGGGGCGAGAAACAGGCTCTGGCCACAGGAATTTTGTCTCAAGATGCTCTTTGACCTTGACATCTTTCAATGAATTTTATTTTGGCAGTTGGGGGATGAAAATGTTCTGGACTTGGACTTAATAAATGTGTGTGTGTGCTTTGCATGTGTGCTTTGCATGTGTGTGTGTGTGTGTGTGTGTGTGTGTGTGTGCGCGTGCGCGCGCACGCATATGCGTGTGATGGTTTTTTTTTGGGGGGGGATCCTAAAATTTTCAACCTGCTGCACCCAAACCAGTGCTGGTAAAGCAGTTCTGCAATACTCTGGAAGATGTTGAAACCCAGTGTAAGCCTTCCCCTAAGGAGAATGATGAAGTCTTTGCACACAGGGCAGTTTCCAATTTGTCTTCATTCTCCACTCTGCACACATATCACAGGACACCTGGACACGCCCTGGCAGGTTCTGTCCCGGGAAGCCTACAGGGAGGACAAGGTGACTCAGGAGGAAGGAATGTGTGCAGGAACATCTGGGAAGCAAGAGTCCCAGGGGGAATGGGATGGCAGGAGGTAGGAGGGCAGGGTCTAAATGCAAAGCAGGTGAATCAGTTGGGCTTTTCCCTAACACTCCTTAACTGTGGGGCCTGGTCACAGGCCAAATCTCTCTGGGCATCTCCATTTGTAAAATGGGCTGATACTAGAATACCCATTTCAAAAGGTTGCTGTAGGGATTAACCTTTAAAAATACACCTAAATGAATACTCATAAACAAACAAAAAACAAAAACAACTAAAACCTCACATATTTTCTGAAAATTAACTCAAGATGAATCATGGACTTTAATGCAAAATGTAAAACGATAAAAATTTTAGGGGAAAATATGGAAGAAAATCTTCTGGACCTAGTGTTAGGGAAAAGTTCTTAGGCTTAATGCCAAAAACATAGTCTATAAGGGAAAACAAACAAACAAACAAACAAACCAAAAAAACCAAAAACAAACTGATAAAAATGACTGACTCGTTTATTCTGTGGCAAAGCCTGTGAAGAGGATGAAAAGCCAAACTCAGACAGAGAAAATATTCACAAACCACATATTTGATGCTAGTTTTCTAGAATAGTTAAAGACATCACCAAATCAATGGTAAAAAAGAACAACTATCCAATTAGAAAATTACGTAGGCAGGCAGTTCACTGAAGAGGATATACAAGCAGCAGATGAGTGCAGGAAAAGATGTTAGAGAGCATTAACCATGGAGGAGATGCAAATTGACACTGCAATGAGATTTCACTGCACACCGACCAGCATGGCTGTGGGGAAGACATACGCTGTGACTCCCTTGAGTGGGGACCTGGCAGGAAAATAGCCCGTATGTCAACCTTGAGAATGGTCAGAGCTGTGCATCGGGACAAGCCAGCCTCCCACTTCCTCTGGGCCCGTCCTGGAAGGGCTGAGCCAGGAACAGCTGGGACAGGGAAGGTCCCAGAAACTAAAAGGCATTTTTCTTGGATCATGCGACAAGAGGCACTGGAAGCTTGCTCGCTGTGTGAAAAACAGAACAAAACCGGACTTCTACAATGTGACTGGTTTCATGCTTCTTGTATTTCATTTCTCTTTTTTCCTTACTGCTTAGATAAGTTCTTTCTTCCTGTCTATGTTTCAGGGGTGGGGGATTAGTCAGACTACTTTGGGCACACTAAGAGAAACCAAGACAAGGTTTTGGTTCACCATCTGGTGGTTGTGAAGACCTCATTTTTTAAATCAAGGCCCATTCCCCACCCTAGACCAATTCAGTTCCTGGGAATGGAGCCCAAGCATGAGCATAGGACACACCTCTTAAAAGTCCAAAAACCTCAAAGGGATTAATAGATTGCAGGTTACTGGACAGGAATCATAGTCTGTGGTGTTCATTGCTGCATTCTCAGTACTTGACAGGTAGGAGGGAGCTCATGTCATATTTGATAATGAATGAATGAATGAATAAAGAATGAATGAATGAATGAAGGGGAAGGGCAAACTCAAGGGGTGGAGGCTGATTTTTGCAGTCCCTCCCACCTTTCTGCAGGGTCTTCTTTCGTCTGCATGAGTTTCTCCCCTTACAGTTCCCACTTTCACCGCAGGGCCAGGCTGCTAGGACCTCTTTAGACAATTAAGCTTTCTGAAAGTTAAGCTGCAGGGACTTCCAAAGGTCCATATTCCCTGGGGGATAAGCCTGTCATTGGCTGAGTCTGCTTTGTGCCCACTCCATTGGCGGTGATCAACCTGCATTATCTCATTAATCTAATCCTCAGAGACAGTTACTATAATTATTCCCCTTTTTACGGACCTAGAGAAGCTCAGTAATTTAGCTGGTAATTAAACGCTCCAGGATTTGAAGCTGGCTTGGCTTCTGCTGAGGCACAAACTCTCAGCATTGAAATATGGCCCCTCGGAATGTGAGCTTCATCCAGGTGTGGTGGTGGGCCTCCACTCTAGAAGAAAGCAGGGGGTCCCCTGGACTACGGATCAGCCTACGTGTTTGATGACATTCCCCACCGTCCATCGACCCCTCAGGTGGGTGTGAGGGTGGGCGGGCTGGTGCTGAGGCCGATCTTTGACTAATATTACCCTCATCAGGACTCTGCCCCAGGCTGAGCCTGCAGAAAGTGCATATTAGCTCAGTCGAATTTGACTTCTGGAGAAACTTTAAGGTTAGTCACAGTAGACTTGTCTCTCTGTCTTTGCTTTTTTGGCTGGAGAGAAAAGTCCTTTTCACCAGTTAGAGGGGAACCATATGTGCTGGTAACTTGCATCTGAGTGTGGATGCTTGACAGACCGCGTATCCAGCAGCTGGTGTTTCAGGCCAGGGAAGAGGCCCCTTTCAGCTCTGAGCTGTCTGCTCGCTCCTGAAGACTTCCTCAGGGATGACCTTGGAGAGAGAGGAGTGATGGTTGGTCCTGGGACCTGATCAGGAGCAATCTGGAGTGGAGGGAGTGAGGTACTGTGGATGAGAACTGAAGCTTTGTCCCCTTTCTAGGTATCCGGGGATGGCGGGCATCGAGTGCAGGGGCTGCTTTTCCTAGAAAGTGTGATGGTTCAGACAGCAGCCTATGGGTATTTCCAGGTGATGGCATTGAGTGATGTGGAAACAGAGAACCAACAGAGGCTGTGAGTGCCCTTTGCTTTTAAACTTAAGAGATGGGGGAAGGAGGGTGGAGGAGGAAGAGAGAGTGGGGAGGGAAGAAAGAGAAAGGGAGATTTGCTGGCCTTGTGAGAGAGAATCTGGTCTGGTCTCAGAGAATGGAGCTGTCTGCAGGTCAGTCCAGATAATCCCATGAAGGAGTGAATTAGCACTTTCCTGCCCCAGCCTCTGGTGTAATCTGAGCTTCAATCACCTCTCCCCAGCCTCCCTCCCTCCCCACAACCCATGCCCATCTCTTCTGTGTCTGCCTTCCAACGTGAGGAAGGGACAGCTCAGATATCAGCCCTCCCAGGGCAGCCTCTCTTACCTGTGTTTTTGCTGGGCTAGCGGCCCTGTCTCTGCCCTGCAAACATTGTGCTGGGCCAAAGGATAAGTGGCTCTGTATCTGCCCCTCTGTCTTGACCAGGAATGCTTCGAAAGAACACACTGTCTTCTGTGTGTGCCAAGCACTTGCCCCAGTGCCTGGCACATAGTGAGCACTTAATAAATGGAAGCTGCTACATGTTGCATTTTAGCCCAAACCATTACCATCACTGGGCAGTGGGGGGAGCATGGAGAGCTTAAAATGGGTGAGAGTAAACATACTTCATCCCAGGCTAGAGCTGGTGAAAGTCCCCTAAATGTCTTTCTCTGCTAAATGTTAATCATTCAAGCAACAAAAGTTTATTGAACACCTGTTTTGTGTCAGCACTTTTCTAGGTACTTGGTCAAGTCAGTGATCAGAATAAACAAAAATCACAGCGTTCACATGTTGGTGGGAAATGCAAACAGTAAGCAATATATCCTGGTATCTGACTTATATAGTATAATTGTATGTTAGAACTAGAGGCCTGGTGTATAACATTCATGCATTTTGGAGGGGTCCCTCAGCCCAGCCTGTGCCCTCTTGCAGTCTGGGACCCCTAAGGGGATGTTCACCTGCTAGCTTAGGCCCAATCCCCCTGGAGGTAAGGCCTAAGCCTGCAGTCAGACATCCCTCTCGCAGTCCAGGGATCTGGAAGTCCTGGACCCTTCCCTCATTATCCACCACCCCTGTACTCGCCAGCATTGAGCCTGGCTTCTGGCTAAACAGTGCTCGCCCCTGTGGGAGCACACTGACCACCAGGGGACAGCTCCTGCATTGAGCATCTGCCCCCTGGTGGTCAGTATGCATCATAGCGCCTGGTTGTTTCATGGGTCAGTCTATTGCATATTAGGGTTTTATTATATAGGATGATACTATGTTGTGGAAAGAAAGGAATACTTAACATTTAAACTGGTGCTTTCAGGGTAAAAGAATGTAAGCAAGATAATGGGTGTGGAGTGTGACAAGGGTTCTTTAGCTACTAGTGACATCTCACATAACTGGAAACCCAGTGACAGCCGAGTCATAGCTGGTTCTGGGGCTCAGTGTGTCAGGGCTCTCTTTAATTCCATCTGCTGGTTCTGCTTTCTTCTATTTTTGACTTGGTTCTCAGTAAGGCCCTCTTCAAAGATGGCAACGTCACCAGCGCAGCTCCCAATTCATGTCTCTCCTCTGAAAAATATCCGTGAAAGAAAAAGGTTCCTCTCCTTTGCTCTGGCACCAGGCTGAGTTGAGCTCAGATTGGCACTCATCAGGTCACATGCCCTCCTCTGAGCCAACCACCTGGTGAAAGGGAGGGGCAGTACTGTGATTGGCATGCCTTGGAGTTCATGCTCCTCTCTGGAACCAGGGGTAGAGTCAGCTGTACCTGAATCAGGTGGTCTTAATCAGGGGGCGATGAGTGCAGGTTGCCTTCTGCACCGGGAACCCCAAGAAAAATTGAGGTGTCACAACTAGAACAGGGGAAATGGGTGCTGGACAGGCAAACACCAATTGTCCAGTTTATAAGGAAACAAATGAAAGACCCAGACCTGGAGGGGTGATCTGGTCCGCCTGAGCTGGTATTAGGGTGGGGCAGCGCTGGGACCAGTCTTGTCCCTGCTGGTTGAAGAGTGCCCTTCGGAAAGAACCCGCGGGGCCATGTCCTCCTGCCTCCTGCGGAAGAACAAAGGGCATTTTCCCGTCAGCCCTCAGATGCTGGTTTCTTTTCATCAGTGACTTTCATCAGTGACTACAGCATCTGACAGTCCAGCTATTTGAAAGTCCTTATTTCAAAATATGATTCCCATTTCAGTTCCTGATCTGAATTTATTATGACTCCACTCGTTCTGAGAAAAAGAAAAAACACACATATTTCTTTATCACTTTGTATTGCTCCAGATCCTGGGAGGTGTGGCGCCCCCATGACGAGGCCTGCCCCTGGCAGCACGTTAAGGCAGGCAGGTCCCCAGCGGACATGCACTGGAGAGGTGAGCCCAGGGCTGACTGCGGCTGTCAGAGGCAATGTGCGGGTGCGCTGAGGGTTGCTGGTTGGACAAACAAGGCTGGTGGCTTCCCACCTGCCCCTGGGAGGAAAGTCCCCGCCCAGTTCAGTAGGAATGAAGACCATTTAAGAGAAGCCGTGTCCTTAGCCCTGATTCCCCCACTTACAAACTGTAATGCTGACAGAAGGCAAGACTTTGAGGTGCTTCCCTGCCCTCGCAGGCACCAGGCACCAGCATACCTGCCCTTCAGAGTGATGACCCGTTAGTCCAAGGGCCGGGATCAGGGACCGCTGGCCTCAGCGGATGCTCCCGATCCCTGATGTGGGTGCATAGATCAGTGGCCAAGGCTGTGTGAGCTCCAAGTGGAAGTTTTCTGGTGTCTGGTTTGTTTTTTACCCTGATCACGTCCTACAACTGCTATAATAGGACTCGGAGAGGCAGTATCCATGTCACCACAGTCTTGCTTGTGTGTAAATCCTCAGCCAAAGATACTTTTTCCCATTGCCTTTTAGAGAGAGAGTGCAAGGGAGTGAGGGCAGAGAGGGAACACCAATGTGAAAGAGACACATCAATTGGTTGCCTCCTCCATGCGCCCTGAACAGGGACCAGGGATGGAACGCTGCAACTGAGGTACGTGCCCCTGACCAGGAATTGAACAGGGGACCCATCGGTGCATGGGCCTGGTGCTCTAACTACTTAGCAGCACTGGCCAGGGCCCCACAGTCATTTTATATTGTCTAACACAGTGTTTGGCACACAGGAGGGGCTTGCTAAATATTTACTGAGTGAATAAGGGGCTTTTTAGGATCAAGCTATCATTGACATGACTTTGACCGAGGAGCTGGTTAATGTGACAGACCCTGGGCTCTCCCCTGTCCCCCCCATTCCGAGGGATGACAGCAGGGTCTGGAAATCTGAGCACCTCCATTTCACAGAGAAAATGGCCTGTCAGCACACTCACCTCCAACCGGGCCTCGGCTGTGCCTGGCCGATCAGATGGGACGGTAATCCTCGGCAGTGGGGGATTTAGCTGTTATCTCACAGGCTGCCACCACCGCTGGATTAGTGAGGCTTTCAGATAAAAGCTCAGAGGGGGTAGAGTTTCATTCTTCCCTTCATGCTCAGGGAGCCGGGAGGAGAACGGGCTGCTTCACTGTGCACTGTCTGGGCTAGAATATCAATGGCAGAAGAGACAGGGCGGGCAGCGGGCTGTGGGGTGCGGGGAGGGGCCGGCTTCTGGTCCTGGCTCAGCTCTGGTTCCCCGGTCTCTCCGAGGGGAAACGATAATGCCGATCAGACAGCGTTATGCTCGGGAACCCAGTGCTTGACCGGAAAGCCCTTTGAAGAGGGGCTTCTGTGGGAGGCTGGGACCTCGCCCCCGGAGGCAGGCTGCAAGGCGAGGGCTGGGCCGAAAACACCAGACTGCCTGGAATGAGACCCTTTGGCCCACATTTGCTCGGGAGAAGCATGAAGGGGACCATCCCATCCCACGTCCTGAGGATGTTCTGTGGGACAGCCTCGTAAATTCTAGTTGCAGAGAAGAAAGGAAGGCGCAGAGGAAGTGTTTCCCAGTGCAGGGCGCCGCGGGGGGCAGAGGCAGGGTGAGCCGTGTGGCGAACAGGCTCCTGCCGAGGGCACGAGTGTCCAGGTGGGCCCGGAGCAGATCTTCCCATCGTTGCTCCCCCTCCTTCCTCAGCTTCCGTGTGTGTAAAGGGAGAACAATGGCAGTGCCCACTTCGCTGGCAGGGGCTGAAGCCTAGTAGGTCTGTAATAAGAGGCACAGACAGTCACACTGACTGTGTCGGGGCTCTGAGGATGTGCAGGCTGGAAAGAGAGGAGAGGCAGGAAGGACAGCAGGCGCCGGAGCGCCAGGCGGGAGTGAGCAGACATGGGGCGCTGGCCTTAGCAAAGGGGGCTCGGTGGGAGCCGCTGCTCACCAGTGGGCCTCAGGCTTCCGTGAGGGGCTGGAGCGCTGCGGTGACCCCCAAGGACAGGGGGCCCAGGGTCAGTGCTGAAGACGGGCTGGCTCAGGTGCGGCAGAACGTGACCCTGAAACCAGCTGCCTAGGCTGAGGCTCAGAGAGATCACACTGGATGGGTGATGGGCAAAGGCATGAGAGCTTTTGTTCATATCTGAGGGGTAATAACAGATACGCTCATTTAAAATTATACCTAAGACGTATAGCTCTTACTCCTCCTCAGTACCAGGAATGAACATAACTCTTAGGGCAATTTAAGATAATGTGAGTGTTTGATCAGCAACATTTTAGAAAATTCAAAAAGCACTATGCTCTCACTGTGCCTTTATTCGTCGACATCACACACCCACGCATACACACAGATACACACACACACACACACACACACACACACACTATACCACCTGCACGTGCACCAGCAGGGGAGTCTGCCCTTTATCCTGTTGGCGATTGTGAGCAGGTGCCCGGGAAAGGGCGAACTGTAAGGGAAGTGGTGTCTAAGAGGATTATTCCGGCTTCAGTGTGCAGGATGGCTTAGACTTCGGAGCGAGACGGGGAGATGTGCCCAGAGGCTATTACTAGAATGCAAGTTAGCCTAATCCGGTGCTGGTGTTCTTATTCCCCCTGCTATTAATAACGCAGTACCAAGCGCCGTGAACACGGGTCTGAATCCTCCATGCTCTCCTGCGCATGCCCCCACCACACCAGGCCTCCCACCTGCTACACTCCACAGCCCAGCTCTCCGCTGCTGGCAGTCTATATCCCGGATGGCATTGAACTTGGGAGCCCAGTTCTCTAACCTCCACCTTCTGGCAGAGTCAGATCCTTCCAATCCTGACAAAAATCCCCATGCTTAAGAACTCTGGGAAGAGCACGCAGGGATGGCCAGACAGGGCCCTGACAAAGCAGCGGACTCCTTTCTAAGGGCCACAGTGACTACAAGTGCCCTGAAGGAAGCTGAGAGCTTCATAGAAATCATCCCATTTAATCCTTAAGACAAACTCATGAAGTAAGTATTGTCCTTCTCCACCCCACCTTTTATAGACCAGGCAAGGAAGGGGCTCAGAGACATATGAGAGGGAGCTGGGCTTTGAGCCTGCACTTACTGCTTCCCAGTGGCTGCCTTGAGAACTGACCCTAGTTCTCTGCCACCTTGGTTCAGAGGCTTCTGCCCCTGGGAGACAGCTCGCCTGTCCTATCAGTCTTGATTTCCTTATGTTTTGTATAAACTAGAGACCCAGTGCACAAAATTCGTGCATAGGGGGCTGTCCCTCAGCCCAGCCTGCACCCTCTCCAGTCTGTGATCTCACAATCCAGGACTACTGGCTTCCAACCACTCACATGCCTGCCTGCCTAATTGTCCCTAACTGCTTCTGCTTGCCAGCCTGATCACTCCCTAACCACTCCCCTGCCAGCCTGATAGATGCATAACTGCTCCCCTGTTGGCCTGATTGCCCCCAACTGCCCTCCCCTGCATGCCTGGTTGTTCCCAACTGCCCTTCCCTTCTGGTCTGGTTCTCTCCAACTGCCCTCCCCTGCCAGCCCAGTCACCCCTAACTGCCCCCCTCCCCTGCTGGCCTGGTCACCTCCAACTGCCCTCCCCTGCTGGCCCAGTAATCCCACTGCCCTCCTTTGCCAGCCTGGTTGCCCGCAAATGCCCTCCCCTGCAGGCCTGGTTGCCCCCCCAACTGCCCTCCCCTACTAGACTGATCATCCACAACTGCCCTCCCCTGCTGGCCATCTTGTGTCCACATGGGGACAGCCATCTTTGACCTCATGGGGGCAGGCTATATCAATTTGCATATCAATTATTAGATAGGATTGGAGGTGAGTGTATAGACTACATATTTTTGAGCATTGCATTATATTTAGCAAATAAAATCAGGTGGATTTCAATAAAACAGATACTGAAATTGGATGGTCCCTAAATTTTCATCTTGGACATTCTAGAAGCCTTTGTCCTCAACACCCACTCCAGTATTGCTCATTATCTGCGCTTTGATCTAGCCTAACTCCCATTGCACATGAACTCTCCTGTTTTTACGTGGTAAGTCATCTGCAAGTGCGTGTGCGTGTCTGCATGGACTCAGGCTCGAGGGGAAGTGAGGGATCTAAGTGAGCAGATGGGGCTACTGAATATTAAAGTGCAAATGTGAAGCCAGAGACAGACATGTGACAAGGGGCACGCTGCTCAGGCCCAGCTGAAAGGGTTCACCAGGCAGACAGCACCCCACACGGAGCAACTGCTTTCAACCCACTGCGACGGGAGCCCAGGTGCCGCTCTGACTGCTGGCACCAAGGCCCCTCCCCACTCTCACCGGAGCTGAGCCTCCAGAGGAATCTGAGCCTGGCCCAGGGCAAACCAGACCCAGGGCAGAATGCCTTCAGGGAGAACCCACTCTTCATTTTGCTGTTTTGAAATTGAGATCAAATTTGAGGTCTTGTTTTAAAAAGTCACGCAGCAGGCTTCTGACAACAGGAGCCCACCACCTCCACAGGACATTCGTGGTCAGCCTGGGAGGTGCCCGAGGGGATGAGGTGCCCGTCAGCTGTCTGGCTGTTCACATGCCTCCTTTCCAGGGCAGTTGGGATGGGGAAGGGGGAGATGGGGGTGGGGGGGACATCTGCTTTGGGGAAGGGACTTTGGGGCATGAACATTAGCAGCTAAGGTCCTTCAGTGTTTGGCTCCCAGTCCACTGCACATGAGGGCCCCTGGCCAGGCACACTGCCACCCGCTGGTGAGCCCTGGGTGTGCTCAGAACCTCAACCTGCCTGGTCTGGTGCCTCAGAGGGAGTAGGAGAAGGCAGGTGGCAGGCCGCTGGGTCTTGAGGGATCCCTATGTTTGCCACCAGGTACAGGAAAGAGGGAAAGGCAAATGGAACAGCCAGATAAGTGCTTGCCTGCGTTAAGAGGATGAGCAGAAATGTGAGGGTGGGGGAGGGGGCAGATAGTGAATTCATGGTAATTTCTTGCCTAAAAATAATAGTCACTTAAGTCAATGCTTTCTAATTTTCCAAAGGCCGATGCCAAGAATTCATATGTTATGTCCAACCCACAGAACTCCACAGATGGGGAGTACTGCTCCCATTTTGTAAGAAAGGAAACTGAGGCTCAGGAAGTTGGATCTCTCTTCCTAATGCTGCGCGTGGTAAGGGGAGGAATGTTTTCACGCAGAAGTTAAACACAGGCTGGGTCAGTCTGGCTTCCCTGGGTTGGTCCTATGAGCTGGGTGAGATGACACCTGCCGTCAGGGTCTTTGTGAGGCAGGATCACTGGGCACGTGTGACAGTGTCCCATGCAAAGCACATGCTCAGGGCGTGGGCAGGACTCAGCCTCTCCCTGCACGCCCGCAGGCAGCAGCCCCTGAGGACTGAGAGCCCCTGGCATTGGGGAAGGGATGAGTGGGGAGTGAATTGGCTAAGAGAGTAAATGGCTGGGCCCTCTGGAGAGCCTGCATTGTCAGGGCGTTCAGAAAGTGGGACGGTATTTTGGGAAAAGTTGTGGGGGATTAAGTGTCATCTGGCCTTGTCCTAACAGATGGACCTGGGAAATTGCTGACAACAGCGTCCTGACCCCGGGTAGCATGTCTTGCTCCTTCCCTCAGTGCTGCCTGCTGTCCTCTAAGCTGCCATGCCACATTGCCTGGGTGGCTGGTCACCACCGTGCCCTCACACCTCTGCGGGGGCTTCAGGGTGTCTGTCAGCCTCGTCTCAGAGTCACAGCCTCCTTAGGGTGGGCAAGCCCAGCTTCCGTGCTTGTGGAACCAGCAGACTGCTTTCCCGGAATAAGCCGTGGCCCCGAGAGTGGCTCCTGGCACAAAGCGGTGAGCCCCGTCTTCAGTGTGGAAGTGGCTTTTCCATGCTGCCCAGGAGCCCGGTGTGTCCCGTGTGTTAGAGGTGATGAGACTTGGAGGGCTGACCCACACCGGAGAAGGCGAACAGCGGGATATAAACCATCTTTCCACCTGCGGGGAGGGAGCTCCCGGTGCAGCCAGAGAACACTGCTGCTCTCGGGAGCACTCTGAAGCAAAGATAGTAGCGTAATGTGACATTCCCCACTCTTCGGGGAAGAGATTAGATGGGTAATAGCCATTTTCAAGAGCCAGGGAGGAGGAGTGCAGCTCAAGAGAGGAAGGCACAGCCTGCTGGTTGTGCACAGGCACCTTTCCATTTGCACAGCTCCACCGGATTCTCTCCCCAAACAGCACATCGTATCTTGCAGCCTCCAATTTCCTACTTGTGCTCTGTTAGCATCAAGCCCTCTCCCTTTGCCATTCAGGACCCTCTTCAGGTGCAGTAAGGGGTGTCTGCGTGAGGGGGCTGAGTGGGCAGATGCCCGCCTCTCCTGTGGCCTGTCACTTGCCTGCCATGCGGGGCCAGGGCGACTGCACTATCACAGAGCCCATGAGCTTGCTCCAGCCGCACGAGGTCCCTGAGCCCACAGTGAGGGTCTCGGGGTACTGATTTCACTCCATTCCCCCCTCTTCCCCCCAAAGAGCCAATGATCTAGCTTGGCTTAAGGAGCCGAGCTTTTAATATAAGCTAAGAGTAAGGTGACCAGACATCCCAATTTTTAACAATTTGTCCCACGTCCTGCGGCGTTTTAAAAAAAGTCCCGGGACTTGGGACAAATCGTTAAAAATCGGGACTGTCCCGCCAAAAGTGGGACGTCTGGTCACCTTAGCTAAGAGCACCTGACATGAAACCATTTCTTGGGTACGATGAACAAAATCCAGGAGGAAGTTTTCCTTTCCTGTAGGGCCCAGAAATTGTCCAGCTCCGATTCCTTGAAGGACCAGTGTTTCCCCCCTTCCCAGGCCTCTCAAATGTAACCCAGCTGACACCATAGTCAACTCTCTTGACCTCAAGATGGAGCCTGACAATATGTCATATCTGTGTAGCACTTTGTGATTCCCAGAGTTCCTTTACTTCTAAAGTGCCGTATAACCTTCACAGCAATACCGGAGACAGGTTGGACCTGTGTTATTCTAGTTTTAACAGAAGCTGCTACCGAAGTTCAGAGAGGTTAAGTGACTTGCCCAAAGTCACACAGCTGCCAGGTAGCAGGGTAAGACCATAAGTCTTTGGGACTTTGGTCCGGGATTCTTGGTGTTCACTGTGCCACACAGGTCCCACTTCCTGCCTTAGGGCTCAGGTACATGTTCTGAGAAGTGGAAGAGTCATGTCACTTACTGGATTTTCACTTAGGGGTTGGGTGCAGAGGTGGCCCAGCTGTTTGAGAGTGGATCTAGGGCAGAGGCAGGGGTGAGAGTGCAGGTGGATTAGGGAAATGCATGTCTACATCTGTGAGAGTTAGTGACACACGGATGGGGTGAGCAAGCAGCATTAGTCAGACTGGAGGAGGGCACCAGGTGGCACTTCCAGGAACGACCCCCTGGTTGTGGAGAACTCCTCTGCTCACCCCTGGCCCCAGAGTTCCAGAGCACGTACGGCCACAGGGCCAGGCCAGGCCACAGGAAGCTGCTGCCACGTGATGCCTGCAGCTGGCTGGTGTCCCACAGCCAGAGGGCAGACCTGGGGTGCCTAGCATGCTGCCAGCGGAAAGCAGCCGGAGGGGGAGGGGCAGGCTGGCAGAACAGAGCTTCCATCTAGAACCGTCACTTACAAGATGCCTGGCGTTTCACTTGCTGGAGCCCAGACTCCACAGAACGGGCCGCTGGGCGGGCAGGCAGTTCCTGCCGGGCACTGGCCTCACGCCACTCTCCTGCTACCAATGAAAGCCAAGAGGCACGAACTCGGAAAGTCAGCATTTGGTTTTGGAGTGGCTAATTTAGGGTTTTATTAACCAGAGCGAGCAGTCCTGGGTTTGCACAGACACCACGTGCCTCAGGAATCCTGGATGTGCTTCACCGTAGAGTTGAGAATTTCGAACCCATGAAGCTCTCGCAGCTCAGCAGCAAACCTGTCGCCATCAGAACACAAGCTCCAGGACCTGCATGCGGACTGCTGAGCCCAGGCCGCCCCCACACCAGCCCTGGCGGGAAGGTGGCCAGGGGCCGAGGCTGGGGCCCTGGAGCCCTCAGGGAGGCCCGCAGACACTGCCAGCACTCCCGCTGAGTTGGTGGGTGTCCCAGGCTGATTCCATTCACCTTGCTCTCGGGAACTTTGAGCTCATGCTAGCTAATATGCCATGCTTTCTGTGGAAGAAAGACTCTATCCATTCCTCCCGTTTGAACAACCAGACAGAACTTGAAAGGACCTCAGATGTCATCCAGGCCAACCCTCTCATTCCACGGAGGAGGAGTCAGAGGTGGGAGGCTGTAAAGGATGGAGCCAGGCAGGCCAGACACCCTCCCTACCAAGGAAGGCACCCCCTCTGAGCAGAGCTCCAGCACACAGCCATGGTGGCACCTGCTGGGAGCGTGAATAACTAGGTGTTTAAACACATCAGAGCAGAACCGAGTGTGAGCTAAACAGGAGCAGTGGGTGTGGTTAGAGCAAAGCTGTCTTGCCCTGGCTTGTCACCTCGCATTGTGGTTTGCTCCAGCAGAACGCTATGGGCACTGGACCGTCCCCCATATGCTTGGGCCCTGGGCAAACAAGAATGAGGTGCGAGGTCTA
Source organism: Pipistrellus hanaki (assembly GCF_964339955.1). Lineage (NCBI taxonomy): Eukaryota > Metazoa > Chordata > Mammalia > Chiroptera > Vespertilionidae > Pipistrellus > Pipistrellus hanaki. The sequence continues at coordinate 14,056,753 of NC_140511.1, read as the reverse complement.
ACTTTTTTTTTTTTTTTTTTTTTTTTTTTTAGAAAAGTAGAGTGGAGAGAAGAAGGGAGAGAGGAGAAATGATGAAAGGGGAGGAAGGAAGGAGGAATCTAAAGAGGAGAGAGGAGGGTGGAGAATGAGGGAGTGGAATGCAGAGAGGACAATGGCAGGAAGCGCATGACAGGAAGCAAATCCCTGTCAGATAAAAGTCTTCCCTCTCTGGCTGGAGCCTGAGCTCAGCTCCTTCAGGGAAGGCTTCCTCCAAGAGGCTGCTACTGGGGCCCAAGACTCCTCCTTCCCCCCCTCCACACCGCCCCCCTTCCCACACACACACACACACACACACACACACACCTGGGCTCGGCCGTGCACAGCTTCCCCAGAGCGATCCCTGCGTTCAGCGGCACAGCCCTCTCCCGCCCATCGCGGGCTGTGAGCTTTAACAGGACCTGCAGGATGTCCGTCTTCAGCAGGGAGGATGCCACCTGCGGCACCTCCATGCAGTTCCCCAGGCAGAGGGCGGCGTTGGCCACCAGAATCTCGTCCTCCGAGCCGAGCAGCGCCATCAGAACACTGAACTCTGCAGGGAGGAGAGCACGCAGTGGTCTCTAAATGCCAAGCAGGAGGCTGGCAGAGGGATGAAAGGCGAGAGGAGGTGCTGGTGGACACCGAGGTGCCCAGAAGCTCTGAGAGAGGGCATGTCACTCCCACATTTAGCAAAAATGTGTTGCGCACCACGGCTCCTTGCTGGGTCTCTGCCGTACCCCAGAGGCCTTGGGCAGCGTCTGGCGCACACTGATGGGTGTGGGTGGATGCTGCGAGGTGGGCATGCAGGGCTGTCTTCTCTAAAGTCCCAGCCTTAACCTCTACCCTCCACCTGACAGCCCTAGTGGCAGGCCACCGGCCTGCATCCTGGACTGTAGGGCAAGCAATAGGCCCAGAAGAAAGGTTCCTGCCTGCAGGGAGGGGCCCCAGGCAGTCCCCTTCTGGCACATTCCAGGGGAGGGAAAGGAGAACATCAGCAGGCTGCCTGGCCAGGGAACCCTGGTACCAATGACTGCAGCTGATAAATTACGAAAGCAACGCCAGGCTCAGACTCCAGTTACTTTCCTTGTTCACTAAAAGGGGAACCCTCTCTCTTCCCTGGTGAAAGAGGAGAGCCCATGTTAGGTAGATTGGTCTAAGCAGAATGCTTTAGAACAACCTCAATCTAACTTGGTGAGAGGTAGTAGCTCCCTGCTTCAACCCCGCTGCCTGGATCCGAAGCCTGGGCCCGCTCCCTGTGCGTAGCCCAAGGCCAATCAAATGCTCTCCGAGCTGGAGGTGAGGTGACATCTGACAGTGTAGACACAGCTGCAGGCCGGGAAGAGGTAGCGGCTGTCCTCTAAGACCCTGCTCTCTGCGCACCTGCGGGTCCCTGTGCCGCTCCCAGGATGACTAACCTCTGGAGGTGGGCTCCGTGTGATGGAAGCATCACTTACTCTTGTCCAGTTGTATCACTTCCTCTCGTGCTTCGTGGAAGCTGTTGGTGCAGATGGCCAGGGTCTTCGCGGCATAGCGCGAGGCAGTCTGGCCTCCCGCCTGGATTGCAAATTAGAAAAATACCATCAATCCTGCGACTGCTCTTGGCAGAAACCACAGTGAGCAGCTGTGACCTGCTCCTGGCCTCCTAACGTCTAAAAGAGAGGCCCGCTGAGAACTGCGCACGCACTTCCTGAGGAGCGCGGCCCTGCGGAGGGAGTGGCACTCGCCCCTTGGCACAGCCTACACCCGGGGGTGCAGGCCTGGCTCCTACACCTGAGGTGTCACCAAGAGAGGCTTTGTGAGAGTGGCTGGGAAGGGAATGACGCTGTGGACGGACAGATCTACCTAAAGGGAGGGAAGGACCGCTCACTGCAGGGTTTGAGAAGGAGGGCTGACTTGCCAAGGCTGCCAGGCCTGCAAAGAGAACAGGAGGGACCTACATAGTTTTATGAGGTGACAACTGTCAAATCATAACCCAACGCACGGTGCCTATGTGCATGCATAATACCACGTGTGTGCGTGCAACCGGCAGCCTCTGGCAGATTTGCAAGAGTTGTCTAGAGTGAAGGACAGTCATCATGCAGTGGCAGCCGAAACTCAGACTACCCTGTCCTGCCCTCTCAACACTGTCCCTGGCCCAGCACAGCACCCTCCTCCTCCTGAGCAAGCATGCTTCCTGGCCCTGTTAGCCCGGAGTTTTATGAATAAGTCTCCCATGGGGTCACCACACTAACACAGGTGAGTGACCCCCCTGGGCATAGCTACCACAGGTGGGATCCAGAGACGGCAGCTGCGTAAGCCCCTCACCCGTCCAGGTGAGTCTGGTTACCTATTGTACCTACGCAATTAGATTCGCTGCACTCAGATCACAAGGGAGATCTGAACATCCTTTTGTTACATCCTTTTGTAACTGTACCTTACACATCTCATAATGGAGTTACATCCAATGTCCTCCAGACAACTGGATAAAGCGTCATGGCCACGAAAACGTGAGCAGAATAAGAGGCTGTGAAACCTTGGGGGGAGTTACTCAGACCATCATTTTCCAGGACAGAGGCCAGGCATGTCTGAGACAGGCTCGGACACACAGTTTCTATGTGTATCTAATGGACAGTTTACTTGTTTAACTTATTTACTTATTTAGAGGAACATGAGGAGGGAGGGGTGAGAGAGAGAATTTGTCAATCCCCCCCATTTCTGCATTCATTGGTTGATTCTCATACGTGGCCCACACCCTTGGTGTATCTGGATGATGCTCTAACTGAGCCACCCAGTCGGGGAACGGTTCACTTATTTATCCACCGATCTTCTGTTGATGTTCAGAGCACAGTCTGGGTGGACATGCAGAGGAGAACTCCATCCAAGTTTAAAATCTAACAGGGGTGAAATAGCAGCACCTCACTCTGTTCCCCAAGTAAAATAAGATGCTCCTGGATATTCCAGAGGTTGTAAGCAGTGACGGTGTTTTACCTTCAGGAACTTAATCATTTTCTTCACCACTCCTGCTCGTAGGGCCTCCTCGACGATTTTCAGGGAGGATGGGAGGGTGCGGCTGAGGACGCCAGCAGCTCTCTGGGGGAAGCAGAAAGTGAAGGGTAACAAAGTTCTTTTCAGATATGCTGAAGACCTTCACAAGTAAACAAGGGGAGGTAAAACAACTATTGATATTGGAAGCAAAATTTGCACCTTGATTTTAAAATTGCAAATTGATTTAAAAAATATGTAATGGCCAAGTAGCAAGCACTGCTGTTTTTAATACAGCTGCCAGGTAGGCCCATTCAAAGGGCTGCAGACATTGGTCCTGGCACATGGTGGCTCAGCTCATTTCTGCTCCACACAGGCCACCAGTTCACCTTCCGTAAGCCTCGGCCACTCCTTGGTGCTGGTCCCAGAGCCAGAGCAGCCTTCCTGGACTGATCCTCTGGGTCTTTTAGCTTTTCTGTTATCTGTTCGGAATCTGTCTTTTTGTTCTATTTTCTGGGAGACTTCCAGTTCTAATTCTTTAAAAATTTTTTTTTTTAAATCAACATTTTATTGATTTTTTGCAGAGAGGAAGGTAAAGGGATAGAGAGTTAGAAACATCGATGAGAGAGAGACATCAATTAGCTGCCTCCTGCACACCCCTATTGGGGATGTGCCCGCAACCAAGGTACATGTCCTTGAACGGAATCGAACCTGGGATTTTTCAGTCCACAGGCTGATGCTCTATCCACTGAGCTAAACTGGTTTCGGCCAGTTCTAATTCTTTAAAATAGCAAGCTATTACTATAATTTGGCTACAATACTACTTTGAATTTTTCTGAGGATACAAATAACAGTTACTACTTTTTTTTTCCTATTTCCTACACCATCTCCGTTTTTTTTTTTTTTTTTTTTTTTTGGTCAATTTTTTTTTATTGTGGCCTTTCTATTTATGTGCATGGCTTTCCTGAAATGTCTGGGGACTCTTAGCTGTTGATCACACTTACGAAAAGAAAAAAACAGTATGTTTGGGCCTGCTGTGCTATGGGAAGCTGGTGAGCAGGTGACATGTGGCACCTTCAGATACTAGACAGCACACACATATTCTCTGGTCTCCCAGTGCCTCTGGGGGACAGACAGGGGCTGCCAAGTGCAGTCCCCTAGGCTCTCACTGCTGCCCTGATGCACCTGGCACTTTGAAGTTGCCATCTTCTCCAGGGTCCCTTCCCAGTGGTGTGCCCCTCAGTCTGTGCTCTACACCAAGGTTTTTCCAGCTCTGCCCTCTCCTGACCCACTGGTGTCCTTGTGCTTGTTCACTTTGTTGATGTGGGTTTCTACTTCCCAATGCCTGTAGTCTCGTTTTAAGAGGTCTCAGAGGGAGAAGGCATAGACTATGAGTTAGCACGTCATTGGTCTTGCTTCCCTGTCTGCTTCCCCCAGGGGCTGGAATGTCTCCACAGCTGACAGCACAGATCTCTTTCCAGACACAAGGCAGTAGAGAGCACCCTAAGGAAGGACCGATTCTCCTGCTGGAGCTGCTGCCCCACTCAACATGCCGCCAGCACCCAGCTGTGGCACATGCAGAGTCCTGGGAAAGTCTGGCCAAGAGAGTCCTGAATGGTTAGCATAAAGCTAATGCTGGCCTAGCTTTAGGTTCTAAGGTGATCAGATGTCCCACTTTTGTCGGGACAGTCCCGATTTTTAACAATTTGTCCCACGTCCCGCGGTGTTTTAAAAAAGTCCCAATTTTTGGAAAGAATCTTTTAAATCTTTTGGACTTTTTAAAAATGTCGTGGGATGAGGGACAAATTGTTAAAAATCGGGACTGTCCCGCCAAAAACGGGGCATCTGGTCATCTTAGTTTAGACTAGAGGTGGGGATATATGGCCTTTGGTCTGTGGAAGGCCCACAGAATCATGTTGTCTGGTCCCACCAAGGCATTGGGGGTGAGCTAATTAAATGTCTGACCAAAGGCTAATTTTTAAGGCTAATTGATAATTTTGTATGGCCCAAGAATGATGTTATAAATATCCAAAAGGCCCTCGGCTGAGAAAAGGTTCCCCACCCCTGATTTAGACCATCCAGAAGAGCCTCCAGTACCCAAGAACAGTGGTGCTCACCACTTTGGGATTGTGGATGCTGTCTGAGGATCTGATGGAAGTTGTGCTGCTCCGGACCCATGAAAATGCGCACACACTCAGAATTGTCTACACAACAGCAGGGGGTGCCGAGGAACTGCAGACCTACCACATGTTCCTGGAGCCCAGGTTGGAAACCCTCCCCATGATGCTGGACTGGCCTCAGGGCAGTGTGGGCATGCAAGCTCCAAACAGGATGCTCTGGGTCTACTCAGAACCTTCACACACACACACACACACACACACACGCCTTTTCTCTCCCCTCCCTCAGGACCGGCACCCAGTCTGTGACGTTTGAAGGGCTGGAGGCTTTCTAGGCTTTCTAGGCTTTGCGGCCCTAATAGGTGGGAAAGTTGGGGTAAATGCTAATGTGTATTTATAACACATCCTGGGATACTGGCAAATAGCCTCTTGAACCACATCAGTACTCTCTGACGTGCTGCACTCACCACCCGTTTTTCTTATCCTAATGGAAACGGAGTTTAAAGCCATTCCAGCCATTCCTCCAAGGGGGCTAAGACCATTATGTGTAAACAGCCTCCAGGATCACTGGCTTGAAAACATGGGTTTAGTTTTGTTGATCATGGAAAAGAGATTCCACACAAAATTGCAAGACACATTCCATTTGCACAAGGATATCTTGAAATAGGACAAATCAGATAGGTTCCAAACCAGACACCAAAGGGCTCCTGGATTCTAGGGGGCTCCACAGATGAGTGCTGGGCAGTCGTCACTAAACCCCATGAAGCTGAGGATTGTGTGATTATGGGCATCATTCTGAGGAGTGTGCCCTCCCCATTCCTCAGAGCTGGCAGAATCTCAAAGGTGTGATGTCTTTGAAAGGGTAAGATGCATTGACATGAAAACAACACAAAGGAGAACAAAGGATGCTGTTCTGGCTCTCCCAATCTTACTGTCAGGATTCCTCCATCCTGGCTGTTCAGTAGCGACATGCACCTCCTGCTCACCTCCAAGGCCCAGACCTGCAGCCATGGGGACGGAGAAGGGTCTGTGAATGCTCTGGTCATCAGAGTCCTCGATAGAGCTCCCTCCAAGCCCTGATGAGAACTGACCACCCTCCTGTTCACCGCCACATTCCCTCACTACAGGGCACAAACCCTGAAGGTAGGAACCACATTTATCTGACTTTGTAAATGCAGGACCTAGCAGCGGGCGCATCCTGCACATTCAATTTTCTGAATGAGCATCTGACCGAGTGACACATCTATCCCTCCATGAAGCAGAGAAGAGTGTCCCCCAGATTTCCCAGTCCCACTGCCCGAGCTAGCTCTCGGGGCTTCTAGCTCATGGTGGAAATGAGAACAGTTCTATGAAACAGGATGTGCTTAGGTTGTCACAGGGTTTGGGGTAGGGAGAAAAGAATACTGTACCTCAGAGACAAAGGGGGACTGAAGACACAAGTTCATCATGAGTCCCAGGAGTGCATATATGATGTCTCTGGAAAAGTCTGCATCCTCCTCACACCTGGCCTATGGAAACAAAGCAAGGTAACCCATGATCTTTCTGTCATGCAGCTTTAAAATACATGTGCGTATGTACCGGTGTATATGTATGTGTATGTGTATGTGTATGTGTATGTGTATGTGTATGTGTATGTGTATGTGTATATGTATATGTACTAGAGGCCTGGTGCACAAATTCATGCATGGGTGGGGTCACTCAACCTGGCCGGCGATCAGGGCTTATCAAGGCTGGCCGGCTTGAGGGGAGAGACTGCAGGAGGGTGGCCGGCCACAGGACGTTGATTGTGGGAGCACACTGACCATCAGGGGGCAGCTCCTGTGTTGAACGTTTGCCCCCTGGTGGTCCGTGCGCATCATAGTGACTGGTCGACTGGTCATTTGGTCGACTGGTTATAACAGTCGCTTAGGCTTTTATATATATAGATATAGATATATTTCTATATTTAGTTGATTTTAGAGAGAGAGGAAGAGAGAGGGAGAGGACCGAAGAGAAAGAGAGGGAGAGAGAAACATTAATCTGATGCCTCTTGTATACACCCCAACTGAGGATCAAACCTGCCACACTAGCCAGAGCTGCCTTGTAGCTTTAAAGTCATCTTCCCCTTGGCAATGGTCTCAGCATTACTTAAACTCCCTACATTGCCAATGTCAAGAACCTACGCAATGTTGGAAGATTAAAAACCAGTCTATGAGTTAGTCTTAGTATGGGACACTCCCCAGGAGTCTCTTGTGCCTCTTGTCATGTGACCCTGATTCAACCTGGTCCTGTGTTTACACTGAAGACTGAGCTGGTCAAATGGGTGGCCAAGCCAAGTCGCCAGCAAACCGTTCAAGCCTCTCCAGGGTGAATGAGACATGATGTGGAGGCTTGCTGAGGTCAGCCGCCCATAAAATCTGTGGTCACAGAAGGAAGAAGGTACTGGCTCCAATATGCTCAAACAGAATTTTTAGAAAATCTAGATAATGAAGAAGCCAACACTCCCAAAGAGATAGAAAACCAGCTTTCAGGAGAAAAGCTAAAATACCATGAGGCTCAAGCAAGCATTCCTAAATTCCTCAGAGGCAGACATCTGTCTTCTGGTGGCAGCGTCAGCACTGAGGTTTCCCATGATGGCAACACACTGGCTGAGAGCTGAGATGTTGACTTCCTTGGGGTCTCTTTTCTAAAAGAGAATCGAGAGAAAGCAAATGTGCAGAAAGCAGGCAGATGATGCCGGCATCTTCCCCAGGGGCACCCCTCATGCACCAAAACACCGGGAACCAGAGCGTGCAGCATCACAGCGGCATCAATGGGGTCAGGCTGGCAACAGGGTGGAGGTATGTGGCCTGGAACAGAGAGGCATTGGGCTCATCTCAGGGATACCAGCAACCCGCCTGGACAGCAGAGTTTCCACTTCCATGTCTGAGAGACTGGGCTGTGGACATGCTCAGGTCCCCCGAGACGTGGCTCCCCAGGGACGTGGTCTAGTCCCAACATGCTCTCCTCAAACTCCCCCACCCCTTGCCCTTCTCTGCCTCCCCAGCTCAGATCTCCACACTCGCCCTCCTGACCAGGACAACTTCCATTCAGGGTTGCACACAGTCCTCATGACTTAGGATCACAGGGGACTGATGAGCCTGAGCCCTCTCTTCGCCTTCACCCTAGACGCAGAGGCCACCGTCCAGCTCTTCCTCCACTGCAGTGAGCCTGCATGTCCCTCTCCACCTGGCTCAGTGAGGGCTGTTTTAATAAGAATTGTGTAAATTCCAGCTGAGAATAAATGATTCTTGGACCCGAGAGTCAACAGGCACTCTGGAGTGTGACTGTGTTTAAACGGCTCACGCCCCTGAGAGTCAGAGATGATGAGATGGAGACCTGCTCACCAGCACGCCTCTGAGAGCCGGGAGAACACCTGTGAGGTTGGCCCGGAACCAGACTTGGAATCTGTTGGGAGAACACCAGCCGTGATTTAGCTCTACATTGTACAAACCATAAGAGAAATGCAGAGTCTCAGGCGATGGGGCGAACAGACACAAACTCTGGGCCCCTGTGTTTGCCATGTGCCTGGGTGACTCATTTGGAAACAGAAGAGAATACCCCAGGTATATGGTGTGGCTTTCATTTCTCTGAATCTGAATAATTGCCTTTGATGTTGAACATCAGGTCTCAGATGGCAGCACTTATGCAGAAATTGCTAGAATCCCTAGGCTTTCCCAAACTGACCTCCCACCCTCCTGCCCTCCCTTCACTCCGAGTCAGTGCTGTGTGCTGTGCAAACAGGAAGTGCAGTGCAAGCATGGCTCCTCAGCACAGCCACAAGGAGTCCCAGCTACACATAAGGCCCCACATGCTACACACATATGCACATGTTATATATATCTCCACATGCTACACATGTCATACACTGCACCTACATGCCACACACGTCTTTCTACATGCTACGTGCACCTCTGCACACTACACACACATCTCCACATGATACACGCATCTACATGCTACAAACCTCTACATACATCTTCACACAACACGTCTCCACATGCTACATGCCTCCACTGCTACATATCCCCACATACTACACACATATCCACATGCTGCACATATCTCCATATTAAAAACACATTCCCATGTGCTACATGTCTCCACATGTTATATACATCTCCACATGCTACACATGTCCCTACATGCTACACATGTCTCCACATGCTATACACACATCTCCACAGGCCAGAGCAGCTACTGAGTCCCCAGCCTGTGCTGAGAGCTTGTCCAGAAGCAAAGAAGCACTCTCTCATGGTCATTTCTAAGCATGATGTTCTAAAGGTGGTGAGGAAATTAAACAAACAAACAAGAGACACTGAAAAAAACAACACTTAAGAATTATGAAAAATTTAAGACCCTTACTGAATTCCCCAGTAGCTAAGCAAAAGTAAAAATAAAAATAAAAAAAAGCATGGGGGGAATGGTTACCCATAATGCCACTGGCAACCCAAGAGGAGGTTCCATTTTACTGTGCACTCTCTTTCTCTCACTCACATCTGTTCAGTACATATTTGCTAGGCAGTTCCCATTAGGTGCTGATTAAGGGGAAGAACCTTCTCCAACACTCAGTAAGCTTGTCTATTGTGTTTTAAGTACGTTACTGCTTCCAACCCTGCTGAGGACTGGTCCCCTGCCCCGAGAGGCTGGAACAGGCATGCTGACCAAGGCCTAGGAAGGTATCAGCTCTCCGACTCAGTGAGCCTTGCGATGCCCACTGGCCAGCCTCCCTGTATGCTGCACATTCTAAACTATCAGACAGTCAGCAACAGTTGAAGAAGAGATGTCAATAAATGTTACCTTTCTTCCAGCGCCAAGTCTGTGAGCAGTCCCATGGCTGAGGTGGCCCTCTCATCTGAGAAGTCAAGAAATGACACCAAGGCTTCCAACAATCTGCAAAAAATCCAGTACAACCTCAGAGTGGGCTGTCCTCCAACATTTCCAACAGAGACACCCTACAAGAAGGCGAGGAAGGAGTCAGCATGCAGGAGAGGTAGCTAGAGTGCCCTGCCATGCCCCCAGAAAGCCCAGTCACTGGCCCACCCAGTGACGCAGGCTCTCCTGCAGAGTGGCTCTACCACCCATGTGCAGTCCCATTAACCCAAGTTCACTGATTATCAGACAAAGATGACAGAAAGGAATCTCTGGGGCCTCTGTCATGTGACTGACTCTGGCTCGGCCAAATTCAAGCACATAAATGACATTGAAATGGCATGCTCACTAATCTGCTAATGACTAAAGTAGGAGGGCCCCCTAATAAGGTGGGGGATGGAATAAAGACTTCACAAGATTTTGACAAGCTGCTGAATATATCAGACAAAATTTAATACAGTTAAAGTCAAACTCCTCCACTTAGAGCTGGAAATTCTGCATAAGTAACAGAATTGGTAGACCTGGGTTATAACTGGTTCATATGAACGAGATTTCAGGGTCAGTAAGTAACTGCAAACCCACTAAGAGCAAATAACCCAGAAGAATTGCCAAAAAACAGCTATTGCAACCTTGGGCTGCCCTAACAGACTGACAGCCCAGGATGAAGTAGGAGCCACTTGCACAACCAGCAGGCCCATACTCAGCACCCACAGTGCGCTCAGTGCTGTGCTCAGTACGGGGAGGGCAGCACTAAGCACCTGGGTGATATGACAGAAACAAACTCATGTAAAGTGGGCACGGAGCCCACTTGGTGGGAGGTGTGGGAGGATGGCAAAGAAGAAGGCTGCAAGGAGCAGCTGATAGGTTAGCTATCACTTGAAAGTGTAGTGCTGGCTTTTGTTCCTTTGTTCATTCAATCAACACCCGCAGGGCACTGTCCAAGGAGCTTGCAGGCCAGTGTCAGGCACACGGGGAGAGAGCATTCCCGGCACAACACACAGCATTCACAAAGACGATGTGGCCTCAGAGAGCAGGGCACACCTGGGGGCTACCAATAGTTCCTCACAGCGAGCGCTTAGGATATGAGGAGAGGACAAGGAAAGGTGAGGCCAGAGACCTGGACGGGGCCAGCCTGTCACGGTGGCCTTCTGTGGCCTGCTGGAAAGCCTGCACTCTGCCCTGCAGGACTAGGTGTCCCCAGTGTGGTGGGTAGGGGACTTTCTTGGCAGTGGTGTGTGTGGGGAGGCAGATTTTTGAGCCCACCTCAGGCTAGTGGAAGGAGGCTGCATGTAAACCAAGACCCCAGGTGATGCCTGGGCACCATATTTCTCAGCAGCTGGAGGACTAGTCTTCTAGGCAGTCATCATGCTGGCATTTCCAGTAGGAAGCTAACAGGAGGATGTGCACGTGGCATGGTGGAGGCTGGATTGAGGCAGGTAGTATAAGAGGCAGGGAGTCCATTTGGGGTGGGGAGCGGGGGGGAGGGATGGATTATCGAGACTAAAGTTAAGACTGAGCCAAGGCAGCGGCCGAATGAGAACAGTAAAGAAGAGAGGTGTTCGCTGTGACCGAAGAGGAGTGGCTGGAGAGGGACACTGGGAGGGAGCCAGAGGAAATGAAAGTGGGAGATGCTGGTGAGGTACGATTGACAATACACCATCATCTTACAGATGTGGGAGCCATCCAGGGAGCCCTCGGGATGCTGGCTAGGCAACTGGTGGGATGGAAATGTCACCTCCGAAGACAGAAAACGCAGGCTGAGGATCTAGTTTGCAAAACCACTTCTGAATGATTAAGTTTGTGATACCCCTGGTGCTGAGATGGAGACGTCCAGGGACAGAGGGGGTTTTCTCCCAGCACTTTTAAGAGACAGTGATTATGGGTGATAAATAAGGGCTAGGGTGAGAGGAGGGCCAAGGATGGGGTCCTGGGGTCCTTGACTTGGAAGATAACAGCATAAAGGAGGCTCAAAAGGAAACCAAGAAGGAAAAAACCAAGCGGTAGGAGGAGACCAGGAAGACAACATGATAGGACCAAAGGGCAGTGACGGGAAGCAAGTGCAGAAAGGATCCATCGGGTGGGTCTGATAGGAAGGTGAGCTCCAGCACCCACATCTGTTTATTCAGCGGCTTGGGTAGGCAGGGCCTGGCAGTCAAGTCCAAAGGGAAACCAGGATGTTTAATCTGGAAAATACCAGGCTCCTTCATGCCCTGGAAAGTGAGATGTGTTCTGTAGGCCTTTGATAGACTGACTGAGGCTTCAGTATCGGGAGCAGCATTGTCCCAGGCCAGAATGGGGCAGGCAGTTTGTGTTCAGTGAAAGGAGGTGATTTTTTTCATCAACAGAACATCCTGTTGGAGGTGAGAGCCACATCCTTTGGTTAGCTGGGGAAAGACCCCATCCATTAGCTATGACAGTGCCCGTCCAATCAAACTGACAAAACGCTGGAACCTTCCCTGGAGGGCAGCATGCACGCCATGTGCCAGAATGCCCCCAAGGGGACACCGGTGCTGCGGGGGAGGGCTGGATAGTTGACAACACCCCAGGTCACTTCAATTCTGCAACTCCCCCATGATCCCGGGAGTGACTTCAGTGTTCCTGTCACAAATCACTCATTTTACAGTCAGTTCCTATTCTTCCTTCACCAACTGAAATCTGTTCTCCTCGCTCTTGGAGACGAATGCTGATGAACCTGAGCAGACAGAGGAGGAGCTGAGCAGGCAGCCTAAGGTCATCTTGCTTTCAGTCCCAGGAGCCATGAACAACGAGGCTTCTCGCCGTGTGAGAGTGCACATCCTCACTGGACGGAAGAGAGCAGCTGCCCCTTCCCACCCCTCCTCATCTCCTTTACTGTGGGCCCGTCCTGCTTTGCTGGCAGCTGTCCCTGTACATGGACCACACATCAGAAAATGATCAAATGCACAGTAAATGCACTTTTGCATCCATTTAGCACCTGAGCATGGGCCCTGGAGAGAGCAAATGAGTATCAAGTTATTGTTGAGTCCGCGTCAGGTGTCAGGCATGAAATTAACTGTTTTTCCTCCCTGCGGCTGAAGCTGTTTGCTGGTGAACCCCATGGAAACCCTGCCATCGCCTCTGCCCTGCCTGACTCGGCCGTGGAAGCCGGAACCATTTTCCAACCACAGGTGGCACGTGACGGAAGAGAAACAGAAGCAGTTGTTTCTCTTGATAAAAGGGACAGACCCGACTGGTGCTAAGCTGTCCTAAAGGGGGAGGTGATGCATGAAGTGGCATGAGGAAAGGGACAAGAGAAGGACAGAGACCTGGACTCTGACACCTTGAAGCACTCCACCAGCCAATGCCACCTCTGGTCTCCGCGGTTATGTGAGAAAAGAAGACCAGCTTCTCTTAGTCATGTGTTCTGTCAAATGCAACAGAAAATGTTTAGCTGGCATCCACACATCACCACTCTAGAAGCAGGGGAGACACCATAAGTGTCTGTGAAGCAGGGGAGACACCAGGCTCATCAAGGCTGAGTAACTTTCCTGGTCACCTAAGTAGACAGAGGCAAGCAAGGGTTTGGGCTCATGGCTGTGGTGCCTAAAACCTAGCTCTTTCCACTAAGTGACACTGGCCCTCCTAGTTCCTGTCGCTGTCCACTTGCTCCTTCCATGCACCGCATCCCTGGGGAAAAGCGCTGTGGGAGGAACGTGCCCTGAGCCCTCTCTGCGAGGTCACAGGGCCTGCGCGCAGCCCCGGCCTGCTGCAACCACTCCGTTTCCCTGCAGAGAGCACTTTCCTCTCTTTCTGGCCTGGTCGGGGTGGGCGTTGATGAGAGCAGCAGGCATTGAGGTAATAGGCGAAGGCTTCTTGGCTATTTAAAGAGAGTAGGCAGACTCCCGGGATGATCAAAGATGCCACTCTCCAAGACACTGGAAAAATTCAAAGCGAAACGCAAGCAATTCAAAGATAGCTTAGGGGAGAAAGGCTTACGATTACTAGAGCTACATTTACGCAAAGAGATCAGAACCAAATAAAACACGTGCTGAAGGGATTGAGGAAATGAGTGCAGACTGAGGAAAAGTCTGATGGCACCTCTCCTGTCAGTGAGGTGAGCGGGAGGCGGGCTGCCTTCCCTGAGCGGGTGATGCTCTGAGACGCTGGGATCTTCCTTACCGGGTCATGTCCAGGTGGCTGATGACCAGGCTCCGGCCGTGCTTCGTCTGGGCAAGCTGCAGCAGCAGGGCCAGGCTCTGCTGCCGGACGGGCAGGACCCCGGAGGCCAGGAGGGAGGGCAGCAGCCGGCCTGAGCCAGGGTGCATCACCAGCTGGCGCTTGTTTTCCTCTGCAAAACACAGGAGCATTCGCCGTGTGCACCATGGACAGCGATTACAGGTCTGTCCCCACCTCCAGTTCTCCTCCACTCATCTGAGGGGTGGGATAGGGAAGGGGAAGGCCCAGACTCCAGAAGCAGACTGCTGGTCTCAATGACTAGGTGAAGGGCCTCAGCCGATCTAGTAACTCCTGTGCAACTGCTTCCTCACTAGTGACCTGAGGGAGGCGGCAGACCTAACACAGGGTTAAGTGAGTTACTACGTGATGGCGCTTCCAGTAGGGACTGGCACACATACATTGGTAACATTCTTGTCAAAGGCTCCTTGATATGTCATCTGGAAATGCAAGGAAAGGGGAAGAAAGCAGCTAACTGTGGAATGTCTTTAGACTCGTGGTCGGCAAACTGAAGCTTGTAAGCCACATGCGGCTCTTTGGCCCCTTGAGTGTGGCTCTTCCACAAAATAGCACAGCCTGGGCTAGTCTATTTTGAAGAAGTGGTGTTAGAAGAAGTTTAAGTTTAAAAACTTTGACTCTCAAAAGAAATGTCAATCGTCATGCTGTTGATATTTGGCCTTGTGGACTGATGAGTTTGCCGACCTGCGTTAAGACCTTCTTCATATAATGGCCAGAGTCCTCGCGGGAAAAGTAGGCTGTCCCATTAGAACACTCCTGAGTAAAATGCGCCCCCTCTCCGCACGGGAAGCCATTCCAGGCAGTGGCCCTGGGTCTTCCCCCTTGCTGGGTCATCTCTAATCAGGCGTGTGACTCTGAGGGCACCAGGGGTGCAGGTGGAGGGTGAGCTAAGCGCTGAAACAGACCAGTTTGTCCAGCTCATGTATTTTTCCTTATCCTGGAAAAGGAGCTCACTGAGAACAACTGCAATGACTAACAGAAGGAGAGGAGCTGAAAACGACAGTCCCCATCTCGTGTACTCCTCTGTAAGCCCGCCCCGAAAGTGTGCTCACTAATCCCTCTAAAAACCTGCTTGGCATTTAATGAGTTGGATACACCGAGATGTCATTGATCTGCAATAGGGCACTTACATCACAAGGCTGTGTCTGACACCAAGGTTCTCAGAAGCGGAGGAGCATGCCAGCTGAGGACATTGGGGTTGCACAGGACAGCAGGTCCCCCACCGTCACCCAGCCCTGCCTTCCCTCTCCTGGGGTGGGTTTTGCAAAACCTCCACCCTGGGCTGGTGGGTCACCTAGAGAGCAGCAGGGGATCTCACCCTAGATAGCAGCAGGGCGCCTCAGTCATGATATGAGTTTGAGTATGATGCTCTTTGGGAAAGAGGCCCCTGATTCTCTAGTTTTCTAGAATCAATGATTCCTCCACTCTAATAAATCAAGAAAATAATTACATGATCTCATATTGAGCAATTCCCAGTTTACAAACTACGCACACAAGCTCTATTGCTGGGTCCTCACAGGAGCCTGTGAAAAGGGGACACAGCTACCATTATTCTAATTTTCAGAGTTTACCTATGTCCAAAGTCAGATCTTTTCCTAGAAAAATACAATCTTTTTAGAAATAATGGAAATGGTTCAAGTTTTGATTTACTTTGAGGTCACAAAAGTGATCAGGTTCTATAAAGACTGATTAAACCCCAGAAGATGCTGCTAAGGAAAGAGCTGAGAGAACCTGCCTGCCCACGCAGCTCCTGCGTTAGTGGGGGTCAAGGGTGACAAGGTGTGATGGGCGGGCTTACCGTTCCCCCTGCACACGGCTTGCCAGAGCCTGAGAACAGACACACACAGGGTCTCTTCCGCTGCATCTTTTCCCGCCGCAGAGAAGCTCCTGGAATGGACAAGGGAGAACAATGTCAAAACTGGAACTCAGTCTTCATCTTCCTTTCAGCTGGTTCCATTTCTCCAACAGGCCTACAATATGGGGTTGAGAAGTGATTCTAATCCAGAGCTGAGGTCATCCGGACCGAAGGACCGCGAGGCACTGGACTGAGAGCTCCAGACAAGGAGGCAGGCTGAGGAGGCCAGGCTGCACGCTGGGGGCGGGGAGGGGAGGCAGCGAGGGTTGTCTGCGCACCATTGGTGGTCCCTCAGGTCTGAAAGGTTGGCGACCTCTGACTTAGGGTACATGCAGGCAAACGTGTGCTGGCAACTCTACCCCATAGTAGCATCCTACGCCTCAGGAATTACACTAGAATAACTGAGATACAAAATAAAATAAAAATAATGTCAGCAAACGACCTCCTATCATATGGGTCTTTCTTCAGATGAAATTATGGATGTGAGCAGCCAAACCCAGCTGATCTCATTTCCTGACATGATCAGCAAAATTCCCGAAGGGAACGAATAGCAGTCTTGCAGCTGGTGGGAAACAGCAACAGCGGTTGTTTCTCTGACTTGGAAGTGTTTGGAGAGACCCTGGGAAGGTGGGGACCTTCTCTGCAATCACTGCGGCACAACTAAAACTGCCCGAGGCTCCGGCCCCGGGCCCACACAGCACCTCTGCACTAGCCAGGGGCCACTGACAGTGGCTGCGCTGGCTCATCCAGGGAGGTCTCTGCCTGTGCCATCAGTGTCCACTTTCCTGAGAAACGCTGGTCTTTCATTGTGTAGACGCTGGCTGTCTTATAAACATTCCTACCTTCTTATGACTTCGTTCCCACTGATGATACTGAATCCATTGTGTGTTCTGAATAAAGTTCGCTCTGCGCCTAAAACAATGTCAGAGAAGCCCACGTCAGACTCCTGACAGCTGTCCTGCTGTCACCATGCCGGCTAAGAGGAGCTTTGGGACCACTGCGTACAGGGACCGGGAGGGCTGCGTACAGGGGCCAGGAGGGCTGCGTACAGGGACCGGTGAAAGAGAACAGTGTTGTGCTCCTCAGCAGGGGAGCTGATGTGGCTTTGAAACTGTTTACAGCTCCTAAGCAACGAGTAAGTGCAACTGGGGTGAACCTTACCAGTTATCCATTTCTCTATGGTTGCGGGGGAGGGATGTGTGGGGTCAGACAGGGTGGTTAGGGTGTATATGGGGTATTGTGTGGGATATGCAAAGGGTGTGTGGATGTGTGTAGGAAGTGTGGAGCATGTGTGAAGGATGAATATATGCAGTATAAGTTATGTGTATGTACGTATATTGTGTGATGTGTTGTGTGTACATGCTGTGTGTGTGTGTGTGGTATCAGTAAGTGTAGATGAAATGAAGGCATGCTGTGTGTGTGTTTTGTGTTGTACTGTATGTGTGTGGTGTTTAGTGCATGGATGTTGAGTGTCTGCATGCCCTGAGGAGAGGCTAGAGCGGGGGTGGGGGAATATTTCTGGTGCACCCCCTTTATCACCTACGTTATGTAGATCTTTGATCAGTATGTATGGAAGGAAGGGAGTCTCTGACCTATAAACTCTGCCCTTTACACGACAACATTCACGAGGCACACGTCTCTGGCTTACAGTCCTCCATCATCTCCGTCAGGATCTCAATGCCCCCCGCGTAGAACAAGGGGTTCTGGCCGGGCTTGGAGAGAGTCCCCAGGAGGTGCCTGGTTGTCACGGCTGTGCTCTTTCCCGAGTCCAGCAGTTCCTGGGCTTCCTTCTCCTGGAGGTCTGCCTTCTCCCGAAGATCCACTTGGTCCAGGTAATCTAGCAAAACAAGACAGAAAACAAAACAACCCGGCATCCATGCTACCACACAGGTGTGACCTCTGTGCGGACGGGGCGCTGAGAGGCATATGCATTAAAATAACAAACTCATCTACAGCAAGGAGAATTTTGGGAATAGTGTACATCCTGCACCCAGAACCTTAAACATCTTGGGGGTGAAGAACACCCAGAACCTTCCCTATCTAGAAGGCTCTAGAGGGGGATGTGTACAAAGGAGGAAGACAAAGATCTGAGTTGGAGAACAGAGGAGAGAGGCACAGGCAGCCTGTTAACAGAGGACGGAATGCAGGCAGGGCAGGGCTTTGCAGCCGCGTAGAGAAGGCACAGAGGCAGCCGAGGGCCAGAGCAGAGGTCAAGCCATCAGCAGCAACGTTCTCACCTTTCACCTGTGTCTGCAGCTGGGAGTTTATTTCTGAGATCTTCTGAAAGCACTCTCTAGACTGGAAAAAAACAAACAAACACACACACACACACCAAGACTTTGACAAGTGGTAGCGGGTAAAGGTAATGATAAGAAAGACACTGGGTACAACAGGACTTGGCTTCATTATTCCTTTGGTCCCTCCTGCTCGCAGCACAAGAGGCAGGCATGTGAGCACTGCATGCATATGACATTGTTTTTATGCTCCTCTGGGTCTATGAAGCAATGGGTATTATTTTAAAATTTATTTTTAAAAAGTAGTGCTGTCATATGGCTTGTGGTGGAAAATTTCCATTCCTAAGTCCTTGTGGATCATGTCTGGCTGGGTAAATACGAAATTTAGAGATGATATTTGCCCTGAGCGAGAATAGGAGGCTGCCTGTCAGATATGCCCAAGGGAGTCAGGAAATAAACAAAGTTGGAGACATTGTTGACAGAGATTGGGAACAGGAAACGAGAGATGCCTACTTAAAGGTACAGGGCTGCAAAAAGCGGGACTTATGCAGTCAGCTTGAAAGCTTGAGTGAGGGGCCCTCACTGAGGAAAGTGTTGGGCAGGAAGTTTCTAGAAAAAGAAAGGCTCTAGTTCATGAGGCATGAGGCTGGGTTTAGAGCAGTACTGTCCTCAGGTATATCAAGAACTGTCCAGAGGGTACCAAGAGAAAAGGCACAGGAAAAATAAGACAGTTCTGAGCTTTCTTGAAGGCTCAAGGCTTGTTTAGAAGATTAGGATTAAGAAATAAACTGAAGAAAAATCACGTTAGTAAAGAACAGTGTCTCAGGGTATAGGATACACATCAAACACGGTAACTGCTATGGGCTAAATGTTTTGTGTCCCTAAAAATTCATATGTTCAAACCTAAACCATCAAGGGGATGTCATAGGAGGAGGGGCCTGTGGAAGGTGATTAGGTATTGTAGATGGGGTTCTCAAGAACGAGATTAGTGTCCTTGCTGAAGTGTCTGCCCCCTTGGTCAGTTTGTGTCATAGCTATCGGTTGGATAGTTGGACACTTAGCATATTAGTCTTTTATATAGATAGATTATATAGATAGATTAGATTATTAAAGAACATTATCTTTTAAAAAAATATTTTCTTTGTTGTATCTTAATTATTACAACACAGTCTTAGTGTAATACTAGAGGCCCAGTGCACAAAATTTGTGCATGGGGAGGAAGGTAGAGGGGTCCCTCAGCCCAGCCTGCACCCTCTCACAATCCGGGACCACTAGGGGGATGTCCTGATCCTGCAGGGATACCTGTGGGAGTGGGCCTAAACTGGCAGTCAGACATCTCTCTTGCAATCTGGGACCACTGGCTCCTAACCACTCACCTGCCTGCCTGCCTGATCTCCCCTAACCCTTGCTAATAAATATAGGCCTTTTTAGGGAAGTG
Organism: Pipistrellus hanaki; assembly: GCF_964339955.1. NCBI lineage: Eukaryota > Metazoa > Chordata > Mammalia > Chiroptera > Vespertilionidae > Pipistrellus > Pipistrellus hanaki. Next base: position 14,037,034 of record NC_140511.1, on the reverse strand, counting down.
AAAAAAATATTCTAAAATTTATTGTAGTGATAGTTTCACAACTCTTGTGAATCTACTAAAAACCATCGAATTGTGAAGATATACCAGCATGATTATATTTGGGGTGATAAATTACAAGTGCCTTTTGTCTTTTCCCTTTGTCTTTCTCTCCAGAGATGCTTCCTGCAGGGCTGAACACCCGTGAGATATTGCAGAGGGGTTCCTACAGCAGGGGCTGCCCTAGAGGATGCTCAACATCCTTCCCTACTCTCAGAGCTTAAGATTTACCATGGAAAATACTAAGGTGGGTTAATATTTAATCGACTTGGAGGAACAAGGTTCTCCTCGAGACAATCAGAAGCATCGCTGTGATCAAACCTGCCACTTACTTTCCTTTAGGAACTTACCGCACTGTAGTTCTTCAGACCGAGGTGGGCTTTGCCCATGTGGAAATAAGCCTTTGTGCATTTTTCATCACACTGAATGAAAGAGAATGACTAGTCAGACGCCTCAGAAGGTTGGGGTCACCGGCACCCCTTGACTGCCCACCTAACCGTTGAAGCCAGGCTCCGTTCTCAGGACAGCTCCCAGAGTGGACAACTAACTTTACCCCATGGATCGGGGACAGAGCTAACGGATGCCTGCAAGGAGCCAAGATACAGGAGAAAGTTCTCTAGAAAACTGATTAATGATGCCCACCAGTTTGCATTTCCATTTAATGGCACTCCGTCAGGAAAGAAACCAGAAACTTTATTTGGAAGAGCTCCTGGGCTTGGCCAGACATAGGAATTGCCTGGGGCACTTATAAAACTGATATTGGCCAGGCTGAACCCCACATCAATTACACTGTACTTTGGGGTGGGCTCAGGCATCAATATGTTTTTTAAAAACTTTCCAGGTGACATAAATGCAGCCAGGCCTGAGAACCACTGGTTTGTTAGACCAGAGGACACTTTATTCCGGGTAAGCAGCAGAGGTTATCGTTACATCTAGGCCTGGGAAACTCCTTCCCTGAAGTTAACCACAGTACATACCCTGGGACCTTACCCTTTTACCACTGAAGGTCGGGAGGGATGCCCTCTTCAAAAGGCAGGACTGACGCCTGAGGCTGAGACTCAACTATTTGCAGAGGAGCCCTGCCCCTGCCTGCTCCTAATTATTACTGCGTGGGGGAATGATCGGCACAAACACATAAGCTGCCATTTAAAACATTCAATTAAGTATTAATAATTGAATCCCCTTTATGTACAAGGCATGGGGCCGGGTCAGATACCCTTCAGGGTTTAGATTTAAAGAGATTAAGAGTGAGGCTTTCAAAAAGATATTAAAAAAAAAAAAAAGAAAAGAAAAGAAAGAAGGAAAGAAAGAAAGAAAGAAAGAAAGAAAGAAAGAAAGAAAGAAAGAAAGAAAGAAAGAAAGAAAAAAAGAGGCTCAGGATCTAAAACATCTGGGGTGAACCCCTGGGGTGGTTCTCACCAGAAGTGGGATGTTGACCAGGCCCCCTGATTTTCCTGATGCTCACTGTCCTCATATGGAAAATGAAGATAATTATAGACAATCTCCCTCTCTCTCTCTCTCTCTCTTTCTTTCTCTCTCTCTCTCTCTCTCTCTCTCTCTCTCTCTCTCTCTCTCTCTCTCTCTCTCCTCTCTGTTGTTTGAGGGGGAAATGCTTGTCAAACACTAGTATGGTGCCCATGAGTTGGTATCTGAGGCTTCTGCTGCAGTTACAGTAGCAACCCATTTCAGGACAAGAGAGAAAATGTAAAGAAAAGTGAAATAACAATAGAAGAGGGAACAATAACTGTTATTGGAGAGCCCTTTATAGAGGCATGAATTTTCTTTTTCTTTTGTTTTTAATATATTTTATTGATTTTTTACAGAGAGGAAGGGAGAGAGAGAAACATTGATGAGAGAGAAACATTGGTCAGCTGCCTCCTGCACACCCCCTACTGGGGATGTGCCTGCAACCAAGGTACATGCCCTTGACCGGAATCAAACCTGGGACCTTTCAATCCGCAGGAGAAAACTAAGGGTTAAAGGTCACATAGATGCCAAGTGGAAGATCTGGGATTTGAAATCTGGCCATTTGATTCCAGGCACCAAAGACTCAAAAATCTCCTTCAGAAAAGTGCTCCAGCAGCTCAGTAGAAGGCGATGCCCTCCGAAGAAACAGTCTAACAAAGAGCAGCAGGGGAGGATGGACCCAAGCTGGATCCTGAATGTAGAGAGGTGAAGAGAGGATGGAGGGAATGGGCTGAGCAAGGTCGAGGTCAGAGAGTACAGGGAGCTGCAGTGGACAGTCCCGAACCTGGAGCAGGTGCTGACAGAGGGGAAACCAGGCTGGGGGGGAGGGTGGGGGGTTGAGTTAGACTGTGTCTCCACATGGAGGCCTTGGATGCTGAGCTCGAGGAGGAGGGCTGCTCCGTGGCTGTGGTAAGAGAGTTGGTCTGGAGGCTGCGTGCAGAACTGACCAGAGGGAAAGGCAGGGAGATAAGGAAGGAGACCAGAACAATCACTTAGACGGAGGGCTAACATCTGAGTCCTAGTGACAGTGGGAGTGAAAGGAAAAGTGCAGATACCAGAGCTCCGTCAAAAGAAAGACTCGAGCTGGCATCAGCTAACCATAAGTGATAAGGGAAGGAGGATGTCATGTCAAAAGTTCTGGGATGCCTATGCCTGGAAGACATCATGTGCCATTAGCAGGCTGAAGGGAAGATAAAGCATTTGTTTCAGATGCTGCCCAGCAGATGGAAATTGGCAGGAGGCAGAGACACTCAGCACTGGAGCCGGGAGGCGAACACTGGGGAAGTAGGTCTGAGAGCAACTTGCAGAGATGAGAGTTGAACCGTGAGCATGACAGGAGCTTTGAGGACTAAACCCTGGAGGATGAGAGGGTGGGGTTGAGGAAGCAGGAAAGGCATGGCCAAGGGAAGCAGAGCTGCAGCACCCAGCTCATGAGAGCCACATGTCTGAGAACTGTCACAACCAGAGGACCAGCGCCTGGCCCATGCCCACTGTGGGTCACCGGGAAGGGGTGTTGCTGAGACACCTTCCTCAGTCACTGAGCAAAGGGCTGCCGGTGGATTTTCTCCTTCTGGAGCGTCACAGGGATGATCTTGGGTGAGCTCATATCCCCTTGCAGGGAATGCTGCCTTGGTGGAAGATGAGTTTTATTGTATGAAGACTTGTTTACTGTGAGGAAGACTAGCTTTATTGTGCAGGAAGTATTCTGCTGAGAGAGCAACAGTCTGACCCCAACTAAAACAGGCTTTGCTACCTGATCTTCCTGACAAGGAACATCAGTCTTGAAGAAATATCATCCTGGGCCTGTTTCTGCCAATTCAAAGCTGTCAGAAACACTCAACCGACACGCATGTACTAATACTATTGGCAGTGGAGTGCACTAGCCTTTACTATTGATGCAGTGCTGTTAAAGAGAGTGAAGCTTTTTAGTTCACGGCTTTGATGTAGCGCTAACCACTGTTAGGTTTCAGAACCCCTTTATATTTTTCTCCATCCTTTCAAATGTTTACCCCAACTCTTCTACTGGGAGCCTTGCCGGGCCTTTAACAAGGTTGGCTGCTGAGTGTCACCATCTTCTAATGTCAGCTCTGCTGGGCGGGCTCTGGCCTGGTTTCACTGTTAATTACATTGTGCTTCGATCAGCATTTGGGATCGGACCAGTGTGTTACCCTCAGTCCGAGCCGGAGTGACTACTGCTTTGGTTCTTTTCAGCTCAGAAAAGATATTCCTGGGAGCCCCAAGAGGCGATGCCGCTTCTTCCACAGAAGGGAGTAAGACCCCCGGCCAGGGGCTGTGGGTTCAAGGTTCCTGTGAAGAGGCGTTTTGGGAGATGGTTCAGAGCACAGCGTACTGCTAGACTGACATCCGCTGTGTGGTCCTGTGCAGGTCACTTCACTAATCTCCGAGGCCTGGTTTCCACGCCAGAAAAATAACGATAACAGGGGTACTGAACACAATAGAATAGAATGACGTGAGGCTCAAATGCGACAGCTCAAGGCCAGCAAGCAGCCAATGCTGGGCTTTGCTCTAATTGTTAGGACATCTCTCTTCTCTTCCAGATGATGGTAGAAAAGAATCATGACCCAGTGGAGTGACAAAGCAGGCTGTGGCCTGTGCTGGAGCTCTGGGGCCCCACAGTTCCCGTCACCTGAGGACTGTGATGATGGCCAAGTCGCTCCCACATGCTCTGGGGGAGGAAGAAGCCAAGCATACAGACAGTGGCTTGGGAGGATCCCTGCAGTTTCATAAACCATAGCAAAGTGAACTTGCACTCCACTCCGCTCCTGGCCTACCTCGCAACAGGAAGCACAGTGTGTGGCCAGCATGTGGCGGCACAGTGTGCTCCTGCGTGGGCCACGTGCCCAACACAGCTGCTGTTGGGCTGCTGTTCAGGGAATATGTCCCAAGATAAGTCTGGTACGTCCTCCTGGCACTTCAATTGTGCTTGATTTTGTTATTTAAAATAATATGAATACACTAAGACATACAGATAAATTGTATGGAGTGCAATGCAAAATTCGCACGGGTTTTTAAGATAAAAACATCTCCAAAAAGAAATTTGATGCTCTCTGCCTCTAGACCTTCAGGGGCTCATGCTCATTCCGTTGGCAGCACATTGGCAGCACGTTGGCGAGGAAGTATGAAAAGCACTGGTCTTGGTTATTTAAATCCCCCATGACAGAGTAATGTAGGGGAATATGGATTAAGGGCTATTTAATTATTTAGTATCTGAAATAGTGTCTCTAAGAGGTGCTCATGACATTTATCTTTTAAAAGCCCTTCCAATATTTTCCCTAACAGTCCCCACCTTTTATTGTCTATTCTGGCAGATTTTGCAGGAAGCAGGGCATGTGGCCAAGTACAGTATTATACTACTATCTGCCTGAGGCCTGACTAGCATCCAGACTGAACAATAGGAATTCTTTCTTCTGATTAATCTGCTGTAAAGAGAGGATGCTGGCATACATTTCCAAATGCTCTGGGCTAGAGGGAAAAGCACAGACCGCTGGGGAAGAATGGCGCTGCGGAAGCAAGCTCCCACTGGCTGGACGGAGAGGAGGAGGCATGACCACTGTCATGGGAAGCAACGTGTCTGCTGACACAAGAGCTGAGGATGCCCGCTGCCCTGAACCTGGAAAACCAGCATGAACAGCAGCCTCTCTGGAGCACTTACTAAGAGTAGCTATTTTATGTACATTGTCCTAACCCTCAAGACAACGCTATTCTAGCTGCTTTCTAGGAGAAGAAATTGAGGCTCTGTTGGTGGAACCTCTACCCCTGCCCACCACTACACATTGGCAGGTCCCCTCTACTCACTTCAGGACTGAAGCCTCTGGCCCAAGCCAGCCCCACTCCATCCTGTGGAAAAGGAAACACCTTCTTACCTTCAGAGCCCAGTCGCAGTCCACTAGTGCCTTCTGGTAGTCCCCGAGTTTTATATAAGCCTGTAATGAAGATAGCTGCTGTTCACATACAACTCCATAGCAAGCGGTCTTTCGCTAACACAGAAAGCACAGTCCAATGGTGATGAGAAGTAACTGGTCCCTCCCCACATCCCTCAGGATCCCAGCACATAACAGATAGCTAGCATCACGCTAACATGATAATGAGGGGAGTTTAATAAGGGGTCTATGTACAAGGTAAGGGCAGGACTTAGGGAAACCAAGAGGAATGTTACAGAACCCAGGCTAGCCACAGTGGACAGCCATTAATTGCCATTGCTAGAGCTGCAGGGACAGGGAGAGGAGCGACAAGCAAACCAGGAGAGGACAGCTTTGTGAAACGATAAAGGTAATAACAAAGACAATAACAAGTGTTGGTGAAGGTGTAAAAAAATCAGAGCCCTCATACACAGCTGGTAGGAATGTAAGATGGTACAACCACTTTGGAAGACAGTCTAATAGTTCCTCGAAAGATAAAACATACAGTTACTGTTGACTAATTTGATTTTTTAAGGGGGACAATTAGAGAATGAGTTATTAACAGTGAATTTTCTGCATTTCTCATGGTTCTAGGGGCCTCATATACAGTATATAAATATATATTGTGACATATTTATGCATTTCAGTTCTCTGTTTTGAAATTTTATTTGCTATTTTTTCATGACACTTCATATTATTTTTTAAACAATTTCTTAGTGATTTCTTCCTCAGTGCTTCAACTGTCTTTTCATTCTTTTATTTTTCTCTTTCATAGATATGTTCTTTGGAAGCTTGTTTAGGCCAAGTTAATAGACTTTTAGGCTTCCTCCACATGAATAAGAGTTCACTTTTTGAATAAGAATTATATGTCATGCCGAAACTGGTTTGGCTCAGTGGATAGAGCGTCGGCCTGCAGACTGAAAGGTCCCAGGTTCAATTCTGGTCAAGGGCATGTACCTTGGTTGCGGGCACATTCCCAAAAGGAGATAGCTGATCAATGTTTCTCTCTCATTGATGTTTTTAACTTTCTACCCTTCTCCCTTCCTATCTTTAAAACATCAACTCTCTCTCTCTCTCTCTCTCTCTCTCTCTCTCTCTCTCTATATATATATATATATATATATATATATATATATATATGAATTATATGTCATGGGGGGCAGGGGATCAGGATTTTATACATGCTTAGGTGGGGCATAACCAAAAAGAGGTTGGGAACCAGTGCTCTAGACCCATCAGCTGTCCAGTTAACCCCATTCTTGGAATCTTAATCAAAGAGGGATGGATACAATGGGTAAGAAATTAACAGGAGAGCAGCCCTTGGAGCTTTAGACTACCATTAAACTGGAGGCTGGACAGCCCATGGTGGCAGAATCCCAAGGTCCCACAGGTCATTTCATGCCACTAGTTTTCTCCTTTACACACATGGAAAGTGCCTGTTTACCACCAGCGATGCACTAGAGTTGACTTATATGGACAGAATTGATTAAGAAAGTTCTCCCTTCCTCCAATGATTTCAAGTTTGTAGCTTGAAATTGGACCATGGTGAGAGTATTTACATGGTAGAAATTGATAAATGCTTCATACAGGTGAACTTTTCCTATACCCCATACAGAGCAAGTTGTCATGGATACCATCCAGCCTCATCTTTCTCAGATTTCACAAGGTTCTTGACTCTTGCTGAGAAAACCCCAGGGACCTGCATGCTCACTGACCTGGGCTCGGTTGGTATACAGCACCTTCATGTCCTTCAGCTTCTCCAAACCCTCAGTGTAGTAGAGGATGGCCGTCTGGTAATCGCCTCTGACAAATGCCTCGTTCCCTTTTCCCTTGAGGGCTATGAGAACAAGTCATACAGGTGAGCTCTCTACACACTGCAAAATGCTTTCCGATTTATTCCCCTGATTTCCAACTGCACTCTGAAGGGCACAGCTTATATCCATCTAACGGGGACCTGTCACTTGTGTCTCTCTGCAGATAGTTCAGGATTGGCTTCTTTAAGGATTTCTTTCTCCAAATTCACCCCAAATCTTCTAAGTAGCTTCTCAGAAAAAGTAAATGTTCCTGTCTCACGGCTGAGAACCATTCCAAGCTTGCCACAAAGACCAAGTCTACACATCCAATGTCATAAAAAGGGTCGAACCATGAATTTTCTAGTGAATATGCTATCATTCAGCCTGCAGCTCACATGCCATTGGTTGGTATAAAGTCAACACTGCAAGCATTCTGTCATGTGTGCTCCCCCCACACCTGCAACTTGTCTTTCTTTTTCATTTCTCCTCTCCCTTCTCATATCTTTGTTTTCTAGTTTCATTTTTTTCCTTTGTACTTCCTCATCTATGCCTCAAGCTAGCATGTACCTCACTTCCATGCCTCCCTATGTCCCCAGTGCCAGTTAGCACTGCTCAATCTGACCTGCCGAGTCCGCCCACATGCTTAGGAAAAGATTGGACTCTGGAGGCTGACCGACAGCTATCTCCTGCTCCCTGTTTGCTGCATCAGGGTCAGGAGACAGGCCACCAATGGTTTCTGCCTGGTCAGGTCCCTCTGCCCAGGTTCCTCTGAACCCACCCCCTGGGAGTCCTGATGCCCTCAAACATCAGCAGATAGACTGGTGCTAGCACAAATCATTCCAGGTATGGGAAAGTGAAGGCTGACAATTACCATCCGCTAAGGCTTTGTTTTCCTTTCTTCTCTTGGCTCGTTCCTTTGCATCCTTCTCCACAGATGCCAGGAAGGCCTCTGACAGCAGGATAATTTCAAATTTTAAAAAGAAAAATCCAATACTATAATCAGTTCTTTATCTCACATTTGGAAGAAAGCTACTTTAAGGCATTAGAGCCCACACTCTCATACATACACATGTAGGCACACACACATGCGCACACACATAACTAAAATGAAATCATCTTAATTTGACATGATAATCTGTGTCATGTATTATTATACATGATGGCTATGTCTATGCTTCAAATTTTAATTATGGCTTTAAAAAGAGGTTTTCCCCTGAAGACTGACTTTTTTGTTCTATTTAGCATAATGAGTCTCTGAACTGAGCAACAAAAACGATCTGATCCCTTGAGCAGCTGAGTGTAAACTGGAAGATAGAGAACAGCTGAATTCAGTTCACACAGAAGACTGGGCGGAGAAAACAGAGAAGCCTCTAAGCCAGTGTTTTCCAACCTTCTCTCATGATGAGAATCACCTGGTGGAGTTGTTAAAACACAGATTCCTGAATCCCAACTAAGAAGTGCTAAACTAGAATTTTTGGGAACATATAGGTAAAATTGCATACCTAACTTAGTGCTCTGTATATAAAATCTGTCTTAGAGCACTAGTTAAGTATACAATTTTACCTATATGTTCCCAAAAATTCTAGTTTAGCACTTCTTAGTTGGGATTCAGGAATCTGTGTTTTAACAACTCCACCAGGTGATTCTCATCATGAGAGAAGGTTGGGAAACATAAGCTGCTCCCTTTGACCACCAGCCACAGAACTGGGTGACCAGTAGGTTTTTGCTCATGGGTTGTTTGTAAACCCAGAGGCTATGACTGAAAGGTCTGGAAGTTGTAGTCAGTAGACACTGATCCTAAAGAAGTCTTGGGAACCTAAAGATACACATTGGGAAGAGAGATGCTGCCCTTACCTGCGTTCATTTCATCTGCGTTCTGCAGGCCACAGGTTATCATAAAAACAAAGAAACAGAGTTCAGAAACAATGCTGACTAATAAGTACGCAATTACAGGTGGAGACTAGGGTCATTCCCTTTAACAAACCCAAAGGACTATTTAAAGATGACCAGAGGGAGCAAGGAAAAGAAATCAGAGTTTATACTTCCTTGTGAAAAATACATCTAATGAATCTGAAAAAACCAAAACTGTAAGCCTCAGCAGACAGTCTGAGATTAAACCACTCCCAGCTCCGCCTCAGCACAGACCCTTCCCTGTGCAGAGGTATATAAGAAAAAGGCAACCTTCCCAGGAGCTTGCGGAGGGCTGATCGTGGTCTTGTTCAAGGTGGTCCTGCATCCGTCTTCATCTTGGTCTTCCTCTGTGACCTGTAGCCTCTTTTCTGTCTTGAGGATTGCTTTCTCTTGCACAACTGGGTCATCAGAATTCATGTCCTGGATTAAACTGTCTAGAGAACAAGTCAGAAATGAATCGTTCTAACAAGGTCTTCAATAGGAAAGACTATTCACTAGAAAGCACAGTGTGGAACAGGCATAAGGAGAACTCCTATTTTTCCAGCTTTATTGAGATACTATCTATCTATCTATCTATCTATCTATCTATCTATCTATCTATCTATCATCTATATCTATATCTATATCATCTATATAAAATGAAAACAGTTATATACAATCTATATATATAAAGAATAACCAGTTGACTGGTCGCTAGGATGCACACTGACCACAAGGGGGCACTCAACGCAGGAACTGCCCCCTGGTGGTCAGTGAGCTCCCACAGTCAACCTCCTGCAGCCAGCCAACCTCCTGAGGTCCCTCCCCCTGGCCAGCTGGTCCTGATCAGCCCTGATTGCTGACTAGGCCAAGGGACCCCACCCATGCACAAATTCATGCACTGGGCCTTGGGAGTTCCACCAGGAGAATGGGAGTTTGATCGCTTGCTATGACTGTGCTGACCACCAGGAGGTGGTGAGAAACATGGCGGGCAACCAGTGGTGGCTGCATGCGGGTGGCGAGGGAAGGAGGAGGCAGGAGGCAGGAGGCAGGAGGCAGGGAGGCAGACGGGGAACCTCATCAGCCCTGATTACCAGCCAGGCTTAGGGACTTTACTCGTGCACCAATTTTGTGCACCAGGCCTCTAGTTGACATATAACATGGTGCACGTTAAAGGTGTACATGTGATTATTTGATACACATTGTGAAATGATTTCTACCATAAGTTTAGTCAGTACATCCATCTCATATAATTACTTTTTTGTGTGTGTGCTGAAAACATTTGAGATCTACTCTCTTAGTAACTTTCAACTACATAATACAGCATTGTTAATTATAGTCATCATGCTGTATATTAGGTCTCCAGAATATATTCATCTTACAATTGGAAGTTTATACCTTTTAACCAACATCTACCCATTTCTTAAAGAAGGTTCTAAGTAGAAAACAAAAATTAGAGCTATTAGAACCAATTAAAAAACAACCCTAAGAACAGGATTTGTTTTTCCTGGGAAAAGGTGAATTTAACCTTGGCCTTCCAGGAACAGAATTTTAAGCACTTATTTAATTCAACAATTTATGGAGAGCTTAGCATGAGTTAGATATTATGCAGAAAGCTACAGATAACACTAATGATTAAAAAAGATCCTTATTTTTAAAGAGCTTACAATCTTGTGTGGGAGACAAATAGGTAAATAAAGGCAGCTCTAACATTACTAAACAATAGCCCTTCATCCTACCCTTATCTGTCTTCACTTTACTGCCCACCCAGCTTAGGTTCTATGGTCCATCACTTGGCCACTACCCCACCTGCCAGGCAAAACTCCAACTCTAAATGAATCCAACTCTTCAATTCTCTGAGCCTTTATCAGGGATGCTGAGTACTGACAGAGAAAGACAGATGCCTGGGGGTGGTGGTCCTAACTCAACTGGACCACCATCCGTTCTCCTTCCCACTACAGAGTGCCCACATCTAACCCGCCCTCCTTCCCACTGCACAGAAATGGTATCCCTCCTGCTAATGAAGGTAATCTCTCATCCTGTGCTGACCATACCACCATCCTGTTTTGCACCAGGAACCTTGCATCACCAATGAATTATGCCCTCTCCTCAATATTTTCAACCTCTTCCATTCTATCAGCTTCTTCCCATTGGTTTTTATACACCCTCAGTCTCTCCTAAAACATTTTCCTGTTCTTATTTCTTCATTTTCCAAAGACTTTTCAAGTTGATTTTTTACCTTTTGTAGTTGTTAAATATTTCAAAGAGTAATATAAATTACATTTTTTGTTCCCACACTATCTATAAGTTAATAAGTATCCCTTCCCAGCTTGTTGTAATGTTTAGTATTTTGTATCATTTAGCTTTTGTTGCATAACATAACTCCCAAAAACTTAGTGCTTAAAACAAATTACCATTGATTTAGCTTTATTTAGTTCACAATTCTCTAAGTCAGCAATTTGGGCTAGTTCTTTTGGTTTAACAGGTCAGTTCTTCTGGTTCCCCTGGGCTTATCCATGTTCATGGCCAGCTGTCAGTTATCCAAGTGGCTGTCTTCTGAATGTCAGCTGGCTGCTGGGTGGAACAATGGGAGCAACTAGGGAAAGTGTCTCTCTTCTCCTGGCATGGGTTTCTAAGAGTAGCATGAGAAAAAGCCTACTGCACACCTACTTTTCAAGCTTCTGCTTGTGTCATGTTTATAAAGATCCCTTTAGCCAAAGCAGGTCACATGGCCAACCCAGATGCAAGAGATGGGAAGAAACTTGTGACCATTTTCGTGAATCTATTAGAGTGTATGTGCTGCTAGTTCATGTGCTTGTGTCAGGGACAGAAGAGCATTGCACAGCGCTGCTGCTCTGAGTTGCTCTGAATCCATATTTCTTTTGAATTCCCCTCGGCTACGCCAAGTACCAGAGCAGGTTCCTTCTTAAACCTGCCCATTGTACAACCATTGGGTCCTAAGCTCTGGCTAGGGCTGGAGCTTCTTGGACTCCAGGTCTCTTAGATCAGAGAAGTCATGGGTATATAAGAATGAGTCTTTGTTGCAGAAGCCAGTGGCCATGTAGCCATCAGACAACACAGTCCTTCAGAGCAATCCCCTATAGGCAGCTGCACACCAGCTGGTAAATACTTATCTTTCCCATACAGTAAAAGCACTCTGTACCCATAGTTATTATCTGAGCAGCTGCATGCTGCCTCTAAACTCATCACCTTACTTGTAGCAGCACCTGAGCACTCTGCCTGAGCTCTCCAGCCTCTCTGGTTCAGCGGCTTCTCCTGTTTCCCCGGCTTACTCTGGCTTCACATGGTAGCTATCTCTGAATTCTCCTCAAGCTCTTAGTCTCTGTGCCTGCTGCCTCTCTCCTCTCTCTAGCTCACTGGCTAGTCAATAACACGTATATACTCCTTTGACAAAGAAGGTTAGTTACCAACAACGACATTAATCATCTTATCCAATAAAGAGGGAATATTCGAATTGACCATCACACTGCAACAGTCAAGATGGCTGCACCCATCGCGGAGGCTGAGTTTCCGTAAGGAGCCTTAAAGAGCAATCAGCAGTGACCTGAGGCTGTGAGGCTCTGGGCTGGGGCAGGGGACATGAGGCTGCACCCCCCACCTGGTGGGGCTTGATAGGGGACCTCAGGCAATGACTCCACCTTGCAGGGCTTGACTAGGGACCTCATGTAGTGCCTCCCGCCCCGGGGCCAGGCTGGGAGACCACAGGCTTCACTCCTGCCTGGAAGGGCTTGACAGGGGACCTCAGGCTGCACCTCTTCCCCAGTGCCTGGTTGGGAGATCTGAGGCCATGCCCTCCACCATGTAGGGCTTACAGGAGATCTCAGGCTGTGCACCCCGCCTGGTGGGGCTTAATGGGGACCTCAAGGCATGTCCTCTATCCCAGCCCAGGCCAGGGGACCTCAGGCTTCACATCCTGCCCAGCAGGGCTTGACCAGGGACCTGAGGCCATGCTCCCTACCCAGCGGGGTGGGGCTGCCCAGGTCTGGATCTAGCCCAGTGGGTGTCCAGGTCTGGGTCTTGCATGATTTCGAGTGGGTGGGGACTTGACTCTGGTTACTGTGGCGTGTCCCAGACTCTGACAGGAGGAAGGTTTTCATATACATTTTACTAATTTTCTTTCATCTCTGACACTTCTATTATAGAGAAAGGGCAAATAGCAATATTAAAATATTTCCTCTAATTAATTCCCTTTTAATGTGCACAAATTTTATGCACCGGGTCACTAGTTTGTCTATAGAAGGGCACAGTGTATGTGAGATCACATTGGCCTTGCAACTGTATAGTCCTCAGACATTACTGATTAAGATTCCCATGTTCAGATCCTAAATAATATCAACAAGGCCTCCCCATTCTACTTAGCCTGACACTTTAAAAGGCCAGTATTCAAAACGTCAGAGTAAGGAAGGGTTTATTGACAGAGAAGATGCCCAGTTGAGAATATGGGGTCCTTACAGGTTCCTCAAGCCCATCTTCCCAAAAGTCCAATGTCCAGGCTCCGTTTAAATCAAAGTGTGTGTGTGGGGGTTAGGGGGAGAGATGGGAGGAGTAGAGGTGATTGACAATCCTGATCCCAGACATCTGGGCACCACAGGGAGAACACAAAATCTCTAAATCTCTCTGTTGCCCCGATGATCTGAATCCAGTCTTGAGGTTCCTGCAAATCTTTGATAAACAGACATTATTTTGTACACTAGTGACCTGGTGTATGAAATTCATGCACATTAAAAGAGGATTAGAGGAAATTTAATATTGCTATTTGCACTTTATAATATAAGTGTCAGTGATGAAAGAAAATTAGTGAAATATATATGAAAACCTTCCTCCTGTCAGAGTCTGGGGTTCACCACAGGACCCAGAGTCAAATCCCTGCCTGCCCACATGCACCTTAAAATTGCGTTGAGACCCAGACCTGGCTCCCCCGCCCACCCCCAATTGGGCTAGATCCAGACCCGGCCAGTCCCACCCTTGTCAAGCCCTGCTGGGCAGGAGGCATAACCTCAGGTCCCCTGGCCCGCTGCCAAGATGAGGGGTGTGGTCTGAGGTCCCCCAGCCCAGATCAGGGTGAGGGTGTGTGCCTTGAGGTCCTCCATCAAGCCCCACTAGGTGGTGGACATGGCCTGAGATCCCCTGTCAAGCCCCGCTGGACAGGGGCACACCCTGAGTTCCCCCAGCCCAACACTGGGGGTGTACCTTGAGGTCCCCTGTCAAGCCCCATAGGGGCAGGGGAGGGCATAGCCTCAGGTCCCTGCTGATTGCTCCTTAAGGCTCCTTATGGGAACTTGGCCTCAGTTGTGGGTGCAGCCATATTTGTGATGGAGTGATGGTCAATTTGCATATTCCCTCTTTATTATATAGGCTATTTCCCCACCTCTTCAGGAGGTACCTCATGGCAAGAGGCTGTTCTTCCAAAAACTCTAAGTTCAAGCAGAATTCCTCTAATGATTAGCATATCTATAACAGGAGCTATTTGCCTGAAGGCTATGGGAACAATGCAGGCTAGAATTAAGAGAGAATCAGAGACTAAGCATTTTTCACTGTTACATATACATGTGTATTTAATCATCTTAAATAAATGGTTTCATAAAATGTGCATTCTTTTGCACCTACAGATAGTTCCAGTGGATTCATTTAAATCACTGTATAAACCATAGTTAATCCATTCTCTTATTGAAAAACATCCAGGTGTTTTGCAATTTAATTTTTTACTACAGAAATGCTAAATTGAACATCTGTGTACATATTTCCTTGTGCACATATGCAAGATATTTTTCAGGATATTGCTGTAGCAATTGTTACTCCTACAAGCAGTCTACACAAGTTCCCATGGTTCTACTTCCTTTCTCACACTTGGCGGTTATCAAACTTTAAAATTGCGCCATGCTCATGGATGAGAATATTTCTATAATGTTTTCATTAGCATTTTCCTGGATATGATTGGGATTAGGAATCTTATTAGTTTGTAAGCCATTTGGATTTCCTTTTCTATGAACTGCCTATTAGAATTTAAAAAAAAAAAAAAAAAAAAAAAAAAAAAGGCCTTTTTCTTTGCTGGGACCTTCCACAATTTATGAAAAATACTTGGTAATTAAACCCCAAGGTTGCTAGCTCCTGCGGTTCAAATAACCCCTCTGTTCAAACTACAAGACAAGTTACTCTCAAGGCTACTTTCTTTTTTAAAAATATATTTTTATTGATTTTTAGAGAAGAAGGGAGAGGGAGAGAGAGATAGAAACATCAATGATGACGGAGAATCATTGATCGGCTGCCTCCTGCACGTCCCCTACTGGAGATCGAGCCTGCAACCCAGGCATGTGCCCTTGATTGGAATCAAAACTGGGATGCTTTGGTCCACATGCCTAGGCTCTATACCCTGAGCCAAACCAGCTAGGGCTCAAGGCTATATTCTTGCATAATCTTCCTCCCTGCTGTTTTCACAACTCAGAAATAATTAGTAGAAAGTCCCCTTCCCTCCCCCTCTTCAAACAAACCTCTTTTGAACTCTTCATAACTTTTGCTCTAAGCATGTTTTAGAGGCGTGTGGGAAAAAAAGCTGATAAGACACCTCCCTAGGACAGCAGCCTCCCTCTCAGCCTCCAATCCCCCTCCCTTCCTTGTCACCTAGCAACAGCAGCCATTACCCTTTAAAAGAGCAAGCCTCTGTTTATTACCAGCCTCTATTGATTAGCAATGCACTGGCTCTTTCCCTTCAGAAAAAGCAAAATAAACCTCCTTTCTATGTCTGGTCTTTTTTAGTGGTGAACTCTCACAGGCTGTGCCGCCGGCTCAAACCCTAACACTGCCTGCTCCTATTCTTGGCCAATTTTCTATTGGGTTGTTTGTCTTTTTCTTATTATGATTTCTTTATATATACTGAACTGATTATAGGTATTTTGTGAACATTTTGTCCTTGGATATGCTTTGTGTTTTCATCTGTTTTTCAAAAGAGAACTGAAGAGAATATTTTGTGTATTTTAAGGTTGTAAATGTACTATTTTGCATTGCCTTCTAAAAGTTTTAAGTTTTGTTTTTCTCATTAAGGTATTTAATCCATCTGGAGTTGACTTTGTGTAGGGCACCGGCACTATTTGTTAAAAGGTTGCCGCCTTCCCCACTGATGTGTTGAGTCACCCCTGTTACATATATGAATCTGCTCTAGGCTCTTCATTCCACTCTACTGGATTACTCACCTTTTGCAGCACCAAACTTCCAAATGCACCAAATGCATAATTACTATAGCCTTATAGTAAATCTTGACCTTCTGGTAACAAGAACTATCCCACCTTCTAATTTTTCTGCAACATTGTCTTGATTATATTTTTACTTATTTCTTGATTATTCCTAGCTCTTTGATATTCCACATGGAATCAGCTTGTTAAATTCTAAACAAAACACTTTTAGGATTTTGATCTAAATTGTACTGAATGTAGCCCAGTGGGTGTGGCTCAGTGGTTGAGCATCTACCTATGAACCAGGAGGTTTCAATTCCAGTCAGGGCACGTGCCTGGGTGTGGGCTTGATCCTGGAAGTGGGGAGGAGGGAGTGTGCATGCAGAAGGCAGCCAATCAATGATTATCTCTCATCGTTGATGTTTCTATCTCTCTCTCCTTTCCTCTCTGAAATCAATAAAAACACTCCCTATATAAGAGGCTAATATGCTAAGTGTCTGAATGTCCAGGTAATGTCAAGTAGCAACAACTAGCTTCCTCTCCCTAGCAACCACTAGCCTCAGGTGGCAACACTGTAACCAAATGTTTGTGAAGCGTTTTCCCATGCCTCATCTCGTTTGTTCCTCACAGAAGTCCTGGAGTAGGTAGATAGGAGACTAGATGGAATCCTATTTTCTTTTCATTAGTCAAAACTCGGAGACTTGGGAAGCTTAGAAACTTGACCCAACTGAAAACAAGTAAGAAATGGTGGACCTTGAAAATGACTTCAGGTTTTCTCACTGAGCAGAATATAGTCAAACACTGCTGCAGTAAAATATTTTACCCTTTGTTCTTCCTGTGTGATCTACAATAATAATCTGCTTCCTGTTGATATTTACTGCTGTGTTGCTGACATTACCTGAAAGAGAAGTTGGGTTGTTTCACTGGGCTGGCAAAGTTTAGCTACATCAGAAAGCAGGTCTAATTAAGCAAGTTTATTCTATATCTATAAAATGCTAACTTGACTCCTACATACATGATACATATAAAGCTCTCGCTGGCACCAATTGCAACTGTGTGTTTCTATCTGCCATTGTGGATGGTGACTTTGGTTGTTTAAGTTGACATTCTGAAGCTGAAAGGAAGCTGAAAGGCACTGTTGCAAGGAAGTAACAATGGTGATTATGATCATAACAGTGATCTGGGTAGATATAATTATCCCTGTGTAACCGAAGTTGTTGTCATATTTAGAAACGAAAATGGAGGACCTTCTTTTGAAAAGGACTTGTTCATTCATTGTAAACCAGATCCCAATAATCCAAATGCCATTAAAATGAAATAAATCAGTATCCTGTTTCCTACATTAGATGCAATGATGTATCCTATTCTTTTCCCACATGGTGAAAAAGGCTGGGGAATGGATATTGCATTAAGACTCAGAGACAACAGTGTAATCAACAATAATTCTAGATTCAATAGATGATGCCAGAAAAGAAAAATTTCCCCAAAGTATTATTCCTTTGGAAATTCTGTGTCACAAATTAGAATTGAAAGTAGGTGCAATCATCATGCTACTGAGAAATCTTAATAGTAAAAGTGGGTCTTTGTAATGGTACTAGATTTATTATTAAAAAAATTATGAACTAACATAATCAAAACTGAAGTATTAACAGAATCTGTGGAGGAGAAGTTGTTCTGATTCCAAGAATTGATTTTTCTTTATCTGATACTGGCCTCAGTGTTAGAATAAGTTTAATCAATTTATCAGTCATTATTTTTATCAATGATGTTTTTATATCATATTTTTGTTCTTTTTATATCATATTGTTGTTTATTATTCAATTTATATATTATTTTCATGTACATTTTACTAATTTTCTTTTTATATCTGACACTTCTATTATAGAGAAAGGGCAAATAGTGATATTAAAATATTTCTTCTAATTAATTTCCTTCCAATGTGCATGAATTTGTGCACCGGGCCTTTAGTATTTAAAATAAATAAGTTGTACTGAATGTAAAGAGTAATTTGAGGAGAACCTTGATCTTGGGTTTCTTAGCTTCCAGAACTTGAGAAAAAAATAAATGTTGCATGGCAGCCCAAACAGATTACTACACTTCCCTAAACTGAGTTAGAGTCTCTTGCACTTTGCAAGCCTCTCTTTGTACCATACATCACACTTGAAATTACTTGTTTAGTGTCTGTTTCCCCACCTGATGGGGGTACCATGAAGGAAAGTTAACTCCTGTTTATTGCTACTGTACTCTCCTGTTATTTGCAATATTCAATACATAGCAAAGTACCCAAGAAACGAATGTATAGAATCCATAAACAGGTGGCTACTGGTTACCATGGTAGACAGGGCAGGTTATACAACAGTTTTATCATCACAGAGAGATCTATTGGCAGTATCTGAAGGAACTCTGAGTATGAATGAAACGTAGCTATGCAAAGAAAGATGTGGAGACAGGGGGAATGAAAAAGAGATCACAAAGAGTATGAACCATTCGGATATGTTTAAAGAAGGGAAAGCGTTTGGTTGCTGCACAAGTGAATAGGGAGAGACCAGAGGTAAGGAGAGGTCATGGGAGGCCTTAAGTCCTGATGAGAACTGGAAATGTATTGTTACTGTGGAGAGAATCCAAGCAGAGAGGTGTCTGGGTCAGATTTGCATTTTGGATACATTACTCTGTGGGGAGTGTAAGCCTGGAGGCAGGAAAAACAATCAGAGGTTGTTGAAACAGTCTGAGTAAGAGAACCAGAACAAAGGGAGGGTTGAAAGTGGGGCTAGGAGGGGGGTAATGGAGCTGGAGAGAGAAGCCAAACTTGGTGGCTGATTTAGGGCTGAGAGATGGGAGGAGTCCACGTGACTTGTAAATTTCTGCCTACTGAGACCAGAATGACAGTGAAGGTAGGAGATGCAGGCTTTATTTGAGAGGAAGACAGAGGGAAGATATAACAACTTTGGAAGCAGTAAGTTTGCAGTGTATGTGGGGTACATAGCGGATATGGCAATCGACTCAGAAACGAGAGCTGTGTGGCAACTGAGATGTGAGGGCCATCAGCAAACGGGGTAGTTAACACCAGGTGCTTCTAGATCGCTTGAAGAGAAAGATGAATAGTGGGCCAAGGCCAGAAGTTCACAGCACAGCATTTAGGGGTGGGCAGAGGAGAGGCCCGTGATAAACACAAAGAATACATTATGAATATATCATTTATCAAGTTACCCAAACTATTTTATTCTTTGGCACCTGCTTCCGGCAGCTTCTATGGCTTACGTATTTCCACACATTCCTACTGGATTGTACATTTGTTTGTTTGCCTGTTTCTATCCTCAGACAAGTTCCCTGAAGTGTGAATCGGAACTGACTGCTTTGGAATCTCTTGAATGTGGTCTGTGGGATCAGTCCCACTGCCTTAACTGGGGCAGAGGGCTCTCTTGCCTAGAGAGAGACAGGACATGCTAACTATCAGCCATCCATGTAATTTCACCGATCATAAGGGAAAGGCATTGATTTTGCCTCTTTGGATGAAAAACAGAAATAATTCTACTCTAAAAACAAGAGGGGTCCCAGGCTGACCATTGGGGACCTGAGTGATCTCCAGGGAACAGCTAGGCTCATTGGCCATGGGGAAACAGAAGATCCTGTGACCTGAATCTACATGAAGGGACAAAATATGGGAAAGGCAAAATATGGCTGTCAGCCTGAATTCCCATAGAATGTTACCAGCTTCTCTGATATCAATGAGCAGCCAGAAAATCCTCCAGGCTCTAATATTACTTCTTTCTCAATACCCTTTCTGTTTAATTCCTGTCACATTTTTTTTTTTCTTAAGTCATAAATCTGTCAGGCAACCCAAGAAAAACTGAATCATTTCTTTTTAGTCACTCCACCTTTCTAAAGTAGGATTTAATTTCTTTATGATTCACTGGTACTTACTGATTTCATCCACATTTTTCAGAAATTTCTCCAAGTCTTTCTCTTGCTCATCAGCCATTGTGAACCAGAGTTTCCTGAGGAAGGCAGAGTCAATGATGGCAATTAATAATAATAAAACACTGAACAGAATGTGTCAGGTTCATGAGCCTTCTAGGACTGAGCCAGGCGATTATTTTTTAAGACAAATCTGTTTATAAATGTCATGAATGATAATAGTGGGACGATTCCACTTGACTACTCTTAAGGCCAAGGGACACTCATTATTTGTGGTGATAACCTCCGCTGCAGAAACAACTCTGCAAAACGTCCCTTCAAAGCCGGTATCAACCGCTGTGATTCTGAACCTGGTGGCAAGGAGACCAGGAGGAGGCAGTCACAGGCTCCAGACACGGAGGAAAAGTGCTGATGCTGAACTGTGATCATGGCAGACTGGCTCAGCCAGAGGCTTGGACCTGGCTGAGTAACCAGAGGTGGGACAATCTGCATCGAAATGTCCAAAACGGTGTAAGATACAATCTGGCTTGTTTCTGAGCAGTGGAGAGGAACTACAGATTGGCAGAAGGGATTAGAATTTGATGGCGACGCGCACCAGTGGCTTGTCTTCTCCGGGCCCGTTAGATTTATTACCGCATAGTTGTTTCTGACTGAAAAGGTGCATGGTGTACCCAGGGTGTCCCAAAGGTTCATCCATGGACCATAAAAATCATCCCAAAACATGTTAACTATACAGATTCCTCAGCCTTAGTGCCAGAGCTCCTTGGTCAGTAAACCCGAGACAGTACCCAGAAATGTCTCCTATTTAAACACTCTCCCGGTGATTCTGATGGACAACTAGGTTTAGTAGTCGCATAATGCACCTGGCACTGGGGACTTGAAATCTGCCACAAACAAGCTGCGACGGTTACCACTACAAGCTGTGTGACCTCAGCTAAATGCACAACCTCTCTGAGCCTCAGTCCTCATTCAACCGATGCGAATGATGATACGAACCATGAGGGCAATCCTGGGGGTTAATGTAAAACTCGGGGTAAGCAAGCCATGAGTGGAAAATGCGAGGCACCCTTACCTATTAAACAGGAGTGGGATGCGCGGCTTAAATAAAAGAACTAGGGTTCTTCCCAAATTCTAACATTTCAGACCCCCAGGGAACTGAGGCCCAGTGAAGGGTGTTATCTGCCCAAGGTTAGGAGAACGGAGGGAAGGCTCCGACCGAGCTGCCAGGGCAGACGCCAGGGTCCAGGGGCGCGCACAGCTGGCGAGGCACCCACTGGGCACGAGGCCTGGGCTGGGTGATGCCTTTGGCGCTCCGGGTCTCACTCAGGAGCGGCCGAGGCCCGCGGGGACTGAGCCGCAGGGGGAGCCCAGCAACGCGCGGGCCCCAGCGCCCCTCTGCGCGGGGCCGAGGGCACCGTTGCCCGGCAACCGCTCTGCAGCGTCCAGGAGTCCGGCGTCTGCCCAGGAGGTCCCAGGCCGCAGCGGACCCAGACCCATCGGCTGGTACCCAAACCTGCGCTCTCTGCTCGGCTCTGACAGATCAGCACCAGGTCCCAGGGAAGACCCGGGCCACCCGCGGTGGCACTGACCTGAAGCTCTCAGGGCTGGACAAGAAATGGCTGCTGGGCGCCTAGGGCGACTGTCGGTGACTGACCTGGCTGGGGCGGGGCGTGGCCCGGGACCAGGGCCTGGGGCCTGGGAGGGCGTGGCCAAGAGTCTGGGGGAGCGGGGCCAGGGGCGTGAGGCGAAGGGTGGGCGTGGCCAGGGACGCTTGGACTGGCCATCCTTTGGATTTCTTTGCCAGGCGAGCCGCTTAGTTCAAAGTCCAGCTGGGGGCCAGGGTCTCCGGTGGGAACCAGGGTCTCTGGTGGGGGCCTAGGCCAGGAAGGGGGAGGTAGGAAAAGAGCTCCGAGTGACCAACCGTGGTCCCTAAGTCTACGCCAGGTTTCGCTTCTTTTTCTTGTAAGTAGGGAGTGTGTGTGTGTGTGTGTGTGTGTGTGTGTGTGTGTGTGTGTTGTGTGTGTGTGTTGGAAGGAGCAGCCGAGGCCTTCACTGTCCCTGGCAGGGCCCTGAGGAATCTGGTTACTTGTTAGAGACAGGCTTGATGGGAATCCGGGTTTGCTGATTAGTATGTGTGAGACCTTCAGAGCGTAATGGGACTTCTCTGATCTTCGTATGTAGAACACATTCACACTTTGAATACATGCACATACCATTACAGAGATTCCAGTCTATTTTATTTTAACTTAATTTAATTTTTTAAATATGAAAATCACTTTATGTACATTCAATCAATAACAATCAGATGATATAGTAGTACATATATCTCCCTTCCCCCCCCCCCCCATTGTCCAGTCTATTTTTTTAAAACAAAAGTTTAGTATTGCTCTGGCTGGTGTGGCTCAGTTGCCTGGCGCATCACCTGGTGCACTGGAAGGCTGTTCCTTGGATACCTGGTCAGGGTACAAACCCAGGTTGGGTTCGATTCTAATCAGGGGCACGGAGGGAAGGCAACTGATCGATGTTTCTCACATGGATGTTTCTCTCTCTCTCTCTCTCTCTCTCTCTCTCTCTCTCTCTCTCTCTCTCTCTCTCTCAATAAACATATCCTGAAGCGAAGGTTAAAAGAAAGTTCAGAATTATATGCTGGATTAAAAAGGGAGGAAAGCAGTTTGGGGAAATGTCTCAGTTTGAGCTTAAAATGATGTTAAGAAACACTTGGGCTTCTTGGCAAATTTGTGAACACTTTGCAGGAACCCGTTTGGTGAGGACAGAGGAATCCCTGGGGACAGGACTTACCAGGAGGGCAGAGTCCAGATAGGTCCAGCAGTGATCCTGAGAAAAGTCTGTTGACTCTGGCAAGTGGCATAGGGCCAATAGGATACATGTCTGAGCCCCATGGAGCACAGGGGGCTGTTTGACTAAAATCTCTGCAAGGCACTGGTACATGTGCAGCCCTGCTTGGGCACCCCACATGGAGAGTAGCGCAAAGGGGCGGGGACGTTCTCCTCCTGGGAGCAGACCAAGTCCAGCTCCTGCGGAGTGAGTCCCTTAGCATGTGGGCTGTGATAGGAGGTGGTGGGGCCTGGGGAGCCAGCAGTACCATCACAGCGGCTCTCCTGAGGGACTGCGATGTCTCCTGAGAAGAAGCAGAGAGGCGGGTATCTGGCAGAGCAGGGGTGTGACTGCCAGCCGAGTCTGGGGAATTCTCAGAAAGATGTGGGCACTCCACAGTGACCTTGGAGCCCGTGGGAATGGATGGAGACAGGGATTATTACTACTTGTGGTTATTACTATTGGTATCACCCTATTTTCCTCTCTGTCTTGTGAGGCCTTCAGCACACACAGGCATAGTCTCCAACCCCAGAGTATTTCTTGTCACTTTCAGGCTAACAGTCTTTTTATATATATATATATATATATATATATATATATATATATATATATATATATATATTATTGATTTCAGAGAGGAAGGGAAAGGAATAGAGATATAGAAACATCAATGATGAGAGAGAATCATTGGTCAGCTGCCTCCTGCATGCCTCACTCTGTGCCCTGACCTAGAATCGAACCGTGACCCCCTGGCTCCTAGGTCAATGCTCAACCACTGAATCATGCCAGTCTTAATTCCAAATCACTTACTCCCCATCTCCCAGTTTTCACTAAAATCCTGTTCCTGGACTCCAGAGATATGGGTAAGGCACTGGGTATCAAGGAGGGGACCTATAGGAAGAGTGTGAAGACAAGAGCCAGGGCAAGAGATGGGAGAGACGGTGGGGCAGGAGGGATGCAAAAGAGGGGGCAGCTGAGTCAACACTCAGCAGCCACAGACACTGTGGCATCTTCAGGAGTCATTTCCATCTGGATGATGGTGGCATGGATCTCTGTCTAGCCCAGGCCTCCTGCCACACCCCAGCCCAACAAATCTGACAGGATCATTAGACTCTGAATCTCTGGGGAGTAGGGACTTGGTTTTATTTTTGTTTCAGTATTCCCAGCACTTGGCGCTTAGTTGGAGCTACATAAAGAGTCATTGACTAAGTGAGCTAGCCTCTTGTTCAGTCTGGAGGAAGGCTCCGGTCCAAGTTATTCCAGATGGAAAAGGAACAGGATGTTTACAGTTTCTCCACCTGAGGCTTCCCAGAGGGGGGCATCCTGGAGGACAAACATTATTACAGTCATAAAATTTGTCTTACGGCAAATCACATACTTAACATTAAAAAAAAAAAATATCCATTGAGCCAAATCGGTCTCGGCCACATACTTAACATTTTAAGTGATCCACTTAAAAATGCCAGAAGTCCTTGCTAGTCACTGGGCTGTCTGCAAAGATCCCGATGTTCCTCCTTTCAGGTACAAGGTGGGCCCTCCCTTCCCTGTGCCCAGGTGACTTGCTTTGTTCAATGCCGCGGGGAAAGTGAAGTGGGAAGGGTCTTGTAGAGCCAGTGTGTGACATACCATACAAGCTAGCCCTTCCACTTGCCCCAGCACCAGATGGTGGAAGCTATGTCTGTCTGAGTCCCCAAGTGACATGTAATCCCCTTAGTGGACATGTAGCATGATTGAGCAGTGGACCTTTCTTGTTATAATCCATAACGATCTTTTAAAAAATATTTTTTTTATTGATTTTTTTACAGAGAGGAAGGGAGAGAGATAGTTAGAAACATCCATGAGAGAGAGAGAGACATCGACCAGCTGCCTCCTGCACACCCCCTACCGGAGATGTGCCCGCAACGAAGGTACATGCCCTTGACCGGAATCGAACCTGGGACCTTTCAGTCCAGAGGTGACGTTCTATCCACTGAGCCAAACTGGTTTCTGCCCAAAACGATCTTGAACCTGTTTGTTACACAGGCATAATATGCCTAGTATGGCCACTCAGACCATTGTTCTTCATGTCCTACAAAGACAAAACCTAGGGACTTGTGCAGGGGTGTACATACATTATAATCATTGTGATGTACATTTTAAGTGTCAATTCAAACACACAGAGGGAAACAGACTTTTAAAATGTGTGACACATATTTCAAACATATTCCTTGTAGAGAAACTTTATGAATCGAATTTTCATCACTGCTTCTTCCACCGACCCAAATCCCCTGTGTGGTACTTAAGATCCACTTTTTTATTATGTCCTCAATAAAGATGGTAGAACACTTGGTTACCCTCCACTGTACAGTGTAGTAAATCTGAGAGTTGGAGATTATTATAAGCCTTCTCTCCTCTCTTTCACTCTGCCCTGCCTTTTGTATCAATAATACTAGCCCTTTGCCTTTTCTCATCCATCATACTTTATAAGCGTAAGAGAAATAAAGAAGAAAAAATTCACATACATATTTTCTGAGTACAACTGCATGAGGAGTAAAGGGACCCTCCCTATGGTTGCAGGAAGTAAAAGATGCAGACAAGGTCAACCTGGAATGAGGAGCCACACAGACTGCGAAGATGGATGCCTGATGGATGCTGGGACTGCGATTCCTTGGATAACTTTGGATTCAGGATTTAGAAGGGGAGGAAGCTGAAGGAAGTCAGTGCTATTTCTTCCCTCCCTAAAGAGAATTCAGAAATTGCATTTGACTTTTACTGCCTAAACATATGTCCTTTTAATTTTTTAAAAAGCAAAAACCTTTGCCTCTTGCTTTTCTAGTTCCCACTTTATCGTGGATGAAGCAATAATTTCAGGAAATAGTTACAGATTTAGTCAGAGGGAGTAAGAGGCTTCCTTGGTGTCTCTAAATAGCACCACAATCATTAAACACAACATGAACTATACCAAGTATCACACTCAATCCTGTACAAGCATTATCTAACTGAAATCTCTCAACAGCCATACAAGGTCCTATTTCCATTTCTGACAGACAAACAAACAAAAGAAAAAAGAAAAAAGAAATGCAAACAGGGAAGTTATGTCACTTGCCTGAGGCTGAGCCAAGACTGGAACCCTGCTTTGATGGCCCTTAGCTGCTTCTCTCCCATCTCATTACACACTCACCCCAACCCCCTGAGAGCTCTGTTTTCAACTCCTATTATCAGTGATCATCTCGGGGACCTCTGGCCCTGTTTGGCCTTGTGGATGCATAAACCTTCATATAGAGAACCTCCATCAGCTTCACAGTCCAGTACAAACATCTTTCCTAGAGCCTGAGGGCAATGTCCTCCACTCCATTAAGAAAGACAGAATGACTCCAGCATGTCCTCCTCTGCAGCCTTTCTGTGGATCACAGGACTTCTCTGTCTGAAGAGGGAAAGAGAGCTGGGCATAGAGTGCCAGGTGGAAACTGTACCCTCCCAATTCCACCTGGTGTGGAGTAATACTGCCACCACGTGGGCAAGCCAGTTACACTTGGAAAACTTTGGTGGCAGAGCAGTCAGTCTGCTGTTCCGACATTTATTTTTATTACATATATATATATATATATATATATATATATATATATATATATATATATATATATATAATTTCAGAGAGGAAGAGAGAGGGATAGAGAAATAGAGACATCAATGATGTGAGAGAGTTATTGATTGGCTGCTTCCTACATGCCCACTACAGGGGTGCAAGCCAGGCTTGTGTCCTGAATGAGAACAAAACTTGATCTCCTGGTTCAAGCCACTGAGCCATCCAGCAGGGCCAGACATTTGTTTCATGTCTGTTGAGCACCTACTGTTGTCACAAATTTGGCTAGACTGCTGCTGCTGCTATTCTTTCTTTGATAGTGAGTTAAATGATGCCAAGGATTTAGGCTCTAGTGAATGTTTAACATTTATTCATCATTTACTTGGGGCACCTTCATCTAAGGGTAATTTATACTACTTAGAGGTACAGTGATGCATCAGCTTTGTGCAGCAGGATTTTTTCCCCTCCAAAGTTTGGCGGACAAGAGGATCCTCATAAAAATGTAAGATCCCAGGTTTCCTTGTAGCGTCTATCAGGTGTCTTTGGGCTGGGCACAGGTAGCAACTGACCTGGGCCTGTACCAGAGCTCCTCCCAAGAGGTCCCAAAACCAATACACCTGGTGACCAGCTGTAGACCACACAAGAGCACCACCCACATAGCCACACAGATGAAACACCCAAGGGTGGTCTCAGGAGGCACCAGAGGATTAAGTTCCAAGCAGGATGAGGAGGGTGTTCATGTGGAGAGGTGGCCTGAAATAGCGGGTTGGCACGAAGAAGGGAGAGGAAGGTATCTGTGTGGTGTATGCATGTGTGTGCGTTCACTGAGAAGGCCTGAGATCTGGAGACCTCTTGCCTCCAGATCTTGGAACTAAGGCTACTTGTAGAAATGGTTGCTTCTGATAATGAGGTAAAGAAAGTACAGGTTGAGCCTAGAACATCTTGTGCCAGAATGAGATGAAGTACTAAAGAAACGATGGGGTTGCCCAGCTGGCTTGGCTCAGGGGCTGAGCATCAACCTATAAAGTAGGGGGTTACAGTTTGATCCTTGGGTCAGGGTACATGCCTTGGTTGTGGGCTCTATCCCCAGTAGTGCATGTAGGAGGCAGTTGATCAATGATTATCTCTCATCATTGATTTTTTTTTCCACTCTCCCTCTCCCTTTCTTTCTGAAATCAATAAAAATATATGAAAAAACAAACCACAATGGTGTCATGTAAACAGGTACAGCTTGAATGGCTCTCACTGCAGTCTTAAAGAAGAATTTATTCTTTAGGAAATCTCAGTTTTTGCTTGAAGGCCTTTTTCTTGATTGGATGAGGATATACTCCTTTACTTAAAGTCTACTGGTTTTAGACATTTACTGTAAGACAAAGAACAATTTGAGCATTAAATATGTAATTACATTGAAAAAAAAAAAAGAAAACCAATTGTCTACAATATTACAGATAAAGAAATGACATGATTGAGAGTTTGATGAGGAGACATCCAAGATGGCAATGGAGTAGCTACACTCACTTACTATGAGGACAAAACTTGAATTACAACTAAGTTATAGAATAATCATACTGAATAACCAACTGGAGACAAGCTGAAGAGAGTTCTTATGACCAAGAATTATAGAAAAATCCATATCAAAACTAGTAGGAAGGGTGGAGATGCAAAAAGGTATGGCTCCACAGCCTCAGGCGGTGGCTGAGGTTCTGGAGATATGTTAGTGGCAGAGTTTTTCCCCTAAGAAACCTGGGGTTGAAAACTCAGGCCAGGGTCTGAACTCCAAACCAGAGCACCAGAGTCGGGAAGAGACACTCACATAACATATGGCTGGGAAACTGAGCTCTCTGTCACAAGGGAGAAACAGGAGTCCACGAGGGAGAGAGAGGAATCCACTAGAAAAAACAGGCACAATTTTAAAAGGCCAATACACATTTTATTTGCAGCTACTCACCCTGGGCTCCAGGGGAAGGAGGGCAGAATAGATGAGAGTCATGTGACGTGAATCTGGGATTTCTGACTCTGAAGGGACAGCCACCAAGATTCTTGTGCTCAGTCATTCTCCCATATTGTAGATGCTATCTTTATTGGGTTGAGCACTCCCTTTTGTGCAATAGGAGCCTGGGGGAAAGCAATATCCCCCTCCCCTCTATACTCCCTTTCATCACATCCTGTGGTGTTTAAGCATTGCTGAGTGACTAAACCTAATAGGCAGCCAGCAGATGGAGGCTGGTGAAGTTGGGTTTAGGATGCCTTGGGACTTTTGCTGACCTGTCCAAGGGCTTGGTGCTGGTAAAAGCCAGCCTTGGTACACAACTTAGAACTTCCTGCACATAACAAGGCCCAGCAGAGACAGTCACAAACTATGGATTGCTTATAGCTACAAGAAGGTTCCCAAGAGCCAGTCATGGGCAACATCTTATAGTGGCTCTCACCAATGTCCTTCCAAAACTGACCTTAGCCAGCTTCAGATATCAGGTAAGTTTCACAACCAGCATATACAAAAGGAGATCTCAGTGGGCACCAAACCCTACTCAGATGAATTCTACTTCATATGATCAGCACCTGCAGAGCAGTCCACACTCTATAGTTGGGGTTGATCCTTATAGTCAGCTAGCCAGAGGGTTGATCCCATGCATGAATGGGCCAGTAGCAATCAAAACTCAATTATAACAGGAGGGCCCACATAAGAATGCTGATGGTCAGCTGGATTTGAGTGGAGGAGAGTAAAAACATGTTGGAACTCACTGAGTCCTACATTTATTCATTCCTGCATCTGATTGCCAAAAGTCTTTATGAAAGTAATGGACCAGAATCCTCTAACTGGAAGAGGATTTGGGGAAATGTAGTTCCCAGTGTAACCAAATTGATGGAGTGCATTCCCACTATACCACTCCCTGAGCACCAATCTAAAGTAGCCATCTGGTAGTACTCTATCACATCACCCAGTTTTAATTTTCTCTGTGGCACTTACTCATAGTGACTATTGTTTAATTTGCTTACTGTGGCATTTCCCACCAGAAACTAGTTCAGAAGAGCACGAATCTTGTCTGTCCTGGTGTTCACTTTATATTCAGGGGTTAGAATAGGAAGTGGCACATGGTGTTGAATAAATGTTCCCCTCACCTTGACTTTAACAATTCCCTATTTTTGAATTTGTTGCATACAACCACCCACTTTCACATGCTTATTTCTCATGTAGAAATTAACAGGATTCTTTTGGTTTCAAGTAAAAAGAGAATTCCATCCAAATAGACTTCAGTAAAGGAAAATATGTGGGTTCATGAAATTGAAAAGCTCATGACTTTTTTAGGTGGCTGGATCCAGGGGCTCTAATACCACTGAGTTTGTTCTGCTTTTTGTGCTTTGGTTCCAATCTCAGGTGCTCTTTCTCCTCCACATTCTACTTTCCTCATGGGTTTAGTGAGAATAGAGCTTCTTTTGCCAGTAGTTTCAATAGAAGTCCTGGGAGTTGAAGGGGAAACTTCAACTCCCTTTCCCCAAACAGAGGTGCTGTTGAGAGAAAAAAGGAAAAAGGATGGGCAAACACATGTGTGTACTAAAAAGATCGACAGATGATATTTTAAAGTTTCTGGCATGTAGAAAGTCCTCGATTAATCATAGACACCACAACAATAATTAATATTGTGTAATTGTTATTACTGCATGAAAGCATTTTGTACACTGTAGGGACCAAAGCAATGTTAGATAGCATTATCTCCTTCGGAGTTTAGCAGACTAGACAACCCAATTCATGAGCAGAGAGGAGGAGGAGTGCTTATTTCCCAGGCCCTGGGGGCATCAATGGCCATCTGGGCAGCTGGGTTGGAGGAAGACTGGGTCCTCCTGGGGTTCTGCACCATTTCCAGTCATATGTTTTTGTGAAAACCAAGCTGTGGAATTCGTTGGCATTGCTTACTGTGGCATTTGCTAATTTAATAAGCTGGGTCTACAGAACCTCCTGCTGTCCCTATGGGACAGAGGAGCCTCCTGAAGGAGAGTCTCCCCAGCCCTTAGCTGGCCAGGGCAGAACAAGATGCTCCCCAGCCGCCTACTGCCCGTGTTCTTCGCATGCAGTCCAGGGACCACAGTGGAATCTGCTGCTCCAGATCTGCAGCCCTCAGTATTTGTAGAGATGGGATCCAGGAATGTGCAGTTTATACAAGTGTCTCAGGAGACTCAGAACGCTGGTGTAGAAGATGATGGAGGACCAGTGCTGCCTCTGACTTCCCAGTCAGGGCCCTGGGAACGTGCTGGCTGCTCACAAGAGACCCTCACGTTTTGTCTCAAAGAACCTGTTGTCTTTCCTCCTGGACTGAGAGTGTGTGATGACTTGTGGGATGGACCCCTGGGCTCCAAACTGTGGCTCCCTTGGAAAGATTCATCCCCTTTTGTTGGAGAGATGTTCTCAACTTTGCTCCTCATGCTCACAGCCACATTTCCAATGACTGTTGATGGCCATCATGATGGGAAGCACTCCAAACAACAGACTCCTGTAGGTTACCTTGTTCTGAGCTGGAGCTGACAGCCAAGTACCTGGGCTCACCTGTTCAGGAGGAGGAAATAGCACAGTGCTGTCTCTGGTAGGCAAACCAGGACACCTAGACCTGGGACCCGCAAACCCTTCACAGATCCAGCTAACTTGCTTTGCCTCCCATTTGCTCTTCCCAGGTCCCAAATAAGGTTCCCCCTTTCCCCGAGAAACACCATCTGATTCCACCGATTCCAGGCTGTCACTATCACGTGCTACCCTGTTTCCCCGAAAATAAGACAGTGTCTTATATTAATTTTTTCTCCCAAAGTTGCGCTAGGTCTTATTTTCAGAGGATGTCTTATCTTTCCATGCGCTAGGTCTTATTTTTGGAGGATGTCTTATTTTCAGGGAAACACTGTATTATGTCTGTGCTTGCAGCTATTTATGTCTCTGTTATCTTTATGCTGGAAATACCTTAATGATTTTCTGCTGTGCAGCTGGACTTAACTTCTCGTCCAGTGACACATTGAAATCAGCCACATTGAGAATATTTATATGCCTCTGAAAGCAGTAAATGCTACAAATCAGGGTTTGATTTCTTTTTGGTGTCTGTCTAGACTTAAGAAAGTGATAGGGAAGATATTTATGATGCAGATTAAATTTTAAAATGTGCCATGACTGCAGCCATTACACTGTAAATAGCACAGAAAATTGAGGCAGTATTCTAGTATTCAGAAACTCCTATGTGATTCAGCAGAGGTCGCTCACACCATTGATGAGTGAGTTTCTGACACATATATCTTTATTGTGCCACTTTTGTCTCACTAGTTAACATAAATGAATATATTAACCAACATTTATGTTGGAACTGCACTCATTAGTCAATTACCGCCATAGGTTAATTATGGATACTACAGCAAAAATCAAAAGCAGTCTGTGAATTTCAACAGGATATATGGAATCTAACTATAGAATACTATATATTCTATTACTTGAAAATTACATTTTCTATATCAATGAAGTTTATAATGTATGCACACACACTTGTGCACCCATATGCACCTCCCCCTCCCCACACATATGTACATCCCCTGTCCCTTCCTCCAGCGAGCCAGCTGTGAAACAGTTACCCCTGGGTTTACTTCACAGGCACCCTTCACATCTGTCATGAGTTACTTGCTCACATCCCTCACTGTGGACCCAGATGATGGCACTGCCACCACCTGCAGCACTGCTGATGGCTGTGTTGGGGAAGAGGGCCACCGTAAGACACGCTGGCTGTCAAAGCCTCTCCTAGGAATGATATGCATTATGCTGCTCGTATGCTGCTGACCACAGCCAGCCACAAGGCCATGCACGCCCATTTTAAATGATCAAAGAAGCGTAAGCCTATCGTGTGCCCGGAAGGAGAAAGAGAACTGGGAAATTGGTGAACCGGCTTAGTGACCACAACAAAGCAACAAAGCTTATTGTCTGCCCCACCCCCACACTGGAATGAATGATCCACAAGAGAGCGAACTCTTTCATTTGCTGCTATATCCTAAGCCCCTTGGAGATGCTCAATAAATACACAGTGAATCCGAGAGACCAGTCTGGAGGAGGAAGGTTCTGGAAACAAGACTTCATAGATTAAGGAGGAGGGGTATCATTGTATGATTTCTTCAAGTCTTGGTAAGCATTTGTGCTCTACCCTGCCCCCTCCAGGCAGCTGGACATTGTGGCACAGAAAACCACATAGATGCATATGGCTCTGTGTCATTAGAAAAGGCCCAGGGCCAGCGAAAGAACCAGTCCTGGGAGGATGCAGACACCACAGCAGGGAAAGACTCACTATCCAAGCCACGACTAGGATGAGGCACATAGGACACAAAAAGGAGGCGTTGCTCAGATTAGTGCAGCATTGGGACCTTGAGTTGGATGCTGTCACATACCTGGGATGCCAACAGCACTAACTCTCATTTGTTGAGTACCTACTATGTGCCAAGAAAGTGCTATACTGGCTTTCAGACTCAGTGCTTTATTCACTAACCACTACCTCAGCTCTATTAGCTTGGTAGTTCCAGTTTGTCACAAGAGGAAACTGAGTCTTGGGGAGATTATAAGGAACTCTTCCAAGGTCAAGAAAGTGGCAGAACCAGGATTTGCATAAAATCTTTTTGAATCTGACCCCTGGACCTTCTAAACAAGGACTCCTCTATCATCCTGAGAGGAAAATTAGAAACCATCATGCAGGCCATTGGAACTCCAGACACTGCGTTTAACTGAGCTTGTTCCCAGGTCAAAACAAACAAACAAACAAACAAACAAACAAAAAACACCGCTCTTCCACATTTGATCCACGACACTCACTCTGAATTGAAATAAATCCCAGTTTGACCACGACTGTTTTTTTCCTTTCAGTTTTTATTGAACACAAGTATTCTGACAGAATGCAAAGTCAAAATTCTCAGTTAGTACTCAGTATTTACACCAGTGAGAATGGAAACAAAGGTGGTCTCAATGTTTCACTTGGTAAAAAGTTTATAACAAGAGAGAAGGCCCCCGAAGTTGGGAATGCTGGGTAGGGATGTTAATGGAGGTCTGAAAACCGCCATCCAGACAGACAGCCTAGAGTGAAAACCTGGGGCTCGAAGGCTCCGTACAAAAGTGTGAAAATAGAGTCCCACGTCCAGGGCTGCGCTGCATACGCCGCGGCCCCAGGGAGCAGAGGCCCAGGCGTCAGCCCGTGTGCCCCAGCGGGACTTGGCCGTGCCGGCATTCATGTGAATACATATGTATGGCACATACACATATAGACACATAGACATTGGAAATCGGCAGAATTGATCCCCCTTCAAAAAATTAAAAAAGAAAAAAACTATAAGCTTTTATCTCTTAACATAAAAGATAGAACATCTTGAAAATAAAGTGACTCCCTCTTTGATTTTAGAGAAAGCATCGCTCTGTTTTATTTTATATTTTTAAGGAAAGGAAAGCTCACGCATGCAGATACAAATCTATGTATACTGGGAGAGAAGCCGACCAAAAGGTGGGCAGAGGGTTGGGTTGCAGCTCACGGTGGACTCTTGGTGGAGGGTGAGGGTCGGCTGTCCTGGGCCAGGTTATGTGAGGGTTGACTATACCTCTTTTTCTCCCACATTTCTTGGGAACAAAAAATCAGTTTGCCTAACCACACTGGCTCAGAATGAAACGCAGTCCCCGTGAGGTACAGTGTGAGCTTGGCCTCGGTCAGAGCCACGAACATCACAGGATGCAGAACTGGTCCCACTGACAACCTGGTGACGGAAGAGCCACCAGTCCCCGCGGACCCTCCGCCTGACACGCAGGCACTCCCGTACTGCTGTGTGTGCTAAGGACTGCCTTCGAGGTGTCTGTGCCTGTGGGCCTGTGCCTCGGAACCAGAATTGGGGCGGCTCTAGAATCAAAGGGGCTGAGCGCTGTGGCCTGGGATCCTCCATTTCCATCCCCAGGAGATGAGAAAATGCAAAATAACCCCACACTGAGCAAATGACAAGACCATTACTTTTCACAGTTTGAAATGATAATCTAGCACATTGCCACTGATCAGGCTGCAGAAGTGTCAGGACCTGGGGGTGGCCCACAGCACGCCTCGGTGGTCTCACCACCCTCCCCTCTTGCTGTCGCACCTTCGGAAAGCAGCGCATGCTGAGACCTGACTTCCATTTACTTAGCATCATCATCATCATCATCATAATCATGTTTATTCATTTTCTTTGTTTCAAGGCTTCAATTCCTTTTTTAGAGTAAATTTTCTTTCCTGAATATTTTTTTTCTGAACTATCTGCTATACCTTCCACAACCAAACTATGTTGACGTTTTATTTCAATACTATGACAAAAACACGTTTCACACTAAAATATTCACGCGTCCACAGTGCACAAGCTTGCAGTTCTAAAGTAGAATGAGAAAAAAAGCAAAATTTTCTATACAAAGGGCTGGCTTTTCCCTTCTCCCCCCTCCCGTCCCCGTAAAGTTTCTGTATTTCTCCCCCACTTTGTTTCCAATCCGGGAAAGTTGTGTTATGACTCCAGACAGCAGGTTGGGGTTTTTTCCCCTTTTCTTTTGTTTCTACAAATGCTGCCTAAGTGAACAGAAGGCCGATGTTCTTCACTTCAACAGATTTCCAAAAAAAGACACTAATCCCCTGAAGCACACGTGTTCACCCACTCAAATCTAGATTCTAGGCTCAAAAAGAGTTGTATGTATATATTTTATTTGGCTTTCTACAAAAGGGGGATGTTTGGGGTCAAAACGTGTGATCACCAAGACCAGCGGCAGCTACACAGTCTCCTCCGCTCGGCCAACAAAGCCTAAGGAACCTTTCTGATATTCGGGAAGCTGGGAGCAGATCCCTTTTCCCAGGCACGGCGGGCGGCTGCTGCTAGAAAGCGGTCTACCCCCAGGGAAACACAAAAAAAAGAACCGAGAACCAAAAAGCAAAACCAGTCTGGAAAGAGATGGATTTTCACCTGAGGTGGAGGCAGGCAAAAATGTCAGCTCATAATAGGGGATTACCACTGTAAACAGTCATGCATGTGAAGTTTCTGGGCTACAGCAAGCCTGTGGTGATCCTCCCACCTACGCAGTATTTGGAACTTAGGAAAGGAAAGAAAAGAAAAGAAAAAAAAAAAAAAAAGAAAGGAAAAGAAAAGTAAAAGGCAACTACTTTACATGGACATTGAAATGCAATTGAAGTTAAACATTTGTCAACTTGTAAACACTGGAAAGCAAAGTTGGCAGAAAGAAAGAAAAAAAGAAAAAAGGAGTGAAAATAAAAAGAAGTCTGAATACTGCAAATTGAGATCTAGCCCCAGAAGCTGCAATTTGGCATTCTCCCTACGGAACGAGAGTCTACGTGGGAACTGAAGTCAGCTAGAAGGGGTGACACACTTTGCATACAGAACAAATACAAAGTGAACAGAAATTATAACTTACTTATGAGGTTTTTACAGAATTCAAACTGGACTGAGAGTACAAAAATAAACTTGGACGCTGTCGATCGGTTAGTTAGAGCGCCTGGAAGTGTTTCTCTCTGAAACGGGTCTGTGCCAACTGGGCAATGCCAAGTGCGGTCTTCCTGAACCTAGATTTTTTTTTTTTCTGAGCTCCCTAGATTTTTAATTCGGGGTCCTTTTGTTTGATTTTTAAATGGTTTCAGGGAACGGAGTGTCCTAGTTTGGCTGTGGGGTTAACCTTTTTGTCTCATTTTCTTACAAGTGAGTGCACAACAAAGGAACCCTTTCTATAAACCTACAAAAAGGCGATCCCATGTTTATGTTTAGTTTTTTTTTTTTTTTAAAGGCAAAAGACACTAGAGGGGTGAGGGGTGTGTGTGTGTGTGTGTGTGTGTGTGAGTGTGAGATATTGGAAATGCTCTGGTGAAGCTGTGGTGTCACTTTTAATTCTGATCTTGGCGTGGCTCTCGTCACCCATCACGCTTTGCTCTCGTTCTCCTTTGTCTGTGTGGCGTCGTTGGGGACCGTCTTCACTTCGGCTGGTGCTGGCTTCGTGTCTGTCTCCTGGCTCTCAGACTTTGCTTCTACTGGGCCCTTCCTGCAGAGAATGGGGAGACAGCTCTGAGACCTGGGTCTGGAGTAGCTCACCCTTCAGCCAGCCCCGCAGGAGGGCTCCAGCTAGAGAAGCGGCCTCCAACCTTGGCTGCTCGTCAGTGTCACTTGGAGCCCTGTGAACCGTGATGCTGGGGCCATCCCCCAGAATTGGTGTGGGCGCGGTGACTTCTAAAAGCACGCACGTGATTCTAACGTGCACTCCAAGCTGAGTGCCATTGACCCAGGGGAATGAGATCTCTCCCTTCCGGCCCTTACCTGGCATGGAGGAGGGGCAGCGGATGCAGCCTTTCCTCACTCTGAGGGGCAGCGAGGCTGGGCTCCCCAGGACTGTTTGCAGAGGGCCCCCCTGTAAACCCCCTGCTCTTGCCTGTCCGCATCCCAACCCACTCCACCCCACCTGCCCCTGTGCTCAGTAGTTTGCAGCGATGCCTCTGTGGCTTGCCTGGGCAGGGGGAGAACATGCTCTTTGCTCCTGAGGCAGTTTTCATGGGGAGTCTGCGGAGAGGCTACAGTGGGCTGCCATGCTGCAGGGAAAGCTGAGTGGGTGGAGTGGGCAGGGCTATGGAGCCTTTTCCTTCCCGAGTGAGGCCCAGGGCTCCTGTGACGGTGCCCTAGTAACTCTTAGTGGCATCAGCCTCAGGAGCCTCTAGGGAAACCTAGGTCTGCCTCTGCCTCAGTCAGTTCCCGGAGCAGAGTCTGGTCTGAGAGCACCCTGGGCAGGCTCAGACCCCAGACCCTGATGGTGCCACTGCATCTTGGCACCCCATTTAAACAACATGTAGGCTTAAGGACCTTCCCTTGAACTTGAAGGCCCAACAGTCATTGGGTCCTTAGGAGCTCTGAGTCCTTCCAGCCTCTCAAAGCAGAAGCAGGAGTAGATGGGGGTGTGTGGGCAACTGGGAGGGGGTATTTAGGGGCCCTCTGGACCGCATCCTCTCCCCACAGCCCACCTCTCTGCACCCTGGACTCTGGTGGGGACACAGCCCGGCACTGGACAACATGCCGACTGCCTATGGGCCCAGGGTGGCCAATAGGGGCACCTTGGTCTCCTTAGCTCACTTTCCAAATAATGCTCATCAGTGCCTGACTGCACGGGCTCCCGAGGGAGAACAGCCGCCGCTGCTAGGACGATCAGGATGAAGCGTAATTAACAGGACCTAATTAGCGGCAGGAGGCTGCGGGCTGCACCTGCTACGCGTCCCTCTGCTTTCTGCCTCATCCCAGCCCTTTGGCTGAGAGTTGCCTTAGAGAAGCCCGGGATGGGGCTGAGGAGACATCTAACAGGAAGGACACAGCACAGCACAAACGCACACTACCACGGGACACAACCCGACGACAGAGACAAGGAGAGGCCGTACTCGGTCTTTGCTGGTGCAGGCGAGACAGAGCTGTCTGCAGTGGAAGGAGCAAGCTCAGGGGCTTGTCCACTGGCCCCAGCGGCGGGAGCAGGAGAGCCCAGGGCTGCAAAAACATCCTTTGCAAGGTCAATATCTGGGGTCTTGAAGTTCCCTTCGTCCATTTTAAAGTCCTCTCCCTGGGCAGGGTGTGTGGCGTTGACAGAGGCAGCCTCGCTCTTCGGGCTAGTGAGGGCCGTGGCTGCCTCGCTGGGGCTCTTCACGGCCCCGGGCTGGGCGGGCTCGGGGTCCGGGCCTTTGCTGCTGGGAGCCTCTTGCTTGGCCTGGGGGGCTTCTAGGGCAGGGGCAGCAGCTGCCGCTAGGGGACTGGCTGCCCCGGCTGAGGTGGGGGCGGGAGCAGGGGCCGGTTTGCTCACTGGGGGGGCCTTAGAGGCCTCACCCACACTGGCAGGGGTGCTGGGGCTGAGCACAGCCCCCTGGTTAGCCAGGACACTAGAAGACAAATTGCTGGTGGCAGGGGCTGAGGTTGGGGTGTCGCTCAGGTCAACGAGGGGGGCCACCTGGGGGGCTGAGGCTGGGGGCGGGGAGGCGGTGGCCACTCCGGGCCCCTTGGAAGGGGTGGCCTGGCTGACGGGCACAGAGTTTGAGTCAGGTGTGGCCGTGGCTGGGGGGGCAGTACTGGAGGTGAGGGTGGTGGTTTCACTGGTGGGGCTGTTCTGAGCAGTGGCAAAGGTGTCGGTGATAGTGTCAGAGTTAGCGGTGACGGTGGTGACAGAAGGCAGCATGTCCTCGACAGTGGCTGTGGTGTCGGCAGGCAGCCTGCGGGAGGACAGGAAGTAGAAGAGAATAGACAATGAAGCTGAGACGAGACGGAGGAGCTGGGGAGGGCCGGGCGGGCATGCAGCGACGCACAGGCAGGGACACGGCCCACGGAGAAACGAGACGCGAGAGGAAGCACGGGCCCAGGTGGGCCGAAGAGGAGACAGGAGACGACAGAGAACGTCGCAGGCAGGCTGAGGGACCTGCTGGCCCTTCCTCCCTGCAGATCCCTCCACACTCTGCCTGGGACACCCCGGTGGGCCTTTCTGATCCTGCCGCACCTTCAAGTCAGCCTGCACCCCTGCGGCGGCCTGAGTCCCAGGGAACGGGGCCCAGCTGCCCTGCTGGGCGCCAGAGGCCGCGGTTGGGCAAGTCAGGAGTAAGGTAGTAGAAGGAGCAAGCTCAGGACAAAGGTAGACAAGGGTGTTCACAACCCCTAAGAGCCCTGGGTTCTCCAGCCACAGGTTCTGTGCTTCCGTTAGACTGCATTCCCTTCCATCCCAGAGCAGCCACGCCAGCCAGGCGGTCATTACGACCACAGCAGGATGCTGTTTCTGGCCGAGGCTGCCTGAGGCTGCAAAGGACAGGGGAGGCCAGAGAGCTTTACTAGGTCCCGTCCCCTCCTCTATCAGGAAGAATTCGGAAAACCCTAGAATTCTTGGAAAACAGAGTGCTAAGTCTCATTCTCAAAGCTCATCTCCCTCAGTGAAGCTTTGCTCCCGTAAGCTGTTTCCAGGATATGTGTGTGTGTGTGTGTGACCTGGGAACAGGGTCTAGGGCTCCCACGTATGCAAAAAGCTGTGTCAGGGCACCACAGCCACCCTACAGAACCAAGAATGCCTTCTCTCAGGAGAGAGTGGGGTCCGGCATTTGTTAGCCAAGACACCCAGGCTGCGGTGCTTGGCGGGGAGCTGTGGGTGAGCTGTGGGCAGGGGGGACAGGCGTGAGGGGGTGGGCTCTCTGCGGGGGTACCACGTACTCAGGCTCTGTCAGCGGCGTGGTCTCGTTGGGCTCTGTGTGCTTCCCTCCGTCGTGATTTGGGGTCCGCTCCTCCTCCGTGCGCACCTCCACGATGGGCTCCTTGGACTCATCTTTTCTGCAAAGAGAGGTCAGCTGGTTCAGGCCCGGGAGCTGGGCAGGGGGTTTCCCAGGGCAGCTGGCTGCAGCTCAGGCCACTAGGCCTGGCCCGAGGGGGGCAGGTGGCCTCTAACGCCAGGCCCAGCGCCTCCCCTTGACCCCCTCTCTTGCTAGCTATGTAGCTATGTGACCTTGAGCATCTGATTTGCTGCCTTGTCTCCATTTTCTCATCTGAAAAATGGGGCAAATGACAGTATTTACTCCATCACCTGGCTGTTGTGAGCATTCACTGAGACAAGGAATGTAAAGCACTCAGCACAGCACCTGGCACAGGTAGATGCTAAAAGGATCTGTCCTTATACACATGCAAGTATGTACATGTGTATGTACTGTATGTTCGTGTGTATGAACATGTACATGTGTATGTACATGCATAGGCAGTGCCTGGCACATGGTGGTGCGAAGCAATGCATTTCCTCGCTCTGTCCCTTCTCGCCTGGACCCAGCTCAGTGCAGTGAGTCTGCAGAGGCTCCTGCTGGCTCGGGCTCTGCTCCTGGAGGCCCTGGGGGACCCACTGGGTCATCAGCTGGAAGAGGACAGGGCTTCTCCTCGGTTCTGTTCACTGCCATACCCAGAGCCCAGAGTAGCTTCTTTGTGAATGAATGAGTGAACGGCAGCAAGGCAAGTGTGTCTCTTAAATGCTGCCCCTTCCCCATTCCAGCCCCCGCCCCCCAGGCTTGGCTCTGAAAACTCCCTCATTCTTTCCTAGGCAGGGATTTTCACACTTCCATGAAGTTCTAAGTATAAGCTGGAGTCTGCTTTTCAAACAGGGATTCCCCGGAGCCAAGCTTTGAGAAACATTTCTCTAACTCTTGCTTCCCCTCCGGGTCTCTAAAATGGGGACTGAGGAAGCTCGTGGCTGGGCCCCGGGCTGGGGCAGGGCCCAGGCTGTGGTCATGGCGGGTCTGCACTCACGAGAAGGCGGCTTTGCCCTCCTCCATGTCCTTGCCCTTGGCTCCGGGCCCCGCCTTGCCGCACAGGTTGACGGCGATGCACATGAGCAGGCCACACTTGTTCAGGAAGTAGCAGGTGATGTCCACGACCACCAGGAGCAGGACAAAGGTGACGATGAGGATGCCCACGATGGCCCCGGTGCTCAGGCCTGCGGTGGGGCTGCCGTTGGCTTGAGTGGGAGGAGGGAGAGAGAGGGACGGCTGGTGGTTAACACACTGAGATGGAGACCCTAGGCCCTGTGAGCAGCAGCCCAGGAGGGTGGGGGCGGGCCCACAGCCCCAAGGACTCAGTCACGGCATTTGTATGTGGAGGTGCACCTTGCCTGGTGTTGTATGTGTCCAGACAACAGAGTCTCTATATATTTTCAAGAGGAAGGTGGAAATCTCATCTCAGAGATTGGGGGACACAGTCAGGACGAGAGTGGGGACTGGGAAATGGTCCCCAACTCTGCTCTGCACTCCTGCGCCTTCCCCAGACCTGCCCGCTGCTGGACCCCGTGAGCCTGGGAGCAGGAGGTAGGTGGTGCTCACTCGTTTCAGGCTTGGCTGTGGCTCCTGGAGCCATCAGGGGCAGGGTCCTCAATGGGGTCTCACTCTGCCTTTGCTGAGCACCAGGCCAGGCCCAGAGGCCTGCCAGCACATACCATTCCGAGTAATGGAACATGTGACCCAAGGTAATGGGCATCATAGATGGGGCACACATTCCTCAATGGGGTAGCAGAGGGTTCCCTGGGATTCCTTTGGCGTGTGGGGATGTGGGCACAATAGGAAGCCCAAAACTCCCCTTCCCCCTCCCTCTCCCCATTTTAGGAACAGCGTTGGGCATTGGGCTCCAGGGGCTTCACGGTTTGCCCTTCTGCACTGAACCCAGGAGCCAGGGAGGCCTCCCCTGCCTGGCAGGCCAGGTGCAGGGTCTGGGGATACTCACCATCTGGGAGCTCAGGCGCATTTGGATCAGACTTCAGGGAAACCAGCAGGCTCACCCAGGGGTCCCACCCGCATGCACAGGCTCGCTCACACTCAGGACCAATCCACTGTAGACGGACACACACATTCTCACACCCCCGGCTCCCGCATCCCCACCTGGTGGGCTCGCGTGAGTGACTCAGCCTCTGTGTCTCACTCCCATGGTGTCTACCTAAAACCCCCCAGGGCCCTGGGCCACTGATGGCATCGCAGAGGGACCCCAGGCTCAGCCCTAACGGCCCCAAAGCCTATATTATTTGCTTGAAATGGACCCTCTGACTGCTAGGCAATTTTCACAGTGTCTGGGAGACCAGCACTCATGCTGCAGCAAGAAGAACCCACACAGCACTCTGTCTCTAAGCCCACGTGGCAACAGTGACCCCAGAATGAAACATGGGCACTTCTGCTTTGCTCTTCTGGAAGAAGAAAGTTCCAGAACTGTCAGCTCCATCCCACCACCAAACTTGTCTGAAGCCTCTGGTGTCCTCAGGACCCCATGGGATCACCCAGGTGTATTGACTGGAGGCAGGAACCATGACCATACCTGGATCTCACTCTGCTGAGCACCAGGCCAGGCCCAGAGGCCT
Source organism: Pipistrellus hanaki (assembly GCF_964339955.1). Lineage (NCBI taxonomy): Eukaryota > Metazoa > Chordata > Mammalia > Chiroptera > Vespertilionidae > Pipistrellus > Pipistrellus hanaki. Next base: position 13,994,552 of record NC_140511.1, on the reverse strand, counting down.
GCTAGCACATACCTTTCCAGGTAATGGAACGTGTGACCCAAGATAATGGGCATCATAGACGGGGCACACATTCTTCCTTTTATCATGCATGTGTAGTCCTGGGCAGGCGGGGCCTCCTGTCTGCATGAGGGGTCCCTATCAGGCCCTGCAACCAGCATCGGGCCCACTCCACTGCTTCTTACTTCAAATTTCAATTCATGGTACGGGCTCCCAGCCCCGCATGACACTCACCCCACCCCCGGGCGCAGGGGGCTCAGCTGGAAGAGACTCCCACGCTCTCAAATATGTTCTGCCCTTTTGGGACCTTGGTCTTATTTCCAGTCCTTACTCCTCAGGGCTGTCTGTCTGCTCCTAAGCCTGCCCCCAGGATAGCCCCGTGGCTGGCCCAGGGCTCTGTGCCCGGAAGACTCGGCTCTGGCGACCTTGTCCCTGGGCTCTGGCAGCAGGAAACTGGCCATCGGTCCCTGAGGTCAGCTAGAGCGGGTCTTTCCCCCAGCAGTTCCCCAAAGTAGAATAAAGTCATCCACTCCGTTCCTCATGTCCTCATACATTCACCCAAAGAAACAGGAATGCAGGCCTCCCTGGTCTGTAGAATCCTGTCATAGGGAAGAAGCATCAGCCGTGGGCTTTCTCTCCATCCCAACACTGGGCTGCAGTCCCCTGACATCAGGACCCATAGGTATTAAGTACCCACTTCCTGCAGAAGGAACCCAAAGTCCTTGTGTGTGTGGGCATATGCATTTTAGATTCAATGGCACTATTTCTGCATTCTGAGGTTTATACATAAACTAGAGGCCCAGTGCACTGGTGGGGTCCCTTGGACTGGGCTGCACCCTCTCACAGTCTGGGACCCCTTAGGGGATGTCAGACTGCTGGTTTTGGCCCAATTTCCACAGGCAAGGCCGAGGGACACCATTGGTGCACAAATCCGTGCACCAGGCCTCTAATATGCATATAAGATCTTTGGTTAATCTCTTCCTACCCCTCTTCCCTGCTTCCCTCTGAGATACATCAGTCTGTTCCATGTTAATATGCCTGTGCCTTGAGTATTTGCCCCCTGGTGGTGGTCAGTGTGCATAATAGTTACTGGTGGAACAGTCAAAATGGTTGAACAGTCACTTAGGCATATATATATATATATATATATATATATATATATATAGACAGTCCTCGGGTTACATCTGACTTGATGTACATTGTTTCATGGTTACGTCGCCATCTCCCATTTATTTATATATAAAAAAGTTCCATCATTTCGACTTATGTACATATGTGCTTTATGTTTTTTTTTTTTTTTAATTATTATTATTTATTACCACAAGTAAAGATCAGGAATTGTTATCTTTCTTTTAAATTTTTTTTTACTGCTTCACTTCATTACTGCTTTGTAGTGCTCCATGTGAGTGTTGTAGATGCTTATGTAGGTGGCTTCCAATCACGTTACATTGTACCATAGGAACGGATCTCCAACTTTACCCAAGGACCTACTGTACAGATATGGTTCCTGGGGACTAACCATATCTCTAAAGAGGAGTGGCAATGTACATTAGCAGGCCACACTCTTGGAGAGCTGCTCTATGTGTGGGAGAGGCAGCGAAGCTATCAGCTTGTGCTCTGGGCTCAGCACACCAGCTCCAGGGCTGTACTGGTTCTCAAGGCAACACAGGAGCTCCTTCAGGGGAGGGCCCACAAACCTCAGCTCAATGCCACCCTACCTGCCATTTCTTATCTACTTAGGCACTCCTACCCCAAATCTACCATATTACCTGTTTTAGTCTCTTCTCACCACCAATTACCATTTTCTGTTAATTTACATGTGCCCTCTAGATCTAGAGGGCCAGGAGGGTCAAAGTATTTTTTTAATGAAATGTCATTGTTGGAGGTGGCGCAGGTAAGCCTCGGGCAGCATCTCCAGGCCTTGGTGCCTCTGCTCGCTAGTGGTGGAGCAGGGAGGGCACCTCCCCAGACCCAGAACCTGCCTCTACCTACCAGGGGCGCTCACTGGCCCCACCCCCCTGCCCACCCAACCAGAGCCTCCAGTCAGCGTAATGCTGCTCTTTGTCTGAGGAGTCTGGATTTGGGGTGGGATGAAGCCAGGTGTCACCCTCAGCTGGGAGTCTGTGAGGAGACACCCAGCCCTGACCCTTGGCTCCCAGCTACACCCCTGCCAGCCCCCCCAAACACCCTGTCCACCATGCTTCTCACTCTGGGTGTCTTGGTCTTTTATTTTTTTGTAAGTGTCATTTGTATAACTAAATGCCCATGATAGTAGCGTCATACTAGAAAGAACAAAATAAAATAAGACAAAACAAAACAAACAAACAAAAAAAAGATCGACTGTGTCATTAAACCAAAAGTAGGGCAGTGGTTTACCGTTTCTTTTGATGTAAAATTAAAATTCTTTCTCCTGACTTAAAGGCCCTACACAAGCCATGGACTCTCCCCCTCCTCCAACCATTGTAACCCCACCCCATCTCTGTGCTCCAACTGCTTGAGCCTTTGCTTCACTGGCTGGACACACCCAGCTGTTCCCACCTCAGGGCCTGCGGACCCCTAATCTGGAACACTCCATCCCTATCACCGCAGTGGTGCTCTCCGTTGTCCTGCAAACCTCAGCTCAAGTGTCACCCTACCTCCCCATCTCTTATCTACATAGGCACTCCTACCCCAAATCTACCATATTACCTGTTTTATTTTCTTCTCACCACTAGTTACCATTTTCTGTTCTAGATCTTCTAGCAGATAGCCTATCTGTCTTATGTCTCCCCACTTGTAGGAAAAGTTCAAAGACCGCTTGCAAATGAAAGGTAGTTTAGCCTGGACAGGAGAATGCTGTCTCCAGGTATTTACAGATGTTTTGTGAGAAGGAAGAGTAGTAGTATTTGGTTTCCCCAGTGGATATAGACTGTGGACTGGGAGGCAGATTCAGCTCCCTGAAAAAGAACTAGCAAACAGGGGTGCTCACACGTGGTTGTGGGTGTGACCTGCCTAGGCAGGTGAGCTTTCTGCTGCTGGAGGCATTCAAGCAGAACCTGGGCACCCTTGGCAGGGCTATTGCAATGCTCTGGACCAGGCTCTGCACCAAGCAGGGCTTAGGATAGAGGGTACCATCAAGTCCTTCTCAACTGTAAGAGCCCGTTACTGCACACAGAGCCTGACAATACCCAGAGTCAATCTCCAGAATGGGGGCTGAGAGGGACTATTTCTTGGAGGACTTAGGTAGGTTCCACCTTTATTCATTGATTATCGCGATTTTATTTTCATTGAACAGATACAGTGGTGCCTCACACAACGAACTTAATTCGTTCCAGGAGCAAGTTTGTTATGCGAAAAGTTCGTTATGTGAAACGCGTTTTCCCATAACAATAGATGTTAAAAAAAATAATTCGTTCTGTAGCATAAAATATGCTAAGATGACATAAAAAAAGATAAATTTTTGTTATTATTTTTATTTAGATACATCTAAAAACATAATTTTGAGTTTAACTTAAAAGGACGACTGCCGTGATACGTGCGTGATTTAATTTGTAATGAAGAACGATTGCCGCGATGCGTGCTTAAGTTAAGCGCAGTGACTAACGACTGCCTGCAGTGCCTGCGCGGAAGGATGCAATACATCGGCAGCGATCGTGGAAGCTCGGGCGACTTCGTTGTGTGAAACGAAGTTCGTTGTATGAATCATGAAATGAAGTTCGTTGTGTGCAGCGTTCGCTGTGAGAGGCGTTCTTTATGCGAGGCACCACTGTAAATGCCTCAGTGTAATGTTTCCCCACCTATAGCGGACCTCCTGGGAGCTTTGTTAGAAAGTTAGATTCTCGGGCTTCCCAGTTCCATCCAATCAGAATCTCTGGGGGTGAGGCTCAGGAGTCAGGCTCTGATCAAGCGCCCAGCGTTGGGGGACCACTGTTCCTAGCTCTTCTGCCTATGAGTTACAGGAGGAGCAGCTGCTCCTAAGACTCACCACCCAAGGATGAGCTGTGGAGCCCCACCTGGTGGCCTTGACCTAACTGAGCTACGGCATGGATGCAGAGAAGGCAGAGACTATTAAAGGAAAAGGAACCACACAGGTCACCACCCAGAGCCAAGGTTTCTAGAGGAAGTTGGGTACCCCTCAAGCTGGAGAAAGAGTGTGTGCAGCCTTCATAAAAAGAAGCACAAATAGGAGGAATACCAGGATACAGATGAGAGGGTATTCAACTCAAACCCACATTTATTATCTCCCGCTGGGTGTTCCAGAATTGTTTAGAGCAGGGAAGCTAGGACAAAATCATGTCCTGCATTGTAATAACATGTTACCCAAAGGAAAAAGAATATCCTTCTGGGGTCCATCTTGGCAAGCTCTTCCTCCTGGCCTCCCTTGACTGACTCGCCCGCACAGCTGCATGCTTCTGAAGCACGTTCCTCCATCACCTCGGGGTTAGAGCTGACCCGGAACAGCGGCGGTACAGAGCCAGGCTGCCCATTGACTGTGGTTTCTGGTGTGGGAGAGGTTGGCACTGAACTGGGAATTGCCTTGCTCCTAGACTAGACCTGCAAAGGCCTACTTTCTTCAGTGCCTCACGTGAGATAAGGGTCTCATATTTAGAGGAGCCAGGTGGTCCTGAGTTGTGTGCCAGGGGGTCTTGGCCCAGCAGAAGTGCCCCCTCCAGCCCATGACTCAGGCGCTGAGGGGAGTTCTGGTTCACTCCCAACCCTGACAATCTGCTTGCTCCTGCCAGGATCTGCCAACCAGAAGGCTGGTCTTGGGGTTTTGGGGAAGCATCTAACTCCTGCAGTTAAAGCACAGAGCAGGGTTCGCCACTGAAAACGTTCAGCTTCTCACCATCGCAAGGACATCCTGTGCAACCTCTGTGACAGGGCTTTACAGGGAGCTGAGGAACCGGAGGCTGGTTGTGTATCTGGTGGCCCAGAGCGTGGCCTGCGCAGAGTGGCCACCTTCTGGTGCTGCAAAGGCCCGATGCCCTCCCCATGCCTGCAAGGAGCAATGGCCGCGAAAAGGCTCGGAGCTCTACTCAGTGGGCGGCAAGGTTGGGGTTCTGTTTACACGGCCCTGTTGGGTGATCAAAGGCGCATGTGCTGTGGAGGAAAGAGCTCGATACCTTGTGGGACACACAGCTATCAAATAAAATCAAAACACCAGAGAGTTCACGTGACTATTATTTCCTTTAATAAAGCAAAGGTGTAAACCTCACGAAGGCCTGGCTGATTATCTGCACAACAACGTTAGCATTCTTATTAGTAGACAAACGTGATCCAGACCAGCTGTATAGGTTTTCCCAAAGTGAGCAGAGACCCCGTGGGCCTGGAGGCGGGGTGTGGGGATGCAGGGAGGGATGGGGCACTGTCTTAGAGGTTCCTGGTGGGGCTGGGCCACGGCCACGGCCGACCAGAATTCAGTGTCCACTGGGAGTGGCGCGTCCTCACGCTGTCTCCAAAAGGGCATATCATTACAAACCGCGGCCTGTCTGAATGCGGCCACTGCGGTGACGGTAAAGCTGCCTCGGCAGAGGCCTGCCTGGTGGGGGTGCCTGAGGGGACAGGGCTGGGTCAGGCTCCCCTCCATTTGGGCTAGACCTTCAAAGAGTTCCTTCAGAAACACTGACACTGTCCCTCCCATGCGGGTGGGACTGGGACGTGGGACCCTGAGGAGGGTGCTCCTGAATGACTTCTGCCCAGGGTGACATAGAGGGTGTGCTGGGGGTCAGAGGACAGTGACGGCTCACCTGCACCAGGACTGAGCTTGCCCATCCTAGCCCTCCCTGCAGCTCTTGTTAACTGACCTGGGATTCCCACCCCAGGCCCAGAGGCATCACCTGCCTCTCCTCAGTGCTCGGCCATGTGCCCAAGAACCACATGGCTCCTGCTGCACTGGGTGAGGCGGCAGGAGCCCCAGAGGGAGAGGACTGAATTGTGGCTGGAGGCAGCGGAGGGGGTGGGGGTGGGGTCAAGAGGCACTACCCTGCCTGAGCTGTTTGGGTAGCATTTGGTCTCTGGTGTCTGCACTTGAGCCTCGAAACTGTGAAGGCTAGAGATGGGAAGCTCTATCCCCCAAACCATGGGATCACTTAGATTCCCAAAGGGAAATCCAACAGAACTGAAAATTAAAGAGACCAAAAGGAACAAAAATCACACTTCCTGTGGAGATGCTCAGAGAGGAGACATGTAGAATGATATGTGACCACAATGGAGGGAGGGAGTTTTATTCAGCAGACATTCCATCCCAAATACGCAGTGATGTCACTAAGCAGGACTCACCCCGAGTTTCTGTGTGGGACTCTCAGACATACACACCTACTTCCTCTCCTGGCCACGTGGGGGAGGCATACTCCCCAACAGCAGGGAGGAGCAGCTGGCTTTCACCAGCTTTAAAAATGTCATTAGAGCCACTGACCAATAGGGGTTTGGTGCATTCAGGAAGTATGACAGACTGACTGAGCCCCAATTTAGCAACAGTCCAGGCTGGCCAGCCTGGGAGTGGCCTGTGCCCTTCCTGCCGCTCTGTGAGCATGAAGGGCCAGAGTGCAAGGTTCATGCCTGGCTCACAGTGGATGCTTCCAATCTGGGAGGCTGACTTATTGATAACGTGGCTCACTGTGGAACCACAACCTCCAAGACATGAGGCTCTGTGCTGACCTGCAGCTGTGCAGCAGGCATCCGCCCTCCTGAGAGACACGTGTCTCACAGAGCTGGCAGTGTTGGGCCTTGCTCACAGAGCCAGCAGAGAGCCAGGGACACACTGTAAGCAGGACAAGCAGGATGGGGCCAGACCTAGACCATGGGGAGATCAGGCTGCAGGACCACAGCGCTTTCCAGAATGTTTGATCAGCCCCAGTAAATACTTAACACACCTAATTCTGCTGCACGGTCACAGGGTGACTTAATTTGCCATCATGTCATCAAAATGCTCAGGTGAATCACAGTGGTCCGGCTGCCGTATATGGGCACTGAAATGCACACAAAGACAACTAGTATTGAGGGGCCGAGGAGCAGCATGGGGTTAGAATGGGGGCACATGGGGTTTTTAACAAGCGGATGCAAGCTTTGGGGGCACTCAGAAACCCCTCTCTGCTACATCATTTTCAGGTGAGAACAAAATAAATGCAATAAGCAGCAGAACAGATGTGCAGCCATGTCTCTGTAAACCTAGCACGATGCCTTTGAAACACTGTGTAAAGAGAAGCGCTCCCAAGTATGTTGTGCTGCCACTAACAGGGGAGCCTTCCTTATGAAGTGGCACAAAAATATACGGAAATGGCACAGCGCCTGGAGGTCCAGCTTTCTCCAGTCGCAAACTTTCCTCTTCCACAGAGCGCGTGGGGCCACGGTCATTCTTCCAAAGGGGGCACTGATCATTCGCATAGGAACTGGGCTTTTAAGCAAATTTAGCTTTTCTTTGTGTGTTCTTACGTTCCTAACAGAGCAAAAGAAGAGTCACCGCAGAGAAAAGCAAGGAGGCAAAGGTGTAGGACGCGGAGCAGCCTCCCAGGGTCGCTGCGTGCGTCCCCAGAGAGAATGAGGTCGTTTAAAAACAAAGGTGGCAGTGGGGGTGTCCCAGTGATGTCCAAGGTGGTATGTGTGACGACAGACACAGGAAGGGGAAGGGGAGGAGAAAAGAGAAGGTAGAGACAGAAACAGAGGGGGAAAAAATAGATAAAAAGAACAAAATTAGGTCAAATATAGAAAACACAAGAATCAAAGGTTAATTCAACGTTAGTCAATTAAACGTCAGAGGTTAGAGGAGAGTCCAGTGCGGCTTGTTACCACCAGGCCAGCTCCCAAGCTCAGCAGGGCCAGAAGCAGCACAGCAGGGCGAGCTCGGGGTTAGGGGTCAGCGAGCGCATGAAATTAAAGTGAGAGAACAGAAGCCTCCAGTAAGACACTGGTTTTGATTAGGAGAGTGTTACCTTTGACTACGATGAGGTCTCTTAGCTACAGCCAAGGAGCCTACCCAGGGCCTTCCTGCCACTAGAGCTTGGCACACATAGTGGGAGAGATGAGTTTGATCACTGCAGTATGCGTAGCAAACTGAGCAGAGGCCGGGGGGCCGCCTTTTCAACCACAAATTGAATTCTTCTTCCTATTGCACGACCCCCCCAGCCACAGTGCTGTTAAAGAAAACCTCGCTCTGTGCCCCTTACCTGCTACCACTTGCTGACCACAGAATTCCACCTCCCACCCAGCGCACAGCCACCTCCTCTGAGATGGTACGAGAGCCCCGAGTGTGGTGAGCAGCCCCTCTCACCCCACCCCGCGCTCTCTCTGAGTTAATGGGGTTCCTGGACGATTCACAAGGACTCTGGCATCTCCAGCCGGCAGGACCCTGGAGGACAAGGTCTTCCCAGAACTTCTGGACCTGACACACCCTGGAAACTGCTGCTGCGGGTGGTGCCCAGCATGTGAACACAGCAAGGCTGGGCCCCCTGTCTATGGGATCTTATCACTGGAAACAAATGCCACCAGAAACAGGCTCAGTGCAAAAAGGTTACTCAAGTCTCTCACTCTCTCAGCTCCTAAATGTCCCATAAAGGCCGAGCAGATCTGGACACTCACACCAGACTACCGATTTCAAGAAAACAACTCACCAAAGAATGCGAAGAAAAAAAAGGCAGAGAATGGCAAAGCCATCCCCATTCGGGCACCCTGGTAAGCAGTAGTGAGAACATTTCTTGCAGCTAAACCCAGGTACCCCGTCTTTGACACTGACCATGTGGCCAGTGCGTGGAGGCAGGCTCACCTCAGCATGGGTTAAGGTGTCTCCCTGACAACACAGAGGGTAAGACCAACCGATGCTTCTGATCTATGGCTTAAGACCCACCTGCCAACTCCTGGAGGCCCCCACACGTCTGTCAGACACACACATTCATGCACAACCAACCATTGGGAGCCACAGACTGACTTCATTTTGTTGCTGCTTGAATAACCCACTTTCACACACACACACAGCTCTGTTGTAGGCAACCCAACCCACATTCTTTCTGGCCTCGCTTCCATTGGGAGAAGACACCTGGGACCTTAGCTGAGAGCCCAGAGAAGCACTCTTAAGAGGACAAGCATGATGGCGGCCAGACATAGACCACGGGGAGATCAGAACATGTTGCTACCATACTTGAGCATGGCAGAGAGGATATTGGGCCTCTCTGACAGGCTGCAGCCGGGTGCACTATGACCACCTCTCCTGCCTGTGGATGGCATTTGGCTGGTATGGAAAAGCAGAGATGTTGTTGAAGATCTCTGCTCAGAGGGATTTGGTCAATGAGGAGACTGGCCACCAGCAGCAAGGGAGCTGGGCCGGAAAGCAGAACTCTCACTTTATTCCCACATGGAGTCGGTCCTGCATCCCTAGAGACGGACCTGCATCTCCTACTGCTCCCATCATGATCTCTAGCAGGCTGAATCATCTCTCATGGATGGGATTTTCCAGTATCTATTGTCTCCACTTGCTCTGGTTCAAGTGGTTCAATTTAATCAATTGCGAGGCCCTTGGCAGATTGAATTTTTAATGAACTAGGCACCAGGTCTTCCTTCTCTTGGGAGGTCCCCAAAGAGAAGAGATTTTGACCGTGACTGTGCAGGTAAGCAAGCATCAGATAGAAAGCACTTAAACAGAGTTCATCCTCATATGAAATGGCAGATGGCAGAGAAGGTCTCACAAAGGAACCTTGCTCAGCTTCCAAGGCTTGGCAGGAGCCGGAGCCTTTCCCACCTGAGGGCTCCCCAAGGACTGGCTCAGCATCAGCCCTTCAAGGCCAAGTGACATAGGGCCTTTGCCCAGGACGCTTGGCCGAGCCTTTCCAGGAGTCCAGTACATCTCAACCCACTGCACAGGTAGGTACAAAGCAACACTCAGCGCAGCATGGGACCGATCATGAGGATGGCTGTAAGCAAGCACGTTGTGAGAGCTGTCCAGGTGCATTAGGAGGGGCGGCACTGCATTAATTCCAAGCGGGGGACTCACGGGAAGCAGAGTGCGCATACCTGGGATGGCTGTGGGCTGCGCCGAGGTCCTGAACACGAAATGAGCCGCCTTGGACTTCCCCTGCTGGTTCTCGGCCACCACGTAGACCTCATACTCAGCATTCCAGTCCAGGGACTTGAGCATGATGTGGTCACTGCCGGACGGGAGCCTGATCTCTGGTTTCCACTCGGAGGAGAGCTTCTGGGAGACACCGGCAGGAAGGACACAAGACACCAGGCAGCATTAGGCGAGAACCCCGGTGAGACCAGCTCACAGAAGAACTTTGGCGCATCAATAACGATTGGTGCAAAATAATGAAAATAAGAACCAACGGTAGAATGTGGTGTTTATTCTTTACCAGCCTGACAGACCCTAAGGATTACACATCAGGGGGTCAATCTTACATGTTCGCAAACACAAACAGCGGCAGCTGCTAGTGGGACCTGCGTCTCAGGCGTAAATTCCACTAAGATGCCCACAGGAAGGTGCACTCAGCTCTGCAGAGCACTGCACAGGGCAAAGCCTGCAGCTGACAGTAGAGGGTCCTTTTCCTCCTTGAAAGCTCAGTTATATCCCTCATTGCACCAGTGAGCTTTTTCTTTCTTTTCTTTCTCTTTCTTTCTTTCTTTTCTTTTCTTTTTTTTTTTTTTTTTTTTTAAATATTTCTTTATTGATTTCAGAGAGGAAGGAAAGATAGAAACATTAATGATGAGAGAGAATCATTGATCAACTGCCTCTCACATGCCCCCCCACTACTTTGCCCTTGGCCAGAATCGAACCCAGGACCCTTCAGTTCACAAGCCAATGCTCTATCCACTGAGCGAAGCCGGCTAGGGCAGTGAGCTTGTTCTGAATGGGAGTTTATCAAGCCCCCCCCGCCGCCCCCAAGCAGGTGACTACCTCCCTAACACAACAGGGAGGCTGGCAGAACTCCCCAGAAGTCTTCAGATGGTTTCACCGTTGCTCACTCAGTCCATCTCCTCGGACTTTGAAGAAGTGTAGGCTGGGCTCACAAGAGCGTTTGGCAAATGTTTACTAAGTGACAGGCTGTTCCTCAGAAGAGCAGAATGTGCTCTAGTCACCTGGGAAGTGGTGTGGCCATGGCTGAGCTGCAGGGAAACTTAGCTTACAGCACAGCCATCTTCCCAGGCAGAAGGACTGGCACAGGCCAGAGACCCGCCTTCAGGAAGGGGCCATGGCCACCACTATTGTGGGGAGATGCCAGAGGGAGTGCTGGTTTCCTTAGTGTCTAACCTGGAAGTGGAGGTGCTGTAGGTTAGCTTGTGCCTATGCCACTGTATGGTCCCTTTTTAATTGAAAACAAAGAAATTCATCTGTCTTTTCCCTTATTTCTCTGGAAAGCTCCTTTCATTGGCTAACATCATTACCAAAGAGACAACCAGTATGTAAAGCAAGGATTTAATAAAGCCATCATGATGTTTTATAATACATGTTAATATGTATTAATGATATTTAGCAAACAATAAGTTCTTAGAGGATGGTCAAGGTTGTTGAAAACTGACACATCTCAGTGTTTCGCCCCAGCTGTCTTTCCAGCTAAGACCTGCCTGGCACAGCCACAGTGATTCTTCTGGAAAAGTGAGATCTGAGGAGGCCTCCAAGGGAGGAACTTCCCGGCCCAGCCGGCATCTTAGCAATAATGACTATATTTACCAGGCACTGAAGTTTCCAAGTGCCAGTCACATTTCCAGTCCTTTGCATATATTATAACTAATCTCTATAACAACCCAATAAGCTATTTTGTTCCCATTTTACAAAAAGAGAAACGGAAGTTTGGGGAGACTGGATGATGTATTTGGGTCACATGCTGGCAAGGGGTAAAGCTGGACCTGACTCCATGTGTGTCTGGCCACATCAGGATAACAACAGCCAGAGGTGTCCCCCCAGCCCTGTCCACTTCCAGTGCTGCCAGGCGTCAGCCCGGCACCTGCTTCTTCTCCAGAACTCTGTGAAACCTGTGACCTAACCAGGTGGGGGCTCACATCCACAGGGCTGACCAAAAGGCAGAAGGAGTAAATCATCTTCCTGGAAAAAGCCTTTCTTGGGGGCTATCTGAAGAAAGGCAACTGCTCTGTGGCTCCGTATTTCCTTCCAGGAAGAGACCGTAGCAATAGACTATCCCCAGTGCTCACACATTGCCTCAGCAATTGGCCATGGTTGGCAATGGCCAAGTGTCATTCTTAAACCAAAACAGGAGAGAGATTCTAAATTGGGGGTTGGGGATGAAAGGTGCAATGATAGAAATCTTAGATGGGTTCTGAGCCAATCAGGAAGCAAAGGCTTAGGGCCATGCTCATAGCAGGATTAGAACAGCTCAGTGGGGGAAGAGCTGGCGAGGGAGCTAGCCAGTTGCGTCCATCAGACAGATCTGGGTCTCAACCCTGGCTGGCCGGGCTGTGAGAGGCCAGGCTCTTACCGACTGCACAGCCCTCACTGCCTCTGCCACATGGTGATCCTTGGAGGACCTATTTCATAGGGTCCCGTGGAGAGGAAATGCATGTAATCACAGCACCTGGCCCGTGAGGTAGCGATGCTTAGGCAGCAGTATGTTATTTGCAAAAAGCACAGGGTAATGGCAAAATAACTTTGTACAAAAATTCAAGAAGAAGCAGGAAAACCAATCATGGTATGAGCTTGTCACCACCACAGCCATTTTGGAGGTTTTGAAATGGTCCCAGGGTGGACATGAACTAACAGTTGTAGGTCAGTCTTGAGATTTGAAACCCTGATCAGGGCCCAACACACAAGGAATGGTCCAGCCCGCCCGGTAAGAGACAAAGCTGGACCTGCAGCCCGTGTCTGTCCAGCCACATCAGGCTCTGCCTGTTGTTGCCCCACCAAGGTGTGTGCCAGGGTCTCGGGGCAGGGCTGAGCCCCGGGAAGGGGCACTCACCGTTCGGTACTTGACCAGGTAGTGTCTGATGGGGGAGCCGCCGTCGTCCTGCTTGATCAGGTTCACCTTGATGGAGTTGCCATCCTCTCCCATCTGCCCTTCGAGCTTAGGAGCGCTGGGTTCCCCTGAAACAGCCAGTTGGTTCACATGACATTTTCCTCCACAGAATGAAACCCATCCATCAGAAAGGGATGCACTGGTGGGGTGGGGCTGGGCTCCTTTGTTTTCTCAGAAATTTAAATGGTTAAAAAGCAGAAAACATAAGACTTTGGATTCCAGTTAAATGCCTCAGAGTCCAGGGGTCTTCAAACTTTTTAAAGTGGGGGCCAGATCACGGTCCCTCAGAGAGCTGGAGGGCCGGACTATCTGAACTACTAATTCCTACTGTAACACCTTGGCTGCGCTCACTGCCCAAAAAACCTGGCGGGCAGGATCAGACTCCCCTGGGGGCTGCATGTGGCCCGCGGGCCGTAGTTTGAAGACCCCTGCCTCAGACTTAGCCCAAACGTAGGCCCTTTGGGGATGTTCTGGGCAGCTCGCTCACTCCCTGGAGGTACAGCCCCTCACGCTCCTGAGCTGGGCCTTTGTTCCTGTCTCCCCCTGGAGCCTGCTTTCCTTTTCGCTGCTATGCTCTTACAACTGAAGACTTAACTTTTATAAACCTGGTATTTTTGGGAAATGGCCCGAAATATGGAAAAACGAGAGCATTTAAGGAGAAAGCTCACATGCATAAAATAATTTTTCAAAGCAGCCTAGTTTCTTCTCTGGATATCTAAGTAATAATATTAAAAACAATTTAAGTTCCTGGCTGTGATTAAACAAAGCAAGATTTGCCAAGGCAAGTTTCTTTTCTTTTTTAAAAAATTTCTTTATTGATTAAGGTATCACATATTTGTCCTCAACCCCCTATTCAATCATATTGATACCTTAATCAATAAGGTATCACATTTATGGCTCAGCTGATTGAGATCCAGGTCCTGCATTTATGGCTCAGCTGATTGAGATAATCCTCAACACCTTGTCTTAAGTATCAATCATGAAGCCCCTGTCTTTGTGAGGACAGGGAGAGAACATGTCTTCAGTGGTTTTCAGCAGAAAAAGGTCCCTGCGTGTCTTTATTTGCAGCTTGTGCTCAGCGGACAGCCTGCATCCAAGGCTGAGAAGGAAGATGTGCTGTGTGATAGGCTGCTGGGGCGGGGGCGGGAGAAGGGGTGCTCATCAGTGAGTGAGGCACTGATTTACTTTAGGATAAACTATATCATTAGTATACGCTGAAAGCAATGAGGTGAGAAATGTCTGATATGGGAAGTAAAAATGAAGACTTTGCACACTTGGAAGTGCTGCACTTCCTGCACGAGCCGCCTCTGAGTCGGTTTCATGGCCTCCCATGGAACGTTTGGGAGGGCCCAGAAACCTTCAGCATGGGCTGCCTGGGCCTGTGCTCTGGATGATAGAACCACAGATATGTGACAAGAGCCAGGAAAAGCTTGTCAATAGGGTTGGGACCTGAGCAGCCCAAAGTGTACCTTTGGTAAGGCCCGTCCAGCCCACTGTCCTGGGTCAGTTACTCTGGGAACCTCAAAACGGCCCCGTATCCTGCTCTTCTTTAAGACAAAGAGGAAGCGGAGAGAAAGCTCAGGAGAGCTGTAGTACTCAACCTGCGCCTCCTGTAAGCATCACCTGGGAGCTCCTTAGAAGTGCAGACTATTATTTTAGCAGGATCCCACATAATCTGTGTGCACACGTAGGCTTGGGATGTGCTAGCAAAGGGGACACATAAACGCTGAGACAGTGAAGATGCATAACCTTAATGCTGTGCAACCAAGTATTTGTGCTTGTTGTGTGTGTGTGTGTGTGTGTGTGTGTGTGTGTGTGTTTTAGCCAGTAATTAAGAAAAAATAAAGAAGATAAAGGAGCTTCAGGCAAAAACCTGTCCTATTTCTAAGCCATTATGTAGTCACAGGCCCCAACAATTCAGTGGAGAAAATTTAGAAGTTGGGTTTCAGTAATGTCAAGGCATGTATGCTTTTCACATTCTTTTGGCCCATTCTAAGTCTTAGTAATCCAGTTAGGTCTTATATCACCACAAATGCCCAGTGCTGAGAGGAAGTGCCAGGGAGTACAGGGCAGTAGGCCAGCTCTGTGTCACTCCCCAGTGCTGAAGGGTGCATGGAGGGGATGCAGGGGAACTTTATAACGCTATGCTCTGGCTGGTTAGGGAGACCAACCCACCCAGGATGGCCTGGGATTCTCCAGGGGTTATCACACCAAGTCAGGCTCTGGAGAAACTGTTAGTCCCAGGCAAACCAGTGGCTTGGTGACCAGGGATTGGATGGATATGGACACTATCATTATAATTTTCTGTACCCAGAAACATAATGTGGGCTCTGTGGTGAGTGGCCTGTTTGCCTTCAGGAGGAGGGAAGGAGGCAGCATCAGCAGCCCTTCCAACACATCCATTGGGCAGGGACCCAGCCCTTCCCCAGGCGCAGTGGAAGGGAAGTAGAGATTAAATTATTATTCTTTCCTCTCAGACTTTAGCAGGGTGAGCTCCCAAGGCTGAACCGATACCGCCAAACATGGAACTCTACTTTGGGGGATATCTGCTTATTTATGTGCTTTCTCTGATGTCTGTGAGATCCCTTTAAACTGAATGCTAAGGAGGCCACAGGAGAGCCTGGGGGGCTGCCACCTTGGACGGGTCTACACATTTGAAAATACAGGCCCTGGACTGGATGCTCTGACTGTGACATCACTGTGCCACACCATGGCCACTGCCCCAGATGGACTGTAAGATCACCACAGCTATTTCCATGACACTGCAAAAGACAGAATTTGAAATATAGGATATGCATCCATTTTTAGGAAATGCACCCCCAAATCAATAATCCTATATTTCTAAGGCACTGATGGTCCTTTAACTTTTTTAAAATTATCTCAAAAAAGTCTTATCTTTTAAAAGAACCTAAGTCTCTTCAAAGACATATGAATAAAAATCTCACCAACAAATCCCTGTAGAAACTAACAGCCCTGATGAAGGCACTCTCCTATCCTGTATAATAAAAGGGTAATATGCAAATCGACCCAAGGGCAGACCAACCAGTTGCTCTGACACACATTGACCACCTGGAGGAAGACTCTCAAAGCAGGAGCTGCCCCCTGGTGGTCAATGCACTCTCACAGGGGGAGCACCACTCAGCCCCAAGCCAGGCTAATGAGGCTGATGACTGGAGAGCGAGGTGGTGGTGGCAAGAGCTTCTCCTGCCTCTGCAGCAGCACTAAGGACGTCCTAAGGATGTCCAACTGATGGCTTAGGCCCTGGCGGGGAGGGGGCCTTCAGGCCTAAGCCATCAGTTGGACAGCTCCTCAGGGCTCCAGGATTGCTAAAAGATGAAGGTTGGGCTGAGGAGACCCCCATATCCCCAAGTGCACAAATGTCGTGCACCGGCCTTTAGTCTTTATTAGGTTCACAGGGAAACCACTATACTATATCACAATTAGAACATGGTTGTAACATGGTTAGAACACTATAGCTTGCTAGCATTTTATCTGAGTGACAATCATGATACTCTGATATGTGTGTACTACTTTCCCACATAACTTAGAGCATTTTATATCATATAATATTCAGGTGTGTCATCTAGAGTGCTTTAAATATGAATTATTGAACATATGTATATTGAGTACCTACTAGGTACCAAGTAAGCTTTTGGAGTTTCAAAGGGGAATAAGACAAATGAAAAAAAACTGAGTTATAATCAATTTTTAAAAAAATGCTGGGGCCCAAGTATGAAAACATAAACCTTACTATGACAGTATTTCTAAAGGAAGTGCATATTCAACCTATGATGTTACTTATCGTAGGCCCCTCAAGATCTGGAAAGAGCAGTAAGTGTATAACCAATTGTCTCATACATCTCCAAATGTTTACTGTCAGTCATTTTTTTACAGGTTAGATAAGGAGTAAAGAAACGATTTCCTGAACTCTCTGCAAAAAGAAGTCTCCAGCCAGCCGGGGAAGAAAGGGGCTGAGGCAAAAGGAGTGGGCGTGGCATTCAGGAGGCTCCCCGCTTTGGGGAACACATTAGGAGAGGAAATTATTCAGAGGGCCCCACGTGCACTCTGAGCTGTGGTGGCTGCTCTGATTGAAACCATTATGGGTAATTTCAGCAAAACCAATATCATAATTATTTGTAAACGTTGGTTTGCAATTCAGCAGCAAGAGGCAGGTTGCTCCAAGAAAACCCCTGGGGTTAATTATACCTTCTGAGTGTAGCTTCAGCCATGAGTCTTATTTTCCCCCAAAATATTTTCTGTAAAGATTAAAACAGCAGTACCGTAAAAATGAACCTTGCCAATAACAAATATGAGACGTCAAGCAGTTCTGGTATTTTCTAGAAGAATGTGAATTGTGCATGCAAGAAAATGAAAAAGAATGCACCATGGAGATCACCGGTAGTCAGAAATATTACATGGAGGTCCTATGAATTCCTCTTATAAACTGTAATTGAAATGCGTATTTCTGGCCTTGCAGATGGTTGGTTCTTTTTTGTAATTATGGTGCTACTGTGCCCTGAACCTGGAGTCAGCTTCATCCTTCCCCTTGTCAGCAGAGGCTCTGGGGTCAGATCCCTGCTGTGGGGTGTCTGCCTTCCACAGCAGGAATGAGAGCAAGCCTGGGCAGTCAGACAGCGTTTGTGAAGTTTGGAAGGAAAACCGTCTATTGCTTCTCACTCCAAAAAGCCCAATGCCAGGAGCTGGATCTTCTGAATGAAAGGCTAAGGTGCCAACAGGCACCCCTGAGAAAGGAGGGGTCAGCCTGGCATCTCCCTTCATCCACTCTGGTTCTCTCCCCCAGCACTCGCAGGCTTGGACATCTGAGATAAGCCAATGGTGGATGCAGGGGCTGTGTTAGAACCCTTCTCTTTGTCTACCACATAGGATTGTCTAGCATTAAAATTATTGTTTCTTTTGTTTATCTTAACTGCTGCTCCCACTCGTGTATGCCTTTTCACTGTTTTCAAAAGCCCAAAATGTATGCTTTAGCTGTTTAAATATGAAGCCTATTTGATTTTTCCAATTCAGGAACATTCACAATTTCATAAAGAGGTTAGAAGTTGGACTGGTCCTTAGGGGATCGGCAAATTCCTTAAGGGAATCAGGACTGAGAGCTATTAGAAGCCTAAGTCTCCCTCCCGAGACCCAACACCTTGCCCTAGATGCCAAACAAGCCAGTCTAACGTGATCTGTGCAGCATGCATTCTGGGACCCTCGAACTGTGCCCAGTGTTCGGAGGAAGAATGCTTAGCGCCCTGTGGCTGAGCTCCCGGAGGCGTCTGGCTTACAAAGCCCTCCTAGCACTGGATTTCTCAGGAGTTAGGAATGTGAATGTGTGTGCTGGGGGAGGGGCTGGGAGGAAAATGTTCCCACAAAATACAAATTAACCAGTCACAAATGAACTCTGACAGACCAAACCACAAAATACCAGTTCCCTTCTCATGGGTATCATGAAAAATACCAACAGATTAATTGATCAATTATCCTAGTTTCATCATCCTAAAAAAGAAAATATAACCACGAAGGTATGGCTTGTGGTTATGGGGCCGATCCAGGCTGAGGAAGTCATGACAGAAATAACTGCTATCACCAACAATTAGCTCGGCTCCCGCCTCTGAGGCCACAAGGCACATGTTCTATATCACCTCCTGGAGGGCAGCCTGGTCCTGGGAGGAGCCTCCCAGTAGCGAACCCTGGGGATGTAGGCACTTTCCCCAGCCCCTGCCCCTGTCCTCTGCCCACGGATCTGGGCCGACCCATCACCGCCTGCCCTGGTCGCCTGGCTCTAGCTCCCCACCCTGGCAACCAGCAGCGCAGGGAGTCCATGGCAACAGAGGCAATTAGAGCAGAAGCCCTGGTGGAAAGTCTGTGCGAGCTGCCTGAGACCGTGGCCATCCGACACAGCTGTAAAAATAAAGGAGGGAGTGGAAGGGGTGGTTAGTGATGTTTCAATCTAAGAAGGAAGAGTGGGTGTTACAGAGTTTAGTTCATCAGAACCAGCATGTCCTAGTACGAATCAGTGTCAGTAGCTAAATAATAAAAAAAAAGGTCATTATGAGGGGTGGGGAGGGATCCATGCTCCGACATGCAGCACACTGAGGGGGTGAGGTGGGAGTGGGGCAGGGGCTTGTGGTCACACACATGCTGGTGGGGGAGGGGTCCCATTTACAGAGGCCTCAGTAGCTGACAGAGTCCCTGGGGGAAGCAGGCCCTTGCAGACACATGCCGTGGTAGAAAGAAACCTGAGCATCTCAGGGGCATTGAACTCACTGGTGGGCTCTCCGGCAAGTGCCTAAGCTTCCCTGCTGTGAGCTCCCACAGGCAAAGCTCAGGAGGCTCAGGAGCCTGGAGTTGCTGGGGTCTGGTGCTCAATGTGTGTTCTCACCTCCCTTCTAATTCAGTGCTGCTGGGCCCAGTGGACACTGTGGAAGGAAACCCAAGGGGACGGAGCTAGATCACTCAGCACATGCTAAGTGCCTCCCAGGCAATTTTGGCGTGGTGAACAGGGGGCGTTGGATTCAGCAGTTGTTGGGTGTACAGCCCACTGCCCACAAGACGCCCTGCTCACTTACACCTTCCAACACCTGCCCAGAGCAGGGAGGCAATAACAGCCCTGAACTAATAAGCTTTATTTCTCTGTCCCGTAAATTTTATTTGCTTTGATCTCTCCGTTCCCTTAAGTTTTATTAATAAAGGCCATTTCCTGCTTCTCATCTCACCGACAAGTCCTTTCCCTGCCCCTTTGCCGCTGGCAGGGGAGGGTCTGGCTGTGGAATGCTACAGGTTCTCGGTGAATGTTTTAGCACTGGCCACATTTTTTACTGACAGCTGAGACCACTGCTTAAGTGTGTTTGTAGGGCAGCTGCAGGAAACATCTTCAAACATTTCTTTCCTTGCCGAATCCGTGCGGGGAGCTCTCTGATGAACCTGTGGATTAGCTTCTACCTCGTGAACGCTGTGCTTTGTTTCATTCTGAACTAGAGCATTGCTCAGAAATGGCCAAGCTTGTTCTTTTTTTTTTTTTAAGTACATTTTTATTAATTTCAGAGAGGGAGAGAGAGAAACATTAATGGTGAGAGAGAATCATCAATTGGCTGCCTCCTGCATGCTCCCTTCTGAGGATCGAGCCTGCAACCTGGGCATGTGCCCTGTCTGAGAATTGAACTGTGACCTCCCAATTCATAGGTCGAAGCTCAATCACTGAGCCACACTGGTTGCACTGTCTAAGCTTGTTCTTAAAAAAGAAAGTGAAGAGTTTCAACCCAATGTCTGCTCACACTAAGATTTCAGAGGGAATGTCCAGGCTTTGTCCCAATACATCAGCCTCTGAGCAGTCACCATGGTCCAAAGGAAGAAACCACAATATTTGGGGTGGGACTTGGAGTTAAGAAAATCTTAGATTCCCAACATCCCCTGTCCTAAGACTCCCAGATCAGGATACTTTTTAAAGTATGTAAAACATATGATCTGATGTTTCACTGCTTTGGGGACATTCCTACTTAATGGGGACAATGAAAATATCAAATATCTCCTTTTTGGAAATAAGGACAGCTCTGAACCAAGACCACTTTCCAGGAATCTGGATGTAAATGGGACCAAATGGGGATACAGTGGCCATGCCTAGAGAGCCAACGTCCTCAGAGGTGGCCAGTGTGGAGGAGTGGGAGAGGGAACATCACAGGACTCACACACGTGGGTGGGGAGCACTCAATGAAATGACAGACCAGGAGCAAAGAGCATGCGAGATGAGCTGTGGATGGGCTTGTTCCTGTGGATGTCGCCCAATCAGTTTTCAGAGAAGTGAGGTCAACCGGGGCCCTGGCATGCATGGGCACACTGGGCGTTACTGGGGTTAGTTTCGCTTTGGTGATCAGTGCAGCCTGTATGTGTCTCAGGGTGGGACTGGAAGAACATTTTCTGTGAGGAGAGCAGAATGCACGTGACTCCCGGGGCAGGTTCGGAAAGGGTTGCTCGCTTTTGCTGGGAAAGCTGTGAGCAAGGGCTGCCTTTCTCTGAAATCGTGGAATATTTTCACAAAGTCATGACAGTTGCAATATCAACTAATTATGTTGTCACTGCTCTGTTCTTCATTAGCCTACAGTTTTATCTCCTTTGCTGTAATGGCCAATCACGTGCTTCTTGGTCACACAGAGCTCTTCTGTCATGGTAACGCCAAGTGACGTTGGCTTTGATTTGTCCCCTCTGCCCGGGAGAGGGTCGCTCTTGACAAGTGACCCCTCAGCGATCACAGCCAAACTGCTCTACTTGAAAATTCTGAAGTCTCTCATCTCAGAAAGTCCTCAATTTGCATGAATTTAATGAAGCACTTTCATTGGTTTTAAGCAAACACAACCTTTGCAATTGTAGGGTTCCACTGTTGTGAACAAATACATTTTCACATAAATACGACTCATTTTAGAGCAACTGTGGTTTGTAGAACTACTGGATAAAATTAAACAACAATATAATAAAGCTAATTTACGAAACTGCTTTCTGGGAAATAATTTTTACGAACCACCTGGTAAAAATTCAAGCTTGCAAACTGTGCTGTGGCTAAGTGGTTTTACTGTACAGAGCAGTTTGCATGGCCAAATTCTTAAAGGAAAATACCTAGGCTGTCTTGGTATCAAATTGTCATGTGAAGGCTGCAAAGAATGATGAATTCTGCCTGTGAATTGAAAACAAGAGGAACTCTCCCAAATGGCTTCTCTTAGGAAATCTGAGACGGGAAGCAATGAGCAGGCCCTGGGTGCCAGGCTGTGGTCCCAGATTTATTTCACTTATCAGAACAAAGAATTTTACCTTCTGTTCACCAGCGTGGACGACATCATCAGCACCATGCAAGCCACATGACAAAGTCACATGATACGCACGCACATGATTGGTTGAAAGGAAAGTGGAGAAGGTCACATGGAAAATACAAAAAAATTAAAAACTGATGTAAACAATGGGCAGGGAGAAAAATCAACAACAAAATCACAGACTAAATAAAAGGAGAAATCAAATTAAATTAGCAGCATATATAGGAAACACTGGGAGGACAGTAAAACCGCCCAGAAATGGAGAATCATAAATCATAAAGAGCATTTGGTTAACACCAATAAGCATTAGATACAGCTGCAACACTGCATATTAATAACACATCAAGGAGCATGTAAAGTGGCTTTAAAACGGGGAGGTGTTTCTGTCGGGACCCAGCTGGCAGAGGCAATCCGGAAACTGCTGAAGGAAGAGAAAATGCAAGTCATTATCACAGGTTCCAGAAACATCTCAGCGTCCCTGGGGAACAAGGGAGGGAAACAGAACATGGCTCATGAAGGAAAAGTCCCCTGATGTTGAAGGCGCAGACTGAGCTCTGTGAGGACAGGCAGGCACATTACGTTAAGGGAAGTTTTTTCATGTTTCCTTTGGTTCAGAGGAGGGGGCCTGGGCTGAGGGAGAGCCAGAGAAGGTGGCCCTGGGCATCTTTCTTCACTTCCCTGCTCAAGTGCCCCAGCGATCCCAGGGGCCATGACACATGTAAAGGAAGAGGCCAGGGCAGGAAGAGAATAGGCTTCCTTCTGGTGGTTGAGGCAATGGCTCCATCAATATGAATGGAAACTAAACCCCTAACCCAACAAGCTGAGAGTTTGATCTTCAACAAATGCTCAGCGTTTGTAGAAACCGTTAACTCTTTAGAACTGTGGCTGCATTGATAAGACACGTTTTGATTTTTACAAGGAAAAAAAATAGTTTTCTTGTTTGGATTTACCCACATTCCTCTTTGTTCGATTTTGTGTTTACACTCCAATCTGTTGCTTACATGTGACATGCATGACCTTGTTTTGTTAGAAGGCATTTTGGGTTTCCCACCTCAACTTTCATAGGCCAGGGGGAGTTTTGGGTCTTGCCAACTAGAGCTGGGAGAGAAGGGTCAAGAAGGGAGGTGAAAATACCACTCTGCCAACTATTTAAGAATATTTTGAGAGAATTGCTTTAACCAAGGTATGTGCTCCCTCATTACTATGAGCTGATAGTGTGCAAGCTTCTTACTGTCCAACGTCACACATGTTCTGCACACGCCCACCATTAGTGTCCTGTAGGGATTCTTACACCTGAGACATTTATCCTTTGATTTTATTTAGGATATCTTCATTCATTCATAATTGTGACTAGATCAAAACACACACACACACACACACACACACACACACACACACACACGACATTCTTTCATTCCAGCCTCATTGATGGACTGATGATTGGAGGATTTTATGTGCTTCTAGCTGCCCTGCTGTTAGTTCCACTGCTATTCAGCTGTGCAGCATTTTGCCTTCCTATTGAGCAATGCATTCATGCTCAACACAGGCTGCTGCCCAATCGTGACTGTCTTTCCTTTATCTCGGTATCCACTGGGACCTACAATTTGGGTCAGTAGTCAAGTGGTTTAAGATAAAAAAAACTCAAACTTTCTTCTCGTTGGATGGCACTATGAAGCATGTTATCTGTGGGCAGAAATGCCTGATATTTAAAAATCAAGCATATGTCAGGGGAGAAACACCTAATTCTTCCTTAAGGAAAAATCTGGATCCAAGGTTGTGTTTTACTTCCAGAGAAGATGGACCTACGGCGAGGCACCTCACATATGACAGGACTTGTGCAAATGTGTAAGGCAACCTTT
Source organism: Pipistrellus hanaki (assembly GCF_964339955.1). Taxonomy (NCBI): domain Eukaryota; kingdom Metazoa; phylum Chordata; class Mammalia; order Chiroptera; family Vespertilionidae; genus Pipistrellus; species Pipistrellus hanaki. The sequence goes on along the minus strand of NC_140511.1, from coordinate 13,970,966 downwards.
TCCCCTGCACCCGGCACACACACTGCACACAGGAGAAGGGCCGGGGCATCATTGTTAGAAGAAGCAAGGTGCTGTTAGTTGCATTCCTTTTCCAAATGCAAGAACCCATCATCTGAATTAAACCCGTGTGAGCACAGTTCATTTTCACCCACTCTGCTCTGCTGATGAAATGAAACCTCAAAAGCGTCAGGAATTAAAATTCACTGCAGCACACACACAAAGAGAACACCAAGAAAACAGGCCCTTAGTTACGCTCTGCAATAGGAAAAAACACCATTCCATGCAACGCAGAACCAGGACAACCTTTTCTTCTCCGTTTAATTCTGTGTGGGAACCCTGGCCTGGGAGTGGGAGTGGTACTGTGATATCTGCTTTCTCCTCACCCAGCCCTGCTCACTGATGCATGCTACTTTTCAGGGCACTCAGAAATGTTATAAAATCTAAAACTCTCACACAGCTGAGGACTCACACTGTGAACACACACACAGACACACACACACACACACACACACACACACACATATCTATAGCTGATCTGTCAGGGGATTTAAGGCCTAACCAGAGAGCAGCACTTCATTGGAGTTTTAAAAGGACTAGCTTGGAGCATGTTATGGCTGTGATGAAGTGCAATATTTTCCACAATGGAAAAGCTGATATGGTCTGGCCCCGACTCTATCATCAGGAGATAAATTCCAGAACTTTCATCAGGATGCTCAATACACACATTTGAGAGAGCCTGGTTATGCGTTTTCAGGCTATGCCTTTTCTTGCACTGGGAGCGCCCTGCCTTCTCAGGTGCTCTGTGGACACAGCTCTCCCTCTGGGCCAGACACAGGAGCCAGGCTGTCAGGACTCAGCCAGTCCTCCTCCTTGGCTTCACCCTCTGCCTTTCTCCAAATAGCCATTCTCTCCTACTCCTGCCCTCATTCTCTTCTAGCTCCTGCTACATGAGCATGCGATGTGTGTGCATGTGTTTGTGCATCATGTGTGCACATGAGCATCAGTGGGGAGGGACAATGAAAGCTGGGGAGAGATGCTATTCTTTTGTCTTGTTGGAGTTTTTCTAATCCTTTTCTAATTTTGACTTGAGGGTAAATGTTGAAAAGTCTCCTCATGCACAGGTATTGTTTACATAATCACCCCAATTCCTTGGGTGATGCCGAGTCTGCTCTCTTGGCCAAGCAGACAGCATGCTTAGAAAACCACACTGGTGAGGAGTGGCCATGCATTCACACTGTTGCTTTAACACAAGGGAAAACCATGGGCAGCGCTGTGACCCAGAAGTCAGATCTGCAACAAGCAGCAATCTGGCCAAGGGCAGCTCAGCTCCGTACTCACTAGATGATTCTGTGGTTGTAAGGGCAGGAAGAGGCCAGGTTGCTATGGAAACAGGAAGGACAGAAAAGGCTCAGAAAGGTAAAGGAGGAAATGGACAAAAATTTTGTAAGTGTGTCTATACATTTAGAGCATTATTATTAAGAAAAGATAGAGATGGTGAAGAGATATTCTTTCATTTTTTTTCTTCCCTGACTTACCAATGTGGATCTACTTTAAAGAGATTATCAGAGATTTTGCTGACAAATGACTCTCACACATTGAGAAATAATATAACCCTCATTTACTCTTACCATGAATGACAGCTAATATGTGCTGAGCCCTGTGTTTTTTATATTTGATCTTTAATTCTCACAAATACCTATAAGGTAGGTAAATCTGTCCTTCATTTGAGAGGTGAGAAATCTGAGGTATGGGGAGGCTGAGTGACTCATTAAGATCACGGGGCCGTACTGGTACACAGAGGGAGCAGAGCTGGGATTTGAACCAGGCTGTTCCCAGCTCCCGAGCCGGAGCCCCTGCTGCGGCGGCACGCACACAGCTTGGAACGGCCCAGATGGGGTGGTGGGCCTGCTCCTGACTCAATCAGGTGCAACAGGAGGCTTCTGAGCATGGGCGTAGTCTCCTCCTGTGGCTGTGCCCGAAATGCAGTGACTTCTGAGGTCCTAAGGAAAACTCAGCTAGCCAGTGGCACAACCCTGCCTGCAGCCTGTCTGCTGCCTTGGGGTGTCACCCTGGGACTCACTCAGCAGTTGTCTTGCTTTGCTCATTCCCTCCAGAAAGAGGTTCAGAACTCTGAACAGGGGCAGGCCCGGGGCTCCCTCTGTTGTGGAGGAGGCAGGGGACACAGGACCAGAGCCACCAGTAAGTAAGATTATACGAGTGAGGCAGGATGGATGATATCAGTCCAGGATGATAAAGGCTGAGACTGACTAGGTGACATCACTGTCAGGCTTAGTGGCACTGTTCCCGGGCGGGCAAGCACAGTTTGTGAACACTATGTTTTGTGGGAGGGGGTTGGGGGAGAGCAAGTCCCCATCCTGGTTTTTAAAGGAGCGAAAACGCGGGCTGTAGAGGTGAATAATGTGCCGAGGCGCCTACTGCCTGGCACATCTGCAAGCAGACACTGCGTATTTCCCCACAAATATTTATGAGAAATGTATACTTTTGTGAAAAAAGCAAAAGGCCTAGGCTTTGCTTTCTAATTTCAGTGTCTGAATCCAACTGTGCCAATTAAAAGGAAAGTGAACACATAACACCCCCGAGGCATTTCTTATGAGCCTGCAGATAGTTTTCTGGGCAAAATCCTTTTGCCTCTCCGGATATCAGCTCGGGGCCAGCTCACTAAGCAGCCAGCACTGGGCCGGGCCGCAGCAGCCTCGGGAGTCTGCCCGCAGCATTTTCGGTCCAGAACCTCCCCCTTCCTTTGCCTTCCCTCGGAGAGTGCTGCCTGCAACCAGGAATTGGAGAGGCCCTGTGCCTATTTCTCTTCTCATTTGCTTCTCTATAACCCGGCACTGCTTTATGCCAACAGAGTTGAGTTATCACTTGGTGAAGGTGATAACACCGGGCAGACCCACTGTGGGAAGCAACCTGCAGAGAGATGGATGAAGAAAATGATACTCACTCTCTGGGTGAGACAATGGGGCGGGAGTGGAAGAGCTAGCAGGAGCCGCTGAGAAAAGAAAAATGAAGGTGAAAAAAAAAAAAGAGATAAAAGATCATCAAGGCGCACAGATACTGCATGAAAAAAAACAGGAGAGCCAACCTAGGATGTCAGAACAAGAAGCTGCAGTGAGTTAAAATGGGCAAGAAGAACAAGGTGCTCAAGAACAGGTGGCTAGAGGACCAGCAGAGAGCAGGCTCTCTGACTTCAAGCCACAAACCTGTGTGCCTGCCTCGCCTGCAGCTCAGGTGAGGGGCTGGGCCAGGAACAGCTGCAGAGGCTTTGACCCTGCTGAAAACTAACAGCCAACTCACCAGGGCAGCTGTCCCCAGAGGAGTGGAGAGAGAGGAGTAGAGGAAAGAGAAGACTGGCTTTTTATTTTAGGCATCTCTATGTGTGTTTGTGTACTAGTACAGACATACATTTCTACTGACACATATTTGTAGCAAAACCTCTATGTCTCTCCCTAATTTCAATGTCTGAATAAAGCACAAATGATGGTCCTACTTATTAGTGTTTACTACCGAGTGAGGTTCATGATTGTTTGGCATCTGGATGAGAAAAACCTCTGCTGCCCTCCAAAAAAAAAATCCCTACAGAATGTGATTCTCTGGATGCTGCCTTGTGTATGGAGAGCAATGAAAATCGTACTGTTTTTCTCGATAAACAAGCAACACTAACCAATGTTAGCACAGAAAATGGGTAGATGCACCCAAGAAACATTTGGACAGCTCTTCAGTTTTCCCTGGCAAATCTCCCCACCCAAATCACAAAACAAAGTCTCTCAGAGAGCTGGATGAAAATTTGGAAAAACATCGGCGTGTCCTCAACATTGCCTTGGTCTTCCTTTCACCTCCCAGGTGAGGGGACCTCATTAAACCATGAAAGTACAATGTCACTGGGGTCAGAGCAAGGTAGGCTACTACCTCATCATGATTTGATGATCTGGTTAATTTAGGTAAAAGTGTATGTATCTCTTTCTCTTTTATTTTTTGGCTCGAGTTGTTTGCATCATTGTCCATATTATTTTGGCAAAGGGATAGAGCTGTATGTGTTTTAATCACAGTATATCACAATGCATTTAACTTGCACTTGCAATGTGTCATCTGGGGGCTAAGTGTGAAAACAAAAATCTCAAGATGCCTCTTAAAAAGGAGAGACTCATTCATTTATAATCTTTATGCCCTGGAAGAAGTCATTTACTTTGCTTCATGGTACAGAAGCAATTAAGAGGTAATATTCAGATAATGAAATTCTGAAGGTAAGGCTCAATCATGAGGAATAGATTCGTAATAAATTGTGACATCATCTCTTTAGGGCCTCAGCTGCTCTCATAAGGAAGTGCCCACTCCCCTCAGCCCTGAAGCAATCAGAGGTTGTCAGCTTTCCACCTGACAGTGTCTTAACAGCATGAAGACATTGGTCCTAAAAATACATGTGACAGAGGTACTTTCCTCCGTTGGAGTTCTACCTGTTTGTTTAAAGCCATAGCTTCCTCATGACCTTTACACACACATTTATGAACTGCACACAAAAACCTCCAAACAGGTAGGCCATGCTTTCTAATCCTGCAGCTCAGAAGCAAGAGTCCTTGAGGTATTTGTGCTCTCTGGCTAGTCCCATCTGCTCATCCCTGATTTGACATAGTCATGTCTCTGAATGTGGAGAAGTCTATTATGGAACTGAGAAAGCAACCCCAATATTGAGACATCTCAACGAACTTCAAGCGATGAACTAATGTGCAATGCACTGGCCCTTGCCTAGCTCTCCCACCTAGAGCTGGCAACGATGGCTCTCTGTCCAGTGTGCTAGCTCTGTGATCCTGTACCTTCTCTCTCTTGGGGTGAGGGTGCACCCAGCACCTAACTCTGGGGCTGTGTGTAGTTCTCCTTGTCTAAAAGAAGTTTGCCTTTTAGTTTTTTAAACTATAATTTTATTAAATGATTGAGAACACTGACTGTTCCTGCCACTAGCAATGCCTGCTACTGCATCACTCATGATCTACTTGGAATGGAGAGCTGACCCCATCATTTCCTACTGGGCCTCCTGGGATCTTTGTTAATTACCCATTTTCATATCAACAAGGTCTGAAGGTTAGTAACTCTAACCAATTAAAAAAAAACCCTGAACACTGACTTTCAAAGCAGCATCTGCTATGGGAATTCTCACCTTTATAAGGACAGAGCTGGCCATGAATGAAAACCACTTATAGACTTTGAAGTTCAAGGCCAGTGACTCCAATTCAGTTCTCAAAGCCCAGTTACTGGTGAGAAACTCAAAGGGGCCTCCCCACAGCCTTCCTCTCATTAAGGTAACTAAGCCCACAGGGAGTACTGATAACCCACACGGAGTACTGACAACCCACACAGAGTACTGACAACCCACACAGAGTACTGTAACCCACATGGAGTACTGATAATATCTAGAAGAGCTGGAACCGAAGACTCAGGCTAAGGTCAGTGTCAGGACCCTGATGGTGTCACACCCACAGTGGTGCCTGCCTTCTGCAAGCAGCTGCCAGCCCAGAGCAGACAGCTGTCAGTCCCACCTCACAGCTCCACCCCTTTCTGTCTCCTGCCAGAACTGGTTCATTCAAGAGCCACATCTGCTGAGATAGTTAATTTAACACTTGCTGAAGATCTCAGAACACCTACACCGAGCTACTTCGTTTCTGCTGCTGTTGCAATATTTCTGAATTCATTTTTAAAAGATAAGCTTCCCTGAGTGTCTTTCAGGAACCAGGAGCTTTTTATGAAAAGAGTGTTCAGCTTTCTGAATACCTTTCTTCCAAGTCTCTCTGGGTAATACTACCCCACTATTCCGAGCGCAGCCTAGAAAGAAGGGGCCGGGCCGCAGGGACTGAGGCGCAGGCATCCGTGCAGGCTGGGAGATGGCATCACAGCTCTGCTCCCAGAACGGGGTGTGTGTGTGTGTGTGTGTGTGTGTGTGTGTGTGTGTGTGAGCTTCCTGCCACCCTTGCTCCCTGTATTTGCAGTAACAGCTTACACAAGTAGGGGTCCTTCTCAAGGAGAATTACCATGTCTACATGCTTGGCTATAGAGTTACTAAGTAGCTGGTTAGTTTTCCCAGACATAGAAATGGCAGTTGGCAAGTACCTCCTGCTACACAACAGGGTTGACTGAGCTGGGGTCTCACTCCCTGCAGCCACCTCCGCCTGCAGGACATCCCGGGGCTTGGAATCCAATCTCAGGCTATGCTTTACAACTGCAGCTGCCGCCCCACCAGTCCTCCTGGGACTCTCCAGCTGCCTCCCTGACAGACAGAACGAGGAGCTCATTCTCCTATCTCCTAAAAGCAAATGTGAAAATCCTTTCAAATTCTGTTTCTTGTGAAGGGATTTTGAATGAAGCCTGGTGGTGATGTGGTCACTTTTCCGGCATCCTGGCTAAAGGTGAGGCGGGGCTCTAGTGTGTCATTAGGAGACCACCTGCACAAGCCCACTCACTACGCTTGGCTTGGCAAACATCACTGCTGTCATAGCGTGTCACACACAGAAATTAATACATAAACACAACTTCAACACACACGGAAGTTTCATGCTCTAAAACAGGAAGGAGGCTTAGCTTCCGGGAGTAACCTATGGACATTAACAGGTGCACAGTTAGGCTACACCAGTGTGGTTAGGCCCAGGCAGCAGCATCTACTTCAGCCTCTAGGGGACAGAAGGGACTGGAACTAAATTAAGAACTGGGACAGAGATGTTAAAGCCATGGGAACAAGTAGCGAGGTATGAAGAGGCACTTACGTGGAACAGGGGTATCTGCATTTCCCATGGATGGAACACAGATGGAAAGAAAAGACAAGAGACAGACCCAAGGGGGGAAAAGATGTAAAAGAAATGACTAGATTCCGCAGAACACAGGGCACTGGAAACTCAAATGATCAAATTACTTCACATCCAAAAAGAAGCAATTCCTGTGGGGGAGATAAGACTGGCTTTCTACTTCTGGGAAGAGTCAGGGGATCTCTTTCCAGGTCTCCAGCTTCAAAGAGAAAGAAGCAAGGATCCCATCTGCTTTATAATTCCTGGAGTCAGCAGCCCTGGGGCTCTGGGACCACCTGTGGAGTCTGTTCTCTGGCACTTTCTCTGGCGGGGTCTCCTGCTCCTCCCAGGGCGGGCCTGGGCAGGGCTACCTAGAGCAGGGCTTGCCCCAGAGCTGCTGTCCTGGGGAACTAGGGAAAGGAGAGCAAGCAGAGTGAGGGAAAGTGGGGATGATGGAGGGAAACAGAAATGCATCCCTGAATGGAACCAGGAGGAAGCACCTGGAAGTTTGGGAGGGAGACCCTGAGGTGCACTCCTGGTGTGGGAAGGGAGGGGAAGCCGAAAGTCAAAGGCCTCTGCATCCTTCTCCCTTTGCTTTGTTGGGATTATGCCTCTGCTTCTCCCTCCTCTGTCCCACAGCACCCCTGCTTTGTTCTCCGTTAATATTTCTGCTGCGTCGATGGTCCCACAGCTCATTATGGAATTGTCACTGTCGTTACCCTTGCCCTTCAAGTCACAGGTGCTGAGGGCGTTTGTGACCTGTGTCAAAAAGCAAATCCCCAGCCCCCCACTGCACATGCCCTCTAACAGTCCCAGCTGTCAGCCTATGACAGTGTCACCAAGACCCCGAGAAAGAGGATAAAGGGACTGGGTGTCAGTCATCACTGAGGGCCAGAGAGCTGGGAGGTGGGCCCACCTCCCGCAGAGGCATCTGGAAGACAAAAGGCTGTCATCTGGATAATGGGCGCCAGCTCAGGGTCCCCCACAGCCCCAGGAGAAGAGGGTGGGGGATGGGGGGAGGCAGGGCAGCCGGCTCTACTTACGGACTGGCTGCGTCTTGAACTCGGAGACTGCGCTGATCTCGCCCAGACCCTTGCCGTTGAGGGCTGCCAGTCGCACCGTATATGTGGTCTCAGGCTTCAGGCCCATGATGGTGACGATGCCCTCCATGCTGGCTGTTGTGAGAACATGGGAAGGATCACAAATGATAGAAAGTTTACCAGTGAACTGGTGCGGTCACTGTGGAAAACACTATGGTGGGTCGTCCAACAATTAAACACAGAATTATCATCGGATCCAGCAATTCTACTTCTAGGTCTACACACAGAAGGATCGACGCAGAGACCTGGACAGATATCTGCACACCCACGCTCACAGTAGCCAGACGGCGGAGGCACCCAGGTGTTCCCCGACACATGAATGGAAAAATAAGATGCGGTACACACGTACAATGGAACACTATTCAGCTTTAAAAAGGAGTGAAATTCAGACACGTACTACTCAAGTGAACCTCAAGGACATTATGCTACATGAAATGAGCCAGACACAAAAGGGTAAATACCGTATGATTCCACTTACAGGAAGTACCTAGGAGAGTCAACTACAGAGAGACAGAAAGGGGAGTGGTGGCTGCCAGGAGCTGGGCAGAAGGGGAGGGGACTTAGTGTCTCATGGGTACAGAATTTGGGATGATGAAGTTCTGGAGATGGACCCTGGTGATGCTTGCACAACAATGAGACTGGACTTAATCCCACTGAACTGTACACTTAAAATGGGTTAAAATGGTGTATTTATGTTGTATATATTTTACTACAATAAAACATAAAGACATGCGGAGCAGGGCCTCGCCAGGTTGTCACACCGAAGCAGGGCTTCTGTGCGGCAGGTGGTTGAGATGGCCCCTCCATCCTGTAGGGTCACGGGAACCAGGCTCTGAAGTGCCAGGGTACAGAGGCCAACAAGGCTACGTGAGACGTGACCGGGTGTGTCCTAATTCGATGTTGCAGCATAGGAACATGAACAGATGGCAGGTGACGGCACCTGGCCAGCCTCAGTAGGTGAGAGTGGTATGCTACCCTACCTATGGGCAGGCAGTCAGGGTGCCTGGATCTGGTGAATGCCCGGTGAATGTGTGCCCAGCACCAAGGGACTCCTCATTCTGAAGGAAACAAAGACTTTTCCAGACTCACCTTCCTTGGCATCGTACCACTTGGAGTGCCACATTTCCTCGCCCACTGCTTTCCACTCAGCCTTGTATTTAAGGATGGGCACCCCACCTGTGGCCTCTGGCTCATCAAACTGCACCTGTGCTGTGCTAGAGTATGGCTCCACCTGGTCGATGGATGGTGAAGATGGGGTGTCTGTGGGAGAGCACATATGAAGGCCCAAGTGAGCCTCAGGTAGGACACAACTCGCAATCATGTCTCTGCCATTTCTGTTCAGTCTTGAAATCTTGTTGCCTGTATCCTATTATCCCAGCGCCCAACTCCCCCAACCCCATACAATTGATTATCTCCCCACATGCTCCATGCCCAGATCCTCAAGCCTCCATTGCTCCCTGCTTCCTCCTCAGGCTTTGCTGACCTGGGGCCTCTCTTCTCACTCTCTCGGCATCACTAAAGGACACAAAATAGGCCAGGAAGGGTTTTCAAAGGGTGGTTCAGCGGTAAGGGGTGCTCACCTGCTTGGACAAGGATGAATTCCAGAGACTCCTGTCCAATGCGGTTCACTGCGGTGCAGTTGTAGTTTCCAAAATCATTTTCAGAGTCCGGGGTCACCTTGAAAAAAAGAAGGGGTTCTTGGTTTACATGCCCATGGGATGGTCACAGCCTCAGGCCCTTATTTATTGGATTAAATTAGCAAATAGTAGAAGTAGTAAAGCAGGAATCATTGGCTCCACCCAAGCTATAGCCAGAGAGGAGAACAGCAGGGGCCATGGAAGAAGACACTCTGCCTTCCAGGCCTTGGTGTTGCCCAGGAGACACAGGGGCTGGGCCAAAGCTCGAGTTCTTCTCCAGCTAACCGCTCCTAGCTCAGGACATGCTAGAGAAGCAAGAAGGGTTTTAGCTGCATTCAGGAACCCATCTATAGCCAAACTGCCTTTTCCACCCTGCCGCTGGCCTTGCCCCGCTCACCTCCAGGTAGCTGGCAGAGGGGCCATTGTAGATCTTGATGTTGCTGTAGTTGGAGCTTGGCAGCAGTTGACCATCTCGGAACCACGAGATTGTGGCACTGGGGTAGGCAAACACCTCGCAGGTGATGTTCACCTGGTTCCCCTCCCAGGTGTACACAGCCACAGGGCCCTGAAGCTTGGGGGCATCTGCAATGAGTGGCAAAGACTGTCAGGAAGCCTGCCACTGTCGTCCTGGAACCCTACAGATGCTGTCTCTTACCACCGGGAGGGGTATGTGCCCTGAAGCCAAGCTATGCCAGGGTACAGTAGAGATCGGGCTATTCTGGCAATTCAGTGAGCTGACGGGAAGACAGAGGGCATGCAGCGGGTAAAGAGGCTGGGGATGGTGTGAGGAGGTGACCTGGGGACTCAGGGAAAGGGACGGGAGCTTGCCCAGTGCAGGTTGGGTCCTGGCTGCTCTTTTCCCCATCCATCCCAACCCTCCATGGCCTTCCCTCCCAGGTCTTTCCACAGTGACTCCTCACATTGTACTTCGAGGTACATGGACTGGGAGTCCTGGCCGATAGTGTTGCTGGCAGTGCAGATGTACTCTCCAGCGTCTGTGTACTGGATGCTCTTCAGGGTCAGGGAGGACACACGGGCATGGCTGCGCACCACCATGTGCCCATCCAGAGTCTGCTGGGAGGGAACAGAGAGTGTCAGAGTCCAGGGCAGGATGGGGGCTAGGAGACCAGGCCATCGCTTGCGTGACCAGTCTCATACCCTCACCTGTCTCTGCCAGTGTCTGAGTCTCACATTAGGTTCCAGCTACAGGGGGAGGCTGCAGAGAGCACCAGGGGAACGTGGGTGTACCCCAAACAGAAATGGACTCAGTTTATGTCAAGCAGCCTAGCTGTGTGCCAAGACTGGTGTGGCTCAAGGTCCCTCAAGATGATTTTGTCTGGCACATCTCAAATGGAAGCAAAGCCCCGAGCAGAAACCACCTTGCCTCATGGGATTCTGGGAAACCTGTATTCCCCTCTTTTCCTCCCAGCAGTCCACCCATCTTACAGTGCCACAGTGCATGCATGCACACTGGATGGGAAATCCGAGTGTGCCAAAATACAAGAGGTTATATAAGAAACCCATATTTATGCAGAGGCCTCACTTTCCTGGATGCTTAAAATTAAAATTATTTTATCTTTTTTAAAAAGCCCAACAACTCAGAAGTCAGGAGCTGTTAAGCTGGAATGAAGAATAACTGGTTCCTCTCTCCAGGGACAGTGGTACAGAGAGTCCCAGGTAGATCTGGGGTCCTTAACCCCACAGTCACCGTTGACACTATAATCAGCTTTCTGAGACTTCAGAATTACTGGTCAAAAAGGAAATAAGCATATGATCCCCAGGCAATGGGTCCTGGAATATTTCCCTGTGTTTCCCCCCCTTGACACTCTAGGTGAATGGGTCCTGGTCTAGGAAAAGTCTGGGCATTTGCCCAAGTTCAGATCCTCCAGAGGTGGGTAATCTAAAGGAGTCTTCCTGTTCAGAGGCTGGGTTACACTCTTATCTCTAGCATGTGGTATTCTGTAGAGATGGATGGTTGAGTCAACTGCATTTGTATGGCATCTGTTAACCAACAGGTTTGGGCCTTTAAAGAATATAACAACACCTGACTTCAGATTCTTTCCATGTTCTGGCTTAGAAGCCCAAACTCAGGATTGCATGTCACACAGCAGCCAGTTGGGGCAGTCAAAAGCAAGGCAGCCGGGCCTGTGAACTGCCTCAGCAGATCTGTCAAAGACGTCCTTGTTCCATCAGAGATAGCTTTAGTCCAGCTCAGCCACTTAAGCCCCATCACATTTCACAACCATTTCATGAAATGGTTATACTGACAGCTGCACTTTTTTCTCCCCTTCTAGCTGGCCTCTTTCCTCAATCTCACTATCTGGAAATCTTTCTAATTTAATGATGTCAACGGACCAGTAGATGGCCCTCCGTAAAATTTTGCAGCGGCTCAGGAACAGGATTGATGATGGAATTATTTTCAGGTGCCCAGTTCTCTCTCCGGGGGACACAGTTAGTGTGACTGGGCCCTTTGAAATGTTTACTTTGGCACAAGGACAAAGTCCGGGAGGGCCACCTACAGCCATGCAGACCAATCGTCGCTCTGATAATTCAGGCTCGGGAGGAGAAAGCAGATGAACTCTGGGCAAGAAGGAGAAGATCATTATGGCAAGAAGACCCTGTTTGGCAAGAGTATGAAGGGCAGTTATAATTAATCCTCTCATCTGGACATTTTTGTCTTTCTTCTTCCAGGTGAAAGTGTGAAGGCTTTTCAGAGTTTACAGAATGAAATTGGCCAGAACCCAAGCTGCCTTCTGGATTTACGGTCTTCATCTCTGAGTGAGACAAATAGGCAGGAACAGAACTTCTGAGCCCCAAGGTGGTACTCATTTGAAAGTCAATGATGTCCAGATTGAGATACTGAAGATAAGGACACTTCTGGAAAACCAGGTGAGGTATTTGCCTTGCTGACAATAAACCCATTACTTCCGCTTATGATAATAATTCACTTAACATCTTCTTAATGCTCCCTGATAAACCTCAGCTCCTCCAGGCCTAGGTCAAAATGACAGGGAAGGTGTACATGTCCAGGCAGAATGAGGTTTGTAGCTGCTCAGAAGTAGCTAATAATTGACCCTCCTCTCCCTTCCCCAGTCCCGGACTTTGAAGCAATAAAACACCCAGCCCGTGACAGCACCGAGCGATTCCTGTGCCCCAGGAAGGAGCATTTCAGTGAGATGTGCACTGAGCTGCAGTCCCTCTGACATGAGAAGGTCTGAGGCAAAGAGAGCTGATAATGAACTGGAGCTGATGATGGCAGTGAGCTCATGTACAGAAACTAACATCAGCGCCTGGGGACAGGCAGTCCGCTTCAAATATTGAACAGCATTACATATTTATAGCCGTGACCCGGACACATGAGTTACGTGTTCTGAATAATTATCATTTCTGAAAAGACTAAGAGGAGAGATAATACCGCCTATGCGATTGCTTGCTAGATTCTACGTTTATAGCGTCACAATACCAAAGTTTCACCTGGAGAAGAGAGAAAAGCTTTTTTTTTTTCTTTTTTTCTTTTTGCCAAAAAATATTCATAGATTAGGTCCTTGAATCTCATCTGAAGTATACTGGTTTTTATTTCACTATCTGTCACTCAGTTGCACAAATCAGGTAAAAAGTGATATTCATGACCTATGAGGAGGATCTTGGGGGTGTAACAATTAAAATCAAAAGATGAATATTTAGCTTCAATTTTCAAACTAAGTCCCAAATTACCCCAAATGAAGCAAGGAATCAGAAATTTCAAAGGCTAATGGCTACCGACTTTAAAAAAAACCCCATAAAGCCATTTGTGCCGAATCATTCTAAGCTCATCAATTTAACACTGTGAAAGTAGCATAGACACATTTAACAGTGTGGGAGAACCAATGAGACATGTCATTTGCATTTCTTCAAGATGAGATGTGAAGTCATCATTTACCAAGACCAATCATTATAAAATAAGCGAGCAACAAGATGAGTTGAGCTGGAAGGGAAAGGGCCAAGTAGGTTTTAGATCACTAAACCCGTGCCTTTATGATCCGAAGCCACATCAACCAAGTGAGAGTAAAAAAATTTCACCATGTCACAACAATGGGCCTGGGAATGGGGAGATTTAAGTGTAATTACCTGGCTGTGATTTTCCCAGCACCATCAAGAGAACAAGACCCAGTCTTTAGAAAACAATAAGGATTTGTTCACCCACTCCCAACACAGCTTGCTTGCTCACCCTAAAATGACACTATTGCTAAGTAACAGCTACCACTACTGACCTATTCTTTAATCTAAGCTACTAATTAGTTTAGCGTGTCTGGTTGTTAACTATAACGGTGAGTTAAACCGCAATGCTTTCAAAACTAAGGACTGGCTAGTGGTCAGGTAAGCTATACCTCTTGCTTCTCTGGTCGAGTCCACGAAGCCTGGAGAGAACAAGATATAAAACACAACAAGAAAGCAGTAAAAGTTTACAACATTGCTTTAGAAAACCGATGAATCACACTGTACTCCGTGCACATGCAGCTTCTTTCCAATTCAGAACTTTTCCAAGGCCCACGCTCAATGGTGTGCTTATTACCCAGCTTAATCAAGGACTTGGCTTCTGTTCAGCTCCCCCCCCCCCCACCTTACCCCCACCTTATTCACATTAGGCTGTATCATTCAAAGGTATAGGCTTCCCTCAACTCCAATAGACACACACACACACACACACAGACACCAGCAAACGTATTATAGGCAGCTCCTAAGCCAGAATGTCTTAATGCCCCTCGTAGTATCAGGTGACACTACACATTCTAACCATATAATTTATAGATACTTATAGAGTGAGTTTCCTCCTTTGGATTTTATAGGACAGCTCATCACAAATACACTAATGCTAATTTGTGCTCATGCATTTTATAACTCGGCATGCATACTATAAAAAAAAAATCAAATTTTTATTTTAAAAAAGGAACAACAACAAAAATGCCCAAGACACATTAGGAATGAGAGGTATGAGGTTCTTAAGACGATGGGTCAGGAAGCCTGGAGGATACTACACTGAATGCATGTGGGCTCCAGCAGGATCCATCTTCAGCAAACCCGGCACTCCAAAGAGTGAGCCAACTTAGGGAAACACAGGTTGGGTCTTTTCCTACCCACATCTATATTTATTTTTCTTTTTAATCTGGCACTTGAGCATCTACTCTGCTTACAGTTTTTCTGTTTTCATATTGGGAGTCAGAGACATCATACATGCATCACTCTTTCTATTGGATGGCATGACTGACTGATTGTCCCTGGTGTTCTGATAGAAACAGAATAGAGAAGATGCCAGGCATTGCAATGCAACCCAGGGAATGCAAATGAGTTGGTAAACATTTAGTAGGGGTCCACTAAATGCAAAGAGCTCCTGTGAGATATGAGGATGAGAATGCTGGATTACGTCACATGAAGAAGAAAGTGAGGACAGAGGAACATGCATAGGCCAAAGAAGCAGTCGGCCAACATGTCAAATGTGGTTGCCAATTCCACATCACTTAGAAGCTGGTTTGTTACACACCAGGGCTGCTTGAATCAAGATAGTTTTTTAGGAGCTATGTCTATGGAGTTGTTTGTTTTTCAGATCTGATCTTCTTGTGTATCTCCCAAATTCTTATGGTTTTGTGGCATTTAGAATAAGCAGTTGCTAGTAACACAATTATTCTAGTTGCTTGACCCCCTAATAACTTGTGAAGACATGTGGCCTGCTTTAAGACAACCTGATATGCAAATACACAATAAAATAAATGAGAATATGACTAGTACTATTCCAAAAATTGTTAGCTCTATGTTTTTTTCCATATTCATGTTTTATTACCTTACAAATCTGTAGGGATATGTATATAAACTAAGGTGGAACTTCCCTTCACTGTTCTAAAGTATTCCCTGCTAGAAATTTGTCCACAGGGTGGATAATCCAGCCTCTGGTTGCTCAATGCAGGTACCTTTCCCAATTTTAAAAGTGAGCACCAAGTTTGTATTGAAAGAGGAATTCTTCCTGGTGATAAAAAGTTTGCAGAGAATTGAGAATTTCAAAAAATATCTCCTATTTGTGGGCTACTTGGGAAGCTTAAGATTCAAGGTTCATGAATGCTTTTCCTTTTTTCTGCTTATCTCTTCTGATCTCAACTCTTCACCCCTCTCCTTTTCCTTAAATATTAAGGCTTCCTATGCTTTTCTTCACCTGTCATTTCGAAGGCATATTCAAGTTAGGGCACTACAAGTTTGTTCTGCCACAGATAGATGATGAAGTATCATCCCAAAGTTTTACCCAGAATGTAAATGGTACTTGGAATTTAGCACCACTCACTCAAGTACCTGGCAATAGTTAAATGAATATAGTTAGGAAGAGTAGTGAAATGCTGTGGACACAATATGAACACTAACACTTGCTTTGTATCTGCATTATCAATGATCTCAGTACACACTGATCTAACTGACCCATTGTCATGTTCAAATATGTTTTGATTTTGGTCAACATAATAGTGAGCACTAATAAATGAACTAACTTTAAGACAAATGATCTACCCTAATGGTATTAATGACCCAAGTTTAACCCAGCTATTATCAGTCATGGAGTGAGACTAACTCAACCAGCTGATGCTTAGTAGGTTGATAATAATCTCCAATTAGGGACTGAACCCAGAGACAAGATCACAGATAGGGTGTGACATGCTGGTTCACTGTATTGTTTTATTTTTATTTTTACTTTTTAATGAAGAAAAACAAGTATTCCATTAGAAAGTCATTAACTATGTGTTTATGGCTGTAAGCCTTTTCTCTTCTCAGTGAAGCAAAAGACCTAGATGCTTTAATTAGCTTATATTGTGACTAACTTTATTAAAGAGATCATTAAGCCTTCCAGGGAAGTCATTAAAGTCACAAGAGGGTACCGTGGTTTTCAGTGCTCTACCTTCTTAGCCAATGACCCAGCGGGAAGCCCTAGTGGCATTCTACAGGCTCTATATTGGACTATGTCCCATTTAACATTTTTATCAGTAATTTGGACAAAGATATTTTAAGTGTTCATATAAGGTTGTAGCAATAGCCAATGCAAATGCTAGATGACAGTTGCATGGGGAAGACCACTGCATTGCCTGTCATTGGGTCTTGTGCTTGGACTGTGGTCTGATTTCTAAAACTCATTATTTTCAATATATAAATAAAATAGGGAGCATGTGGATGGAAATTCCCTAGACCAACAGACCTCTAAAGGATAGTTCTGATGAAAGCCATTCTTGACTGGTTGGAAAGATAAACTCAAAGGTTTTTCTTCAGCCTGAGAGTGTTTATACATGTGGGATTTTGGTAATCACATGATTAGAAGTGGCTACTGGTATTTAGCGGGGAGGAGATTTGGTGCTACATATCTTGCAATACCATTCGTTATAGTCCCAGTAAAGGAAGAGTCTTCCCAATTTTTATAATGACCCCATTGAGAAACATTGTGTTGTAACCAGCAAAATATAATTTCTTAAAAGAAATAGAAATGAAATTCTGCATGATTGGTTAAGCAATCAATTGCATAAGAACAGGATAGGAGGCATGTGGCTTAAATGCAGTTCATGTAAAAGAAAGCTGAACATTTTAGTTGACCACAAGCTCAATACAAGGCAACAGGATGAGGAAACTGATAAAGGGGCTAATACAACTCTAACTGCATTACAGCATCCAGATCAAGGGAGTAATAACTCATGGAAGTCTTCATCATTGACTCTGGGCACCACAAAATTTTAATGGAGCACCAGTGAGCTGATACCGTCTATTATGGGGTAACTAGTGAGGGAAAGAACAGACTGAAGAAAACTAAGTAGCTGCTTTAAGAGTTCTCATACAAAGAGTGGCTGCCAGAGGTGGAAAGGCTGAAAAGCAGACCTCCTGGTCATCAGTGTTGGCTGACTGCCCTGCGGAGGGCTGACAATGTCACCTTTCAGGCAGGGCTGAGTGACTGTCTGGCAGATATGTTAGAAAGGGGTGCCAGGTAAGACTAAATAAACTCAAAGAGTGGCTTCCTTCCAATCTTCTGTGATTCAGGCCTTTTATGTGATCTAATTCTCAGGAGCCTTCCTCACCTTGGCAGTTCAATATGATTGTCTATTCTTATCTGCTTAGCATAGCATCCCGATTTTAAAAAGAAAATTGTTTCCTTCCACTCCTACAATTCAGTGACTCTAATCATGCCAGTACCTAATTACATATCATGCAACTTCAGATGGAGTTGCACATGAGGAGCATCTACCAAAGTAAAAGTGAAGTTTACTATCCAGAGTCCAATCCCCCAGGAAGAGGCCACCTTTTTTTCTTAAGTATTAGCTGTCCATGGTATGAAGCTGGACATCGTGCCTCTTTGATAGAGATTTAATATAAATGGCAACTTTTCTGTAAGGGCTTCATTAGGTAGGTGTGTTCATCTGGTGTCACAGCACTGGCCGGCGTGGAGGACTTGTTCTCACATTGATTTATTTGTGTTCCAGTACTGTCACATCAAGTAAACCATTGTTGCTATAGCAAAACAGCACCATCTATGAGTATACCAAGCTTCCTGGACTTGAGAAAGTCTCTGCTGAACATCTTTGGCCTCAGCATTTAGTGAGTGTGAGTGTATATTAGTACCTGTTATTTGTTCTCATTCTGTGAAAATTAATTCATGGATACAAGCTAGAGAACCAAGCTACTAAAGGAGCTGAGGTAGGCAGAAATCTTAATAACTCTTCTGGTCTAGCTTAGCTATCGAGCTATTCCTAGAAAAGATATAGAATTTAAAAGCATCGTTCATCTGGATAGATGTTATCTCTGTCCTTCACTGAGGTCAAAGATACACACTGGGCCATTCTGGACAAATCTATTATGGGAAAACCTGTCAGGCAGCAGTCCTGTGGTTTAAGCCCTGGAATGCAAGTTCAATCCACACAACACACATGATGGCAGCAGAAATCTGAGCTGAAGGTTTAACCCCAATGTTGATAAAGAAAGCATCAAGTAAACACCACATTTCTTACTCCAGTACAATATCAAACAGCATATGCAAGTTTCAAAAATACTTAGCAGTTCCTTTGTTGAGTTAAGCCAAACTCAACTCTGGAGGTAAAACTTGCAAAAAATAATGGGTTTTGGAATGGAATTTCTGTTCCTTTTGAGTCAGCCTTGCTTTCAATTAGTGGGACAGAAATCAATTCCTCAAGTGCAGATCCAAGTTTGGTTCTAGTGTCTCACACTGTCTCTTTTGGGTTTACTTGAGTTTACCCTCTCTTAGGATTCCCTTTAGGTAGGCAGAAGAGTGAAGATCTATACTTTCTGACATTTTGGTCAATAAGTAATCCATTACAAATGTCCTTTGAATCTAAGGCCATTACTTCTGAGTAGTTGACAAAGCCCATTACTACAGGATATATGAGGTGAGACTGGAGAGGTGCCCGAAGATGGTTTAAGTCGCTTTAAAACCAAGCTTCTTTCCTCTCCTGCATTTGGCCCACTTGGTAGCAAAAGGCAGTACATTGTGGGGGTCCCCTCAATTTTTAAAAAATATATATATTTTATTGATTTTTTAGAGAGAGAAAGGGAGAGGGATAGAGAGCTAGAAACATCGACGAGAGAGAAACATCGACCAGCTGCCTCTTGCACAACCCCTACTGGGGATGTGCCCATAACCAATGTACATGCCCTTGAATGGAATTGAACCTGGGACCTTTCAGTCCACAGGCCGACACTCTATCCACTAAGCCAAACCGGTTTTGGCAAGGGTCCCCTCAATTATTGCATATTGTTCATAATAAAGATAGCTTTTTGGAGGCTTGGAAATCCACATGTTTTCAAGTGAAACCTCCCCAGTCATTTGAATTTGTCAGGGAGTTTGCTACGTTGTTCTTACACTCCCAGCAAATACACTGTAGAACCTAGGGCAATCATCATCACGTGGAAACTGCTAATTATTTTTGCCTTTAGACCAACATGATATACAAATGTGATCGAGAATACAGGCAGACACAAAGGCAACCAAGCTTTTGTGCACAGAGTGCTTGTATAGCATGAGTATACAAATATGAGAAGAATTGACAGGCTCGATCTGACCCTATAACTTCCAGGAGACATTTCCTTGGCTCCTGAGTTGAGGAGGACATCACCTGGAGCACCAGGACATCAGTTTGCCTTGTTCCCCACAGTCCCAAGTCCTGCGTTTGAAAATCACTACCTTCTTCCTCCCCAGAGAGCTACCTTGACCAATACCCACTAACATCACACCCCTGCCAGTCTATGCAATGAACTGCACCCCTCCCATTGTCAGAGGATGTGGAGCAGGATGCATTCAGGTGGGAGGAGGCGGAGGCCACAGAACCTGCACTCCAGTGACCAAATCCCCCACCTGGCTCACCGAGGAGAATTGGGCATTGGGCAGACTCAATCCGCCTCGAGTCTGCGTGCCATGCCCTGAGACTCTTGGGTGGCGACATTATACCTTTTCTTCGCTGCTGATGTTTCGGGTGGAAGTTCTCCAGGTGATAGAGGGAATGGGGTCTCCTGAGGCTTCACAGGTAAGAGTGACCTGCTCCTCTAGTTCCATGGCGGTCTGGTTCTCTACATAAGTGATTTTGGGTTTTGCTGAAAAGACAAAACATTCCTGTAATGTTTATCTAACCTTCTCAGTGCCCCAGGTTTAAGTGGTAGCATGAACAAGGTTATCTACTTTTTAAGTATAGGCTGTACTCCACGTGTTGAAGCCTCAGGGGCTTACCACAAGGCATGCACACAGCAACACCACAGTGATAATAAAAACAGCACCCTGTGTAGTAAGAGC
This sequence comes from Pipistrellus hanaki, assembly GCF_964339955.1. Lineage (NCBI taxonomy): Eukaryota > Metazoa > Chordata > Mammalia > Chiroptera > Vespertilionidae > Pipistrellus > Pipistrellus hanaki. The sequence goes on along the minus strand of NC_140511.1, from coordinate 13,950,655 downwards.
GCTGAGTGAGGGCAATGGATACAAGAGGCATGGAGCAGAGAAAGAGCAATCCTCTGACTGGCGTCTTGGTGGGGACACAGCTTTTGGGCTGGGCCATAAGATTTTCAGTAGGGGAAATTTTGGGGTGAAGACTAAGTCATTCCATGGGTAAAACTGGTTGAAGGAAAGCAAAGAAGCAAGAATACATGAGGAGAGGGTTGGGAAGAGAGTCACATGTTTGTGTATCAAAGCAGAGCAGGCAATGCCACATCTTGGCATAGAGTCTTGACCACCTGTTAAGGTTCTTGCTTGAATTCTGTATGGAGGCAGGTGGAGGCCATTGGCAGTATTTGATCAGAGAGATGAAATGGTAATTTGCATGACAAGAAGGTTAATCTAGAAATAATTCAAGATGATTTAGCAAGGAGAAAACCTTGAGGTGGGAAAACAACTTGGGAGCTCTGGCAGTGCCCCAGCTGTGATGTGACAGTCCTGATTGGGCCATGTCAGGGGGACCAAAAGGTCGTCTTTAAGAGAGATGCTAAAGAAAAGCTTTATGGGAAGTGGCAAGTGAGCAAGGATAGGAGGGATGGCAAGAAACAAAAGAAGGAATGAGGAGGAGCCAGATGATGCTGAGATTCGTAATGCCTAGGAAAGTTGTGGGTAACTTGGGTTGTGGAGTGGGCTGGGGGCGGGGGGGAAGGAGATGAGTTGAGACGAGTTCATTTTCCAAATGTTTTGGGTAACGCAAGAAAGCACAAGCATTCAAAGCTGAGTTAAATGTTAACACATTAGAGAAAATTGAATTTTCCCAATTTAAAACAATTATACTCTGAAATTGCTAAACCTTCCATAGAAAAGATAACACAGCACAAGTGTAACTCATTTCACTAATAGAGAAAAGGCCAGACTAGATAAACAAATGAAAAATAAGTAAATTAAAATTATGGCTAATTTTTGAAAGAACTGCATTTCCTTTATATTCAGATTCACCCAGTAACCTCATGTAGGCTAACAAACTACTGCCTACATACAGCCTCCAAATTGAGGCCCTTGATTCTGCTTTAATAAACTGAAAATAATGATAGAGCTTTGCATTTTCTGTAGAAAATATCTGCTTCTATATAAAACTACCACATAGTTCAAATACTCTACTGAAGTTAATCTGTACTAACAGCCAGCTCTGCAAATCCTTTATTGCCAGCCAGCACATGGGCTCATCTCAGCCAGTTTGGCCCAATGATCATGCATTTGAACCCATGGAGCCTATAAATAAGGTCTTCCTCTAGGAAGGCTTTGTGTCTACCCTGATAAATAGGACTTTGAGAAAGGCCACAGCTCATCTTGGATGCAGTAAGTGTTAAGTGCTGTTGAGAAGGAGGTATGTACTCAGTTACATACTGAATTAATCTGAATCAAACTGATACACTGTTTATAAACCCAATTGTTATTAATGAATAAATAAGATTCATCTGTGATTAGCAAGTCCAATTACATATAGATGCTTGATTTTCAAAGCTCTGTGTTTACAAACATGGATCAGTTCTCCAGATCAGGCTAAACAAGCAGGTCCCATGCAGCTTCCCAGGCATGAACCTCTGACACCTGCACTAGTAGTACTATCTACAATGGACTAGCTTATGTGTGGAAAGCTGTATGTGTTTTTTTTTTTTTTTTTTAAATATACTTTTATTGATTTCAGAGAGAGAAAGGGAAAGGGAGAGCTAGACACATCAATGATGACAAAGAATCATTGATCGGCTGACTCCTACAGGCCCCCTATTGGGGATCGAGCCTGCAACCCAAGGCATGGGCCCTGCAGAGGAATAGAACTGTGACCTCCTGGTTCATAGGTTGACGCTCAACCACTGAGCTACACTGGCTGGGCTTAGCTGTGGTTTTTAAAAAGATGAGCAGAGAGAGTAGAGAGCCATTAGGTTGCACATTTTCCCACCACAAATCCTTTTTCCAAGATCAGGTCAAAATTTATTTCAGTTTTAAATGCATGGGAATTAACTGAGTTCATAAAGAAGTGAGTAGAGGTGTGAGGACTCTTTTCATGACTTTTATGACACTGTTTCACACAGGCCAGGGAAAGAAGAAAAGGGAAATGGAAGCACTGGTCACTAACATGTACTAAGGGCCTATGATGAGTCTGGTTGTGTTGGGTGTGCTAGAGAAAAGGTCTCTCACCTTCACTAAGTGTGTGCTCTGCCATCTTGAATTCTACACACTTAGTGGAGGTGAGAGACAAGCAATTCCCAAAATAAATATGTAAATGAGGCTAGCTCAGGTACTGATCAGTACCATGAAGAAGACACAGTAAGATTAATGGGGTGGTAATACAGTTGCTGCACGAGGCAGGGCAGTGAAGGGAGGACTCATTGAGAAGGTGGTTGAGTTGAGATCTGAATGGTGGAAGAGGAGAAGCAGCTGGGAGCAGATCTGGACGAACGACATTCCAAGCAGAAGGAACATCACGTGCAACGTCCCTGAGCAGGGAACCACCGTGCTATGCCCCGAGGGACAGAAAGGAGGCCTGAGGCTGTTGAATGTGGAACAAAGTGGAGGAAGGATGAGATGGGGAAGGAAGATGGGCTAGCTCAGGTTTAGTCTTGCGCCCAAGGTAGGAGGTCTAGATTTTATTCTGATTGCAATAGGAAGTAATGGGAGGGCTTTAAACAGAGGAGTGACACTAAGGTCATTCTCACACTTAAGGAGTGAGTAGGAGGGGATGAGGGGACCCATGAGAGGTAGGCAGGGGGACCAGCTAGGAGGCTGTCTCACTGACCAGGGGAGCAGGAGGGTGGCTTGAACCGGGGCATAGGTGACAGAGCTGGCATGGAGAAGCTGCATTTGGGGTAGATTCTGAGGCAGAGTGGACAGGCCCTGCAGATGGATTGAGTGTTCAGGGTAAGGGGAATTTAGTGACCTTGACCCCCACTGTCCTTACCAAAAACTTTGAGGTGGATGGACGCGTCTTGCTCTCCAGCTTTGTTCTCGGCGATGCAGACATACTCAGCCTCATCGTTCTTATCCACCCTCCTGATGGTCAGCTCTGAACTGTCGTCACTAAAGACATACTTCTCGTCTTCCTCATTCTCTATCAGATCCCCATCCCTGTAGGGTGCACAAAGACAAAGTACCATGATTTTGACCACAGAGGGAAGATGTTTGTTTTTAATTTGTTTTCATAAAATGCAGTCTGAGCCCATGAGAAAGGCTCAGTCTTCACAAAAAGTTAAGACATCAAATTGTATTTCCAAATATTCCTTAGATTTCTCCACCCAAACTTCTGATTCTGTCCCTGGGCTATAAACTGCACTCCCAGACACACCAAAGAGGGCCTCTCTACCCACGGACTGAGGATGCAGGAGGAATCCAATGCACAAGGCAGGAGAACTGTGCAAGAGAGTGCAGCCTGTACTTGGAGTCAAGGACATCCCCAGGCAGGCTGTCCCTGCTCCATGGCAATGCCAACCCGGAGCAGGCCCTGTGCTGGCTCCTTCTCCACTAGTCCCTGATCCAACGCAGGAGCCAGGGTCTTACTTTGTCCAGCTCATGGTGGGCTCCGGGAAGCCTTCAGCATCACACACCAAGGTGACAGACTGGCCAAGGTTGGCGGTGGCATTCACGATGCTTTGCCTGGCCTGGACGGTGGGCGGTACTGAAGGAAAGAAAGGCTGTCAGGGGTGGTTGTGAAAACTTGGAAGAATCCAGTGGCCTGGAGAAGAGGCACTTCTAGGGAACCCTAAGTCAAGGGTCACACCTGGGGGTCAAGGGTTCTGGGCAGCTGCAGAGTTAGTGTAAGGGATCTAAATTCAGGCACATACTAAATAATTACTATAAACTGAATAAATAATTTACCCCAAGATGCACTAGTGTTTTATAACAATATACAGGTGTGGAAAAAAGTAGGATTACAAGTGTGTTATTTATTTATTACTTACTATATTTATTATTATTGATCTACTTTTGCTCACACCTGTATAATGTTGTATTTTAGTAATATGGCTTCCAAAGCTATATATTAATGTATTTTATTCATTTAAAAAAATGGTGTTCAATTCGTAGTAGCTATTTATTATTATATATTTTTTTCAATCAGTGTATATTCAACTTACAACTACCATGGCTAGGGAACTTGATATTCAAAATGGGACTCTTCATACTGGAAAACGTTGAAACTCCTGATCCCGGAGATTAAATGGTTATTGCCAATTTGAAACGCACCAGTGCACCAGGGTGACATTTCTCTGGAAATGTCATAAGCAGCCCTGTGCACAAACTGTTTTACCAAAGGAATGAAGTCGGGGAGGGGTGTTGGCAAAAGTATATATCAATAGCCCAAACAATCTGACCATGATATACTTATTTTCTTAATACTGACATTATAGTTTCCTGTAAACATTTTGTAAATGTCAGATCGATTCCACTGGTGTGTTTATTTGACACTGCAAATTGAGATTAATAAGCCCATGGGCCATGATTCTGACTATTCTGAGGCCTGAATTGATTATAGTATTTTCTTTGCACACTGAACCAGGGGACTAATTTCACAATTATAAGGACAGCGGAGGCTGAATAAGAATGTATTAGTAAGCACAGGGAAAGTGGTTCAAGACAATGAAGGGCATTCAAAAACTGCATTAATAGTCCCCACAGTTAAGGGAAATGCAGAAGACAAGTATATATATTGTTTTTGTTTTTGTTTTTTAAAGAACTAAGCAGGAGGCAATAGGAAGTAGGGGGATTCAGCCGAGATTGAATGAGTCTACACTTTATACATCAAGGAGGAGGTTAAAGAAAATGATATTGGGGACCAAGGTTGTAGCAATGGAGATAGCAGAAAGAACAGATCTCCTCACCATTCACAATGACCTGAATGTCCTTGAAGTTGATCTCCCCTCGTGCCAGGATCCTGCCCTCACATCGGTAAGTACCCTCATCTGTTTTCTTGATGTTCCGAATCTGCAGGTAGTTGTTGGACAGGACTATGAATCGGACTAGAAGAGACAAGAGGCAGGTCCATCCAAGGATCAATTAGAGAACTTGTATCTGTAGGAAGGTCGCTGAGCCTTTCCCTTTTCCTAGCTTCAGTCTTATGAGGTGTTGCTTTAAGCTGAAATAAGAAAATGTGTCTCTGGCTTTGACATAGAGCCAAGACCAAATGACTATTGTCAATTTGTCTCTTTCTTTGGAGAAAGTCCCTGAACATACAAGCTACAGACATATACCCATCTAGGATCTAAACTGCATGTGGTTCTGGGAAGGACACTGGAGTTTGGGTCAAAATGTTTCAGAGGCCAGCAGAGATGGAACTCTAGGGGACTTGGTGGCCCAGGAGAAGGCTTCTGCCAGGGAATCAGGTCTCACCATCTTTTTTCAGGATGACATCTCGGCCTTTGTGTTTCCAGATGATGGTTGGGGGTAGAGAGCTGACCACATCACACACAATCACTGCGTCTTCCCCCTCCCTGAACTCCTGGGGAGTTGGTGCATTCTTGAACATGAGCTTCTCTGGAAAATGAGAAAACAGCTGGTTTACCTACAAAGATCCTTTTCCACTGGAGCCAAACTGCCTGGATTCCAGTTGCAGGCAACTCTCAAGACATATATACAATGGAATAGAGAGGTTTCTACCCAGTACTTAGTCAAAGATGCCAGGTGGAGCAGCTGGCACAAGTAGGGGAATATGCTGTGGAAGTTTGGCAATCAATTTCTATCACTGAGTGCTACATTTATCACACTTTGTGCATGAAACATCTGTGGAGGGAAAGGAAGATCTTTACCAGGGTCCCTTGCCATGTGGAATAGTGCCATTGAGACACAGTGTGTAAGTAGAATGAACTGGTAGAACACCTATTCTACAATGAACAGCAGGAGTTATCAATCCCTTCTCTGTCTCCCACTCTGTGTGATAGTCCAACCTCAACTTTCCTGCAGCAGATAGAATTTTAAAGAATAGAACAGAAGAAAAGAAATAATGGCAATAAATACTGTGACAATCCATACTGTTCCATTAGTGGTCACCTACCATTACACTGGCCAATGGAACAGAGGCATGATTACAAGGTGATGAGATGCCACCATCAGACCAAGTAGCAATTGTAGCTGCCTGTTCTGAGTGGAATGGTGTGTTCAAAGAAATAATATCCCCCTAACCCTCCACTGAGCTTTTTGACTCCATTACCAGCACGGGAGAGTGAAATAAGAGGGGATCCTGAATTGTACAACGGTTAGTCAATACTTGGGGAAGTGATGGGGCACCCATAATAGTTCTCTGGGAACTGTGTAGTTTGAATTTAGAGTTGGATGCCAGTGGGAGGTTGCTGTGACCAGCATGAACCCGAGTTGTGAGTTCTGAGTTGGCCCAGGATCATTTAAGAGCATATTGGAGCTCTTAGTACAGTTCAGAAAATACTTAGGTTGAGGCAAGATGGAAAGAAGCCCTGTCAAGCCGCCAGCTGGTCCTCTTTTGCCATCCCACTCTGCCTGCTGCCCATGTATCTTCCTGGCCAAAGACAAGGACAAATATAGAAGGAGGAGGAGGCTCTTACGGAAGATCTTCACGTTGACAGTGGCCTCTGACTCACTGCCGTCCTCGCCAGTGACCACACACTTGTAAATGCCGGCATCGTCAATGTCGGCATTGTAGATAGTGAGGGTGGAAGAAGAGTCGTCATTCCATACCACTGAGATCCGCTGCTGGTTCGGGGTGAGCTTTTCTCCATTGGGGGAGAACCAGGAGATGTCTTTATCTTTAGCCTCCCCTGCCACTGAAGAGGAAGAGATTATTTTCGAACCACAGAAGTTAAAAAGACGAAGTCCCCTCATGGATCACTGGTACTCAATAAGAACTACCATACAGAGATCATCGGGCGTAATGATTGGGAAGCATGACCATTTATGTAGAGTGTCACTCTGGCTTCTGTGTTGAACTGTGATTACATAACCCCAGCTATGATATTTGGAAGGGACTCAACAAGTACTGGTACCAGTATCTGATAGCAGTCCTATAGAGGAGATATTTGCTGAGGACCTACTGTGTGCTGAGCACTCAGCTAGGAGCTTACAGCCTCATGAATGAGAGTGGGGGGCAAAGGGAGTCAGCATATCTTGGAGCTGAGATCGAGGAACTAGCTGGTTTGAGCGAAGTGATCAGTTTGTGTTCAGAAGCTCAGATTGTGGTCTCTTGAGTGGAAGATGAGACACTAGTTAGCTAGGAGTGCAGACTCCAACTACTTTTATCCTAACATCTGCCTGCACAAACTGGCATGTCTGGCATTCCAGCAGCCCTGACATAGACAGACACATTCATCTCCTACAATGCTGAGAAGAAGACAGCTAGAATCAGCCAAATGTCCTTTCCCCAGGCACTGAGGAGGGACAGATATTGCTGCTCAGCTGCCCCAGACACTGAGCTGGACCAGGGCTCTGGACCCGGCCACGTGGCTTCACCCAGCCCTCTGCACACGCCTCCCTAACCCACACCACCATCCCCGCACATATGCTTGGTATGGAAATGAAGCAGTCTTCCTCTCAGGGCCCATTATGTTTTCAATAAATATTGCTATTTGCAAGATGTGCTGTGGGCTCCAGGCTGCATACCTAGATCATGTAAATTGCCAAAATGAAGGCGAAGCTGGAGTGAACGCATCTGGAGGCCGCAGCCACCTCACCCAATGCAATCAGGGTAACATTCCAAGGCCCCTCCTGCTGCAAGTGGCTCGTTAAATGTCCCAGTTTACACCTATCTCAGCTTTTTCCTGGTTCCCCCACTTTCCAAATTCCAGGCGTATCACCTACAGATAATTCAAAGCTTAATGTGAAGCCTGATCCTCCACAGGCCAGCTCCTGGTAATTATCTGAGCTGTGGAAACAGGGCATAATTTCTAGAGAGAAAACAAGGACCCCAGCTCTGACAATCCTAGAGCTCTGGTGGGGGCAATGGGACAGAATATTGAATTCACAATGGACCTGGAAACCCAGGACACGCATCCACATTGCAGAAGAGACACCAGTGCTCAATTTCCATTCAGGCAAGTTTGGCGCTTGGATGTTCCTGTTCTGGGGATTCTGAGAATAAGCCTCACACTGACTCACTGAGGTATCATTTCTTCCTCTGCTGTCAGTTACGGGCTCTGGATGTGTTCAGAGTGGAGGTTTGGAGCTGACTCACTCTTCTGGGAGTTGTGCTGACTCTCCCAGGAACATCCCCAGTGCTCCATCACCAAGTGCAAGTCCAGGTACAATTCCCTGTGCTGGGGCTGCCCTTGGAGAGGGGCGGGAGAGGGCCCGAGAGCATCCTTGGCTCCCAAGTCACACTATTGACCCTGCAGCAAAGCTAAACCAAGAATTCTGGGTGTGGTGTGTGTAGTCAGCACACAACCCATGGCTGTTGGTCTGCAGGGAGGATGCCCTGCATGCAGCGGGCCCTGGGCACTTGCCTTGGCATAAGAAGAACTTGGACTCTCCAACGCTGATTTCGCCCTGGCTGGGAACAATATCCACCTGCAGAGAAACTGAGAGAGACGAAGTCCAGTTTAAACACACATTCACATTCCTAAGAATGAAAAAAGGAGCTTTCATTCAAAACTGGCGTTTAGAGCAGAGGGAGAAGGTTGTTTGGGCTTTAAGAACCGGCCACCATCATAGACTCCATGGGTCTTCCTGTGGATTCCAGGAGTGTACATGGTCCGACCACTCACTGTGGCACTGCCACCTCTGCCTTCTAGTGCCAGGCACCCTGGGAGGTCTGGGATGATCTCTTCACTGAGAGGTTCTGTACAGGCTATGGTTCTATTCCAACCAACAGCACTTCTGAGAGTCACGGACACAGCAGCTCAACAGCTACTTTGGAACCCGGGGCTGTGTGAGAGGGCAGCCTGCTGCTCCAGAACTCCGCACAGGGGTCTCCTGCCAGCCTGTCACGCTGCCATGCTTAGTGACTATGGAGAAGGACCCCACGGGGTGGCCCAAATGGATTTGGAGGTAGGAGGTGCCAATTCTCACCTTTCTCATGACTGGAGGACCAATGCATCTCTTTCCATAACAGGAGCCAGCATCACACATCCCCACCCCGATGAGTCAGACCCCCTTCTGAAATGCTGGTGCCCGTGCCCTGTTAAGTTCCCTGGGTACCCTGACAGCTTGACCTGAGTTTTTATTTGCATAGCCACGCGCTCCGTCATTGCACTCCACAGATAAGACAAAACACATTGTACTGGGTCTCAGATTCCTGTACTCATTCGGCTCCTTGTTTATCTGTTCAGGACAGATAAATGTATCCATGAAAATACAGTTTTAGGTCAGAAAGGAAATGTTTTTGTTCATTTGGGTTCCACTTCCTCCTGCCTCCTTTCCTCTTAGTAAATCTGATGGCCAACAGACATTTGGTTCAATGCATGTAGCTTCGCAAAGGAGCTTGAACGAAACAGGCAGGGTAATGCAGACCCTGTGAGCCCCTCCTTAGAACAGCCATTTTCCCTGCACAGTGGCGGTGGGAATGCTGGTTGCCATGGTGAAGCACTTGCAGGCAGAGCTGTCACAGGTCTCAGTCTGCCCCCATTTGAAGAAGGGACCACAGTCATGCTCAGCTGAATGGAGGGATCAAAGGGCCTGAGTGGGGGCTTTGAAGGGGAGCATCTCAGCTATTAAGGGTAAGGCTTTCCTAAACTCCTACCAACAGACAAAGCAGACCATGGCAAAACCCAGCAGGGGCAGCAGAGGAGGATGGCTTGGAGAAGACAGAGACCGAAAAGCAAAGGAGCCAGGATAAGGGGCAGAGTCAGGCACAGGGTCCAGCTGGGAGAGGATGCTGAACACTCCACTGTGAGGACAAGAGGCAGGGACTCAAAGACTGCCAACACTGGTTTGGAAGAAATATCACAGTGGTGGAGGGGCAGCTGGTCTCTCCCTCAGGTGGCTAGCTGCCGATTACTCATTGGGGGCTCAGGACTGAATTCTTCTTGAGAGCTGTGCAGTCTTCGCCTCCCTTCCCTGCTTGTCGCCCACAGCACACAGAACCGCAGTGGAACACAGGGTCAGACGAGGGACACTGCAGCCACGGCACCCGTGTGACTGGCTGGGCTGCTTCTCCCATCACTCTTGTCCCCGTGGAGTCAGTGCCACTCAAGTCTACACTGAGGGAGCCGGAAAGAGTCTCAACCGTCACCGTGTCCCGCCTCCTCATTTTTCTGGATGAGAAAAGTAAGGTAGAGTGACTTCCTGAAGGTCACTTCCAGGTAGGGCCAGGGTGACCCCAGAGCCCAGGCCACCCGGCTTTCAGCTCAGTGTTCTTTCTACTGTGCAATGCTGCCTCTGCAAGTAGAGGCTGAACTGTTTCCATTCAAGTTAACAAGCAACCTGGCCAACCAGGGGAGCAACCTGGCCCTCTGACTCACCACCTCCTACCAGACCAGAGCGAGCCCAGAACGGACAGGGCCCACAGTGCTTAGGGCAATAGCACAGTGCCATCCACCTAAGGGCAAGCAGGACCTTTTTTTATCCCATTCTGCAGCTCAAATTCTAAGGTACAAGAGGCCCATGAAGCCCAGATGCTATGCACAGGCCATCGCCTCTTTGGTGCTGGCCCCAGGGTACTCGCTCAGGCACTGGAGGCTATTTCTGCCCGCAGAGTTCACAGCCCACGTGCTGAGCCCTGCAGCCAGCTCCCACATCTGGATCCAGTTACTCTCACAGAACCTTTGCTGCTCCGAGAAGAATATTCTTACGCCAAGTGAAAAAACAGCCTTCCTTTTTTCAGCTGTTTCCAAACAGAACATGACTCTCAGGGGGCCGGAGAACATGGCAAGGCTGAAGGCTTTCTTACTCAGATGTGGCTGGTGTCTACCTCTGGGCCATGATGGGAAACGAGAAACAAGAATTTCAAAGTAATTCCTACTCTAGCAGATCCCATGCACATGGGCCCCTTGTCATCATAGGCGTTTTTAAAGGAGAGAGATCCACGTAGAGTCCTGACCCTTTGAGCTCATGGAAAAGATGGTGAGATTCCTCCTTCCAAAAAGCAGTGCCAGCTGGGCCGGAGGAAGCCCAGGCTCTGGCCACTAGTGCCTGGATGTGTTCCACTGCTGCACATGCCAGTTCTTCCTCCCCAAATGCCACCGTGAATGATCAGGTTTAAAGAAACCGCTTCAGGTGTGGATAGAAGTTTTCTAACTTCCAACTTCAGTAGCAGAGGCTAGCTATAGAGTTTTAGTTGCTAAAGAAAAGGGAATTCATGCTTCAGTTCATAATTTTAAGTGTAACTCCTGCTCCAACCTGCGAACTCCCCTCCACTTCCTTTCTTTCTATTAGTTCTTTCATTGTTTCCAATAAAACTTCTTAACTTGTGCCCTTCTCTAGTTGCATATATGAATGAAATTTTCGAACCAGGCATAACTCTTACGTTAAAGAAACTTATGAAATCATTTCTCCCAGAAAAATATCTCATCCCCTACTTTGCATTAACATTGCATGTTGTCCACTTCATCTTAGATGCATCCGAAGATACATTTGATAAACCTAGGTGTTGGGCCCATCTTCCTGCAGCCACTTCACACTCTCTGGTTTACCAAAGACTCTTCCTTATTTAATCTGATGTGCACAATAGTTCTGAGATATAAAAAGTCCGATATTGTTTCCTTTCTACAAAAGAGGAAATTAAAGCTCAGAGAAATGAGATGACTTGTCCAGGGTAACACAGCTAATGAGAGTAAAGTCAAGATTAAAAGTCATTTAATTTTAAGGCTAGCTCTTTCCCACACGGCACAACTATCATAACCTTCTGTTGGCTGCCCAATAGTATCCTTTTCTTTTTCTTTTTTTAAATATATATTTTATTGATTTTTTACAGAGAGGAAGGGAGAGGGATAGAGAGCTAGAAACATCAATGAGAGAGAAACATTGACCAGCCGCCTCCTGCACACCCCCTTTTGGGGACATGCCCACAACCAATGTACATGCCCTTGACTGGAATCGAACCCGGGACCTTTCAGTCCACAGATCGATGCTCTATCCACTGAGCCAAACTGGTTTCGGCTAGTATCCTTTTCTATTCCTTATTATTTGCTCTCTTCCCAAATTATGGGCTAGAAAGAGCAGAGTGCACAGAAATCTTATAATCAAGTTGCTTTCATCATTTTTACCATGGTTAACTGTAACTGGCCTCCTTGCTCACAGATAATCATAGCATTACTGGAGACCTGGTGCATGAATTCATGCATGGGTGGGGTCTCTCAGCCTGGCCAGCAATCTTGGCTGATTGGGGCTGTCTCACCCAGTCCTGATCAGGGCTGATTGGGGCTGGCCGACTTGGGAGATGGACCTTGGGAGGTTGGTCGGCTGCGGGAGGTTGGTTGTGAGAGGGTACTGATCACCAGGGACAAGCGCCTGCATTGAGCATCTGCTCCCCTGATGGTCAGTGTGCATCATAGCAACTGGTCAACCAGTCGTTCAGTCAACCGGTCTTAACGGTCACTTAGGGGAAGTGGGGTTCAGAGCCAGAATTAATTGTAACGGAGGAGTCAAGAATCAAACCCAGGCTGAATGGAGAGGAAAGGCCCAGCCATTTTTATCCCTGTGAACAGACAGAAAAAAGATTCTCCTGAGACTGAAATGATCCCCTTGTCTCATTTAGAAAGTAAATTAACCCCGTGGGAGAGTTTTATGTTTTAAGATGTATTTTCTGTTTAAATGCCTTTTTTTTTTTTTTTTAAAGATATAATATTCTGAAAGATTGCTGACTTGTTTATTAGGAAATAGCTTCAGCTGTGGATAAAAGTTTTCTAACTTCCAACTCACATAAGAGAAGATAGTTATAGAGTTTTAGTTGCTAAAGAAAAGGGAATTCATGTTTCAGTTCGTCAAAGATGCTAAGGCACTTATCAGGATGGGAGGGAGTCTTACGAAGGCAAAGTGACAGGAAAACATTATTCTGATTTCAGAAAGGGGTTCACAGGTTTCCCTGGAGTCAGCAACTTCTTGCAGCCATTTATTGTCCTGGTGTCCTTTCATGGTTCTAATGTGCTTGCGGAGGTGGGAACTGAGAGCAGGAAGTGAACCCAGGTCTCTGTCCAGCTGATTGAAAAGACTTTCTGTTAAACGGTTACAAAAATGGCTGCTGAGGAAGACAGAGAGCAGCGGTGCCGAGGGCCAGGGCAAGGCAGGCACACCTGAGGCAGAGGCCTGGTCACAATGCCAGTGACAGGCCAACTAGAGGATCAGTGGCTACACACCAGATGAGGGGGCATTCTACAACCTTTGCGCTCATGGAAAAGACGGTGAGATCTCAGATTAGCTAAGGATTTCTGAAAAAAGGATTCAAGTGTCACTATATGTTTATTTGGTAAGCTATTATTTTACAAGTGAGCCTTAAATGTCACTTAACCACTTTAACAAAGTAAATGGAATGCTAGCTGCTCTTTCATTTGGAAAAGACAGATGTCTGCACCAGGAGGGTCATGACTGAGGCAGCCCCACTTGCGGGCAACAGTTTGCTCTCATTGGTAGCAAACTGCTCAAGGGAAAACTTCACTGCTAAAGCAGCCAAACTCAAGGAAAAGTAAAAGGAAGTTCTGCAGGATGATTAAGGCCAAAGACTCTGGGCCAGACTGTGAGCTTGAATCTCAGCTCTGCCACTACTAGCTGTGTGATCTTGGCCAAGTTATTTAACCTCTGGTGCTTCTGTTTTCTTATCTGCAAAATGGGGAAAACAGAACCCCTCTCTTAGGGCTGTTGGAAAGATGAAATGAATTAACATATGAGAAGCACTTAGAATAAGGTCTGGCACATAATAAACATTTTATACTTGTGTATTCTTTTTTAAATGATTTTTAAAAAAAATTACTTTTAGAGTGAGGGGAAGGGAGAGGGAGAGAAAGAGAAACATCCATGTGAGAGAGAAATATCGATCGGTTGCCTCCTGAACTCACACGGGCCAGGGATCGACCCCACAACCCAGGCATGTGCCCTGCCTGGAGATGTAACCAGCAATCTTCCAGTGCATGGGTGATACCCAACCAACTGAGCCACACCAGCCAGACTGTATTATTGGTCTTAATAAACCTATATAAACAACCCCTCCCAAAGAAATTATATGATTACTATTTTTGAGGGAAGCCATGTTTCTCTTCATGGTTTAAAATAAAATAGTAACCTTTCTTAATGATCCAGTTGGTGGTCAGGTGACCTGATTCCACTCTTCATTAGTTTAAGTCTTAAATAAAAACTTTAAGATATTTTACCTGCCAGTCAGAACTCTTTTGCTATAAAAGATGACTGTATTTGCCTGGCTGGTGTGGCTCATTGGTTGAACTAGTAGATATGGTTCGATTCCTGGTCAAAGCACATGGCTGGGTTGCGGGTTCAATGCCCAGTAGGGGGTGTGCAGGAGGTGGCTGATCAATGATTCCTTCTAATCAGTGATGTTTCTACTCCTCTCCCTTCTTCTATCTGAAATCAATGAGAACATGTTCAAAAGAAAAAAATGACTGAATTCAAAGTTGAAAAACAATGTGGGTACCATAGGCAAATCACTTCACTTTGGCCTCAGTTTTCTCATCTGTAAATGTGGATTATAATCAAGCTGAATTCTTGTGGCTGGATTATCATGAGAATTAGAAATCAGGGATGAGTCCTGATTAAGATGTCAGAATCTGGAGTCAGAGAGGCCTGGCTCCACTTTCCAGCACTGATGCTTAGTAACTCTGAGTTCTCAGGAGACTCTCAGCGCCTGTTTTCCACATCTGTAAATGAACATAACAACCCTGTTGATCTCAGGGCTGCTGAGATGATTTAGTAAAGCAATGTTTATAAAGTGCCGAGTACAAGGTCAACTGTGTTGGTTGTTTTTTTAAATGACAGTGCATGTATGATACTACTTTGAACTTCGACATACACAGACACAGACACACACACACACACACACACACACACACACACACACCAAACAAAATCCCCAGTAATGCTTGTAATGAGTATGAGAGTGTGTGTGTGTGTGTGTGTGTGTGTGTGTGTGTGTGAACAGAATAAACCGATAGAGTGTGTGTGTGTGTGTGTGTGTGTGTGTGCGTGTTTATATTTTTATGTACATATGGATATAATCATTGAGAGCCTAGATAAGAGTGTATGTGTGTGAACAGAATAAGGCAACTTGTCAGATTGCTATCGTTTCAAGATCCAGCTGGACATAGATAAATTGGTCTCATTTTGGGAGAGAAAAACAAATGAATTATCAGGGATGATGAAGGGCCCTCATCTACACTGGACATCTGAGTCCTACAATTCTAGGTTGAGCTATTATGGACAGCATCTGGGAAAAAGAAAAAGACTGCTTTACTTTCAAATATTAGCCAAACCCAGCTGGTGTGGCTTAGGGGTTGAGCATCGACCTATGAACCAGGAGGTCACAGTTCAATCCCTGGTCAGGGCACATGCCTGGGTTGTGGGCTCGATCCCCAGTGTGGGACATGTAGGAGGGAACTGATCAATGATTCTCTCTTATCATTGATGTTTCTATCTCTCTCTCCCTTTCTGAAATCAATAAAAAGATATACATATATAAAGAAAAAAAACATTAACTCAAAAGTTAGATGTCATTGCAAAGAAATTATGAAATGCGTGCTCTTACAGATTTGGGCTTCAGGTTCTATATAATGGTGTCATAGTGGCAGAACATATTCTAATTGCCAATGGAAGCGTCCTCATTGCTTAAAGCTGGCTCATAGCAGCAACTAAAATCATCTCGAAGTCATACTTAAGACCACCAATCCTGTGGTCAGCCTCTCTAGGGCCCCATCTCTCTAAATGCTGAGAATTCTATTTAATTCCCATGTAAACCTAAATACCCCGAGGTAATCTAGCTTGGGTTTCCAAGCCAAACTGAGATAAGCTTATAACCAAAGCCTTGGGAAACCCTCTGTGTGAAGCCCCCACAGGACCCTCGGCCCCTGGTTTCCTGACACACCTGCCAGCCTAGAGAGTGAAAAAAGCCCTCAAGAAAGCGATGCTCATTCCACACCAGCACACAGCATGTGAGCCTAGAGGGGTAAGGAAGAGGACTATTGATGGTGATGGTGGGTTCATTCGTTCTGCCATGAAATCAAGACCTACCATACAGATAAGCTGCAGGTAAGATGCAGACATCGCTAACTCAAATTCTCTTGAAAGAGATGCTGGGCTCATATCCCAAACAGTCATCATTTTAACAAAGGCACCCAAACTGGGCAGTGTTTCATTACGAAAGTGCTGCAGTAAGGAGTGCAGGTGAAAATTCTCTTTAATCTCCTCAAAACAGGCGACTCTTCCAAACAGAGTGATGGGGGAGGTACGGAGAAGTTGAATATGGCTTCAGAATTCTCCAGCTTTGTATGCCACACGATATTATAATTGGCATTATAATATAGTAAGGCAGAAAAAGTATTAAACCACTCTGCACAACTGAGGCCAGGTGATTAATCTGATATTCCTTCACCCCAAATAGTCTATCCTATAGAATTCTGATAGCCAAGCAACAGAAAACAAGTTGCCAGAAGCAGGAGACCTACTTCTTAGTGTAATAAATTACTTGAGCTGTTGGGCATCAAGAATGGGTGGGCACCTGCTTGGTTCCATGGTTCTGGCTTCAGATCAGATCTCAGAGCCAAGGCAGATAACAACTCCAACTACCGAGTCCCTGGGTCAAAGTGTGTTTCATTAGTTCTGATGAGATGGTTTAGTTTTAGTTTTTTTTTTTTAAATATATATATTTTATTGATTTTTTACAGAAAGGAAGAGAGAGGGATAGAGAGTTAGAAACATCGATGAGAGAGAATCATCAATCAACTGCCTCTTGCATACCTCCCACTGGAGATGTGCCCGCAACCAAGGTACATGCCCTTAACAGGAATCAAACCCAGGACCTTTCAGTGCATAGGCTGACGCTCTATCCACTGAGCCAAACTGGTTTTGCAGATGGTTTAGTTTTATAGAGAGAATTCAATGATTTCAAAACCCAGTTGTTGTCCCCACACATGACCCAGAAGCTAGAAGACTGGACTAATGGCCCATCATACGTGTCCTGTGCTTCTGGTTACAGGGCAGCAAGATCTCCACGTTGTTTTAATCTGCTTGGAAGTAATAGGTCCTTACTCCCTTGGCCATTCTCCATCCCCAAGAATGGAACACCTTTCACAGGCAGTCAGAAGAAATGACTCAAAGGGATAGTGAGCAAGGTCATGACCCAATCAAGCTCCATGCCAGGTCCATAAGTCAGATGCTGGGAGAAGCCAGCCTGCACTGATGGAAGGAGCTTGTTGGTTTACTTGTCTTAATGGAGGATCATAAAAGAAGAAGGTGCATTGGTGAACATATTGTATTTACTTTCTCAAAGCAGCAGAAAGAGGGATACCAATAGAGGCCCAAAGGGACAGATTCCAGGCCAGGTGTGAGCGTTAGCCCAGTCTCATATGGTCCCCAAGGGGAGAAAGCAGGAACGTTCCACAGCCCCTCCCACTGAGGCGCACTTAGCTGCATGCATGTGTGTGCCAGGAGGTGGCAAATGTGGTCTATTTGTACCAGGACTTCTTAGTCTCCTACTGCATCCATTCCTGGCTGGGATTATAGAGCCCTTATTTATGAAGCTCGAAGCTGGAGAGGACCTCAGGCATAGCCTCCAGCCCCTTCCCTGTGCAGATGGGACATGCCAGTACGGGGAGCCTAAGGTCCCTACTGCAATGTTTGGGAGTACGGTGTTCACTCCACACGCTGCCCCGGGACCTGAGGCCTCTTCATGCTTGGTGTCTCATTTTCTTTGTGTGCCCTCAGTTGCTATTTCACCAGCTGTTTTCTCTCACCCATCTGCCCTAGTCTCACCTCTGTCCCCAAAAGAGCAGGAAGCATCAGGAGAGAGACAAGTTCTATTAAGTGCAACGAGGAAGCCAGACAAAGGGCAGGTGCTCTGTTAGTCCCGACCCAAACCAATTAAAGTGTCCTGGGCTGCCAAGGCCAGGGGCATTTTGAACAAGCCCCTCAGGTTCCCTGCTTCCTTTTCAGACTGCTCTTCCTGTTTCTCTTCCTGGAAGAGCCAGATGCAGGCCAAAATGCAGGGCAAGGACGCAAATAGATGTTAGGACCTCAGCCAAGCTTTTCCCAGGAAAACGACATAAAATCTACCAATCTGCTTGATAACCCAGGCCTTCTTAGAAAACTGCTGCATTCTGTCCCATTGCTTCAGGATATCCTGACAATGCTTTCCTAGGTCTGCTCTCCTGAAACCTTGCTGACGAAATGACTCATTGAACTTCTTTTCTTCCAGCCATAAAAAGGTACTGATACAAGGCGAATCGCTCTCCTCCTTCCCAACAGCTTTTGCCAGCACGGCAAGAAACTGGAATTATATCTTTTAATATTTGTCCAGCTGTTGTTTGCAGATGTTGTAAGAACACCCAGAAAATAAGAAGTTAGAGAATGCTACCAAGCAACTTCATCCTGAGAATTTTAGGTCCTGCCCGTGTCTTTCAAAAATGTCCTTACGTATTCATAGCTTTAAGCACATCTGGGCTATAGAAGATACAAAGGCTTATAATATCTCAAACAACCAGTGCAATTGGTTAATTGTTAGAATTGTTAAATCTGGTTTCTGTCAAGTGAAAAATCCACACTCTCAAACAAAGACATATATGTATATACAACTAAATATGTGTGTGTGTGTGTGTGTGTGTGTATTTCTATGTGCCAATCACCATACTAAGCAGTTTATTTAATTCATATAGTCCTCATAACAATCCTACAAGATAGATGATATTATTATCCTATTTGACAAATGAAGAAACTAAGGATTCGAAGGATTAAGTAACAGGCCCAAGGCCAAGATTTGAACCCAGGCAGATCCGGTTCCATGGTCCTTGGTCTTAAGTATGTATTACTTAACGTTGGTCTGAATTAAAGTCAACTTTCATGAAAAAGGGGTTGATTTTGTGCTGGATAAAATGGGATACAAGCACACACGTAGAAAGAGACACTATATAGTGATTCAGGGGTTGGAAACAGGTTCCAGGCCACACTCTTCTCCTGGTGTAGCCCTGCCTTCATCTCTGCACTGTCTGCTCTAGCCCCTCCCCCCAAGGACCCTGGCTTCAAGGCCCACCTGCAGTCCTTCCCATCTGCCAGCAGTGCTCAGCATTAGTGATGGCCACCAAGAGGGATCAGGCCAGAGGCTTTGAGTTGGACTTTCCCATCTGTGGGTTACACCTGATCTCCCCCACTTTGGATTCTGACTAAGCCATTTCATCCCTTCTTACATGTTAATATTAAAATTATTCTTTGGTGATACCTTTGTTGTAACTGGCTCTTAGCCTCTCTGCAGGGTGTGAATTGAAATGGTTTATTCTTGTAGCTATTCAACTGGTGCTCTGTCAAAGCAGTTGTTCTCCTTAAGAAGCCATCTGTAGAGTGTCCATGGTAGAGATATTCCTACCAGAGTTCATATTCGGTTCTACTGGATGGAGAGTCCATTCCCTACTCCCTTGGCCATTGTCACTCTTAATCAGATGGTGCATGGCCTATTGAATAACACATAGTATACTACATTGTATAAAAATTTGAAGGGGACAGAAGAAAACCAAGACATTAATAAAATAAATAATTTTATAAATAGCATACCCATCATTCTGGGAAATAACTTAATTGCTTTTTTAAATTAGGGAAAAAATAAGAAAGCTGTTGCTGGTACCACTAATTAGAGTAAGAGCTGAAATGTCATATCTATCACTATGACTTCTCAGGAATTTAAAACAGAGCAGCCACTGCTCAGATAGGGTGGTGAAGAGGGGAAGGGGTGGTGGCAAATGGTGGCCATGAGGTGATCCTGGCACATCTAAAGTATATCTCTACTCTGAGTCTGTGATATTATATTTTCAGTCTCACCATACACTCATCCTCAGAACTACCCATAACATTACTTTCTTATTTTCAGTTAAAAGTCCTCTGGCTACATTTATGGCCTCCTATCTTCACTCAATGTGACTTCAGGGACCCAGAAGAGCCCCTGACACACTCCCCAGGCTGGTTACTGACATTCCATCTTCATTCTTGGAGCTTTTACCTTATGATTTACATGCCTAACAGCAGCAAGGACCTCTTGCTGTACTCTAGGTTGCTATCAGTCTTTCTAATTTACAATGAATTGAAGATTTGGGTAGAGTTTGTTAGGAGGACTGGGGACAATGGTCCAGTAGATAGGAGGCAGAGAACAAGCAAACATACAATGTTCCTACTCATTTTTATTTATTTTTGTTTTTTACTTATTTACTTACTTATTTATATATTTATTTATTTCTTTATTTTAAAATCTTTATTGTTGAGAATATTACAGATGTCCCCCTTTTTTTTCTTCTCATTGCCCTTCCTCCACTCAGTTTCCATCCTGCCCTGCCCCAGGCCTTCACCACCTTTTTGTCTGTGTCCATAGGTAAGATCCTTAGTTAATCTCTTCCCACCTCCCCTCCTCCCTTCCCTCTGTTCCATGTTTCCATGCCTCTGATTCTTTTTTATTCACCAGTTTATTTTGTTCATTAGATTTATTATTTGTTTATTTTTTATTTTTATTTTAAAATTCAATCGTTATGAATTATATATATATATATATATATATATATATATATATATATATATATAGCCATTTTATTGTTCAGTTTTTTCTTCTTGTTTCTTCTTTTTCTCCTCTTCTTAAAGAATACCCTTCAATCTTTCCTGTAATACTGGTTTAGTAGTGATGAACTCCTTTAGCCTTTCTTGTCTGTGAAGTTCTTCATTGACCTTCAATTCTAAATGATAGCTTTGCTGGGTAGAGTAATCTTGGTTATAGGTCCTTGATATTCATCATCTTAAATATTTCTTGCCACTCCCTTCTGGCCTGCAAAAGTTCTGTTGACAGTCATATGGGTGCTCCCTTGTAGGTAACTGATTTCTTTTCTCTTGCTGCTTTTAAGATTCTCTTTTTGTCATTAATCCTTGGAATTTTAATTATGATGTG
The DNA here is from genome assembly GCF_964339955.1 of Pipistrellus hanaki. Classification (NCBI taxonomy): domain Eukaryota; kingdom Metazoa; phylum Chordata; class Mammalia; order Chiroptera; family Vespertilionidae; genus Pipistrellus; species Pipistrellus hanaki. The sequence continues at coordinate 13,929,663 of NC_140511.1, read as the reverse complement.
TCTTGGTGCAGTCTTCTTTGGGATCCTCTTGTTTGGGACTCTCTGTACTTCTTGGACTTGTAAGTCTGTTTCTTTCACCAGGTAGGGGAAGTTTTCTGTAATTATTTCTTCAAATAGGTTTTCAATATCTTGCTCTCTCTTCTTCTGGTATCCACATAATGTGAATGTTGGTATGCTTGAAGTTGTCCCAGAGACTCCTTACACTCTCTTCATATTTTTGATGGACCTTCTCCATGTGCTAACTATGCTTTCTTCTTGCCCAAAAATAATTCTATAGTCCTAAAGAGCTGCTCATAATAAGTCAAGGACTTTGATGTTCAAGGACTAAAATGAGTAGGATCCCAAGGAACCAATTCAAAGGTCAGGAGCAGATAGGAGACTCAGCCATGAGAAACAGACATGAATCAAACTCCTCTGATGGTGGTGGAGTTTTCTTTTAGGAAGAATTTCTCAGAAAGAGGTGATGTTCCTTAACTTTCCCCAACGTGACAAACTCTGGCCATGAGCCACTTTAACATCAAGTAACTAAACTTTCTTATTCCTGGATCCTTATTTCAATAAGAAGGAAAAACCAACTACAAAGAGACACATTCTCTCTTTAGGAAGTTCATGGAAAATTTTCTATAACTTCAGAGGCCAGATCGTTTTCCTGGCTATGTGAGTTTATAGTGTCCACTGGGATCCTATCTGGCAGCTCCAATGTGGAGTCTAAGGGCCTTAGGTCTCTCCATCTCTTTCTAGCTCTTTCTCTCTCGCTCTTGCTTTCTCTTTCTCTCTCCCTCTTTCACCCTCTATCTCTCACCCGGTCTCCCAGACAATGAATTCCCCTCTGGGAACTAATGTTTTGAACTCTCAAAATGTTACCAAGTTATATTGTCCAGGCAAAACTGAACTCCTTAAAAAAAGATCTCAGATCACTGGCTACTGATTTCTCTTTATTTAGAAATAAAATCAGCGTTGACAGGAGCTACACTGGGGAGTGCAATAACTAGTTTCTATTCCAAACAAGATGACAGCCACAGAACCGAAGAGACCTGACTGGTGGCCACTTAAACATATTTAGATGAGTATCCCTCACACAATAATGCTGTTTTGTGTTGCCTTTAACCTTCAGTTCTTGTCTGTCTGGGTATGTAGCTTCTGACCCCTACGTGTTGCATGTCTTCAATGACACAGCCCACCAGCACTGCAGTGCTGTGCCTTAGAAGCAGCAGTGCATCCGCTGGCTGCCAGAGTGCCTGTGGCGTCCTCTGGATAACGTAGGTCTCTTTGAAGCATGGGTGGTGACAGAATGAGCCCCTCATTTCACATGGGATGGCATCTCCCACACAGGTCTGTCTTTTGTCTGATGGAGCCCCTGCCTTTATTCCCCTTCAGTCCCTCTATCCCCATCCCACCCTGCTACAATTCTCAGGCCTGGCCTTCCTAATACTTCTGTAAGACAGACAGAGAGACAGACAGATAGACAAACAAACAGAACAACAACACACCCAACAACAAGAGCAACAAACTTGGGCCCCCAAAAGCACTGATACTGATGAATTCCTCCTTCCATTTCGTGCATTCTACCCTTTTCTGTAACAAGGCAAACTTCCTTTATTTCTATAAATAAGTCACAGCACGATGTCAGCATCACTATGGCGGCTTTAAAGATGGCGGTATCTTATAGAAAGCTGTTATACAGTGACAACCTGACAGCCAAGTCTACTGAAGGGCCAGAATCACCAGGGTGAACGGCTAGAGGAAAAGAGGACGCAATCCCAGCAGCGTCCACACCCTCCCGCAGGTCACTGAGGCTGCCTCTGCACTTCAGCCCACTGGGCTGGCTGGAGATGCAGACCATCACTCTATTCCTCTTTGTCATCATGAGGTCCCACATTCATTTACATTTCACCAAGAATTTTTCACTGAGTCTATTCAGGCAAGATGACATTTTTAATAGCCTACAGGGACATTACCAAACACACAGGCATGTATGCCTACGCCCGTGTGTGCGCACACACACAGGCACACACACAGCCCAATATACACAATGTCAGGACCAAATGTCACTGGTCTGTGAGTCGTGTGTCTGCTTCCAGGTAAGGAGAGGTGAGGATAAGACCAAGCTTCCCCCACACTTCCAGATAGGTTATAAAGCTAAGAAGCAAAACAAAGTCAACCACCACATCACAGACTTTTCACCTAGTGTTCTGTCCTTTTTGTCGGGGGGGGGGGGTGAGAGGGGCAAGGCTATCAAATAACCAAAATGAACTCAAATCTCAGGCTGGCCCTTGTCTTGGACCAAGATCCTTTTGCAGCATGCCAGAGAGAAACACCCAGAGTCTCAAACCGGAGGGCAGGAAGCCTGGGGCTAGTTTCTCCCAGAGCAAAAGGGGCTGGGGTCAAACAGATTTGACTGATTCTTGCCTCTTATTGAAAGGTCTCTGCACAGCTCGGAGGTGAGGCCCACAGCTCCTCTGAGTGTGAGGAGGTGAGGCCCACAGCTTGGAGGTGAGGCACAGAACTCCTCTAAGTGTGAGGAAGTGAGGCTCTTCTATGTGTGCAAACCCTTAGATACCAGTTGCAAATGGTAAACCTATCAAGTTGGGAATAGGTGACAAAAGAGCATCAAAGACTGCAGTCCGGAAGGAAAGTGCTCTGCACTCAGAGGCTATTCCTGGGTATTCCCAGGATTGGCACAGATTAGACTGAACAGAGTACAGGATGTTCCCTTACCACCTTTAAAAAGGGTCACTCCTGGGTTCTTTCTTTTGTTGAAAATTGGCCAGGGCCATGGAGGGCTGATTGGGGCCTATTGCCTGATCTTAACTGTCAAAGTCTGGCTGCAGGATCTTCTACGGCCATGGAAGCCAGACCAGGAAGGGGTTTGGAGGTAAAGAAGTACACGGCCACTCCCTCCTCTGTGCCTCCAGAGCAGGAGCTCGTACCTCTATTGCAGCGCTCTGTGCTAGAATGTAATGAAGTAGCATCCTTTAAACGGCTGAACTCAGTAAGGGCTGCACCTTTGCATCTTCAATGCTTAGCACAGTGCGTGGCACAAAGTATGCCCTAAAAGACTCGTGCTGAAATAACCTGAAGATCGTTGCTTGACTATCCTTTGCTGAGGGTCACACCAGTCTAATGGTTCCTCAAAGCATGGAACGCACATGTTCAGGCCCTGAAATATATCAGGCTACCTGCATAAGCATTACCTGGAGAATTTAGGAAAAATGGATGTCCTTGCACCCCTGAAGGTTCTAATTCAGCACCTCTGCAATAGGCCCTGCGATTCTAATTTAAAAATGCTTTTCAGATGATTTTGATATGCAGCCAAGTGATGGATCACTGGCCTACCCGGGAGAAATGATGAATTGCAAACAATATCAAACTCATTTAAACTCTTCAAGCCCCTGCCTGAAGTTTTGTATTTTTAACAATTATTCTTATGTTGCCTGGCTTTGTCATTTATCACATTAAGCAATGTGACACAGTTCTACCGAAACTCCCATTTCATGCATTTATTTTCAAGTGTGTCACACCAGCACTTTAGGAAGTATAACCTTACACTCAGAATCCATATACATGTAAACATCATGTTTTTCTAAAAGCTGATAAATCTTGCGATTAAAATGGGTATAATAATAAAGGATAGGAAGTCATAAGGAGGTTCCACTGCCCTAAACACTCAGTGTGTCACCCTGGATCCACCGAGCACAGAATGACAGCTCATTCACTACAAATGGAAGGTGTCAGTGAAGGGTCAGTTGATCAGTGCAATCTTTCTCTTGCTTTGCTGAGCAGGTCAGCATGAACTGTTCCCCATAAAGTCCACGTGAAAGCTCCCACAGCTGAATAAGCTGGCCACTGAGAGGGTGTGGTGGGAGAAATCTGTTCTGGACCCTGCACACCCTTGTTCACTGGAAGAGAAGGGGAAAGGAAGGATGCATGAGGCACCAGACACTATCTTTCTCAAATGTGACTTTGGTGTTCTGAAATAAAAAGTCTCTAGAAACTCCGAATTAGCTATAAATCATAAAACCAGACAAATTACTGCTATCGCATCTGCAAAATGGCAGTTAAAAAGGTTGCCCAGAGCTAAATGGCAGTCTTAGCCCAGAAAGCTTTCTGGCCCATGGTATGAGGAACTGCCTCTTACCTTCATCCTGTTATATTGATGAATTTCAAACCTCCGCAGGAACATTAACCAGGCCTGCTGGATCTGGCACAGTAAAACTTCCAATTGTTTCCAACAGTTCCTAGCTGAATTCATTTTGCTTTCAAAGTGCAGCGTCCCAAGGACAAATACTCCTCTTGTAGGTAAAGAGCATTATTTATTCTTAAATCTCCATGCTAGCTTGCTGATTCTCCTCCCACTCCCCTCATTTTATAAGAAAAAGCCATTTGATGATTCATTAGCTCCTCCCTGAATGTGGGGATTCATAACCACTGGCCATTCAATGTGGCCTTACATACTCCCCACAAATGGCCTACACATAGGAAATGTAGAAGGAAGTGTATAAATACACTTTCATATATGCTCTTCCCCCCCCCCCCCTCTATTTTAAACTATCAAGTGAAATTCAGAAAACTATCCAGAAGTCTGTCACCACAGCTCATTCTGAGGACAATGATCACAGGACGCAAAAGGACAGACACCCTGTGTACCATGCAGGGACCTCACTTGCTTTTTCAGTGGCCGGAGCATCTGAGCACAGGAATGCCCCAACACCAGCTGCTGGCTGGTTAAATGAGTTGTCGCTGAAAGTTTCTTGGCCTCAAAATTAGAAATTGATAACACTATTTCAGAGATGACTCAAGTGGCGGAGAAAAAGAGAGAGGAAGAGAACCATGCCACGCAGCTAAGACTATTAGCTACCTAGAGCGAGGCCAGGTCTTCTCTGTAATTTCAGTTTCTCATACTTGGTTTCATACCCAGCAGGTTCCAATATATACTCTCTATTTCCTGACAGCAGCCTTTCATCTCATTTATGTTTTATCTCCTGAGATGAATATTGTTCCCTAAATTCCTTGGTTAAAAATGCATTTTAAAGTTGTTTTCAGTGGAAATGCCTGGGTCGATCCCTAAAAGGAAGGCCGTACGGTCCAATGGAAAGAGGTGGCTGTACTTTGCAGGAGATCTGGACTCTGGTTCTAATCGCTTCTTGAGTGCTGTAGCCCCGGCATCCAGCTGTAAAATTGGGATCAAAGTAGAGGCAGAGGGTGGAAAAGTGGGAAAAGCAGAAGAAAGAAACAACAAATCCAGGGTTTTCATCCTATCCTTCCCCACAAAAGACCAAGAGGGTTTGAGGAAAGTGGTTTTATCTTGCCTTTGGAAAAGAAGAGGTTGGACTAACTGAGTTCTAAGGTCCATTCCACCTCCAGAGCCACTTGTCTGTGGCCAAGCTGACAATTTATCAGAGGTCCACTCTTCCCATCTCCCCGCCAAACCTGGCTTGTCCCTGTCCTGCAGGTGGGGTGAGGAGGCTTCACCTGCTGGCACAAACCCACCTGCCTCCTGAGTGACCATCAGTGATCCTGGCGGGAGGTGTAAAGCCAGTGTTGCCACCTTAAGCAGGGGGTCCTGGAGTGCCTAGGAGGCACTGATCTCTTGCCAGACCCTCCCAAAGTGGGGCCTTGGTCCCCGGATTCTGCTCCTGGCTGAAGTTCAGGTCTAAATCTGGTGGAACACCCAGCACTCAACACTGCCACCAGTGGGCAGGGAACATGCTCCTAGTCCAAGTTCCTACAGCCATCCTCCTGCCCCAGTCATGCCCAGTTCCCCCTCTGTGAGTCAGAGATGGTAATGTTGTCTGCACCAGAGTGGTGTGAAGATTATGTGAATGACACACATACATAGCAGGCACCCTACAAGAGATAATGATTGTTAAGGTGAATAACTCTACTAGCGAGTGCCAGATAGACGTTAACTACACCTTGTGAGTGCCTGGGAAAAAAGCTCAAGGCCAGCCCAGGGGGTGACTGACGGGTGCACAGAATGAGCAGACCCACTTCCCGCACCTCGCTGAGAGTCCATAAGCTAAGCCCGGTGGTTTTCTCTAATGCACTTCCAGTCCCCCTGGATGGACCATCTGGTAGAAGAGTGAGTTGCAGAACAGCAAACAAGACAGACTATTCCTCTATCAGGCTTTCACTCCCGTTGGGGAACATTCAAAGAGCCACATGCTTCTTCAAGTGTTAAGCAATCCATATGGACTTAAAGGAAGAGATATAAAAAACTGAGGAGAGTAAGTTGCATTTTGCCAAATAACATCATTACGACAAAGGCTAAGAGGAAACCGAGGTGCTAGAAAGAACCTTCTGCCTCCATTTTTCCCCCCCTTCTTCTTGGCTTTATGTATTCTTCTTGGGTAGCTTCTTGGACACGCGTATTCTGGTATTCTGATGTATCCCTGGGGCCTACTTCAAGAAATATTTTTTGAAGCTTAAGTGGCTTAGTGGTCTTATTCAAAGGCTCTGGAGGCCAGTATGTTAAAAATGGAGTGGAGTCCCTCAGTCTCATCACAGGTGGCTGTTTGTCAATGTAATGAAATCATGAGAGAAACAGAGGCTGGACCAGCAAGTACCACCAGGACTCTGGTTGCTTCTAAGGTTCAGTCCAGTTTCTGGTAAGAATGAAGGCCATCTAGATTCAAACCATCTGGTAAACGCTTTCCTAAGAAAAACCAGGCCACACCACCAGAATACTCACATTAATAGCAGGTACTTGGGCCTCAGAACCTATGCCTGCCATGGCCAGACAGATCCCACCAGGCAGAGCTCAGGATGCCACACGGGAACATGGGCAGTAGCTTGGAGCCACCAGGCTGACAGTGCCTGAGAGTTTGCCCAGGTCTCTCCCCCAGCACACACACTCACTCAGACCCCAGAGATTCCTCCAGCTGGACTCTCCCGGCCAGACTGTGGGAGCTCATCTTTATGGTATCATTGAAACTGAGATGACAGTGAAGCCCGGCAGAAGAATCATGTTGCTATTCTAGACCAAGAGTATTTTTATCCTTGTTAGAAACTGTATCAAGAAGCAAAGAGAAAGTGCACTATGAGTGAGACTCCTTCCAGGTACAACACTCACATCATCTAGCAAGATTTGACTCTGAGCCAGATGCTTTACAAATGTCATCTCTGGGACCTGCCACTGTCCCTACACACTCACTGACTGAGTGACTGGCCCTCCCATCCACCCTTCATGCCAGGCCACTCTTACCCATTTTATTGGTGTGGCATCTGGAGCTTAGAAGGGTTAAGTAGGTGCCCGACCTTGCACAGCTTACTAGATGGGGAGCTAGACTTGAGAATCAGGGTTGTTCTGCTCCACAGGCCATTTCCTTTCTCTTATAACATGATGCCTCCAGTAATGCAGTGGGGCTTTGAATGGGAGATTGAATTCTTCTACTTTTTCTACTCTAAGTACATGTCCTTGCTGTTTTTTATTCTTAGGGTTAGAGAGAAGAAAGCTGACTTAAAAGCTATAGAAAGTCTGTCCCCTGCAATGTAAATTCACGTGTCATACCAACACTTCCCAAAGATCCAGGGTTTTCCTTAAGCATGCTCTGTAGTGCCAAGGTTTTTTTAGAGTTTATTCTAGAGAATGCCTTCTAATTCTTATGCTGAGGAAAACACTACCCCAGAATTCTTACTCCTAGGTCTGCTTTCTTCCTCTAATTCTTCCCAAAGAAGGAATTTTGGGGATGGCTATATACCTCAAAAAATGTTTTCTCCTACCTTTCGACTCCAAAGTACTTAATGTACTCTTTTTTTATTGGGGCATTTTTAATATTATTTTATTTTATTTTTCTAATTGATTTCAAAAAGGAAGGGAGAGGGAGAGAGAGAGAAAAACATCAATGGTGACAGAATCATTGATGGGCTGCCTCCCGCATATTCCGCACTGGGGATTGATTGAACCCACAACCCAGGCATATGCCCTGACTGGGCATCGAACCATGATCTCCTGGTTCATAGGTCAACCACTGAGCCACTCTGGCTGGGCTAATTGGGGTATTTTTTATCTGCAAGGTGAGATGGCGAGCCTCTTCAGGATGAGGGTGGTGAAGACACCTGGTGTCTCCACCCTCAGCAGCCCCTGTGTCCAGTAGATGGTCCATGCACATCAGATGAAGTGAGAACCAGAGCCTTTGCCAAATCAGTGGCCACAAATGTAGAGGTGATAGAAGAGGAATGGTAGTGGTAGCTAATGTTGCTGCTGCTCTGTGCTGCCCAGGAATGTGGGGTCCTGTTTGTGTGCTGACCTCCAGGAAGTCACATAACCTCCAGATCCTCAGTTTCTTCATTTACAAGGTCATAGAGATTGTGTGTGAACATTCTTTGACCCTAGAATATGAATAAGTTGGATTCCTCCCTATCTACTTTCTCTTGTTTTTAAAGATGCTGCTTAAACACACTGTCACAAAAGCCATGTGTCTGCACATTTTAAAAGACATGATTTAAAAGCAAAGGAAAGCTCAGCATTTCAGCCTCAGGAGGTTTCAAACATCCTCATATTTCTAGCAATTTCCATGTGGTTTGTTAGAAGCTCTTTCTAATATCTTATTGGTGGTTCTCTATACTCTATCATATTCCCTGAGGGATTGGAGAGAAGAAATGACCCAAGTGTTGATGGGAAAGCCACACAAAGACTATCTGGCAGCGTTCTGATTAAGCAAAGCAGACAGAGCAAAAAAGATAGCTAAATCATATACCTGCCTCTCCCTTCCTACTGTGCTGCTGAGCTCCACACAATAGGCCTTTGGAAGCAGCCAACTTGTCAGCATCATTCCCTCGCACAGTGGGTGAGCTGAGGCAAAGATAATTTTCCAGGTTGTTTGGCTATCAACAGACACCAAATTGCTTAGCTGAGCAAACGTGATGTTCTTCAACTTGTTGCAAAATTCTTTTTTTTTTTTTAAATATATTTTATTGATTTTGTACAGAGAGTAAGGGAGAGAGATAGAGAGTTAGAAACATCGATGAGAGAGAGTCATGGATCAGCTGCCTCTTGCACACCCTCTACTGGGGATGTGCCCGCAACCAAGGTACATGCCCTTGACCAGAATCAAACCCACAATCCTTCAGTCCCCAAGCCAACGCTCTATCCATTGAGCCAAACCAGTTTCGGCTGCAAAATTCTTAAACAAAACTTAAAAATAAAAATGTGCTTTCACTTTACTTCATAGCTAAAGAATGGTGAATTTGTACTTAGAAATTAAGTTGGTGGGTACACATATAAACATACACTCATATAGAAAACAACATTCGGCTTTAAAACTATTAAAACTGGTAATTGCATATAATTTAAAAATATATGATGCACTTTCATCACACTTGCCTCCTGCCCATTGGCATGCTGGTAAGTGGCTCTTGGTGGTGTGGGAGCCCAAATTTGTAGCACATGCCAATTTCTATGGTGTAAATACTCCCACCATGAAATTTCAAGTTACCAGTGTGATGTTTCTGAATGCGAGTTTAGAAGAAGTACATACAATCAGAAAGCCAGTGAAACAGTTTCAGCACACTACTGTCTTGCCTGAAACTCAAGCCCTAATCCCGGGCTACAAGGGTGAGTCATCTAGAGCTTACTTCTTCCAGGCCAGCAATAGCAGGTAAGTGAGCTGATGCAAATTAGACTAAATGCATTTCGGCTCTGCTGAGGTCGGCCATCCTAGAACAGAGGTCTCCCTGTAATCTTCAATGCAGTTATCACTCTCTAGACTCTACACCCAGGTTCTTTAGCTTTCAGCGACATTTCTTGACCTGAAATCAACTGAGACTGACACACCTTTTACTCAGGAAGAAATTAATCTTCTTTCTTTTTAAAAAAATATATTTTTATTGATTTCAGAGAAGAAGGGAGAGGGAGAGATAGAAACATCACTGATGAGAGAAAATCATTGATCAGCTGCCTCCTGCATGCCCCCTTCTGGGGATCCAGCCTGAAACCCAGGCATATGCCCTGATAGGGAATTAAATCATGACTTCCTTGCCGAGACCGGTTTGGCTCAATGGATAGAGCGTCGGCTTGGGGACTGAAGGGTCCCTGGTTCGATTCCGGTCAAGGGCATGTACCTTGGTTGCGGGCATATCCACAGTAGGGGGTGTGCAAGAGACAGCTGATCGATGACTCTCTCTCATCGATGTTTCTAACTCTTTATCTCTCTCCCTTCCTCTCTGTACAAAATCAATAAAATATACTTAAAATAAATAAATAAATCATGACTTCCTGGTTCATAGGTCAACGCTAACCACTGACTCACATTGGTCAGGCAGCCTTCTTTCTTTTTTAACTGAGCTCCTTCTCCTGATGCCAGGAGGCAGGCTTTCTTTGTTATCCTGTCTTTGCCCCAGACAGGGCTGTTTGTTAAGAACTTGCAGAAAAGCAGAGTATCCAATAGTTTTTTGTACCCCAGGATGAAGGGGCTTCATCAAAGCCCATGGATCTGAGACAGAACCAGCCTAGATACACTGCCACATGTCCAGGCAGTTGGCTTATTACCCCAAGTTGTATCATCCTGATAATGAACATTTGATTTCCCAGAACTTAACAACAGCCATCTCTTAGTATCCAAGGAAGCTTGGTTCCTGGACCGGTGGATACCAGGATCTGCAGATGCCAAGTCCTTATAGGAAATGGCATGAAGCAATGCATACTCGTGATCCTTGGCATCCTCAGATTGAAAATATTGTTTTGGTTGAATCCACAGATATGAAACTGAGGATACAAAAGGCCAGCTGTATACTTATTGAAAAAATCCACATATAAATGGACCTGATTGCAGTTCAACCCTGTGTTGTTCAAGGCTCAACCTTGGAATTCCAAGTCATTTCTAAGGGTAAAAAGCTAGGGTTGATGTTGGGAGATGGGCCCTGTAATCCTATTTAAGTCAGTATATCAATTTACATGAGGGTCTGCTGTTCCAAGTTATTTTACTCTCCTATGTCTTTCTCTCCATTTGGATCCTTTTCTTCTGTCTCCCAGACTCTACTCTGCTCTCAGGTTCTCTTTCTGTCTCTCCTCCTTCATTTTCCCCTTTTAAAATGGAGACACAAAAAATGGAACGACAAAGGAAGAAGGAAATATGTAAGATAATAATTATATTTGCATTTACTTCATCTGTACTGTCTATCTCATGCTTGTTTCTTGGATTTTAAATCCCACACAGTGTTGGGGAACTTCTTTTTAGAGCGCAATTACCCATTTACAGTTACTTTTCTAAAATAGAATTCCTTCCACCCACTCCATCTAGTGGATTCGTCTTTCTCCGTTGCTGTAGGCATCCCATTTGAGGGAGTGTGGGGAAGACTCATGAGAGGAAGAATGCGAAGGTAACAAGCAGAGGGTCAGAGAAAAAGCAGAAAAAGCAATGCAGGGCAGTAGATTCTTTGAAAATCTGAGGCCTCCCATAGTGGTGCCGGGTTTCCCCATCAGCCTAGCCCACTCACTGACCCCAGCTCCCTTCACCCCCACCACAGGCTGACCTGCACTCTACCTGTTCTCTCAGGCTTGTGTCTGGTTACAAATGACAAGAAAAAGGTGAGGGCCCTTCTCCCAGATGACTTTTCACTGTGGCTTTTTGAGGTCAATGTATCCTGTCTTACTTCCTGGAGGAATTACAGGCCATGTCAGGTGGTTTTGGGGAAGACAGAGGCCTGCAGAGCTGCCCTTCAAGCCATCTGTCAGGGTAGCGGCTTATACCCGGCCTTCTGCACCCATGGGTGAGGGGAACACCAGGGTTACAAACATTCCAACTGTAGGTGAGTGTGAATGTGCCGTCTGTGCATGTGGCAGCAGGAAAACACAGCTGATATGGCTGAGATAACCTGTGATCTTGCCAATGATCCCCCTACCACACTGTCAGACAAGAACATCTATCAAGAAGTTTGAAGATGAAGCAGGAGTATGAATTCCAACCTTCCAAGGCCACATTTGTCCTTCCTGGTGACCAATGCAGTATATCAATTTCACGCCTTTTCACATGTTAATTTTTCATCCAGGACACAACTCTCAAAAGAGGTTGATGGCCCTAACTGGTTTGGCCCAGTGGATAGAACATCTACCTGCAGACTGAAAGGTCCAGGTTGGATTCCGGTCAAGGGCATGTACCTTGTTTGCGGGCACATCCCCAGTGGGAGGTGTGCAGGAGGCAGCTGAATCAATGTTTCTCTCCCATTGATGTTTCTAACTATTCCTCTCCCTTCCTCTCTGTAAAAAAAGCAATAAAAATATATATATATTTTTAAAAAGAGGTAGATGGACAGACTTTCCTCCACAGACATGGGAATAAATGGTGTATTTTTAAATGGTACAATGAAAACATCTGGAAAGCATTTATTGTATCTGCCTTTAGGAATCTGTTAAGCAAAATCTGCCTCTGTCCCAATGACAACAGATAAAACCTATATAAATGAAACATGAAAAAACAAACAATGGGATGATTTATAGATGTCTCAAACCTTAAGATACAAACTCAGCCGAAACCGGTTTGGCTCAGTAGATTGTTGGCCTGCAAACTGAGAGGTGCCGGGTTCGATTCTGGGCAAGGGCATGTACATTGGTTGCAGGCACATCCCCAGTGGGGGGTGTTCAGGAGGCAGCTGATGGATGTTCCTCTCTCATTGATGTTTCTAGCTCTCTATCCCTCTCCCTTCCTCTCTGTAAAAAATCAATAAAATATGTATTAAAAAAAAGATACAAACTCAGAAAGAAAAGTAATCTTTCAAAAACCCATAACATCTCCCTTGAAAACCATGGAGTGTGTGTGTGTGTGTGTGTTTATCTTCCCAGACCAGGGTCGTTCTCAGAGGTTGGGTGGGTAGGGGTGTGACCTCGGAATGGACCGGATGGTTTTTCAAGATGTCAGTGTATTGAATGGTGGTCAGAGAGTGCTTCACGTAACCTCTTGTAAAACAGAGCAATTCAATCGATTTGGATGAAACACCTTCAAGTGAGCTATAGGATACCTAGCTCCCTTTCTGACCTTGGACCACTTCCTTATACGAACTCTTCAGCAAAATCATAGCAGGATCCAAGTTAGAGTCACATAAGGAATCTTCACTGTACACCATTGTTTTTAAAAGGCTACTGAATACCCCTCCTCAACCTGTGAACCTCTCAAGGGCAACTGGCCTTTGACCTCTGCATTGCCAGGATAAGCCCCATTCCTGGCACATGGCTGGGATAGCACACAATGGATGAAGCGACTTAAACGAACCCACTGTGATCTCTGGACTCCTGTTTCTGTGCCCCCATTAGCACCCCTGATGATTAGACCCTGTTCTATAAAGACATGCTATATTTTATTAAAAATGCAGCATCTGGTGGTGGTATGACCAACCACCCTCATTCTTATCACCCTTTATTTTTTAATCGCTCATCATTTGCTCTTATACCCACTCACCAACTTCTTCATTGCTTCCAATGTACTGAAATAACATTCTCATTTTCATTATCCTTGTTCTTTACACCTTTTCCTCTCTCTTGTGCTTTTATATATGCATATTTATATACACATTAAATGTGTTAGGTTTTAAATTGAGGAACATAAATATGTGTACAAGTATGTAAGGAGTATGACTGATATTTTTCACAATAGTGAATGGTATGAAAAACATAAAGACACATATATTTTATTGTTTCTTTATATGAAGACAAAGAGAAAAGCTCCAGAATGCATCCATTTCAGTGAATAACTGCCTCATTAGCAAGACCCTAACCCTAGACCCTGGGATCCAGGCTGACTCCCTAGAAGCTTATGCCTGTCCTAGGTCTAAAACCACAAATCAACATGTGGTATATTCAAATATATCACACCTCTTATTGAGGAATGGGGTGGATATGCAAAACTCCTAAATCAAAAGAATCTCTACCAGGTGAATAAAGCTGTGACACACATGTGACCAGCAGGGCGAAGTTTCCCAAATAGGGTTGATGTACACGATTCTAGTGCTTTCCAAATTGTTACAAAATGCACGACTCACATTCTACTCCTTGCCACCTTCCTTCAAACAGCACACACAGTCTCCATCTCTTGGGCAAAGGTTATGGTGGTGCCGTCATTCACAAATCAGCACAATTGGCAAACTCTATTAAGCTTCTATCAACTCCCCATGTTTCATTAGAGACCTCGGTCAACCTTTTGCCAACAACCATAAAATGTCTCCAGATGGTTAACACAGCACATCAAAGTTAGTACTCCAAGGCTTCAGTCAATCCAAGAAATACAGATCTCCCCCAAAGGCATGCCATCACCCAGCAATCTCAATTGCCAAGGCACCTCTGGGGCACTTTTATTTTGTAGGAGCTGCAAGTAGAAGCTTTTATGGCCTCAACTGATGTGCAAACACTCCCCCCCCCCCCCCCCCCCCACACACACTCTTCTCCAATAGATGCAAAAGCTTTGTTCCCTGAGAATAGAGACATAGGTATAGGTGGGACTGGAGTGAAAGTAAATGTGAACATAATCTTTGATGAGATACAGGCAGAGGAGGCTTTCTTGCTGGGATCCCACCCACCAGAATCCATCTTTCTTGTTTTCCTCTCTTCACTACCATTTCTTTAACTAATTGCCATGTCTTTACCTTGGTGAAAAATGTAAATAGGACCTGATTTCTCTATGGTTTCCCACATGCAAGTGGAAAAAGACTAAGCTGAATGTGAACATCTTCACATTCCCCAGTTTGTAATTTCATTAAAGTCTGAGCCAGCCGAGAGTGGATGGAGGAGCCGGCTGGGATCACTTCCTCCGTGCCTCTGGGCTTGAGAGGACCAGTCCGCTGAGCACTGGCTGGGACCCATGGGCTGGTGGCTGGCTCCGGTGCACGTGAGCTGCCAGAGCACAACCCTACTGCTTGACAACATTTGCGAGAACAAATCACTACCACAGACAGATGGTTTCTTTCTTTCCTTCCATGTTCTCTAACACGCCACAACTTCACTTTTAGATGTAAAACCTTGCTGCACCCCTTGTGCTCCTTTGTGTGAACATTAGAAACAGAGTTGAGGCTGCTCAGAACTACCAGATGCAGGGCAGGGAAATGGGGGGTCTCAGTGTCTGTGAACTGGGCAGTGAGGCAGTAAGCCTGCCGCAGGGAAGGAGCTCCCCCCCCCCCCCCCCGTCAGGGTCCCAGGTGTTCTGAGGATAGGGTGGTCAGGACATCTTCAGAAGGGGATACAGATTTAAACTGATGTATATGGATTTTTCGTCTTTGGTCTCCTAGGTCATAGCACTCCATAGAACAAATTACATTGTCCAGCTAAAGGCATTCTTCTGCTGCACAGGGCATGCAGACTTTCACTGGCCACCCCCTGAAAAAGCTTATAGGCCAGAGAGAGTTTTTTTTATTTTATTTTTTATTTTTATTTTTTTATATCTAGCACTTTCATTGGGTATATGGGATGATTTAGGAAAAGTGGCCTTTGGCATTGAGCTGGCCCGAGGCAACAAACATACAAGTTCAGAGATTGGCCCTCTTGCGCTTGCCCAAGTCTCAATTGCTACTCATAACCTCCAGTGCTGCAGTGCTGACCAAGGCTGGCTGGTTCCTTCCACAGGCCTGCCCAGTCTACTTCCCTGCTCTAGAGTGAAAGGAGCGGAGGCTCTGAAGGTCAAATGCAAGAACACAAGCCTGGAATGGAAGAATGAACCCAGAGATGGACACATTGTTTCTTCCCCATAGTTTCCCCAGCGTGTCATGCTGCCCTGAAACGTGTATGTTCCAAGTGAGGTGCTAAGACCAGTAACACACTTCCGACCCCATCATTAAGTGCTCACAAGCCTGACAAACTGCCGCTACTAAAACAGTGGGGCCACACACAGCAGCTTCCCACGCAGATTCCCGTGCCAGCCCACGTGTGGGCAATTCGCACTGTCATGTGGTCTTCCTTATTGTACTAGGAGGGCTGAGGTCCAGGGAAGCGATTCAAATCAGACCCCAGATTTATGGAGATCCTTACCCCAGTTATAAATATGCAAATCAGGGCTGGATCTTGGCAGAATTTTTCTAATTAAAATTTCACTCAAATAAAAATTTCACTCAGCCATATTTTGACAGGCACGGAGAAAAAAAGCTTTGTGGTTTTGTGAGGGATTCTTCCTCCCCCACCCCCCCTTAAAAAAAAAAAAACCACAAAAAACTAATAAAAAACAAGGCTAAGGATGTAACACTAGGGAAAGGCCAAGAAGCCTGTCCACACTGATGATTACACATGAGCAATAAAGGGACGTTACATCTTCAGAGGCCATTTCCCCCCCAAATTAACATCTTCTTAAAACTGCAGGTTACTTAAAAATCTAAAACTCAATAGACCCTATGTGGAGGCTGGAGCTGCTAAGAGCAGTATTTTTCAAAAGTAAGGCTTGACAACATCATGGGAAAATGATTCGACATCATTTGCATTTCAGTTCTATCCCAGATACAAATTTCCCTTTTATAACAACAGCAGACCTTGTAAAAGGCAAACAAAATAGACAATGAAGCACTCAGAACATTTCCAGCTAAGAAGGAAAAATAACCCACTGAAAGATCCAAGGCAAAATACCTACTTCTCATGGCAAACAGCTTTATTCATCTCCACTTCCTTCACCAAACACAATTTAAACGCCACATAATTTTTGCTATCAACCCCTCTCCCACAGACTGTAACAGCTAAACTCCCAGTCTGTCTGCAGCATAATTAAACAAAATGTGCAATCTCCTAAAACCTGTGAATAAACAATATATGGCCAAATAAAAGACCCAGACAAAAGAACATGCTGAGATCAACCCCCAAGCTACAATATCCTGCCATCCTGCCAAAGAGTACTGACTTACAGAACACATGCCGGCCCAGAAAACAGTAATTCCGGACACAGTGAGGGAAAGGCTGTTGGAGGAAGGGCATTGTTGCGAGCACAGGTGAGGACATTTATTTGAAATGTAAAGGGGATGAACTTTAGGTAGTACGTGAGGTAAATTGGCCTTCAGGACAGCTGCTAGAATCTCCCATAAGTCTGTGAAGATAGCTAGGAAGAAGTTCCAGTAGCCCAGCTTGGACTGATGGGGACAGGACTAAGGACCTAAGAGCAATGAGAGATGGGATGGGCTGTAGGAGTTTGCTAGCACTGCCAAAACAAATGGAGAAGTGGTTTAAACAACAGAAATCCCTAGACTCACAGCCCTGAGGCTAGAAGTCCAAGATGAAGATGTCTGCGGGGCCAGGCTCGCTTTGAAGGCCCAGGGAAGGTCTGTTCTGATCTCTGCTCCGGCTTCTGCCAGTTCCATGGCTGGTGCAGCATCGCCCCAGTCCTCAGGGGGCGCTCCCCCTGTGTGCCTGTTTGTCTACACATTTCCCCTTTTTATAAGGACATTATTCTTATTGGGTTAGGAGTCAACCATATTGCAGTGGGGATCTCTTTATAACTGGACTAATTACATCTACAAGGAGCCTATTTCCGACCCTATTTCTGAAAAAGGTCTAAGATACTAGAGGGACTAAAATGTATAAACATTGGGAGATAAACAATTGAGCCTACAACATGTACAAAGAAAAGATGAATTAATAATTAGACACTTAGTGATCATAACATCCAATTCACGATTAGCTCCTGGAGGGCAGTAAGTTATTCCTCTTGATGATGAATCTCAGGCAATAATGCCTTCCAAAACTACCCTTTGGGAAACAGTGTGGGTGCGAAGGGGAGGCAGAGCACGGTCTTCGCAGCTAGAGAGACCTGGGTTCCAATTCTGACTCAGCCACTAAGTGCTGTGTGCTTTGGGGAGACTGTTTAGCCTCTCTGGACATCTGTTTCCTCCTCTGCAAAAGAGGTGACATCTACCTGACAACCTTGTAGTGGGGATTACATGCGATAACATAAATAAAGCAGGTGTGAAATCTTCTGGAAGTAGGGGGCAGTTAGCACGCATTCATTCATCCTCCTTGTCTCGCTCCTGCTTCTCTCTTGAACCCTGAACTTCCCAGAGAGAGAGCAAGGTTTCTGAAAATCAAGTCACTGCCTTTTACTTTTAATTATATTACTGCAAATGTTCTAAACGCAAACACAATGCCACACCAACATCAGCTTGGATTACCTGGCCCTTACTTAGAGCATAAATAATTATTTTAATGCTTTTAGCATTGTTGGAAGACAAGCTTAATGATTTTTTTCCCACCCAAGAGAGCTCTGACACATGTCTTCCAATGTTTATTCAATGCAAAGGGACAGAAAAATTCCTTAATTTTCCCTTAGTTTTCAGTCCCTCTCTTTTATAAGCAAATGGACCAGGAAGTCATAAAAATAAACTCAAAAAAGCATCCCTAGGAACCAAAGGTAAAACAAAGCGGAACAAGTACAAAAATCACCCTACTCCCCGCTGTCTTCCCTTATCCCCAAGACTAACTCCTCAAATGATTCTCCATTTTATTTTTTTATTTTTTATTTTTTAAAATATATTTTTATTGATTTTTTTACAGAGAGGAAGGGAGAGGGATAGAGAACTAGAAACATCGAAGAGAGAGAAACATCAATCAGCCGCCTCCTGCACACCCTCTACTGGGATGTACCTGCAACCAAAGTACATGCCCTTGACCGAAATCGAACCTGGGACCTTTCAGTCCACAGGTCGACGCTCTGTCCACTGAGGCAAACCAGTTTCAGCTCCACATTTTTTTTTTCTTTGTAAATTTTTTTTCCCCAAATAGAATATAAGGTTGCATATTTCTATGTCCTCTTAACACCTGGCTAGTGCATTTCTTCTATTTCACCCTTTAAGGTTAAATCAGTATTAGAGATTGATTTCAATGATCACTTGCAGAAGTATGTGTGGAGCAAACATGCACTGCAAGTTGGGGTTTAGAAGTGTCCTAGATGGGAAGTAGGAAGGGCATAATCTGTCCTCTCTTCCTTTCAACTTTTCTGGGCTTTCTTGCTCTCTCATTGTCACACATCTGCTGCACGCTTCTGTCACAGGACACCAGAGAGGACGGGCCTGGCAAGAATGGCAGTCCTGCCTTCAGAGTGAGTAGCATTTTAATAAGGAGAAGTCCTTCGACAAATTCAAGAGTAAACTACTGTGAGCCTCGCTGGGAAAAAGCTGTGGTTCAGGGCTGTGGAGCTGGTGTGCCGCCCGGTACCCTCTCCCCCAGGTGCCACGGGGAGAATGTCCGGTCCATTTTTCTGACTGAAGCCTCCTTCCTGAAAGCACCGCTAGTGAGCAGCAGCCTCGCTGGTTGCAGGCTGTTCAACATTCCCAATGAGATGGCAAATATTGGGATGCTTTGAAAAGCACCCCAAAAATATAAATACGTTTTCTAGAAAAATATAGCGTTTGATCTACAAAAGAGGTGAAGAAATGGAGACATATTATTTCATGCCTCTTGGGAAAGCAATCAATCAAACACACGAATGACACCAGGATGTGACAAATACTTCCCGCCCTCCTCTGAAACAGCAATGTCAAAGGACCAGGGCCACAGTCTTCAGAGTCATGAAGTGACTTAGCCAGGTGGCTGTCATCTTCCACTAAGAGCCAAACAAAAACCAGGGAACACATGACAAGTGAAGATGCACATCATCTGCTCTCCTCCGTGAGCTAAAACTCCACACAATGTTTTTTGAGGACCTGCCATGGGGACAGGAGAAGGCAGATTCCAGCTGTTTCCAGGCAAACAGCTCTTCTCTGCATTATTAACGGGGAGCCGATCTGCACTGATTTGACTGGTTTTACTCTGGGGAGAGTTCAGCCCTCACTGTTCCACCAATAAAGGCAAGTTGAAATGATCTGCTAGCATCTTCACTTGGATAAACAGGTCCATCCACCTGCCCATTAAGCCACATGAACAAGGTCCCGAGTTCCTGCTTTCGAAATATGGTTGGTACTAACTAGGTCAATCTTGTCCTGGTTGCCCATGCCGGTTGTTATTTCTACAACACAATCTGAAGATGGGCCAAAACCGAAAACTAAACATAAAAATGTTTAAAGGGAGAGGTGATCTTTGTTCCTTTCTTTAACAGGCCCACAAGCACATTTGCATTCTGCCTCCAAGTTCATGCAACAAAGGCCTGTTGGTCTTTCACAGTCACTCCGCCGCAAAGCTTGTGCTTCATCACACATTCACACTGCTCTGGAGCCAGGTTCCCTGGCCTCCCTGCCTCTGGATACCCAGCTCCCCACCCCACACAAGCTGAACCTTTCCCATTGATGAAAAATGCTGTTACTGCATCTTTACCATGACCCATGGTTACATATAATTAACTCAGCATTTCAACAAAATAAACGGGATCAAACTGCTCTGCGATTTGGGATAAGAAACAGAGTTTCTTCCTCCCATGTACAGACTAAGCCAGGAGCATCAGGGCAGACTCGAGAAGTTAATGACGCACCTCAAACAGCAGTGAGGAGAGCACAGTGATTACTGGGTGATGAATATGAACACTGCAGCGAATGACAATTACCGATGCTTGAGTGACACAGGGAGCAAACCAGTCCCGGTGAACGCATGCTGCCCACTGGTTGCTTAAGACACAGCAGTTCCCCATCCTCCTTGGGGATCCCTGCCAAGCCCCCCGGTGCTACAGTAGATGACAGGAAACAAACTGCGCAAAGCGCAGCTGAGGGGCGACCACTGTTCTGCAGGTGCACTGAGCCTCGGGACTGAGGAGGCTCTGCCGCAGGGATCCTGTGTCTCTCACAGCAGCAGTGTGAAGTCGGAATTTTAAACCTGTGTTTACAAAAGCAACAGAAGCAAACTGGACCAGAGAACAAGAGATCATGGAGAAACAGAACCCCAATCATGGGACTGGCCCTCCAGATGCAGACTGATGGTTTGTGTACGTAACGCCTTCATGCAGGCAACAGTTTCAAAAAAAAAAAGTCCTTCAAATGGATCTGCATTACGTTCATCAGCCAGCTTCTCCAGGGAAAAGTTTTACTTCTATGAATCAATTTTAAACAATTCTGAATTCAGTATCTTTTTCTTTTAGATCAGGACAAACGCATGATGTGAGATTCGGGCCTCATAGTGCAGTCACAATATAACTTACTGGACAGTTTTCAAAGGAGGTATATAACAGGTGCCTTACGATCTGGTTCAAAGCCTCAAAGGGAGAAGATTGCTTGTCTCATTTTCAATTCTTATATTTCCAGTAGGACATGATCTCACTCATCTGGGGGAAATGATGAACAACCTAGACTGATGAACAAGAACAGACCCAGAGATAAGGAGCCATGGGCCAGACTGTTGGACCTCAAAGAGAGGGTGGGGATAAAAGTGAGAGATCAACCAAAGGACTTATGTGTATACATTTGAGCCTAACCAGTGGTCAAGGACAATAGGGAGTGGGAGCATGAGTGGGGAGGGGTTGGGGATTGGAATTGGGAGGTTGAGGACAAATATGTGATACCTTAATCAATAAAGAAATTTAAAAAATTTAAATAAATTAAAAATTAAAAAAATTAAAAATAAATAAAAATAAAAATAAAAAATTAATTAAAAAATAAAAAAAAGAAAAAGAAAAGACCAGGTGGTTAGATGATCATGCCCCCCCCCCCAAAAAAAATACACAATACACAAAAAACAAAAACAAAAACAAAAAAACCAGAACACCCAAAAACTGTCATGCTATATTATAAAACCACAACAAGCTGGTCACACTAGGTCAGTTCTACAAAGGTCTGTTATAAACCTGGCAGAACATCAAGGAGTAAGTCTCCCTCTCATTCTAAGCTGAGCTGTGTGACCCCCGGGCAGAGACTGCTCCCCACATGCTGAGCTTGCCTGGCCCACTGCCTCCCCCACGGGGAGCTACAGACGCCTCTGCTCCACCAACTCAGCTCTCACACCCCAGGGCTTGCCTCCCGCTGTGAAGTCTGGAATGTGGCTTCTGAGTTAACTAGGATTGTTAAGTAAGGATTTGGTGAAACAATGTTTAAAAATTAAAAATTCATTTTTCCCTTCTGAAACAGTGGGTGGTAGCTGCCCTGGTACCTGGCACCCCCCTCTCAGAGAGGCCTGTGGGAAGTGGCCTGAGGCCCTGTGTGCCACAGACATGACCCTATATACCAGTGGGTTTGGGGGAGCAGACCTGAGAAGGTGGTTCTCTTCATGGCACCCCCAGCCATGAGGCTCTATCATCCTGCTCACAGCCATTTAGAAACACATCATTTCCCCAAGATTGGAAGTGGGGGAGCTTAGGAAGATGTATACACATATAGAACATCCCGGAACGTTCCAGAAGTGAGGCAGATCTAGGCCAGTGATTAATAGGATACACTAGGGGCCTGCCTTCCTTACACAGATAGTCTGTGTGCGTTGCTCAACGGCTCCTCAGATCACAATGGGATCAACACTGTGTGCTTAGCATGTCCCATGTGTTCTTCAAATCAGTATTTTAATGATATATTTTTGTTGATTTCAGAGGGGAAGGAAGAGGGAGAGAGAGAAACATCAACGATGAGAGGGAATCATTGATGGGCTGCCTTCTGCATGCCCCGTCCTGGAGAATGAGCCTGCAATCTGGCATGTGCCCTGACCTAGAAATCAAACTGTAACCTCCTGGTTCACAGGTCACCATTCAACCACTGAGCCACACTGGCCTGGCCATACTGTCTCTTTAAATGCAAATCAGAATCCATTACCTCAAATTCCCAAGAGCCAGAAATCAAATCTGTATTGACTGAAAGAAGGAATTAATGAGTGAGTAAATCCGATAAAAAGCCACTTTTAAAAATTTGAAATCTGATCTAACTCAGCTGAACTTTGTATTATTAAAAACTACTTAAAGTGATTACATTTGCATTTATTTCTTTGATGTCTGTCTGGAGATGTGAATTGTAATGTTTGTAGATAGGAAGTAGAAACCTTTTGTTTAGCAACGACGACTGGCTGAAGGCGGAGCTCCAGATCTCCTCCGGTGACACATTATTGGCCGAGAACCTGAGGAGCTGAATGACGCCCTCATTACCTAACAGTCAGTTTTCTAATCCTCATGCAGCAAAGTGCAGGCATAATAGCAACCTCTGCTGATACTGGCGTTGTTCCTTGGATTCTGTCATAGCATATGCAGTATATCACATCACCCTTAAAATCATCTGTGCTTGAGGGAAAATAGACTTGCTTTCCAGGCGAGGAAACAGGTTGAGAAAGGCTAAAATGACCCATCCAAGGCCATACAGTTGTTGCCTTGGATTTGCAATGCACAAGCAGCCCTGCGGCTGGCTCATGGACTCAGCACCCACTGGAGGGCTCTTTATTTTACTAAGTGGTTTAGTATGGCTTTCCAGGGTCCTTCATCTGCAAATTCCTGACACATGTTTTGCCCCTAGCAACCAAGTGCCAGGCCCTGGGAGGCGAGCGCCATGGCAGTGGTCCAGGCCCTGTGCTCCTCCCCTTCCTCTGCTGTGGCCTCTTTGCTATTTTTCTGATGATCAGAGAAGGCAGGGACTATGAAAAGGCGTGGAACTGTATCAGTACATTTTACTGCTGAGGAGCAACAGGAGAAGGGGAGCAGGCAAGAAGCCAGTTGCTAATGATGGTTTTATCAGCTCTGGAGCCGAGCTGCCACACCCCTCAACCAGGGTGAAACCAGAGGCTTCTTTATCTGCCAGTGGTGGTGACAGGCTGGTGAAGATGTAAGAAAATAGTCCAAGTAGATAACTGTCCAGTCAGGGGAAACAAAGGCTATACAGATCCTAGCTCAGAGCAGATATCTCAGAGGTTTAAACTTCATTGCCTGGAAAGCTGTTTTTAAAATTAGCTACAGGTCATTACCTAGTCTGCACAGAGGTGATTCCTAGTACTTCCCAGTCTCCACCGCTTGTAAGGCAGGTGCAGGGCCCGTGGCTGAGTGAAGAGGAAGTAAGTGAGCTCACCAGGAGCCTAGAGACCATGCGTGAGTTTCTGGATCTCAGCTCTAACAAACACCTTAGAAGTCGTCTCCAATTTGGCAGGTGTGAGAGCTACAGGCCTTCCCCAAATCCACACCAGTGCACAGAAGGCTTTACTTACCTTGCTCTTCTTTCTTTTTGTCTTTTTTTTTTTTTTTTTTTTTTTTTTAAAAAAAAAAAAAACAAGGTAAAAGCATAAATGACTATCATTCTGCTTTAATATCTAATTCTGTTTATGTTCTATTGATTCAGGCTTTCTCTCCTCTCCTCCAACCTCTACAACAGGATGGTAAAATTTAAAACTGGCTTCTCTGTTTAAATTTAAAGCAAACACACAGCAAATTTACCTTATTGGTGGTTATTTCTGAAAGATCAAAGGTTTAAATTCTAGGAATGGTGAGAAAAAAATTTAGTAAACAGCAGTAAAGAAACTACTACATTTTACTACATTTGCACTTAATTGGTGGCATGGATAAGTGAAAGGGTCCTTTATAAGGAAAGAAATGTCCCATTTCAGGCCTAATAACCTAGGTGAGGACAGTGTTAGTGGCTGTCCAGCGGGTCCCCTGTGCCTGGTGCTGTCGCTCACTCTGTCATACAGATGCTTATGGCATGGATCGTTATGAGAAACCATGTGGTCTTCCCCCCAGCAGTTACCCATTACCCCCTGCTGCCTTCAGAGAGTATGTTAATAAACAAAGAAACAAACAAATCAGTAAAACTAAAATAAAGCAATAAAACCCTCTAATCCCAGACCATCTCCAGTTTAATTGTATTGTATCTTTCGAACTTGGTTTTCCTACATAAATCCTCCAGCTGGATTGCCAAACTCACTGTCACCTCCAAATGCCCCAAGTTTGTCCACTAATAAGTCTTTGATCATTCACTTATTCCCACACTAGAGGCCCAGTGCATGAAATTTGTGCACACTTAGGTCCCTAGGCCTGGCCAGCAATCAGGGCCGATTGGAGCCTTCCTTCATTCCATACCACCCCGTGGTGGTCAGCACACGTCATGGAGAGTGATTGAACTCCCAGTCTCCCGGTCGAACTCCCTCAGGGACACTTTGCATATTAGCCTTTTATATATATATAGATATCTCATTATCAGTTGGATCCTCTTCTCTCTAAGCCACTCTGTCATGTGGAAGGAAAGTGCCTTGGGTGCTGAGGCCCTGCCCTCTTGGCTCTTCCCTCTTGGCTCTTGTTGCCAGTGAGTAAGCAGTGGGCTGCCTTCGGGACCATGAATTCAGACCACAAATCTGACACCCAGAGGCATCTGGCCTAATGTAAGGCTATCGCCACTTGAGGAATAATTAGTGCTGCATTCAACCTTGGGGCTATCCACTCTGCTTACCTGGACATGCAGTCCACCATAGCCAGGTCCATGATGCCTCAGGTGCATGGGTGTTCTACAGCCTTATTCAATGTCCACCTGGGACCAGGCCAATGGGTCCGACAGGTGGCTGTTCGCATAGCACCCAGCACTTCCCTTTGGAAGGACCTCTCACTGTCTTCTCTGCTTAACCACGCTCCAGCCAGCTCAGGCCTGTTCTCCTTACTCAGCTTCCTCTCCAGCACGTGGGGCAGTGCCTGGCAGTGCACCTTATGATTTTAAGACAATGGAACATTGACATTTTCTTTCTTAAATATAGCCAAGTCCAAGCAACACTTTTGCTTTGTTTTGTATTTGCACTCTGACCCAGCCTGAGGCCCACAACAAGCGGATGCTGAAAAAAAAATAAAAAATGGCCTTTTGTCCTAGAAGTACGGGGCACTGCCTGCTGGCCTCCCTGGGCCAGGACAGGACACTTCCTCCTCCTGTCTGTATACTGCTTCGTGCAGGAGCAATGCCTCGTCTCTGACAGGTTACTTTCCACGTGCTCTGACAGTTCCCAAGAGCAGAACCTCAGACCAAGCTCCGAACTTCCCGCTCTGAGGACCAGTGCCACAGAGACCCACAGAGGTGGCAAGTGTGGCATCCTATCCTTGGGGTGGGGGGCAGGGAAGAAAAATGTCCCAGTAGATACAAAAGCATTAAGTCTGCGTGGCTGGCCAGGCTGCTGAACCAACACTGATGTGAAACGGCTGCCTGAGCGGTTATTTTCAGGCTCTTCCAGGATTTCCTGGTATTTACTTTACAGAAAGAAAATCATACGCCACAGACCAAGAAAACTACATCTACGGCCTCAGTCCCAGAGGTCTTTTCTGGTTTTCTTCTGGGAGGCAAGAAGCCTTTGCTCCGGAAGCAAAAGGTGTGTGGGGGTGTGTGGGAGGGGATGTGTGAAGTCACAGGATGAGGCTGCACACAGTTGTTCCAAAGCAGTGGTTCTCCACCCTGGCTGCATAGTAAAAACACACAGCTTGGTAAATCGCGATGCCCGGGCCCTCCCCTTGGCCAGCAGAGGCCACATGTATAGGAATGGGGAGGGCATTAATAACTGTTCATGTCCTCAGGGGATTTTCACGTGCAACACGGATTCCCCTGAGAGCCAAGGCAAGACTGAACATCCCTTTCAGATCCACATGTGACTGTGTGCTTGAGTGGCCACTAGGGTGGTGTGTTGAATCATTAATGAGATTGCGTCTCCTTTGCCTCAGCCTTGCGTGCTGCCCTCAGAGAAAATGTCCTGTGACTGTAGAAACAAAGGAAGAAGGAACACGGTGGAATCCAATAACGCTCCTGGTGGAGACAAATATTTGGACAGCCCCACAGTCACCCTTCCTCCCCGCATCACATTATCACTGCTCCTGCGCAGCAATGCATCTTTATTTTGAAAAGCCATTAGAACACATTTTATTTCAGTGTGATTTGTTCAAGGAGAGATATGTCATGGGCTCATTTTCTTTGTAATTTGAAAAAGGAAAATGGATTCTTCCATTTTCAGTGTCAGTGTCAGTTACGAGGCCAGGATGGGCATTGTGACAATGAGCTCTACAGTGAAGGGCCGACGCCCTGGTCTCCTGCTTCCACAGAACGGAATGGTGGCAGCTGCTTTCTATGCACACGCCCTGCCCCTGCGCTGCAGTACCAGGACAAGCCTGTGCGTGGATCATTGTTTTTTAACAAATAAATGACAATACAAGGAATGTGCATGTAATTACTGCAAACTTAGTAGACAAAGGAGTTGCTATCCTGTTTTGATATTGTTAGCTCTGTTTTTTGCAAAGGCTAAAGTACAGTAGGCATCTCACCCCATTCCTTTAGCAACTGCCTCGTGACACACCATCACTACCTCAGGCTGCTCCTCCTCCTGAAGAACTACAACTCAAAATTACACATGAGACCGAAATAAAACCCCAAATGCTTGTTTGTTTTACTTAAAGGATCCTGACTTCCTAGCATAACACCCTTGAATTCTAAAAATATCCTGACCAGCCGTTCACCTGGAACACAGCAGATTTCACACTGTCTGCAGGAAACCACCCAGGCCACCGTTTCAAGGAGAAGACCAGTTCAGGGGATGGATAAGCAGGACAGCTGCTTCTGCAGAAACCCAGTTTACTGTTTAGAGCCCAACCTTGGGCCTGCTTGTCCACTCCCCTCTCCCTACATTCTGCCACAATCCACCTAAAACCAAAGACCAGTTTCTGCTGAATGCTGGGCAAGAGAAGAGTGGGGAGGGAAATTAGATAATAAGAGTCTCTTTAACTACACCCTCATGCTTAACGGGAAATGTGGTGACCTTCTTTATAAGTCTAACATTCTGATCACACTCAATTAAGAGATGGATTTTTATGTATGTTTCTCTATGATAAATGTACTCAATCTTTTTTTTTCTTTTTTTCCCTCCCAAAGAGCTTTAACCTGATTGCAAGATTGATCAGTCTCAGAAGTGAGCTGTCCAGGGACAATAACAGAATCAAGATAAGGAAGCTGGATATATTTGGTAACTAAACAACCACACATTTGGCAGTAAAAACACACTTCAGCAGCCTCTTAGGATACCTGGATCATGTTTGGTGCCATAGAGTTTACAGAAAACAGCCACAAAAACCAAGAAATTCTGACTCCAAAGCATAATGCCCACTAACTGAAAATGCTGTGTGAAGATAAGGGCAGGGGATAAGGGGGGGGGCAGGAAACATTCTGAAGCAATAAATACTTTGAATTAATATTTTAAAAATTGAAAAAAGAAATCCTATCCTATCTAATAAAGATGGAATATGAAAATTGACTGTCACTTCAAGAAAAAGATGGCAGCACTCATAGCCAATAAGGAGGGAATATGCAAATTGACAAGACAAAAATGGTGGTGGTAGGGCCAGGACTCTTGCATCATAGCCATGGTGACAAAGCAGGCATTCCGCCCTGCCCCAGCAGCTCTGGGACTCTGGGAAGTGCTCTGTGCACAGGCAGGCACAGAGTGGCAGGGGCAGGAAGGGGGTGGGGCAGGGGGTGGAGGAAGCCACAGGAGGATGGCAGGGCTGGAGTGAAGGTAGAAGGCAGCTCTAGCTGGAGTGAAGGCCTGGATCCTAGGTGCCGGAGGGAAGCTGGTGCTGGCAGTCAGGGGAAGGAAGGCCTATTCTTGCATGAATCTTCGTGCATTAGGCCTCTAGTTAGCATATAATTTACATCTTATGAGATGAATGTAATTGTTTCTTTGAGGGGTATTTTTATTCCCTTTCCTCTTCTCACTGGTTGCATAAATTTCCATTTTCTAACATGGATTGTCTGTATGCAATCAGATCAAGTGTAATTCAATGACCTTGTCCTTCAATTCTCTTCTCTGTGTGCTGGAAGTGAAAGCAGGGCACATCTGCAGACTCCCTATGAATTCTAGCAACAGAGCTTACCCAGGTACATATATAGGACGCATGAGTTACATATCTCAATGGATAAGAACATGTAATTTAACCCAAACTCGCAATAAAGCCCTTAGAGCAAGTATCGCAAAAGCAGACAAAGCCCAGACAGAACTCATGGCTGATTTAACCTTGTAAAAATTCCCTGGGTCAGCAGAGCCCAGTGTGCTTCATTGGAGAGTCGGCAGTGAATTCCTTCCAGAAACCACACTGTATAAGCAGAACCCTCCATGACCCTCTTTGTTTGGAGCTGGTGCAGCCATCTGAACTGCAGAAGCAATCATTTTAAGTGCTCATGATGAACACCTAGGGCAACCACTGGCACAATAACACTCGCATTTTCCAACAAAAAGTGCCAAGTGCCAAGTGTGATTGAGGCTTTGCACTGGCTGCTTTTGGCAGAAAACAAACCCAGTTCGGGGGAAGAAACACTCTGGAGTTTCTCTTCCCTGAAGATCAGTAACTCCAGTTGTGCCTTATTCTTTCATAATTTTTTTCAGAACTCTACAATTCTAAGTTCAGTCCCACTGTGCAAGATTTGGCATATTTGTATCGGTGCCAGAAAAATTGGGCAGCATCAAAGGGGTCCTCGAAACTCATGTCTTGCAATTGGAACAGTCCCATGGAAACTGGGGCGGCTGGTAACCTTGTGTGCAGCAGAACTAAAGAGGGGGTACAATCTCATTCTCTGCAATACCACTTAGCTCCATGACCACATTCATACTGTCAACTCCAATGTGGTGAGAGGTTGTCCAACGCTGCGCTCCGAAACCTGCTGTTCAAAGGC
This sequence comes from Pipistrellus hanaki, assembly GCF_964339955.1. Lineage (NCBI taxonomy): Eukaryota > Metazoa > Chordata > Mammalia > Chiroptera > Vespertilionidae > Pipistrellus > Pipistrellus hanaki. The sequence continues at coordinate 13,900,218 of NC_140511.1, read as the reverse complement.
TGCCTGAGGGCACTCAGCAGGGTCTGCCCCCATGTGTGACCTCAGGGGCCGATAGAAATAACATCAGCTGTAACCCAGAGCCTTCTTGCTGGCCAGTCTCTCCAGGCAGCAGGCACTCATGGCTCTGTCTGCATGCTATCAGCAGGTCCAAGTGGAACAGGTTTGAGGCACAGAGGGGAGGGTGGAGCTATGTGCAGTAATGAATAACAACTTATGACTGTTAGAGGGAACACTGAAAAATATTTTAAAAATTATGTTGGTAAAAGCTGGAACTGGATTTCCTCTTAAAAATAACTCTAATTCACATGTTTACATGTACAGTCTGAAAGGACAGGTAAATTCTTAATGCTGAAGGTCACACTGTACACTTTTCTCATTTCTTCATAGTATCTAGTACATACCACTGAGCTGTGTGCAGATGTACAGGGGAATGGTAGCAGATGGGTGACACATACTACTATACACATTTCTGCAATTGAATATTTCCCAATTATCAAGCATTATTTTATTTCTATTTGATGACTATGTACATAAGAGAATTATTAAATTACATAAACATTTAACAAATATATCAAATTTAAATATATGTAACATAGATTGTAACTTTTAATTATAAACTGCAATATTCCTACCCATCACATTTGAGAAAACGTACTAATGCAAAATTTAAAAAGTTATCTTGAACAGTCAACCTAAATAAACAACTTAACACTAGTTGAAGAGAAGTCTTAAAATTCTAGAAAAAGAGCTAAATGAAATGGACTAAAGCAATCAGATAGACTTCAGAAAAGAAAACCCTTGTGCACTGTTGGTGGGAGGGTAGAATGGTGCAGCCAATGTGGAAAGCAGTATCAAGTTAACTCAAAAAATTGAAAATGAAATTGCCTTATGACCCAATTCTGGGAATTTATCTCAAGAAACCTGAAACACTAATTCAAAAGAATATATGCAACCTTATGTTCATTGCAGTATTATTCACAATAGCCAAGATTTGGAAGCAGCCCAAGTATCCATAGATAGATGACTGGATAAAAAAAAGATGTTGTACATTTACACAATGAAATATTACTTGGCTCTAAAAAAAGAGAAGGAAATATTACTATTTTCAAAAGCATGGGTAGACCTGAAGAGCATTATGCTAAATAAAATAAGCCAGCCAGAGAAAGATAAGTACCTTATGTTTTCACTCATATGAAAATCTAATGTACAAAATGAACTAAAAAACAAAACAAAGACAGACTCAGATATAGAAACCAGACTGAGCTCTTAGAGGGGCGACGGTTGGGAATATTGGTGAAAAAGATGAATAAATTATGCCAAAAAACTCCACTAAAACAAAAACTTCATAGACACAGACAACAGTATGGTGATTACCAGCATAAGGGGGGTTGGGGACAATAGAAGAGAGGAAAGGGAGGATAAATGGTGATGACACAGACTTGACTTGGGGTGGTGAACACAAATATAATATATTGATGATGTATTATAGAACTATAGACCTGAAATCTATATAATTTTGTTAACCAATGGCACTCCAATAAATTCAATAAATTAAAAAAATATTATCTTGTTATATTTTATAAATCAGCTTCAACAAACCATTGTATTAGAGACTTCATTTTATGTAACTCCCACAGGCATCCTAATATATATAAAAAGACACAGTCTGTAATGACTGAAGGCTCAACCAAACACTGGAAGTCAGTCCTGTAGTCAGTGCTGGGTTGCTGGGTCGCCATTCCTGCTGTGGCAACCCAGCACTGACTGTGCCTCTGCAGGCATGGCAACCCAGCACTGACTGCCAAAGGGCTGCAGATTAGGCCTGGAGAGAGGCCCAGAGAGAGAGGCAGCTTCTGATCTGCAGCCTCTGTGACAGCTGTTGGTCAGCCCTTGACTCTCTCTTTCTCTCTGATCAGGCAGGGAGATAGGCCCAGAGATGCTGACAGGCAGAGAAACTGACCAATCAGAACCAAATCTGGACGAACTGTGAGGAGCCAATGGCTGCCTAGGAGGTGGAGCTACTGATGCTGACTGGCATAGAAACTGACCAATCAGAACCTAATATGGGTGAACTGCAAAGGCAGAACCTAAGGTGGGGGCTAAGGAGGGGTTTTAAGAGCAACAGCTGTTTAGTGAAAGGTGTAAGAAAGCGGTTTAATTTTTTAAAGACTGGTATAGTGCATATGGCTGGCTATCAGTCCAGATATATGGATTATGTATTTTTGTCTGCCAAGAACATCTCCTCCTGCTGAAAAAGGCTTTCCCCCTATTTAAGCAATCATAGCCTATATAATCTATCTATACTAATAAGAGTAATATTGAATACACTAATTAGACCAGGTAGACCTGGGTCAACCGGCCATCTTCTGGATGTCTGACTTCCTTCTGGACAAAGCCATGGTGGTGAGTTCTGAGGCAAAGGCAGTTAGGAGCGATCAGGCTGGCAGGGGAGGGCAGTTGGGGAAGAGATAAAGCTGGCAGGGGAGGGCAGTTGGGGGTGAGATCAGACCAGCAGGGGAGAGCAGTTGGGGGCGATCAGGCAGGCAGACAGAGGCAATTAGGGTTGATTAGGCAGGCAGGCACAGGTGAGCGGTTAGGAGCCTGTGGTCCCTGATTGGGAGAGGGATGTCCAATTTGGAGAGGGTGAAGGCTGGGCTGAGGGAACCCTCCCCACTCCTACCCCCATGCACCAATTTCAAGAGCTAATATGCTAATTAGACATAACAGCAGAACAACCATCTGCTGACCTTCCAGACGACTGTCCAGATGACATTCTAGATGAAGCTGGGGCTGCCAGGGCTGTGGCAGCTGGGGCTGTGAGGACCGAAGCAGGTGGGGCTTTGAGGTCTGAGCCTCTTGCACAAATTTTGTGCATTGGGCCTCTAGTCTACATATAATTTAGAAAGGTAAAATACATCACTGTATTCAACAGAGGCCTATGCTCTACCTATAAAATCTCATCTCCCATTAAAAGAGATACTGAGTTTTAGTTTTCAATTGGTGGCATAGATTTATGGGTATAACTATTGTTAGAAATAGCATATTGCTCTTTGTCATTGAAGAAACTTACTTCACATACAAACTTATTGTTTTACATAAAGCCATTAAGATGTTTACTGTGTTGGGTGATGTTGCTTGACCTAAAAGTTAATTTAGCAAAAATATGCCCTAAATGATCATAATTAAACCAAATAATAGGAGAGGCTCTCATGAACTTCCTTTGTCCAATGTTCATTCAACAACTATGTACAGTGTATCTTCTACACATCTATATTTACTATGTACTAGGTATTGATAAGGAATAAAAAGTCTGACTGTAGCCCCCGGAGGACTCCAAAATTTGGCTAGCAGAACCATACTTAAAAAGATCCTTTTAAAAAGCAGCCTAGATGATGCAGTGTAGGAACAGATTGCCTTATTATAGTAAGGATAAAGATAGGGAAGGGGGAATAACATTACACATCTTCTTACTATTTTGTGTGACAAGATGGGAAGAGAGTAGAAAGCTATACTGTGTCCAGAGTAGGATGGGTATTTAAGGAAAAACATTTGTGCAACTAGCTGTGGGCTCAACTAGTGCCATTTTTCATGGTTTATCATTTTTACTTGAAATATCTATTGACATACAAACTAATCATTCAGACATGGGAATTTGTAAGACATTTTCTCAAATATGAATCAAGTGAGCCTGTCATTTTGTAGGAAATGCTTGGCAGTATTTGTGGCCAACAATAAAATTCAAGCTTTCAAGTTAAAATTAGCATTTTGGAAAAGCTGTATCTACCAACATGAGTTTAACAGCTCTCCAACATTTAAAGACTTCCCTGATGAAATCCTGGTGATGTCAACATAATCAAATTTTAAACATTAGTAATAAAATGCATCAATATTTAGAAGATCTGCATAACTTAGTGGACCAATATTTTCTAAATGCCCAATTAGATATTACAAAATCATGCATGAGTAAATGGTACATTTAAAGTACTTGACAGACCAATGGATTTTAACGTGCAGAAATCTAATTTTTATGGTTTCAGATTCTTTGTTGCAACTAACTCAAGCAGCTGCCATTGGTCAAGTTCTGGTCTAGTGTTAAAGCATGTTCACAATTATCTTAAACAACTACCAAAATACTCCCTATTCATCTGTGTGAGGCTGGATTTTCTTCCTACTCTTCAACAAGAAGAGTATATTGCTTAGATTGAATGCAGAAGCAAAGATGAGAGTCCAGTTGTCTTTAAGGCAGGTATTAGAGATTTACAAAATGTAAAACAATGCTGCTCATGTCAACTTTGTTTGTTTGTTTTTTTGAAAAGTTTAATTATTTCTAAGTGAATTAAGTACATATTTAAAATTTTTTCAATTTTATTTTTTATTACCATAGGTAATAAAATTCATATAGCTTACATAATAAATACAAGAGCTTTCAGGGAGTATAATAATCTTTAGGAGAGTAAAGGAACCTGAGACCAAAAGATTATGATGACCTAGATCACTGATTTTTAACCTTTTTTATCTCATGGCACCCAAACTATTGTAATTACTAAAATTTTGTGGCATACCAAAAAATATACTTTTTGCCTATCTGACCAAAATTTTGGTATAATTTTGATTCATCACACCAGATGGCTATTTTTGTGTTAGCTGTTGTCATTTCTTATTTGACAATCTAAGGGAAAAGAGGTCAATATCCTTAACTAAATAGTCATATATTGCCCCCGTCTAAATGGTCATATAATGAACGTCCAATGAAGAATGTATGATGAAGGAGGTAGTCAACAGTAAAAAAATGCTAAAGAAGTCCAGAATTTTGAGAATGAAAAGAGGTCAGTGCCCCTGACTATATATGGTCATATATTGCATGTTTTAAAAATTCTTGTGGCACACCTGTTGAAAATTGCTGATCTAGACAGTGGTTTCTAAAAGATCATACTTACCAAAAACACAATGCCACTGTCTTACTAGTAAGAGTACTATGTACCAAGAAGGCAGGAGAAAACAGGATGGAGGACAGCACAGGCAACTGCTCCAAATATAACCAATATGAACACAAAATTGTCATTTATTTGATTTGTTTGATGAGAAACTAAAGCTTGGAACATTTTCAGTTTGGGTATGGGCATCTGTTCAGCAATCAAGTCCTAATTAACTAAATTTTAAAATCTTTAGGTGCTCTAGTCTTTCTAGCCAAGCATTGCTCTGAAACACCCAATAGTACAAATCAAAGTGCTGTATGCTTCAGGTTTGTAAGCAGACTATGCAGCTGGGTTGTTTGTGCTTTGTTTATTTTTCTGAATAGGGAATCCTCTTTTGTCTTTAAGTCTTCATTGTTTCTCTGTAGGGTAACCTTGCAATATATCTTCCAAACTGGACCCATTAAAAGTGAAAATGGGGAACAATAAAATAATTATGCCACAATAATAGGCATAAATAAAGGCTACTGAGACAAACAAGGACATATGGTCACCCTGCTTCTTCCATGTCTGCCTTGTGCAGTTTCCAATTCTCCCAGCATCTACTCCACCTACTCTCTCAGGTGTGAGTGCTTCTTTCTTGCAAGAACACTGAAGACCACCAGACTGCCATGCTTCTCTACCTCTACCTCTTTCTCCATGTTCCTCGTTCTCTTCCATCTTCTCTTATTCTCAGAAGAATAAGGATTCAAGGTTATGCTCTTTGATTCCCACTGACTCCAATGAGCAGCTCTGCTTGCATTCTTTCTCTCTTCCCTATTATTTCCTTCCACTTAACCACAAGGACAGTAGACTTTCCTTTCTAAAAAGTCTTCCCTAGACCTCAAGATACTGCTTTCTCTTTTGATTTTACTGTGTTTGCTTTCTTCTGCCCATGTCCTGGCTCCTGGAAAGCTTCTATTTTACAGGGCTTTTTCCTCCCACCCCTTCACACAGGTGGTTCCCCGGGTTCTTGACTTGATCCTCTTCTCTTCCTACTTGCTCTCAATTGGTGTGGCCCTTCTTCCTACAGTGAGTCATCTGCACAACTGTGAGTAGCTTTTAAGTATGCATTTCCAATACTTACCTCTTTTTCTTTAAAGCACCATTTTCCATTTTCTGTCTATTTTCTCTCTCACCTGAATGGAGAGATGACACCCTAAACAAATGTGATCCACACAGAACTCATTATCTCCCTTCTCCCTATGTCCATATTCCCTCTTTCTGTTACTATCTTTTTCTCAGTAACCTCAACATTTCAACCATCTTTTATTCATCTCATATACATGTTTCTCCTAGTTGTCAAGTCCTGTTGACTTTTGTCACAGCTCTGAAATACCTTCCACTGTGTCTCTTCTCCCTTTTTCCACTGCCACTTTCCCATTCAGGCCTGTGTGTCACTTGCTCAAACTTCAAGACAGCTTTGTAATGCTTCTTCTTGCTTCCTCTCTTTCCCTCCCCCAATCATTCATGTACACCTTAGTTTGGGAGTGACCGATGGTGGAGGCAGAGACAGATCAGGGGAGGCTTAAAGTCTCCGTTAGCAGCTTGTAGCTGACAGGAGGAGCCAATAGTCAGCTGAGAGGAGAAGAGAACCTAGAGTGTATGTACCAGACATCCAATGAAGAGAGTATGAGGAAGGAGGTGGTCAACAATAAATAATGCTAGGGAAGTCAAGGATTTTGAAAAAGAAGAAAAATAGATTTAATTTGGCAATTAAAGATCCCAGAGCCCTTGGAGAGAGAAATCCAAGTTTATTGTTGTGTGTGGAGGACTAGCTCCTGTCACCATCACCTCCATTCTCCTTCAGCAACTCCTTATTGAGGTCACATTCTATGATGGCTTTTCTTTAAAAATTGAAATTCCAATACACAACTTTCCATGGCCATTTTCTATCCTTCCAGTTCCTCTGTACCCTCGGTAACCCCTATGCTCTTAACTTACTGATCCATCTAGCGTCACTCACTCTGGGTTACACTTTTATTTTCTATTTAGTCAAACCCTGCAGTCCAATCCCTCACTGTCCTGCTAGCATCCTTCACTCTTTCATCTGCCTCTTGTTACACCACAGCTGCAGAGCCAACCCCAAGGGTTGAAGTGATCCAGCAGAAAGGTAATAGGGATGTCTGGAGGAAATTCCCCCACTTCATTGCCTGTAACATATGGCCCCCCCCAATCTTTAGTGGATCCTCACCATCATTCCTCAATCCTCTGGGTCAGTGTTCTTCATTCTTTCATTCCTACAGGGGCCAGTTTAAACCATTCTGATTTTCCTCATTCTGCCCCAACTCTCAGAATATGTCTTATTTCCTTCTTTATAAAGAAAAGAGAGGTTACCAGGCTTGAACTTCAACTTCTTTCCTTTAACGCTATAAAGACTGAAAGTTAACTCAAGAGCATGAGTGGCTGTTCAACATTTGTACTCCTGAGTCTAAGCATGCACTCTATAAATATTTGTTGAATCAATGATTAAATAAATAACCAAATAATGCCTTATAGTGTTTCACCTTATCCAAATTTAATATATAAGAAAACTTAAGCTCCACATGGTGAAACAACTTCCCAATGCCATGTAACTAGCAGTGTTAGAATCAGTACTCAAACTCCGATCTGGTGATAAACTCCTGCTCTTTCCCTGTGATCAACCATTACCTTCACTGCCATCTGCACATTCAAGGCACACTCCCAAATTTACATATCTAGCCCAGGCCTTTTTTTCTTGACCCTAGACAACTATTCACTTTAAATTTCCACCTGAAACTCCAGCTCTAACAAAACTCAACTCATTCCCAAACCAGCTCTTTTACTCATATTGTTAATGATGGTCACTACCCAGATATCCAAACCAGACCATTGAAAACATCTTCTCCATCACACCCACCACACACACACATACACACACATACACACTCCCATTCCCAGTAAATACATTCTGTCACTTTTTCCTAAAAATCACCACACTGCTGTACTTGAGGCTCTTATAGAACTCACCTAGCTATCAACAATTGCATCTAAATCTATTTATTTCCCTTGCTTCTGGCTCAAACCTCTACAAAGCATACTTCTCTCATATATCATCCTGGCAAAACACACATATGATGATGTTACTTCCTTTCTTAACACTTTGCAAATGGCCAGCAGCTCAGCTAATGAAGTAACCAAGTAAAAGCTACTAATATGGGATATAAAGACCTTGGTAGGTTCATTCTGTGTGTGTCGCCACTCCTTGTACATGCTCCCCGCCCTAGGCATACTGAGCTGCCTATGGTTCCCTCAAGCCCACCATGCTGCTTCAGATCACTATGGCTTCTGCACATACTTTCCTCCTTTCCTGGAAGGAACACCTTTATTTCTTCACTGATATCTTCCCCATGAATTCCAAGTCATATGCAAAATCCATTCTCCACAACGAATTTATCTTAGATCCTTAAAACCTTCTTTCAAGCTCCTACTGAACATTATGGTGCAGGGCATGTCACATGATGTGAAAATTATTTGTTCATTTGCCCATTTCCTTGCTATATTGGAAGTTCCTTGAGTGAGGAACCAAAATGTTTTATCTTTTTAGGTTTATTATCTAATACTAATGGGTGTTCAAAATTTTTTGTTGTTTAATGAATAAAGGACGATTACAAATGCTCCATGTTTCTGCAACTGAGAGACAATGTCACAGAGAACATGAATAAAATCAACTTGGTTACAGATGCCCCTGGTGCATAAAGAGCAGAAGGATGGGAAGTTAATGCTTGCCTGCCACAGCAAAGTGCGCTGGCGAACATGTTGGAGATATGTGTTTTTGAGCATACGTGAATATTTTTAGAACATATTACACTGACTTGTTTCATATGTTAGCTTGGAGACGAGAGCATGCCAAAGGGATATGTGGCAGTTGTCGTTTCCACTTTTTTAAAAAGAAATGGAAACCATAATGCCCAAAGCAGAAATGCACAGATACAGTATGGTGGAAATGCCACCAGTCCACAGCAAGATTTCTGCAGCCTGTACACTGGAATGCTGTTCTCCACAGCAGAGCCCATTCGCCCCCTACCTATGGGATATGCCAAAGAGCAAGACCTGAGCTCTGATCCTGAAGCTCAGAGAGCCACTTTGCTATCTCCAGACACGAGTGAAGAATGCCTTCCTGCAGCTCATTTAAACGATGCTTCAATGGTTGCTGCTTCTGACCATCTTGAACCCACTCCAATCCTGCACTTGGATGATCCAGGTCTAGTGTGTACCCTCTCCTGGAAGGCAGCCTATTGCCGGAGTGTTTTGCCCAGAGTTAGAGATGATCATATATCCAGTGCATCTCCCCCTCGCCTTCCACTCCTTGACCCTGAAGTCTTGCTGGGGGTTCTTATGGTCCATGATTGCCTCTTAACGTCCAGTTCTATCCTTCCCAAGTCAGCTGCTGAGCTCAGTAAGGCTCTGGGATGCTGAGCTCATGAGATCTAGTGTGCACTCAATGCACCCAGGGAACAAGAACAGACCACAGTGACTGATGGCAGAAACCAGGCTAAGTAAAACTGAAGGCTGAAGAGTGTGGGTCTGGGACTGCCAGCCAAATCTTGCCTTGGCATGAAGAGCCTTCCATGACAGCTGATGACAGAAATAGAAGACAAGGATGAGAGGGACAGATACAGATTCCCCTTTTCCATCATTTCAACTTCATTCAATAGTGGGCTGAGTTTGGGGGTCTCAGAAAGTATGCCCTAGTCAGGCAACTCTAAGGCTTTTTCTACCCAATAACAAGCTGGCTTAAGAATGAAAAATTCACTGAATTTGTAAAGCAGTGTATGTCTCCTGACTGTATCCAATTGACTTGTCGTTTTCAGGCTTCCCAACAGAGAAGTGAATCTTAATTTACAAGGAATGATTCTAGGATCATAAAGATGGCCAATTTGGCAATATTTTTTCTCTCGGGCTCCCACATGTAGTGCTGACTGGGCTGTAACTCTGCAAATGGACAGGGGTCTTCAGTTCAGTCTCTCTTTTGTAAGAGTTTTTCTATCTGGATTTTATATTTCTCTCACCTTGGTTCAGTTGGCATTTTCAGGCTGAGTATGTTCCTCGTGTACATTTAGGATTTGGATCTTTGATTTAGGTGCCAGCCAGACACATGTTAAAGTAATTATTCTTAAGTGTGCCACCTCAGAGCATCTATGTACTTGATGATGTTCTGATGAGGAGCACCAGAACCCCACCTGGCTTTGCTCCTACTTCTGAAATGTTGTGCTTAATACCACGATGGCTTATCAGTCATATCTTATTCCCATTGTTTGTTAGATCAAGACCACTTCCCTTAACCAAGCATTCAAGGCCCTCCGAACTTTCCCATGCTTCAACTATGTAGGCTTTCTCCACTACTGTGCTAATGCAGGCACTCCACCTGCAAACCTCAAGCAACCTCAGGTCTGAGTCTTTGACCAGCCTTCCTTTCCCACACAAAACATCTTTCCCCATATTCCTAGTCTGATGATATTCTATCCTGAATCCATTTAAACTCACCCCAAATACCTTTTAAGAAAGTCTCCTTAGACTGCTTCAGTCTATAGAGACCTCTCTCTTTCCAAATGTCCCTACAGTAAAAGCTGCCTGACAACTTGGGAACAAATCAAACTCTATTGAATTCTCTGATTCATTTACATGTGTTAGTCCTGCCTTCCCAAATGGATGATAAATTCCTTATGGCAAGGAGTCATATGCTTTTTACCTTCTTGATGCCTATGTTGGTGTTGGAATAGAAAATATCCTATCTAATAAAGAGGGGATATGCTAATTGACCCTCATACCATCACAAAGATGGCAGTGCCCTACAGTCAATAAAGAGGGAATATGCTAATTGACTGCCACAGCTTCAAAGATGGCAGTGCCCATCGCCACAAGATGGTGGCGCCCAGTCCCTCAGCCCCACCAGGGCACCTGCCTCTGGATTTCCCCAGTCCTCTCAGCTCCTCAGCTGCCCAGGACTGACCCAAGGCACAGGCAAGCCTTGGATGGTGGCCGCCCTGCCATCCAGGGCTGCCTGAGGTTCAGGTAACCAGGGCCTAATTAGCACATGCAACTAATTTAATTTTTTCCCCAAAATGTACATTCACGTTGCTTGATATCTTAATTCATATTTTCATGGCTTGAGATATGTTTATTTAAATGGTCCTTTTAAAACTTCTTCAATAAATGGTGTTAAAAAATTGAAAAGCCACATGCAAAAAAAAAAAAGAAGAAAGAAAAAAGAAAAGAAAAGAAAGAAACTAAATTCCTATTTGACACTATTCACAAAAAAAATTAACTGAAAGAAAGATTAAAGACTTAAATTTAAGATCTGAAACAATAAAATAATAGAAAAAACAGAGGTATTAAACTTATGGATCCAAAGGCAAGGAGAGTAAACACAAACATCAATGAAAGGGACTATCTATAATAATAAAAGCGTAATATGCAAATTGACCAAATGGCAGAATGACCACTCGGATGACCTTCCAGACCACCTTCTGGATGAAGCTGGGGCTGCAAAGGCTGGCAGAGTCAGTCGAGGCTGTGAAGGCCTACTCTTGTATGAATTTCATGCATTGGGCCTCTAGTACCAAACTAAAAAGCTTCTGCACAGCAAAAAACAAAACAAAAATCATCAATAAAACAAAAAGGCAACCAAACAAATGGGAGAAGATATTTGCAAACAGCACTTCTGGATAAAGGGCTAATGTCCAAATATATATATAATCTCAACAATAACAACAAAACAAATAATCCAATTAAAAATGGGCAGAACATCTGGGCAGATACTTTCCCCAAGAGGACATACAAACAACTCACAAATATATGAGAAGATGCTCAGTTTCACTAGCTATAAGGGAAATAAAAACCACAAAGAGAATCAATGTCACACTTATTCAAATGGCTATTATCAATAAGATAAGAACCAAGTGAGTATTAGATTTATGGGGTGATGATTCTGTAAGTTATATAAATATCCAAGCACTATGCTGTATAACTGAAACTATTATAATAATATTGAATGTCAATTGTAATTGAAAACAAGATTTAAAAAATTAAGACAAGAAATAATAATGATTGGAGCAGATGTGGAGAAAAAGAAACCCTCATACACTGTTGGTGGGAATATAAACTGATACAGCTATTATGGAAAACAGTATGGAGGCGACTCAAAAAATTAAAAAGAGAGCCTCTATCTGACCCAGGAATCCCTCTTCTGTTTATATACCTGAAAAATTTAAAAACATTTATTTGTTCATTGCAGCATTATGCATGGTAGCAAAAACAATGAAACAACTTAAGTGTCCTTCGATGGATAATTGAACAAAGAAGATGTGAAATAACCCTCACCATATGAAAGGATAAAATAGAGCCACTTGAGATACCATGGATGGATCTTAAGAGTATCATGCTAAAATAAATAAGTCAGATAGAAAATGAGAAGAACCATATAATTTTACTCATACGTGAGATATTAAACAGAAAGCAAAAAATGAACAAGCAAAATAAACAAACAAACAAACAAACAAACTCATATACATAGACAACTATATGGTAGTTACCAGGGGGAAGGGAATTGGGAGGAAGAGGCCAAATCTGGTGATGGAAGGAGACTAGACTTTGGGTGTTGAGAATACAATGCAATATTCAATAATGCACTGTAGAACTGTTCATGTGAAACAAAATATATTAATCAAATGTCACCCAAATAAATTTAGTTAATTTAAAATAAAAATTTCCTTTCTAAAATAGTGATTTATTTTCATGTTTTTAAAGTTAATTCAAGCTTTACATTTTTTAATTTAGATGGAGCAGACTTTACATTGACTTTCCTTTCAGTTAGCTGAACATATGGTGCACATTGCTGCCTCAACTTTCCTACTGTCCACTGTCAGTCAGTCCCACCCTTTTAAATTCTTACTTTTATGCAAATGACTCCCAGCTACATGCTTCTCAACTTCACTTTTCTTCTGAGTCAATTCCACATCTACGACCGAATATATCTTTTCAAATAAAATGCAATAAAAAGGTATGCAACTCTGTTTGGATTTCAAAATTCTATTTGCAAGGCTGTTTGAAATTTATAATGCATTTTCCATAGAAACTGCATTATAAATAGTAATTCAGTTAGTTCTCTGGCTGGGAAACAAAACTTAGCTAATCCATCTGCAATGAAAAGCAGCAGAGACCAATATGGTCACAATATGAGTAATTAAATGAAACATTAACAAAGTAAAGTAAAAATAAGTTTATCTCTGTTGTTAATATTTTAAAAATAGTACTTTTAATTAGAGAAGGACAGGGAGAAAGCGATGGTGGACACCTGGAGCACTGTTTTAGTTACAGCAACCCAGTTCTAAAATCTTACAAGTCTTAGACCTGACTCTAAAGTTACCAGTCCTTCTGACCTTCCCTTTACCTTCCTCTTCCATTCCCTCTGCCCCTTTCTCAACTAGACATTGTCCTTCTTTACCTAGATTATTATAATGGTTTCCTAGTTGGCTTCTCTGAGCATAACCTCCTCCTTAAAATCTATTTTGCATATGGCATTCATATGAGCTACAGGCACACCTTGAAGACATTGAGGGTTCAGTTCCAGACCACTGCAATAAAAAGTATTGCAATCAAGTGAGTTGAAGTTATTTTTGCTGGTAGTGGGTCTTGCCCTCAATTTGTAATGAAACACAACATCTGTAAAGTGCAATAAAGTGAAGCGCACTAAAAGGAGGAATCCCTGTATCTTTCATCCTGGTATTGTTCTGCTAAACAGAATGCCACCTATCCCCATCAAGTCCGAAGGACATAAACCTGGACAAACTCTCTGTGGATGTGCACCCTGGTCTTGAAGGAGAGCTCCTGCCCTGGCCTGGTTCATGCAGAGTCTAGTAGAGATACTGGCTCCCATCCAGTGTGGTCCAGGCACCCAAAATGACTTCTAAGAGTCTTAATCAGGAGAGAGCACAGACTATTTCCCCTTAGAAGTCCCTGAGTAGTCCATTTGCTCTGGGAGACCATAAAGCGATGTCCCGATTTGGTGACTGCATGATTCTTTCTGAGGGGAGTTAGATGCTAAAGCTCTCAGCCAAAAGTGGAAGGATGGGGAGGTGACATGGTCAACACTGGCTTCTGTTGGACCTTGGACACCGCTGATCCCCCTGAGCAGAGGGAACTGACCCATCAGAGACACAGCACAGTCGTGAAAGAGCCCTTGAATTGTGGCAAAGCTCCTTGCCTGAGACTTTGTGGGGTCTTCGTTTTGCACAACGGGGACAGTGATGCCCTTTACCCACAGCTGCTGTAAGGATTGAGGGAGCGTGCCTGAAAGAATGTATAATGGTGCCTGATGAATACATACATACAGAAGGGTGTGCATTAATTCAATTGGAGATAGGAAGATGCACAAAAGCTTTTGGTCAGAGCCTCTGACTCCAGCAAATGTTTTCATTTGGGTGAATGCCCGCTTCATCAACTTTGGGCTGGGATTCAAGCAGAATCTCGCTTGGTGTTCTACATTCTGACTCACTAAGAAGAAATATTTGGGGAAAGGAGAATTACTGGTTTACAATTCAGATCCAAGAAATATTCAGGAATTAAGACGACAGCAAATCCAAATGAGATACAGAGTATGCACTGGTTAATTAAAAACAAAACAACTCCCCAAACAAAAAACAAACAGTACAACAAATAACCAGGCCAGTGCTGGCCCAGGCTCTGGATCTGGCCAGCCAGGAGCAGAGTGGCTGCCTGTTGCCATAGCAACGCGGGCAGAGTGAGCCAGGGCTGTGAAAGAGCAAGGACTGTGGCTGAGGAGCGAGGCAAACTCAGGGCTCTGTGCTGCCTAACTCAGGCTTTCTTCTAGGATTCCAGCAAAAAAAGGGAAAGGAGGTTTGGGCAGATGCTTATTTGCTTCCTTTGTCCCTGTGGTTTTCACAGAAATATATATTTCAGGACTAATCATTCTGAGCCATTGTATTTGTAGAGGATTGATTCATTTTCAAAGCATTTTTACAGACAAAATTCTAATGGTGGTGCAGGTATGATAGTATTATTTCCATTTTGTGGATTAGGTAAAAAAAAAAAATTCAACCTTTTTCATCTCATGGCACATATAAATAAATCACTAAAATTCTGTGGCACAACAAAAAGAAATATTTTTGCCAAGCTGACAAAAGAAAATAATTTTGATTCATTCACACCAGTCTACAATTGTGCTGGCTGCTGTCATCTTTTCACTTGACAGTGTATGAGAAAAGAGGTCAGTGCCCTTGACTAAAGAATCTAGAATTGCATGTTTTTATAAATGCAACATGCATTCTTTAAAAAAAAAAATATATATATATATATATATATATATATATATACACATATATATATACGTATATATATACACATATATACGTGTATATATATACATATATATACATATATATACATACATATATATATATATTTATTTATTTATTTATAGGGAGGAAGGGAGAGGGATAGAGAGTTAGAAACATTGATGAGAGAGAAACAGCTGCCTCCTGCACACCTTCTACTTGGTTTGTGCCCACAACCAAGGTATATGCCCTTGACTGGAATCAAACCTGGGGCCTTTCAGTTTGCTGGCCGATGCTCTATTCACTGAGCCAAATCAGCTAGGGCTGGTATTGCATGTTTTCAAAATTCTTGAGGCACACCATTGTGCCTGCCGGAGCCCAGGGGTTGAAAGTTGCTGGATTAAATGATAAAGCCAAGAGTAGTGGCCATAGGGTAAGCCACTTAAACCCTCTGGGCCTTGGGTTTTTCCCTGGCATAATGTGGATGATGTGGCTTACCCTGACTTCGTGGAATTGTAAATGGCATAGCTCTAAATGTTACAGAAATGTCATCGTGTGAACTCCTGGCCACTGTTGTTCCTGTACACCCCATCTCTGCTCTGTTGCATATTTATAGAGGAATTGTCCTCATTTCAAGCTCCCTGGGCTGTTTGGAAACTATGGGAGATAATCTGGAAACAAAGACAGCAATTGCAATCTGCATTTCTGAATCTCCATTAGCAGAGTCATCCCACCTACTGTGCTGAGAGGTGACCTCATTAGAGAGGGTCCATCAGGAAAACTCAAAGCCTGCAGACCCTCTGGCAGTTGGGCTTGTTGTTGGGGAGGGCCTCCAGCAGCTGCCGCTGACAATGGACTTCTGTACCCCATTTCTGCAAAGCATTTTTTTTTTTAGGCCTTTGCTCCTCCCACGAGCTAGCTGGTTTTGTGTGACCCTCAAGCAACATGGCTGCTGATTGCAATGTGCTCAGAATAGCAGGAAGTAATTAAAAATTCATTTAAAAATCTCTCTCATAGTTTAACATCTACATTAGGAACAGTGCTGGAGTAAACAAGCTGGCGTCATCCTTTGTAAGACAAGAGAAGAGAATTCAGGCAGTCTGTTGTATGTGGTTTAGGGATAAAGTTAATATTTCAGCTGGCCTTGGTACATGTTTTCTAGGCCTTTCCCTGAAAACGCAAGTGGGTTAGGACAGAAGCTGGCATTTTCCAACATAATTCGGTAGCAATATGATGGCCCAACCAGGGCACTTGTTGAGATAATTCTTCAGGACACTATGCTTTCAATGAGCAGTTCTCTTTAAAGGCCAATGCCAAATGGTTTTTAGAGAGCTGACATTTTAATAAATATGTTTTTTATCTAATGATGCAGGCCCATCGCATTGTATAAGGAACCTTCCCCTGTTGATGATCTAGGCAGTGTTTCCCAAACTTTTGGCATATGTGTACCCCTTCTATAATTTTCGTAATGCTGAGTACCCCTAGTACTCATGAGAACGTAGAATTAGGCTCAGGTAAGCACGGTGCAGTGCATATCCCCACCAAACTCCAGTGCAATGCGTACTCCCACCAAACTCTTCCTGTACCCCTGGGGGTACGCCTACCACACTTTGGGGAATACTGGTCTAGAGATTAAACCAGGCATTGACCTCCCAAAATAGTAACAGAGGTGCAGATGGATCTTTGCTGTCCTCTGCCCACTAAGCCTCACTGTGCCTTCTCCAGTCCCAGACCTTCCAGTACCTGCAAAACTACATCAACACCACCGCTGCCCTGCTCCCAAATCTCAATGTCATTAACAACTAGAGGTAAACTCTACTGGAAAATGGACAAATAGTCTCTAAGGAAGCCTACATTCAACCACATTTTTCTGAGTGTTTATTTTTTAATTCTAGTAGCAGAAGTGATACTGAGCACACACTATTGATTAGAAGTTAATTTTCATTAAGTTATATGAATTTTCACCAATGAGCTGTGTTTTCGGATCCAAACATCACTTTATATCAATTTTAAGAGTGGCTAGGTGGCAAACTGGTAATGCACATAATAAAAATAAGTTCATTTAGTAATTGGATTCAATTATTATCATTACCACATTACCCATTTTGCTCTAAAATTTATGTTCATTTTCAGAACCAGCAAGTCATTGCATTCAAAGGCACTGCACATATTTTATGTTTAAAGCAATGTGTCATACTTCGAAGTGGAAATAAATATCAAATCAATTTTCCTTCTCCTTCTTCCCACAGCACTGAAAGCAAATGTCAAGTGTTATAGAGCTCCCCAATGATGTCAATAATTTTACCATAAATTGAGATTTTTTAGGTAGCGCTATAAAACTAATAACCTGTTTTTCACAGCAGATATTTTCATTCACTGGGCAGAGTAAAGCACAGCCTTCATGGCATTGTAAAGCCAGATTATGAGCAATTTTGATTAAAACAAAAACACTGTCTATTTCCAACCAAAAAAGTGATGTCAGCAGAGTCACTGTCTTTGCTAATGCTTGTGTCCTGGCCAATCCTGAAGCTGGTGTGGGAGAAACTGCCTCCAGACAGCTGTGGGCCTTCACAACTCCTTTTCTGTGTGCCTATGTTAGAACGAATTCTTACCACTGACTCTAAGGAAGTAGAAACGAGGAGGACTGTGGAGAGGCATGGAGTTAAGACTATGCTTCTCGTCATACAAAGGTAATGGCATGCTGACCTCTATTGACATACACATGAAGCAAATATAGAAAAATTTTTTTTATATGAACCTGGAAAATATTAAAAGCTAACCTTTTCTAATTGTAAAGCAATGAAAAGACAATCAATAGATCCTTAAGGAGAACCAGCAAGATAAGTGAATGATATTTACATTTCTCACTATTATCAGTGTCCAAGTTGTTTTCATTAAGATCATTAAGGATATTTTCAAGTTTCTAAGTGAAAAGTTGAGTTGAAGATTCAGACCCTTCTTTTCCTCACAACTATTATGGAAACAAATACCAAAATCCCTTAAAATTTCATCAAATTATGTGATTGTGTTGTAATATTAGTGTTGGGCATAATTCCTGGATTTTGTCATCTTTTTTCCTTTTGTAGCTTTTACCATTTAGGGAACTATGCTTTGACCCAGCCCAGATTCAAATATAAAGAAATAATAACATTTATAATAAAGGTCTGTTCTGTGGATTCTTTGTGTTATGTTTACATTTGAAGGTAAGGCAGCTACTATTAGTATTCCTGTGGCCAATAAAATTGAGTTAATGAATGGATGTCCATCTTTTCTAGACAGAATATTCATGTAGCTTGAATTAAAATATTCATATTTTTTATAATAAACTAAGAGGGGGTATCTACCATTTTTAGGTTATGAGTTAGACAGTGAAGTGCTACAAAGTCAATCCAATTTCATGAGACATTTAAGGTGATGACATTATGTAAAAAGTCTGTTTCTTAATCATGGACATTGGTTGAAGGGCTCTGTTCTGGGAAGGAAATTGATAAGGAAAAATTCAGTGATAATATGATCATTAACATTTGTTAACACTTTTTATGTAACCAGCACTTTACATATGTGATTTTTTTTTTTTTAATTGATCTTTAGTAAGAGAGAAAAGGAGAGGGAGAGAGAGAAATAAATATCAATATAAGAGCAAAAACATCAATCTGCTATCTCCTGCACGCCCTTTACTGGGGATTGAGTCTGAAACCTGGGCATATGCCCTGACCAGGAATTGAACTAGCAATTTTTTGATGCATGGGATGACACCCAGCCAACTGAGCCACACCAGCCAGCGTACATATGTGATTTTTTTCACTACCCAAGGATATTTCTTACATTGATTTTCAGAGAGTGGAAGCGGGGTTGGAGGGGAAGGAGAAAAAAAAATATTGATGTCAGAGAGATACAGTAATTGGTTGCCTTGCCCTAACCTGGGCCAGGACTCAAAGCTACAATTTAAATACATGTCCTTGGCTGGGAATCGAACCTATGACACTTCAGTGCCCTGGCTAATGTTCTACCCACTGAACACACTTTTTGACATAGATACAATTTCTATTTTATGGAGAAAAAAAACATGGCTTAAAAATTATCAGAAACTTGTTAAAGACTATACAGGATATACTACCAACCTGGAAAATACAAATATTGAACCAATCTTTATCATTAAAATTCAACACGGCATTGCCCTGAGTGATGAGGGGGTCAGCTCTTTTTCTCTTAGGTTGCTGACTTGCTGTGAATCTTAATTCAGTAACTGCCATTTATTAGTGGTTCTGCCACTTTTAAAGTATGCAAACCTTTTTCTAATTACCATACATTTATCTTATTTTACATGGACCCAGAATGGGCTTTCTGATTAATAAAACATTCCAGCTAATGAAGTGTTAGGGGAAGACTACTAATCCTTAATAAGTAGAACAAAGCCATATACAGTTAATATAAACTAAGCACACCCTTTGATGAGACTATAATGCTGCAGGGCCACCAAGACAAAGAGGATGATTATCATTCACAAGAGAAGCAGGACCGCACTACTCAATAGGGATTTCTAGATGTTCCAGTCTTCGGTTTGAAGAGCTGAAAGGTACTTCAGAGATCTTCTGTCCAAGCCTTTTACTTATCAAAGAGGAATTGGAGACTTGAACTTCTAGCAGGGGAAATGACTGGCCCAAGGCCATGCAGGAGTCCAAGGGTAGCCAGCCATGCACTGAGCAGAACACCCCACTTATCCTATATAATAAAGATGTAATATGCAAATGGTCGTTACACCATGAAGCATAAGGACCGACCACATAATGAGAGGATCACGGATCAGCAGGAGGGTGGGGCAGCAAGCTACAAGCAGGCAGCGGAGAGCTAAAGGAGGGGGTAGGGCAGCTAGTTATGAGGGGGGATGGGGGGCGGAGGGAGCTACAGGAGGGCAGGGCAGTGGGCAGAGAGCTACAGGAGGGTGGCAGCAAGCTAGTGGTGAGCTACTGGTGCATGGATTCCTGCTTAGGACTACTAGTCTAATCATAATGTAGAACAGAACAAAACAAAAATATGTGCTTCACTTGCCTTCTAAATTTATTAATTTCCAAGCATCCTGTACTTTTTAAAGTTTTCTGTGATAGTTATTTCCTGCACCTCCGTTTTCTACCGTGACTTCCACAGCACAACTCCTGCACACAATGTCCCACAGTGTTGTGTTGCAAATGAGACACAGCAAGGGGCATGCACTTTCTCGGAGCAGTTTCTGGTTTTCTCTCTTCTTTAATACAGTTTTTATTAGGATTGAAATGTGGAGGGGAGCTTCTGCCAAGTGTTGGATTCCGGTCTTGTGATTTAACTTGCCAGGTTTAACTGGGGAAGGAGATTAATCAATTATTTACTTAGCTGGCACCACTTTCCTGTCACTTAAATCATACTTAATTTCAGTCTATTATAATGCATTATCGGTGCTGAGACAGAAACCTTGATGCACTATTTGCGTATGAGATGGTTTCACACATACAGCAGCATGGTGCCAAGTGCTCCCTGTCCATTTACAGATGACAAACTGCCCCTGTTAAGTTGTGGTTCGTGTGAACACTTTAGAGATTTCTATATTTTACAACTTTAACATATCCGGCACCATTTACTACCAAGCGAAAAACCACCGGAACAATCTAGATCAATAGTCTATTTAATCTGAAAAGCCATCGTTCATGTAAAATGGGACTTAAATATTTATTGAAAATCATCCAGATCTTTTATTCTACAACAAAAAGTCTAAACGCTAAACTATTTGAGATACAAAGACCAAAATATGATGCATGAAACTTAACTGAATCCTAGCTTGGAGGAAAATATAGTGCATTTTGGTGGGGCAATGGCTTTGGGTATTACCTGATACTAGAGAATACATGTTAATTTTCTTATGTATTAAAATGGCACAGCCATTATGTCACAGAGTGACCTTATTTTAGGGATGTTATCCTATTGTTAGGAGATGCACTAATGAAGCACTTAGGAGTTAAATGTCATGATGTCTGCAACTCTATAAAATGCTCAGAGAAAAAGAAAGCAGTAAAGCCAATAGGGCAAAGTATTAATTTGAACGTAAGCGGTATATAGGTATTCATTCTATTGCTTATCTTTGTTTTTTGCTTTGCTTTTTTAAAATTTACAATAAAAATTAGAAATCACTAAAATATCACTTCAGAAAAATAACTCAAAATTACTTAGTTTATGTTGGTGGAACAGTGACAGAAACAGAGAAAGGAGCTCTTTCTTAGAGCGATTCTCCACCAGCCAAGATAAATACAGCGGGAAGGGGACGAAGCAAAGGCAGGTGAGCATACAATAAGAAGGAACTCAGCTGCTGCACACGAGCTTGCTACCAGGCCCTAGCACCTTCCACCTGGACTGTTCAAGGAGTATGCATGCGAGGGTCGACATACTAGTATCCAGGTCTGGGGCTCTGTGGCAAAGGAAAGAGGGACACTGCAGATGTGCAAATGTTCCAGTGTTTGTAAGGAGGGGAAATGCTATGTGCTCAGAGAACACAGTGGTTGCAAACCCATGCTTTGCATCCTTTGATGCCATCTGCTGTTCATTATAGAGATTCATGAGGTAAAGACACCCAAGTATGTTTTCCAAATGATATACATTAATGTCAAAAGCCCACTAATTGCCGAAACCAGTTTGGCTCAGTGGGTAGAGCATCAGTCTCTGGACTGAAGGGTCTTGGGTTCGATTCTGGTCAAGGGCATGTGCCTTGGTTATGGGCACATCCCCAGAAGGGGGTGTGCAAGAAGCAGCTGATCAATGATTCTCTCTCATTGATGTTTCTAACTCTCTATCCCTCTCTCTTCCTCTCTTCCTCTCTGTAAAAAGTCAATAAAAAATATATTTTTAAAAAGCCCACTAATTTCATGCTTAAAGTTGTCCCCAAATAACCTCTTCTGTGCCTTAATTTCCTAATTGATGAGCTAGCAGTAAAGTGCTTCATGGGTATCCCATAAAAGGCAAACGAAGTAACATCTGTAAAGAGCCTACTAATACACCTAAACACTGCATAGGGAGCCACGAAGTGGTACCACATGGATATCTAGAACCAAAGCATTTGACCATGTGTCTTATTATTTTCTTCTAGCTAATGTAGAAAAATTAGGGGCAGGCTGTCAATACAATTAGGTTTATCCAAATTTGGTGAAAAAACTGAACCGCAGGAGGAATGATGAATGGAACAATGTCAACTTAGAGAGAGATTTTAAGTCTCTCAAGAATTCTGTAGCTTTTTTTTTTTCCAATTTACTTTTATATAAGACTGGGATAAATACCTTTAGATGAGCTATCAAAAATATGAATGTCAAAAATTTTATAGAGATACCTGATATACCAGAGAGAAGTTCACTTAAAGTATGGTGAATATACCCCAAGAAGTATGAGAGATGGTTCAATACAATGTGGAAAGACAAAATTAGAACTATTTCTATTTATAAACTATATATATATATATATATATATATATATATATATATATATATATAGAGAGAGAGAGAGAGAGAGAGAGAGAGAGAGAGAGGGAGAGGGAGAGAGAGAGAGAGAGAGAGAGAAAGAGAGAGAAACAGAGAGAGAGAGACTAGAGGCCCAATGCACGAAATTTGTGCAAAGTCTCTGGCCCTAGTCCCTGCCCACCACTGCTGCTGCCAGTGGCCTCTGCCACCTCTGCCATAGCTCCTGCCTGCTGCTGCTTTGTCTGGAAGGAAGGACATCTGGAAGGAAGTCCAGTCTAATTAGCATATTATGCTTTTATTATAACAGATATTTTTATCAGATGGACTAAAGTCTTTCCTACCAGAACAGAAAAAAGCTACTGAGGTAGCCAGGTACAATACCTACTAAAGTAAATCTTATCTATTGTTTCTATGTTTTTACCTTGGTAGGTTTGGACTACCAAGAAGCTTACAGAGTAACAAGAAACCCTTTTATAGCCAAGATTACTAACAGTTGGCTCAAGCTTTAGGAATCAACTATCATTTACACTCATGGAAGCTCCAATCTTCAGGTAAGGTAGAAAGAGCTAACCAAATTCTAAAAAGGACTCTAGCCAACCTTTGCCAAGAAACTTCAGAGTCCTGGTTGTCTATGTTACCCATAGGTCACATGAGACTGAGGCTGCATCTAAAGGAAAGTTATAAGTGAGCCCCTTTGAACTCCCCTATGGCAGGGCCTTTCTCAGATCTGACCTGCGAATAGATGAGGCAATCCTCCAGATGTTGTCTTACACTAATCTAGGACAGGTGCAAAAGGCATTACAGGAATATAGAAACAAAATCCTACCTGCCTTTGATAAAGACTACTAACGCAAACAAGTTAACCCAAAAGACATGGAGGGACAACTGTCCTGAGTCCCAACCACAACCCAGATAACAAGGCCCACCAAAGGTCCTAGTAAGCACCTCCAGTACAGTGAAACTCATGAGATAGCCAGTTAGCGTCACTTATCTCAAATTAACCCTGCTTCTTGTGAGTCCCCACAGGAACCTCAACCTGAGACCTGGTCTTGTGAACTCATCGAGGACCTTAAGATCCTCAAGAAACAAAAACCTGTTACAGATCAATAATATCATAGCTGATCCGTAATATAATTGTCTTTCCCATGTTTCTGACACTTTCTGCAGCCTGTTGATATGCTCAGCGTCCTTCCCCAGAAAAATAGTTTTTCTGTTCCTGTTATCAATATTTAATTCTTATCAGATGAAGTCCCAGGTCCCCCGCCCCACTAACGTTCTTATCAAATTTGTCACCTCCAAGACACAACAATTCCATGTCAAAATGATGACACTTTGGGGATTCTAGCCCATCCTGATTTGAGAAGAATCAGCTAAGGACCTCTCTGTACCAGCCTCAGATCCCATTTGCTTGTGCTTCTTAGATCAGGCATGGAGAGACTTCCATACCCTACACAGGCAGGGACTATGGTTTTGGCCCTTGTCAGCAGGAAGCAGTTTAGTGAAAACAAACCTCCTCCCTCATTAACCCTAAAAGATTTTAGGGATGGAAGTCTCTAAAGCAGGGAATGTGGTAGGAAGGTAAGAAGCTAGAGACATTTCTTGACAAGAGAGAAAAAATTAAACAAAGCCAGTCAATTTGAGCAATTTGCAGCCCGCTAATGAATCACAAGGTTTTATCTTCCATAACCAAGAACTCTTAGGAGCACATAGGTTTACACATTCCAGACTATCCCAGGACAGACTGACGGCCTGAGTCCCAGTCCTTCTTTTATGACATTCTTTGAAAATAAAACTAACTTGAAAATAACCCTGATCCCTGTATAGGTACATTTTGATGAATCAACATATCAAAGGATATGCCTGGAAAGCTAATGAATATTCTGCTAATCCTCTCCTAGGATTCCCTGCTAAAGAGAGATAAAAAGCCTCAAGACTAAGGACCCATAGTACACTCTCACTAGAGCACACCCACACCGTGTATTTCTGCTCTTTCTTCCTAAACTCTAAGGGTCCCCAGCAGACACACAACCAGAGGAGCAGTGGGTGGCAGCAGCTCATTTCAGGCTTGCCCCTTGAATCTGTCTCCAAGGCCCCCTTTTTTTCTGACTCTCCAGCCCCACCTTGGCTCACTTCATTCCTATGCTTCTAGAAAGCCAAAGCAGCCCTGCCTAGGCTCTCTCCTGTTGCGTCTTCTATCCTAACTGCTTCCTTTGTTTCACTGTCCCAGCATTAATAGACATACTGTCAGCATCACCTGGATTCATGTTGTGACATCTTTCCTGTACGAAGTCAATACCCACACACTACTGGCTAAAGACTAAGGCAGAACCACTCAGGACCCAGGGCCCATCTGGTAATATTTGATCCTTGTTTTAAGTATATTTTATGGCTTGAGATACTAGGTAATAACACATATGTATGATTTATAAAATAATAAATACATGTATATTTAAATACTCAGATTGTTTACAGTAAAAGTAATAAAAAATGTTTAGAGAAATTAATCAGGATTCACAATTTCAAAATAAGCCCAATATGGGCCAATTTTAATCCTAATAAAATACAACTGTGGTGAATAAAAAAAAAAAGTCCTACATTTCGGGTCAGAAAATATAATATATAAGTATAGGATGTGGGAGACATAGCTCCAAAGCAATACTGTTACTACGGTTTGCAGCTGACCATCAGCTTTGTGTCAGGTAGCAGTGTGCCAGGCTAACAAAGACTGAACCAACTCTCAGGCTGCCTCCCTGGGGGAACTCAAGTGTCTAGAAATAGAGAAATTGCCTCACTATATTCTGTTGGCCCTCAAGTGGGAGACTATCAATTGTACCAGAAACATATGAGCCTTCACAGAGGCGTCCAGCATCGGTAAGAGGTTGGACCAGAAAACCTCCAAGGTCATCCTAATCTGACTTCTGCGCCTGTGAAGACACAGAGGCAGGATCTGGATGACATGAGGAACAGACTACCAGTAGCTCAGCTTCTCATACCAGGTAGCAAGTCCACACAAATGCAACTCCACGACAGTAGGAGCTGTTTCTTTGTCTCTGGCCTGTTCAATATTGCATTCCAACACCCAAGACAGTGCCTGGCATCTAACTTATAGTCAGTAAATGTTTGTTATCAGGGTAGGGAATGTCTCATTACTTCAGATATTCATGAAGAGGCTGTATGGGTTTTTATGTCCAAGTAATTTCAAAGTGTAAGATGCTACAGCTTTACACTTGCTTAAAACCTTTCCTCGACAAGTTATGACATTGACAGCACAGATCTCTGAGCCACTTGACAAGTTTTCAGTTGAATAATCATCATTTCTCTGGGTGAGTCTCTATTCAGATCAACTCTGATTTTTTTCCAAATAATTTGGGAGTTTATTTTTAATCTTTTCTTTCTCTCTTCTGACAACATTTTTATTGAAAATGTACAGAGGTTATTGAAGTCAATTCTGCCAGAAATTTGTAAACAATTTTACTTTGTTTATCTCTGTATACCCAAACCACTGAAAGTAAAAATAAAAATGAATGTGGTTTACTTTCAAAATATTTCAGCTAAGGTTTAAGGAAGAAAACTAATTAAGGGCTGTGAAAATGTGTTCATGAAGAGATGATAAACCTGGCCACTTGGCAAACTGATGACGACATAGGGTCAAAATTTGATGTTTTCTGTAACTTGACAGGACAGTAGAGAATAATTCCATAAACCATTTCAGCTTATTATAAATTAGGTTCTTTTTTTTTAAAGCACCTTAAAATGAAAACAGATGATAGAGGAAATCACTACCCATATTTTGAATATAAAAAGCACACATGAGCTAAATAGTTGTGATAATACTCTGAAGTAGCACTGAACATAATATTTTATGCGGTAGCCAAACTTAAAAGAATTTTGCTCATCTCTTTTAAAATAAATTTCAAAGAAAGATATAATTTCAAGTCTGCCAGCAAAAATCAGTCAATATTTTCTGGAGAGCATTTTTAAATGACACTAGTCATTGCGATTTTATTTTGCAGATAAGGTCTGTCCAAGCAAGTCCCTAAGGAAAAGGGCAGTCTGACTGCTCTTTCAAGCCCTGGGAAACATCGCCCTCACTGTTGTCCAAGAGAGAAAGGCTGAGCATTAGGGGAACAGTGCCCCAAGTGGGGAAATGATGAGAGGAGGCATCTGCCATTTGTCTGGTGTCACAGTACACCTCACCCACCCCATGACAGCAGCTAGGTGGGAAGGGTTCCTACATTGGAAGCGTCTAGAAGATGACCTCTAAAGGGTATGCTCAACTCTAAAACCCTGTGATGTTAGGAAATGCTGCAAATGTGGGTCTGCTGGATGATTAAATTCCAAGCAGATTTCTGGAATATGTGGAAAATATCATGCCTTTGAGACTTAATCTAAAGGGAAAAAAAGCAGGTCATTTCTTATCGCTTTGTGTATTATCACCAAGATTAAAATACACACCAAAAAAAGCACATTTTGCCTTAGCCACGTAGCTGAATTGGTCAGTGAGTCATCCTGATATGCCAAGGTTATGGGTTCCATTCCTGGGCAGGGTACATACAAGTATCAATCATTGAATGCATTAATAAGTGGAATTACAAATCTCTCTCCCACTTCGTCACTCTCTAAAAATTAATAAAATAAAATAAATTTTTTTAAAAGAGCACTAGATTCAAGTAGAGTCATTTTTTAAAAAAAAAAAAAAATCAAAAAAGGACGTATTTATAAAAGAGCCCAGATAATGCAGTATCCGAATTCGAGGTGGAGTGGAAGGTGGGTGTCAATACCAAGAGAAGCATCATGGGTGGGAAGAGATCAACCAAAGACGTTGTATGCATATATGCATAACCTAAGGACACAGACAATAGGCTGGTGAAGGCCTGGGGCAGGGGGTGGAGGTGGGCTATAAGGGGTCAATGAGAAGAAAAAGGGGACATATGTAATACTTTCAACAATAAATATTTTTAAAAATGAAACAAAATAGCACACTTTAAAAGAAAAACAAAACAAAACAAGACGCAATACAAAAAATACCCAGTTCTACTCTGTCTCTTGTTTCTGCTCTCAGCAAGGGGCTGTCATTCCCGCTGTTTACTATTCTGGGGTGTTGAGCTGTCAGGAGACACAGGCAACCCTGTGGCTCCCCAGGCCTGGGATGACAGAATTTCATGAATCCTGCTCAATGACAGATGCTGGACCGAGATAACCAGAAGAATAGGAAAGGCATGGAACAGCAGCTGGGCAGACAAATTCAACTTCCCACCTGCTGCTGATTTACACATTCATCTCTCAAACCCAATCCGGGTCCATGTAAAAATCTGCCAGCCTGTTGAGAAATTAATCAACCTGGGGAAAGAGAGGGAGCTCTCCGTGACCGATTTTATATTCTTTCGGTAAACACACTTGTGTAGCACAGAGGCAGCTGAGCCGAACAGCCGTGGCTTTTTCTGCTCTCTGCTGTAATCACCCATACACCTGGGACTCACACAGCTCGCGCTGCTGTTTTATTTTTTAGATGAGAATTTTTTTTCCCTAGGATAAAGCTGGCTTTGGAAACTAATTAGATATGTCTGTGTTTTTGTTTGGCTTTTGAGGACACTATGGCCATCTAATTTGCATTTCTGTCTTGTCTCTCCTTGGTTGCCTTTGTTGCTTTTCCTTTTGTCTGAATGAGGGGGGAGTGATTTTCAAACATGGCTGGCCAAACATGCTACCCTTAAGCGCCTGCGCGTGTGTAGATCTATGTAAAATTCAAGGGCCTCGTTTGAGGCAAAAGAACCTTTATTCTGAAGAACATTTCAGCTCAACGAAATGCTCTTTAAAATGTCTAATTCCCTACTGTGATATCCTTTAAAGTTCTAATTAGTCGTGCACAGTAATGAATTCTGAAAATTGCAGTGTTTCATTTAAAGGTTTTAAGGGGCAGACGGCTTTAATAATGAGTTTTGCCACAATCAGTCTTTGACGAGTGGTTTTGAAATGTAAGTTTCATATTTTTGGAGATGTCATATATCTTAGAAACAATCACAATGGTGAGTCTTGAATTTGTTGCTTAATGCCATCAAAATGTCAGATTAATGAGTAATTAACAGCATTTGTACATAATGTTATTTCCTTCGTTCTGCAAAGGCCAAAAGCATAATGAAGAATTTAAGCCAAGAAACATCTTACAACAAATATGTTTTCAGAGCTTCCATTTTTAAATAACTTGCTATCAGGCCTGTAACTGTCTTCTTTAATGGGCAGCAAACAGCTAGGTTCCCAGATAACACAGTAAGCATAAGATAGTTATGTTAGTTAAGCTCTTTCCACATTTTACTAGTGTGCTTTGATTTCTTTCCCAGGAAAGATATCATCACCACTGCTATCCCCCCGAAAGACCATGGCTTTTTTTCTTAAAGGAAGAGTTCATTCGAGTCAACCATCCTTTCTGTTGTCTTGCTTTAAGACAACTAAGTTACTTATCTGTTTTTCAGTCTTTTCTTCTCTTCTTGGACTCCATTGAAACTGGAAACTCTCTAAGTGCATCCTCCACTTTCTCCCCCCTCCCAGGATAGGCAGGGAGTAGTCTTCTGCCTGGTCAGCCCTCCCCTGGCATCCTCTCCCCATGTCTGTGCCCAGGAGTTCATGCCCCCAGTCTGACCACTCCCACAGAGTCCTTAGGCCATTCAACACCCCAGGGTCTGTTCCTCTCTTCTGTCTGTATTGGCCTCCCGTATTCCTTCTAAGACTCAGGATTAATGATCTATAAACCACTCTCTCTGGTAGCCCAGCCTCCTGCATGGCCCTTATATTTTCCTAAATCCAAGTCAGCTCCTGACCATCCCCACCACCCATTCTGCCCATTATCCAGCATCTGGGTCACAGATGACCGAGACTCACAGGAGACAAATCCTTGCAAACATGACGAATGACAGATTCAAACACGGCCATCATGAGAGGCATTGAGGCTGCTCATCAGTCACTTCATGAAGTCTCCTGGCCTCCCTAACCCAGGTCCCACAGGAATTAGTCCAGCCTGTTCCCCTTCTGCTTAAAATCCTCACTTCTCCTCCAGCACTCACCCCGGTCTCACGGAGAAGGCCACCACCCATGTGTGTGTCACCCACCCGCCTCACATCTCTCCTCTCCTCTCTAAACAAAGAGCTTCTCTCAGCTCCCTTCCCCTTGACTTCAGGTCACAGCCCAGCCCACTAGAATGCCACCTCTTCCTGCACTTACCCTCTCCCTCTATTGAGCAGCTTTCCTGATACCTCATTATCTTTGAAAACAAAATGAAAACCTTCCTTTGACTCTATTATTGCCCTCACTCCCCAATCTCTATTATTGCCCTCACTCCCCAATCTCTTACCTCCCACCTCCTGCCAAATTCCTTGATATGTGCTCCCCATTATAGGCTCTGTGGTTTTCATTCATTCCTCTCTCAGACTTCCACAGTCTGGCCTCCTAGTTTCACTATTCCTTTGGGGGGGAAAATGACACTGAAATGTTTACCAAACACCTGCTTCTTGACAAATTCATTAGCATTTCTCTTCCCTTCCCTCTTGATCCATGGTTCTCAACACTGCCTGAACATAAAGATTGTTATGAAGATTTTTAAAAAAAATAATTAATGTCCAGACTGGGCCGGACCTATAGAAATTCAGACTGAATTGCTTTGGGGTGGGGCTCAGTCATTGGTGTGGTTTCAGAAAGCATCATAGTGCCTCTTCTTTGTTTGCCCTGACTCCTCCTTCTGATCACCTCTCCTGCTTCCTGTTCTTTAACTGTGACCCGGACACTTTCCCCAAGGGATATCACCCCACCCCACCCCACACACCTTTCCCCCTCTCATAGGTCATTTATAATTCCTAATGCAAACACTGTCCAGATCTTGTTTCTAGCTCAAACCTGAAGCTCATTTCCCAAGTGAGGTGGCTGTGCAGTCCTACCTGCATAGTTTTGCAGTGGTTGGATGCCTAAAATGATTTAACGTCTAAAACCATCTCTTTTCTTATCAGTCCATTCCTATTACTTTTAAAATTTTAATGTAAACTGCACTAAAATAAAAATCCTGAATAAGCTAAATATCCTTTGTTGAACCAAATTTATTACCATAACTGATTTATCCTATTGAAATCATTAATTCTTTGACAAAAAAAAAAAAAAAAAAAAAAAAAAAAAAGAGGTGGGTACTATACAGTCTCATATAAGATGCAGGAAAACCTGCCTTCAAATCTTCTCGTTACTGATAGTCAAGGAACAGTTGGCTCTGGAGTTCCTATCAAATATTTGTACTGATCATTACACTGATGTGAGGGCATGAAATAGCTTTGCCTCCATGGCCAATTTGCTCCAAGGCCCTGTGCATAGTCCTACCTGTCCCCCTGATTCCCCACACACAGCACAAATATTTCTCACAAAATATTTGGTGAGAAAAATAGTTCCCAGACTGCTCTCAAAGGCCACAAGTGCCAATGACATTCAACATCCTGGATGCGAAGACATAAGGGGCAGGATCTCGGCATGCCCAGGGCATGAATCAGCAGCTGGCACAATTTCTGAGGCCAGAGCTTCTTCATCTTGCCCTAAACTCTCACGTTGTCTCAACACACTATACTCCTCATGCTCACGCTCTGCACCCCAGGCCCAATTGGTTTCCTGCCGAGTCTAGGACGCATGCTCACAACTGCTAGGCTTGTGATTCAATTATATCCATTCACTTGTCTGCTCAAATAATGAGATGGCTACCGCAAGTCATGAAAATCACATTAAATAATTACTCAAAGCACATTCCTAATGTTTTCTTACAGATATAATACCTGTCCCCAAAACATCAGAAAATGGTTACTTTTCCTCACCTTGCCTGTGTAAGGATGAGCCACACGTCCACCTGGAGATGCTGCTCCAGCAGGACGTTGGGATTGTGGTGCAGGCATATTGGTTGACAAGACCATGAAAAACACCCACCAACTCAACCCTGAGCACCGCCTTTCCCACAACCCTCACTTCTATGAGCGCTGAAAAGAACTTGTGGGAAACAGTCCCTTTTTGCCACCAGAAATTCAGGCCCATGGAGGGTAAGGTCTTGTGCCCACAGGCTGCAGAAATTGGGCTAGGGTAAAATCATCATTGCCCGATCCAATGATCCCAGTAGGGAACTGGGAGAAAGAGACAGAAACCATCTGCCCGTAGATCCACACGGCTCTCCTGTCTCCACATGGATTACAGAACACGCTTCTTCCAGGCCACGAGATCTGATCACACAGCCAGTCCTCAGCTCCCATCATTTATATGAGATGCTGCACATTATAGGAAACATTTCCAAGTGTATGTGACAAAGAACGGCCAATCCAGTGTGAGGCTAACGGGGAACATGGGGAATGTGTGAATCCACAGCCTTCTGCCCAAAATGTGTAGGAAAGGAAATGTAGGAAAAGTGGGGGAGAAGAGGGAGTGATGAGTACAGGGCAGGGACAAACACCCGCCAATCTCTCAGCCTCAGGATGAAGGTGCAGCCCCAGGAGCCACTAATGCTGGAGGGCTTGGCTATATAGAAAGTTGAATACTAAAGAGACAATGGGAATTTACTTTGGGAGTGGAGTTCATCCAATCAAAAGATGTGGTGGGATAGGGGATACCATGTTCACAGCAGCGCTATCGACAGTAGCAAAGAGGTGAAAAAGATCCATATGTCCATCGGCAGATGATTGGGTAAACACATGTGGAACATACGTACAGTGACTATTATCCCACCTTAAAAAGGCAGGGAGTCCTGCCAGACGCTACCACATAGATGAACCTTAAGGACATTATGTTAAGTGAAAACAGCAAGTGACAAAAAGACAAATACTATGATTTCACTTATAGGCGGTATCTAAAGTAGTCAATTCATAGAAATAGAGATAGAAGGGTGGCTACCAGGGGTCGGAAGAGAGAGGGGGAAAGGGAAGCTGTTGTTTAATGGACACAGGGTTTTAGTTTTGCAAGATTATAAGGTTCTGGATTTCTGTGGCACAGCAGTGTGAATGTACTTAACACCACGGGGCTGTCTAGCTAAAATGGTTCAGATGGTAAATGTTATGTTATGTGGTTTTTAGCACAATAAAGAAATGCAAGAAAATATAATGGTGGGTGTGCGTCTGGCAGCTACAAGACTCAAAGTTTCCTGTTTGGCAGAGAACTCAGATGGTCTCCTTTCTGTCACATTGTGGAAAGCATGCCTCTATGATTCATCCTCAAAGAAAAGAAACAGCATTTGGCTAGGCGGTTACTAAATGTCCCCAGAGTAAACAGGATTGGGGGGTGGAGAGAAGGTATGAGAGCTGTACATGTGGCTGACAGCACATGGTCTAGGAAAATTCCCCTAGACCAGTGGTTGGCAAACTCATTAGTCAACAGAGCCAAATGTCAACAGTACAACGATTGAAATTTTGAGAGCCAAAATTTTTAAACTTAAACTATATAGGTAGGTACATTGTTATCAACTTAATTGGGATACTCCTAAGCTGGCCTTTGCTAAAAACTCAAGGGGCCAAAGATCTGCATGTGGTTCATGAGCTGCAGTTTGCCAACCACTACCCTAGACAAAGGGAGGTGGAAGCAGCTAGAAAAGGCCATTTTTTTAAGTAACCCAATGGGAGGCAGCAAGACCCAGGCGACTGTTCAGGATGGGCTGTAAACTCCACAGTCCTCAGCCAGTGAGGCCCTGCAGGAGGGACTCTCACGCACAGGATAAGTAGTGCCTCGCTAGCCAATTCCTGCGTGTTTGTGACCCACAGACACCCATTCTCCAGGCCCTGATATTCAGGCCCTGATATTCAAAGTCTTGCTTTCACCATACTTCCTGTCTCTGGGTGCATCCTTTGAATTTGGGCAGGTGAGCATTTTCTCACCTGTCACAAGTTTCATAAAATCCCAACTGGACGGTTTTGGTGGGATTAATCTCCCTGCAGTGTGGAGAGAGCTATTTGAGCTCCTCTCACCCCCCTTCCACATAATATTTCAGTCTTTATAAAGCTGCACAGTGAGTGCTCCTATGTTTGGGAGCCACTGACAAAGGCTCACAGACCGCCCCCCCCCCCCCCCCCCCCGCACACCAGGCCCAGGAGACAGGAAGTTCATCGGCAGACACTGATAGTAAAATTGAGGGCCACACAATCACTTTTTCTCTTAAAGTAAAAAATATTCTCAGTGATGGAAATGCAAGCCTTTTCGGTGATCACATTCCTTGGTGCTGCTTTAGCAAGTTAACGTGATTTCTAGTTCCTTACCTTTTGGTTTTGAGGCGAGATGGATGGAGGCATTTCATTGCAATGGGACAGAGCCGCAGAGCACCAGCGGGAAGGCAGGGCAATGAAGAAAAGAGAGAGAAAGAGAAAGCTGTTAGTTCGCGTCCTTGGGTGAAGGACAAAGTGCGCTCCCAAGTACCCCGTGCAGAGCACAGCGGTGACCCGACGTGGAGGTGCTTGAAACATGCTTCAAACAGCAGCGTGTCCTTCGTGGTAATTAGAAACCCATGGCTCCTGGCACAGAGAACAAAGAGAAGACTCCAGCACCTGCTGAGGACTCCCCCACTTCCCCAACCCCCCGCTTCTCTATTCCTCACTCTTGATTCTGTGACTGAAAACACAGGGGACAGAGTTCCTCCTTCAACAGTGGGAGCGCCGGGGCTGCCTGGGCACAGATTTCCCTCCTTGCCACACCTTCTCCTGACCCCAGGAAAAGGCTTCTGCTCCCTCAACCTGTTCCCGCACATCGGCACCCACATTTCTGAGCGGGGACCTGCTCTTGAGGCCCGGGAGTAAAAAGCAGGTGCCAGCAGCCGGAGGGCCACCTCTGCGGGGTGGGGTTGGCCTGCTTGTGCCACCATAAACCCTGAGCCTGGAGAATGGAGCATGGTAGTCAACCATCACAGGTTCCTAAATACACACACTCTTCCTCATAGCCTGACCCAGCCGCCTCTGCTCCCTGCTGGAAGCTGTGCGGCTCTCTCAGGGGCGGGGTTGCCTCAGGACTTATGGTTTGTAATTCCTGACTACACT
This sequence comes from Pipistrellus hanaki, assembly GCF_964339955.1. Lineage (NCBI taxonomy): Eukaryota > Metazoa > Chordata > Mammalia > Chiroptera > Vespertilionidae > Pipistrellus > Pipistrellus hanaki. The sequence goes on along the minus strand of NC_140511.1, from coordinate 13,865,461 downwards.
GGAAAGAAAGCACTTTGCAGAAACTGCAGGAGGAGGGATGAGGCGCTCCCTCCCCTGTAGGCAAATTTAGGAACACACACAGTCTAGTGCAGAGAGGACTGGACAAATGTGATTTGGGGTAACCTGCCTTTCCTTCATCTTTTTCTTGTTAAAAAGGGGAAATTCTCACAGCTTGGCTCAAAATTTCGGTCAGCATCTCCTGGGAGCACTGCCTCTCCTTGCACACCCCAGAGGCACAATACGTATGCCTGCTGTCCGTGCATGAGGCGATCCTCGCACAGAACATGCTCACAACCTTTTACCCCTGCACAGGGCAGGAGGCGGGGATGGCCCCGCTGAGCACCAGCCCGATGGGTGCTCCACAGGCGGAAGCCGCGTCCACACAGCGGGACATAGGACCAGGAGGACAGAGAGGACAGAGGACGTGTGTTTCCTCTTACAAACAGCATCACACACCCCTTTCTCACGTGCACGGTACTTGGCATAGAAGGACACACGGTTCTCTGTCTGGCACAGGATGTTAACCTGGTCCTGGGTAGATCTGGAGTTCCCGGTGGCAAAAAGATCACCAACTGTCCTCCAACCTCCTGCTCCTTCTTCTAGGGCGTTAAGCTAGATTGTGTGTCCCGGGCTCCCTGCAGTGAGCCATGGCATATGAACTGTGGGTGGAAGTGGTGCGTGCCACCGCCATGACAGGCCACGGAACTGCCTGCTCAGTGCCCTCCTGCCTTCCTGTCTGCTGAGTGAGGGTGGTGGAGCTCAGCATCCCGAGGCCTGCCTGCCTGTGGAGCACAGCCCGCCCCCAGCTGACAATCTTGAGTGTGAGACATAGATGCTGCCCTGTGCTAAGCTGCGGGGGCCCGGGGTACAGCTGTCACAGATGTCCACATTACCTAACTAATGCACCAATCCTGCTTCCTTGGGAGGGACCAGACATCAAGCAGTAGCTTCCACTGGATACTTTTCCCAACAAAGCTCTCTTTCTTCCTGAAGCTGTTCTCCTCACAGATTCCGAGTCTGAGCGAAAGACAGGCTCAGAGAACATGCCCTGGGAGCAGGGGACCATCTCTGTGATGGGCTGGTGGCTGCGGGTCTGAAAGCAGAGCATCCAGAGCAGGGCTCCTGACAGGCCCTGATAGGGCTCACCAGACAACCCAGCCCACCTACCTATCTCCCAACAAGGCCCACAGGCTAAGATTAATTAAGAAGGCACGTAAAGAAGAACTGCCTGCCAGCAACTGGAACATCTTGGATCAGACCACATGCTCTGCAGCTCTTCAGAGCTAAACATGAAGAGAGAGACCACAGCTCCCAGCTGGTTTAGGTCAAGCCTCCCAGGGTTGGTACGCTAAGGAAGCAAAGCTATCCAGAAGAGAGAAAAGCTCTCTGACCATTTCTCAGAGTCCACACTATGCTTCGAGGAGACAGTCACCAGCAAAGGGTGCAGGGATACCACCACTCAACATGTGCACACAACACCTGCCCCTAATACACCAACACACGCTGACACAGCCACACCATGTCCCACTCACCTCTCGCTGACGGGGATTATGAGTCACTTAGAATATGTACAAAGCGCCTATGGGGTGTATGACACAAATTAGTGCTGGTGGGGAAGCCAGAACTTATGGTTTGTAATTCCTGACTTTGAGAACTACTAACAGAAGTAGAACAGAAGCATAAGAGGTCAACTAAAACAACAAGACAATAGTATAAAAGATATCTACAGGCAAATCATCAGGCAGAACTCAGTCTATTGTTTGTATCTAATTTGTTTTTTAAACCCATTTAATTTGCCAACACCACTATTTCCTAGAACTCCCAATTCCAGTGGCCCTGTTTGATTTATTTTTCCATGACATATATCACGTTGTAACATACTATTTAATTAAGTCTAGCGTGTTTACTAAACTTCATGAAGGCAGGGATTTTTTTTGTTGCTTACTATTGTACCCAAGTGCTTCACATAGCTAGGCACATAGTAGATGCATGCTATATAATAAAAGCTTAATATGCTAAGTGTCTGACCATTCATTCGAACATTCGACCAGTCGCTATGATGTGCACTGACCACCAGGGGGCAGACTTTCCAACTGGTAGGTTACCTTGCTACTGGGGTCCAGCCAATCGGGACTGGGCATGACGGGCTGGACACTCTCTGGAACCCTCCTGTGGTCCCTCCCTGACCTAATGGATCATGCATTGGTAGGCTCCCTCCAGGTGCTGATTTAGAAGCACAGTGGACAATGCCTGTGCTTCACGTGGCTATTTTATTATTTGAATGAATAACGGTACAACCACAAAGGTGGCCCTAGTCACCCACATATTTAGAGGACCATTAGAGCGCCATTAAAAGTGTGGCCATAAGATAAAAAGGTAAGAATCCATGTCTTGCATAAAATGCATGTGCTGAGACAACAGCCCCTGAAGCTCTGAGAGCATTATGCTCCATCACCGCACATTTCCACAGCCAGCAAGGTGCTAAAAAGGACCTCAGTGGCAGAACGATTGCGGCTGCTCGCCCGCGCCACTTAACACGCCTTCTTTGCCCAGGGTGCCCACAGCAACGTGCGGGCTCACAAGGATCTTGGAACTGAAATCCCTGACCGTCTCCTGGCAATTCGAGGCCAAACATTTAGTTTACACTCTGTGCTCCTAGCATGCCTAAGGAAGCGGGTTTCTAAGGTGCCCCTCCAGGGCCCCTCTGCATGTTATCCCACAATTAGATGAACAGGGCTCATCCTTGCTGACCTTGTGCTCCTCTCTCTGCTGTGACTGGGAGCCAGGGATCGGCCCATACACCTTGGTCACTGTCACTGGCGTAAAAACGTAGATCCTTGTCTATTAACTGCCCAGGAAACATACCTGACGGAATCTCACTGTAGTAAAGATGAAGCCACGGCTCTGGATGGAGCCAGTCCCCATGGAGAAGTTTGCAGAAACCAATCTGCTGAACCACAGTTTGATTTTCATTGGCCCTAAGATACCAAGCTAAGCATAGGTTTTTATTAAAATTATTTCCATTTGTCTGACAAAAAGGGTCCTCTTCAGGGAACGAGAGGCCCTACATCCAGCAAAACCGAAAGGAGGAAGTTGCCACTGGGCCGTAGAGTCCGCGCTGAGATTCGGGTCAAGGAGAAGACAAAGGCCCCTTCCTGCTGTGTGGTTCCCAGACAGAGAACTGGGGTAACCCTCTTGCCCTCCTTTTTGCTGTATGTACTCTTCCCCGGGTTTAATACAGAATAAATTGTGTGTGCGTGAGTCCTGGACAGTATTGTGGGCATACACTCACAGTACATGCTCACATGTGGGCATACACGCATGCCCAGAGAGAATGGATGACCTCATTAACACTCCAATCGCTGGCCGCACAACATCAATGACTGAAGACTACCCCCAGTTACAAACACTGCATTTCCAAACCCCACACCATGCAAACGTGGCAGCTGCTCCTACCTGTCTTTCCACCCATTCCTTCCTTCCTCTTTGGAGCCATGCTGACCCTGTCAGAGGGAGGCTCTAATGAAACAGGAACACAAGGCTATTTTTTCAGCATGCAGGGCTGGGCAGCAGAGACAGGAGCAAATCACCTCTAAGAATGAAGAGGGAGGCATGCTCTTGGAAGAGGGCACAGGATAGAGGGCACTGCTTGGGAAGTGACGGAGAGAACACACTTCAGTGGGCATGTGACAGGGAGGACATGAGTGAGAGGAAGGCTCAGCCACCTCACTCCACAGAAGTCCCCTCTGCCTAGCCCTCTGAGGTACAGGTACCCAGCACAGAGGTGAAGTTAACTTTGTATCCAAGGGCAAAGGCATAAGTTAAACAAACAACGGACAACTGACCTGTTGAAATGCAGCCCATCTTTAAGCTGGGAACTGCCTGAGACTCTCTCTCCTCATATGAAGGATTGCCACTGATCACCTGTGTGGTTTTTGTTACTGGGCACTGATCACTTAGCTTTTTATTGGTATAATTACATTTCCTTTGGGTGAAGGTTGACTACATTTCCATGCCTTAATATCAATATTTTTTATTTATATCTTCCTATCACTACTTAACCATTACCAATGTTGCTAAAAGCAATGGAAATTTTAAAACACTATCCCTAAAAGACAGATCTTGACTGAAAAGAAATTGCATTGATAGACTTCCATATTATCTTTAGCTTCTTCTTTTTACAGGAGCAGTTAGACCAGCAGCCATACAAGCTCCATTTTAAATGGCTCCTGGAGGAGGGGGGTTTTAATGGTTCTCCACATACGCACCTGATGGCTCCCTACAGCAAACATGGGTGGACATAGAGGTTTTGCTTCAGCCCTGGTTAGCCGCTGTTTATTGCATATTTATTATTATTCTAAGGCACTAGAGTTATACTTAGGTAACAGTAGAATTACCTGGGGAGCTTCTGTAAAAATTGTTCTTAAACTCCATTCCTGGAGATTTGGGGGTGGAACCCTGGAACGCACAGGTAACCAACACTCAGGCCAGTCTACTGGTATCTGGGAATCAGGCTTGGGAATCCCAGTTCCTACTAATATTCAAGAGGTAACGGAATAAAGACAATGCGTAGTTCACACAATCTACAACAGTCACCCCCTGCATTGGGTTTAACACCAGCAGGAATATTTAGCAGGCATCTAGCATGCTCCGGACGCCACTGTGGAGGCAGGAGGAAGGCTCAGAAAACACGCAAGGGGAAGGCTTTCTCCCCGTGAGGAGGTTAACCAGCTGTGTCCCTAACGCCCAGATCTGTCTGGTTGGTCCAAAGTAAGCCACACCCTGGGAGGAAATGGGGTGGTATCCTGGATACTTACAACTCTGGCAGGGCTGCCCAGGTGTTCCCCGGAGGCAGATAAAGGTATCAAGTGGGACTTTGCCTATTCGTTGTCTGTGTTGTGGACAAATTTGTATTTGTGTTTGTGGGAGGTGTCTGAGAAGCTGAGCAGATTCTTATTCAAAAGCAGCAGTGTTGCCTTTCCTGAGGGAAATTTTCATCTAAAATGCATTTCAAAACTACATAAGAATGCCAGGGAGGCAAGAGAAGCTCAATAATTTGTCAATCGCATTGGTTAAGAATACAATTATGAGAAAAGTGAACTGTAATGATATAATAGATCTTCTGTGCTACTTAAAGACTAAGCAATAAAAGAGCAGCATGGTAGCCATAAGGAGACTATGGCTATAAACCCATCTGGATTAGTGTCATGACCATGTGAGGCAATGCTCACCCTGGAGCGGAAGCAGCACAGAGAACTCTGTGCCTTTGAGTAAGGCTGTATCTAGGTTCAAATCCTGGCTTCACCACTTGGATGAACTGTCTGACGTTGAGCAAACCTTGAACTCTTACAAGAATGGTCTAAAGATTAGAGCCACTTTGGAAAGCACATAGCATGGACCTGTCACATAGTGGGCACTGAATAAACCACTAGGTCCTGTTATTACTTGTAGTTTAGAGAAGAAAAGACTCAGACATCTAGGATCAGCCTGCAGTGGAGGACAAGAGCTGGCTTCATGAATGTCACAGGTCTCAATGTGCAAGTGAATTCTGAAGGATGGATTGGGCCAGCGAAGCACTACTCCCAGAGCTTGGTGCTGGCATCCTGCAATCGCCCAGGTGGGCCCAAGGAGGTGACCTAAGTCTCTCTGACTCAAACTGCAGTTTCTAGACTGAAGCGATACAAGCTACTGCTGCCAGGTTAATTCTGTCTGCTCCATCCCAAAAGGGGTTGAGGGGCCACTGTCATCACCCCAAACAGAAGTCTCTGCTGCAATTTATCTATATAATAAAGGAATATGCAAATTATCTGGGATGCTATAATGTCACAACTGAACAGCAGGGAACTGAGCTACATGGTGCCTGTTCAGGGCAAGGGAACTGAGGCCCCGCCCCCCACCCTGTGGGGCTTGACAGGGGACCTCAGGCCTTCCCTCCTGCCCTGGCATTGGCCTGGGAGACCTCAGACTATGCCCCCTTCCTGGCACTGGGGGACCTAAGGCTGTGCTCCATGCCCAGTTGGGCTTGATGAGAGATCTGAGGCTGTGCCCCCCACCTAGAGGAGCTTGATGGGGGTGGGGCTATCCGGTTCCGGGTCTCCTGCATTTTCGAAGCACGTGTGGGTAGTCGGTGGGAACTTGATTCTAGATCTTGCAGTGCGCCCCAAACTCTGAGAGGAGGGAGATTTTCATATACATTTTACTAATTTTCCTTCATCTCTGACACTTCCATTCTAGAGAAAGGGCAAATAGCAACATTAAAATATTTCCTCTAGTTAATTCCTTTTTAATGTGCACACATTTCGTGCGCCGAGCCACTAGCTTTGATATAATCTTGGGAGAACAGAAAGGTTCATCCAACTGAATCTTTTCTATTAACATAGGTGATTGAGATGTATCTTGATTTATGACAATAGTTCCACCTTTCCATAGGTGTCCATTCATGTTCTTTCACGGGATCCCAAGTAACCTGACTGTAAACGTGTCCTGTACCAGACTTTAACCATGCAGGTGAGAACATGCAGGAATAATGGAGATTCTTAAAAACTTTCAAAGTGTTATACAACTGCATCACTCCGATATCTTCAGGTAAGTTACTACCCAAGGGAAATTTTTCAAAAATAAATATCGTCAGTAGCTACACTCCAGGATGAAATAAACCACTGTTTCTCATATGCAACGAGTTCCAAGATAATACAAATGAATGAAGAATTTTAAAATATCTTGTGGCTCAGTTTGTAATTTGAAGAGCACATCCAGCCACTTTACTGTGAAGACAGAGAGGTCACTCGTGCTCGGCCGGGGAGGAGGGCTGCGTATCCCGCTGTGTGGCAGCGTGCTGAGTAGGATTTGTATCACTGACCTGATGAACACAGGAGCAAAACTGGTGTCTGAGAGACAGTCTGGAGGCTTCCATTCTAAACACTACAAAGGGTGGGGAACATACCCTTCCTGGGAGGCTCGGGGAGATGGCAGATCCGTCTGCCATCCTCACTCCCCACGTGATCATTTCATTCCCCTCCCTAATCTAGGGAAGACACAGAGAAAGCAAGAGGACTCATCATTCCTGGGTCTTTTTGTTAGTGAAGGTAGCTGGATATTAATAAAGGAGGGAAGTAAAAGACATCAGACATAATAAACGGGGGAGCCTGAGCTGGTTTGCTTCACCAGGAAGCTACAGCTTCATGCACACTCCAGAACATCCCCTTCCTGGGAACCATGTAGTGAAATGTCCTCTAAAAGGGTTCTGAAAAACACTCCTCTGGGTACAACAAGAAGGCCGGTATCTTGCCGAAACTGGTTTGGCTCAGTGGATGGAGGGTCGGTCTGTGGACTGAAAGGTCCCAGGTTTGATTCCGGTCAAGGGCATGTACATTGGTTGCGGGCACATCCCTGGTGTGGGGTGTGCAGGAGGCAGTTGATTGATGTCTCTCTCTCATCGATGTTTCTAGCTCTCTATCTCTTTCCTCTCCCTTCCTCTCTGTAAGAAATCAATAAAATATTTAAAAAGAAAAAAAGAAAAAAAAAAGAAGGCCAGTATTTGGATGTCTGTCACCTGGCAAACACCCACTGTCAGCCACGGGAACCAAAGCCACAGCTGCTGAGAGAGGACTGCAGCCATGGCCAGTGATGTGAGACACCTGCCTCTCCCCACCCTGAAATGAGACCAGAAAGGGGGAAGATAAGGGATGGTAAGGGTGTCCCAGAGTTGAGCACAGTCCTCTGCCTTTCTCCCCAGTGTGAAAGCGGGAGGCCCTCCCCTCCCCCACTCCAGGCCCTTAGCTCAAAGAGGGCAAGTGATGCAGGGAAGAGGAAAAGATGAGATTTATCAAGGATATGGGTCCTGAGTTTACTTTTAATTAGTGAAAACAACTGGGTTCATATCAAATATGTCAATTTCACAAATAATTTCTGAGGTTCTGCTATGTGCCAGGCATTTGAGTGACTCTTGGGCATTTGAGTGACAGTAACACCAATGAACAAAACATACAAAATCCATGCTTCCTTCTACTAATGGGGAAGGGGTTTAACACTGCACAGTCAACAGCAGTGAGTACAGTCAACAGCAGTGAGCAGAGAAAAGTAAAACCATTGGACCTCCACCAAAATAATTTTCAACATCTTTCAAACAGTAAATAATTTCTTTCTGAAAGTTTTGCTTTCAGGTAAAATAGTACTTCTGCAAAAGTACCCAGAGATTGAAGAATAAGACAATGTGGGCATGTACTGAAATTGCTCTCAGGGGTATGGGTGAGATGGCACAAGCTGAGATAGTCATTGTAATGCTGATGGGTATTTGGTCCCATTTATTCTGTGAAGGCTCTCCTGGGAGCGGGGGTGTGCCATCTGAAGGCCAGCTGGTGACACACAGCTTGAAAGACCCAGCAGGAAGTCAAGAGTTTAGAGATGCTTAAGGAAATTCAGGATCAGCAACAATAGACTAGAAGGATCAGATAGGAATTTAAAATCTGCTTTAAATTATACCAAGTCAATCACAACCTTGTTTTCCAAATACCCTGTTTCCCCGAAAATAAGACAGTGTCTTATATTAATTTTTGCTCCCAAAGATGCACTAGGTCTTATTTTCAGGGGATGTCTTATTTTTCCATGAAGAAGAATACAATACACATTTATGGTTAAATGAAAATAAAGGAAATGTATTACCTTTACGGTATGGTAGTACGGTAGTTGTCAACACAAACCAGACAAACTGTGAATCCTACAGTATCAAGAATTTACTCATTTATTCAATGACAATCATGTCATCATCTTCTGGGACATCATCATAACAATCCAATTCCTGAATTTCCTGGTGAATTTCTTGTGACTCCATTTCTTTCAGAATCAGTGGACCAAATCTCTCATGTTTAGCAATAGCATTTTGAGACAGAGCCTAGGGGGGCCTTATTTTCAGGGGATGTCTTATATTTCACTCAGAAGGAAACCTATAAGTAGGTCTTATTTTTGGAGGATGTCTTATTTTCGGGGAAACACAGTAGCTCCTTCTATAAAGACACTAGAGGCCCAGTGCATGAAATTTGTGCAGGGGGGCGGTACCCTCAGTCAAGCCTGCACCCTCTCCAATCCAAGACCCCTCGGGGGATGTCTGATTGTCGGTTTAGGCTGGATCCCCAGAATCAGGCCTAAACTAGCAGTCAGACATCCCTCTCACAATCTGGACCACTGGCTCACCTGCCTGCCTGCCTGATCATCCCTAAACCCCCCCTCCCCGCCGCCAGCCTGATCACCCCTAACTGCCTCTGCCTGCTGGCCTGATCATCCCTCACTGCCCCCACCCCTGCCAGCCTGGTCACCCCCAATCCCCCCAATCCCCCGCCAGCCTAGTTGTCCCCAACTGCCCCCCCCTCCCCACTGGTCTTGTTGCCCCTCACTCCTCTCCCCTCCCCCCCACTCCCACCTGCCTGGTTGCCCCTGCAGCCTGCTGTTTGGTTGTTTGGTCCCCCCTCACTAACCATACAGCCTGCTGTTCAATCATTTGGTCATCCCTCACTAACTCCCCTGCCAGCCTGGTCGCCCCATGCAGCCTGATGTTCAGTCATTTGGTCATCTCTCATTAACCCCCCTGCTGACCTTGTTGCCCCATACAGCCTGCTGTTTGGTCGTTACTGTGAGGGCATCCTGACCAATTAGTATATTACCCTTTTATTAGTATAGATATTTATATTGTAAATAGGTCCATGTTTATTTTCAAAATCTTTGAAAAAACACCCAAAACTTCCTCTTTCCCTCCCTTTTCCCTTTTTCCTTCCTGCTTGGTTTCCGATTTGACTCTTACCTCCTTGGGAAGAATTCTGCCCCAACCCCTGCACTCCCATGACCACAGGGTCATATTTGAGAGATCTCGTGATCTTCAGACACACAGAGCCTGAAGGCACAGGGAAATCCTGGGGTATTAGGCATAAAGACTCTAAATTCCACAGTAAATTATTTTCTATTCTCTTTCCTGAAGTGTATCATTGCCATTCTTCTAGAAGGCTCTTTCTGGGGCACAGTGTCTCTTTTTCTTGTAAAATTGGTGTTTACTTCTTTCATTGATTGCCTCCAAGGTGCAGCTGTGTCTGGGCCAAACTTTATCCCCTGGGATAATAACATTGGACTAAGAAGTGACTCAGCACAAAGCATGAGGACGGCGATGTCGCCAGAGCCTGTGGTGCTCCTGATGAGCCCGCAGTGGTCACTGGTTTCAGCACTAAAGGTTGCCACTACGCCTCAGTTCTCTCTGTTTCCAAGGCTGAGTGCAGTTATGTTTAAATGACTGCGTGCTGAAAAGGTAAGGACACTTCTACTGCGAAACCTTCCAACTTTCCAAAATGAATTAATTCCTCACACTGGCTGGGGATAAGGTCAGCCCACAGGGTGCTAATGGCCCCACACAGCTCCTCAGAGCCCTGCAGAATTAATAGGACAAGTTCTTCATCCGGAACCAAAAGTGCCCGCATAGCTCAAAGTCCGGTAAACTTTCCAACCTGGCACGGTCAAGGCTGGCTAATGCTTTTCTGACAAGTAAGAGAACACTCTAGATTGAATTCTTTAAAAAAAAAAAAAAATGTATTTATTTACTTTTTACAGAGAGGAAGGGAGAGGGATAGAAAGCTAGAAACATCGATGAGAGAGAAACATCGATCAGCCTCCTCCTGCACATCTCCCTCTGGGGATGTGCCTGCAACCAAGGTACATGCCCTTGACAGGAATCGAACCTGGGACCTTTCACTCTGCAGGTTGACACTCTATCCACCGAAGCAGGGCCGGGGGGGGGGGGGGGGGGGCAGGAGGGAACTAATTAAGCCCAGCACCCAGAGTTCAACATGCAAATCTTCATCCTCCAGTGGTTTAGTTTAAGCAGCAAACCTACTTTCTGCTTTCTGTGTCCCAACTAAGTATTTTATCATAATGGATTGAGAATAATAATAATAAACTGACTTGGTATATGTAACTCAGTAAGAAACATGCCTCTGATTTATCTTCATAGAAAAGAAACAGCATGTGGCCAGGCCATTACTGAATTTCCCCAGAGCAAACAGGCTGTGTGGATGGGGAGAGAGGGTGAGAGCTATACACGTGGCTGATAGCACAAGTTCTAGAAAGATTCCCCTAGACAAAAGGAGGTGGAGGAGACTAGAGAAGGCCCCAGACCATTTTTTTTTTAAATAACCCAATGGGAGACAGCAAGACCTAGGTGACCTGTTAGGAAATAGGAGATGAAATAGTCCCCAGCCAATGAGGAACTGGAGGAGGGTCTAAATAAATAGGCTATGTCCCTTGCCCTACACATGATCCTGTAGAGAGTGTTATTAAAAGTCTCATTTTCACCCTGTTTCTGTTTCCTAGTCCATCATTTGAAATTTGGACAGGTGAGCCATTTCTCACAATTCCAGACAGGTTGCTGGGTTATATGTAAATCTATGGGGCTGACATTAATAAATTCTGTTTATCTCTAATACGTTGCAATATATTTTATAGGAACATTTCAGTGTGTGGCACAGACAGCAGACATGCTGAACCCATTGACATTTAGCTAACAGGATTTTTAATAGAATTGAGCTGGCCTGGGAAGGAAGAAAAATAGGAAAGAAATGCCAACCAGACAACTCCCTAGAGAATAATTCATTTTGGCTTTATGTGACATTACATACCGCTTCCTCTACCAAGGTTGGACCTTGTGTTAATCTTAAAGCAAATTTTGCACAAGTAAAAACACTGTCATGATGGCCTTCAGATCAATTACCAGCCATTCTAACAAAAACAAAACAATTCACTATGGATGGTGTCATTTTCCATTTAGCGGGTAGATGACTGTGTGTGTGTGTGGGGGGGGGAGGGGGGTGTCCAGATTACAAGCACTTGTGGCTTAGGAATCACCATTTGGACACACCACTTGCGGTGTGTGTGTGTGTGTGTGTGTGTGTGTGTGTGTGTGTCCAGATTACAATGGCTTAGGAATCACCATTTGGAATCAGCCTCTGTTCTGTTGGCCGAGTCTGGCTCCTGGTTTGATTTTACCTGGTCCGTTGGCTATTGTTCTACACAGAGCGCTATAGGGCTAAAAACAGCTTCCCTCCCAGGCAGGTCCAGAGCCTAGAGTCAGGAATGGCTGGCTGGTATTTCACAGGGAAGGGGGAACAGGGAGGTTCTCCCCACTCCACTGTGCCCAGAGTCTCCAGAGAATCTCCTTTCTCTTCCTGCCTGGCTAGGTGTCACCCCATCTCCTTTCTACCCTTCTATCCCCTTTTCCTACTTACCTTCCAACTCTCCCTCTCCTTCCCATTTTCTTTCACTTAAAACTGGTCATGAGGAGACACCTTAGTCCCAATGTCTTAATGTTCTTCCCTTAATTTTATGGTGGTTTAAATATTTTATATTCCCCCAAAAAATTTTTACAAGCTAAATTAAATTGATTTTCTCCCCCTCCATGTTCTGTCATCATCCAATTGTGCTATTTTAGACGTTTGCTTATCCTTGACTTCTTTTTAAATATAAAAGTCTGTTCTTGTCTCTTTTTTTAGGGCTCATTTCTATTCTATATGCTTCAAGTGAACACTCTAGTCTAGTTTCTGGGTTGCTTTTTTCACAGATTCCTTTTGCTTCCACAGATTCATGAGTTCAGTGCCTCTGTCCTGAATTCAAATTCCCACTTTACCCAAACCTTCTTCATTCACACCTGCATAGGTCAGGAGGAAGGCCAGGCACTTGGGACTCATCCTTCAACAAGACATTGCAGAGGGGAGACAGACAGTGGAGAGGTGAAGAGCAAACACATAAAATAATCAGAGAGGTGTTTTGTGCTGCACAGAGCACGTGAGAGACCGGTGGGGGGCCTGGCTGACGTGGGTGGTCAGAGAAGTCCCCGCTAAGATTTTCAGAGGAGCCAGCTGTGCAGAGAGCCGGCAGAGAGTTCAGGGAGGGAACATCAGGCACCAGAGCCCTGAGGCGGGAAGGAGTCATTTTCTAGGCATTTGGAAAAAATGTGTGTGTGACTATGTAACTCAGGCCGCAAAAGGAAGACAGCGACACAGGACAAGACCACAGAGGGTGCAGGGGTAGGAGCTTGTACGATGCATCTGAAGGGCTTGGACTGTCTTCTCAAGGGCACCAAGAAGTCACTTAAAGGTTTTCAGCAGGGCAGTGGTTGAAGCAGGCCCAGTTCTCTTTACAGGTCACTAGGTGGAACTGAACTCCGACTCCAGAGCCAGAGCACTTCCCATAGTGATTCCGAGTCCCAATGACCAGTTACATCCTCAAAACACGTTCCCTTGCTGAATCCACCCCCAGAGGAACAGCATTCTAAAGAAGACAGGACTGCAAGTGCCTTCGGTACAGCAGGGAGCTTTGAAGCCATATAACCAACATGAGTGTAAAATGACAGGTCCACCTAATTTATGAAAATTAGGAGAACAGTTGCCTGCCTTTATATGCTTGATTTCTTTCTACCGGGTCTCCTTAGGAATTAATTAAAATAATAAAGTGTGTAAAAAAAGTAACTGAAATATTTCACTGAAATGATAAAAGTTATTAAAAAAAAAAAAAACATTAGGAGAAGAATGACTGCCTAAGATCAGTGTACTTGCTAAATTTTAGGTGATAAGTAGGGAGGAAATAAAAAGAAATGTAATCTTCTTTGAGAAACAATCAGTAATATAGATCTCCCTTCCTTGCCTTTCATCTGACCCAACACAGGACACATTCACTCAGAACTGCCTATCCCAGGTGCTGTCCCTCACTCCATCTACCCTGACGTGGGCAGCTTCCACCTCTTCCTGCCACTGTTTCTCCCCCATGAACACACACATGGCTTCACCTGACACCCCTTCACAGGGTAGTCCTTGCCCTTCCTGTACCCAGGGTTCCTGGTATTTCTCTTTTAATGCATTTTGAAAAATTTACTGGTCATGACCCACTACCTTGATTTCATGACCAGTCAGTCTTTAAGCCCATTTCAAAATATACTTCCTCCACTAAAGTTACAGGCCATATAAACTTCTACCTGAATTTAAACAAAAAAATAAGTTTATATACCTGGGACCCTTCAGTCCGCAGGCCAACGTTCTATCCGCTGAGCCAAACTGGTTAGGATTAGGTCTCTCTCTCTCTCTCTTTTTTAAAATTGATTTTTACAGAGAGAAAAGAAGGGAGAGAGAGCTTGGGGGAGAGAAAGGGGGGGGGCTGGAGAGAGAGAGAGAGAGAGAGAGAGAGAGAGAGAGAGAGAGAGAGAACATCGATTTGCCAATCTACCCACCCATGCGTTCATTGGTCAATTCCTATATGTGCCCTGAACCCACATCCACATCAGGATGACACTCCAACCAACTGAGCTACTTAGCCAGGGGCTCTACCACTGTTTCTGTATGCTATTGCTCCACCTCTGTCTGCCTGTCTGTCTGTCTTTTCTCTTTCAAGCCCAGCCCTTGCCATAGTCCTAGATGCAGAGCCCAGCTTTCTCTCAGAAAAGCCACTAGCTGGAGCGGGCCCAGTTCTCACTCTCACACAGTGAGGACGGTAAATGAGGCACCGTCAGGACACAGGGGGATTTGCCCGCCTCCCCGCCCCAAAATAAAAAATAAATAAAAGAAAAAGCTTCTCCCTGCACCTGAGAAAATCTCTCCCAGACAAAGCAGTGGTCTTTTCTGAGACATTTAATCGATATAATTGTTAATTACATGAGAATCATTTGGGCTCGTTTAGGTTTTCCATCTACCCGTCTGGGCTAAAATAACAGCTGAACAAAGCAGGCTCCTCCTCTCCAGCACAGACGCAGCTGAAGAACAAATGCTTAAGAAATGAGATTAATGTCCTGAGAGTACAAAGAGAGTAAAAGGATTTAACAACTTATTTTTAGACTCTAAGTATCTAGATACTATGATAAAAAGAAACCTCAAAAATGACTCACTTGGAAAAAATATGACAAAGTCTTATTTGCGGCAGCATTAAAAATGACACCAAGTATCATTGTAACCTCCTGATACCAAAATTGAAAGTAAAAGATGATAATGAACTTTAAAAAAAAAAAGCCTTCTTACAATCTTTGTTATTAGTCACTTCATCTAAATTGTCTAGCATGATCTTGCAAATGTGAAGAAAATGATCTTTTGGAGCACCTACTAAAATACTTTGTTAACTAAAAAATGTGTGAGTCTTTTTACTTTCCAGCTCCAAATTTTAGACAGTGTCCAGTTATTTGCTATGAGGATAAAAGATACATAATTGCTTGACTTTCATAGGTAAGTGTATTCACCCTCTGATTTCACTATAAAAGCTATGAAGTCTCACACAACTGGTGGGAAATTTTACAGGATTTGGTTTGTTTAGCTAAATTAAATTCTTATTCACAATTTGGTTTTCCCTCAATACAGCTGGACAAACTTTCCAAGGAAATTCATACATTTCATTATTTCTGAAAATCTTTAATCCACAGAGAGAAATTTCTGGGCGGCCACCAAAACTTTTGCAGTCTTTTCAATTGTATTCAAAGCAAAGTTGCCAATAAGACCTGGGGCATGGCAAATAGAAGGTCTGTGTTGGGGGAACTGAGGGAGGTTGAAGTACCTACAGTATCCTGTGTCCCTCAGCAGAATTATTCAGGGAGGGGAGAGCTTTGTTCTTAACAATAGTATAACTTACCTGAGCACTGGCCTCACACATGTAAATTAGGTTTCAGGAACACCCATGTTCCTGGGTAATGGAAAAGACACCAACGTGGAAATGACTTAGATCTGAGCATGGAATACTTCTTGGGTTTTGGCTCTAGCATATTAGTTTACTCCCTCAGTTTTTGCTAGCCTCCCCTCCCCACCACCCAATGGCTTATGCAGATGACATGAAAATTAAAAACAACAACTGTGTTTCGAGAGCATTAGGAAAAAGATATTAATGCTGCCCTACTTTTGTAACATTTTCTTGGCATGTGAAATATTGAAGGCTCATTTGCAAAAAGAAACATGTAATTTATGTATTCTCCACTCATTCTCAAGAGGATTTGAGGCAGAAAATAAAAAATTCATTTTATAGGGAGTGCCCACATGAATTCATTAAACACAAAAAAGGCATCTTAAAAAAAAAAATATATATATATGTTTTTGTTGATTTTAGAAAGAGAAGAAGAGATAGGGAGATAGGGAGATAGAGAGAGCGATAGAGAGAGAGAGAGAGAGAGAGAGAGAGAGGGAGAAGATGAAAGAGAAACATTAATGGGCTGCTTCCTATATGCATCCTGCATCCTGACTGGAGACTGAACCTGCAACTGGGCATATGCCCTGACCAGAAATGGAGCTAGTGACCTTGTGGTGTATGGGAGGGATGCTCCAACCCACTGAGCCACACCGGCCTGGGTGAGAGGCATATTTATCATAAAGATGTTTCTATGAAATCTGACATTGTTAAAAAGGTTTCAGTCATAATACAAGATTTTGATCTGCTTTTTTGCTCCTTTCTCAAAACAAAGTGGCACCTTTTTAACACTGGTGGTCTTGATCTGGCATCTAGAAGGGTTTTGGAAACCTGGAGACAGGGCTGAGGGTAAATTAAATAAGAGTCCAAAGATGAAACATAATTTTGAAAGGCATTTTGTGGGGTGGGGAGTGGGAGGAGCAGAGGAACTTGGCTAAAGAAACCAAGTTCTCCTTGTCTCAGGAGTCCTTGCTTTTTATTGACACAATTTGTCCTAAGGCAAGATGGAGATATACACATCAACGGGTAGGGCTAGATACAAAGTTCACTGTCAGATTGGGAAATTACCTTTGGCTGTTCAGGTGTTTGGCCAACAGGAGGCAATAACAAGTAGATTAAGATGCCCTGAGCTGTCTGGCAGCAAGCATCAATTTATGTATCCTTTTCAGGTTTGGGGAAATGCCTTTAGCGTTCGGCAGGCAATAACATATGTGGCTCAGCCCTTGTTGAGTCCCCAAGTTTCATCAACCTTTCGATGAAGCTCTTGCAATTATGACATGCTGGAGTTGGCTTCTGGCACCTTCTCAAAAAAGGCCAGGAAGCACATGGACGCTGAATCAAGAACTGCGCCAGGCATTGCCAAACACATGGAAAGCAAAGAGATGCCACCTTGTCCAGGCTCAGTTTCCCTGACACCTTCTTGAATCAGATCTTTACTGATTGGTATTGCTCTTTGAAATGAGCAGGCAAATGTCGGACAGGCTGGACCTATAGGGAAATCTGCTTTTCTCTCCCTGAGTCAGTCCGTTCAAACAACACCAAGCCTGGCATGATTCCAGTCATTTGATGCAGATGCAAATGTTGCTTTGGAATCACTTGAAAGTATGTGCCAGCTGACCAGCCTGGCTCTGGTTTGAGGTCCGCACATCTGCTGTGCTGTCATTTCTGCGAGGTAGTGGCCCTGCAGGGCTGAGAGTGTTCCCTGGAGGAGGGGCCCTGGTGCTGTTCGTCCATCACTTCTTCCTCCCTCTATAATAAAGGCACAGAGCACCAACCGGACAAAAGATTATATACCAAACAATAAAAAAGTAATACTCAAGCAACAAATAATTGTAAAGTACATCTAGTAAGGCTCTGTGTGAGTGTGCTACAAAGGCTATGAGTTACTGTTGAAAAGTCACCACCAGGAAGGAAAAGAGGTGATCAGGTAGTAACTATAATCAGGAAGAGATTTTTATACCCATGACTTTCTACACAAGCCATCTATTTCCAGTTTGTCACTTTAAACCTAGACTTCTGTATTTGTTCCAGACCCATGGCTACCTGAGAACTAAACTTAGGAGGGAAGAAGATTTTTTCTCTCTTGTCAGTGTAATTCCTCTTTAAAAGAGATCTGTATACTGGATTGTACACTAAGGAATGGTTAAGATGGTATATTTTATGTTATGCATATTTTGCTGAGAGAGAGAGAGAGAGGAGAGAGAGAGAGAGAGAGAGAGAGAGAGAGAGAGAGAGAGAGAGAGAGAGAGAGAGAGAGAGAGAGAGAAAATACCCACAGTGGCTCTTTTCCTATTGGGTAACACCTGCTCACGGTATTCTCTTACTCATTGCTTTTCTCCAACAGCTATGTATCTTCTAAGCAGAACCCCTTAGTCTAAGCTTCACCAGGTTTTTATTATCATTTATTCTTGTTGTTTTTAACTTTTAACATTTCCCAAGTTTTATTGAGGCAAACTATGGAATAGAAGAAAATATTTTTAAACAACAAATCTGATAAAGGGTTAATATTGAAAATATACAAGGAACTCATACAACTCAAAGCACCCAAACAAATACCCTCATTAAAAGATGGGCAAAAGATGTGAATAGACATTTTTCCAAAGAAGGAACACACATGGTCAGGAGGTACATGAAAATATGTTAACATCAATAGTCATTAGGAAAATGCAAATCAAAGCCACAATGAGCCATCACCTCACCCCTGTCAGGATGGCTATTATCACAAAGACAGGACACAAGTGCTGGTGAGGGGTGGAGAGAGGGGGCCCTGAGCACTGCTGGTGGAATGCAAGTCAGTGCAGCCACCGTGGAAAACAGTACAGAGATTCCTCAAAAAATTAAAAATAGAGCCACCACATTGTTATTTATTTTAAACAAAAACTGTTTCTTAGACAAAAATGCAAATAAAGCCCTCTTTAGAGCATCCCCAAGAGGGTGTGTGTAACAGGCTTGCAGAACAATTCTAAAATCCATTTCCTTGGCGGGCTAACAGTAAAATCCATGAGTCCTGGCTTTCTGGTCATGTGTCCTATTACAGAATCTACATTCTGGCATCTGGACAGTAGAGTGAGGGGATATTTTGGCTTCTGATTCTCTGAAACTATAAAAACAGAAATTATAAAACTAAAAGTGATGGTAGGGCTCCATTAGCACAGAATTGGGAAAGAGACAGCTAGCACATGGTAATTATTAAAAAAAAAAAAAAGTCTTACATATGTCTCCTTTTCTCCCCAATTGATTGCCCCCCGTGCCTAGGCACTCTCACCCTTCAGGACAAGCCCCCACTGCCCCAGTGTATGTGTCCATTGGTTATGCTAATATGCATGCATACTGGTACAAGTCCTTTGGTTGATCTCTTACCCCCAAGCCCCAACTCCTCTGCCTTCTCTCTAAGGTTGGACAGTCTGTTCAGTGATTCTTTGTCTCTGGATCTATTTTTGTTCATCAGTATGTGTTGTTCATTATATCCCACATATGAGTGAGATCATGTGATATTTATCTTTCTCTGACTGGCTTATTTTGCTTAGCATAATGCTCTCCAGGTCCGTCCATGCTGTTGCAAATGGTAAAAGTTCCTTCGTTTTACAGCAGCATATTATTCCATTGTGTAGATATACCCCCATTTTTTAATCCACTCATTTGCTGATGGGCACTTAGGCTGATTCAAAATCTTAGCTATAATAAATTGTGTTGCTATGAACATAAAGGTGCATGTGTCCTTTCTGATTGGTGTTTCCGGTTTCTTGGGATATATTCCCAGAAGTGGGATTACTGGGTCAAATGGGAGTTTCATTTTTAATTTTTTGAGGAATCTCCATACTGTTTTCCACAGTCACTGCATTCCCACCAGCAATGCACAAGGGTTTCTTTTTTCTCCACATCCTCACCAGCACTTGTCCTTGGTTGATTTGTTGATGATAGCCATTCTGACAGGTGTGAGATGGTACCACAATTGTTTTGATTTGCACCTCTCTGATGATTAGTGACTTTGAGCATGTTTTCATATGTCTCTTGGCCTTCCTTATGTCCTCTTTCAAAAAGTGTTTATTTAAGTCTTTTGCCCATTTTTTGATTGGGTTGTTTATCTTCTTTTTGTTAAATTGTATGAGTTCTCTGTAAATTTTGGAGATCAAAACCTTATCTGAGATAACATTGGCAAATATGTTCTCCTATGCAGTGGCCTTTCTAGTTGTTTTGTTGATGGCTTCTAAAGCTTTTTATTTTGATGTAGTCCCATTTGTTTATTTTCTCCTCAGTTTCTATTGACCTAGGAATTGTATTGGTAAGAATATTGTTTCAATATATGTCTGATATTTTGCTGCCTATAGTGTCTTCTAAGATTTTTATGGTTTCCTGTCTTGTGTTTAAGCCTTTTAATCATTTTGAGTTTATTTTTGTGTATGGTGATCTAGTTTCATTTTTTTGCATGTATCTCACCAGTTTTCCCAAGCATCATTTATTGAAGAGACTTCTTGACTCCACTGTATGCTCTTGTCTCCTTTGTCAAATATTAATTGAGCATAATGGCTTGGGTCGATTTCTGGGTTCTCTATTCTGGTCCATTGGTTTATATGTCTGTTCTTGTGCCAATATCAGGTAGTTTTGAGAACAGTGGCTTTGTAATATAGCTTGATATCTGGTATTGTGATCCATCCAACTTTGTTCTTCTTTCAATTGCTGTGGCTATTTGGGTCCTTTTTTATTCCAGATGAATTTTTGGAGAGTTTGTTGTAGGTCTGTGAAATATGCATTGGTATTTTAATGGGGATTGCATCAAATCTATAAATTGCTTTGGGTAGTTAATGATGTTGATTCTATCAATTCACGAACATGGTATGTTCTTCCATTTGTTTATGTTTTCCTCTACCTTTTTTTCAATGCACTGTAGTTTTCTGAGTATAGGTCTTTTACCTCCTTAGTTAAGTTTATTCTTAGGTATCTTTTTTTATGCAATTGTAAATGAGATTTAAAAAAAAAATTCTCTTTCTGTGAGTTCATTATTGGTGTATAAAAAAGCCATATATTTCTGGGTGTTTAAGTTTGTATCCTGCTACATTGCCAAATTCATTTATTAAGTCTAGTGGTAATCATTTGATGGCATAATTTGAACCTTTATCAGGAATGTGGAAACAAAATATATTGGTCCCACTTTTAGCTTTTCACTGATAATATTATAATAATAATAATAAAGCTTTATATACATAGTATCTATTTCCCAGCTGTTTTATATTTTATATAGGACATCTAGATTGAAATAGCTTTTTATTTGCACTTCCTCAGTACTTAGTTTGAATGACAAGAGCAACAGACAACATGCTGTGATAATAAAACTCAGAAACTCAGAAGACTTATAAGGTGAATCTTTGGCAGTTCTGTCCCAACCAGTTTTCTTCCAGGTGACACTGGCTGTGGGTGCTGGCTGCACAGGGGCCCCCACTCAAGGTATGCATTTATTTTTATGTCTTTTGAAAAATAACCTAAGCTTTAAAGCTATTTGCTATGCTCTAAATGTTTGTGTCCACTCAAAATCCACCTGTTGAAATCCTAGTCCAATGTGATGCTATTAGGAAGTGGGGCCTTGGGAAGGTGAGTAGGTCATGAGTCTGAAGCCCTCATAATTAGGATTAGTGCCTTTGAAAGAGACCCTGAAGCTCCCCCTCACCTTTTCCCACATCTGAGGTTACAATGAGAAGAGCTATGAAAGAGGAAATGGGCCCTTACTAAACATGGCCATGAATTTGGAATCCCAGCCCTCAGGACTGTGAGAAGTCAATAGCTACCCACTCTATCCTGCTTTATTTCAACCACTTGAGTAGACGAAGACATCATCTTTTATGAGTTTCTGAATTCCCTAATAGAAAAAGGAGACAGTGTATTGGGTGCAATTTCCCCAAAATTAAGTAAGATATTTTCTTTCCTTTTTTTTCTTTCTTAATGAGGAGAAAGAAAGTAATCTTAATTTATGCTTATTGATTCTTGCACTATACGTAGAAATTTTAATGCACCAGAAGATACAGGATCCTCTGGGCAGTGACTTTGTCTAGTTCCTTGCTGATTCTCAGCTTTGATCAACCAAGAACAACTATTGTTGATGGACTGAATGAATGATTTCAAAATGGATTTTGGAAGCCTGAGTGCACAGCCTATGAGAGATTTTGGACCCCTGGAGTGAGGTGTTCTTGGAGCACTGGGGATCACATCTTCAACCATAGTGCAGAGGGTACCTGCTGCAAAACCAGGGGGTTCCCGAAGAGGGAATTCAGAAAGTCCCCAAGCACAGAATAAAAAAGCGTCAAAGTTAAAGCCACAGTGAAAAGGAATAAATTTTCACATCCATGTAAATAAATGCAATGACTAGCTAAAGCTAAACCAGACCTTATTTTCCCTGCTGCTTAAATGTGTGGGGCTTGTTAGCTAGGGGACTGCCCTAGCAGCTCCATCTGTCTCCTGGTTACTAATGTGGAGCTAGCCTTGGCACACTGGAAAAGAAGAAAGCCAAGTCACTCTGAAATCCCCACCGCAGTGCTCTGAAACCACTCTGTTTGTGTCTCCGACTCCAGGGAAAAGATCAGTTATCTGGCACAGGTGTCTGTGATGACTTCATTCCAAACTCTGGGCTGTGATTCCACCTAAGAACAAATAATTCTCCACAAAACCACCATCGAATCACATAAATGGCAACCAATATGCACAAGGCTTAATATGCAAGGTCTCTGCTCTCTTCTCCAGACAAACTTAAATCTGAAAAGGGTAACACTGGGCATCAGAGAACAGGGCTGGCTGACGGGCACACTGCCAGTCATCCTGTGTCTCTCAGCACTGACAGAAGGCTTTGCAGTGGACAGCAATGTGCAGGGGACTCAAAAGGACATCTGTGGGTGACCAGTTCACCTTGTGGATCACCATCCACAGATCATGGAGACCATAAGGTCCATTTCAAAGCCCTATACCATCTAAAAAGAAAGATAATCCAAGAGAAGATCTAAGATGCATCATGATTACAAAAACAAAACAAAGCAAAATGAAAACAAAAACAAACAAACAAACAAACAAACAAATAAAACACTCTTCAAAGCAGCGGGACTTGCTTCATTTAACTAATGAAGCCTTGAAGAGTAAATTATCCTCCCATGGCAGCTGAAACATAGGATGATAAAAGCCACTCTCCATTTCCTAGACAGTTCTACCCTGTCAACCTCCAGATAGACCCTGCCAATCTGCAGATATCCACTGTAGGGTGTTCCTGGGAGTCTGCGTATGAAATATGACTTCCAAGTAGTTATACAACAGAACATCTTAAGGAGTGAACTCAATACTATTTTAAGTTTATTTTAAATAATGATCAGAGCAAATAGAAAGTGAAATGTAATTAAAAAAAGAATCAAAGCCAACAAATTCGAACAAATAGTGACACATCCCTACAGGACACGATCTTGATGTGTTTCCTTACATTGCCCAGGGCGTCTGGCACAGTCTATCCCAAGTGGTCAACAGGGATTTGTTGATTATCTATTTGAAATAAAGAAGAAGAAACCTAGACTCTTTCCACAAAGCCACTACTAGATCAGTGGGGAGCAATTTTAGATGAAGAAGCATGCCTAACATAGCAGCTAATCAAACCTGAGTCTAAAATGCTTTCCAAAAGTTAGGGGATTCTGCATATGAAGAAGGTGGCTCTGGTCCTGATCCTACTACTCTGGGCAGAAAGGCTTTCATGAAACTAACATGGAAAAAAATCCACAAGAGTGAGGGTGAGGCAGCGAGAATGTTAACAGTGGGGGTTGGGGGTGAGCAGAGAAGTCCAGTCACACTCAGCAAGACCCAGGAAGAAGCTCTTCTAATGTTTGCGGAGAGACCTTTCTCTACGTAACAGTGAACAATGAGCCTTGTCAAACTCTCCTTATTTTCCATTATAGGAGACGCTAAGTGGCACAATACTTCACAGGTATGGCATGAGTGGAAAACAGCAAGGCACAGTGAGTTCCCGACAATGGTGAAGCAAGTGTCTGTTTGGCAGGAAAAATGACATTATCCTGCAAAGTGATCTAGTTGGTACCATTTTTGAAACAGAGGTACTATGTCTATTTGACTTTATAGGGAAAACAACTGATTTTATTTTTGGCGTACTTGTTGGGGTCTGAAGAAAAATATGTATTGTACCTTTTAAAATAAGTAACATTCATTATACTCCCAAATAAGTAAGTTCAAATAGAGTAAATATTTCCAATAGCAAATGTGAGACACAGAAGTTCATTCTTAAAAATTCAGGTTATGAAAGACTAACATCAAGCGCACACCCAAACAGAGCATTAAGGTAAAAATAGCTTATCATTTCTGCTCACTCTCAGGTTGATCCTGCCTTGACTCTGCCTCCAATTCAAAGTCAAGGAAAATGAACTGAAAAATAGAGTCTCCAGCTACCTAATAACCAGCAGTCTAACAACAGACAGAATGTCCTCAAAGAGGTTATCTACACAATGACCAATTTCACTGTTTTTCAGTCAGAGCAACTGTTCTGGGAAAAAGAATTTTTTCCCCCATAGTATACATTCATAGTAGGCTTAAAAACAAAATCTCACATAAGAAAAGTCAGACAAAAGCTAACTTAAATAATTCAAGCAATCATTCTCATTTTTAATGCTAGATATAAATTATTGATTATATAGGATGCTTTTGATATATTTTTTAAATGTTAAAATAGATTATAAGACATATAAAATATAATCTATTTTTAAGACAGATTTTTGTAATGAGTATGCATAGGAAAATGTGTGGAAGGATATATAATGAGGTGTTAATAATGGATTATATTTTCAGTCATGTTTACTGAGGAATTATTTACATGCAGTACAATTTTGCATGTCATTCTGTGAGTTTTGACACATGCACACGATCATATAGTCACCAACCAATCAAGATATGAGCATGCCCATCGGTTTGGAAAGCCCCTGTGTCCTTTTCTGTAGTCCATCCATCTACCCTGCCCCCACCAGCCATGGGAACTCAATGGTCCCTTTTCTTTCTTTATCATATTGCCTATTGCAGGATATCAAATAAATGAAATCATACAGTAAGTAGCCTTTTGATTAACATTGATTCCCCCCCCCCCCCCCCCGTACAATAGGATTACAGGCGAAGATATCCTTATCTTGCTTTCTGATCTTTTGCAATGTAAAAAAGTGAAAGTAAAAACTAATTAATTGATTGCCTTAAGTAGATGCAGCCATGAGAGCACATGTGAGAATAAATGTCGAGTAAGATATTAAAATTGTGACTTAGTTCACCAAAGAGTTAATCTTGAGAGGCAGTGGAGAATCAGGTGGGGCAAGGTGAAATCTTAGTGGTGCTGCTACCTGCTAGCTGTGTGGCTTTGGATAGATTATTGGTCCACTTTTAACTTCAATGTCCTCACTTTTAAAATAAGGATTCAAATAACATTTCATAACATTGTTACAAATGTGTTAGATTAGATTATGCATGCTGGCTAAAACTTCAGCACTAAAATTATGTTTATAATTTATTTGATTATTCATGTCACTATTACTCTCATTATGAAGCTTTGGGAGGTGGTCTGATAGAAAAGAACATTCTAGGACTAGGAGAAGGGCCATGATGGGGAGGAATGGTAAGTAGGGGTAGAATGAAGGGGTCTGGCCATAGGCTCACATTTTAAATCCCCAAACTAAATTCTAGACATTTCACTTTAGAAAACTTAAAACTTCTGATTCTTCAAAAACACAGCTCTTATTATTTTGTTATGATACCTGAGAAAAGTCAAACACTGGTGGCTTCTATTCTTGGAAATTTAAAAGTGATGGCACCATGGAAAATGTAGTATCCTATATAATAAAACCCTATTATGCAAATTGACCAAGTGGTGGAACAACTGGTCACTACGATGGGCAATGACCACCAGAGGAAAGATGCTCAATGCAGGAGCTCCCACAGGGGGAGCACTGCTTAGCCAGAAGCCGGGCTCATGGTTGGTGAGCACAGCGGTGGTGGCGGGAGCCTCTCACACCTCCGAGGCAGCCCTAAGGCCCCTTGGGTGATATCTGCCTTCAGGTTTAGGGGGATGTCCTCCTGCTGGGTCTATGCCAGCAGGTGGACATCCCCATAGGGGTCCTGGATGTGAGAGGGCACAGGCTGGGCTGAGGGACCCCCCCCCCACACACACAGTGCACAATGTTGTGCACTGGCCTCTAGTTAATAATAAAGACCAGCCACCCTTAGCAATTTAAACCTTATTTTCTTACTATTTAGAATCCAGCGATCCATTAGTGAAAATGTTCATTGTATTTGTCTAATTCTCTTTCCACCCCATGTGAATGGCCCAAACCCTCTTACCCCTCTTTCACCCCATTATTAGACATGAATTTAGGGAAGATGAGGGTACTCAATTATAAAGCTAACAGTCCAAATAAGAATGTGATGTTTAAGAGAAGTGCATAAGACGAAGCAACTGCATATGTTCATCTCTCCGAGGTTTGTGGTTGTCAGAGACTCTGGGGTAAGCGTGGCTTCATAAAAAAAAAAAAGCCAGCAGGATCCCCTTTATCTTCCCCAGACTGTAAGACATGCCAGAGAGTGAGTAACACTGTCCTGTTGGAAGCTCTCAAATGTTGTGATTGAAATGGAACACCTCATTTAATTCTCATCCTCGGGATGAATTCATAATTCATGAACCGTTCCAGGCTTTTCATAATAAATGACAACTGGGTGAAAAACATGTCTGCTGTCTTTGGCCAAGTATATACATATCATATATACATATATTAAAAGCAGGACTATTGGCTTCATGCATTTTGGCTGAAAAACAATTTTGAGCACATTGCAGTTAAGTTCATATACATGCATTCATATGCGTATGTCTCTGTGTGTACATATAAGTATATGCATGTGTGTGTATAGATAAAATATTCACAGAGCATACATTATTGAGAATCCTCTCAGGCCAAGAAATAATCTCCTGAGACTCAGGCCCACTCTATCAGATGCCTGCTTAGCAACAAGCCATGATTCCTTTGACGAGAAAATCTTAGCATCTCCACATCATACCTGTCATTTCAGACGCAGCTCAAGTGCCACTTCCCCATCAAGGTCTTCCCAGTTTCCCTACAGGAGAAACAGCCTTCTCCTTTTTACCTTGAATTCATTATTTATACATATGTCTTCTTTCCATGACAAAACAAAAGGCTCCTTCAGAGTAGGGCCCATGGAAAATTAATATCTGTCCCCCTCCCCCAGGGCCTAGCATGGTACTTTGTACAAAATAGGGGCTCAATATGAATTTTCAGAATGAAATGGATGAAGATTGTATTCTGTTTTAATACAGTCATCAGTTTTTGCTCTCATAAGAGAACAAACAATAGCTGAATGGTTTAGAAAATATGACTTGGGAATATGGCTTGGCAATATTTTAATTTCCAATTCCTGGCAATACTGGCTCGTCTTGAAACCTTATTAAAAAGTCAATGGACACATTGGATATTCCATGGATCTCTGGCCCAATCAAGTAAAAGAAAAGGTTTAAGAATAACTTTGTTTTCAACAGCACAGAGTGCTTGGACTGAACTTGATGAGGGAGGTAAGAAATGCTTTGTCTTCCATATGCTGTCCGGTTAACAAAGAACTTTCTATCCAGGTTCTAGGACACTAATCACATGTAGCTTCTAGTTTTAAACAATTAAATTACTTGCATGAGACATGAGAGTAGGTATGTCCCCCTTCTCCCAAATCAAGTACCATGCCTGAGGGGTAACTTCCTCCCAAATTCTGATAAAGATTTGCCCAGAAAGTCAGAGCACTTTGAACAATATTTATCCCAATTTGGCATCTCCCCTTTGTTTTCAAAGTGTTAAAAATTTTTAAATCAGGGAATAAAGATGCGGCATCTTTCAGCACCCTGCTTCAAGACAAGTGACGTTCACTGACTACCTGGAATGGGGCTTTGCCTGCCTTTGCTCATCCAGTCCTCATGAAAAGGTAAATTCCTATTTAACCCATTCTATAGATGATATTAATGAGGCTTATATTAACAATAATATATATTAGAGTCCATAGAGCAGAAAACATTCCTCAAGTCAGAGCTTACTTCCTATAACTTATTCTGTAAAGCCCAATATTAAAATCTGGGGACTAATGGACAGCGTTGGTCAATTCATTTTCAATTGACTCAAAGGAACACAATCTATTTTCTAACTGCTAAAGAGTTTGGGAGAAGTTATCTCCAAATTACCATAGAATTTCCAGAAAACTCTGAATTTTACCTAGGAATTAATAATCTCTGGGAAATAATAACACAGGTTTATTTAACACAATAGCTGCAGCTCACTGTGTACTTCTATTGGGTTATGTTCCTAGGATTATCCCAAAGGACTCTACTCCATAAATGTATGCCATTTGTCAACATGAGGGGTATAACATTTCAAAAGTGGTCTTTTCCTTCTTAAAGTTAAATCTCAAAAATATTTATTAAGTGCTTATTCAAAAATCCTGGAGCTTTGCCCATATTATTCCATTTGATTCTCATCACCTAATCAGATTTATAGTTAAACCCCCTGAGGATCATTGGGATTATTGATACTCATACAGAGAGGTTAAGCTTCTTGGCTATGAGCACACAGCTAGTAAGACATGGAGCTAGAACCGGAATCCACATGTTTCTAACTTTAAAATCCGGGCCTTTTCAACTATATCATATAACCACACTCCTATGACCCCAAGCATTTCTTCCTTCTATACAACTGAGTTCAAAAGGTCAAGTCCAGTCCGGTCAATGTGGCTTAGTGGTTGAGCTTCAACCCATGGAGGTCATGGTTCAATTCCCAGTCATGGCATATACCCATTGGGGGAGTGAAGGAGGCAGCTGATCAATGATTTTCTCTCATCCCTGATGTTCTTCTCTTTCTCTCTCCTTCTCCCTTCCTCTGTGAAATCAATTATATATATACATATATATATATACACATATGTATATATATATATATGTATGTGTGTATGTGTATATATATATATATATATATATATATATATATATATATATATAAAATTTATTTAAAGGTCAAGTCCACCCAGCTTGTTTTCAGGTACAATTATCTTCATCATTAAATAGTCCACCAAACTGGACTGAAAGTTGCAAATATTTTAACTAAGAAACCACTGTGTGAAACAAACTGACAGATCCCTGATTCCAAAGCCATTACCTAGAGACCAGGCAGGGGTGCTGGTGGATGGCAGGGAAGGAGAAACCACAAGCAACTGTTGATTGTGTATCTTAGTCCACACCACATAACTGCCTCTTCTCTGACTGCCAATTTAACATTTCTCTTTGGACGTTTTTAGAAACAGATGGGCTAGTGACTGGAGCATTATCCATTCCAATCTATGCAGCTGGAGGGTCCCAGAATTGCAGAAGTAGCAGTCTTCTGAATAATTTCTCCTGCCGCAAACAACTGCCGCTTCTGCTCCGATAATCCCCTTAGTGGCCTGGAGAGCATTCTTCCCATTCCGAGAGCCATGGCTCAGTCTATTTTAAACCATAATGTCCTTTTGTATTTTGGCTAAGAAATGCTTCAGACATGTGGACCACCTGATCTTTGTTTTGTCTTTCTGAAGGCAAATATACCAGATGATAATATTTGGGTTAAAGGACATTTTATCTTCAGCTGTCATTAAAAAGAAAAAAAAAAAGAAAAGAAAAGAAAACAGAAAACTTAACCGGGAGGCAGCTAACCTTTTCTCCTATTCAATCAACATAGGAGCCTTCATGCATAGGAACTGTTTATTTTCGGACACCAACTCTTAAGATACCCAGAAAGCCCAATTTGTACAAACCCCAGACTTGGGTGACCATATTTTGACCGTGGTGCCATGCTTTCAGAGGTTTTTTTAAACTAAGATGTTTATTGTTATAGGGAAAGAAATCTAGCTCTCTGACCAAACATTTTCTTTTACGTGTGAATGCTTTGCAACTATAAAGTACCTATCTGATAAAATATTTAGAAATCATAACGTACAGAATAATAAGCTCAGTTTGTCATCCGTGGGATAAGACTTCATGTTTTTCCTCCCAGATAATCACCCCCCCCCCCCCCCCCGCACGCACCCCAGTGGCAAAGACTGAGACAATCAAATAAATATAAATAAATAAATAAAACTATCAGATTTCTATTAAAGTTATACAAACTATATAACTCTGAAGAAACTAGTTCATTTTCAGTGATAACAAAGCTACATTAACACAAATTTTCTATTTTTCAAGTGCGCCACTTTTATAACAGCTTGATTTTTATAAAACCTACCAAATAATCCAGCCTTTGAACTTCGGTGGTTTTTAGTATATTCATAGAATTGTGCAGCCATCACCAGAAACAGTTTTAGAACATTTCATCACCCCCAAAAGGTATCCCCTAGCAGTCACTCCCTATTCTGAATCTCTCCCGGGACCCTAGCAATCACTGGTCGACTTCCTGCCTATATAGACATGGATATTTCATATAAATGGAATCATATAATATGTGTAGTCTTGTATCTCACTTCTCTCACCTAGTGTAATATTCAAGGTTTATCCATGTTGTTGCATTATATCAGTACTTTATTCCTTTTAATGACCAAATGATATTTTGCTGTATAAGTGTAGATTTCTTTATCTATTCATTAGCTGATGGACATTTGGCTTGTTTCGACTTTTTGGCTACTTGCCAGTAATGCAGCTCTGAACATTGTGTACATTTTTTGCATAGTATATGTCAAGCATTTCATTTTTAAAAATAAATATATTTTTATTGATTTCAGAGGGGGAGAGAAAGATGGAAACATTAATGATGAGAGGGAATAATTGATTGGCTGCCTCCTGCACACCCCCTACTAGGGATCAAGCCATCAACCAGGCATGTGCCCACGGCTGGAATCAAACTGGGACCCTTTAGACCGCAGGCCTATGCTCTATCTACTGAGCCAAACCGGCTAGGGCACAAGCATCTCATTTTTAAATTAAATTCTAAATATTTGGCAAAGAAAGAAATGTGAGTCATTTTATGTCTGTGAGTATAAAAGTTTTAACAGTAAGAACTGTGAAAGCACAGGATAAGTAGGTACAACCTGAGCAAGCCAGGCCTGGGGTTGCGGTGCCAGGCTCATCCCCTGTCTAGGGCCTCCTGTGCCAGCACAGCAGCAAATGGCAGGCAGGCCTCTGGGCAGCTCCCACACTGCTGCTGAGGTCCTCCAACCTCAACTGCTGGGAGCAGAGGGTGAGCAGTGCCCACCCCACCCACAATCCTCAAAACCCACCATAATTTCCTGGATTGTGAAGTGGCGAGGGTTGTTTAAGCCAAACCCTGATGATATTCTTCTGCAAGAAATGCTGATGGGGACTAAAATTACCTCAAAAAAAAGCATTCTCACTAATGACTGAAGCAGGACAATAGGCAAGTCAGATTTTTGTTCTCTGTTCCACTGCGACATACCATCGCATCCAAATGAAAAGGGCTCTTTCACGTAAACAGGTAAGTTAATAACATAACTCAACCTACTTTATGAAAATATTATTCCTAGAAAACGAGCTACACAGTTAAAATGTACTTTTCTGTGTTGATTAAAAATCCAAAGCTTTTTCCGAATATCTGAAGTACTAGCCCAAAAGGTTATACATTAGCTTCTTCACCCTCAAGTAAAATAATATTACAGGACTCAAGTGCATAGAACTTAATTTATTTCCAAACCAGAAGTTCAAAAGATCAGTAATTACGAGGCTATGTAGGACAAAGCAGTGTTCTGCATCCTCCAGATCACCAGAGGTGGTTTGCTAACTGGAGCCTGCAGACAAGGAGCGATTACCCCCAATTCAGCTTTGTTCTCATTAGAAGGGACTTCAAACAAGCTGAAAGGCAGCCACAGCCCAATAAGACCACAGTCAACCCCTGTGTCTTTTCACAATTGGATCTGCTTTTCTTTCTTTCTTTCTTTTTTTTTTTTTAAGGAAAACAAAAATCACAAACAGCCAGTCTCTGATGCAATGTGTTCATTCACACATGTATCATTGTGGTTCTTTCCATTAGCAAAATTATAGCATCTGAATTTCCTGTAATTAAGAGGAAAAAGAAATAGCCACAGAAGCGGCCTTGGATTTTATGTGTCCAAACTATCACCCTTTAAGTAAGACAGTATAAATCACTGTTGCTCTTCTCCCCTCTCCTGCAAGCAAAAGAGGGTCACCCTTCCCATCCCCCACTGGGAAACAAAACAAAACAAAACAAAAACCCAGTGTGGCTTCCACACAGTCCCAGAACCCACCAGCAAAAGGCACAGTACTGGGTTTGAGCTTAGCCAGCTGAAAAGAAAAGAGATCAGAAGGGGAAATAGATACACACATGATAAAAGAAGGGTCTAACTCAAGGGAAGGCCAACTTTGATTCCTGAGCCACATCTGCCTTTATCTGTAAGGGTTTTAAGCTACAAGAAAAATTAAATTATTGCAAAAAAAAAAAAAGTCTTTAAATTATTAGAATAAACTAAACAATACTTCATGGCATATGAGAATTACATAAAAATGTCCACAAAGAAAGTTTTATTGGAACACATCCTGTTCATTCATTAACTTGTTGTGCGAGGTTATTTTCAAGCTACAAAGACATAGTTGAGTAGTCCTGGCAGAGACCAGATGGCCAGCAAAACCCAAAGGAATGATTACCAGGCCCTTTATAGAAAAAGTGTGCAGACCCCTCGTTTAGTGTGCCGAAGCTGTCCCACTGTCAGGGGGTGGGTGAGTGGGGAGGGGCATTTCAGGAGAGAGGAAACTCAGATGGGATTTCTGTTCCACAGGAGCACAAAATACCAGGCATACCAAGTTTACTGGGCCGGGAGTTTTTGCTGACAAACGACTTGCCTCTCTATAAATTTGTTTCAAGTAACACAGCTTATCAGTGAACACAAGAACACATTAGTTGCCCACAAATTAGCATTTAGTACAATTATCTACAAAAGGGACAAAGAATCCATTTACATTTCAAATCTTCTTCACTCCATTTAGCCTGAAAGTTTTTTCAAGTAAAAACCACAACAGGAACACTAGATAACTACTTCTTATCAATTTGGGCGCCATTTTAATCCACCCTTTAATAATGTTGCCCTTGTGTGTAGGCGGAGGAGAGAAGCAACTAGGGAAATGGAATAACTAATGAATAGAAATTGGAAGCCTGCAAGCTTACTGACAATCGCCAAAGTGTTAGAATGTCAAAGTTTCATTAATTGGATGTGTTAATCAACCGCTCCCTCTGTGCTCACATTTCCTTAACTCTATCCTGCGCTTTAAAAAGAAGGCAAGGCACCATGTCTCTTTCTAAGTCAGAAGTAACACGTAAAAAAACCCCCTCTGTAACCAAATTTTGTAATCTATGCGTCATCCAGTTTATTTCATGTGAAATAATCAAGGAGACATGTTTCTGTTCTTATGAGGAAATAAAGGAAATGACCAAAATACAAGATGTTGAATACTTTCAAATTCTGGAATGGGAATTAAAACACTTAATAGTTGATGCTGTCTCAAAGCTTGTTCCAAAAATCATAGCTATATGCTTCACCTTTCCCAGGAAATTGCAAGCCTGTGATTTGTTTTCAGTGGCTCATTTACAATCAATAGCAGAATAATGTTCTAATTTTTAATTGAAATTTGTTTGCATCAAAATTCTTCAGTTCTTTTTTAATTTTTTAATCATTTAAAGTAAATAAGTAAATCCCAACTTGCAGAGAGGCACAGATGGCTAGGGCGTCTATGGGAAGCCCAGATGGCATAGCAACATGCCCACGATCCAGCCATTCCATTGCGGCTTCTCATCATATGCAGTCTCACAAAACTGTATTTGGGCCAGAAAGATGCTGACTAAAAACACCTAGGTCTCCTCTCACTGTCTGCAGCAAATTTGATTTCAAGTTTCACGTGGACTGAAATGGCCCACTTCCTTTGAAGCTGTTATAGGTCAACCATGCTTCCAACACTACATTCATGTAGTGTGTGGAAACAGGTGTACCCTTATATGCCCTCAAAAATTGTATTATGATCTCCAGTTTTTCTTTAATTCAATCTTATTTATAATCTATATTTCATGAAAAAAATCTTGAAAATTTAAATACAGAGGAATAATATTCCTAAGAAACTTTTTCACATGACTAAAAAAATTCTATTATTAGTGACAATATTATATAAGAGTAGAGTTTACACAATCTTCTGAACAAATAATGAATTTGCAGAATTAGAAAGTAACCACATTCTCCTTAATTTTTATGAGGTAATAATCTATAATTAGAGGAAAATAAAAACAAATCTAGTGTTCTTAATCAATCTGTAGAAAAGACAGACAGAACACTATGTAAATGGACTAATGTGAAATCCCCAGGTTTGAAAATCAGCTTATTCATATTATAAAACAATACGGATTATTTAAGAAGCATATCCTGGAAAAGAACAAATCCAAATTGATTATGTTATATAATCTTCCAGGCCTCAGTTTCCATTCAGGAAAATGTGCTCAAAGATTATGTTATGAGAACTAAATTGCTTAATACACCAAAGTGCCTGGCATGGTGTGAACTCTCAACGGTAATTATTACTTAATTATCAAAATTATTCCCAAAGTTTCAATCACATTTTCCCCCAAATGATTTTACTGTTTTTGATAAAGAGATAGAAAATAAATGTTCATTCCACAAGCATAAATGTGGGCAAACCAAGTGGGGAAAACAGATAACCATAAAGAAAGGGTGAGGAGGGAACAGGAGAAAGTGTGACAGAAGGATTTATAATTAAGGAACAAGACACAACACAACCATAATTTAGAGCATATCATAGAGAAGGCAAGTTAAATGTGGAAAAAAATAGAATATGAATAATGAAGGAAAACAACGATGCCATTAAAAACAAGGTCACACTGTTAGCAGTGCTAACAACTGGCATGGAAATTCAAGCTTTTATGGAGGAACCCACCGGCTCTTTCATATTTCATGTTAGGCCTTTTAACAATTATTAAAACTTCCTGGCACTGCTATGACAGTAGAGACCAAAGGAACTCTCGAAGGTCACTAAAATATACTCTAGAAGTAGGTAAGTGGGCCAAGTTGGAGTGATGGCAATTACATTGAACTATTTCCAGGTCAAAGGCAAACCTGGTAACTCTTAAGTCTCCCAAGAAAGTGTAGGCTCACTCCTCCAGGTACAACCTTAGCTGGATCCCACTAATCTGAATGTATCACACTCCCTTTCACCACCTGGAAGCCACAAGAAAGACCAGAGCAACATCCCAGGATGAGAGACCGAAATGACAGGAGAGGGCACTGCTAGGGGACTACTACTAGGCACAAGAGGCAAAGTTTAGGGTAGTAGGTTTTGGTGGATGAGAAGGTGGGATTTTCTGAGGGACAGCGTTTCAAATGGTGGACGACCAAAAACACAGTGGTCCCTCCTTACCCTGGTTTGGTTGCCACTATTTTAGTTACCCACAATTAACCATGGTCTGAAAATATTAAATGGAAAATTCCAGAAATAAACAGTTCATACATTTAAATTGAGAGTTGTTTTAAATAGCATGATGAAAGCTCACACTGTCCCACTCTGTCCCATCCAGATGAGAACCATCCCATTGTCCAACAGCATCACACTGTAGACCCGCCCTGCCTGTTAGTCACTTAGTAGCCTTCTCAGTTCTCAGACTGACCATCACGGTATCACAATGCCTCTGTTCAGTCACCCTTATTTTACTCAATAATGGCCCCAAAGCACAAGAATAGTGATGCAGGCAATCTGGATATGCCAAAGAGAAGCCATAAGGTGCTTTTGTTTTATTATTAGTTACTAGAGGCCTGGTGCAGGAATTCGTTCATTACCAGTGGGGTCCCTCAGCCTGGCCTGTGGGATTGGGCTGAAACTGACTCTCCAACATCCCCTGAGGGGTCCTGGATTGAGAGAAGGCACAGGATTGGGGCCAGAGAGGGAAGTTGGCAAACCAGGGAGAAACTATGGGAGGGCTCCAGGGCATTTCTGGCCTATCCTATTCATTCCCAATCAGCTGGACCCCAGCAGCAACCTAACCTACCAGAGTGTCTACTCCCTGGTGGTCAGCACATTATAGCAGCTGGTTGAGAGGCCTTAGCATATCATTAGCATATTACGGTTAATTGGCTGAACAGCCAACCGGACAACTGGACATTTAGCATATTAGGTTTTTATTACATAGGATTTGTTGCTAATCTTTTATGTGACCAATTTATAAAGTAATTTTTATCATAGGTATGTATATATGGGGGGAAACTGTATACAGGGGTGGGAAAAGTAGGTTTATTGTTGTGAGTATACAAAGATAGACTCTATTCTTGTATTATTATTATTTATTAATTATTATATTATTTTCCATATGAACAACTATAAACCTACTTTTCCCACCTCATTTATAGGGTTCAGTACTATCTGAAACCAGGCATCCACAGAAGGTCTTGGAGCATGTACTCCATGGATAAGGGGAGACTACTGTAAAAATCACCTGAAGCAAACAAGGTCCTACAACCAGCCAGGGAACCCAATGCTTTCAGTCTCTGCTGATGTGGGTTTGTGTGGCATTTGTTTCTTCTACTGCTTATCTTTTTCAACTCCTTTTGGCCTTCCTGGTTTGTTTGTTTTTGTTTGTTCACGCACATTGTTCTGCTAGTCGGTTGAAGAGGTTATTATAAATAGAATTAATGTATTTAAGTTAGTGATCCAGGAAAGCATATGGTGAATGTGGGAGGACAATAGTTACCTACAACCATGCAGTGATGAACTCAAGAGAAACAAATTAAATTAGGGTGCCTCACCCATTTCACAGCAGACAATGCATTCATTATTTTACTCAATACCCTCCCATATTCTCACTATGCTTCCTAGTACTCTTTTTAAAGTATATATAATTTTATTGATTTTTTCACAGAAAGGAAGGGAGAGGAATAGAGAGTTAGAAACATCGATGAGACAACATTGATCAGCTGTCTCCTACACACCCCAACTGCAACCAAGGTACATGCCCTTGACCATAATCAAACCTGGAACCCTTCAGTCTGCAGGCCAATGCTCTATTCGCTGAGCCAAACCAGTTAGGGCTTCCTAGTACTTTCTCAGATTTCTTCAACATCTTATGTATCATCCCTTAACAGACATCCCACGAGGCGGCATAATATAGTAGTTAAGATCATGGGCTCCACAATCAAGCTTCTTAGATTTACCTTCAAGTTCTACTAAATGAATGTGATTTGGGAAAAATGAATGCCTGAGTCCCAGTTTTCTTATTGGAAAAGGTGAGAGGGAAATAACAGTGCCTACCATCCAGTGTTGCTTTGAGAATTAAATGCTTGGAAACATGCCCACAGGTATTTGCCACTGTTATGGGGAATGTGATGGGGATGGGAAGAAACCTCCACAATGATCCTTTTCAACTCGATTATCTTCAGAAACCTGTTGACTGTCCAATCTTTATCTCCTAAGTCATCATCATGTTCTTGTGCTCTGGATTCCCAAGCCCAACTGCCTATACAATATATACTGAGTGGCCAGATTATTATGATCTATGATTTCTGAATGCATAATAATCTGGCCACTCAGTGTGTGTGTGTGTGTGTGTGTACTATATATATATACATATATATATATATATATATATATATATATATATATGTGTGTGTGTGTGTGTGTGTGTGTGTGTGTGTATACATATATTGTGTATATATACATATATTGTGTATATATACATATATAATATATACATATATAATATATATTATATATATGTGTATTATATATATATCAAAGGCCCGGAACATGAATTCATTCATGGGTGGGGTCCAGCCAGCCTGGCCAGGGGGAGGGGACATGGCAGTTGGCTGGCCGGCCTGATGGTCGAACTCCTGTTTGAGGGGACAGTTTGCATATTAGCCTTTTATTTTATAGGATATACACTGATTGGCCAGATTATTATGCATTCAGAGATCATAATAATATAGCCACTCAGTGTATATTCTTGAAATTACCATGAGATCTTCAATCCCAAAAAAACTAACTCAAATTGGAGTACATGATGTTTCCTCTCATCTCAGGCCCTTTGTTCTACTCCAATTCTTCAAATGACTGTCATTATTCTGGTCTCAGATCCTCATGAAAGCTCTACTGGCCCACTCTATTCATAGAGGCTTCTTTCCCTCCTCTCACTACCACAAATTGTTCCCTGTCCTAGTGTCCTCTTGTAGTTTCTGCATAGCTCTGATCACTGTATCTCTGTTGATCTTTTTCCTTTTTAGTTACATATCTCCTCTTCTAGGATAAGGCTCCATGAGGCCAGGCTCTTGTGTTGTTCACTTTTAGTTCCTTGGGACTTAGAACAAGATCTGGCACTTAGTGTGTGCACAGCATTTACTAAATGAAATGCGTTGAATAAATCCCATGTCATGAATTTCAGAAAATTGCATACTTACATATTTTCTTAATAAATGTTTTCATCAGTTATGTTTGAAATCAATGTTTTCATCAATTATGTAAGATAAGCTTCAGCTCTCTGAAATATTTTGTGTGTGTGGACAGCCCCATTACCTCTGAAGCAGGTAATGGGGCTGTCCTATTAAAAACTATAGTCTTTCTATAGTTTATTTGCACAATTAATACAGAAGCCTACACAAGTTCAACATAACTACATGATAATGACCCTGCCATGAGTTTAGGTATTCACGTCAAAGTAAATACCCCTAAATATACATAAATGTAGATGTGAACAAGCCAACTCATTTCTGTGTCCTGCACTTAAGTTTTCATGCCTCTGACTAACTTCATTGTCCTCAGGGAGAATATCAATGCCTTCATTTGATGATTTTCTGCATTCCTTAAAATGCGGCCATAAATATTTTTGTTAGCAACAGCTTGAATGGCATGACACTCAAGATAAATGTTAAACTGGTAATGGTATCGATTATAAGCATTCATCTATCACAAGACCACCAGGAGGTATAGCCTCTGGTGCATTCTTTGTCATAGCAATCATTAGTGCCTGAGTTATACTATACAAAAATACTGTACAGAGGTCTGATAGCAGAGAGCAATCTGCACAGAATGCTTGGTCATGACTTCAACTCCGACCCCATCTCCCAGTAAGCAAATGACCCTGTAATACATTCTTGAACATTCTATGGATGGCGTGGTTCAGCTTTCTGTCTAAAGATGTTTTTCTTGTACAGGCAGTCTTATACTTTTGCCCCATGGCCAAACACTCGTATATTTATTTTGACATAAATGCTTCCTGTCCTTTAAGGAACCACTAGTTTGTTTTCTAATAACTATCTAAAATGTGTTCTGAAAAAAATATAGCTATCAGCCTGAAGACCAAGGATGAGAGCAAGTCCAACTCATCCCTCAGCCACTTTCAATAAATGACCAGGTGATATGCTAATAGCTTCCAATAAATCTGGCAGGCATCTGACAGGTAAACAGATCACTCAGCTAACAGGAGAATGTCTCTCCTGACTTCTAATTTCATTATGACTCTTTATATTAGCCAGTTGATTCTATTCATTTCGTTTGGACTCAACAAATATTTACTGAATGACTACCCTGTGTTTCACATCTCAGTTAAGCCCTGGACATAATGCAATTAAGTAAGAAAGAGAGCCTGCCCTCATATAAGTTAATGTTTTTGTAGGTGCCTGGCATACACAGATATTCAGTAAAGTAATGTGAATCCACTGAAGCAGAAGACAACAACATGAAATGAGAACATTGGAGAGAGATTTACAGTGTGCTCTGGGGTTTGCAGCTTGGAGGAATAGAAAGAGCCAGGCAGGGATTTGGACTCACAGGGAGCCATTCTGAAATCCAAAACTGATGCTTCCCAGCTGTGTGATATTCTGCAACCCCCTTAGCACATCTGGCTCAATGTAATCCCATGTAAAATGGAGACAAAATGTCCTACACCTTGCAGCACCTGCCATTGAAGCACTAATGATGCTCTCTGAAATGGCACAATGGAGATTACAGGGAGGAGGGCATTCTTTGAAACAAACGTGTGGCAGGGAGACAGGTAGAGGCATTCCAAGTGTAGGGAGTATTGTGAGCAGAGCCTGGAGGAGAACTGCGCAGAGTATCCGTGACAGGGAAGCAGTCAGCCGCTCTGTTGGCCACATCAGAATGGCTAGAGAAACAAGACAGCAGGATAACATGTAAGACACAGGCGTGGGCTTGGGGCTTTGAATCCCTGGCTTAGGAGTTTATAAAGCTGGAAGGGATTAAGATTCAGAAAAGGCACAGAGCTGAAAGGGGGCTGAGGTTTGATCTGGTCCAATGACCACATTTTTAAAGATGAGGAAACTGGTGCAAGGAAACATGCTCAGGATTTCAGGAAAATTGGTCCCAGTGTCCAGACAGGGATTTAAGTCTCCTGGCTGTTAACCCAATGCCACAGAAATAGTGTGTGCGCGCACCAGAATAAGGCATGGCATTTATGTACGTATGTGTCTGTGTTTGCACAAACATATCCATGCTTATGTAAAAATATCCAGCAGACTAAATAACGTGGTGCAGAGAATGATTTTCTGGGACACAGAAGCTGATGCCCCGACAGCTCTCCCCAGCCTTTCCCTCTCTCCCTTTCCCTTCAGTCTCTCCCTCTATCTAGTTCATTCCTCAGATCTCAGACCTACTCAACTCCACCCCAGTCCCACCCCCAGTGCCTCCCCTCACCGCTAGCATTCCTCAAAGTTAAATAACACTATAAGGAAGCAAAGAGACAAATTCAGAAAGTGGGACTTCCTGTGGGAAGGTTGTAATAATGGTCAACAAATCAACGGCATGAAAAATATGCTCTAGAGTGAAAGAGCATGAGACAGAACCACCAAATGCCACACGTGAACCTTGTTCGGCTCTTGACTCAGAAAACAAAGGGTAGCTGTAAAGCCAGTCTGAGACAGGAAAGCGAATAAGATGAGGCAGAGGAATCCCGTTCATGGGTGACATGATAGTCTCATGGTAGCTGTGATCACTGTGAAAGTAGGTAGGGATGAAATTAGGAGATGTCTGAGATTTGCTTTAAAGTACGTCAGGCAAATAACAAGGGCAAAGGAAGCAGGCAGAGAAAATGTTTGAGAATTCAGGTAATGGATATATGGACGTTCAATTATGTGTATGTTGGAAACTTTCTTGATAAAAAGTGAGGTTATATTTCTCTCCAAAACAAAACCCATCAAGAAACAAACAAAAAACACCCCTTATTATAATCTCCCCTTTCAACAACATGTGTCGTCCATTAGAAGTGGGGAGTGAGGGAGCTGTTCCAGTCTCCTATTCCATTCACTGACATTCTAGTTCACTGACTCCACTTAACCTTGGGGATCCCTCCTAGGCCCTCGTCCTTTCTCACCCTCCTTCATTTCTCTGGGTCTCTTCATCTGCACCCATGTCTTCAGTGGTTAAACCCATGATGCACCCTTAGCCCAGCCCCAACCTCTGAGACCTCTGAGACCTCTGAGACCTCTGAGCTGAGCTGCAGTGATTAATTATAATAAACACTAGAGGCCTGGTGCATGAATTCATGCATGGGTGGAGTCCCTCAGCCTGGAGGGAGATCAGGGCCAATCAGGGCCAGCTGGAGGGGGCAGGGAGGGACTGCAAGAGGTTAGCTGGCCATGGGGGATTGGTTGTAGGAGTGCACTGATCACCAGGAGGCAGCTGCTGCATTGAGCATCTGCCTGGTCAGTGTGCATCATAGCGACCAGTCCACTAGTTCTTCAGGCCTCACAGCCCCGGCTTCATCTGGAAGGTCATCCTGACAGTCGTTCTGCTGTTAGGTCTAATTAGTATATTAGCTCTTTATTATATAGGATAGTGAATATTTCACCTATACCAGGCAATTTACTGGGCACTTCATTTAAATTATTTTATTTAATCCTTACAACAGATTAAAAACAAACAAACAAACAAACAGGTATTATTTTCCATTCTACAGGTAAGGAACCTGAGGCACAGACGGATCACAATACTTTGCTCAGTCACATAGTCTGTAAATGGCAAGGTGGCAAGGCATGGATTGTAAACCTAGACAGTCTAGTTCTAAAGCGCAGGCACCCTCTCACAAGGTTCAATTAACTAACTGGTCCTCTACTTAGAGTTAACCTCCCTAAGATTCAGTTTCTTCATCTATAAAATGGGATTAATGAACCCTGTCTCATAAGGTTGTTCTCAGGATTCAACAGAGTAAGAACTCAAAAAAATTAACTATGACTATTCATTGGATTTCCAATGAATAGTCAAAGCTAATGTGTGGTGTTTTTTTTAAAAAAATATATATTATTGATTATTAATTAATTAATTTATTTTTTACAGAGAGGAAGGGATAGGGATAGAGTTAGAAACATCGATGAGAGAGAAACATTTATCAGCTGCCTCCTGTACCCCCCCCCCCCCAGGGGATGTGCCCAAAACCAGGTACATGCCCTTAACCAGAATTGAACCTTGGACCCTTCAATCTGCAGGTCGATGTTCTATCCACTAAGCCAAACCAGTCTGGGCCAAAGCTAATGTTTTCTGAGAAGGGATTCAGATTCTCGGTTCAGTGTGTGATTATTTCCTTAGCACGTTTCAGGGTTCTGGGATCAAGCTGTGCCCTTCACTGCGTGTGGGGCGGTGGGCTCCCCTGCGGCGATGGGCTCCCCATGCTGACAGAAGCACATCCACTGCTCAGTGTCTGGCTGAGGGTCCTTCAGGCTGAGCACTAGGTGAACTGGATAAAATCCCTGATCTCTGAGGGTCAGTCTGTGGGCAAGATATACACACATACACACAGTTATATGCTAGCAGTTATGGTAAGTGCTCCACCACAGGCTGATGTAGAGAGAAAAGCATGCTGAGGATGGAGTGATCAGCTTTGTGGGGGGAGTGGGGGCACTAGTAGGCGCAGACCCATCACGAGCACTTAGCAAATATGCATTTATGGTGCATTATCCATGCTGCTCTGCTCCAATCACGTTCTTTTTGCAAAACCACTGGGTTTTGATAAGACCTCTGCTAGACATCAAAGTTTAGTCCCTTTATGTGCTCAAGGTTCTGAGAAAATCTTAACTAGAAACTTCAAAGTCCCCCTTTACTGTAAGTGACCTTGCAGTTCAAAGAAGAGAAACAGAAAATGTTTCAACATTAAAAAAAAGAAAAAAGAAAAAAAAAAAAAGCTTAGTCTATTTAGTAATTCAACACCAGATATCACTTCCCTTTTTAAGAAAACCCTGGTATAAAAATACACCTCTGGCTTTCCGCACATGAAATAAATCTAGTTGGATAGCAAAGATTCCCCTCAATTGCCTTTCTCTTTGTTTAGAAAGTGTGCCAGAGATGTTCTTGTCAATGTAACTTGGAAAAGTCTAGGCCGCAGCTCGCAGAGTTGTCTGACAAGAACAAAACATTTTCTTCTCCCTCATTCTGGTTCCAAAGGCCCAGGGCCTGGCTCACGGCCTGCGGCTGGCCCGTCAGCCCAGGGCATGGGGGCACCAGCAGGACTAAAAATCGCGACCCACAGATTGAGAACCGCTAGCGGGGTCGCCTAAGACCATCGGAAAACACAGATATTTACATTA
The DNA here is from genome assembly GCF_964339955.1 of Pipistrellus hanaki. Lineage (NCBI taxonomy): Eukaryota > Metazoa > Chordata > Mammalia > Chiroptera > Vespertilionidae > Pipistrellus > Pipistrellus hanaki. The sequence continues at coordinate 13,822,165 of NC_140511.1, read as the reverse complement.
CGACTAATAACAGTAGCAAAACTACAGTTATGACGTAGCAACGAAAACAATTTTATGGTTGGGGGTCACCCAACATGAGGAACTGTATTAAAGGGTCTCGGCATTAGAAAGGTTGAGAACCACCAGCTGATAAAATGGCCCCACGTGTGGTGGCTTGCGGAGCCCAAAGCTTAAGATACCAAAATACAACATCCATCATCTCTGACTTCTATCTCTGACCAAAATGGTGCCGAAAAAGTAGAAATGTTCCCCCTGCCAGGACCTCCAAATCCATACAACCTTTTTTCCCTTGACGCTGTCCCTCTTCAAGTTGCCTGATTGGTCCGCTACTGACTATGAGCAAATGGCCCACAGCGGGAGCGCTGTCTCCCCCTCACACTCTCCCTCTTGGCTTTGGTAGTTGCTGTCTTAACTGCAAAAAGGACTCTGTTTCCCCCTGTGTTGGAAGCAGCGTGATAGAGCTTATCTGCTATGGATCCCGGGATCTGTGTGCTGTGTGTGGGGGTGAGGGGGTCTGGGGTTTCCTACAGAGAAGCCCAGCACACAGAGGCTTCCTGTCAGGCAGGGGGACCATGGGTCGGCTGCTCTGTGTGCTCCCACTGGCCTACGGAGGCCCCTTTGAAACTCTCAGTCCACCTGCCTATTTGCTTTTAAGCAAAAGGATGTGAAACAAGGCTTCCCATCAAGGTGAAGTGACTTCTGTACTGGGTTGTGTTGGGTAGACATTGAGTGAGCCTCCCTCACTTCCAGAAAAGGCCGTCTAATGTTCCCTCCTAGAGAAAAGAGATCGGCATCTTTAGCTTTCAAAGGGAAGCCTTCCAAGGGTTTAAGAATAAAGACTATCCAGCTGTGCTCCGTGAGGCCATAAAGCTGAGGCTGCAGACCCTTCAGAAGAAGCTGCATTACAGTGACAGGGTGGGAGTGGGGTTTGGGGGGGGGAGGGAAGAAGACCAGGATGTAAACTAACTTCCAGAAAAAATGAGAAATGTTCCTCCCATTTCACCAGTGCAACGAGACAGCTCAGGTTCTCCAAACCCGCTTGACCGTTTTTCTATTTTTCTCTGAATCGAGCTTTCCCTAAGTGGGCCTTCCCCCCAGGAAGGAAAGCCTCAGGGGCAGCGTGACCTGTTTTCCATCAAATGCCCTGCTCCAAACTGGCAGCTTGAATGAGTGGCCTCCGTCTGGGAGTCAGGAAACTCACCGAGGAACACACACAACAGGGGTCTGTGTTGTGCTTGCACAGAACGCTGTGCCCCCTGGCTGTCTGCAACAGGACGACTGGAGCGAGCCAGGTACTAAGTACTTCGTGTTTGTTATTCATGTGTGTGGCCACTCAGTAACAAGCCAGGCTCCAAAGGCTCAAACAGAAATTAAAACGAAGAACATTCTACGTGCACAGTTTTTTTTCCTGCAGATTAAGATGGCCGTTATTTGGTTTCAGCACCGAGTACTTGAGTAGTAGTGACTCTCTCAGTATTTTAGCGTTGAAGGCTTCAGTGCCAGTATCTTGTGAAAGGCTAGTCTGAGGCCCCTGCTGTGAAAATGCAGTTGTGGGACCAGCAGTTCCTGGCACTAATCAAAGAGGGGATTCTTCAGTGACAGTTACAAGCGAGGCTCTGTAACCTCACTGCTTCCTTCCAGCAGCAAGTATAATTACTTATCTGTCTACTGCAAGAGTTCGCTTATATGTGGAATCTAAAGAAAACAAAACAAAGGGACAAATAAAACAGAAACACACTCATAAGCACAGAGAACACATTGAGCGTTGCCAGGGGATGTCGGTGGGGGAGGGGTGAAACGGGTGAAGGAAGGACAGGGTACAAACCTCCAGTTACTGAAAACAAAAATCTCAAGGATGTAATGTACAGCATAGGAAAAAGGGTCAATATTCTTCTAGGAGCTATGCCTGGTGACAGATGGTTACTAGACTTATCGGAGTGATTACATTGTAAGAACATAAACGTCGCATCACTATATATATATATATACCTGAAGCTAATATAACACTGTATGTCAACTATAGTTTATCAAAAACATTGGAAATTAAAAAGAAAATAAGACTAAAGCCACTATTTTCCCACCCGGACAATACTATTTTAATTTTATACTCTTTGAGATCTTCAGACGTTCCCAACCGTCCAAATTCCCCAACAGGTAATTAATTATTTATCTTTAGAATTTAAAGAGCATAAGCAGATTTTTATGTACATGCAACTTTATTTGAGAGCTGGCTGAATTCCTCCTGGATTTGAACCTACTTCTTGGTGGCAGTGTGCCCTTTGGCAAATTAGTTTAACCTCCCCAGCCTTAGTTTCCCCACCTGTCAAGTACAAATCATCGTAAGTAAAGGGACCTACTCAAGTCCTGCTTGCTTCCTTCCCTTTTAATCTGCACACTCCCTGTGTACTACCAAGAGGAGGGTTCGCAACTAGAGAATCGAGGTGTGAACTCTCACCCCACCTCTGCCATTGTTAGTCAGGCAAGCCACCTCATCTTTTAAACGGTAGTTTAGTTACCCTAGAAGTGGGGAGCACAAAACCTACTTTATGGGATTCACGGTTTGACTGAGATAGTGCCTGTGAGTTCTAAAGCACCAGCAGCACTAATTATTCATGTTGCTTTGTTTCTTTTATGATCCATGACTTGTTTACTGCTCTCAGTACCAAACCTGGGCACAATTCTCTTGTTAGGTAATTATCTCCCTTAACCTCTGATGGAGCTCTGCCCTCTAACCTACTTTCTTCATCTTGACATTTTGATCCCAGCCTTCTTGTCCTCTCATGCATGTCTAATTTCCAGATTATTATAACTGCTATTCCCAAGGATGTAACTACAGCAATGAACTATGTTCTGGAGCTGGAACCTTGAGTGGCCTAGAAAAGCATGAATCCAATAACACACCTGCAGCACCCCATCCTGAACTCAACCATTTGTGCCAAAGGTATGCCTGAGCAAAAACAACCAAAATGGGAGCAGGGAGCCACTGAGCAATGGGGTACGATGAAAATGTTTGAGGGTAAACATATTTCTTTGACCAACAACTTGATCTGGGGCAGCTATTTAAACTTTTTCAGAAGCTGCTAGCTTATATCTTAAAATAGACTAATTCTACATAGTGCTTGTAACTGTCACAGAAGAACCCCTCTTGGATTAGTGCCAGAAATTGCTGGTCCCACAACTGAATTTTCACAGCATGGGCCTCAAACTAGCCGTTGTGGGAAGGGTCCATTATATGCACTGGATCTGCTAGGAAATGAAACTTCTGGCAACTATCCACACATACTCTAAGCAACTCAGTCTCTTCTATGTTTTCTTTTCCCATAGCCATGATTATTTTCTAATTTATTACATAATTTCCTAATTTATCATGTTTATTGTCCATTGTCTACTTCAATCTGTAGTCAACTATGAACATGAGAGAAGAAATGGTTGCTGTTCCTTTTGCTGATGTGTGCCAAGTGCCTAAAACAATTCCTGGCTCACAGGAGGTGCTCAGTGAGCACCTGCTGAATGAATGAATGAATGAATGAATGAATGAAACAGTCAAGATGGAACATGAGCCAAAGTGTGTCTAGAAGTGCTAGCTTGCTAAAGCCAATTCCAGCATGTTATAATTGCAAGAGTTTCATCAAAAGGTTGATGGAACTTGGGGATTCTACAAGGGCTGAGCCACATATGTTATTGCCTGCTGGGATGGTTAAAGGCCATTCCCTAAACCTAAAAAAGGATGATTGCTTGCTGCCAGACAGCTCAGGCATCTTAATCTACATGTTATTGCCTCCTGTTGGTGAAACACCTGAAGAGCTGGTGTTCCCCAATCTGACAATGGATTCTGTACCTAACCCTACCCTTCGATGTGTATATCTCCACCTTGCCTTAGGACAAATTGTGTTAATTGTGTTAATTAAAAGCAAGGGGTCCTGAGACAAGGAGAACTTGGTTTCTTCAGCCAAGCTCCTCTGCCCCCTTCAGATGCCTTTCAAAATTATGTTTTGTCTCCGGACTCTTATTTAATTTATGCACAGCCCCTTCTCCAGGTTTCCTGAACCCTTCTAGATGCTAGGTCAAGACCACTGGTGTTACTAGCTCCTTGGGAGTTATGCTTTGAATATAATTTGAGTTTCTATAAAAGTTCTCATTATTCAAATTTTAATTCTAAGCAATTTTCACTCTCCTTTTTCCACTTTCCTTCCAGTACACTGGAGCTCTAGAGTTCACTTAGGCTTTGTGGATACAGTTCACAAGTAAGACATGCAGATCCACTTCTCCCTGGACTTCAACATTGTGGCAACCCAGCCCTGTATGAGGAAGAAGGGGACAAAGAGAGCTCAGTACTCATCCCCAGTCATTACTTCACACGTAAGTCCAAGAGTTCATTCATTGCATTTCATAACAAATTATGTTGCAGTACGTGAAATAATGTACTATGTAGTTCTAAATCTTCTTTTTTCAGAAACCATGTTGTCTTGTTTCATTGTTCAGTGATGCAAAACTTCTCCTTTACAGAAGATGTATTAGTCTTGATCCCATTAATATGGGTCAGTAATACTCTCAGTGATAATCCATGCAAGGCAAAGTCATCGTGAATGTTAACTAAAACATACAACCAACAATATTTTTTTCCTATCAGAGCCTTTGAATTTATCAACCATAGCATAGATGTGGTATTAATGGGGTCAGAGAGAACAGATAAAAATTATTTCCTCATAACTACTTGTTGAGATTATGAAACAAAAGCAATTATAAATACCACAATTTTCAGATAACTAGAAAACCTCACTTACTCAGTGCACAAAAACCCCATACATTTGTAAGATGTTCTTTGCATTAATCTAATAAACATACTTTTTCACTCTGTATAATACTATGTTAGCTATATTGAAAAATTGATTTCTTTCTCCTATAATAAAGCCTTAGGGAAAATAACCCTACAAGTGACATTTGGGAGAAAATGCCTCAGAATCCTTGGTTATGTTTTTATTTTGTTCAGTTGATCAAAACACAAAGCAGCATAATCTTACTTTGAAAAGATATACTTTCTTTATTTTATGATTAACATTATCATTCATATCCATCTCCCCATTTCTGAAGCATCTCCCTCATTGCCTTTTCTTTTTTTGAAACATTCTGTTTTCTTTTCCCAACACAGTCATCATCACTGTTCATCAGGTTGTTTCTGCACACCACAACAAAACCAGTAAAAAGAGGCAAGTGGCTCAGTATTTCTCAGCATATCACTATTTTGAACAATAATTGCTTACTTAGTAAATTTAATTATAATTAACTAGAGGCTCAGTGCATGAAAATTCATGCACTGGAGGGGGGGTCCCTTAGCCCGGCCTGCCCCCTCTCACAGTCCGGGTGCCCTCATGGGCCGGAGGCGACCTGGCGATAAGGGGAAGGCGATGCCCCATCATACCTCTGCTGCTGCCACTGCCAGCAGTGTAAGCTTTGGATGGTCCTGGTGACCTAAGCCTTGAGCAGCTCTGGTTACCTAAGCCTTGGGAGGCCCTGGGCAACTGGGCAGCTGCCATCTGAGGCTTGCCTGCACCTCAGGCCTGCCCTGGGTGGCTGGGGGGCTGAGGGACTGGGGGATTCTGGAAGCAGGCATGCGGCAAGGCAAGGCCCGGCCTTGCCATGTGCCTGCCGCCCTGGCAAGGCTGAGGGGACTGGGTGCCGCCATCTTGTGGCTGTGGGAACCACCATCTCTGAGGGTGTGGCAGTCAATTAGCATATTCCCTCCTTATTGGCTGTGGGTGTCACCATCTTTGAGGGTGGGACAGTCAATTAGCATGTCCCCTCCTTATTGACTGTGGGCACCACCATCTTTGCAGTGGCGTGAGGGTCAGTTAGCATATTCCCTCTTTATTAGATAGGATAGATTTTATGCTGATTATAAAGAAACCTAAATCAACTCTATTTATTTCAGTTTTCAAGGGAAAAACCCAAAGCCTCATGAATTTTTAAACCAAATGTGGAGTTTAATGAAATGCATAGATATGGCAGCACATTCTGATCTCTCAACTGCTTTGCTAATTTCAAATTTCCAATACATGCTGGTCCCAATTATAGCTGTGTTAGCCCAAAGGAAAAAAAAAATTAACAATATCCTCTAATTCTCCAAAGGTGACAAATCTGAATTGATTAGCTCACATTCTCACTCTAATCCTCGTCTTCTGATATGCCTACCAGGGATTGAGGAATAAATACCACTATCTTGAGATTTATTAATTTTGCTATGATTTGGAGTTAAGACAGAATTTCAATCAACTCAATATTTATGTTTAAAGTTTGTGGTGCTTCTCTATGCCTCTTTGTTCATTTCTAATTGAACATCTTCAAAAAAAAACAAAACAAAGGAATTCAAGATTGACACTAAACTCTAATCTTCAGTACAGAGTGGCCCCTCCAGAACCACTTATTTTGCTAAAATGATTGGTCACCACATGAAACCAAAGTTCACTTGTTAATGTAAAGTTAAGTTTCTTTTCAAATTCTATTGTTATGATACCCGGGAAGCAGACTGGACAGTGGTACCACCTGGCTAGCTACAGTCATGCCGAGGAAGCACTGTGATGTCGGCAATTAAGAATGGGCCATGTCCTTTGACCTCCATAATGTCACAGGTCAATGGCAGGCAAAGACATGGAGTTCCTTAAAGCAGGAGTCCACCTGCTTCCTGTTAAAAGGCCAAAAGAGTAATATGCAGACACTTAGACCAATCCATTTTATAATGCTAATAAAGTGAACTATGCTTGGTAGCCCTATAAGTGATCGGGAAGAACAAAGAGTTATTCATGCCTCCAACTCACCCTTCCAGGTTGTCAAGTTCAACAGCTCCTAGGAATAGGGAGTTCTGCACCCTCAAGCTAGCTTCATGCCCTCAGCCTGGGCATTGCGGGATCACTAATGTGTGGATAACTTCATAAACAGACAGACAGAATGGGACTGAGCAACAGACTGCTACGATTTGCAATGACTATGAATCAGAGGACAGAATTATGGGTAAAAAATTTCATTTTAACTTACAAAAGCAAAAAGCCAAAGTCAGCACAGGTCATCAGTGCACTCTCGGCTCTTCTGCCTTTTGTTCTTTCTGTTGTTAGCTCAGAACATGACGTTATGAACACAGTGACATCAAAAGAGAAAGACATACACTCATGATCAGCCCTGCACCAGTTGCAAAGGATCCCAAAATAATTCTCTCTGCTTCTCATTTGCACCACCAGCAATGCACTTATTTTATTTATTTGAGCAAAACAACTACCTCAAGAAAGAATGACTGAAATACAGCTAAGTACTTTCTTTCTATTTAAAAGTTGTTTTTGTCTAAGTCTTAGAAAAATAGACTCTAAGGTTTCAGTCAAAATATATAGATCAACCGAAGGACTTGTATAAATGCATATAAGTACAACCAATGGACATAAAACTATGGGGAGGGAGGGGATGTGTGGGAGGGAGGGAGGGGGGCAATAAAAAAAAAAACAAGAAAATATGTAAAAAAAATAAATAAATAAAAATAAATAAATAAATAAATAAATAAAAACAAAACAAAACAAAATATATATATATATGTTGATAGGCTTGGGCTCATTGGCAAAGTTGCTAAATGTTAATGATTTAAACACTGTATTGCTACAAAGTGAGGTAAGTGCAGTCAATTTGTAATTACTCTAAAAACCGAAGGGAAGCTTTTCAGATACTCTAAACAGTGTTTCCCAAAGTGTGGTACGCATACCCCCAGGTGTATGGGAAGAGTTTGGTGGGGATATGCACTGCACTATGCTTAGCTGCGCCTAATTCTACGTTCTCATGAGAACGAGGGATACTCAGTGTTACGAAAATTATAGAAGGGGTACACATATGTCAAAAGTTTGGGAAACACTGCATAAAATCTTATCATTATTGTTCTTGCATCGTATCAGGATTATGACTTACGGACTGAGAATTGAACACTTCCAACTTCAATTTTTTAAGCTACTGAATAAAGACTCTACCAACAGAAGCTGCCTGGCTTTCCAGATCCATGACCTGTTCAGACCTCCTCCTAATGTTTCCACTTAGAAATAGCCCATTTCACCTTATGTTGCTGCAAAGTGTCAGCCTGAACCAAAATGTATGGTCACATTTTCGGATGGGAAAGAGATAAATAAGCACCTCAGTGGTGAACTGCTAACATTAGCTTCCTTATAGGTGTTAGAAGCAAGAGTCCCAATATTCTGAACTGTGATTCATTTCAAATAGAAACACTGTTTAATTGTAAGTACCAGGTTGCTCTGTCCTCCCCAACTTATGTCACCTGTTCAATGAAATGTATAGCTACCTAATAAAAGAAAACATGCTAATTGACTGTACCTTTGTGACGCCCACCAGCCAATCAGGAGGCAGATTATCTACTATTGCATTTCATGGTATACAAGAAGCCATCAATTTTATGATGCACCATTATTATTAATATCCCACTGAGAAAGAAAATCCTTGGTAATCAAACTATGTCATTGTGGTCAAAAGCCATCAGTTATAAGATAATTCTGATTTTAGAGATTCTAAAATTAGGGTGGGAGAGGCAGAAGAAGTGTGCATTTTAGAATTTATAAAACACTGTTACCCTATTAATTTCAATGAAAACGTCTTTCCCCCCTATAACAGCTTCTACATCTGTTACATACGAGACTGATGACCAGTAAAGTTTCTTCCCACCTGACAATCCAGGTACCACCTACAGGAAGAACAGGGCCAGCATGAAAGTGAGGAGAGTGAGGTGCCCAGGGCCTACATTTTAAGGAAGTACTCACTTTCAGGGCGGTGGATGTCCAGGGTGGGCACCTGCAAGTGATGACTGCCTCCTTAAATCCTGCACCCTGGCACCCTGGCTGGCCTTACCACATGGAGCCTGAGGAACAAAAGCAATGTGGGATTCATACCATCTGTCTTTTGGGTTTTCCAATCAAGATCTTTTCATAAGGACCTCTTCACACTTAAAAGCAACTTTTCAAATTACTTCCCTCTTCCCTATACAGGTGCACTTTTTTTTGCACTGAAACATTTCTTTGCACCCCAACCCATCTCTAGCTTCTTCCCCTTCTGTTAAGATGCCTGACAGCCATTTGCACTCACCTGCAAGCAGGCAGGGTATCAATGGGGCCTTGCTACTCAGACCACCTTGACCACACTGCCTGGGCGTACCTGAGAAACCCAGGACCTCAAGCCCCACTCTGGACCCGTAGAATCTGCATTTTCAAGTGAATCCTGGGAGACTCATAAGCTTAATAAATTTGAGAAGCACAGGGCTAGGCAAAATCTAGCCAAATAAAGGAAAATGTGAGAATAAACAAGTCAAAGAACAGTTTAGACAGCGCCATTTTGGACTGTGTGACTTGGCAGCTGCCATGTTGGCCGCATGGCTTGCAGCTCCCCTGGGGGCCACCATCTTGAAACAACAAAGGCCAACCCCTCCCTTTGAATTAGCCAATGTCGAAAGACTGTTCGCCTGAGCTCCAATTAAGAGCAAAGGACAGGTCACGTGCGTAAGGGATTATAAACTCAAACAGCCTGTCTGCTTGGGGTGTGCATGCTTCCAGACCATGTGTGCACACCCTTCTACGTAGAAGTAAATATGTTTGCCTTGCTGCCTGGCTCCCGAGTGTTTTGTATTCTACCAGAACCCCTGACATGGGGGACTCGCCTCATTTCTAACAAAGAGCAGCTCCAGGTATAACAACCACTACTTGTTAAGCACCCAATTGGTGCCAAAGGCTTTCCATACAGCATTTCTATACAGGCATCAATGTAGACAAGTAACAAGATTCACCTAAATACAACGTCCTAGGGGAAGTTCTTCCGAAGAACTTCCAATCATTTCAGGCCAACAAGGCAACCTTTTGCAAACTTTCTTCAGCAAAAGGTGTCCTATTCACCTCTCATTCATCCCCTTCAACTGTAAAGACTAAATTTGCACAGGACTTCAATTTGCACAGCCTCATACCTACATGTGCTCTTAAGCTAGTTAGGAAATTCTCTGAAATGCAACCTCTTTATCAATAAGGTAATTGATGCTAAATTATGTTATAAGGATAAAATTATATAAGGATATAAAGTGCTTAGCATTGCGTGGCATGCAAGAAAAGCTCCACAAATAAAGCACACCACGTGTCAGCAACAAGGGCTGGTTATACGACTTTACACTTTGCCCCATGCTTCCATTTTCTCAAGAAAAAAAAAAAAAGTTTGCTTCCTGTGTTGTTTGGATTATCCCTCTATCTGCACAGCTCCCACATGATGGCGGGCAAAGATACCATTATCTCTTTCAAAAGCCCCTCTTCCAAGTAAAGATATCTGATGTAATGGTAATTGCGACAGAAAAATCGAGCAGCAAAAAGGCCCTCCTTACAGGACTATAGATGTGCATTATTTGATAGTACAGGAGGAACCTTGCTCATTTATTGGGCTCCAGGGAGGTAGAGTGCTACTCTTGACAGAGTTATTAAGCAAATAAGGATGCTCATGGTTGCTGCATAACTTCAGCTATTCTTATGTGACCTTGCCAAGCTAGGTCCGAGCGACCGACATGACCCAGCATTGTCCCCTGTTCATTCATATGATGTGTCAGGCATGCTCACCATGTCCAGACCCTTCTTGCCTTTGTTGCTTTTATAAAAGGTTTCAGTGAATTGCTTATTAAAGCTGCTGAATATAAAATGACTCCTTTGAAAGATTTCTTTGGCTTGGTTCCAGCTCAATTAGCAGACTACTTCCAGCTGATGAAAAGTTACAGTCAATATCAGATTATAGTTAGCACTAGTCACAAGAGTAATCAAATTAGATTTCGGTAGCTATGGCAACACAAGAAAAATTTCCACTAAGCCCGTGGTGTTACAGTCAGACGACCACAGCTTTATATTAAATTATTGTTTAAAATATTTTCTCAAAATAAAATCTGCATCTCCAGTGATACACATTCAAGTCTGGGCATATCACAACATGTGTAACCAAGGCTTTTCCAATTTAAATACTAAGTAGCCGTAAGGGTATATGAGAACAATTTGTATTGATCTTGGTCTGTTTTTGCTCTCAACTACTCCTTCTCCATTATCAATTATGGCTGGCTATTATCATGCTGAAATATCAAGCCTATAGTTCAGGACTGAAATAAGTAAAATGATGATAGACAAATAAGAAAAGACAATCGCAACTTTTGATGTGCTTATAATCTCAACAGGCAATTAAGCATACGAATGAGAAGAATATAGCAGATTTCAATTCATGAGCATATGGAGTAAAAATGTATATATACATACATATATGCATATATGGAAATCACTACAAATCATGTGCAAATTGAGTATAACTGCAGGCAGGCAGGGTAAGGCCTCGATGAGAGTTTAATGTGTTATTTCATTAAAAACAAAACAAAGCAAAGCACACAAAAAAGGCACCCTGACTGGTGTGGCTCCGTTGGTTGGAGGGTCACTGTACACCAGGAGGTGGAGGTTCAATTCCCGATCAGAAACACGCCCAGGTTGTGGGTTCAGTCGCCTTTGAGGGTGGGTACAAGAGGCAACCCGTCAATGTTTTTCTCCCTCTCCTCTGCCTTCCTCTCCCAAATCAATAAAAACATGTTCTTGGGTGAGGTCTTTAAAAAAAGGCTTTGATGCCTGTGAGGGGGGTGTACCTTCTGCCAGATCTCTAGCAGCATTTTGGCAGTGTGTGCCCCTCCCCGCCCCCAACACACACACACACACACTGTAGAGATCCCAACAAGACTAGATCCCAACATTTGCGGTGTAAGTCCCACTCCTGGACTTGCAAGCACAGGTGGCATCTAGCCTCTGTACTTCCTAGGAACTGAGACCCGGGTGACGGCAGCTGGGAGGCTGTCTTGAACCTCTTTTCCCCACAGACCATCCCCTATCCTGTCATCTCTCCATACATCTAGAACTGGTAGCTCTATAGACAGGGTGGTCCACACTCCAGCCACGCAGTCATCCATCCTGTTGGGAACAAAGTGACGTCCTCTCCTTGAATAGGCACCCAATCTTTACCAGAGATATCCCCAAACCTTGATCGGCTCCTGGAAGAGAAATCGCTGCCTTTTTAGTGTGAGGAGAATCAAATGAAATTGCATATGCAATAGTGACTTATAAAATGTGAAAGCTAAATAAGTGTAAGAAATTATAATTGCGAGACAGTCACTGCTTCTGGAAGAAAAGCACATGTACAGTGCTTATCATCACGCCAACTACACTGTCTGGATCCAAGCAATATGCTAAACAGAATGAAAAGCACAGCAGTAGCCGCCCTCCTCTGCGCCCCTAATGACACACATTCACCTTGGCAACTACACACACAACGACTTGGCACTTAGGGGCCCTTCAAGCCCTGGGAAAACAAAGCCAACACTAATACAGCCCTCCTTATGATTCCATCTATATGATCCAATGTTTTGGCAATTTACACTCACAGCCTTGTCTCTTTCCTCTTGTCACTATAAAATACTGTTACATGATCTGGAGCTTTAGAAATGATATCAGTGATAGCCTCCATTCAAACAATTAACTTAATAATCCATGATTACCAATTAGATGCTCAATTGGACAGATGCTTGCTCTTAGACACAAAGCAGTGCTACAGATGAATACCACCCGCATCCAACTTGACTGACAGGTCTTTTTTTTTCAGTTAAAAAAAAAAAAAAAAAGAACAAGAAGTTGTTGTTTTTTTTAAGTTAAAAAGAAAGAAGTTTTTTCAAAGCATTTAATCTTCAGGGTTCTATGTGTCTGATCTGACGATGTGTATGTGATTTAGATGGAATGCTATTTGTGTATTTTGTGTTTTTACTTTGTAAACCTAAATTCTCACCAGGAAACAATTTTTCTTCAAGGACATTTCAGGCTTTGGGGAAACATATATGCTTACCTTAAAGACCTGCTTCAAATGATCAGGTAAAGCACATTTCTGCAGCGGGCACTTGAAAATCACAGCGTATATTACTGACTCAATAAGGCGTATCATCTTCTGCCAGCCTCCCTTTTCATTATTACATAAATGGATGATAGAAAAAAAAATGATAACCTGCAATTCTGCACGCCTATTCAACCCCAAATCTATTGAGGAAACACCATCAGATATCTGAGTCTGTGCTCTGTGGAATTTCAGAATCTGAGTCTCTGGAATTATCCTTAAAAACGCTGCACCTCAATTATGATATACTGCAATCTCATCAGGACTCTAATCCTTTAAAAGAAAAGTCTTTTAGAGAATGGACTCTATTACTTTAGAAGAAAAAGGACTCTGAAGCAGGAGTTCATTTTCCTTCTACGTCAATCTTAATCCAGTTTGGTTATAATCCAGTGGCTGTGTCTTCCCGGCCCAGGAGGGCGGCTGTCGGGTTTCAGCCACTCAGGAACTGGCTGATTGCATTCCCTGGTGGTGGTGGAATATCACGGCCTGCATTCATCAAACACAAGTTTGTTTAATTTTTAAAAAAATGTTAACTGATTCCATTATGAAACATAACATGACAAAAATATCACAAAAAACGATAAAGCTCATGGTTTATCACCTTATTTTCCCCATTAATCAGATAAAGAGTAAATAAAAAATAAAATAAAAAACAACAACCCAACAACTTGGCAGTCTTTAACATGTATTATTTATTTGTCTGATCAGTTCAACATCTGTGTTGGGGACACGAGACACAGACACTTGGTTCCCCTGAGAGGAAACCCAAGGAGGCTTGGGAAAGCCAGGCTGCAAACACAGGCGCCGGGGAGACGTGGAGAAGGGCCCTGGTCCTGGAGCCGGTGTCCAGGACCTGCTCTCCCACTTCCCGTGGACTGACTTCAGGGAAGGCATTTAACCTCCCCTGTCTCGGTCTCTGCAGCTTTCTACCGAGAACAATCAAATAACACATGTAAAATGCTCAAACAATCAAATAACACATGTAAAATGCTCAATACATAATACAATCTGAACACACAAAAGTTGTGTGGGCATAATTTTCATGGAGGTTCAAGAATCACCAGCTGAGAATCTCAGCCCCATGCAGACTGGAAGGAGGTGGGATCAGAGGCTGGCCTTCTACAAGGCCACAGGGCTGTGTCTTTCACAGAACCTCCGCTTCAGTCTCTGGGTGGCTGGGTCAGGCTCCCTACTGGCAGGCTTCCTCACAATTCTGGCTGCCACGTGGCCCCATGGCCAGAGAAGCTGGACAGAACTCCGCATGGCCTGTCAGCTGCAGAGAGCACTGCCAACTAACCCACTCTCTTGAGTTTCCACACAAATTGCTATGAGAGAGATATAGGTGGACCACATCAACCTGTCTGTCTGGCCAGCCTATGCATTGCTTGCCATTGGGAGAGGACTCCTTCCCAGCTCCAGTCGTTGTGGCCTAGAGCGTGGTTGCCTGGGCCCAAGCAGCTGCAAGCAGATCACGTGGTGGTCTAGAGGACTCACTGAAATGCTCTTCCAGGAGACCCTCCCTCAAGACTTAGTAACTAAAAAACAGTGAAATATAATAAGACATCCTTCAAAGTCTCTCACCACTTCCCTCCACTCCTGTCCCAACCTCGCAATGATGAAGACCGCTGTCTGACCAAAGCTTTCTGTAATTGTGACACCCTCCTCAGTCTTAGACCCTGGAAAGGGCCCTGATGTGCATAGAGTGGTCACCTGCCGAAAGATATGTGCGGGCTCTAACCCCCAGCACTTGTGAATAAAACCTTATTTGGAATAATGGTCACGTAGAGGAAATTATGATCTCAAGACCAAATCATCCTGAATTTAAGGTGGGTACTAAATCTAATGCCCAATGTCTTTATAAGAGAAGCAGAAGAAGATGTGAAACAGACCAACAGAGCTCTGTGGAAACAGGGGCAGAGAGTGGAGTCGTGTAGCCCTGAGCAAGGAACTCCTGGAGCCACCCAAAGCAGGAAGACTCAAGGAAGGATTCTCCCCCCAAGCCCCTTAGAGGAATCAAACGCTCCAATACCTTGATTTCAGACTTCAGGCTTCCAGAACTGTGAGAAACACATTTCTGCGTAAGCCATCACGTTTGTGGTCATTATTATGACACCTTGGAAGACCATTACAGACTGTCCAGTAAGCACCCATGTTTATCCATTCAAGAAGAACTTCCTGAGAACCTATTCCATGAAAAGCCCTGGGCCAGGCAGGAGGCTCCAACATGTTGGATAAGAGAAAGAAAAGGTGGATTAGACATATAAAGTTTGCCCATGGGCTAGCACGGCACCCAACTTCATGGTAGTGTATGGTCAGACAACAGGAAATACCTGGCTCAGTAATAGACGTGTGTAAATATGGCCGGCTGAGACTGGTAGGAGTGGGGGCAGGCACCGCGAGCTCAGCGAACAAGTGTGTGCGGCTGCGTTAACCACTGCGGTGTGCCTGGGAGAAGCAGTGTTCACCTATTCCCCGTATGGAGAAGGGCCTCTCAGACTGTCTTCCTCCTTCTTTGCCAGGCAAATGTTTTCACATCCAGATCAAATGCCATCTCCACAATGATGCTGCCTGCTCCCTAGCAAAGCCAGCTGTTTCTTCTCTGTACCTGACATCAGTCTACCCATGCCTTTATCACGGTGCTGATCACACTACTTTGCAATAGTTTGTTTACAAGTCTGCTGCCCGTTTCACTAAATTATAGGCTCCTAGCAAGAAGGGGCTATGTCTTCATAGGTCCCTAGCACCTGGCACAAGAAGTGCTCAATGGATTTCTTGATGAAGGAATGAGTCAGAGAGTTATTTATTCACGAGTCAGGATCCTATGTTGAAAGATGCCTAATTAATACTTGGAGGTCAAATACATAAGCGTAGTCATGTTCACAGTCAGCATGAATCGTTTTTGTATCCAAATAGAAAACTTTTCTACCCCTCCCTGCTCAGGGATAATTCGGTATCGACATTTCGGCCGTCTTCCATACATAAGCCTGAGAACAGATACAGGTAAGAATAGATTGAACATGACGCAGCAAAAGGTACTGACATTTTAAATTTCAATCCAGCTGAAGAGAATTCTCTGAAGTGCTAGAACAAATGTCTACCTGCTTGTAATCAAGAAATGTAATATAAATGTTTTCCTTTTATTTTCATTTCCATAGAGGAAGTATTTTAAATCAGACAGCACTCCAAGCAGGCTAGTATTAGGATAAATAGTTTGGGATTGAGGAGTCAAAGAAAAAGAAAGATTTACTTAGTTATTTGATTTGTAATGCTAAAGTCTAATAAACACCCATTCACTTGTGTAGAAATGGAGAAAACATTTCCTCTCCCCCTTCCTCTGTGACTTTTTTCCTTTAAGAAGCAGAGTGGCGTGTTACCACAAGCCTACATGGGCCGTGTCCCTGTAGGCTTAAGGAAGAGGTGGGAAAATTAGCAATAAATTTTCACAAACCTGCAGAACAAAATCTGGAATCTAGGGAAGGATGGGCAAATATGTGTTTACCTTAGGACAGGAGAACTGAACCTACAAACTGATGACTGCTCCTTATCTCCTGGGACTTAGAAATGGTCTCCACTTCTCCGGAAGGACTTACCCCTCAGGAGTCCCTCTGCAGGGTGCTGCACCAGTGGACAGCACAAATGTAAAATAACTCCCCCTCCCCCCACTTTACAGGAAGTTCTGTTGGACAAGCCTGTCCCAGACTGTGTTCCTCATCCTAGTGGCCCTATGTTTGCTTTGAAGGCATGACTCAGAAAGAAGGCCACTGTGGAGGGCAACCTGAGGAAAGGACTCTTTCCCCTGCTGCACTCATGCAGCCCCCCGGTTTGTTCACGTCACCCATGTACGTGGGTCAGGTCTCCGGCCCTTCAGTGGCTGCCTGCACCATGGCTGCCCACGGCAACCTTGATGAGCCAAATGTATGATTTCTTCATCCAGTGTTTCAGGCCATGCCCTCCGTATAGGTCTAAGAGTAAGGACCTTCTACTGCCAACTTCAAACAGAACCAAGAGAAAAGGACACAGCCACAGTGGCAAAAGGTGTTTGTAAAACAACTTACCTGAGTCAAGGTGCTCCTTGTAAAACACGATCATCCCTTCTACATTGGCATGTTTCTCCTTCCAAACCACATCGCCAGTGTCTCTCTGACACCCACTGTTTACTCAGCAGCAGAATCCGCGCCCACTCCGGAAGCAGTTGGCAGAGCCACTGACACTCGTAAGTATCAGGCGCAGATACTTTAGAGCATTTCAAAATGCAAATTATGGGAGAGGGTTCCAGATTTCCTTCTGTAACTTTGCTTGCACTGATGTTGCAAATTAATTGACCAGGAGGAAAAGAATGACAAGTTGTTCCTCACTTCTGCCACACACGAGTTCCCACCACTACCCACCGACGTGGTGCTCTGAAAGGTGCCTCTCGCCTGGCGCATGTAAATGTTTCCTAAAAGGCTCTAGTTTCATTAGCTTGAATTGGAATTAGATGTTTCCATATGGCCACGGGGCATTAAAAAGTTAGCAAAACCTTTAAAATAACAAAATTAGCATAAAGTAACTCTACAATTAAAAATTGAGGAACACCATCCAATACGTCGAACGCCATGCTAAAATTACTCTCGGGATGCCAGAAGGTGGGGTGACTGCCAGGGAGGTGTAAAGCAAGACGCATCTTCACAGAGGCATGCTTGTGATTTGTGAGAAAGGAACGTGCTTATGAGATCACTTTTCTACCCTCCTTCAGTTTGGTGAATGCATCTTCAAATTAGACTCTGTGTAAAAGAGCTGCTTTTGGGAAAAAAAAAAAAAAAAAATAGGCATTTTTTTCTTTCTCTAGAGATATATTTATACTCAGTTCGAGAAAAGCATCCTATATAATAAAGAGGTAATATGCAGCTGAAACCGGTTTGGCTCAGTGGTAGAGCATTGGTCTGCGGACTGAAAGGTCCCAGGTTTGATTCCGGTCAAGGGCATGTACCTAGGTTGTGTGGGCACATCCCCAGTAGGGGGTGTGCAAGAGGCAGCTGGTCGATGTTTCTCTCTCATCGACGTTTCTAGCTTTCTATGCCTCTCCCTTCCTCTCTGTAAAAAATCAATAAAATATATTTTAAAAAAAAAGAAGAGGTAATATGCAAAGGGGGTGGGGCCAGCTGCTCTGTGTGCCTGCCGCTGCAGTTCCTGTGGCCCCGAGGGGGGACGGGAGGCCCAGTGGCCATTCCACGCACCTGTCGCCAGGGTTCCCATGGCTTCCACTGGGGTGACCAGGCTGGCAGGAGAGGGCAGTTAGGGGCAATCAGGCAGGCAGGCCAGTGGTTAGGAGCCAGCATTCCTGGATTGTGAGAGGAATGTCCGATTGGACAGAGTGCAGGCTGGGCTGAGAGACAACCCCAGTGCAGGAATTTCATGCACTGAGCACCTAGTACTAGTATAAAAACAAAGGAAGAAGCAATGGAAAATACTTAGAAGTCATGAACATTGGTCTAAAACCCATGGAAAAAATATTATTTTATCAAGACAATTAAGATAGATGAGTCCAGCAACATAGGAACTAATTTGGGAACTGTCTGAAGTGTGCATGCTGGGTCAGCAAACATATAAATTAAGACACAAATTGTACTTAAAGTACTACCAAAAAATGTGCACCGAATACAGTGGTCCCTAGATGTTTCTCCCTAGGTCAGATGTTGCATGAGAAATCTGCATGATTAGTCAATCACAGTAATTCAACAGAATAGGCCCAGGTTTGGCTTTTTAAAGCTCGACTAGTCCTGAACACCAACCACACAGTCTCTGGGGGATGCTCTGCACAATGACCTTCAGCACGAATAAACAGCAATGGAAAAGTAAAATCCTGTTTAATTCAAATAATATAGTCATTGGAGACAAATAGTTCATTGCTTTTTAAAAAATTTAAATATGGCAAAGCCCTCTGCTTTCCCAAAATGATTATCCACGATCAATTCTTCCATTTTAGACTTTATTAATACCCTTAATCAAAATGAATGCAACCACTGGCCAAAATAAC
Organism: Pipistrellus hanaki; assembly: GCF_964339955.1. Classification (NCBI taxonomy): domain Eukaryota; kingdom Metazoa; phylum Chordata; class Mammalia; order Chiroptera; family Vespertilionidae; genus Pipistrellus; species Pipistrellus hanaki. The sequence goes on along the minus strand of NC_140511.1, from coordinate 13,803,189 downwards.
AAAATCCAACAAAGCTAGTGACAACTTCTGGGAAAAATTACTTACCAATTATCAGTGAGCATGTTTAATGATAATTACTAATTATCAATAGAAATTTGCCACAAAAAAACCCCTGAAAACTCTCAAACATTTTAAAATATATATTTTTATTGACTTCAGAATGGAAGGAAAAGGGAGAAATAGAATCATCAATGATGAGAGAGAGAATCATTGATGGGCTGCTTCCTGCACTCCTGCTACCGGGGATCGAGCCAATTTGGGCATGTGCCGTGACCAAAAATCAAATCCTGGCTTCCTGGTTCATAGGTCAATGCTCAAGCACTGAGCCACACTGGCTTGGCAAACTCTCGATTTTTTTTTAGTTTAATAAGAGTTACAGATGAAAGCTGAGTCCTGTAGTTTTCGTATAGCCAGCGAAGTATTACGTCCGAGCCAGTCATAAAAAATCCATGTCTCAGTACAATTCTTAACAGCAGTAAGAAATGCCAGTGTAACACTTAGAAGCGTTGCTTAAATAAAAACCCCAGGGAACATCATGTAATTCATTCAACAAATACTTATATCCTTTGGCTCCATCCTGGGCTTTGTTACCACTGGAAATTGTTTCACCTCTAATCTTACATTCATATACTCCAATACCCAACTGCAGACATCACCATTCCTTCTCTTTCCCACTCCCTTGCTCTTGCCATATCAACGCCTGCTATATGTTGAGAGTACATCCTGTCCTTTTCCTCCCAATCAACATGCCTCTTTGACTTTACTGTCCCCAACGTAGGGCTCTCTAGCCTCAACCTTAGTCCCTGGGCTCTCATCCAGTACCACAGGCAGCCTGCACATCCTTAGTTCAATCCTACCCTCTGCAAACGCCCCTCCAGCAAAGGAGGATAAACTGCAGAGGGAACCTGTGGTACTTTGTAGTCTCAGAGATAAAGGTGGGTCTAGTGCACCCAGCGTATTCTTATGCGGGCAGCATGCAGTCAGCTCCCTCTCATATTTATTCAAACTTTTCTCGCCTCCTCCAGCACCAGGCTCCTCCCTTTGCCCTCCTCTCCATCAGCAAATGGCATCATCCCTTCCTTTGTGGTAAAATAGAGGCCACTGAGAGATAGATTTTATCAGCTTTCAGACCCTCTTCTCAACAACCTCCAAGTTTATTTGTCTTCCTAGCAATCCTTCCTACAGTTCCTCCAATTGCAGAAAAGAGCCATGCCTTTTGTTTAAGGCTTATTTCTCCCACGTGTACCCCTGAGCTCCTTCTGTCTCCCTCTGAGATCCTGCATCATCAATCCCCCTCTTCCTCATCACTGCCTGTGCACCATGCTCATCTTCCTTCAGGAAGACAGCTCTCCTCCAGCCCATGCCCTTCTTGGGCTACCTGTGCATGTTGCTCCTTGTAGGCACACTTCCAGGAATGAAGCTTCCTCATCAGTCCCCTGTGTGCTGCAATGTAGCCATTCTCTCCACTAACGTAGTCCCCCCTCATCCACAGTCTCACTTCCCACAGTTCCAGTTTCCCTCATCAACCACAGTCCGGAAATATTCAATGGAGAATTCCAGAAGTGAACAATTCATGAAGGTTCAACTGCACAATGCTCTGAGTAGCCTGATGAGATCTCAGGAGCCCTGCTCTGTCCTTCCCAAGGTGTGGACCATCCCTTTGTCCAGCTTCTCCAAGATGGAGAGGTTCCCCTCTCACAAACCCCCGTTAGTCACTTAGCAGCCACCTCAGTTGTCACATTGACTGCTGCAGGATCAACACAGTGCTTGTGTTTTAATCACCTGTCTTTTAGATATTAATGGCTCCAAAGCACAAGAGTGGTGATGCTGGTAGTTTGCATATGCCAAAGGGAAGCAGTAAGGACCTCCTTTAAGCAAAAAGGAGAAAGTTCTCAACTCCATAAAGAAAAAAAAAAATTCCTATGCATAGGTTCTAAGATCTGAGGCAAGAATGAGTCTTCTACCCAGGAGATGTAAAGAAGGGGGAAAAAAATCAAGCCAGTTTGCTGCAAAACTGCAAAAGTTACAGCCACCATACGTGGGTTAAGATGAAAAAGGCACTCAGTTTGTGGGTGGAAGACAAACAGACTAACAGAAGACATGTTCTGATTGACAGAAGTGGTATGCCAGAAAGCACTGAGCCTATAGGGCATCTTCAGCACAGGGTTCCCTCAAACAAATGACAGGGAACCTTTTACTGCAAGCGACGGCAGGTCACACAGATCCCGGACCAGGCTTAGCATTTCATCTCACATCATCACAAGAAGAGTAAGGACAGTTATAATCCTTCTATATTTTAAGATATTGTTATAGTCCTTCTATATTTTGTTGTAAATCTCTTCTGTGCCTAATTTATAAATGAAACATCATCATAGGTAGCTATGTATAGAAAAAAATAGTGTATATATTGGGTTTGGCATTATCTGAGGTTTCAGGCATGCACTGAGGATCTTTGATAGATAAGGGGGACTACTGTACTCCTCTCACTCTGACATCAATCTTTCTTCCATTTCCTCTACCTAGTTACTCTCAGTATCTAGTTCCCTCAGTAAGGCAGGGGTGGGGAACGTCTGGCCCACAGGCTGTGTAAAACCCACAAAATCATTTGGTCTAGCCCTGCCAAGGCATTAGGGGTGAGTTAATTAAATGTTTGATCAAACAAGGCAGGCTAACTTTTTAAATATATATATTAAAATTATATATATACCTTCCGAGAGGAAATAGAAACAGCAATGATATGAGAGAATCATTGATGGGCTGCTTCCTGCGCATTCCCCACTGGGGGTCAAGCCCACAACCTAGGCATGAGCTTTGTTGAGGAATCGAACTGTGACCTCCTGGTTCATAGGCTGATGCTTAACCATTGAGCATGAACCAGCAGCAGGCTAATTTTTAAGGTGACAATTTTGTATGGCCTAAGAATAGTGTTATAAATAGCCACATGGGTTCCCCACCCCTGCAGTGCATGCTGAGGTCTCCTTCTCCCCACCAGGCAGAACCACACCATTGTCATGTAAATCAGGGCGCTGGTGGAGGCAGGGCCTGGGGCATTTTGCTCACAGGGGCTCATTCATACTCAGTCTGAGCCATATTTCCTCTAGAAGGATTTCCCCGCTCCCCAAACAGGCTGCTGGACCCTGGACCCACATCTCCAACCAGGGCCTCACCTGCACAAATACCCAATGCCCAGACCCAGCGGCAGCAGCCCAAGGAACACACTGCTGGCCACTGGCCTCTGCATGCCCTGTCTCCGTCAATGGGTCTCTGCTCCTCTGGCCTCACAGCCAGAGCCAGAATGTCATCCTGATGCCCCTTATCCCTTCCCAGCAAAATAACACCGACAACAAACTGTTGTTTACTTGCAGTCCAATAAACCCATTATGTCATTCTGTCTTGATAGTCTCTTAAACCTCTTCTGACCTCTTCTCTCTAAAGCTTTGTAAATCCCTCTTCATCTACCTAATGTCCTTTGACACTTTAAACTCTTGCAAGTCCCTTTTTCCTGAACAGAAATACACCTCACGCTGCACCCAGCCTATTCCTGAATGACGTGTCTCCTTTAACTGGTCTCCTGAGTCCACTTTGGTTCTTTCTGGGACCTTATCCATACTCCCTGTTCCTGGCTATCTGCCTTAAACAAAATCTAATCACAGGGCACAGCCCGAAATCCTACATGTCCAGTTCTGGCCCACCATCCTAAGTTGCCCTTCGTCTCTGCCACTGCCACTCACATTATACCAAAGAGCTTGAAGGTCCCAAACCTCTTCTTCCTCATTAGCTGCACAGGAAATTTCTATTCTACCTTGAAGATTTTTCTGCTTGAGTTTAAATGCTACCTTTTCCCTGATGGCCTCGCTGTCCTTCCTCAGAACACCTGCTTCCCCGCGGGTCTGCGCACCTCCACACCCACACCCAAAAGGGGGCCCAAAGGCTTTGGAGACACAGACCATGTGTTCATCGTTGCCTTCCCCAAACCCAGAGCACAGGAGGCAATTATTAAATATTTGAGAGTCAATACATGAGTTAATTAATGAATACAAATGACATACCATGTGCCAGGACATCTGCTGATAGAGCACAAATGTGAATCACATACACACTCAGTGCAGCCATTAAGTGAAGCCGGATACCTCCTTGCTCCATGAACAAAACATGAGTGATGCTTTCTTGACAGAATAGGACTGCCCTGAGAGTTTATTATGCAAGTTTAAAGAGCACTAGGAAATATTTGATGGCCATCACAATACAACCGGATAGAGGAAAAACTGCTTTGGTTCCAAATTGTCAAATCCAGTGGCCAGGTTCCAAAAGCCGCCACAACAGCCAGGTGTGGAAATGAGACTATTTCGGAGACATTGACATCACTCACAATAAGTGAGCGGTCTTTTCCTGTAACTGAAGAACTGGCATTTATACAGGGATACAGACTGTGACATGTTAGAAATATTGGACTGCAAGTAAACCACAGGAATTTATTCTTGGACTCATCTGTAAAACTGGATGACATAAGCAAGCAATATGATTATAGATCAGCATTTCCAAAATTGGTTTTTCAGAACCCTAGGGTTATCCAAAATAGAATTAATAGTATTACCATTAGCCACCATTTACTAAAGACATCCCATGTGCCAGGCATGGTGCCAAGTGTTTTATACACAATCATTTCATTTACTTTTCATAATAATCCTGTAGACAGCTATGATTAGTATACCCACCATTAAGGAAACTAAAGCTTAAATACTAAGTTTGCCTGAAGTTCCATAATCCAGAGGAATATGGCGTTAGAGCCAGAGTTGGTAACCACGGTTGCTGTGCTGTAACCCATGCTCAAGCACGTTTTGGGAACTTGGCAAACGAATGCCCTTCCTGAGGTTACAGTCGGCATTAACACTGAAAGGACTCTCAGCTGGCTCCCAGTGAGGAAAGCTTTTAATTTTCTTCAGCACAGCCTTGCTCAAGCTTCTTTGGCTCCAGGAGCCACTATACCATGTCAGGGCGCAGGTTCTGCAGAATGCAATTTAGCTTCAGATGATAACCAAAGGGATGATGAACTCACTGAGGCCAGAAAGGAGAAAGAGTGTAATCACTATGTTGGTTACAGGTGACAGAGCTAGTGGGCAATTGTGTCAAAGTCTCAAATGCCAGGTGACATAATGACAGTGACAACATTCATGAGTCAAGTGAAAAGTCTTTTCCATTTATTGCACTAGACATCAATGTCTTTGACTCAATCCCATGAATCACAAAACCAATCCAGGAAGCCATCCACCAAAGGGGCAGTGCTGGTGAAAACTGCTTGGTGGGTGCAATGGTTTTCCAATTTTGAGGTCATAGAAGTTCCACACTTCCTTCCTTTTTAGGACTCACACGTCCTTACAAGAGACTCGGGCTTCCAAGAAAAGAGACTAGCAGGGGAGACCTAGTGGTAAGGAGGCTGAATACACACAGTTGACTGGCCAATGCCTCTACATTCCTCTTCGTTATGCATTCAAATTCCATTTACTGACCACCTATTATGTGTCCAACTTTACACTAAAAATGAAAGACAACCTTTTCTCTCAAGGAGCTTGCAGCCTGATGGGAGGAAAGCAGCATCCGAGAAAAAGCAGCAGATTAGGAAGTGCCATAACAGAAAACGTGCAGGGGCCCAGCAGGTGGTTCAGTGGGTAGGAACATTGTCCTGTGCACCAAAAAGGTTGCTGCTTCGATTCCTGGTCAGGACACATACCTAGGTTGTGGGTTTGATCCCCAATTGATATGCATGCAGAAAGCAACCAATCTATATTTCTGTCTCATGGGTGTTTCTCTTTCTCTTGATTTCTCCAAAATCAATAAACATATCCTCAGGTGAGGATTTTAAAAGAAAGAATGGAAAGAAAAAAAAAAAAAAAGGAAGGAAGAAAATGTTCAGGATACTACATGTCCTCTCACAGTCTAATTATTCCTAGAAAGAAACAATATCAAAAAAAGCTTCACATTCTTCACTCTCTAAGTAAGTACAGGCCTTCCAAAGTCCTAAAGGGAACTGGAGGTTTGAGCTGTAAGAGAATGCTGACGAAAGGAGCATGCAATTCGGAAGCCTGCCAACGTGCTCATGGCTGGCAAAGCACAGGAAGCAAGGACGGAGATGCCTGCCTTCTGGTCTGATCCTTAGTGACCCCAGCAGAACATGCAGCCTTTGCCTCTTTTTCCTATTTCCCACTGGGGTACAACGGAGAAAATTAGCATGAGGTGATGGAAAGCCTTATGGATCTAGTGAAGCAACATAAAAACACAAGATTTAAGGTCTATTAGAACACCCATTACAGAAATATATATATTTCTCACCTAGTTATTAAGGTTATTTCTATAATTTCTGTATAGAAATAACTTTAATAACTATGTGAGGAATTTTGCAAGGTTAAAATTACTTTACAGAATTACTTCTTGCCTACATGTTTTTTTCCTACTGAAACCATCTTCTCAATTTGGATGGATTCAAATGGGTCTTTACATGAATCCCTTTTACCCAAATGACTTGCCTAATAATCCCCAGTTAAATAAATTCACAACTACATTTTGCATCCATTATGTAAAAAAAGGAATGAGACCAACCAAATGACCTTCTCCCATGTATCTTACTAAAATGCTCACATATTTTATTTTTAACAGACATAAAAAAAAAAAAAAACCAACAACACAGTTTTAGGTTGGGAAAAATGCTATAGAGTTCCTAATACACTCATCAATCTGCAAAAAGTTTTCTTTTTATTGACTTTTTACATTAGCATTGTTGCAACCAATGAACCAATGTTAATATAGTGCCATTACATATCATTACATAAAATCCATCTTCTAGTCAATTTCCTTAGCTTTACCTCCTGTTCTTTTCTGTTGTTGTTCCAGGATCCCATCAGGACACCACATCCCTCAGACAGCACGTCTCCTTAGCTTCCTGTGGCTGTGGCACTTTCTCAGCTTCCTTTGCTTTGAATGACCTTGACAGTTCTGAGACATTCCAGTCAGGTCTGTAGGCTGCCCCTCTCCTGGCATCTGTCTGAATATTTTCTCATGATTGGACTGGGGTGATGGTTTGGGGGGAAGACCACAGAGGTAAAGTGCCATTTGATCAGTCATCTCAAGGTCACATACCAGTAACAGGATTTATGATTGTTGATAACCTAGTTGAGGTGCAGTTCATCAGGTTTTTCCACAGTCAAATCACCCATTTTCCACCCTTTAGGAAAGGAGTCACCATGTGCAACCTCCTTATAAGGAGAGGGCCGGGGATATGCTCTCTATTCTTTAGGGTGGAGAATTACATAATTTATTTGGAATTCCTCATGTGGAAGTTGTTTCTTATCCACATATGTCAATTCATTCAGTTATTTACTTGCATCAGTATGGTCTCAGGGGTGTTTATTTTGAACTCTGGGTTATAATCCAATAATAATTTGTTTATTTGGTTGCTTAAATTATTCCAATTTTGGCTGCCAGAAGCTCTTCCTTTGTCCTGTCCCTATCATGTGGTTCTTCTCTGTCTTTCTTTCTGAGTCCTTCTTTACTTTCTGGCACTGAATGCATAATAATCTGGCCACTCAGTATATATCCTATATAATAAAAGGCTAATATGTAAATTTCCCCCTAAACCAGGAGTTCAACCAGCAGGCAGGCTGGCCAACCATTCATGTCCCTTCCTCCTGGCCAGACTGGCCGGACTCCACCCATGCACAAATTCATACACTGGGCCTCTAACTCTCTCTCACACACACACACACACACACACACACACACACACATACACACACACACACTGAGTGGCCAGATTATTATGCATTCAGAGATCATAATAATCTGGCCATTCAATGTATATTTCCTGTCCCAGTCTTGGGATCAGCCATTTCTCCAAGGGACCCTGGTTCCTTTCACTGGAGACGCATCTTAGAACCAAGACTGGGCACTAAATATGCTTGTTGTTACTGAAGTGTTAGTTCTCCCATCCAAGTACTAACCAGGCCCGACCCTGCTTAGCTTCCGAGATCAGACGAGATCGGGCGCGTTCAGGGTGGTATGGCTGTAGACTGAAGTGTTAGTTCTTTAAGCCCTCTTAGCTGACAGAGCAAAGAAATATATGTATGTTTACAACTATATATATCTGTATGCAACTATCTTTCTATATATTAAACTAAACATTATATATTTTATCTCTGGTCTTTAAGTTTTCTATTTATTTTTTGTAACTATTCTTTAAAATATATTTTTTATTGTTGATAGTATTATCGATATCTCCCATTTTCTCCCTCCTCTCAGCCCCTGCCCTCCTCCACATCTTCATTACCTATTGCCTGTGTCTATGGGATATGCATATAAGTATGTAAATTTTTTGGTTTATCTCTCATCCCCCCAACCCCACATCAAGGTCTGTTCTTTGCCTCCCTGCTTCAGGTCTTATTTTGCTTGTCAATTCATTTTGTTCATTAGAACAAAATTAAATTTTCTATTTTAAGTATCTTACAAGATATCTGTCATTTACATTTCATATGCCCCATTGTACCTAGTTCTGAATGATCAATCATAGTTTGCTGACCTAAAATACAAGGCTCAAGACTGGGTCCAGATACACATGTGGCAGTGGTGGGTAAGCCTCAGCCTCCTCACCTATAATGGGGATAGCAGTGACACCTACTGCAAAGGATTGCTGGAGAACTGAATGAGATGATGCATACTGAATGAGATAATGTATGTCAATCTTTAAAATAGAATCTAACACACCATAAGCATTTAACAAATTACAGATAAAATGTTTCTAGCTTATTATGGGAAAATAAGTTCAAGAGCAAAAGATATTATGTAATTTTAATTTTAGACTTCTTTTTGTTTGTGAAATTCATTTTTACCATCTGATGTAAAAGTAAGCCTCCATTTAAATATTTTATTTCACTCCAATTTTGAAAGACTGAGCCAGCAATGACGTTACTTGTCATGTTACTCCTGCCGCAGGCACGAAGACACTGATTTTGTAATGTACCCCATCACAACCCACTCCAAGGAGTGTTCATGATCAAAGACAAGTGCCCCGGTGAGGAAGAGAGAGCAATGAGACGTGAATTGCCATTGCCACATCTCCCCACTACATCAGAGTGCCAATCATTCCACACCACGCGTGCAGTTAACAGAAGTAGTCAGGGTCCCCACAGAAAATAATTTCAAATCCTACAGCTGATTAGAACTGTCTGGATACCTGAAATAGCTATCCAGAAAAATCTGGAGTAACATGATCAGAAATGCCTTCCATCTTTTCTGAGAAGATATATGACTGCAGTGCGTATATCTGCATTATTTCTACCCGAAGGGCCAAATAAGATATCAGTCATGTATCCAGTGTTTTCTGAGGACTGATTTCAGGTTAATGCTTATGAGTGCTTAATAAGTATTCACTTCATCTAAGTTGATTTTGCCTTTTTCTAAAAGGCAATATAGCCTAACAGGGTCAGAATGGACGAAAGCATCTTGCTAGTTTAGCATAGATCACGTGAGTGGTTTGAAATTCTACTGACGATGCAAGGGGTACCTGGGAAATGAGTGTACGTGTGAGCCTCCATAGCCCTCATGACCTGGGTGTCTTGTAATGATGCAGTTCGTCTGAAAGCTTAGCATAACTAATTTAGATTAGTAAGCTAAGTGGTCTCCAGCGGAGGTGGAGTAAGGCCCAGTGTGCTAGTGGGTTGAATGTCAAGTTCAGAACTCATGCTAAAAACGAAGACTTCTAAGCACAAAACTTGCCATGTCTTTGGAGAGGTCCTCCCTGAGCTTTCTTTTAAGCAGCAGCCCCTCCCTCACTCCATTATTCTCTAGGCCAGGGCCCTGGTTGTTTTCTGCATGGCACTTAGCATGGTTAAGATAATTTCATTGATTTACTTTTTTTTTTTTGTTCTGATTCTACCTCTACTGCATGGAATTCATGAGGATGGGAAACTGTTGTTTTGTCTGTTACTGTATATACAATGCCCAGCACATCACAGGCATTCAGTAAAAACACTCGTGTTGAAAACATATGCTCAGTGAGAGAAGCCAGACACAAAAGGCAGCGGATCGTATGACTGCATTTATATGAAATGTCCAGAACAGGCAAATCCAGAGACAGATCCCAGCCAGGCTGGGGGAGGAAAGGATGGGAGAGACTGTTTAAGGATGTGGGGTTTTCTCTTGGGGTGATGGGAATGTTATTGATTTACACAGGGGTGGTGGTTGCACAACACTGTCCACATCACATACGAGAAATGTTATATTATTTATATCAACAATAAAATAATCAGTGTGAAAAAGGCATCCATTGTGAGCACGTGTCTCTGACTTCCTGGTGGATGACAGCAAGCAGGTGGGGTGCTTCTCCTCGGGGAGTCCGCTGCATACTTGAGGCCTGTGGCTGCCACAGCTGAGGCGCTCACAGCCCCCACCATGGACTCCTTTTATCAAGTGAACTAATCCAGTGCAAACCAAATCCCCACTCAGGTGTACATGTACTCGGTCAAACACAAAGCCCTGGTTCAAGTTTCCTAATGTCAGTGGTCCAACCAGAGCACACACTCTCCCACGTGCTCTGTGCTACAGAGCCAGAAAGTCAGGGGAGAGATAGAAGTCTTACAACTTAATGAGCAATATGATCAACTGCCTCTTCCACTTTGGATATCCCATAGGCACTCAAATTCAATGTGCTGAGTCTTCTTCCCTCTAAAATGCAAACATGACCTCATCATTCTGTTTAAACTCTTCAATGGCCCACGCTGCAGAGAGGATAACACCCAGGTTCCTTTACTAGATCCTGCATTTTTCCACACCTACCCACTCCTTTAGCACCCCTTATTTTCTTACCATACTGCTTGCAGCTCCCAGAACTCTGCTGTTTTCCTAAGTCCATGCCTTCAAGAAAGCTGCCCCCTCCCAGTCTGCATGCATCACCTCTCTGCCCTCTCCCACACTCCCCCTGGGTCTCTGCAGTCACCATTACATGCAGTGCAGGTGGCCCGTGCCAGAGAGTCCTCCTGGTGTTGTCCATCCTCTTTCCCTCCCAGTAGGTTAGGTTCCCTGCATCCGCATTCCTGTAAGAGACTCGGACGACTTTTATCGCTATGTCTCTAGCACCCTATACAATACTGATCACTGATGTAGTTTAAAGAAACTATGATTAACTCATTCTCCGTTTTTCTGGCACCTAACACCAAGCCTGGCATTGTAGGAGACACTCAAGAAACATTCAATAATACATAATCACATGATTATACAGATGTGAGACTCGGAGGATACATCGATACCAAAACGTATGTTACCCATTGCTGTGTAACAACATTACAACCGACTTAGTGGTTTAAAACGAGATTCTGTGGGTCAGCACCCCAAGCACCGCTGGCTGGGCCTTCCTCCACAGGTCTCACAGGGCTGCCATCAGAATGTTGGCCAGGGCCAACATCTCACTTGAGGCTGAACTGAGCAAGGATCCTCTTTCAAGCCCATGGGCTTGTTGGGAGCATACCGTCCTCACAGACAGCTGACTGAGGGTCTCCATGGGGACCTTATGCTAAGGTCTTTTCTACATGACCAGAAAGAGCCTCTCAGGGGAGCAGACATCACCTTCCTAAGAAATAGAAGGCCTCTGCTGTATGAATTGGTTAGTTCCAGGTCTCACCCACACCCAGGGAAGGGGAATACATGAGGGTGTGAGAACCAGGGGTGGGAATCACAGGGGTCATCTTAGAGTCTGCCCTCCACACAAAGACTGGTTTGGAGAGAACTCACCGAAAGGCCATGTGGCTACTAGTGAAACAGCCAGGACCGAACCCGAGAATAGCAGGACCTTGTTACAGGTGTTAAAGGGGCATGTTTATGTGCGGAGCTTCCTAGGCAATCTCAAATAAGACTTTTTTCTTTATGGAAATGCCTTTTAAGTTACTAGAGAATTCTACAATTAATATAAAATTTCTTGAAGGCATAACTCTGAATTTGAGGACACGTGAAGTTTACACTGACTGCTTTCTTCTGCATTTCTTTCTGCATCATTCTTTCTGTAACTGGCTCTTTAGATCAGCTAGAATAATTTAATATATCTCAAAATTTTATAGCCAACAATTCGCTAGGGAAAATGTCAACCTCATAAAAACTGAAATTAGAAAAGTGAGGAATGTTCACATTTTCCTCCGAGAAGGAGACATTTATGAAAATAAGGCAAGTCAATGAACTGTATTAAAACATCTCAAAACGTAAAGAATGTGCTTAAATGCATCAGCGGTTTTTAGACAAGTACCTGTGGGCAAGGCAGCCTGTGATGAAATGATGCCTGGGCCCGTCATTCCCCAGACAATCCTGGGGTGTGACACAGCACATTCAGGGTGAAATTGTCCCAGGCCTTCCTATATTCTCCCTTCACATGGCTTTCATCCTTGTTATAAATGCTGTGCTTCTCTTTGAATAGCCCCCTGTTTCCTCTGCCTGGGGGTTAACCACAACAGCATGGAAAAGGCCCCAAATGCCATTCAAGCAACATTATGAATGAGGAAAAAGAAAACAAAAACAACTTCTGGCTTTCCACCAAAACATAACGCTATTGGCATTAGCAATCATCCGAAAAGACTTGGAGACCAAGCCAACCTGGTCCCTCAAAAGCAGCAGAGGTCCAAGTCCCCACAGCGAACATGACCTCTCAGTCTCTCTTTAGTTCTCTGCTAAGATAATAAGGAGAGAGCTTTCCAGCAAACTTTTAAGCATCTATGCAATTTGTTAGGTGTAACCATTACCCACCATTATCTAGATTTTCAGGGTTTATCCAGTGAAATTCAATAGCACCCGGAGGAGTCAAGGGAAAAGAAGCCTTGCTCGAGGGCAGGCCCAGGTTGTGAAGGGCATGGCTAGTGCCCCAGGGAAGGGTTAGAGGCTGAGGATGGCACTGGCACAGGAAGCCGGTCCTGGTGGGAACTGGCTGACGTCAGGCTGCAGGGAAGTGCCAGGAACTCCTTTTACAAGAGCTTGGGATCCAAACAAGTCATCACTTGCTAGCTGGGTGGGTTGTTTCACTTCTTTGGGCCTCAGTTCCCTGCTGTACCTGCCAATTTCATAGACCGGGAGCCTGAATCCAGGTTCCGACATCCCTGAGTGCATCTGGTGAGCTTAGGAGAGGGGATTCTGTCTGATGTCCATGAGCGAAGATTGAGGCACTTCCAGCAACTGCCTTTGCCTGGAGGCCGGAGGGAACAAGGCTCACCACCATGACTCCAGGATTCAGGAAAGCAGGGACTCGGAAGACGGCAGGTAGAGGCTCCCAGAGCCATCCTCAGAGAAGAGAAGGCCCACATAGAAAAACCAAAGACTAATTTTTTTTAAAAAAAAAATATGTTTTTATTGATTTTAGAGAGGAAGGAAGAGGGAGAGATAGAAACATCAATGATGAAAGAGAAACATGGATCAGCTGCCTCCTACATACCCCACCCTGGGGATTGAGCCTGCAACCCGGGCATGTGCCTTGAAGGGGAAATGAACTATGACCTGGTTGACGCTCAACCACTGAGCCACACCAGCCAAAGAAGGCTTTTTGACAAGAGACTCTAGTGACACAGGGCACAAGCAAGCTCCTCCGGTGTCCCTGAGGCAAAGTGTGACAGCGAACCTGGAGAAGGAGCAAACTCCCCTTTGCAGGTAACAGTCTCAACAAGTACTAGCTGACGCTGATCTCTTCCTATGGCTGGGAGTAGAGACAGCACCTAGACAGAAACCTAGACAGAGTGCGGGGTTGGACTCAAAGGAGGCTCAGAGGGAAGTCAGGAAAGGAGACACCCACAGGTCCTCGAGGGAACTGGCCGTGGGTACAACTCCAGGGGGCATGGCTGGAATGAGAGTCACTAGCAGCATCACTATCAGGAAGGCCATTATTGCCATCCACAAGCAGCACAGGCCAGGGAGGTTTGGGTCATCAGCATTAATATTCATACTGAGAGAAGTAAGGAAATATTTTTTTAAAATCCAGATTTCACAAATTTTCCTCAAAGCCAGCCAGGAGAAAAGAAAATTATTCCTTCACCTACTTGTGAGGCCATAAACTGCTTTTATCATCAGAGCAGGCTAAATCATGCTAATTAAGCTTCCTTTAGTGGCATGTTATGGTTTTCCCCAGCTTATCTCCTCCAGACTTCCTCGCTTACCCAGAGCTCCATGCAAACTCTGGGAGTTGAGGGCGCTGCAGGGCTTCTGTTCAGATCAGGCATGAGATGGAAATTCGAGTCACATTTCATAAAGGGTGACTTCTGAGAAATACCAAATCTGCTTCCCACAGCTCAAGAGTGCTTCACACTCCGTTTCAATTAACGACGTTTCCAAGGAAGAGTCCTTTGTCTATTTATTCTCCAAACAGGGGGCCCGGGCTTTCTTCCATTTGAAATTGCTTTATTGACCCGACTTGCAGCAATCCCCTCAGGTAGGTATCACCAGCAGATCCAATTCAGCTAAGGACTGGATTCGATTACTGTCAGATAAACAACTTACTCCCCACACTGATTTCATCCCCAGAGAAACCCCCACGTTATCGAACTGACACTTCTCCATGGAGGGAAATGGAAAAGGCCCTCTGGCCAAAAGGTGCGCCTTGACGTTCAGCAGCTGTGCGGCTCCCTGAGCCGTATGGACCCGGCACCTGGAGAACGAGGGCTGTGTAAGGCGGCACCTGCGCCCTGAGTCCACAGGAGAAGTGGCAACCTGTGCCAGGTGTCACTATGTAACGTGGCTCAGACGTAGTTCTACTCACACCTAGCTATTCCATTTGTAGGGATTTGCACTGAAAATATAAGCTGAGTGTAGAAAGATGCAAAAACGTACATTTTAATGTTGGCGACAGGGTGAAAACCTGGAAGTAAACTAATGTTCAGTGATAAAAACTGGTTAAATTAGCTAATTGAGTATTCTGCAGGCTTTCTTCAGACATCAAAAAATACAGTAACACTAGCGGCCCGGTGCATAAATTTATGCACCTGTTGGGTCCCTAGGCTTGGCCTGGAGGGATTGGGCCAAAGCTGGCTCTCTGACATCCCCTAAGGCATCCTGGATTGTGAGAGGGCACAGGCCAGGCCAAGGGACCCCACCAGTACATGATTAGGGCAGGGGAGGGATTCTAGGAGGGCTCCAGGATGTGTCGGGCTGTCTCACCCAGTCCTGAGCAGCTAGACCCCACAGTAAGCTGACCTACTGGTCAGAGCATCTGCCTCCTGGTGGTCAATGCACATGATAGCAACTGGTTAAATGGTTGAATGGTCAGACACTCAGCATATTAGGCTTTTATTATATAGGATGGAGAAATTATGCTATAATGAGGAAAACACATTATAAAATAGTTTGTACTGTAATATAAAAGCTGTGGTATATAAAACACATGCATTTTTATATAGAAAAAAGACTCAAAGGATAGACAACAAAATGTTAATATGTTGAAGGTAATCATTTAGTGGATAATTTTAATTGTCCTCTTTTGAGTTTATAAAATTTTTGACAATAAACATATATTACTTTTTAAATAATAAAATGTAAAGTATTTGCTTAAAGTTAGAATTAGAAGAGAAATGAAAATAATCTAGCCCAACCTTTCATTTGACATGTAGTGATGATTTGCTTAGAAAGCCATTTGGGGAAAAAAGAAACTGCCACAATAATGGCAATGAACTCCTTAAACTGCTATTCACACGAATATTAACTCTAAATTACATTTGTGATTAAATTAATTGTAACGCCAAAATTATCTCTAATTTGTCATGAAACTAGAGGCCCTTGAAAGTAGTTCTTCAGCTTTTCCAGGTCAATAATACTACCTTTAAAATATTCAATGAATGTCCAGAAAAATGTACATAGCAAACAGAAGTTATGCACATTAGCTCAGGAATGCAGAGGGGTCCAACAGCTGATGCCTAGACTCCTCCCAGCAGTGTGTTTTATGCCATAATTCATGACATGAAATCGTGTGACATGGCCCGGCCGGCATGGCTCAGTGGTTGAGAGTTGACCTATGAACTAGAAAGTCATAGTTCGATTACCAGTCAGGGCACACGCCCCAGTTGTGGTTTGATTCTAAGTGTGGGGCATGCAGGAGGCAGCTGATCAATGATTCTCTCTCATCATTGATATTTCTCTCTCTCTCTCTTTCCCTTCCTCTCTGAAATCAATAAAAAATATTTTAAATAAACCATGTAACATGGAATGGAAAACAACAGAATAAAGAGGAATAACAAAAATATGTCAGACCTATTTGATGGGTGATATTTTGTGAAATTCTTGCCTCAAAATTATTTTTAATATCTGGAAATACCTAAAGAATACTGAATAACATAATTTATTGTTGTGTGTGTTTGAGATACAAACTACATTTATGACAATAGGTTGAGGTGAAATAGCATTGAAGGAATTACCCTAGAAGCCTGTTACCCCAGGTTAAAAAAATAACTCTGCACTGGACAGAAAAACAGCATCAGGGTTACTTAACCCTCCAATTGCATTTTTGAGAGAGTAAGAGAAAAGAATGGAATTTCTTAAAACTTATATAAAAATTATCTATTGCTATTTATGAAAATTGGGAGTTAAACATTTGGATCAAGACCTAAGCATTTGGATTTTTTGTGGTTTACATTTCATGAGCGCTTAAATGCTTTATTTCTAATTATGCTTTACTTACTACCATTAAGTATAAACAGCATTCACCTATCTGCTATTTTATTTTATGAAAGTAAATCATACTTGGCCATGTGTAAACTCATTTTCTCATTCATTCTCTATCTCTCATTCACTCCACTAACCCCCACTCTCTCAGAACACATCAGTGCAGAGAAATGGAACAATTCCACAGAACCGACTCAATCTGAGACAGCCATATCAGCCCCAAGGAGACAAATGTCTGTTGCAGACTGTCTCCAACTCAGGCCAAATGCCTGAATCCAATAGCTCTTCCATCAGAACAGTGGATTCGTGTCCCATTACGACAACTAATTCAATCGGTTTTCCCTCACAGGGCTTTAGGAGGAGCCCACGAATGGCCCTCAAACACTCCCTTGTCAATAGGACAGACACAGCCCTTTAGTTTTATGGGAAGCGATAATAACTGCTTTCCTTCTAGCTCAGGGCATATAGAGAAAGGAGGAAATTGGTGCCCTATGGAGGAGCCCTCCAACCCAAGCTCGGCTCTTTTCCATTCTGTCTCTCAGCAAGCCTTGTGCTATCTGTGGCAGGACAGCCCATGGAAGTCAAAGCTGAGGGAGCACTGTACTCTTCCGCTCCCTTCCCTGGGAGCTCTTCAAAGAATGCTAGGGAAAAGGTCACCACCCTGCATGAAGGAGTGGGTGTTCTAGAAGCTTCTGCATTACTAAGAGATTTGGTTATTAACTCGTTACATGTAAAAAGCACTTGTGAGATTTCTGAAATCACATTATTTAGGCTACTGTCTGGCCCTGACCCATGATTTTCAAAGAAATTTCCAAAAAAGGGAAGAAATTTGCAGAGAAGAAATTACCTAAGGTCAGTAATAACCAGGTCTAGGGACCTGATCATAGGATCTCTCTCTCTGTCTCTGTCTCTCTGTCTCTCTGTCTCTCTCTCTCCCTCCCTCTCTCTCTCTCTCTCTCTCCCTCCCTCCCTCCCTCCCTCCCTCCCTCCCTTCTTTTCTCCCTCCCTCTCCCTTAAACGAGGCAAAATTCACATAAACACAAAATTAACCTTTTTAAAGTATGCAACCCAGTGGTAGTTAGTACACTATTGTGCAATCACCATCTATATCAAGTTCCAAAACATTTACATCACCCCTGTTGACCCTAAGAACAAATGTACCTGTTGAGAAGGGGTCCTGGGGGCAAAGTGGGCTCAAATTTATAAACAGAATCTAGCAGCTTTACCAAACAGGAGCCTATCACAGAAGGCACCTGCCTGCACTGAGTTTCTGTCATCTGAGCCAACCTTTAAACAGGAGTTTCTAGGATCATGTTTCAACCAATAGGGCTCAGCCCTTCCCCATCCAATTGGAGCTGTGCAGCTATAGCCTCATTAGCATCTTAACCAACCAATCAGAGCAGCTGCATTGTGACCAATCAGGCAGTGCTTTTTGCATAATCAAACTGTGAAGATTTGTAGCCTTCATTTGCATGACAATGGGCCAATGAAGGACCTGGAATGGGGACTTCTCTCTCTATAAATCAGCTCACATCTGACTCGACCAACCCACTTTCCCTTTCCACCCAAGATCTCCTGCCCACCCTTAAATCTGGCCAGGCATTTGATTCTGGGTTCTAAAGACTTGAAGGGTGCAGGTAAGAAGGAAGTAGATCCAAGTTTGAGAAGAAGGTTTAGCAAGCACTTCCTGTGACCGAAGGTTTACATTATCCCTGTAATCATCCACAGGGACACCAGAGGCTTAGAAAAGCAACTTATGTGATATCACTCACCTGGTAAGTGGCAGAGCCAGAGCTGGGCCTGGGCATACAGCCCAAAGCCATTGCCTTTTAACCCTAGCCCAGAGATCAGTGCACAGCCCTTCACCAGTTTTGCAAAAGCAGCCTTAAGCCAGGAATCTGAAAAACCACAGGCCTTGTGGATGGGCAGGAAAGCTGCCACCTAGATGGGCAAGTTTATAACCGTATCCAAAAGGCAGAGTCCTCGCTCTCCAGCAGTTCCATCACTGGCAACATCGCATTTCCGGTGATCACTGCAAGGTTGTACGGATCTTGTGGTGGACCTGAAGGTTTTAGAGGAAGGCAAACCTAATCTATAAAGGGATGCACCAAGGCTCCCTAGGTAATGTTGTTCAGTCAATAAATTAAATCACTGTTAACCACCTAATGCCCACTGTTGTAAAGTTTTCAATGTTCCTGTTTACAAGAACATTCTTGGGGCAGATGACAATGTTAATCCAAATGAATGATCTTTCCCTCCTCAATTCAGGGCGGAGCAAAAGTAGGTTTACTTCTGTGAGTACCCAAAACCCAGGGTTTATTCTTGTACTGTTATTTATTAATTGTTGTAGCTTTTTCCACACGAACAACTGTAACCTACTATCCTTCCTGGATTTTAGAGCTCCACATTTTGTCTCTTTTTCTTGAGGAAGTGAAGGTCTGAGTAGTTCAAGTGTCTGATTGTTTATAAGTCCCAGCAACAACCCTCTGGAGAAGACACCATGATTTCAGACTTGGAACCTGCAGCTCAGAGAGGTCCCAGGCATTAGGAGCTGTCCCTGTTAAACTGGTGCATGTGGGAATCATGACCTGAAGGGACGTCTGCCAGGGACAATGCAGAATAATTTGCATCACACAGAGCAAGAGAGACAGATAGTTCTGTGACTTCACTTCAGCCGGATGCTCCCCTCCAGCTGGGACATGGAGGTTATACTCCTCTGCCGAGTGCTTAGTAAAACACACCCATTATTAACATAGGAAATTGTCTCCTCTGTATTGCTTTATCGGGGGTGATAATCTTGAGTTATTGGAAAAGGTTTTAATTGTGATTTTACTTTAAGTGTGATTTTATTCTTCATTGTGATTTTTATTACACAGGGATGAGAACGTCCTCAAGAAAATAAACATTCAATTAAGAAAGTAACAACCTAGTGGGAAAATAAGACTCACTTTGTTCATTATTGTTCAGGAAAAACGTAGCACAGGAAAGAAGTTAGCTCCTATATTTCGAACCTTGCAGGAACCCTTGTGTTCCAGTAAAATTCCCCGTAGTATAAATTCATAAATCTGAGTACCTGGCTGCGTTTACATCAGTCACATAGAAGCCTGACCATTATGAGGCTTAAAAGATGGATTTGTCCAGCCAGTATCTTTCCATGTCTGTGAACTGTCTTTTATCTGTCCACCTATTGATCCGTCTCCATCTGTCTGTCTGTCTATCACCTGCTATCTTGCTAATGTAAAATATTTGAGACTGTAGCAGATAACTTTGCAGCCAGCTATCTTTGGCCCGCTTTTTGAAAAGAGTGAGCCCCTGTTCACCTACAGCTGGAAACGCAAAGTTCCAGTTTGAGGTGATGGAGGGTCCTGTGCCAAAGTGAAGTGGGGTTGCAGGTGCTGTGTGCCTTGGCCAATGGTGTTGGGCCATGCCGGCACTGGCTGGGGGGCAGTACAGCATAACAGTTTAGAGTGTGGACTCAGGCCCTTGCTTTCTGGGTTCAGAGCCTGGCTCCTCTCTTCCCAGCTCTCTGGACCTAAACAAGTCCCTGAATTTCTCTGCTCTTCCCTTTCTTCCGCCACGAAACAGGTGATGGTGATGCCAACATGCCAACCCCCGCGCTGCAGGGAAGTCAGTCAAATTACCTGGCACCTTCCTGAGCCCTCAGTAATGTCACTGCTGCTCCAGGTCATTTTCTTTATTTAATTTCTTAGAATATTTTTATTGATTTCAGAGAGGAGGAAAGAGAAAGAGAGAGAGAGAGAGAGAGAGAGAGAGAGAGAGAGAGAGAGAGAGCAAGAAGAGAGACATCACTGATGAGAGAGAATCATTGATGAGTTGCCTCCTACACACCCCACACTGGGGATCGAGCCCACAACCCAGACATGTGTCCAGATCTGGACATTGAACCACAACCTCCCAGTTCACAGGTTGATGCTCAACCACTGAGCCACACTGGCTGGGCCAACAGGTCATTTTAAATTTGGTTCTTTAATAGGCATCAAATTAGTCTAGACAATGAGCACTCTTCTAATAAAGACCCAAACTGTGCTGTCTGCCCACATTATTTCCCCCTAACGCCATGAGGAGCAATGGAGTAAGTCTTCAGAAAAAACATAATTCATCTTTTCACAATTCACCTACAGCTCCATAGCTCTATCCATCCTACTGCAGAGCTCTCAATGATAGAACTTCTAAGCTTCCCAAAGCTGATCAGCAGGTAATGTGACACAATTTAAAAGCCAGTTTAAAAATATATTTTTTTCAAAGAAAACTTTCCTTGAGTTGAGCCACTTCTCTCACCTCAAAAAGAAAGGCATATTTCCATAACACGCTGGCCTATGTTAGCAGACAGGATAAAATAAAATAAAGGACTGTATCCAGTCCCAATCTATCATCAAGGGAAATTGAGAAATATTATCTCTCGCACTTAAATTCATTTGCCACATATTTTTGTATCAAGAGATATAAATAATGCATGCAGACATTCCCGAGCTCAGAGTGCTGCTCCCCTGTTGGTGTGGTTACCTGCCTCCCCTCACAGCACCCACTGGACCTGTGGTGAGCGCCAGGGAAGTGGCTCCAGGCTGTTTTAGAGGGAGGTGGGGAGGCAACTGTCTGAGTGCACTTCCTCCCACCACTGCTGCTGTCCCACTAGGTCTGGTCTCACCTGCGGAGTGGCTGAAGCCTGGCTCTGACCCAGGCCCACCACGATGTTCTGGTGAGAGGACCTCCAGGTGCACAGTCACCACTGTTTTCTGAGAAATGGCCACCTCCTCTGTGCCCAGGAAAACTAGCACTGCTGGCTCCTAACCAATCACCTGCCTGCCTATCTGATCGCCCTTTAATTCTCTCCCCCCCCTCCCCCCGCCACTGACTGCCTCTGCCTGTTGGCCTGATCGCCCCCAACTACCAACCCTCCTGGTTTCCCCCAACTGCCCTCCTGCTGGCCTAATCTCCCCATACAGCCTGCTGCTCAGTCTTTTGGTCGCCTCTCGCTAACTCCCCTGCCAGCCTGGTTGCCCCACAAAGACTGTTCAGTTGTCCGTTCAGTTGTGATGGTCGCTTAGGCTTTTATACAGATAGATAATTAAAGAACAGACTAAAACTGGAGACATTTTAGCTAAAAAATGTACCACCCTGTCCTGCTTCTCTCTAGAAATAAGAATGGGGAAAAGCTCACAAAGCACATGGTGTTCTACCCCAGGAAGATGCTTTTAGACCTAACAGGCCTATAGCAGACTGCAGGGAGCCCAGGAGGAGGCTGAGCTGATGGAAATTTTCCAAAAATTCCAGAAATAAACAATTCCTAAGTTTTAAGTTGAGTGCCATTGTGAGCAGAGTGCTGTACTATGTCGAGTCCTGCCCTCTCCTGCGAGGGCCTCAAATCACCCTTCCGTGCAGCATCTCCAGCGGGAAAGGAGACCTGCCCTCTCAGTTGTCAGGTCTCTGTCTGCATCACAGGGCTGGTGTTCAGGGATCCCCTGTTTTACTTAACAATGGCCCCGAGTGCAGGAGCAGGGACTCTGCAATCGGCATATGCCGAGGGGAAGGCATAAAGTGCTTCCTTTAAGGGACAAGGTAGGTATGTACGCATAGAAAAAACATAGTACATACAGGGCTTCATGCTACCTGCAGTTTTAGGCACCCACAGGTGATCCTGGTATGTACTGTCCACAGATAAGGGGGGCGGCTGTGTACCTATATATATAATTAGTACGCAGTGGTGGAGGGCTGGCGGGAGAAGGGCATCAGACTCACCCGGGAACAGTGGAAAATAAGGGAGAGATGAAAGGTAGCCCAGATCACAGGAGGCTTTAACAAGGCAAAAAGGACATTGAGAATTCAGATGTGGAGGAGGCGGAAGAGGAGGGCAATAACTGGCGTCTACAGAGCACTTAGTCTGTGTCAGGCATCTGTTATCCACAGCGATGAGGAGTCAAGGAAGATTTGAGAACAGGAGAGTGGGATCAGAATTATGTTCATAAAAATTGATCTGACAGCCCTGGCTGCTTTGGCTTAGTGGATAGAGTGTCAACCTGTGGACTGAAGGGTCCCAGGATCAATTCCGTTCAAGGGCACACATGCCTGGGGTCGCAGGCTCGATCTACAGTGTGGGGGATGCAGGAGACAACCAATCAGTGATTCTTTCTCATCACTAATGTTTCTTCCTCTCTCTACCTCTTCCTCTTTGAAATCAATAAAAGTCCACAGTGTGGACTGCAGTGCCGATGAGGAGCCAAACTGAGGACAGGCTCAGTGTCCACCCAGGTGTACAGTCTGCAGCCGGCACTGGCTTTCTGAGGGTGCAGAGTGGTCAGACGGGGCCTGAGAAGAAACCATGGAGCAGGATGCCCGGGAGGATGCAATTTCAGTAGGAAGACTGTGCAAGAAAAAGGAGGTGATGCTGTTGCTTCTAAGACAGGTGTTGAGGAAAGCAAGAAGGGCAGTTTCCTCTGCTTCTCTCAGACCTAGGAGACCTCAGGGTGCTTGGGACTGGAGGTAGAGATCTGCTGGAGGAAGTGGATTTAGAACACCACAGGGAGAGGCGGCACTGGTGGAGCACCTCCCATAGGAAGTTAGAGGAGGTGTAACAAGTGACAAGTGAAAAACGCAGCTTCTAAAAGATTTTTCCCTCTTGAAATTAGAAAGAGAAGGAAAGTAGATTATAAACAAGGAGGTCATTTTTAGGATGGAAAGGGAAAAACAGGGAGTTCTTTTTGGAGGGTTTTTCCTTTTTTGTGACATGCACGAGGGATGGAAGGGAGGATAATGCTTGGAACAGACGGGAAACTCTGAGCTGGGCATCATCACAGGGAACAGACTGGCCATTGGTCAGCCACCAGACTACCAGGCCACCTGACCACCAGGCCACGGGGCCACCTGACCACTAGGCCACCAGGCCACCAGGCCACCGGGCAACCAGGCCACACTAGACTCACCCATCTCCATAGGGTTTCAAGTGGCCTTGAGGTTACTCTTATTTTAAATGGGGGAAAACAAATATTTAATTTTTTTTACAGACACAAGAATATGGCATGAAAACAGGAGACTTAAAGATGTCCAATGAGCAGGTCTACAAACCGGACCGCAGCTTTCTCCACTCCATAAGCAGGTGATGGTTCGCTGTAGTCCCTGTCCCAGCCTCACAGACGCTAAGAGCACACTCCCCACACCGTCACACTAAGAAACCTCTCCTTCTGCATCCCCGGAGTAAGAAGAGTCTCACAAACACATTTTCACATAATCACAATGACACACAGAGAGGCATAGATGGGTTTATGATAGCATTATATCCAATTGGAGAATCCTGCACCTAGCTATTTTCAACACTTGCCTATTAAGTATGATCCATGTTTTATAAAATACTTCCCAGACATTCCACAGTGGATTGAAACCTATCTGCACATATATTCTGTGCCAGTGATTGTTTCATTGTAGCTGAAAACACTTTAATTTAAAACAAATTTATGGAAACTATTTCATGTTATTTCCTTGATCACTTAAATTAAAAGCTAACATATTGATTTTTTATGACATTAGGAAGAATCAGAATTCAAAAAGGAAGAAAGAGTCTTACCTGTGGAAACACAATAATGCAGGGAGGAATGCAACAGCCAAACCATCCAGAAATGTTATTCCAGCCAAAACGAGGGGGGGAGGAAAAAAAAGTTGTGATCAATAGTGATATAAAAACAGTTCATTTTCTAAACAAACAATCAAAAAATCATAACAAAGTGGGTATCAACCATCATTTTATTAAAGAGAAAATAAACTACAGAAGCTATCATTGGTAGTGTTAGTTTCTCAGTACAAAGAGAATTACCCAACATAGAAACAATTCTGAATAGAAACACTTTATTTATGTGATAGAGAAATTTATTTTAGACAGTAACTAGAGAAGCCAACTATGGCCCACAAGCCAAATCTGTTCACCACCTGTTTTTATAAATAAAGATTTATTGGAACATAGCCACATCCATTTGTTTACGTATTGTCTGTGGCTACTTTTGTGCTACAATGGCAGAGCTAAATAGTTTCTTCAGAGTTCGTATGACACCCAAAGCCTAAATATTTACTATTTGGTCCATTACAGAAAGCGTGCTGACTCCTGTTTAAGAGTAATGATAAAATTATTCCTTTACCGTTTTCCTTCTCTGATAACCACATCCCAGGCAGCCTCGATGCATACTGTCCAATGTGCTGATCATTAGGCTGTATGTGAGTGACTACTTGATATGTGGCTTGCCAGAATTGAGATGTATAAAATACAGACCAAATTTTGTAACAATAACAAAAAGACTTAGTAACCACAACAAAAAGTTAGAATCCTTCTAATAATTTTTTAAAATATATTTTATTGATTTTTTACAGAGAGGAAAGGAGAGGGATAGAGAGTTAGAAACATTGATGAGAGAGAATCATCGATCAGCTGCCTCTTGCACACCCCCTACTGGAGAAGTGCCCGCAACCAAGGTACATGCCCTTGACTGGAATCGAACCTGCAACCTTTCAGTCTGCAAGCCCACCCTCTATCCACTGAGCCAAACCAGTTTCGGCTCACTAATAATTTTTAAATATTGATTACATGGATACATTAAAGATATATTATTAAAACTAGTTTCATTCATTTCTTCCTTTTTTTTTCAATTATAGCTACTAGAAAACCTTTAAATGCAAATGAAGCTCAGGTTTTATTTCTGTTGGACAGGGGTGGCCTTGAGTGTAGGCCCTACACAAATAGTACTCTGAGAACAAGGCCTTTCTAGGATCTGACACTAAATGATGCAATTCAGCCTACATCTGTGTCTAGGCTATCCTCCTAGGACCTAGTAGCAAATGGTAGATAATTGGTCTGCTTTGCTGTTTGTTTAGTCAGCGAATTGAACAACTTGTCTGGATAATTTGGTCCTTGAGATGGCTGAAGAGAATGGGTAAAAATGTCCAATTACTGGCTGCATACAGAAATAGTTTAAGGTGCCAGGATCAAACTGGCTGACAACAATAAATTTTGGTGAAGGACAATTACATCCTTTCATCTTCCCCCATTACACAAATAGCCTCCTGTGTTATTTACAAGTTCACTGCAGCTTGTAAATAAGTGGGGAGTGAGAGGGAAGAGCAGCAAAAAACAAGTTCATGTTAGCTCATATCTGCCAACTACAAAAACAAATCTGAACACTTCAACTTATCTTACATAATTCACTAATTATTATTTTAACTTTAAATATGTTCTATTCAATGTCTATATCTCTTAATACCCAAAGGTCAATAGTTTCTTCAGAGTTCTATTATATAGTACCTATATATATAAAAGCCTAAGAGGCAATTTGACCAGTAGCTATGGTGCACACTGACCACCAGGGAGCAAGATGCTCAATGCACAGGCATGGAAACATGGAACAGATTGATGAATTTCAGAGGGAAGGGAGGAGGTGGGAGGGTGGGAAGAGATTAACCAAAGTTCTTATATGCATAGTAGAGGCCCAGTGCACAGATTCGTGCACTGGTGGGGTTCCTTGGCCTGGCCTGAAGGGATCAGGCCAAAACCAGCATTCTAACTTCCCCAAGGGGTTCCAGATTGTGAGAGAGCACAGGCCAGGCTGATGGACCCCAATGGTGCACAAATCTGTGCACCAGGCCTCTAGTATATATATAAAATCAGTGAGCTCTCCTTTTGATTAAACATATCATTCCCCTATCAGTCTATGCAGTATAATTAGGCAAAGTGAAGAACGTTCACATGGGTGACTAGAATTTTGCAGCCCTAGAGATGACTGCTCACCATGTCACATCAGCATTATCTGTGAAAAACAACAGAGCTTCCCCGATAGAAATGCCTGTTTCTCTCACGGCTGCACAGAGCCAGCCACAGCGGTGCAGCCATGAGGCAAACACGCTCGCTTTCTCCACTCATGGAAGCAATCTCATTTCTCAAGTGCCAAATAATGGACACGTATGGTAAGAAAAGTGGGACGCAAAGCATTGATCTCCGTTAGCATTTCCATCTGTTTTAAAAAGTTAGACTATTTTCAGCTCAATGAAGGCCAAATCCCAAGTTCTTTAGGGGGTGAACTGAAGTCCAATATGCCCAATACGCTGGCCAGAGCTTTCTCCTGCATTGTCTTTCTGTCACCAGACTGCTTCAAACCCCAACCCAAGCTCACCCACTCTGCTGGGTGTGAGGGATACAGCAGTGAACAAGATGCAGCCCTTTCTTGCTCTAAAGATGCAGTAGGGAGGTCAGATGAGCACAGAAGGATGTGGGGTAGACCACAGTCGATGCAGAGCAGAAAAGCAAAGCGCTAGGAGCATTCGTGGCTGGCAAAGTCCCTGTCTTTTAATGAGAGAAGAATCAAGGAACTTTTTGTGGAAAGGATGGCTTGAGATGAAAAGCAAAAAAAGATTCTGTGTTGAGAAAATTACCTAAAAATGGCAGGGAGGCAAGAGAGCAGTGGACATGTTGAAAGAATGGTAAACAGCTCATCTTGGCTGGCTCATTGATTTAGGGATTAGTAACATAATTCCAGCAGCATGTTGGAACTGGGTCATGGAGGGTGTCTCGGTGCCAGACAAAGACCCGGACTTCCTTTGGCAGCTGGGGAGAGCCCCACTAGGCTTCAGGGAGCCTGGAGTAGTGGGGGGTCCACTCTCTTCTGCAGGGTGACTCTGGTTCTCTGGGTCCTCGGTTTAATTTCTTCTTTTCTGGGCAGCGGGCTGGACCAGATAGTCTCTAAAATGCCCCCCCCTGGTCCAAGAAGAACAGTCTGCATCCAGGAGGAGAGCTGTGATTAGGGAGACTGACCTGCCACCCTGCAGGCCCATGAGGTCCCAGCAATAGCACGGGCGCATGGCAATAAGAACCGAGTGTGCATGTTGGAAGCTGGAAGGAAGAGCAGCACAGAAGTATCGGAAGTCCTGAGAGAGGAAATTTACAGGACTTACCAGTAGACTGCAGTGGCACGGACAGGAGGAGTCAAGGGTAACTGTGAGGTTTTGGGTCTTGGTGAGCTGCACCTTTAACTCAATGGACATCAACAGACACTTACTAATACACTCCCTATTTAAAAAAAATATATATTTTTTGATTTTAGAGAGAGAGGAGGGTCGAAGGAGAGAGAGAAGTTAAAGATCAGTTGCCTCCTGTACGTACCCTGAGCGCACCCTGAACCCACAATCTGGGGATGTGCCCTGATTGGGAATCGAACTGGTGGCCTTTCAGCGCACAGGATGACAACCCAACCAACTGAGCCACGCAGGCTGTGCTGCACTCCTCCTATTTTAAGCCCTGAGCTGCAAGGGCCTCATAGGTGAGTAAGACAGAGTCCCTGTGGCCAAAAGTCCCAAGCAGCACAAGCTGCTGGCTTACATTTTTTGTTATTGTTACTGTTTGTGGCTAGAGCAGAGGGAGACAATAGCAATTTCAGCCTTGAACTAGGCCTCCAACAGCCTAGAGCCATAGTCAGCAAATTTATTAGTCAACAGAGCCAAATAACAACAGTACAACGATTGAAATTTCTTTTGGGAGCCTAACGTTTTAAACTTAACCTCTTCTAATGCCACTTCTTCAAAATAGACTTGCCCAGGCTGTGGTATTTTGTGGAAGAGCCACACTCAAGGGGCCGCAGTTTGCCGATCACTGGCCTAGAGCAATAAAAAGGCAAAGGGATCTGAATTCACAGCTCTCTTGTGTTTTTCTCCACACACCAATTTGAACACTGCTGTAACCTTTCTAAGTGTCAGTTGCCTCATTTGTAAAAGAAGATCAATAATACTGTCCTCCCTAAATTATGAAGACTGTTACATAAACATATATATGGTTGCTAATTTTAAGGCACTGGCCTGGCATATAGGTACCCCCCAAAATGCAGATATATAGACTGGATGGAAGAGGTGTCCAGCTAAAGATAAAATTTGGCCCTAGCTGGTTTGGCTCAGTGGATAGAGTGTCAGCCTCCAGGATGAAGGGTCCCGGGTTTGATTCTGGTCAAAGGCACATGCCCAAGTTGGGGGCTCAATCCCCAGTGGGGGGCATGAAGAAGGCAGCTGATCAATGATTCTCTCTTACTATTGATGTTTCTATCTCTCCCTCTCCAGTCCTCTCTGAAATCAATAAAAACATATTAACAAAAAGAAGATACAGATTACTGGACCCACCCCAGAGTTAAAAAAAGGAAAAAAGATAAGATTTGAAGTCATGCTGATTAAAACTGTAGAGAAAGTCATGAGAGTAGATGAAAGGGTTAAACAAAAAAAAGTGTGGTGAAGAAGGCTGAGAAATAAAGTTTGGCGAGTGTCCACATCTATGGATCAAAAGGAGAAAAGAGTCAAGAACACAGAAGAATGTGTTCCAATGTGAACATTAAAAAGCACAGTACTTTTCCAGACCCTCTACTTACTAGTCACTTTGCTTCTGACCAATTAGCTAAGCCTGTGGATTTTAAACTGAGATGAAGGTACCCCATAACACATCAGAGACATGCAAAAAGGTACCGAAATCTTAGCCTCTCTGCATGGTGTCAATTTTCTCCAAAGACCTGGCCTAGGGAAAGGAGACTTACCAAGGTATAAGGAAAACAAAAATAGTGACAATATGAAAAAAAAAAAAAATGCAGGCAGCCCTCATGAAAGAGAGGCCGCAGGAAGGCAAAGGTGATCAGAAGTACCATGCGAGGTGGGAAGGAAAAGAAAAATGAATCCTACAACAGTTGAGAGATGGAGGGATTCAGAAGTCATCCATGACTTGGGAGAGAAGGTGTCTATAAAGTAGAGGGGACAGAAGTGGATGGCAAAAGATGACGGGGGGCAGGGCAAGAGAGAGCAGAGGTTATAGAGGAAGGAGTGGAAGATGGCAGGAGGAAGCAGTGGGGTAGACAAAAGGTTCAGGAGATGACATGAGGGCGAGGCAGAGCTTTTAAGAAAAAAGGAAAGAACTAGAAAAGCAAGAGGAAAGGGAAAGCAGATGGACCACTTACTGAGGAGTGGGAGAGAGTTAGCCCTAAAAAGGAGGAGAGGCGATTCTTCTATTGAGACTGGGGAGGGTGATAAGGACATGAGGAATTTGTGGTGGGAAAAATAAAGAAGCAAGAAGCAGTTCATGTCAGACAGATGAAAACTTCCAAACTGGAGGTGAGGTCATTTCCTAAGAGTGGCAAAATGCAGCTGAAGTCTGGCACTTTGGGACTGGGGGAGGAAGAGGAGGGGATGGGAGCAGAGGGGGGCGGGGAGGGGAAGGAGCAGTGATACATCTACTTTATAAAACATACACCATGTTGCTCCCTTCCAGGACATGAGGTTCTGACAGGTCTGCTAGGACATGGGATTCACATACATGAATTTACCAAATAGTTAAACTTCCTTCCTAGAATACCGGGGCCTTTAAGACGACTTTTGCATCAGGTGCTTAAAATAGAATAATACATTTCCCTGGTAGGCTGAGCATGATTTAATGCCTTCTTGGTGTCCTGGAGTCATCATTATAAAAGCTGTCACCGTGCTGGGCTCAATGATGTGGCAGCGCCTTCCATATGCTGAGATGTGCAGAGTAGCTGCCCATTCAATAAAGACCTGAGACCTCAATGTCAATAGAGTTAGTGATTCTGCTGTTCCCTTCTCAATTGTCTTGTATAAAGGTGATATGTCTTATAATGTATCATCCACATAAACTTGAAAGAACTAAGGGTTCGGGGGGGGGGGGGAGGGACATATAAGAAAATGCATTAATCCAGAAACCACTGCTTTCATAGAATTACAACAGCCTGAGCTCTACTTGAAAGGCCTAGGGTGCTTCCATATGCTTTCCACAAGCAAAGTGATTTTGTGATAATTGCTTTGTTCAGTGCTTAGGTATTTATTTCCCTGTGTCTCGTTTTCATGTCTCCACAAACTCAAAGAAGGAGGAGTTAAAAGTCTGACCACCAGGTAAACGTATTCTTATATTGTCTTCTTCACTATAAAAATGCCAGAGTTTGATTCAAGGTTATTAACAGGGTCTTCTTAACCTAGACTCAAGTGGATTTCATCATAAAAACAGAGTATTTCCCATGTGTCCTTAAATGTCTAAAGTGAATAAAAACTATTTTTCAGCCCTCAACTTCTCATTCTAAATGGTGTCATGATCACTGGGGTTCTGGCTTTGGCTAGCCATGCTGATGCTTTCCAACAATGAATGGCTTGTTTAATATTTATGAACCACAAGCTATCTGTGAATCCCTAAAGCTGCTGACAAGGAAGGAAAGGAGATATTGAAGCAATATTTCATCCTCACCTTCCAGGAGATGTTAACAGATTGGAACTGTCCCCAGTCACATATCTTTCTAGGTCTATAGAAACCAGGGCCAATAAAAAGGAGAGTAAGAAGAAGAAAAAAAATAACCACAAAGCCTCATAAGCAATCCATACATACAAATAAATCACGTGTGTTTGGAATGTGTGTGGAGCTTTACACCATGACACAATAACACACAACAGCTTCCTATCTTAATAAAGCAAGGGCCGTGGTCTGTACGACTCCCCACAGCTCATCCATTAGGGTGTTCTGTATCTTGAACACTCTAGGCTACAACAAAGCCTTTTGGGTTTTCTTTTAAATCTATGACCCAATTTCCAGTCTCTCAAAAATAGGTGAAAGTAAATACACACACACACACACACACACATCATGTGTGTGTGTGTGTGTGTGTGTGTGTGTGTGTGTGTGTATGTCACCTTCTTATGGATAATTGGACAGAGAAGCAACAAAGAACCCCACCCCAGGACATGTGGGTGAGTTAAGCTGCAGCCTCATTAACATGACTAGATTTGAGGTTACTTTTCCTTTTCTGTCAGTAGCATGAAATGAAAGACAGCTCATCCATCATATAAATTATCATAGCCTTCAGGCTCCAGCCTCAAAGAAACAAGGCCAAATATAATAGACGTCAGAATAAATTGCAAATCAGAACTTGAACAAAAGCAGATTACAACTCCCAGCACTTTTATGTCTCTAGTGGGGTGCTTAAGGATATCAAACCAAATGCTAGTATGTCTGAAATAATAGAAATAACCAGTCTAAGGCAAGGAAATGTTGTTGGTCAAAAGTCTGTAACTATTCCTGCAAGGTGTACAGCATTGATCTAAATTTCTGAGTCATTTCTTCATTGTCCACCAGGAGTGCTGGTCATAATGCGGTGAACACAGTGCATACTTAGTAACACTTGTTAACTAGTTGAGGACAAGCAGGGGAATGAGAGTGTTTTTCATAGTGGTGTGAACCAAATTTTATTATTTTATTTTATTTTATTTTATGTTGTTATTGATTTCAGAGAGAGGAAGAAAGAAAGAGAAATAGATTAATGATGAGAGAGAATCAATGATTGGCTGCCTTCTACATGCCCCTTACTGAGGATCAAGCCCACAACTAGGGTATGTGCCCTGACCAGGAATGGAGCCATAACCTCCTAGTTCAGAGGTTGACACTCAACCATTGAGCTATACCAGGTGGAAGAAACCCAAAATTTATTTTAAAAATTCGTGGAGTCCCTAGTTACATTTTAGGACAAATCAAACAGAGTCCCACTTCTCCATCTCCATCACTCAGAGATTGGAGGATTATGAGGTGAGATGAGAAGTTAAAGAACGCATAGATTCATAATGGAAAATAGGGAACTACAAATATTAAATCTGTTATGATATTTTAACATTTCGACACGTGTATCTGGGATCTTACATAGTTAACATTTCAGGATGCTAAGCGAAATAAGCCTGTCAGAGAAAGACAATGGTTTCACTCTTATGTGGAATTTAATGAACAAACAGCTAACAAGCAAAACAGAGGCAGACTCATAGATGGAGCAGGCAGACAGCTCCGGGGAGAGGGAGAGGAGTAGCGGGATTAAGAAAAGAAAAGAGAGAATTCACGGACATGAACATCAGTGTGGTGATTTGGGAGGTGGAGGAGAATGGATGAAGGTGGGAGAGGGCACAGAGGGGATAAAAGGTGATGGGGAAAAATAAAATTAAACTTAAAAGAGAAAGGCAGGATGGATTAAAAACATAATTAAATTTAAAAAATAATTATCCAGGCTAATATACATAAGCCACAGTTTCTTTCCCCCCTGAAGCGGCTCCTGGAGGCAGAGCAGACCCAGGGCTGCGCTGGCTGCCCTTCCATCTCCCCAGCTTCTTAGTCCCGAGAGTAACCACTGTTCTTAGTCCCGAGAGTAACCACTGTTCTCTCGCAGACCCGAGGAAAAGCTGCTTCCACCTCTCCTGAAGGGAGAACTAAACCAACCTGACATCAAGTTTAGGGTTGAAAGTAAAAGGACAAAGCCTCTAAGTTTTCAACCTAATTCTTCAGCCCTCTCTATCCTGTCCCATCCTGCAGCCAGGGCCTTCCCACCCCCCACCCCCACCCCCCCCTCATCCCACCCCTCACCCCCATCAGTACATTTCCTGCTATACTTTCTAAACAACAACAACTACCTCTAAGATCACTACAGCTTCAGCACACAGAGGCAGGAAAATGTCCAGTTCTGACTCCCAAGGCAGGTGTGAGTGTGCTGCTGATCACGCACAGAAAAGCCTGTTTCCCATGCACAGTTCATCCTGGGGCTGCAATCACTGGTCCTGATTCTGAAGCCAGAGGCAGTGAAGTGTCTGAATTCCAGGGAGATGATTGAATGGAAATGTTCGCATCTGATCACCTCTCACACACCAATTGCTGTGTGTGCCAATCTGGCAATTACCTCCAAAGGAACAGCACAAGCCATGCAATCAAGTGCCTCATCATGGCTGCCTTCAAGTGTGGGAGGCAGAACCTGAGTGCAGAAAATGTACGGAGGGGGAAGATGAGTCCTGTATCTATTTTAATTTCAAACCAAGTCATTTCTCTTGTAAAACTACTTTAATGTTGGGAAAGACTGCTGAAATACCTACCTAAGTATAAAAAATAATCAGTTCGCTTGAACCGGGCATACAAGGAAACAGAAAACAAATCTCAATGTTCACTCCCTTCTTCAATTGAATTCCAACTGATACAGATTGTAAATCCCAACACTTTTTAAAAAATCTCAGAAAAATGGCATAAAAATATGATTATGTTCTCTTCTATGTTGCATGACCCAAAAAATGCTGAGTGTTCACCAAATCCTACTTATTTTTCTGCATGAGCACATAAGAAAGAAATATTTCCCAGCCTCCTCTGTGTCAGGTGGGGCCAGTGGAATGTAGAGAGAAGTGAGGCAAACCTCATCTGGGCTTTGCCCCTAAAGCTTCCCACATGGTCCTCTACAGGTTCCCTCTCTCCTGCAGGGGATTCTGGGAAGGACAAGGGGATAGAAGAGCCTGAATTCCTGAGTGACCAGAGTGAGAAGAGTCTCCACCCCACATCCCTGTGGATCTTGTTAAACCCCTGTGGTCTCCCCATATCACGAAGGTTATTTCAGCAGCCGGCATATACCAAACAAGCAAGGGCAAAAAGCACAGAAACCAGTCCTACCATTTATGTCTTGGGTAAAAGTTAGGGAATTCATTCCATTTAAGCTTCAATTTTTAATATATATATATATATATATATATATATATATATATATATATATATATATTACATCTCTGCTTTATATATATATATTTTCCAGCTAATTATATAGGATAACTACCACAAGTCAGGAGAACTAGCTGTAATACAGACGTACCTTGTTTTATCACACTTCATTCTACTGTGTGTACCAGATGCTGCATTTTTACAAATCGACGGCAAGACCCTCCACAAGCACAGATACTGTAACTCGCTTTACTGAGATTGTCTGGAATATCCAAGGTGTGCCTGTAGTTTCCTTAAGAGTTACTGTGAAGACTGTGTGAGGTAAAGTATGCTAAAATGTCTCAGACATAAGGGTTTATAAATTACTTCCTTTTAAATTTCAGCTGCACATTAGGCCAATGAAATTGCTTTATTTACTCTTCATAGTACCTCAAATTCCCTGGGAGAAGGATTAGCTAAATATTCTCTTTTGCAATATTAACTGGAAAATATACTGTAATAGATCAAGTACTATTCTGCATAACAAAGAATAAAGGAATTTCCTGATAACTTAAGAAAAGCTAGAAACCAATGTACAACTGACTTAAATGCTTTCCTTACCAAATATTTGCATACCCTTCTTGCTTTCCAATGAGACTGATAATCTCATAAAAAACCTAAACAATTATAAAATGTATTTGTCAATTATTCATTATTAACCATCAGCAAAATATTGCATCTTAACTGTAGAAGGATTATACTTGAAATGGTGTCTGTAGATGTTCTCCCATACTTTCTTCCTACAGGGCTAAATCCTATTGTCACAGAGTTGTATACTCACTCATAAACCAATCTCCAGTGCTGTGCAGTTAAAAAGTCTGGAATTTTTGTTTTCTTTTAGAGAGGAACCAACTCAAATACAAAGTCATTAGGGTGGCTGAAACCACAGGATTTAATAACTATAGCAAGCACCTGTTGATTGTGCAAAATTCAGGCACTGTGCTAGGGACCGTCCATAAAATATATATTACATTGTCACAACCACAAAGGTTCTACTCATATCAGTGTAAGAAATTGAGGTGTAGAAAGTTTAAATAACTTGCCTAAGGTCATATACCTCCTGAGTCTCTGTGTCTCCACCTGTGAGTACACATGAGAATACCAACCCTTAGGTACACAGTAGGTGTGTACTTGATGAGAGCATTGCCACCTGCCACAGGCACAGCCTGTAAGAGGCACAGAGAGGACTTAACACCAGTCTCTCTGGGTCCCAAGTCTATACTCTGGGTCCCTCCATATTCTAACCCTTCTGTAAACAATGGGGCCCAGGTCAGAAACCAAGCATCCTTAATAAGACCAGCGAAGTTTCCTCCGCCACTTACAATCTTAGTTTACCTAACATTTTTTGAAATGCATCATAATTTTAAATGCAGGATTCCATTAAATTAATACATGCAATGTGGTTAAAATCAAATAGTTCATCAGAAAATCCTTTATTAAAAAGCAGCCGGGCCCAGTTCCACCCATCCCAGAGCTCATTACCATGCCCCTTGTAGCCAACTCTGAGTCTTGAAAGAATGCTTATGAGATTATCCCCAATATCTCTAAATACTATATTTAAACAAATAGTTCTTGATCATAAGTTTTAGATATCTTTGAATCTCTTGTCGTGAATGAAGACTTGTTTCTTAAACCACTCTCATCTCCCCAATATAACAGTATTCTTATTTGTTTAAATTTAGTTAAAGTAAAGTTTACATTATTATGAGTATATAATAAGAGTTGTACTGTTCAGAGTAAAGCAAAGTATTAGGTTAAAATTAATGTACTTTATTTTATTATGTAGTTTTTACATACATAGCTTCCAGAAGTGTCTAACTGCATTGTTGTTTTTTTCTTGCTTTACTTACTTTATCAGAGTTGATTTTTTTTCAAGCTCTTTAATCATATTTAATATGCCAGAGCCTCCTCCCCCCAGAATGCACTTGCCAGGAGGTGCATTCTCCTGTTCGGATCCCACCTGGCCCCTCTCCAACTCTGCTGCTATCCTGAGACTTCTCTTCACTATTCTCTGGAGACAGATATATCTTTCCTCAGTTCCTTGTCATCTTCTCTCGTGATTCCCTCCCTTATTTTTCTGAAGCACATTCCCCCAGGTAACTTCCAGAAAAAACACCTACAGTCATTCATTCTCAACCAGTCTTGCGAGTATGGTCGCCTGTGATGTTGCCACCCCCTGACAGCGTATTGTCTCAATCATTCCCACACAAGGTTGATTCCATGTACCCAAAAAACACTGGCTTTTGTGATTTATGTAGGCACAGAAGAGATTATTGTCACACTTCGTTTGCAAAAGGAGCAGTGTTAGCTGGGCTAATTTTCAGATTTCCTTATGGTAAAAGCCTGCTAGAATTAATAGGTCACCTCCTAACATTGAAGAAATGTGTTTGCCAATTATATTTAGGATGTATCACTTTCTGAACTCTAGTGCTATTTTTAGGTTACTAAAGGAACTATATAACATGTTGCTGAAAATAAAAGCTAACATAGCAGATGTAAAGTAAATAATCTGAGCAGCTGTTATGCTATTTTATTTTATGCTGACATTTCATACAGAAAAAAAACAAAATGGCCGAAACTGGTTTGGCTCAGTGGATAGAGCGTCGGCCTCCGGACTGAAGGGTCCCAGGTACTATTCTGGTTGGGGGCATGTACCCTGGTTGCGGGCACATCCCCAGTAGGGGGTGTGCAGGAGGCAGCTGATCAATGTTTCTCTCTCATTGATGTTTCTAACTCTCTATCCCTCTCTCTTCCTCTCAGTAAAAAATTATATATATATTTAAGATTTAAAAAAAAGAAAAAAATTTGGCCATTTGATGTGACCGCCAAAATAACTTAGAAAAAATTACCCTCATATTGCACAAAAGTTTTGATACTAATTTGCTTAAGGTGTGTGTATACATAGTTTGATTTATTAGATTACTTTATAATACTGTTGTGGAAAGCAACTGAGGAATGAAACATGATCTGATAAAGAAATCCAAATTATTATATAAATACTTCCCTTTGCCCTAGAAAACACTTTCCAGGAATCATTAATTCATGATTTGGTCTGGATCAAATCCACATCTTAACAAATCAAATGTAATTTAGGAAGGACAATGCATTCCCCCGCCCAGAAGGACGCTTCACATCAGTGTGATTCCTGTCCTTTGGCTAACACTGGGAGGAGCTTCCTGTTCGATTCTATGTAAATCTAAACCTGATGGGCAGTCAGTTATCATTAAGTTACATTAGTAGCAACACCAGGAATGCAGGAATTCTGATTTAATTTACCTTAAATTGAAATAAGATCTTACTAAAGGAACTCAAATCATTCTTAGAGAAGTTAGATCACTCAAGCCATATGATTCAGGTCTTTGGTTATTTGGAGGTGTCTAGTCTGAGGACCACAGATTTGACAGTTTGGGGTAAGACAATTCTTACAAATTCAGGTGAAAATTCAGCACAGTCATCATTACATGCTGAAAGAAGTTGTTTGAAATCAATTTTCATGCCAACATCTTATCTTCACCAAGGACTCGTCATGCAGCAGTTCCTGGGGAAGGCAGCGATTCTGAGAACTAAAATCCAGGAGACAGTGTGTTCAAAGGCCAAGATGAAGTCCAGAATTAGCCTACCACCAAGCAGCAGTCCCATGTCTGCGAGGGAACTCAACAGACTGGAGTGGGACTTCGCTTGCAAAGCGACCATGTTGTATGACTATCGACGTCCACCAGCAAGGTGCTAATATTTGAAATTCCTATAAAGCTGCTGCTGTTCAGTTACCTTTAGTCGTTTCCACTTACATGTGGCCTCAGCCTGTTTTATGTTCTCATTAAAAATTGTTGTAATTTTAAAAAAGAATTTAAAAATGTTTAAATTACAATTTACATTCAATATTATTGTTTATATAAATTTGAAGTTGTACAGCAGAGTGGTTAGCTGATCATATACTTTACAAAGTGTTCCCCTCATATTTCCATGACCCAACAGGCACCTTGCATAGTTACTACAATACTAGAGGCCCAGGGCGCAGGAAATCATTTGTGAGTAGCTTGCCTCAGCTGGCCTCCCCGCCCATCACCGCTGGTAGCTCTCCTCTGCTGGTAGCTCTCCTCTGCTCATTGCTCGCTGCCTGGCCCTCCACCTCTCCTAGCTCTCCAAAGCTAGTAGCTTGCACCCCACCCTGCCTGCTGAGAGAGCTGCTGCTCATTTGGTTGTAATGGCATTACTGCATCAAGACCACAGGCCTTTTATTAATATAGATTACTATATTGTAATATGACTATATTTCCTATGCTGTATTTTAGCTTTATATATTATTTAATATCCCAAATTTCTTTTCTTTATGTTAATTTTTTTAACTTTAATTTTATTGTTCATACTATTGCAGATGTCATCCTTCCACACCCCACCCCTTTGACCTCTTCCACCCAGCCGAGTCCCCTTCCCTCTGGCCATCACATTACATTTATTTTCTTCATTCAGGAAACAAGCACACATTTGTAAGGTTGTTTTTGTTTTATTTGTGGGTTTTTTTGTGATTGTGTTTTTTAGGATGTAACAGTGGAAGATGTCCATTTTAAAATTTAATTGTTCAGAAAATCAAATTTCATTTTATTGAATTGTATTTATGTCCACACAAATATCAGCAAGATCTCAGGTCCTTGGCAGCAGGAGAAAAAAAATAGTCACAGGACACACTTCACAACACCCCTGGTGTACCATCTGCCCTTGGAGTCCACTTCCCACATGGTCACTAACTGCAATGCCTACAGGTGGAAGAGTGCAAGCTCAAGAAAGTTTGTTCTAGAAAATAATTTTTAAGTTTTAAAAGGTCCTTTCTATTAGAACAAAACTGGAAAGGAGCAGGCTCATCAGAACCATGAACCAAAGAAAAATGGGAGAATGATCCAGTCCAAAGTTAAGTTTTAAAAAGGTTTTCCTGCTAATAAAAATTAGGAGATGTAGCTTATTGCTCTCAAATAGCTTATAATCTAATTAAAGTATATTCTTTTGATATATGCAATAACTTAAATGTGGTTTTAATGTTTGAAAACACTCAAGAGTATTTGGAGCTAGATCTGGGGAATAGAGTCTCTTTGGGGGTGCTGTCAATCACTCCTGGAGAATGCAGAAGTGCCTCCCACCTTGCCATGGCCACATCCTGGCTGCCACCCCTAGGACCCACCCCACCACACTGAGAGTGCAGGTCTGACGCTGAAACCAGATGTTATCCTGTGTGCCCATCACCTAGGCACATGGCTTGGTACACGTTGGCAATAAATACTAGTTAATAAATACCTGCTACTATGCCATCCCTGTAAAAAGATGGACAATGGCCCGTATCTCTCCTCATGCATCTCCTATAACCTCTCTAGTCCATTACTGCTCTCCATGGTAAATCTGCCTTTTTGATCTATCAAGGCATGTTCCCTCTTTGTCTACATGCAACAGAGCTGCCATTTTGCAACAGTTCTGTTGGTATCTATGGATGTCTATTCAAAACTTTCACTCTTGATGACTCATCCTATCCTTTACTACTAGAACTGCTCAGCAGCTAACAAATAGCCCCTCCTCCAGCCTCCTTAGAAACATTCTGCCTTCACTGTTGCTATTCTTCAGAACAAGCAGCTGTGGTGAGAGAGGGGAGTAAACCCTGGAGCCCAAGGGAACTTGGTCTGAGTCCAGCGTGGCATGTACCTCCTCACTCTGAGCCTGTTTCTCCAAGCTGTGCAACAGAGAGCAAAAACTTCCAACTTAGCTTGACTGAAAGGTACATTAAATGTTATGGATAGCAGGTACTTAATTATAGCCATCATCATTACTATGATGATCTTAAAGATGAGTAAAATCAGGCACCCAGAAGTCATTCATCTAACCATCTGTACAGCTGGTTCTGGAGCTTGTGCTCTCTGAATGCAAAATAATTAACTACAAAAGGACATTTTTTTCAGTGTTCAGAAACTTGGTATCCACTGTTTAAGCTTTATACAATATTTATTTATATCTAATTTTTCCAAAATAATATATTGATTATTCCACACCTGCCTCCTCCAGGTTCTACACCAACAAGAGGATGTCTGTGGCAATGCATCCCTCTTTCTCTGAAGGCTCCTCCTGCGTTTCCAGAAGACACTCACTCAAGAAAAGAGATACCTCTCTACACATCATAGAGACATCCAATTTCCTCAAAGAGCACAAAATCCTGAAAAGGAAATTAGCAAACAAAAACCTTAACTACTGAGTTACTTTCTGCAGGCCCACTATGATTTCATGTAAGTCCAAGACATGAGTCCCTGCCATGTCTGCAATTCTTCTTAGATGGGTAATGAGAAAGAAAATGATGGCCCATCTGGTTCAATCTTTGGGCTTTATATGCTGTATCTGGACTGCACAGTGCTTCTTTCAGAAGGTCCTTGAGTTTTTCAAATTAATTTGTAATTCATTTGAAATATTTCCCTTAAACCATAGAATCCTATCTTTTGAAAATCTCCATAACTCATAATTCAGTGCTCTGCACTTAATAAGTGTTCTTGAGCACAGCAGGCTCTTCATAAATATTTGCTGACAGTTCTTCTTTTCCAATTTGTATGCCTTTTATTTCTTATTCTTGTCTGATCACTATGGCTAGCACTTACAGAACTATGTAGAACATGAGTGGCATAGTGAAAATCCCTGACTTGTTCCTGTTCTTAAGGGAAAATAGTTTGTTTTTACCCATTGAGTACGATGTTGGATGTAGGTTTGTCATATAAGGCTTTTATTATATTGTGGTATGAGCCCTCTATTCCCACTTTGCTGAGAGTTTTAATCAAGAGTGTTGAATTTCATCAAATGCCTTTTCTGCTTCTATTGATATGATTATGTTATTTTTGTCTCTCAATTTGTTTATTTTTGTTTTCATATTTTGTTTTTTATTGTTATTTGTTTTTGTTTTTATTTTTGATTTGGAGATATTGAACCAGCCTTGCATCTATGGAATAAATCTCACTTGGTCATAGTGTATGATCTTTCTAATGTAATGCTGGGTCTGATTTTCTAAAATTTTGTTGAGATCTTAGCATCTATGTTCATCAAGAATATTGGTCTGTAATTCTCTTTCTTTGTAGTGTCTTTATCTGGTTTTGGGATTAGGATAATGCTGGCTTCATTGTAAGAGCTTGAAAGTGTGCCTTCTTCATGATTTTTTTTTTTTTTTTAATAATCTGAGAAGGATAAGTTTTAGTTCTTCTTTGAATGTATGCTAAAACTCTCCTGTGAAGCCATCTCGCCCTGGGCTTTTGTTTTCTGGAAGCTTTTTGATGACTGTTTTAATTTCCTCTTTAGTTATTGGCTTGTTGAAATTTTTTGATTCTTCTTGTTTGAGTTTAGAATAGGGGTGTCAAACTCAATCACAGAAGGGGCCAAAATCTAAAATCCAGCCTAAATCGCGGGCCGAATGGTTTACTGAACAGTCATAAACTGACAATGTCATAAACTGACAGCGGAGTGCAGTGATGACAGTGCGGTGCGGGCCACATTGCAAGGCCTGGGGGGCTGGATTTGGCCCGCGGGCCTTGTGTTTGACACATGTGGTTTAGAAGGTCATATTTATCTAGGAATATGTCCATTTCCTTTAGATAGTTTTGTTTGTTGGAGTAGAGTTGTTCATAGTATTTCTTTACAATCTTTTGTATTTCTGTAATATCTGTTGTTATTTCGCCTCTTTTATCTCTTATTTTGTTTATTTGGGTCCTCTCTCTTTGCTTTTTGGTGAGCCTTGCTAGAGGTTCATTAATCTTGTTTATCCTTTCAAAGAACCAACTTTTGGTTTCATTGATCTTTTGTATTATTTTTTGGTCTCTATTTCATTTATTTCTTCTCTGCTCTTTATCATCTCCTTCCTTCTGCTGAATCTGGGCTTTTCTTGTTGCTATCTTTCTAATTCTTTAAGTTGTAGACTTAGATAATTTATTACCAGTTTTGCTTGTTTTATGAGGTAGACCTGTAATGCTATGAACTTCCCTCTCAGGACTGCTTTCACTGTGTCCCATATGTTTTGGATTCTGTGTTTTCATTGTAATTCATTTCCAGGATGCTTTTAATTTATTCTTTGATCTCTTTGGTAACCCAATTATTATTTAATAGAATGCTATACAGCCTCCAAGTGTTTGAATTTGTTTGTTTTTTTTGTTGTAGGTGATTTCTAATATTATGTCATTGTGATCTGAGAAGATGCTTGATATTATTTCAATCTTCTTGAATTTGCAGAGACTTTGCCTCAGACCCAATATGTGGTCTATCTTTGAAAACATCCCATGAGTACTTGAAAAGAATGTATATTCTGTAGCTTTGGTATGAAATGTTCTAAAGTTGTCAATTAATTCCATCTGATATAGTGAGTTATTTAGGATTGTTGTTTCTTT
The DNA here is from genome assembly GCF_964339955.1 of Pipistrellus hanaki. Classification (NCBI taxonomy): domain Eukaryota; kingdom Metazoa; phylum Chordata; class Mammalia; order Chiroptera; family Vespertilionidae; genus Pipistrellus; species Pipistrellus hanaki. The sequence goes on along the minus strand of NC_140511.1, from coordinate 13,760,583 downwards.
GCTGAACTTTTGTCTAGAGGATTTATCCAGTGATGTCAGTGTGGTATTAAAGTCCCCTACTATGACTATATTGCTGTATATCTATCTTGATATCTTCCAGAAGTTTTTCTTTTTTCCATGTATTTGGGTGCTCCTACATTGGGTGCATATATGTTTACCAGAGTTATATCTTCTTGTTGTATTGATCCCTTTAGTATTATGAATTGGGCTTATCCTTTGTTATGGTCTTCAATTAGAGGTCTATCTCATCAGATATAAGTTTTGCTACCCTAGCCTTTTTTTTTCTTCATTCCCATGTATCTGAAATATGTTTTTCCATCACTTCACTTTTAGTCTGTGTGGGTCCCTTGTTCTGAGGTGGGTCTTTTGTAGACAGCATATATATGGGTCATGTTTTCTTATCCATTCAGCCACTCAATGTCTTTTGATTGGAGCATTTAGGCCACTTAAAGTTAAATTGATAGGTACCTGATTGTAGGCTTTTTTATTTTCTGTGCCTCTATTCCTTCTTCCTCCTTCCTGCCCCCCTTCTTCTTTTTATAGAAGACCCTTTAACATTTCTTGCATTGCTGGTTTGGTAGTGATAAACTCTCTTAGTCTTTTATTGTCTGTGAAGCTCCTGATTTCCTCTTCAATTTTGAATGATAACTTTGCTGGATGGAGTATTCTGGGATTCAGTTCCTTGCTTTGCATCACTTTATACTTCATTCCATTCCCTTCTCATCTGATCTGTTTTTGTTGAGAAATCATGTGATAATCTAATGGGAGATCATCTATCTCTCTCTTACAGCTTTTAAGGCTCTCTATTTGTTGTTAATGTTTGAAATTGCAATTACAATGTGTCTTGGTGTGAGTCTTTTTGGGTTAATCTTATTTGGGGTTCTCTGTGCTGGTGTGACTTTTCTTCCCCAAATCGGGGAAGTTTTCTGTCATTATCTCTTCAAATGGATTTTCAATCCTTGCTTCTCTTCTTGTCCTTCTGGGGCCCCTATTATACATATGTTATTTCATTTCATCTTGTCCCAAAGCTCCTTTCTATTTTTTTTTCAATTGCTGTTCAGTTTGAGTATGTTTCTGCCCTGTCTTCTAACTCAGTAATTCAGTCTTCTGATTCTTCTAATCTACTGTTGAAACCTTTCATTGTGGTTTTTTTTTTATTGTAGCTATACCATTCTTGATTTCATCTTGATTCTTACATAAATTGTTGATTTTCTCATCCATCCAGTTTATGAACTGTTTAACCCTTATTCTGAATTCTTTTTCTGACATATTGCATGCCTCTGTTTCATTTAATTCCTTTTCTGGCGATTCCTCCTTTTCTTTCCTTGGTGCATTGTTTTTTTTTTTTTTGTCTCCCCATTTTTGCTGTCTCTTTCTGGCCCTGGAAAACTGCTTGGGTTTTGACAAATTGAAGACCCTATCAGGGCAATGGTACCAAAATCATTAGCCCAGAAGCTGGGTCTGCCTTAAGTCTCATGCCTTTATTGTTTCTTCTCTGAGTTGTATCCTCTTATCCCACAGATATGGTCCCTAAGTTGTCTTCTTCAGATGTTTGAGGCAGTGGGAATGTGTTCCTTTGGTGTATGACTCCCTGTGAGGATCTAGAGCCCTCTGGAATGCAATTTGCTGTGTGGCTCTGGCACCAGTGGCAGGGTGGCACACTAGGTCTCTCTGGCAGCACACTTGCAGCACAGTCCCTGGCTGGGCACACTGGCTTGTTCCAGGTCACCCTGGCAGCACTTTCCTATGGCCCAGAATGAGGCGTATGCTGGGTTGCTCTGGGTAACCCTTATGGGACTATCCCAGAGGTTGGGGAGAAGCAGGTGCAGGTTGCTCTGGGTTACACAGTCAGAGCTCCACTGTGGCCTGAGTAGGGAACATGCTAGGTTACTCCAGGTGGCTCTGGCAACAAGACCCTGGACTCAGGTGGAGTGGGCATGGGTTGCTCTGGGTAGCACAGTCCCCTTTCTTATAGCCTGGAATGAGATGCTCACTGGGTTGCTCCAGTTCACCCATCTTCAGCATGGAGCAGGGACAGGTTGCCCTGCGTCACTCAATCCATGTTTCCCTGTTTCCCAGGGTGAGGTGCAGGTTGGGTTGCTCAAGATGGACCCAGAAACAGTGTCCCAGGAGGTGAGGTGGAGTAGGCACAGGTTGCTCTGGGTCACACAGTCAGAGCTCATCTGGGGCCCAGACTGAGGTGTGCTCTGTGTTGCTCCGGGTTGCCCCAACAGTAGGGGGTGGAGGTAAAGTGGGCACCGGGTCACTCTGGGTCAGGCTAGCAGCACAGTCTTGGTGTCTGGGGTGGGGGTGGGACACAGGGTTTCCCTGGCTTGCCCTCACTGCAGGGTCTTGGAGCCAGATCCTAGGGCACTGGATCCCTAGGTGTGGGAGCTCACTCTGGTGGCATGCATTCCCTGTAGACATCTGGGAGCCTGCTGGGAGGTACTGCACCATTCACTGTTGGGCACAGTGGTGGTTCCACATGGGTTGTGGCTGGCCAGTGGTGTTCTTTAGTAGTCCTCTGCCCTTCCTTATTGAAAATATCTCTTCAACTATATATATAATTTTTAAAATTAGGGTGGAAGTTCTCTGATTTAGTTGCTTTTCTGGCGTGGCCCTAGATGAGGTGCATGACACTGCTGCCTATTCAGATGCCATTATCTATGATGTCTTCATTTGTCTTCCTTTTGTAAGGAACTCACACAACTTAACAAAAGGAAGACATACTTGCTGCTTTTAAGTGCAGCTTGTGAAGATAGTTAACACAATGGTCATTATGTACTGAATTTTTGGCAAAAGAAAAGAAATAGAGTGCAGTGATTTCAAATGCTTTCAAGTAGGAATTAAGCACACACACAAAAAGTAAATTACTGTGGGCATCAATTGGCTAATTTTTTTCATTGTATTATAAGTCTGAAATTTCATAATTCCCATTTTACTAATGAAAATGTAAATTTCATAATGAGGCAAAAGTGTATTCTTATATCATTTTTGAAAATGACTTGTTAGCACTTTGTGGGGTCTAGAAAATGTTATTCTAGATAGTTATTACATTAAAAATGCTTTCAACACATTGGCTGATACGAACTTCTTTTTCTAAATTACAGTAGACTTCTAGAATAGAAATAAACAAATCAGCACTCCCATCACAGACTAAAATGAACAGTTAATGAAGGAGATAACAAATATGAGTAAAATAATAAACTACAGAATAAAAAATATTTAGATGACACTTATTACATGTAAACTGAATAGAGAATGGGAATTTGCCTTTGGCTCTAACGTTCAGCTAAATACAACAGATGAGAGGTCATTCTACTCTAGAGGGAAGACAGACACTGATGGGTGGGTTGAATGGAACTTGTATGAATATATGCATATCCCACAGACAATAATGTGGTAAAAAGCCTGAGGTGGGAGGCAGGGGCAGGTTAGAAAGGATCAATGCAGAAAAAAGGGGTATATCTGTAATATTTTAAACAATAAAGATAAAAATAAAATTAAATTCAAATAAATACCTAAAAGTGCCTAGAGACTAGAAGTTCTACTCAAGACATTATAAAAAGAAAACTGTGTTTGAGGTTTACAAAATGTTTTTTGAAGAAGATCACACCAACATTTCCCCCATGAAGTAGTGACCCCCAACTGGGAAAAATATGCAGTTTATTGAATGCTGAAAGCCTTTTCATGTTTTTGGCAAGGATATTTTAAAAAGAATTTTCCCCTCTTTCCTGTTTTCATTCAAAATCATTAAACCAAGAACAGAGATGAAGTTCCTAATTCTGTAAAATTAACTTGATCTTGAATATGTATGCATTTTCTTGTAGTGATTTAGATCTACACACACAGACATGCACACAGATAGAGAAAATAGAGCTCTAAAATTCCTAATCAATATAGGTGATTTTTTTAAGCTATTTTTTTTCTTTTCTTTTAAAGGAAAATTCTTCTGTTCATATGCCCCAAGTCCTTCAATGGGTTTTCTTCTTTAGGATTTTTTTTCTTGGAGATGGTCATTGACATGAATGAAAAATGGACAAGCCCAGCCAAGTGAATTCTTGGCTGTAACTTCCTTGGGAAGTGCTTTGTGGGTAGGCAGCTAACTGAATTGCCTTAAAAGTCACAGAGTTGGCATTTAATCATTTCCGCTTCTCTGTTCCTGAGCCACATCTCTTCTCTTTGCCTGCATATGAAATGTTAGGTTGCTAAGATGAAATCAATGTTTCACGTTTAATTTCAATCTATTACCAAATACTGTTATTTGCTTTTTAATAAGAAGTTTCTTCAACAATTTTTCTGTTTTCCTCCAAGGTGAAAAAGATAACCCACATCCATGGCGCCACCTTCTATTAAGGTTCTTTCAGCTCTGATTTTGTATATATGGTTGTGCTAGAGTCTGCTGCTCTTCTCCCTATATCTCCTGTTTCTTCTGTGGTAACAGGAACTGAACATTCAGTGAGGTACACTGCTGTTACAAGTCTCCCTTCACTTTCTGGTTTTTCTTGCATTGCACGTGGTCAGATGACCAAGTTTTATCCAAAGATATGCAACTTCAAAGAAGTCTTCTCAAGGGGAAGGGAAATTTTCCTTTTATCCTTTTTGTTACTTCCTTTTTCTGACTGTTTATAATGAAGATGTGATGTGATGACTGAAACTCTAGCCACCATCTTGGGCTATGAGGTAGAAGCCTGATAATCAGGGTTGAAAGCAGAGAAATAGCTTCCTGGGTTCTGATACCACAGTGAAGCCATCATATCAGCTGTGAACACCTACCTTTGGATTTCTTTCATCTAAAAAAGAAGTTAATTATGTAATTGAAGGTATTGTTATTTTAGGATTTTGGTCCCCCAGAGGCGAACCTAACCCTTACTGATGCAGCATTCTACTTGTGCTTTCTTGGCAATCTCTCTACTAAATTCTATTCTCAAATCAGTTTATTCCCAGTTCTAAAAAATAGGAACTCTCGCCGGGACCGGTTTGGCTCAATGGATAGAGCGTCGGCTTGGGGACTGAAGGGTCCCGGGTTCGATTCCGGTCAAGGGCATGTACCTTGGTTGCGGGCACATCCCCAGTAGGGGGTGTGCAAGAGGCAGCTGATCGATGACTCTCTCTCATCGATGTTTCTAACTCTCTATCTCTCTCCCTTCCTCTCTGTACAAAATCAATAAAATATATTTAAAAAAAAAAAATAGGAACTCTAATTCAATCAGGCAGATGTATTTAGCTACTAGCTAAATTCCTTCATTCCACAAATCTAAGTGGCAAGCACAACACTGTCTTAGAATGATACTGGAGATTGTCTATGCAATCCCAGAGGAATTTCTCTCTCCCAGAAAGGAAACAAGAAAGGTAGAGACTCTGATGGTGGTGTTTCAAAATGTTCTTTTTCACCAGACTCATAAGCCAGCAAAATAGTTGCCTCTGAGAACTACCCATGCATGGCTCTCTACACTATGCACCAGAGAATTAGACCCACAGTCCTAAGACAAGGCATTTGCATTGAGAGCATTATCTTAAGCAAAGTAACTAAAGAGGCCTATTGGCTAAGACTAACTCCTTCCAATACACTTAGGATCAGGCATGTTTTACACTCATTTCAAGTCCTTGAGCTAGCCCCAGACTTACTTGTTATGAGTTTCTGTTCATTTCACTGGACTATTAGATCATTCCTATTACTAAATATTTTTGCAGATCACTCTTAGCACTCCAATAATAAGCTGGTTCTGCTTCAACACATTATTAGGATTGCACAGAACCAACCACTGCTATATCTGTGGCACGGTTTAATTATATACCTTTGCTATTTCAGTTTAGTACAGACTAGTAAATGGCTTATTATCCTGGAGGCTAGCCAAGCAGAGCTAAACAGTCTACTGTTGGCATTAAAAAGTCACAAAGATTGCTTGTAATACTATAACCATGCAAAATGACAATTTGTAAACCTTCATAAGCTGATGACTTATTTAGTGACATGACAATTAGAAAATCACCATGACATTATTAGTTTCATTTCATATAAAAGAGATATTCTTTAGGGATTTAACTGATAAAAACATATAAACAGAAAATATTTTTCTCACATTCTTAAGCATGAAAAAAATCCACAGAAATTCCTAAAGCTGATTGTTTCTGAGATTTAGGAAAGATGAAAACATACTCCAATTTATCCCTTAAGACCACTTTCCTGTACCAGATTTAAGCCCAAATGAATAACCAAAGAATGTTATCATAGTTTAGTTCTAATAAGAATAGGCTTCCAAACATGTCCCTAGACACATTTATATAATTTCTTCTCTATTCATGGCTAATTTTATAGACTCCTGACCAGACATTTCCATAAGCCATCTTTACATTGGTACCATTCACTGCACACTCTACAGAGTGCTCTGTGCATTTGGATGGCAGAGCAAGGGCATGGCATGCCAACCGTGATTCTTTGGAGTGAGGGTCTGATTCATTCAGTGAATTCATACAATCTACCAGGAGTAAAGCACTTAGCTTAGTATTTGGCACCTAGTAAGCACGCAATTTTATTACCTTTATAGCTATTATTTCTACTAATTTCTTATTCTGTGAATTAGTAGTTACTGACTAGTAGGAGCCATCAACTAAGAAAATAATAAACAGTAATTTATCACCAACTACATGATATGAAATAACAAATTCAATATAATGATGGATACAAAAATTTCAGGACTATATTGTACACCTGAAACTAATATAATATTGTATGCCAACAGTAACTGAAAATAAATAAATCCTATGTAATAAAAAGGTGATATGCAAATTGACCATCATGCCATCATAAGATGGGGTGCCCAAAGTGGGGAGTGGAGCCACCTGCTCCGCATGTCTGCTGCAGGAGTCTCATCAGCCCTGCCAGGGGCCTCAGGTCCTCCTGCACCTTCTACTGACTGACAGCTCGCCTAGATTCCTCCAACGAGCTGCCCACCCCTCACCTCCTCCCTCTCCTGAAGCTGAAGCCTGACTGTGGTGTCCAACAAATTGGAAGTTATAACTCATGTCGTTGAGAGTATCCTCCATTCTGCACCTGCCGTCGGAGTCCCCTCAACCCCGCCAGGGGCCTCAGGTCCTCTTGTAACCCCCACTGACTGAAACTCAGGCAAACAAGGTCGGCCAAGGCACAGGCAAGCCTCAGATGGTGACTTCCCAGCCACTTAGGACTGGCCCGAAGCTCAGGTGACCAGCGGTGGCCTAGGCCTGTGTTGCCATCAGTGGCAGCAGCAGAGGTGTGATGGGGCATTGCCTTCCCCTGATCACTGGGTCGCTTCCCACCCCTGAGGGCTCCTGGACTGTAAGAGGGGGCAGGCTGGGCTGAGGGACACCCCCCTCCAGTGCATGAATTTTTATGCACCGGGCCTCTAGTAAGTACTGTATTTTCTGGCGTATAAGATGACCGGGTGTATAAGATGACCCCCCTAATTTTACAGTTAAAACACAGGTTTAGGCCTATATTCGCTGTATAAGACTACCTCCCCCCCCCCCCCCCCCCCCCACTTCCGAGGCAACACCAGTTCTTTTTTTAATAGACCACCTCTCTGACTCTGGTCAATCTGAGCAGGCTTTTTTTCGTTTCAAAAGTCATCTTATACGCCGGAAAATACGATAAATAAAATGCTAAAGGTTGTTTCATCAGCAGAGATATGTCTTCATATGTCCTTCTGGGAGCAAAGTAGGCTGTGCACTCCTTTGTGTAACTGTCTCCATAGGTTTCTATGTGCATCTGAATACCCGAGCCCCTACATTAAAAGGGTTGATGGGAAAGCATAAGCTGTGTTCATACAATATTCATGGTGCACTGAGCACGGGCAGGAATTCTCCAGCTGAAACAGCCTTGCCTAGTGCTTGTCTCTCTCTCCCTACCAGCCCAGTGTCATAATCAACCTTCCTGATTGTCAGATGGGGTACATATTCAAAAGTGTAACTCAAACTCAGTGAAAATAATCACAAATCTCACAAAGATTCAGTATTTCATAAAGGCCATGGAAGCAGTGCTTAGAAAACACTCGAATCACAGCAAATCTGTTGACAAGAGGGAGGCTAGCTAATAGCTGAAGGAGTTAAAATCAACTTGGATGATGACAGGCTGGTTGCTTTCCAAAGGGAATGATCTAACTCCCAAAGGGTTTAGCAGGGCCTTTGGGGAACAGATGGTGCCCGTGGGGGTAGTTGCAGAAATCACTCTCTTTATAATCAGGCAGCAGTGTGAAGTAAAACACAAGCAAAGGATGCCATGTCCTGTTATTACATTATTCCGACGATATTCTGAGGAACATAAGCCATGATGATTGTCTTTGTCTGCTTGAGCTGCCATACAGAAGATCACAGACTGGGGGCTTACACAACAGAAATTTATTTCTCATGGTTCTGGAGGCTGGAACTGCGAGATCGGGGTGTGGGCAGCTGTGGTTTCCCCATCTTTCAGGTGAAACCTCAGGTGTTTAGTGACACCTAAAGTGTTTCCTCTCACCGTGTTTTCACATGGTGTTCTAGTGTCCCTCTTCTCACCGGTCCTATCAGATTAGTGCCTGAGCCTTATCACCTAATATAATGTTAATTACTCTCCTAACAGCCAAATACAATCACGTTACAGGTTAGGCCATCAACATATGAATTTTGGGGGTCACACTTTAGTCCATAACAATAATCAAAGAGATGCACAATAATAGAGATGGCTTTTAGAATTATGCCTTCACAGAGAACAGGACAGACGAAAACTTTGTTTGTTCACTAGTGTTTAGGAAAGGGAAGGGAAAAGTAGACGAATGAATTTTGCATTGGATATAAGAAAGTTTAAGTGTCTGCAGGACTACTGAGTGTTACAGCCAAGAGGCAGCTGAATATATGGGGCCTAGAACTCAGGTGAGGTTATCTGTCCTGGAGTATGTTGATAGGTAGGTAGGTAGTTATTTATAGATAGATATAGATAGATATTTTTAGAAGTTTTCAGTGATATTTGACACCATGGGAGTGGCAGAGCTATCCCAAGGAGAATGAAAAAGAAGAGGTGGCTAAGATAGAACATTTAAGGGATAAACAGAGAAAAGGAGCCAGCAGAGAAAACTAGGAAGTAACAGAAAAATAGGATCTATTCAGGAGACAGTGTCTAGTTAACAAGGAAAAAATTGGAAGTCAGTCTTCAAAATGGAGACAGCATCTGCACAGGAGCTGTTCCCCAGCTATTGAAGTCAAGCAAACTTTTATACCAGAAGTGAAGCCAAAATTCCTGTGTGACTTAGTAACACCTCCGGGTTAGGGCTGTGCTTTGTAGGTTGGTTACAGGTACAAGGAACACAACTCATCAAACAGTGCCAACTGACAGTGTCAGTTTAATGACCCCTTGGTGTTTCCTCTCCCTACCCATGACCAAGTCCCATGCTTTATTTTGGGAATTCCTAATAGAAGAGCTCCTCTCTCACCTTGGGCACAGAGCACAGAAAGGGGTAAAACACCTCCGACTGCACCTGAAAATCGGAAATGCATTCTTCCACCTTTGTTCATTATAAAAATCTATAGATGCACTTTCCTTATAGAGTCCAACATGAAAAACAGTAATTTCTGTAGCAAGAAAATCTCTACCACAAATAATTCTCTAATAAAACTAGACCACTTAGCAATTTTATAATGAATCTATTAAGACAGATCTTTCAGAATAAGGCATTCAAAACTATGATTTTTTAAATTTTTAAATATTTTTATTGATTTCAGAGAAGGAGAGACAGAAACATCAATGAGAGAGAATCATGGATTGGCTGCTTCTTGCACTCTCCCTACCCGGGGTTGAGCCTACAGCTGGAGCATATGCCCTGACCAGGAATGAAACCATAGACCTCCTGGTTCATAGGTCAATGCTCAACCACTGAACCACACAGGCCGGGTGACTATGACTGTTTTAAATTACTATTTTTAAAAAGTAAAAACTGTGCACAACCAAAGCAGTATTTCGAGTGGCTGATTGAATCTGGGCCAACCATCTGATTACTCAGTGACAGAGCCCAACATTTCAGTTTAGGACGCAGTGGCTGATTTCGGTATATTAAATGGAAATGTTTGAGATCTACATGACTAAAACTAGGTGAACCGTGTGGCAAACCTAAGTAGTCTCACCCAAGTCTCCTACTTGGAAACCATCAGGAGAACCACGGTCGCCCACTGCGAGCAAGGCACGATGACCAGCGGCACTGTCCCTAGGGAAGAGCCTGAACAGATGCATCAACATGGCCCCATAGTTACACTGTTGAGGAATAAGCTCTCTTGAATATGCAAGTCCTTTCCTATCTTCCATTTCTCACTTTTTTCCTCAAAAAAAAATTAATGTAAAAGTAAGACAATGGCACAGCTACTACACAATAATATGAATGTAGTGAATACTACTGAACTGTACACTTATTAAGGTGGCAAATTTTATGTTATGTTGGGGTTTTACTGCAATTAAAAATTTTCAATTAACTGAAAAGAGAAGAGGGAGAGGGAGGGTGGGGGAGAGAGAGAGGGAGAGAAGAGAGAGAGAGAGAGAGAGAGAGAGAGAGAGAGAGAGAGAGAGAGAGAGAGCGCCATGAACTTTTACCCTATCCATAAACTTAGCTAAATCACAGGGCAATGGGAGAATATCAGCCATGTAAGTTCTGAGCCTCAGGAATATCTCAACTTATAACTTTGCGCAATGAAAATGTATTCCAAATATATTGGTTTACATGGCAGAATATGTAAACAGAATTTTCTGGTGTATTTGATTCCTCTTTCTTGACTTCTGTACTTCACATCTATTTGATGGAAGGGATCAGGGAAATCTGTTTAACTTAATGTCACCTTTCCTACTGGCATTAGAAATGCCAAGACCACTGTGTTTTCAAATTTTATGATATTGGGAAATTTTTATTTATTGAGACAAATAGGGATATTGGCACAATAATAAAAATGTCAGATACAGATACAACACATAGAGCATTTCATTATAAATCAAAGGGGAGGGAGAAAAAATATTGTATGTACTTTGTGTATATCCCTCCTCGTCAAGTCAAAACTTCTGGTTCTATTTCAGTAAGGTATCCAGGTATCCTCAAGTTCTGGACACACATATTACTCATGGCTGACTTTACTATCGACAAAAAGATTCAACAATCACCTTTTATTTTTTTCAGAGGCAAGGGAAGGATGTTTTTGTTTGTGCATCAGATCCATTGATGAAGTCACCGTAGCTCTGGGAATTACTCACTAGCTAAAACATTACTCACTTGCTGTGACACCAGGGGAATACTAACCATTGTTTATATCCAGGAGTCACAGTAGTTGATATTATTCTACTGGCTCTTATTGAAAAGTTGAAGAGAATGGGGATCTTGGAAATAAATTGTCAAAATTTGAGAAACGTAACAACTTTATGTTTGCTTTTAAAAATTGTGTACATATTTAAACACAATTACATTTCTATTCCAGTTCACTACATATTATCATTGTGTTTTTGTTCTTTTCCAGTCACCTCTAAGCACTGGAGGATCTAACAACAAACTATCTCAAGCTGCAGTTAAGAGAAGAACATCCCCCAAGTCCTCTGAGAGAAGGTGGAGCGATTTCCTCTACCTCCTTGCAAGCTGCTCTAGATGCAAGGAAGGTCACAAATGATCCCCCAAACCCATGGTCATTGAAACTGTGATATAACTCTGTTAGGTCTGTTCTTAGATCCCCTTTAATACAATGGTTCATGGGAAGCATCTTCTCCCCCCAAATACTTATCACTGAGAAAGAAGCAGATCCCCCCCTTACATGCCAACATGATCTGCGACGTGGAGTTGCTTTCTATCACACAGATCTGACCTATTTCACATCCTAGATGCCTCCCAGTGATTCTGAAAGTTGAAGGGCTGCCCCTCACCCCCACCCCCGGTCCCACTCTCTGGGTGCACTAGCACAAACCCTCCAGAGCAGTTGGAAAAATACTGATCCACTCATCATGTCCTGATCTACCTGGCTACTGTTTGTGACCTGCCAGGCCATCAGCAAAGGCTCTAGAGAAAAGTCAGACAACAAGTAATTGCCTCCGTGTCTTTTTCTCCCCTGCGGGGTGCTCTTCCCACAAGTTCTGCCCTGTGTGTTCACGCCTTAACCCCTGTACAAGACCATGCAGGCTGGAGGGCAGAGCGTCACAGCGTAGTAAAAGCTGCTTGGGCAGCGGGGACAGCACTGTAAGAGACCCATGAGCAGAGGCCCCCATTCACATTTGCAGCTGGCCACTCCCTTTGCCCCCTGAGCAAGTTGCTTTACTTCTCTTAGGCCTAAGTATTTTCAGTCAAATAATGAGTCCAACTGTCCCCTGCAGGTGTCCTGAGGATTAGATAGGATGGCATGTGAGCTTTCCCGGCTTAGTGCCCAACACTCATAATTACTGTTTACATGCCCTCAACCTCCTCTATAGACCCATGGGCAGGCTTAATAAATGGGATCATGGACATCTCCTTGAGTTCCTCCAGTTAAAGCTGTTATCAGGTCCTAATCAATGTGAATCAAATATTTAAATCTGGTACAGAACCATCACACTGGTCTGGCTGTTCTCATGGGAAGTCCACTCAGCACATGAGAACTTCAGGCCACTGAACCAAAGTTCTCTCATGCCACTGCCTTTGTCTCAAAGAAAGATGTTCTTTCTATCTCTTCCTTTAAGACAAACACCCTGTGACAAAGGAACATGAAGAGTTTACGTGTAATGCTTGCTCCTGGTAACCTGTCTAGATCTGTTAAATTCGGAGTGACCTAACCCATCCACCTTAAAGTGTCCATGACACCAGAGGGTCACAATGAAAATATTCTGCAATATCTGAATACACCAGATGTGTGAATCATGGTGTCAATCCCAGCTCTTCCTGAAGGAAGCAGCCTTAGGTCACCCTAGTCTGTTCCCCCTGACCCCACTGCCTGCCAGCCACTGCAGCCAGAGCTGAAATGAACATTACAATGACATGGCCTGGGACACAGGGCCAAAAGCCTGTCTCTTTAGAGATTCTAATAGGAAATATTGAGAGTGGAATGGGGAGGTGCATAAAGACAAACTATAAGGGTGAGAGACAGAGGGGCTGGAGGGACCACAGTGAGCCAGAGCTGCGTGGAGAATGGAGAGAAATGAGAAATTAAGTGGTGAATGTGGGAGCAGCCGGCAGGAAGCCAGCTGGCAGCACACCCAGGCCCAGGCACGCTGGCCGCCCTCACTCACACACAGCCTTCCTTCCAGCGAAGAGCCAGCAACACCTGCTGCACGGGCCCAGACCAGCAGCTCTGGATTCGGAATAATCCCAGCTCCCAGCTCTGGGAGATGCAGCCCTTGGTCCCGCTCAGATTTCCAGAAGCTTATGTTTCACTTAGCGCCTCTCCTGTGCCCTTACCTGAAGGCACTCTGACCTTGCCACCAAAGGTCTCAGACCCCAGCGGGTCTTTCTGAGACTTGGAGACGTAGCCCTGCCTGCTGCACTTCTCTCTCATAGGGGGAGACATTAGAGAATGTACCTGAAGGATTTCTGTTCAGACTTCTATACCATGCAGCCTATACTAGTATTTCATTATAGCACTCGCCCTGCACACGACAGGCTGCACAGTAAAAGCCCCTCTTTTCGGCAGCATTCATTCATCTTCAAGAAGCGCAGGTGCTGCGCCTGTTTGGTTGAGCCCATGGGCATAGTTTTACAAGCTGGCTCTCCCGCCATTAGACCCAGGCTCTGCGCACAAACAAGTCCCTGCCCCTGTGGGACCAGGAGGAGGCAGAGCCACCTGCTTGCAAAGCTCTCTGTTCCCATCTATGGCCTGCCCTGTGCCGAGCTGTCTCGCATCAAAGGACTGCATCATGTACTCTGTATAGCTCTACTTTATGTCTTTCAGAAAATGCCAAGGACACTGCATTGTATAGACCAAAAGTATTATCAATAGGAAAAAACAAAACAAAACACACATACACACACACACACACACACACACACCCTTTCAACATGTTCTCCAGGCTGCAGAGTATGCCATTATATGCAATAGTGATAAATACACAAGTTGTGAAAACAGAAATTTATCTGTTGCACTTTTCTTACGAGTGTTTTTCCTCCAGGAACAAAAATCATGAGGGGAAATCTAGACTTTTACTTGTCTCTTAGAAACACAGTAACCTGGGACATTCAAAGGGACAATAAGGTCATATATTATACTAGAGGCCCAGTGCACGAAATTCAGCCCAGCCTGCACCCTCTCCAATCTGGGACATCCCTCTCACAATCCAGGACTGCCGGCTCCCAACTGCTCACCTGCCTGCTTTCCTGATTGCCCCTAACCGCTTCTGCCTGCCAGCCTGATCACCCCCTAACCACTCCCATGCCAGCCTGATTGATGTCTAACTGCTCCCCTGTCAGCCCGTTTGTCCCCAACTTCCCTCCTCTGACAGCCTGGTCACCCCTAACTGCCCTCCCTTACTTGCCTGATCACCCACAACTGCCCTCCTGTGTTGGAGTGATGGTCAATCTGCATATTACTTTTATTAGATAGGATAGAGGTCTGGTGCACAAGTGGGGGCCAGCTGGTTTGCCCTGAAGGGTGTCCCAGATCAGGGTGGGGGTTGCCTTGGGGTGTGGGGCAGCCTGAGCAAGGGGCCTATGGTGGTTTGCAGGCCGGCCATACCCCCGAGTGACCCAAGCAGAGGCCCTGGTATCTGGGATATATTTACTTTCTACAATTAAAACTTTGTAGTCTTGAGGGGAGGCTTAGGCCAGCAAGGGCAGGCAGAAAGCTTGGCTTCCTCAGTTGCTGGGGAAACGCCTCCCTCCTGCTCTCTGTGGCTGTAGCCATCTTGGTTGGGATTATTTGTATACCCACTCAGATTGGCTAGAGGGCATGGCTTTTGGGCATGGCTTTGTGGAGCAGAGTGATGGTTAATTTGTATATTACTCTTATTATGTAGGATACCCAAATCTTGGGCAAAATGCCAAGCATTTAATTTGAAACACTGCCTTGGAATTCTGGGGGGGAAAATATTTAAACTACTTTTATAAACATATATAATCCATGGAAGTGAGTCTTTTTGTTTCAAATAAAGTATATTGACATGAAGATGGCTAATAGTAGAGTCTGGTAGTAGTGCATCAATTGCGGCAGAATGTTTCCAGCTGCAAGAAAAACAAAATCCTGTCTCAAACCTGCTTAAGCCATTAAAAAAAAAAAATCTCCCATGAGGAGAACAGAGGTAGTGCAGAGTGCAGGACAGCTTTTGATATTGACATGAGCCTATCTCTCATCTCTGACATTACCAATGTTGGCTGTATCTTTAGATTTATAGTTTCAGGCAACATTTCAGACATGACAATGTCCAGAAGGAAATGTATATGATTGTTTCTGTTTCTTTTTCTTTTTCTTTTTTGAAAATTTTTTATTCCGGAAAGTTTCAAACCTATAGAAAAGTTGTAAAAATTATACAATCTCTATATCCTTCACTGAAACTCATGAATTGTTAAAATCATCCTAGATGGCTTTGTCTCACTCTCCATAAAAATATACATAATTTTATCATTATGGCTGAACTGTTTGAGAATCTGTGGCAGACATCACGATCCTTCCCCCTGAAATACTTCCGCACCTGTCTCCTAGAAACTAGGCAAGTCTCATTGTAATCTGCATTGCTGGACAGTGTTTTTCCCAAAATTCCCATCCATCCGAAACCCCAGAATGTGAGTTTATTTGGAAATATGATCTCAGCAGACAAAATTATTAAATTAAGACACGATTATGCTGGATTATGGTGGGTCCTAAACCCTATGACGAGTGTCCTTAGACAGCGATGTGAAGACGGGCACATGGGGAAAGGCCACGTGACAGGAGAGTGGCTGTGATGCAGCAAGCTAAGGAAGGGCAAGGACTGCCAGCAAGCACCCGAAGCCAGGAGCTGGCAAGGAAAGACTCTTGCTAGAGCCTTCAGAGGGAGCATGGCCCTGCCAGCACTTGGATTTCAGATGCTTTAGCCCAGTGTTTCCCAACCTTCTCTCATGATGAGAATCACCTGGTGGAGTTGTTAAAACACAGATTCCTGAATCCCAACTAAGAAGTGCTAAACTAGGATTTTTGGGAACATATAGGTAAAATTGTATACCTAACTAGTGCTCTAAGACAGATGTTATATACAGAGCACTAAGTTAGGTATGTGCTCTAAGACAGATGTTATATACAGAGCACTAAGTTAGGTATAAGACAGATGTTATATACAGAGCACTAAGTTAGGTATGCAATTTTACCTATATGTTCTCAAAAATCCTAGTTTAGCACTTCTTAGTTGGGATTCAGGAATCTGTGTTTTAACAACTTCACCAGGTGATTCTCATCATGAGAGAAGGTTGGGAAACACTGCTTTAGCCTACAGAACTTTGATACAATATTTCCTGTTGTTTTGAGCCACTCAGCTGGTGGCTTCGTTACAGCAGTCTTGGGAGGTGATATATAATCACAAGGCATTAATGAGCTTTAGGAAATTTAGCATTGATACAGTGTTGGTATCTAACATAAAATCTATATTCAAATTTTCCCAGTAATGCTCTGTATAGATTATTTCCTCCCAAATCAGGCTACAATCCAGGACCTCACATTGCATTTAGACATCATGCTTGCTTAGACTCCTTCGATGTGAATGAGCTCTCCTGTTTTCCCTGGTCTTTTAACATGCTAAAAGTTTTGATGAGCACACCAGAAGTTTGGTAGATCAAAGCAGATTGCTTCAGGTCCTGTCAAATACGACATATTTCTTTTAATATTGTTCATGCTATGCATAGCATCACTATTACCAACCTCTCTGCTTATCCATCATCTCCTCGCTCCCTTAAAAGTCCTAACCCTAATTAAAGCTGACCCACCATGAATCCTTTACCCACTCTCCATCTAATTACTCCTCCCTCTTCTGGAATTCTATCATAGTTAGCAGCTCAAGAGTTCCTTTGACACTTAATGATAGCCTGACATTTTGGTCATTAAACTATTCATACAAATGCATCAGATCTTATTAAAACCCTTACAGCAAGTTCTATGTACTCAATGTGTATACTACTTGAATTTAATTAAATTAATATTTTCTGTGATTTATTATACAATTAAACTCAATACTCTGACTTTTTTTCTTCTTCTTGACTTGGGTAGAGTGCAAAATAAAATACAGTAATAAAGAGAATATCTTTCCATCTCAGAAAAGTCAGTAATTATAAACTAGTAATTATTTCCACAAGAATAATTATTCTGCAGGTATACAGCTGATGTTTCCTCATCAGGAGAATGTACTCCAGAGAATAAATGTGACTCATAATTAATAGTCAAGGTGGCTTTATTACCAGCTATAGTATTGAAAAGCTATATGATCCTGTTATTCATCAGAATAAGGAAAATGGAGCAATTAGAAGCAAGCCTCACTAATTCTTATTTACATTATTGAAAGTCCATCTGACTAAAATAAAAAAGTCTGACTTACAAAACATTTCTGGGGACATGCAGTTTCATTCTTTCAAGTATAAAGAGTTATTTTTTAAAACCAACTCCTAATGAATTGCTCAGATAAAATCCTGGTATAATAAATATATAAGAAGGGTCTGTAATTAGCATATCACAGCCAGAGACATGAATCAAATAGAAAACTAATTTAGCTCAGGATCAAATCAGAGCGTGCTTTGACATCCTAGTTTTATTCCAGTTCCTTATTTTCAGAAAATATGAACTGAGTCATTATGTGATTTTGCTTTTCTTTTCTAAACTGAATAATGGTCCAATGTTGGTTCCCAATGTAGTTCAGTTTCCTAAGTCAAAGGAGACCTTGGCGTCTTCTTATCCTGAATGTTGGCCTCTGTATCCACTGGGAACTGTAGCTGCTGTGCGTAAATAAAAGCTCACCGAGCTTAAAGATAAGTTGTGCGTCCCCTCCGCCTCTGTTTACTCTATCCCTAGCTCAGTGAGTCCACTTTTCATAGATATACAAAAGTAAGCATCGCTCAGGTCCTTTTAAACTTATCGCTCATCACTGAATCTTCTGACCTGGTATTCATCTTTTTATCTTCCACAGTTTCTAAATATCTTCAGGGAGTGTCTGTCAGAACAACATAGCCTCTGCAGCTTGTGCACACGACTCCACTATGCTGCAGGTTTGGGGCGTAGTGACCCCCAGATATTGCTGTTTATGAGTCTGCAGCCTACTGTCCTCATTCCAGGAAGATCAGTACAAGTGATCTCCCAATCAGCAGTGGCCAACCGGTGGTCCTCGGACCACTGGTGGTTCATGCCATCTGAAAGGTTGGCAACCTCTGGATCAGAAGACATACCGTATTAGTGTGTAAAACTGGGATGTGTTCTGGTTCCCTGTCTTCCTTTCACCTTACTGATTTAAAATCGCTATAGAGAACAGAAAGATAAGTGATCTCCAGCCAATAAGTTTTAGTTTCAGTAGACAGACAGACAACTAGTGTCTCAATGGAACAACCTTAGAAAGAATGGCTTCAGCCTGAACACTCTAAAATCAAAATCATCACTGTGGAAAGTGGTTCTCCAATGTTAAATGGCTTAAAACCAGCGACTCATTTAGGGGTACATTTTGCAACTCATTTATGGGGAGAATTTTGACAAAATTAAACAAGTGAACTGATAAATATTTTCAGTTGGTTGAAACACTGTCTGTAACCCAAAATGTGGCAGGTTCAATCCCCAGTCAGGACACATACCCATCTTTTGGGTTTGATCCCTGGTTGGGGAGGAAATGGTCAATCTATGTTTCTCTATCACATCAATGTTCCCACCGACTCCCCCCCCCCTCTTGTCCTCTCTTTAAAATCAATTTTAAAAATGTTGTCAGTGGTCGAAGTGAGTTTAATCCTGTTGTGAAATTCATCACAGCCGTGTAGTTTTGTGCTTGCAACTGCTTCTTCTGAGGTGTGCTTTGGAAAATCCTTGCAGTGACACCCAGGGGAGCTAGGAGATGGCCATATATATATAAAAAAATTTTGCTCTCCATCTGTGATTCCATATAAAGCCAGTATCAGAGTGTCATGTTTGAGCAGCCTAACTTTGAGGATAAATGTAGCAATCCTCAAGTAAAAATGCTATAATTTACATTCAGAATCCGTGGTGATGAAAGCACACCGAATAAGATGGAATAAGAGGGACTTTCAGTAACTCTTAATTACCAGAATTCATGAATGCTAAATCTCCACACATTGTAAGATGCACCATTATTTTATGTGCTAAGAAATAAAATAGTCAACTATCGATACATTATGACACAATGCCTTACCACTTCAAATTTCTATTTTGCACCTGTGAAAGGAGTTCTTTCATATAACAGATTTATACCATACATCACCGTTAAGCTTAAATAAAAAGGAAAATATATTTTAAAAATGGATTAGTTAAGTATTCCTAACATTTCTTCTCATTAGGAATCCCAGCCGTGTAGGTCCCTGTTTATCCACACAGCACAGCCCTGCACGGTTCCTTAGCTAGAACCTGCGCTAACTTGGAACTTTCTGGGGTCCCATAAAGCCAATGGAAAATTATGTTTTTCTTATCACCTTATGAGGCATTTTGAGTGGATCATTTTGTTTCACTTTTGATTACATAAAAATCCGCTGGTTCAACTTTCTGCCATAATTGTAGTTGATGAAAAATTATGTTTACAAACACACAACTACTCTCAAATCCAGTTCTTCATAGTACTAACATAATAAAAATACTGATGCTGGTTATTTGGTAATCATTTGTTATTTACTGGTTTAAATATAATAATTTAAAAATTATATTTTCAATTAAGAATGCCAACTGTGTTTTTAAAATAGAAAATAAGAATAGAGGTTTTAAAACCATGAAAATGTGCAAGACAATTATTAAAATTAATAAACACCTGAAAATATTGAGGAATGAAAGACATGGAATGCGCTGTCCTTGAGGGGCCCCAGGAGGAGTTGATAGTGACAGGATTCTCCCCCAACCACAACTCATGAACAACAGTCACAAAAGGCTTTCTTCCTTTCTTCTTTCCTTTCTCTTTTTCTTCCTTTCTCTCTCTCTTTAATGAAAAAAGGACTTTACATTTCTCCAAGAAGATATACAAATGGCCAATAAGTACAAGAAAAAGTGCTCATATCATTAGTAATTATAAAGGAAACAGAAGAAATACAAATCAAAACCACATGAAATACAATATACACTACTAGGATAGCTATAACCCAAAATACAGAGAATAATAACTTTTGCCAGGGATATAGAGAAATTGGAACCCTTAGACATTGCTGGTGTGAATGTGAAATGGAGCATAGGCTTTTCTTCAAATATTGTCTTTATTATGCGAATGAGACTCACATTGATAACTCCTAGGTGGGAGAATGTGTGCAAGAAGTTCACAGAGCCATTCATTTTGTAATGACATATTAAGCAATCATGCAAAATCGGAAGGAAAACTGTCAAAATTTCTTGAAAACATATACTGACCTGGAGCAACATAGTATAAAGCTCAATCAAGCAAATGAATAAAAAGACTGCTCAAAGCTACCTTCAAGATTGGTTACAGAATCCCTATAGAAGAAAAACCTCACTCAGAAAATATTTGTTGAAGCTCTAGACTAGAGATTTGGTCAAAACTGTTTTGTGGAAAAATGCAACCCACTTAAAAAAATTGCTGAATGACACTGTTAAAGGTCATTTTTTTAATGGGCTTGAAAGACCATATGCAAGCTGAAGGTCTATAAACTAAGCAGTTAGGCATCTACAACATTTTAGTTAAGTAACCCTCATCCCATACAGACGACGTGAGGCTAACTAATACAGTACCAAGAAGACAAAAAGGTAAGAGGCATGAGAGTACATAACAGGAGATGAAGTGAACTTCTGCAAACTGAATCCTGAGACCCCTCCCCAGCCCCTTCCTCCCACCCAGGTCCAGAAAGCCAGAGCAAAGCTTCCATCCTGCATGTTCTTCAGGCAGAAGAAAAACTGAACCACCTCAGAGAAAAGAGCTAAGATTTAGAAAGTCCACTGGCAACCCATAACCCTATAGCAAAGTCCATCTCTTAGTAAGTCTCAGTCATCCCTGAAGGCTTTTGGCACTTCATATAAATATGAAGGGATAACCAAAGATCACCAGAAATTTGGGGAAAACCTCTTACATGAAAGTGATAAGCCAAATCTACTAACATAAGAAATGTCTGATAAATGGAAATCATAAAGGAAACAGAAGAAAATGAAAAATAAACAATAACTAGAAACCCTAGAAATGATGAAAGGTGGTACATTCATAAAATAAGAACTGAATGGGAGGCAACATCAAGGAAGAACTTTTGGAAACTTAAAATATGGTAACAAAAATAAAGACATTAATAGTGGTGTTGAAAGAAATCTCTTTAAATCTAGAACAGAATGACAAAAAGATAAGCAATAATAAGAAAATATAAGAATATCAGAGCTCGCCAAGACCGGTTTGGCTCAATGGATAGAGCGTCGGCTTGGGGACTGAAGGGTCCCAGGTTCGATTCTGGTCAAGGGCATGTACCTTGGTTGCGGGCATATCCCCAGTAGGGGGTGTGCAAGAGGCAGCTGATCGATGACTCTCTCTCATCGATGTTTCTAACTCTCTATCTCTCTCCCTTCCTCTCTGTACAAAATCAATAAAAATATATTAAAAAAAAAAGAATATCAGAGCTCAATACAAAAGGCCCCAAATTTGAATAACAAGAATTTAAAAATAAAAGACAGAAATAGAAAGACAAAGAGGAAAGAAAGAAAAAAATCAAATAATTGGTATGAGAGAATTCATAGAATTGAGTGTCTTGAGTTTCAAACTATAAAGGGCCCCACTAAGAGTCTAACACAATAAATGCAAAGATCCTATAGCAAGCCACAGAATTATAGAATTTCAGAATAGGGGGAATAGAAATAAGATATTAAATCCTCTCAAATGGAAAACTGAGCACACACAAAAGAGCAGGAATCAGAATGACACTGGACTTCTTGGCATCAATAATAGAAGCCTAAGAATAAGGAATAATGCCTTCAAAATTGCAGTTAAACATTTTCAACCAAAAATTTTCCAATAATCCTCACTTTATAAAAAACAAAACAAAACACACACACACACACACACACACACACACACACACACACATGTGTGTGTGTAAGTACACACAGAAAGAGGAAAAAAAAGTAATTTAAAAATAGCTTGTTAGACATTAGGAGTTATCTCTGTATTTCCCCATGGTTGGAGGAAGACATGCACAGTGAGTATCTGGTAATCTTACTACCTCCTTGGTGTCCCTACAGTGAATATGTCTCTTAAGACATTTATCCTCAAGATTTTTGAAGTGGAACCATCTGGTGAAGAAATCTTAAACAAGATATATGAGTTTTCATCTAGGCTGACACTGACACACCAACATGTAGGCAGATTTGGACAAATGTATGAAAAGAAAAACTTTTTATAAATACTAGTCTGCTACAGCAGTCATTGGAACACTCCTCAATGAGTCTGACACCCAATTAGCTCTGCATGTTCAAAGAGACAGCTAAAATTGTTTTTAATACATGCATATCGTAAATTGAGTACTACTCTTCTATAGTAAATCTGTGATGCACAGGTCAGTGGCTTTTATGTTGGCTGAGCAAGGAGGCATCAGTCAAACTTTTTTAATGCAGGGTTTAATTCCTATTTTTCCTCATAGGGAAAAAAAAAAACCATCATATATTCATTTAAAAAATCTGAATAAGCTGAATGAATTTGCTTTCCACCCTAATGATAGAGTAGTACACAGACTTGGCTACTCTAACAGATGTACATTCAAGGACCAACTCAAATATAAAAAGAACCACAACAAAGCTGAACGTTTCTGTCACAGACAAGATGGCTGAGATGAAAGTGAAGTTTGAAAGTTGGAGGAAAGGTACTGATCATGAGGACTCATCATGGTGCTGGTCATGAGGATTAAGTGCTATTTGGGACCTCTAGTTCATTTACATCCGATGAAAATGGAAACATTAAGGATAAAATTAAAAATACAATTGCCAAGGAGCTCTTGATTCTGGGAGTCCTTTGATTATTTGACTAAAACAGGGGGAAGGTGGAAGGAGGAGGAACAGGAGGAACACTATCAGGGAGCCAGAGACTTTAAGAAGAGGCATGTCCTCAACACTACTCTTCAGCAATATTTTAAGCTTGTCTTCTAAGTCATTATGAAACTTCTATTTGTGTGGATCTTGGTATCAGAAACCAAACCAAAAGGCCTGGGCCATGAAACTAACCTGTGACATGGACTCTCCTCTATTCAACCCAATGTTCAAAACTGTTAAGATTCCATTAAGTAGCATCTTTCTGTTTAACTAAAACCAGCAGGAAATATTGTTTTTGTTTTTCTCAACTATAATTAGCTTTAAATATTAATGTATTATTGAAAGAATCACATAAACATCATAATGTATAATCCAAAATGTGCATTAACTTTTAAGATAAAACACAAGACTTCAAGGAAATTTCACTTGGCTCTCCCCTTTCAAGGGTCCTCAAGGTGTCTGCACTCACTCCCCTCTGCCATGGGAGACTCCAGGGAAGACAGCTTGGGGAGTTCAATTCCCCCATTACTTACCATTCCCTCCTTCATTATCCCAACACTTATCCCAATATCTGTGGGGCTTAGAAGGAAGTAAAACAAAAATGATTTGTTAAAAGCCCCTTCAGTCACTCATTGCTCACAAAAGGAGCATTTAACTACAAAAATGTACTGCAGGCTTATTATGTGTCTTGATTTATGACCTCTTATTTTGAGATACTTATTTTAAGTTCCCTAAAATTTCCCTAGAATAGAACAGGTAAATTCCTTTCTTCCTTCCTTCATTTATTCATTGAATACCCTTTTCACTGATTGTAGGTTTCTGTCCATCCAGTATCCCAGAAGAAACATAAGTTCATGGGGTTTATGGATGGCTCCTCCTCCAGCTTCCAGCCCCAGAGTTAAGGATGCCATTTCCCTAGCTTGGTAATGCTTTCAGAAATGGGCATTAGACCCAAACCAAGCTAATGTGAGTCACCCCCAGGGCTTTTGTTAGGACAGTTAGGAGACAACCTCAGATTTCTGGCTCAGATGTCTAGTGTTGCTGCTGCTCTAATTGTTTCCCCACAGAGAGAGTCTCCTGGGAATGTCTCCGACACAGAGGGACCGCAGCTGAAGGAGGGGAGAAAGGAGTCTCGATGACTTCACCTGTCCACCTGCAGCCACCGTGTCTGAGCAACGGCATCTCAGCGCCGGACCTTTGCTTACATGAGCCAATAAAGTCTGCTTGATGGTTACAGCAGTTTGAGTTATGTTTCTCTAATTTGCAACTGAAGGGCACCAATATACCTTACCGAGGGTTGGGCACCACGCCAGCCTATAGGGCTCTAATAGCAAATGAGAGGAGTGGTCATCTGTGCAGCCTCCACAACTAGAAAATGAATAGGGACAACAGAATGTCCAATCAGGAGAGCAGGCTTCACAGTCAGACACCCAAGTTCAGGGCGAGCCGTGTTGTTTGCTGGATATGTGACCTTGGATGGTCCCCTCCTATAAAACGGGCATAACTGTACCAACCTCATAGACTTGTATTAAGAATGACATGAGATACTAGATGCAATTCACTGTGCTCAGTTACTAGCACACACTAACATGCCCAAGAACATGACTGCTAGTAAGGGAGGCATGACTGTAGTCTACACCTGCCATTCCATTTCATCAGAGCAGCATTAAGTCCTCTTACGACCAATTCTCCCTCAGCCCAGCCTGCACAGTCTCCAATCTGAGATCACTCTCACAATCCAGGACTGTTGGCTCCCAACTACTCTTCTGCCTGCTTCCCTGCCTGCCTGATTGCCCCTAACCTCTTCTGCCTGCCAGCCTGATCATCCCCTAACCACTCTCCTGCCAGTCTAATCAACACCTAACTGCTCTACTGCTGGCTCGATTATCCCTAACTGCCCTCCCCTGCTGGCCTGGTCACCCCTAACTGCCCTCCCTCGCCAGCCTGGTTGCCCCTAACTGACCTCCCCTGCAGGCTTGGTCCTTCCAATGGCCCTCCCCTGCCAGCCATCTTGTGGCAGCCATCTGGTGTCCACATAGGGGCAGCCATCTTGTGTGTTGGAGTGATGATCAATTTGCATATTACCTCTTTATTATATAGGATATAGGATATGTAAATATACATGCATGTGTAAATGTGTATCTATGTGTATATGTATATATATGGAATTCTATAGGGCTGTCCCTAACAAGTAAGAGTTTAAAATAAAAGCAATTTAAAAAGGTAACCAGTAGGACACTACCTTCCTGCAGCAACTTTGCCCCATGAGGTTCAGGGATGGAGAACAGTGCTAACACAGCAACACTCAATGATCCATCAAGGTAACACCTGCTTTGACACCTAGAAGATGACAGCCGTCCCTTGGAAAAGATGTATTGTAACTCACCTAGTCATGCCTTAAACTGCCTCAGCCTGCACTCACCATATTTCATCACACAACCTGCAATTAGTTATCTGCACTGTCTATCATGCTTTTACTTGGGATGACATCATCATAATACCAACAATACTTCCAACAATCACTCCACCACTCACTGTGCTTCTTCCGTGCTGAAAAGGAGACACTATTGCTCCAATTTCACTACATCGCTCTGCATTTCTCTGCTCCTGCACTGACCACAGAGGTGGCTGAGTCCTTTGTGTGATTACCTGTTTAATGCCTGGCTTCCCACTAACCCATAAGCTCCAAGAGATGAAGAATGGCTTCTATTTCATTCACACTTTAATCCCAGCACCTGGCAAAGTACCCTTCACGAAGTAGAGACTTAGTGAGTGTTTGCTAAATGATTAAATAAATAAATGTGCAGATAGTGATGCTGAGGAGTTTAAAAAGTAAAATAATATACACATAACTCTTGGACACAGACAATAGTGTGATGAAGTTTGGGGAGTGGGACAGGGAGGATGGGAGGTCAAGGGGAGAATAAAAGGGGACATCCATAATACTTTCAAACATAAATATAAATTAAAAACTGAGCCCCAGCCAGTTTGGCTCAGTGAACAAAACGTCAGCCTGCAGGTTGAAGGGTCCCAGGTTTGATTCCTGTCAAGTGCAGGTTCCTTGGTTGCAGGTTCCACCCTAGCCCGGCCCCAGGTCAGGGCACATGCAGGAGGCAACCAATTGGTGTGTTTCTCTTACATTGATATTTCTCTCTGTCTTTTCCACTCTCTTCCACCCTCTCTAAAAATCAAAGGAAAAATATCCTAGGGTAAGAATTAAGCACACACACATGCACACACACACACACACACACACACACACACACACACACACCACTGAATAAATAAAAAGCATTTTATTTTTAAAATGTAAAGTGAAATAGATTAGGTTACACAGGTACTTCATTAATGGTAGAATATCATGCTAGGTCAACCTCCAGGGTCCAAACTCTGTACTAATGCTTCTTATTTATCTGAGTCCTTAGTAATTTGAGTTTAGTTTATAATAAAAAATGAACCAAGCTAACCAACTGCCATGATGTCAAATGGTGCTTTAAATTAAATAAGTGTTCTTATTTATTCATATTCTGTTGTTGTAATTCAAATAAACCTTCTTTGCTTTTAACAGCGAACAGTAATGACAAAGGTAAAAAGAACACAGGGAACACACACTCAGACTCCAATACTGAACCGCCCAGCCTCCCCTCCAGCCTGACAGCCACACAGCTGCCAGTGACGGGACCTGCTCTCGGGGGAAATGTGGCCTGAATGCGATTACCTGGAAATGACATCATGATTTATAACACAATTTTCTAAATTCTAAAGCTACAATTTATAATGAGCCAGACAATAACCATATGGGACCTGGTTTCCTCTTAATTGGGGTTATCTACATTATCCACTTTCTTTTATTTTTTTTTATTAAAAAAAAAACTGTACTGCAAATCATAGAAGGAAGGCAGACTCAAAGGCTCAGTAATGAAAAAATGGATACTCAGAAAGTCAAAGATAAAAAAGGAAATAAGAAAGAATAATATTTTAGGTAGTTTTCCCCAAAGATTTTCTAGAAATGCATAACATGTATTGTAAATACTCCAGAAAAACATGATCTATTTTTTTTAACTTCACAATTACATTTTTGGTGGCACTTTTTTTTTTTCCTTTTGAACAATATGGAATAAAAACTGCCAATGTGAGCCACTGGCACAGCTACAAAATAAAGGAAGTTCTATTTGCAGCAATACTTTTTTCAGTTAGAGGATTTAAAGCCTTTTGATAGATCCTTTTTTTTTTTAAATATATTTTATTGATTTTTCACAGAGAGGAAGAGAGAGGGATAGAGAGTCAGAAACATCGATGAGAGAGAATCATCGATCATCTGCCTCCTGCACACCCCCACTGGGGATGTGCCCGCAACCAAGGTACATGCCCTTGCCCGGAATTGAACCCAGGACCTTTCAGTCCTCAGGCTGACGCTCTATCCACTGAGCAAAACCGGTCCCGGCTAGATCCTTTTTTTTTTTTTTTAAATAAAATTACAACATAATCAGTACATATGCCATAAAATACCAGAAAAAGGCAATTAATCACACTATATATATTTTAATCCATATCCAATTTTGAATAACTATTATAATGCCAACCTGATGGTTTACCCCAAATATGAAGGGAGTACTGGAGAGTGTAGGATCTAATCTGTAATTCAATTGGGCCTAGAGTGGAAGGAGTTTATGGTGTTTTTGTTTTTATTTCTGGTTCTGTCCATGAAGAATGAAATGCCTCTGCCAGTGTAGCTCGGTTGGTTGGAAGTTCGTCCACCAAAAAGTTTGATCTCCGGTTGGGACTGGTATGGGATGCAACTGATCAATGTTTCTCTCTCACACCAATATTTCTCTGTCTCTCTCTCAATTTCTCATATCAATTTTCAAAAACTTTTTTAAAAGCATGAAATGATGATCCCTTTATCCTTCTCATCCTGTAACTCCCTCCCCTCTGATAGCTGCCAGTGTGTTCTCTGTATCCATTAGATGGGAAACTTGACTCGGGGTGGTAAACAAACAATAAGATATACATGTATAAAATGTATTGTAAAATTGTATAATTGAAACCTACATAATATTATGAACCAATGTCACCCCAATAAATTTAATAAAAAACAAAGGAAAAATCAAAAGAATGAAATGATGATACTATGTGTTGTTGAAGTGTAGAGAAATCTGTTTAGCTTTGTTTTTCAAACATGTATCTTTGCTTGCAAAACTCCAAAACTCAACAACATTTAACTTTTGTGGGATCACTCCTCAAAATGTAAAGTCATGGATGAGAAAGTGAAGAAGAGGCATAGGCACATATTACATGTGCATGAAAGGTATTGAGAATCTACTGCAAGAATGGGGTACACACTCATTTGAGCTTTTGGCTGGGAGGGAGTGAAAGCAGCTTAGTGTGAGCGGTGCTGCAAAGAGGTGAACCCCTCTATTCTAAACAGCAGTGAGTACGAGGGGGCAGATGGATCCAGAGCAGGGATTGGGAGGGAGGTGGAGCCAATATTCAGAAAATCAAGTATCTGGTAGTTTTTGCTCCTATCTACAATTCACCACCACTTATGAGTAGAACATAAAGGTTAACTATTTATGTTATTAAATTAAAAAAAGAATATAAAAATCAGATGGACTGAGTAGGAATCCCATTTCTTTCCTATCCACCCTTACAAAAGTCTAAATGCTGAAAGAGCTCTTAATCAGACACCACCTCATGTAGGTTTCTAGTCCCACAGGCATGTGTCTTGGCCAATTAGCCAAGGCTCAGTGGAAATTACCCTGCAATTTCAACTTCTTTTATGATGACAGCATCACATGGCACTGAGTAAAGAGCCGAGATGTTCCATCAGGTGGGAAAAGTTTTAGATGTGCCATGAATAAGCTGTTGTACATCAATACAAACACTTTCCCCCTTAAGCTGCAAGTTCCCCATTGAGCCTTTCCAGCTCTAACATGAATCACTCCAGAGTTTAATGAACTCTAACCCCAGCTCTGCCCTGGGTGCCATGCAGGCTGAGGTGAGGCAGGCCAGCCACCTCTTAGGGAAGCCTTGTGGGAAGGGATGGAGGAAAAACAAGGTCTTCTCAGGAGAGCAATCATTTTTAAGTCTTCGTAAGAACAAAACCAAATATCCACAGAGCTATATTATTTAAAATCGAATCGATTAGCTGCAACCAAAATATACTGCTTTAGACTGGAAAAATAGTCTTTGATAGCTCATTTAATAGTTAATGTAATTATAATTCTTACGAGAGTTATTTCAGGAATGAGCAGCCCTAAATAATTCTTTTATGTTTCAACTCCCTTGACTCATTCATTTATTTGCCATTTATCCTTCAGCTATAAAGAAAGGAAGAGAATGAGAGTCAGGGAGGAGATGGAGATAAAAGGGATTACATATTTACATGTATCTTAGTACCTAATAAAATAAATCATATTTTCAGGGGGAAAAAACAACAAACTTTCTCCTAGCCTTGAATACTGATAACTTTATCACTTGGATCTCTCCAGCAGGCAAACTGAATATAATAGGCAATGTTCCAGCAGTAGTTTTATCAAGAATGCAAGAACATTTCTTCATATGACTGTTTTACATGGCTTCATTAGCCTCTCTTTTGAAAATCCAACCCCTAAAAATGATGACATGACAATACCTATAAATCTATTTCTGCAATGAATTAATACACTATGCAATTAATTTGGATTCCTTCATTTTAATTATAACCAGTTATGTTTGATTTGGGTGGAAATAAAGTAGCCTTTTAATTATGAATAATTATTTTCTCAAAGTAAGAGTTTCCAGATTCCATATGACCCAGTGTTAACACCCACAGCCCAGGATGGTAATTTCCCTTTTATTCTGATTAACTTTTGCATAAACAGGAGGTGGCCCAGGAAACAGTGTGAAAAGTGCCTAGTCCATCCTTGCCAACCACACCTCTCTGATATCAGTCCCAAGAGTCTTGTGCTCTCTCCCCTGCAGGAACCTCTCCTGCGTCCTGTTGTCCAGAGCTGCAGCTCTCAGCTGGCCACTGAGATTGGAAATCATGCTGATAACGTACCTCACCACAGGGTTTGTGGTTAAAAACATGACCTCTGTTACCTCGCCAGCAATGTCTGCAACTTAGACGTCCACTCTCTAAGAAAGCACTGTGTGATGAGCTGGCCTTAACAGATGTTGGGTAACTGAAATTTTCTGAAAGGGTAGATCCTGTTTTCACCACCAAAAAATAACAAAAGGATACCTTGTGAGGTGATGAGTAAGCTAATTAGCTTGATTGTGGAAATTATTTAACAATGTATGCATGTCAAATCATCAAGGTGTATATCTTAAATATAAGCATTTTTTTTTTAAAGTAAGACTAATCTCCCATGTTCAAACAAATCCAGCTAAGAGTACAGAACCGTGGATCTTCCATTCCGTGAGTGAATGGGAATGGTAAATCATGAGTCCAGGAAATGGCCGGCCTCCCTGAAGAGGTAATGTGCGGGGACACAGCTGCTCAGCCTGTCTTTCCGGAAACCAAAATATCCCCATAACTAAGCTATGAAACAGAAAACCTGATCATCCCACATTGACGATATATTCTAAGAAAATCATCTGAAATCAAAACTCTTGTATGGAGATGCCTATATCAATACTATTTATAAAAATGAACAGTTAGAAACATACCAGCTCCTAACAATGAAAGATTAAGTATTGTATGGTACATCAATGGTACGGATACTTTACCTTCATTAAAAATGGTATGTGTAAAGTCTCAGCTATGCAAAATGAGTAAGTTTTAGAGATCTGCTGTTCGGCATTGTGCCTGTTATTAAAATTGCTATATTGTACACTTGAAATTCTGTTAAAGTAGCTCTCATGCTAAGTTCTTACCACATTAAAAACAAACAAACAAAAAAAAAAAAACAGGTATATACACAGATATGTAAATTATACATAAAACCAAGTTCACTTGGAGAAGTAGAACATCATATGTGCCTAGTTTCCAACAATGCAAACTATACAAAGGCACACAGGTAAGAATTGGAATTAGATTTAAAGTTATAAACAGAGATTTCAATGAATTATATTCCATTTTTTTGCATCAAATTAATTGTGTATAATGAAATTCTTTAAAAAGTAAAAGTAGCCAATAAAGGAAAAGATAGTATAAATGGCACGGAGAGTCTGCACAGAGAAAGCCTGGCTCTCATGCTCCGTGAGAAGTCAGTGTCTGGGCACTTCTGGGGTCAAGCTCCACCCACCATGCTCTCCCCAAGGAGGCGGGCTGCTCCGTGAGAAGTCAGTGTCTGGGCACTTCTGGGGTCAGGCTCCACCCACCATGCTCTCCCCAAGGAGGCGGGATCGCTCCACCAGAACCAGGCGAGCAGAACCAGACAGGGGTCAGCAGATTCTCACCACTGGGACCGTATTCCATTTCTAACTGAGACATGTCCAAAGACCTTCACAGCAGGCTTTAGTGTGACTTTTCCTCAGAGCTAATGTCTACACTATCAGATAAATCTGAAAATAATCATATACTTTGCAGACTTGCTCCATCTCTACTATTGCTACTTAAGCTTCACAACTACATGTTACCACATCAGTCCTTCTCCACTGAGTGTACACAAGCAGATGACAGTAGCATGTTAATTAGTGCCTTAATCCCTGCTCAAAGCAGCGCAGTTTAAAAAACAATTCTGGCAGTTTGCACATTAGAATATCAACAGAAACCTTTACAGGATATAAATTGCTGCTGTAAACATTAGTTTGTGCCACCACAGGATCCTTACTTTAGCTAAAATTCCGCTTAGCTGACATTAAAATGGAGTGTCAGGTTCTAACAGCTTTCTAATTGCAAAGAAAAAGTAGGCAATTAAAGCAATATATGAAAAAAGAAAAACAGTATACATACTTAGAGAAGCTACTTCTCAGACAGTTGTGATATGGAAAATAAAACCACTAAAGCCAACAATCCATAGTTAGGTGGGTGGGCATCCGATTCACCATAAAACCTCATTATTTTTCACACCTCCATTGAATGCTATGAATTTCAGTAATAGTGGGTGAAGGACAAAGGTCTGACGGACATTAAACATAAGAGGTTACTTTGTCATTCTTAAATACAACAATTCAGTTTTCACACCTATCATAATTCAGCAGATGTTTATTCATGTTGACCATGTGCCCAGTTCTAGGATATAGAAAAAGATGAATGGGACAATGTCCTAACTTCAGCGACTGAGGCTGGGCTACAGGACAGCCCTATCAAGCATCAGAACCCACTGAGTCCTTCTGCCTTTGGGATGACAGAACACAGGTTCATTTCTTCTCCCACTCAAGTTCCCACTATAATAAGGGGATACTAAAATATTCCTTATAATAAAAGGATAAAGGAACATGAGCATAAGAGCAGAGCCCAAACAGATATAACAGATCTCTACAAAAGCAGGTGCCAAAAGAAACAGGAAGAAGGTAGTCCAGGAGTACACCCACAGCGCAGGAAGGAGCTGACCTGCTCTGCAGACACCCAGACAGACTCAGGGTGCAGGACACCAGGACAGACAATAAGATGCAGGGTTGACACTGAGGACTGGACCAACTGTCCTCACCTTTTCCCCACCCAGCTAAACCTAGGACCAAATTACGTGGTTTCTGGAACTCAGGCTAATAGGAGAGAATTTTCCCAAATTGAAAGATATGTCTTTTCATTGTTATGACCCATCAAGTAACAAGGAAACTAAATTTTGAAGGCTTATGCTTCAATACATTGTGTTTAGAATGTTAGAACACCAAGGATGGAGAGAAGATTCTGTTAGTTTCCAGAGCGAACAATGAAAGCATCTACAAAGAAAAAGAAAAGTCAGATTGGCATCAGACTTCTCATTAGAATCACAGTGACTAAAAGACAATGAGCAATGCCTTCTGGTTCCAATCGGAAATTATTTTCCCAAGTCTTATCTAGTCTATCTTATAATCAACAGGACAATGATAAAACCATCCTCAGACTTGCTTGGGCAGAGTGAAGACATTAGAAATGCATGAACTAATGGTGCAAAATATTTACCTTTCTCAGGAAATTATTTGAAAATTAGCTCAAGGCTACATGGTAAACAAGAAAGAAATAAAGTCATTCAATTCCAACAACTGGATTCAGCCAAAGTGCAATGAAGGTGGAGGTCCTGGCTGACAGCTGTGTAGCCAATCCAGGGGGGATCACCCAGAGGGCAGCAGCAGGCAGACAGAGCAATCAGAGACCCCTATTCACAGTGGAGTTTCCACACACCTGATACCATCCTTCAAATCTGGAGACACTGGGTCAGCATAACAAGGTGATAGAAGCAGACCAAAAAGAGAAGAAATTTATGAGTGGAAATCCTTGTAGGAAAATAAATATAATATTCTACTTGGTTCCT
This sequence comes from Pipistrellus hanaki, assembly GCF_964339955.1. Taxonomy (NCBI): domain Eukaryota; kingdom Metazoa; phylum Chordata; class Mammalia; order Chiroptera; family Vespertilionidae; genus Pipistrellus; species Pipistrellus hanaki. Next base: position 13,727,107 of record NC_140511.1, on the reverse strand, counting down.
CAGTGAACAAAATTTACTTGGTCATCATATGTGTAAACATTTTTATTGATTATCAACTTTTTAAATTTATGATATAAAGAAATTATTGAAGACAATTATGAGTCAGTAAAAGAAGGTAAATGTTATCCACACTGATAATATAAGTGCAAAAGGGCACATGTTGAAAGTTGGGAGAAAAAAGAAAATGGGAAGAGTTGAGGAAGTACAGGGGTGTTATTGATATCCATCCATAGTTGACAACACAGAAAGCAAAGACAGTTTACAGGTTAAAGTTAAGAACTTAATCAAACCAGGAATTAAAAATAGTGATGGCTTATTAGTCTCAGTGGTTGAGCTTTGACCCATGAATCAGGAAAGTCACAGTTTAATTCTTAGTCAGGGCACATGCCGGGGTTTGGCCTGATCCCCAGTAGGGTGCATGCAGGAGGCATCTGATCAATGACTGTCTCTAACCATTGATGTTTTAAAAAATATATTTAATTGATTTTTTTACAGAGAGGAAGGGAGAGGAATAGAGAGTCAGATACATCGATGAGAGAGAAACTGCCTCCTACACAACTTCTACTGGGGATATGCCGAAACCAAGGGACATGCCTTGACTGGAAGTGATCCTGAGACCCTTAAGTCCTATGCTCTAGCCACTGAGCCAAACTGGTTAGGGCTAATCATTGATGTTTTGATCTCTCTCCCCTTCTCTGTTCCTCTCTCTGAAATCAATGATTTTAATAGTGATGAATAGATTTGGGAAGATGAGATTAGGCGAGCTGGAATGCTGGCAGGCAGATCACTTCTTTTACCATAGCAGGGAGCGAATGAATAATGACTATAATTGATTAATCAAGTAATAGCAGCATACATTTATATAAGAAAGAAAGGTATATTTTTGTATGTTCTAATATACTGATATAAAAATTTTTCTAGAAAGGACAAGAGTTATCTGATATTTCTCATTGGGGAGATTCTAAGGCAGATATTTTCAAACTCTTTCATCTCATGATACACATAAACTAATTATTAAAATTCTTCAGCACAACAAAAATATTTTTTGCCAATCTGACAAAAAAAGGTATAATTTTGATTCATTCACATTTGACAGCTATTGTTGTGTTGGTTGTTTCCATTTTTTACTTGACAATCTAAGGGAAAAGTGGTCAGTACCCCTTACTAAATAGTCAGGTTTTGCATGTTTTCAAAATTTTTGTGGCACACTAGTCGAAAATCGCTGATCTAAAGTATAGGTCAAAATGTGAGAAGGTTTTTCACTAAAAACATTTTTTTAATACTTTTCATTTCTGAACATGGCAACTGACTTACTTTTTCAAACAATTAAATATGCTAGCACTTAAAACATAAAAATATATTATTTAAGTATATAAAGGTAACCACATAAAAGAAAAAATTAAAGGGTGTAAAGTGGCACTAGCTGGTTTAGCTCAGTGGATAGAGCTTTGGCCTGAGGACTGAAGGGTCCCAGGTTTGGTTCCGGTCAAGGGCTCAATCCCCAGTTGGGGGTATGCAGAAGGCAGTCAATCAATGATTCTCTCTCATCATTGATGCTTCTTTCTCTCTCTCCCTCTACCTTCCTCTCTAAAATCAATGAAAATATATTTTTAAAAATAAATAAATAAAGGGTGTGAAAGTGCTCCCTCCTACAGATGGGGGTTAGTAATCTGGAAACTAGTTACAAATTCTAGAAACTTCATTACAAATCCATCTGTACAATACTTTAAACTATTTGTGTATATCAATTTTCATTATAACTGAAATGCATGAAAACACACAAAAACTTCACATGGAGAAAAAGGCTTAAGAAAAGGTGCCTTTAGGAGGAAGCAGTTGTCATATAAAAATACAAATAATGTGCCACTTCCTACAATCCCCTCTCCCATTTCTCCATGGCTTCCCTTTTACTCCTCCCAAGAGAATTTCATAATAACAATATAATTTCTAATACAAGATTCTCTAACAGTAAAAACAGTACAGACATACACTTACTGTGTCACAGACTTAAGAAAAGTTAGCTAAAATTAACACTTCTCTCATAAAAGTTTTGTAAATGAAACAAACAGGTATTAGCCAGTACATCATTCATCATTAAAAAAAAAAAATTTTCAACTTGCACAGACTATGTATTGTGGATCATAACTATTCAAAATGCTGACTTCAAAATGTTGAAAATTATTACCAAAAATATTTATTCATACAAATATCAACTAAAAATACTCATATTAAGGATAAAATCAGGAGCCAGGAGCCGGAGTCTACTCCAGCACCATGAGTGGTGGTAACCTGGTCAGGTCACCTTTCTTTCTTCTTCATCTTATTATTTCACCTCCAAAATAAGTTAGAAGAAACCCAATAATTGCTGAGATTCCTGCCAGTTCCAGTCATTTTTGTTTGTTTTGTTTTACATTTCAGGCTATTTACTAGTGAAAACATAATAGCAAAGAATTAATTAGTGGATGTAATCAATTCATAACCATCAATGTCCAGTGTGATAAGAGTCTGAGCAATTGTGATATTCTGCCAACCACATCATACTGTTCACCCAGTGAGGTTACTACAGCTCTATCGAAGAGCTGCCACTAAGTTCTATGCAGGTAGCAGACAGAGGAAAATCTACGGGACATCCCAGCTTCAAAATGCTCACAGGGCTAAGGCAGCCAGTGTCAGGTCAACAAGAACAGTGCATTGTAAAAAGTGCTCTGGGACAGAAAACAGAGCAATGAACACTCTAGAAGTTGTGAAAAGAGGAGAGGGAGGAAGAGAAGAGAATTATGAAGCATCATTTAGTATCCATACGTAAATTTTTCCTTTCTTTATTCCTGTTGAATTTCATCATGTCAAATTCAGGTCTTGGCCCTGGCCAGGTAGCTCAGTTGGTTAGAGTGTCGCCCATGCACCAAAAGATCACCCGTTTGATTCCCAGTTGGTCACATATCCAGGGTGCAGTCTTGATCCCCAATAGGGGGCATGCAGGAGGCAGCCCATCAATGTTTCTCACATTGAGGTTTCGCTTTTCTTCTCTCTCTAAAATCAATAAAACCTGATTTAAAAACAAAACAGCATTTAAAAATAAAAAAGTACAGGAAAATCCTGCAAATTAAGACCAATCTGGACATTCCCTCCAAATTGATGATGGATATGGTCATTTGACTAGTTATTTGCACCTAATATTTATGTATTTTTTCATTTTACTATCATGCCAAGCCACTATAAACTTCATCTTCAGTCTAACATCCTGCCAAAGAAAGAACTAAGGTCTGACATAACAGCAAACCTACATGGATGCTGGCTGACCCTCTTTAGGCTCATATAGGAGCTGCTTAATTCTTAACACTTTCTTTATTGTTAAGACATTCTTAAAACTTGCCTGAAGTGGACATTGAATTCACAGTCCAATGTAGTATAGAAGCCACCCTCTTTCCAACTGAAGAAAGAAAAAAAAAAGTCAGAATTTTGGCTCATTTTCATAATTGCCAAAGGTAATTTTCTGGAACTAAGAATCTTAGCTACAAGTACTGCCAGTATCCTGGAATATAATTTCATTAAAGCTAGTTTTTAAATCAATTAAAGCAAAATAATATCTCACCTATCATGCTATATTATTCATCACCAGCCATAAAAGATAAAGATCTCAACAAGAATGGATATAGACTAAAAACGAATGACTTCATTAAAATGGAGCCAAAAGGAATGGATAAAAAAAGGAGTAAGAATTCAAGGCAGCAACATGATGCAAAATGGAAGCTCTGTGCTTTGATTTTATTTTTGAAATATAAAAAAAAATAGCAATTTGCTTAATTGACTTAGTAACCATTTTTACTCAGCATCACATATAAAAACAGCCCATGCCCAGCAAGGCACTTCTCCAAAGAGGACATACAGATGGCCAGCAGACACATAAAAGGATGTTCAATGTCACTAACTGTCAGAGAAAAGCAAATTAAACCCACAATGAGATAATCACCTTCTACCTGTCAGAATCACTATCATCAATAAATCAACAAACAAAAGCTGATGAGGTGGAGCAAAAGGAGCCCTCTAGCACTGTTGGTGAGGATGCAAATTGGTGCAGGCACTATACAAAGCAGCACAGTGGTTCTTAAAATAATTAAAGATACAGCCGAAACCGGTTTGGCTCAGTGATAGAGCGTTGGTCTGCGGACTGAAAGGTCCCAGGTTTGATTCCGGTCAGGGGCATGTATGTTGGCTGCGGGCACATCCCCGGTAGAGGGTGTGCAAGAGGCAGCTGGTAGATGTTTCTCTCTCATTGACGTTTCTAGCTCTCTACCTCTCTCCCTTCCTCTCTGTAAAAAATCAATAAAATATATTTTAAAACATAAATAAAAATAAAAAAATAATTAAAGATACAATTTCCTTATGACCCAGCAATTCCACTTCTGGGTATATATCCAACAAAACACTAACCCCAAAATACACATGCACTCCTGTGTAATGCAGCATTATTTACAATAGCCAAGGTAAGGAAGCACTCCAAGTGCCCATCAATAGATAAGTGGGTAAAGAAGCTATGGTACATATATACAATGGAATATTATGTGGCATTAAGAAAATAAAATCTTACCATTTGCAACAGCATGGATGGACCTAGAGGGTATCATGCTAATTGAAAAAAATCAGACAGAGAAAAACAAATACCATATGATTTCACTTTTATGCGAAATCTAAAGAACAACATAAACAAATAAAACTGAAAAAGACTTCTAGATGCAGGGAACAAACTAGCGGTTGCCCGATGAATGGGGGTTGGGGTAATGGGTGATAATAGTTGAAGGAATTAAGAACTACAAATTGGGCCAATACTGGTTTGGCTCAGTGGATAGAGTGTCGACCTGCTGACTGAAAGGTTCCAGGTTCGATTCCGGTCAAGGGCATGTACCTTGGTTGCAGGCACATCCCCATAGTGGGGGTGTGCAAGAGGCAGCTGATCGATGTTTTTCTCTCATCGATGTTTCTAACTTTCTATTCCTCTCCCTTCTTTTCTGTAAAAAATCAATAAAATAAAAAATATATATAATATATATATATATATATATGGAACTACAAATTGCTAGTCACAAAATAATCATGGGGATATAAAGTACAGTATAGAGAATATAGTCCATAATCTATAATAATAAAAGCATAAATATGCAAGTTAACCAAACGGCTGAACAGCAGAACCACCATCCGGATGACCACTCTATGACATGCACTGGCACCAGGCCAGCCAAGGTGGGTGTGATCTGATTGGTGGGAGGGAGGAGGGGCCCTGTCATCGGCCCAAAGAGGAAGGCCCAGGCCACCAGCTGGCTGGGCGATCAATCCAGGGGGCAGGGGAGGGGTAGTGGTGGAGGCAGGCAGCACCAGGCAAAGGCAAGTGTGGGGGCCAGCTGCTGGCAGTTGGGGGAAGCTGGGGTGCAAGTGCCGGCAGTCAGGGGAAGAAAGGCTTACCCTTGCATGAATTTTGTGAATTGGGCCTCTAGTATTTTAATAACTATGTATGGTGCCAGATGAGCACTTGCATTATTGGAGGGATCACTTTGCAAATTATGTAACTGTCTAATCACTGTGCTTACACATGACACTAATAAAAATAATATTGGATGTCACCGTAATTGAAAAATAAAAATAAAAAGACTACCCATGCCCAGCATGAGGGTGTTTGGCTTGGCTCTGTCATTGCTGCTCTCTGCTTCTTTCTCCAAGAGCACCCAACTCTCTGAGACCCATCAACTATTTAAATGATGTCACTTGTCTCTAACCTGATCTCTCCTAAGAACGCAAGCTTACTAGTATATTTCCAGCTGTCTACTTGGCTTTTCTTCCTAACCAGTTCACTTTAACCTCAAGGCCAACTTGCCCCACGCCAAACCTTCTAAGAAAATTAAAAGTCTCCCTCCTCCCATCCTATTTCTCTTGTTAGTGCTATTCATTCTTCCTGTCACTCCAGCCTGAACCCAAATCATAACCACTCTTCCCTCTGATCCATATCCAAATCAAGCACCCAGTTCACTTATCTTCCCTTGCCCTGTCTCTTGAATAAACCCTTCCTTTAATTCTCACAATCAAAACTCAAATTCAACCTTCGATCACTCATACATCCCATCTGGTGAGCAAAACCACCCACAGTTTAGCCTTCAGGACCACCCATTCTTGTTACTCACTGCCACCAAACACTCCCAGCTGGAATGCTTTCTATAATTCAGCTCAGTAACATCTACTTAAATATTTAAATCCTATCAATTTTTACCTCTGTCAGAGGCATAAATACATGCAAAACCCATGAGTCTACCTACAACAGACGTAGAAGGACACTGTCTATTAGGAGCTTGTTGGGCACTCACCTGCAGGACGCTTTGCTCAGCACCACAGAGGATATGAAGAGCTGCATGACACTCAAGCACGGTACAGAAAAATGCGTCTCATGTCCAATCAAAATAAGTCACAAACCTCTTGGACAGGGGAATTCTATTATAGGCTCAGGGCTGCCTATATCACAAAATATTATACATATATCTGAAAGGGCACATAAGACTCGATTGCTTTTCTTCAACAAATGTTAAACTCACTCTAAAAAAAATAAATAAAAAGAGTTACCTCATGGGAGTCAACTCATTTCATTACAATTCAAATTACCTTTGATCTTTAACCTTCATCTTTATGTCTGAGATGCCTTACTTTTCAAGAGAGATTCTTATCTGAGCTGTTTGTGAATTTTGCTTTAAATAAACGATTTAAATCAGACGAACGTTCACAGATCCTTCAAAGCCCTTAGTTCCCAGGTTAACTCTCTCGCATGGCTCCTCTGAATGAAGATGGGATGACGGAGCCAGATGCACCTGCTCACGGAGCGGCCTGGAGAGTCCACAGGCTGCAGAGCAGCTCCCATCAGCAAGCCCACTGGCAAGGACTCCCTCCTCTTTCAGGTAAAGAGCTATCCATCAGAGCTCCCCTCCCCCCTCAGTGTTCTAGAAAAGCAATGCAGTGTTTGCCAAACACGATAAATGTCATCTAAGAATTATTTAACCATCGTCATATTAATCACCACAGCATTCTCTAATTAATATTTTATTCAAGAGCACTGAGGATGTATCACATGCCAGGAAATCCATCTTAAATCCATCTCAGCCTGACTTTAAAATGCCACAACGTGTTACTGTGGACTGCTGTATGATTAATGGGGCTAAAACCAAACCAACGCCTTTCTTCTGCAATTCAGGAGTGAAAGATGACAAACTCCTGGAAAACATACTGCTCCATGGTTCCTTATATACAGAGAACACGTGGTAAACTTTATCAAAGGAGTGGGGTGGGTCTGGGGGTGCTGACAAACTGCATGCAGTGTAAGACAGCACTCTAGGGCCCTCCTGAAGCTCTTAGGCATGTGGGAGGGGTGCCTGGCCTCTGTTCTCAGCTGTCCTCAGTGCCAGTTCCACAGACAGAAAGCAGAAGTCACCCTGGCGCAAGCAGACATAAGGCGAAGACATGACTATTTCCCCTCCTAGAAACAGACACAGATGTTTCCAGATGTGAGGCATTCTTCTTTACACCGGGGTGATCCTCACTTGCGCGCATTGAAGAGTTCTTTCAAACATATCCAAATAATATTATCTTAATTATTAATATTATTCTCATGAGGACCTCATGCACACAACCTCAAAATTAACAAGAGTGAAGGATACATATTAACAAGAACCAGGACTTGCTAGGATTAAAGTTAGTCTTCATAGTTAAAAGTGGGGGGGAGGGGGGGGAAATGCCTGATGCAATTAAGGGTCTCACATGATTAAAAAAGCATTTTCACACTTCAGCGTCAATAGTCACCATAAACATCTTTATGTTTAGACTGAAACCTTACAGACCAATTAAAATTAATAAAGAAATTGAAAATGTAGGACTCTCTCCATTAGACTGTGAGTTCCTTGAGGCTCACATTTGATCCCCATTTCCTAGCATGCTGAATAAACAAGCAATCCAATTTTCTTCTGAATGAACAAAATATTAATAAATATATTAAATACTATTTATGCATGCATATAAGCCTAACCAGTGGTCATGGACAACAGGGGGGTGGGGTCATATGTGGGGAGGGTTTTGGGGTAGGAATGGGGGAATGAGGACAATTATGTGATACCATAATCAATAAAAGAAGAATGTGATGAACTAGACCTCAAGAAGTCTAAGATTCTGAGTTATAGGAACCTGTCATGTGTGTTCATAGAATAAATTCACATTTAAATAAAAAAATACAATTTACCTTAAAATAGTATATAAGCCAGTCTTTAACAACTATTAAATACCAGCATTCCCATCATTTAAAATCTCCTATGAACCAATCCGAACTTCTTTACAAACTTTAGAAATACTTTGCCAATAAGTGAACACGAGTAAATTATGATGTTTACAATCAACAATTTTCTGATAAAACGGAAGAGGTCTTTTGTTTGTTTGTTAAATACGCTTTTATTGATTTTAGAGAGAGCAGAAGGAAGAGAGAAACATCAGTGACAGAGATCCATCCATCAGCTGCCTCCTGCACTCCCTCTCTGGGTATCTAGCCCGCCACTGGCCCTGTGCCCTCGCCAGGAATCAAACCAGCAACCTCTCTGTGCCCGGGAGGGCACCCAACCAACTGAGCCACAGGGGCCAGGGCTGAGGAGGCCGTTTCTGTGTCATCTGGCTTCTATGTCATTGGTGGTGCAGTTGCTGCCATTTAGCCTTCAAGACAGTTGAAGATATTACCAACCTTCCTTCATTCAACAAACACTTCTGCCTCTGGGTGGAGCACGCCGCTACCCTGAGCGATGCCGTGAGGACGAGGACACACGTGCACCTCCTCCACTGACCAGCTGGATGGGGAGGCCAGCGCTGCCACGAACACGCAGTGCAGTTCCATCAGTGAGAATGGTGATGAATGTGCCAGGAGGAATACAGATGCTCACCTGGCAAAAGTTTGCTTTATGCCACTTCACTTTTACGAAAGACCTACAGACCTACGTTAGTACCTGTTTTCACTGTTCTGAAGAGAATCTTTGCTTTAAAAAACAAAAACAAATAGCATTTGGCTTTGGTTGGCACGGCGCCTATAGAGGCCGCCAGCACCCCATGCAGCAGGCGTGCCACCCCGGGCTCTTCCCCGGGATCTGCACTCAGCACAGCGCTGCGCTGGGTCTGGGAGCCTCTGCTTTGTCTCCATGTGTCTTGAGTGTCCTCAATAAGAGGTGTCCCCAGGTCCCTGCTTCTGCACTTTACAGGTCTGGGAATGCCTGCCTGGGAGCGGTGGAAGCAAGCGGGAGGCAGCCCCTGATCCAGAGCTGACAGCTCCTAGAACAGCAGAAACAACTTACAAACGGAAAATCAAAGAACTAAATAAGAATGTCTAGGCAAAGCGAAAGCAAAGACTGCCTGCGGAGGTAGCAGCCCAGACTCAAGGCCTGGAAGTAAGAACAAAAAGGCTACAGTTGCATACAGTTCAGGGGAGCTGGGGTGGAAGGTGAGGGGTGAGGACAGTGAGCGCTGAGGTTGGAAATAACCAGAAGTTATCTGAAGGACCTTGTAAGCTACACTAGGGAGCCGCGATTTTATGCTGAAAACGGAGTCAGTAAATAATAATAACAAATGGAGCCACCTTCACAGGGAGCCGGAGCTGCCGTGCCAGAGAAACGGCCTGGCGCGTCTTGTTCCTGGCATGTCAAACCTTTGGAATGTTAAAACCGGGCAAATTAGCCTTGGGACGGGGCCTAGAGCAACCTTGTGCCCCTAAGAACTGTTTGCAAAGATAACAGGAAAGCAATTATTATGACTACTGGGAGGAAAGCTGCAAACATTATTTAGAATTAGCATCGCTGTTTATGTTGTCTGCACCAATAGGAAGGCTTTCCTTCTACTGATGTGGCTGCTCCCTTCCCTTTCTTCCGAACAGCCCTCGCCTTTGTCTTCTAATCTGAACATCCCCTGAGCCCCTGCTTGATTCAGTGTGTCCCCAACAGCTTTCCTTTGATCTCAAATAAATGCTTGTTGTCTTTCCTCTGAAAGGCCCTTTTATTTTAAAGTTAACAGCAGTAGGCAGCTCTTGTTTTGGAGGCCTACGTGGGAGAGGTCACTTCATCAGATCGCTGAAGTTATAGCACAGAGACTACCTTGAACAGTGGTTCTCAAAGCACGGGGCCCAGACCAGCAGCCTCCGGAACCCCTGGGACCATGTTGGAAAGGTAAGTGCTGAGCCTCATTCAGACCCATAGAATTAGACACTCTGGGGGTGGATCCCAACAATCTGTGTTTGAACAGGCCTTCCAGGCGACTGTGCCTACAGATCAGCATAAAGATGGTAACTGAAACTAGCGAGTAGGTGAGATTACCCAGAGGAGGTGTAAGGGGTCTGAGAAGAGGCCCTAGGGGAGTCCGGGGGAACACTGTTTAAGAGAGGGGCAGATGAAGAAGACCCCAGAAAAATCAGACCCAGAGGGAGCAGCCAGGTGCTAAGAAGGAAGTCAGGAGAATGTGGTGCTGTGGAAGCCAAAGGCAGATACTAACAAGGTCAAGTCTGTTGATAAGTCAGGTAAGACAAGGACTGCAAAGCATCTCTCTTGAATTTAGCAATGAGAAGGTGACTGGCAAAAACCATCTTAGTGAGATGGTTAGGGCTTAAAAACAGACTATAGAGAGAAAGAAAGGGGACAGGCACTGGAAGAGGCTAAGAGGTAGAGGGAGGATGTCTTTAAATAGGAGAGGGTTGGGTCGTGTTTAAATGACAGTGAAAAGGAGCCACCAGAGGCAATAACTGGCAGAATCAACTCTCGGGAGGTAGAAGGATGTGGTGCATGTGATTATCCTTGGACAGAACCAGATTCATCTTAGCATTGTCACAGCACAACGAAGCAACGATGGGTGTGGGAACTGGTGTATTTGTAAGTTTAGGGAGAGAATTTTTACCTAAGAGTTTCCAGTTCCTCTGTCAAATAAGAGGAAAGGTCACGTGCTGAGTCAGAGGAGAGTGGTGGTGGGCAGGTAGGGTCTAGAGATGGCCTTAGTGCTGGGAAGTGAGGTGGGGGAGTGCACTGGTCCATAAAGACGATGTTGACCTATCAGTCAGGCAGTGGCAGTGGGCACAGGTGAATGTGGGGGTTACAGAGATATTATGGAGGCAGGGGGACGAGAGTTGCTGATTGGAATGTGTTTAGATACTCCACAGATCGGACAGGGATCAGGCTCCTTTGTCCAGGAAAGAGGGTAACAATGGTTCCTGGGACGGCTGAGGAGAAAATATGTGTGAAGAGACTGGTACTTAAAGAAGTGCAAAGCTAACTGAGCTGCGTGTAATTAGTTTGATCCTTATAGAAAAATACTTTGAATACAATAAGCCTCAGATTTATTGAATGTGACTGATTGAATAAATGAACAAATGAATGCGGCTGAGTGAAAATAGAAGTGAACTATATACTTTCTCCCATGTGAATATGAAAGTTATTACATTAGACAGTGACTTCGTTATTTTTTATTTTTTGGAATGGAAGTTAGAGCTTTTCTCATAAAAATAGGTTTGAAGAATTAGTATTTAAAGAAATTAATCATGCTACCTCTCCTTTACTTCAATCCCACCTCCTTTCCTTGTGAATAAAATCTGATGCTACTTCCCCATCTGAATACCCAGAACACTCACAGTCACACTCAACTTCCTGCTCAGCTCCCCTCCTGCCCTGTCTAGTCCTCTCCTTACCTTGCCCATCCTGTTGGCTCTACCTGGCACATCCCCCTCCTCTTCTGAGCCTCGCCACCTCCTCCTCAGGCTTCCGGACTCAGCATAACTTCATGCTTCCAGAAAGCCTGCCCACCCCTGAGACAGCATTGGGTGCCTTTCTTAGATGTTACTGTAGCACCTGTTTGTCCCTAAGGACTGTTCTCTTCCTTATGCTCCCTGGCTAAATGGGGCACAAGGACTATGTAGTCCACCACCAATACCTACACTCTCTGAAAGTCTCCTCCCCTCCAGTCTCAGGGCCAGTGCCCTCCTTCCAGCCTTCATGCCTCCACCTGCACCAAGCCCTACTCCCAGCCCCCAGCCTCTGAGCCCACCTCACAGGGCCACCTCTCCTCCAAGGGCTTCTCCGGGCTGCCTTTGTCAGCACCTGGCTCTTTCCCCTTCCTTTTTTCTAATTGCAGCAAATATATAACATAAAATGTGTTATTTTAGCCATTTTAAGTGTCCAATTCAGTGGCATTAATTATATATTAATTACAATGTTGTGCAACCATCACCACTGGCTATTTGCAAATCTGCAAATCTTTTCATCACCCCAAACAGACACTCAGTACAGATCAGGCAATTAACTTCCTCCATGCCCAGCCTCTTTAATCTACTTCCTGTCTGTCTTTATAATTTTGCCTTTTCTAGAGATGTCATAAAAACGGAATCACACAGTATTTGTCCTTTTGTGTCTGACTCTTTCACTTAGCATAATGTTGTCAAGGCTCATTCATGTTGTAGCATATATCAGAACTTTGTTCCTTTATATAGTTAATAGTCCACTGTACATATATACAGTTTATTTACCCATTCATCTGTTGATGGAGACCTGAGTTGTTGCCACCTATTGGCTATTGTGAATAATGATGCCATGAACATCAGTGTGCAAGTAAGTGTTTGAGTTCCTTTCTTTAATTCTTCTGTGTAGATGCCTAATTGTAAAATTGCTGGGTCATACAGTAATTCTGTGTGTAGCCATTTGAGTGATACCTATGACCCTTTAGATAAATATAAGTCTCACACCTACATTTAGAACTGAAATGCTGCCTTCCACCATGCCCCACACATACTCACTCATCTTTAGGGAATATGCAAAACCTTGGCCCAGCCAGTGTGAGCGTTCAAGGTCTGGCCCTTGTTCCCCTTTTCCCATCTAATCTCCCTCCTATCCTGCACTCCATCCATGGCGAATCCCTGTGATTTCCCCATGGCTGTGCCTCCGCGCATGCCAGCTCTGCCCTTTATTTCTTTCCCTTTGCCTGCTCTTTTTGGAAGAAACTGTTCAAGGCTTCCTGGATATGCCTAGGTCTCCCAAAGTACCATCTAGTGCCTAGTGGTTGGCGACTCTTTGGCCCCTTGAGTGTGGCTCTTGGGCCTGGGCGAGTCTATTTTGAAGAAGTGGCGTTAGAAGAGGTTTAAGTTTAAAAAATTTGGCTCTCAAAAGAAATTTCAATTGTTGTACTGTTGATATTTGGTTCTGTTTACTAATGAGTTTGCCGACCATTGAGAGAAGGCTAACATTAAGATTTCGAATTGTTCAAAGGGTAAAATCCACTTTGGCATCTCATCTCACATACCCTGGCATCAACCAATAATACACTGTAAAAAAGTTCAAGAAAGTCTGATAACAAACCATTATTGGCATAAAATTTCAAGGTTAAAGAGACTACAGTGGGTTGCCCAAAGGAAGTTTCATCTATTTAGTGTAAAAAATTCAAGTGTAAATATGGTCTGTTGAACCACTACTGAATACCATACTCAACCACTCATGTGACTACAAATTTCTCAAAAACACGGATTACATCTTTCTAATTTAAATTTTTTCATTACGATATATAGCACACATAGAATAATGCATAACACCAAAATAGATGCTTTTATGAATTAACATAATTTTTTTAAAAAAGTAACCTAAGAACTATAATATTGTAAGCCCCAAAAAGCTTTTCATATAACCTTCCCAAATTACAACACCTTCCCTTCAGACACTTATCTTTAAGAGGGTCTATATCTTTGAAAAATGGAGCTCCATCTGAGTTAGGCAACTAAAAGTTTATGACAGAATAAAGAGAAGTTCCATTTTTATACTGTGAGATCTCATGGTATGTCATCAACAAATGTGTTAGGTGATGCTTAGTTCACAAATCTGTATTTTATACTCACTTCTGTTTCATTTACCAAGATAATTAAAATTAGTATTAGTAAAATGTCATAATTTAAGTCTTTGCTAATTTCACTTTGGCTTTCATAGAGTTCACTGGAAAAAAAAATATGGTTTGCTTATTTATCTCCAAATGACAACACATACCAGCTGTGTGTGTGTGTGTGTGTGTGTGTGTGTGTGTGTGTCAGCTTTATTAAAATATAATTCACAGGCCATACAATTAACCCATGTAAAGTGTTCAAGTAATAATTTTTAGTATAGTCACAAAGTTTGCAACTGTTGCCACAATTACTTTAAAAATATTTTATCATCCTGAAAGAAACCTCCTTACCCACTAGCAATCAGTTCCCATTTCAGTCTAACCTCCTAGCCCTAGGCAACCACTAATCCATTTTCTGTCTCTACGGATTTTCCTATTCTGGACATTTCATATAAGTGGAATCAAATAAAGGGCTTCTTTCACTTAATGTTTTCAAGGTCCTTTCATGTTGTAGAATGTCTCAGTACTTCATCCTTCTTATTTCTGAACCATATTCCATTGATATACCATGTTTCATTTATTCATTCATCAGTTAATGGGCCATTGGATGGTTTCTATTTTTTGCTATTATTATAATGTAGCTATGAACATTCACATACAAGTTTTTATGCATGAATGCTTTTGATAAAGACGTATGTTTTCACACCTGAAGGAATAAATTGCTGGTTCACATGATAACTTTGTTTAAGATCCATTAGGCTGTTTTCCAAAGGAGTGGCTCCATTTTACCTGCCCACCCGCAGTGTACGAGGCTTGCAATTCCTTCGCAACATTGCTAGCACCTGTTATTATCTGTCTTTTTTATTAGAGCCATCCTGGTGGGTGTGTAGGGGTATCTCCTTGTGGTTTTGATTTACATTTCCCTGAGGGCCCATTGGGGAGCATCTTTTCCTTGCTTATTAGCCATTGTATGTATTGGCTCTATGTTTTTCATAGCTACCCTTTAACAGACTGAGGAAATACTTTATATTCCTAGTTTATTAAATATTTTATCATGAATGAATGTTGCATTTTATCAATGCTGTTTCTGCCTCTATTGAGATGTTCATGTGTTTTTTGATACTAGCTGTTTATGTGGGTAAATAATTTTTCATACTTATGAAATCTATGTATTTTGTATTTTTATTGAAAGGTTCAAATTTAAATTATTAATCATAAACTCTAAAAATTATTATAACAAAAATTGTGGATTAGCATATTAGTAATATATTTATTTTGAAAGAAAATTAACTATGAATTTTATCCAGGGTCTCTTTTGAATGTTAGAAACACTGATGTGTGGTTTTTCCTCTACCAGTCTGATTTTTGTGGTCCTACCTTTTTAAACTGCATCTTGGTTACTTCTATTCTTTATAACAGTAACCCAAATATACACTAAAAGTGTGTGAATGCTCTGCATAAGTCCAAGGTAAACACAATACATGAATATTGCAGAAAGCAATTCAAATAAAATATAAATGGTATCATCAGAGGATCTGTGTTCAGCTGTCAGATAACCAAATTCATGCAATATTAAAGAGGGCATTAAAACGTAGGTACTCTGGCAGATAAATACATACGTAGGCCAAGTGTTTTTAGTAAAATGTGTGTACAGTCCTTTAAACCAGTTAACTGCCTTCCGATATTTAACAAAAGCATTTGGAACAATGGGTTGGGTCTCCATGATTACACGTATTCATTTTACCAAAATATGTGTAACAGAAAACAGCACATGCCTTCCCTTGTAAAATTCTAAATCTAATTAATGTCGTATATTGTGCAGAATTTTTAATGACGTTAAAAACACATAAAGGATAGTAGACCCGTTTGAAGTAACAGAACTTCAAAATAACTAATGTGCCTGCTGAGCTTTTGGAAGCTCTACTGGCTCCGAGGCTGGTGCCGGGCAGAACCAGCAAGAACCAGATCTGGAAGAGGATTTGTGAAGATGTGTTTACCACGGCAGAAGAGAAACATGTTAAAAGTAGCTCATCTTACAAGATCTTACTAAACGAAGCCCCAATAACATCAAGTACATTTCTGCTGTTTTATTCTCAATGTTCACATTCAACCTATAAATCTTAAAATACAATGAAGAAAAAAAATGACTTCATAAAAGATAATCTCAAATATACGATTTAAAATCCATTTAAAGGCAAATTATATCTGCAAGGTATTAACCTTATTAGGTATTAAATCACATATTTCTTTCCAAAAATACTGCTACATGATTTACTTAATTTTATAGTGTCTTCACCTTACCTCCCAAAACAAAATTATTAAGATGCAAGGGGAGGGGGGGTGGTAGGGTTGGTGGTTCATGTTTAATTCTCCTGAGATCTCCAACATTGCATATATTGCCAAAATTTCAAATTACTTCTTTTTCTATACAAAACAAGAAAAGGTGCTTACAAAACTACAGAGCTCTGTGCGGGAACATAGATTGCATCCTCGGAAGACGAGGCACTGCCCTCTTCACCCCAACATTCAAGATCCTAACACCCTGGGACTGCACCCCGCGAAAAGCAGTGTCCTAAAGGGACTCTTCTTCCATAAAACACTGCCCTGGTTCTCCAGTATTCAGCGTTGCCACTTGAATGAAATAAAAACCCTTTGAGAACAACAATTACAATCCCCCCATTTTTTTTTCAGGCGCACTATTGGATTTCCTAGTGCAGGCACAATGCAAATAAGGCCGGCTTCCTTTCACAGAGTGATTAATATGCAAAGGCAGCCTGCTTTCTTAGGATGTGAAGAACCACCAACAAGCTTTTCTAAGCCCAGAGGTTTCCACAATTATTTGCACTGTTTATTTTTAAACAGATGATTACACAGTAATACCAAGTGCTATAGCTCTAATTTGCCAGTATTTTGTAAATAATGACAATTTAGATTTTTAAATCCATTGTATCATACTTAAAGCATGGGCTACTATTGATTTCAATATATTAAAATTTCCCCCAAATCTTGGAAACCCAGTTCTATGAAACAAGATGGAAGCTATACTTTCTTTTTAAAGAAAAAAAAAAAGAAATTACACTTCATCTTTAAATAGCAAGTGATCTGTCTGGCACATACCTTTGGAAAATGTAGGATTTAAAAAAACATATTGTAAATTCAAAATAACACCAAAAATTACATTTTAATGGTAATCCATCAAACTTATATGTATCTTTAAATGCAATATAAAGCTATGTTTTGATAGAAAAACAAATAAAATTTGCTCAATGAAACAATGATACAAAGAAAATGGAATATTTTACCACAGTTTACATACATATGCACATTTAATCTCAATAACATAATTTAGGGAGTATTTCTAATCATGTTTCCTTGATGATTTTTAACAAGGTATCCAAGAAAATGAAAAGCTGCCAGATAGGATATTTGCTTGCTCCAAATAGAAATTTCCCTTGTGTTATCATTAATTTATTCTGCCTCCACCCAAAAAGTTCCCACCATAAAACTACCAGGCATTTCTACCTAGTAAGATAGATGATAGATAGATAGATGATAGATAGATAGATAGATAAATAGATAGATAGATAGTGATTTTAGAGAGGAAAGGAGGAAAGTTAGAAATATCAATGATGAGAGAGAATCATTGATCGGCTGCCCCAGCATGTCACACACTGGGGATCAAACCCACAACCCGGTCATGTGCCCTGACTGAGAATAGAACCTCCACATCCTGATTCATCGGTCAATGCTCAACCACTGAGCCACACCTGACGGTTTTAACAGCAACAACAAAAATACATAAAAAACTCCAATGCTTTACTCCAGATATAGATTTTTTTAAATCAATGTATTAAACATCAAAACATAAATTTAATTACTACATTCATTAAAAAATAAATAAATAAAACCTCTGCAGTTATAAGATGTTAGACATGGATGAAACTTATGACTTAAAATTGAATTTCAGTCAAAAGATTTAAAATATATATATTTGTACATAAATATTGTTTATGGACTAAATCAAACTCATCTTTTCACCGACAGTCCCAAATCCCAAGATTGTGACTCTATAGGCCAATGGTGACAGATCGTGATCACCACAAATCATCAGTCTTGCTGTAATTTGCATATTAGCATCATTTCAGGGACCTCAGTAAATCAGTCAAGATATCTTCATTTCCTTCTGAAGTTCTAGTATCCAAACAATTTAAGTCACTTCCACACTGCATTCTCCAGACAGTACCAGATACATAACCAGCTCCATGTTTCACACCACCAAAATCATAACAGGTTTAAATGTTTCTTCTTTTGTACTTTTAAATTCTGAATTAATAAATTTGTCATTTAAAAAGAAAAGGAGTGAATTTACTTGTTCTAGTAGAACATCTATAAATAAAAAAGAGGAAAGTTAAGACAATAACAATGGAACTCATTTTAAATCTCTCGTTTAGTTTTAAAAGTATATAATTTTAAACCCACTTATCACAAAATTTTAATATTTTAAAATGCATGCATGAATTATTAAAACAATTATACATATTGATAATTTATGTCTTCTTAAAATATCCCCCATTATACATTTACAGTTGTGATATTTAAATAAAATAATTTAATTGTCTAAGGCTGTTAGTGATAGCTATTTTCTTAATATTGCACCAGCCAGCCAAAATACAACTCAGAATAATATACTGATTTATTTCCCAGTGACTTTATTTATTTTTTTAATATTAATTTTTATTGCAGGTAAATGGCTAATTATTATTATTTTTAATATATTTTATTGATTTTTTACAGAAAGGAAGAAAGAAGGATAGAGAGTTAGAAACATCGATGAGAGAAAATCATCGATCAGCTGCCTCTTACACACCCTCCACTGGGGATGTGCCCACAACCAAGGTACATGGCCTTGACCGGAATCGCACCTGGGACCTATCAGTCCGCAGGCCGACGCTCTATCCACTGAGCCAAACCAGTTTTGGCTCTCCCAGTGACTTTAAAAGGATCTGTTGTAAATATCTCTAGAAAACCAAATGATAAATGATTATTCAAGTTTCTTATTTCGATACAAAACCACTCTTAAATACAGAAATCAGTTAATGTGTGAAAATTTTTATCTTCTAAAAAATAATGCTTATATCTAACTTAACTGTAAAAAAAAGTATAAATAATAAAAATATTCTTTTTATGAGAAGGAAGGGGAATGAACCTCCTGCCTGACCAGTTATCTTAATTGTGTCTGACTCATGATTTAAATTCTAATTCCAAAGTCAATTCAGCTCAAAATGACCTTAAATAGTAATTTAGGGCAGTTAAGGGACTCGTTTTCAATTTCCTATTGAAATATCATGCATTGTCCTTTTTTTGTGCTTCCTTATGGCAGATAGTTTTCTTTAATGAAAATTTAAAATTTTGAACATGTCATGAGTAACTTTAAATTAGATACACAAAAAGGAAATAACTTTTAGTTGTCCTTTTCTGACATTTCAGGGTTGTATTTGGTATCATTCCACAGGAGTAAGCATTACAAATGTAACCAAAACAGCTTAGAAAATGGTCTAGAATTTTTTACAAAGCTAGTGGATATATTCATCTTGTATCTCCAACTTTTAGACCAACTACATAGAACACAGGAGTTATTCCATAAATACCCAATTAAGTGAATGTTTCCAGTAAACGTTCCTGCCATCCAATAAGTCTGGGTCACAGCCATTTGCAAATGTGTTCACATAGCTGCTCTTCTCCTGGTCACAGCTTCGCTGCCAAGCCCATGTCCTTACACCCAGGAGACATGGCCACCCTGGAATCTCCTGAGAACTCCTTACTTCAGAAAAGCTTCGTCAGGACTCTCTAACTGGCCCTAACTCTCTAAACTGTCAATTCCCTTGAAGTTGCCTTAACATTCATCTTCTTAGGTCTTTGCCTTTGATGAAACGCCTGGAGCATTTACCTTTTCCTTTAAGAACTCTGCAGGCTTCTTTCAATCTCAAAAAATTCCATACTGAAACATGTGCAATAAAAGATTTCAAAAATCAGCTTTGGCTTGTAGCAATTATGAACCCTAAATGAGACAGGTCATGAGAGGGTCCTCACACTCTGCTTCAAAATTAAAGCTAGCACTCCCTCTCATACCATCTCCCACCAAATCACTGACTTCAACCCAACACACACACACACACACACACACACACACACACACACACACACACACTGGAAGCAACAAGAGGGTAGAGGCCATGTGTCCTATCTTCCATCCTGCATTCTCCATGCTGGAAAAAGACTGTGTTTTTATTAATGGGAGAGCTTAAATCCCTGGGACTTTGTTCTTGATGATACCAGACATTGCTGAGGGCAGAAGTGCCCCACAGAAAATAGGATTAAATGAAATCTTGAGTAGTAAATAAAATACTTCCCCCACCCCAAAATAATTTTTCCAACTCAGCTAAGAGAAAAACAATAGTCAGACTTGGACCCTATAAACGGCAAAATGTTGGATTCTCTGAAATGGACCAAGAGAAATTGTAGGTACTAATGAGTGGAGTGGATGACCCTCACCCAAAGGCCAGCCATTACAGCTTCCCCACAGCTTGTCAGTGTCTCTCTCCTAATTACTAACAGAGCCAGGATAATTATACTAAGAGCAATAAAAGAAACAATTTTAAACACAAGGAAGACAGTAATACAATAAAGAGAAATTAAAAGGACAGAGATGACAAAGGAAACAAGGAGATTTTTTCCAAAGTACTCAGCGATATAAAAGATGTTTCATCAAGAAATAAGAAATGTTATCAAAAGACATTCAAGTAACAAAAAAGAACTCTTAGATATTAAATTTGCACTAGCAAAATAGAAAATGCAATAGAAAGATTGTCAAAAAGCTGAGAAAACCTCTTGGAAAGTAAAGTCAGGGGACTGGGAAAAACAAAGAGATAAATAATAGTGGAGAGAATATAAGAAAAATCAGATAATCACTCCAACTTCTGAATAAGAGCTCCATGAAAAAAAAACAACAACAACAAGAGAAATAAAAATATCAAATAAGTAATACAGAAACAGTTCTCAGCACCAAGAGAGATGAATTTCCAGACTAAAATGATCCACTGAGAACCTACCCACTAAATCAAAACAGACCTACATCAAGGCACATCATTGTGAAATTTCAAAATAATGTAGACAAAAGAAAGGTCCTAAAGTTTTCTAGATGAAAATTAAAGTTTCACACAAAGTATCAGGATAAAGAATATACTGGGATTCATAACTGAAATGCTAAAAAAATAAAAAACACATAATAACATCTTCAAAATTCTTAGGTTAAATTATCTCCAACTTAGAGAATTATATACTAAGCTAATATAAATTAACTGCCACAAGCTTAGAAAACCAGCCTCTAGACTGAAGAAGGAGAGGGAGGTATAGACTCTCGGACATATGTCCTCAGGAGAACAAAGAAAATAGCCATGTTTGAACATATCAAGAGTGGATTTATACTTTAGTCTGAGAACTTGACACTTGATTAGTGGTAGGTATTTAGAAAGCTAAGCAAAGGATAACTGAGGCCATTATAAACTCTAGGAAAGTCATAAAATTACAGAAGAAAGGGAATAAAAATCACAGAACTGTTCAAGGCTCATATGTAAATAATATTTGCATGGTCATAACTATAAACATTAAATATTAAGAGGCCAAGGTAGCCCTGGCCAGTGTGGCTCAGTTGATTGATCATCATTTAGTGCACAAAAGTCACAAGTTAGATTACTGGTTGAGGCACATGCCCAGGTTGAGGGTTAAGACCCCAGTTGAAGTGTGTGCAGGAGGTAACCAGGCAATGTTCCTCCCTCTCCCTCTCCCTTCTTCTCTCTAAAATCAATAAAAACATATTTGGGGAGAAAAAAAAAGGCCAAGGTAAAGAATGTGGCAAGGGCAGTGTTTAAGAGTACTAAAGCCACAAAGGAAGAGTCAATAAATAATACTGAAACCTAAAAAATTAAGAAAGTATAAATAATAGAGATAAAAATATAGAAGCAGCTAAAATCAAAGCTGTGATGGTTGAAGAGGGAGGGTTAGGTAAGGATTGGGGCAGGAGACTAATGTGTTTTGTTACAAGTAATAAAACTAACTTTTTAAATAATGTAGATATTTTATTTTGCTAAAACTAAAAATTAAAATCAAGAAAAAAGGAATTCCAATTGCTTGAATAGTTAGGAACTTTAATCTTAAGACATAATTTAGCAGACAAGAGAAAAACTGGTTGACTCAGCTTCTCTTAATGATAAATACATAGTTCTGGACTTCAAACCAAACTCAGAAGCTATATATAACAAAACACTTCCATAAGAATTAAATATATTACCTTTGTCCAAAATTCTTAAAAATTAGAATGTCTCATGAGTGAATCTTCCAGATGAGTAACACTAAGCTCATTACCTCTTCCATTCCTACTTGCAATTGGTGAAGCCAATGGTACTAATGTTTATGTTTTATTTTTCCAATGACTCCTTCACGTCATACCTCCTTTAGTACCTGACACATGCTCAAGAAATGAATGCGTGTAATTGTCGCCTGCTCCTTGAATGGGCCACAGTTGGCTCTTCCAAGTGAAGTTTAATTATGAACACCCATTATACTGCAGTATGTTATAGTCATTCCCTTGGCATTCTTTTAAAATAGATACTAAATGGCTATAACTGATATGCTTGTTGTGTTCCTGCATCTGCTTTGCATGATTTTTCCATCCACTCAAGTTTTCTTCCTGTCAATATACCTGCACTAGAAGTCATGTTTCCTTGAGTCTAATTAAAGATAGGAGTCTTTAAAGATGTGGTAGAAACTTGAAAATTAATTAAGGATATATGGACTCTTTCTGAATAGAGGTTTAAGGGCTTACCTATGAGTCAGGTGCCTTCATTTCAGTGCATGGACTTTGGGATATCTACCTTGGCTATCAAGAGGCTAATTTCCCTTAATTCTTCATTCTTTATGTTCTAAAGTATAAAGGTTGCCAGATAAATGAATTAACAAAGTGTCACCAATATGATCATTAGCAACAACCATTATTTAAATTACTAAATTTTATGAGGCAAATTGACAGGCTTACTCTTAACTCTATATAAATAGAAAGTAGAATCTATATAAGTCAACTTGTTTTTTAAATTCTACTTTTCTCAAAATCAAGATCTACTAGACTTTGCTTTCACGGGAAGTAAAACAGCTAAGCAATCAGCCACGGCATTTCTGACTCATGGTCTCATCTTCCTTTCATTCTCAAAAAATGAAAAATAAGCAGGGAAAATGTCATTCTAATTACAATCAATACTTAAAAGCAACACAGATTGTACATCTCTTCTCTGTGAACTTTAAGAGAAAGAAGGGAAATGAAAGAACATTACTGACCTTACTATGTGCCAGACAGTTGTATAAATTGCCTCATTTCCTTCTCACTAATAACACTATTAGCTGGGTATTATTATATCTATTTCAAAGACAAATAAACTGAGTGTTGGAGAGATTAACTTGTTCAGTGTCATGGAAATCAGAAGAGCCACCTTTCAAAATGCAAATTTGATGACAAAGGCCTATGCCTCCTCCCCTCACAGTATGCACTGCCTCTACAATACCAAAAGGAAATACTGGGCTCAGTGGATAGAGTGTCGGTCTGCAGACTGAAGGGTCCCAGGTTGGATTCCAGTCAAGGGCATGTACATTGGTTGCGGGCACATCCCCGGCAGGGGGTGTGCAGGAGGCAGCTGTTTGATGTTTCTCTCTCATCAATGTTTCTAGCTCTCTATCCCTCTTCCTTCCTCTCTGTGGAAAATAAATAAAAAAATATTTTAAAAAAAAAGAAAGTAAAAGAATTTATTCATTAGATTCCACATATAAGTGAAATCATGTGAGATTTGTCTTTCTCTGACTAACTTATTTCACTTAGCACAATAATCCCAAAATCCATCCATGCTGTTGCAAAAGGTAAGAGTTCCTTGGTGAGAGCCGAGGGAAGGGAGAACAGGGTCTGGGTGGAGGGGGGGCGGTGATCGGGGAGATGGGGACATCTTTAATAATCTAACAATGAAAATAAAATATAATGTAAAAACAAAAGAGAATTTGTAATTAAGACTCAAAAGCAGATCTTGAAGATTGGCATATTGTACCCTGAATCCAGTTCTAGTGTAACTGCAACTTAACTGGTGATTGGCAGCCTCATCCACAGCCAGAATGGACACTCACAGTTAAAATATGAATAATAATAATAATTTAAAAAAGCATTAGGAAAACAATCAATCACTGCCATTTCCACTTCTTTGTCCATGGGATCTAAGCAATGCACCCAACATGTGACAAGCAGGACAAACTGCAGGAAGACTTTTAAAAGGCATAGAAATCAACGAGTGAATATCATGGGCAATGATACAAGAAGACAAAACTGTGTCCAGAAATTATCTTTTCACATGGTAAATGAAACCTCTGGGAGAAACCCTCTCTGTTGTCCACCTCCTCTCACGTGAACCCATCCCGTTGTCCTTTGCAAGGTCTGTAAATTGCCTTTTCCCTCCTCCTGGCTCTTTCCCACTGGTAGTTACATGGGCCTTGTTGGCCCTCAGTGTGAAGCCTTTCGCTCACCCTTCATTTTGGTCAAGTCCCCTGGATCTCAGCTTTTCCTGTCTTTGACTCTAACTACTTGAATTTCACTATCCAACTGAAATGCCTCCAGGAGCACCACACTCCTCTTAAATAAATCCAGTTCCTACTGGAGTCTCATCTTTATACTCCTAACCACCTTAATTATTGCTAATCTCGTTTTTATTGCCCTATTTGTTTTAAAACCTGAACAAAGGCAATATATGTAATTAGAAAGGTCAGAATATGAATAAATTATCTTCTCTTAGTCTTAAACATTGAAAGAGATGTTTTAAAACAAAATTGGGATTATGCTTATAAAAACATTTATTTGCAACTTTTAAAAAATATATATTTTATTGATTTTAGAGAGGGAGAGGGAGAGAGAGATAGAAACATCAGTAATGAGAGAGAATCATTTATCAGCTGCCTCTTGCACACCCCGCATTGGGGACCTAGCCCGCAATGCAGGGATGTGCCCTTGACAGGAATGAAACCTTGGGGCCCTTCAGTCTGCAGGCCGACGCTCTATCCACTGAGCCAAACCCGCTAGGGCACTGCAACTTTTTTTTTTACTTAACATTATCATCCTTCTCTAACCTAGACATTCATGTCACTAGGTTCTGGTTTCCTCCTTTTGTTCAACACACTTTCTGAGTTATGGACAAGATACCACTTTAATTGCTACATAAATACTACACCGTAAAAACTTCTGGGTGTGACAGAGACTCCAAGATGTTCTGATTGTAATTCATGGTGTTTCTCTCCCTGGAAAAAAGATAAAATTATAGACTATTACTGCCTCTCAGTCTTCCTGGTCTCTTTAGCAGGACTCTCTCCTGCTTCTTCTCGAATAGCCTTCTTCTGTACAGAGCTGGATCTTCCTACAATCTCCTCAATTCTCGTGCCGGGAAGAATTCTCCAGCAGCTCCTGGTGCCCAGGCAATCCTTATCCTGCCTCTGAAATCTTAGTCACGTATTTGACTCTAGATGTTGCCTGACGCACTAGTTATCTTTGCATCTCTGCTAGACAGTAACTCTGAGGTTACGGCATTGTTCTTTCGAGTTTTGGGTTTTTTTTTGGTTTGCTCTCTACAGCTAGCAAATCGTACAGATGCCCAGTAAGCACTTTTGTTGTCATTATATCTCCCTCTCTCCAAATCCTGAACCTTCTCTGCGCTGCAGATTATTTTACCCTCTCTAGCCCTATATTCCCCATCGATGACAGTAGTTTTCAA
The DNA here is from genome assembly GCF_964339955.1 of Pipistrellus hanaki. Classification (NCBI taxonomy): domain Eukaryota; kingdom Metazoa; phylum Chordata; class Mammalia; order Chiroptera; family Vespertilionidae; genus Pipistrellus; species Pipistrellus hanaki. The sequence continues at coordinate 13,701,368 of NC_140511.1, read as the reverse complement.
ACTCCTTTGACTCAAACCATAAATAAGGCATATGTTTTCCATCACTACCTGGTCAACAACGTTTCATGAAACAATACTTACTCTTACTAAATAAGATTTACTCTTTTTTTCTATTCCATTACATCCTTTTTTCCTTCCTTCTTTTGTAATGCTGGCTGAAGCCAACTAAATAGACTTCACTACCCACAGCTGAAAAATACTGACCTTCAAGTAAAGATACTAGAATATTCAATTATCTTTTAAAATCTAAGGTCTGTAAAACTGAGACTACTCATCTTTCATGCAAAGTTACCCCTTATCTCAGTTCCCCCATCATATGGACAGTACCATGATTATTTCATCCTTGGGGGTTGGTAACTTAAAATATTTTTCTCTCTCAGTCCATTTTGGAACTAGCAACTACCCCTACTGATTGATTTGTCATCTCTAACACCTCAGCTGTGTGCCTTTTTAAAAAATCCTTATCCAAAGCCATTAAACTATATCTTTTCAGAAGTACCTGCTTTATAAAACATATCACAGTTTAATTTCTTTAACAAGGCCCTCTGCTACATAAAATTTGATTGTGTAAGTCTTTTTAGCTATCTGTCTATTAATAAAAGGTATAGTTAGTTGTGAAGTATTTTGGTTTGTAATTCATTTCACACATATTATTTTATTTGATTAATTCTTCTATTCAAATAAGAAATTACAGTTCAAAAAAGAGATGAAGTACTTTACATAACACTTGGTTCATTAGCAGCAGAGCCAAATCTTGAACCCAAATCTTTTTAATCTAGGCCTTTCCCTGCATACAAGTCTTCCTACCACACAAAGCAGGAGACTTTCATTAGATCTCACTGGCTTACAAACCAGTTTTAACAGATTCCCCTATTTCCCAGTCCCTGGGCTCTCCATCACGTAGTCCACTTTAGATAATGTAACAAAAGTCCTTAACTAACCCACTATTTTGTCCAGCCACTATTGTGGCTGCTATATAAAACCAAAACTCCCTTTAGGCGCTGCAGTAATCTCTACCAATTTGTTCCTACTTCTCTCTCCCTGCTAATTCATGGCTGGCATTAAACACAGAGCCTAGCACAGCAGATGCTCAAATGATATCACTGACCACACTTGTAAATTTTAATAAATTATTTCTCTAACATTTACAGCTACATGCCTCTTCTTTGTCTAGCATTTAAGATTTTAATAAGACTTGAGCCAATAGCTAGTCTGCTTTCATTGCTCTTCAATTCCAATTACCCGGCTAGACTCACCTCTTCCTATAGAGAAAGAGGTCCTCCTCTCCCTATCTATATTCCACGCTCATGATGTTCAGATCAAACACTACATCTTCCACACCTTGTTTCGGACATTAAAGCCAAACAAGATGATTTTGGCCTTTCTAACCAATTTTCACAATTAATACCGGTCTCCTTCTTTTAGGTACTTATTCATGTGGTACCTTTCATGATTCCCTAACTGTCTGAACCAGGGGTCTTCAAACTACGGCCCGCGGGCCACATGCGGCCCGCAGAGGAGTCTGATCCGGCCTGCCAGGTTTTTTGGGCAGTGAGCGCAGCCGAGGTGTTACAGTAGGAATTAGTAGTTCATATAGTCCGGCCCTCCAGCTCTCTGAGGGACCGTGATCTGGCCCCCACTTTAAAAAGTTTGAGGACCCCTGAACCAACTGGGTGCTTTCTTTCCAACCCTCTGAAAGCCTCTACAGGATCAGAATTTTATTGTCCCCTCAGCCTCCACACAGAATTCTACACATCATATTCACAGGAAACCTGTTTAATAAACTTTTCAGTAATTAATCTCTACTACAGGTTAACATTTTATAAGAACACTAGAGGACCATTGCATGAAGATTCGTGCAATAGGCCTTCCTTCCCCTGGCTCCTGGCACCGGTTTTCCTTCCGTACCCAGGACCCAGGCCTTCGCTCTGGCTGCCATATTCCATTTTCCCTCTGGAGCCTTCAGTTTTCATTCTAGCCAGAGAGCTGCTCTTGTAGCTCCCTCTGTCCCCCCTCCCCCCTCTGCCCTTCCCTTTACAACAGGTGTCCTGCCCTGCCTGGCTGCTCCATGCCCAGAGTGGCTGAGGGGCTGGGCCACCACCATCTTTGTTAGTTTAATTTGCATACTCACTCCTGATTGGCTGGTGGATGTTGCAAAGTGACAGTCAATTTTAATATTTCTCTTTTATTAGTGTAGATATTTTGTACCTGCTACATATACTGTTTTACATATGTGATTTTACTTAAGCTCACTAAAACCCATAAGGGAGGGTCATTATCCCCATATTCAAGATTGGGACTAGGCTCAGAAGTGAAATGACTTGCAGAATATCAGTTACAGTTAGTGGACTCAACCTAGACCCATCAGACTCCAAAGCTGTTGATATTGTCCCTTCACCCTGTTCACTTTGGTTGGACTCATTCAGTCCAGAAGCCAAGCAAACTCACATGTGCTCACCATTTATTCTGATATTATGTGTATTCAAATGACCCCAATTCTAGAAAAGGATGAACTGTATCCAACCCATATAAGTTATGGCCCTAGCTTCACCTATGTAAGTCACTTAACCTTTCTCAGCCACAGCTTCTATTTCAAGGCTTCGCACAATCTGCCCTTGGAGAATTATTTCTCTTCTAATTTCTGGCCCTGACACTGCTCCCCAGAAGGACTGTATGTGCTCACAACTTAAGGTTATTACCTCTGCCTGAGTCACCCCTTCCTCCTGCTCCATCTAGTGAAAACAAACTCTCGCCCCACGCCCAGCTCGGGGGAGTCCCAACCAGAGTTAATTGCTTCCTTCCTTGTGCTCCAATGACTTGTATTCATGTCTCTATTTATAAGTGTAGTCTGTCTCCCTCCCACACTAGATGGCAAGCTTTAGACAAAGACATAATCTTACTGGACTATATCAGCTGAAATCCAGCACAATTCCTGAAACTGTCTGACCTTGTTAAGATTTCAGAAGTTTTGCTGAATGGAGGCATTCAGGAATGCTTGTAGCGATTCAGTGTTTGTTGAATCAAGTAGTCAATCAATCATGCGTTAACATCAGAATACCGTTAGTCCTTCCCATTTCACAGAGTTCTTCCAATGGTACCTCCTCACCTCCCCAACCATCCAGACACAGATGAATTTCCCCTGATAATCTCTCATAGTACCCTATTCCTTTCCTCAGTTTTGATCAGAATATGAATTATAATTATATGTGTGGTATTTGTTTGATGTCTCTGTTCCTCCACTCTGTTAGACTGGAAGCTCCATGAAAACAGGGACTATGTAAGTTTCGTTTACCACCATATCCCCAGCACCCAGCACCCAGTATTCATTAGATATTACTGAATAAATTAGATGAAGATTAAATATATGCATATCAAAAACTCTGTGAGTTGTATGGTGATGATTATAATTATTGGCATTATATATCCAGGTTATTTCCTCTTAGAGAGCTAAAATAAAATCGATCTCTACTCCAATATCATCTGCCTTTAGTTGGTGAAATTGCTTCCTGCCCTATCAATAGGGCACTTACATCTGACACATTTAAATGATAAGAGCAATTTATTTATTTTACGCCAGATAGTAATTTACATTTACCAGTGGTGAGAAATGCCAAATCACCTCAGAAATAACTTAAGATTTTCGGTAAAATAAAGGTTGCATAGCTTCTTCTTTTAAAAACTTTTATGTTGACACTTTATTCTAGTCTTCAGTGCACTACTCAAACAACCCAGCTGGAATGATCAGCTTAGATTTTCAAGAGAGTGAACCCCAGCAGACCAACACACAGTGTCAGGCTGCCCCTCCCTTGCATGGGCTCCTCTCAAGGCTCTGGGGGACAGGGACCTGACAGTGCGTTCTCATGGTCATGTTTCCTAAACTTTACAAAAAGCAAAGGAATTTGCCTTATTTTCCTTAAAGAGGGCATTCAAAATCATATACCCTTCAGGACCTATGCAACCTAGATCTATCCCTGTGCTTATTAAAGACTTTCAATCGTATAATGAGACCACTTTTCTCTCTAAAGTATCCATAACCAACAAGACAGTGCAGGCACATTTAACAAGTGATTTCTAAAGTCTAGTTCTAATCATTGAGGAAATCATGTTCCTGTAATATCCATTTTAAGTCCTTCCAAAAAGAAAGCACTATCTGAATAATTATTTTTCTAAATCCACATACATCCCTCTTTCTCGCTAATAAACACAGCTTGAATGTGCAGATGTCCTGTGAGCTCTAAAATATTCACCACAACTCTAACAAGTAGGTATTACTAATTTTCCCATTTCACAGAAGAAGAAACTGAAACTTGGAGAAGTTAAATGACTAAATGACTTGCTCAAGATAAGACAGCTCATAAGGGATATACTTGGCTGGACTATCAACCTAAACCTGTCGGACACCCTTGATCCTGTACGACTTCTAGGGCTCCTTGACAGCAGAAATAATGTCATCTCAGTCCTTTGTCATTCCCCCCAGAGCTGAAGATAAAAAGCTGGCACTCAATACACATATTTGTTCAACTCTGTAAGAGCTGATTGTTACCTAATGTGACATAATCTTAGTGTGACATTACTAGAAATAATCCAAAATAATGAGGTAATCAGATACTACTATACAGGTCTCAAGAATGACACAGGATAGAAAATAGGGTCAGATGTTGCCAGTGTTTGCAACAACATATCAAAAAGTCCTCATGAGTATGGAATAGAATACAGGTTCTGGAAGAAGCCTTTCAAGTCACATAACTGAGAAGTGAAAGGAAAACATATTTGCATATAGCTGGCAGAAAAAGAATACATAGGTATATTGAAGCCTTCTGTTCAGAAACACACAGACACAAGGTAAACCAAATGGTTTATCCTTTTAGTGTAGTCCCCTACTGCTCAGAAGATAGAATAATACTTTAGGAAACGTGTGGCATCCTAACTGAAACCCCTAACTCAGTGTCTGTGTGTAAACAGGATTAATTGCCTTAAGAGTAACGTGTAGAAACTGCCTGAAAGGTGGACATGTGGCACCGAGACCTGCACCAGAGAGCAGCCTCCTAAGGAGTGTCTTCAGCTGAGGGACATCACTCAGCACCATGACTTGGAAGGGCATAGTGGCACCGCTGGCAACGCCAAATAACTTACCTCCGCAAAGATTTTAAGGTTTGGCACCAAGAGCTAATGACACAAAAAGCTGTGATCTTCAGCTTGGTTTCTGGATTTCCTTGCCCCGCAGTAGTAAGTACATCCACCTGTACTATCGATAGTAGCTCCACCACACTGTTTTCTCATATTAAAAACACTGGACCTCAAAGAGGCCTAGCCATTAGCGGTCAGCGAATTCCTTGGGCATTTCCCTCCTCCCAAGAGGCCATCTCTTACAATATTCCGCAGAGATTTGCTGAGTACTTCAAGATAGACATAAAATTCTCTTGTGAATTTTATTCATATGCCTTCCTTTTAAACTACAGGAATCATAACTTTAGTCTTTTTTATTATTATTATTATTATTATTATTATTCAAAGCTCAAATAGCCATTATTGTTAAGTAGCCAGTTGATTCATGCTTTCAATTCCATCTAATATAACCCATTTTTAAAACTAATAAAATGCTAAAATTTGCTGCCATTTCTTTTAAAGTTCCAGGCTGTCCTACGCTTATGTGTTCCTGAGATTACTAACCTACAAAAGTCAATTATGGAATTCGCAGTAACATTTATTTTGACACCATGAAATATCTGTGTTCTAAAAATCTCAATACTTAAATAGCACAGGAGAAGCTTTTTAAATGCCTCTGTCTCCTCCCAGGCTGACTGATGGTGGCAGGTGTGGTCCCCCTTCTCTCCCTCCCTGGCAATTGGTTCTGCTCTCCACTATCACAAATGCAGTATTAGCACTGGAAGTTCAAACTGTTTTTTAACAACAGGTAGTCAATCTCCTTTACACTAAGACAGGGAGAGCTGTCTGTAAAATATCTCTGGAGGTCGGCCAGTGGCATTGAAGCCACTTTCAGTCAGGTTCTTTAACACTGAAGATGTAAATATAAGGAGTTCATCAGACTAATATTAAATAGAGACCGTGTCGCCTTAAAAAATTAAGTGGTTGGTCAGAAACACTAAAATCCACATTGCAAGTAGCGTGAAGTTGACAAGATGCTGTCTATAATTTAAGAAACTGAGTTCTGTAGCAAAGAAAACATCCCTCATGTCTAAAGATTCGCTTTGAAATGACAAAATGGTGCTATTTATTTTGTAAGGAAATTAAGGCGCTGTTTCCTGTGACAGAAATATATAAGTATAGGTTACTTACATTAAATTACAGGTTACCTGTCTGAGGTTTAATGACAAATTTTAAAAGTGCTTCCAAAGAGAAGCACTATTCAAAACTCTTAGAATTGGAGGGATCCATGAAACTAATTTCTCACTCTCAGTGCTGCTTTGGGTAAACGCCCAAAGAGAGCCCTTGTGAAAAGTACATCACACCATATATTTTTAAATAATTACTACTTTAATTCTTGAACTATAATACAAAGCCCAAGAAACAGTCACCAGTTAAATCAACACAGTTGTAGTTCAATTAATTGGCACAGAGCATTGGATAAACCACCTTTATTGAACAAAGAAACCACCTGCTATTCTAGCATTATTTAAAAAAAAAAAATGTTCCTGGCTTCTTTATGCCCCAATAATGAACTCTCAGGAAGAGGGGGGGGGGGGAGGGGGGAGAGTCCCATTTACCATTGCAGCAAAAATATTAAGATATTTAAAATAAACTTAACCAAGAAGGTAAAAGACCTGTACTCGGAAAACTACAAGACATTGAAAAAAGAGATAGAAGAAGATATAAACAAGTGGAAGAATACTCTGTGTTCATGGATTGGTAGAATCAATATCATTATAATGTCCATATTACCCAAGGCAATCTACAGATCCAATGAAATCCTTATTAAAATATCAACAGCATATTTCATAGATTTAGAACAAATACTCCAAAAATGTATAATATATAGAGAAAAAAAAGTCCAAATATCTGCAGCAATCTTGAGAAAGAATAACAAATTTGGAGGGGTCACAATCAGATATCAAGTTATACTACAAAGCCACCATAACCAAAACAGCACAGCCTGGTCCTGGCACAAGAACACGCATATAAATCAATGGAACAGACAGAAACTCCAGAAATTGATCCAAGCCATTGCGCTCAATTAATTTTTGACAAAGGAGGCAAGAGCATACAATGGAGTTAAGACAGTCTCTTCAATAAATGGTGTTGGGAAAATTGGACAGATACTTACAAAAAAAAAAAAAAATGAAACTCCCATTTGAACCAGTAATCCCACTTCTAGGAATATATCCCAAGAAATCAGAAACACCAATCAGAAAGGATATATGCACCCCTATGTTCATAGCAGCACACTTTATAATAGCTAAGATTTGGAAACAGCAGATGAGTGGATTAAAAAACAGTGATATATCTACACAATGGAATACCATGCTGCTACTCTTACCATTTGCAATAGCATGGATGGACCTGGAGAGCATCATGCTAAGTGAAATAAGCCAGTAGGAGAAAGATAAATATTACATGATTTCACTCATTTGTAGAATATAATGAACAAGATAAAATGATGAACAAAAATAGAGCCAGAGGAAAAAATATTTTGGAATATAATAGAAGTAATCCTGTTAATTGCAGATTTTTAATACTTCCTATAACTTTTGTGACATTATACAATATTAGTGCAATTTTGGTAATATTATATTTAAAAACACTTCCTTGAAATATTGATGTTTATTGCAAGTAATATTATTATATTTAAAATTGTTTTTTCTTGAAAAAATGAAACTACACCACCAACTTACACCATATACAAGAATAAACTCAAAATGGATAAAACACCTAAATGTAAGTCGTGAAACCATAAAAATCCTAAAAGAAACCATAGGCAGCAAAATCTCAAATGTCTCTCATAGCAATATGTTTAAGAATACATCTCCTCCGGCAAAGAAACTAAGGAGAAAATAAACAAATGGGACTACATCAAAATAAAAGGCTTCTGCACAGCAAAAGAAACCAACAACAAAATGAAAAGAGAACCCACTGTATGGGAAAGCTCACTGTATTTGGCAATGATACATGCAATAAAGGGTTAATATCCAAAATATAGAAAGAACTTATACAACTTAACAAAAGAACGACAAACAACCCAATTAAAAAATGGGCAAAGAACCTAAATAGGCACTTCTCCAAAGTGGACATATAGATGGCCAAGAGATGTAAAAAATGCTCAAATCAACTTAAAATGACAATGAGGTATCATCTCACACCTGTCAGAATGTCTCCATCAACAAATCAACAAATGACAAGTGCCAATGAGGATGTGGAGGAAAAGGAACCCTAGTACACTGCTGATTGAAATTCAGACTGGTGTAGCCACTGTGGAAAACAGTATGGAGTTTCTTCAAAACATTAAATCTGGAACTGCCATTTGACCCAGTGATCTGACTTCTAGGAATATATCTTAAGAAACCTGAAACACCAGAAAGAATGTATGCACCCTTATGTTCATAGCAGCACAACTTACAATAGCTAAGGTCTGGAAACAGCCTAAGTGCCCATCAGAAGATGAGTGGATAAAAAAGCTGTGGTATATTCACCGTGGAATACTATGCAGTAGTAAAAAAGAATCGCTTACCCTTTGAGACAGCATGGAAGGACCTGGATAGTATCATGCTAAGTGAAATAAGTCAGTCAGAAAAAGAAAAGCATTACATGATCTCACTCATATATAGAATCTAATTAAATAAACTGATGAACAGAGTGGATCCGGATCCAGGAACATGGAAGCATGGAATAGAGTCCAGAATCTCAGAGGGAAGGCGGGGGAGGGTGGGTGGGAGCTAATCAAAGGAAGACCTTGTATGCATATAGGCATAATCCATGGGTGGAGACAGTGGGATGGTGAGGGCCTGGGTTGGGTGTTGGGAGTTGGCTGGAGGTTGTTGATGGGGCAAAAAAGGGGACATATGTAATACTTTCAACAACAATAATAATAATAAAGAAAGATCCTAAGTAAAGTTATCTGGAAAGAAATCAACAGGTTTAATCTATTGGGGGAAGGAAGTGAGAGCTTCTTAGAAAATTGACTTAACCGGTTGGCTCAGTTGTTTGGAGCGTCTTCCCCTAAATAAAAAGGTTTCAGGTCAAATTTCCGGTCATGGCACATACATGGCTTTCAGGTTGGATCTGGTCAGGGCTCATAGGGAGGGAACTCATCGATGTTTCTCTCTCAGATGGATGTTTCTCTCTCTCCCTCTAAAATCAGCAAACATATCTTCTGGTGAGGATTAAAAAAAAAAAAAAGTAAGTTTTAGACTAATGAAAACTTAGTTCAATTGGTAGATCTTTAGAACCTTTGCATTGGGAAGGTAACTCAAAACTATTAAATAAATGGCAGGCCACACTTCCACAATGTCTGGATTATGTTCTCTTTTTAACTCTACTGAATTTTAAATAAAGTGTAAGGTATTGTCAATATTTTAATATATGCTAATATTTGCTGAAGGAAAATTAACATTTTTGGGTTTTGGATAGAGTTGTAAAAGGTTTTCCACATTCTTAAATATGGCTTCATTGCATTCAGTTAAATTTTGTTCAAAAAGACACATTTCTGATCTTAAAATGAAAATCAAGGAAAAAAATATTGCTCCCCATAATTGTGCTCACTGCAAACTGCTGATGTGTGCCTTTATATGGTGAGAGGCATGAAAACCCATATCATATATGCACCAGCTATTTTTATAACGTAGCATGGGTACTCTTTGTTCTTATTTTGATGCTATCTCCTTAGAAAATCAGACCCATTCATTCCTTGACTCCTGCAAGTTAAATTGGCAGAAGATTGTAAAATTATAAAAGAAAGATATGACTTAACCATGCCAGGTCATTCAATCAATCCAGAAAATATCCAGAACTGCTGTAATTCCACAACCTTTCCCTGTATTCCTCAAGACCAGAAGACTCCAAAATACGAGAGGGCCAGCCGACCTGATTCTTCCATATATTCAGTTAGCACACCCTGCATCTAACGTGTCAGAGGCAGCGCGTGGAGAGACTGTCTTTCTCTTTTGGAAACCGTTCAACTTCTTTTGTTAAGCAACGCTGTGCGTGTTTCACGTCCTGCCTTCTTCCTATCCTCCTGGTCATGGAGTCAGGAATGAGGACACTTTCAGGGACCCTGGGTCTGGGTTTCACCCTCGCCTCAGCAGCAGAGAGCATCCTAACCTGGAATTCCCTGGGCGTGTGCTGCTGTCCCTCCCTGGGGGTCCAAACAGCTAGCGTTACACCCATCGCCATGATGGAAAGAACGGCCTGGCGACCCCCCAGGGGCCTACCACAGATGAGGGCTCCATTGTCACGTCCCCACCTAGAAGGGAGGAGGCCCCAGAAACACGCTCTCCTCCGGAGGTCCTGCCATAGTGACCCAGGCGCACTAAGGGAAAAGGGATGCTGCGAGCATCTCCCAATCAGGTGGTTGCGGGACCGAGGGACCAAGGAACTGGGCTTGGCCTCCAGCTGGCTGCCTTTCTCCACCTCCCACCCTCCCACCCCCCTCCCCGACGCCGCCCCGCCCCCAGCGGCGCCCGGGCTGGGGGGCTGGCTGGTCAGCGCAGGCGCGTCGGTCCCCCGGCCACCGCGCCCTCCTAGGGGATGCGCTGCTCCGGCCAGAGCGCCCGGGCGCCAGTGTGCGCGCCGGCGGGGGCGGGAGGGATGCTCCCATTCGGCCGCTAGACGCCGAGTGAGCAAGCACCCCCCTGTGACCACCTAGACTCCATTTTATTTGCTCGGAAGCTGCGGGTGGGAGGGGGGCCGGTCGCAGGGCGGGGTTCCTCCCGGCGGGGGGTTAAGGGGGAGGGGGGGTGAGCGAGACCGTTAGCCTGGAGCACCAGGAGACCGTCCAGGCAGCGCCCGGCCGCCGCTGAGCCGTAATAAAAGCCTCTGGCGGCTTCCCGCCCAGCCAGCCCCGCTCTGATTGGCCGCCGCGGGAGGCACCGGGCGGCGGGGGGCGGCGGCGGGGCGCTGCTCCCGGCCTCCCGGGGAGGGGGCGTGCGGGGTGCTCCCGGGCCCGCCCCGCTCTCCCCGGCCTGGCTCCGCGGTGGCGGGCTCGGGGCAGTTCCAGCGGCACCTGGCACCCCCTCCTCTGGGCTTTCCGAGGGCATTTCCCCGCACACGCCCCCCGCCCGGGATGCCGCCCACCCCACCCAGCTCTCTGCGGCGCCCGCTCCTTTCTTCCCTCTCCCCGTCCATCAGCGCCCCAGAGCAAACCCTGGGCTGGGGAGGGAGAAGGAGGGGCTGGAGGGGAGGATGGGCACGAACACGAGAGTCTTCCAGGGGGGCCAGAAGGAAACACCCCCAATGAAGGAACCCCTCCTCGCGGCCGCGGAGGTTCGCAGGGCGGCGGCGCAGCCCCCTCCCCGCCCCGTGGCAGCATAGCTACTGTCTTCCTCCTCCCAGCTCCCTATTGTTCGCATTTCGCAGGGACCAGGAGCCTCGCCCGAAGAAAGGAGAGACTGGGGCGAGGCGCCGCGGGTGGCTACCTGCCATTCTTCCCTCGCACGGGTGCACGCGGGGCCCTCGGTGCGTGTGGAGGCACACGGGCGCGCACACACGCACTCACACCGGGAAGTCCAGCTCACGCCCTCCTCGCCCTCCGCCCCTCCGCACTTCCTCCTGTCAAAACGCGGCGCCGACCCTCCCAGCCCTCCGAGCTCCGGGGCAAAGGCAGGCTTTGCAACTAACCAGCAATTTGGCAAATAAAAAATAAATAAAAATAAAAACGAACGTCATATCTATCGGGGTGCAAGGATGGCCACACAGCCCTGAGGTTCTGCCTATGTCGCCCCATTTTGCAAACCGTTATTTGCCCCCCAACGGGAGGAGGGCGCGGGGGGGGGGGGGGCAGGGAGCCCCACTTTATTAGACCTGGGGGGAAATAACGATCGGGGTGACTATCCCGGGCTTTATTGTTCACTCTTTCCAGGAACCCCAGCTGACAAGCCCCTGCCCAGTAGAACCCGAGCCTGTGTGGTGGCTCCAAGGAGCCCGGCATCCCCTGCCGCCCGCCATCGGGGAAGGAGCGCTGCCCATGGAGATGGGCAGTCGCAGTGTCCCTGGGAGCCGGCGGCTCCGCTTCCATCGCCGGGCGGGCGGCTGGAGGGGCGCGGGGCGCTCGCTGCGCGGGGAGGCAGCCCGGCTCCACCGCAGCCCGACAGACAGGGCGCGGGTTCGGCAGGACAGCCAGCCAGGGCGATGCGCTCCTTCCCCAGCTCCACGGAGAGGAGCTCCCTTAGCATTCTCTGCAAAAACCACCCGAAATAGCAGTGCCCCTCAGGAGAGCAATAGGCAGAGACGAAGGGAATTATCAATTCGGATTAAGAAGAATAATTTTTTTTTGAAATGTACCTGCAGTTCCCAGGAAAAACAAAGTCCAGATGAGATCCTTAGTTTGCAGCATTGTAATCTGCTGGCTGGGAAGGGTTGTTCTTGCCGCGGTCAATTCTGTGCCCCCGCTCCTTGCTTGCAGCGAGTGTGGACGGCGTCGGAGCCACAGACCTAGAGGCAGACAATCGCCGGGCTGAGTATGATTATTTTTGCAGAATTGTTTCCTGCCAGCGGCCGCCGAGCTGCGTTCACGCGCTGAGGGGAGAATGAGTGACAGTCCCAGCCTCAGCACACTCGCCACTCGGAGATCCTTGCGCTGGCCCGGCTTCGCTTTGATGGAACTCGGGATGGGAGCGCGGGGCGGAGGGCGGGGGTGAGAACCTCACTGTGTCCTTCCACCACGCCGGCCACAAATAGTGCCGAGCATCAAGGAGGTAAGAGACCCGGGAGGCAGATGCGGCCGCCTGCAAAACGCGGCCTGGAGCAGCCTGCCCGAGGAAGCGGGCTCTTTCACGCATGGTCCTATAGGCAGGAGCTGGGATTTCTTTTTTCCACCCTTCTCCCCCACGCCTCCGGTCCCTCCTGCCATCCAGCCTTCCATAGTCAGGAGGTTGGATATTTTAATAACTAGCAAATAATAGAAACAAAATTGTAGGTGTCCTTAGGTTTTCAAAGTGTTGTGTTTTTTTTAATCTCTCCATTAGAGATCCTAAAATCCTTGAAACACAAGGAAAGTCTAGGATATATATTTTTTAAATACAGGAATTTAGAAATTAGGAGAGGAATAGGGACTGCTGTTGCAGGGTCTTGTTTTGTTTTTGTTTGTTTGTTTGTTGTTTACATGGGCCATGAAGTTTGCTCTCCTACAGGGAAGCAACAGAGTTCAGGGGAGAGAGGTGGGAAGCAATTAAGTTAAAAGCAAATGCAAATGTTTAGAAGGAATTTCCAGAAATAACTGAAAGAAAGGGTTTATAAAGGTGGAAATATGTGGTCTCTTTATGAACATCCCCAAGTCCTGTTTGTGTAGGTTTTATGGTATAGGCATGGTGTTAACTAGTATTTTCTTGCAAGGACACATAACCTCAATTCTTGAAGATATTCATGTAGAATATCACTGGAGCACCAGCACAAAGTGTTCAATTACTCTTACAGCTGCGTTTTGGACAGAAGAGGATGGGGTAGCAGGGTGAAAATAAACATGTTTCAGAACCTGAGCAAGCCTTGACTGTTTACGGAACAAAAGGTGAGGGGGGACAGCCTGACAGCCCAGCACAGGGGAGCCCTCCTGGGGGAAGGCTGCCCAAGTGCCAAGCACCAATGCATCAACATCCTGGCATACTCACCTTTCCTTCAAAGGGCAGGCCTCCCATTGCTGTGCCCCCTTTAAAACCCATCCTCTGCTGGCCAGCTGGAGCGGCTGGTGTCTCCTCTCCATGTACCAGACCCAGCAGGCCACACAGCACAACCCCGAAAAGAATTTCTTGAAAATCAATCTTCCACAATGTTTACTTTTGTAACATTTAGCTCATACCAATTACAAGTAAGTCATAAATACAGAAAAGTAGAAAGAAGGAACTAAATACCAATTACATTTGCATTTTGGACAGAAGATTCCAGAGATACCCACATATTTTCTCAGTCTTTTGTATATGCATATTATTTTTTTTAATTTCTTTATTGATTAAGGTATCACATATTTGTCCTCAACCCCCCCCATTCCAATTCCCCATCCCACCCCCACTCATGCCTCCCCCCCCCCTATTGTCCTTGACCACTGGTTAGGCTCATATGCATGCACATAAGTCCTTTGGTTGATCTCTTCCTTTTATCCCCACCCTCCCTTTGAGGTCCAACAATCTGACCCATGGCTCCTTATCTCTGGGTCTGTTCTTGTTCAGTAGTCTATGTTGTTCACCATTTCCCCTAGATGAGTGAAATCATGTCATACTGGAAATATACTTACAAGAATAAAAAATGAGACAAACAATAATCGTTATGCTGAAAGGCATATGTATCAGTCTGTAGTGAGTTTCTTTCTGGGCCACCAGTTCTTTTGAGACCCAATTTCAATGTCAAACAGTTCCTTATGTGTACGTGTCAGCAATGATATTTCAGTTCTCGATGGTGGGCAAATGGTGGTAATGCAGGTCCAACTCTCTCTGGTTTGGTCCTGGGCAACCTGCTGTGATACACAGCTGCTGTCTGCTATTATGGCAAGGTGTTGTCATCTCTGGAATGCTTCTCTTCTGTCTTCATGGTTGGAGTAGTCCTGTCAATTCCTCTCTGTTGCCAGAATCCACATGGTCTCAGAGTTGTTTTCTGAAAATATACAAACATTCTCGACCAAAAGTTAATAAAGGAATATTTTCTATAAGTTTGACTTGGAATCCTTTTTCATTTTTTGCCCAAATGATTTTCTTCTGGCATGTTTTGACACCACGTGTGTTTTTCATGGGTGTCTTGCTTTAATTGACAGTAATAGCAACTTGAATCCTGTGTATTTTCCTCAACATTTCATTATAAGCGTTTCCCCGGGGCAGTAAAAAAATGTTTGAAATCTTTTTATAGTTATGTAGTATTTCTCCATATCATGGTTATACTCCCCCATTGTTGAATATTTAGATTGTTTCCATAATATAAATAATGCTTTTTAACAACTTTTAATAAATATTTATTGAATATATTATGGTTAGCCCTGTGCTGGGTTCACTGGATTATATAGATTTTTTTTTTAAATGGTTGCTTCATTTAAGCATCTTTGACTTCAGATATGAGCTTATGCTAATGTGTAAAATTACCATATAAACTTATGTGGACAGGTATTAGATTCTTTCCTAAAGAAGAGGTTTTGATATAGGGGAAAATATAGAGAACAGGCTTGAAGGGAAAGGAAAAAAATTAAGGCTGGGAAACACAAAATATTTATATATTTTTCTAACCTATTCTGAACTTGTACTGAGTGAGAAACACGGCTTTCTCTGCAAATCTCCATTCTTATAGCTCATGTCATTAGAATTGAAAAAATTTCTCACTGTTTTCCCTCCCAAATGTTCCTATTTTTAGCTTTTCAATGTAGGCAGGTGTGGAAATCCTATCTCACTTCCACTTTACTGAATTTCTTTTCTCTCTCCCTCTCTCCTCCTCTGGACACACTAATCCTGAGATGTTCCAGGGGCATCCAAGAGGAGGTGTGCAAAACACAGGCAGATAGAGGGGACCCCAGAGAACATCAATGTGTGCCTCTAGGCAGAAGAAATTGCCAAAGCAATAGTGAAAATGCAGTCAGAGAAATGGAAAGAGAATTGAAACATTGTAACGACCAAATCTAAAGGAAAAGAAAGATTTGAAATGGTCAAGTAAGATGATGATTTACAAGTTTCCTGGATTGGACCACTGGAAAGCCAGTAGTGGCCTCTGAGAGAGCATCCTTCCATGGACTGGTGGGGAAGGAAGGACCCCCCCCCAACACCCCATCCCAGGAATAGCTTGTCCAGATAGGAGAAAAGGGGGGTTAGACCACTCTTTTGAGGAGCAGTGTGATAGTGGCAGAGTAATATGACAATGACAAGAACAGGAAGGAGGCCTGAAAGGTTTTATTTTTCTCTTCTTTTTCAATAAGAGGATTATGTTGTTAAGTTATAAAGTTAATTAAATCAGTAGCTAACACCCCACTCATCACCACCAAAACATTGTGGTCTAATTTAGACTACTTGAAAAATGAACCATTTAAGGTTTCTTTTCTGGCTGTTGAAAAGGAGACCCCAGGCCTGATCCCAGAGCTAACAAATATCCCAGGAACTTTATTTCACATTTGACATAAGCAAAATGCATTCAGGAAAACACAGCAGTTTAAGATCCATCAAAGCAAGAGACAGGAGCCTGGGGTTAGGAGAGACTGGGAATACAGAGACCTGCCCAAAGACTGAGCATGATCCAGGGAAGTGTGAGGACTGGAAGGTAATATTAAAACCACAGAGCTGAAGAGAGAAAGCCTCTAAGGAGCCCTCAGAACTCCCTCCTAGCCTCTCATATCCAGATCTGGTTGACACCAGAAATGACTGCCAAGTTCTACTACATGAACTGACAAGGTTCCCTTCTGCGTCAAAGCTGGCTCAGATGTTGGTTAAGGATAAGTGGACACTCATGAGCCGATCCTGCTGAATGGTGCAGAGTTCCCCAAGGAGACAGGGGTCAACATAGAACCATTGCTTCTTTGTGCAGGTTGTGCACTGCATGCCTGGAAGGCTCCTTTTGAATGAATCCAGTACTTAAAATCCTTGTGGTGACAATTTTTCTAGAAGGTGGAAGGAACAAATCGAGAAAGAGGTGCTGTTTTCTCATCCTTCCTTCCTCCCTCCCATCCTCCTTTTTTCCCCCTTCCTCCCTTCCTTCCTTCCTTCCTCCCTTCCTCCCTTCCTCCTTCCTTCCTTCCTTCCTTCCTTCCTTCCTTCCTTCCTTCCTTCCTTCCTTCCTTCCTTCCTTCCTTTTTTCCTTACTTCCCTTCCTTCCTTCCTCCCTTCCTCCCTTCCTTCCTCCTTTCTTTCTTCCTTCCTCCCTTCCTTCCTCCCTTCCTTCCTCCTTCCTTCC
This sequence comes from Pipistrellus hanaki, assembly GCF_964339955.1. NCBI lineage: Eukaryota > Metazoa > Chordata > Mammalia > Chiroptera > Vespertilionidae > Pipistrellus > Pipistrellus hanaki. Next base: position 13,684,352 of record NC_140511.1, on the reverse strand, counting down.
TTCCTTCCTTCCTCCCTTTCTTCCTTCCTCCCTTCCTTCCTCCTTCCTTCCTTTCTTCCTTCCTCCCTTCCTCCCTTCCTTCCTTCCTCCCTTCCTTCCTTCCTCCCTTCCTTCCTCCCTTCCTTCCCTTCCTTCCCTTCCTTCCCTTCCTCCCTTCCTTCCCTTCCTCCCTTCCTTCCCTTCCTTTCTTTTCTTCCCTTCCCTTCCCTTCCCTTCCCTTCCCTTCCCTTCCTTCTTTCTTTCATTTTTCAGGAAGTTTTTAAAGGTTGGAAAGAGGGAGAAGTTGGGCTGCAGTGTGGGCACAGGTCAGCCCCTTGGGAGCTGTGACCTGACTGCAATCACCTCACATTGAAGAGCCACCAGATTTAGGCTGCCCTGGGAATGAGACCTGACCCCCAGGCAGCTCCCTTCAGCCAAGGGCAATGTTTAGAGACTAATAGCTGAGCACATCCCAGCATCTGGGCGATTGTGACCCAGTCCTGAAAGTAGAATCTGGGAGCTTAGCACAGCATCCATTACCTAATTTTAGCTGTAAATCAAAATATAATTTCATAGAAAGTTCAGTATTTCTTTTTACTGTGGTAAAATATACATAACATAAAATTTACCATTTTAACTATTTTTAAGTGTGCACTTCTGTGGCATTAAACACATTCATATTGTTGTGCAATCATCACCACGATCCATCTCCAGAACTTTTTCGTCTTTTCCAGCCTTGTAATCCATTAAGTGATAACTCTCCATTCCCTCTCCTCCCCCAGCTCCTGGTTACCACCATCCTACTTTCCTTCTCTTGAATACTCATCACACCATACAAGAAGAAACATACATTTGTCCTCTTGTGACCATCTTATTTTATTTAGCATAATGTTTTCAAGGCTCTTCTGAGTTGTAGCATGTATAAATTTTCCTTTGCACGTATATACCACATTTTGTTTATCCATTCATTCATCAGTGGACATTTGGGTTTCTTCCACCTTTTGGCTATTATAAATAATGCTGCTATGAACTTGTGTATACAAATATATCTTTGAGTCTCTGCTTTCATTCTTTAGGGTATATCCCAAAGTGGAATTGCTGGATAATATGGTAATTTTAAATTGACTTTTGTTGTTGTTGAGGAATTGCCATACCATTTTCCACAGTGGCTGCATCATTTTGCATTCCTGCCAACAATGTGCACTGGTTCCGATTTGTCCACATTCTTACCAATACTTCTTTCCTTTTCCCCATCCTCCTCCTCCTCCTCCTCCTCCTCCTCCTCCTCCTCCTCCTCCTCCTCCTCCTCCTTCTCCTCCTCCTCCTCCTTTTTCTTCTTCTTCTTCTTCTTCTTCTTCTTCTTCTTCTTCTTCTTCTTCTTCTTCTTCTTCTTCTCTCTCTCTCTCTCTCTCTCTCTCTCTCTCTCTCTCTCTCTCTCTCTCTCTCTCTCTTGATAGTAGCCATCCAATTATAGGTAAGTGGTACCTCATTGTGTTTTTTATTTGTATTTTCCTGATGTCTAGTGATGTTGAGCACCTTTTCATGTGTTTATTGGTCATTTATATATCTTCTTTGGAGAAATGTCTATTCGTGTTAGTTCTCTATTTTTTAAATTGGGTTAATGTTTTTTGTTCTTACTAGTAAATTGTAGAAGCTCTTTCTATATAATGAATACCAATCTCTCATCAGCTATATTATTTACAAATATTTTCTCCCATTTCATGAGTTGTCTTTTCACTCTTTTGACAGTGTGTCTTTAATTTTAATGAATGCCAAATTTGTCAATTTTTCCTTTGGTTGCTTATATTTTGGTGTCATATTTAAGAAATCATTGCCTAATCCAATGTCTTGAAACTTCCCCCTTTTTCTTTTAAGAGTGTTATAGTTTTAACTCTTATATTTAAGTCTTTGATTTATTTTTAATTAATTTTTCTATATGGATCAGGTAAAGGTCCAATTTCTTTTTCTTTTTTTTCTCACGTGTATATCTTGTTTTCAGGACCATTTCTTGAAAAGACTTTCCTTTACCTAATGAATAGTCTTGGCATCCTTGTCAAAAAATTATTTGGCACTTTATGCAAGGGTATATTTCTGGGCTTTCTATTATATTATATTGGTCTACAATCAGTCCATCTTTATGTCAATACCACACTGTTTTTATTACCATAGCTTTGCAGTAAGTTTTTTAATCTGGAAGTTTGAGACCTCCAATATCTTCCTTCTTTTTCAAAATTAGTTTGGCTATTTAGGATTCCTTGAGAGTTCATAAGAATTTTAGGATAGATTTTCTATTTATGCAAAATAAAGTCTTTGGAATTTTGGAAGAAGATTGAGAGGTGCTGTCTTCTAATGTGCCCAACATTGTTATTTGGACTAGTATTGGAGGCATGCTAACATCTTGGAGAAAAATATAGTTTAGATATCTCACTCTAGAGTTATGGGAAACTCAGTCATAGGGAACTATCAAAAATTGCCAATTTTGGTGATTTTTTTCAGTATAGATATGGAGAGATGAAGCAGAATCAAATAACAGAAATCAGGCCATAAAATGTGCAGCCAGCTTCAGAAAGTTACAGTGAGCTAGCAAAGAAAAGATGGTTTTAAATGGTTTCTTGGCTCTGAGATGAACGCAAACCCCAGGCTGCCTAACTCCCTGTTTTGTCTTTGGAGAAAGCCATCTGAAACAAGTGATTTAACAGACTGAAGAAAGGAGCCAAGATCTTCATGTCAAGATCTTATAAATCACAAAGTGAGACTGAGCTAACTTAAAGACATGACAACTTCCTTTCTGCCTCTTTCACATCCTCCTACACACCCCAGTGGCAATGAAGTGAAGTGGGTGAGTGCTCACATCTTGGAGCTTGACAATCCAAGTTCAAATCCTAATTTCTCTACCTGTAGACTCTGGATTAGGGCAAATTATTTCACACCTATAAACCTTGTTTTCCTTGTTCACGAAATGGGATTAGAGTACTATATATCTTTTATACTTCTTGTGAACATCAATTAAAATAACACACATATAGGGCTTAGTATAGGATTGGCAATCTTTTATCCAACAGGTATATATTGAACACCTATCACATGGTTTTAAATGGTACTGTTCATGAAGAATTAAAAAAAAAAGTAAATAAACAGGTGTATACAGTCTTGTCAAGGAAACAAATTACTAAACAAAGAGACTAAAACAATTTAAAAATGTCATTAGAGTCATGGAAAAAAAACAGGATTCTTAGGTAAAGAATGATGGTGGAGCTCTAGTTTAAGTCAAGGAAGGCCTTCCCTGAGAAGGTGACAGGACAGTTATAACCTAAGAAGGAGAAGTACCCAATTCCAGGATTGTGCAAAGACTCCCGAGGTCAGAAAAATCTGGGTGGTTCTAGAGACTAATAAAATTGAGTGGCTGAGATGCAAAGAATGAGTGGGGCAGGGACAAATGATAAACAGTACCTCTGAGTCACCTTTAAAGCTAAGGTAAGGAGCTCATATTTTATTCAAAGTTCAAAAAGTCCCCATGAAGAATGTTAGGCAGCAGAGAAACATGAGTTGTCCATGTTTCAATAACCACTCCCTCTGCTGTGTGGAGAATAGCACATAGGGAGGCAGGAGAGGGTGTAGGAGGCCAGTTAGAAATCACTGCAAAAAGCAACCTGGATGGAATTGGAGAACATCATGCTGAGTGGAATAAGCCAATCAATGAAAGAGAAACACCACATGACCTCACTCATTTGTGGATAATAAAGAACATTAGAAACTGATGAACCAAAAGATAGATATAGAGACAGTATATCAACAAGTAGACTGTCAAATTACAGCGGGGAGGGGAGGAAGATCTGGGGGAGATAATAGATCAACCGAAGGACTTTTATACATCCATATAAGTACAACCAATGGACACAAAACTCTGGGGAGGGAGGGGATATGTGGGAGGGAGGGAGGGGGGCAAAAAAAAAATCAATAAAATATATTTAAAAAAAAAAAAGAAATCACTGCAAAAATCAAGAGAAGAGGAGATGGAGACAAATGGAGATAAAATTGACCAAACTTGCTAGTGGATGTGGAAAAGAGAGAAATCACAATGCAGAATATGCCAGCAGGATATGCTTTGGAGAGGAAGGGAAATGAAGTGTTCGACTTTGGATTCGTCACATCTGCCTGTGAGACATGCAAGTGGAGGTATCAAGTGGGTGGTCAGATGTGAGCACGTAAGTCAGTAGAGAGCGATATTAACTGGAGATGTAAATTTCAGAGTCATCAGTGTGATTGCTACCTAAAACCATGGGAAAGGAGGAGATCACTCGACCAAAAATGTACAGAAAAGAGAGGAAGGCCCAGGTACATATTCTGAAAAACAACAGTTTCATGAGTTCAAAGTGGTGAAAGCAGAACAGGCAGAAAGTCTGAGGCAAGGTGCTAGAGAGGCTGGAAACCATCTAGGAGACAGCAGAGTCTCAGACTCACTAGAGGAGAGACTTGTAGGAAGCAGGGACCTGTCACTGTAATGAATGCTGCTTGGAGGCCAAGCCAAATGTGACTGAGAAGAGTGTTCAGAGGTTTGGGAATATGAAGGACACTGGTAACTTGACAAGAGCAAGTTCACACTCTCTGGGCTCAAAGTGAGTTCCTAGTACCTATTAGCCATAGCAATAATAGGAGGTTCCATACTCATCTCTTTGTTTCTGAGATAATGCAGTGGCATCGGGCACGGATCAGGGCACAGTAGGGCAGCATCGATGACTAGCTATTCTCAGGTAGAAGTCAGTCTCATTTTGAGGTGGAACCTAGGATACCACTGCCCTTCATGCATAATTGCCATGGTAGTTGCAGACAACGAATGCTCCAAAAGATCTGGGTGCATCACTACTTAGGGTCAGAGGGAGAAATATTTTCTCCTCTCCCAGTGCTACCATCACTTCTCCAGTTCAATCCTGCCCATCTTTCTCACCCCATTCTCCCGTGTATTCTGGGGTTGCACTGCTTCTCTTGGTCACATACCAAAGCAGCATCAGGCATTGACTCTGCTGCCAAGGAAAGGAACCAGGTAGGCAGAGCCAACACTAAATTTAGGTCCCTCCAGTCTCATCTATATCTTTGGAGCCAGAGATGGGCCCATCCATAGAGCCTGGGCCCATGAGCGGCACCTTTTCTCCTATGCACAAGCACCTCGGGGAGTGAGAGAAGAGTGAAGACAGAGAGGAAGCAAGAAGGCAAGCATTCTTTACAGAAAGCATATCACCACTTCATTGCAAACAAACAAACAAACAAACAAAAAAAAAAAAACACTGTTTCCCTCCTTAGCACAGCACTGCATTACATCTCTCCCAGAAGCCTCTGGGACCATCCTGAAGAAAAACAGTACCAAATATGAGGGTGTTGTTGGTCTACACTAGCTTCAGAATCCCAGAGATCTCCGAATTTAAAGTCAGCATGGATCTAAATGACCACCCATGCACACCTTCTGAACACTGGCAGCCATTTTTGTCCTTATGCCTCTACCCCCTGAGCACCAAGAGTTCCACAGAGCGGGAGAGCTCCTGGGAGCTCCAAGGAGACACAGAACTTATTCCAGCCGCTGTCTGAAAGACAGATTTCCTGTTGCATCAGTGCAACTGTGGAGTGAGCCAGGCATGTCCAAGGATGGGAGGCACCCCTCAACCACCATCTCTGCTTGCATCAGCAAAGGAGCAATCCAAAGGAAAGAGCTGATCAGTGATGCTCTGAGCAGGGGAGAAATGTGACAAACACCAGGCCTCTGGTCAGAGCAGCCCCTCCCTGCCCACCCCATGGCCCCGCACCCCTCCCCCTCCACCCCTTTCCCACCATAATTCTCATGCTAAATGTTTGCTGAAAAATTGGGATCAATAAACAAACCAAGAAAGTCCTCTAGGTGACCTCACTGTGGGACTTTGGCTCAGGATCTCGCTCCAGCTCCCACAGGGGCGATTCAGGGCCTGTCCGATCTCACATTGACTGCAGCCACAGCCTCCAGACTGGTCTGACTGCTTCGGCTCCCCCACTTCAAATGCACCTCCCCTAGCCTCCAGAGCCATCTCCTAAGAAGAATATTTGTGAAAAGCTGAAAATGTCACTTTCCCAAGGCAAAGCACTTAATGGCTCCCTATTTCCCTCAGAATGCAGCCAAGCCCCTCCAAGGCCTCTCCTGAATTCACCTCTTGCTCTCTCTCTGCCCCCTTGTGGACCTTAGTACCCACACGCTCTGTGGGGCCTGGCTCCTCCTGTTTGCCTGGCTGGCTTCTGCTTTGCCGACTCACTTAACCAGCCCATCTCTTCCCTAACTTTCCCACCTCTTGCTCCTCATGCCCTTCCCCTGGGCTAAGTGTTCTTCCCAGATCCTTCCAGAGCCTTTTGGGCCCACCTCTATCATTGCAGTCACACTACAGTCGAATCACTTATTTCTGAATTCATCTCCCCCACTAGCCTGTGGTCCCTCTCAGAACAGAGACTTTCATACTAATTCCAACATCACGAGTACCTAGCGTATTGCCTGGCGCAAAATAGGTGTTCAATGCTTAAGGTGGAATTAACGAATAACTCCTTCCTGGACCATTTCTCTTTAATGTGGGAAAAGCCACCTTTCCACCATGTGAGAACTACTTAGAGGGCAATGTATGCAGTGGAGCTGGTTACAGGTCTAACTAGCAATGTCAGATTTCATCTGAAGGTGTCTCACAGAGAGCCTGTGGTCTTGGTACCTCAGCCAGTCTCTGAAACCAGTCTTTCATTGCTCTGATCCTTATATCCTTGATTAATGCGGAGAATTCTGTTTTCTCGTCAACCTCATCCTGTTTTTGTCTATGAAGCTTGGGCACCCTGGCACCAAGCCCACCAACGCAGTGGCTTCCTCTGCTATCGCAATTCCTCCTCCATGCTCTGGCATAGCAGTTCCCTGATGGTTGCTTGACCAGGTTTGTCCTGGTCCCTGGCTTGCTCCTGTCCTTCCTGGGTGGTCTTCTCTTCTTCCTTTCTAAAGCTTTCCCCCTTCTGCTCTCCTAATGCTGCCTGGATGGAATAAGGCAGCATTGCCAGCTTGCTAAATAATTTCAGGATTCTTTCCCTGTATGATTACCTAGAAAGTGAGTGGGGAAGTTACTGCTTTTATTAAAAATACCATGTCCCTAAGTCATATGACAGACTGGTTTAGCAGGTGGCAGCATTTTTACTCAAATTGCCCACTAAGGTAGTGAGAACACAAATAGTTTCTATGTTCAGTTAACCTTACAATGAACAGCATGAGATGATCTGGAGCAATAAACAATAGTTTCACGACTGCTCAGCATCTTGATCTGCCTTCCAGTCTTACCCCTGCCACCTGCCACTGGCGTGCATTATGGTTTGTTCATGTCTCTCTCAAATGTGCTTCTCAGAGCAGAACCCCATACTCCAAACGAGGTCTGGATGATGCGAAGGTCAGGAGGGCCATTGCCACCTCTGCTCAGGATGCTGCAATTTGTCCCACTCAATCCAAGGTCCCTTGGGATAGCAACCAGCTGAGCCAGTTTAAATCCCAGAACTGTGTCCTCTCCTCCTCAGCCACCTTGTCTCTTTGTCTGCCTGTGCCTTTGAAAACCTGATGCAAGAAAATGTGCAGGGGAAAAAATTGCTAAAGGATTTTTTAAATAAATCATCCTCTAAATACAGCTAAATTCTTCCATGTATCCATTTATTGATTCAAACACCTTCTGTATTCCAGGTCCTATTCTAGGCACAAAGGTGCTAAGCAAGATGCCAGCTCTGGGCAGAAGAGGAAATAAATATTGTTGTACGCATTCTCTGGGCCAACCACTTTGCTCTTATGCTTTTATTTAATCCTCACATGACTCTCTGAGGTGGTGGGAGAAGTTCCATACTTTGTTCAAGGACCAGTCAGGATAAGTTAGGTCCTGCAGAGATAACAGCCAAAACACCAAGTTTTGGAGGCTTAAAAACAACAAAGGTCATGCTATGTGAGTTGAGGATTCTCTTCCATGTTGTCCTCACTTACGGGCTACATCTGAAGATGACTCCATCTCCTTGCTGCTGTAATTATGGGAGAAGAAAGGAAAAAGAGTGGTGAAGCAAATCACAGGTAGGCTTCTAGATTTTCTTCCTGGAAGTAGCCACGTCACTTATACTTCCATTTTCTTGAACAAAACAAGTTACATGGACACCCCTAACTTCAGGGGACAGAGAGGTGAAAATGTGTGCCTAGAAGAATTTGAAGTACTTAGTGAGCATCCTAATAAACACTACAGGCTCCAAAACTCAAGTTCGTTTCCACCACACTCTACTCAAAACTAGTGAGAAGATGAAGTACCTTCAAAGAGACTAGTGGCAGGGAGGCATAAATCTAGAGAGTTAAAAGCCACTCCCAATGGAAGATCCAAATCAGGAATAAAGATAAGTTATCCTTGGAATATTCATGAACATCAGAAAGAAATGGGATTCTTTTGACACAAGTCAGATATACCTACTAAATTTACAAACACCTATAGAATATACACAAGAAATGAGACCCTGCAATCATGAGGTATTTTAGGAGTTTACTAACTAGGACTTGTTATATGATATCCAACTTCAGGCTCAAATTTATATCATGACAAGGTTTTTGAATCTAAGGAAAGAGCCTGCCACCTCTCTTTAGTTCTTTCCCTTGCGCTTTTCACTGAAGATGAGAGCACTGGGGACTGGGGTTGATTTGCATTTGTTGCTGAAATAATATCCTAGCAATTAGCTGTAAATTTGAAAGTGATAAATATGCATAAGAAAGCCAAGCTTTGGAGGACTGCATAGTGCACCTTCCCCCCTCCCCCAACACTCACACACTCAGAGAGAAGCCATCAGCAGAGCTGCACAATTATGGAAATCTTTGTAAGAATCTAGACCTCAAGATAAAACCTCACCCTTTCTTGGGCGTAAATGTTGACTCACAGGTGGTCCAGATGAGATCATTATGCACTACATCAGGTAGCATCACATAACATCTGTCTAATAGCATCAACCTTAGTCATGGAGTAGCTAGTTACGTAAATCAGATCCAAATACCACAGAAGAGCTCTCCTATGCCATCCTCATCCAACACACACACACACACACACACACACACACACATGCACGTGCATGCACATACTTGCACACACACATATTTATGCTCTTCTTCAAGTTAGGGAGAAGGTTTTGCGATCTGAAATTGTGAGTTTAAATCCCAAGACTGCAAAAATGATGTAACTACCTAGTAATGTGTCCTACCACCTGGTAAACATGGCCAAACCATTTCCATCAATGGACTTGAACTTGCTAGACTGTTTTCCAGTACCAGCTTTTCCAAGATGCACCAGAATAAAGGGGGCATATTTGTCTTTTAAAGAGATATCACCCATCAGTTTGCTTATTCTGAGTATAGGTTGTCTGGTTGGTGATGAATGCATCTCTGAGCTGTCCTCTACAGTAGTCGTTTGGTATTTTTTCTGATATGCACTTATTTTAATATTATTTTACATCCCAGAGAATTAAAAAGAGAAGCATATTGATATAAATATACACATATGTTCTGTATTCCAAACAAACACTAAAGTTCTTTAAATCTTTAATTACTTTTTTAATTTTCTAAAATATTCAGTGTTTAGGTCTGGGAATGGCTATTATCTTCCATTTATGCAAATTACCAGAATGAATAACCATGATGCAATATCAACTTGACATTCAACAAATACTAACTGAGCACTTACTATGTGCCAGGCACTGACTTAGATGCTAAATATGCTATGAACAACTATTAGGTTTATTTAGACTTGGTTTATTCTAAGTAAGGTATTTTGTTTACTGTGTTAATGATGTATTAAAAATTCATTCACTTAAAATAAATTAAGACATCTCTAAATCAGATTATTCTGTATTTTTATGCATGTAAGTGTCAGATATAATAAATGAGATGTGGATTTATGAAAAGCATGCTAAGAAAGAAAGCAGGTTCATTACCTTTATTCATTTTCTTAAATCGGAAACCATGTCTGCACCAATTTTCCTAATAGAATATTTCTTTTCACTGTCAATTCCTATTAAGAATGGTCCCAGGCATTCCTGGGGCACAAGCTTCAACTGCCTTTTTTAGAATTCCAGGATCCCCATCTCTCACTGACTTAATTTCTCACTGTTTTTTGGCATGGATTCTCTATTAAGGTCACATTGTTCCTCTTCTGCTCCCCTACATGTGGCCTGTTTATTGGTCCCGCATCTCAAATACATTTGCTGAAGTCCTAAGAAGGGGCTTGGAGGTGAATAGGAGGAATTTTCTGTTTTTAAGGAGTTCACAGACTCACACATGTCAAACACAAGGCCCGCGGGCCAAATCCAGCCCGCCAGGCCTTGCAATGTGGCCCGCACTGCGCTGTCATCACTGCACTCCGCTGTCAGTTATGACATTGTCAGTTTATGACTGTTCAGTAAACCATTCGGCCCGCGATTTAGGCTGGATTTTAGATTTTGGCCCCTTCTCTGATTGAGTTCGACACCCCTAGGTGTAAGATGGGGAGACAGATCCACAAATCAGATCATCACAAGTCACACACAGTGTACTTGGGGACCCTTAGAAGGGAGGGATTGTGTGTGTGTGTGTGTGTGTGTGTGTGTGTGTAGGGTGTTGAGGGAGAGGTCAGGACAATGTCACAACAGGGAGGCTGGTGAAGCTGACCATTGGACATTTGCCAAGTGAACAAGTGGGCAAAGGGTATTTTGAGCAGAGGGAACATTCTGTTCAAAAGAATGCTGTATTAGCTCACGTTGCTTCTCTTGCCACACTCTTCCCTCTTAGCTGTGTCTTTAAAATCCAATTCCATCATATTCCTGAACCGGTTGCATTCATGCTTATTTTGGGAAGAGGGTACATTCTATTCGAAGGAATGCTGCATTAGCTCATGTTGCTCCTCTTGTCACACTATTCCCTCTTGTTTGTGTCTTTTTTTGTTTGTTTCAATTTTATCATCTTTATAAATTTTATCATTTTTCTTGTTAATATATATATATATCTATATCTATCTATCTATATATATATATATATATATATATATATATATATTATTGTCTAAAGTTTTATATATGTCTCCTTTTTCCCCAATTGACCCTTTCCCCAGCCATTCTACCCCTGATAAGCCCCCACCATTCCAGTGTTGTCTGTGTCTTTAAAATCCAATTCTGTCATATACCTGGACTAGTTGCATTTATGCTTAACATTGGGAGGAAGCCTAGAGATCAGGCAACCCAATTTCCTTATTTCAGAGATGAAATATGAGGTGTAAAGTCTTACATTGTGAATCATGCTTTGATCAAAGGTGTTCACTTACTTGACACATATGTATTGAGCACTGACTGTGTATAAGGCACTGTGAGGTGTACAAAAACAAATTGAATCTGTTTTTCCCCACAAGAATTTAGTTCTCAAGTAGAAATATATGGCCTGGAGTTGAAGAACACTTTGGTGTTAGATAGACCTGAGTTTGAAGCCTGACCCTGTGGCATTGTGTTGGCAATCTTAGACTGCTCATCCTACTGAAACAAAGCTTGCCCCTGTATACAATGAGGATAATAATGGACCTTCTTCATAGGTTTGTTATGAGAATTCTATGCAATAACATTTGCAGAGCACTAGCATTTAATAAATCTTAGTGATGAGTGGTATAGCCTTACTACAATGTAGGTATATTAAGTGATGACAGTGAGTAGGTACTCAATTAAAAAAGATCTGTATGATTAATTCATTAAACTTTTAATTCCAAGCTCTTTACCTGATCAAAAATTAGCATATAATTCCTTGACAATCTGGGTTCCTCAAAGCTTTGTGTCAGGCTAGATTAAGATGGAGATTTTTTTTTACTCCCTAAGGTCCAGTAACCTCTTGCAATATAATGAATCCTAATTACTCCATTAGTATCATGCAATTTTTAAAATTGGTTGGTCTGAGCAGCATCCTAAAAACCAGCTGTTTGATTAGAAAGAGCTCCTTCCTTGGGCTTATGGGTTCACACATTTAGCCATTTATACTCTATCTCATGGCATTTGTGCTCCACAGGGATTGTGAGACTGTGTCCTGTCCTCTGAAACATTGTCAGGAAGAAGGAAGGAAGAATGAGAATTAAGGAGGGAAGACACAGGAGACTTGTGATTGTGCTTAAGAGGAAACTTCTGAAAGACCTCCATAAAGGAAAGAACGACCTTCCAGGTAGTGGGGCTCATGGCTGCAGTGGTTCCAGAAGATTTAAGGTCAGCTCTTGTTGTTCTGCAGGAGAGGCATGAGAAGTGGCTGGGAGGGAGCTTAGCAGTGCTTAGCTCCCTCCCAATAATACGCTTCTATGACCCTATTAAGCCATTCAAGCAAATATTTATTGATTACCTATGATGCATTAAGTCACCACTTAGCGTGCTAACTAGAAAGCACTACAAAAAGCAATGTCCCTATCCATATGGAGATGGCATTCTTGGTGCCACACACTGAGGTATTGTGGCGCCTGAGCTGAATGTCTCCTATAGGTACAGAGATATGGATTGCCAGGCATGAGAGGATGACTCTTCGTTAATGCATACCACTCAGTCACCCCTGTGAAAACTGGGCAAGAGAAGTAGCTCGGTGGGCTATGCAGGTAGTAGATAATGGACAACTGAACTGCTGGAACTGACCCCACCCCTAACCACAGCGGCAATGTTTAGATCATCAAAATCCTCCGAGATCAAGTTACTGGCCGTGACGCCATCATTTGCCTGGCTTTTATTTTATGTGCTGCACAGTCTAACTCCAACCTTTGACTCTCTCTGTAACCATCTCTCCTTTGAGTTTGGGTTTAAACAGCTGCCCAGCCCATCAGTGCATCAGAGCGGCCGAGCAATAACTCATGCAACGACATTTAAGAGCTCACAGGTCCTCAGTAGACTGAAGCAGAGAAAAACAAGCTTCCATAGCAACAACATGTCACTCTAAATCACTATTGCTGTTTCGTGAACAAAGTGAGGATTGAAATAGAAAATGTGCCAGGGAGTGGGGTCAGCTCAGCAGATAGGATCCACTGTTCTCTGGGAATTAGATCACCTTGGTGAGAGAGACAATATGCTCATTTTTATCTTCGAAGCAGTTTAATTCTGAAGCTACGAAACTTATCATTATTTGTAACTTTCTTTGTCACTGAAAAAAAAAAGTTTTATCCTCCCCCTCCCTCACTTTTTATTGACAGACAACTGTTCAGGTTTTATTTCATAATCATAAACTTAACTCTGAATCCAGCTAGACTGGGAAGGGGGTAAGGACATTATGGAACCCAATGAACTGTGGCAAGCGCACAAAGATTATAGAATATTCCAAGCAAATCGGGGTGAAGAGGTGCTCTCCTGAGCTACAGAAGGAATGGTCTGGTGGTTTCGATGAAACACAAATCAAATTTACTCGAGTTGTCCACAGTCAGTAATGCTGGTCTTGCCATTGCTGGACCCAAAATGCTCTATGGCTGTCACAGTGTCCAGGCCTTCTGTCAGCTGGCCGAAGACCACATGCCTGCCACCCACCCACTCAGGTTTGGCAGCGCAAGTGAAACCTGGGAGCCGTTTGTGTTAGGTCCAGCCTTGGCCATGGACAGGACACCAGGACCTGTATGTTTCAAGATGAAGTTCTCATCCTCAAATTTCTCCCCATTGATGGACTTGCTGGCTGGCCTGTGCCATTATGGCCTGTGAAGTCACCACCCTGGCACATAACTATTTCTTTCTCTTGTTCTTTGCATCCAAACAACAGCTCTGCTGGAGACAGCCTGCAGGGAGTCGGAGTGAGGGTGAAGGAGCTGGGAGGCTGCAGTTGAGAACCTCTGCTGATCCCATTAAGGCTGTGCTTGTTATGATAAACATTCCAGCAGCCAGAAAGTAGCTAGTAAACACTGCGGGGACCGGGCTGGGGACTTACCTCATTGTGGGTTTTGCTAACCGTCCACTTACATTTAAAAAATGAAAACGTACGCAAAGGAGCTCTCAGATATGTGAGAGCTTGGACTAAGCTTCATGGGCTCCGTAAGGCCTCCGACCGCAAACACGACTTAGAGTAAATATAATCTGAGGCAGAAGCAATTTTGTCCAACAAAAACAACACAGTGAAGCCTCTTGGAAATTATTTGATAAACTATTAACATAATAACTGCTTGTCTGAGCCTTGGCTTAAGACCGCAGATGTTGGACGTGATACAGCCTCAGAGCAGCTCAGCGGGCGGGCGCGACGGCGGCTTTGCTTTGTTCAGGAGGGACGGGGCAGTGGAAATCAATCCTCATGTGTGAAAAGGAGAGGACTCGCGTGTGCTCATATATTCCATAACTATAAAAAAATGTAATTCAGGCAATTGCTGTCTTTTTCCTCCCCCCTGTTTTGGCACCGGAGAGCTGTGTCCCTAAATGTGCTCCTCATAGGGAAATTTTGTTCTAGAGACTCCAGTGCGCTCTGAAATAATAAACAGGCAGCATTTCTGCCCACGTTTCCCCATAGGTGGCTGGCGAGGCTGGCCCCTGGCCTACACTTTCCTTTCAAGCTTACAAGAAAACCTTTGCAAATGGTTCCTCTCAGCTTTATCCCTGATCTTTCCCCAATTCTCTGGGGGCGCCCCATCTCTGGTGGGCCTCTCTTGTAAGAATTTGCCAAGGTAATAGGTATACACATGCAGCTATTGTTTTTTAACCAATTCTATTTGCCATGACATCTCAATGTCAAGTTGGGTAGGACTGAATTTTCTAAATTTATTGAGTATTTATGCTTGAGGATATAAAATGGATATTCCTTAAGTTATCATATACCATGGAGAAAAGTGTACAATTAATCGTCTTTATATCCTACATGCATTATATCATTTAATTTTCACTATGACACTGAGGTAGGCTTTACCTATATTGCCTGTATTGTACTGATTAAAAAACAAACCCGATATTCAGAGAATAACTTGTCTTAGGGTTTGTTTTTTTTTCTCCACATAGTGGAACATAATTGGGACATGTTCATCCAAAATGCAATAACAGTGACTAGACTTACCCTCCTGACTGAAACAATAAAAAACTGGACAGGATATGTGAAACAATTATGTTTAAAACATTGGGCATCAGGAGACTAAGGACAGTGATCTGAGAGGTAGGCAATAATGCTCCAGCTTCTGTGTCAAGGTGCAGAGACTCCCTGGGTTGAGGAGACAGAGCTAGAAGTCAAGGGAGGCCAAGGGAGTGAGAATTCTTAGGACAAATTATGGGAGAAAAGAAAGCACTTGACACATGTCTCTGGTGATCTGGTAGGTGATAGGGTATGTGTACGTTTAATTTTATAAGAATTTCACTAGTTCTCTTCCAAAGTGGTTGCACCATCTACACCCCTACCATCAGTGCTGAGAGTTCTAGGTGATTCACATCCTTACCTCACTTGCTCTTGTCAGCCCTTTAAAGTTTAGCCATTCCAATGAATGTGAAGTGGTATCTCCTGATTATTTCAATCTGTGTCTCCCTGATAACCAATGTGCTTAGCATCTTTTCATGTGCTTATTGTTCATTCATAGAACCTCCTTTAGGAAGTTACTGATCAAGTTTTTTGGTCATGTTAAACAATGGAATTGTTTGTATTATTGAGTTGTAGGGGTTTTTAATAAATTCTAAAGTCAAGGCCTTGGTCAGATATATATTGCGAATATCTTCTATCACTCTAAGGTTTGTCTTTTATTTTAACAGGATATTTTCAGAAAAGATGTTTAGTTTTGACAAAGTTCAATGGGTCAATTTAAGAAAAAGGTATTGAGAATCAAAAAGTTGATTCCTAAAGGAGTAGCATATAGAGTTTATGCCACAAATAATATTTTTGAAATAATTCACAGTGATTGAAAAGCTGGCTCTTCGTTCTGCTCAAAAGGGGATTTAAAAAAAAAAAAAAAAGTCTTTTCTGGACTGGAGAGAAAGGAGCTTGGAGAATGGGAGAGGAAATCAAAGCAAGAGGGGGTTTTGCCCACCTGTCCCCACCCTCTGTCAGTGTGTGGGATCCCATTGTGGAGGCAACCTACTCCTGGCTTTCCCAGGCACAATTCTGGGAAATAAAACCTGTAGAAAGTCTCATTGGAGGGTAGCCATGATGGATGAAGGATACAGGTGGACAGGTCTAGGATAAGCCTAGGGAGGTACAATGAGCCTCAAGGGAGATGGAGAAAGAAGAAAAATTAGTCTTCAGATCCACCATTGGAGAGAGAAATGCTGAGCAAAAGTGTGCTAACTAACTAAAGGAGCCTGGATTTGACCACTCAATGCCTGAAGTTCAAAGGCCATTATAAAAATCTGGACATCAGGAATGAAGTCTAAAAGTCAAGGATGAGGGTGAAATAAAGTGAGGTTCAACCCAGTGAATGTCAGTGTGAACAGCACACCATTGTGAATGAGATGCCTTTTTACACCGAGCCTTCCACACTTAAATTAATCCCTAAGGGAAGGCAAAAGGGGAGGGAGGAAAATTCAGACCAATCTTCATCCAAAAGAGACTTTGTTTTGATCTGGAAGGAAGTGAGTTTATCTTGAATTGACAAGATTGTTTCCTACTATAAAAAATATATGAGAGATTGAGAACTAAGTTACAGAGAAACAAGATTTCATATCTGCATCCCTAGTTGTTTTTAATTGTTGACACTATTACAGATGTCCCCCCATTCCACACCCACTTTTCCCACCTCTACCCAGCCTTGCAAGCCTTCCCCAGCCTTCTCCTCACTGTTGTCTGTATCTATGGGCTTTGTATACAAGTTCTTTAGTTACTCTTTTCACCTTCTTTAATCTAGTCTCTCCACCTCCTCCCCTCTGTGATGGATCTATAGATTGTTTTGGATAGAATGGACATTTTAATGATGTTAAGTCTTCCAATCCATGAACACAATATATGCTTCCGCCTGTTTTTTTTATCTTCCTCTATTTCTTTCATCAATGTCCTATAGCAGTGGTTGGCAAACTGCAGCACAGGAGTCACAGTTTGCCGCTCTGTTGACTAATGAGTTTGCCGACCACTGCCATAAAGCTTTCCGAGTACAGGTCTTTTACCTCCCGGGCTAAGTTTATTCCTAGATACCTTATTTTTGTTGTTGTTGCAATAGTAAATGGGGTTGTTATTATAGTTTCCATTTCTGATAGTTCATTATTTGCAGATTAAAATGCCAGTGCTTTCTGGGCATTAATTTTGTATCCTGCTACATTGCCAAATGCATTTATTAAACCTAATAGTATTTTGGTGGAGTCTTTAGGTTTTTCTATGTACAATATCATGTCATCTTCTAATAATGACAGTTTACTTCCTCCTTTCCAATTTGGATGCCTTTTATTTCTTCCTCTTATCTGATTGTAGGGACTAGGACTTCCACTGCGATGTTGAATAAGGGTGGTGAAAGCTGACATCACCATCTGGATCTTAAGGGAAACTGTTTTTGCCCATTGAGTATGATGTTGTTTATAGGTTTTTTATAAATGGCTTTTATTATGTTGAGGTATGATTTTTTTACTCCCACTTTGCTCAGAGTTTTTATTATAAACTAGAGACCTGTATCATGAAATTCCTGCATGGTGGGGAGGGTCCCTCAGCCCAGCCTGCACCCTCTCCAATCTGGGACCCCAATGTGGGATGGGGCCTAAACCGGCAGTTGGACATCCCTCTGGCAATCTGAGACCACTGGCTTCTAACCACTTGTCTGCCTGCCTGCCTGCTTGATCAACCCTAACTGCCTCTGCTTGCCAGTCTGGCTGCCCCCTAACTGCTCCCTGCCAGCCCGATCACCCCTAACCACCTCTGCTTTAGCCATTGTCACCATGGCTTTGTCCGGAAGGAAGTTGGACATCCAGAAGATGTCCAGTTGACTGGTCTAATTAGCATATTATCCTTTTATTAGTATAGATGGGTATTGGATTTTATTGAATGCTTTTTTTGCATCTGCTTATATGATCATGTGATTTTTATCTTTCAACTTGTTTATGTGATGTATAATATTTATTTATTTGTGAATATTTTATAAATTTGATGTCCCCAGAGTAAATTCCATTTATTCATTGTGTATGATCTTTTCAATGTACAGCTAGATCCTATTTGCTAATATTTGTTGAGGATTTTAGTATCTGTATTCATCAGGGCTGTTACCCTGCAATTATCTCTCTTTGTAGTGTCTTTATCTAGTTTTGGAATTAAGATAATGCTGGCCTCATAAAAAGAGTTTTGAAGTCTTCCATCCTTTTGAATTTTTTAAATAGTGGGATGAGAATAGGTTCTTCTTCAAATGTTTGGTAAAACTTGCCTATAAAGCCATTCAGTCCGGAACCTTTGTTTGCTGGGAGTTTATTTTTATTACTGATTCAATTTTATTAGTTATTAGTTTATTCGGTTTATCTGATTTGTCCTGCTTGAGTTTTGAAAGAATGTATGTTTCTAGGAATTTGTCCCTTTTGCCCAGGTTATCCAATTTGTTGGCATATACTTGTAGTAGTTTATAATATTTTCATGTAATCCTTTGTATTTCTGTCTTGTCAGTTGTTACTTCACCTCTTTCATTTCTGATTTTATTTACTTGGGTTCTCTCTGTTTTTTAATGAGGTTGGCCAAAAGTTTATCAGCCTTATTTATCTTTTAAAAAACCAGCTCTTGGTTTCATTGATGTTTTGCATTGTTTTATTTTATTTTTTAGTCTCTATGTCATTTATTTTCACTCTGATTTTTGTTATTTCTTTCCTTCCACTTATAATGTGCTCTGTTTGTTTTTCTCTGTCTAGTTCTTTTAGGTGTAGGATTAGATTGTTTGCTTGAGTTTTTATTGCTTTTTGAGGTATTGTTATGAACTTCCCTCTCAGGACCATTTTTGCTGAGTCCCATTGATTTAGGTTGTTGTGTGATCATTTTCATTTGTTTCCAGATAATTTTTTATTTCTTTCTCGATCTCATTTATAACCCATTCATTGTTTAACATGTTATTTAGTCTCTATGTGTTTGAAAATTTTTGAGTTTTTTTATTGTTGTTGATTTCTAGTTTCATGCTACTGTGATATGAGAAGATGCTTGAAATTATTTCAGTCTTCTTGAATTTGTTAGGATTTATTTTGTGTCCTATCATGTGGCTATTTTTGAGAATGTGCTATGTGCACTTGAGAAGAATGCATATTCTGCCACTTTGGGATAAAATGGCCTGTAAATATCAATTAAATCCATCTGATCCAGTGCATTGTTTAGGTCTCTGTTTCCTTGTTGAGTTTTTGTTTGTAAAATCTATCTAGTGATGTCAGTGGTGTGTTAAAGTACCCTAGTATGACTGCATGGCTATCAATCTCTCCTTTAAAGTCCACCAAGAGTTTTTTTTTTTTTTAAATATATTCAGGTGCTCCTATATTGGGTTCATATATGTTTACAAGGGTTATATTTTCTTGTTGGATCAATCCCTTCAGTATTATGCATAATGTTATTTGTCTCTTGTTATAAAGTTTATTTTCTCAGAAATGATTATTGCTACCCCAGCTTTTTGCTTTTTTTTTAATTTTTTTTATTTACATGGAAATTTTTTTTCATCCCTTCACTTTCAGTTTGTGTGAACCTTTTTTTCTGAGGTGAGTCTCTCTCAGGCAGCATATAATGTGTCATATTTGTTCATTCAGCTACCCTATGTCTTTTGATTGGAGTATTTAATCCACTCACATTTTAAAGTTATTATTGATAAGTACTTATTTATTGCCATTTTTTCTTTATACCTATATTCATCTCTCTCTTGATTTTTTCTTCTTAAAGCAATCTCTTGAACATTTATTATAATGCTGTATAATCCTGGTTTTGTGATAATGTCCTCTTTCCTTTTTTTTTTTTTTTTTTTTTTTTGTCAGTGAGCTCTTTATTTCACTTCTAGTTTTAAATGATAGCCTTGGATTTAAGACCTTGCTTTTTATTTTCTAGGAATATTTCATGCCAATCCTTTCTGGCCTGTAGTGTTTTTGTTCAGAAATCAGCTGACAGTTTAATAGAGACTCCCTTGTAGGTTAGTTTTTGTCTCTCTCTTGCTGCCTTGAAGATCTTCTCTTTGGCCTGGCCAGCATGGCTCAGTGGTTGAGTGCCAATCTATGAACCAGGAGGTCACAGTTTAATTCCTGGTCAGGGCACATGCCTGAGTTGCAGGTTCAGTCCCCAGTGGGAGGCATGCAGGAGGCAGCCAATCAATGATTCTCTCTCATCATTGTTGTTTCCACCTCCCTCTCCCTCTCCCTTCCTCTCTGAACTAAATAAAAATTTATTTAAAAACAAAGATTCTTTCTTTGTTTTTAATGTTTGCCATTTTAATTATAATGTGTCTTGGTGTGGGTCTCTTTGGTTTGATTGGGACTCTCTGTACTTCCTGACTTATGTGACTTTTTCCTTCATTAGGTTAGGGAAGTTTTCTATATTTATCCCTTCAAAGAGGTTCTTTATTCTTGTTCACTTTCTTCTTCTGATATTCCTATAGGCATATATAATAAAATGTCATGCTGTCCCCAAATTTCCTTAAACTATCCTCATTCTCTTTTTCTTTTTCTTCTCTAATTGGGTGTTTTTCCTACCTTGTCTTCCATATCACTGATTCTCTCCTCTGCTTCATCCAAACTACTTTTAATTCCTCCCATGTACTCTTGAGGTCAGATAA
Source organism: Pipistrellus hanaki (assembly GCF_964339955.1). Classification (NCBI taxonomy): domain Eukaryota; kingdom Metazoa; phylum Chordata; class Mammalia; order Chiroptera; family Vespertilionidae; genus Pipistrellus; species Pipistrellus hanaki. The sequence continues at coordinate 13,663,713 of NC_140511.1, read as the reverse complement.
CCATTCTTCATTTCCAAATGGTTCTTATTCATTGTTTCTATTTATCTTTTCATGCTATTTTAATTTCCACTATGTTCCTTGTAATTCTCACCTAACTTCCTTGAATATCCTTATAACCATAATTTTGAAATCTATATCTTATAAGTTGCTTGCTTTCATTTAATTTAGCTTTATTTCTGTAGATTCCTCCTGTTCTTTCATTTGGGACCGATTTATTTGTTTCCCCATCTTGGCTATCTCTTTGCGTTTGCTTCTATTTATTAGATAGACCTACTATGATTCCCAGCCTAATATAGTAGGTGTTCTATGGATCCCAGAAGTACAGTATCCTTAAACTCCTGAGCTGGATGCTCTAGGAATGCCCCTTGTGTGGATTATGTGGGCCTTCTTATTATGATTTGGTCTTGATTGCTATTGGCCTATTCGTATGTGGGATCAACTCTTAGGCTGCCTGACTGTGAGGCTCAACTCTGACCATGTCACCGAAGTTGTTGTCCAGGGGTTTGTGTAAGTGGGACCATGCCATATTTGTCCTTCTGTGACTGGCTTCTGTGTAATTAGTATAATGTCCTCCAGGTTCACCCAGGGCTGTTACATATAGCAGGATTTCCTTCTTTTTTAAGGCTGATCTAGCTGAATCCTACTCAGTCTTCATAGTTCAATTTCACTACCTCTTCTCCTCTGCATCAATGAGTTTTATGATAGTGAAATTACCATCAAATTCAGGTATAATCATAATATCTTTACATCAGGATCATTTCTGTGTTGTTGTTTTTTTTGTTTTGTTTTTGTTTTTGTTTTACCAAATAATTATTAGGGTGTAGTGCATAATAGTCAAGCAATGGTTTTGAGTGGATGAAAGAAAATGACCCAACTGTTATGAAGTGAGGTTCACATGGCTTTAAGTCTCTCAATCAATGCTTCTTCCTTTCAAGGACAAATTATCCATGTAGTTGGAACATAGCAGCAATGGGAATAGATATTTTATTTTCCTTTTGCTTCCCAACCCGGTAAGCAATTATTTCCTTAAAACTGCCTTTGAAAATGGGGGATTATTTTATCTGCTAAATTCATCCCTGGATGCCGTATCATATAAAATTATTGCTTCTCTGTGACTCACTATTCTTAACTCTTTACACATTTTGTAAATGCTGCAGTGTTCTCTAAGAGTTTTTAAAAAATTTAAAATACACTGAAAGCAAAGAACAACCTTCATTTGCTTATTTATTTATTTTCATAAACTGTACCTGACATTCCCGTCTTTCTGGATAAATTCTTCTTAAACACTTGACAATGGTAGATATGAAGAACACTTTTCCTAATGTGTAAGGGCTTATAAAGGGCACCACTGTCTGATGGCACTTTCAGAATAAGGGACACTGTATTTCTGAGAACTGGCTTCGGAATCAGACTTCATATCACTCTAGGAGCCAACATTTACCAGCCATTGAACTTGGGCAACTTACATAAGGTCTCCAAGATTCAGTTGAGTCACCCCAAGGAAGTTTAGAGTATTAAACTTTCCTGTGGAGACTTTTTTTGTTTTTTTTTTAATGGCAAGGTCTGTGCATGGCTATGGTAAGACTGTTAAAAAACATTTCCTTGCACCAGGTGTTAGAGTTTCAGGAATGAAAGTTACAGGCCCAGGCACCTCTGTAAACACATATGAAAAAGATCAGAAGTGAAATCATTTCCAGGGAGCACCATTTCTTTGATGGCAATCTATGTGATACCTTAGGGTTTGGAAAAGAAATTTAGGCTTCTCCTGGGGAATGAAAAAAATGACAGAAATAGAAAAACGTGGGCTAAGCTTGTTTCTTTTTATAACTGCTATGCGAAATTCATTAACGATCAACTCTACTGTGGCAGCAGGGGCTATAAAGATATAATGGGCTCCTGATTTTCCCTCATAATATAGTGAGGGTCTGTAGGATTTCAAAATCATTTTGAAAGGAGACTCAAATTTAGGCCAGAACCTATTGGCTGATGGATGAAACACTGGTAAATCTTCATGTAAACAGAAGTTGATTTTGAACCCATTCAGAAAAACATTCATCATTTGATCCTCCTAAAACCTAAATTATTTAAGTGTAATTCAATTAAAGTGAGGCAGCTGTCACAGAAATCAGGAAAAAAAAATATTTGTTTCATGTTGGCTTAGTTGTTCTTCTATTAAAGAAATGAACTCAAGGGTGTGGACATAGCAACCTGGGACCACTTGGGGACTTTACACAGGGCAGCTGCAGCAGACATGGCTCCCAGATAAGTAACAAAGTAACCAGTAAATAAAACACAGGATTGGAAGCAGGGTAGGGATGGTGCCAGTTTCTTTCCAGAGTAGAACACAGCATGGAGGGATGTGACGTCAGTAGTATCATGATATTGAACTTAGTTTCAGAAATAGCCCTGGAAACTGCAGTAATTTGGACAAGGGGGTGACCTTTAAGAAAATATCATGAATGTCCCAATTAAATGTTCTGCTTCTGCACCACGGCTAAACCCCTATTCGACCCAGGTTCCATGCATAAGAAAAACTGCTCCTACAGCAGATGGACAGGAACCAAGCAGAAAATATGTACACTAGATGAGCTTGAAGATTCTAAGTGATGGAGAACAAATTCAAGGCTAAGAAATGGAAAGGGGTGAATGGAGTTACACATAGTGGAACATATTGTGGCTGTCATGGGGGACAGAAATCACAGGTTCACAGAGAGAAATGTGAGCAATAACAAGACCTAAAAAGAGCTTGGTCCTGCAGACAAGTTTGGAGTACACTCCCCTTTATAGCTCTGAAACACATGGATCCCCAACTCCACTGCCGAGATATAGAGTCCTGGAAGCTCTTGTCTCTCCCAGATGCTGTTCCACCTGACTTGAAAACTCTTTCATGAGCTGTAGGAGCTCTCAGCACAATCATCTAGTGCTGAGGTACTCTTGGTAATGGGATTCTCAATGCACACTTAAACCCTAATTCACCTTGTAAACTGTATTTGTTTTCCTATTCAGTCACTCAACAAATGTTGACTGAGTATTTATGTGCCAGGTACCATTCTAGGCTCTGAGATGATGGTGGGGAATGAAATGGGCACTGCCCCTGGCCTCAAAGGAGCTCACATTCTAGAGGGAAAGGTAATCAAAATAAAATTAAACCAAGTTGTTAAAACATTGTAAACAAGGCTGTTAACTCTAAAACTTTTCTAGAGTGATAAGGAACGTGTCACCTGACACTTCTCCTAAGATTGCTTGGGAAAAACAGGCTAAATACTCATGTAGAGTTGTACATTTGGTGTAGCTGTTTCAGATCCAGCTGGTACATTTACTTAGGCTTTACATGATGTGGCCACATTTCTACCCACCAAGCCTCCTACTTCACATTTACCAGGCATGGCAGTTATTTTTTTATTTTTGCTTATTCCTCTCTCATTATTTTCCATACAAACTCCTATTTCTTGTCAGGGCTGCATGGGGTTTTAGGCAATTCAAGCATTCACAGTAGGTTTGAATAACCAGTAGAATTAACCTTGGGTCTCTCAGTTATTTGCATTTTAAAGGGCATTTTGTAATCTGAATAGACCTCTAATCTGTTGATTTGAGAGTGAGGAAATGCACTTTCCAATTGTCTCTGGAATAGGGCTAGGCTAGACCTTCTGTGCCCTCTGGCATTTTAACTAGAACCTCTGCCTTCCCTCAGCCCCAGCCCCAGCCCCAGCAGTGTTTTCTGTAGACTTTATGTCTAGGTGGGGCCTCTAAGGAGAAGGGGGGCTCAATCCTCTGACAGCCTCATGTCCTCTCAGCCCACCTTATCTAGCCAGCACTGTTGCTACCTGCTTTCTACAGGCATGTTCTGCCTGGGTCTGACATTAGTTACACACATTCATCTCACTTTCTAACCAGGTTTCCTTGACTTGGGACACTTGTAGGTGCAGCCTGGAAGTGAAGATGCATTAATACCCAGGGGGAAGCCCCTGACCAATGGGTGATGGAGATAAAGGGTACATGTTCATCTGTCTTTCACACAAACAAGTCTGGGGCACATTTTCCTGGTTCCCAGAATCCTGGTGGGATGGGGTCCCATGGCCCACAGTGATCCAACTTGAAAACCTACCCTGAGTCAGCTCTCCTGTGTTTCTCTCTCTTCACTCCCCACTCCTGTTTCTTTGGATCACTTATCAAAATAGACTCCCTGCTTTTGGAGAACCCAGGCTAAAACAGAGCCAAAGACCAGTATGCCTTCACCTAGCCATTCACTTTTGTGCTGCTTAGGGAAAGATTGATGTGTTTGCAGATTACAGTTTATAAAGTAGACAATTATCAGAGTATTTATGAACACTTAAGATAAATCCAAGTTGAAATTTAATGCAGTGGATATTTATTGCAGTTTACCCAGTCCCAGGTGCAGAATTAGGCTTTGGGGAGACAATGGTGAATGAGCTCTCCCTGACATTGTAGCCCAGTGTGTGGTGCCATCTCTCTGGCAACAACTCCGAGAGAATACCCTGGAGAGGAAAGATAAGCAGTGCTCTGGGGCAGGCAGCCACACTGGGCTAAGTGTGGATGGCAGAGTCAGGTTGCCTGCATTCACTTCCTCATCCATGACTTCCTTGCTGCGAGAAACATGCTCATCTAATAATGGACTTAGAAACACAAAGTATGGCCAAAGCAAAACTTTTAATGATGGTCTTGCAAGATCAGGTGCCTGTTATGCAGGCACACCCAGGGCAGTTACAGCAAGCAATTTATCCCCAGTGTGCGTGTTCCTCCCACAGTTCCTCACTGGCTGAGTACTGAGGGGTGTATAGTCTTTCCTGAATGTCGCCTAAGTTTTATTATTTCCCATTCGGCTATTTAAAAAGTGGGCTGTGGGCTTGTTGTTTGTCTCCACCTCCCTTTGGTTTTTTGTGGCGGGAAGGTCTTCCTGAGGCATGTGCTTTTCTGGCGCCTATCCAGCTTTCACCCGCTCCCCTATTTTATTGTGACACATCCTCCCCTATTAGTTAGCGCATGCTGCTTGCCTAGGGGCTTTCCAGGTGTATGAACTTTGTTTCGTCCACAGACCACCATGAGGTAATTTTCCATTCTGGGCTAAATATTTTATCTAGAAAATGGACCATCTCTGGCTTTATTTCTAACAAGAGCCTCCTGCATGAAATTCATGAGTTGGGGAGAAGTGGTCCCTCAGCACAACCTGTACTCTCTCCAATCCGGGAGCCCTCAGGGAATGTCCTACTGATGGCTTAGGCCTACTCCCCATGGTTCTCTGCTCTCTGTAGGGCCTGCCTGCTCCACACCACCATAATGGGCAAGCAGGCCCTGCTGGGTGCTGTCAAACTGCATGGTCGCCCTCACCTCCCAGGGTCAGCGATGGTCCCAGGAGCCTGCAGGTGTGGCACAGCATGGCTGCCCTCACCTCCCAGGGCTGGCAATGGTCCTGGGAGGCTGCAGGCTTGACACCCGTCCCCAGGGCCCAGACCACTTGGAGTTGCCCTGCCCCTGGATGCAAATTAACCCACCATATTTGTTGGCTAATTTGCATACTCACTCCTAATTGGCTGGTGGATGCTGTGGAGGTACAATCAATTTGCATCTTTCTATTTTATTAGTGTAGATACTCACTGGGTAAATCACTTAATCTCACCTAGCCTCAATGTTCTCTTCTGTGAAATGCAGAAATCTTAGAGTGATTGTGAAAACTAAATGAAAAAATAATATATATAATGGTCTTATTATGCTGCCTGACAGAGAGCAGGTGTACAGCCATTCCAGCTGTGCAGTAAGCTGTTGGTTTCCAGGTGAGGTGTTAGTGCTGTGAGGGTGTAGGCTTTAAATAAGAGGAGATGGAGAGGGGGAGCATAAAGAGGGAATGAGCACCTCTGCTCAACCTGGCTCCTTTTATTACTGGGGACATAAAAAGGAGAATTCAGCAAAGCAAAAGATAACTACAACTAATGGTTATAACAGATGTTAAACTTTTAGCCACTTTTTATTCAAGCAATTTATATCATGTGCTGTGTTCCTACAGTATTACATTATATTTACATATTTAGATGATTTCTGTAGAATGACAATGTGTTCTTAAACATTGGAAATAGTTTTAAGTAGAAAATTTACATTCTCATATATTTTGTATCACACTTTGGTTGGTTTTATTTTAACAACACTTTCTTCTCTCTAATTATCCTAGTCAGTCAAAAGTTCCTTATACCTTCAATTTTCAATGCATGGCTAATTCTAGGTTGTCTCTGGGAAATTTACCACCAGCCACTTCATTAGAGATGGTGAAGGGGGTAGAAAGAGTTCCTATAGTGAAGGATGAAAAAGGATGGGTGAGTAGTGAGAGAAAGGAGATTGTGAATGGATTCAAACAGAAGAGCTGACAAAAGCTAGTATAATCCCTACTGAGAAAGAAGCTGCCTGTCTGGTGGGCTCAGGAAGCCATTTTGGACATGCCCTGTCCCTCTCCCCATTTTCATGGACACCTGTACCTGCCCCATGATATTTGACATCTCCCTCTCACACCTCTAAGCCTTCAATTCTTTCGTTAAAGTTCTCACATTGCATAAGCAAAACTAGAGGCAGAATATTTTCCTTTGCTTTGCCCACTTCCATTTCTGCACTTTTATCCAACCTATTGTTCTCCCCAGGCAGCTGTCAAGGTATTTTTGGCTAAGGAGGGTGTTCCCAGCACTCAGCCAGATGAACAGGTGAGGGTGGGCCAGGGAATGGGTGGGCAGATGGCATTGGAATGAGGGGCACCTGGCAGTGTCCTGGGTTACAGGGAACAGGGAGTCTTAAGAAGATCTCTTCCTTCCCCAAATCTCTGACTGGCTTGTTAAAGGCTCTCAATACCTCCTGAAATGAACCAGAGAGTTGGTGTAACCAGATGATTTGCCTTCAGATCAATGTTTTGTTGTATCATATGTAGGTATAAAAAGATTTATTAATTCATAGTACTGTGTGAGTAAATGTTTTAATAGGGTCGCTAATTCCATTACAGTATGCTGTGTTTAATAGTCTTTAAAGGGGGAATAAAATTATCAGTTTCTAATTACCCTCCTCCAATTTTCTGTAGATGTAATGAGGGGTTTTCTAGAAGCCCATGCCTTCCTCTCCCCTCTACCCCTCCTACCTCTACAGAGCTCTGCTGCATTCAAGACAGTGTATAGTGTAGTAGTTCAAAATTAACATTCTGGGGTAAGAACAATTAAAATTAGATCCACTTGGTACCTGTGTGACCTGGGAAGAGTTTCTTAACATGGCTAAGTAAGTCTCAGGATGCTTATCTATAAAATGGGATCATGATCCTACCTCAAAAAGTTCCCCCTGAAGATTGAGCAAGATCATTAATGCAGCTAATGCAGGCACCGTGCTAACAACATGCCTGGCAGGGATGATGAGCTAAATAAAGGTGGTCTATTATATTAGTTATATACAGCTTTGAGACAAATTACTCCAACATAATCTAAGCTATGAACTCTGCCTCAGGTTTTTGAGAAGGCTGTTACCAAGGCCATGACAGGCTGCAGTTGCATCTGAAGACACGACTGAGAGAGGAGTCAAGCTTTCCAAGTGGCCAAGCTCACTCAAGTGGTTGTTGGTAAGGTTCTGTTCCCGGAGCCTGCTGGACTCAAGGCCTTTCTTACTTCCTTAACATGTAGGTTTCTCCATGGTGCCACTGAAATGTGGCAGCTGGCTCCCATCAGAGTGAGCAAGCATGAAGGCTAGAGAGGCCAGCAAGCCAGAGGGCACAGTCATTTTGTCACCTAATCTCTGAAGTGGCATCCCATCATTGTTGTCATATTCTGTTCATTAGAAACAAGCCACTAGGTCTAGGCCACATTCAAAGGGAAGGGACCTTGAATGTGGACATCAGGAGGGTGTGGACATACATGGGTGTGGATATTAGGAGGCAGTGTCTTTAGGAGACATTTAGAAGCTGCCTACCACCACAGTAGACATTACTATTGACCATTTCACAGTAAAGCATTTTATGAAACCTCTCATTGGAAACCATCCTTGATCTCCCTTTGTTTATGATAGAAAGTTGGCATGCCTTGCACAGCACATAAGGCATTGCAGTCCAGGTCTCTTCTGGTTTGGGTTTGTCCCTGCCACTTCCCACGGATCCACTGGTGTACTCTGCCCACATTTCTCATGCTGACCAAACACACCAGGTTCTAAGAGCTCCCAAGGGTTCCCCTGAGACTCAGGATAATGCTCTATGAGAGTTATGTTATCGAAAGAGGTGATGGTATCTGTTTCAATTCCTAATTGTTTAGAAAAAAAATCAACACATAAAATTGTTTATATTTGTTTCCCTTTCAAAAACCAGCAGGAGAGGCTTTGCTTTTGTAGCCGATGAGCATGTGAGGTTTGAGCGTCAGAAGAGGTTGGGCGATGTCCCGGTGCATATTCATGCCTCTGTGATTGCTCAGACTATCGTCTCTCTGTTCTGTGATGCACTCTTCAGAGTCACCCTTAGGTGTCTTTTAGTGATGAACTCATTTACAAGCACCTCAGCACTTACCCTTTCCCCAACTTCTTCTGTTTCCTATAGCATTTTGTATAATCCCTCTTAGAGATCTCTTGCTACAGTTAGTATGTATAGAAAGTGTTCCACAGAATCCTGAGATCCCACACAGCAACGGGGATGGGGATAAGGGTAAACTTACTTTCTTAAATGGCTGGTCTTTTCAGTTTGTATTACGCAAGGCCCTTCTGCTGAAGCCTCCCTCTATGGAGACCTTGCTCTTGCTTATGGGCTATGTTGCCCAAGATATCCCTCCCTGTTCTGGGGATGGACCCTTGTCTCAAAGGCAACTCCCCTCAGTGCAGGAGTGCTAGACCTGGCTAAGTAGTTAATTGGTCCAAGTTAATTATTCACCAGGTAGTGCAGCTGGAGTTCAAACCCCGATGGTCCTGTTTCACGGCCTTTGCTTTTACTTTCCTCACTACACAGCTCTACCCAGCAGGAGAGAACAACTCCACACACCTCTATGGTCAGCCCTTTGGGTTTTGACAGACAGGTTCTGCAAAGGCGGGAGGAAAACCTGGGATTTCCCCAGGCTTCAAAACTGTTTGAGAACCAATACTTAGTCACAAATGCTCTCCTAAGGAGCATTTACGGGCAATTCTTACTGCCCCTGTCAATCACTCACCAAAACACACTTTCTGTGTCTCCCTCCATCTCTCTGCAACATAATGTTTGCTTGTGTCTGCTCACTATTTATTGCCTTCAAAGGTGCCTCATACTGTAGGCTTACTAATATTTAACTCTCAGTTAAGCTTCTGACCTTCTTGTATATTGAAGTCTTTCTTTAATTCTATATTAAAAAAAGACAATTCAGAATGGAAATGGGCACCTGTTGTTTTTAATCCTACCCAGCATCCTGCTTGTTTTGGGAATAGTGCTTCTCATATGCTGAATGAGCCTGGTGAGACTATCCATTACGGGGTCTTAATCCACCCCCATCTGCAGGTATACACTCATGATCCAGTCTATGACCCAAGATCATGCCCATCTGTATGAAAACAGTTATAGTAGTGAGCACAAGACTTATGTTAGGTCAGTCAGAATTGCCAGGATTGATAAACAGAAGTTGGGAAAAAGAAATTCTCTGGCTGTTAAGCTGGGGATAAATAAATCTGCAGCTGGGGTAGCCTTCCTCCCTGTCAGGCGGAGAAAGCTGGGCTGCAGAGAGGCCCGCAGGGAAGCAGGTCTTAGTGAGCGAGGGAAGAGACATACGCTGATTGAGCTCTTTAATCTAGCCCTGCCTGATGCTAGACCCGCCCCTGAAATTTCTAGCTATGTATACTAATAAATTATGTTTATCTCTAAAACCAGTTTGAATTGAGTTTTAATCATTTGATAGAACAAAGACATGATTAATATAGAGATCAGGGATGGCAAGTCAGTTTCATCCATGCAAATCACAAGAACTGCTAATTCCCTGTTACAGTTGAACTTCAAATAATAAATAAATAATATGTAGTATAATGATTTTCAGTATTTGTTTGTATAAGTATGTCCCAAATATTACACGGGACATACATATAATTAAAAATTATGAATTGTTTGCTGGAATTTAAATGTAAGTTAGCATCCTGTATTTTTATTTGTTAAACAAGTAGGTGTAGTGCTTGCTTGTAAGACTGTGTGGAGGGTTCTGAGGTCTCATTGAGAAAGAGCATGGTTATTGAATAATGAGGTCTGCTCTATATGTCAAAGTAAAGAGGTATCGTGAGTGTCATCATGCACCATTCCTGGTTTATCTCAAATGTTTAGAATGTTTTCCTTTGGCAGCCTTTGGCAATGTAATGCATTTTAATAGTAATATAAGTAATGATAGACACCATTTATTAAATCTCTTTACTCTAACTAAGAGCCTTACATATGTTATCTAAGTGAATCCTCATGACATTATTCTATTGGCTATATTTTACAACTGAGAGTCAGAGAAGTTAAATTCTCACTGACAGTAAATGGCAGAGCTGGGATTCAAACCCATATCTTCTGACACCAAAGCTTGTGCTGTTCTCAATTCGTCATTCTCCAGGAGGCAAATATTGTTCTAACAGCATCTATGTAAAAGTCATCTTAAAATGCTATTTTACAAATTGCTATATAAACACTTATAAATTCAGTTCTTGGCCCCAAATGGTAAACTGTCCTTTGATGACAAAGAGCAGCAATTGGACAACAAATTAGAGCCTCATATGAGGTAGTATTTTGGCAAACAGATTTCAGCAGTTAACACCAAAGAAGTGCTATTGTGAAAACTGGCTTTAGGCTATAAATGACTATGTAAAATTTGCATTACAACAAGGTGGGAGGGGATCTATTTAACATTTAGTGGGGGGAAGTTAGGAGGGCCAGATGAACCCCACATGAAATTTATTTATTTATTTATTTATTTATTTATTTATTTATTTATAATCCTTGCTCCAGGACATGCTTAGAGAGAAGAAGGAAGGGAGGGAGAGAGAGATAGACATCAATGTGAGAGAGAAATATCAATCTGTTGCTTTCTGTACATGTCCCAACCGGGGATCTAACCCGCAACCCGGGCATGTGCCATGACCAGGAATCAAACCTGCAACATTTTGGTGCATGGGATGATATTCAACCATGTGAACCACTCTGGTCAGGCCCCACACGAAATTTTAAGTTAAACGTTTGTGGGACTAGAAGTTTTATGGTTCTAGAGTATCTACATGAACTGATAGGATAGAGTATTTGCATTTTTGTAGATGGAGGAAGAAAAAGGTGTGTGTGTGTGTGTGTGTGTGTGTGTGTGTGTCTGTGTGTCTCTCTGTGTGCAGTTAGATGATTTTTAGCTTTTCCTGTGTTATGTTCAGTGATTTTTAAGCTGGAATGTAAGGTAGGGAGATGGCAGACAGGCAACAATGCAGCCAGTAGGTAGGAGGTCATCTATCCCCTATCCTATTTTTTGGAGCAAGTTATGAGAGATAGGAGCTGAAGGAAAATTGTGTGACTTGGGCATAAGCAATGCTATTCCAGGTCCCGAGTAGGAAGGCATGGAGCCAGGGAAGGCTATGGTTTCCGCTTTGGCACCCTGCCCTGTGTGTCTCTGGGACCTTGAAGATTGGAGGCTTGGGACTCACTTATAGGCAGCTTCCTTGGCCTGGACATTTTCATTCTCAGAAAAAGTCTGATTAGCCTTTGCAATGGCATGACTTCCTGTAGCTACTGCCTGTGCAGAGGACATTGGCAGTGGGTTGGGCATCCCATGGTGGTTGAGGAGGTTGACAGAGATCTTCATGACGTGCCCATGGCAACTTTCAGAGCTACTTGGAGAACTTCTCAGGAGGGCTATGGGCCCACATAAACAGGAAGCCTTGAACTGTTAGACCTATCAGGACACCTTTTGTACTTCCGGACTGGGCATCTAGTTTATAAGTATGAAGACCATCTAGAGTAGGGGTGTCGAACTCAATCAGAGAAGGGGCCAAAATCTAAAATCCAGCCTAAATCGCGGGCCGAATGGTTTACTGAACAGTCATAAACTGACAATGTCATAAACTGACAGCGGAGTGCAGTGATGACAGCGCGGTGCGGGCCACATTGCAAGGCCTGGCGGGCTGGATTTGGCCCGCGGGCCTTGTGTTTGACACATGTGATCTAGAGAGAAAGGATAAAGCAAATAAAATAAATTAGACAAAAAAAAAAAAAAAGAGGCTTTACTCCCATGCAATGAGGTAAAAGAGGAATCTAAGAAGAAAAGCATAATTTCCTGGGTTGTCACCTGATCCATGGGAAATGGCTGCCTTCATCATCCTCATATCTGTTCTGAGAGCCGCAGCCTGATTCTGGTGGCTGCTTCTCACCCCAGTGACAGCTGGGGCTTCGTTATCATGTATTAGGAATCCCTAGCCCATGCCCTTTCCTCTGACCTCCTCACAGGATCACACTTTTAGGGTGTTCCATTTTAAGACTGCAAAGTGTGTTCTGAGATCAGAAGCACCATTAACATTTCTCCAACATTGCGTGTTGTCCCTGGGGGAGAGACATTTATTTTATTACTCTGAATTTTATGAATGGCACAAATATTTCATTCTGCTTGTTGCCCACCAGTCCTTAGTATACATTATTAAGCTCTAATCTCCCCAAATGCTCTATGTCCTCAAATATGGCTTGGCCTTGGCACACTTTGAGCCTGTGTCTTTTTAAACTTATCAGCGAGGCACAGTGGGCATTTCTGTGAGAGAAAAAAAGGAGAAATTTCAATCAGTCAAAAGCTCACAGCCTCCAGAGCAGAAGTGAGTTTTTGCAAGCTTAAAAGGAGTATTGGCATTTATAACAGCAAAGAAAAATTAAGAAGTGGGACATTTCCCAGGATTTAGAGCTATGTCATAAGGGAAAAGAGCAGTTTCTTCAGGATACTTTTTGAAATTATCTTTCTCAAAATGACCCGCCGGCTTTCTGCAGCTGACAGAATCAAGTGCAAATGCTCTGCCTGACATTGGCTGTCTCTGGGCCCACCATCTGTGCTGTTTTTCTCAGCTTCTTTTCAGACCCTGCATAGTAAGTAAGCCAGTCTGCCCAGTATTCCCTGAATGTTCAAGTTTTTGAGGCTTTTCTAGACCTTTTATTGCACCTGGATGGCCATCTTCCCTACACATCAGGGCCCAGTTCAGTTCCCCATTCTCCCATGGACCTTTTCAATGCTCTCAGCAGGCAGTGCTCCCACCTTAGACTGTCTTATAAGACTGTCTCTCAGGTGACCCTGAACATGCATTTCCTGCTTATTTCCATGCACACTGCATCTCTCCCATTGGACTGAAATTTCCATTACTACAAGATCCACAGCCAAGTCTGCGGCTTCCCTGCTCCCCACTTCATTATGCTGATGGGACAGTGCTGGACACATCATAGGTGCAATGAATGTTTAGTGAATGGATAAAGAGAACAATTCTCAGAGATTTGGGAGAAATAGTGACCCAGTCCCTTTTGTCTCTGAAAAAGTCAGCTTTGGACTACCTACTGGTGTACAATGTGAAATCTCTACCCCTGTATCTCTGCACAGGACATCTTTGGTGGAATGTGAGGGTATATGAACCCTGACCTGTGTCCTTTGGTTAGAGGAAGTTGAGGAGGTGCAGTGCACAGGGGCTATTTTGTAAGCTTCTCTGCCAGAGCATGGGGCCGTAGAAGTGACAGAACATCTGCAGCCACATTCCTGGATTCTCTTGCCACTAACCTCCCTCACTTTCCACTGCCAGACCTGCTGACCTCACCATCTGCCAGACCACCAGCTCTCTCAATTCCAGACCAACTCAGGGCAGCAGGGGCAGACAGTGCTGCTCAGGTGGGGCAGGTTTTCTGCACGGGTTCTAGGTCTTTGTTTTTGGACTGACCAAGTCCCTGAATCTCAATTATGGCCTCTCAGTGACCTATTATAAAAGGGAGGGCCCATGTCCTCTGCCTACCCCAAGTACCTGTCCTCCTGGCCTATTGGGAATCCCAGTCCTTCTAAATGATTCATGGTTCTCTTTCCTCTCTCTATCCCACTCCCACTGCCCTAGTTTGGGCCCTCATTATTCCCTACCTAGACTATAGAATAGGCTTTTCCTAGCTAGAATATTGAATTGTTATTTACTCCACATAGTAAAACCGATATCATCCCTCTCACTCCCATACATAAGCCACTCAGTACTCTATCACCTGCGGAAGGAGGTACAGCCTCCTCACCATGGCACCCAAGGCCCTGCATGAGCCTGGCCTTGCATTCCTCCAGGCTCAGTGCTTGCCATTTCTTACCTGAACTTTAGATGACTCCCTTCCCCTCCCATGCTGTTTCCACACTTCTCTGATGCCATCATCTTTGTTTTTGGACAGTCATCCACTCTTTAACTTTATTTGCCTAATTATCTTTTTTTTTCTTTTCTTTTCTTTTTTTTTTAATCCACTAAAACATTTTCCATTCATAACTCCCAGGCTAGGTTAGAGTTGATACACTTTCTTTTTGCTCCTTAGTATATCATGACACCTGGCTCTGGCAGGCCAACCTTTAAACGCCATCTAGAGCAGGATTCTACTGCCAGGTTCACTGCTTAAATCCCCACATGGCCCCCTCTACCTCCCTCAGCATGGCCAATATGGCAAAGACAAAAACCCCAACTCTGACTTCTTTTCATAACCCAATCACAAAAGGACCTTATAAACCGCTCTAAAATAAAAGAGTGTGCAGGATGTCTGTGGGTGGCAAATGCCTCCGGATGTTAGAGATCAACAATAATAGTCATGAAAGGCACTATTCAAGGGAACTGAAGGAAAAGAACCAATGAAGTGGGTGGGCTTGAGATATTTGCTGCAGGACTATATCATTTGAGCCCAAACCAGATCGCTCCATTACTTTAGCCAGCTCCTCATCAAGTGCAGGTTTTGGTTAAAAGAGAAACCAAATGAAGGATTGGGACCTTCTGCTACAGCCACGTTCTTGTTATTGGAACAGAGCTGCAAAGGAAGCAACCTGCAGAGCACCTCAGGGGCATCCTTGCTCTGAAGGAGGGGAAGGTCAGTGGGGCAAGCTTGTACTAAATTCAGAATTCAATGCTTGTTCACCCCCTGGCTCTCTTTTAACAACCCAGATCAAAGGAATGCACATACATCTTGGTCTTCTGTAATATTGTTTGAATAGGAGGAGACTGTCCATTAAATGCTCCCCTAATATTCATCGCTATAGAAAACAACACAGTCTCATTGGCTCAATTCAAGATTGCCACCTTTTACCAGGTGGTAAAGAAGTTTGGGAAGTCCACCAGCCACTTTCTTTACCTTTCTCTAACTGGTACCTCCCGTTCAATTGATTTATTGGCCATCAGTTGGGCAGTGGAGATTAAGTTAAATTAGCACCTAATGGTTTCTAAACTGCCCCGCTGTGGATTAGACCATGTGCTAGTTCTTGACTTGCACAGTAAATTGGTTACCGCTTGCCAGCATTGTGATTTGTACTTTGGCAGCCTTTGCAGATACTTAAGTAAACGTGCAGAGTTTCCAGGCACAGTAACCGGCCTTGCTGTCTAGAGTCATTACACACTTTCTTTATACATTAAATTAATATAGATAAGCACTATGGTTGATGGTTTCATTTGTTGTACCATTAATGAAACATAAAACAGATGTGTAAAACACTGTCTAAGTAGTAGAAACTACATTGCAAATTATTTATCTGCAGAAATCATGTCATGAATGTAAGGTGGAAACAAAATGTAGTTTTTCTCTTGACGATACTAAGTCAAACTATATTTTAAAACCTATTAAGCACAAAGTCTTAAAAACAGGGGAGTTCAAAAGGAGGTTTACAGTTGTGAGTATGTGAAACAGAGTTCATTTTTGTATCAATATTTATTAATTATTGTATTATTTATTTGTTTCAAACTATAAACCTATTTTTTGCCCACCCCTGTATAACACACAAAAGCAGAGAGAAAGGCGTAGTAAAGAACTCCTCTTTAAAGAGGTAATTTTGAGTTGGGAGAAAGAGACTGTTGTTTTCTGTAGTGATAAATTTGAGAGGAGCAGTTTTATTTACATTTCTCATTTGAGGCCAGTATTACAAAAGACATAGTTGGTCGGGAAGCTCAATTAAACATAAAACACACACACACACACACACATATTATATATATAAAAGCCCAGCAACTAGAATGACTGGTGGGCCTAATCTGGGCCCCCATCACCCCTCCCCCCCCCGGCTGGCCCAACCCCCAAAGGGCCCCCAACACCCTGATCAGGGGTAGGGCCAGCTAGCCAACTGCCCACAGCCCCTCCCTCTGGCCAGTCCCACCCCTGATTGGCCCCCATTGGGACAGGCTGGCCAGACTTCACTCATGTACAAATTTGTACACCAGGCCTCTAGTTTAGATATAAAACACAATGTGTTCTCTTAGTTGAGCACAGGATTAACATCTTGTGACATCAACAATACTTTGGACCTACCAGTATGTGATTTTCACTTACTTTTTTCCAAGTACTTCACTTTTCAGGTACTTCACTGGAAGCCTAGCAAACAAGAGAAAAGTATGTGCCCTCTCACATTCTCTGTGTGAAGGCCAGGCTGGCAATGGAGCACTTAACATGGAGATATAGTTGGCCAGAGAGACTTGGCAGCTGCCTCTGGTGAGGGAACATGTGCATCACCTCTATTCTCATCCTTTCACATGCAAAGGCAAACATGGCAAGCTTACCTCAGGAGGGGATATAACACACCTTCTAAAGAAAGGCTTGGCAGTGCCACAAGGGAGGGGTTGTGGTTGTAGTGCTTTTCCTGATTGGATCATTAGAAAAATGGAGAGATCAGGCACACAGGTCTTGGATGCCCACATTCATCACCAGCACCTTCCCAAGGAAAGGAGGATAAAGGGGAAGTGGCAGGAAAGCTCCCATGGCTCAAGATCCTCTGCAAATCATACCCTTCTGGCACCTTGTCTTGGTGATGCTTAGTGGCCATTCTATGTGTCATTGGACATTCTAGATGAAAGGGGCACAGGGGCATTTTCCAGGCAGTAAACCCAACTCAGCTGTGCTATCTTTACCTGGACTCCTAATTACAGAACTTGTCCAGAAATCATGTCTCTACAATATGGTCTCCTGAATGGTGATTTCTAACAATCTTGATCCGTTCATTTTACAAACAGATAATCCATGGATCCTCTTTGTAAAATCATAAGTCCAGCTCTGGCTACCCACAATCCATTTTATAGTTCTGCTTGCTTAATATACAGTCAGAACCACCCTCCTTCTCTGTGCAATCCTAGTACCTTATGCATGCATTCACATTTAAGATACTATATTGTAGCTTACAAATATTGTGGAAAGATGTTTCTCTTAGTAGAAAATGAAGTACTTATCAGCACTTTCACAGTATTTGGCATATAATAGACACTCAATAAATAACCACTTAATATATGGATGAAGGGTTATGTTTTGAAGAAGGGCTTCTCCCTATCTATCTATCTATCTATCTATCCATCCATCTATCCATCCATCCATCCTCTCATAGAACAAATGAGGGGAAGTGAGTTTTTCAAGGAAACCCACTTGCAGTAACCTCAGAACTAGTTTGGTGCCTGAAACCTTGAATGGTGGCCTTCTGTTTACAGTGAAGGTGCTCTGGCTCATGAGAAGCCAAGGAAAAGGATATTTCCTTCTAGAAATACATAAAATTTTTCATCAAAACTGATGTAAATGTAAAAAAAAGCAATATTTCATATTAGTGAATAATTTGGATTTTAGGTTTGACTTGGAGAAGGAAGTGTATCCATGACTCAAACAATTATTGAGCGTCCATTACACAGCAGACACCATGTGGGCATTGGAAAGACAAACTCTCTTTGCTTCAGGAACTCAGGGCCCAGTTGGGAAGCAAATCTATACATGGGATGTGCAGGAGACCTGGCTGTGACATGTGAAGAAATTATTGTGATATAACATGATTTATGCCTGAATAGAAATGAACCTGAGGCATCACCACATCAGCCTAGAAGAGGAAGTCTACAGAATTATAGAATGTTTCACCCAAGAAGGGGCTTGAACAAATGGATGGTTAGTACAATTCAGCTACATTTTTTTTGAAGAAAAGAAGGAAGGAAGGAAGGAAGGAAAGAAGGAAGGAAGGGAGGGAGGGAGGGAGGGAGGGAGGGAGGGAGGAAGGAAGGAAGGAAGGAAGGAAGGAAGGAAGGAAGGAGAGAGGGAGGGGTAAAGAAAGAAAAGAGGAGAGGATCATTAACTGTTCTGTGGGTGAACTCTTTCTGATAATGTGCGCCATTCACTTGTCTGCTTTCATTACCTTTGCTTTATTATTACTTCCACTGTTAAGTAATTACACATGAGAGCCTACAACAGATGGTAAATAATTACTTTTTGCCAATTGTCCAAGCCTATGTTTTCACTATCGACGATAATTAATGATCCAGGCAAAGGCACTAGTAACAGAGTGCAGCACAAGTCCTTCTGCTGCCTGAATTCCACACATTCACAAGAGCACAGGAGAAGGCAGCTGGAGAAATAGCAGGGGCCACCTCAGGAGCAGAGCAGGGTTGGGATTAGGTGTGAAGGCCAGTGCCTGTGTGTCTAGTTCCATTTCCTCACCAGCTTCAGGATCCTTAGCTGCCATGGTGCCTTCAAGGCTCTTATCACATCCTTTCGAATCGCACCCTTGATGTGTATCTGTTCTGGCAAGTTAGAGACATTTAACAGTGTTTATTAACCACCTTAAGAAAACAAGTTCTGGGAGGGAGCTCCCGGGATCTGTGTTTATGCTTGCAGAGAGATCCAGCTCGCCAAATGTCACACCTGCTTGGACAGCAGTGCTTAGGGGCAGCAGGTCACAGCTGTCACAGGACAAAACTGGGCCTGAGTGAAGGTGGATGGATATTTTGATTCCCACATGTTTCCCTGGGGGCAAATGGCACCTTTCAAAGCTGACTCATCCCCTGGGGGAGAGGGAGGGAAGAAGAAGGGCACCTCTCTAAGGACTAAAACTCACTTAATATTGAACAAATGGGAAAAGCAAAGGTTTTTCAGAATCATTACACCTGAAGGGAAAAATTTGCAGTTTATCGAACCATGAAAGATGGTCTCAGTCACCGTTGCTCACATCCTGCTGGCAACAACCTACCAGGTGAGAAGGCAGATTCTCCCAGCAAGCAAAATGAAGGCCTAGACGGGACGTCCCGCCCGAGGCTGGAAACTTCCCCAACTCCGTGCCTGCTCAGCTAGAAAGGATATCAGTGAACATCCTTTCTATAAAAGCGTCTCCAAAAACTTTTCTGATTTCCTTGGCTTACAATGTTGAAGGAGCTGCCTCTCTGCTAACTACCGTTGTTTCGTAACCTAAAATCGGTTGTGAATTCCAGGAGCCTCGCAGACAGCGAATGCTTTTCCGCCAAGGTGTCTGATGGATCTGAACTTCAACGCTCAGCCGCCAGCTCAGCTCCCAGCCGCGGAAAATCGATGGCCTTCCTTTTTCAGGAGCAGTGATGTGAACACCAGGCAGTTTGTGTTTAATGGGGTCCCTAGAGTTTGTGCGAGGATGAACCAGTTTCATTTCTGTGGGCCCCATAACTCACCAGGCCTGCCTAAGAAAAAGGAAGCCTCAATGCTGGAGGTGCTCCCTTCCCTAGACAAATCCCAGAGAAGGTGAGATTCGGAGCATGCTGGCGAGGCAAGTGGTGAAACCCAGTTCGGGGAAGTGCCCACCTGAGGTGTGGAATCTCGCCAATGACTTCTGGGCTGAAAGTAGGATCCGGCTCCTGCACCAGGAAGGATAAGCACTTCCAACTCTCCTGCCCAGGTTGGAAATCCCAGTTCCCTCAGACACCCAAACAGTCCTCATTTGCATTGCATCATCAATTCTCCAGCCTGTACTGGGCCCGACTTCTCATGGAGGGACTCAGGGGAGACAGGAGTGGTCTCAGAGAGGGCTGGAGAGGTTGACAGGGGCCAGGTTTAGTGAGTCTCCCATGTCAAGGGAAGGAATTGAAACTTCATCTCATAGAAGATGGAAAACTTTCAAAGAGTATTTAGCTGGGGAAGAGCACAGTCAGATTGGTATTCAATGTGTGGCACCTGGAGGATGAATTTGCAAGAGACAAAGACAGGGGACAGGGAAAGCAGGCAGGGCTTTCTGTAAAGAATTCAGGGGAGAGCCTGAGGGCTCAGGTACATTTAACCACCTGTTGGACATACCTGTGATATCCCACTTCCATTTCCTACAAGCAAAGCAAACCTATCTTCTGACTTCAAAATCCTGCTCCTCCTGAAGACCCCATCTAGTGAATAATTGCCCAGCTATGCAAGTCAGATACACGGTACTCATCCTTCATACCCTTTATTTCCCTCCTTCCCATATCCTACCACCCTGTCCCGTCCATTTTACCTGCAACCTCAAATCTTCTCCTTCCCTCCCTGCTGATATTCAGGTCTTCATCATCTCCTCCCCAGATTTCTGCAATAGCTTCCTGGGTTGGAAAGCAGGGGTCCTGGGGTGGTCTGTTCTTTCAAAGGGGCAAAGAAATTAGCTATGTCTACCCTTCCTTGCAGATTCAAGCTCTTAAATATGAATCCACCAGGCGAGGCTAAGTGCCCATCCCCAGCTTACCGTCATAGCATTTTCCACATTTTGTTGACATTACCTAGTTGCCTATCTGTGAACTCCCCTAGATCAGGGGTCAAGAAACTATGGCAGATGTGGCCTGCCACCTGTTTCTGTAAAGGAGGTTTTATTGGGAGAGAGCCATCGGTGATCATTTACACATCATCTATGACTGTGCTTTCTTTGCTTTTCTCTATATGGTACAGCTGAGCAGCTGCGACAGAGACTCACAAAGCCTGACATATTTCCTACCTGGCCCTTTATAGACAAAGTTGGCCACCCCCCATTCTAGATCATAAACTTGTCAGGGGTGAGGAATTGTGTTTATGGGATTGTTGTTTCCCTGGGATCTAGCACAGTGCTTGGGACATAAATACAATGAGCTTTGTGTGTATGTTATATGAGGGAGCAATCCCATGTTTGCGACTCATTACTGCTGAGGAAGGTAAGTTGCAGCCTGGCCTTTATATGCACGTGAGCAGATGTGGAGGCTGCTTTTCCTTTAGAGGATGGCCTTATCTTAAACCACTCTGTGGTTGTTAATAACAATGCTCAGCTCCCTTTCATTGAGAAGTCCTAAATACCTTGGCTCATTGTGTCCTAGGAGTGGCTCTGACTGCAATCCACAGGCTCTGACAGGGCAACCCTTCCTTCAGCCCAGGGCCACCAATCCTGGTGAATATCAGTCCCAAGGTTAGAGAAATGGTTAGAGACTCCCGTAAGGTGCTGCAACATGGGTACATTTTATAGTTAGTTGTATGCCGTCAATATGTTTTGATGGTTGGGTCTGATTTAGGGATGTAATGAATGTAGCTGTTCCTTTCTATAAGCAAAGCATGAACCTGATAGAAGGGGACTGAGTACTGCGCCAGGCAATGCCTGTGCTGTGTCTGCCAGTTCTGCTCCCTGCTCTATCCTAGATATCAGGAACCGTGTCTGGTGCACAGCTAGGTGCTCAATGAGTATTTGTTAATGAGGATGTATTTGAATTGTTTTATGCCATCATGTTTGCTCTCCTGTGAGATGTGCCTTACCATCACCATCTCATAGTCAGCATGCTGGGCCAGAGAGATGATAACGCAGCTAGTCATGCCACCAGCTAGATTTACATTCAGACCTTTTTTACTTGGAAGCCTACGTTCTCTGTCCACAGCATCAAGAATCAGACTCAGCCGAAACCGGTTTAGCTCAATGGATAGAGCATTGGCCTGCGGACTGAAAGGTCCCGGGTTCGGTTCTGGTCAAGGGCATGTACCTTGGTTGCGGGCACATCCCCAGTAGGGGTGGTGCAAGAGGCAGCTGATCGATGATTCTCTCTCATTGATGTTTCTAGCTTTCTGTCCCTCTCTCTTCCTCTCTGTAAAAAAATCAATAAAAATATATCTTAAAAAAAAAAAGAATCAGACTCAGAGGAGCTCCACCATGGGCCTAGCATCCTTACCTTCCTTTCTGCAGGATCAGAAACATACAGGAAGGCAGGCAAACCTCCCGGCTACTGTTGTGCAGGTTTTGATCATTTTGTGATTCCACAAACCAGGTTTTCAAGAGCCGAGGTTAACTCTTTACATTAAAAACAAACAAACAAACAAACAAACAAACAAACAAAAACAGTGCAATAAGGCTCGTGGGAATTCTGTGTTGTCTGTGGAGACTTTGGCATCATCTCTGAAAATTCGGAAGACAGCCGCCCCTCTCCCACCCACGGCCCCGAGAGAATCCCGTGCTCTCCCAGGCTGCATGGCATTCCACCCTCACACAGTGGGACCCAGGCCACTGCGCTGGACGCCGGCTTTTCAAAAGGCTCCAGTATAATGTGGCAA
Source organism: Pipistrellus hanaki (assembly GCF_964339955.1). NCBI lineage: Eukaryota > Metazoa > Chordata > Mammalia > Chiroptera > Vespertilionidae > Pipistrellus > Pipistrellus hanaki. The sequence goes on along the minus strand of NC_140511.1, from coordinate 13,641,278 downwards.
TTGTGCCATCAGCAACAAGAATAAAGAAAAAACTCTCAGCCAACTTTCCTCACATGACTGGACAGTGAAAACACAGGGCGGACTGAGCTCTCCCCCTCTCCATCCCCAGAAGGCAGTTTCTAGAACCACTGCTCTGAACATTACCGATAGATGACTTCTGGGGATATGTCCATTTCCAAAATATGTCATTAAGCAGCAGAAACCACCTCAGCAGGTGAGATTAAAATGGATCCTGTGGAAGTTTCTCCTGGTGTTTCTACCCAGACTTTGTGCCTTCCTTCTTCCAAAGATAATCTTCACATTAGCGGACTACAAAAAGCAGCCTGCCCACAAAAACCAAACACTCATTAACGCCTCAATAAATAGTAATTCACTGGCGAGGGCATTCTTCCTCCTGAAAGTCTAAACGCTTTCTAAAAAGTATTTCAGAAATATGTTGTCCAAGGATGAAAATAGATTGAGTGCTTAGGTCTTATGTTGTTCATGTGCAACTTGGTTTTCCTTTGAGGATATTAAATCGAGCAGGGGGAAAGCCACAGAGATAGCTAATGTGGGCCCTGGTGGACACCCATAAGAGAGAAGCAAAGAGTTCTGCAGGAACCTTCTTTTTGCCCCTCTCTCATCCACACCCTTTCCCTTTCTGCTTTTCAGTTGGCTCTGGTCATGATTTCTCTCGCTTGCTTTCAGGACCTTGGAATAAACACCAAGCAGTCCTCTGGGAGACTCTCTGAGATCAGGGAAACCTCAGTTTGGAAATGCCAGAAGAGAGGCTGATGGGATGGAAACATGAGTTGCAAATTCTGGGTGGCCTACGCAGAAGACTTCCCAGCCTGGCAAGTGCTCCTGATGACCTATCACTTGTGCTCAGAGCTCACTCATCAGAAGGCCCTGGTTTGTTGGAAAGTGGGAAGAGCAGGCAGGAGTCAGGTCAAGTCACTTTCCTGGTTCATGTTTCAGGAAGTCCCTCAATAGCAGGAGGCTGTCCCCCTCTGTTCTTAAGCAGAGTCCTTGGAATTAAAGGACAGAGAGTTAGAGGGAATCTTGAGGATTATTTTGTCCATCTCCTTCTCTCTTTGTACACATGCTTAAATCTCTTTCACTTTAAGTAAAAAGTACCCTACTACTTTGTTCTCCAGTCACCTCCTCAGTTTTCACCTTCTCTTCACTGCCAAATATATTGAAAAGCATCTTATATTCCCTCCCCTCCTCTTTCTGTAATCTACCTTCTACATATCACTCCTGGAACTGCTCATTGCAAAGTCACCTGTAACCTCCTAATTGCCAGAAACAGTGAACGCTTTTCCATTTAGTACTTGCATTTTTGCCCCTTGGGTGCTGCTCATGGCTCCTCTGATAAACCCTCTCCTGCTGGCTTTGGTGTTCCCTTTTGCTGGCTTTCCTCACTTTCCTCACAGCCCCTGCTCAGTCCCTTCTGCTTTGATCACCAGGTTTTTACATGCAGCTTTACCTTTGGCCTTTCTCTCCTCTGTGCATTCTATTTGGCTGATCTCATCAGTTCCTGCACCAACAACCATCATCTCGATGGATGGCTCTCATAGGCTTGTCACTAACTCAGACTTCTCAGCTCCAGAGCAGTGTGTCTTGTTGCCATGGCATCTTCACCTGGATGTCTCTAGGCTCCTCAAACATGACTGGTCCAAAACAAAAATCAGTCGTTATCTTCCCCCTGGTCAGTCTTTCCCCGAGAATCCTTCTATCGCTATCAGTGTATCCAAACCAGAATCTTTGGGGGTGATCTGACATCTGCTTCTCCCACTTCTAATTAATCACCAAATTCTTCCAGTTCTTCATTCTATGAATCATTTGACTCTGCCTCCTGTGCTGCTTCTGCCTTCTATATCTTGTGCCTGCTCTATTGGAACACCCTTCTCATTGACTTTCCTGCTTTTACTTCCCACCTCTCTAACCCATTCTCCATATCCAGGTCAGAGTTATCTTATGTACACTGACCTGATCTGGCAATTTTCTCCTCTCTAGGATAAAATGCAACCTCTTAGGCTGACCTAACAGGCCCATCATTATTTAGTTTTCCTCTACTTCCTGACCTCATTCTGGCCACTTGTACCTTCTTATAGTCATTCCAAGTCATTTTCAGTTCCTGGTAACTTTCATGCAATTCTCACCCCCTCACCTTTGCATGTGTCATTACTTCTCCCTTGAAGGCTCTTGACTCTCTGGAAATTACTAACACATCCTTGCAGATTGTTAAACATTTCCTCCTTTGTACACTTTACCTAGGCTTCTCTCAGGCACAGTTAATTGCTTTGTTCTCAGTATTTTCATAATACTTTGACTACTCTCTCTTAGCACTTTTCTGTAATTTTGTAATTGCTCCTTGAGGGCAAGGACCTTGCCTTTTTTATCTGTTGAATTTCTGACACATAGTAGATGAGTACAGTAGGAAAATGAATGAGAAAACTGAGTTTCAGATAGGTGAAGTGGATTTCCCCAATTACACAGCTAGTCAAAGGCAGTTTCTGGGCTGGAACTGTGACTTGTGTCCCATTTACCACACAGCAGCTGAGACATGAAATTCAACTCTAATGAGTTGGGGCAGGGAGCATTTGGGTGGGTATAGGGCAGTGGACAGACCCAACCACTGATATTGAAAGGGATTTTAGAGACAAGACAGGCAGCTTTAGGGGAAAGGAGGGTCCATGGATGAAGAATGCATATGTAAAGAGCAGAGATAGCTCCAAGACTCCAGAATATTTATCTTACTTTCAGGAAGGATTGAGAAATGTTACAGAAAGAAGACATACATTCACAGAGGATAGAGAAATGTTGCAAAATAAGGGGAAGAGAAAGAGGGGGGTACTAAGTGGGCTTTGACTTTACCTTGAATCTGATATCCTGCAGCAGAGTGACCAATTAGGAAAGCACGGGGGGGGGGGCATAAATTAAGACCCTTCCCCAGGGGCTTCCATTTGGGTACTCCTGCTCAAATGGATTATATGCTTCCAATAAACTTCCACATTTTTACTAAAGGAATCTTTTAGTCTGTGAGTTTATTCTTCAAACATTGTGTGAGAAGGACCCACAGGAAGAATCTGCTCCCTTAACCCCCTGTATCAATATCAAAGTGTAATAATTCAGTAGACAGGAGCTGGCACCTGGAGATCTGCAGAGACAAGAATAATCAGGGCTCTAGTTGTCACTGTTGGGGGCAGGCACTGGAAGAGACAGAAGAGCCTTGACAGGGGAGCACAGAACTACAGAGACCCTGGGGGCACACAACACTCCGAACTTCAGGAGGATAGGGGTTCTGAAAGGTGGCATCAGATACTCATATCAGAAGGAACAGAGCTCTATATTAGTCAGGGTTCTCCAGGAAAACAGAACCAGTAGCATATCTACATAATATCCAAGTCCATATCCATATCTATAAGAGATTTATTATCAGGAGTTGGTTCACTCAACTATGGAAGTTGAGGAGTCCCACAATCTGCCATCTGCAAGCCCAAGTTCCAGGAAAGCAATGGTGTGTTTGGAAGGCCTGAGACTGGGAGAGCTGAATGATACGAATTCCAGTCCCAGTCTGTAAGCCTGGGAGCCAGGAGCACCAAGGGCAAAAGAAAGCCCTTTTTCAGATCAGAGTGAATTCAACCTTCCTCTGCCTTTTGGTTCTACCTTGGTCCTCCATGGATTGGATGAGGCCCACCCATAGTGGTGAGAGCCATCTGCTTTTCTCAGTTCACCAATTCAAATGCTAATCTCTTCCAGAAACGCCCTCACAGACACACCCAAGATAACAATAAACCAAATATTCATAAAATTATCCATCACAAGCTGCTATTATAAGCTGGGATTTGATAGGTAGAAGGTTGACCCCTGACAAGAGAATGGCAGCCACATGAAGTCAGAGTTCTGGTCTTAGAAACCAGAGCAAAGGCTGACTACCAAGTGAAGGACTAGGGCAAAGGTAACAGGCCAGGAGGCCAGGTATCAGAATCAGGCTCCAAATGGAAAAAGTGGGGAGAATTGGGAATGGTGTAAAATCCTTTACTCTCAGCTGTGTGATACTCTAAAAGGCAGGAGTTTTCAAAATACACACGATTAAACATCTCCCTGGTATTGTATCTCCATATTCCCCCAACTCCATTTCTTTCTTTCTTTTTAAATTTTCAGCTGCAAGATTCATTTTCATTAAAAACAAACTGGCACTGATTTTGGATTATTGGCCAGTAATGAACCATTTTAGGCAGAGAAAGGTATCTGTCTAAAAAGCATTCAAGGTCTGCTCAGAACCTGGAAGGTCGCTGGCTCCTCCCTGGAGCGCCTCACAGGCAGTTGGAAGGCTGGGTTAAAGAGGACGCCCTTGTGCTGGGCTTCAGCTCACACACTGTTCACTGCTGACCTGGCCTCAGAAGGGGTATTAAAATATGCTCCAACCCTTTATTTCCCCCAGCCTAATTAACCAGAGTGTTTAATAAGTAACTGGGATGTTTCCAGTAATTTAGCACTTCATTAGCAATTGGTTCCATTATAATGTGTATCAGCAAAATCAATTCAATTCAGGCAACCATTTGCTGCCTCCACAAGAGATAATGACTTCTAATTCCCATGACTTTAGCATCTTATAAACCTTCCAAGTAGTTTGCTACTTTTCATTAAGGTGTATCTCAGACAAAAAGTAAGTAAAAACCATGAAAATTGAACTACAGATAAGAAATTAAATGGAGTAAACACACCCAGAGAACCCCCTTAGGGATCATACCCCATGACTGTGCAGGGACAGGCTTTGTGTTTTTGAATAAAACAAAGTCCATTTCTTGTTAAAAGAGGGAATTTAATTTTTGTTTTTACAGATACCCAAAGCAGCTAGAAACCTCATCCCTTTTTCACAGAGATGAAACCAATGAAATCAGAGAGTTGTGAGGAGATGTGGAAATATTCCATGGTGCAGTGGAGAAGGATTTTGAAGTCCACAGACTGCTTAGGGACAGAAATTGTCTCATGACATAGCTGTGCCATTCCTTAACGGACAGTGAATTGTGGCAGAGAGCTCACCCTGACTCCTGGCTTGGTTTTGACTTTGCCTCTTCTTGGGTCTGCCCCACAGAACCCAGTGCAGCCCAGGGTGCTGAGCAGTAGACAGGTTGGTGCTCAGTTGTTTGACTCTAGATTGCTCACTAGTGTGAGAACAGGCCACGTGCTAGTCACAGAGATGGCCGATGTCACCTCATTCATCCAGTGACTGGCGCTTACTCATTTAAATAGCAAGGTTTCTGAAAAGAAGAGCAGGATGAAAGGCACAATGGCAAGCAAAATGAGAAGTGGCCAGAGTCATTTGTTCACTCGTTCACTCAACAGATACCTGCTGAGCACCACAGACTGAAGATTTAACCATAAGCAAAACAGACATGGTCCCTGTCCTCCTGAAGCCTCCAGTCTAGTGGGAAAGTATGAGACATGAATGCACCATTCTAACAGCAGATAAGTACTGAGACAGTGGAAATAACTGAGGCCATAGACAACGAGGCAGCTCGGGGAGAGCATCCTAGAGGAACAGCCTCATAGACACTCCTAGTGTGTTAGGAAGGTTCATTTAAAGAGGCCTGAGGTGAGTATATTTGTGAGACATTGCAGAACCCGTATCTCCCATTCCCCAAAGAATTGTATGTCAAGGGACAGGCAAACATAATGATCACAAGGCAACAGAGATACACTTTTCTTCAAAACGTTATTGGTGAAAGTGTTATATATGCCCCTTTTCTACCCCACTGACAGTTCACTTTTCTTATGAGAGCAGTTATAGTACCTAACTGTATCAGTGTGATGGAGAAGCCAAGGTACTCCTTTTTAACTCCATGCTGTGCTGGGATTTAAGGAAGATGTAGCAGGTGCCTTTCTAGAGCCTTCTATCTGACTTTTCAGTTGGCGCTGGTCATGGTTTCTTCTTGTTAATCCTCACCCAAGGATATTTTCCATTGACTTTTAGAGAGAATGAAATGGAAGGAGGGGAGAGGGAAGGAGGAAGGGAGGGAGAGAGAGAGAAATATCAACGTGAGAGAGACATATCTATTGGTTGCCTTCCACATGTGCCCTGACCAGGGCCAGGTATCAAACCTGAAACCCAGGCACATGCCTTTGACTGGGAATCAAACCCAAGACCCTTCAGTGCCCAGGCTGACGTTCTAACCACTTAGTAACACAGGCCAGGGCTGTCTCTGGCAATTTTAAAAATAGTGTCTCAGTTAGCTACTGCTGCATAACTAGCCACCCCAAACTTAGTTGCTTAAATGAGTAAGTACTTATTATGTAGCTCATGAGTGTATGTATCAGCTGGGGGTTCTTTGGGGCTCAGCTGGGTTCACTAATGTACTGGGAGTCATCTGTGGGTCAGGTTGACAGTTTTAGAGACCTCTGCTGGTCTCTCTCACAGGTTTGCGGGTTGGCTAACTCTTTGATTTAGGATGGCCTTGGCTGGGACTACTGATCTCATCCTCCAGCAAGCTAGCCTGGATTTGTTTATATGAGTGTCAAAGTTCCAAGAAAGCAAGTGGAAGCATGAAGGGCCTTGTGATGCCAAGGCTTAGAACTGACATACTGTCACTTCTATGGCACTTAATGGGCCAAAACAAGTCAGTAAGCCCAGATTCAAGGATGGGAAACAGACTCCATTTTTTCATAGGGAGAGCTACAAACCCAGTATTGCCCTGGTAAATTTTGTCATATTGCCTCTCTTTTGTCTTATGGGCCTTGTCGTGAATGAGTATACCGAGTCCCTGATGTCAGGCCTCTATGACTTTCTGCAGCCTCTTTTGTAAGGCGTCTGTCTTCCCATTTGCATAGGATGAAAGTCAGCCAAACCAAGAATCATAAGGGCCTATATGTCCATTAAACAATGCTGGTCAGTTTTACTGACCATAATCATACTGAACACTGATATTTACCTGCCCTGGTTGAGACAGATTCATTGGGACAGAGTGGTTGGCAGGTCACCACAACCAGTAGAAGTGCCATGTGTGCAGATGTTTCTTTAATAAACATTTAATACAGTGCTTGGTGCTGGGATGAGCTTGGGTCATTGCTTATAAATGCTTGGGCCCAAAGAGCTCATATATTTAGGGCAAAAGTGCCACCCACTATTGGAATACTGGTGGCCCATTCTCACCTCAAGAAATGAAAGCCAGCTTTTCTAGGTGAAGAAAGGAGTCTTTGTATCGTCTGATACACTCTTTTGTATTTTCAAACTCTGTCCCCTTGGGAACTCACATTTTCTTGACTGTGCACTAGGAGAAAGACTGCCTTATCTTACTCAATGTCAGTTATAGAAATCCAAGCAAGCTATTCTGATGATGCTGCAGTGAGCATGAGTGTGCAGCTATGGCTTCAAGATCCTGATTTCAGTCCTTTTGAGGTGGGATTGCTGGATCATGTAGTGGTTCTATGTTTATTTTTTGAGAAATCTTTTACATCAGCAGCTGTACCATTTTGCATTTCCACCAACAGTGTACAAGGCTTTCAATTTCTCTATATCCTTGCCAACATTTGTTTTTGTTTTTGTTTTATGATAGTCATCCTACTCGGTATGAGGTAATATCTCATTGTGGTTTAGATTTACATTTCCATGATGCTTAGTGATGCTGAGAATCTTTTCATGTACCTGTTGGCCATTTGTATGTCTTCTTTGGAGAAACATCTACTCAAGAACCATTTTTAATCAGTTTATTTTTTAATTTTTTGCTATTGAGTTGTAGGAATTCTTTATATATTTTGGATATTATCCCTTTATCAGATTATTCACAGCTGATGTATAGCTGAGATATGGAAACAACTTAAATATACATCAGCTGATGAATGGATAAAGAATATATAGTATATGAATATATTATATGTAATACTATTTAGACTTTAAATATGTGACAACATGGCTGGATCTGGAAGACAATGAAATAAGCCAGCTACAGATGGACAGATACTGCTCAATTCCACTTAATGCAGAATCTAAAACAGTTATACTCACAGAAGCAAAGATTAGAATGATGGTTTCCAGGAGCTGAGGGAGAGAAATGGGGAGTTGTTGGGTATAAATTTCAGTTATGCAAGCTGAATAGGTTCTAGAGCTCTGCCACACAGCATAGAATCATCAGGTAACAATACCTTGTAATGCACTCAACTACTCAGCCATAAAAAAAAGAAGCAAAAATTTGCCCAGCCAGTGTGACTTAGTAGTTGAGTGTTGACCTATGAACCAGGAAGTCATGGTTCAATTCCCAGTCAGGGCACATGTCTAGGTTGTAGGCTCAATCCCCAGTGGAGGATTTGTAGGAGGAAACCAGCTGATGATTCTCTTTCATTATTGATTGCTTCTATCTCTCTCTTCTCTGCCTTCTTCTCTGAAGTCAATAAATATATATATTTTTTTAAATAAGCAAATTTTGCCCTTTGAGACAGCATGGTTGGACCTGGAGAGCATTATGCTAAGTGAAATAAGCCAGTCAGAAAAAGACAATTACCATATGATTTCACTCATATGTGGAATCTAATGAAATAACAAACAAAATAGAGACAGACTCATAGAAAGCAGGCTGACAGCTGTTGGGGGGGAATTTAGGGAGTTGGATGGGGGACTGGAAGGATTTTGCAAAAGACAAAAACTCATGGACATGGGCAACAGTGTGGTGATTGTCAGGGACAGATGGAAGAGGGTATAAGGGGATTAATGGTGATAGATGGAGACTTGATTTAGCCAGGTGAACACACAATACAATATACAAATGATGTGTTGTAGAATTGTGTGCCTGAAATCTGCATAATCTTGTTAATCAGTGTTGCCTCAATAAATTTAAAAGAAAGAAAATAATGTGTTAGGAGGATAGATCTAATTTTAAGCATACCACAAACCAAAACCAAAACCAAATACTAAAGGGCACATGGAAACTGAGGAAGATGATAGACATGTTTATTACCTTGATTGTGGTGATGATTCCACAGGTTATGCATATGTCCAAACTTAACAAATGGTATCCATTAAACATGTGCAAGTAAATATGAATTACCAATTATATTCTAAAATGTGTTTTTCTGAATGATCCCCAATATTAGCCTTTTAATTTGTTGGTTTATGTATTTTTATTGATAAAGTTTAATAAACTCTGTATTAAAAGTTTATTTGAGATTGCTGGTTTATTGGCCTACTGGAAGAAAGCTTGATCTACCAAATTGCAGCTGAGCCTTTGCCATGTGCTGTTAACTTTCCTCAGCCTTCCCTACCCCAAGCCCCTTTGCTCAGCTCCACGCAATCTCATGAGCTCTTAGTCCTCATATGGCCCATCTGTTCATCGTGTGGGTGGACTCTAAAAAAGAGTAAGAACATTATGGCCAAGTTTTACAGAGGAAAGCAGCTAATAATTGTCCCATGGATAACTACTATACTATCCGAAGGAAGTATATGGGAGAAGTGAGAGCAGCAAAAGAACTGCGCTTAGTTAGGGTTTAAAATCCTCTGACTTCAAAAGACTCACTGCTGGATGAGAATAGCTCCAGTACATGACTCCAAAGTGATCCTAAAAGACAGGAGAATATCTCAGGTGCCACATTCAGAATTCAACCCTTTCACAACTGCCACTTTCTCAAGGCCACCGGGTCACCTAACGTGTCTCATTCCAATCTCCTTCTCCCATCTGCCTGACGTCGCCAGTCCCTCTAGGGATGGCACTGGTTCCAGGGTTCAGCTCCTCTACTTGACATTTCTTGCTGAGAGATGGCAAGCAAAGGTGGATGGATTTGTCGGAAGTTGAATTGTTTTGAGCAGAGATGTATACTTTCTTGGTAACTTCAATCAAGAAAGGTTAGAAAGCAAAAGACAAGGCAGCCAGCACCTGCTCCTTTCTCTGAGTGTTCTGTAAAATCGAGGCCCCTTAATATTAATTGAATAAGCATTTGCAAGTCTGTTTTTTGTTTTGTTTTGTTTTGTTTGTTGTTGTTTTTTGTTTGTTTGTTTTGTTTTGTTTTGTTTTTGTATTAGCAAAGCACAGAACTTTTTTGGCAAGACAAGAAGCACATAGCCTTTTACCGGGAAAGTTGGCACAGAACTGCTTTGGCTGTTTCTTCAAGTGCCTGTTGCCTGTCCTTGAGAGGGTATAAATGTTGACATGTAAGCTTGTAGTTTGGGCCACTATTTCACCTTTTCCTGGGTACTAAGATGGCTCCCTCCAACCCACCCCCATGCAATTAACATCTGTGGGCTGCTTGCTGGCTCTGTTAAATAGGAAACAGGAACTGCATTTGTGTCTGCTGTTGTACTTGCTTATTTTCCCCAGTTTGCACATAGAACACAGAAGATCTGCTCTAACTACCGCTGTTAAGCCCTGATTGCTGCCTACACATTTTTAAGGACAAAGTGGGAGCCCTTTTATTCTTTTCTCTCTCTGAGGGAAAGGCCAACTCAGACCTTCCCACTAAAGCCAGATGCTCTCTCCTGCCGTTTTACTAGAACACATACTTCCACTCAAAAACCATGCATTTGAGCTGAATGAAATAGTCTGGGGAAAGCTCAATTGTAGGATGGTTTGATGCACTAGTTTTCTTCCTCACATTTTATTGCAACAATCATTTGTTTAGGACCTATTCTTTGTCTGCCTTTGGGGTTCCATGGAAAATCAAGTCATTATCCCTGTCTTCAAGGAGCTCACAGTCTGTGGCAGTAAAAAGGTGTAAATTAAAGTAAATTAAAACAAGTTTGAAACAACCTAAAAGAAGGAACATAGAGGTTACTATGGCAGTTTCTTGGATGCACTCTCTCTTGCCTACCATGTCATTGTCCAGACTCTTCTATCTTCCTGAGATTTCTGCATCCACCAACGGTCACTCCCATCTCCTAGGGCCCAGCCTAGCACTTGGAAAATTTAATATTTGTTGAGTGAACGAATTAATGTTTAAAAATTCTTACTCCTTCTTAAAGATTTGGCTCTATCATCACTGTCCCTACAAAACATGGGCCACGGCCTCTGTGTTGAACCTCTTCTGATAGACTCCTTGTTTGCATTACAGAGTTGGCCCCAAGTTGCAGGATAAACCCCACCATTCCAGAAGGTGGCAGGAGGGGTGCTCTGGGAAGGTGGCTGCCACTTGAGCATCCTGTAATGCACTGATTCTTTCCTTTTCTTCTTTGCTGGCATGTCACTGGTTCAGATGTGTTGGACTCCAACGGGCTTCTGGGTAGTAACTGACTCACCAGCTTGGCTGTATTTAGAAAATAGTAGATGAGATAACCAGAGGGGTTAACTCAGAAACCTTCCTCTCACTGCTCAGAGAGAAATACTGCACACTGAGAAGGTGCTAATTCCTGGGCATCATCTGGTTGCTAGAATGGACACCATGTTGCTTACTCAAGAGCCAATGGGTAGTAAGATGTAAGGGGAAGCTTTCAACAACGGTTATCATCCGACACAAGCAAAATACTGCAAGAAAGGAGGTGAAAGGGGCCTTACGCATCATTGGAACTAGGAACTCACACTCCCTCAGGACTCTGCTCTCTAGTTATTGACATCATTATTTCAGGTGTCTTCTCATGAGGAAGTGGCTGATGGCCGGCAGGCCAAAGTTAAGATCCATACAATACAATAACCAGATACAGAGATAGCTTTTGACTTAATCCTTAAGGAAGTATTATGATCGCCCTGGCTTGGGTTGTTTGCTCATGCACAGACCAATCACTGTGGCCAATAGCACAGAGTTCTATGACTAGCTCATATTGAGTCAGGCATCCACTCCTCGGTCCATCACTGGCCAGAGAGATACGGCCTCATGTTCGCCTCCAGTAAGTCCTAAAATGAGGGTTTTTTTTTTTAAGAGAATTATTCTTGTTCTTAGCAAAGTGCCAGCTGAAGAAACTCTCTCTTCTGGATATTGGATACATGTTGTGAAGTATTAGGCTGCCCAAGCCATTTTTCAGTCACAAGAGAATTCTGTCAGCCATAGAGGAGGACATGACAGAGGGCCTGGCAGAGATGCAGAGCTAGAGCCTCTGGACCAATCCAACCCTAAAGTCTGCCCTTCTGGGGCCTTTGTGTCAACAACAACTTTCCTTGTTCTTTATGCCAGTTAATTTTTTTTTTCTTGTTGTAAACTGTAGCCAAAAGCATCCTAACTGGTATGGAGTGAGTGTGGATTGTTTCTAGAAAAAAATAATGTTGAACAGCCAAAAATGTCCACTAAAATGAGGATGATGTGTGCTACACTAGCACAGCCAAGGTTTCGACAAGCCTGAGGTAGGGCCGGTGAAGATTAAGAAGACAGACAAAGAGAATAAGCTGGATCTAGGTGGATCTTCTGTACCTGGCTGAGGCCACAGAATAGATCCAGACTGCAAGCTGATGGTTTATTTTATAGACAGAGGTAAACAATGTAATTTGCAATGTTCTTATAAGTTTCACTTGTTTTGGCAGCACTTGCTGCACCTCCCACAGCCCTTTGGCTACCCAGGAAAGTCCTAGGGAGCAGTCACAAGATCAAGCTTAATTATGCTAGAGGGTTGTGCCTTCCAAGTTGGGACTTGTTTGCAGCTTTGCCAGCAGTATAGTCCAAAGCTTAACCCTATAACCACTCCTTACAATGATGTGTGTGCTGTAGAGGGACATGTATGGCCGAGCTCAAGTATGAAGGAAGAGCCTTGGATTGGGGTTGATGTTCACTGGAGCATGTAGGCAGGAAACTGCGTTGAGGTCTCCTCATAATTGCTGACCCTCAGCAGCATCTCACTACCCACTGCTATCAATTCTGAGAGAGGAGCCTGGATCTGAGAGTGAGAAGTCCTTGTTTGCACTTCAGGCCAAATGGTGGTCCCAGGGCTGGGCAGGCTGGGCTCTTCCTATCTGGTCCTGAAGGTGGTACTCAGGGCAGGGCCCAGTAGCTCCTCCTCCCAAAACCCTCTTCCACGTCCTCAGCATTAACGTCCAGCTTGCTGTAGGTGCCGTGGAGGGAAAGGTGTTAGGGTGAGTGCTGTATGGAAAGGTTATGTGAAGCTAGGGCCCAGGGACGGGCTCTGAGAGAGCAGACGGCAGCAGAGCAAGTCTCTGCATCTGCTGGAGGGCTCTGGCTTGGCCAGCTGCTTGGCAAATTGTTCTTTCCCAGGTGCAGCTTCTCTCCAGACCTTCGTGGCCCAGGGAACCCTCTTCATCTCTCTTTTTCTCACTCAGGCTTCAGGAAAGCGCAGGCCCAGGGGACAATGCTGCCTTGTTCCAGAATTGTGGTTTCTGAGCGCCCTCTTGTTTGGGGGTCCTGGGAGCAAGAATAATGAGCTATGAACCAAGGCAGACCTCAGAGCCAGGCAATTTCTTTTCCTTCACTGCCAAGTGCCCTTCCAATCTAGGACAGGGGGCCTGCTCCCAGCTGGGAGTCAGAAGGGGTCTGGCCTTCAGCTCCAGGAAGTGGGGCCAGAGGAAGGAGTCATGCAGCCTCATAGCCTCACAGCTGCCTCTGGGCAGTCAGAGGAGCCTGAGTCTAAGGACTGGCCGTCTAACCTGACTAGCGGTGTGAGTGTGAGATGCATGTCTGTGCGTGTGAATGTGCATGACACCATAGATGTGCATGTGTCCTTTCCCTGGGACTTGGTTATGGATGAATAGAATTAGAACCCCAAATTTGGTAGGTCTGTTTTGTCAGAAAGCCACCTAACCTACACAAGCCTGAATGAAATCAGACCCAGCTCCTGGCCCCCTGCTTTGTCTCTGGCTAGTTTTGCAGGCAGGTTCCATGTGCTTAGTAAAGAAGGCTTGCATATGTGTTGCTTGTGTAAGTGCACTTGACGGTTCGTGGGCATTGCTGTCATTTGTGCATGTGTCTGTTGTAGATGTGCTAGGCATGACTTTGCAGAGATTTTACTGAATACAGTGAACGTGTGTGGACTCTTTCTAAGACTGCAGAATGGACCCTTGGTCAGTTTTCTGTCTCCAGTCCCTCAGTGCTCTCTTTCAGAGTTCCTTGTACTTTCCCACCAAAATGCTGCTAAAATAAGAGTTCTCCTTCCTTCCTGACTGCCCAACAGAATCACCTGGGGGCCTTAAAAATCCTGATTTCTGGGCCCAATTTCTGGAATAGGGTAGATTCTGGGTCCTGGTGATTTTCAAAAGGTCCCCAGATGACCTTAATGTGTGTCCAGGATTGAGAATCATGAGCTAAAAGACAGGGACCATGAAGCCTGCTGTCCTGGGCATGTGCCAAAGCTGCTCACATCCAGGGTGAAATTTCTTAGACTTTGCCTGTTTTTGAATAAACATTCTGGTGATTTTTTTGTAAAACAAATGCAACATATCCATAATACAACTGTCACATTTTAAGTGACTTAACACTGAGTTAAATTTCCACTCCAAGGAGGTGCAGGGTTGTCTTCCTGGACCTCCTCTGCCAGCACAGAACCCCATGTGGACCCAGGAATATGGACTTTGGCAGCTTGACCCCCGCCCCCCACAAGCCTTTCAACATCAAACCCCAGAGATGCTGCCAGTATCTGCCAAGGACACATTCCTAGATATGTCCCCTGGATCTTCCCTCTGTTTAGGATGTATGGTGCTGTGCAGTGCCCGGTGCATGGGTTCTGAAATGGGTACAGATGCCCAGGTTGCACATGAGATATTTTAGGGGTTCAGGAACAAAATGTTTAAAAAGTAGTTATTCTGTGTATATCAGGTAAATATAAATAGGACATAAAGCATGTGATTATTGTACTATTATTTCTTAAAACAAAGTTAGGTGTTTCAACAAGAAGAAATAGTTTTAAATTTGATTAGATAAAAATGACTATGTAAATAGTAGTACAGGTGGCACTAGAGGTATGTGTCACTAAGTGACAAGTCGATGACTAAGGGATGGCATTCAAGGCTCTCCTAATCTGGCCTGACCTGCCCTCCCAGCCTTAGATTTATCTCCTCCTTAAAAGGGGCTCTCTGCTTAGTCAAAGAGGCTCCAGATAGTCCCTTATATAGTGGCCTCATAAAAATATGGGCTCTGGAATTATTCTACCTGCACAAAATCAATGGCTCGTCCACATTCCGGGGGAGGAAGCATACACCCCACTTCTTGATGGCAGAGGTATGTTCCAGAGTTATGAGAGAATGTGCGAATAGATAATATTGTTATGGCCATTTGGGAAATATAATCACTCACAATCCATTTAACAGATTTCATGGACATTTCAAGAGTTTCTTCTGCTTATATAAATTAGGTTGAAGATTAACAGGCAAAATATGCTCTTCTTTTCCTCCCCTCCCTCATGACAAGGGCCTGGGAATTGTCCAGTTTGAGACTAAGACCAATATTTAGCTGGTCGTTCCTTCCACCATGCTGGAGCATGCCACGGGCCTGGCTGCATTCCCTGCAACCAGCCTCTTTCCCTTGGCATTGCACTTTGGACTCTGGAGTGGGCGCCCCTGGGCATGCACACCTGTCCTTCTGCCCATGCCTCTGCTGCTTTAGAAGACACACAGAAGCGGAGAGTCCGGGGCAGCCATGTCAGGTCCCTGGGGAGTTTCTACAACACAGTGGGTTAGGAGTGAGGGTCCTGGAGTTGGGCAGACTTAGGCTGGAATCTCAGCTCAGCCAAAATGTGGTTCTAGAAAAATCCCTCGGTTCTTTTTAAAAAATATATATTTTATTGATTTTTTACAGAGAGGAAGGGAGAGGGATAGAAAGTTAGAAACATCGATGAGAGAGAAACGTTGATCAGCTGCCTCCTGCACACCTTCTACTGGGGATGTGCCCGCAACCAAGGTACATGTCCTTGACAGGAATCGAACCTGGGACCTTTCAGTCCGCAGGCCGACGCTCTATCCACTGAGCCAAACTAGTTTTGGCAAATCCCTCAGTTCTTTAAGACTCAAGTGTGTCATCAGTCAAGTTCAGATCATGGTAGGAGTCTCTGTCTCATAGACTAGTGGTGAGGATTAAAGGAAATAATGAAGATAAAACGGCTCATTTGTGAGTGTCTGTGGCAAGCGAGGGAGACTGTTTGAATGGAAGAGTCTCTGGTATCATGCAATAATAATAATTACACGTAGGCCAGGCACCTCATTCACTTTATCCCAAAAAGTCATCTCCATATTAAATTAGAAAAGGGGCATAGAGAGATTAAGTACGTTGTCTAAGACAGGGTTGGTTGGATTTGAAGCCAGGTTTTTCTTAACCTAGCCTCAGTATGCTTCCTACTTTGGACAGGGCTTCCCAACAGCGAGAGAGTTCCCAGGCTTCTGTGGGCACTCTGGGTGACAGAGATGCTGCCAGGTGGTCATGGCGACTGTGCTCTCCGACGGTTCACTGCAGATGGCACCTGGGAGCCATTGGCCATTAACCCCAAGGTCATGGAGAGACACAGCTGCTATTGTTCCATAGCAAATGTACTTATTTACTGTAGCCAGTGGGAAAACGCCAGTTCCTGTGGAAAGTTGGGTGGGCTGGTGTGGGGAGGGATGGGTGGACAGAGTGTAGATAAGTGATGAGAGAAGCGGGAGCCGTGAAATGTCAGGTAATGTGCCATGATGGCCTTTAACCTTCACAGAACATATCCCGGGTCTTTCATCTTGGTTTTGTCAGTGTTCATTTATTCATTTAGTAACTATGTTTTGAGTGCCCTCATATACTCATCTCTATGCTATGTGCTGGGGTGAACACATTGGAGCTTACCTTCCAGTTGCAGGGGCAAGGAGGAGACAGAAAATATTCATGTAAACATGAATGAAAAATACCATTCTAGATGTTTTGATCTGTTAATCACTGAGAAGAAATCAAACAAGGTAATGGGAAGGGGATAGCATGAAACACTTCCCAGACCTTGTGGATGCAACCCAGGTAGCCTTCTTGGCATAGTGAGTCCAGGTTAGACTGTGGCTCACCACAGTCACAGAACTGCAATGTCTGCTCATTTTCTGTCTGTCCCTCACAACGGCTGTTGTGCTCCTGGAGGACAGGGACCAGGTATTGTCCTCAGGACCTGCAAGGTGACTGACAGCATCAGTGCTTGATGCTTACTTGTTAAATGAATGGCTGTCTGGAGGGATGTATACATTTGGTGTTCTTTAGGGTGAGACATCAAGCCTATTTTTAGTCCAGTTATGTCCTCAAAACTTCGTGATCTGATTGCATGCATCCTGACCAATGCTGGCTGTTCTTTTGAATGACAATGATTTGCACTGCAGCATATGGCTGGTGTAATTAAGCAAAGGGTATCGTTTTAGCACCATAATAAATAATGTTTAATTTATCAGGCCTCCTGTGTATTTTACAAGTATACCATGTGAGCCATATAAATCTTTTTTATATTTGGGAGGGGTGGAAAAATACCTATTGCTCTGATGTTAGGCAGCACATGGAAAAAATGAGCTGACCATCTTGATGCCCCTGAAGAGGCAGCCATCAATGCTGGAATCATCTAGGGTTCCATGAACACCCTGAAAGTGGAGATAGTAGGGAGGGAGAGTGGGAATGGGGAAGAGCCACCACTCCTGTTGTGGAACTGAGTAACCCTTGGTGTCTGTTTCTTATGGGACAGAGCTGTCCCTACTCACCAGAGAGGTATCACCCCACGAGGGACAGGATCATGTGCTGAAGGGAGAGATGGAAGAAGCCCTGGGCTCCTGGGCTCTGTTGCTAAGCAATTGCCAGGGCTGGAGAATTAGAACCCATCTGGGGGAAGGGGCCTGCTAAAATAAGGCAGGAGGAAAGCAAGCAGAGCACGTGTGCACAATGGAAATCCAATACTACTGAGATGTGGCAAAGAAACACCAATAGGTTAGAACGAAACCCTAACCTTCCCTCACAGACAGATGGGCTGTCCAGACAGATGGGCTGTCTGGGTCCATGGCCTTTGGTGAGCTAGATGCCTTTGACCCAGAACAAGGTGTCCTGACTCCCTGAGAATGCCCAGCACTGAGATGGGAGGCGGGGTTTCTTGGATCCACACTCCCCTTCTGTATAGACAAGGGCAACTGTGCCCAGTGCTGCAGGACTTGGCTGCCCAGATGTTGAGTCTAGGCCAATGAAAGCTGGGAAAGGGGTGCTCTAAAGATGATTTTTATTCCACCACAAAATTCACAGATTCTTTCTCCAAACAAACTTAAAATTTGTTCTCAGGAAAGTAGAGCAGAGAAGGTTTCATAGAAAAAGTGGAGTGAGAACTGGGGTCTGTCTGGGGAGTCACATCAGATAGGTGGAAGGGGTGGGAGAGGGCATTGGCAGATGGAGGGACAGCGTGTCATATATGCTACCTATCATTGCATTTTATACAAATAACACGTGGAAGACAGCGATTCTATCTCCTATCATCTCTCTATCTATTCCAGAGTCTTAAAAGAGACATGTGTCTGGGGACAATGAAGAAACCATCTGGCTGAACAGAGCCTTCATGGACAGAGAAGATCTGCCTATTCTAAGTCCATACACTTTTGAGAAGAACAAAAAGATTGTATTGAAAGACATATCTAGAAGAGATTGTAGAGAACCTTGAAGACTTTATCTGTAAATTTGAAATAGAAAACATACATTTACTGGCACCTATCTACAATGTGCTAGGCACTATATTCAGGCTGGGATATAGAAGCACTGACTCAATCAAATGGCCGCCTGGGCAGCTCCACCTCCAAGTCTCACTGGTACATTGAGGTCCACATCTATACAAACAGACTGCTTCCCCTTCATTCTATTTCCCAATGGCCTGAGTCATGAACCCAGAATTCATTCTAGACACTGCCCTCTCCTTCACTCTTCATATTAAATCAATCAGCAAGTCCCATCAGTTTCACCTCCTAATCCCTCCTCCCATCTCTTAACTCCTTCCTATTTCTCTTTCTTGGATTATTGCCTTAGTCTCCTAACCTGTGCCCCTCAGTTTCAGACCCCACACTACCCACCACCCCACCCCTGTTTAGAACACTAGACAAGCTCTTTATTAACTAAAGCACCAGTAGTTATTGATTCCTTTAAGCTTTAGGAAATTTAATTTTCAAATAACCCCAATATATAAAAGAGGTAAGAGCCAAGATGCTTTGAGGAGTGCCTTGCTTGCTCAGTCTTGCTCCTTGTCTCAAGGCCACAAAAGAGCCCCAGTGGTCCCACAAACACAGTTTACAACCCACAGGACATGTCCAAGCCATTTAGCATCACTTCCATATCCTTCTAAATGTGGCCCCTGGCCATCTCTTTGATCCCGCTTCCTGCCACTCTCTCCCTCACATAAATTTAGTCCCCAGTAACACTGGTCTGCACATTTTCTACCCACATATCTTATGCTTCACCCCCATCCCCTTGCCCATTGACCCTCTTATTGGACCAGCCCGTTCTTCTCACTGGTTCCTCCATTGGCTGCTCAACTCCCCAGACTGTTCAGGCATCAGCTCAAACTGGAAGTTGCTCCGAACCCCCATGCACGGCTCGCTGTCCCAATCCTCAGCTTCCTGAGCCCATGGCTGTAACTAGGCCATAGTCCTTTGTTGGATTGTGTGTACAGTCTTTTCCCGGAGGTTGAAGACCAGAGGGTGACCCACTCCTCTCTCTCTTTGGCCCCTAGCGCGGTGCAGGTGCCTGACCCTAGTGAATGCGCACTAAAGCTTTGCCACACGAAGTGATGGCATAAAGCCCAGGTGCCTCCCTACCTTACAGTATGCAGAGTCCTGCCTATGGTCTCATTGATCATAGAACCCTCCCTCGTGTCCCGTGGCAGTGGATTCAGGATATCCGACATGCCTGGAGATCCAGGCTGGTCTGTTTGATGGGTAGTTTGCTGGCTCTCTGCTTGCCAGGCCTAAAGGAAATCCCAGCCCATGTGCAGATAAAGTGACTGACCAAGTACCTTGGGCATGAGGCCAGTAAGCAGGGCTGCTGAGCAGGGCAAAGAGATTGTCCCAGGATTTGAATGGACACGCAGCTTCTGGAGAGAAAGATGAAGTGACCAGGCATTCACTTAAGAGACAGACGCAGGGTTTCATCAGCTTTTTCATCTGACAGGACCGACCCAGGCACTAACACAGGAGATTTAGAGGACAAAAGCCCCCTGGTCACTGTGCACTTTGGGGGAGACAGTGGTTAAGTAGTGACTTCACAACAGTTGTGGGAAATGATGGTGTCATGAGCTGCATGCCCCCACAAATTCCTATGCAGTAGTTCCCATCCTTGGTACCACATATGTGACTATTTGGAGATGGGGTCTTTAAGGATAAAAAATGAGATCATTAGAGTGAGTCCTAATCCAATAAGATTGGTGTCCTTATGGAAGGGGAAGTGGGTACAGAGCTATGGGCACAGAGGAAAGACTGTGGGAAGACCCAGGGATAAGGTGGCCATCTACAAGCCAAGGATAGAGGCTGGCATTGTGGACACCTTGATCTCAGACCTCTGGCCTCCAGAAGTGTGGGAAAACAAATTTCTCTTGTTTAAGCCACCCAGTCTGTGGTGCTTTGTTATGGCAGCCCTTGTAAGAGACTACGTGTGGGTATGGTGGGGTGAGGGCCTCAAGCCATGTGCAGGTCCTTTGGAGGCTATGAAAGGCCACCCAAGTGCCACTGTGCTCCTTGGAGGGGCTGATGCCCTCCCCCACAAGGCTGTCTGCTCTCAGGCACCTATGCTTCTGGTGTGGCTCTCATCGGGCTGCAATGCAAGGACTGTATTTGTTTACTTCTGTCTTCCCCACTAGACTGAGCTCTTGGAGGATAGGGATTGTGTTCCTCTTATTCCTAACGTCTGGCACAGAGGCGGTACCAGTAAATAAATGTTTGTGGGATTGATGGATTGGGTCCGGGCTCTGCCCTGAATGTTTAGCATCAATATTGGCCCCAGCCCTTCTGCTGGAGTCTGCTCCTTTAGGTGGCTGGCATGGGGCTCTCAGCTTGCTGGCCACTGGCAGTGCTAGTAAACACCACCCCAGCCACAGGAGGTTTGGAATGAAATGGCCTAGAGGGGAAAGAGAGGTGATTGGTCTCTGTCCTGCAGGAGATGTTATTGGGTGTTTGTCTGAAAGGGCTAATGTGATTGGCTCCCCAAGCAATAGCCATGATTAATGAATCGCTTCCCTTTTGGTGTTTCCTGCTTAGCTCTGGCTGAGGGAGGGGCTGGCTGTCTTGAGCTTGCTTTGGTGTAGTCCCTTTAAGGTTTAGAGACTGCTCACAGCCTGAGCAAACAGACCGTTTCTAGAACTGCTGGAAGGGGATTAGCTGCGGGTCAGTAAGAGTCTAACACAGTCTCTTTCTGTTGGGCAAACAAAACAACTATGGACATCCCTGTTCTCCGGACTTGACAGTTAACTCCCCACAGAAACGCACACCAGCTAGCTGTGATTCTAGCCACTCCCTTGCTTCTGTTTTCCTTTGGTTTCCCTCCTGGGGTGCGACCTGTATTTTCCTCTTTCTGCAAGTTAAAAATGTAGGTTACCGGCTGGCATCAAATGAGAAAGATCTGGCAGTTAGGAGGAGTGGTGCCCCACCCTTCACAGCTCAGATTGTTTCTCACTGTTCCAGAAGGCCCAGCAATATTTGGGAGTCCACATGGCTAATGAATATTGCAGCCGCCAACAGTTTTCACTTTGTAATAATTCCTTACACAGTTTTGATCTTACATGAATAGGATTATGCCACTTGTACTCAAAATCCTGGCGCAATTCACATTTTTTTTTTGCTTTACATTTTACATTTTGAAGATAAGGAAACCCTTGGCTGGGGGTTAAGTGGCTTGGTCCAGACATCAGCCATAGGACGGAGCTGGACTTGCAGAGCCTTTATTGCTGGGAGAAGGGCTACCACTGTGGAGCAGGGATGCATTTGTGGGAGGCGGGGGCCATCCCACGAGGTTTCGTTCTGTGGACTGGAAAATCAACAGCTAGCCTCTTTTTCTGGCCCCATTTCCCAGGAGTGTTAGCTCTGCTCATTCCCTGAATTGTTCCTTTACTGGACAGCCTTTAGCGGGGTGACAATTGAGGATTGTGGCAGGCGAGGGCAATGACTGTGTCCCCACCTTTCTGCTGCACCCCTCACTCCCTCTCACTGCTCCTGTAGAAACAGAGGGAGGTGGGGACATTGGCTTGCCATTTACTCATAGGGCTGTCCTGTGCCCCCTGTTCCTTTTCTCTATTTGATCCCTGGAGAGGAGTTCTCACCTTAGGTCACCCTACCTTATAAAAAAGTAATATGCAAATTAACCATCACTCCGCTCAAGCCACGCCCACCAGCCAATCAGAGTGGGTACGTAAATTAAGCTCAACCAAGATGGCTGCAGTCACAGAGAACAGTTGAGAAGCTTGGGATTCCCTGGCAATAGAGGAAGCCAAGCTTTCCACACACCCTGGCTGGCCTAGGCCTCCACTCAAGGATACAAAGTTTCAATTATAGAAGGTAAATAAATTCCAGATACCAGGGCCTCCACTTGGGTCACCAGGGGGCATGGCTGACTTGCAAACCACCACAGGCCCCTCACCCAGGCTGCCCCACACCCCAAGGGAACCCCCACCCTGATCTGGGACACCCTTCAGGGCAAACCAGCTGGCCCCCACTTGTGTACCAGGCCTCTATCCTATCTAATAAAAGAGTAATATGCAAATTGACCATCACTCCAACACACAAGATGGCTGCCCCCATGTGATCAAAGATCCTGTCCCTATGTGGACACAAGATAGCCAGCAGGGGAGGGCAGTTGGGAGGCACCAGGCTTGCAAGGGAAGGCAGTTGGAAGTGATCAACCCAGAAGGGAAGGGCAGTTAAGGGTGGCCAGGCCAGCAGAGGAGGGAAGTTGGGGACAAACAGGCTGGCAGGGGAGCAGTTAGACATCAATCAAGCTGGCATGGAAGTGGTTAGGCGGTGATCAGGCTGGCAGCAGAAGCAGTTAGGGGCAAAGAGGAAGGCAGACAGGTGAGCAGTTGGGAGTCAGCAGTCCTGGATTGTGAGAGGGGTGTCCGACTGCCCGTTTAGACACAATCCCAGATTGGAGAGGGTGCAGGCTGGGTTGAGGGACACCCCCACCCCACCCTGTGCACAATTTTCCTGCACGGGGCCTCCTGTTTGTTTATATATTTTTTTAATAGGATTTGAATAACTGACCTAGTCTAAGTGTGCTTCAGATCCCAGACATTTTTCTAGTCCTTTTTGTACCTTTTTCCATGCCAGGTAGCTTTTTGTTTGTTTGCTGTGATTTTGTAAAAGCAGCACCAACTTACAAAGACTAATAAAAATACTACTTTTAGAAAAGAGGAAGGAAGGGGAGTTAATGTGTGGATGTGAAGGGAAGTAGCAGTGATACAAGTGTGAATTCCAGGCTGGATGTAGCCACCCTCACTCATTTCCCAGACCCTGACATGCACATGCGGGGCTGGTGCCAAAGAGGGCACCTTCTGGCGTGGACCCCCAGGAGCCACGGAGCTTATCTAAGGGCGACCACATGGAGAAAATACTTATCAAGTGTCTGACACTATGCCTGGTACGTAATAAGCTTCAGTAAGTGATAGGTGTTGCTGTTATTACTACTAATAAAATGAGACAGTGAAAGAGGAGGATTTAGTTTGTGTCCCATCCTTCAGGCCCCTGAGATGACCTCTCTTGTTCAGAGTTTGCATTGCCCTTCTCGGGACACAAGGAATCGCTACTGACTGCCGAAGTGCACAGTGACACACCCCGGGTGGGGATTAGTGCCTGACTTTGGAGCCTTCCATGGTACCATAGCTTGTGTCATCACCTTGAGATCTACTTCTTTTCTTCCAGAAATATGAGTTGAGATTTCATCCCTAGACCAAACCTAAGATTTTTTTTCAGTCAAGTTGGCTACTGAGAGCCACCTATTCGTTTCCTCCAGACGCTATACAAAGCACACACACTGGGTGGTTAGAACAGCAGAACTCCATTTTTCACAGTTCTGGAGGCTAAAGGTTTAAAATTGAGTTGTGGGAAGGATCGTGTTTCTTTGGAATTCTCCAGGGGAGGATTCTTCCTGCCTCTTCCAGTTTCTGCCAGCCCCCAGCCTGTGGCAGCTTCGCCAATCTCTGCCTCCAATGCTACATGGTCATCTCTGCGTCTTTCTCCTCCTAAATCACGTAGTAGGCCCTCCTGACCACAGTATGCTCTCATCTTCACGAATTACATCTGCATCCTCCCTATTTCCAAATAAGGCCATGCTCAGAGGTTCTGAGAGTTGGGACTCCAACACACCTTTTCGGGAGACATAATTCAACCCAGACCAAGACTTCCACTGTCCATTCCCAGGTGCCCTGATTGCCACTGCACCGGAAAGGACAAAGGGCTGACCACGGTGGTGCCCCGTTTCCCTCCCCTTGCCTAGCTTTGGGCCCTGCCCCAGCTGAGGCGGAGGCAGCACAGCACACTACGCTCATCCCACTGCATCCTACACATGCTGTTTGGCCCCGTGAGCGGAATCACTCCTCCAGGTCTCTGGAGCCCTTCCTGCCGGAGACGGCCAGCCTGCTGAGGAGGGCAACCTGACTGCTGGCCTTTCCCTCCTCCCGCCACTCCCCACCTCTTGGCCCCAACTCCACCAACATGAAACACTGTCATGGTGTAGATGCCCTCGGAAGTCCCCTTGTCTGGAGGACAGAGAGATTGGCACAGCCTGAGTGACAGTCACAGCTGAGCAGAAAAGGGTGTGTGTGTGGGGCATGGGAGGGAGGGAGGGAGGGAGAGAGAGAGAGAGAGAGAGAGAGAGAGAGAGAGAGAGAGAGAGAGAGATCGAGACCAAGAACAGAGTGAGAGCCTGAGCTTACAGACAGGGTGGGACCCAAGAGCAGGAGAGCTGCTGCCCCTGACTCCCTTGTGGCCTGGGGCAGCTGTTCTGCCTTGGAGGGAGCCCTGGCCTGCAGGCCATGTCCAGTCTGTTACCCAGTAACAGTGGAGCCGCGAAGGAAAGGCAGAGTGGACTGTAAGAGCTATTTATTCTCCTCTCAATTTGCCTCAGAAGAAGACAGTCAATGGCTTTTTTTTTTCCTTTCCCAGAAAGATCTGAATGTCCTCTAATTAACCTATTAGTTTTAATTATATACTCATAGTCATTTATTTGCTAATCCCCCCCAAAAAAGAAAACCCCGGATTCAAAGAAAAGATCTCCCCCCCATCAACCCCCACCTTCTTTTTTCCTTTTCTCCTGTGAAGTGCTTAAATCACTTGTCAACACAGAGGGAATAATAATAATAAGAGTGACACCCGATAGGAGAGCAGGGGAGTGGTGGAGAGAAACAAAGCCCTCATCCCTGGGCTGAGTGAAGGCTCCTCCATATTCATTAGGGGAAGGCGACCAGAGGGATAGCTCTGCCAGGAGCTGCCAGAGCTGCCCCCCCTCCCATCGTCTCCTGTCCCTTGCCTTCAGGACCCCACGCTCAGGTGTTACCCAAGGACCCCCGGACCGCGTGGTGCTACTGCCGCCAGCTTCCATCTGCCCTGACAGGCTTGAGAGATGAGGCTCGCGCCTGACACAAGTGCTGTTAGCGTCGCCAACACATGTGGGGAAGACACATAAACGCAAATTTATATTTATTTTGTGGGGAAACAAGGCATTATAATAAATTATAACCACTGCAAATATTATCAGCATAACAGTGATGATAACTCCCTTGCAGATGTGACAAAAATATAAAATAGGCTGCTATTACACGCCAGCTTTTCCATACAGCCTGCCAGCCCACCTTTTTTCTCTCCCTGCTGCAGGAGTGCCTATCAGAATCCTGACAACAACCTTTAGGACGTAGAAGCTACTGCCATCCCATTTCCCAGACGGGTAAGTTGAGGTTAATACCATTAAGCAAGTTGCCTGACGTCACAAAGTCACAAAATCAATCAGGGGTGGAGCCAGAATTCAGAATCCCGTTAGACTCCAAAGTGCCTGCTGGCAACAATATTGCTATTCTTCTTCCCAAACTAGATTTATGAGAAAGGCAGTCATTTGCAAATGTTGGTGTTTACTTTTGGTAGCAGATGACCTGTGATGTCCCTCACCTGTGAGGTTGAGGCCTGCGGTGCTAGTCTCTGCCTCATCCCTGCCTGTAGCCCTGGGCCAGTCGCTCTCTGACCTGCACAGTGTCCTTTCCAGGCGCATGGACTCAGGCTCTGGGCTCTACTAGGAACTGCCAGGAAGAGCTGACACTGAGAGAGGAGCGTTCATCCGCAGGAGCACACGGGAGAGCTCTCTGAGAGCTAAGGGTCTCCTGGGGTTCTGGGGATGGATCCTGCTGTGTGGGGGGACTTTGGCCAGTGCCCCAAGGATGGCTCATCTCTTGTCAGAAGAGAACCAAGTCCAATCAAGGAAGTGTGGGGACAGGTCCTGGGGGTGTCCCTCTGGGAGATTCCTAACGGGCAGTTCAGAGCCCAGGAGCCAGGGTGGCGCTGGGTCTCCCAAGCAGGAGCTGGGTGGGAGGGGTGTTAACAAGGGTAGGCAGGGAAGGAGAGGGCTGGTGAGAGTGAGAGCCAAGAAGGCTTGGAAAAGCTTAGATGCTGGTTTCTTTGACCAGAGCTTCAAGAAGGTGGCGGGTGGTGATGGTGGGGAGTACCGGGGCGGGGGGGGGGGGGGGGCGGGAGGGGAGATTACTCCTAAAATTAATGCAAACTGTGGATGCTCATACCTCTGGGTCCCCATCCCAGCGGCCCTCATTCACTTTTCACTGGGGAGGAATCCAAAGCAACAAAAGTCACTGTTCAGCTGAAACTGGTTTGGCTCAGTGGCTAGAGCATCGGCCTTCGAACTGAAAGGTCCCAGGTTCGATTCCGGTCAAGGGCATGTACATTGGTTGCGGGCACATCCCCAGTGGAGGGTGTGCAAGAGGCAGCTGATCGATGATTCTCTCTCATCAATGTTTCTAGCTCTCTATCTCTCCCTCCCTCTCTGTAAAAAAAAAAAAATAATTAAAAAAAAAAAAAAAATATATATATATATATATATATATATATATATATATATATATATATATATATATATATATACATATATATCAAGAGTCACTGTTCCAAACTGTCCCCAGCAAAGGACACATGTTTGTCTACTGTGAGGTGACAGCCTTCCTGGAGCCCCTGGCAGCCAGAACTCCTCTGTCCGAAGTCCAGGAGAAGCTGTGGGGTCCCCGCACCTCGAGTTGGGAGGCTCCTTGGCAGGGTCGTGCTCAGCTCCTCCCATCCAGCTCCTCCGTTGCCTGAGAACAGCATTTTGACCCCAAACACCCTCAGCATTTCTCAGGAGCGGGTCATTGTCCAGGGGCTCCGGCTCAGGGGGACTTCGGGCCTCTGGATGAATGATCTGCGGAGCCGCAGCCGTGGGAAGAGAGATGTAAAAATAATTAAACGGGTAACCTGACACTGGCTCCTTTCTCCATCTCTGCTCACAGAAGATACATAAAACCTGATGAATCTCACTTTACTCTGCATCCAACCATCTGCCATTGCAAGCTTGGATGTCTCCGCTCCCCTCCCCACCTCTCCTCTCTTGGTTCCAGAGGGTGGTCCCCAGGGAGCCTCCCCGGGGTCCCCGGTGTCTTCCCTGCAGACTGAGGTCCATCAGTAGTCTTGTTCCCATTCACCCCATTGCTGAAAACAGACCCGCATGTCTAGGAGCTGAGTGTGAGTACCAATGCCTCATTCATCTGAGCATTGTTAGGATTTGCGCAAGCTAGCCAGACATCGGAAACCTATTCTTGTAAGAGCCGAGATAGCTTCTTTAAAATATTAATCATTTTCAGTAGGCATTTTTCAAAAACGCCTCACACACGCTCCTTCCTCCTTAAACAGAGGCTACTGATCGCGATTTCATGGAGCTGCAGTCAGGGCCTGCACCTGCTTTCTGGTTACTCAGACTCCTCTTTCAGCGACAAAGCTCGGCTTTCACGCTCCTCGCTGTCAGGGTGGCTGGTCTCTAATAGCCTCCCTGTGTTTCTTCTGCTGGGCCATTTCCATGTGTGGCTGTGGGCCTTGGGGAGCCACCAACCCACTTCCTTGGCTGGCTGGCTGTGTGCTAGAGAGCAGTCAGGGAGGCCCTCAATAACGCCAGAGAAGCAGGTGCCGGGCTGAGCAGAGGCAGGGGTCGGTCGGAGATGGCTGTTTGGGGCAGTCAAGGGTGTTTGGGATTATTAAATTGGATGCTTCTATCTTATAAGACTGATGGTGAGAGACACCATGGAAACAGTTCATTTAGAGGAAGTCACCACACATTAAAGCCCTGAGCCACTGCCCGAGCTGTGTGGCTCAGTGGTAGAGCATCGTCATATGAAGCATGAGGTCATGGTTTGATTCCCAGTCAGGGCACAGGCTCAGGTTGAGGGGCTTGATTGCCAGTGGGGAGGCATGCAGGATGCAGCCAATCATTATTGTTTCTATCTCTCTCTCTTCCTCTCTGAAATCAATAAAAATAAATTTAAAAATAAAATAAAATAAAAATCCTCAGTCACTTTTGCTGGGTTTGGGTGGCAGGATGTCATAGAGGAAAAGACAAGGAAGAAAAGTGGAGTTTACTGAAAATTTGTTTCATGACAGGTGGAATATTCACACACTATTTCACATCTCACTATAGTCTAGAGATCTAAAAAACGTCACTTCTGTTTTATTGAGAAGAAAGACTTAAAGATGTTAATTAGTAAAATTATTGCATTCTTTTTTAGCTTCTTTCTTTTTAATCTTCTTAATTTTTAATCATTAAATCTTATATGAAATCCTAATGTAAGCAATAACTCCTATTGAGCTGCTCCTATTGAAGGCCTGGTCTTTTCTAGGCCCCAAGAGTTCATTGGAACCCTAGGGCCCTGTGGAACCGAGATTGAAAACCATGGTGACAGGCCCAGAGATGTGCCATGATTAGATCTTATGGCTCCAGAGTTCTCAAATAGGGCCTATGAGAATCTTCTCTAATTGTGCCCAAGACCAAGAAGAGGTCTGTTCATGGGATTTCCATCTCAGTCTAAGTCTTCTGCCCTCTTTGGGCTGTCACCTCACTCAGTGTAAAACATTTATTTGACATACGGTTACATTTGGTTGCTCTGATGCCACAGATCTGGATAAACTGCTCCTGGTGAACTAGGGTCCACCCGCTTGGAACCTGGGCATTCTTCTTCTAAATCCTTCTAGCAATTGCCTCCTCCTCTTTCTCTTCAGTACTCATTGCACTCGGTTGGTCAGGGAGCAAAATTTACATTATTAGAATATCTGATATCTATGATGGAAAGGCATGTGCAGGAACTCATCCACCAAGACAAAACTCAGAGGCTATAGGATGTGGCAGGCCAGGAG
Source organism: Pipistrellus hanaki (assembly GCF_964339955.1). Lineage (NCBI taxonomy): Eukaryota > Metazoa > Chordata > Mammalia > Chiroptera > Vespertilionidae > Pipistrellus > Pipistrellus hanaki. Next base: position 13,612,077 of record NC_140511.1, on the reverse strand, counting down.
CGGGCAGTGACCGCAGCAAGCAGGTTTGGCACATACTTGGTTGTGGCTGCAGTGTGGATTAACAAAAAGAAGCAGTTAGTAAGGAAAGTGTTTGAGAATTTAGGCTCTGGAGTCAAGCAAAACAGGATTTTAATTCTGCCTCTGCTCTTTCCAGTCATGTGACCTAAGCAAACATTTTAATCTCTAAGCCCGAATGTTCTGAGGTGCAAAATGGGGGTTAAAATATCTCCCTCACGGGTTACTACAAATGTCAAATGGAATGATGTACACAAGGTGTTTGGCATAGTTCCTGGCACAGAGTAAGAAGTCAGAAACTCTTAGTTGCTATTATTGTTACCATTAATCTATATATAAAAGTTTAAGATGCAAATTGTCCCCATGGGAGTTCAACCAGGAGACTGATCACACACTATGACATGTATGGACCACCAAGGGGTGGCAAGGAATGAAGGAAGGTCCCTGTGGGCAGCTGGTAGCCAGGGAAGAGAGGCCCCAGCCAGCAGCTGGAAGGCCCTGATCAACCCTGATCACCAGCCAGGTTTAGGGACCCTACCCATGCACAAATTTTGTGCACCGGGCCTCTAGTCATTATATAATAAGCAGACAGGAAGTCCACTGAATGAGAAATAAGCAAAGACAATACAGAGAACAGCAAAGGCTGCTTTGGCCTGGACAGAATCTTTTAAGTTAGTTTAATGATGATTAGCACAATGGTCTGGGTTGTGTTAGGAGACCTTAGGTCTGGGCTTGCACTCCAAACAGAGACACACACTTGCTGGGCAATTGAATTTGAAGCACAGAGGAGTGGCAAGGAGTCCCTAGCCTCCAGATGGTATTAAGCCATTAGGCCAAATAAATCATTTCAGAGAGAGAGTGGGGATGGAGACAAGCAGGTCCCGCAAGGAGTGTCAGCCAGGAAAGGGGACTGAGAAGGGACAGACTCAAATAGAAGGAAACAGGCGTCCTGAAAGCCGAGAGGAGAGAACAATTCAGGAAAGGAGAGGTAGCTGTGTTGGATGCTGGGAGGTCAGGAAGGGCCCCTGTGCATGGCAATGTGAGGTGGTTGGGGCCTTGACAGGGACAGTTAATGGGGGAAGTGAGTACTGAAGCCCCGTTAGGTGGCTGGAGGGGAGAAATGGAGGTGAGGAACTGCAGGCATCAGCACGGACATCTGTTTTGAGATATTTGCTGTGATTCCTCCCTGAGGCTTGGAGTAAGTGTGGGTGCTGCTGGCAAGCAGGTGGGGAGAAGGAAGAAGGGTGGGCCCTCCTGAGACCATCAGCTGGAGAGGTGTCCTCTGGGAAGCTTGGCCCTGGCGCGCTCTCTTCACAGGCAGCAATTTCAACTGGGGGAGAAATGAATTGAAAGTCCCAGAGGCTGTAGGAATTGTTTCCCCTCCAATTGCCTGTGCAGCTGGTAGAAGGGGCTGCGGGAGGGACAAGCCTTGCTGGAACAGAATATTGCTTCCCATCCATCCTGCTGCATGAATCACAGCCACCGGGTGTCAGCTGGGGGATTGTCCCAGCCCCTGAGAGTTGGGGGCCACGCCCTGTCTGGTCTTACTGCCAGATGCCCTGGGACAGGTGGCCTGAGATGAATCAGGCTAATTAGCACTCTCTCCTAGTCTAAAAGGAGCCAGAGCCACATAAATTGCTCCCAAGAGGGAGGGAAGGAGGCAGAGAAAGGGAGGTGGGGAAATGAACAGGAGTTACATCAGAAAAACAACATCATCAAACAGCCGCACATCCCAGATCGGTAATCTTCCTCCAGTAGGAGTGGCAGAGGTGGCTGAGACTCAGGGGAACCCCTGGAGTAAGTCACCGGTGTTGGCGCCTCATTATGGGCATGGCTATACTGCTCCCTGCCCCAGTGAGGCTTGAGCTGCTCTCTGCACAGCCAGTTGGGGTCTAACATCTCTTTCCTAGCCCACAGCTCTGAAAAGGATGTGCGGAATGTCAGCATCCAGCTGTCCTTTCTGACCGGGCTTTCTCTCCAGTAAGATCACCTCAAGGCAGTGCCCAGTCTTGTTCTCACCTGGGGGATGAAGGGATCCACAGACTTCACCAACACAGTGCTTTGAGGAAGAGGGCAATGGGGAAACTCTGGAGACTCAGAGGCCAATCATGGCTGCATGACTGGATCAACCACTTCACTTCTTGGGCCCTCAGAAACATACTATATCTAACACTCGGGAATTCTGAGATCAGCATCCTACTAGTCAAATTGCTTCTGAATTATTTATGGAGGCATGCCTCTTATTTTTTATATTCTTTCTACTTTAAGTTTTGTGAGCCCAAGCATTTGTGTTGATCTCAGTTCTGTGTGGGTGGAGATAATGGGAAAGAAAGTGGAGGTGGGCAGAGAAGCAAACTAATTATTCATGTGAGAGACAGGGAAGGAAGTCTTAGGTCTGTAATTAAAGACAACTGCCCACAACGAGCACATCTACTGCCAGATCTTGGTTTTAAATGCCATTAAAAAGAACCAGGATTCCTTGGAGAAATGACTGATTCTAGGACTGGAGCAGGAAACACAAGAAGAGCCTAATGGCTGAAAGTACGGAAATGCCACACACACACACACACACACACACACACACGCACACGCACGCACCACACTAGTATGGGGATATGTCAAGGGGACTCATGAGCCAACTAAACTCCCAAGGTATAAAATAAATAATGAGTCCATACTGATACAAATATAAGATAGAATGAATAGATTAAGTAAATAAGTAAACAAATAAATAAGGAGAAGAGACAGTTCTCTATCAAATTGCTTCTGAATTATTATTTATGGAGGCATTCACAAGAATGACCAATCATTTAACTAGGTCTTCTACTTGCAAGGAGGTAGAGCATAACTCTCCACTCTTTCACTGTGGGCTGTGCTGACTTCCTTCCAAAGAGTGTAGTGTGGAAAGGGAGGGAGTTGGGGAGAGAAACTTTAGAGTGCAGAGCCCTGATAGACAGCACCCTAGCCAGGTGATCAAGGTCCAGCTCAGAAGTGATGAATCAAATAGACAGTAATAGTCTTGATATGATGGAATAAGAACACCACTGTATAACTTCGGTGCTTCCCCAGTCCAAACACACAGTCCCAGTCTAAGCATGAGAAAAACACCAGATAAATCCCATGTGAGAGATAGTCTATAAAATACTGACCAGTGCTCTTCAAGATGGTCAAAGTTGTCAAAAACAAGTAAATTCTGAAAAACATCCCATGAGGAATATAGGAGACATGATAACTAAGTATAATTTGGTATCTTGGGTGGGGTTCTGAAACAACAACAAAAAAAGGACCTTAGGTAAAAAAATCAAGGAAATCTGAATAAACTATGTTCTTTAGTTAATAACATGTCATTATTGGTTCATTAATTTTTAACAAAGGTCTGACACTAATGGAAAATGTTAATAACAGGGTCAAGTAGGTGCTGGGAATACAAGTATTATCTTTACAATTTTTTGTGAGTCTAAAACTATTGTAAAAAAATAAAGTATATTAAAAGAAAAAAAACCTTCCAAAATTATGTGTTTCTAATTAAGTCATTTGACAGTTCCTGCCTGTGTAGAGTGGTTTTTAAATTTTACAACTGTATTTGGGTAAAGGATTATGGTAGACACTGCTAATTGCCCGCCTAATTTCTATTTTCTTCTTTATGGATAGAATGTCATTTTGTTTTGTGTGTGTGTTTTTTTCTTTAAGGGCAATGTGTCTAGCCAAAAATACTCATTTTTCTCATTCTCATGCTGCATGGGGTGGCCATTGACACAGTCGAGTCAATGAGACGCAGGAGAGATCTCTAAAGAAGAGCTCACCTTGAATAAAATGAGAAACCTTTGTTAGCAGAGTGTCCTATGCCAGGTTACCTTTCTCCTTTCTGCTGCAGTTGGTTGAGATTTGTAGCTGGATCTGCAGCAGCCATTCTGTGACCATGAAGCCACCAGCACGGGGATGGACTGCAGAGCAGAAAGACAGATAACCAGGGTCCTGCTGGCATTGCTGATTGGCTGCAGGCACCCCAACTTCTTTAATAAACCTTATTTATAAAATGTTTTTAAAAATTTTCAATTACAGTTGACATGCAATATTATATTATAGTTTCAGGTATACAATATAGTGATCAGATATTTACATATTTTACAAAGTGATCACCCCAATAAGTCTAATACCCATCTGACACCACACATAGTTATCCCAATAGTATTGACTATATTTTCTACACTGTAATTTTTAAAGCTATGACTGTTTTTATAACTCGAAATTTGTACATCTTAATCCCTTCCCCAAAGAGGCAGGACCTCATGGTTTTTATATCTGAAGCCAGCTGACGTAACAGGAGATAAATTCTGGGAGACAGCAGTTTTAGAGAATCCCAGGTCTCTCTTTCAATGTTGGAGAGGTGATACCCTGATCCTCTGCTTATAAGATCTGTATCAAAATTCTGCTGAAATGAACCAGAGCTCTAGACTTCAGAACAGAGCAGGTGGACTGGGAACTGCTGCCGAGTCTGACTTCCTTTCTTCCACACCAGAGCCAGTGACTGAGGAGGTTGTTCCCAATTACCCCCAAGATCTGAGGTATTGATACGCTCCTGGTATGTTTAGGGTCTATGCAAAGGCACTGGATTGAAGCTGTGCTGACTGATGGCATGAAAAGTGGAGCCAATAGGAAGATAAGGTCTTGTCTATAGTGTGATGACCTATATTAGACCCTGAGAACATCCTAAAGGGATTTACAACGCATATGGGCAGATGGCTGTGAAAGCTCCATCCTAGCAGGCATAACAGATGTGTAATAAACAACTCCAGTGTGTGGCTTCTGACCCTTGCCTGTTCGGCATTAGTGCAAGCTCCCCCTTGCCATTATAACCCAGTCACCACAGTGGCATCTGTTCTATTCTCAGTCTCAGGAAGAGTATTCCTCCCAAGGGGTTACTTCTACTCTAAACACTCTTCCCCAAACCCCCCCCCCCCCCCCGCCTCCTGCTCTGCAGGTCTTGGTTCTAATACCATCTCTCAGAGAGGCCTTCCCTGCCCACCCAAGCTAATATTGTTCTTCATGCACCCTCACCTGTCACTCCGAATATAGTTCCCTAATTTATTGAACTTGCTGTGAACTTCTTAAGTTGTCTGTCTCACCCAGGAGACTAAGCTTTAAGAGAGTGATGTATTATTTGCAACATTTGTACCATGCCACAGATATTATCTGGCCCATTTTAGGTGCTCAATAAATACTTTCTGAATGAAGATACTAGTAAACTGCCACATAAGGAGGCACTCAATATTGAATCCTTCCCTGTGCTTTTCTCACCTTGCACCTGTCTGCAGGTCCTCTATCCAAGGAGGGTCACAATTAGAATACACATTCTTCTGAGGATGAGAAGATATGAACTGCCACCTCCTAGCAACGTCTCTCCCCTGTGCAGGTGACTTTCAGACATCCAGAGTGTGCCTTAGAACACAGGTGTCTGCAGGGATTTAGAATGCATATGCCCAGATGGGCTATAAGGGCTGTCCAGCAGATAGGACACCGTGGCCTGGAGGAAGTAGGAGCATTAGGGAAGGAGGGAGAGGGAAGTCTGCATTTCAATGTGAATTCTACAACATGTGATTGTGTGCAAATCAAGCATCAATTCCTGTCAACCTATGATCAGGTTTGTAGAGGCCCCAGAGCCTCTGTCTCCAGTTGACAAGGGTCCTTCCTCACTGTCAGCTCAGAGACAGGAGAGCCGGGTGGCAGGTGCATGCCGGGAATCTAATCAGCATTCAGCTTAGGCAGCATAGGGGCCTCATTAGTTTTAATGAATTAGCACTTTAGAAAAGAAGGGGATGATGTTACATCTAGGGAGTGCCTATCAGCTGCCTTCATTTATGCCCGAGTGAAGAGCCGTCTTCTTTCATTTTCTTTCCTCCCCCAGGTGTGGGTGCCTGGAATTTTTCTACACACTGGAATCAAAGGCCTCTGCTTTCTCTGTTCTCTTCTAGCTGTTTGTAGGCCAAAATCACAGCAGCTTTTGAGTCAATGCAAAGATGGGATCATCCCAGCTAGAAAAAGCTGATGTCTGGAGAAGCTCGCTAGTAACCCCAACACCCTGGCAGTGCAGTCTGTTCTCCTGCCCCCAGGGAAGCAGGACAGCTGTCCCTTGGGTGGGAGTGGCTGGGTCATTACACTAACCAGTAATGTGGGCAAAAATTCCTCTGTGGCAGAGTGGCTGAGGGGGAGGAAACTAAGAATTGGCAAAAGTAGGGATTTTGTAGACACATCTCTTTCACTGCAGGTGAGAAGTTGGCACAGCAAAGTGAAAGCAATTTGGTGAAGAGAAAAAAGGAGAGGCAGCAACAGACAGAGTTGGTCAAAGAGAAGGTGAGGCAGAAACAGAACCACAACAGAGAGAACGGAACAAAGAAACTGAAATACTCACGGTGGCTGCGCGAGACATTCATCAAGACAGCTCAGTTTCCACCAGCGAAATGTCCTGAGGATCCATTGATTTTGCCTGAGGGGATGTTCCTCCCTGTTTCCTGGAGAACGGCTGCAGTTTTTTTTTTTTGTTTTGTTTTTTTTTTGTTTTTTTTTTATGGAAACAGAGCCTGGATGGAATTCAATTGCTGAAACGATGAAAATGTGATCCATGTCTGTGAATGATCAGAGCTGCAAAGTGAAGAAGGGTAGACCCAGATCCCTGATGAGGAGGTTACTTTTCATTCTTCCGTTCCCTGTAGGTTGACTGCCTGGTTGTCACCTTGCCTTCTTAAAATCCTGGTCCTGCAACTATTAGCTGGGTAAATGTGGACAAAGTACTTAACTTTGCTGTAACTGATTTCCTCATCTGTAAAACAGAGATAATAACAGTAACTTCCTCATGGGCTCTTGTGAAGATTTAAATGAGACATAACATGTCAAGTGCTTGGAACAGTGTGTGGCACATGTTAGCTTCCTTATTATGGTCAGTGCTATCACCACCGCTATTATTATTGCTGTCCTTATCCTGTCCTTTTCCTATTGCTATCCGCTTCCCGGTCTGGGGTTTCCTGTGGAGCAGGACTGTGTGCATTCATCACTTCTGACACTAAATGATGTATTTTTGCCAAAGACCACATTCCTCTAGTCTCCAGAGTGAGAAGGACAAGGGCCCACTCTTTGCAGCTAGGGAGGAACCTCTTAACATTTCATAGTATATTATTATGTTCTGGTGAATTGGGATTGTGACAAAAGGAGGTTAGATAAGAAGCAAATCAGTAAGTGAACTGGGAATGGCGTAGTCTCAATCTTAATAATGTTTAAATTAAACTAAACACAAGTTCCAGATTCAGAAAGGGAGGAGATTAACAACCACTGAGAACCAATTATGAGCTAGGCACCGTGCTTATTTTACACATGAGATTGGATTTAGTGTTCACATGAAAGCTTTGGGGTAGTTATGAATGCTCTTTTACAGGTGAATTAACTGGGCTTGAGGGCTCAAGCTGCCTGTCATGATCACAAAGCATGGTGAAATGCATGTGGCTGTGAATGTGGCTCTTGTTTTTGTTATACAATGAGATAGTGTATAATAAGTATAGAAATGTTGTGGTGACAGAACCGAAGAGGTGAATGTGGATTATGCTTCTTGAGTTCTTTAATGATGTCTCTGTAAGGTCAAATTCCAGCACACTCCCTTTGCTCTGAAAAGAGAAATAACAAATAAAGCACAAAGAGGGGAAGCTAATGAGAAATCAGCAGGCCCCCCCAAAATAAAAAACCATTTATCTGAACCAGAACTGGAAGCAACACAAGCAGGTTGCTGATCTGAGGGCAGAAAACAGTGATTAGATGGAAACAGTATCAGGCTCACTGTGTGAAGTATGAAGCTGACTTGGATAGTTATCCCCCTTTCTAAAGAGGCCAAAAAAAATCAAAGGTCAGATGTGTGTGGGCCAATAGAAGTGAGTGTGCATCAGAACCACCTGGAGATCTTGCTAAGCATCTCATCCCCAGGATGATTGGTTCAATGTGTCTGAAATAAGAATTTACATTTTTCACTAGTTTCCACAAATGCTGAACACACTTTGAACACACACTTGTTTAACAAGAAGTTGTGGGCTCAACAAGTGGGAAGAAAATGGATGTAGCCTTATGAGCAGGTCCTGTATCAATCCACCCACTGACTTAGTGTCTGGATCTGTGTTATCCTTCATATCACTACCAACCAGCAATACTATTATACAACTCTGGTTCTGCACTTGGGCCTCATCGCATCAAGTGGAGGCAACCACTAAATTACTAAATAGGAAAGGAAAGAAGAAAAATACAATGCATAAAAAAAAAAAAACCACATCATACTCACAATGTTATCTGTAAGCCAGAATTCTAAAACACATGAAATCTCATATTAAGAAAAATAGCCAACAAAATAAGCAACCAGAACATGAATTAACTCCAAATAAAATGAATTACATAGACCTGTCTAACAAAGTTTCTAAAAGTATGCTTAGAATCCTCAGAGAGATAAAAACAAATCATATCTATTAAAAATGAACAAAAAATATAAAATAAAATAGGAAGAAATTAAAAGAAGAAGAGAAAACTGTGAAAAATAACTGGATGAGAATACCATAAATAAAGAATAAAGATAATGGCAGAGAAGTTATATTTAAAGAATTAAGTAGCTAAGACTTTTTTCAGAATTGAAGACACAAATCCTCCAGTTGAAAATGCATCTTGAGTTTGAGCAGAATAAAGATAAACATATAGTTAGACTTGTAGTGAAACTACAGAACATAAAGATAAATATTAAAGCTATCAGACAATACCTATTCTATAACAGAATAAAATTAAAATTATAGCAGTTATCCTGTTAGCAAAGGAAGGAAAACAATGAGGTAAATATATTCCAAATACAAAGAAAATTAACCATCAATCTCAAATTTAATAGCCAGCTAAACTACCATTTTCTGAGCAAACACTAAGAGAATGTAGCAACCATATACAGAAATTATTAAAAAAGCAGACAGATCCAGAGAAACAATCTGGAATACTGAAAATAATGGTGACTACAGAAATGAATAAAATAGTAATAAATTGAATTAATCATTAACTGTTTTAAAACAGGTCATTTTGGTTTGTATCGAAATAAGGAAAAATTGAAACTCGAGACCAGAGGTCTGCAAACATTTTCTGTGAAGCACCAGGTGGTACATACACCTAGCTTCTGTAACAACTACTCACTTCCACCTTTGTAGAGTGATAGCATCCATAGACAATACATAAATAAGTGAATATGGTTGTGTTTCAAAAAAAGCTTTATTTACAAAAACAGGTGGTCAGTCAGATTTGGCCTAGGAAGGGTACATGCCTGCTCTTGCTCTAGATAACAATAAAATGATACAGAGAAGTGGTTTGACATTTGACTGTCCTTGACATAGTTAGGAAGAGAATAGAAATATTTAATAACTTAATATGTTCAAATATCAGGTACAATTAAACATGCCTATTTAAAAAAAATTAAGAATAACCACTAAAATTTAGAAGTAAAAATAAATAAATGAGTAAAAAATATATAGCTACCAAGTTAAATTAAGGATAACCACTAAAAATTAAAAGTAAAAATTAATAAATAGGTAAAAGTATATAGCTACCAACTTACCAGAAAAGGGAATATAAATGTTAATAATAGTGAAGGTAAAAAACAAAACAGAACATATAAATGATTGCTATTTGTGTGTTACTTGATCTACGTGGTCTGAATAGATAAAGTAAATTACAAAGAAGATGACCATTTGGCACCTACCTGGCAAGACTGAAAGAGACAAGCATTAACTGGTGAAGAGACCTTTTGGAGTAGGTGGTGGTGGTGGTGGTGGTGGTGGTGTGTGCCTAATTAGAATCCCGTAGGAATCAGAAGTTTAGGCAGTCATTCAATACTTACTTATTAGGTGCCAACATAGTATTAAGTATCATGTTAAGCACTGAGGATGCAAATATAAAAATCATTGTCCCTTCCTTCAGAAGTTCATAGTATAGAGATCCAGGCTTAAGGGAGTTAATTGCTGCTAATACCCAGGATGCAATTTACCTAGCAAGAAAGGGCCTTTTGACATAGGGAACCTTTCTAAAAAATTGAAATTCAGTAGCTGCTGTACACTCACCATAATCCCTCCTCCTCCCCACTCCCATTGCCCAACATTCCTTCCAGTGAGAATCTCTCTTATTCTCCTTCCTGGCTTCTCTTTCTCTCTCTAGTAGTTAAGATATTGACCATGGCTTGGCTGTAAAGCAGAGCTAAGGCCAAAGATCTGAATGTATCAGGAGAGATCAGAAGAGAAAGGGAAATATTATATAATTACTATATCCCCTGTAGCTCAGAGTCTCAGATGTTGAATGTGCAGTTTCCTTTCCGTTTCCTTGTCTTTTTTCCTGGTTGAACTCCACTCTCCCTAGATCAAGCATATCAAACTCAAAGGCTAAAGTGGGCCAGATAAACAAGGTTAAATTTATGTGGGCTGGAAAAACCCCACAAGCTTCAATTTTCATATAAATGTAGGTTTATTTTGATAGAGACATGCTGAATACAAAGGGCTGAAATAAATGAGTAATTGTTAACATAAAATAATAGAACATTTTAATAAAAGTTAATATTTTTTATTTTTTATTGAACATTAACTTACCAGACACTGGATAACTGCACAATTTAATAAGCATAATGCAAATAAACCTATTTTTCTTGTCCTCTGAAAGCGAAATATTTCCTGTTGCTCACACCAAACAAGTCAGTCCAAGACTAATGTCATGGCACTCGGCTGCTAAAATATTTGCTGCTAGTATTAGTGGAGAGAAATTATGAGCCTGACAAAAGTTGTATAAGTGAAATGAATGCAACATGATTTAAATAATCAGTCATTAGCAAATGTTGTAGTTTATTATTAATAATTATGTATAACAGAATATTGTAAAATTAAGTTATGAAATTTTTATTATAATTTTTCTTACATACCGTTTTATTGGCTGGGCTAAAAAATATTTGTTGCAGGCCGCGAGTTTGACGTGTTTGCCCTCGATGCTTCAGCTGAGATGTTACTTCCTGGAGAAATCCTCTCTAACTCTTCCCCCAAAAATACAAACAAACAAACAACAACAACAAAAACCCAACTAGAATTGTGTTTGTCCAGGCTGCCTGTATCATATTATTTGTGCTTTGGTCTCAAAGACAAGATTGTGAGCTCCTTGATGTCTTATCTAATCACTATCCTACTCACCTTTCACATGTACTAGTATAGAACCACAGAATGGGCCAATGTAAGGAGCTTTGAACACTAAAAATTCTTCTTCCCATAGGACCCCCTAACCACTACCACAGATATTGACTTAACCATTTCTAATTTCACTTCAAGGACTCAGCCTGGACACCCACATGAAGTCCTCCCAACCCACCTCCCCACCAACTACAGAACGAAGTAGGACTGGGTTGGATGCCACTCCTCAATGCTCCCAGAGCACTTGGTACTTCCCTGTCTTGGTACCTAATACAGTTTATTAAAAACTAGAGGCCCAATGCATAAAATTCATGCAAGGGGCTCGGTCCTTGTAGCTCTTGCTGCCTCAGCCCTGGCTGCCTTGCTGCCTTGTGGCCCAGCCCACTGGTCGATTGGGAAGGTCCTTCTGCTGTCCAGTCTAATTACCATATTAGCTTTTTATTATATAGAATAGTCTATTTCCTTGCCTGTCCCTCACATTAAGCTCCCTAAGGGCAGAACTTTACAGTTGACTATTTCATTCCCAGTACCCAGAGTAGTGGGTACTCAAAAAACATTGAATGAATAAGTGACACAGAGAAGCATTAACTCAATCTTTGGAGGAGAAAAAAAAATATTTTTTGTCTTTTAGAAGATTTAGTTGATTTAGAGATTTGAAAATTAGGAAAATTAAGTAATCGGAAAACATCACATGATTAGATACTAATTGTAGACATGTTATAGCAGATTGGCTGATAGAGTTGACTTGGGGAATTGACTTCATGGAGAAAATGGGTTCTAAAGGAAAGACAGGATTTAGACAGAGAAGGTGGAAAGAATTGCTTGTAGCTATTTCTTGGAGATGCCAGAGAAGGCAGGTTGAGGCTAGGACATAGGCAGCCCTCCAGAATTAGTGTGGAAACACTCCTCGGTAAGCATTCTGTCATTGTAATTCTATTTCAGTTCTGACAAATCTGCATATATTTTTACATGTGCTGTTGTATTTGATTGGCTCTTGTGTGAGGTAATTGTGAAAACTTCTGGATGACAAGAAAAGCCAGAGATGGTTTCTGTGGTAAGAACACTTGGAAGCCAGGCATGGAGAGCTTCCAGAGAGGACTGGCATAGGGCTCAGAGCCTTGACATCACCGCCCGGTGGGTTGCATTTATTTTTGGAAGCCTTTCCACGCCATGGGTATTTCCTTATTATTAACTGATTCATCCACTTCAGAGAATGTGTCTTCTGGTATTTTAAGCAGCCAGTAGCAATGACAGACCGTTATTATATGGGCCAGCCCTATGAGGCAGATCTCAGGGGACAAAAATCCTCTCTCAGGTTCCAGATTCTGTCCTGGGAAAGTTTCGTGCTTATTGTGGGTATAACTAGAAATGGGCCTTGGGGACTCCCCAGGGAAAGAGGCTGAGAACTGTTCCTTGACCCAGAGTATGAATCTAAGGAGAATGTCTCTTGGTTTTGTTCTTCACCTTGAAGGCACTCAATAATGTTTGATAGATTCAACTGACAGGTTGAGGGGGAGTGAGAGTTAAATCTGCTGGCTTACCCATTTTCACCTTTGGGGCTGGAAGGGGCTGCCAAGAGCTATGTTGTTTGATGTCCAGAAGCCTTGACTCCCTTAATCTCCATACTCTTTCCTCCAAGTTGTCTAGAATCACAATCAGTAGAGCTTGTTTTGGGGTGAGCTGGTCAATTGCTTCTGGAAGATTTAAGTTCTTCATGTTATTTGTAAAGGCACCTTGGGCACTTTTTGTCTGTACCTCCAATCTTGGGTAGGGATTTTGAGTCATATCTCTTAATCATTAAGTCTCACTTTCTTGTTTCAGTTGACTTGTCTATGGCCCTTGATTCTATTTCTAACAGTCTAATTGTAGGAGAGTTCCCCCTCTGGCTTAGTAGGTACTTTATCTAATTTCTTTGTGGCTCCCTACTGTATCTCCCTAGGCATTCATTACATACCTATCCTAAAGGAGGTGAAGTAGAGGCAACTTCACCTCCTTTACTGGGAAGGCTGAGGCCACCACACCAAGGTTATTATCTTTAATTTCTATACATGCTTCTCTATTCTTCCAACATTTCTGGAAAAATCTCCATAGCAATGCTCAGAATTTCTTTTCCTCCTATCTCCTCTGAGTTCCTGTTTCATAAGTTGTCAACCTCCCCACAATACTTCTCTATCCCACATTCTCCATCTTATGGTTATGTCCACTGGAAAGTAAAGCTAAATTCAAAGAAGCAAACAAAAGACCTCTGCTTAACCCTACTTACCCTGTTATATTTTATTCTATTTTTCTCATGCTTTTCTATCTCAAATTGCCATTTAGCTCACTAAGCCTCTACATTCTCATCACCAGCAACACCCCCGCCCCATGCATCCCCTGTAATCTGATTTCTATTTTCACTACTCTAGAGAAGGTTTTCTCTGCAAAGCCACTAGTGCTGGTGTGTCTACAATTTCTAATTAACCGCTTTCCACTTGGCCTCCTCGTGGATGCTTGAACATCATGGCCATGAATGTTAATATGTGTGATCATGGTCCCCTCTTCCCTTCACTCTAAAGTCCTCTACTGTCTCCTTAATCCATTGAAACCTGCTTCCCCTTCACTGATTCCTGGATACTAGTCTCCATATGATTGCCAACGACTTTCTAAGTGCCAGATTCAAAGAGTAAACTTTACTCGTCCCTCCCTGGATGTTTCTATTGCATTTGACTTTTGGTCTCTCTTGCCTTTGCAAAACTCGGTATTCCACACCTTTTGCTTATTAGTCTCTTATTCTTAGGTTTTTCTGCCTCCTTTTGAAAGGCTGGTCTTTTCTGGAGTTCAGTTCTTAACCCTTTTCAATTTTCAATTTATATGCCCTCCAATGGTGCTTTTCTATGTTCAAGTTCTAGCAGGTAGCTTTTGCTTTAATATCTTTTTTTTATTGATTTCAGAGTGGGAGGAAGAGTGAGAGAGAGACAGAAACATCAATGATGAGAATCATTGATCAGCTGTCTCCTGCACACTCCACACTGGGGATCCAGCCCATAACTCAGGCATGTGTCCTTGACTGGAATTAAACCCAGGACCCATCAGTCCACTGGCCAACACTCTATCCACTGAGCCAAACCAACTAGGGCTAGCTGGTAACTTTCAAATCTGTATTTTCAAGGTCAGCATCTATCTTGAACTTCCTTCTAGACATTTTCTCCTACCAGTTTCATAGGCCCCTCAACATAGACAGTGTAGACACAACATTTTATCCCTTAAACATGCTTCTCCTTCCTTCCCTCTCTTAGTGATTGTCTTCCTCTCCTCTCTACGTAGGCTCCAAGTCAGAACGTTCAGGATCCTGTTGTCACGTCCTTTCCTTTGCCTCTATTCACTATCAATTACCAGTCCTGACAACTTAACCTGTTAAATATTTCTCAAACACTTCCCTTCATCCTCCTCAGAACTGCCCCAGTTCAGGCCCTCATCATTTCTTATCTAGATTCCCAGTAGGTCTCCATAGCCTTAGGCTTTCCTTCTCAAATCAGTCCTCTTCAGAGCAGGAAGATCTATTTTTAAAACATGAATCTGACCCCGTTATTCTCCTCCTTTAATCATTTGGATAAAGTCCAAGCTGCTTAACATGGCATAAAAAGTTCTTCATGATCCGCCCTGCCAATTTCTTTGCACTTACCTCCCACCATGGCCTCCTCCAATCTTCATTCTCAGTACCATTAAGCTGTTTGTGTCCATCCTTCTTCCAACTTACACACCACCTCTGCTGTTGCTTTATCTCCTGCCTTTGCTCATGCTGTCCTTTCTTTCTACAATGTGAAGTCACCATCATGGGCTGGATGTATCTACTGGGTTAAGAACCCTTGGGGCTTCCTTAATACCTGGGTTATACCTCAATTACTGCACTTCTACAGTGTTTGATGGTTTTTATACTTGTCCTTCATTTTTGTTTCCCAATTCTACTTTGGGTTTCCTCTTAATTGGAAATTTAATATTCTCAGATTTATTTTGCCTAGCCCAGAAATCTTACCTATGGGTAATAGATACCTTAATAGATAAATTATTAGAGGCATAGTTATCCTCCATGATATCTCGAAAATTTTTTCCCCTCTCAAAATTTTTATTATGTGCGTAGGCTTAGTGTGTGCTTTGTTGGAAAATAAAAATCAATGATGGAATGATGAACTGGGTCTTTGATCTTGTGGTGTTTATAGAAAAATGGGTCCCCTTGGCAGTTCTAGGCTATTGGCTATTCTGTAATTCAAAAGCCATGCTGGTGTTTATATTTTTTCTGCCTCTATCATCTTTTGAGATAACAAATTCCACAATTATTACTTATTATGTGACAGAAAGGGCAGACAAGTATGGAAGTTAAGATCTTTAGATTTGGAAATATTAAAGTTCCAAGTTGGCTCTCCCTCAAGCTAGATGTTGAATTTGGTCTAATTAACTTCATTGAGCATCAGTTTCCTTATAAGTAAAAAGGAAACAATAAGAATATCTAATTCCTAAAATATATGTGATAAACATGTAAAAATTAAAGAAAAAACACTTAGCACAGCACTATAAGTACTCAATAGGTAGTAACTATTGTTACTCTTGCTCAAATATCAAAGGATGTGATATGGGAAAAATCACAGCAACTAAGACCATAGGCAAGTAACTGAAACTCCCTTGGTTTTGGTAAGGTAAGGGGGTGGTAGATGTGATCATCATCACCTTCTCATTCATCGTTCTCTTAGAGAACAACCCACCATCAACTTCTGGAGCAGACCTTTGTGCTATGCCTCTACTTACCCTGACCACAGCTGATGGAAACAGAACAATCAGATTCTGTTCCCAGGGATTTGAGATTTGGATGCTGAGAAACCGACTCAGATGATGAGGGAACATGAGGAGAAAGACATGGAAGTCAGAAAACTAAAGTTGTGAGAATAGTCTGGTTATGGGAAAACTATGAAGTATATGGTATGCATTATTCTATACCATTTTGTGTAAGAAACTTGAGCATCCACAGATTTTTGTATCCATGGGAATCCTGAAACCATTCCCCTATGGATATGGGAGAATAACTTCTGTTAAGTTTAGGGGAAGTCAAAAGTTATAACACAAGTTGGACCTCAAAGGGAGGGTGGGGATAAAAGGGAGAGATCAACCAAAGGACTTATGTGCACACATATGAGCCTAACCAGTGGCCAAGGACAATAGGGGGGTGGGGGCATGAGTGGGGGGATGGGGGATTGAAATGGGGGGTTGAGGACAAATATGTGATACCTTAATCAATAAAGAAATTAAATTTTTTTTAAGTCGAAGGCAACAAAAAAAAAGTTATACACAAGTTTTCAGCTGCATGGGAGGGTCAGCATCCCTAACCCCTACATGTTCAAGGGTTAACAACCAGACATTCTGGTCATTCTGGTCATTCAGTCATAACTATCACTTAAGCTATTATAGATATAGATATAGATATAGATATAGATATAGATATAGATATAGATATAGATATAGATATAGATATAGATATAGATATAGATATAGATATAGATATAGATATAGATATAGATATAGATATAGATATAGATTGTAAAGTCCAATGAGGGTTGAACAATACTTTTCCAACTTTGCAAGGGAATTGAGAGATAGAGGATATGCTCAACCATCTTGACTCAGAATTGAAAACCTTCACTTCTGCTCACCCTTTATGAACTAAAGCTAATATAGAGAAAGTGTGAAGGCAGAGAACAGAGCAGAGAGGAGGGAGATAGGAGAAAGCTCATTCTGTCTTGAGAGATGAATAAAGATATTTCAACACCTGAGATTTCAAGTTTGGTCCTTTGAGTTCTGACATAGCCCTGTTTCCTATTTTTGTATCTCAGTGAAATTGACTGTTGTGTCTTCATATAAAGCCCCTTTCCTTAACCTAAATTGATTGGGTCTTTGTTTCCAGCAGTTACATGACCCTTTGTCTTTAAGGTTGCTTTCCAACTCAGAAACCACATGTTACCCGTTTATAGTCTCATTTTAGTCTCCTATTTCAGGATTCGGTAAAAGGACTCTGTGGCAACTTTGTTTAGGCTGCTCTTTATTATATGGATTTGGGTCATGTCTTCTTCATACCTACAAAGTGAGGAATCTTGAATTTGTAAAGTTTTTTTTTTTTTTTTTTTTTCCTCAAATGGCAAGTTCTTTATCCTCTTTTGGACCTTCTTTCAGTAGATTTTCCCTCCATTTATTTTTACCCAAAAAAGAAAAATCTCTGAAATTCTCACATAATTTTAGATTTTAGGGAAGTTAAGTTTAAGGAAAATTTAAATTTAAAATAAGTTTAAGTATAAAGGAAGACTAATGCTTAGTATGATTTCAGATATCCAATCTTTTGCTGATCTTGTTGGTTGTACAAGCAGACACAGATCAGGAATGATCTTTGATGAATCCATCTTTCCCTGAATTCAGTTCCATATCCTTCAATTTGTATAAATGTTCTAGTCATTTAATCATATTAAAACAGACCTGTCACTTTATTATAACACTCTTTCATGAGTTGGTTGAACTTGGAAGTATTAGCAACAGCAAGTTAGAGCCCTGAGATGGGAGGTGCTCTAGGAATGCTTTTTTCCTTCCAAGTGGTAGCCACTTGTGGCTATTCAAATTTAAATTAATTAAAAATAAATTGAATTTAACATTACATTTTTCATTATTTCTTGCTTTTTTTCTAGTCCTCAATAACCCCATATGTGGCAAGTGGCTACTATTGGAGAGTGCTGATATAGGTTTTCTCCAACATTGCAGAAAGTTCTATTAACAATGCTACCCAGAATGACAAGTATCCATTTCAAGAAAGCCTGCAGTAGGAGATAAGTCCAACTGATGTGGAGAATGAGTCCTGAGTGAGAGAGGTGAGATAGTAGCTCTTGGTGATATTTGAAGACAATGTCTGTAGGTAGTAGTGGTTTAGTCAAGCAGATAATCTTTAGACCCACGACCCCAGCTCCTGGGAAAGACTAGTATGTTAGTTGGCTGTGGAACAGATAAACTACACAAACTTAGTAACTTAGCACATCAAAGTTTATATCTTTACTAGAGGCCCGGTGAACAAATTTGTGCATGGGTGAGTTCTCTCAGCATGACCGGATCAAGGCCTATCTGGGGGACTGTGGGAGGTTGACTGTGGGAGCATGCTGACCACCAGGGGGTCAGCCTCTGCATTGAGCATCTGCCCCTGGTGGTCAGTGCATGTCATGGCACTTGGTCTATCAGACATTCCTGTCAGTCTGGTTGTTCTGTGGCTTAGGTTTTTATATATATAGATCATGAAGTCCAATGAGGTTGGATAATACTTTTCCAACTTCGCAAGGGAATTGAGAGATAGAGAATATGACCAACCATCTTGACTCAGAATTGAAAACATTTACTTTAGCTCACCCTTTATTAGCTAAAGCTAATCACTTGGCTCCAACTCATCTTTAAAAGTGGCTTAGAAAGTAGGGATTCCTATGTATATTTGGTTAGCACTAACTATCTCTACAACTAGAAAGAGCAAGGTGCTCTAGCCCCATAAGTAATAGTGCTCTGTAATGTAATAAAAGCAAGGGCTTAACTGTGAGCTCCTTGGGAATTAAGACTATTCTGGCATTCATATGGCACCTAAGACACAGCAGATACTTAAAAAATAATTGCTAGATTACAGTATGTTGACTCAGGTACTAAAGCTGGGCTCAGGGTGGTCATTGTGTCCCAGACCTGGTGCTGAGGCCCAGGGGGTTGGGCTAGACTTTTTCAAAGCCCTCTGATTACAGATGGTCTGGCTCCTAAGGCAGGACTGAACTTGTGATTCAGGTTTTGGCTATGGGGAAAGGAAGACTGAAGGGATGAAGTAGCCAGCAGGGTTGTGTTTTGCCATCCACACAGGTTCCTCAAGTGTCTCTCTGTACTTTACTTCTGAACATAATTCAATGTCAACTACAAACATGGAGATTTTATTGGAAATGCCCTTATTGAGATCATTGATAAATACCTCACACTGATCCTTTATGCTTATCTCCCAAGAGAAATGACCATTCATTCATCTTTATTTTCTGTTTCTGAACCCATTCTTTGTTTCTAACAAAACCACTTTCTTATATGCCCATCATGACCAGATTTCTTAAAGTCTTTGAAATGAAATCTTGCCAAAGGCTTATTGAAAGTCTGAGTAGATTACATCCACCAGTCCCCTTATCTACATGTCTATTTATTCACTCCTCAAACATCCATAAATAAACATTGGATTTGTCCCAAGGTTCAATCCTTGGGGGTCTGTTTCTGTCTCTTCATTCTCTCACTTAGGGATCATGTTTACTGTTAAAGCTTTAACTGCCTCATCTCTACTACTCTGCCCTCTTTCCAAGCTTAGTTCTGTATCTACAACTGATAGCTCCTTCCCTATGTTTAAAACTGAGTATAACACCTGTTCTCCAAAACTTCATTCCCTTCTTGACTTTCCTATTTCTGTCCATTGTATCATCAATTTTCCAGTACCTCAAGCTAGACCCTATGACTCAGCTCTGACTCCTCACTCTGCCGTACTACACTGCCATCCCATCTTTGGTTAGTCATCTGTACTTCCTTCATCATACTTCTCAGATCTCTTTTTTCTTTTTCGTTTTGTACTGTCATCACTTAAATTTAGGCCCCTGTGGCTTTATTCTTGGACTATTGCAGTAATCACTTCACTATGTTTTTCCTTCTACCAACTCATCCTATATTCATTCATATTAAGCCACTGAGTTTGGTGATATGTAGACCTGTATTAAAATCTTAGTGCAATCATTTATAAGCTGTATGACCTTGGGCAATATACCTCTTTGAATTCCAATTTTCTTGTCTCTAAAATTCAATTAATAAAAATTAAAAAAATAAGTTAGGTTAGCTATTATTACCTTGTTTTAGGTATTGTCCTGGATGTGATGGATGTTATCTCATTTACTCTTGCTCAATAACCTTATGAGGTAAATATTATTATTTTACAAATGAGGAATCTCAGGAAAATTAAATAATTTGTCCAAGGTCACACAGCTAGTATCACAGCTCATGTTGAAATCAAGGCAGCTTGATTCCACTCTGCTACTCTGCCTCCTAACATTGTAGTGCCTCAGTAAATTTCAACAGCCTAAAATGCAGCTTTGATTCTCCTGCTAGTAAGTCTCCAGTGGTCATGCTTCAAAAAATAAAGTCTAATATGTATAAAATTATGTGTTAGCACCCAGGATCTAAAACATTTCTGTGTCTCCACATTATAATTATAATTATAAAAATCCATAATATACTGATGGTCCTGGTTATTATGGAGTGTTATGTATTAGATGAACACTCTGATAAGAAGCATAAAAGGTAGGCAAAATTAAAAATGTCTACTTAAGAGAGCATCCAAGGCAGCTAGAATATGGAGGATTAAAACTCTAAAGAGGTAAATTTATAGTTTTAAATGTATTTATTATAAAAGAAAGGCTTAAAATTAATTATCTAAGTATTCCTTCCAAAAACCTCAAAAAAGAATAATTCACCCCCCAAAAAAGTTAAAGGAAGTAAAAAACCTAAAAAAGATAAATCAATAAATGTACAATAAACAAAATCAACAAATTATTTGATAATTTTACTAAAATTGATAAAGTTTTAACAAGACTGATAAGGAAAAATAGGAAAAAAGAAATAACTACATCAGGAATAAATGAAGTCATTACTACAAACCCTGCAGGTATTACAAAAGTAATATAATGTTATGAATAACTATAAGCCAATAAATTAAAAAATGTATATAAAATAGACAAACTACTAGAAAAAAACCTACAAATTTGCCAAAACCAATATAAAAAGAAATAGAAAATCTGAAGTTTTCCTATTGAAAAATTAATTCTCATTTTAAACTTTCCACAAAGAAAACTCTAGGCTTGCCTGGCTAGTTTGGCTCCGTGGATGAGCATTGACCCATGAACCAGGGGGTCACCAGTTTGGTTCCTGGTCAGGGCACATGTGAGTGGTGGGTTCAAACCTGGCGGGAGGATACAGTAGTGAGCCAATCAATGTGTCTCTCTCATCAATGTTTCTCTTTCTATCCCCCTCCTTCCTCTTTCTCAAAATCAATAAAATCCTATAAAATACTTTAAAATGGAAAACTCTAGGCCCAAATGACTTTATTAGTAACTTTAAAATTTTGGGGGGAAAAATGCCAATCTTAAGCTCTTCTAGTAAATAGAATAAAAAGAAATATTTTATGAGGCCAACTTACCTTTAATACCAGAACTTGACAAGGATATTACAAGAAATGAAAATTACAGACTAATCTTCATGAGAATGGAGGCAATTGTAATAAACAAAATGAAACAATTTGATTCAGGATATATCATATGATGGCCTTATGGGGTTTGTTTTAGGAATTGAACAATGATTTAACATTAGAATATCAATCAATGTAATTTATTGTATTTATTTAATAGAGGAAAAATCATAAAATCATCTCAATAAATGCAAATAAAGTACTATTTTATAACTGTTGATGATTTAAAAATTATTCTCAGAAAATTAGTAATATAAGGAAACTTTCTCTTCCGGTAAAAGGTGACTTCTAAAATCTTATTCAATGGTGAAATATTGAAAGTTCCCTCCCTGAGAGAAGTAATGACACAAGAATGTTCACTACCATTGTTTCTATTTAGCATCGTTTTAAGGATACTAAATAGTGCAATAATACCATGAAATTAAAAGTATATATATTGAAAAGGTAGAAAATAGTCATTATTTGAAAAAAAACATGATTGTGTATAAAATATCCAAAATATATGCAAATAAATTATTAGAATTTGTAAGTAATTTTAGCAAAATATTGGCATTTCTATATACTAGGAGAAATCAATTAGGAAATAAAATTAAAGAATAATGCTATTACAATAATATTAAAACTATCAAATAACAAGAAATAAATTGAATAAAATAAATCTTTAAAAAACTACAAAACATTACTGCAAGAAAAAGAAACCTAAATGAAGAAATGTTCTCATATTGAAAGACTCAATATTATAATTTTGTCAGTTTTTCTTAAATCGACCTATAAAATTAATGCAATTCCAATCAAAATGCCAGAATATTTTATATGTGAAAATTGACAGACTGATTTTTAAATTTACATGGAAATGTAAAGGTAAGAATAGCTAAGACAATCTTGAAGGAGATTACAGTTACAAGAAAAAGAGGTTGGATATCAAGACTTATTATTAAAGTACTAGAGGGCTGGTGCACAAAATTCATTCATTGTGGGGTGGGGAGGTCACTCAGCCCAGCCTGCACCCTCTCACAATCTGGGACCTCTGGCTCCTAACAGTTCACCTGCCTGCCTGATCACCCCTAACCATTCTGTCTGCCACCCTGCTTACCTCCAACGTCCCCCCTCCTGCCCCCCGCTGGCCTGCTTGCCCCCAACTACCTTCCCCTTCTGACCTGATCAATCCTGACCACCTCTGCCTCAACCCTGCCACTATGGCTTTGTCCAGAAGGATGTCTGGAAGATCTCCCAGAAGTTCTCCCAGTCTAATTAGCATATTACCCTATTATTAGTATAGACTAGAGGCCTGGTGCATGAAAATTCATGCACTGGATGGGGGTCCCTCAGCCTGGCCTACCCCCTCTCACAGTCTGGGAGCCCTTGGGGACGGGAGACTATCCAGCAATCAGGGGAAAGAGACACCCCATCATACCTCTATTGCTGCCACTGTCAGCAGCTCAAGCCTCAGCCGGCCATGGTTAACTGAGCCTCGGGTGGCCCTGAGCAGCTGGACAATTTACTTTAGTTATCAATTTACTTGCCTACATCTTGGGCTGGCCTTGGGCAGCTGTGGGGCTGAGGAGACTGGGCACTGGGGGACTCTGGAGGCTGGTGGCAGAGTGGCCAGGCCTGCTTGGGGGTGGGCCCAGTCTTGCTGTGTGCTTGCCACCCAGCAGGGTTGAGGGGACTGGGAACTGCCATCCTGTGGCTGTGGGCACCGCCACTTTGAGGGTGTGACAGTCAATTAGCATATTTCCTCCTTATTAGCTGTGGGCGCCACCATCTTTGTGATGGTGTGAGGGTCAATTAGCATATCCCCTCTTTATTAGATAGGATAGATTAAGGAACTATGTTGTTGACATAAGCATAACCAAATAGATCATTTAAGTAAAATAAAGAGTTTAGGAACAGACCTACACAGATATTGTTCTCTGATTTATGGCAAAAGTGCATGGTTGGGAGGAACATAAAAGGCGGTCTTTTAATGAACAGTGTTAGATTAATTGGATATGTATATGGAAAAATGAATCTTGACTTCCATCTCACACTAAAGACAAAACAAATACAAGAGGGACAATAGACCTAAATTCAAAACGTATATATACCATTGAAGCTTTTAGAAGGCAACATAGAAAACTATCTTTTTTTAAAATATATTTCATTGATTTTATACAGACAAGAAGGGAGAGAGATAGTTAGAAACATCAATGAGAGAGAGTCATCGATCAGCTGCCTCTTGCAAACCCCCTACTGGGGATATGCCTGCAACCAAGGTACATGCCCTTGACCGGAATCGAACCCTTATGATCCTTATGTTGGGAAGGGTTTCTTAAGACACATTTCTTCTTTACACATTTATACATGCATGACAAATAATTCTATTATGGAACATTTAAAGAATGTTAAAAAAAAAAAGGATAAAAGAAGAAATCAAAGAAAGAGAGGAAGGGATGGAGGAAGATAGAAAGTGGGGAGAGAAGAAAGTAAGGGAGGAAGGAAAGAAGGAAGGAATACCCTTTTTACCCAATGGGCAGAAGCTTAAATGTGTACTTCACAAAAAGAATATCCAAATGGCCAATATAAAAAAATGTTCAAGCAATTTGTCACTAGGAACACACAAGTTAAAACTACAATAAAATATTACTCTAAATAAAGATTAGCTAAAATGAAAAGTAAATACCATCAAGTGTTATCTTGGCATAAGAGTATCCAATATTCTCGTGTATTGCAGCTGATCAGAGTACAAATTGGTACAACCACTTTGGAAAACTTTTGGGGAGAATTTACTGTAGATAAACAAATGCCTGTCTATAACCCAGGAACTTCAGTTTTAAATGTACAACAACAACAACAACAAAAAGACCATATATATACAATGAAAGATTACAAGATTGTTCCTAACACCTATTTCAAAATCCAACTTTTAAAAATTATTCCAAGCAGAAACTCTGTACCCCTCAAGCAGTAACTTTCCTTGCCTCTCTTGCTAGCCTTTCTAATCTGCTTTCTGCCAAGGATAGGGAGTTCTTTCTATAGTCTATTCTGATTATTTATTTTTAAAAATCTTATTGACTTCATTGGGGTCACATTGGTTAATATAATTATATAGGTTTCAAGTGTAGAATTCTATAACACATCACCTGTATATTGTATTGTGTGTTCACCACCCAAAGTCAAGTCTCCTTCCATCACCATATTTGCCCCTTTACACTCTTCTACTCCCCCCACACTTCTTTTCCTCTATTAATCACCACACTGTTGCCTGTGTCTATGAGTTTTGTTTTTTTTTAATTATTTTATTTAATTCCTTTACCTTTTCACCCAACTCCCAGTGCCTTTCCCTTCTGACAGCTGTCAATCTGTTCTCCGCATCTATGAATCTGTGTCTATTTTGTTTGTTTAATTTTGTTCATTAGATTCCACATATAAGTGAAATCACATGGTAATTGTCTTTCTCTGACTGGCTTAGATATTTCTTATAAGTTTAATCATAGAATATTTGTCCTTTTGTGTTTGCCTTATTTCATTTGGGAGCATGTTTAAAGGCTCATCCCTGTGGTTACCTGGAGCTGGGGTTCATTCATTTTTAATTGATGATAGTATTCCATTATGCAAATATACTACATTTTATTTGTCCATTCTATTCTTGGTGGACAGTTTTTCTCCCAGTTGGAGCTATTACAAATACTGTTGCCAAAAACATTCTTGCAGTGTTTTGGTGTCTCTATGCCCAGGTGTGCTGACTTTGTGAAAAATAATTGAACAATTAGCACTTGTGTCCTTTCCTGTAAGTTGTGCTTTAATAAAAATGTTTATTGCAGAAAAGTGAGGGGTAGAAAGAAGAAAGAATAAGAGGAAAAAGAAAAGGAAAATTTATAGCATGGCCTATAAAGCCCAGTGATGTCAGACCTTGAATAAACCCTCAGGCAATCTTGGCATGCTGATTCACAAGGCCATTTTGGTGTCCTGGTTCTTGGGCCAGGAGACCATTGAGGAGACACATAGTACCTTCCTCAGGACTTTGCTGAGAGAGGAGGTGAGTGGTAGAGATGGAAGGCAAAACAGGCCAGCATGGCCCTCCACATTATGACCCAGCCGGTGCTGTGGCTTCACTTATCTTTCTGCAGGCTCAGGAGAGTAGGAGAAATAAGACCGCACAGCACATTACAATGGGACCCACCAAGAGTTTGTCTAGGACCCTACGTGCTTCTGAGAAACCCAGTAAGCTAGCAGAACTTCCCTGCTCCTGGCCAGTCGTTGTCTGGGCTGCACTAGCCTCAACATGGCATGCAGTAGGAAGATGGCCTTGGGTGGGCCCCGCTTGCTTCTGTCTTCCATAGACTCCCCTGAGCCAAGGCAGAGACCAGCCTTGCCATCCCCTTCTTTTTCCTGTTTCAGTCGTGCTGGCCTTCATTCTGGGCCTTATGTATTTCTTGTCCCTTCCCACCTCAGGGTCTTTGTGTATATTATTCCTGCCGCATAGAATACTTGTGCTTCTCTGCTCAACCTAACTTCTCTTCCTTCAGATATCAGTTCAAGTCAGGTCTTCAGGAAACTTGTCGTGACCAGCTTCTGTCAAACATTCCTATCATTATCCTCTTCTTATCAGAGCACTTAACACAGTTTCAGTTTGTAAATATTTGATTCCTATTGGATTCCCTCCATCATCCAAAAGCTCCATGAGGGCAGGACTGAGTGACTTTTGTTCACTCTTCAGAGCTGATTGCTAGCACAGAGCCTGGCAAAGCGTGGCTTGTATGTACATTAATTAAGGTGTGAATCCAAGGCTGTCCAAAGGTGGCCTAGAGACACACATCCAACTGTCTGATTAAGCCCTTGTTTCTATTTCTTTAACTTACCTCTGTGTGTGCCACCGCCCATCCCAAACACACACACACACACATACACACACACTATCCTAGCTGAAAGGTATGTCATTGTGCTCTCTCCCTCCTATGCACTCCCTTCAGCTCTTGTCTGGGGTGCTTATTGGCACTGGCTAGTGTCATGATGCTCTAGGTGTGATCACATGAAATTGCCAGGCAGTTCTCCCTTCACTTCCATCAGGATGAGCAGCAATGGGGGTGGGGCGAACTGAATATGTTTCTTCTCTAAGACTTTGCACTCACTGGCCTGAGTTGTTTTTTCTGTTGCTCTGAGCCAGGCAGGGTGCACAGGGAACCTTCTCACGCAGCCACTAGGTCAGCTTCCATGAACTTCAAGCTAGCTGTGAGCAATTGGTGTTCCCCTCAGCTCTGCCCTGTCATAAAGCTCCAGTCTTTCCAAGGTGTGAGTTTGCTGTTCTGGGTCATGGCTTCAGCATTCCAGCCAATTTCCCACTCATCATCTGGCCCAGTGGACCAGGACTCAGAATGCAGGATCCCAGTCTCTGGCCCAGCCCTCCCATGCCCCCAAAGCGGATGGGGTTTCTGAAAGCAGAAGCTGGAACATGAGGGATCAGAGGAATCAACAAAGAGGCAACTTATTACTTGCTATGCAAGGTGGGGGGATGGGGTGGGTGGTACCAAGTCCTTTCTTCCTCGGGCAGCTGGGATCTCCTCCCCAGCCCTGAATGACAAATGTGTATGTGGTCACACTGTTTCTCTCCTGAGTTTCTCTAGTAAGTCTACTCCTTGTGGCTAAACTAAATTTCTTCTGCTTCATTTAAATGTTAACTCTAGCTCTTCCACTCTGGGGGACAGAAAATTGTTGTTTCAACTGCCTTCATTCATTCCCTCAGCACATGTTCACTGTGGGAACACTATGTGCCAGGCCCCGTGCTGAGGAAGTGGTGGCGATGCGATGGACATGGTCCCTGCCCTCACAGAGTTTCAGATTTAATGATAATAGACCAGCGAATAATTACAAGCTGTAGCAAATAAGCTGAGGGAGAAAATTTTACTTTTGTCAGAGAGTGGGGGAGGGGAGGAAGCAGAGGAAGTAGCTGCTTTAGATTTGGGGACCAGGAGAGATCTCTCTGCGGAGAGGCTGTGTAAGCTGAGAGGGAGCCAGGTGTGAACAGTGTGGGGAAGAGCATCTCCAGGGAAAGGAAGAGCATGCGTGAAGATGATGGGCCACAGAGGCAATGCCCAAAGGGGGCCTGGCCCTCCTGCAGAGGACACAGCGTCCCGTCGGGCTTGGGCTCTGTGACTTCTCACCACCGCGGAGGGAGCAGGAATCTCCGACACACAAATGCCTCTTTCTCCTCCAGCAGAAGCCTCATTCCAGCCACCCAGCCCTGCCAGCAGCGTCAGCTGACCGCTGGGCAGTTACAATCAACAAAGAGGGAGAGAATCAGGAACGGGGAGAATTCCCACCGAAGTCACAGGGGTCATCTGGCTGTGGGGATGGGCTGTGGGGAGAGCCTTCTCTCTGCTTCCATTTCTCCTCACGCTCCACAGGACAGGGGCACTGGTAGTTGCCGCTGCCATCACCACAGCGGCAGGCACTTCTGTGACAGCTCACTGTGTACAAAATGGATTTAGGCGCCTGGCACATGCACCTTCCCAGCGCCTGCGT
The DNA here is from genome assembly GCF_964339955.1 of Pipistrellus hanaki. Classification (NCBI taxonomy): domain Eukaryota; kingdom Metazoa; phylum Chordata; class Mammalia; order Chiroptera; family Vespertilionidae; genus Pipistrellus; species Pipistrellus hanaki. Next base: position 13,584,048 of record NC_140511.1, on the reverse strand, counting down.
GTAAGATGCTCAGGACTGACCCCTCCCTGTTTCTGAGGAGCGCATTTGCTGGCATCTTCTCTTCATCCCCACTCTTCCCCTAAAGTCCTTTATTTTTACATCTGTTTTCTTGCTAATTGAGTTCTGGTTTTTGTTTCAGTGGAAATGTCCTCAGACCCTGGGGATGAATTATAACTAGTTTAAGCCAATCATGGAAATCTGACCGCTGATGACAGTAATTGGTTCAGGGATGAGCATGAGACCCAGTTCCGGCCAATCTGGGGAAGATTTCTTTCTTTTTTTTTTTTTTTTTTTTTTTTTGCCTGATAACAGGAGAGCTACTGGAAAATATATAATAATGTCAGTTGCCATTTTGGGGGTTCTTCCTAGGAGCTAGACACAGAGAGCATTTCTCCCTTCCATTTCTCCACAGGACTAGGTGAGACACATTGTGAGTGGATACTGGCTTGTGAGAGGCTGCGCTGCGTAGAGCTTGGGCAGCTAGCTGGTGATGATGAGGGTGGCAGAGGAAAGAATGGCCAGAGCCTGGTGAAGAAATCAGTGAGCAGGGCCAACGCTGGTGCCCCCTGCCTCTGGGCTCTTTATATATAAGTGGCTCTTGTCCTTGAGGTTTACATCTTTAAACCCTCATTACTCACAATGTGCCTTCTGGGCGGAGAGCCTCAGCCTTGGGAGCTTGCTGGAGAGGCAGGATCTCAGGTTTCGCTCCAGACAAATGAATCAGACCTTGCATTTCAAAAAGGTCCCCTGTGACTTGCATGCATAGTGAGGTTTGAATAGCACTGGATGGAGCCAGTGTATGGTTGTCAGATTTTTCTAGAACTTGTAGCCCAAAGCATGCTGACTGACAGCACACTCAGGCTCAGATTGTCTTAGGGCTCCAAGTGCCCTCAGCTGATTCCCAGGCTGCAGGAGGCACCTGTCTTCCTGTGGGGTCTGACCATTGCAACCCTTGGCGCTGCCCTGGAGATTAGGCAGGGGCGCCTCAGGCCTGAAAGCAGCGCTCTGGGCAGGACCAGTCAGGAAGCAGGGTTAGGAGCCAATGCCTTCCCTTTGCTGAGCCGAGCGGTGACACACAGGGCAGTGGGATCGTTGGGCGGTCTGTGGGGAACCTGCTGGAATGTACTGGGCTCACAGGACTTGAGGGAGAAGCCAGGGCTGAAGAAGGGACTCTGGGAGAGTGGGGCCTGGCCCAATGAAGATGGCCTGGCGTGTCCTTGTGGGAGGTGGCTGCAGATCCAGTTTTGGAACCTGGTAGCCTTTCCAACCCTGGGGAGGCACCTGTGTTTTCAGCTCGGCTCCGCACTCCAACAGTTTGCCTGTCTTCGTGAGTTCATGAGCAGAATGTCCATCTCCTTTCCCATGCACAGCGGAATCTGCCTTGGGAAAAGGGGACTCGGCCCAGCTCCTAGGGGCGTGGGAGGCAGAATCACACAGTGTCTTTATGACTGTGTGTCCATGTGACAGGGCATCTTTACCCCAGGACTGTACCACCCACCTGCCCTCTGCCTAACGCACTGTGTGTCAGGTTCCCCTGCCCCTTCCCAACTATTCCATGTGGCACATGACTTTTTGTCCTGGGAGCCAACAGAGCAAAGCAGTTCAGAGTATGAAATTTGCAGCCAGACATAGCTGGTTGCAGTCCTTGCTTTACTGCCCATTAGCTGTGAAGCACTGGACTAATTAACCTTCCTGACTCCCAGTTTCTCCATCTGTGAAACGAGAGTAATGGAACCCACCTCCCGAGATTGGTATTGATACTAAATGAGAGAGCCTGTGTCCAGCCCTCAGGAAGCCCCTTCCAATGGCAGCTGTCATTGTTAAGATTGTACTAGTCTCAGAAAGTGGCCGTCTTGGTGGCCCATGTACCGGGAGTGGAGGTGTTGGGCTGGGAATCGGAGTGTACCTGAGGAGTGTAGGCGCTGAGCTACATGGGATTGGGTGTGGGCCCTGGAGCCTGGACTCTGGGATGGACTCATCCTGACCACCTGACTGCAGGAACCAGAGAGACAGGGAAGCTGTTGTCCCAGAAACCAACTCCCTCGATGTGGTCCCAACCCACTCAGCTGCGAAATTGAGCTCATTTCGTGCTTCCTCCCAGCAACCTTGACTGGCTCATTGTTCTTGAAGCAGGTGCAGGTGTGGGGTGGGTGGGTCTGTGCTCAGCCCCAAATCCTGCCTGGGGCCCCACTGGAGTGGCCCTCTGGCTCTTGCAGTGAGCTGTCTGCTGCTGTCTGCTCTCCTCTTGAGGAAAGACTTGCACACCCTCCTTCACCTGCCTCTGATGGCCCGGTCCTGTGCACACGGTTCCCTGTTCATCCATTCCCAGTTCCCTATTATGAGTCATGTGCTGGTATGGGGCAGGCACTTGCTAGGTGCTGGGGACATGACAATGAATAAGATGTGGCTTCTCAACTCAATCAGTGGTCAGACACTGGAAGGGATTCAGGGCGTGGCCAGGCCTGTGAACTGCGGGGTCAGCAGGCAGCCTCCTCCCCCTCGCAGCAGCAGCACACGGAGAAAGGGGGAGGGGTACCCTCTAAGTGTCCGTGGTCCCAGCCTGGTGTGAGTGAGTGAGGTGGTACCTCATGGGGTCCTGGCAGGGAGGACAGGGGGCCCAGAAGGAGGAGGCTGCCTTCTCTGTAGTTCAGAGACTGTGAGAGGCAGAATGTGAAGAGACTGTTTGTGAGCACAGTTGAGGCTCCCTAAGGTGTCCCCAAAATAACCAGGGGAAGTGTTGCTGTGGGCAAAAGGGGCTGAGGTCTGCAGTCCTAGAAATCAGGCTACCTTTGGGCATTCATGTTAGTGTGTCCTCCCTAGCACTGTAGGCTACAGAAGCCTGGTGTCTTAGGTTGTTCCAGCTGCTATAACAAAATACAATGCTTAATCAATGGGCATTTATTTTTCACAGTTAGGCTGGAGGCTGGGAGGTCCATGATCAAGGTACCAGCAGATTCAGTTCTTGGTAAGGACTCTCTTCCTGGTTTGTGGATGGTCGCCTTCTCAATGTGCCCTCTCCTGGAAGAGAAAGAGGGAGAGGGAGAGAGAGGGAGAGAGAAGGAAAAAGAGAGAAGAGAGAAGAGAAGACAAGGGCTTCAATGGCTCTGGTCTCTTTTCTTCATATTAGAAGGACACTAACCCCATCCTGGGGTCCCAGCCTCCTGACCGTATTTAAAACTAAGTACATCACAAAGGCCCTACCTCTAAATGCCATCACTTTGGGAGCTTGGGTTCCAACACATGAGTTTTGAGAAGATACAAGTCCTCAGTCTATAACACTGGGGAAATATGGGTTGTCCTGGAACAGATCCACATCTCATTTAGAGCAGAGGTTCACTCCCCCTTTCATTTTCCCTTTCCTCCTTTCCTGAGTGCTCACACACGGAGTGGCATAAGGGGCTTGATGCCATCTACCTCCCAGAACTACTCACCAGAAAGCAGAAGTCTGAATGCAGGAGAGCCCTGCCTTTCTCTAGGCTGTGGCTGCACCAGCATATCTTCCACCTTCACTTGTGCTCAAGTCTCTTCCAAGGCATCCCTCTGCCTCAAGTCCTCATCCCTTATTTGGGTGACTCTATCTGGCAGCCATACAACCCCAAAGGGCAGGGATTTGGGAACAGGATTCCTCCAGGTGACTCTCCCAGGGTTTAATCATTCCCTGTCCCTCCTCCATCCAGAAAGACTTTCTTCCTAGCTGATCTCACTCAGTACCATGATTCTAAATAACATTCCTTCACCAATGATTCTCAGATCCAACCACTTATACTTGGCTTCTTCGTTTGAGTGACTGATAAGAATTTTGATTCAGCCTAACAGAGCTCTTACTTATACTTTTCCACCCCAAACTGTTCCTCTAGGTCTTCCAAACAGCGGCAATTAGTATCCCATCTATCCAAACAGAAACTTTGGAGAAATATTTGGTTCCTCTCTTTCTCTCACCCTCCTTCAGATCTAATTCATCAGCAAGTACTATTGTTGTCACCGCCCAAATATCTCCTATACCATAGTATCTACTTTTCCTACCTACTGCTACCTGTCTAGATAAAACCACCATCATCCTCTCCTGAACTCTGTAAGGATCTCCTAGCTCTTCATTCTTCCACTCTTGCCCTGCTTCAACCCATTCTCTAAACAGCATTGGAAAAGAGCTTTCTAAAATGCATTATTAACAATGTCACCTCCACTGGCTTCCCAGTGCATCTGAAGGCCAATGGTGTGGCCTCTGTCCTGCCTAAGCTGTCCTCCACCCCGCCACCTCTCTGTGCCCTTTCCTCTCAGTCCTCAACACTCTCACTGCCTGAAATACCCTCCCTCCAGGTCACTCCATGGATGACTCCTTTATACTATTTGGGATTCAACTCAAATGTTCCCCACTCATAGAGGCCTTCCTTGTATCAAATTTAAATAGCCCCCATGCCAACTCAGCCACTCTTTAGTTCATTCTCCTATTATCTTTGGACCACTTATTATTATCTGTGATTATTTTCTTTGATTACAGGTTATATGCCTCCTCCCCATATATATACACTATCTTTCTAGCATTTAAAACAATCAATGGTCAATAAATATTTCTCAAGTGTATAAATGAATGAAGGAAAAAATTGTTTGAACACTTTTTATAAGTTGTTTGTGGGAGGAAGATGAGGATAGAAGAAAAGGCTCACCATCAGAAGGTACCTTTGTCTAATAAGAATTTTCACCTTTTTTTTTTAATATTCACCTGAGGATAACTTTTTTTATAGAGAGTGAACTGGAGGGAGGAAGAGAGGGGGGAAAGAGAGAGAGAAACACCAATATGAGAGAGACACATTGATTGGTTGCCTCCCAAACATGCCCTGACAGGGACTAGGGATCAAACCTGCAACTCAGGTATGTGCCCTTGACTAGGAATTGAACCCAAGACCCTTTGGTGCCAGGGCTGATGCTCTAACCTCTGAGCCACACTGGCCAGGGCAACAATTTTCACTGTTGATCACTGTCTGTATGCCAGTTCTTCACATATAGAGTCTCACTGAATCATCCACAGTCCTAAGCTGTAATTGTGATAAGGTTTCCATTTTATGTATGAGAACAATGCATTGTACAGAAGTTTAAGACCTGGTTCAAATTCACAGAGCTGGTGAATGGCATAGGTGGCATCCAGCCCTCTCCATCACCTGACCCTGCTCATATGCCATCTTGGAGTCCAGAGGAGTCAGAGCTGCCATAAGGCCAGCTTGGGGGATGCTAATGTCTGGCCCAGAAACAAAAAGGATGGTGATTCTTGCCCACTGTATGTTTGTGGGAGTTCCTAAAGTCCAGGAATCTGCACTGTGCAGTGGGAAACTGCTAAGCTATGATTAGTCCTGGGAGGCAGCCATGCAGCTTTGAGGACAGTAGGAGAGTTGAGTGAAGGTTTCTGATGTGGATGAATGAAAGAAGTGACTTCTGTGGAGCCACACCCATCAGCTAAGTGTTGATCCGGTGGAAAGTAGGCATCTATAAATCTGAATGGAGGCTCTAGAACTTCTCCTGCCTGGTGGTAGAGGGGTGACAAGATGATTGACCACCCATTCTTGGGCTGTCTCAGTTCTGGCTGCTGCTAAAGGCTTGGCTGGTGCCCATGACCTTGGGAGGGTTCCCCGGGGTACATTCAGGAAACAGCACACTGAGGAGCGAAAGCCCCCATCAGAGACCAGGATAGATGTTTTCAGCTGCTCCTTGCTGGGGTGTGATTGATTCCCGGGTGCTGTATCCCTTTTCTTACTTATTGAGTGTGGGTGATGGATTTTTGACAAGATTGATTTTGACCTGAATACTGCTGAGCTAAATGAATCAACATTGTCAATTTCTCTGCCTGGTCCTGAAGAATAGTTCCGTGGTTAAGGACATTTTTCTTTCAGTTGAAGTGTAGTCTACCTCGGCTGCCCAGCAAAGCTGCCAGTATCCACTGCCCATCCTCACTGAGGCACAGGTGGGCAGGTCAGCTGCCCCTTTCCTATTGGTTCCCAGGGGCATCTTTGCTGCCTGTGCTTGCTGGGCCCCAGTTCTCTCTCTCAGAGCTTCAGCCAGAAATGTAAGCCACAATTAGGCTTGGCCATGTGACAAGGAGAGAGATTCCCATTCTCTCTCTCTCTCCCTCAGACTCTCTCTCTCTCTCTCTCTCTCACTGTCTCTCTATTCCTAAATTGGAATCCCAGCTAGAGAGAGAGAGAGAGAGAGAGAGAGAGAGAGAGGATTACTTACTTTATCTCAAACCCACAATAATATCCAAACTTTAAGGCGCTGCTGATATACCAGTTCTCAGGATGGGATTTTTACATCCGTCCTTTGCTCTCACTCTAAGCAGATCTCCATAGGACCGGTGCTGAGGGGCCTCAGTGCTCCCCCTCTCTCCCGGGATTATCACAGCAGCAACCCCTGACCCACAGGAAAGACTGAGGTAGATGCCTAGAGCCGCCCAGGCATGGGGTGGGGACCTTGGGGGTGGGATCTAGGCCTCCTCTGCATCTGAAGAACGGTCATCCTGAGAAGTGGGCATTCTTCTCGCGGTATTATTTATAGCATTTATCATATTACACTATTGTGATCATTCACACAATACTGCCTCTGATAATCAGAACAGCCCTCCAAAGTACGTCAGAGACATTTGGCAGATGAGACAACTGGTTCTCCTGGAGCTTTAACGGGAGCACCCAGTCAGACAGGGACCACCGTGCTCTGTCTGTAGCACCCACTACTCATGCCCCCGCTCCCCCCCCCCCCCCCCGTGGAATTAGAGCTGAATCACACACTTGGGTCAGCAACTCAGGCAGGCACGAGGAAGCCAGACTTCACTGAGTGCCCAGGGGACAAGGACCAAGCTTCCTCTGCCCATCACCAACCAAGCTCTCTTCCAGGACCTGCCCACCTGCAGGCCTCAAGTGGGGGGGGGTGCTGCTGGTGGAACCCCTGGAGCCCCTTGGCCTTGTGGACACAACACCTTTTCCAGGTTTGGCCCCAGTTCCCAGCTCCCAGGTTGCATCACGGCTCCCTTATTGCTTAGCCCATTCTCAACTGGCTTCCTAAACCATTATTCTTTATCAATCATAAACAATACTTCCAGCTTCCAAGGAAGCTCTCTACCTTGTCCTTGGAGAGACTCAACAGCCACTGGTGTGACCCAACTTTCACTGAGCTCAGGAGAAGCACTGCTGGCTCTGAGCCCAAGTCTGAGCTTTTCTCATGACACCACCTCTCTACCACCAATATCGTCTCTTTCCGCACAAACAGCCTGTTGACATTTCTGTGACTGTGTTATTAGACTGTGCTCATGTTGTCCCTGAACCAGGGACACTTGCTAAATTGATCTGGAGATGTGGGGATTCCTGAATGCAAGCTTAGCCTGAGGATTATTATGGGATAGAATATTCTAGAAAGACAGGCCCCCTCCTCACCTGCAGGCTGTAATGAAATGGACACTCCTGTGTTTTCCTTATAGACAGCACCTCTGAGCTACCAGCAGGTCACAGCCAGGCCCAGAAGAGCGGTGCTCCTGCTTGCAGCAGGAGTGACCCCTTCAGGCTCCCCTGCCCCCACTGATGCACGTGGCTGCAGCTGCAAGGGGAAGAAGGGCGGGGCAGAGGTGGGAGCAGCTGCCTCTGAGGCAATAAATCTGCAGGTCTTTCAGCTGCACAAAGCCACAGGCAGCTGAGCCTTTAGGGTCCTGGGGGAGGCCCAGGCAGAGCTCTCCCACTGGAGAGGAGCTGGGGGCTGGGAAGGGGTGAAAAGAGACCCCAAGGGCAGCTCAGCTCAGTGGAGCCTTTCCTGGTGTGGAGAGCTGGGAGGTTTCTGCTGCCTGTCAGACTGAGGGGGAAGGAAAAGATGGGAGGTGGGTGTTCTGCTTTTCCTGATGCTCTCAAATCTGATTTCTTACCTTCCTTCTACTTTACTCGGCCGAGACCACTAAGATTACTGTGGTGAGGGTCCTCAGTGCCTTTCCAAGGAGGGAAAGCCAAGTGACAGTGTTTCTGAAAGTTATATTCTCAGGGAAAAAGTGCCCAGATTCTAGACCAGTGGGGGCCAGGTGGGACAGTGCATTCTCTTCTGTCAAATCCTTCCTGCCTGGCCTGTGAGGGGTCAGAAGCCTCCTCCCAGCCTCCTGGCCAGCCGCCCCCTCACTCTAAGTCATTCCATTAGTGCTGAGAAGAGTACAGATACCCTGGGATCAGGGATCAGAGTAGATCATCCAGACTTCTTCCACTGGGGTCATCTTACTGACTGGTTATTCATCTGGGTCCAGTGGGAGAAGGAGGGGGTGGGGGAGTGGCTGGCTGTTCGTTAACTCCTTCACTGCTGGCCAGCAAACCTGCTCTATAGTCAGTGCTTCCCAGGGTCCTGGCCCCACAGAGGATGAGGCATTTCCGGGGGGTGGGATTATGTGCCTTTCTCTCTGGCTGGCAGACTGGGCTGTGGCTGGGTCTCTGCTCTGTCCTTCAGCCTAAAATGTCCAAGCAGCTCTTAGACTGGCCTCGGCTTCTTCAGTGTCTTGCATTCATCTGACAAAGACAGTTTATAAAAAAAGACAAATTATTTGCAGAGAAATCCTGCCTTACACAAAGAAGCAGACAGTTTCCTATGATCCTTAGTAACTCCCTTCCCTTCCCTTTCCAGAGGCCCGCCCAGTCTACTTTCCACCAGGGCGCCTTGCTCCTGAGGTGCAGGTGGGCAAAAGAGAGACTGCACACAGGATGTGAAGGAGGTTTAGAAGAAGGTACCACACCCGCCCTGGACTAAGGGAGAATGAGGCCTTACTAGACTTGGCCCAGGGGGTCTGGCTCTCAGTGTAAAGGAAAAGAACAGAGAGGTGGGGGAACTGGTCCCAAGCCCCTAATCTTGACCCGAGCACCCCTTACCCTGTCAAGCCACCAACTTTTGCAGATAGGTGTTTACACTGAGGTAAATTGTTCCAAGGGTAGCTAGCTGATCAGTGACCCAAATTAAACCCAAAGAAGCTCTTCTCCTCTCTGACACATCTCAGGTCAAAGGTTTATCTCCTTCCCGGGGGGCTATAAGCCAGATGACGGTACCTTTACTCTCTAGAAAAAAGTGAATCCGCAGAGGCTCAAAGGGGTGCATGAGCTCTTGGGTGGACAGAGGGCTGGGTTTCACTTCTGAGCACCTAAACTGCAGCCATCCTCCCTTCTAGGCAGCCATCCAGCACCTCTCTGCCCAACACCCCTACTCTGTTTACTGCTTCTGCCTTCCTAGGATAAAAGGAACTATTCCTGCACCCCAGCCTCCCTCCCCAACTCAGCCCGTTTCAGCTTTTAAATCAGGTTATCTCTCCAGTCTGCATTCCCGGTAACTGAATTATCTTTGCATGAGTACACTGAGGTCTGGGCAGGATGGGAGGGACTGTCTGGGCTGGGGCCTGTCTTCCTGGCTGCTCCCCAAGCTTGGTCTTAGCAGCCTCTTAAATGATGCCTTGGTCCCCTCCACACCCTCCTCAGTACAGCCTCTCTGTCCCAGGGGAGAGAGGGCCAAAAAGTCTTCAGGGAGGCCGCCTACAGACCAGCCGGGCAGAGAGCCAGTGGATCAGTGAGGCCGGCTCTGTTCTCAGCAGGAAATGAAGAGCCAGCATGGAAATGCCACCCAGGCTGGGATCACCATCTGAGGAGTGGCAGCCCTGAGTGGGCCAGGTAGAGGGGAGCAAAGGGTGACCCCGCTGTCTCCCTGGCAGTCTCAGTCCTCAGGACCTGCATAGGACAGTACCCCAACATTCTGAGTCTGGCTCGACCAGGGACACCTGCTCTTTGTTAGTGAGGCTCAAACTTTGGGGAATCTCTGAGTTGACTTGGGAGGGGGCAGCATTGAAAGGCTGTTTCTAAAGCCTAAGAGTGGGAGCAGCTTGGGGGTAAAGAAGGGGCAACCTGAGGCTGAGTCTTGTAACAAGCCATCTGGGGAGGAGGAGAGTGAATGCTGAGAAGTATGGATCTAGGGATTCAGACAAGAAGGCTAACAGGGCATTGAAGCCCTTTTACAGACCAGAGGTTCAACACACACTTCCCCAACCTTTAAAGCAGGTTTCTCCAAATATGGTCCTTGGGCCAGCCCACCCCACCCCCATAGGCACCCACTAACATCACTAGGGGTGTTTGCTGAAATACAGATCGGTATGAGTTATCGGTATGAGTCTACTGAATCAGATTCTCTATGGGTGGGGCCTGGAATATGCATTTATAATACACATCATCATTGTCATAACCTAGGATCCTATAGCACTTCCTCTGCACCAAGTTCTTTAATCTATATTAACACATTGAATCCACACAGCAATTTGTGAGGTAGATTTTTGTTATTCCTTCTAGCAGATGAGGAAACTGAGGCTCAGAGAGGCTCATTAATCTGAGTGATTGAACTGGGATTCATACCTGGGTTGGCAGCTGCTCGTCCTGGGTCCTTAATCGTCATACCACACAGCCCCACTAGTTCACATAGAGACTAAAGTCCAAAAGCCCTTCCCTTGGTCATATGGATCAGCTTCTAACTAGTACAGAGGGAGGAGGGGAACAGGAGCTGGTGCCTGGCTCACTGAGTGGCAGACCAGAAGTTGATTGACACTCTAGGATGATCACTGTCCTAGGAGTTAGGAAACCAGGGTGGTAACATGCCAGGCAACATTAGGCTAGGCCAATGGTCAGCAAACCAGCTCTCGAGCCACATGTGGCTCTTTGGCCCCTTGAGTGTGGCTCTTCCACAAAATACCATGACCTTGGCAAGTCTATTTTGAAGAAGTGGCGTTAGAAGAAGTTTAAGTTTAGAAAATTTGGCTGTCAAAAGAAATTTCAGTCGTTGTACTGTTGATATTTGGCTCTATTGACTAATGAGTTTGCCGACCACAAGGCGAGGCAATTCTTTTCTGAAGGCCTTGGTTCCAGCCATCTTTAAAAGGACACTAAGTTGGATGGCTTCTATATTTCTTCCTGGCTCTGACCTTTGAAAAAAAATATGTGCATTTCCTTCACTGAGCAGCTGGGGCAGTTTCTTGGGAGGCCCTGTGTGTGTGTGTGAGAGTGTGTGTGTGTGTGTGTGTGTGTGTGTGTGTGTGTGTGTAGGGGCAGTTACATGTGAGGAAATGTCCGTGGCCTGGCTGGGATTAGTTTGGCTGCCATGAGTCTGAGCATACCCAGGGCAGGCCAGTGGGGATAGGTTGTGGCCTATCTGAGCAGAATTTGCACTGGTACCAGGGCTGTTTCCGCCTTGGCTGTTTGTTCAGTTTTGTCCTGAAACAATGCCCTGCTGCTCACCTGGACCTATTGGATGGCAGGAAAACTGCTTCAGGGGAACACGCCCAGAAGTAAATACCAGCTTGTGGCTGACTGCACAGTCTCCTTGCCTGCTTAGAAGCCTGTGCCATGGGGTCAGTCATTCTTTTGTAGTTCAGCTCAATTCCATGGGCAAACCTGGCCATTGGGGACTCCCAGGGAGTGCCCCACTGAACACACCAGCTCTCATTTAGTCTGCATTGGTCTGTGTAGACTCAGCCGTACCTCGGCACATCAGAGAGTGATTAACATTGGGTCCTTATTTGATAGTACAGCTTGCTCATTAGCCTAAAAAGACAATGGTTGGCAGGGAGCCCACTCACAGGGCCTTGTGGACAACTGCACCAAAAGCTTCAGCAGTGCTCTGCTTAGCAGAAGCTGCAAGAGAGGCTGTGGTCACCCGGCTGGTGTGGCTCAGTGTTTGAGCATATGAACCAGGAGGTCACAGTTTAATTCTCAGTCATGGCACATGCCCAGGTTGTGGGCTCCATCCCCAGTGGGGGATGAGGGGGTGTAGGAGGCAGCCTATCAATGATTCTCTCTCAGCATTGATGTTTCTATCTCCCTTTGCCTTTCTCTCTGAAATCAATAAAAATATATTTTAAAAAAAGAAGCTGTGATGTGGCATGTGTGTGTCAGTGGTAGATGGGCAGCTCCTGGGTTTGATAAGAGGTCACTGCTCCTGTGGTCACCTCTGCAGCAAGAGATCATCATCCAGGCTCAGCTCCTTCCTTAAAGCATGGACCATCCTACCCTCCCGAGCCCAGGGCAGTCCATGGACTCAGGCTCTCTCTCCTCTGGTGTTCTGCATGGTTCTAGGACAGGTCAGTTTGAACATGGTTGGTGGTGGGGCAAGGACTCCAGTGCATTTAGGAGCTGAATGTTGGCCAAGCAACCACTTCACAGGGTTGAAGGATTTGTTTTGAGCCAGCATCCTGTCTTAGTTTGTGCTGTTATGACAAGGCACAACAAATAAACATCAGAAATTTTTTTCTCACCATTCTGGAAGCTGGAAGTCCAAGATAAAGGTGCCAGCATGGGTGGGTTCTAGTGAGGGCCCTCTTCTGGATTGCTGATGGCTGTCTTCTTGCATCCTCACATGATCAAAAGAGAACCAGGAAGCTCTTTGGGGGTGCCTTTGTAAGGGCACTAATCCCTTCATGAGAGTTCCATCCCTGAGACTTAACTACCTCCCGAGGCCCCACTTCCTAATACCATCACACAGCGGGTTAATCTTCAACCATTGACTTTTGAGGGATGCAACCTTCAATCATTGCACATCTCATGGGGTCAAATGAGAGACCACTGGCCCTGTGGTCATCTGTTCAATCAACATTCACTTGTGGAGCAAGGTAGTGGTTGGGGGCTGGGTTTGGGGGGTTGGGGAGGACCCCAGAGGTTGAAGGGAACTGAGAGGGAGCATTCTAGGTCCCTACTAGTGGAGCAACGATTAGCCTGCTGGTCTCCATTCAGTATCCTGAAACATCATCCCTGTCAACATCACTTCACACAAGACCAGGACTCAGAGCTACAGCACTTCTTCAGGTGCCAAGTCTGTTTCTTCAGATAAGAGGGAGAGGAGCTACAGGAGCCAGAGTTCTCCAAGGGAGGTGAATCTTCTGCTCCAGGGCTCCTGGTGCTTGAACAGACCAGTGACCCTCCTCTCTGAAGTCCCTTTTGACTCCCCTGGCTGGCCTGAGTGTCCCTTTCTTCACACCCAGCTCTGCGCCCCTTTATTATTACAGTATAATATGATGGCTGCAGGCCAGTCTTTCTGTGAGCTCCTAGAGCACCAGCCCTGTCTCATTCATCCTGTGTTCCCCAGCCCTTGGCACAGGGCATGGCTCAGCTTAGGAGCTCTATTAAAGATTGTTGAAGGGTAGTAGGCAGTTCACCAGAAGCTCTCTGCCTAAAAAAGCCTCCAAGAAGGCCCTTTCTTGGTTGTTCACCCCTTCCTCCAGGCCCTGTGCCAAGGAGGGGACCTGCACTGAGCTCAGAGAACCACTTCTTTCAAAGGAAGAAGATGGGGAGGACATAGTAATTCTGGTGAGGGCAGTTGGGACTGGCAGCTGCTTGGCTGAATCATGCAAATGGCACCCTTTTGGGGTGAGGACTCTGGCTGCCCAACACTACACCCAGAATTGGAATGAGAATCACAAGCCCCCCCTCTCCGTCCCTCCCAGCTCCTGGATGGCAGCCCCTCAGCTGTCCTCCAGCCAGCTCATCCAGGCCGAGATGAAGCTGGGGTCTGGCATCAGAGGTTTCCTTGCCATGAGTCAGGTAGAGAAACAGCTTGCTTTCCGAGGAGAAAGTGGAACTTTGTAGGCACACAGAGGTAAATATTGAGTGTGATATGCTGCTAATTAGCTGCACAAAGGCCATTAGCATTAATGAGATCTGTCTCAGTGGCCATTCTGTCTGCAGCAAGCAGGCAGCACCATTTCTCTGGTCCAAACTTACTGGCTCAGTGCTCGAGCTGCTGCTATGAGTCTTTATGACATTTTCCTCTTGGAGGGAGAAAAAAAAAAGGAAGAAAGAAAGAACTTCAAAGAAGATTATTCTCTTCCAACATTTCCTGGAACAAAAGCAGAAGTTTCATTTTAAAGATATACTACAAAGATTTCATTTGTTTTCCATTCCGAGCTTAATCATACCACCCTCCCCAACTTTGGAATAAATAAGCTAGAAGAGAAGAGTGTGAGGAGGAATGATTATAACCAAGATTTTTTTTTATTACCTACTGTGTACCTAACACAGAGCCATACATTACTTTATTTAAGCCTCATAATAACCACATGAGGTAGATTCTATTATGATCCTCATTTTACAGAAAAGAAAGAGTGAGGCTCAGAGGAGTTTAGTAACTTGCCCAACTTACCACAGTTACTAAATGGAAGAGGCAGAAAGATTCAGCTATTCCCAAATCCAGAGCCTATGATCTTGACCAAACACAGAACTCCCTCAAAGGGAGCAAGGGAAAGGCCATACTTAACAGTTTTGCCTCTTTAAAAGTCTGGGAGGAGAATTAGATCAACCAAAGGAGTTGGTCATCACTTGCTAACACAGCTATTGATTTACAGTTTATTTAATGTCTGCTATGGACTGGTTTTAGGCATGTAATGCATCCTTGTTACCATGGAGATTGTCAGTAAGTGGTAAGATAATAGGAACAGATGACTAATAAAAGGCAGTATAATCAATAGTAAAGACAGGCACTGTGCATTACAAGGGCACAAATAAGGGCACCAAAATGTATATATGGGGCATGGGGGAAAATGGAGTAATCTTTTCATCTTGTTTTCTAGTTTCATTGAAATACTAGAGCCACAGGTGCATGAAATTTATGCAAGGGGAGATGGGGTTCCCTCAGCCCAGCCTGCACCCTTTCCAATCCAGAACCCCTGAGGGGATGTCTGACTGCCAGTTTAGGCCCAATCCTAACCAGCAGTTGGACATCCCTCTCACAATCTTAGACTGCTGGCTCCTAAATTCTCACCTGCCTGCCTGCCTGGTCACCCCTAGCTGTCCCTCCTTGCTGGCCTGGTTGCCCCTCACAGATCTCCCACTGGCCTGGTCACCCCATATACCTTGTTGTTCAGTCATTTGGTCTTCCTTCACTAACCCTCTTGCCAGCCTGGTCACCTCACGCAGCCTGCTTGTTCAGTCATTTGCTTGTCCCTCACTAACCCCACTGCCTACCTGGTCATAGGCAGCCATCTTTGTGAGAGAGTGAAGGTTAATTTGCATAGTGTCTCTTTATTATATAGGATAATTGACACCTAACATTATGTAAGTTTAAGGTGTACAAAGTGATTTGATGCATGTATATACAATAATTCCAAAATTTTTACCACGATAGCATTAATTGACACTTCCTTCCCATCTTACAACATTTTTGTTGTTGTAAGAACTTTCAACTATGTAATGCAGTATTATTAGCTATAACCACCATGTTGTATATTATAGCCACAGAACTTTTTCATCTTACAGCTGAAAGTTTGTAGCCTTTGACCAAAATTTCCTAATTTCCCTCAACCCCAAACCCTAGTAATTATTAACCTATTCTGTTTCTATGAGTTCACCTTTTTAAATATTCTACATATAAATGATATCACATAGTATTTGTGTTTCTCTAACCACTCTTGTCCAACTCTTTCTCCGGGATGGAATCAAGTCCCTGGGTGCTATTCCTGAGCCCATCATTCTAATTCTTCCTGAGTCATATTTTTCTAATTCTTTCATTCCACAAGTCTATACCCCTTGGGATTGCACTGGGAAGATCCTCTGGCAGCAGTATAACTCTAGAATTCTTTCTCTGTGTCTGTTGGCTTGGAAATGAAAAGGAATTGATGGAACTGGCAGTGATACTGGTGGGTTGATTATGTCATCTCTTTCTCCAGCCTTCCCAAGTATAGCAGCTCTTTTTCATTCTGCCCAGTTCTACATTTCCTGGATCCATGTTACAGTGGTGGTTGAATCCTGGATCGGTTTCTATTGCACAGGTAGCCCTGATGGTTAGAGAGAGTTAGGTATAGCTTGCCTAATGCATTGAAATGGACTTTGATGTTTCTTTACTGCTTCTAGCATTACCACATTTCTCCCACTCTACCCAATGCCATCAATCTGTCCAAGGGTGACCAGCGTCCTCATTATGGCTCTCCCTGAGCAAAACCCTTATATTTTGATGAAATTACATTTCACCAAAATTTACCTGTCCTTGTTTCATTTTTTTAATATAAATTCTCCCTTTCCAGACAGCTCCCTAATATGACAAAAATTGATCTTGTCTGGGTCCAGCAGCAGCAGGTCAGGTGGGAAGAGAAGAAAGCAAATGAATTGTTGAGAAGTAGATACAAAAGCTGTACCCTGAATTAAGTCTAGAGGTCAAGTTAAGGGCAGAAACAGAAATGAATAGCAAGGTTAATAGTTAGCACAGTGGACTGGAATTAAATAGAAAGTACATGGTGATGAACTGAGACCAACCCTGCCTATTTCTATCAGGAGAGAGATTTGAGGATCGAAAGAAATCTAATACGAGTTGGTATCTGCCATCCCAGATGGCTCGGGCACAGCCCTCACAGCTAATGTGATGACTCCTATAATGTAATCCAGGCTCAGGAAGGGGTCAAAAAGCTGCTTAGCACAATAATTCAAGGGTAATTTTTTTGCAAGGAGCAAGGTCAAAGGCACATTAAAGGGAAGACTGTTTTTCTTAGGTGAGGTCAGACTGGGGAGAAAAGGTCATTCACTTTAGTGCTTTTGCTTTTAAGATGAGGAGTAAGGAAACTAATCCAGAATAGGGACTGAAATTAGAGCATTCACCATTTCAGTTTGTATAGCTAGAGAAAAACCTTGATTACTATTTGATTAAACTAAGAGTTTGCAAAACACAGGAAGCAAAGGAGGAGCGGAATCTTAAGACAGGGCAATTTTCAGAGGGAGAGGGTAGCCTGTACCTATTGGAAGGCTTGAAAGAGAGAGATATGAGGGATCACCCAAGTGAGAAAGACTTTTGGAGACCTAGTTCTCCTTTTGTTGGGTAATAAAAAGGCACAAGCAGATAGAAAGAGCCATAAGTTAGGTTCCTTCATCATACTGAGATGAGAGATCTACATGATCCTCCAACTAAAAAATGAGAATACATCAACTGTATCCAGGTTATTTCTGGAAAAATTGGGAAGTCAGGAAGTATGCAGGGAAAGTTATGTACTGCATTACACAACTCCAGATGGTGCCGTGCACATGACTGCAAGGTGATGACTCTTCGGAGGGTTTGGTTACATGGCAGCACTGAGTAAGGCACAGTTGCTTCCTATTTAGCTTGTGGGGTGAGGGACACCTGTTGGTTTTGTCTGCCCAGCAATGTTTCCTTTTCTTTGGATAAAGAATGTTGGTTTTCCTTTGGGGTCTCTCCCTCTTCCCACTCTACCCCTCTGACTCTTGATTCCATAAAGTCTTCATGAGACTCTGTCAGGGGCTCAAGCTAGCCAATCTCTCTCTTTAGATCTGAACTGTGAGTACAAGGTCAGAACTTGTTGAAGCTGATGTATTTTTGATGGCAGCAACATGAGAAGATTGTTTACAGGGCCTCTAGTGATACCAGGAAAAGGCACCCAGCTAAGAGAATCGAGGCATCTTTGAGGAAAGAAAAAGTCACACTTTCTCTAGACAAACAAAACAGTACAGAGAAGCAGACTTGGTGAGCAGAGGGCAGGTTAAATCCACTCCAATTTGCCACTTATCTGGGTGCCTCAATTACTTTTAACCTCTCATATCCCCAGAGTGGTCCTGCTTTCTGTCCTTTCTGAAGCCTACTTGTTACTACCCATATCCTTCAACTTAAGTTAGCCAAGGAGGTTTCTGTTGCTTACAATCAAAGAACCCCATGGAATGCATGAGGGGAATATGGCAGAGACAGGCTTGAAGGAGCACCAGCCCCATTGGGAATTATTCAGCGGAGGCATCACTGGGTAATAGCAGTGCTAGGGGTATCTATGGGACATCAGTGGCCAAGACAATAAGAGTTATAGAAGATTATAATAACCAATTCCCTATTTTTTCCTCATAGATTCACACACATACACACACACACACACACACACACCCTTCTTCAAGGCATAAAAGGAAGGACCTTGCCACACCCAGGTAACACTTGGCCTTTGTACATGTTAAAGGAGAAAGTGAGGCAGGGATTAAAAGGAACTATGCCAGGTGATTCATGCCAGACTACATCATCTCAAATTTCCCAAGATCCCTTCTTATTCTAGAATATAAAATTATTTCCACCAGGACATAGTCAGTTCCAATAGATTAATGGGTTTCTCCTTCTTCCATGACCTATTGCATTTTTCAGAGCATTGTGGAAACTCAGTCTATTGTCAGCAAAGTCTTTCTTTTGTGCACATTTCTCTGCTTCTAACACCCTTCCTTCCCTTCCTACCTCCCTTCTCCTTGATATTCAATATAAGAGGAAGGAGACATGTGGTGTGGCTTTGGAGATGCTAAATTCCAGATTTGAACACCAATTTGCAGTTTTCTGGCTATAACTCTGGGAAAAGGACTTACCCTCTGAGTATGTTTTCCCTAATCTATAAAGGGCAGCTATCTGCCATGGATATTTATTGATTTTTGCCACACAGGGTCTATTCGTCTTTCTTCTATAATGGGAACCAGGTTTTGTCCTAAGAACTCCCTCTCAGGCACACGAGGCCTGATGGTTTTCAAGGGTAGGATGCATTGAGGCCATGTTCCTTCCTGTGTACCTGTGACTCCAGCTTGCCCTGGTAGCCATGTACATTGTCTCTCCCACTTTAGTGATTGATTCATGGGTGACCTGTGACCCCATGTCTGCCAACAAAAACCAATTCCAGGAACTGAATTGAAATCATTCAGGAAAGAAACGTGTTTGTGTGTGTGTGTGTGTGTGTGTGTGTTTTATTTCCTCCAGGACTTAAATCTGGAGCTACTGGGCACTAGCAGGCAGGGGAACTTGGGGGAAGGAGTCTCAGAGTGATCTTGAACAGGGGCAAGCAGAGCCAAGAGGAAGCTATTCAATCTGGAGGGCCTGACCCCTAAAACCTCCATTATGTTTTTTTTTTTTTTAGTTATGTAAAGCCACACCCTTCCCCCAACAATCAAACCCTTTTCTTATCCTGTTCAAATAATGGTTTTCAGATACTTGTACTTGAAAGAGTCCTGAGAGACGTCATTTATTTTTAAGGCATTTGATAAGGGTTAGAGCTACACTCGGAACAAGGTCTGGCTATGGTGGAAAGCCAGTAAATGAAGGCCTTGTTTTCATCGTTCTCATTGTGGCTGGTGTTTTCATGGGTGCTCTAAGGCCCTTACCTCTGCCTTTCTTCTCCTGAACCAGACTTTCCCTATGGAGGAACAGCTGGCATTGGTGTGCACCCACAGAGCCTGGGCCAGGAAGCCAGAGGCCCCATCTCTGTCACAGGGCTGCCCCCTTCTTCTGTCACAGGGCTGACCTCAGAGCAGTAACCAGTAGAGCTCAGGACCTGCTGCTGAGAATTGGCTTTCTAGAGACCTTCCTCCTGAGAGACCCCCTGAATTATATGCCTCCTGCACCTTCACCCACTCACCCAGTCTGGCCCCCCCTCCCCACATCCTGAATTGGGGGCTTTGAATGGCCAAACTGGGAGCAGAATTGAATATCAAGTGAGCAACATGCTAATTCCATGCAAATGAATATCTATTTTGAATCCACAGCTTGGGCATATTTTCTAGGAGGGCCCAGGCAGTGGAATACAGAGGGAGAATGAGAAGGGAGGGTGTCTCTTGGAGGTGCGAGGAGAACACTGGAGCCCCCCAGCAGGGCAGAGCTGCCTCCTGCCCACTGCCCCTAATGCTATTTGATCCGCTCATTAGCAAGTATGAAACATGGGGATTCCAAAAAGGAAAAAAAGAACACATAACAAAACTCAGCAATGAATAAGCTAACAGATGGAGACTTAATTCAATTTGCATCCAATCCACCTTAGTACCCAGGACTTTGTCTGCCTAACAATGGAGACTGGGAATGGGGAAGGGTCCCCACTGAAGTTCCCCTCCCCCGCCCTGCCCCATCCCTTTATGGAAACCAGATGGGTCTTCTTGTTTTAAAGCTCCTCTCCCTGGGGCTAATTCTGAATTCATTCTCCAATCCAGAGAACAAGGTTCTTGGGAGAAATGAGCTGGCACTGTGGGGAGGGGAGGGACTGTGAGTGGCAGCAGCAGAGGGGGATGAAAAACCATGTGGGAGATGAGGGACAAGGTCAGGATGAGACCCCCCCCCCCCCGCCCCCGCCTCCCCACCCCAACACACACACACACACAGAATAAATCAGAAGGCAAGGGAGCTTGGGAGCTGGTACTCAGAGGTTTGTCTGGCTCCAAAGCCTGCATCCTTTCCACTATACATGCTGCATCTGAGCCCAGAGCCCAGGCCTTGCTCTGCCTCTGCCTCTGCCTAGCTGTTTTCATCACCATCACCTGGTGGCTCTGAGTCTCTGAGCACAAAGATTCCTCATTTGACAAATGGGAATAGTAGCCAAATGGACCTCACCACAGTTGCTGTGAAGCATGCAGGAAGTGGAGACTTTGTGTAATCTTTGTGGTTCTGTAACTGGACAAACAATGGGTCTGTGCTCTGCCTGTCACTACTTGAGCCAATGAAACAGAGGCAGGGTTGAATCATATATGAGTGTTTATTCCAATATTGTTGGCAGTGTGGGAGAGCAGCAGGTTATCCACAAAAATCTGGTCTATAGCCAGATGTTTTTTTTAGGCATAAGTACAAATGAAAAATAGGCAAAAGGACAGTTTACAGATATGCAAAAGGACTGGAGATCTTCAAAGGGCTTAGTGATATGCAAGAGCTGGGGTTACACGGGGAAAGAGCCAAAAGGTGGACCAAATGGGCAACAATCCGGTGAACAGAGGGCTGGGGATCTTCAAAGGGCTGGCGATTCTGGTTTCTGCAGCAAAGTTATTAATCTTCCCATGACAACAGGCAGTTCCAAACGGGAAGGAAGGCTGCATCTCCAGGCCAGCTCCAGCCACGGTAGAGTGTGCCTTCTTTAATCAGAATAAACAGTCATGGTTAACAGCATGATTAATATTTCTTACGATACTAGCTGGTTCCCCAACATTCTATTTCTGCCCCCTTTCAGTTCTGTGTAGGTTCTCATGTTAGTGAAGATCATTGATAAGGTCCAGGGTGTCAATCAGCTTCTCCCCTCTGGGGAGCTAACAGATGGGGTATGTGCACAAAGAACAATAACCAAATGCTATTTATTAAAAGCATAGCAGTGCCAAACTCTGACAAAATCTATTGGAGACTGGCTCAGGTCAAATTTCAAACTGAATTTTATGAGACAAATCATATTTCCCATGGCTCACAAGGAGAGAGGGAAAGAGAAACGCTATAATGGCCTTCATGTGCACTCCTCCAACCAGCCACAAGGCAGAGGTGTAGGCCTTCCATCCCCGCCCCCCCAACCCCAACCCTAACCCCACATCCTCCCCCTTACCCTCCCCCACTCCCTGCAGAGAGGACCAGGGAAAGCCAAAGTGGAAGTGTGCAGGTGTGTGTAGAGGAGAAAAAACTCTTTCCTCTACCCTCTCAGGTAACTGGACCTGAAAATGAAGCTGACATAGGACACAGATTAACAGGGGGGAAAATGTACAATTCCTATTTAATATTTTATGAGCTCTTGGAACTGTCATTGGAAAAATAAGGTGATTCAGACTTAGAGCTTACAAGCCTTTTTTACAAAGAACAAAAATTTTTGTAGAAATGTGGCAAGACAAAAAAAAAAAAAAAATGTGGTGGTGATGGGGGGAGCTGTAACCTGTTTGGCTCAGTGGATAGAGCATTAACCTTCAGACTGAAGAGTCCCAGGTTCGATTCAGGTCAAGGGCATGGCATGTATCTTGGTTGCAGACACATCCCTAGTAGGGGGTGTGCAGGAGGCAGCTAATCAATGTTTCTCTCTCATCGATGTTTCTAAACCTCTATCCTCTCCCTTCCTCTCTGTAAAAAAATCAATAAAATACATTAAAAAAAGGGGGGGGGGGCGCGTTAAGTTAAAAGTTTGTAGGGGTTGTAAATTGTGGGACAGTGACCAGGAAATATATGAGGGAAGCTAATGGAAGATAAGTTATTTTAGTAGATCTGTTTAGACCAATCCATTTTAGTGTTGATTCCTAGTCTTGCCCTGGCACAGGAGGGTCCTTTTCTCAGGAGAACTGCATGCCCTTCATTTAGGTAGAAAGGGGCAGGTCAGAGCCCTTCCTGCATCTGCTGCTTCTCAAGGGCCTTTGGCTCAGAGTAATCAACATGCCAAAGTGGCAGATTTGAGAGTGGCATGTTCTGGACACCTCCACATGCCTCCACTGGGGACACAAAGGAGGGCGCTCTACCTCTGCACAAAGAAGTGAAAGGGGAAGGTAGAAAACAGAAGTGGGGGGGACCTTGCCTGGAAGGTCCAGGACTTGTATCACTAGGAAGTGTGCCCAGTGCTACGTTAGACTTGAGGTCCCTGCTGAGGCTACAGTGGCTTTTCTCACAGAGGGCAAGAGACAGGCATGGAATCTTGACTCGGCAATATTTGACCTTGAACCAGAGCGTTAGGATCTGGCGGTCTTACTCTGTCCAGAGAGTCAGAAACCTCAGCTCACCCTCAACAAAGGCCCAGGTACTGTTGGAGATATCTGCAACTCAGTCTCCTGTGACGGAAAGGTGAGGACTAAGAAGGAAAGGAGGACGCAGGGAGGAGGCCAGGCCTGGGGATTCAGGGCCACCTGCCAAGCTTCCCATAAATCAGTGCTGCTCAATTGAAAGGCTGTTCCATTGGACAACTTCCTTTGTCATTTCTTTTCAGAGGACAGAAAATTGATTCTGTTCTTGGCTCCATGCTGCACCCCTTCAAATGAGTATAATTGGGTTTTCCCAATTTAGTGGGTGACACTCAGGCATTTAGGGGCAATTGCATCTGTTCAGAATTCAGCCTTTGAATTGGGAGCTTGGTGAGGCGAGCAGGAGTGTGGTGAGTGTAAGTATCCTGGGGTCATTGTGGTTGAGGAAAAAGGAGCTCAGGTCTCAGAGGTGTGGAGCTGGCCTTCTGCATTCTAGAGGGGCAGGCTTTGAACTGAGATGTCTTAGAAGTGGGACAAAATTAGGTTTTCAAGATGTTGAAGAATGGAGCCCAAAGAACCTTAGAAAAGGATGACATTTATTGGGCCCCAAGGTGGTGGGGACTACTGGGCAGAGCCTCTCAACTTTGTAGTCCACAGGCATGAAATTCATTTTAATCTCCTGAAGTCTTGTAAAAATTCTTGAGAATTTTGCATTTTCACTATAACATATGTTTGTTTTAAAATAAAGTAATGTTCTGAATTCTGGAAAGTTGTTCCTTTGAGTGTTCCAGAGGCATTGCCTCTGGTGCCCCACCTCCAGGTGGAGACATCCCTCTTTCAATTAACAGGGTGGCATACACTGAGAGAGCTCCAGGATGGGTTCACAGAAGATTTTGATGATGCGGCCACTTCTCTGCTAAGCTGGGAATGCCACCCAGTAAGCCAGTGTTGAAGGACATGTATAAGAGGAAGCAGAGCATGCAGCTGATAAAAATGTATTATCTTTTTTTTCAAACTGCACCCCTGTGTATCTAGATGAATACTTATTTCAAGTTTCCATATTTACAAGTAGAAAAGTATGGATGAAATGAAAGTAATTGGAAATGCTAACGCTGATGTAAAAAATTATACCTGGTTATTCCCTTGCCTCCTCCCCACCCTCCACCTCCCCCCAAACACACACACACACACACACACACACACACACACACACACACACACACGGAGAGAGACAGAAGAGACAGACCTACCTTGTTATCATCAAGGCCCCAATCTCTTCTGTTCACAGGTTATGAAAATGATCCAACCATGTATTCGGATTATGCTCTGGAACCCATGGCAGGCAAATTATTCAGCTTATGTCTGCCTCAGGATCTGTAGTCCAGGAGGAAGTAGGCTGAATGTGCCCCCCATACATAGTATTAGACTTGCGGACCCAAAGATCCATGAGGGGAGACCCAAACTTCTTGGGTCTCCCCTCATGGATTGGGAGTGCAGTCTGTCAGCCTGCCATACAACAGGGTCTTGGGGAACTGTGCTTTGTCAGGTTGTCACCTCTGGGAGTGTTTTCCACTTGCCCTGTCATTTCAGCCCTGCCTGGCCAGCTGGGAGCACAGTACCTCTGCGCTGCTCCTGTTCCCATTGCAAGAGGCTGGGATCTGGAATGATGAAGTACAGATCCATTTGCCCTGTTCTGTAGGGAGCAACAGGTATGAGAGGGACTCGGGCTGGAGATTGCCTGGTCACCTGGATGATAACCCTGCCTTAAGCTTTGAAGCCAGTCCCAGATGCTATGGGAAGGCTTTGTCTTCCTCCTCAGGCTCAGATGCATCTTCTCCAAGTATGATAGACAGTGTGGCATAGTGAGAAGAATGCAACATTTGGTCTCAGAAGGCCTGGATATAATTCACACAGAGGCTAGTGATGTGTCTGGACCTCCCAGAATTGTTGAGAAGAATACTTGCATACACAACTGGAATGTCCCAGTAGTGCCAGGGCAAAAAACATAGCCTGAGGGAGGAGATAAGGAATGGAGCTCAATTTCCAACTGTGTTCTTTCGTATGCACCTGTTTCCTCCTGATCCTGGTCTAAGTTCTGTGTCCCAGGAATGATGATCCTGTGTAGCTGAGGAAAGCATGGCCCCTTCCCCTGTGAAACTCTCTGTGTCTCTCTCCCAAGAGACAATTAGGGGTCCCTCTACCCCCAGCATCCAGCATTTACTTCTATTTTGCTTTTAGCTCACTGATTGCAATTGCTTGTTTACTCATTGTTTTCACCAAAAGACTGAGCTTCTTGAGGGCAAGGCCTGTGTTGTGTGGAGGAGCTGAAAATAGGAGGTCAATGAATGTTTGGTAAATGAAGAAATAAACAAGGCTGAAAGAAGCCTGTTGTCATGGTCTGACAATGTCAGGGTTCATCTTTGGCTTTCTGGGCAATTGGTTCTCCAAAGAATTTCACAGCTTGTTCTCCATAAAGAAGAGTGTGAATCTGACAAGTCAGTACATGCTGAATAATAGCAAACCCATTGGTATTATTGTAATGATCCTTATATTTCCATAGAATTATTTACTTTTTCAAATCAATTTCACATTCATGATTTCATTAGATTCCTATTAACAATTAAGCAAAAAGAGATGAAACCAGTTTGGCTCAGTGAATAGAGCGTCGGACTGTGGACTCAAGGGTCCAAAGTTTGATTCCGATCAAGGTACAATCAATGTACAGGGGGTGTGCAGGGGGCAACTGATGGATGTTTCTCTCTCATCGATGTTTCTGACTCTCGATCTCTTTCCCTTCCTCTCTGTAAAAAATCAATAATATATTATTGATTTTTTACAGAGAGGAAGGGAAAGATATATATATATATATATATATATATATATATATATATATATTATATATATAATTAAGCAAAAATAAATAAATAAATTAATTAATTAATTAATAAAAAAAGATAAGGAAGCGGAGATTCAAAGAGAGGTCAAAGGACTTTTCTAAGATTATGTACAGAACTAGTGATAAAGTCAGGATTAAAATTCTGGTTTTTGTTTTCTGTCCAGATGCTGTTGAGGGGAATCTATGATGTCAGTTACCAAACCACTCACCAGGTGTGCAGTGGCGCCCCTTGCTCATCCATTTGTCATGAGTACCTTTGGCGTGACTCTCAGGGCCATGCACTATGATAAGTGCTGCGAATCTAGAGAGAAATATCACACAGCCCTGACTTTGGGGAGCTTAAGGTCTAGTAGGGGAGGCAGATACATAAGTTGAACTTGAATGATAGGAGATCTAAATGAGGTCTAATCGCAGAGTGGAGGGAGAGGAGAAAGGGAAAGAAAATTAAAGCATTCAAATTTGCATTTCCAAAGGCAGAAGAGTTATGCGATGTTATAGTCCAGAGTGTGAGTATAAGAGGGTTGGTTAAAGCTAATGTAGATGGATGTTATTAGAGGTGATATATCAAGGAATTTTAAAACTAAGACTTTGAATGAATAGTTGGTATAGATGTGAAACGTATGGTGGCAGGAGCTGAGGAGCCAAAGAAAATTTTGAATCAGCTAATAAAATCTGTAATGAATGAGGTGAGTGAAAAGAAGATGGAGGATAATGGTGACAAAGATGAATAAAATAGTTAAAAGATGATGAACTATATGACATTATATTCAAAGAAAGAAGCTTTTTTTTTTTTTTGCAAGAGGGTGCAAAAAGAGAGGTGGAAGGCAGTCACTGGGTTTAATTGGTATTATGAGCTGAATGTTTTTATTATCCCCAAATTCACATGCTGAAACTTCAATTCCATAATGGAATGGAAGGTGGGACTTTTGTGGGGTAATTAGATTTATATATGGTTATGATGGTAGAGTCCCCATAATAAGATTAGTGTCTTCATAAGAAGAGGAGAGAGACCAAAGCTCACCTCTTTCCATATGCACACCCCATAGAAAGACCATCCCAACAAACAAGGAAGCAAGTTCTCACCAGATGCAAAATCTACTGGCACCCTGATCTTGGATTTCTAGGCCCCTAAACTATGAAAAAATGTATGTCTGTTGCTTAATCTGCCCAGGTATTTTGTTACAGCAACCTGAGCTAAGCAATTGGTAAATCTAGTCTGTTATATTTATTCAGGATTGGCTAAGGAAATCACAATGCCTTAACACACCACAAATTCATTTCTCACTCATGTTACCTCTTCAACATTGGTTGGAAGGGGACAGGAGCTTTCCTCCATGTGAGCATTGAAGAATTCAGGTTGATAGCAAGTCCCTACATCTTGAACTGTACCATTCAGAACATGCTACCTCCACAGTTACCACTGAATGGAAGAGATGATCTGAGAGTTGTGCAAAAACGCTTAAATATCCTATGTCACTTCTACTTACAGTCCATTGGCCCCACTTGCTGCAATGGTCTGGGGAACTGGAGGAGCAAGTAAATATTCAGTGAGCAATAAAGGTGTAGACTCCACAGATAATGCCATGCATTTATTCAATAAATAGTTGAGTGTCCATTTGTTTCAACCGATGTGCTAATTGCTAAGGATACCATGATGATGAAGAAGCAGTTGTGGATCCTGCCTAAGAAGTTTTTATTAACCTTTGAGGCTTTCTTATTCTTCTGGTTCCTGACTCTGAGTCCTTTTTGATAGATAGGCTCTTGGCCATGACTTCTGTTAAGATCTCCTTCCTCACTATTCTAAACTCTGCTTCTTAGATCAAATCTCTATGAGGCTACCATGTTACATTGGGTAAAATAGGTAAAAGTCTGGTTCTATGAGCCATACCTTTTCCAGTTTTTCAGCCTCAGGGACATGGGAATGTGTAGCTCAAGATCATTATAGACGTTGATGAAAGATAGGACTTAGGCCTACTGCAGCCCTAGGATACTGACCAGAGTAGGAACATCTTCCTTCTTCTTAGATGCATCATTTGCATTGGTGGCTGGGATCTGGTGAGCTAGGAGTTGCTACCTGTCGGGCTTGTTGCCTCTAAAACCATATCCCTATTCCAGAGGCCATAATTAAAAATCTATTAACTCTGGAAACCAGTAGTGCACATAAACCTTCCAGCTTTAGCCATCCTGCAGTGAGCACTCCCTCCCGGTTATTCCTATAAATCACTGGAGATAGGCTGGGAACCGATCGATGAGAAAAAATTATGCCACAGCATTAGATTTCATCATACACAACTTGAACTATTACTTTTCTGTCCTGTGGTATGAGGAATCAGGAGAATTAATAGTCTTGCTATCTCCAAGATGTGTTTATGACACAGTGTTACCTATACTCTATTTCTTCCTTAAAACCATCAATTAATTTTGGGTACTAACTACTTAGTCACTTCCTGAAATTAGAAAGCCACCCCCCATTTTCATACACACATATACAGACTCTTAATGGGATTTTAAAATAATGATATGCTTTCTCTGTTTTGGCTTTCCTCTAGTGCCTGATTTAGAACAAGTTTCTGCTTCATTGGACTCTTCCTTTTGCCTTTTTCCCAGACCTCTCTCTGTTCCATATTTCAAGGGAAGTGTCTAGTACTCAACCCCAGTCTGCCTCCTCTCTGCAGATGGCCAGGATAAGAAGCCTAAGGTCAGGGTGATTTCACAGTTACCATCCTTTTCTTGTTCCAGCATGATATTCCTTTGTGGGGGGAGTCTTTCTGAGCTCTAACATCTTTGAAAACAAAATGGAAGTGTGAGATCTTTGAGCAAAAGAATCTGCTGATAACCCTCTGGAAACATCCCAGTACCTGAGTAACTACAGTGCATCTAGGTAACTGGGCAGATAGGGTAATGGAAGACAAGGTGGCCCAGGACATGGAGGTGAAATGGAAGCCAGGTGACTAGAGTTTGTGAGCCAATCGAGAAACATTTGCTGAGCATCTTCTATGTGCAAAATATTGTGCTGGATGCTATTTTAAATTTTACTTTATTTGTGTAGGGATCCCAAATTTTCTGGAAGGGAAGCAAGAAATTCTACCCAAGATCATGAGTGTATTTTTTTTCTTGGTCATTCTCAGATAAGTTTTAAAAACTTTCACAAGGAGAGCAAATGTCTTCTTAGATGAAAGATGGGACTTAGGCCTACTGCAGCCAGATAAGTCCTAAGACCCGAGTAGGAGCATCTTCCTTCCTGCTCAGATGTGTCATTTGGAGTGGTGAGTGAGCACTCATTCATTTGTTCATACATTCATTATGATTAATTAATGTTGTATATAAGGCAGTGTTTGAGATAATTTGGGACATATAAATATGGCAAAAACATAGCACCAGATCTTAGGTATTTGCAGTATTTTCAATCTTGTATGAAAAGTAAGACTGGGTGAGATTGAAAGTAAATCTTTACTTTATAGCTGCCAGAAAAGGAGTCTTTGATGGTGGATAAGAAGAAAGAGCTTCTCTAGCTGTCCTGACTTCTGTGGCTTTTGCACAAACAAGAATCTAATGCTTTCAGTTACAAGGAGTGGCCACCTCCAAACAGAGTGGATTGGTTGAGGTGAGGGCTACAGAACCAAACTGATCTCCTATGTCTCTTCCCCTGGGATTCTTAGTCTTGGGCCTGAGAAAGTAGAAAGTTTTTCTTGTTGTAATTGGGCTGTTAAGTTGTGTATTTTCAGAGCTGCCAACCCAAATTGCATTCAAGCCCTGAGTTCCATGAGCCATCTCAGTGTCCTTACAAGAAGTCCTTCATTTTGCTTCAACCAACTTGAGTTGCTTGCACACTAGGATGCAAGCAGAAACTACAAAATAATTATCTGGAAATCCACTATCACAACTTTCAAAATCCCTTGCCCACAGGGAGGGGATCATATATTGACAAGTTGTTTGAAATCTAGGGAGGATTTTAAAAGACAATGCCCCTGAGATGCGCATTGCTCAGAGCTTCCCTTCCCCAGGAGAAGGAAGAGTGGAAGTACTGTTCCTGCACCTCTGAACACAGGAAAGGACCACCCACGCCACATATTCCTAGGTACATCAGGTCAGCCCATGTGGGAGGGGATGCTGGGCTGGAGAAATCTATGGCTTCAGGCTCTGCCCAACCAGGACCAGGACCGTCTTAGCCCTCAAACCTAAACTGCTTCTGAAGCCCAGGGAAAGTGCAGTAGCCAGCCCAACACAGCCCTTCAGTCTCTCCAGGCTTAGCCATAAAGTGGGCTCAGGCTCCAAGTTATACCTGCAAATGTAACACTGTTTATCTGGCCTATATATGCCCATGACAAGCTGCCCACTGTAGCGGTCCCTTCCGCCCCCACCCTTGGCCTTGTCTGGCAGGACTGGCTGCAGCAAGCAGCTCGGGCCTGGCCTCCCCGCCCAGGGGAGCCACGTTCAAAATGGAGCAACTGTGGAGGAGTATTTGCTGCAGCTGAAAAGGGCAGATTCTGTTTCAGTCCTGCGGTGTGTGTGTTTCTCACTGACTCTTTTTCAAAGCCAAATCAATACCAGGCCAACCAGGAGATTGCCAGGAACATACACAGGGCTGGGAGGGAGCTGGAGGCCTCTGCTGTGTACCCAGCAGATCAGAGACTCAGCGAAGCCCAATCTTGGCTGCGGGTCTTGGTCACCTCACAGGGATGACAGCAGAAATGTCAGATAGTTCACCGTGTGTTTTGATCACAGCTTCCCGTAACAGAGAGCTCTAGTTGCTAGGGATGGGGTGGGTGGGGGAGGCTCTTGGGTATGAGTGGTGTGGAGGAGGAGTCTGGGGCTTCCTGACACACTCCTTGGGATGACTCCGCCCAGGAGTGGGGGAGGTGCCTGCTCCCTCTCCTCCCTCTGACAGGGCCACTGCTCATGGAAGACTCCAGAAATAGGGAGTTTTAATCAGGACTAGCTTGGTGTAAGTGAAGGTGAAGTGGCTCTAGCCATCTTGTCTGATTTCAGGGAACACTCAACAGGTAAACCCCCTTCTTTCACCCTTCTCCCACATGGCCTGAAACCGCACCACCAGGATTCATTCCTTTGGAACTCTATGTAAATCCAGAATCCCGAGGCTGTGGCAACACTTGATTCACTTTGATTGCCTTGTCAGATCATTTTCTCTTTCATTTATTTATTCAGCAAGTCTTTTGTGAGCACCTACATGGCTCATGGCCTAAGAGCCAATGCTGCACAGCGGAGCCCTGGAGAAGAGAAGGAGAGATGGCCTGGTCCTGGGTACCTGGAGGTGGGCAAGTGCCACTAAAGAAGGTGCTCACGAAGGAGCCCAGTGCTGGTCCACTGCTCAGGGGCCAACCTGAAGGCCTTCTGGTTCCCCTGATGAGGCACTGAGGTCTGAGGCAGAGGCCCTGGGCAGTGCTGTGAGCTCTCAGCTCTCTCATTAACCCCAGACCCCTGATTGGTGCTCACCTCATTGGGACTTGTGACCCAAGGAGGGAAGCCTCCAGAGATAAGACCTTGGGTGGTGAGGGTATTGATGGGAAGGAGGAAACCCTAGAGAAGGGTTTGAACTCTGTATTTTTCTGCAACCTTTCCGTTACCTCTCCTTTATTCCCTTCCTGCCTTTCTCCCTCCCAGTAACCCTATCAGAGGATTCTGACTACAGACTAGGAGGCATAGGGTGGACCACTTGTCTCTCTGTTCCCCAGTCTCCCTGCTACCAAGGCCCAGCTCACATACACTGGTTTCAATGCTACAACTGGTCAGAGCCCTTTTCTCAGGGGAAACAAGGTCAGGAGCCTCTCCCAGCCCATGCCTCCTCCCAGGCAGATTTGACCAGAGTGGGTCTGTTATTAATGATGCTCTAAAAGCAGCATGCTGTGGCCAGGGGAAATCAATTGGCCAGGAATGTGACAAAAGGGGAAATACTCTACAGTGTATGAATGTCTGAATTATTGATGCCTTCAGTTTGAGGCTTTCAGCTGAGGATTTTTTCCTTTCTTCCCCCTTGTGGAGATTAGGCAATGCACCAGCAATTTCAAGCTCCTTGGAAATGGTGGAAGGAAGCAGACTCTGCAGGTGGCTCTGAGGGACTCTGAGGAGGCCTTAGACTAAAAACAAATCTATTCCTTTTAGTCTAGAAGCCATTATCATCTCAACTCAAGCTTTAAGATTCAGAGCTAATACATGATGCTAATAGTTCTGCAGGCGATATAAGCTTAATTCTGACGTCTGCTGTGGCCTGAACATCATCTGTCCACGGGCTCCAAGAATAACAAGGTCCCTGAGGGTAGTTCCCTGCCCCTGCTCCCTTCCCCAGCTTTTCAAGTCTCCATTTTCCATCAGCTATAGCTGTTGCTCATAGCTCTGTAAATAATCGCATTGCCACGTAACACTGACTCCTTCTAAGAGGATCTGGTAAATCCTGATTATGAATTCGTGTCCCTACTTCTAACCGGCTTGCTCGCCTCCCTGCTTTGTCCCTGCTGGGTAAAAATGCATATAGGAAGCTCCGTTACAGGCTGACAGGTTTAGCAAATGATGAACACATTTCCTGTCCACAGGATAGGATTTCACTTGGAAATAGTTCCTGGCCTGGGCCAGTGCGTCAGGTCCGGGTCCCATTTCAGGACACTCCCAGAGCAGGAGCAGCTGCTGTGCAGACGAGGTGCTACTTGCTGTCAGCGCCTTTCCCGGCATCCCCACCCTCTTCCTTCCAGGTCACTGCTGGGAGCCATTGTCAGGCACGTCCTCCTGACTCTGGGTTTTAACTATTTCCTAAGCAGCAAATATG
The DNA here is from genome assembly GCF_964339955.1 of Pipistrellus hanaki. Lineage (NCBI taxonomy): Eukaryota > Metazoa > Chordata > Mammalia > Chiroptera > Vespertilionidae > Pipistrellus > Pipistrellus hanaki. Next base: position 13,551,950 of record NC_140511.1, on the reverse strand, counting down.
AAAGGCATTTGATTTCTGAGCAGCTGCTAGAATGGATGCATTTTTCATTCGGGCTCGGGGTTCCCTCCTTTAGCCCCTCTTGCTTCACCTTCCATGAACAGCGATCACAGAAAGGCTGGACCAGGAAGAGGCACACAGGCCCATGGCAGGTGGGCAGGATCTCAGACAGGCGCTGAGGGAGCAACTGCAGTTGCTCTTAGCTGCCCAGGCAGGTCCTAGCAATCAAAGGTCGGGCTAGAGAAGCCAGGTCTCATGGCGGGACCTGCAGATTTGCCTGATCTGGGCCCTGCTGCTCTCCCTGCCTGCCAACTTTGGCCACTTCTCTGAGCCTTCTGGGAAGGGCAGGCCTCTCTTTGCCCCTTTGGGTTTCCTTTCAATAAAGCCAGGAGCAAAGAGAGCCTCAGGTATCAGCTTGTGCTGCAATAGTCGAGCTCAGAGCTGACTCTCGAGTCTTTCTCAGCCCATGAGGTGAAAGTGAGTGGAGAGAGAGCAAGGTCAACTAAAGACAGTGTCCAGGTTACTCCAGGCAGGCGTGCTTGTCCTGCGCAGAGCCACATTTCTGACAGTGACCTAAGCCAGGCAGGTAGCCCCGTGCCGTAATCTGCTGGCTCCTTGCTCCCACCATGGGCTCTCCCACCTTAAACGGTGCTGGTGCTCCCTTCCCAGGACTACCACAGTCCGCGTCACCTTCACCCTGGCGCTTCCCTGTCAGGGCCACTGCCACACTGCTGGGTCTCAGAGGCCCCTAGGGATGTGCGGCTGCTGTAAACAATCCTGCAATCTGCCTGCAAACTGCCAGAGCGGCAGCTTTCCTGACACCTGACATCACGCCTCTCCCTGTGGCAGCAGCAGTGAAAAGTACACAGGCTCCTTTACAGCCTGCCCGCGCCCCACTTTCTCGCCGGGACACTTTCCCGCCGGGACCTGGACACTTCCTTACCAGGCAGAGGCTGTCCTGGCCGTGTGTGCCTCACACAGCCACACCCAAATTCTACCTGATGCATCTGCTTGTGTGACTGATCCCAGCTGGGCAGACATGCTGGTGCCCAAGTCCCCTCTCCATGGAGCAAAGAGGAAGCTGGGTTCCAGGAGGGTGGTCTGGGAGGGGGCAATGTTGGCTTCTTCAGAAGTAAGGGGCGTAGTGCAGCCTCACCTCAGCCTGCTGTGCTGCCTGTGGGCACACCGTGACTTTGGTCAAGGTTCTGAGCATTTCTGAGAGCTGTTTTTCTCACATTAAACCAGGAATAGTAAACCCTACCTCATATACTTGTGGAGATGAAAGATAATGTGTCCAGCACATAATGGATTTTCAATAAATGTGAATTCACCTTTCCGCCCCTCCCAACCAGATGTGGTGATTCTAAGTGGGGTAGCGATGCTCAATCAATATCCGGCCCTCCAATCAGAAGACATCTACCTGACTGTGCCTTCAAACAGCCATTAGAGCCAGCTCACCGACCACTCATGGGGGCTGGGTTGGCAACTGTTCTGGTTCCTCCAGGGCTTTTCAGAGCCACCACTTGAGCGCCTCAGGGACAGTGACCTCATTTGCTCCCAGGATAGCCCCTCGTCTTTAGACAGAGCTGCCTGGTTGAAGGTTCTTTCCATGGAGCTGCAAACCACCTACCTGTAACTTTCACCTGTTGGCATCCATTTCCCCTCTGGAACCACCTGGACCCCGTTAGATCCGGAGCCCTCCCCAGCTTGGCACTGTGGGGTCACATGGAAACCTTAGGCTTTGACCATGAGAAGTTCACAGGTCAAGGTGACAGCTGCTGCCTCGGTGTGCACCTGCTTGTGCATGGAGGGTTTCGATTGAAGGTCTTCTCAGTGAGGCGCAGCTTCCATCAAGGCTTCCCCCTCCCAAGGCCCCTCAGGTTCTGGGGAAGAGTTGAGCTGGTCCATTTGCATGAGTGTCTAAGGCTGGCATGGAGGCACTGTGAACGCGGATGGCCTGGCTGCTGGAGGAGGTGTGCCCACTGCATGGTGCTCCACCTGTGAGACTGAGCTGAGCCCAGGAGCCAGGGGCACAGGATGTCCCCTCAGCAGCAGCCTGGCAGGTCCTGGCCCCTCGGCGGTGGCCGCCCTCCCTGCTGCCCCTGCCAACATGGCCAGCCAGCGTCTCTAGAATTATGTTATGGAAGTGGAATTTATTTTGAGATGCAACCAGGACTGTGCTGTGTGCATGCCAGCTGAGTCTTGGCAGCAGAGACCACTCTGCTGTGGGCAGTTGCTTGTTTAGAATCCCCTAGAAAGGAGAGGACTCCGTGTGGGTGGTCCGGGGTGACATAGGGTGGTGGCTGAGCCCCGGGAGCCTGGCTTCTCCCTGGAAGCAAGGCAGAGCCGTGCAAAGAAGTGGGAGGACAGCTTTGCTGCGTTGGGAATGTGGCTGAGGAGCGAGATGGCAGGTCCTGCTGGAGGCACAGAGGTTGGTGGGGTCAGGCTAAGAAGCAGCATTCACACACTAATCATTACTAATGCCAGCCCTGGAGTGGGGGCCGTGCGGCTTGCTTGAGGAGGTGAGGACGGCTGTGCCCGTGACCCTGCAGTGCAGCCAGCTCTGAGGGAGGACACCTGTGACTGGCCAGCAGATGTGGCTGCTCAGGCAACCCGGCTGCTGGGTGGGTTCTCCAGGCCTGTGGCAGCTCTCCAGTCCAGCAGCCTGCCTCCCCGCCTCTCCCACTGCTCCTCCGACCCCACTCATGGCTCTTCTATCCAGCAGCCTGCCTTCCCCCCTCTCCCACTGCTCCTCTGAGCCCCCTCATGGCTCTCCTATCCACAGCCTGCCTCCCCACCTCTCCCACTGCTCCTCCGAGCCCCCTCATGGCTCTCCAATCCAATAGCTTGCCTCCCCATTGCTCCTCCCTCCTCATGGCTCTCCAATCCAGCAGCCTGCCTCCCCACCGCTCCCACTGCTTCTCTGATTCCTCCCCGCAACCCCCACCACCGTGGCTGGCAGTCAGCCCCATGGAAACAGTCTGCTGAATGTGATGTTGCCCCTGAACACAGCCTCTGCTGCGGAGCTGCCCGCCTCCTAGGTGCAGGGGCGGCTCCTTCATGGCCCAGAAATGTCAGTTCTCTTCCACGGGGGTTCCTTGCCCAGCCCCTTTCTATTCTGGGGAGCTGGTGTCTCCCAGGAGGCATCTCTCCCTTCTCTCTGCTGCAGGTGTCACTCCCATCTCGGCGTCTCCCAGAAGTGTCCTCAGATGCCTCTTGTTTTGCTTCCTGTGTGAGGAGAGGGGACAGTGGCGTGTTCTGAGGAATCAAAACTTCTTGCCACAAATATACTCATTTAGGCCACCAGACACAGGTGCTGAAGTTCCCCCAGACCCAGTAATTTTGTTGAGAAGAAGGTTTTTTCTTGAGAAACACCCTGTCAGATGCAACCCTTAGCAGAAAAGGATAACACATTAACTGATTACCATCCATTATCACTTTAGAGCAGTTTATAGGCTCCCAGCTGCGAACAGGGCCTGGGGGAGAGAGAACTCACAACAGGGCTGGCTGGGCACAGGGGAGGGTTCCAGAGAGGCTGGGAGAGAGGGCCCTGATGCAGGCCCTGGAGGGATGTGTGAGGACAGGGACCTAGACCACAGCGACCAGGTGAGCGAGAGGCAGGGAGCCCACCACGGTCCACCATGGTGCTGCCGCTGGCTGCTCAAGCCCCAGGTCAGCTGGTTTTCCAGAAGGACACCTTGGACAAGGGGAGCCTTCTCAATTATCCATGGAAACCAAGGGCTCCCTGGGCTCTTTGGAAACCCTTGCATTCAGTTTTGCACACGTTATTGGCTTCCTAACCATTTGCTACATACACTGATATTAACATCAACTTATTTACCCTGCAGACACATGCTGCACGGCAGGCAAGACAGGCTTGGACCCGATGGCCCTCAGAGAGGGACCCTTCATGGGCTGAGGAGGGATTGTGGCCCTAGGCAGTGTTTCCTATGGGTTTCCATGGGGATGTCAGAAGTCTTCTCTCTTCTTGTGTCTAACAGCCATGACAGATAGGTATTCTGTTATTTTGTTAAAAAGAAGAAGAAGCAGAAGGAGGAAGAGGAAGAGGAGGAAGAGGAGGAGAAGGAGAAGGAGGAGAAGGAGGAGGAGGAGGAGGAGGAGGAGGAGGAGGAGGAGGAGGAGGAGGAGAAAACAATTGTGCTTTACAGCCATGATGTCCTAAGAAAGGCAGGTCCTGTATATCAGGCTTAACTGCAGACAGTGCTGGGTGTGGAGGCAGAGGGGCAGGAGGAGAGGCAGGCCAGGAGCTGATGTAGGAGCCTAAGAGAGAGATGGCCCTGCGGGGAGAGTGAGAAGCATTTAGAGCTCAAGAGGACATGCCAGCCAGTGGGAGAAGGAAGGTGGAATGAGAGTGGGAAGGGCAGAGGAGGTAGGGGGCCGGCTTGAAGAGGATGTTCAGAGAACAGGGATGCTCACAGCCTTCGTGGATATTTTTTGGGGGAAGGGGCTGCTCAATAACACCCTTCTTTATGTAAAATCGGACACACACACACACACACACACACACACACAAACACAGAGTGTGGATGATTAGGCTTCCCTAAGTCCTGTGCAGGGACTGAATTCCACATTGTGGTTGATGTGTTATAAGGAGCAGGAGGTGTGGACAGCAGGTGGGCCTTGGGTAAAATTCAGAGGACACACTGCTTTGAACCTAAGGTGACTCAGGGAACATAAGCTAGCTGGGAATGTGGAGGAATCCTGGGTGACTTCTGACTTCCACCGAGTGAGGAAGTGATGGGCCCACAACAATGCTAAAGCTATGCCTTCAGGACCAGGAGACCACACACATCAGGGATCGTGTAGCGGGATAATATTTCAGGATATTGGCTGATGTGTTTACCCAGACATGTCTCACATCTTTCTCATCCTTGCCCCTTGTGGGAGGTGGCAAGCAAGACACTGAGGGAGTCCGGATTTAGGACAAAGAGAAGCCAGAATAAAACTAGAAGAGTTGAAGCAAGCCATCAGCCCTGTGTGTTGGGACCCCCTGGAATGTAGGTGCATCCAGAAGGGTCCGTTGAGAGAGGAGCATCATGGAGGTGGAAGTTAGTTCCTGGTGAGGGTGTGCTCCTGGCCCGCACTCCCGCTGAGTGCAGAGGTGAGAAGTCCAGGGAGCAGGGGAGTGAGGGAATTGTGTCCCTCTCCCACTGAGAGGGAAGTAGGAATTTCCAGAATTCCAGTATGCCTAGCCCAGCTCCCCAGAGTCCCCACGAAGCAGGAAACATGGTGCAGCTGAGAGCTGTGGCATGTGGCCCAGAAAAGCGCACCAACCTGGAGAGGCTCTGTGGTGGGAAGAGGAAGCCTCAGCAGTGACCAACTGACCCAAGGGCTGCAGCCCAGGCATCAGAAGAGGTGATGCCAGCGTGGCCAGAGAGGACACCGCGGATGGACTCATTATTCACCCCCATTCCGAGGGCACCAGGTCCCCAATTAGATGCAGGTCCCCATAAAGTGAAAAGTGGGAGCCTAGGAAGTACCTCAAGTTAATCTCCTGACACAAAATGGGTGCTGTGAGATCCTCCCTCCTCCCATTTGTTGGGCAGAGTTATGATATTACTGGCATCTGCCACAGAGACATTCCCTAGACATTGAACTACCAATCAGCATGTGCCAAAGTGCCCTGGAGCCCACCCCTTCCTGTTCTGCCCTGGGTCTAACCCTTTCCTGTTCCTCCCCTCAAAAGATGCCCCCTACCCTCCACATGCTGCTCTCTCCATCTCCATCTGTGAAGGCAGCCCGACTGGGTCCTTTCTCCTCTCCCCACTCCTTTAATAATTCTGATTTATCCATCTCTGTAACGGGTCCCGCTTATTACTGAGGAATAAACTTTCCTTTAATATGTCTTGGTGGTCTCTGACTTCAGTTTCCTGCACCTCAAACCTTACAGGTGCTTATATTAAACATCATTTTCCTTATAGTCCTAGCCAAAGGCTCAGCTTGGAGTTCTGTCCACCTACACCAAGAGGTTGTGGGTTTAATTTCTGGTCAGGGAACATACCTAGGCTGTGAGTTCAATCCCTGGTCGGGGTGCACACGGTATGATTGATGTTTCTTTCTCATGTTAATGCTTCTCCCTTCTTCTCTCTCTAAAAAAAAGACAAAACATACACACACACACACACACACACACACACACACACACACAACAAACAAACAAAACACAAACATATCCTTGGGTGAGAATTGGAAAAAGGAAAAAAAGGAAAAGTAATTACATTTTGTATAGAAACAAGTCTGAGAACTAAGGTTCTTGTCTGAGGACATTTGCTGAGAGAGTTGTGGGTCTTGGCCTTGCTGCGGGCCACCAGCAAAGGCCTAGGGGTAGAGTGGGAGGTGGCAGTGCCCCGCGGGAGGGGGCATGGATTTCCCTGGTTTTGCTTTTCCACAGGAGCGCAGGAGAGCAGAGGGGCAGGGCCTCTTCCTGGGCTCGCTTCAAAGCCCACGCTCACACAGGCCTTCTCTTTCCTCTCGCAGAAACTTGCCATTTCAACCTCAGAGTCACACCGGGCTCAGCAACAAGAATGAAAGGGTTATGAGCCAGGCGCTGGGACCCCTGACAGCAGTGCCAGATGGCTCCGGGGACCTCCAGGAGGAGTGACTCAGCCACAAACACAAACAATGACTGGGCAGTCAGAGCCCCTCAGGTCAGCAGAGAATGGTCCAGAATGGCCCCTCAACAGATACCCAAAGGTTGGGGTGTAAAATGCAGGTCACCCCACTTGGCAGGCCATCAGCCCTCACCCATTGGTGGTGGGAGAGGGACCTGGGGACATCTGAGCCTCCTAAGGTGCCTGTATTGGCATCCACAGCAGGGCCCGCGTTGGCAGGTGGCCCATCCCTCTCTACCCCTCTCCCCGAGTCTGCAGAAAAGGCTTTTCTCTGGACTGAAAGGAGGTGGGATCCCCGCCTTCTCCTACCTGCTCCTGGCTTTGCTGAATTCGTTTTTGTGCCTTTTCCTTGCAGTGAGTGGGTGCCATTCACCCAGTAAGAATGAGCCAGTTTGTAGACAGATACTCCTTCCCATGGCTGCTCCTGTTTTCTTTTGTCTGCCCTGGACCCCCTTGGGTTGGCTGCCTTAGTGCGAGGCTGGAGGGAAATCTTTACAATGTGCTTTTGGGGGTGGATTTTAGGATTTAGGGTGACAGGGATGGAGTGTTGGAGCATATGCACCCCAATTAGAAAATTCACTTCAACCTCCCCAAGGGGGCCAGGGGTGGGGCAGTAAATGGCTCAAGCTTTGCACCAGACTAAAAGGATTATTCTTTCGCCCCCCTCAACGCATACACCCCATTTATATACCCCGTTTCTAGCCCCCAGAGTTCAGCCATTAATCACCTTCTGGAAGCCTGTTGCAGGGTTTGTAATGGAAATGACTCTGTCGTCATGGCAACCCTGGCTGGCCTGGCCAGTTGCTGCTCTAGGCTGGCCTGGCTCTTCTGAGTTACAGGTTTATCTACAAGCTGCTGGCTGGAGCTGGGTAAGAGCAGCTCCTTGTGATCTGGGCCCGAGGGAAAGGCTGGGAATAAAAGTGTGGTCCTGAAGCTGCTCACCCATTGGAGGAGGAGGAGTCCTCTCACCACCCTGCCCGCTGGCACCCTACCCACTGCTCAGCCACTCCCCACTCCTCCCCCCCCCCCCCACCAGGTGAGCAGAATTGTGTGTCTGAGAAAACGGGGCTTTGAAGCAGACACCCAGGCTTCCCTGCCAGCTCTGCCACTTGCCAGCTGTATGTCTTGGGGCAAGTTACTAAAACGCTGATTTTCAGCTTCTACCCCCCTAAGCAGGGATAACAATACTGAGTACACAGTGCAATTGTTAGACTTCAATCAGATAATTATATAATGTGGGAGTGATGAACTTCTTTGATAAAAAACAGAGAGAGCAACAATCTTCGTTTTTACAGGCCACATGGCTTCTGTGCAACCAGTCAGCTCAGCCCTCCCAGTACAAAAGCACCCAGAGCGTTCGTAACTGGGGAGGGTGGCAGCGTTACAGGGAGCTGCAGAGGCCGCTGGGGCTCAGTGGCCCTTAGTGGGCAGTGGGGGTGAGCACGCATTCTGGGAGGACCTGTACCCCAATGAGTCTCATTTGCATCCGGGCCAGGGTGGAGAGGGGACAGCAGTGTGGTGACACAGCCGAGGGCAGGATGAGAAGTTCAGGCTGGCTTCAGTCAGGCTGCCTCAGGCTCTGCAGGGTGTGGGCATCTCTGCGGAGGGGGCAAATAGCCCAGCGCCCAGTGTGCTCAGCAGTGGTCTATTAATGCCCCTAACCCAGGTCTTTCTCAGAGTCTTGCTGGGAATGAGGGAAGGACATGGGGACACCTAATCCACCAGAATGCTCAGATTTCTCCAGCTCGGGCGGTGGGGTTTCCTAGACCCTCCAATAGTGAAGGGGTTTTTCATTGTGCTCACAGGGTCCGAACAGCCAGCAGGTAGGGATGTGCCAAAGCTGTTCTGCCGAAGGGCTCTCAGCCTTGAGAGGGGTAAGCAGGCCTCAGGAATCAGGGCTGGGCCCCCTGGACCAGGAGGCTGCTGGCCGAGGCACCCTGTGCTTTAGAGTGGTGGCTCATAGCAGCCAGCTGGGGCAGTGACCTTCCAGGCTGTGGGCTTTGGGGGCTGGAGACCGATCATAAGGGAGGAATAACTTGGTGCTGGTCTGGTCGAGTTTCAGTGTGACCATAAGGAACGGCTTTTCCTGTTCAAGCCTCAGTTTACCTCCCTGTAAAATCAGTTCATGCTCTCTGCCCTCGGGCCTCCGTGAGGCCGAGTGGGGTTGGGGAGGCTGGCTGGTGGTGGGTGGGAGCGGGCGCTGCAGGATGCCATGAGTTCTGTTTGTGTGGTTTCTTCTGATGACACCGTGCTTTCTCCACACAAGCTCTGCCAGCCCAGCAGCTGGTCCTTCGCCCTCACCCAGTGGCTTCGCGGTGAGGGGGAGTGTTTCTGGTTCTCACTCACAGCTTCCTCTGCCTTGAGAGGCTTTAGTCAGCTCCTTAATACAAACGCCTTGCATGTGTACGGTGCTTCAGTTTTCAAAGTGACTTCACAGATGTCTCCTGATTTTATCTTCGTAACAACCCTCGGAGGTTGGCCTGGCCGGCTGACCTGGCCCCAAGGTGGAGATGAGGAAACTGCCCATTAGGTTAAACCCTATGCTAGGAACATGCCCCCATAGGGGGCGGAGCCAGTCCCAGGCCCTGGTTCAGGCCTCCCTGGGCACCCCATCCTCTGCCTTTGTCTCATCATCACTTCCTGGGAAATCTCCTCCCCTTAAAAAAAAAAAATGATTGTTCTGGTCTGCATCTCTCTTTTGGCTGTAATAAAGTATTAAGAGGTAGTTTGCTTTGGAGACACAGTAGGAAGTAATTTTTTAAAAGGAATGATAAGACGGTTTTTATTCTGGAAAGTTGCCTTCTGTCCCCAGAGCTGAGCTTCCTGCCATCATCACTGGCTCAAAATAAATTCTATTTTCAAATGTGACTTTTCCCCCAGCCTTTCACAAACTCCAGCCAGACAGGGATGAGGAGGGTGTGAGCTATTTCCACCTCAGTCTGGGCTTCTCCCTATTCATTCTTGGAGACAAAAGAAGACACTTGAAAATCCTGAGGTGCTTTCTCTGCTTTGAATTCTCACCTAGCTGCCTGCACAAAGCCACACACACGAACATGCCCACTGTTCCTCTGTCCCACCCCGAGTCCAACCCTTTTCCTCTTTGGCAGACTTGCTTAGCCTATCACCTCCAGATGCAAGTGGCAGTGGTAACCTAACAATGCCCTGGTCCTGGGTGCGCTAGGGGCCTGCCCCCCAGCCTTTGTGAACCCACCGCAGCCTTCTCTATCCAGGTGTGAAGGAGGAAGCCCTGGCCCCCAGTTATAGCTTCTAGAGGAATTTGTTTTCTGGACTCCTGCACTAGAAATGCTCTGGCCTCTACCATTTGTCCCTCGGTCTTCTCTAGGCCCCACTTGCTTGGTAGCCATTGAGATAAAACATAAAAATGGTAGCAGGAAGGCAAGCCCATAAGGCTGAGCCAAGCCTCCCTAATAGCACAAGGCCTCTCTGAAGGAAGTGAAAACAAACAAAGGAAATCCTTGCAGGGATCCATCCTTCCCTGTTCCTACTCCATCTCTCACCTCTGCCCCTCTCTTCCTTCTTATATCTTCCCCCAATCCTTCTCCTTCTTTTCTCCCTAACACCTACCCTTCCTAACTAAGCAGAGAGCTTATTTGCACTGCAAACCCTTAAACATATCCCATTTATAACTAATGAGGTTTGTGTCAGTTTTTACTCTAGATTAATTTTTTATAGTGAACATTGAATTCCAAGACACTGTCTGAATAATTGTGTTGTGTTGGAAATTTCTGTAGCAAAAGTTGCTCGAAGCCTAAACCAGTTTGGTTCAGTGGATAGAGCATTGGCCTGCGGACCAAAAAGTCCCAGGTTTGATCCCCCCACACACACATACCCCATGTCAAGGGCACTTACCTTGGTTGCGGGCACATCCCCAGTAGGGGGCGTGCAGGAGGCAGCTGATGGATGTTTCTCTCTCATCAATGTTTCTGACTATCTCTCTCCCTTCTTCTCTGTAAAAAAATCAATAAAATATATTTTTTAAAAAGTTGCTAGAAAAATAATATAACTGAATCTTGGATATCCTTGAGGCCACAAAAGTTTTTTTATTGTAAGGGCATTTGATATATGTTGTACTAAAGGGATACGTAGGTAATAGCATTGACACTTACTCTGACCCACAGAACTTCACCTGACACCCCCACCAGGCTCCTTCCAAGTCCTCACACATGCATCAACTCACTCAGTACTGGCCAGATGTTCCTCACAGCAGTCTGAGCTGCTGGATTTAATTATCCTCCAAGGATTCCTTGAGATCTTCCTGTGTGATGAGCCTCTAGTTGAGTGCTGTGAGGAATTCCCAAACTTAAGACAAAGTTCCTGCCTTCATGGTGTTTACAGTCTAGACGAGGAAGATGCATCCAGCACAAACACAATCATGTGGACCAAAACAAGGCTGTACCTAGTTCAGTGTCAAACCTTGTGGACTGCAAGTGCCATCCTCAGTTTGTCCCCTGGAACCCACCTTTTTGGCATAGCTGAAGATTACACCAGCCCTCCCTCCATCCCTACCTCCCTAAACTTCATTGTCCTTTGCATATATTATATAAGTGCTACTACAGAGCTTACCACATTGTGTTGTCTGTTGATTATTTATTTCTCTGTCTCTATAAGCATTTTGAGCCCCAAGGTTCCATCTTGCAAAGGATATAGTGAGATTTCTGCACTAGTCAGTTTTTTAAATTTTTATTGAATGTATAATGTGAGTTAAGGATTGGTGCAAAGCAATTATTGGTTGGCTGCCTTCCAAGTGGGATCCTATAACATGGCTGCATTGTACTTCATTCCTTTTCCAAGGCACATAAGAACTGGAGCTGGTCCAGGGGAGTAGATGCAGAGTCACAGCATGTTTACAGTCCCATATGGGAGGCAATTAGAATCCTGAGAGTCACTTCTCTACACATAACTGTGGGTCAGGAAGTCTAGTTTGGAGCAGTTGGAGGTGGAAACAGACCTTCTTGGCCCTTCTCAGTTGCATCTTTTGGAGAATTGATGTGTGCATTTTAATTCACTCCAATGTATATCCTTTTCACTAAGGCAATGCCCATGGTGAGGGTTGGAGGAGAAAGAACTCTCTTTGAGGGTCCTGTCCTTTACTCAGTGCGAGATGATCTATTAGAGGCTGACAAATCAATAAAGGCAATTTAAGTGCCTTTCTTGGAGTCTGTGTGACTTACAGGAAGGCAATAGTGTAGCGCCTGGGTGGTTCCATGGGCCCCTTGCTCCTTCCCCGCTCTACAATTATAGCAAATTTGCCTAATGCACTAAAAGCCAATGATTCATGTCAACTGGTGATGGGAGGAGAAGGTGAGAGGGAAGATGTCGGTTGCTGGCAGATGCCCTGCTAACCTTGGTTTTAATTAGTTTTGAGTGAATAACAAACAAAACAATCCTTCATTTGTGACAACCAACCATGATGAAAAAAGGTCCATAGTTGGTTGTTGCAAATGAGCAATATTCTAGGTCTCCAGGGAAGCCAATACACCTTCTCTCCCATAGATCACATCTCTTGAAAGGATTGGAGCTCTACTCAACCACTGGTAAATGTAGGCCCATTTCCCCCAAACTGGAAACCAGATTTAGCACCTTTTAAGTCTTCCACTTGTGATGTCTGGGAATCCTATGGTGATTGGACTCCTTAGCATTAATTGTAAAAAGGCAGTCACAGCATTTCTCTCTTTTATGCTAAGGATAGAATTTTAATAGTCTGAAATTTTAATTAGAAATTTTACAAAATAACTCTCCTGTATTGATCAAAATTGTCAAGGTCAAGAAAGATAAGAAAGGATTTAAGAACTGTTCCAGATTCAAGGCCAGTAAAAGACATATGACAACTGAAGGTATACATGATCCAGGATTTTATTTACCCATACAGATCACTAAAAGAATAATAAGGACATTTGAATAAAACCTGTAAATTACCTAATAGCATTGCTACAATGAAACTTCTTAATTTTGATTATTGTACTGTTAATGTAAGATAATTTTCTTATTCTTAAAAAATACACTTTGAAAGTATAAAGTGTCATCACATTTGAAACTTACACCCAAAAGGTTGAGCAAAAAATATATATATATATCAATTTATCTATCTATTGACAGCAAATGTGGTAAAATGTCACCATATGTAGAATTTGGGTGAAGAATAGATGGAAATTCTTTGAACTAATTTGCATTTTTTCTTTCTTTTTGTAAAATTTAAATTAAAGTAAGAAAAACTGAAGTAAAAATTAAAACAAGAAAAAGAAAATGAAATGAAAAATCCAACCAACAAAGAGATTATGATCAGAGGAACAATATGCTTCAGGCCCCTTCCTCTTCCCTTCTCCCCAAACCATCCTCTTCATTCAAATCTTGGCCAGGTTTGTGATTTAAATCTCTAAATACACAGGGAATTGTGGGACACATTGGTTTATCTAGATGATGAGGTTTCTTATATGATGAGATTACATAAAAACATTTGGACAAGGAACCAATGAAAAATGAAGGGTTTGGGCCAGATGACCACATTCTATGACCTACTGAGTCTCTGAAGTAGAAAACAAACAAACAAACAAACAAACAAACAAAAACCTACCACAGTTCAAAGCCTTTAAAACAACTTGAAACAACTCCTCTGCTTTGCTTGTGCTGCTGCTTTTTCCTAAGACCACATGTGACAGAAGTGGCTAGTCTACATTCTGCCATGTGGAAGGCTTCTCTTGCTCAGGAAGCCCAAAGTAACCAAATTCCCCCATTAGTCTCAGGCAGCCCACTCAGCAACTCCTCCCAGGATGATCCCTGAGGACTTCTGCTGATACTTGGACTTTAACAGCGTTCTCAGGACTAAGAATGTGAGAACACACTCAGTTCAAATGCAAAGAATTTGTATTGACACTCAGCATATCTCCATATGCAAAAGGATGCGCACATAAGTTTTTCCAACACCAATCTCCAGAATTACAATTCCAAAACAATTTAAAAATGTGTTCCACATTATAAAACCTTCTTTTAAAAATATTTAACAACCAAAATGCCATTAGTGCTGTGATTTTCTGGACTTAAAGACAAAAACATCTGTCCAGAATGGCTATGATACCTTCATAGATGCAGAATAGGGTGCTGAGGGGCACTTCTGAACATAACCCAGGGCTGCTTAGTCCCGAGCACCAGCCAGAAGCTGGCTTTTCTCCTTAGAAGCAGGGACTAAGAAGGAGGTCCTTGGTTGGGAAAGGATACTGGCCCCAATGGGTGACAGATGCCTTAATGTACTTTTGTTTGTTTGGAGCTGTGTAACAGGTAACTATGGCTGGCATTGCTATTTGACATCCTTAATATCCGTTCTCCTCTTCTCTCAATGATCAGAATCCCAGTTTTGCTTGTGAGTAGAGATACTCACCTGCGTAGACTGTCCTGTGTGTAGGAGAGCTCAGATGATCTCGGTTTAGCAGATGAGATATAGGAGAAATTTCAGGGAAGGTTGTTTTCCTGATACAACACAGACCTAGCAGGCACTAGCCTTTTTCTATTCTTCATGCCTGGGAAGTGCTGACTGAATTATAGAGCAGCCATTTTCAGAGCCTTGAGGATGAAGCCACACAGTGCAGGTGCAGCAAGATCCGGGAGGAGCCTGGGTTCTTCGCTCTCCCTGTGCTGCCCTGAGCATCCCACTGTGTGCGAAAAATGAACTCCAGTGCTGAGGTTTATACTGCATGTCCCCCAATAAACCCAAAAAACACACACCACACCCTCCTGTCCTGGCCAATTTCAGAGGCCCCCATATGTCGCACTCAGTGCCCCCAGTCTGCATCACCTACTTCCGTCTGCGCTCTCTGGTTCAGAGGTAGGCCCACAACATAAGCCAGAATTTAAAAAAATCTGAATAAATCAGGACTTTTGTACAAAAGACAAACTTCCTTCACCTGTGGGTTTGGAGTTAAGATGGGACAAAATCTAAAACTGTGGCAGCCACACACCTGAGAATAAAGCCAGCACTCCAGATCATAAATCCTGTTGAGAGGCGAAGAGATCAAGTTCTTATGACATCATCATCTGAGCCCCTATATCACCCTGTGCTGAAAGCCAGCCCTAACCTTGGACTTTCTCATTCTGCAAGCCTCTAGATTTCCCCCTTCCTGAAGCTAGTTAGGGCTTCCTTGGGCCAGGCAGGTCTGAAAAGCCCTAATTGATTCAGAGGCTCAGGAGGGTATAAGCTGACTGAGGGAAGTCCTGAGAGTGCCCCCCTTGGGGACTTGGAAAGGGCCTCATGGCTATGACCCAGGGGCGCTTTTTAGGAGCAGGGAGCTCAGTTGAAGAAAGAGTTGAGTCCCTGTCAGTGTCGTTCTTCATTCTGGTTGGACACACATTTTGATCTTTGGGTTCAGTGAGAACGGTTTTGTCAGTTCTGAAAATGAGGCCTGTCTCAAAGAAAAGTGGGGTCTGCTTTGTTTGGCTCAGGGGAGGGAGATGCAGACTAATGGACCGTCTGGTGGTGAGTTATCCCCTCATCATTCAGGAAACACAATCGCCAGGGACAACACTCTCGCTGTCATAAAACTGTCTCTGACACCACCTTAATTCCACAAATTACTGTCAACAGGAGCTGCAAGGAACTATTTTTAAACTGCATCTACTTGGCGGGCCATAGGGTGGGCTTTCAGAGTGCTGATCAACACCAAAGTCCTAGAACTTTCCAGGGGAAATACCTGCACTCTGTCTGTAGTCTCAGCCACAGGAGATGGAAAGGACCCTGCCGAGGGCAGGGGAGGGAACTACAGGGCTCAGTGGGCGGAGGAGGGCCCATGCCGTGGACCCAGGTTTTCTCTGACTTAACACCTTGTGGATGAGTCCCCACGAGCGAGTGTGACACACTTGCTGTAGGAAGGATGAGAGCCACATTCATGACAAGGTGTGCCCGGCAGGCCCAAATGTACTGCAACACGTCCTTTCCTTTTTAAGGCATCACCTGAGAACAGAACATACTTCAGAGGATACTTTGTCTCTCCTCTGAGCCCACCATCCTGATGTCCAATGTCCCACGTCAGCCAAGAGCCCCAGGAACCCACGTGTCCCCAGATGGTTGTGGGTTTTGTCATCTTAGTGGGCCTTTGGGAATTAGCAGAGATGGCTTCTGAGGATGGAGAGTCCGGCCTTTCCTCCTGTCCCTCTAACATGGCTTCTGAATTGTCAGGCCAGCCATCTTCTCCAGGGCCCAAGCAGAAAAGGATCCTCCTCCCAGGCCTTTCTCGAACTGTACCTGACCCCATCCTCTATCAGGCCTCCTCCCTTCCCACCAGCCGCCAAAGGGCCAGCCACTGAGGGAAGAAAGAAAGCGCCTACACTCTGGTACTAAACAGATGAGCCAACCAGCAGCACAAGAGTCCAATAGTTTCAACTCTAGCCAAGCCTGCTCTTTCTACCCGACTCTTCTCCTCTCCCCTCCCTCTCAATGCTCCTCAGACTTTCTCATTCAGAGACAAACATGTCATGCAATAGAACTGAGTGGTGAAAGCTCCTACAGAGCTGACCCACCCTTACCCCAAACACCTCAGAGATGTGCTGTGGGCCACCAAAGCATCCAATCCTACAGCAGCCCTACCTGGTGAGAGGGGTGGTCCTACTTCGTGGATCAGGAGCTGGGGCTCAGAGAAGATGAGACATTTTCCCAAGTCACCCAGCTTGTGACAGAGCTGGTCTCTCTGACTCTGAAGTCAGCGTTCCCAGCACCCTTTCTCCTCAGCCAGCCTGAGTTTCCCCAGGGACCTGATGCCAAAGCCAGCACTGTGAGTGGGTTGAGAGACAGTCACATGGGTCTCTTTGCACCTGACAACTATGAAGGCTCTTTGAGGGCAAAATGAGATAGTTCTTATCCCCTCTCCCCCACTTCCTCCCCACTCCCCATCCCCCACCTCCTAAAAAGTAAAAAGAGAGCTGGAGCACCTTTGTCCCTGACCCAGGTCACACTGGAGAAGAACACCAGCAAACTAGTCCTGTGGCTCTGAAAACCTCTGGCTGCTTTCCTGGGGTTGAGTCATGTCTCTGCTTCAGGAAAGTGTCATTAATTTGGTGCAAGAAATGAACAAATGCAAATACATGTGGCATAGAGCTCCCTAAAGGAACTGAGAATTGGGTTGTATCCACAGCCTGGGCTGAAAGCAAAGATTACAGAAGGTGTTGATGGGCCTGGAGCTTGAACACATTCCTTTGGAGCAATTAGGAGGCAGCTTAGCGCCTGCCTGGCTGAATGTGCTTTGAAAATGCCTGTAGTTGAATCAGGAAGGTTTTCACTTCAAATATGTCTTTTTGAATTATAACGAATGTGTGTGGGTGAGACCAAGGCTGGGCTTAGTCTTGGGGCCTTGTCCCAGAAGTACAGATGGAGCTAAGTGGGTGGCAGGAGAAAAAAAAAATAAAACAAAAAACCACCCTTGGAGTTTTGGTCCTGGATGTGGCCCAAGCCTGCAGGTATGACACTGTGTCACAAAGATGGCCGTGCCTTTGCTTTTCTATCAAGGGTCTGGAGTGGACACAGCACCGTCCAGGGAGGGTTCAGATCCTAGTCTACAGTTTAGGGGGTCCAGGAAGTGCCTGCTTCTGAGGGGTGGCCCAGGAGAGTCTTTCTGCATTTTCTGGGACTTGTGCCCAAGTGAGAGGAAGCCTGGCCAAGGCTAATCAGACTATGGCTTGCTCCGAGCTAGGGGTGGTGGGACACTGGTTTTTGTCTTAGTTTTGTTTTTATTTGTTATTTTTTAAACTTTTTAAATTTTTAAAAATAAAATTAAAGATATTTATGGGTTTACAGTGTAAAATGTATATATATTAGAGGCCCGGTGCATAAATTCATGCATGGATGGGGTCTGATCAGCTTGGCCAGTGGGGAGGGACATGGGTGGTTGGCTGACCTGCCTGCTGGTCAAACTCCTGGTTGAGGGGGCAATTTACATATTAGCCTTTTATTATATAGGACTAGAGGCCCCATGCACAAAACACATGCATGGGAGTGGGGGGCAGTTGTCCCCTCACTTGTACCCTCTCCAATATGGAACCCCTCAAGGGATGTCTGACTACCATTTAGGCACGATCCCATGGGTGGGATTGGGACTAAACAGGCAGTAGGACATCCCTTAAGGCAGGGGTCTTCAAACTATGGCCCGCGGGCCACATGCGGCCTGCAGAGGAGTATGATCCTGCCCGCCAGGTTTTTTGGGGAGTGAGCGCAGCCGAGGTGTTATAGTAGGAATTAGTAGTTCATATAGTCCGGCCCTCCAGCTCTCTGAGGGACCGTGATCTGGCCCCCACTTTAAAAAGTTTGAGGACCCCTGCCTTAAGGGGTTCCAGATTGGAGCTCATAATCCAGGACTGCTGGCTGCCAACTGCTGGCCTGCCTGACTTTCTTATTGCCCCTAACCACTTTCTGCCTGCCAGCCTGATCACCCCCTAACCACTCCTTTGCCAGTCTGATTGATGCCTAACTGCTCCCCTGCCAGCCTGGTTGTCCCTAACTGCCCTCCCCTGCAGGCCTGGTCCCTCCCAACTGCTCTCCCCTGCAGGCCTGAGTCTCTCCCAACTGCCCTTCTTTGCAGGCCTGGTCACCCTTAACTTCCCTCCTCTGCTGGCTTTGTCATCCCTACCTGCACTCCCTTGTAGGCCTGGTTCCTCCCAACTGCTCTCCCCTGCTGGCCATCTTGTGTTGGCCATCCTGTGTCCACATGGGGGCAGCCATCTTGTGTGTTGGAGTGATGGTCAATCTGCATATTACTCTTTTATTAAATAGGATATACACTGAGTGGCCAGATTATTATGTGTTCAGAGATCATAGTAATATGGCCACTCAGTGTGTGTGTGTGTGTGTGTGTGTGTGTGTGTGTGTATACTAGAGACCTAAAACATGAAGATTCGTGTAAGAATAGGCTTTTCTTCCCCTGGCTGCTGGCACTGGTTTCCCTCTGGCACCCCAGACCTAGGCCTTTACTCTGGCCCTGCTGTCCTTCTGTAACTCCCTCCATCCCCCACTTCCCCACTCATAGCAAACATCCTGTCTTGCCCAGGTTGCTCCATGCCTGCGCACACATGCTGCCCAGAGGCCCAGAGCTGCTGGGGCAGGACAGACACCATCTATGTCATGTCAATTTGCATGTTGTCTTTTTATTAGCTGTGGGCACTGCCATCTTTGTCATGGAATGATGGTCAATTTGCATATTATGTCTTTATTAGATAGGATATGATTACCAAATCAAGCAATTAACAGCTATCACCTCACAGTTACCATTGTGTGTGTTTGTGCATGTGTGTGTGTGGTGAGAACAATTAAGATTCACTCTCTTGGCAAATTTTGAGCATGCACTGCAGTACCGCTAACTAGTCTCACTGCTGTACAATAGGTTTCAGACTGCATTCATCCTGCCTGACTCTGAAACCTTGTTAAACTCTGTGACCAACATCTCCTCATGTCCTCCCCGCCCTCCCGCCCTCCCCTGGTAATGACTGCTGTACTCTCTGCTGCTATGAATTTGACTTTGTAGGTTGAACCTATAAGTGAGATCATGTAGTGTTTCTCTCTCTGTGTCTGGCTTTTATTACTTAACATAATGTCCTCCAGGTTCATCCATGTGGATGCAAAGGCTGAATAATATTCATAATATATTCATAGATGTCAAATTTCTTCATTCACTTATCCATCAGTTGACACTTAGCTTGTGTCCATACCTTGGTTATTGTGAATAATGCTGCAATAAACAGGGGAATGCAGACATCTCTGAGACTCTGATTTCATTCCCTTTGGATGCACGCCCAGAAGCGGGATTGCTGAGCACGTGGGCCTTGGGCTGGTGTAACTTGCCTTGTCCTAGATGTGCTCTGGGAGCAGTGACATCGGGCCACAGCCCACAGGCTGTCCTCTAGAGAACCCCAACCACAGCCGCTCTGGACCTCCGAGGCGCTGGCATCCTGGCACTGATGCCTGAGCTGCTGAGGGACTGCGGGCTGGACAGGTGTCCTGAGGATCCCGGCCCCTGTCCAGCTGGCTCTCAACAAAGCGTATGCTGGGAGGGGATGGCACGTCTCTACTGCCCTAGGAGGGCAACCCTCACTCCGTCAGCGACAAAGAAAATGGCCGATCTCTTCTGGACTGGAGCCTCTGACCTGCTGGCCCAGGGCTCTCAAAGGCCTCTTTCTTCTCTCTGTCCCCCATCTCCTTCTCTAACTAGTTCCTACTTCACCCTTTCCTAGCGTTTACCATCTAACAGAGAGGCCTTTCCTTCTCCTAAAGGAGCCACCTCCAAATCATTCCTTCCCCTTGGCTGGCTTTGGAAGCTTCTGGAACCCAGGTCCCTGGGCAGAACTTCCAAATGTCTACCAGCAGGCTTTCTATGAAAACCCATCTGAGTTGCCTTAGGCTGAGAAGATTAGTCAATGTGCAAACTGCCTCGGGCGGGACTCACTAGCTGCCCACTCAAAGTGCAGCATTCTGGGCAGTAACTGCAGAGCCTGGCCAGGGCTGGATGCTGGAGTTGGAGGGGCATCCGGGGTCAGTGCCCGGCCCCAGCTGCCGCCTCCCAACCGTCCGGGCTTCTGAGGTCAGGCTTGCATGCTGCCCCAGCTCTCAGCCCCAGAGCTGGCCACTTCCCAAAGTCTCAGCACTGGAATTTAGAACCTTGTCCTCCCCTCCCTCTCCCGCACCCCCTCGAGAGGAGAAGTTAATGAGTTTCAAAAAAAAAAAAAATGCATGGGAGCACAGGCATGCAAGAAGGTGGGGAAACATGGTTAGCTTATCTGTCAGCAGTTTAAACCTAAAAGGTTTCTAGTAATGGCTGAGCCGGGGAATTGACCCCCAACTTCCCGGCCCTTTGCCAGGAAGAGGGAGAATGGGGTACAGCCTGTGGCTCGGAAAATGCTGCCCAGGAGAGTCAACCACACCTCCCAGGCATCTGCCCGTGAAGCATGAGGGGCAGCAACTGCCCGTGAAGCAGGAAGCACGCTCAGAGGTTTGCCTAGATCCTGTTTGTGTTACAATCCCTTCACAATGCATACATATATCAAATCATTATGTTTTATACTTAAAGATCTTTTTTAAAATAAATCTTTATTGTTCATATTATTACAATTGTTCCTCTTTTTCCCCCCATAGCTCCCCTCCACCCAGTTTCCACCCTACCCTCTGCTCTTACCCCTCCCCCCCGACTGTCCTCATCCATAGGTGTACAGTTTTTGTCCAGTCTCTTCCCACACCTATTTGCCCCCAAGAATTATCAGTTCACTCCCTTTCTATGCCCCTGATTCTATTATATTCATCATTTTATTCTTATTCTTTTCATCAGATTTTTAGATTCACTTAAAGATCTTACAGTTTTATTTTCCAATTTTACCTCAATAATGCTGGAAAAAACACTGCTTCCATCAGGCAATTTGAGAGTTACCTGCAGATGATGGCAAGAAGGATGTATCAGAGTAGAGGTCTATATCATAGCATCCAAACAGCTTCAAATTGTACACCAAGTATCCCCTTTCTTAAAATGTCCTCTGGACATCCAGCACTGTGAATCGTCCCTCACCCCGACCATACACCTGACTCAGGGTTGGCGCTTGCCTCTAGCTGTCTGGGCAGCCTCCTCCCAGGCTCTCTCCTTCTCTCAGACTTAGAGAAACACAAGCTTCTCTCAGCTCCACATACGGGGCAGGTGCATAGGCTCCTGCCAAAGCCTGGGTCCTCCTCCTCCACCCGAGGCTGTCGCCACTGGTTTCCCAGGTAGAAGGCTTGCTACGAACAGGCAGTGCTGTCAGCCTTTGTACATGCTCATCCTGCTCATGCCATGGAAAAGCGCCCCCAAGAGAAGCTCCTCCATTGTGGTCTGCACCCCATTGCTGTCATTCCCACCCCAATCCTGCTCCCTGGGGCTGCTCAGAGAGACAGTGACAGCTGGTGGCTCTCTTCTAACCCTCTCCCTGGAAGGGGGATTCTCAATGGAAACAAGTTTTAAAAATTAAAATGTAGTCCTCAAAATAATGTGCCAACCAGCCCTTCCTTCCTTGTTCCCCACTCAATGTGAAAACTCACGGACGTAAGCCAGCCTCGAATGAGTCCTCTCTGCACACGTCTGTCCAGGGGATGGGAGCACCTGGGTGGGAGCAGGACTGGTCGCTCTGCTGGTTGCTTGGGACGCCCCACAGCTTTGATTACAGACTTCTCTCCCTATAAGCTTCCCAAGGCACATGTTTCTGAACCGGGACTGTCCCAGTCTCCACTGAGCCTCGTGTGCATTAGAAAGAGACACCCCTTTGGTGCCATGCAGTTTAGCCAGAGGATCCTGGGCTGGAATTCAGCCCCCCAGACCTGACCTCTTGGTTCAGGCTGCGGATTGCACAACTGAGTTAGGCAGCCCTGCTGCCCCGCAGCCCTCACAGACTTATAACAGGCCTGCGGGGCAGTCCACATGGCCGGCCCAGCACACTGAGGAGGAAATGGGCTTCGGTTGGCCCTGCGTGGACACGGTGCCTGCATTCCCTGGTTCAGGCAGACTCACACACACCACCCTACATTTGAATCCCTGCTTTCGCCCAACAGGACACAAAGGGCCAGGCAGAGGTAGTATGCTTGAACGTTGCCTCTTACTGGCCACGTGGACTTAGGCTTTCCAAAGCCTGGGGTTGTCATTCTACAAGATAAGGATAAGAATTCTCAGCCCACAGGGCTGCTGGGAGAGTTAGGTGAGGGACTGGGGATAAGCTAGCCTGCCTAAAGCTGGGACACAGCCTACATCACTTGTCCGGGGCAGAAGCAGCAAACCTGAGAGGGTGGAGATACTGCTGCATGTGAGCAGGGGGAGGAGGCAGGAGCTGAGCGGCAGTGGAGGCTCCTTCTCTTTCTGTTGACTCACAGCCTGGTTACCAGCAAGGCTGGGAGGCAGCAGTCTTGGTGGGGAACAAGTACCCCCAACTCCAAACAGTCAACATATTGTAGGGGGTGGAGGGCAGTCTGGTGGGCAGGCCAGGGCTCCTGGGAAATCTGCCGCAGAGTTTGAGAATGAAAGAAAAACAGGAAAGGCTCTGGGCAAATATCAAGATAGGGTTTCTTGTAGACTAGTCCCTCCTTTTCCTCAAGGATGTGTTCCAAGACTACCCAGTGGATGCCTGAAACCACAGAGTACCAAATCCCACATTCGCTGTTTTTTCCTGGATGTACATACTTATGAAAAGTTTAATTTATAAATTAGACACTGTAAGAGATTAATAGCAATAACTAACAGTAAAATAGAACAATTGTAAGAATCTGCTATAATGAAGTTATGTGAAAGAGGCATTGTTAAGTAAGTTAGGGCGAGCTGAACACAAGCTACTGTGGGGAGGAGGCTCCAGGCAGACCCTTCTCCACCAGCCTCGGTGTGAGGGACCAGACAAAATCAGTGGCGACACTTTCTTGTCACTCCATCTGAGCTTCATGCCTTGGTTGAGGTAGAAGCTTGATATCCCCTATCCCAGGGCTCCTGGCTCGAGCATTGGTGTTTCTTTAGTCACTCATGAGGCTCATGTAGGTCAGATCTCTGCCTCTTCATTCACCTGTTAAAAACAGATTCATTGGTATAGATGCCTATATCTTCATTTGGTTTTAATTACTAATGTGCATGCATTTATGAAAGTACGTGTGTGTGTGTGTGTGTGTGTGTGTATGCGCATGCCTGCATGTGTGTGGTGTCAATCTTTGTGAATATATGTATATAAGTGGCTGTTTTTGTGGATGTGTTTTTATGTATGTATCCCTATATGTCAGTCTGTGTATGAGTACATGAATGTGTATATATGTTTAAGTGTATATGATTATGTATATAAGTCTGAGTGGGTAAGTCTAAGTGTTTAAGTATTTCTGTGTGTAACCTCTTCTCCAATAGCTAAAAAGAAAGTATCTGGGGAAATCTTGTTAATGAGCCTGAGGTTTATGTGTATAGGAAGGAGGGGTTATTGTTGCGAGCATTTGCTTCAAGGATTCTGGGATCCTGGAGCTTGTGCTGCTTCCTGTCACAGTCACCACATGCGAGGTAGCATGAGGCCCCAGAGAGCCAGGTAGACTGAGGCACCAACCACAGGTCAGGACAAGCAGGAAGCCAGGACCTGGGAAGGCAAGCCCAGAGCAAAGGAATTTTCCGACCCAGAGGCCAGAACTGAAAAGAGGTTAGACCGCCCAGCAAGAGCCAAGGGCTTGGCATTTACCTGAGGACTGGAGGAGCGAGAAGACCAGGAGTGGACAGGAAGACACCGGTACCCAGTGCCCAGGCCATGCTTCCCCCACTCATCAGAGCACAAGGTCAGTTCTGGACGAAGGCTGCCTCCAGCAGAGCCTCACTAGAATTCCCTGCAGCATGGCAGCCAGTGCCTGGCTTGGGAGCCAGTAAGAGATCGGTGTCTGTAGGCAACTGGCTCTTCCTGAGACCTGAACCACCAGCGCCTCCAATGAAGACTGAGTCTGTGGAGTAGGGCGAGGGAAGTGCTGAGAAGACCAAGAGCCAGTCAGATCAGGAATGAGGGAGTCAGGCAGGACACCGAGGCCACCTAAAATATGTGGACATTGTTCACAGCTGTCTGTGGCATGGTCTGTTATTCAGATGTGCTTCTTGAACATTTTGCTCAGGAAATATTACTGCTATTATGCAGTTATTCACAAGAAAAAATGGAATGCTTCTATTTCACTTGCTTAATGGAGCACCCAGAGCAGGACAAGGTATGCTCCCTAAGCATTTATTTTGGCAGTCAGAGTTACATTGGAGAGTTTCTGACAGTGACCTCTCTGGGCAGGGAGACTGACTGTTCTATCTGGTGAGCAGGACCGATGTGTCTCAATGCTGGCTGCCTCCTGGAAGTCAGATAACAGCCCAGAGGGACCAGCGCACTACAGAGAGGGCAGAGGTCCACTCTCCATCCCCTCCATTCCCCTCCCTCCCATCTCCACCTCTCCTCCCCGTCCCATCTCATCTCATCCCATCCCCTCCCATCCCATTCCATCCCTCCTCCCATCCCATCCCATCCTTCTTATTCCCTCTCCTCCTCTCCTCTCCCCTCCCCTCCCATCCCATCTCATCCCATTCCATCCCTTTCCCTCCCATCCCCTCCTAACCCTCCTTCCATCCCCTCTCCCTGTCCTCAGCCTTCCCCTCCCATCCCTTCCCATCCTATCCCCTTCCCTCCCCTCCTCTCCCATCCCATCCCATCCCATCCCATGCCATCCCATCCCATCCCATCCCATGCCATGCCATCCCATGCCATCCTACTAGTGAGAATTCAGTCTCGCTTCCTGCAGTTCTAAAATTGTTGGTTTCTTGGCTGTGGGAGGGATTTTATGTGTTAATGCCAATCTCATCAACCTGTAGCTGGGTTTCCTTTCAACCCTGGGCTATGCATAGGGTTGGCTTGGGGTTGCTGGGGTCTTTTCCCAGCCCAGAGCCTGGGGTAAAGAGAGCAGGGGCTGCTGGGATAGGCCCCAATGGCAAAATATTTCTTCTCTGCCTCTTCTGGCTTGATTTCTCTGCTGTAAGTTCAAGCACCTTGTCCAAATGAAAGGTAGTAGTGTGTTAGCTGGTAAGAGTACTGGCTGTGGAGTCAGGCTACCCAGGGTTCCAATACCCAAGCCCAAGTGGGTGGGGCTCTGACAAGGTAGGGAAAATGCACAGTGACAGGCATAGTGGTAAACAGGTGACTCCAAAGCAGATGTTTCCGTGTGGACTTGCTCTGCGGCCTTAGGCATGTTATGGATCTCCGTATCCCAGTTTCCTCGCACAAGAATGGAAATCATAGTAGTATGTCCCTCAATGGGCTCTTATGAAGATTGAGCGGATTAATTATATATAGATATATCAATACTGGTTATATTAGATATGATGTATTAATATGTCATATGATATATAACATGCTCATAAATATGCAATACACACTGATAGCTGAGAACAGTGCATGGCACACTAACCTCTGACATTATTAATGTGACTCTATCCATGAAACAGAGATTTGGGCAGCACTGCCTTCACTGGGGTGTTATGAAGACAGAGGCAGTGCTTATAAGATGTTGTGCCTGATGCCTGACAAACAGTGAACTCTATGTAAATATGTGCTGATAAAATCCGGCTGGACCCTGTGGTCAGGGCGCAGACAGCAAGACGGTTCTGGGACAGGAGCCAGCGGCCTCTCCTAATGGGGGGCGGTGGGGGCGGGGGGCTGAGCCCAGTGACATCATGACGGCTGCTCTGGAGCCTCTGATCTGCTTAGCTGACTCCAGGCCTGGCTGAGCGGCCCCTGTCTTATCCTGTCTTATCGACCCAGGGAGGCGGCAGACAGAGGGGCTGGTCCCTTCAGGAAAGAAAAATGCCTGCGCCTCCGAAGGAACTGGGTGAAAGACAGCTAGGAGCGGGCAGGCCGGCTGGTGGCCTGGAGGAGGAGCCGGCGGGCGGGAGGGGCCAGATGGCTGGGCTACAGAGACACTCCCTCTGTCTGTAGGGTCCTGGCTACTGGGTCCTGCCTGGCGCCAGGAAAGGCAGCATGAGTGCCCAGGACCTTCCTCACCAAGAGGAAGAGGAGGGCCCTGCAGAGCCTCAAGCCTCCTTAGGTCCTGGGCTGAAAGCCTGGGCCGCCCCCTGCAGAGACAAAGCCCTTCCTTGCTCATTCTTCTGTGGATAAAGAATGTTCGCCTGGTGGAAAATAGAAAATACAGAGGCCATGCATTTGCTCTGGGGCTAAACCCCAAGCCCAGGGGTGCCAGGCTGGGTAAGGAGCCTCCAGGGGGCGCTTCCCCACACCTCAGACCTGCTCTGATTCTGCGGTGCCTTATCTGCAAGCAAAACCAGCTCTTCCTGCACAAAGGGCCAGGCAGATCTCAGCACCGTTCCGTGGAATGGTTCAGTAGGCCCCGCAAATGATAAGAATAATGAGCTTCCATTCAGCCAGCACATGCATGAGCCAGACTGTCCTGGGTGCTCTCTGTAGTGGACAAGATTGTGGACTCCACTGCTCACTAGCCACGTAACCTCAGGTAAATTTACTTAACTGAGAAAGCCTCCACACCTGGTAAATGGGGGCATCCCATGGTGAGGGGTGCTGTCCTGAGACCCAATGAGATACACATGGGTGGTAGCCACCACCCTGGGCCACCCGGAGCTCCTTTTAAGACGGAACTAGCGGCTACCTACATGGAGCCGGTCAGCAGCCAACCTCCTGGCCTCAGTCCTTCAAGGTCTGGCCCCACTGCACAGAGATGCTTTGGCTAAGGCCCTGGCCTTTCTAAGGAAGCCGAGGAGGCTTCTGCACAGCACATGCTCTAGAGTAGGGGTGTCGAACTCAATCAGAGAAGGGGCCAAAATCTAAAATCCAG
Source organism: Pipistrellus hanaki (assembly GCF_964339955.1). NCBI lineage: Eukaryota > Metazoa > Chordata > Mammalia > Chiroptera > Vespertilionidae > Pipistrellus > Pipistrellus hanaki. Next base: position 13,524,983 of record NC_140511.1, on the reverse strand, counting down.
CCTAAATCGCGGGCCGAATGGTTTACTGAACAGTCATAAACTGACAATGTCATAAACTGACAGCGGAGTGCAGTGATGACAGCGCGGTGCGGGCCACATTGCAAGGCCTGGCAGGCTGGATTTGGCCCGCGGGCCTTGTGTTTGACACATGTGCTCTAGAGAGCGAGGTAAACACTGGGAAGCCCCAGACGCCTGCCAAACCCCTAACAGTGTCAGAGGTTCAGTGCTGGGCATTTCCTTTAAATGAAAGGAAATGATTGATCTTTTGACCTCCTATCCTGATAATGCAATAAAAATACATGCGGAGCCCTTCAGGCTCCGGGAGCAGCATATTCCCAACCGAGGGCCCCTGCTCTGGCCCAGATACCCAGTGACACAAAAGGCCGAGGCCCAGAGCAGGAAAGGCCTCTGCCGCTGGTCCAGGCAGCTTGAGCATTTGGGCCCCACAGTCCTGCCAACATTTCCGTGATACCACGTGGTGTTTGTGGCAAGTTCAGGTGGGAGGATCACAACTCAGGCCCCAGGGTTCTGGAGCGAGGCCATGCCACCTGCAGCACATGCCTTTTGAGAAAGAACTCCTGGTGTGATATTAGGTCTTTAGAAGGGGGATGCCTGACCACAGGGACATCAAGGGATGATATGGTAGATCTGACTGTTGTAAGCTTATCTGTCACCAGGTCTGGCAGGCCAGCACAAGCCATTGAACAACAAAGGTGATGTGCCCAGGATTGAAGACAAGCAGAACCAGAGGGCACAGGCTGCTGCGTGAGGAGAAGCCCAGAGCCCTCCCTCAGCCAGGCCTGTGGCCGGCCATATGGGGATCTAGTGAGACGGCTGAACGAGGAGGAAGCCTGCACTGTGTTCATGCTCAGTAACTGGATATGAGTTCTGGTGGCCTTAGAAGACAGGAGTGCTTTCTCCTTCCAGGAAGATGGAATAGATATATACTTTTCCTTATTGCTTCCATTAAGTACACTAAAAAACCCTGGTCAATAGACAGACAACAACCTCAAGAAGACTCTGAAAGGCAGAGAGAAGAAGCAGACTAGGTAGGGACATTGGAACCCAAGGGAGAATACAGAGGTGAGTTTCCTGGCTTTGCCTTTGACCCTTTGTATCCCAGGCTTAGAACAGAAAATTTGGCAACCCAACAAAACAAACAAACAGGCAAAAAAAAAAAAAAAATAACAACAAAGACTTGCTCTCTCCAGCCAAAAGATCAGGAAAAGGGCAGTCTAATGAGACAAAAGTTTTCAACAATAAACACTCAATTCCAACCAAACACTCAACACATCCTCAAAGGCTGAGTTGGGAGCCTGGCCATCCACCATCCACCTCCTGGGCTGTCATAGAGCTCTAGCCCCTTGCTGAGGTGGAGTCAGAGAAGGCCCAATCAAGAGAGCGGACTTCATTTGCTCTCTTCCTGCTGCAGTATCAGTGAATACCACATAGGGAGCTGTATTGCAGTCCCACCAGGCCCCCAGAACAAGGTGCCCCTCTCTCTCAGAGGACAGCTACTGGAGGACCATCCAGAGGTAATGAGGCCACCCCAGCCCAGTGGTGTCAGTAGAGGCCATGTGGGAGTGGTAAACAGCCTGGGTGATATCAGTAGAGGCCCTGGGGAGCCTGAAACTCCTGCCCTGTTCAGCAGAAATGTGGACCTACTACAGTCAAGAGATGGGAGTGGCAACTTGAATTACACCTGGCTGTAATGAGGCAGCACCAACCCTTTTTCTGCCGATCTTTGTCAGAGGAAACCAGTTAAAGCAAGGTTTCAATAAGATCCAGAATCTCATCACATAATATCGCAAATGTCCAGGTTTCAATAAAAAATAAAGGCATACAGATCAGAAAGGGAAAAATAAACTGACCCCCTTTACAGATGACATGACTGTTTATGTAGAAAACTCCCAAGGAATATGGGGGAAAGTTCCTAGAAGTAATAAGTGATTCCAGCAAGATCACAGGACACAAAATAAATGTACAACAACTATTGTATTTCTATAAAAGAACAATGAACATGTGAAAACTAAAATTAAAAATACAATGCTATTTATAGTTGCACAAAAATGGAATGTTTGGGTATAAATCTAACAAATCATATACAGGACTCATGCTAACTATAAAACACTGGTAAAAATATATATTTTTTTTAAAAAAGGTCTAAACAAATGAAGAAACCATGTTCATGGACTGGAAGACTCAGTAAAGTAGTCAACAGAGAAGTCCAAGATCATAATGCCAGCAGGTTAGGTTTCTTCTTAGGCCTCTCTTTTTGGCTTCAGGTGGTCCGCCACTGTCTTGCTGTGTCCTCACAGGATGTTTTCTGTGCCCGGGCATCTTTGGTGTCTCTCTGTATGCCCCAATTTCCTCTTTTTATAAGGAAACCAGGAAGATTGCATTAGGACCCACCTATATGACCCTGTTTAACACTAATGACCTCTTTATAGACCCTTTCTCCAAATTTGGTCACATTCTGAGATACTCGGGGTTAAAACTTCAACAAGTAAACTTAGTGGAGAATTAAAGTTAGTTTGCATCAGTTCTTTACCTTGGCATTTAAAGTCCTCTGTAGTCTGGCTTCTTCCTGCTCCCCACCCTCATTTCTCATCTCCTTCCACTTCACTCCCTATGTGTCACTCACACCCAAACTCTTAATTCTCCCAGTATGTCATAGGAGCTCTTACCTCCATGTGTTTCTGCTCCCCAATTCATCAACCCATTCCTTCTCCTCTTTCTGATCCCAATTTAGATATTAACCTCTTCAGGAAGTCTTCCTTGACTCAAAGACTGGTTTAGGTGCCCTTCTAGGGGTCCCCATCCCAGGGTCCTCTCCACTTTATATACCCCAATAGTTGCTGGCTCACTCTCCAACTCCTCTGCCAGACTCAGCTCTGTGGAAGTAGAAGCCATACCTGACTTGTTGACTCATATTCCCAGAGCTAACAGAGTATCTGGCATATAGTAGAGACTTAATGTTTTCTGACTAGCCAGCAGTGGGGTTCATGGATTTGTGAGGCTGGCTTTGTGTCCTGCATGCCTGGCTCTCCTGCCTCCCTTGCCTGGTGGAGACAAGGGGCAGTCTTCTCTCCCACAGCCAGGTTGGGAGCTCTCACTTCTCTTCAGAGGTCCTCTGATACCACCACTCCAGCAGCAAGTCACATGAAGCCATTTGAGGTCATATCTTTGTTACTAGTGTTTACAGTACACATGAATGCAGATTATCTAATGATGAGTACCAGGTTTTACCATTTTCAGTTCACCTGGCCCTTCTTGAAAGCATTTATTTGTCACTCAGGTCACTCACCCTCTTTCCAGTCAGGAGGCCCCTGTAGACCAGTGTTTTTCAACCTTTTTTGGGCAAAGGCACACTTGTTTCATGAAAAAAATCACAAGGCACACCACCATTAGAAAATGTTAAAAAATTTAACTCTGTGCCTATATTGACTATATATAAAGTAATTCTCTTGAATAGGAATCAAATAAACACAAAGAAAGTATTTTATAATTACTTTATTATGAAATATTAAGTAAACAAAATAGTGAAAAATTATAAAATTCTTGTCTTGTCTGCACCTACGGCACACCAGGCAACATCTCGCGGCACACTAGTGTGCCACGGAACAGCGGTTGAAAAACGCTGCTGTAGACAAAGCCTTTAGAGTCCTTGTTCAATCTTGCTCATGCACCTTTTTTTTCACCCCCTATTACTCATTTTGCCAGCTTAAGCAGAGGTTTGTTCTTCCTTTCAGTGTTCCAGGACATTACACATGTGTGTGTGCAGGGGTGTGGGAAAGTATTTCCTGAGTCCTATGTAAATACCTTTGACTTTGGTTTGAAACTGCTATCTGCAAGGTCACTGCAAGGTCACTAAAATTTACTCGTTATCCCTTTGGCTTCGGCCCAAACCTTGTCCCACTATGTGGGCCATTTGGATATTTATAACATCATTCACAAGCCATACAAAATTATCAACTCAAAATTAGCCTGATATATTTGGTCAAACATTTAGCTAACTCACCCCTAATGCCTTGGCAAGGCCAGACCAAATGATTTCAATAGCCCGCAGGCCAGATGTTCCCCACCCCTGCACCAAAAAATTTTGTCTGTTCTGGGCCCAAGCATTCTCATAAATTCCTCTGAACTGAGCCTCTGATCTTGGTTTGCAGTGGGGCATACGTAGAGGGTTTGAAATTCAGCTCTTCTACTGGCCAGCCATGGGGCCTTAGTCAGTGACTAAGCCTTTCTGTAACCCACTTCCCTTGTTTGTAAATGACCTTAATAATGGCATATCTTGTGGGGCCTAAACAAGGCTATGAAGGGCTTGACATATAATAAGCTTTCAAGAAGTGTTTCCCTGTGCTATGCAGTGGTCTTCCCACCTCTTCCCCTTTCTTTGAGACCTAGAGTCATGAGACAGGTTTTAGACTCAACTCTTTCACTTCCTGGCTCTACGACCTTGAGTAAGTTTCTTAACATATGTGATCATTCATTTTCTTCCAGAGTATGAGAGGCACGAACACACTACTTTCAAGGGCCATTGTCAGATGAGAGGTGATTGGCTGTGTAAAAGCGCTTTATCCATGTAATTGCTATGCAAATGGCACTCAGGTGTTGGGCAAAGGATCTGGAAAGTGTAGTCGTCCTCACAGTAACTCCTGTCAGCATCATGGTCTGGTTTTATGACATAATAGCTCACATCTGCCATACATATCCGCACACTAAACTTTTCCCATTAGCCTCCCTGAGTTTACTCCCATGAGTCTACTTCCATTTTTTTCCTTATAGCATTGATTTGCTTAACACCTCCTGCACCATCCGAGGGGAAACTTTCTGATAATCTGGGATCTTGTTTGGACTTCCTCTGTTCTTTTTCAGTGGCACCAAATTGGGGGGGAGGGGGGATGGGGGGTTTGAGATATCCATATCATCATAGTTTTATTCAATAACTAGTGGCCTGGTGCATGAAATTTGTGCATGGGGGCAGAGGAGGGGTGTCCCTCAGCCCATCCTGCACCCTCTCCAATCTGGGGCCCCTCAAGGGATCCCAGGACAATCCAGGACTGCTGGCTCCCATCTGCTTGCCTGTCTGCCTTCCTGATTGCCCCTAACCACTTCTGTCTGCCAGTTTGATCACCCCCTAATCACTCCCCTGCCAGCCTGATTGATGTCTAACTGTTCCCCTGCCAGCCTGTTTGCCCCAACTTCCCTCCTCTGCCAGCCTGGTAACCCTTAACTGCCCTCCCCTGCAGGGTTGATTGCCTCCAACTGCCCTCACTTGCAGGCTTGGACTCTCTCCACTGCCCTCTCTTGCTGGCCATCTTGCGGTGGCCATCTTGTGTCCACATGGGGGCAGGATCTTTGACCACATGCGGCATCCATCTTGTGTGTTGGAGTGATGGTCAATCTGCATATTACTCTTTTATTAGATAGGATAGAGGCCTGGTGCATGGGTGGGGGCCAGCTGGTTTGCCCTGAAGGGTGTCCTGGATCAGGGTAGGGGTTCCCTTGGGACATGGGATGGCCTGAGTGAGGGGCCTGTGGTGGTTTGCAGGCTGGTACATCCCCTGTCCCCTGTCTACCCAAGTGGAGGCTCTGGTATCTAGGATATATTTACCTTCTACAATTGAAACTTTGTAGCCTGGAGTGGAGCCAAGCCTCCTGCTTGCTCCATGGCTGCTCCCATTTCTGTTTGGATTTGTTTACCTTCTATAAATGAAACTTTGTACCCTTGAGTGGAGGCCTAGGCCAGCTAGGGAGGCAGAAAGTTTGACTTCTTCTGTTGCCTGGGAAACCCAAGCTTCTCTCCTGCTCTCTATGGCTGTATCCATCTTGGTTGGGTTTATTTGCATACTCACTCTGATTGGCTGGTGGAGGTGACTTGTGGGTGTAGTGGAGTGATGGTTAATTTGCATATTATTCTTTAATTATGTAAGATGGAATTTTGGATCTTTGCAATTAGTAAAGCAATTCCTATATAATTAGAGTGGAGTAAACAGAGGCTCCTAGAAAGGAAAGGTTGATCTGAGATCATACATGTGGGTTTTCATAGGTAAGGGTATCTTTTTAGGTTTTGTTCTCCAGAAGCAGATTTTGAAATGATTCTTTGCAAATGATTTATTAAGGAAGGGCTCTCAGGAGAAACTGTAAGGAGATTAGGGAAGTAGGACAGGGAAGGCAGGAAAATAAGAAGTGTGTAGCTTCAGGCAGGGTCTCTGAAAGGTGACTTAAGCCTGATCCTTTAGGAACTTTCTGGGTGTACGTTTGTCAGGACTGAAGACAAGAGTCTGAGTATATACCAACCAGTCAAGAGCTCAGGGTTAGGATGGGTCACAAGAAGGTGTGAGAGGGTGAAAGGGGACTTAACCTGCCAGGTTTGCCTGCTGTGTGCACCTGTGGGCACACAGCCACAAAACAGGCCTCTGTGAGAGTCAGGGATGGTGGCCTTTAAGCAAATCCCCAGGGCTGGAGACAGGTGCGTGGAGAGGATGAGAGAGAGGGTCCCTGGGAATCTTAATGAGCACTGCCAGGATCTGTCTTAGTACCTATTCCCTCTCTGAGTGTTTTTCTTCCTTTCTCCCCATAGTTCCTGGCCTATAGCAAGCAGTACAAAAATAGTTTTCTCTCCTTCATTATTGGTAGACATGTAAATTGGTCTCACCACTTTGGGAAACAGTTTGGCATTCTCTCCCAAATTTTAATAGCTTATGCCCCAGCAACCACCACCCCCTTCAACTTAGAAACTCTTTCTCATGTATGAGAAACCATGGCCAAGCGTGTTCAGAGCACGATAGCCCCAAATGAAACCAACCACATACCCATCGACAGTACCATACACACATGAATTGTATTAGATTCACACGATGGAATATTGAAGAGCAATGAAAACAAACTACAGCTTTAAGCAAATGCATTATGAATCTCAAATAAATGGTGCATGTAAGACACTACAAAAGTGTTCGTGATTTCATTTATATAAAGGTAAAACAATAGGCAAGACTAAATTACAGTAAAACTCTAAAACAAAACAAGGAAGTGAGTCCCACAAAAGGACATCATTACCTTTACAAGGTAGGAGAGAGGGAGAAGTTGGAGGAGGAGGAAGGTCAGGCTTCTATGCTGGCGATGTTCTCTCTGACTTGGTAAGTTTGCTTTGTGATAAATCATCATGATGTACAGTATCTGCTTTGTATGATTTTCTGAATATGTAGTGTGTTCCATAGTCAAAAAAGGTTAAAAGTACTTTTTAAAAAATGTTTTAATCCCCCCTTTCCTGCTACTCTGTTTTAAACTTTTTCATGTAATGAAATATGCAAGAACATGAAATTTCACCATTTTAACAACTTTTTGTATAACTTGTTGGCATTAAGTACATTCATAATATTGTGTGACTTACCACTGTCCATCTCTGAACTTTTCCATCACCCCACATAGAAACTCTGTGCCCAGTAAGCCCTGAGTTCCCAGCTCCTCCTCTTTCCACCCCTGGCAGCATGGTCTACTTTCTGTCTCTATGAGTTTGCCTAGTCTAGCAACCTCACAAAATGGAATCATATAGTACTTGCCTTTTTTGTCTGGTTATGTTACTTAGCATGATGTTTCAAGGTTCATCCAAAGTTCATCAAATTTTATACCTTTTCATGGCTCACCAATACCTCATTTTGTACATCCATGGACGCTTGGGTTGTTTCCATCTTTTGGCTGCTGTGAACATGCATGTGCAAGTATCTGTTTGAGTCTGGCTTAGGCTCTTTTCAGTGTACACCTCGGAGTAGAATTACTGGATTCCCTTGTGGTTTATATAGGACTCTCTTTCATGGCCCGTGTAGAAAGAGTTCCAATTCAGGGTTCAGGTTCTGGAGAAGGGCCGCACACAAATGAAGAGACTTGAAGAAATTCAACTTGGCAATATGGGGGGCCAGGCGGTAGTCCAACTCTAGTGGGAGAACTACTACCTGCTCTGGCCCTGCCATCCCCTTTTATTGAGGCTTTGGGGAAAACATCTTAGGCAACATAAACAGAAATTTACATGTAGCCCTTAGATAGGAAATAACAGAAACTTTCATGGGACAAACAAGGTAGATTCTGCTTCAGCTAACAATATCTCAACTAAAGGTTAGAGCGATTAAGGTTGTTGACCAGTCTTCCTGGCTTCCTGTCAACATCTCTTTTTTAGTGAAACTGATTTGTTTTCCAGCAGTTTAAGTGAAAGTAACAGGCATCTCCTGACATAACCTCCAGCCACTGGGAGGGCTGGCTATTGGAGGGCTGGCTATTGGAGGGCTGGGTGAGGCAAGGAAGAGGGAGAAGCTGTCATGGCCGAGGAAGAGTCATGAAGGCCAGGATCTTGCATTCTGTGCCAGTTCCACTCACTGACCTGGCATGGGCCTCCTGACCTCTGTTCCCAGTGACCCCATTATTCTGTGGTAACAATACCTCCTTGTTGGTGGGGAAGAGAATAAACAAGGATGAGTGGGAGATGCCAGAGAGGCATCTTAGTGTAGATAAATAAACAAGGTGGGCTGTGAAATGAAAACCAGTCCTGTACTCTGGTCCTGCCTGGTGAGATGGGCTAAGGCGGTCAGGAGACAAGGGGAGGGGCCATGCAGAGGGAAGGCAGATGGAGGAACCAAAGAAGGTGGAAACCGTAGGAGGGGAAGAAGAAAGAGAAAGCAGGCAGTGGAGAGAAGGCAGACTCCTCCGCAGAGGGGCAGGGGCTGGAGCTGTGCTGCTTTCCAGAAGGAAAGACCCGCCCTGCCCAGTGACCCGCACTCTCATAGAGCTTAAAAGCGTAAACGCAGCAGCACCAGCAGAGATGGGTACCTTTAGGTCAGTGAAAGAACAGTCCCGAGCTTGACCCTCCGGAAGCACATTCCCACCTAATACATTATTGACAAGGATGACTTTTATCTAGGCGTTCTGGGTACTGTGTACTAAATGGGAATCGTCCACTCTTTATCATCCCTTACCTCCCTGAAATCATTGTATTCACTTCGCTGTTAAAGAGATTAATAGGACAAGTGTTCAGGGAAATTAATACTCAAAAGGAAGAAGAAATGTAGCCAAAAAAACAGCTCCTCTGAGCTGATCTGGTGATAAAGTTGGGGAGGTTGTGGGTAACGAGGTTTAGAGAATTAAATAGGGAGAAGTCCAGAGGAGAGGCCATGGGTAAGACTGCAGAGTAGAGGGGCAGGTGGAGCCGCAGGGCAAGGATGAGACACAACAGAGGGAAAGGAGATGGTTCCTCCACACGTGCCCACTCCTGCCATCCTCCAGGCCTCTTGGACCCAGTGCAATGCAATGCTCACTCACACACAGTCTTCAGAGCCAGCCCAGCCCAGTGCTCCACATAAATGGCCAGAAAGGGGACGTGGGAGTTCTGCCCACGGAGGTCCCAGTCTGAGGCTGGACTATTTTTTTAAACATTGTTTTTTAATCTTCACCTGAGGATATGTTTATTGATTTTAGAGAGAGAAAGCACGGAAGCAGCAGGGGGGTGGGTAGAGAGAAACATCAATGTGTGAGAGAAACATTGATAAGCTGCTTCCCGTTTGTGCTCCAACTGGGGATTGAACCTGCAACTATTTTGGTGTACAGAGGTGGGGAGGTGAGCCGTGCTCCAACCGACTAAGCCACCCATGGGGGGCTGGACTGTTTTAAATAAAATCAGGGGTAGCCAGGCCCAGGCTGCTGCACTCTCTCTTCTCAGAGCTGGGGAGGGAACAGCATCGCTCCTTCCACGCTGGCCCTGCTGTCTTTGGAGCCCCTGCTCCACTAGCCAGGTGGGACTCCAGGGCAACCCCAAGAACGACAGGCACAGAGAGGGCTGTCTGAACCTGCTATCCATCGCCATGAGGAGTTGAGGTTCCCTTTGACAATTTTCTCACTTGTTCATTCAATCATTAGTCTCATGTTTATTAACCTCCTGTGATGCAGCAGGTTCCTCTGTTATACTTTCTACTTTCCTATCAAGATAGGAAGACTTGGCGCTTTAACTCAGTTTCCAGCCTGTGGAGACAGGACATATAAAAAAAGCTAATTTCCACCTAGCATTATCTATTCAATGTAACTCCCTTGGGATACATATATATATATATATATATATATATATATATATATATATATATATATATATATATATATATATTAAAGGCCCAGTACAAAAAATTTGTGTACTTGGGGGGAGGGGTCCCTCAGCCCAGAAGTCCTCAGGGGATGTCTGACTGATGGCTAAGGCCCCCTCCCCATGGGGAACAGGCCTAAACCTGCAGTGGGACATTCTTAGCACTGCTTCGTGGCGGGAGAGGCTCCTACCACCGCCACTCTGCTCGCCAGCCCTGAGCCCAGATTCTGGCTGAGCGGTGCACTAACCACCAGGGGGCAGCTCCTGTGTTGAGCATCTGCCCCTTGTGGTCAGTGAGTGTCATAGCAACCAGTCATTCCACCATTCAGTCGATTTGCATGTTAGCCTTTTATTATATAGGATATCAGTACTCAGCTATTAATAGATATTTTTCTTATATTCTGAAAGTTCTCATAGGCTCTCACCCAATGAAAACTTCTCAAAAGAACTTTCTGTGTGTCTTGGCTGATTAGTACCTGCAAACACCCTTAGCTCACAATCTAGGCACCACTCAGAGCCCGGGCTTCCTTTGTGGCCCAAGAACCACCTGCAAAGCCCTCCTCTAATAGCCTGGTTATCTTGAGGCAGATGCTTTTCTTTTTTCTTTGGTTTCCCTTTTCCCCTTTCATGTCTTCTGGGGAAGGCCCACTGCCTGGCATAGATATTGTGCTTGGAAATGTGCCTCCCAGGTGCTGAACAAATCACATGTTGTCCCTCCCTGTCACTTCTGGTGAGGGCACATGGAGAGATGAAAGCTGAGACTTCAAAGAGCTTCTTTCGACATGGATGGCATTTCTCATGTACAAGCCAGGCGCCTCAGTGGCACTGGCAGGAGCCATACCTCAGCTCTCCTTGGAGGATCTCCCCTGCCCTGGGCCAGGCAGCTGGAGACCACCATCTTCACCAGATCAGTAGAAAGGGTGGATTTCTTTCTTAACAAAGCATGGCTGGTGGCAGATGGCTCTGTGCTCCTGGAGGGAGAAATCAGTCCCCTGTCTGGAATATCTGAGCAGTTGGATCTGTATTGTAATATCACACCATACACAGCTATGCCATATACCCAATGCTATCACTTGAGGAATAATAGGATTCTGACACAGTGTTTTCCCAACGTAGTGAGTCCCATTCCCCCCTCCCCAACCAGTCCAACATCTACCTCCAGGTTCCCTGCTGAGCAATCTCTCAAGTTAAGACTCATGACCTCGTCTCTTCATTCTCAGATGGGCTCAGGTGGAGGTCCAAGATCCGGGAAGTCAGCCACTCGGTGATCTAGCAGAGATCCCGAGCTCTGAAGGACAAGCCTGTCTCTGTCATCTCTGTCTGGAGGGGCTGAGTGAACTGGGGGATTTCAAGGAGAAAACTGGCTTCTGAAATGGGCAACATTCTCACAAGGAGGGCAGAATCTGGCAGAGCCACCAGAATCTTTACCTCCTAGTCAGCTTCCACCCTGCTGGGGGGCAGCGCATGTGAAGAAATCCTGATGCCTGAACTTCTGAGTATTTCCACTTAGCAGAATGCTGTGTGCAGAGGCAGAGTGTCCTAGCTAAAATGCAATGTGTGCAGAGAAGTTCACAGTATGATGTTGGAGTCAGAGAATTTGGGGATTATATTCTGGCTTTGTCACTTATAAGCTGAAGAAGGGTAGTATCTTACTGCCTCAGTCTCCACCTCCATACAATGGGGATAATAATGGCACTTGCCTCTGTAACATGCCCAGACCAATATCTGGTACTTGTCGATGATCAATACATGCTTTTTTTCATCCCTCACCGGTTCACACTCTTGAACTGGATGTAACAATGAAAAGATCATATCTTTGAAGATGGAGAGATTGAGCTTAAATCCCACTTCAGCCTCTGGGTGGTTGTATGATCCTGGGCAAGTTCCTTACTACAAGAATAACCACCATCAGTAGCCACCATTTACTAAGTGCTTACTGTGTTAAGGGCTTTAGCTATGGTACCCTCTCATTAGTCCTTATGTCATTTTCTCAAATCTTCGCTGCCAGAAGAAGCAGAGATGGGATGTAAAGTCAGGTTCATAAACTGGTCCATGCTTCTAATCACTGCACCATCTCACCATCTATCTTCCTTCAGGTTCTCTAAGCCTCAGTTTCCTCATATGTAAAATGGGGTTGTTAATGCCTAACTCTCATGTTTAGAATGAGAATTAAATAAGATAACATATATAAGACCCCCAAAGTCTTTCTAATATACCTAACTTCAGGAGGCAACATGTAATATTAAGAAATTCCAAGTTGCAAATACAGACTCTGAGGGTGGGAAGAGAACTGACAGGATCATCTAACTCCAATCTCCTTCAATCCCGAGAGTCAGAAGTGAGGCAGCTGGTAGGCCTGGCAGGTGCTGGCTGGTTTCCGGGAGAGGCAGGAGCAGAGTGTTCCAGAAGATGATGACGATGTCCAACCAGGACTTGAGAATTCTGTAGGAAAACAAATGGAGAGAAGCAGGTCCTATCCCAGGTCCCAAGGTTTCCAGGATCTGGATTCTCCCTGTGAAACACATCCTGGTGGGAGAGGACCCAGGCTGCATGTGTAGTGGCTCTCTGAGTTCTCTGCCTCTTTGGGACACACCTGCCCTCACCTGACTGACTGCCTCACAACTCAGTGACTCAGAGCTGATGTGACCTGGGACACCTTCAGCTGTTCTTTCCCCAGGACCTTCTCTGGGCTGGGACCATGGCTTCTGTTTCACAGCTGGGAAAGAGGGCCTTGGGCAGGAGCCTGGAGGAGGTGCTGTGCTCCTTACTGATGGAGCAGAAGGTTGAGGACAAACTGGCCCCGACCTCCACTTGGATCTCCCTTGGAAGGACTGGATGCTTGTCCAGCCTGGGCCCCTGAGGTTTGCAGGGCCACCGGAAGCTGTGTGAAACCTGAGAGCTGTCATATGTCACCGGAGAGCAATTCACAGAGGAGGAAGACCACTCCGAATGCTGTCAGCTAAGCAGTTGCCAGAGTCACGTTTCCAGAATCACAATGAGCATCTCGGGCTGGAGTTTTATGTCATTTGCTTTCAGTTCCATTTAGTTATTTTTTGTTTTTATATCATGTTTTATTGAAATCCATTTTTTTATTTTAATGCTTCAGGCTCAGTCATGGATCTATTCTCCCCCATCTTTTGCCTCCGGAGCACGGGAAGGTTCATATTATGCAAACTCCACAGAAAAGGGTTTGTATCTCTTAAAAAAAAAAATGAGTATTTATCTTTCTGAAAGCGGGCTGGGGATGCAGCCACACAGTTTGGGGTGAAGTTCAGAACCTGCAGGTGGCTTCCCCTCTCTGGCCTATGGAACTTTCTGGGGAGTTCAGCCCAGTGCCAACTGGGGGTTCCATTTCATGACCATTGTCAGGCTGACCAACAGACTAGGTGTACCCCAACTTTGAACTGTGGGTTCTTTAAGTAGAAAGAGAGAAGAAACAAAAGCATGGTCCTGGAGGCTCTGAGGCAAACCAGAACTTGTTTGGAAATGGGAACAAATCAGGGGTCAGAGTCCTCTTCATTCCTGCTGCCCCACTCTGGACCACCCACTGGGCTGCCTGCTTCCATCAGCTCTCCCAGCATTTAAGGGCATCCCTAATGCCACAGTCATGGAGTGACTCCCAGCTCTGACTCTCATCACCAGACTTGACCTCCTTACTGTGGTTCTGAGGCCCCACGCACAGCCCGGGAGCCAATGCACATAGTGTTCACTGCATGGCTCCATGCGGGTTCCATGGCAGCTCCATGTAGTAGAAGGGCCTTCCCGTTAGGTCTGCCTCTCCTGGACCAGTGCCAGCACTGCCACCTCCAGGGAGTTCCCCTGGCCCACTACTGTGGCTGCTGATGCTCATCCTAAACTGTGGCTATTTGACACTTTATCCAAGGTTTCTTGTAGATATTAACTGTTTTGAGAGTCTTGTCTCTTAATGAAGTTTGCATAATAAGGTTATAAAGAGGCTCTGACTGTGAATCCATTTTATGCTGTCTGGTCTGCACACTCTTAGACAACTTGCTTACTCGTCGTGTGCCTCCCTTTTGTCATCCATAAAGTGGAGGTCGTAATGGTACCTAACTCATAAGGGTGCTGTGAAAATTAAATGAGTTAATATTTGTAGAGTGCTTAGAACAGACTTTGGCACATAGTAAATACTATATAAATGTAAGTTTTTATTGTTATTGGTTCCAAATAACAAAATGAATTAGAGTCAGAGAGATTCCCAGAGCTCCCTTGGGCTTGAAGCAGCGAAATGACTCTTGCTCCTGCTTCTCCTTCCACACCCCCTCCCGCTCTGTGCCAAGAGGTTAGTCAGTGAGAGCGGCATCAATGAGGAAAAGCTGTAGGCAGAACATTGGAAATGTGCAGCTACCAACACTCCCTTTGTGGTGAGAGCCAGCACAGGCTAGCACCGCCCACTCGGCTGAGCTTGACCTTCCTTTCCTCACAATGAGTGGTCTGTCAGGCCGTGGGCTCCGGAAGTTTTCCTTCGGGCACTGACTGGGTGAGCATCAGCCTGGGGGGTCTGCAGTGTGTGGCAGTACAGAAGGCTATAGAAGGATGCCTGGGCTTAGGTCACTTCCACGGGTAAACTCAGACTCCAGGGAAGAACATCTCCTTCACCCATGGCCCCGAACCTCCCAACTTTCCACACTCAGCTCATTCTCATCACCAGAGCACACGCGAAGGGCCGCCTCTCCTCCCCCCCCCCCCCCCCCCCATGGACCTCAGTGCTGTGCAGCAGAGGCTCTCTGCCTTGGCTGCACTTTAGAGTCATCTGGGGAGAATTTAAATTAATTCCCAGGCGGCACCCAGACCAATGAAATGAGAATCTCTGGGCGTGGGCCCAGCATCCTTCAGGATTTTTAAGGCTCCCAGGTGGTTCCAGTGTGCAGCCGAGTTTGGAAACTCTATTCAGAGCTTATTCATTCACGTGATTCTAACACCTCAGCCAGCTCAAGAGCCTACAGCAGCAGCCTTACATGCTCACCCTCTGCCCACGCTTCTCCAGGCTTAAGTGTCTCCTCTCTCATATAACTAATTGACCGGCAAAGAACATTGTAAGTTCTGAACTCTTGTTTCTTCCCTCCCAATTTCCCCATCATCATTTGGAGCTCCTCCTCCATCATCTTTGGACCTTGGCTCAGAGCTTGTACAATTTGCTCACCCATCTCCTCACAAACCTAATAGTAGGCAGGCATTTCATTTGTGCCACATTAACTGGTGTGCATGTTGCTTTATAAAAATACTACAGGCCTGGTGTATGAAAATGTATGCACTTTGTCGGGGGCGGGGGGGAGGGTCCCTCAACCTGGCCTGCACCCTCCCGTAATCCCGGAACCCTCAGAAATGTACACTTGCCAGATTAACTTTTGGGGGATGTTCGACTGATGGGGAATGTTCGACTGCAGTCGGACATCTTTAGCCACTGCCACTGCCGCTGTGCTTACAACCTGGCTTGTGGTTGAGTGGAGCTCCCCTGTAGGAGTGCACTAACCACCAGGGGGAAGCTCCTGCATTAAGCGTATGCCCCCTGGTGGTCAGTGCGCATCATAGTGACCGGTTGTTCCCGGTCATTCTGCCATTAGATTTAATTTGCATATTACCCTTTTATTTTTCTTTCTAAAAAATATATGTTTATTGATTCCAGAGAGGAAGGAAGAGAGAGAGATAGAAACATCAGTGATGAGAGAGGATCATTGACCAGCTGCTTCGTGCATGCCCCATACTAGGTATGGAGCCTGCATCCAGGGCATGTTCCCTGACCAGGAATTGAACTGTGACCTCCTGGTTCATAGTTCGACCACTGAGCCATGCCCGCCAGGCTATTATAAGCTTCATGAGGGTAGAAGAAATTTGTCTTCTATTTTTAGTTTGTCTGTCTTCCTAGAGTACCTAATAAAACGCTGACTGCCAGTAAATGCAGTTTCCCAAAGATAGAGGAAGTAGCACACTGGCCAATGGTGGTTTAGACAGAGCCATACAGGAGCTTCCCAAGGCTGCAGGGCCATCCAGCTCCCTCAGTCGAGGAGGGTAGGGTACCAGACCTGGGGAGGGGAATCTCTGTGTTCTTCTGCCTCTTAAGGGCCCTTCTCTTCTACTGGAAAGGGGCAGATGTTAAAGGAACCCTGAAAGCAAGTCCCAGAGCTCTGGCTATTGCTTGCAAGGAGGGGAGCCTAACAATAATAGCCACCACTCCTTGAGCTTTATATATGGTGCTTTGCTTACAAGTGTTCACAGTAATTGTGTTATTTAAATGTTTCTGAAAGGTTATTTGCCCAAGGTAAATGGCAGAGCTCCAGAGGACCATGCAGTTTTCAGTAAGCCAGGTATGTTCCAAAACCAACTTCAGGCAGAGAGAAAAGAATCAGGCAGGTGTCTTTGTCCTTGCTCCCACTCCACCTTCTTCCTCATGACTAATGACAGTGGCCTAGGCCAGTGGTCGGCAAACTCATTAGTCAACAGAGCCAAATATCAACAGCACAACGATTGAAATTTCTTTTGAGAGCCAAATTTTTTAAACTTAAACTTCTTCCAATGCCACTTCTTCATAATAGACTCGCCTAGGCCGTGGCATTTTGTGGAAGAGCCACACTCAAGGGGCCAAAGAGCCGCATGTGGCTCGAGAGCCACAGTTTGTCAACCACGGGCCTAGGCAAAGGTTGGCCAATTGCCCTGGTGTAGGTTGCATCACTCTGCCTTGGAGAGGAACACAAAGCCACATTCTTAAGTGCTTTGGGAAAACAGAAATCAAAGATAAAATCTGTCTTCATGTGCATATACAGTCGACCCTTGAACAATAGAGGGATTAAGGGCACAGACCCCATTGAGTTAGAAAGCCACACATGACTTTTGACTCCCCCAAAACTTAACTACAGTCATCCCTTGGTATTCTCAGTGGGAGAGGTTTCAGGCCCCCTCCTGGACACCAAAATTCAAGGATGCACAAGTCCTTTATTCAAAATGGGCATCAGTATTTGTGACTTCTCAACGGCTGACAGAAAAATCTGTTATTGATCCAAGGTTGGTTGAATCTGTGGATGTGAAACCAACCCAGGTATATGGAAGGCTGATAGTGTTGTTAATCCATGTATAAGTTCAAACCCACACAGATCAGAAGTCCCCTGTAACCATCACTGTGGTGGTATCATTAACATCATCATAATCATTTTTCTAGGGCGTGCTAACTGGTTGAAAGGAAGAGAAACTAACTCAAGCTAGTTTAAGAAAAGCAAGGGCATTGTTAGGCTACAGGGTTGCCTGGTGACAGCTAGGAAGGAGTGCAGCTGGCCTCGGAGGGGCTGGGTGCTGCCAGATGCCCCGCCTGCCTTCGCTGTGCCTCTCTGCTGGTCTCCTCAGACTTGCTTTCTGTGCTCCCCAGTACATACTCACAGCATGGTGGCCCAGAATCCTTGAATTTGCAGGTTACATCCCTGGCCACCTAGGATGCTTAATTTTGCTCTTGGCTCCATTTCTGAATTTCTACAGGTGAGCCTTCAGTCTCCCCATATTAAGTCATATGCCTCCTGATGTCACCCCTTTCCCCATCATGGGTCAGTGGAGGGGGCTACTCCCATGTCTCTGGATAGGAAGTAGGCTGTAGAGAATGGAGATGTGAATGTGGACTCCCTAACAAGCAATGTAATAGCCAAAATTACATTTCATGGACACAGACATTAGTTTAAGGGTTTTATATCTTTCTCTCATTCATACAACAGGCAGTCAAGATAGATCTTATTATTCCCAGAGAAGGATATTAGAGATTATCGAACCCTGAAATGTGGAACATGGAGGCAGCAGAGAAGATTTGAGAATCTTTTTGAGATACAGTTGAGCTGTATGCCAGGCATGTTTTTTCTGTAGTGTTTGTTCCTAGAGGTAAGGTGTGTGTGTGTGTGTGTCTGTCTGTGTGTGTGTGTGTGTGTGTGTGTGTGTGTGTGTGTGTACATGCTTCTGTGGGTCTGTAACTACTTATTTTTCCACGACTATGTGTGTCCTGAGATTGAAGAATGCTCATTTTTCAGCGGGTAGAGAAGGCTGGGCGGCAGGCCACCAGCCTGAGTCAGCGAGAGCCAGAGGCCTGGCAGGCATGGACAAAGATGCTCTTTATCCCTCAGGAATGCAGTGACCTCACGGTGACTTTCCTCTGCTGGCTGGGGGGGATGCTCAGCAGAAGGAATAGAAATTTGGGGTTGGGGCTCAAGGACTGCTGGTCACATAGTCCTCCATATGCCTTGCTTCCTTTATTAACCCCTGTGGGCGGGAACCAGGAGCTCTGCCCTCAGGATAATGAGCCTACAATGGAGCTGCAATCCCAATGGAAGGTGGGGCGGGACACTTGGAGCAGAAAGATCAAGGGTGCAAGAACAGGGATGCCCATTTCCACATGGCTTTCTCTAGCTGTCTGTGAAATTCCTTTCAAATCATGTCACCGTTTCCGATTTCAGTTTTTCTCATCAGCAATGTGAAGGGCCAGATGACCCTCAGTAAGGCAACTTGTAAAGACACCACTCTTATCTATGACTGTTTTCAGCTCTGCGTGTCCTTTAGGGAAAAGCTTGGCCTGGGCTGAGTAAAACAGGTGGGCATAGTGGCCTTCCTCAGGAGTGGTCAGAGAACAGGTACAAACAATAGCAGGTGAATATAGTGTTAGGTTTCAGATTGGGTGGCTTGGGCTGCAGGGAGAATTAGAAAGTTACAGAAACCTGTGTTACTAACTTGCATCGTCAGGGCTCCACTTCTATGGTACAAGGCAATTGCTCACCTCGACGGTTTCCAAGGATTCTCTCAGCTCTGACAGGCTGCAGACGGCTCAAGCAGCTGAGGAGTCTGTCCTTTAGAAATCCTTCCCCCACTTATGCCATGTGTTTGCTTTGAACTCACCTAGTCTGTAATGGTCCAATTGTTATGGCAGAGAAAGGATATTTGTGTCATGTGTGCACATGTGTGTGTGTGTGAGAGAGAGAAAGAGAGGGGGAGAGAGCGAGAGGGGGAGAGAGAGGGGGAGGGGAGATGGAGATGGAGAGGGAGAGATGGAGAGAGATGGTGGATGCTGAGAGAGAGGACATGAGAATGAGTTTTCAGGGCCTCCAGGAATCTATCACACATTAATTGGTTCCCATAAACCAAAGCCATCAACCCTTCCACAGAAAACACAAGTCTGGGTAATAAACCAGAAATGATGGTCTGAGTTGTTTTAATCCTTCATAATTCAGGCCACAGTCACCCCATTTGACCTCAGAATTTAGCGCACATGTTGGTTGAGTCTCCAAGCCAGCTGGGGACAATGGGCCTCAGGATTTAGGCTTAAGACCACCCCTCCCTCATTGGAGTTAATGCCTCTGCCTCTGGTTCCTGATCTCAATCCTCCTTCAGGCTGGTCTTTTAAAAGCATCAGAGCTTTTACAAAGAACCAAAGGTAAATTGCATTTGCCATAAATGCGTGAAGCATGTTCACGGGAGTAGGTGCTGTTTGGATACTGCCTTGCAAGTGGAATAAAAACCTGGTTAATTTCCCGGGGAAAGCTTTTCTTTATAATTTTCAAATAGTATTTTATTAGAACACTGAAAAGGATTAGTTGAAATGAAATGAACTCTGACATTTGAAAATATACTGTACACACAATACAAAGCTTCATTACAGCCAATTACAAAGAATATTCAGATATATTGACCCTGTAGGGCTGGTGTTAACACCAATCTATCTTTCTAAGGATGGGCTGGTGGGAATGGAGAGATAAAAAGAGTCTATGATTGTCCCTGACCTGGCTTGACCTTGGTTCTGAGTCTCTTCTCCCACTGTCTCTGCTCATCAGTCTGGCATCCACCAGAAAGGTCTCTTTGGGGCATTTGGGATGATACCATGTTGTGGATATTTCTCAGTGTCTGTCTGTAGCTGCTCAATATTGAATACATATAAGATAAGTAGATTGGCCAAGTAGAATTCATCAATCATACTATTTTTCTCTTTCACCTTCAATTTTCATTTCTAATTGCTAGTATGCAGACTCACACACCACAGGCTCCTCAGAAAAGACCCAAATGTAAAAGCTTCTGAAAATTTGTTTTTGCTTAGAATGTGTGAGGGCCTCTGAGATCTCCCATGGTGTTGCTTCTGAGCTTAATGATGTGATGAAAGACTTCCCGTTTTCTTCAGTAGTCCCTTCCCCTACAGCTGTTTTCTGTGTCTCCCTTTGAATAAATACCACCTTCCCAGTCTACTCTCCCTCCCATCCCATCTTCCGCAACTCACCCCAGAGAGGTGCAGACTTCTAATTATAACAAATACCACTTGCCTGGCCTGTGTGGCTCAATTGGTTGAGCATAGTCCCATGCATCAAGAGGTTGCTGGCTTTATTTCCTTCAAGGCACATGCCCAGTAGGGGGTCTGCAGAAGGCAGCAGATTGCTATGTCTCTCTCTTTGGTGTTTCTCTCTTTCCCCCTTCCTTCCGCTCTCACTAAAATCAGTTTTAAAGAACTGTATTTAAAATAAATACATTAAGGGATGTGATAGAGTCGATAATATTGTAATAACTTCGTATGGTGACAGATGGTTACTAGCCTTAGTGTGATGATTGCCTCATTAGGTATATAAATATTGAACCACTATGTTGTACACCTACAACTAATATGATATTTATCAATTATAATTTAATTACAAATAAGAAAATCTGCCCCTTATAGCAAATTCTACTCCACCAACACTTTACTGTTTGTTTTTTCTTAATTTCAATTGTGTGAAGGAACTTAACATGAAATGCTGAGGGACCCTACCTCATTTATTCATAAAGCTAACCATCAGGGCAAGACTAATTACAAGCAGCAAGTTAAAATTTTTCTGGGTGCGGTCTGCATAGGCAGCCCAGGTACAGCCATTGCCTCATCTTAGAGCCACTGTGGGCTGCTGTTCACATGAATTACATCCTGGCAATGAAGCTGGTGAGGGGGACAAGCAGGGAAGCAATGGCAGCAGGGGCACTGAGGGCAGCCTCCAGCATGGCCCCTCAAAGGCTTTGTGACCTGGGTCAAAGCCCTTTACCTCTCTGCCTTGCAAGAGAAAGGGCCCTTCCAGCTGTAACCCTGTTGATTCAGGACTGTCCTGGGATTCACTAGTAAACAGGAGCCCCCTTTGAGCCAGCAGAACCATAGGATGGGCTGCTCGTGAGCAATGCTGTGGAGAGTGACATTGCCCTTGAAGTTCACTTTCACTTCCTCCCCTGCCCGGTCCACCCAGTGCTCAGTGCTCAAGCCCAGGAACAGCCTGAAGCCAGTCTGACAGGGCTTTTTGCTCAGCCGGGTCTTCCCCAGGGTTCTCCCCTCTTCCTGCAGAACCCAGCTCCTCCATCCCGGGCAAGGGCTCTGGGCTCGCCTGCCCCTTCCAGGGCCTGGCCCACGTAGGGAGCATCTGGGAGTGCACCATCCCAGGTGAGCAGCCTGCTGGTCTAGAGCACCTGGGGGAAGTCTGAGAACTTCTGAATGGTGGCTGAGAAAACATGGAAGCATGGACCACAGATGTGAGGCACAGAAAAAGCCGACAGGAGATCAGGAGCCGGAAATACTCAGACTTCTTTGGGAAGCAAAGGGCAGAGCTGGTGGCAGCAGAGAGCAGCGTGGGTGCTGTGAGTCAGGGAAGTATGTGAGTGACATGTTGTTATGGGGCTGCAGGCATGTGGGAGGCCCAGCTGCTGAGAAGGCTTGGAGCATTAATGGCTAATAAGGGTTTATATGGTACTGTGGTGGGGTTATTAAACATTCAGAGGATTCCTGGGGATGCAAAACGTTACCTCAGAGGGTTCAGTCTCACATGATAGAGTTTCAGATGGCGTGGCAAACCCAGGGGGCGGGATACTTAGAGCCACTAAAATCTGATGCAAAGCGCCTGCTGACTTGACCCGTCTCTAACGCCAGAGTGATGAAGATACACTGGCTCCAGGAGGAAGGTTGGATGAGATGAGCCAAAGGTCTCACAGCTTTTTCATCCTGCGACGACACGTGAAAGCAGACAGCAAGCCCATCAGAAAGTCGGTCTGCGGCTCCAGGGGTTTCTGAATATCAGAGAGGGGACACTGCCTCAGCTTCCTTCTGAAACCAGAGGCCCTGGTGGGACCTGCCCTCTTACCCAGAGGCCAGGGGCTCCTACCCAGGGCCATGCAACTGAAGCTCCTCAGGTGGGGCTGTTTGAGAGGGAGACCCTGACTCTCACAGAACGGTCTCAGATGCACTTGGACAGCAGCACAGTCCCTGGGAACTTACCCAGGATCTGGGGATTTGAGGCGGCTCAGACAGGGCCAGCTCCTGCTCTGCCCTCTCTCTGCCCTCTCTCCACCTGCAGTTTCAGAATCCCCAACAGGGTGGCAGAGCTCAGCAAATGCTGCAGAGCTAACTGGTCCATTGGCCAGAGCTGTGCTCACAGTCCTTTTGGGCACTGAGACCAGAGCCACAGGACGGCCCGAGTCCGGCCCCAGTTTGCTGGCTGGAAGGAAGCTACAGCATTCTCCACCTAAACCTCTGTGCATGAAATGAAAGCTTAACAGCACAAGTAAAGCCCTAAGCAGAAATTGACAGTAAATGTCTTTTTTTTTTTTAAGTCATAAAAATAGACTCTGCTTCACTCACAAAACCCAATGGGTGGGTGAGTTTATTCAACAACAGGCATTCAGCGGCTCTCTGTATGCCAGGCACTGTGCTGGGTGCCAGGGACCCACGGATGGATGAGCCAGGGTTCCTGCCCCCAGGAGCCCAGATCACATCTGTGTGAGTCCATTTAGGTTTTCTGGGCGTTGCTTCTCGGCCCCTGGACCTATGCGCTGCCCATAAGCTGCCTGACCATATGGGGACCCTCTCCAGCGCAACAGCCCAGATGGTGGCTGCACCAGGCTGGATTACTTAAGGGCGATCTTTTCCTAACCTCCCCTCTCCCCAGCTCTCCTTTAACTACCCAGCATGCCTCATAAATAAAGGGGGGAAGGAATGCCTTCGCCTGGTGAGCATAAACGTTTCCTAAGTGATATTGTTCCAGCAGCTTCCGAGAGCCTCATAAACATTCCCAGCCCTGGATTTATGACGCTACGATAATCCTGCTTAGCCAGCAGGTGAGCTGCAGAGTCCCCAGCGGCCTCCTCTCCCTGGCCTCACGCAGGGGCCAAGGGTGAAAGGTCACAGAGCCTCAGGGACATGAGTTAAGCCAGCCTCCAGCAGACGGAGGCTCCCAGTGACTTTGAGCACTGTTGCCTTTCCCCAGCACAACCCTCCCAGAGCAGCCTGCCCGAGCCATCCTCCCAGCAGTCCTGTGGCCACGAGTAGGCCTTACGGGATGAGGGGCCATGCACAGCCCTGCTGCTCTCCTCCGCATGTTTGTCCTTGCACAGCCTCTTTATTTATTTTATTTTTTAAAATATATTTTATTGATTTTTTACAGAGAGGAAAGGACAGGGATAGAGAGTTAGAAACATAGATGATAGAGAATCATTGACCAGCTGCCTCCTGCACACCCCCTACCAAGGATGTGGCCATAACCAATGTTCATGCCCTTGACTGGAATTGAACCTGGGACCTTTCAGTTCACAGACTGACACTCTATCCATTGAGTCAAACTGGTTTCGGCTTGAACAGCCTCTTTAAATGAGCCCAGGCCACATGTGCCATGCGGGATTACTCAGAGACAGCTGCAGGACCAGCAGGCAGCTCCAGGATCCTCCACACGCACCTGGTTTGCAGCTTCTCTGGTTTTGAGACCCTCCCATCCTTGTTTTGGTTCTCAAATTCAGATTCTCTACCCCTGTATTGCCAGGCTGGGTCCAAACCAGCATTTCCAGGTGGCATGAGCGCTTCAGTTCATCGTGACTTCTGTTCCCTATGATTTAGCTTCAGACCTTGAAATCGTGGACAAGAGATCCTGTAGCACCCAGAAGCACCCATCGCCCTGTGGCCTCCCTGAGAGAAGCTGGATCTTGAACATGAGAGACGGTCACCGTGACACAGAAGCCAAGTGGCCATTGACCTGGGGACATCCTGCTATTGTGTGACCCATGTGTACACCCACACATATCCACACCTATTGATGTATCCCCATGCTCGGTTTCCTGCAAGGTCCAGTTAAAAAGAAAAACGATCTAACTCCAGAAGCTGCCAAAGTAGTGTAATTTTCCCCCTGAAGATTCTTGAAGAGATGGCCAAGGGGAACATGTGCCACCTCACAGAGAGACAGGCACTCTGAAGTTTCTGTTTGCTGACCTGTCTCCACAGCTCCAGAGGTGCCGTCCACATACGCAGCAATAACAGATATATCTTTATTATAGCATTTTTCTGGCAGATGGTACTAAAGTGTCTTGAAGGAAAGGATGGCTTTCTCTATTTTCCTGTATCCCTGTTTTCCAACTCTTTTCCTAACCTCCTGCCTACGGGGCACTCCTGCCTTGTTCCTCTGTTTCTCCAGCTCAGTGCACCTCTCAGCCCCAAGCCCAGACCTTTTATTCAGAGCATGGCCCACACCCTCCCAGGGTCATAAATTAACTTCAGCCCACCCTGGTCTGGAGCGTCTTGCACTGTGAGGATGACCGAGGAGCAGGCCTGTGGAAGACCCCCTTCCACAAGGCCATTGTTCTCCCTCTCCATCCAGAGAGGGCCCCGGGGCTGATGTTGTCAAGAAGATTTAGGAGCCCTGGCCAGTTTAGCTTGGTGGATAGAGCGTCGGCCTGTGGACTGAGGGGTCTCGGGTTTGATTCTGGAAAAGGACACATGCCCCAGTTGCGGGATCGATCCCCAGTGGGAGATGTGCAGAAGGCAGCCAATCCATGATTCTCTCTCATCATTGATGTTTCTATCTCTCCCCCTCTTCCTTCCTTTCTGAAATCAATAAAAATATATTTTAAAAAAAAGAAGAAGATTTAGGAATCTGGAGAGGACACAAGAAGAACCCTCACTCCTGCAGCAGACCACCGGTGCCCGCTCTCTGCCACGCTCCACCCCAGCCCTTACAGCCCAGAAGTCTGGCGGTTCTGAAGCCACTCTGTGGAAGCATTCCCGGCGCTGCTATCCCCACCCTACCCACCCCCAACCTCCATAATGTCTGTGCATTGATGTCCTGGTATTTCTGAGGAACCTAAGTATTCCTTGGCTACATAAGCCTTAGCCTCTGGTTCAGCCCCACAGGGGGAGGCTGCCCTCCCCTCCACGCTCCTCTGAACGGGTTTCTAACCAGCCATCTGCTCTCTGCATAGTTCCCAGGGTGGCTGGAAGGAGAGAGAAGACCCTTACCAGACACTTAGTCTTAGCAGTGCTGCCAAGAGGGCTAAATGGCTACTCCCCAACCCACCCACCCCATGCTTTTCTGCTCTGCAGATGCTGCTGTGCCAGGTGCCTGCTCTCCTGGCAGGTGGACAGGAGGTGCCTCCCAGACTTTTGCCCCTCCAGGCCAGCCTCCTCCAGTGCGGCTGATTTCTCCTTATTTGAACTCATTGACCTTTCAGGGAAGCAGGTTCCACAGAGCGTTCCCTCCACTGGAACCCTCCCAGAGCAATGTCTGCCAATCATGAAAGCGAGTCACGTCTTGCTTCCCAAGACCTCTTGGGAGCTGCTGCTGGCCCAGTGCCTGCCCTCTGCTCACTCAGGGCGAGTGGACCCCCGTCTAGAGTACCGGTGCCCACATCCTCAGGGGAGGTGCTCTGTCTCTCTCTACTACCTATTCTCCCTTCGTTGTCCCTTTCCCTCCTTTCTCCTGGCTCCTCTGTCTTCTCCTAAAAACACATCACTACCTAAACACATCCATCACCCTCCTTCAGCAGCCTTCTCAGGGGCTAGGAGAATTGGTACATCTTCTTGTCTCTTTATCATCTGCTGAAACCCAAAGGTGATGATCACATTAAAAACAATCTAATTGGGGTGGACTGGGCCGGTGGGGGTGGGGGAGGGGGTGGGGGGTGGGGCACGGGCACGGAGAAGGGGGAGCAAACAGCCGCCTTGCCCTTAGGGTCCTGTCCCACTAGCAGGAGCCTGGCTTTTTAATCCCCTCTTCCCCCACCTCGCACATGTGCATATTCTCTATTCCTTTCTCTGGAGAATCTTGGAGGACGTGACACTGGTGGTAGAGACCAGGCAGGACCAGAGATGGAGGAGTTGTCACCTCCAGCTCATGGAGGTGAGACCACGCACGCTGGACCCAGGGAACTGTGTTCAGAAGTGTAAGCACAGAGCCAGAAGTGAAGGGAGGTTGGACATGAACATGGGAGGCTGGGAGGCTGGCTGAGAGGTAGACACTCAATGCGTCAGGCAGTCGGGCTCCTGTGGTTGCTGAAGGTGGCAGAATGTTCCGGAAGCCAAGACCATCTGCCACGTCCTTGGACAGGACATCCTGTCTCTAGCCCCTCTGCCCCACTCCAAGCCACATCAGCTCTCTCCTCCAAACTTGTCTTCTCCTCCAAGCCAGCCAAGACCCTGCTGCCAGAGATCCTTCCCGAAGCTTATCACGTCTTAGCTGGGCACTCAGGGCCCCGGTGGCTTAGCTTTCCTCTTAAGTTCTAGGCTTGTTTCCACTTTATTCAACTGAGCCTCCATCCTGTGTTATATTTAAAACTATGATATCTAAACCACCTCACTTCCCAGGCCCAGTTCAGAGGGCATCTCCGGTTGGCAGTTTCTCTGAATGCTTTCCCCTCTGGCTTCCATGGCATTTTGTTTTTGTCCCTTTGACCACTCTCCGTTCAGACTTATAGTTACGTATGTGCACATTACCACCCCTGTTCCACACCCCACGGGTCAGTGCCACTCTGGGTCCCCTGACCCAGGTCAGAGCCTCGCAGAGCTCAGACCAGCAGTGAATACCAAGGATCTCTCCTGGGAGAGGACTCTTTCATGTCATAAGCGAGTGGACACCAGCGGTCACCTTTGCTTCCGTCCTCAGAAGAAAATGGAAGAGCGGGGGCGAAAGACAGACACAGCCACGTGAAGGAGCCTTTGAGAGGCAGGAGAAAGAGAGGAGCTGGGTGTTTATCTCGGGCTCCCTGCGTTGTTTATTATCAGCTTCTCTCAGATTACAGCCCGCCCTTCACATCCTCACTGACAATTACCCAGGAAGTATTCAACTAATTTCCTCAACTCCAACTGCCTTTAGTACCGTCTAATTTTAACCTGACTCTCAGTTGGTTTCTGAAGATGCAAACAAGCTGAAATGACAGGTGCCTGCTGCCTGTCTGTCTCTCCATCTTCCCGTCCGTCTTTCACTGGTGGGCCAGGTGATGTGCACA
Source organism: Pipistrellus hanaki (assembly GCF_964339955.1). Taxonomy (NCBI): domain Eukaryota; kingdom Metazoa; phylum Chordata; class Mammalia; order Chiroptera; family Vespertilionidae; genus Pipistrellus; species Pipistrellus hanaki. The sequence goes on along the minus strand of NC_140511.1, from coordinate 13,497,625 downwards.
CACTGGGGACTGCTACTCCCCCCTGCTCTGTGAAAGCTTGTCAGACAGATCAGAGGCCTCTCCCTGGCCCCCACAGAGAAGTGCCAGGGAAGCCTGAGAATAAAATCACCACTGAGGGGCCCTCCAGTTCATTCTCCTGCACCTGGCGGACGTCTGGCCTTTGGGAGAGAGGTCCAGCAGACTTTGGCACCTGCTCCAGGTGTTATAGCATCCATGTCAAGAGTTTACTTTTGCTGTACAGTAGTCCCCTATCCATGGGTTCACTTGCCATGGTTTCAATTACTCACGGCCACCATGTTCTGAAAATATTAAATGGAGAATTCCAGAAATAAACAACTCCTGAGCATTAAATCCAGTGCCTTTCTGAGTAGTGTGCTGCTCCATTCCTCCTGCCAGTAACTGATCCCTCCGTCCAGCTGTGCACCCTGCATAGGTCCCCGCCCTTCAGTCACTTTGTGACCATCTCCGTGATCAGATCCACTGCCATGGCATTAAGTGCTTGTGCTCAAGTAATCCTTATTTTAAAATGCAAGAGTTGCCAAAACTGGTTTGGCTCAGTGGATAGAGCATCGGTCTGCAAACTGAAGGGTCCCAGGTTCGATTCTGGTCAAGGGCATGTATAATACCTTGGTTTCGGGCACATCCCTGGTGTGGGGTGTGCAAGAGGCAGCTGGTCGATGTTTCTCTCTCATTAATGTTTCTAGCTCTCTATCCCTCCCCCTTCCTCTCTCTAAAAAAATCAATAAAATGTATATATAAAAATAAATAAAAAATAAATAAAATAAAAATGCAAGTGACCCTTGCAATTCGGACGTGCCAGAGGCTGTAAAGTGCTTCCTGTGAAGGCTTGTATGTGTAGGAAAAGCATAGTATACACAGGGTTCAATACTTTCCCTGGTTTCCGGCATCCATGGGGGCCTGGGGACCTGTCCCCCGTGGTCAAGGGGAACTACTCTACCTTGTTCCTCCTTGCTCTCATTTCAGCTACCATGCGCTTGTGCTTGTTTCAGTGGAAACACAGAATTGCCTTGATGCTCAATTTTGCTCTCTCTTATAAAAACAAAACTCTGTTCAAACAGTTATATATCAATATATTCTAACTTTGAATAGCATATATATATTTAAAAGCATATACAATCAGGTACATAGTTTGAACAAGACATTATATATATTGTGCCTTCCAGTGTACTAAGTGTTTCTTCCACCTACGTGGTTTCATTTACTCTTCACAACAGTGCCATCATCCCCATACCTTTGCCATCTCTGTTTCCTCAGTTGAAAGGAAAAAGGTCTGTGAAGTGAAGCAACTCTTCAGAGCTGCACAGCCGCAAGCCAGCCTGGGACTGACCTCCTGGCTCTACCGCCAGCGTTCCTAGGAGACTAGCCTGTTTCTCCTCAATGTCTTCTAAAGGCTGTTTTGAAATGGGTGGAACTGGCCTCACACAATTCAATGTCTCCCCCACCTCTGGAACTGTTCATCCATTTGTTGTACAAATATTCATGGAGTGCTGCTACGTGCTGGGCACTGGATGGACATTAAACATTGCAGTTAACTAATTAAGTAATTAAATCCAATTAGGATGAGAACTGCATTAGAACTTGTCACCCTCTGATTTCTCTATGTTCTATCTGCGTAGCCAAACTCTCCCCTTGCTCCTGCCTTCCTCCAACTTCCTCAAGTCAATCATAACCATTTGTTCTCAGAAACTGCATTAACCCACCAAAGCACACTGGAGGGTTCATGGCTGACAGCCAAGTCTTTGTTTTTCCTTGATAACTTCTAGCCAGTTTTTAAAGAGCATCAAGTCTCCAATTTAGGGTACACCTAGAAGAGCACGAAGATTTTCCAAAGGGGTAGTGAGCATGCTCCACTGAAGGGAATCAGTATCTACCGGGGCCACATCCAACACACCCTCCAAAGATGGTTGCCTGGAACATGCTCCTGTTGAGATGTCATTCTGCTTCCACCTTCCCTCACCCCTTTGACCATTACCTTTCTCTCCTTTTACAAAAGAAAAGCATTCCTTTTGCTTGTTCTAAATCTTATTATTATCCACAATTTGTGCAAAGGTTAAAAAAAACAAAACAACCCTCCATACCATCAAGAAAAGAGACAACTCAAAATATCAATATGTCAGTCAGGGTTTAGTGCAAAAACCAGAAAGCTGCCGTACTTAGAAACTTAAAACACAAAGGGACTTTCAAGGAGTTTGTGGGTACAGTGTCTAGGCTGGGTCCTGTGGGCTGATTTTCAGAGCAGAGAGAACTTGTCCATAGGGAGCTTATCTGAGCTGCCCCCAGAGCAGTGCTTGGTGGGCCAGGATGGAGCCACTATAGCTGCTCCAGCAGCCCCCATGTTCCAGGGAACTGGACAGGGGACCCAAAGGTGTGATCCAAGGATTGTGGAGTGAAGCCAAGAATTTTCCAGTGCTACGAGTATCTCCTGATGCAAGGACATTGCTGTCTCACTTACTCCTTTCAAATGAACTATGTCCCCAATCCTGCATTTCAGGGGACACCAAAAATGTGTCCTTAGATTTTCACCTTCTCCAGATAGGACTGTGAAGCAGAGGTGTGAGCAACAGCAATACCTGCCCAGTTGGTGTCCATGAACCTCTTTAATTCAGGTGTCATAAACTTTTGGAGTGTTCTCTCCTTCCCTTGCCTTTCACATGCTTTTATTAAAGACGAGGCCCAGTGTATGGATTCGTGCACCAGTGGGGTCCCTCTGCATGACCTGTGGGGATTGGACCAAAACTGACAGTAAAGGTAGTAGGGTGTGAAGTGGCAGGCGACCTGGTAGGAGTGCCGCTCCCACTCATCCGGGACCCACTGCACCTGTTGTCCCCATCTGCCGCCCAGTAGGTTTGCTGCCACTCCACTATGGTCTGCACACATGTCCTGGGGCAATACACCCATTCTAGGGGCACCCATGACTGAGAGGTGTCTGCAGACTCATGCCCAGTCAATCCTGATGCCTGTTCTAATCCAGATGGGGAAGGGGCGCACAGGGAGAGTGTCCATGGGAGAGGTTGGCACTGCTGCAGCTGCACTCAACAGCCATGAACCCAGTGTCTGGCACCCATTGGTCGGTGGAGTGGTGCTTCCCCTGTAGGAGCACACTGACCACCAGGGGACAGCTCCTGCGCTGAGGGTCTACCCCCTGGTGGTCAGTGCACATCACAGCAACCAGTTGAATGGTCGCCTAGGCTTTTATATAGAGAGATAAGGTAGAGCCTGTTGGGTTGTTCTGAACCCATGGGCTGATAGGGATGATGAATTTTATTGTAAAAATCTTTCATCTTGGGATAAGCCCAGGAGCTATGAGCAGCGAGAGCATCCATGAGAAATTTCAAGGCAGCTTGATTTCCATCAGCCAGGTCACAAATCAGATGGCTTAGAATTAGAATGTTCAAAGTTTATAAAAAGCTAGCTGGGAAATACCAGTCTTCTGTGAAGCACACAGTCCTCATTCTCGCTGTTCTGAATAATAAGAGAGACGTTGGTGAGTGGCCCATGGCTCATTCAGGACTCAGTTGAATACTTTTGTGGCTGCAAGGAGGAGAAGGTGCAGACTTCCACAGTTAGGCCCAGCTGTCAGTATTATACCTTTGAGTCCTAGGAACACATACTACAGATGAATCCATATTCATTTTCACTTGGGCACAGTCTCCTTCTTGTCAGCCACTTCTCTGTTTATTTATTCATTTCTATAATACCATAAGTTAATGAGATTCAGATTAATGAAAGTATATTGTGGGTCCTACTGTAAATACTGCTCATAACTCATAATAACAATCACGAATAAATATGCTATGTAAGCTTTCCATTTGCTAGTCACTTAACCCTGTCTCTCCTGTTACTAATGTTGTGGCAATAATTAATATTCATCCATGCACATGTAAATTAATTTTCAAAAGGAGCCCCATGTGTCTCATTAAGAGATAATTTTTCCAAAATATTTTTCTTTGCATATTTAATATTTTCACTAAAGTTTTCATCTATGTATATTGTTTTGATCAAATATATAATACTAATTATTATACTACTATTTAAGAAGAAAATACCATTTACAGCCTTATGGTTACAAAAGTTGTTAAAAATTAGTATGTGTATATAATACATACACACACACACACACACACACACACACACACACACACACACACATATATATAGTGTCCTAAAATAATGTATATAGACTTTAACAGCTGATAACTCCATTTTCACTCCTTTTCAGATTTAACTGATTTGTTATAATGAGTGAAGCCAGACTAAGTTTTGAACAAAGAAAATTTATCCTAAAGTGCCACTAGACTTTTTATGCATTAAAGATAAAGTTTACAGCACAAAACTGCAACAGTCAACAACTTGAAGGTGCACAAATACCAAACAAAATAATTCTGATGTTTGTAGTTCCATTGCTTCGAGTTATCAGCAGGCCTGGGCCAGAATGGTCACCAGTTTGAAAACTAGCACTGACAACAAAAATTACTAATTTCTGTAGATTATTTTAAATTTTGAAATGAGCTGTATATTAATAAAACCATCTTTATATTCACTGAAAGTGTGTATATATTTTGGGGGGATTCCCTGTATATCTGATAAGATAATCAATGAAAGTCTTTAAAGCATAGACTATTTAATGTTATAGAAAAATTCTGTGAGGAAGTGACCTGGAGCTCTGGGAGAAAAGGAAATCAAGGGAAATCCCTGCCTGTTAAGGAGTCTTGACTTTCTGGCATTGCTGTTTCCAGTAGATAAGGATAAATATCAAACGCTATGGGGCCTAGTTTCCTTCTGACACTTTTGAAAGTGTTGTAGCCATCCTATATAATAAAAGGCTAATATGCAAATAGACTAAACTACAGAACAACTGAACAACCGGTCGCTATGAACAACAGAACAACTGAACAACCAGTGCTGACCACCAGGAGACTCATGCAGAACATGGTGGGTATTGGCTGTGGCAGAATGGTGGAGCAGGTGAGTGGAGAAGCCAGTTGCTGTCATTGGGGTGAGCCCCTGGTGGTTACTGAAAATTCTTTGCTCCCATGTGCCATTGTCCTTCCTGGAGTTTGTATCTGTGCCAGCACCAGCCCCACTCGCCCCTGCTGCTGGCGCCCAGTGCCAACCCCCAATCACTAAGCACTGCTAGCAGGTATGAGCAGCAGCTGCCTGCCCTAATTGCCTCTGAGGGTTTCTCCACTTCCCCTTGCTCCTGAGGAGTAATCAGGGCAGCAGCCACTGCTCACACCCACTGATGGTGCCAGCCCACTCACCTCTGCTGCTGGTATTGGCCCCAATGGCTCCATACCATCAGTAGGTGCAAGTGTGGGGCAAGCGCTGTCAGCATGTGGAAGCAGCGGCGGTAACAGAGCTGCTGGTAGACATGGGACGGGGGCCACGACAAGAGGGGCTAGATGGGGGCACAGATGATAGGCTTAGACCCGCCCCTGTGCCACCATAGCCTTTCAGCCCACAGTTCCTTTCAAGGTGCACAAATTAGTGCATGGGCCCCTAGTTTTATTATAAAACAGTAATATTTATAATAACCTGAAAATACACCTTATAAAATTATTTAAATGTACAAAAAAGGTTTAGACGTCAACTTAAAAATATGCAATGGATCAGTATAGTGTTCTTCTCTTTTTTAGGGTGTCCATAAATAAAACTGTTAGAAGCCCATATTCCAGAGTTAGCAGTGCTCCACCTTCTGTCCACACGCTGCTCCATGGGGGAATCTGTCAGACCCAGGCTGAGGGAAGGGGCCAAGAGCAGAAGAGAGAGCAGCTTCCCAAGCTCATTCAGCACAGGCCCCCAACACCTCAGCCCACAAGACTTCAACCCCAACAATCCTGAGCCAACCTCTTCAGCTCCAATCCCATTTATTTTCTTCTGTATGTTAACCCAAACCTTCAACAATTTTGCTTACTTGTTTAATATCTGTCTTTCTCTTTTAGACATTAGAATGTAAACTTCAGGGTTAGGGACCTCCTGTGCTTTTTCCCTGTTGGGTCACCACTGTCTAGCACAGCCCCAAGCACATGTAGGCACTTCATGAATGTTCAAGTGCATTGAGGTTGACTGCAGGACTGAATGGGTGATGGAAAATCCTCTGACTCCTTAATGTACCTGAACTGGTAAGGCCTCTCTCTCCCTTCTACAACACAACTAACCTGGGCACTTTCCCTCTCTACACTAAAACTGACATGTTCATTTATTCATTCATCCATTCATCCTTTGAACACTTAGTGAGTATGAGCCAGACACTTTCATGGATGTCAGGTTGGCAGGGAGCTAGCAGTGCAGGAGAGGGACTGACTTTAAGTAAGTAAACAGACATAGGCTATATTCACCTCTCTGATGGCCTATGAAGGAAAAGTACAGAGGACCAGGACAGAAAATAAAGGAGGGGAGTGTCTAATTTAGAATGTGAGACCAGCAAAGACCTAAAAGAAGAACCCAGCAAACAGAGAGGGAGATTGTTTTATAGGAAGATGGGAGACAGGTGAGTGAGGGACAGGTGGCCTGGCCCAAGATTGCAGAGGTAGGTAGAAGCCAGAGTATGCAGACCTGGTGTGCTTTGTGAAGAAGTTTTGTTTTGATGCTCAAGGCTGAGAAAAGCCTTTAAGAGTTCTGAGTAGGGGAGTCACATGACCCCATTTATTTAAAAAATATCTCTTTGACTGCTGAGTAGAAAACAGGTGAAGACTGGTAGGAATGGAGACAGAGACTATTAGAACACTCTTTAAGATGTGCAGGTAGAGATAAGATAATGGTAGCTTCGACATAATTTCTGTCCCTCTGAGATGTACACCCATTGACAAGATCATTCATTCTCACATTTGTTCATGCAGAAACTCATTAGTAAGAACTTGATATGACAGGTGATGGGGATACAGCAAACAAGACAGACATGGTCCTTGCCTGCATGGAGCAATCTAGGAAGGGAAACAGCCATCAAACCCAAACTTCCAGCACATGAGGTGGGCCTATGGCAGGGGAATGAGGGAGGTCTGAGAATGCCAGGAGAGCCACCTGATCTGACTTGGGAGGTTAGGGAGAGGCAAGAAAATCTAGAACAGCATCACAAATTCCCAGATACACATGAACTGACCCTGCATCTGCCTTCTGAACCAGCCAAGTGGTCTTGGCTTGTGTTCAACCAACTTCCTACTGACTAACTCCACTGGATTGTCCTTAGTCTTAGTGTGGTCCAAATTGAAAACTTTGTCTATGACCTGCAACTGTCCTCATACCCAAACCTTCCCCACAGTGTGACATTTGACTCAAAGAATGACACTTCTAGCTACACAGTTGTCCAAGCTATAAATTCAGGCACCCCTCTCTTACTCTGAATAGCCACACTCTCCAAGTCCTAATAGTTCAACTTTGCAACAGCCTCTTACCTTTCTGTCTTCTATCTGGCATGGCCAGCCCTCTGCTCCAAGGCATGATCATCTCTTGCCTAGATTGCCGTTTTAAGCCCTACCTGTTCTCTCACCTCCAGTCTGCCAACCAAGTCCATCCCAATGCATTCAAGGTAGCTTTTCAAACATGTACTTCTGCCTAGTGGGCTTCCTTTGGCCTCATCCTCAAGCCTTAGCTTGGTTGTCACTTACTTTAGGGACAATCCTCTGACCCTTTGCCTGGTGTAGCCCCTCCACCCCATGCTGCCATAAAACTGGGCACTTGAATTTCATGTCTATGGTCAAACCTTGCCTTCCCCATCAGACTAAGCTCCACGAGGTCTTGTGTCTTTATACACAACTCCCGCCCAGCCAAACAGAAATTTCTCACAAAGGTCGTTTCACAAGGAAGATGTGATCCCTCGGCTGGAAAATCTGGGAAGATTGTCCCGATTGTGCATAAATGAGAAGCTCACAGCAGGCACACAGGTGGCCCTTGCCCACTCAGCCTTGCTCTTGCCAAGCTTCATTCCTTCTGCCTTTCTCCTTTGCTTTCCCTCCTTGCAGAGCTGGCTGCTGTGACCACAGATGGTGAGAGGAAACACAATTGATATTGCTTCATTTAGTTTGAGAGTGTTGTGACAGAAGGAGATGAACTATCTCTCTCCTCACCCCACCCCCAAATCTCTTCTCCTTTGGTTTGTGAATCTTTGAAGACAAGTCTCTGAAAAGGGATTACAGATATGTGCTGGAGAGAGGGAGAGAGCCTAGGAGAGGAAGCTGCTAATGCATCTGTGGCTATTACCAGCACAATGACAATTAGAGTTATGCAGGCACTTCTGTTGGGGAGGAAGAAGAGAGAAGAGAAAGCATCTTATCTGTCAGAGGTGATAGCAGGGTCTGAGGAGCTGGGGCCTCTCACTGCCTTTGAAAGTATTTCAAGATCAAGAAAAAGAACACCCTAATTAGGTCTGTCTGGACCTGGGGAGCAGCACCCTGGCCTGGCAGTATAAGCTGAGGTGAACCATATTCTTTCGGTTACTTCTCTGGGAATTGATACTTGTAGACCCTTCCATATGACACTTCTATCTACATTAGGGGTGTCGAACTCAATCAGAGAAGGGGCCAAAATCTAAAATCCAGCCTAAATCGCGGGCCGAATGGTATACTGAACAGTCATAAACTGACAATGTCATAAACTGACAGCGGAGTGCAGTGATGACAGCGAGGTGCGGGCCACATTGCAAGGCCTGGCGGGCTGGATTTGGCCCGCGGGCCTTGTGTTTGACACATGTGATCTACATAGTTGTTCAAGCCATAAATTCAGGCATCCCTATCTACTCCAAAGGGTGGATCTGATCTGTGATTCTGTCCAGGTTCTGAGAAGTTCCCAGGGTTCCTGTTTCCACCCTTAAAGTTCAGTGATCCCTGAACTCCGCCCCTATTTATCTGAGCCTTCCACCTCTTCAAGTCATGTCCTATATTGATTTTTAAATTTTTCATTTTAGTGGAGAAAGATCCTAGATAGATCCTGGAACTGAAAAGTTGGGAGAGAACAGCAACATAGGCATATCTTAGGAAACACAGAGGCACAATTGTCAGAGCTGGAAAATGTCATCTGACTTCAGCTGTATCTGCTGTAGAGCTGAGAGCAGCTCAACCCCCCATCCATTCCATTCTCCTTTGGGAGGGTTCATGCTCTCCTCAGAGCTAGGCAAGAAAAGGTTGGATTCTGCTACCCCCACAAATTTTCGTACCCCAACACACACACACACACACACACACACACACACACACACACACACCAGCTGCAGCAGCAGCTTTTGCCAGGTAGCTGTATCAGGTAGCCTACATCAAACTCACTAACTAACCAAACGGAAGAAGCAAAATCCAGCCCCAGGGCTGGTTGTGTCTCAGCTCCACAAAGGCTCCCAATCACCACAGGCCTTGCTTACCTTAGAAAATCACAATGACAGCAACTGAGAGTCATTCAGTCCAATCTGGGTAGGCATTGTGCTAAGTACTTTGCAAGACTTTTTTTTTCATAATCTCCACAACAACTCTCTATGGTAATTTCAGTTACTAATTCCAACTGTTGTATGAAGAGATCTAGATATTACACAGGGAAACAAATCAAGCCAGTCCAAAGTCATGCATAGGCCTCTAAGAAGGCTTCTCTGATGTCCCACAGCTGACTTAAACACCCTTCTTTTGGGTTCTAGTAGGATCAAAGCACTTTTCACACAGCATGATAATTAAGGGTTTATCTTTTATGACCAAATTCTCACCAGTAGAATGTCAGTGGAAGCTACCTGTGCAATTTCCCAGCCTGTGTGTACCTGTTTGTGGTCTGACTTTAACTGTGTAGATAGGACAATACCCCACAAAAGTGGTTATCAAAGTTGAATGATATTGGACGTAATGTATAGACAAGTTTAGGAACCACTGCTTTAGAAGATGCTAGACAAACAAAATGGAAAGAACCTGGATCCCTGGGTAACTGAATGGAGCAGAATCTCCTGCCAACTGGGAAATTCATCTTGAGACATCAACCTCTCTTATTATTCTCACAAATGCTATGGAAGAGACACTTGAAGAGTTAAAAGGAGCATTTAGATGCCTGAGATGCCAGCCCTTGCTCAAGAAATTCAAAGGCAGCATCAATCATTTGCTTGAAAACACACACATATGCATGCCAGTGAGAGTGAGAACACACACACACACACACACACACACACACACACACACACAGCTCTCACACTTTTGCTGCATGATTCTCTCTATCCCATTCACCATTAGGGCAGCAATAAGCTACAACCCCAGCTTTCTTAGCTTCCCACCAGACTCTGATTAATGGGGAACTTCTCCACCCACTTTCTTCCACTCCGTGACAAACTGGGCTTTAGCTTCCTTCTTTATATTCCCCTCCTGATCCCATAAAGCAATTAAAGACACATTTTGTGTAGACTGCTTTTTCTGTATTCTATCATAAAACCTGGCTGATATTCTGTCTGGTTTTTGATCTGCAAGTTTTATTAGGTGAGGAGATCCCATAATGCAACAGTCACCTGTGGACCAGGGGCTTTAACCTCAATTCCTAGTGTAAATCTCAGACAGGTTCCTGCTCTGTCTTCTGCTTGAATGTGTAAGGGTAGGCCAGCTCAGTAACTTTGAAGATTAGGAATAGGGCTCATGGCAAGCAGGAGCCTGAGAGAGGAATATTTATGAGCAGAGGAATGGTGAGCAGGAACTCTCAGGGACCCAATTTGGTAGGGACTACTCCAGGACCATGGACAGGGAAAGGCTGGCTTGAGGAGCACATGGATAGAAAAGGGCACCCGAGGGCACTGGGAAGAAGCTATGGCCCCGATTGGGAAATCAGCATAAGAGAAGACGCCTCAGGCCTCAAATCTATGCAAGAAGAGAATACTTCTTTCAGTTTGGGGCCAAAAATAGAAATTATCGGTGAAAGCCTTGTGTTCAATGATACAAGAAACACAGGAAAAGGCCCTAGCCATAAAGTGACTTTTATCCCATAGGACAAGGGATGCTACAAGGCTCCATGAAAGAGGAGGCACTATAACCCAAGCTATAGGACTGAGTGCTAATATTGAGTACTATTGCTCCCCTTAGAGCTTTGGGCAGATCACTGGTCCTCTCTGAGTTTCAGTATCTTCATCTACAAAATTAGTCTGATGGTAATATCTTCTCTACTAACTATAGTGTTAATAAGATTAATTATGATAATGTGTATGAAAGTAAAGAGTAAAACATAATTGTGATAGTCACATGGTTTGATTCTCTACTGGCTTAGTTATTTGGGGCTTGGTTACTTCAAAGTCAGTTCTGGAATAAGGCTGAGGTTCATTCTGGGTGAGGAGGAGAAACACCTCCACAGGAGACATGAACAACCTTCAATGTTACTCTCAACTGTCTGGAGGTCTAACCATACCTTCACTTATTTCCTGATCAATCTTTTTTCCTATCTCTTACTAAAGTCTTCAATTTACCGCTCAACTGTAGGACTAAGTGCCATACATGCCAGCAATGCCCAGTTTCTGCCAAGTGGGGCCCCAGGAATCTTTGAACATCTGCACTTGCCTGAGGGTACCCGTGATCGAGGAAGTGCAACATTGATTAGCAGATAAAAAACAATTACAGGTTGGGAGAACACTTTTATGTTTTAAAAATTTACATTACAAAATATTTTATATTGACAGTATTTTCCCCTTATTTTTTTTTTTTTTTTTTGAACAAGGAGCCCCATACTTTTATTTTTCTTTGGGCCCCAGAAATTATGTAGTCAGCCCTGTGATTACTCCCCAAGTAATGTGGTATCTCTCACCAAAACATTGTGAGAGTTTTGAGCTGAGAACAAGGGCCAGCCCCCCTGAGAACAGGGACCACCAGGACTGCAGTGAAAGGGGTGGCTCAGTTGATTGGAGCATCATCCCTGTACACCAAAAAGGTTGTGGGTTCAATCCCTGGTCAGAGTGTGTACAGAAGGCAATTGATTGCTGTTTCTCTTTTACATAGATATTTCTCTCCCTTTAAATATAAATTTATAAACACACACATTTATCCTCAGTGAGGGTTTAAAATATAATAAAATACTACTTCTAAAAATAAAAGCATTATGGCCATCAAGAGGCAGAGTGAATGCTCTGTTTTTCCAGGCCCCCAAGTTCTGCCCAACCCTTTGGTCAACTGTACCAACCCAGGCAGGTTCAGCACTGAGCACAGCATTCTACAGGGTGCAACAGGTGATGTGGCTGACTCAGCAAGGAAGCTTTTCAAGAGATTATTATAAGCAGCTAATAGGAAAATAAATTTTAATGTCAAAGAATCACTTCTTCCCCTAAACCTGCTGTTTTGTTTCTGCATATTTTCAAAGCACTTAGAATGTATGAGGTATTATTATGGGAACAAATAACAATATTTATGGTCTTTTCATTGAGAGTATGGTCAGTTTTGTGCAATCATGGGGAGCAGGCCTCTGGGAGAGTCCAGGCTGGGTCCTTCAGGGGACGGGCCCACGCAGCAGATCCGAGTCCCACACACCTGCTCTGGAGCTTTTCCAGAAGCACCACCAGCCAAAACTGGCTCCTTGGGTCTGCTGCTGGCTGAAATCCCCACACACACCACAGAGAAATATTTTAGGGCTTTTATAAACACTGGAGAGGGAATTAATCAACTAGGTTTCTTCCAGGATGCCAATCTCCTGGGAGTCCCAGGAACAGGGAGTTCCGATTGGAAGGAGTGTGAAGGAGACAGAGGCGGTGTGAGGGCCAGTCTGACTTCGGCTTAGTAAAGAAATGCTTTGGTAGGTGGAGGAAAGAGAAGGGAAAGAAGATAGAGGTATGAGGCTACGAAACCCTATAATTTGCCCTCTAAAGTCAGCCCTGTCAGCTTCCTCACCCAGTGGTCCTCTCGTTTCCCACCCCAGCCCAGTCCTGTCCTCCGGCTTCAATGTTTTCCTGCCAAGGCAAACCATCGTTCTTCACCACCCCACCCTCCTCCACTGAGTATACTTTCTTCTTAAAGGATTTAACAATTGAACATTTGAATGTGATGTTAAATTGCATTCTGCTCAGGATGGGAGCACATCTGGGCACCTTGCAGGATCCTCAGTGCCACCAGTGTTCTCCTATGAGGAACTCCGAGGTTCTCCTTTAGGAAAACATCACTCTGAAGGAAGTAGGGTCATGGGGAAATGACTCTCTTGAAATCAGCTGTCAGAAGGATACTGAGTGCAGGCCTGAGCTTTGTGTATGGAGCCTGCTGCAAAAGAGGAAGCTGGGGTGATGATGGAGTGATGGTGATGACCATGAAACACAGCTTTAAAAGGCCTGTGGTGGCTGGGAGAGGGCTTGGAGCACTGGCAGTCAGTGGCAGCTGCAGGAATGGCCTTTAGCCTGGCAGGCACCGTGAACTCCAGCAGCAGCTAGAGATGAAGGGAGGAGGAGATTGTCTGACCCACTACATGGGGCCCAAAGGTCCATTTTGTAAAAATCTTATTAGATCCGCAGGACATGCTCTGTGGACTCCCGGAGCCATTGGAGGAGGTATAAAAAGGAGGATTGTAATTCTCACGATTGAGAGAGCAGAGACAGAGAAACCCTGATGGCCCTGTGGTCACTCCCACCTGGCTGAGCAGGTGAGGCATCTCACTGAGGAGGGGAGAGTGGACCTCATGGGATTGTGTGGCTTCTTCTACTTACAACTCTCTCTTGACATAATGGTCATTTTTCTCAGATCATTGTTAGGAAGTGCTGGCAACGGCTCTGAGGGACAAGATGGCATGTGTTCCTTTTACCCCAAAACTGTACATTTACTGGCTTGTGACACCTTCTTGGCAAAATACTGCAGAGTCAGCTCATGGTATGTATTTTACCAAGTGTTCAAACATTTTCTTTACCATAAAGTTATAATGCTTCCCAGAAATGGGTGATAGGAGGTTACTCAATCAATAGAGATGGAGTTAGTTAGTTCATTGCAATTTCAATGATCTCAGTTCCTGAAACCGCGGGACAGCTTTTAAAAATAACTCTTCTCACCCGCTGGTGGTTTCTGCGTGTCACGAAAATGATGCCCGTTGTTAGGGATTGGCGTTAAGTGTAGCCTCAGGCTCACATTGTCTAATTAGACACCATCAACCTCAGCATAAGATTTTGCACTGTAGCTTGAAAATAAGGAATAAAAATAATATTTGGTGTCATTTGATAAGGCCCTCCCTCCTCCTCCCTTTGGGAAGGCCGCAACTCAAATGACCTGTGATGAGGTTACAGAGCCCTGTTTCTCTGGGTTCCCGCTCCTCTTTTGGGGGCATTTCTTGCCCCCTCTGTTGAGAGTGTTGCCTGAAATCTGTCTCCTTGTGAGCTGAAGGGAGGGGAGCACTTCTGAAAGCATGAAGTGCTCTCCTGTTGCCACCTACTAATCCTCAAACAGCTCTCAGTCCTCCTGCTGCTCCATTCTCTATTGGAACCTCCTTGTCATGCATGCATGGCTTCTCTCCTGACTTCTGTGCTCCCCAAACTCCTCTCACCTGTACTCAGTGGCAATGCCAAGGAGAGCTCTCCGCCCATTTCCATCAGCCTCTCCAAACACAGCTTAAATCTTACAAAGGCTCTTGTTGCACAAGAACAATTTATATTTGTCGTTGAGACATAAATAGTATCTTTATTCAGTGGTGTTCCCTTTTTAATTATATACACTGCAAAACAAAACAAACAGGTTCCAAGAAAACGCTCCTTCAAAACAAGGCACCAGATTCCAACTCTTTGGCAAATCTCCACTCCTGCCTAACAAATGCACTTCTCTGGAAAAACACCTCCCTCACGAGGTGCTGGGCTCTCAGGTCTGCAGAGCGAACTTCCCAAGGGAGGGGGATGTTATATCTTATTATCTTGAAGTTTTTTCACTGTTGTTGTTATTGTTGAGATAAAAAACAACAACATATAGGATATAGTATATATTTTCTTATTATAAAAATTTCTTTAAAAGATAAGTGACCTTTGTAAATACAGCAGCAATGAAAACAGTGATAATAATATAGTGTGGAGTTTATAATATATACAGCCCCAAGTTCAAAAGGGGATAAGTATAAATATAGTATTGGAAGGTTCTGATGCCATATGTAAAGCAGTATACTATCACTTGAAGGTGTACTAAAGTAAGCTAAAAGTATGCACTATAAACCTTAGAGCAACCACTACAGTAATAAAACAAATAGTTATGAATAAAAAGGCAATAAAAGAGAGGATATGGAATAATAAAAATAAATGTTCAATTAAATTAAAAGAAGAATTTAAAAATAGAAAAAATAAAACAGGGAATAGATATGATAAATAAAAATAAAAAATAGCAAGATGGTAGTTTTAAACCTAACTGTATGAAATAACATTAAATAAGGTCTAAAAACTTTAATTAAAGGGCAAAGATAGTCTGATTGAATAAAAAATAAGCAAGACCTAATAATACGCTGCCTACTAGAAACTGGCTTTAAATATTATGAGAAAAATTGGTTTAAAATAGCCTATTATTTATTCATTATTATTTCATGAAAATATGTGTGAACACTAACCAAAAGAGAAATGGAATAACTGTTAATATCAAAGTAGAATTTGCTGCAAAGAATACTAACAGGGATTAATAAAAAGGTCATTTTATAATTACTAATGGGTTGACTCATATAGAGGACAAAATTTAACATCTATGCACCTGCTAACAGAATTCTACATGAATGAAAAACTGAAAGAATTGTAGGCACTTATAATGGGAAATCTCAATACCTTTCTCAATAATTGAGAGAATAAATAGACATAAAATCTATAAGGATGTAGAAAAGTTATATAATACTGTCAGGCACCTCAACCTAACTAGGTTTATAGAACACTCCAACTAATAAATGCAGAGTACACACACCTGTCAAGTGGACATGGAACATTTACTGAGACAGACTATATTCTGGACCATAAAACAAATTTTGATAGATTTAAAAGGATTCAAGTCAATAGCACTAGTCATTAAGGAAGTGCAAATTAAAACAACAATGAGGTACACATCTATTTGAATAGCTAAAAAGAGTGACCATGCCATGATACCAACTGTTTGGAGGGTCCCTGTTGCAAATGTAAAATCACACAATTACTTTGGGAAACTAAAGATCCCTTAGAAAGTTAACCATATATCTGCCATATGACCCAGTCATTTTACTGCTAAGTATCTATCCCAGAGAAATTAAAGCTTATGTCCACATAAAGACTTGCATACCTTGTGATCATATAAGCTTTGTTTGTAATGGCCCCCAAACTGGAAACAACCCAACTGCCCATCAACACAATAATGCAGAACTGAATTGTGATATTCTATGAGAAATTGCGAATTTTAAAAAATGAGCTATTGCTTCACAAAACATGATGAATCACAAAATAATTCTCTATGAAAAAAGTTAAAGATTACATACTGTATAATTCCATTACTATAAAATTCTAGAAAATCCAGACTAATCTACAGTGACTGGAAGTAGACCAGTGATTGTCTAGTGCAGTGGTTGGCAAACTTATTAGTCAACAGAGCTAAATATCAGTGGACAACGATTAAAATTTCTTTTGAGAGCCAATTTTTTTAAACTTAAACTTCTTCTAACACCACTTCTTCAAAATCAACTCACCCAGGCCTTGGTATTTTGTGGAAGAGCCACACTCAAGGGGCAAAAGAGCCACATGTGGCTTGAGAGCAGCAGTTTGCAAAACACGGGTCTAGTGGAGGGGTGGAGAAAGGCATTACAAAAGAGCACAAGGGGTGGGGGAGTTTGGGGTGCAGGCTAAAAGAGGTCAATAGGTATAAAAGAGGGCATATGTAATACTTTCAACAATAAAGTTTAAAGAAAAGAGCACAAGAAAACTTGCTGTGATGGATACGTTTATTCTCTTGATTGGGTGGGTACACACACACACACATACACAGATGCTGCAGTAAAAGCGAAATAAGGTTGCAGATCCAATTTAGGTTGGTAATTAACTAACACTCTGAGATGGGGAGTTAGCCTGAATTATCCAGGTGGACTTGATCTAATCAGAGGAATTCTTTTTTTTTTTCTTTAAATATATTTTATTGATTTTTTACAGAGAGGAGGAGAGAGAGAGAGCTAGAAACATCGATGAGAGAGAATCATCGATCAGCTGCCTCTTGCACACCCCTTACCGGGGATGTGCCCACAACCAAGGTACATGTCCTTGACAGGAATCGAACCTGGGACCCCTCAGTCCACAGGCCGATGCTCTATCCACTGAGCCAAACTGGTTTCAGCTAATCACAGGAATTCTTAAAAGCAGAGAATCTCTCCTGGCTGTGGTCTGAGAGAGATGGCAACATGAGAAACTGTTGGTACTGTTGGTAGTTCTGAAATGCCAAGATCAGTGAGAGGTCCCAGGAGCTGGAATATGCCCCAAAACCCTATCTCCCCTGAAACTCCCGATGCCTTGACTGTAGCCCAGTGAGACCCATATTGGACTTTTTCCCTCTAGAACTATAAAATAATACATTTGGATTGGTGTAAATCACTAAATTTGCAGTAACTAGTTATGGCAATAATATAAAACTAATACACCACACTGACTCCTAATCTATATATTGATATATATAACCCTAATATGCAAATAGACCAAACTTCGGAACAACCAAACAACTGAACAACCGGTCTCTATGATGTATGCTGATAACCAGGGTGATTGCGGAACATGGCAGGTGTTGGCAGCAGGTGGCAGAGTGCAGAACATGGTGGGTGTTGGCCATGGTGGGATGGTGGAGTATGTGAGTAGAGGCAACAGACCAAGGCAGAGGGCCAGTCACTGTCATCAGAGTGAGTCTCTAGTGGTTATTGAAAATTCTTCACTCCTACACACCACGGTCCTGCCTGACTCTTGCATCTGCTGCCAGCGCTGGAGCCACTGCCCAGCACCAGCTCTAATCATTCAGCGTCATCAGTGAGTGCAAGTGGCAGCTGCCAGCCCCGATTTCTTCTGAGGGCTTCTCCTCCTCCCCCTCTTCCTGAGGGATGATTTGGGCAGCAGCTGTCACTCACACCCACTGATGGTGCCAGCCCTGAACTGGCTGCTGGCACTGGCCCCAAGAGCTCCATGCCATCAGTGGGTGCAAGTGGGGCCAGTGCCATCAGTGCCTGGATGCTGTGGCAGGGTTGCCAGCAGACAGGGAGCTGGGGGTTGCAATGGGCGGGGCCTGGCAGGATTGCAGAGGATGAGCGGAGACCACCCCAGTGCCCACGTTAGCCTTGTGGCTCACAGTTCCTTTCAAGGTGCACAAATTCATGCACTAGGGCCCCTACTGTTTAATATCATCATAATTAAAATTATCCTAATCTGGTAGTGGAATGGTATTCTTTTAAATTCAGATTTTCCTAATTAATATTGATTTTAGCCTCAATGCATATATTTCTTCTGTAAGTTGTATATTCCAGTCCTACAATGATTTTTAAAATTGTGTTATTTTATTAATTTGTAAAAATTATTTATATATGTTGGATGCCTTTCCTCTATTTATGCATTGTAGATAGTTTCTCCTGACTGTTCATAATTTTAATTTTTGTAATGTCTTTGACATAGAGGAGAAAATGTTATGTTAAATTTATCTGTCCTTTAAAAATGGTGTGTGTGTGTGTGTGTGTGTGTGTGTGTTAAGAAATCCCATTCCATTCAAGTTCCTAAAAATAATATACCATCTTTCCTCCAAATGGCTTTCAATTATATATTTTAGGTTACATGTATGGCTTTTATTAGGTATAATCAATTGTCTCACCTTCACTTACAGAACTAAATCACTTATTCTTTATTTATTAATAAACTTCACATCTGTTATATGTCAAGTATCTATATATACAGGAGTTTATGGTTTTCTATTAGGAAATATTTATTTATTTGTCTAGTTTTATATATATGGCTATTCTTAAAACTATATAAATGTCATAATCTGTTTCAAACTAACATCTACAGAGAATGTAAAAAGGCTCTATGAAGAACAATATGAGGTTCCTAAAAAATTAAGACTAAAATTACCAAATGACTCTGCAATTTAACTTCTGGGTGTCTAGCTGAAAAATTTGATAACCCTTATTCATAAAGATATATGTACACTTATGTTCTTTGCAGCATTATTCATAATAGCCAAGACATGAAAACAACCTAAGTGTCCTTCAATGAATGATTGGATAAAGAAGATGTGACACATATGTACAATGGAATACTATCCAGTCATAAAAAATTATAAAATATTAGAGCCTCGGTGCATGAAATTCATGCCAGGGGGTCGTGGATGTCCCTCAGCTTGCACCCTCTCCAATCTGGGACCCCACAGGGGATGTCTGACTGCTGGTTTGGGACCGGGCTTAAACTGGCAGTCAAACATCCTCTCACAATCTGGGACTCCAACCACTCACCTGCCTGCCTGCCTGATTGCCCCCTAACCAGTCCCCTGGCAGCCTAATTGATGCCTAACTACTCCCCTGCCAGCCCAGTTGTCCCCAACTGCCCTCCACTGCTGGCCATCTTATGGTGGACATCTTGTAACCACATTGAGTGGCCATCTTGTGTGAGGACATAATGGTCAATTTACACATGACCTCTTTATTATATGGGATTGCAATTTGTGACAAGGATGGATCTTGAGGGTATCATTGCTAATAAGTCAGACAGAAAAGGAGAAGAACAATGAACACAGTAGCTATACCACTTTACATTCCCACCAGCAGTGAATGAGGGTTCCTTTTTTTCTTCACAGCCTGTCCAATACTTATTATTGCTTTTCTTGTTGATAATAGCCATTTTAAGAACTGTGTAGTGGTATCTCATTGTAGTTTTGATTTGCATTTCCCAAATGGCTAATGAAATTGAGCATATTTTTATATATCTGTTGGTCATCCCTATGTCTTCTTGGGAGAAGTATCTCTTTGGGAATAGTGCCCATTTTTTTAATGATTTTCTTTATTTTATATTTTCTACCATCTATCCTCTCTCCTACATCTCTCCAACCCCTCTCACCAATAATCATTAAACTATCGTCCTTGTCCATGAATTCCTTCTCTTTTTCCTTTTCTTTTTATTTTCTTCAATCCTTCCACCAAAAACCCCCAATGCTCCCCACACACATACCAGAGCTATCTGCATCCTCTCTATCTATGAGTCTGCCTCTACCACTTCTGGGAATTTATCCTCCCTCCAAAACAGAAACAGTAATTAGAAAGAACATATGCTCCCTATGCTTATTGCACCATTATTTATAATAGCCAAGGTTTGGAAGCAGTCCAAGTGTCCATCAGATGAGTGAATAAAACAGCTATTGTACATTTACACAATGGAATACAACTCTTCCATAAAAAGGAAGAAAATTTTACTCTTTGTGACAGCGTGGAAGGACCTGGACAACAGTGAAATAAGCCAGTCAGAGAAAACAAGTACCATATGATTTTCTTCATATGTGAAATTTAATCAACAAACTAAACTCTACCCATTTTTTAACTGAATTGTTTGCTTGATTTCGAGTTTTATGAGTTCTTTATATATATTTTGGATACTAACCCCTTGTCGGAACTATGGTTTGCAAATATCTTCTCCCATTCAATTGGTAGCCTTTTTGTTTTGTTGGTAGTTTCTTTCATTATGGAAAAGCTTTTTAGTCCAATTCATTTATTTTTGCCTTTACCTCCATTGTCTTTGGGGTCAAATTCATAAAATATTTTCTAAGACCAAATTTATAAAATATTTTCATCTCATGGCACACATAAACGGTAGGATCAGGCCCAAATGGGCAGTCGGACATCCCTCAAAGGGTCCCAGATTGGAGAGCGTTCAGGCTGGGCTGAGGGACACAAACCCCCTTGCACAAATTATTTGAGAAATGTCATGTTTTCTTGTTGACATGTCCTCTTTATTATTATAAAATGCCCATCTTTGTGTCTTGTTACCTTTGTTATCTTGAAATCTATTTTGTCAAATATGACTACACTTGCTTTACTGTGGATGCTATTTCTTGGAGAATCATTTTCCACTCTTTCACTTTGAGTCTGTCTTTGTCTTTGTAGTTTAAATGTATCTCTGGAAGGCAGCATATGCTTGGGTTTTGTGTTTTGATCCAATCTGCTACTTTGTGACTTTCTATTGGTGAATTCAGCCCATTTAAATTTAGGGTAATTATTAATGTATGAGGATTTCCTATGGCCAGTTTATCTTTTGTTTTCTAGTAGCTCTGTGCTTCCATTTGTTCTTTTCCTTTGTATTTCTGTCTTGTTTTTGTTTGGTAGTATTTTATACTTTTTTCATCTGTTTTTTTTTTTCTTTCAAGTTTTGCATCTCAGTTCTGGGTTTTTATGTGTGTTACCATTAGGTTTTTGAAAAAGAAAGTTTCATATATACAGTAGTCCTTTTTCTTTTGAATGCATCCAATATCCATCTCCTTTGCAAATATAGTTTTTTATCCCCTCCCCTTTGATGTTTTTGTTGTCACAAATTATCCCTATTTATAATGTAAGTTTGTTGGTGATCTTACTCATAGTTTACTAGTACAGCATAATTTTTGAGAGGTACAATATGACCCATAAGTAACAGTACTATATTTCTTCTTTTACTCAAACCTTTTTTCTTTGTTCTTCAATAACAATTATAAATATTTCTCCATAAGACCTACAAATTTTCTTATACTTATTTCTAGGTAACTTTATAGTTGTTTTGCTATTGAGAAAGAGATTGTTCTCTTTGTTATCTTTTCACTATTTTATTGATTAGTCATTAATATACTGTATAGAAATTGTATTAATCTCTGTATATTAATGTTTTAACTAAAAAACTAATTTAACTGTTATTATTTTAATGATTTATCAGATGTGTGTAAACATAAATTTTAAATTCCATTCTTTAATTCAGCCATGGTTAGAAATAATACTGCAATATAAAAAGTACATGTCCTGATTGACAATTAAGTAGAAAGTTTGAAAAATAGAATGTTAATTTATGTGTTTTCAAAAGACAAATATTCAGCTAGATATTACATATTCCTAGGTAATAAGGGAAATGTTCGTGAATATTTACAAACTGGTTACATTACAATTTAAGTTAAATCTGTACCTAGAATAAAGTTGAATTTCTCTCTAAATCTATTTTCTAAGAAAGCTAAAATATTTCTATAATATTTACATATTTGTTTTTATTTATTCTAGGGACTATTAGCTTATAATTCTGAAGCTGAAATATGCTTATTATGAAAACTAAATTTGTAAGAATATTTGTTGTAAGGAAATACTTGTTTCCTTAAAGTTTTCCTCTGTCATAGTCAGTTGATTTTATCAATCACCTTGGTGATAACTGATTCACTATGACATCCCTTATGTATCTCAAACAGCTGGTAAAAGGAATGTAAGGGTATCTTAAAACTAGGAACATTGTTAAAAGTAAATTTCCTTCTTTGAAAATATATTCACAAGTAAGTTTAAGGCACTCTAGCAGATTGATCTCCAAACACATGCAGTTTTGATATATCAGCAGAGTAGAATCATATGAATTTTATATATAAAAGATCATATCATCTCTAAATAATGAAATTTTCTCTCATCAATTCCAAATCTTATATCTTGTTTCATTTTCTTGCCTTATTGAATTAAGACAATCAGTACAATGCTGAATAGTGAACATCTTGACTTTAATGATAATGTTTTAAAATGTTTAAAGTAAGTGTAATATTTGCTTTAAGTTTTGGCAGATAGCATTCATTAGATTAACAGTATGCAAATAAAAATTCCATTTTATTTCTGATTTGCTAAAGTTTTAAAATCATAATTTACTTTGAACTTTCAAGAATGCTTCATTTTCTGAACTTACTGAGATAAGTATATATTTCTACTCTTCTAATCTATTAATACAAAATTTTTGATATTTTCTAATGTCGACAATTTTTAACTTCTGTGATATTTGAACAGCAGTTTTTCTTTTCTGAGTATGTATTTATATCATATAAATTTACAGACCTAAGAAGTTCATACTCCTTTCTTTTCATTACTATCATCATGCTCTTTTGTTCTTTCTGCTCCTATGTTGTTTTATTCATAGCCCTATTGCAGTCTTGATTTAGAAACATTTAGAGGGTTTTGAACCAAACTCTTCTTCTTACTGTAGGTGGTGCAGGTGGGGAATCTAGTAGGAAAGGCTTCTGGGGAAGAACTCATATTGTGTCCACTACTGGTGCTTAGATACCAAAAACAAACAAGTTCCAAAGTCCTTTGGTTAAGTTCACTGGACACTAGAAGGCTATGACACTATAATTTTGAGTGTACATATGTGTATTTTACTGATCTATGAAGAACTGGAGATGAGTAAACTATGCCTTACAAACTGTCTTCCTAGTGCCATGTTATTATTATTCCTTATTGTTATTCTTGAGCTTTATGTTCTAACCCAATATCTCAGGGCCTGTGGTAATGTGGAATGTGTCCTGCCTTTATTAGAGGGGCAGCCACACAATCCTGCCCAGGCCTCGGTGGTGGTGACAGCCAGGTCAGTGAGAAAGGAGACTCTGTTGACTCAAATCAGAGATGTGAAACACAGAGATTCCTCCTCTCATGTAGATTCAACTCTATATCCAGATTCTACTTCGGATGATATGAGCTCAAATTTCATCAGAAAAGGAGAGCAGTTGCTTTTCTTCAGTCAATCAGAGAAAGTAACAAGTTACAGCAAGTCTTTAAATGTTTATAGAGCTTTCAAAGGAACAACGGACAGACTTCCCTTTAAGATCAGTGAAGAACATTCTTCAGGCTGCAGGGGCCAGGCAGGGTCCATGATGGCTAGAGTCACCGTTATAGGCTACACCTCTGCCAGGGTGGAAGGGTGCTCAAGAGCAAGGCTGGGCAGGAAGAAGTAGGAACTGCAGCCTCCAGAATGGCACTGTGCCACCCGATCTCTTTTAGGGCCTGTGGTCTGGATGGCTGAGGAACACCAAGCAGAGTTACTTGTGCTATGAATTGTGCCAATTTCTGCCTTTAGAGTTTGAATCAGAAATCTGAACTCTAAAGCTCTTGCCTATGGCATATGACTTTTTAAAACATTTTGTTTTCTTGTATGTTAATAAATGTTTTTCTCTTTACACACACACACACACACACACACACACACACACACACACACACACACATAGCCTTCAGTTACAAGGGGCAGAGATTCATGATCCAAAGTGACAAGCAATAAAATATTATTCCTATCCAAAAGGAAGTCCAAGGTAGGAGGAGTCAGTGGTTCAAGGACCTAAGTTCTTCTATTTGTTGATATTCTTCCATTTTTAGTATGTCATCTATCTCCTCAGACCAGCTTCTCCTGTGGTCACAAGAGAATTACAGCATTTCAGGTATTACATCAGACACCTCAACATGTGAAGGGAGAAGAGATCTCTCTTCCTCTGTGTCCCTCTTATGAGAGAAAATCATTCCCAGAAGCCCTCCAGTGGACTTCTTTCAAGTCTTGTTGGCCAGAATTGTGTTATATGATAATATCTATGCCAATAGGTAAATAAGACCACTATGATTGGCTTAGAATAATCAGGCCTGGACCTGAGAGTGGGGCCAGTCTTCCTTAAGGCATATGACTGAATGGAAGAGAGTGAAAATACAAGTAAAATCAGGATTCTCCTTGGGACAGGGAAAGGGAATGAAATGGGGAATGAATACAAACTAGGCAATAGATAGTGGGCATAACACCTGAATAAGGAAGTTTCCCAACCCAGCTTTAGACTAGGAAAGAATCCGTATTTTCTCTGGTGGTATTTGGAATAGACCATAAACAGCCTTAAGAGGGGAAGAGTGGACGCTCCAGCAGAGACAGAGAGCAATAGGGGCCACCCGGGGACACTAGCTCATTGTCTCCAGAGCATTTCTTCAACATTCGATGCGCTTCTTCCGTCCCCCATGCAAAATATAATTTAATAAAACCAGAAGCAAATAGTTTTAAAACTGCTGTCATGGGGGCTTTGACTCTTTTTAAATTACATGATTAACAGGAACCTCAGGAAACTGCCCCGACAAGGAGCCATTAGCCAAAAGCACTGACAGCTGGAGAGCTGGAGTGAGTCCACCAGGAGGGATCCCTCCGGTTGTGAGGGGGTGGATACCATTATGCATATTTGAAATCTTTAAGCAATGTTGACCTCAGGAGCAGGGAAATGCTGTGCTCCTACTCCAAAGAGACATTTTAAATGCATGGCCAACCTCAAGGTCAATGAAGGAAGGGGACCAGCAAGAAATAAAAGAAGCAGGAATTGAATTCAAAAGGTCACTCCTACTGATCAAAATTTCTTTAGACCACTTCTTCTAAAAATGCATGATCATCATTGACAGTGTCATCAACAGTTGGGAGCTTGGGGAAATGCAGTTTCTGAAGCTATACCCCAGACCTATTGATTCAAAATCTCAGGATTAACAACCCATAAATCTGTCTTTTAAACTGCTCTCCCGTGATTTCTTCAAGCTTAAGAGGCATTGCTTTAGGTCTGTGTTGTCCCCGAGGCCTTTCCAAGAACATTAGTATATCTTAACTGGGAAAGGGGGTTGTGTTCAGGAGGAAGGAAAGGCAATGAGTAAGGCCCCAGACATTCTTATCTGAAACAAGATGATTAGCTAGCAGCAAAAAAAAAAAAAAAAAAAAAAAGGCAGGGCCTGGAAAAACATCAGTAAATCAGTAACTTATCCTAAAAGGGTGATATTATCAATTTGTAATAAAATCCAGTGTGTCAGTGATGTGGTGGACATTACATGGGAGAACTTTTATAAAGAAAAGGCCTCATATTCAGGGCTATGGCACATATCTGTTTGGCTGTGCACTGCACAGCTCCAGGAGGAACCTGTGCTTTTAATGGTGTCCTAGCATTGTGCAACATGGCAGCCCTGCTGATACTCCCCTGACATCAAAGCATTTTAGATCTAAAAGGATCATAAATCTCAAAGCTTCTAACTTATAGACCAAAGGAAGTAAAATAACTTGACCAGATCACATGGTTTACTTAGCAAATCCAAATCTCTATCTTAGGAAATGAGTTTCTAGAGAACAATTCTAAATAAATAGAGAGCTAAATATTAAAAAGTATTGGTTTTATTTCAATGAAAACAACAAGAAAATAAAACCCAATGCAAGTACCTAAGAAGATGGAAATTGTTCTGTAAATTACATTAAATGTAATTGCATTAATTGGTTAGGTAAATTACATAGACTATGAATGTATAACCACTCATACATATAAATTATATAACTATATATTACCAGTCATGGAAGTGAAGAAGCCATCTTAGACATTCTAGCCTCAACATATATTCCATATATCTGATTGGAGACAGCTCTGACATCAAATGATTATAATTCTTGATTGATATTCTCTCCATAGCTGGTGTTATTCATATAGTTATACATGTATTTATGCATATATCTATATCTATATGCAAATTTATATTTTCCTGTTCTCCTCTCACATTTTATCAGTAAGTATAGGATGGAAATTAATGATGCAAAGAAATATAGGCACTGAGGTGTCTGAGATTTTAGCACAACTGATTTTTAAAGCTTCAGGTAAATATTTCCAAAAGCAAGTGGTAAGTGTTCCTCTCTGTACTCTTCGTTTAGCCCTGCAGAACATAACATGTAGCCACCACATTAGAATGAAGTCAGAATGGGTGAGTTCACACTGCAGTTTACTTGGTTTTAATGCCTAAGAGGAGTCACCTGAATTAGGTATATGATAATGTCAGAAGGATTCTTTAACAAAGTATTTTATTAAGACTCTAAAGGGAATTATGAGTTTCCAAACCAAATTGCTTATGATAGATATATATATACACACTACAAAACTACAAGTCTCTAAATGTTTAAAACATTAGTGTTTGTAATGGAACAGGCTCTATCTAAACAGTTTCTATGTTACTGTAGATCCTTCTCCACATATCACATGCTTACTGCAGAACCTAATTTCTTTATTTTTTAAAAATATATTTTATTGACTTTTTTTTTTACAGAGAGGAATGGAGAGGGTTAGAGAGTTAGAAACATCCATGAGAAACATCAATCAGCTGCCTCCTGCATGGCGCCTCTCTCCCAAATGGAGATGTGCCTGCATGCCCTTGACTAGAATTGAGCCTGGGACCCTTCAGTCCACAAGCCAATGCTCTATCCACTGAGCCAAACCAGTTAGGAAAGAAAGCCTCATTTCTTATTAGAGAAATTTCTAGTCTGCTTAAGCCATTTTCAAGTAGTCTCTAAGAACCAGCTGGTTTACTTGGAAGACTTGGTTTCTCTACAAAATGATTTGTAAAATTCTGGTTGCCTATTTCATTTGTTAATCCTGAGATGGCTCTTCTCTATCCCACACACTGCTTATGTATCTGTATTTCCTGTGGTCTCCATAGGTGTTCCCAGATGAAGGAAATATCTAAACTTCCTTATCAAGTTGCAATCTGAAGATGGCTGTCCATTATATATTATGCATAATGCCATAAACATCTCTCTGGTAGCAGGAGCTTATCAGCATAGTAGAACAGTCACTTCCTGCCACTATTACATGGATCACATGCATGCCATGCACAACTATTTACATGAAAGACCCCCAAAACCAACACTAAAACAGTACTATTGAGGAGGAATTATAGGTGAATTTATCTCTTACTCAAGTATTTCTGCTTTTAAATTTAAATAACTTTTTTAAAAAAATTGTGCTATTTCCAGCAAATTATACTACCTCTAATATTTCTCCTATGGGTTTATTGAACACGTTCTTCAGAAAGGAAGTTTGTGCCTTCCCACCCACTGAACTCCAGGAGCCTGATTTTTAGAGGGCATTTCTGTTTTCTTTGACCCTCTGGTTTTAGTGAAAAAGTTACCTAAGACAAGCAGGCGTAGAAATCTGACCTGGAAGTGCCCTGTGAAGCTTCTGGTTGTCATTTTCCTTGAAAGGAGGATAGAGAACTTCAGCTTATGGAATGAAGGGTTTTGCTGACACTAAGACAAAGTGTCACTTTGTTGGGGAGGTTGAAAGTTTGAGGGGATATCCTTAGCAGACTCTCAGTTTTAGAGCCAAGAAATTCCCAGGTGAATTGCTGAATTTCATATCATCCATAGAAAAAGGTCAGAGCTTTATGTTACCTCTCTGATGAAGTATTTTGGAGTTCATGAACAAGGGTTGTTATGGTCATTTGACTAACTCAGCAGACTTCAGTTCCTCTTGAAGTGTCCCAGTGATTTACAGGTATCGAGGGGAATAATATAGAAGCTTTCATAAAACACTACAAAATATGTAGTGTTTCTCATAGGTAACCCCCTTCACCTACGTTAGCTTTGCAAGTCTTAATTTGCTGGGCTGCCACAAAGTAGACTGTCCATTGCTAATTTTGATATATGGCTATAGAGAGTACTGTTGGTTTTGTTGCCCAGTTCACAAGGATCTCCATTCTCTATGAAAGCTTTTATAGACAAGGTGGCCCCAGAAACTTTGCTGTTTCTACATGCCCCTAACTCTAGTAAGCCTATTAATTGATATAACAATAAGCATCTGACCAAGCTAAGCCAATCAGAATGCTTCCCTGGAATTTTAAAAACTGAATATAAAAGGTGAAGACTATTCTTTTATTGATGGTAGGATCAGGGATGTGAAGCTTAAAAACTCTCAGTGATTATCTTTCCTTCATTACAGAAGAAATCTCTTTATCACAAAAGCAAAGACAGAAGTGGAGACTAGAGATGGATACCCCTAGGGTCATTTAAGTCCATAATTCAATGGTTCTTGAGGTGCCTTTCTTCTTTACTTATCTAATACTTTTTAATATTCATACAATAAATTCCCACTTGTGTCTAAGATAGTTTCAGCTGGGCTTCTAACACTGATTAAAAATGTCCAAACATGCAGGAGCCAACCAGTCCTCTGTCCCATCCATCTTCAAAGAGGAGTAGATTTGATCAAGAGCTGCTGACAAATGTGATCAGCTACAATGTTAGGAAAGGTGTAGACTTAACAACCTGGACTCAACCTGAGTCAGTATTTAATGCATATTTCTTTGTTATTTTTGACTTTCTTGAAAAAGCAATTTCTACCCATCTTTTTATTCCAAGTTAGTCTTGATGTTTAGGTATTAGGCCTGGAGAAAATGAAATATTTGATCCCAATTGCAAAATTCTTGCCTTGAGTATTATCCTTTCATTCAGGCTTACATGTGGGTTCGCTGGGGCTGAGATAATGGTGAAGTAAGCAAGGCACCCAGGGCACAAAATTTGATGAGATAACCATTTCAGGGTCTTGCAAATGCCCTAGGCTCCTCTAGTGCTGGCCCTGATAATCACATGGGCATCATTAGGGCTCATGGCATGAGAGCAACTATTCAATGTTGTAAAGAGTTAAAAAATTAAACTGGGAATCAAAAAGCAGAATTTTTATCTTGGCTTTATCACTGACTCAATGTTTTATAAAAAAGTTATAAATTGTCTGATCCTCTGTTTCTAATTGATAAATTAAAGGTAACTACCTTGAGAGATGAAAATGAAAACAAAAATGCGGTACCATCTTACACCTGTTAGAATGGCCAACATCAACAAATCAACAAACGACAAGTGTTGGAGAGGTTGCGGAGAAAAAGGAACCCTCATGCACTGCTGGTAGGAATGCAGACTGGTGCAACCACTGTGGAGAACAGTGTGGAGTTTCCTCAAAAAACTGAAAATGGAACTCCCATTTGACCCAGTAATCCCACTCCTAGGAATATATCCCAAGAAACTAGAAACACCGATCAGAAAGGATATATGCACCCCTATGTTCATAGCAGCGCAATCTACAATAGCTAGGATTTGGAAACAGCCTAGGTGCCCGTCAGCAAATGATTGGATCCAAAAACTATGGTACATCTACACAATGGAATACTATGCTGCCATAAAAAAGAAGGAATTCTCATCATTTGCAGCAAGCTGGATGGAATTGGAGAACATCATGCTGAGTGAAATAAGCCAGTCAATGAAAGAGAAACACCACATGACCTCACTCATTTATGGAACATTGTAAACTGATGAACCGAAAGATAGATATAGAGACAGTAAAGCAACAAGCGGACTGTCAAATTACAGTGGGGAGGGTAGGGAGATCTGGGGGAGATAAGAGATCAACCGAAGGACTTATATACATGCATATAAATACAACCAATGGACATAAAACTCTGGGGAGGGAGGGTAAGTATGGGAGGGGGTAAAATATGTACACAGATAATAATTTAATAAAAAAAATAATTATATATTTAAAAATAAATAAATAAATAAATAAATAGATAAATAAATAAAGGTAAACTACCTTTACCCTAGTTACTTTCAAGGAATTTATTAAGAAGAACATCACAGCCCTGGCCGGTTTGGCTCAGTGGATAGCATATTGGCCTGTGGACTGAAGGGTTCTGGGTTCAAATCCAGTGAAGGGCACATGATCAGGTTGTTGGCTTGATCCCCAGTAGGGGTGTGCAGGAAGAAGCCGATCAATGATTCTCATCTCTCTCTCTCTCTCTCTCTCTCTCTCTCTCTCTCTCTCTCTCTCTCTCTCTCTCTCTTCCTTTCTTAAATACATTTTTTTAAAATAAAAACCTTCATGAAAAAAATAAGTTGGATCACAGAAAGAAAGAAAGAAAGAAAGAAAGAAAGAAAGAAAGAAAGAAAGAAAGAAAGAAAGAAAGAAAATAAGAAAGGAAGAAAATAAGAAAGGAAGGAAGGAAGGAAGGAAAGAAGGAAGGAAGGAAGGAAGGAAGGAAGGAAGGAAGGAAGGAAGGAAGGAAGAAAGAAAGAAAGAAAGAAAGAAAGAAAGAAAGAAAGAAAGAAAGAAAGAAAGAAAGAAAAGAGAGAGAGAGAGAGAGAGAGAGAGAGAGAGAGAGAGAGAGAGAGAGAAAGAGAAAGAGAAAGAGAAAGAGAAAGAGAAAGAGAAAGAGAAAGAGAAAGAGAAAGAGAAAGAGAAAGAGAAAGAGAAAGAGAAAGAGAAAGAGAAAGAGAAAGAAAACATCATGTACATAAAAGTTAAGACTGGTCCAAGGTCATAAAATGCTTTCACTGGAACATGAGACCTAATCTCCTGGACCAAGTTAGGTTTGTCTATAAGTCATTACTTGATTAATTAATTAAAGAAACGTGTTGTACTGGAATGAAGACTTTAAAGAGCCCTGGCGGTGTGGCTCAGTTGGTTGGGTGTTGTCCAATGCACTGAAAGGTTGCTGGTTTGATTCTTAGTCTGGTTGTGGGCTCCATCTCTGGTAGAGGGTGTGCAGGAGGCAGACAAAGTTTTTCACTCTCACATCAATGTTCACTCTCTCTTCCTCTCTCTCTAAAACACAATGAAAATGTGTTTTTTAAAGAAGACTCCAAAAAAAAAAGTTCAGCACGCAATATGCTCTAGAGGAAACTGAAGTTGGGTAAAATTAAGGTGAAACACAAACCCATGCATAGTGGTTCTTGTGACCCAGTTATTTTACTCACCTGACTCTGAGCCTTCCAGATGTCTCAAGTTATACTTGTTTGTGATTCTAGATCCAACTTTGTCCAAAAGCCAATCAGCATGGGGCCAAGAATTGCTACTGGATAACCTTCATTAGAACGGACTTATGAAGAAAAGCATCAGTCCCAAAAACAATTCCCCACACTGTTGATTTACCTGGAGCTTCTTAGTTCCAGATACATCAGACAGAATTAAGCAATGATCAGTTCTAAAGGAGAGATCTCCCAACGAATATTCTTTACTGCTGTTTTGGCCTTTCTTGACCTTCAACAACACAATCTTATATTTTGAACTCCAAGATAATTTGAAATAAAACATAATCTTCTATGTCCAGGGCTCATAGCACCTCTGAACAGTGGCCAGGAATTGAACTACACTGTATATCTGAATTATCAGGCAAGGTAGAAAGTCTCCTGAAAATCTCAGCTCTTTTGCTGCCCTATCTGGGGCAAGAGATGGCACCATTTAACAAGCATAGGATGTAAATCATTCGTTGAAATCTCTCCTTTGGACAAATATTTTCAAAAGGAATGAAATAAAGCCACCCAGCACAATTTAGGAGTCAGTATTCATGTTCAAATGTTAAACATTTACATTTACAGCAAAGTGACATTTTTAAAGGAGTTATATTGTCCATTTGCAGCCGTTAGTTACTGCTGGCCATGGACTGGAGGCTGGAGCTGGGCAATGAATCAAAGATACCCTTTGTCTCATGTCACTAAGCAACTCCCTCTCTTCTTGTCGCTCATAGAACCTGATCTGGGCACCTAGCCTGAGTCATCTACATGGTAGATTTACAGGTCTCAATTTATGCCAGCCAACGTGTCTGAAGAAAAAAGCAGCTGGGGCTGGGCTCTGACCATGTCTCAATGATGTGCTGGGAGTAAAACATGGAGAAAGTGGGGATTGGCATGCTTGAACAACGTTAGACCTGGCCCTTTGTAACAGGCTCCCAAATCATGTCTAAAATAATGCTTCTGTCCATGGAAGGCTAATGCATAGCATGCATGCTGGCATGATCCCTCTGCCACCAAGATGGACATCACTCATTGATCATAGTGCTCTTTCCTGCTGAGCCAGAGATGGCCTTGGATACACATTCCTGGCAGCTACTACCAACTCGGTCAGTTGGCATCTACTATGAATCTATTATCCCTGCCTTGCTGAAGTCTGTTTCCCTTCTCTGTGTTTTTACAGTAAGATTGGAGACTTCAGGAATTCTCTATGCACAGCTCCATTTCTGATAACAATCCTATCTAAGAAAAGAGTAATATGTAAATTAACCATCACTCCACTATACCCATAAGCCATGCCACAGGCCAAACTCACCAGCCAATCAGGAGCACATATGCAAATAAACCCAACCAAGATGGCTATAGCCACAGAGAGCATGAGGGAGGCTTGGGTTTCCCCAGCAATGGAGGAAGCCAAGCTTTCCACCTGCCCTTGCCGGCCTCGGCCTCCACTATAGGCTACAAAATTTCAATTATGGAAGATACATAAGTCCCAACAGAAATAGCTGCCACCACAGAACAAGAAGAAGGCTCGGCTCCACTCGGCTCCACTCTAGGCT
Source organism: Pipistrellus hanaki (assembly GCF_964339955.1). NCBI lineage: Eukaryota > Metazoa > Chordata > Mammalia > Chiroptera > Vespertilionidae > Pipistrellus > Pipistrellus hanaki. The sequence continues at coordinate 13,464,598 of NC_140511.1, read as the reverse complement.
ACAAAGTTTCAATTGTAGAGATAATAAGTAAACCCCAGATACCACCGCCTCTGCTTGGGTTGCCAGGGGCTGTGGCCGACTTGTAAACCATCACAGGCCCCTTGCCCAGGCCATCCCACACCCCAAAAAGACCACCACCCTGATCCAGGATACCCTTCAGGGCAAACCAGTTGTCCCCCTCCAGGGCACCAGGCCTCTATCCTAACTAATAAAAGAGTAATATGCAGACTGACCATCACTCCAACACACAAGATGACTTCCCATGTGGTCAAAGATCCTGCCTCCATGTGGATACAAGATGGCCACCACAAGATGGCCAGCAGGGGAGGACAGTTGTTAGGGACCAGGCCTGCAAGGGAGGGCAGTTGGAGGCAATCAAGTTGCAGGGGAGGGCAGTTAGAAGTGACCAAGCCAGCAGAGGAGGGAAGTAGGAGGTGATTGGGCCTGCAGGGAAGGGCAGTTGGGAGCAAACAGGTTGGCAGGGGAGCAGTTAGGAATCAATCAGGCTGGCAGGGGAGTGGTTAGGGGATGATCAGACTGGAAGGCAGAAGCCTTTAGGGGGAATTTGGAAGGCAGGCAGGCGAGCAGTTGGGAGCCAGCAGTCCTAGATTGTAAGAGGGATGTTCGTCTGTCAGGGATCAGACCTAAACAGGCAGTTAGACATTCCTCGAAGGGTCCCAGATTGAAGAGGGTGCAGGCTGGGCTGAGGGACACCCCCCCCCCCATGCATGAATTTTGTGCACCAGGCTTCTAATAATAAAAATAGTTTTAATAGTTAACATTTGACCCTCTAATGGGCCAAACGTTTTACATGCATTGAATAATTTAATGCTCACAACAACCTGAAGTTCTCTACAGTCATGTGTCACTTAATGACAGGGATACATTTTGAGAAACAAGTCATTAGGCAATTTCATCGTTGTGTAAACATCACAGAGGGTTCTTACACTAACCTACATCGCATAGCCTACTACACACCTAACCTATATAGTATACTAGTAGTCTATTGCTCTGGGACTACAAAACATGCCTCTGTAGAATACTGTAGGCAATTGAATCACAGTGGTAAAATTTTTTTGTATCTAAGCATAGAAAAAGTACAATAAAGATACAGTGTGAAAGATAAAAAATGGTGTGCCTGTGTAGGACACTTACTATGAATGGAGCTTGGAGCACTGGGGGCTACTCTGGGTGAGTCAGTGAGTGAGTGGTGAGTGAGGGTGAAGACCTATCACATTACCCGAAGCTACTATAGACTTTGAAACACTGTACACTTAGATGGCACTCAATTTAAAAAACAAACAAACATATTTTCTTTATTCAATAATAAACTAATCTTAGCTTGCTGTAACTTTATGACTTCATAAAATTTTCATTTTTTAAATTTCCAATGCTTTTGTTATAATATTTAGCTTAAAATACAAACACATGGTAATGACATCTCAATGGCCCAAAGTCACTAGGCAATAGGAATTTTCCAGCTCCATTATAATTGTATAGGACCATGTCATGCAGTCTATGGTTAACCAAAATCTCCTTATACAGTGCATTACTATATATCATACAAAATACTATCTATCATTTATTGGACACCTACTGTGTGTTAGGTACCATAACTGATGTTGCAGTCCCCATGTAGTCCCATCTCACCATGACCTGAAAACAACAGGAGAATCAGAAAGTCACCCATAACCACACAGCCAATCAGAGAACAAGTGTGGATGTAATCCAAGAATGTCTAATCCCAAAACCTTGTGTCTCAAATAAGCACCAGACCTGGACCTTTGGCACATCAGCTTAACCCTCTCATTGAGTTATCGTTGTTATTGCCAAAGTGGGGGAGACATTTTTCTCCCAGAAACAGACTGTTCATATCTTGCTAATTTCCCTGGCAACATCCTTTTACCTTTTTGTCCTCGGTATTCATTTCAAATAGGTGAACAAGTAAACCTTCCAGCAGGGAGAGAGAGTTGAGGCTATAGATTGGACAGTATTGAGATAAAGACATTGATGTTTTATTTAGTATGTGGTGCTCCACTAGCAAGGAGGGGCTCCTGCACCCCCATAGAGGACACTTGGGCTGGAGAAGGTGGGGACTTCCCAAGCTTGGTGCCAGAAAGGGCTGCATAGCTGCTCATTGAACAGCAATGGGCCACAGCAGCTCCATTTCTGTCCCCTCATGCTGAAAACTTCAGCCAGAATGAGATTCTCTATTTCCTAAAGGTTTTCCTTAGCTTTAGACCTCCCATTTATTCTGCCAAAAACTCTTACCTGTTAACTGTTATCTGTCCCCTCCACTACTTCCTCCATCTCCCCCCAACTCGGGTACATTTGTCTGGCCAACTCCCACTCATTGTTCATGGTTTAATTTGTCTGTTGCACATTAAACTGAATTAGGTGCTTCTTTTATGTTCTCCTGAGCATGCAGTACTTCCTCCAGGCCAGCACAGGCCACACTGTCTGCCTTGTCCACTAGGCCATAAACTTAGTGAGGACAGCTATATGTCTAACTTATATCCCCAACACCCAGTGCTGTCTCTGGGTCTCTTTTCAAAAATCAGCCGATTAATAAATGGATGATTGAGTTGACTGGACAGAAGAACTCACTGTTGGGAAGCTAACTGGAATTTCCCTGCCTTCTGTACCCAGTTAACTGTGATTGGCATATGTTCCCAGGCTGGTGGAAATATGAGAGCAACCACCACATCCACATAGAGATTCAGTAGTGAGATATAAGGATACTGAGAAAACATGCCCAGAAAGATTGCTTTATCCAGAAGCTGTGTATCAAACAACTTTAGATATAAAGGAAAGCAAACATAAGTGATTACATCTTAGTTTCATTGCTTAGCATAGCCAAAATCCATATCTGATGTTGAAAGAAAAGTTCAAAATTTGGCCTTGGCATACAAATGTATATTGATTTCTCAAAAGAAAAAAGAAAAGAAAAAAAGTGTGGATGAAAAGGGGCCACACCGCTAACCTGAGTAACTCAGGGAAGGCCTGCATGGTGGCCTTGCAAACTCAGAGACCTAAAGTAACTACAAGGGATGGTCTGAAATTAAAACTTTTTAAATTAGAAAGCAGTTTATAGTGGGCAGTCATGCCCTAAGCCAGCATCTTCTCTGACAAAGATCAACTTTGATCTTAACTGAGCTGATGGTCTTTTTGCATCTATGATAACATACCTTTGAAATGTCAGGGTAACTTGTAACTTCCCTTTTTCCAGAAGGGCACAACAAATGCACAATCCTCAGGGCACAACCAATGCACCAGAGTGAAACCACAAATTCCCTCGTTGTTATTGTTTTCATGTTATTGTTGACTGTTAACTATTCTGCACCCATCTGTGCAAAAGAAGCATGTGACTTCATTTTACTTTTTATCTAATCCCAGAGGTTCTCCATTCTCCCCCACCCCCTTTGCTTTTCTCCACCTCCCATAGGTTTATCACTAATGAATTTCATGTAACCTACTTACATCTCCCCCTTTGATGATAATTTATAAAAATAGGTTAAAAATTTGCCATTCTCCAGAGAAATTGTCTCAGTGCATTCTGCTTCCAGGCAATTGTCAACAGTTTGGCTCAACTAAACTCACAAAAATTATTTACAGATTCAAATGTTTCTTACAATAACAATAAATATGTGTTGGCCTATTCAGGACTATGAGCACCAAATGAGAATTATTTGCAGAATCTAAGAAAGGGTTATTAAATGTCACCACCTTGCCATAAAATTGAATAAAAATTGCCAGCTAAAGGTAGATAAGAGGAAGAAAGAAATTTGGTTGAGTGGGATAACTGGGAAGAGAGAATGGAGTAGGCCTCAGGCCCAGAGACTCAAAATGTATCATCATAATTCTTTCCTTCTGGAGGCTTAAGCTCAGCTGTGCTCTACATGTTGGCTTTCTTCTTTCCTGATAGAGCAGGCTTTCTTCAGGGTCTCTGTGCCCACAAACAGCTCCAGGCTTTTGTCATGCTGGCTTGGGAACCCTGGAGGAAGAGAGAGCTTCTCTTTGCAAATAAACTCTTGGGATAGATACCAATTGATGCTGCTTGGGTATCATGCCCCCATCCCTTGACTCAGGGGGACGAGGTACTATGATTGGGCAGACCTGGGCCATATGCCCAACTGTGACATAATCAGAAGTATATGTTTGATCTCTGGAGCCAGACCTGGCATAGAGTTCCAAAAATCCTGGTAATTTCCTGAATGATAAGACTATCTTTTGTTATAATATTTGGACTTAGTCTCTGGTTCCTTAAAAGATTTCTAAGACCCTCACAGAGTGATGAGTGTCTTTTTGTATGTTAATGAAAATATTATGGCTGAAATCTCTAGATAGCTTCAAGATAGTCGTTGGTTACCAGAGGAACCAACCAAGTAATTATAGGGTTGGAACTTGTGACCCACCCCCACCTCCAAACTCTGGGAAGGGGAGACAGACTGCAGATAGAGTTCAATCACCAATGACCAATGAATCATGCCTACATAATGGAACCTCCATAAAACTCCTGAATAATGGGGTTCAGAGAGCTTTCAGATTGGTGAATTCATCAATGTGCAGGGTGGAGGACCACCCCAAATTCCAAATGCCCAGGCCTAAATGGGCAGTCAGACATCCCTCTCACAATCCAGGACTGCTGTCTCCCAACTGCTCACCTGCCTGCCTTCCTGATTGCCCCTAACTGCTTCTGCCTGCCAGCCTGATCACCTCCTAACCACTCCCTTGCCAGCCTGATTGATGCCTAACTGCTCCCCTGCCAGCCTGTTTGCCCCTAACTGCCCTCCCCTGTAGGCCTGGTCCCCCCCTCACAACTGCTCTCCCCTGCAGGCCTGGGTCCCTCCCCAACTGTCCTCCCTTGCAGGCCTAGTCCCTCGCAACTGCCCTCCCCTGATGGCCATCTTGTGTCCACATGGGGGCAGGATCTTTGACCATATGGGGGCAGCCATCTTGTGTGTTGGAGTGATGGTCAATCTGTATATTACTCTTTTATTAGGTAGGATAGAGGCCTGGTGCATGGGTGGGAGCCAGCTGGTTTGCCCTGAAACTTTGTAGCCTGGAGCAAAGCCAGGCATCCTGCTTGCTCCATGATGACAGCCATTTCTGTTGGGTGTGGTTTATGAGTGTGGCTTATGGGTATAGCAGAATGATGGTTAATTTGCATATTACTCTTTTATTAGATAGGATTTTATCTTTAAATAAACTCTTCTGGGGAGTAATATTTCCCTAACTTTTTAGATAGATTTAAGCACTGCACACAAAACATCCAGTGGTCTCTATGTCTTTATTATAGCATGAGTTTTACTGCTATGAAGGTCTGTTTATCAGGCTGTCTCCCACACTCTTCTGTGAACCTCTGGAAGGCAAGAACTATGCTCCATTTAACTTTTATATCCAGAAGAGTTGGCACAGTGTTCAATACATAGTAGAAAATTTAGTTTTGATAAATTTATATGTCTGGGTAACCATTACCACAATGAATGTACAGATTACTTTTATTGTTCAAGAGTCTCCTGCAACTCTTTCCAGACAAGCCCCACCACCCTGGCCCTAGACAACTGATTCACTGTCCCTGTAAATTAGATTTATCTTTTCAAGGCTTCACGTCTTATTATCTTTTGGAGGTCTTGGACAGGTGCTGAGTTCTAAGTGTGGGGGGCGGGGGCAACATCTATAAACTGGAAATTTTATGCACCAGATGAGCATATACATAAGTAGTATAATTAAGGGGATGTTGAAACTTAAATCTAGAATAATGATAATATCACAACTAATTTTTGTTTTCACTCCTCCAAGAATTAGAAAATAACTTGTGAATGGTGCTATCTTCCTACAGATAATGGAATGCAAGGAAAAATTAACTTCACTTTGATTTTAAGGGGCAAAGAGATTTCAGCTTATAGATGGGTAATTCGTTTAAATTTAATTTAAGGCAAAGGAGTAGAATTCAAAGAGCAAAAAACTTAACTGTTTATAAAGGAAAATGAAAAACTCTTAAACAGGCAACTTCTGAGCTGAAATAAAACACTAGAACAGAAAGAAGAGAAGAGAATTCCAGGTAGTGAGAACAGGAAAAAAAATGATCTAACTAATTAATTAAAGATGGCATAGTGTTGCTGGAACTGGTTTGGCTCAGTGGACAGAAGGGTCCCAGGTTTGATTCTGGTCAAGGGCATGTTCTTTGGTTGTGGGCACATCCCCAGTAGGGGGTGTGCAGGAGGCAGTTGATCAATGTTTCACTCTCATTGATGTTTCTAACTCTCTATCCTTCTTCCTTCCTCTGTGTAAAAAATCAATAAAATATATATATTTTTAAATGGCATAGTGTAGGTGGGAAACTATGATCAGTTTGGTGCTGATAAAATATCGAGTTCAAGGTCAGAAGTGGAAGAGGAACCTGGAGAAATTAGCACGGGCACTCAAGTCTGTAGAGCAGTTGAGGCACCTGGATCCCTCAGAGTTGTAACAAAGACTCAGCTGTGAAAAGGAGTGTCTACCTCTATGACATCATTTATCTCTTTCTATCCAGCAGGAAACCTGGACCTGCTTTAGAGGAGAGCCAGTGGTGCCCAGGGTCCCTTCCCAACACACAGCATCATCCAGGGTCCTCCTGCTGAGCCCAGCACTGAGGGCACTCCTTCCACGCCTTCGTCATTATTTTATTGTCAACTTGCTAGTTGGCCTTTAAATAGAGGTGACCTCCCCAGACAAAGGTGCTATTTCTGTGGTCCCCAGGACCTCTCTCCAAACACAGTGTGTTTCTCCTTTCCTACAAAAGCCTCACTACTTCTGGTGAGTCCTCTCTTGCACCCCCCGCTGTCCTCTTCCGCGGCTGCCCTCCTTCAGGCTTTCAGTTTCTCCTTGGTACATTGTTATTTGAGCCCCTAGGCTCAACCCCTGCCCTGGAGAGTCTGGGCAGTGGGTGTGTTTGTCCACCTAGGTCCTAGTGTAATTAGGTAGATACCGGGGAGAGCCCAGCACAGTTTGGTTGGGGGAGATTCCCCAAGTGAGCCTAGAGACTGGATACACAGTAGTAGTTTGGAGCTGAGCGTCTTGTTCTAGTGAGGGGGAAAATGTGCTCCTCCAAGGGCCCTGACTACCCAAAGCTGAGGCCACAAGACCACGTGTGGCAGAGTTATTTGTAAAGGATTGCCTTTCTCACCTCTTGTGCTTTGAAACTGAAATTGTATTCCTCCTCTCTGAAATTCATCACTTCTGGATTTATTTTTTCCTTCCTTACACACAATAACACCATATGTTGGAATCAGTGTTGTGAGGGGGTGAATCTTACTCCACAAGTTTAGGTGCGTAAGATATTCACGCTGTTCTGTTCTCTTTTAATCTGCTTCCACTACCTCCTGCTCCCCAAATCCTGGCTGACAGGAAATTCAGTCTTGGTCTTTATCACTGTCCCCTCTTCTGGCCTCTGGGGTCTCCAGGGTCTTACACATCTGTCCCATTTTGCTTCTGACCCTGAGAAAACCTTTCCACTCCCTAATTCTAGTAAACTTGCAACCCTAGGCTCTCCTAGATTCTTTCTTAGGATCCCAGACTTAGTCTTCAATTATCTCTCTATTATCATGATATCTTTCTGGCTAAATAAATAAAAATAGAGACCATTTGTTAAAAGTTCATCAAAGTCAGCCCAGCCATTGTGGCTCAGTTGGATGAGCATTGTCCCAGGAGGTCACGGTTCAATGCCTGCTCGACCCCAGTAGGGGGCGTGCAGGAGGCAGTTAAACAATGATGTTTCTCTCTCATTGATGTTTTTCTCTCTCTCTTCCTCTCCTTCCTTTTTTCTGAAATCAATGCAAACTTCTTTTTTAAAAGTTCATCAAAGCCAGGTGATGTGCCCGGCTCTCACTGCAGGGCCTCAGCTGCTCATCACCATGGCCCTGCATCCCAGGTGGAGAGAGGACCATGGGAGTATTAAGTTGTAACAAACTGATAGAAGTTCTAAAATTGGAATTGGTACACAGTCTCAAGCTACTAACATTTCAAATGATTACAGAAACAAAATAAGTACAAATTCTAGATGAAGCTTCTGTGGGACTGCCACACATATTTTATTTAACAAGCAGATATTTTAAAAAGGGAAAATGCTATTAAATGTTACCCAAATCACTTTTGATTTGAAATATTGACAGTCCACTCATTACTTCTGAAGTGTCAGCCGCCAGGACCCAAGCACTGCTTGCAGTACTAATTCCTTTAGGCCCCCACTCCCCTGCATCCCTTCCCTCTTCACCCCAGCCACTCATGCCCCACGCACCAAACCAAATACAGGATGAACTATGTTCTCCCTACTGAGATGCAGCACATGTATTATCTTATTTAATCCTCACAGCGACGCTATGAGCTCAGCTCAATTGTTATTTTAATGAGGAAACCAAAGCCCACAGAGGATACACACCTACCAAGGTTCCTCACTGAGTGGTGGAGGGCACCAGACTCCAGGGTTCCTTGACTTATTCACTTCACCATAAATACCTGCTCCACATGGGTGGATGAGGTACAAATGTAAGTTGTCTGGCACAAACTAGTATGAAATACATGTAAGACATGTTAGTTCCCTGTCTGCTTCTGAATATATATATATATATATCTATAATAATAAAAGCATAATATGCTAATTAGACTGGACAGCCGAACGATCTTTTGGAAGTCCTTCCAGATAACCTGTCGCAGCTGCGAGGGCCAAGCCCCCTGCATGAAATTCATGCATCGGCCTCTAATCCCAACTAAAATTATATACACTTTAACAGCTGATAGCTCAATTTTGAAAATGAAATGTATTTTAATAAATATTGCTTTTATATTATTCAAAATGTGTGTGTACATTTTTTGGGACACCCTACATATATCATATATCTTTATCACTGTGCTATTCTTACTCTCTCCATTAGAGATATATCCCTTTGGCTTTTAAGGGAGTGAGTTTTAATCATAAAAAAAAAGTGAGAGGAAGAAAATAATAAAAATAGGAGTAGAATAAAAGAAATAGAAACAAAATTAAAATAGAGAGGATAAATAGAGTCAAAAGTTTGTTCTTTGAGAATAGTTATAAACTTGATAAATCTTTGACAAAGCTGATTTAAAAAAAGAGAGAGAGAGAGAGAGAGAGAGAGAGAGAGAGAGAGAGAGAGAGAAAGAGAGAGAGAGAAAGAAAGAAAGAAAGAAAAAGTACTAATGTTAGGAATGAAGAGGAAATGCTGATATATCACAAAACATTAAAGAGATGATGTTAAGGGGATAGTATGATTAGCTTTATTCCTAACTTTCACTAAGTGTGAAAATTTGATGAAATGGACAAATTAACAGGGGAAACACAACTTACCAAAATTCATGCAAGAAAAAGAAATTTAAAATATAATTATATAACATGTAATTTAAAAATATCCTCCAAAAAAAATGTTCCCTGACCCAAGTAGCTTCAATGATGAATACTGTCAAATGTTTAAGGAAGAAAACAAAACAAAACAAAACAAAACAAAAAACAAACAAAAAAACAAAAAAAAAACACTAATCCCATGCAGATTCTTTCCAAGCATAAAGAGAGGCCATGCTTCCCAGCTTGTTTCATGAGGCCAACCTAAACTTAATTCCAAACTTGACAGGAACACGATAAAAAAAAAAAAAAAGAACAACTGTAGGCCAATCACACTCAGAACACAGACGAAAAATTCCTAAACAAAATATTGGCTAATGTATAAAAAGATAGTGCATCAGATCAAATGGGATCTGTTCCAGGAAAGTAAGGTTAATTTAACATTCAAACTTCAATAAAATTCACACTAACAGAACAAAAGTGAATCTTATCTAATAAAAGAGTAATATGCAAATTGATCATACCTCAGCTACACCCACAAGCCAATCAGAGTGGATATGCAAATTAACCCCAAAAAGATGACTGTGGCCACAGAGAACAGGAGGGAGGCTTGGGTCTCCTCAGCAACAGAGGAAGCCAAGCTTTCCACCTGCCCTTGCTGCCCTAGGCCTCCAATTAAGGTTACAAAGTTTCAATTATAGAAGGTAAAGAAATCTAAGCAGAAATGGCAGCAGCCAAGGAGCAAACAGAAGGCTTGGCTTTGCTCCAGGTTATAAAGTTTTAATTGTAGAAGGTAAATAAATTCCGGATACCAGAGCCTTCCTTTGAGTCGCCGGGGGGTGTGGCTGGCCTACAAACCACCACCACAGGCCCCTTGCCCAGGCATCCCCACACCCAAGGGAACTCCCACCCTGATCCAGGACACACTTCTGGGCAAACTAGTCAGCCCGCACCCATGCACCAGGCCTCTATCCTATCTAATAAAAGAGTAATATGCAGATTGACCATCACTCCAACACACAAGATGGCTACCCCCATGTGGTCAAAAATCCTGCCCCCATGTGGACACAAGATGGCCAGCAGGGGAAGGCAGTTGGAAGGGACCAGGCCTGCAGGGAAGGGCAGTTGGGAGGGACCTAAGCCTGCAGGTGAGAGCAGTCGGGGGGACCAGGCTTGCAGGGGAGGGAAGTTGGGGCAAACAGGCTGGCAGGGGAGCAGTTAGACATAAATCAGGCTGGCAGCTGAGTGATTAGGAAGTGATCAGGCTAGCATACAGAAGCAGTTAGGGGCAATCAGGAAGGCAGGCAGGCGAGCAGTTGGGAGCCAACAGTCCTGGATTGGGGGAGGGATGTCTGACTGCCCATTTAGGCCCAGTCCTGGACATCCCTCAAGGGGCCCCAGATTGGAGAGGGTGCAGGCTGGGCTGAGGAACACCACCACACCCCCCCTCCATGTACGAATTTCATGCACTGGGCCTCTAGTATTTATATAATCATCTTAATAAAGAATAAGCAATAAAATTCAATATCCATTTGTCATTAAAATAAGTAAACAAAACTCATTCAGCAAAGTAGAAATAGAAGAGAATCCATTAGCCTGATAAAAGTCAATCTACAACAAGCACATAACAAATATCATACCTAATGATGAAATATTGAAAGCTTCCCTTCTGAAATAGAGTGTGGAAGATTTGAACAACACAACTAGTCAGCATACAGCACTCTAAGCCAATGGCAACTGAAGGTCCTAGCAGAAAAGTGAGGCAAGGATAAAAAGAACCTACAAATGCTTACCAGTTTACAGATTCAAGTAAGTTTACAGATACAAAGTTGATATACAAAAGTCAATTGCTTTCTATCTAGCAAAAGGAAGTGGTTAGGAAAAAATTGTAGATTTCCATTTACAAAATTGTTAAAAGAATTAAATATAGGAATAAATCTAATGAATGTGTGCAAGGCCTTAAGTAGAACTAGAGTCCTGGTGCATGAAATTCATGCATGGGTGGGGTACCTAAGCCTGGCCGATGATCAGAGATGATCAGGACCTTCCAGCTGCTGGCCAGGGCCTTCTTCATTCCACGCTGCCCCATGGAGATCAGCACGTATCATAGCAAGCGATTGAACTCCTGGTCTCCTGGTCAACTCCTGAAAGGACACTTTGCATTTTAGCCTTTTATATATTTAGATGCTCTGGAAATATTATTGAAGGAAATAAAAAGAGACCTAAATAAATAAATAGAGGGATAGAAGGTCAACCATGCTCATGAACTGGAAGATGCAACTTTATACAGATGTTCATTATTTCCAAATTTAGGTGAAGAATCATGGAATTCAAATCAAAATTATACAGTAGTGGTTTTTTTTTGTGTGTGTATATGTGCATTAATCTTGACAAATTGATTTCAAAATGCATAGGAAATAGAAAAGACCAAGACACCTGTAGAAAATAAAAGAATAGGTGGGAACATAAAGCAAGATTTATACTAGTAAAACCACACCAGTGACAAATTGGTTCAAGGAAAATAAAATAAACCAATGAAACAGAATAGCTCTCTAACCCCAAAACAGATCCACAAATAGAGTGACACTTAACTTTTGACAAAGACAAAAGACTTTTTTCAAGGGATAATTTACCATATCAATTGAATATGGGCAAACCTTTTAAACTTGATCTTACATCACACTGTGTATATATATACAAAGCATTATCAGGTGAATATAAAAGATGCATCTTACATATAAAAGATAAAAACTCTTGAACAACATGAGGACTAAGAGTGCTAACCCACAAGCAGCCAAAAATCCACAAATCACTTTTAGGTCCCTAAAAACTTAACTACTAATAGCTAACTGCTGACCAGGAGCCTTACTGAACATAAAGAGTTGATTAATACCTATTTTGTATGTTATATGTATTACTGTATTTTTACAATAAAGTAAGCTAAAGAAAAGAAAATGTTGTTATGAAAATCATAAAAAGAGAAAATACATTTATAGTTACTTTACTGTATTTCTCCATACTGTTAAGTTTAAGTCAACTGTTTACAAGATGAATCATCTGTCACTCAATATCTACATCAATATTACATTATATGATACAAAGTACTGTAGATATTATATGTATTACTAACAGAATGCATCAAAAATGGAAAGATAATGTGAAAAAAGAAATTCATACTTATGTATTGGCATACTAATTTTTGCATTGATAATGAAGATGCAACAATATGATAACCTGGTATAATCAATATGATTGCTTCACAGTAGTAAGGAAATCTCCAAAAAGTTTTAAAATAAATTTGGGGGGAAAATGCTTAAATAAATGCACCTGTGCAGTTCAAACCAATGTTGGTCAAGGCTTCTGAAAGAAAATATTTTCATGACCTGTGGTAGAAAAAGACATCTTACTAGAACAAGACACAGAAAAGGCACTAAGGACAAAGGAAAGACTGATGAATTGTATTACATTAAATTAAGAACCTCTGTTCATCAAAAGACACTATTAAGAAAATTAAAAAAATAAATATATATGGAAAAATATTTCACAACACACATGACAAAGGCATAAAAAGATGTCTTACAAATCAAGAAGGAAAAGAGGGACAACTTTATGAAAAAATAGGCAAGAATCACCAATAGGAATGTCACAGAAAGAAATATTCAATTGCCCAATAAATATGAAGAAGCTGTCAACCTCACTACTAGTAATCAGTGAAATGGAAAAATAAGCAAACCAAATTATACAATAGTTATACAGAACACTGCCCAGCATGGCTAAAAGTAAAGCAAATGACCATTAGCGAAGAGTGACACAAGGGGATCCTCTGACAGTACTCATGGGAGTAGCACTGTTACAACCTCTTGGGAGAACAGTTTGACATATCTACTAGAGCTGAACATACACTTGCATTATGACTCAGCAGTTCAGCCCGGGAACCAAGAGATGTGCCCAACAATGGTGATCATAGTGTTGCTTGTAATAGCCCCAAACTAGAAACAACCCAAATGTCCATCACTAGGAGAATTATTAAATAACTTGTGGTATGTCATACAGAAGAAATTGATACAACAATGAAAATAAGTGAACGCCAGTTACAATGCATATGAATCTCATCAACATAACATTCATCAAAACAAACTTGACGCAGAAAGTATTCAGTATGATTTCAGTTTTTACTATACAAACTATAGAATTAGGAGATGCTTGATTAGGTGATAAAACTAAAGAAATGAAATTGATTACCATAAAAGTATGGCTAGTGGTCCTCTGGGGGCACAGAAGAGAGGTGATTTGGAGGAGGCCTGAGGAACCTTCTGGGATGCTGTTTTATTCTTATTTGGTTGATGATTCTTATGGATGTTTGCTTGGTGATAATTAAGCTGTACATTTTTGCTTTAGAAGTCATTTTCTATGTATGTGTTATTGTTTTGTAGTTAAGAAACAAAAGGATAAAGGACTGGGGACACAAACCCTAGGAAGCCCAGGGAGATTGCCTTCTGGGTTGACATTCATTGATTTGTTATTTTAGACTAAATGATGCCCAAAAGAACAAAGAGACTATAATATGAAAATGTTGAGTCAAGGTGCACCCAGGCAAAAGAGTAACTTGCCATGCAAATTAGATGTAAAACTAGCCATGTCTGTTTGACTTCAGAGTGGCTGGGCTAGGGATTGGGCTAAACAGGATTTATTTTCATAGCAGCTTCCTGAGAAGCCAGGATCAGACTTGCAGAGAAGTCTCTGGTGTTTGTGAGATGCGGTATGGTGGATGAGGCTAATTAAAATGATGGCTTCCTTACAGCCAGACCCAGGGTGCCAGCCCAGGAAGTGCCCTAAAGACACAGCAACTGGGAGCTCTGGGGAAGCTGACAAAGAAGATGCTTGAAGCTTCTATATAGACACTGGAAAATGCCTTCTCTTCCCACTGCAGAGAAGGATGCTGCTAAGAGGAGCCAAAGGAAGCTCTAGGAGGCAGCAGTTCCTGCAAAATGTGCCCAGTGTCCCTGTGTATGATGGTTAATTGTGTGTGTCTACTTGATTGGCTGTGGGGTGCCCACATCAACATTATTTCTGGCTGTGTCTGTGAGAATGTTTCCCTATGAGGTTAGCATTTGAATGGGTAGACTCCATAAAGCAGACTGCCCTCCCCAGCATGGGTGGGCACCTCCAGCCCACTGAGGCCTGAATGGAGCAAAGAATGGAAGAAGGAGGAATCTGCCCCTTTCGTCCTGCCTCATTGTTTGAGCTGGGACATAGCTCACCTTCTCTGGCCAGCAGGCTGGGATTTGCACTGGTTTATAGGACTCCAGACTCAGACTGAATTACCCCACTGGCTTCCCGAGATCTCTGCTTGCAGATGGCAAGTCATGGGACTTCTCAGCTTTCATAAATAGCCTCCTGGTTCTGTCCCTCTCAAGAACCCGGATTGATGCCCTATCTCCAAGGCATTCTGCCTGCCTGCTGTCAGTGCTCCCCTCTCCCTCTGCTGTACCCCTCTCTCCAAACCTTCTCCCAAGGAAACTACTGTGTTTCATTAGAACCTGGGGCCAGAGCTTCCCTCATGTGCTGCCTATGGGTCTAGGCAGAGTCCTGGGTGTGCTGATGCTAGCAGCTGCTGAGAGTCCTATTTTATCAGGCATGGGAGCGGCATCTGGCTCCAGTGAGAGGACTTCCGGATGATGTGAATCCCCAGTTTAGTCTGATGAACAGGGTATTGCCTCTGTGTTGGAAGCCAAGTTTGGCCATTTCCTGGCTGTGAATGATTTCACCTTGGCAAATTACTAAGAATGTGTGAGCTTTAATTAATATTGTATAGCAAGCACTTTGTACAGTGTCTGGCACTTGGAAAGTGCTCAATAAACACTATTGTTTTAATATTCACTTTTTATCATCATCATAATTATATTTAAATTATTAAAATTATGTATTACTAGAGGCCTGATGCATGAAGATTCTTGCAAGAATGGGCCTTTCTTCCCAGAGGCCCGGAACAGCTGGGTTGGTGCATTCTGCCCCCAGATGCTCTGCACCTGTGTATGCAAATTAACCCACCAGCTTTGTTGTGTTAATTTGCATTCTCACTCCTGATTGGCTGGTGGGCATCACAAAGGTATGGTCAACTTGCATCTTTCTCTTTTATTAGTTTAGATTAGTAACAATTAATAAACATTATTGTTATCATTAGACCCAGAGGATTATTGAGCAACCTTTTCAGTGGGAAACAAGCAGGAGACAGGCACTGTGCACTTCAGTGGAGAAGTGGCAGCCAGATTACTTGGGAGGAGGAATGGGTTTAGCTTCTCTCCACACCAGAGGTGAGGCACTGGAGCACTCGGCCAGGTTCTGGGCTATGAGGATACACATTGTTTTCCTTCTTGTCTGCAATTCTGTCTGCCCGGGGTCAGGGCACAGAGGGAAAGGGTCCTTTACCTGCATCTCATTGCTGGATATATGTAGATTTTTTCCACAAGAGAAGATCAAAATATATAGAAACAGGTGCTATCTTCTGTATATTTTTCATCTCGGTCTAATGTCATTCCACCATGGTTTCAAGAGTGGTTAGGTGAACATATTTCCTCTAAAATATGTTGAAAAACTACTAACTTGGGAAATATGATTGGAAGGAATAACTGACCTTACTCTCAGCCCAAGGAGAGCCATGGTGAAGAGGCAAATGGTGCTGAGAAGACCAAAGAACATGAGCAAGAAAAAGTCAGTGTGATTGGGAGGAGGCAGCCATGGCTGGTGGAGGGACTCCTCTAGGGAGCACTGACTTGCATGGTCCATATGAAAGGGCTGGAATAGAAACTGGAGCAAGTGTGTGTGGCAGGTTGCTTACAAAAATGCCTCCCATCTCTGGACAGGCATGCTGCTCTTCCCATCAGGAAGTAGTCTATTTCTTTCACCTTAAACTAGGCTTGCCCTCTGACTTCCTTTGACCAACAGAATGCAATGGAAGTGATGCTGCATGACTCCCAGTCCAGGGCCTTAGGAAACCTGGCAGCTCCTGCTTTCACCCTTCTAGGACCCTGTGCCATGTGATGACAGTCACACTAAGCCACTCAATAAGGAGAGGCCGTACAGAGAGCAAGAGGGCCCAGCCAGCCCAGCTGAAGCACAAGGTGGAAGTGAAGCAAGGGTGCTCCAGCTCACCCGACCCCCACCACCATCCAAAGGTAGCTACAGGAGTGACCCTGGCCAATACCATGCAGAGTAGACCTGCCCAGCTGATCCTGGCCAGCCCGCAGAATCAGGGAGATATAGTAAATCCTTGCTGTTTAAGCACTAAATTTAGGCTGTTTTTATGTAGCAGTAAATAATTGAAACTGGGCGACTTTCACGCAATCACTTAGACACTGAAAGGCAGATCCGTTAACATCACTAATTCGCTGCTTTCTTTCAGAGCATAATGCTTATTGATCTTTAGTGCTTTTAATAAAACTTCTGTTTTAAATAAACACTGTGGCCGGCATGCTCGCAAGTGGAAAATTGGTGCCAATAACTGAGACTTCCCATATGTTTCTAATCAGAGATGAGCCAAGAAGAGAATGACAATAAACAGTGATGGGCATATCATGTATTGAGCACATCCTGTGGAATAGGTCCCAGAAGGGGTGCTTCACTGGCTTTATTTCATTTTTATCCGTTAGAAGGAGGAGCTATAAAGGGCCTCATTCTACAGAAGCACTTGCCCAGGGCTGACCCATGAACAAGTGGCAGAGCCAGTGTTTGGGCCCAGAGCTTTGAGTACTTGACCTCCAAACTCGCCTGCCTTTCTCAAGCCAGAATATTCCAGCTACTCTTTGGTTTCAGCTATAACTTCAGCTAGTGGGCAGGGGGTTGGGCAATCACAAAGATGGCTCTTGGAGACTTCTTTTTCTCTCTCTGGAAGAGGTTACGGGCCTTGCAGGCCACTGGGGAGCCTGGCTTCTGCAGGCACCTGGCGAAGGCACTGGCCTCGCTCCACAGAAGCAGCACGTTCAACATTAGGTGGTTCCATATTCTGTGCTCTTTACTTCTAAGGAGGGTGCTTCTGCTTTGAAATCGTGAGTAGCCCCAGGCGCTCAGAGCCTGAGCTCAGGAATTTCCCCCTGGCCCTAGAAGGAAAGCGCTTGATTCCTGCCCCCTTTGAATCTTGGAAGCCTTCCTGGGAGAGTTTCGCTTTGAGCTCTGTTTTGGAAGAAGTGAAGGATGCAGCTGGATGAATGCTAAGTAGGACATTTTTAGTTTGAACAGCAGCTCTTGAAACACTGCAGAGAAAATCTCCTTAAAGGCAGAAATAGTTCATGTGTTGTGCAGCAAAGTACAACTCGGAATCATTTTAGTGGGTTTGAATCAGGGGCCAAAATCAACCCGATAACCTGCAGTAGAAATAAATGTAAAGTCCCAAATACAGATACAAAGGGTCATTTATACCATTTTAGGGCGGAAAGAGCTGACTTGAAAGCAGTTCATAGGACAACTAATTGGGGGTTTGGTGGGAAATACATAAACTCAGAATAACCCAGGAGTGAGATGCAGCTGCAAGGAGATCTAAAGCAATCTCGAGTTGCATAATTCCATGTTTAACATGCCATTTATGTGAAGTGGGTAAAAATGACAAAATCTGAAATCTGTGTGTGCAGCACCAAGTAACACCCTTTTACATGGATATAGAATTTGGGGTTCCAGAAACAGCACAGGTCACTCAAGCCTAACCCCAACTTGGATTGCTCAGATTCAAGGGCACTAAATTAAGTCATGTTTTAAAGGGGTGAAATTTCAAAAGAATTAATATGTTCAGGCATACATGTGTGGTCTTGCCCCTTGACCAGGCCAGCTTCCAGGGTCTGTGTCTCTGACTTTCTTCCTCCTCTGTTTTTTTCACCTGATTGGTTTAAGTCCCAGGACCCCTAACCTGGCATCACCAGACCTGGGCTAGGAGGCCAAGACCATTCTATTCCACATTGGACATTCTCTTCTGCTGTCTCTTTGTTCCTTTTCTCCTGGTGCTGTGGGCAAGGTTGGATCTGCCATTTCTCCCACTGGAGATGAAGACCTGAGACTCAAATGTGACCACGGTGAAGGCATAGCACCAGGCAGACTTTGGGGGCAGCCCCAGTGCGTCTCTGTCCTGGACCTTCCACTATACTAGCTTAGCTCTGCTGAAGATTGCATTAAAATTTGGGGGCACTCCCCTAATAACAAAACTCTTCTTTGCTTCATTTATGTGTGTGTGTATATATATATTTGGAGGGGGGAACCTCTATGAATTGAATTGCATCCCCCTCAAATTCATATGTTAAAGCCTTAACCACCCTCCAATGTGATGATATTGGAGATGGGGCCTTTGGAAGGTTATTAGGTAAATTATGGTCATGAAGCCAGGGTCATCAAGATTATATTAATGCTATTATAGATATTTTAAAAGACCTTACAAGAAGGTTTTCCCTCTCTCTTTTCCTCTCTTCCCCTCCAAACCCCTAAAAACACTAAGAAGACAACCACCTGCAAGCCAGGAACGGAAGGCCTTCACAGGAACGGAATTGGCTGGCACCTTAGTCTTGGACTTCCCAGCCTCCAGAACTGTGAGAAATAAATGCCTGTTGTTTAAGCCACACCATCTATGGTATTTTGTTAAAGCAGACTGAGCTGACTATTGAAACCTACGAAGATAAAAGATTGTTTGAGGGAAGGAGATGGGTATTCCTCTATAGCTGGCCTAATCTGCCATCATATTGCCATTTCATAGCATCAAATCCAGTCATGATTCCTGACACTGATATGTTAGAGACTGACCCAAAGGAAACTATCCTGGGCAGGAGAAGGGACTTGAGATCATTTCTTAAGAGAATAGTTTGGGGACTAAGCTGCTAACCTCTTCTCAGAGGAGAGTGGGGGTTATGAGGAGCACCCCTCAGTGGGGCCATTCATTAGAGATGAAAGCCATGAGTGCCTGCTCCTCAGTTTAGAGCAGACTGCCCACCTGAGACTGGGGCACAGATAATGGCACCTCTTCCATGGTGAGGAGCCTAAAAGGGAAGAGTTAGAAGAAAGGGAAATGTTACAAACCCCACCCTCAAGATAGTGAAAGTGGGTGCTCATGAAGCTCCCAGGTACCATCTTGGCAAGGGATCATGACTACAACCTCACTATTTTTGGTTTCTTGGTCACCCTGGTTAAGAAAACAGAATAAATCATCCTTCCCTCCCTAACCCTGAGGATGGGGAAGATGTCTCTAACATAATGAAGGAATTTGAGGGACTGGGTATCCACTCTCTAATGATTGAGTTTGGAGCAAGAGCATGCCAGCTAAAGTGGGCAGAGTCCTCTCGAAGAGAAGAGAGCAAGCTGAGTCCTGGGGCCACCTGGGAAAGAATGGATGAATGGCAGTGAGCAAAGAACAGGGACAAGTCACTGGTATAAAACAATTGGCTGGGCCACAGAAAGGCCCAATAACTATCTCATGTGTCTACAGAACCATCCTTAGAAGGTGGCCCCAAGTGGGACAGCCTTGATCAGTAGTAAAGTCACAGGAAGGACATTTTGGATTCTGCAGGGCAGGACTTGGTTAAATCCTGGAGTTGTGCCATGCTGGAGTCTCTACCTCTTGGGTCAGAGTGTTCCTTTCACTAGAGATGTTGAGGGACTAAGAGGGATGCAAAACTGGGCTAGGTAGAGTCCTTTCCAACAATGATCTTGAAAAAACACCTTCACAAATTCCTCAGCTCTCTAGAGCTGGCATCAGAAAGGGACTGTGAGCAGCTGTAAAACGATGATTCCAATACTAGAGAAATAGTCAGTGGGCTGTGACTGTTTCTGATAGTCCTTTTATTTCCAGCTCATCTGGAGATAATCCATCTGATACTCACCAGTGGCTTGTTACCTGTCTGGCCTGCTCTTTCTTCCTAGGCTTTTGCAGGCATTATAAGCAGAATGGCTCTGACATGGAATAAGGGGGACAGTTTCATTCATTCACAAATGGGTAGAAGGTCTTCTCTAGTCCAATCACTGTGCCAGGTGCCAAGGGTGCGGGGAGGAAAGACGGACCCTGCCTTCAAGAAGCTTACAGTCTGTAGGCCAGGCAGCCATGTGGGCAATAGACCGTTGGAATTCAGTCATCCATATGATAAATGTTTGTTGAGTATAAGCTCTGTGGTAGGCACAGATTTAGCAGGAACAAGAAAGAGGTGGTCTCTGCCACTGGAGAACATTCCAGTGGGGGAATCAGACAATAGGCCAGTCACACCTAAAGGACATCATAACCTGTTTTGCAGAGTGCCATGAAGGAACTTTAAAAGGTGAGGAAAAGAGAGTGAGAGGAAAGAGGCCTGGTTTAGAAAGGGCGATCTGGGAGCCTTCACTGAGAGAAGACAGCACTAGTAAGATTTCCACCTAAAGCTTGGGAAGGTGCCAAGTGAATCAGAAGGGTGGAGCAGAGCACTCTGGGTAAAGGGGACAGTTGCTATAAAGGCAGGAAAGATCTTGGTTTGTTAAAGAAGCAGAAAGGACATTACCGTGCCTACATGTGGTAAGTGATGGCATGAGATGAGGTTGAAAAAAAGGCAAGAGGAAGGTTTTAAGGGGAATTGTAAAATTTGAGAGGTGATTTTATTTTAAATTTACTCAAGATCAGTACTCCCAGTTTGGGGACTGCAGTCCTGAGGACTTTGATGCCCTCCTTCCTTCCTGCCCCAGCTTGACCCGCCCCTTCCCCTTTCCTCTGCAGCTCTGGCTGACCTTCCTGGAGGAGCAGGAGGAGACTTATACTTCCAGGAGACAAGGGAACTTGGATGCTTTGGAGACTGCCTGCCAGGCAAGGGTCTTTGAAGGGATCAGAGGTGGCTCAGGAGACAGAGTGGAAAAAGAGGAGGGACTCATAGAAATAAAGGTTGGGACTTTTGGTCATTTGGCCCTATTTTCCTAAAAGTCAGTGATGGGCAATTCTCTCATATCTTTATCTCTGCCTCTGTCTCTGTCTCTGTCTCTGTCTCTTTCTCTCTCTCCCCATAACTCTGATCCTTCTAGCCACTCCCAACCCCCAGAGGAAAGAGAGCGGCAGAATTCCTCCCTGAAAGCACTTTATTGGAAGGCCTGGGCTTTTCAGAGCCAGCACTACTTGCAGTAACATTTACCACCTCGATTTGGGAAGGAAGAAGAACAGAAAGCTGGTCCAGGCAGAAGGCAAGAAAGACGGGAGCGTCTCTGGTTCAATCTTTTCTCCTCTGTTTTATTTTTAAAAATCCACTTTGCAAAGATATATGGTGTCTAACTTTCTGTAAAGGGAAGCAGCAAGAAACTCCTTCTGGTGTGAATGAAAAGAATTACATAAACCACAGTAAATTTAGTATAAAATTACATCGCCAGCCCCAGAGTAGAAAATGCTTTTCCATCCTGCATTAGCCATGTTCAAGGACCCATTATGCTGCGTTCCCAGTCTGCTGTACTTAAAGGGACACACACACACACACAGGCATGCAGGTCAGGCCTGGCTCATGGGACAGAAATTGCTGGAACACATTAATTATTTGACCTGCCTCAGGGAACTAGGCTTTTACGTAAGTTCCTCTACTTTCTAAACTGGGTCTTGGGCTCTTGCTGCTTCTTGGGATTCATAGATCAGGATTTCCTGAAGTGGCAAGTGTTCCTAAATTTCTGGGACCACCTCTACCCAGGCACCTATGAGGCTTCTAGGCTAAGAGGAGAGCTCAATGCCAAGCTCTGCCACTTCAAGCCGTGTGACCTTGGGCAAGTTACTTAGTGTCTCTATGCCTGTTTCATCTTGTATAAAATGATGCTGACAAAAAGAATAAAGGCACCCATTTACCTCAAATGACTGTGTGGAGTTTAATTGAGGAAATGTGTTTGTAAGCTCTTGGCATAATGCCTGACTCATAGTACTTTTTCAAAGAAAGTTACCTATTTTTATAGTCAACTCCTTGTTCAGTTGTTCTGGAAAAATCTGTCATCTCCCTCTGAGATGGGAATTTTCTCCAAAGGATGCTGTGTGGCCCTCATCATGCGATGTCCTGGCCAAACATGCTTTATTTATTCCTTCATTCAATAAACATTTATTGAGCTCTTACTGTATGCCTAGTGCTGAATTAGATCTGCTGATAAAAAGACAAATAGACACTATCCTGGCCCTTTAAGGGCTTACTGACATTGGACACTATGGATATGAAAGCTACCTTGCAGGCTGGAAATGACCACAGGGTGGAGAGGCAAAGGAAGTCCTAAGGTGGGTCTTTCCTGACCCATCATGATTCCGAGACAGGCTTAGAAGTAGCCAGGGGTCCTCTGTGGAGCAGGTCAGTACAGACATGGGAGAAGGCTGTGGGTAGACTCTCAAGGCTATGTATGGGAATCCATAGCCTCAGCAGAGCCCAGGTGTGGTGAGTTGGCCAAGGCAGGCGGGGAGACATGGGCTCTGACCCAATCCAAAGAAAGAGATAGATTGTAGATTACATAAACACAGATATGGCTAAGTACATCAGCAGGACAAAGCCCAGCCAGGAGGAGAAGGGCATGGTTCTGGAGACCAAATGATGGGGAGAATCCTGAAACTTCCCCTGTGCCCTGAGGCTGCATAAGTTTCCCCTTCTTCCCTCTTCTATCTGAGGGAGAGGAGCAAGGAAAATGAACAAAATGAGAGCCTGAATATCCTTTGTCTGGACTGGCATTTCCTAAAAGGACTATTGCATTACTGGCTGAGCAAACCGAATTGCATACTTGGCTACTTTCCTCTGCCCTTCCCCACTTTCTCTGGGGAAATAGACCAGATCAGCTGTAGATAACAGAGCTCATTTTCCCCTCACATCTGAATTGTAATATGATTAATTTTGTGACCCCTTTACCTTATGTATATGCGTCATACCTAGCATAGATCTTAGCACCAAAGTGGCACTTTATACATGCTACAAGTCTGCATAGTGGAAAAAATAAGTTGACGAACAAGTCCTTTCTGCCTCTCTGAATCCCATTTCTGAAAGACATAGCCAATATGTGTTTTTTTTGTATAGATTATAGCCCTGGACTCTTGCCCATCATTTCTTCTTCTTGAGGCTTGGACCACACCCAGGCCCTTACTATTCTGGAAGTGGGAAGAGAGGCAGTGGGCCTATTTGGACCTGGGACCAGCACCATTTTGCGCCTGGGAACTTAGTGTATTTTAAATTAAGTTACCGAGTATGGTCCAAATTTATTCCACCCACAGGTCTCCACCCTGGCCACACACACACTCAAAAACATATACACATACACAAACACACACAGACAACACAGCTGAGCTGAAATGCCATGTGTGTGTGGGAGGGGTTCTCAGAGCAGAAGGATCTTGACTCCTGTTTCATGATGAAATGAAGATGGGGGTAGGGCGAGAAGGTATAACATGTGAATGCCCCAGCTCACTACTGGGAAGATGTTATGCTAAACATTCGTAGCCAAAATCATTTGTCCCTTTGGGAAGGGCAGTGGCAGATGGGAGAGAATAGTTCTTGACCCAAACAGAGAAATATTTTATTTCTCATGAGTCTCATGATTAAGATTTGGGGAATGAGGGTTTCACAAAGAGACCCTGTGTCTCCTGCCTAGGGCAGGTGGGGATTCAGGGAAGGAGCGAGCTGGGGTGTGGGGATGACATCCTAGGAGTAGGGGAGCGCTATGGTATTACAGACACGTGGGAACTTCCTGGGTGAGAAGTCTCCAGGAGGACTAAAGAGCTCAGGATCCTATTTCTGGCTTTAATAACAGCCCTGATGACAACCAACCACAGGAGAGGGGTGCGGGCAGGCAGCTCTGTCAGTGAACAGTGGAATGAGGGTTTTCTATGAGGTCTGGTGGTCTTTAATGCAGGGGTAGGGTGGGTAATGTGGAATGTATTTTTAGTAGTGAGAAGGCACCAATGCCTAAAAAAGGATGAAAAGTAGTGGAAAATTGATACCACAACAGGGTTTCAAAGACATCCTTAAAATACAGTTGAGGCTGTGTGAGTACAGCGCAGTGGGTGAGAGCAGAAGCCCTACCACCTCCTAGCTTGTGTCCTCGAGAGATTAACTTAGTCTCTCAGGGACTCAGTTGCCTCTTCTGCAAATGGAGATAATAATAGCATCTCTCTCTCTCTAGACTATCAAGGTTGAATAAATTCACACATCCCTGTAAAGAGCTTAGAATGATACTTTGCTCATAGAATGTGCTCAGGAAAACTTAATTATTATAGTGGAAAAAGAGCTGGAGTAGGAAACAGCAGACTGAATTTTAATACTGACTTCACTAGTGACAAAATGAATGCCTCTTTAGGCCCCAGTTTCATCATTTGCAAAAAGAAAATAAGGGACTAGGTAATCTCCAATTTCTTTGCTGGCTCTGACATTTTAAGATCTTGATTTCGTGGTCTAGGTAGAGTTCATACAAGTCCACTTTGCTCCAAATTATCTCAGGCAAGTCAGTGTCTACAGTTCCACTGCTAGGGATGGAAGCCTTTGAGGTAAGCATGCTCTTTAACCCTCTGTTCCCTTCTTCAAAAAACAAATGATCCTGGGAGTGATTGCTGAGTATTAAATCAGTAATACATGGTAGCAAATTAATTCCTCCAAAAATAAATGGTCCTGGGTAACAGTAGTTCACAGAGCATGACTCAAAAAGAAGGGAAATGGGGAATTCATGAATCTAAATTCCTAGCACATGATTTTATTTATGAATAGGTTCTACCCTATGTGGCTTTTTAAAGAAAATATGAAGACACAGCACTTGCAGCATGAAGAATCTAGTTTAGATACAGGTAAAAATCCAATTAATAGAATATAAAGTGTAAAAAAAAAACAAAACCTTGAATGGAACAGTGAGGAAGATTAGGAACTGATGATGGACTAGATAAGTTCTTGCACTTCCATCCATCCCTCTGAGTCAGGCCAGGGTTCCAGGCCATCTGGGTTCCTCTGAGAGTGGACATCTGCATAGCCAGGGTAGAGTCTTCTACCTAAACATCTTGGAAGTTTTGTGGCTTCTGAAATGAAAGCTTACTTGGCCTTCCACAGAAAGCCTAGGGTGGGGATATGCTTCATAATGATTCAGTGATGTGCTCACCGCTGGGCACTGCAAATTGTGCTCAAAACGTATTTGAAATGATCTACAGTCATCAGGAAAAAGATTTCTTTCATCAGAAAGAAATTCAGATGACAGAATTATTGCCATGCAAGCCAGAAGTTGAGTACTCAACAACTGGTCTAGAAATAGAAGAGGGGAGTGAGCAGAAAGGGAAGGGAGAGGAATGTGGGAATTCCAATGGGCTATTGCCTGGATCCCCTCTCTCTACAACTCTATCCCAAGAAAACAGACCAGTAAGGGAAGCAGTTACCAAGGTCTTCAGAGGTAAGGGGAAGAAATTAGTCAAGGGAAATGAGATTCTCTTAGGTATTGTTTTTTCCCATCACTGAGAAAAAGTTCAGGGTAGCACAGTGGTTTTCTCACACCCTTCCATAGTACTTTGTAGGCCTCCATCCCACTGATGAGGTTCTGTCCCACACTGAGGAACTGAAAAAGGTGGTAATGAGGGAGAAGCATTCATACAACATTCATTCATTTGTTCCACATTTATTGAGAATCTACTGTATGCCAGACACTGTGCCAGGTGTTTAGGAACACAGAGAAATTAAACACTGTACCTGCAGAGGATATGAGAGAATCAATTTTTACAACACAGCAAAGTAGAGTGGTATGCTACAAGGAGGCAGTGCACGTTCATGTTCGGAAAGCACAGAAGTGGAGCAGCTGAGTCTATCCTGGAGTTTGGGTGAGACTATGCTGATCAGAATCCTGGAGAAAGGTAGAAATAACTAGGTGGTGGGCAAGGAAGTTAAGAGTGGGCCTTTGGGACACAGGGACCATAGATGAAAAAGGGTGGAGATGCTGAAAATCATGGTGGAAATGTGGAAACGAGACTGGGCAAAAGTAGGGTGTTAGTAAGTGGAAACTGGAAAGGTCTTGAAAGGTTATGTGTGCGGTGCTCAGGGAGAAAACGGGTTGGGCAGGAGAGGGGGAGGGGTAGTGTTGCCTTTAGAGAGAAGGTTCTGCTGCAACGTGGGGAATGGGTAGGGACAGGGCAGCCTGGAGGCCCAAATCCTCAGAGACTGTTATGAAGGAGTTGAATTAGGGAGGTGGGAACAGAAAGACTGGGATAAAGTCATGAGATTTGTGTGAGTGCAGTCAATAGGACCAGAGATTCACAAGATATGTGGGTTGAGGGTCAGGGGCAGAAAGAAGGAATGAGTGGGAAGGGGCAAAAGAGAAGCAAGTTGAGGCAAGGACGTGAATGAATGTTTGTGGAGGAGAGATCTTCCTCCTTTTCTAGGATAAAGTTCCCATTAATTCTCCAAATCGTTGGATCATAGTCTGGGTTTGGAGGGACCTTGAGGTGACTTATTCTAACCTCCTATCCAGTTCAGGCATGGTGCTTAGCCATCCAGCTTCTCCATTCATTTAAGCATTCAACATGTAATTAGTGTGCACCTACTGAGTGCCTGGTGCTTTGCTGGGCCTTGAAGCTATGGTGGCATACACAGGCTCAAGGAGAAGATGGAAGAGTGGCTAGAGGACAATAAAAGGATGAAGGCATTTGGAAAACAAGGTTAACAAGTCCGGGCTTATGGAATGAGGGTTATGTAACACTGTCACAGCCATTACCTTAGAGCTGAGATGGCCCTTGATGTTGTCCCAAGCTGGGGCAAGAAGACACCACCTTAAGTCATTGGATTCAAGTTGCCCCTGGAAGGAAATGTGACCTTGGCAAGGCCATCCAGCAAGGGCTGATGGCTGAGGGCTGTCTTCTGGTAACACCCCTAGCAGCTGGGGAAATAAGTCCTTTGTCACTAGTGGAAGATCTGTGTGGTGCTTCTCAGTGTCTGCCTCAGAGAGTGTGTGTCTGAGTGTTTTCTGAGTGTGTTGATGTGTCTATCAGCATGTGTGTGTGTGTGTGTGTGTGTGTGTGTGTGTGTGTGTGTGTGTGTACATGCCTCTGTATCTATTATAGTGTCTGTGTTGTAGTGCTGCCCTGTCTTGGATTAGGGCTAGGACAGCTCTGCAGGGGGCCAGTGAGTAAGCCTTGTCCCCTGCTGCCTGATCATCCACTCTGCCTTGGTGGACCTTTCAGTTCCTTCCTGCTCCCTGTCCAGTTTGGGCCTGGTTAAAAAAAGAAAAAAAAGTGTGGAATACGAAGTTTGGAATGGTGTTCCTGGGTTCTCTATGAAAAATTCATTCTATTCTCACTTACTGAGAGGGAGTGAGAGAGGGCTATACTAAAAGGCTCCCTTGTGAAAATTAGAAAAAGGTACTCCTTGCTAGCAGACCTCATGTGAATGCACAGATTGGACAGATTCAGCCCCCCACTTGACCCCTCTGGGCATCCTCAAAGGTTGTCTTGTATGGACATATTTCCTGAGCCATGAGGATGTGAATAGGGCTTTGGGGACCATGAGGAAATCTCTGCCATCTTCAGACTGTGACCTTCATATCACACTGTTGTCAGAAATCAGGAGGGCAGTAACTGCCATGAGGCCAAGCTCCCAGGGAAGACTCCTACTCACAGGACCCTAGAAGTCTTGACACTCCAAAGTCAGGGAAGAAGAGAACCTAAGCGTGGCCTTGGGGAGAGCTGATGCAGGTAAGGAATGGAGCCTCTCCAGGTGGTCAGCATCCACATCTGTCTTCCATGTCAAT
Source organism: Pipistrellus hanaki (assembly GCF_964339955.1). Classification (NCBI taxonomy): domain Eukaryota; kingdom Metazoa; phylum Chordata; class Mammalia; order Chiroptera; family Vespertilionidae; genus Pipistrellus; species Pipistrellus hanaki. Next base: position 13,436,574 of record NC_140511.1, on the reverse strand, counting down.
GGGCATGTGTCCAGTGCAAGATTCACAAACTGGTTGCCAAATAGACACCGGAAGAGAAATCACCAGGGATGAGGGTCCATGACCATTTTTGCAGAGATGGGAAAAACAGGACTGCTCTGGATTAGATCCATCCTGGAATTAAATCCAGGGTGGATTCCATCAAAGGTTTATCCTGTCTTTATAACTTGATGTCTCACCAAATACTTTCTCAAATAGACTGTGACTCATTGTCATAAGGGGGGGAAAACACCCTCTCTTTCTTATGGTTTGTGCTGTCATGTTGTTTGGCACATGTAATTATTGCCTATGTCAGACTAATCCTGCTGGGAAGAGCATAAGGACAGAATGGCAGGAGGTTTAATGTCCTTGAATTCTTGAATGGTAGAGCTATAAGAAGCTTGAGACCATCTCATTTAGAGCTCATAGCTCACAACTTGGGGCAGAATTCTATCCATCATCTTATTTGATCCAACCTACAAAATAAACAATAAGAGCACATGTGTGCAGGGCATGCTCTCCCCTACTTATCTCCTGTTGCCAGTCTACTGCATCCTACCAGCAGCCTGCAGCTCATGGGGTGCAGTGACTTGTTCAAGATTGCACAGCTCCTCAAGGTAAGACCTGTATCAATGTCTGGAGCTCCTATGGAAAAGCAATTGTTCTCTCAACCTAGGAATCTCTGGTTCTCTTTTGATCTACATGGACAGAAGATATGAATGAACATCTCTTGTTATCTGAATACTTGTTACCTTGATGAGACAACAGCTTATACAATCTCTCTTGTGCATATGCATGTACACACACACACACACACACACACACACACACACACACTTTCACACACATAAGCTTAAACTCCCAGACTACAGAAAGGGTCTAGGTCTTATTCTTTTATCACTTTGAATTCCACCTAACTCAATGCCTAGCATGCTATGCCTGTTCAATAAATGCTTGTTGAATAAATGAATGATGAATAGTAAGAATGTTTACCCTCCCAAAATTCCTTTGACCTTCACCAAAACCTTGATACCAGAGTCCCAATTAGGCTATTTCACATGGGGAAGGAGAGAAGGGAGAAAAGAGAACCATAAAATGTTACTACTATGGCAGGCACTTAAATGCATATCATCTCAGCGAATTCCATTTTAAAATGAGCAATCCCGAGTGAGCAGATGTCACACCATAAAGGAGTGTCCCCACCACCCCCTGGTACCCATACATAAGGGCTTCAAGTACAACAGCTATGACTTCTGTGTCAATTTCTGTTTCTACTTATCCCTGGGAGGATCTGGAAAAGAAAATAACATCAGAACATCTGAAGACCAAAATCTCCAAATTCTGTGCTTGCAGCCTTCCCCCTTTGTGAGACAGAGAAGCAGGAGAATATTAAGAAGAGTGAGTGAGGGAAGCTAAAAATATCTTCAAAGCTTATGTAAATTCAGTGCACACAGAGGAGCTGGCCTTTGGGCCCCAGCTGTTCTCAGGGCTGACTTAGATGCCCTTGACATGGAGATCCAGACATCCTCAGAACCCGCCCACCATTTTTAACCTTTTAAAAATCTGCCTAATTGTGTTTCATGTTCTTTAAATTTATCGCCCTTGGGAGTTGAGCTACAATATGCTAATGAAGCCATTGAAGAGTCCCAGACACCCCTCCTTCCCAGCCTCTTGGGAGAACAGTGAGAGGTCCTTCTGACACATCCATCCTTGGAATAACAGTGGCCTCTGAGAGGGGCTGTACCCCTACCCATTAGCATGTTAATGGGGGGAGGGAATCAAAAGATCACTTAACACCCAATGAGGGCATCATTTCAATCAATAGCAGAGCTCATAAAAGTCCCATGCCACTGACACTGCAGAAAAACAATTCCTAATTGAGACTTAAACAAACTTTTATCTGATGCAATTCTGAAGTTCTGACTTTAAAATAACACCACATTCAGAAGCACATTTGGTTTCATAATTCAGTCTGGCAGCTTGTGTACATTTAATGGATATATTTCCCTCACAGCTGACATGTTCCCTTCCTGGTTCACGCAGGAAAAAGAGATGGGTGTCACTTCCCCAAAGGTCACAGGGCTAAGTTAAAGGACTGAGTAGGAAGGGGGCTCTAAGTGAGCAAATTTTAACCTTAGGTGACCCAGAGCCGGGCCTGGTCCGTGCTTTCCTGTTTTGTAACCAACACCCACAGAATGTAATTCAGCTCTTAGGTACTCAGAATGCTGGCTGCCAGACTGGAAGACAAGTAGCTTTTAATGCACTGATGACACAGTCTTCCTGACATTAGAGGGATGGCCATGAACCAGATGGCCAATTACTCTCAGAAAGACCAGCTCAATATCAATTGTGCTAAATCCAAATAGTCATATTCGGCAGAGGCTCTTCAGCATCCAGATGGACATGATTGAATATCCCATTCAACAGGGCAATTCATCTCATTACTTGCAGAGTTCCACAGCCAGCTCATCCTGGTGGGCCCAGAGAGACCAAGTCCTGGCAGACATTACGTATGTTCAGCAGGAATATTAATATAAAAGCAGAAACCCAAACTCTTCCAAGTCAACACCATCTCAATTTCATGTTAGATGGTACAATGCTTGAAATTTCCATTGAAAATCTGGTCAAGCTTCAGAACAAATACAAAGTAGCTTCTTTGGTACGATCTTGGCTCTGCCTATGACACTCTGAAAACCTGCTGACCTCCCCCGAAAAAGACAATGGTTTGACCCCCTTAATGCTCACAGTAAACATCACCTTTGTCTGTTTTTCATTTGGTGATTAAGCTGGGTGGTGTTCCTCTTCATCAGCTGCATAGAGCAGTGTTTCCCAACCTTCTCTCATGATGAGAATCACCTGGTGGAGTTGTTAAAACACAGATTCCTGAATCCCAACTAAGAAGTGCTAAACTAGAATTTTTGAGAACATATAGGTAAAATTGCATACCTAACTTAGTGCTCTGTATATAAAATCTGTCTTAGAGCACTAGTTAAGTATACAATTTTACCTATATGTTCCCAAAAATTCTAGTTTAGCACTTCTTAGTTGGGATTCAGGAATCTGTGTTTTAACAACTCCACCAGGTGATTCTCATCATGAGAGAAGGTTGGGAAACACTGGCATAGAGCACCTGCACCTGCAGCACTCACCTCACTCCAATCATTGAGTATGCACTGGGAAGCATTGGTCTTTGGTCATACCAGCCACTGCTTCCTACATTCAGACAGCAAAGTGGTTGCCAGCTGGCTGAATTCAGCCACAGATCTGTGTGCAGGCCTTTGTCTCTCTCTCTCTCTCTCTCTCTCTCTCTCTCTCTCTCTCTCTCTCTCTCTCTCTTTCTCTCTCTCTCTATTTTCCTTTCTCCCTCTCTCTCTCTATTTCCCTCTCTCTCTCTCTCCAAACACATACATATAAACATACAATGTGTTTTTCAAAATGTGGCTTTGAATGGGTTTAGGCTATGACCTTCACTTCCCAGGTCCCCACAATCCTCACTGAGTCTCCTTGCCACACTGTATTTGGCTTCACTCATTTACCTTTTCTGCCTGGACACTGAGAGGGTTTGAGTTTGTAAAACCCATATTTTAAGTCTTATCACCCAGAAGTGTGTACACTGAAGCAACAGATGATTCCTTCAGGGTAACACACTAGGATTACAGCCAGCAGGCAAATTAATAGCAATCAGCTCATCCAATGGCTTTCATCTGGCTCAAAAAGTATGGATGGAGTTAGAGAGGAGGGACTCTGGGGTTAGTTACAACCCTACTTTTCTGCTTTTCTCTGTATTTGTAAATCATCCCTGAATGCTTGACTCAGTACTGCATTTGTCTCCTCGGGCTCACTCAACAGAATACCACAGATGCGGAGGCTTAAACAACAAATCTATTTCTCACAATTCTGGAGGCTGGAAGTCCAAGCAACATCAAGTTGCCAGAGTTGGTGTTTCATGAGCTTCTCTTCCCAGCTTGCAGACTGCCACCTTCTTGCTGTGTCCTTACACAGCCTTTTCTCTGCATAGAGAGTGAGCTCTGGTATTTCTCCTTCATTTTATAAGGACACCAATCCTATTAGATTAGGATTATACTTATGACTTTTTTTTACCTTACTTTCTTTTTAAAAAAATGTATTTTATTGATTTCAGAGAGGAAGGGAAAGGGAGATAGAAACATCAACAATGAGAGAGAATCATTGATCAGCTGCCTCCTGCACACCCCACAACAGGTATCAAGCCCATAACCTGGACATGTGCCCATGAACAGAATTGAACTTGGGACCCTTCAGTCCAAGGCCAATGCTCTATCCACTGAGCCAAACCAGTTAGAGCTAATTACTTTCTTAAAGGTCCTATCTCCAAGTACAGTCACAGTGGAGATTGGGGCTTCAACACATGAATTTTGGGGACACAATTAAGATAACTACCCTGTTTCCCCAAAACTAAGACAGTGTCTTATATTAATTTTTTCTCTCAAAGATGTGCTAGATCTTATTTTCAGGGGATGTCTTATTTTTCCATGCGCTAGGTCTTATTTTCGGAGGATGTCTTATTTTCAGGGAAACACGGTAGCTAAAAATTGCATTTGATGCAATTGTTGCTAACACCTCTTTGCTATTATGCCAACATCAAGGATGACAAATATGTTCATATTAATTATATCAAATAATAGTATTTATGTCCATTAATATATAAATATGATAATCAATTATATTAATTACTTTGATCCCACATCTCTGGAAGATATTCCTACTTAATAATGATGCCCTTCCTATTGTTCTTAGGTGGGGCCTCAGAAACCTTCTCAAAATAGTGCGGAGGCAGCCGTCAGTTGAGTTTGGTACAGGAGATAGGGCGTATTTGACACATGTACTCCCTAGCCAGGTCTCCTTCACTTTGGTTAAAACGGATCTAGGCACTGGATGAAAATTCAGGAGTGGCTGGCACATACCTGTGGCTTCCCATGGTGCTTTCACACAGGTCAGAAACCTGGCCCATAGAGACTTTTGATTGACAAAGTCTTGCTGGAAAAGCCCTTTCCTTGTTTCTGTATCAAGCAATTAATCTTCTCACAACCTTTCCTTTTTTTCTACAAAGTTATAAGAAGACTGAACCCACAGATAATGCTTAGGATCATAGATCTTGCTTTCTGAATGGGAAAGGGACTGTTATCTCATATTTTTCTTAGCTTCCACCTAAACACAATCTGAAACTACTTTTTCTGGAATTTTATTTTTATCCAATAATCTGTACTGTTCTCCAAGGATCACTGCCCCTGGACTAAACTTTTCCATTGCTATCATTGGATCGGCCTTTCTGTATATGAGGCAAACGAAATGATTTTAGAGCAGTAAATTATACCACATTGGCTCTTCATAGAAATGTCTTCCTAAAAACAGGACAACATTATGAGATTGGTTTCAATCAGAGAATGAGGTAAAAAAAAATATATAATATTTGGTCTTTTATAAGGTAGGTTTCTAAGATGCTCTTCATATTATTATCCCTCAGGTTCCTCCTTGAAATAAATACTAAAGAAGTAGATTGTCCTTCCCGATAAAAATGCTTCCCAAACATTTAATTAAAGGAGAAACTCAAGGGATAATAGTAAAGCTATCATGTTTATCTCCTTTCTTTGTCTGACAGTAAACTCACAGGTACATTTTGTGCTCAATGGTAATTATTATTTTTATCTTAAGGATTCTAATACATTACTTTCTCCTTTTATTATTGGAATCTCTTTACTATCCTTAATGTTCATATATCTCTTACATGAACCATCTCTTCCCTTAGGAAGTGAATGCAGACACTTTTACTAAGTCATACTAGTACATCAGTGGTGGAGTTAGGCACTATCACCAGGGCTCTGTGCTTCAATCCACCAATCTTCTATGACTCATCACTGGCTGGTCCCCAAGCCTCTCTGAGTGTTCTTCAGGAAGAGATATTGGAAGTTTTAAAAATGATTAAAGGCTCCAGACTTTAAAACTAAGCAAAGACTTGTAAATAGTTGTCATGCTCTACTTTAGCACAATAACAAATCCCAAGTCCCCAAACTTGCATAATTTAAAACATGAGAATACCCATGATTTCAACTTCCCTTTCAGTATCAACTTCTTCCAAATCCTGCGACCATATTTCAAATACTTCTAGGACATCTCTTTTTGAATATTTCAAAGGCACCAAATACTTAACAGGCACTCAACTCAACTCCATTTTTCTACCCTATGATCCTACAAACAACTTCTTCTTCTTCTTCTTCTTCTTCTCCTTCTTCTTCTTCTTCTTCTTCTTCTTCTTCTTCTTCTTCTTCTTCTTCTTCTTCTTCTTCTTCTTCCTTCTTCTTCTTCTTCTTCTTCTTCTTCTTCTTCTTCTTCTTCTTCTTCTTCTTCTTCTTCTTCCTCTCTCTCTCTCTCTCTCTCTCTCTCTCTCTCTCTCTCTCTCTCTCTCTCTCTCTCTCTCTCTCTCCTCTGTTTCAATGAATGGTGTCACTGTTAACTGAGCTTTCAAGCTAGAAACCTGCATGATTTTGCCCCTCACATTCATTCAGTCTCCAAATGCTTCATGACACGCTCTGAAGCTGACCCCTTCCCTGAAACCCTGCTGTTACTCTTTGCATAGGACTTGCTTTTCTCCTGAATAATTACAACAACTACATAAGCCTTCTTTCACTCCCAAGTCTTTTCCTCTACTCTCATTTCACCATCAGTGTTGTCTTTCTGGTCACTTTCTACTTAAGGACCTTTGTTGGTCTCTCAATTGCTATCAAATAAACACCAAATGAAATAAAGTAGTGTACAAGGTTCAATCCAACCTTCTCCAGCCTCATTCTCACTCTTCCTTAGGATCCCTATGGTCCAGAGAGACCGAATATCTCATTCTTTTCCAAACAAGCTGAGCCCTTTCACAACTCTCTGCCTTTGCACTTGTTCTTCCAAACAATACTGTTAAAATTAATTTTTAGTTTTCATGAATTATCTTATATATCAACAAAACTCTGGCTACCTACCCTACAATTAAATCATTTTTGGCTTCTCTCTCTGTCCTTCACTGCCTTTTATGACGTCTTCCTTTCAAATTATCATGTATTTTTAAATTATTTATTAACAGGTTTATCTCTGCCCATCACTCTGAGCTAATTTTTGTCAAGAACCATATTTTTTATAGCCGCAAAACCAAGCACAAAGCAGATGCTCATGAAATATTGCTATAAGCCTTGAAATATGAAAGTGGAGCAGGTGAATATGTGGGATGATAAAAAGATTTCACAGGACTGTTTGATAACGAAGGATCTTTCATTTATTGGCCCAGACTTCTTGAGGTAGAGAGTAATAAAGAGAAAAACAAAGACTGTTTTAGCCTACTTTATCTTGGCAACTTTAAAACCTCACAGTACTTCTACCTTTTGCCATTTCAGTTCAGTGTTCCTCCTCTGCCAGCTCTACAACTACTCTATTTTATAATAAGCAGCATTCTTAGAAAATGAGGGAGGAACAAACCCAGTCACGTGATTTCTACCTCCAAATTGGAGTAGACATCACCAATCCTACTGTACAATGGTGTCTTCTTGTGAGCATTTTGTATCTGTGGTGAACCCACAGCACTGAAACTGTTACAGATGAAGTGGCAGGCTGTATTTCCAAAGGCGGCTGCAGCCTCCCTTGCTCTTCTGCTGTGTGACCTTGCTTTGTCATCTTTAAAACCTCGCCACTCTCCTCTCCTTGAATCTGGGCAGAACTGTGACTGCTTTGCTCAGGAGGGATGAAACAGCCTTGATGAGCTGTTGAGAAAAAGGACAAGACTGGAAAATAAAAAGATGACTTGCTATGTAGCAGCAGAAAGTTTATAATATTGGTTATTTTATGTTTGTCTGTGTTTTGCAATGCAATTGTTTTTGCAATGACATGGAAAAGAAAAATAAACCTAAGGAATGGGTAGATTTGGCTAAAGAGATTTGAATGTCAAAGTGCCAACCGAGCTTCTTTAGCCATATTGTTGCAGAAGACCAAAGAAAAACCAAGCAATGCTTTTAAAAAAGAGGAGGGACACTGTTTAACACACTGGCAGACTCAGGGAATAGCTTTCCAAATCCGAGTGAAGTAACATGCATGGGCTTTCCTTAAATCTCCCTGTGGTCTTTGTCCTGCAAATATGCATTATGCTTCCAGTCCTTTTCACGGGCCTTGCAAGAAGGCCCCCAGGTGTTGGGGGTCTCCAGGCCATATCTGATGGTCTGGCCTGGTGCCAGCATTAATAACCCTCTCTCTGGGCAGTGCACTGTTCACAGTAACAGGTTCTGCAAGACCAGTATCTGGGAAGGAGGTAGTGACTTAATTATAGGTTATCAAGAATGTACACTGAGCTTGCTGGCATGGATTCAGATAACTAGCCCCCAAATATCAGGGTTACATTGGAATTATCACTGTTTATCCTTCTAAATATAAAAGGAACCATTCAGTCTTAAAGAAAAATTAGAGGAAATATAAAGGATCCAGGACTTGTTAAGTTTGAGAATAAAAGTTATTTATCTTCTCCATTCACTCATAGAAGAACATTCTCAGAAACAGAAATAGTCTCAGGGTGCTAACATATAAAAACATCTCAGGGTAAGTACGGAGTCAGGGCTGTGACTGTGAAACTTTTCCAAGGACCCTAGAGAGATAAGAACTAATGTATCATAGACACTATCAAATAGACGAAGAACTTCCAAGTATCTTAAGGGCATTCCTTACAGATATCTGTTTAACAGCAGGGTTCCTAAGACTCTTAAGGATGTTGTCTCATAGCAGCTTCCAAACATCCTAAGGTAAAAAGAGGCTCATGTCAAAGAGATTTGTGGGTGTAAAGTTTAACTGATGAAATATGGAAACATACAAGAAAACTCAAATTTTTAAAAAGACTTATAGAAGCAGAAAGAGACAAAGAACGTACAAAATGAACAGAAGCTTTTGAGTCCTTAAACTTTATGGGCACCAAGCAGGCTGACAGGCTACTTGGTTGCAAACATGGAAGACTGTGTAGAAAGGAACGGGGAGCCTCCCCCAGAAAGCAAACCAGGAGTTCTGGAGGATGACTCCAAGGAGCAGGACTAACTAAGGAGCTGACAGTGTGTGCTTGGCTGGATTTTTCAACTGCTGGTGGTCCAATGACTCTGGGTGCCTTTCATTTTTCTTCTTTTCAAATGGAAGAACTATTTCAATTATCTTATGCTTGTCTCATCTGCATGAGTGGAGAGGAGGGGACAGAAAATTGGTTTCTTTAATTCATAGATCTTTAGAACAAGATGAACTATACTCGGAGAATTGCAACAGAGAAGCCCCATTGTCACCTGGACCTGATTTTAGACTTTGAACTGATGCCACAGGGGATGAAACTTCGAAGGTGTTGGAAGCAGGGATGACTGAATGCATATGAAAGTAGATGTGAATTTTTTGTGGCCAGAGGCAGACTGTGGCAGATTACATTTTTCAAGAATAACCACAATAATATCTCACCTCTGTAGTGTAGCCTTGCTAATATGCTATTAAGAGATAAAGCCTAATTCCCTCCCCTTGGATCTAGGTGGGCTTTTAAAAGTTTTAGCCAATATGGTAAAATAGAAATAATGATCGGTGTCTTCTAAGTCTAGATCATAAAAGGTGGTCCATTTTGACCTCTAAACTGGGACATGATATAAGAAGCCCAGCTACTCTGAGGCCACCACAAGAAAGCCCAGACCACAGGGAAAGACCATCTGTAGTGCTTTGATTGACAACCCCGTATGAGGTTACAGATGACAGCCAGTACCAACTGTTAAATATATGAGTGAAGATGTCTCCAGGAGACTCCAGCCTGCGCCACTGAGGCACAGTCAGTTATGAGACTTCCAGGCTCAGGTGCCAGACATCGTGCAAGAGAGATAATCCAACACCTCTGTGTGTTTGTGTGAATTCCTGACTTGCACAATCCATGAATATAATAACATAGTTTTAAAAACCATTTCATTTTGAAGCAATATGTTACACAATAATAAATGCAACAGATGGACACGGGATCTCTCAAAACGTGTCCACTTATAATACTGCTTACTTAAGTCCACCCCTTGCCCAGAATCAATAAAACAGACAAAATTTTTAAAAGTATATAAATCCTACATACAAAGTAAAAGAAAGGAGAAGGCAAAATTCTGTAAAAGAGTGATGATTAGGTTATTTCTGGATATTATCTATTTATTAGAGAAGGAAAATATTAGAAGACAAATTTATCTAGAGAAAAAGAAGAGTAAAATATTAAATTAGAGTTGACTCCTGAATGCTGGCACAATAGGTGGTACAATTTTCCTCCAGGCCTTCAACAGTTTCCCTAAAATTAAAAACCTGTCAAAAAAGACTTCTCTTTCTGGCAAAAATGAAATAAGAAATGCCAGAATTAGCAAAATTAATTCTAGACTAAATACAGTTCTGGTGGTAATGCCTAATAAATCTTAAATGCAAGAGTAAAATGGAGCAAAGTATTTTAAAGTAACTAAATTTTGTTCCAGGAAAAAAGATCAAGAATATTTATAAGAATACAAGAAATAAATATCCAGCCAGCACTCAACAAAGTACAACTTAAAATGTCTGGCAAAAACTAATAGACCTTGCAAGATGTAGAAAAATATGGCTATAATGAGGAGAAAAATCAATCAATTGAAACCATCCAGAATAGACACAGATGTTAAACTAGCAAAAGGAACATTAAAATAGTTCTTGTAACTTCCATATGTTCAAAAAGTTAAGTAGTGACATGAGATATATTAAAAAGACCTAAATAAACCTTCCACAGAGAAAAACAAGATATTTATTATTATACTATATAATTAAAATTATACTATATGGGATTAGCAGTGTATTAGAAATTGCAAAATGAAAAAATAGTAAACATAAAGATATAAAAATAGGTACTATCCAAATGAAACACATAGAGAAAAAATAATTCTATAAAATTATCTATGAAACCATTTTTTAAACAGTTTAATATACATTTTACTGAAGACCCTAAAGTAGGGAGACAAAAGGCAAAAATTTTGGAAAAATAATAGCCTTTTTTCTTTTTCAAAGTTGATTAAAACTTTAAACCCACAAATACAAGAAGCTTAGTAAACCCCAAGCATAACAAACATAAAGAAAAATACATCAAGGCACATTGTGATCAAGTTGTTCAAAATCAGTATTAAAGAGAAAGTCTTAAAAATAACTTGGAGCTGGGGGTTAAAGAGATACTCTACATACAAAATGTAAAAATAAAAATAAAGATGACATAATATTTTTCATCAGAATCAACACAAGTAAGAAGAAAATGGAACAACATCTTTAAAACAGTAAAAGAACCTAGCTGTTGCTTAGAATTCTTCACCCACTGAAAGCATTTTTCATATACAAAGATAAAAATAAAGACTTTTTCAGAAATTCAAAGCTAGATGATTTTATCATTAGCAAGTTCTACTGTAAGCAATGTTAAAGGAAGTCCTTAAGGTAGAAGAAAAATGCTGCCAGATACAAATCTTGATTCATACAAAAGGAAGAAGAGCAGGAAAAGTGGTAGCTACAAAGGTAAATACATAATTTTTTTTTCTAATCACTTAAATCTCTTTAAAGATAATTGACTGTTTAAATAAAAATCATAACAATGTTGTAAAATTTAGAACATATGTAAAAGTAAGATGTATGACAACAGTAATCCAAAGAACAAGAGGAAAGAAATTTAAGTAAATTACTTTAAGATTTTTCTATTAAGTGATGTTTATTATATCACTTGAAGGTAGACTGTGATATGCTAAAGATACATATTATGAACCCTAAAGCAAGCACTAAAATAACAAAACAATGATGTTCAGCTAATAAGCCTAAAATGAAACAAATGGAATTACAAAAGATATTCTATCCAAAAGAAGGCATAAAATGGGGAGAAAAGAGACAACAACAAAGATGGCACAAGGAGAAACAAAAATAGAAGGGTAATAGGTTTTTAACCTAACAATATTAATAATCACATTGAATATGACTTATCAGCACACTAAGATCCATGGGCCAAATCTGGCCTGCAGCCTGATTGTGTAGGGCTCTGGAGCTAAGCATGGTCTTGGCATTTTTAGTCATTTAAAAAGAGAGAAGGAAGATGCAGCCGCAGAAGCAGAAGCAGCAAAGATCATACAAACATGGCCCACAAAGCCTAAAATATTTACTATTTGGTCCTTTATAGAAAAAGTTTGCCAACCCCTGGATAAACACTTAATTTCAAGGCAGATATTGTCAGAGTAGATACAAAAATAAGGCCCAAATATATACTGCCAGAACACACTTTAACTATAAAAAACAAAGGGATCAAAAGTAAAGGTATAAAAAGTATTTCTCTAATTAATACTAATTATTGCTATCAATGCTTATACTAATCAAAGGAAAGTGGTTGTGATTATACTGAAATTAGAAAACTAAAAATTCGCGCAAAAAATACTGTCAAGGACAAAAAAAGAAAAGATAATCAGTTCATGAGGAGGACAAAATGATCCCAAATGCTTATGCACCCAGTAAAAGTTTCCTAATATATAAATCAAAAGCTGATAGAGCAGTAAGAACCAATAGACCAATTTATAATTGTAGTTAAAGATTTCACTGCCCACTTCTAAATAATAAATAAAACATGCAAGAGTACAGAATATTTGAACAGCACAATCAACCAATTTGATCTAATTGACATTTATAAAACATTGCATTCAACAAGAACAAAATACACAATCTCTTCAAATAAATATAGAACATTTATTAAAATAGATCATAATCTGAATCATTAAACAAATCCTAATAAATATAAAAGAATTCAAATCATACAAAACATGTTCTTTATACATAATATATTTAAAATCAAATAACAAAAATGATCTCAGGAAAATATCTAAATATTTTAAAATTAAATAATGTACTGAGTCAAAGAAGAAAATTAAAATTGTATTGAACCAAATGAAAAATCATACAACCTATTAAAATTTGTGGAACACAACTCAGTCATGCTTGGGTGAAATTTATAGCACATAAAGTAGAAAGAATTCAAACCAATGGATTCAGCTTTCATCTTAAGAAACTTGGGGGGGGGGGCAAAGAACAAACAAAACCTATAATAAACATAAGAAAGGAGATAAATAACATCGAAGTGGAAATCAATGAACGAGAAAACAGGAAAATAATAGAGAAAATCAATTATATCTCTAGTCAAACTGATGTGGGGAAAAATGACAAGAATCAAATGAATAATATCAGAAATGCAAGAAATAGATTTAATACAAATCTACAAATGTTAAAAAATATTAAGAGAAAATTATAAACAGTTCTATACCAATAAATCCAACTTACATGAACTAAACAATTTCCTTCAAAGATACAAATTACCAAAGCTCACTCAAGAAGAAATAGCCTTATATTTATTAAATAAGTAAATTTTCAATTAAAACCATTTCAATTAAGAAAACTACAGGTCCAGATGGTTTCATCTATGAATTATACCAAACATTTTTAGAAAATTAAAAAGAAGGGAACACCTTCCAATTTATTCTATTACGTCAACAGTAACTGATAACTAAATCAGACAAAGACATTAGGATAAATGGAAATTATAGAACAACTAGAGGCCCAATGCATGAAAATTCGTGCAAGACTAGCCTTCCTTTCCCTGGATGCTGGCACTGCCTTCCCTCCAGCACCTGGAACCTGGGCTGCTTCCCTCCTCCAGCTGCCCCCAGATACCCAGGACCCAGCTGGCTTCCCTCTGGCCTGGCTTCATTAGGAAGGATGTCTGGAATGGCATCTGGAAGACGTCCAGTCTAATTAGCATATTACCCTTTTATTATAGATGTCCTTCATAAACATAGATTCAAAATTTGCCAACAAATTAGTAAACCAAATACAAGAAGATATAAAATAATAATGTGTCATGACCAGGTGAAGTTTGTCCCTGGAATGCAAGGTTGGTTTAACATTTGAAATCAAAATAATTTACTATATTAACAAATAAAGAAAAAACCCTCTCTATGTGATCATTTAAATAGATGCAGCAATTGACAAAATCCAATATTTATTCATGATTTTTTTAAAAATCATAGCAAACTTGAAATAAAAGAAAACTTCTTTAACCCATAATGACATTATTAAAAACTAACAGCTAACAACCCACTTGATGCTGAAAGGCTAAATTCTTACCCTCTTTAAGTCAGGAACAAGGCAAGAAGAGTTACCCTTACCACTTCTATGTAACATTGTACTGGAAGTTTTAGCTATTGCACTAAGTAAAGAAAAATAAATAAAATGTAACCATACTGAGAAGATGGAGGTAATACTGTGTAGTGTTTTTATGTTTGTTTGTTTGTTTGTTTTATTGTTGTTCTTGTTTGTTTGTTTTTGTTTTGTTTTTGGCAGATAATATGATATCTATACAGAACACTGTGGAAAATGCTCCCCATCAAGCTACTAGAATTTATTGAAATTTTTATAAGATAACATTTGCCATAGCATAAAAGTGTAAAATGCTCAGAGACAATCTAACAAAAAATATACAATACTAGTACATTGAAAACTATAATACACTGTTTAGAGAAATTAAACATATAAGTATATGGATAGATAATATCATGATAATTAGTCAAACAACTCAATATTGCTCTGATGTTAGTTCTCTCCAAATTGATCTACAGATTCATGCAATCCTGATACGCTGATTCTAAAATTCTTATGAAAATGGAAGAGACCTAGAATAGCCAAAATGATATTTGAAAAAGAGAAACAAAGTGTGAAGACTAACATTACCTGATTTCAAGGCAGTTTGGTATTGGTGTGAACATAAACAGATCAATGAAACTGAATAGAACAACCAAGAAACAGACACACATGTATTTAGATAGTCACTTAACTTTTGACAAAGGTAAAAAGACAATTCAGTGGAAAAGGGACATATTTTTAACAAAAGATGATGAAATAATTGTATGCCTACATATCCCACATCCCCCAAAAGAACTTCATTCCATACTTTCCACCATGTAAAATCAACTCAAAATGAATCATAGATCTCCATATAAAACCTGAAACTACAGTACTTAAAAAGAAAACATAGGTGAAAACATTTATAATCTTGAGTTAAGCAAATATTTCTTAACTATGACATCAAAAGCAGGATCCAAAATAGGTAAAAAAAAAAAAAAAAAAAAAAAAAAAGAATAATAATAAATAAAAAATAAAATAAAATAAAATAAAAAGATAAATTAGACTCCATCAAAAATTTTAAACTTCTGTTTTACAAAAGACTGTTAAGATAATAAAAGGATAAACCACAGATTGGGAGAAAAATATTTGTAAAACACATCCTATATAATAAAAGGGTAATATACAGATTGATCAAAGAGCGAAATGACCTGTCACTATGATGCGAACTGACCATCAGGGGGCAGATGCTCAATGCAGGAGTTGCCCCCTGGTAGTCAGTGCACTCCCACAGGGGGAGTGCCACTCAGCCACAAGCCAGGCTAATGGCTGGAGAGCTCAGCAGCCCACTTCTGCCTCCACAGCAGGACTAAAGATGTCCACAAATGTTGTGCACCAGACCTCTATTATCTGATAAAGGACTTGTATCCAGAATACACAAAGATCTCTCAAAATTAAGTAAAGAAATAAACAAATAAATGACAAAAGAGTTAAAAGAACAGTTCATTAAAAAGCTCATATAGATATCAAATATTGATGTGAAAAGATGCTTGTCATCTTTTTTGGACACTTTAAATATGGCTTTAGAAAAATGCAAATAAAAGCCAGAACAACTATCTGCCTGTTAAGATGACTAATATTAAAAAGACTGACGATACTAAGTGTTGGTAAAGTAAAGATACACGGTAATTGAAATCTCTATCATTACTTATCTGGTTGTAAACTGGTATAATCACTTTGGAAAACAGTTTTGCAGTGTTTTGTTTTGTTTTTAAATAAATATATACCTACCATATGACCCAGCCATCCTACTCTTAGATATTTACCTAATTTAAATGAAAACATGTACCCATACAAAAACTTGTATGGATACATGTTTTCATTTATTCGTAATAGTTTTATTTGTAATAACCTGGAACTGGAAACAACCCAAATCCTTCAAAATGTAACTGAATAAATAAGGCATGGTATATCTGTACATTGGAATATTACTCTGCTATAGAAAGGAATGAACTCTTAACACATACAATGACAGATGAATTTTAAAATAACCATGCTTCATGAAAGAAGTCAGACAATAAAAAGGAGCTTAAAGGAGCAGAGAAGTAACTTTTAAGGGTGATAGATATGTTCATTATCTTCATTTGTGGCTATGGTTTCATGGACATACACATATGTCAAAAGTTATCAAATTGTATACTTTAAATGTCTGTAACTTAAAAATATGTGTCAATTATAACTCAACAAAGCTGCTTTAAACATTTTTAAAGTTTAAAAATATCAAAAATATATTATTTGCACCACTCTGTGGCCCTTAAAAAATAACTTTAAGCCCTAATCAGTTTGGCTCAGTGGATAGAACATAAGCCCATGGACTGAGGGGTCCTGGGGTCAATTCCAGTCAAGGACACATACCTCAGTTGTAGGTACTTCGACCCTGGTTGGATGTGTATAGGAGACAACCAGTTGATGTGACTCCCTCACATCAATGTTTCTCTCTCTGTCTCTCCCTGTCCCTTCCACTCTCTCTAAATAAATCAATGGAAAAAGATCCTCAGGTGAGGATTAACAAAAATAATAACAATAACAATCTTAAACCTGAAAGGGTAGCCTGTAGAAACCAAATTCTTTCTATAAGATGACGGAAGATAACAGAAAACCTTGACCTGTGAGGATGCTGTGGAAGCAGAGATGAGGCTCAGCATATCAGGCATGTGGAGGTAATTAATGCTCTTTCCTCTCAGTTATACTCTTACCATTCTATTCCAGTGGTTCTCAACCTTCCTAATGCCGTGACCCTTTAATACAGTTCCTCATGTTGTGGTGACCCCAACCATAAAATTATTTTTGTTGCTATTTCATAACTGTAATTTTGCTACTGTTAATGAATCATAATATAAATATCTGTGTTTTCTGATGGTCTTAGGCTCTACAGCAGTGGTTCTCAATCTGTGGGGGAACAACCGGTACCTTATCTATTGTAGGTCATAGATCATCAGACATCCAACGCACTGGGGGTTCCTCTGCAGGAGCGAGAACGAAGGTGGGGCCCAAGGGAGAGGAGGCTGTCATTGGGAGCCAGAGCTGGGGAAAGAAGGGAGCTGGTGGCTCCAGATGCATCTTGCAGCTGTGTGGGAACCCAGCCCAGCCCACAAGCCGAGGTGCAGCGTGTGCCCTCCGGGAGAAAAGGGCCAGTGTGTGTGACATGAAAGGACTGATTCACAGAAGTTGGTAGCATTTCGGGATCCAAGCCACCCAGCTGGGACATGCCGTTGGTCTGAATTGTAGCCCCCTCCCCAATGAGTATAACAGTCTGCCTCCTATTGACTGTGGCGCTACCATGGCCTTGTGAACACCAAGAGCATCCTCTGCCTTCTGTGAATTTCCTGCAGGGCCACCCAAAGGTGGAACACAGACAGTCAACCCAGCCCAACAAGGTAGATACCCCTGGGCTACATAGCAGTGAAAGGGCTCAAGGCACAGAAAAGGGCTCCAGCCAAGAAGCTCTTAACAATGGGGCCCAAGCAACAGCCTGGAGCCTGCCTCCCACCACCGGAGCCCTCAGTGTAAAAGAAAATGTAGGCTGGCCAGTGTGGCTCAGTGGTTGAATGTCAACCCATGAACTAGAGGACCACAGTCAGGGCACAAAACCAATTTTTAAAAAATGTAGAGAGAAGTGGAATCTGAAGTCTTTCTTCAAAAACAAAACAAAACACCAAAATCATCATTGCCCAGGGTGACTCAGAGGTGACCTACTCTAAGGTAGCAGTGACGAACTTGCAGCTTTATGGCATTAAGGTCACAGAGATTTGGAACAAGAAGCCATGGTGTGAACAATGAGAATAAGCCACTGCTCTCACCAACAAGTCTGGGGCTCTGGGTGGTTAGTTTAACCACAAGGGAGGTCCAAGACTATAATTCCTGATGCATTTAAGGCAACCTCCGGAAAATTCCTGGAGACACTTAGGGTTAGGAAAATCAAATCAATTCATGCATTTTAGGTTCAAACATATGGTGACTGAAATTTTTAAGTTTTAGTATTAATATGATGCATTTTATTCGTAGGCCAGGAAATAACTAAAATTAATGTAAATTAGTATCTCGATGAACAGGAGTAGATTTCCCTGGCAACATGATAGTTCATATTCAGAGATGTATGCGTGGAAATCAGAACATATTCAGACTGTCCCACAGTGAGAATTCTGCAAAAACAATCACAATAACGTACATCAGATCCTCTTATAAAATCCACAAGATCAAAGTACATGGCACTGTTTCAACAAAAGTATATACTATAATTTCTGAGACACTTTGACTATGAGCTTTTAAAAACATTTTTCTGTTGGGGTCCTCAACACTCAAATGACTCTGCACTTCCTAGTGAGGACAAATTCCAGTGGGTATGGATACTAGTGACAGAGGGACCTCTATCTCTCTTGATAACCTAATAATAAGAAAAAGTGTGAAACTTTACCAGAAAGCGTTTGGATTAGACAGCATGAGAAACACCTGACGGAAAGAGGCATGCAATCCTGGAGTTACTGTCTAAATACCATTTCAAAGGTTTTGCTGCTTGAAAGCCGCAGTCGATCTGGGACAGCACCACCTGTAGACATCCTGAGAGTCCACAGGAACACAACAACACTGGTCCTGGGGTCCCTTGTCCTTGTGCTCACTATATTATCCCTAAGGCTAATATATTTGAGTAACCATTGGATGCACTAACTAATGAAGGCAGTCTGTTCTGTCCATACACAGACCATTTTGTTAAGAATTTTATCAAATGTGGCAAAGTTTCCCCATTTTCTGATTGCTGATGTATTATCCTAGCCATGACATACATCCTCCCATGTCCCATTCAGTACGCTCCTTCTTAGTGGAGACACCAGGTTTGGGTGGTGTACATTAATCCAGTCACTTGAACGTATGTCCTCCTTGACACACAGCCTGACTCTAGGCAAGTGTAATTGAGTTGTCACAAATAGGTGTGTCTCAATCCATCTGGCAAAGGGGCATCTGTGCTGCCTTATTAAGAAGTGTAATGATCTGATCTGACCTAACATCCATTTTCAGTTTTGATAAGTGAAATTACCCAATTATATTCCTGCAAATGGGTGTGAGCTGGCGTCCTAATAAAACCTCGAGCTAGTGAGGCCCAGGGAATGACCTGATATATACACATTTAGGTAAAAAACACACACTGCAGCACAGGAATGCCGCACAACTTTCTGAAGATTCTTGGCCAATGATTTGTAAAACGTTGATTTGATTTGCTTGGAAATTTTAAAATAATTAGCTCCTGCTGGCTGAGGCCTCATGCCAGCACTGCATGGTAATTCATTTGTGACATTCCTAGGAGAGAGAATCTGCTGAAAGAGCTGCAGTAATGTTTAGGGAATAATCATGCCATCCTCAAATAGGATGTATGAAAGTAAGCAAACAGCAGGAGCTAAGGAGAGAGGCCTCTGGGTTTCCAGAGAAAATATTGTCAATTTAAATGGAAATTGCATGGCTCTCCCTCCATTCTTCCTTCTTGGGTTCAGAATAAGATACTGGTGGGATCATTTCAAGATCAAGTAGACAACCCCAGAGATTGATATCTAGATCTCCTAGGTTTGCTATTTATTGACCAAAGCTCTGAAGACTGTGATAGTGACTTTGCAAAGAATCCACATAGGAATCATTTTCTGGGCCTTGGTGGATGTCATGTGATTCTTAGGAAGCTTTTCAAAATATACATTTATCCTTTGGGAAAGAAAGGAAAGCACCAAAGTAATCCAACTCCTTTGGAAATAATAATAAATGTATTGTAGCTCAGAGATAGAATAGAAAATTCAAACAAAAAATACAACAGATATTAAGATCATGAAAATTAAAGCATTCAAAAGGGAAGAAAAGAAGGGAGGGATGGACAGAGAGAGGAACGGAGAAAGAGAGGAAGCAAGCTTCAAGGGAGGAGATGTGAAGAAAGGCACAGAATCCCAGGACACAGAGAAACTTCTCTATCCCTAAGTAGCACTTCTCAAGAATTATGGCAGGGAAGCAATAGGGGCACAGTAGAGGCATCTGGAGCCAAACACTGGTCGGGATACCCCATGGTGTAAACAAGGTATTCGTGTCAGACACTCTTAACAACCCGCTGCCGGATGCTCATTTTCAAGTCCTAACTCTTGGGTTTTCCCATTTACAAGGAGGCAGAAAGATGGAATTAGTAACCAGTGGTCAAGAGGTCAGAAAAGCTAGATGGAATCTGAAATCTAGGAAATGTTAAGAAAACAGCCACTCTAACAATGTCCTAAAGAAAAGGTCTTAACTGGTGGACCTTCAGCTCCAAGCATGTTGGAAGACCAACACTAGGAGGATGGGAGGCATGGGGAATGAGAATTTAGGAAAAGCTGACAAGAGTTGAAGGCTGAGTGGGCTGATCAGGAATAGCCGGGACCACACAAAATAACAGGATGTGGTAAACTCCATCATCAGTTTCTAAGGGGTCAGTCCCTACCTGTAAGGGAACGGGTAAGCACAGTGCCAGTGCCTGCTGGACAGGGACCATTCCTGGGGGAGATAGTTATGATGACATGAATTCTGTCTGAGTTAGGGTAGCTGATGGGTTCTCAAAAGTAAAACATGGCAACCAAGGGGGAAAGAAGTCCCCCAAATTAAGTGACTAGAATTAGGGTCCAGGATTACTGATCTGGGATCAGAACCCGTATTCAAGACAAGGATCCTAGAAGAAAACTGGCTTTACACATAGTAATGTAGGAAGGAGGAGATAAAGCTGTTTGCTTATCTAGTGCCCGAAGCTCTGATAATTTTTTTTGAAGACAGGTATTCTGACCTAGAAAATTGAATATTCCCCTTTCCCATAGGACAGTGGTCGACAAACTGCGGTTCAGGAGCCACATGTGCCTCTTTGGCCCCTTGAGTGTGTCTCTTCTACAAAATACCACGTGCAGGCACGCACTTACAGTGCAATTGAAACTTTGTGGCCCATGTGCAGGAGTCAGTTTTCGGCTCTCAAAAGAAATTTCAATTGTAGCACTGTTGATATTTGGCTCTGTTGACTAATGAGTTTGCTGACCACTGCCATAGAGGAAGGGAGTTCTCCATACAGTGTAGTCTAGTTCTCATTGATTCAAAGATTAGCTTTTCTTGGTTTTATTTGTAAAAATACTGAGAAAAAACTGATTGTCCATACAGTGTAGTCTAGTTCTCACACAGGGGGCAGGTTATTATCTCTGGCAGATGGGTAGGCTGATTTGGGCAAGGAAGCTAAGAATCTACACACCAGGAATCTCCAAATTCCCCCAATTTAGAAAAACTTCTTGTAGCAATAAGGTTGAGATATATATACAGGACCTCTAGTCTCATAGAGTCTTTCTTATTTATTTATAAATGCAATTGAATGCGAAGTATTATAATAATCTTAAATCAAATCATGTTCAATTATATACTTCATGTATAAAAATATAATGGCATGAAATTCATTCTGCTCCAGAAAATCAAAGGTACACAGAGGCAATATCAATAGATCACTAGGAAAAAGATGCCCTGAAATGTCATTAATTTAGCAAAGAATAATTGTAATTAGCCAAAGCTACATGTGAAATATTGTGCTAGGTTACATGGAAAAATGGAGAATACGTAAGAGTTGGTTCCTACATTCAAGGAAATTTTAAATTAATGGAAGGGAGACAGAGTGCTGCGCTGGAGAGGAGCTCACATGTATTTAGCACTGAAACTGCCTGTGGACCCACGGAAGGCTTCCCTGCCCACATGTGCAGCAGGCGAGCAGTGCCGAGGAATAACCCCCAGAAGCAGTGTACAATGACTCTCCAGAGTTGCTATATAAATGCCTAAACTTCTTTGACCCTCGGGTGGGATAATTCTGATGCATGTGTTTTGTTTGGCCCCCAAGAGTGTCTTCAGGGGTGTCAGCTCCAGCTAACCACTGTGGTAGTGCATTGACAAGGCAGCCTTTACTGTCTGCCTTCCCTTCTCTACTCCCCTACTGGAATCCCGCACTCCCCAGGTAAGTGACTTGTACGTGAATCCTTGTTTCAGAGTCAACTTCTAGGGAAATCCAAACCAAGATAAGCACCTTCTGTGTATCATGTACTAAACTACATACTTTAAATTCATTATCTCACTTAGTCCTGAGAGCAATTGGACAATGAAAAACATTACTTCATCATGCCATTTTACTGCTTCTGTGTCAGTTCTCTATCACATTCAGGACTTAAAACACAACAAGCGTATCACAGTGTAGTGGACACACATTGTGGCAGCCTCCTGGCCTCGGGTCATTCTCCAATGGTTATGGCCACACCACCAGCCCCTCTTTAGCTATCTGCTTCTCACTCATCTCCAGCAGGAGGTTTACAAAGGGGCTGCCAATCAGAACCTTACTTCCACTGCACCCAGGGGCATGTGGCTCAAACTGGACAATCAGTTTTTTCTCAGTATTTTTACAAATAAAACCAAGAAAAGCTAGTCTCTTTCTCTGACGTGTTGAAGTGAGAAAAGTGTGTGCCTGGGAGCGGTAAGGCTATATCTCTAGGCTCCTGGAGAAGATGAGTCTTCAGTGGGGAGGATGGAATTGACGTTGAGAAAAGCAGAGGGAGTTCTAGGGCCATCTGCCTCTGAAGCCAACCTGACCCCTGCCCTTCCTTGGCATTCATTACAAGCCAATGGTGTTTTGAGTCAGTCAGATACATTTGGATTCCTGCCAGTTGTAATACCTTGCCTAAGGCACACAGCAAGTAGAGACTGTAGACTGGCTTGCTCAGCATTTATCCCAAATGGTATAATATAGAAAGCAGATGTTGGAAATACAATCATAAACTTGCCAGAATTTCTTCAGGTGGAACTCTGGGAACAACTTAGATTCCACAAAATCAGAACAGCATTCATGAGCCTTGTTTCAGAATGGAGTCAAAAAGGAAGAGAGGCAGGGCTCAGAGCATCCACTTTGGGGAAGAGAGGCAGAGGTATGGCCATTCTGCAGCCAGCAGCTTCCTAATTTGGGAGGTGTTTTCTGATTAACAGCTTTCTGCACTGGAGAGGCAGCTCTGGATCATGCCAGCAGCTGAGTGCTTCTAAGATTTGACTGTCAGTCCTACCAATAATTTTGCAGCACCCAACTCCCTGTATTAAAATACTCCTGCTTGCACGGAGAGCGAATTCTGTTAATGGTATCTGAGCTCTGGCCTGCATGGCACTTCCTCACCTCTTGTTATCTTCTTATTCTCTTGCTCTACTTCTTGTTCCTCCTCCTCTTTCTCCTCCTCCTCAATGTTCTACCCACACTGAATGACTTGGTGTTTCCCAAACATATCCATGTTTGCTGCCCACTGGATAATCAGACATAGAGTGATAAATAAAACAGTAGTTGTGGGTGGTTCTGAGAGTATGAGATGGCAGAAAACCAAACTTCAGAGCATTTTGCACTTAAAAGGCAAAATGACAATAAAAGAAGTTGGAGGGAGCCCAGAAGGGGTGGTCAGACATTGTGGAGGAGAACACACTGCCACAGAAACCACAGGAAAGCAAGATCCACCATATCAGCACTGCGGAGAGAAGAGGAGTAAGGAGCTGAGAAAAGGCATTCTGCATGGAGGGTAGACATTGGATGGCATTCCTGATGGTAAGGAGAGAAGCCCTGACAATAAGATTAAGGAATGGGTAGTAAGGAAGCCAAGACAATAAGATTAAGGAATGGGTAGTAAGGAAGAAGAGGTAAGGAATGGAGTGGGGGAGAAAGATTGATAGTATTGTCACAGTTTTTATTTTATTATAAATATGCCTCTACAAACACTACCATACCACACCTACCTCTGTCTGATATGGTTGGTGGAGCCCCCACCCTCACAGTTTTAATACCTGTGGAATGTGCCCCCACCTCAAATAAAAAATACAAGAGAGAAAAAATAATTGGTAAAAAGAAAGAGAAAGTTCAGATCATGCCTAGTTCCACCTTCCACCTCTAGGCTCAAGTCCTTTCTGGCCCTGTCACCCGCCAGCATCACAAAAAGACCCAGAGCTTCAAAATGCTACTCACTCTTAGGAATGCCACAACTGCAGAATTGCCTTGTGTGTTGGTACCTGAAAGACCATTTCCCCAAAGGTAGAACATCTTCCCTGAATAAGAGAATCCTGGAGTCAACCCCAGAGAAGAGTCAGAGTTCAGATGGGAACCAGCACTTGGGAGTAGAACTTAGGAAGTAAGTTAAGTCTCAGTCACAACCTCAGACCTAAAGCTCTAGCTTTCAGAATCAGGAGGCCAGTACCTGAACCAGTGCTCCTGACAGG
The DNA here is from genome assembly GCF_964339955.1 of Pipistrellus hanaki. Lineage (NCBI taxonomy): Eukaryota > Metazoa > Chordata > Mammalia > Chiroptera > Vespertilionidae > Pipistrellus > Pipistrellus hanaki. The sequence continues at coordinate 13,412,073 of NC_140511.1, read as the reverse complement.
TACAGGTTAGAGATGGTCTGTGCTGCAAGGAGCAGGAAGCACCCTGTAGTGAACCAAAAGGGGAAAGTGAATTAGCGGTACTTGGAAGGCAGATTAACTCACTGTCTTCACTCATTCCTTCTTTGTTGCCCCACCTTGTCTCAACCATATAGTGAGGCTCTGGTGACGGGTCTGTGTCAATTCTTGGCTGCTGTGAAGAAAAACAAATCGTCCCAGAGGTAAGATCAGAAGCCCCTGATCTCAGCAACTTCTGGCCCTGGACTCACCCTCCTCAGCTCTTCTTCCAGGCATCTTCTGTTGTCATAGAATTTATTTTCCCCATTGGGTCTTATTCTTACTCCCTCTGAAGGGCTTGTTTGGGGAAACTCATCTCAATCATGCTTCCATCTTCCATACATTCCATACATACATTTGTTTATTCAATTATTCCTTCAAAATGTTTGAGGCATTATTCTAGGACATAATTGGCAACAAGGCACAGTTCCTCCATCAACAAGTTTGCCATCTAGTAATAGCCTAGCTGGTGATATAAATAGGGGGCTCTAGTAGTCCCACCCACGCTTCAGAATCCTTTCTCTACAGAGTTGCTTAGAATGATGGGGGTAAGCATGGCACCTGTGTTAGGTATGCAGTCAGCTGACCATGACCACTGTCTCCACCTTCCTGGAGCATATGCACATTGGCATTGTAGTTGTTCAGGCATGACCCACTTGCTACCCCCACACTCTCCTACCCTGGTGTCTGTGCTACCAGGGGTTCACTAGGAAACACTGAAAAGTTGTGCAAAGAGTCCCAGGTCCAAGGAGACTGTTCATACTTGGGAAAGAAAAACTAGAAAAAAAATCTAGAACAGGATGCTCACCCACAAAGAAAACATACTTTATACAAAGTAAACATTCAACATGTGAGCCAGAAAGGAAGCCAGTGGGGGAAATGGGAGCAAGGGCCCAATTAGAATTCAAGGGTGTCTTTGAATAGAAGGAAGAAGAAAGAAGGGAAGAGGGAGAAGATTGATTCTGGCAGATTCTGATTGGGAGAATAGAGACGCTGCCAGAATTCAGATACAGTGGGGTAATAGATATTACTTCATCTTGACTGCCGAAACCAGTGATGTTTCCAGTTAGGGGCTGCCCTTTATGTGCAGGTAGGTGAGGCAAATAGCCTCTCTTCATCTCACTCTATGCCTCTAGCCCCTGGAAGCCACAGTATCACCCAGACTCACACTCAGTCAAGCAGATGGTCTTTCAATGTAGTGACTGTGACCCAAAAGTGAAGAGGAGTTATATTGATTACCTATTGCTGAATAGCATATCACTTCAAAACTCAGTGGCTTGAAACAGCCAATAGTTGTTCTCTCAGTTTCTATCGGTCAGGAATTCATCTGAGTGGTTCTGGCTTAAGATCTCTCATGAGATTTCAGTCAAGATTCTGGATGGGCCTGCAGACACCTAAGGGTAAGGATCCACTTGGAGGATGGTTGACTCACACAAAAGACTATTAGCAGGAACCACAGTTCATCACAGGCTGTTGGTAGGAAGCCTTAGTTCCTTTCTATAAGGACTTTTCTATAGGTCTTCTTGAATGACCTTATGGCATGGCAGCTGGTTTTCCCCAGAACAAATCATCTAAGAAAGAGAGAAACAAGAAGTGCCATATCTTTTATAACCTATCCTCAGACATCACACACTGTCACCTCCACAAGATCCCATTAGATACACAGGGAAGTCCTGCCCAGTGCAGACGTGACTACCAGGGGTGTGAGAAGGAGGTCAAGATCATCACGGCCATTTTGCAGGCTGGCTACCACAGTCACTCATGGCCAGTTGGTGGCCATACATCAGCAGTGTCCTGTGTTGGTAGCAGGAGTGTCAGAGAAAGCAGCCACAGAAGCACCCAGTCGCACTTCTCAAGCCCAGCCTCAGATCCCCTTTGAGTCCTGGTTATTTCCCAATAAAGGTGTGGAATCCAGCCTACTGTGGATTCCACACCCTTATAAGCCTCTTGTTTTGCTAAAGATAGCAAAGCTGGCTTCTACTGTTTGTAATTAAGAGTCCTAAATGGGACCTGTGATGTTGATCTCCAGGAAATTGTTGGTGAGCTCATGTGATGAGAATAAGGGAGAAGACATAACTGAGGTTGGAGGCTTAGAGAGAGAATTTTAAGAAAGGATGCCATGAGGGACATGAGTTGGAGTATCCAAGAGAAAAATATAAGAATTGTTGAGCAACCATGAGAACCAAAAGGGGTTCATGTAAGACCCAGCTGAGAGATCATGCAGAAAGAATTGTTCTCCTTTTGTTTTATTAAATTCAATAAAACACCTTCTTCTTTTAGTATATGTCCCATTGGATCATTGAGGAATATACAGACTATACAGCCCAAACTAACTAAAAAACTTAGGATATTTCATTTTTTTTATTAATTTATTTATTTTGGACCTCAGGAGCAGAGGATTGAATAAATAATACTTTTTGTATTTTTCCATTCAATGACCATCACTTGTTTTTTGTATTTTTCATTATTTTTTATTCTCTGAGCCATCTCCCCATATCCATCAATCATTCTAATGGTTCAATGTTTATGTTTATTTGTATGTATTAATGCAAATTGGTATTGTTTTGTAGGCATGCATTTTTAATTTGTGTAAATGTTGTGCTATCTATCTTATTTCTTACCTTTTCAGAAGCTCTGCTTTAAGAATCATTTATATTATGTTTACATCTAATCAATGCCTGCTAACTGCTGCAGAGGCTTCCATGGTATACTTCCACCACATTTTACCTCTCCATTCTCCTAGGAATGGATGGTCAGGTTTCATTTAACTTCTCACCCTCACCATAAATCATTTGGTTGCAAATATACATGTTCCTTTGTATGCTGGCACTGAAATCCTTGGGTCAGAGGGTATGTGTATACTTAATTTGATGAAATCATGCCTGATTGCATTCTAGAATGCCTCCCCAAGTCCACTCCCACTAGAGGTGCATGAGGGTGAAAAGTTTAACTTAAAGATTCATGGCATGGCTGGCATGCTGGCATCTTATTCAGGAGCAGACTCTGGTGTGTCTGACCTGTTACTTGGTATTATAAGTACCTGTTACTTGATGTATAAGATTCATTTTTTTTTCTCTCATTACATTTCACAGGTCCCTCCCAACCCAGTGTTCCTTCTCTTATCATCACTGAACAACAGCCTGTACAACAACTGAATAATAAGCCTCAGGATATTCTTATACAGGGAGACGAAGGAGTCCACTGATGCAATCTGTGCCTCCAATTCTGCCCATGGCCTCATCTCCCTTCTTGTGAGCTCTCAGCATCTTCATATGCACAGGAAACACTCATGGACACTGGTGTGCTTTCTAATAGAAACAGGCTTCCCTGGACATCTAACTTGGCACTGAATGTATTGCTTGAGTCCTCTTCTTTGCAGAGCATCAATAAACCAGATAACCACCAAAATTACAAAGCTCTACCTGTCAACTGGGAAAAAGTAAAAAAGTGAAATGATGCAAAAGTTGAAAGGAGGGCAGACCAGCACTGCTTTCCCTGTTGACTAGGTAAGACAAGGCAAGCTTACAGTGGAGTGTGGCATATCTAATGCTGGAAAACAAAGAGGCAGATGAATCAGCAAAAGCAGATTGGCTTTCAAACCATCACCCCACATAGCAGAGAGCCCACAGTGGCTTCTCCAATTGTGATCAATGTTCAATCAAGAATAAGCTAACATTTTTTTTCCTTCAAAAAGTGTCTATTTAGGTCCTTTGCCCATTTGTTTATTGGATTGCTTATCTTCCTTCTGTTAAGTTGTATGAGTTCCCTGTAAATTTTGGAGATTAAACTCTTATTGGAGATAACATTGGCAAATATGTTCTCCCATGCATTGGGCTCTCTTTTTTTGTTGATGGTTTCTTTTGCTGTGCAGAAGCTTTTTATTTTGATGTAGTCCCATTTGTTTATTTTCTCCTTAGTTTCCATTGTCTCAGGAGTGTATCAGTAAAGATATTGCTATCACACATGTCTGATATTTCTCTGCCTATGAATTCTTCTAAGATTTTTATGGTTACCCATCTTGTGTTTAAGTCCTTTATCCATTTTGAGTTTATTTTTGTGTATGGTGTAAGTTGGTGGTCTAGTTTCATCTTTTTACATGTATCCGTCCAATTTTCCCAATACCATTTATTGAAGAGACTATCTTGACTCCATTGTATGCTTTTGCTTTCTTTGTCAAATATTATTTGAGCCTAATAGCTTGGGTTGATTTCTGGGTTTTCTGTTCTGTTCCATCTATATATACAAAAGCCTAAGTGACAGTTAAGACCAAATTACCAGAACCACCAGAACAATTGGTCAACCAGTTGCTGTGACATGCACTGACCACCAGGGGGCAGAGGCTCAATGCAGGAGCTGCTTCCTAGTGGTCAGTGCATTCCCACAGTTAACCTCCCATGGCCCCTCCCCCTGGCCGACTGCCCCCCCCTCCCCATTAGCCCCAATCAGGGAGTCCAACAGCCAACCTACTGCAATCCCTTCCCCCCATCCCCCGCTGGCCAACCTCCCACAGCCCCTCCCCCTGCTGGCCCCCAAGTAGGCCTCAATCACTGACCAGGCCGAGGGACCCTACCTATGCATGAATTCATGCACTGAGCCTCTAGTTGGTCTATTTATCTGTTTTTGTGCCAGTACCAGGCAGTTTTGAGCACAATGGCTTTGTAAAATAGCTTGATATCTGGCATTATGGATCCCTCCAACTTTGTTCTTTCTCAGGATTACTGCAGATATTTACCTTTAGATGGGGTTGTAAAGTTCACAGTATACTTTTACAAAATAATCTTATTGGTTCCCATTAAACCTATAAGTCAGCAATTTTCCATTGGTGTCCCAACACAATAGCTGTCCAGTGTGGATTAATCAAAATTTACCTTTTTTTTTTTCCAAAATTTACCTATTTTTTGGCAAAAAATATATGTTTTGGTGTGCTATATATAAAATTTTATAATTAGTTTAGATGTGACAAGAGGTAAAAAAAAAAAAAAAGAAAGAAAAAAGAAAGAAAGAAAAAAGGTGACAATCACTGCTATAAGGAATTAGAACTGCTACTCCTAATGTCCCCGGTTTACTATAGATAAACTAAGAATCAAAGAGATTAAGTGACTTTGCCTAAGATCACATTGCTAGTTAGTTGTGGAGCTAAAAACCAAATGTGAACTCCAGGTTAGGATCTAGAAATGTGATTTCTAACAATACATTCATCCTTGCAAAATTACACTGTTGCTAAAGAATTTGGACCCCAAGTGGAGTTCAGTACAATGGCATCTGATCCAAGTATAATCTTCACAGTTACAAGAAACATTTAAAGTGGAACAATAAATTAAATGTGACACTTCCAATTTGGGGCACTGTTTACTGGGAGAAGAGAGAAAGAAGTAATAATGGTTGTTTCTTAAGGAAAATCTACAATTCTTTTCCTCTTTCACCGGTTTACTAGTCAATAGACAAGGTAATTTCACTGGAGGTTTTAAATCCACTGTCTCAGGTTCCCCTGCTTGCAGATTAGAAAAGGCTGCTGCTGTCCACACCCCGCTGTGCACACACACCTCCTGCAACTCCTGGGGCTCCCCAAGGGCACAGCTCCCTGGATTCGGTGTTCAGAGAGAGGCAGGGCAGGGCTTCCAGGATGGAGATCTGCAATCCATGCTGAGAAGAAATAAAGGCAGCAGTCTGCTACAGAAGAGCTGGGGAAAAGATCTGTTTGATTTTAGAGATAGAAGAGACTACCTGTCCCTTTAATGGAGTCAAAACTCCTCCCTGAACCGGTAGTGTTATTTCATGTCCACATTCTTCTGTCTGTGATGCTGCTCCACCTGCCACACTTTGGGGACTGAATGAAGGATCCTCTCATGGTTCCATCCAGCTGATCTCTGACCTCTTAACTCACTGCCCATCTCCCATCAGGATCCCTGTGCTAAGAGAGATGAGCTCACACATGAATTACCACTCTTGGACGTTTCTCCCAGTTCCTACAGTTTTTTTAATGACAAGAAAGAACCTGAATAATAGGTGATGCAGGTATAAGAAAAGATAAATAAAAATAAGCTTACATTGGACAGTAGAATCATGTCTTGATTGGTGTCACCTCCCTGCCAAAGACAAAGATTGCTGATAAGTTGACATGTGTGGCTCTAGCTTTAAGGTTATGTTGCCCTAGGAGCGATTTGACCACCTTGCTTGAAAATTATGCTGTCCTTGTACCTGAAGAATACACCTGCTACCTCTGCAGCCTGGGGAGTGCCTCCCATCAGAGCCTCCGGACAAGCCCTGGGACTGCAGTTGAGGATGGGATTCCAGTGGGCAGGAGGCTGGAGTGCTTCCCTGGTGGCTGATGTGACAGGGAAAACTCTCCTGCCAACTCCCGTCTCCCATTCAGCTTGATTTGTGTGAGAGTGTAAGGAGGAAGAAAATCCAGTTTATCAGATTTTCAATATTTCTTTGCCTTCTTACCCACTTTCCATTAGGGATTTTTCTCAATGTCAACCTTTTTCTCTACTTCCTGGTTCCCCACTTCCAGATTCTCATCTGAAAGCTTTCCCTCGATGGTATCAGTGGCCAAATGTCTTGATCATTGACAGTAGTTACCAAATTACTTGCTAAGTTGGCAAAGGCTGGTCTTGTCAAACAAAACCCCTGGAGATTCAGAAGGTAGTTAGTGAGGCCCTTTAAATTCTCACTTTCTTTTCTGCTTTCTATGACCTCACCAGACCCTGTGCTGACACCAAAACACAGCTGAATTTTAGCTCAGTGGTTTTGGAAAAGCCTTGAATTCAGTGGTATGTTGTGAAATGAGGGGCCATAGGAAAGGCAGAGACTCTCCTCATACAAGGAATAAAATGCAGACTTAATCCAGAAAGTCCTACATGACCTGGCTCCTGTCTACCTAATGAGCTCCCTCTCAGTGCTGGGCACAGTCACCTTCTTCCCTAATGTGTTGAGCCCTCATTTACCTCAGGCCTTTTCACGTTATCTACTTTCCCCGGACATCTGTTGTCATTGGCTAATGTATTGGTTCCCTGGAGCTGATGACACCAAGTTCCACAGACTGAGTGACTTAAAGAATAGAAACATACGGTCTTACTTTCTGGAGGTTAGGAGTCTTAGATCAAGGCATCAGCAGGGGCAGGCTCCCTCCAATAGCACCAGGGAAGGTCTGTTCCAGGCTTCTCTTCTCACTCCTGTGGTTTTCTGGAAATCTTTGTGTTTCTTAGTTTGTAAAAGCATCCCCTGGTCTCTGCCTTTCTCTTCACGTGGTGTTCTCCATGTGTGCATTTCTGTGTTCAAATCTTCCTCTTTATAAAGACACCAGTCATACTGGATTAAGTGAACTCCAGAATGACCTCACCCAACCTGAACTAATTACATCTGCAACAAACCCTATTTTCAAATAAAGTGGCATTCTGGGATACCAAAGGTTAGGGCTTCAAGATATTAAATTTCAAGGGAAACAAAGCAGCCCAGAACCACATTCTTCAGGTTGTGGCAGAAGCATCAGATCTCCAGAGAAGCTTGTCTGACTATCCTCTCCGAGCCACCTCCACCAAACTCTGCTTGTCTCACCCATCACAGCTGTCAACCTATGATGCTTTACCCATTGTTTCCCTGGTTCACTAAGATGAGAAGCTCCACTAGTGGAAGGTGTCCAGGTCATGTTTGTCCTGCTTTTTACTATACTGCCCCCCCATGCCAAGCACACTGAGTGGTACCCATTTCCAGGGCTGCACTGAGCCATAGTGAAACCTGAAGTGAGGGGGAAATTTTTAACACTAATCCTTTCTTTATTTAAAATTTGGATATTTAATTCATGAATAATTATTTTGCGTTGGTTTTAATTTTTTAAAACATGGTGTTAAAATATTGATTTTGGTTACTGAGCTTTTTGGTGCCCATTATGTTCCATGCCAGAAGCCAGTGCCTCGAGTGAGGTCCCTCACCCTCGCCCCTGTCCATCTGCTCCGTTGGAAATGAAGGGGGGAAAAAGAAGTGGTTATTTAATTGGCAGGGACAGGGTGATTCTGTTCATTGTGAAAGGTGGCAGAATAAAGAGAACTCTCCTCAACAGAATTGGGTGGCAATGGACTTGAGGGAAACTGAGGCAAGTGTTGGGTCCTGGAAATCCAAGAAGAACATGTAACCCTATGCAATCCCCTAGTTTCTCACAGCAATGAAATTTGGTTTGTTTTTGTCCTGAACAACTATATTCTCCTCTTGCCCTGTGGCCTCAAAGCTTACCCAGGGCCCAGTGCCAAAGGCACTCCATTTCTGCCTGGCTTCTGAACCAGAGAGACACATGGGTGGGAACACAGGGCTCGCGGGGCCCTGAGGTCTTCGCTCCATGTCCACATGCTGACATGCACAGGATGGGGCCAGGGCTTCTGAAACATTGTGTCACTGGTGGCAGGGATTTCACCAGAAATATAGAAGGATTGTTGGGCTTCCAGGTAAGAAGGCAGCTCAACACACCTTCCCAGCCCTCCAGCGTCTCAGCCCATAAGCACATGCTGCTAATTTCTCTGCAGAGCCAGCCACATTCACTCAGCTGCCGCCTTGGAGACCCACTTTTCCCTGCTGCACTTCCCTCCCCTGTAGCCAGAATGAGACATGGAGCCATAGAGACAGGTTTATTCCTCCAGCTCCCCCAAGACTCATTTCTGTATTAAACATCCTGTTTCTGGGTGGTATATCACCTGGAAAGGCCAAGAATAAGGAATATCTCCCTGGTGCTGAGCAGGCTTCCAAGACAGTGGTGCTCGGAGCTGGGGCAGGGGGTTGGGAAGAGGGTGCTTCTCTGCTAAGTCATGGTTGGGGGATCTGGTTCTGGCCCTGCCCGGTCCCTTAGTGTGGGCGGTGTCCACATAGTAGCCTGGGAAGCTGGCACCGGCCAGAGGCCTGCATAGAAAGCAGCTCCACAGTGTAGGGAGCCCACTGCTTGAAGGGTAGCAGCTTTTACTTAAGGTGTAGGATGAGCTTGATCTCATTTCCTGGACACAGCAGGACCTGGAGCACTTAGAGCCTGCAGCTGCTCTTAGCGGAGTCTGATGGTGAGTCAGTCAGGCAGTGGAACTTGTAAGAGCAGGTACCTCTCCCACCTGGAAGGAGCTGGGAATCTCTTTGAAGCCATACTGTGTGGAAGCTAAAGAGGAGAGGCATCATGGTGCCCTAGACCTAGACCCAGAGACTTTCTTTAACCTCTGAAATTCAGTTTTATTGACTCTAAAATAACAATGCCACCTCCTATAAATGAATTGTTGTGAAAGTTGAATGTGTAATGTATGTGAACGTGCCTAAATTGATTGCTCTGTGAATGCAATAAACACACACACACACATACACACACACACACACACACACACACACACACACACACACACACCCCTCCAAGAGAACCAACGGGAATAGTCATCTCACAAGGCCTGGACCATCTGGAGCCTTCCGGTCTCATGCCCAACTCAATCTCCCAAGTGCTCAGGGCCTTCCTTCTTGCCTTTTCTACTGGCTGTGCACAGGCACAGAGTCACTGTGACCCTGGCTTGAGGGAAGAGCACGTAGGCAAAATATCTCTCTCCTTCATGTTTCTGGGCTGAGCCATTTTGGATGCTGACTTTCAGAGCTCGATTTCTATATATTTCTGATGAGGAACCACTGCCCTTGCTGGCTCTTCCACCATGTTTGAAGCAAACACAGACACAACCAAAACAGGACTAGAAGAGAAATGTTTACTTTTTTTCTTTTTATTTCCAACAGACAGGCCTTTTATCCCCCCCCCCCCCCCCCCCCCCAGATTCTTGACTCATAAGATTTCCAGTGCCTGGTTAGTCAAGGAAGACCAGGATGGTGGAAAGACTTGGAGATTGACCACCCAGCCTTCAGGAGAAAGTTTAGTTTGACTTCAAGGAATCAAAACATGAGAGTCTAAAAGAGACTAAGAAAGGAGCTCTAGAACCCCCTCCAGGAACAAAGGTATCTCTCTTGCATGTCCTGAGGTCACAGGGAAGAGAGTCAGGGATTGGGAAGCACCATAGATGTCAGCCACACCATTCCCCACTCAGCCATTCATTAAACAAGCAACTGCTGCTTATCTAATCTCTGCTTTCAGATTTGGTGACAGAGAAGGAAGCTCACCATTTCCTGTGGCTCGATCTTCAACTACCAATGACAGAATTTTGGCTCATTAATACTTTCAAAGATTTCCCCTAGAGTACAAGCTTTATGAAATCAAGGTTCATGTGTGTTTTACTCCCTCCTGCGTCCCTTGTGCCTGACTCCTAGTTGTCACTCAATTTGTTGAACGAATGAATGGAAGGTAGATGATTGAGTGAAATAGCCTCATGGCAGACGAGAACAAAGTCATACCTCAAAGGCTCTGGGAGCATGACCAGATGACTGAGCATTAAGAAAAATAATTGTTTTCTTAACAATTCATTCAAAAATTACACTTTGCATCAAAATATTTCTTTGTTCATTTTATTATACAAAATAAGAATTTCATTTACCTACCAGAGAGTACAATTTGTGTGCACCTTGTGGTTTTTCCCAGACACACTGCCACATGCCTCTGGTGGTACACACAGCCTGGTTCAGAGCCTGAGGCTTAGTGATTTCCTGATCCCACCCTTGCACCCTGTTGCCTCCATCTTGCACCCAACTTATGCTTCATTGCCATTCCATCCCTATCCTGCCCTTGCTTGAATGTAGCCCACTGTGACCTTGGCTCTGTGACAGCAAGAGGTAGCACTCCTCTTGCCATTTTTTTCTTTCGGAGAATTCTAGGGGATGCTATGAATAATTGGTCCTTTCTAAAGGGAGATTGATAATCTATCTTTCTTGAAGCTATTGTATTACCAGGCTGGCCTGCCAATGGACAAGTGTTAAGAGGAGAAAATAGAGCAGTGGCCAGGGTGGAGAGTGAGTTGAAGACAATGGAGTCAGAGCTGCAGAGAGGTCCCCTCCTGGCAGCCAGACGATGAATCATGTCAGTCAAAGAGGAGAATCACAAGTCATAGCCCCCATGTCCCTTCCCTGTTGCTGCTCCACACACTGCCTCATCTTAGGCTGAACCTGGGCACTGTGACACTCACTGCTGAAGAGACTTTCCTCGTGGGTATGATGGAAACACTGCCACTCACCCCTATGGAGCAATGTGAAGGGCACCACAAGTCCCAGTCAACAGCACCCAGCATATCATTCAGTAGTCATAGTTGAACTTAATAGGAACCTAGCACAGTGCTGGGCCCTCAGGGTATGAGCTCTGCCTCCATCAGCTCACAACCAGAAATGCCCACATCCTGGCTCTGCCCTGGACTAGCACTCCTCAGTCACCCTTATAGTCTAAGGCTTCTTGTTAGATTGGAAACATAGTCTCAGAAGTTAATCAATTCTTGTCAGTGAATGGTCCCCATAGTTAGCTGAGCACTTTTATGTTAATGATCTCATTAAATCATTAGAATCATCTTATGAACTTATTTTAGAAATAGGAACTTAAATAAGAGATTCCTCCAAGGTCACAAATCTAGAAAGTGGCTTGGCTTTAATTCAAGCCTAGAATTTTCTAAGACAAGAGTACTTTCTCTTTTCTCTATCCCATGCCTGTTGGAGAAGAGGCAAACTCTGACATGGTGAAAGGGCCGGGGCTATGGTTCTGGGCCAGAAAAGGGGAGTCAGCTGGGCAGGATATCACCACAATGTCCCTGAGCAACCAATGACAGCCTGAGGGACCTGGGAACTGGAAGCTGCTGAATAGGGAGAAGCACTGTTGGCTGAATCTGGGAAATGTTTGTTCATATTTCTTCCTGGCACCAAGCTGCTAGAGATAAATCCCCAGGTGTGCATAAGGGCCTGGGCACTTGGGAGTAATGGCATAGAGGTTAACTAGGTGGTATTTGTTGTTGTTGTTTTTTCTGAATCTTTGTTTCTTCCAATGTGTATGCAGGGATACTGACCAAGCTTCTCTATACACCGTGCTGGGTTCTTTGGGTTCTTAGAAGCCTAGGACTCTGCTGTGTCTTTTCTTCCTTCTCTAAGGGAAGGGCCGAATGCCTTCCTCTGCTCAGCAGCTCTCTGTGATTAATAAAGTCCATGCCCCAATACTCATCAACTACTTCTCAGATAGGGTGGCTGACTGACTGAGTGTCCCATTTGCCTCAAAAAAGAATAGATGACCTCCTAGAAGAAATAGAACTGGCCTTTTAAAGATACATTGTTTTTATAGATGAGAATCATATTGTCCATCATTTAAACCCTTTCTGTGCCCTTTTGTTCTATATCTTGGGTCTCTCTTTAGATTGGGTTTTCCTGGGTTGCTCACCATGGAACTGTTGCCTCTTAATGACAAAAAAGGTACCTTACAGTGACCTACCTGCTCAGTGTGTGTGTGTGTGTGTGTGTGTGTGTGTGTGTGTGTGTGTGAGAGAGAGAGAGAGAGAGAGAGAGAGAGAGAGAGAGAGAGAGAGAATGTTACTTCCATACTCTCATTCTCTGAGACCTCTGAAATCTCCAAGGTGCCTTCCTATGAGGTTCTTCACATGGTCAAGATAGAAAGATAATTACACACACACACACACACACACACACACACACCCCATAAAATCTGCACAGTGAGTACATCGCTATCGCAGCAGGATCAGGACTGGGTGTGGCTTTCTTTCTAAATGCTGAGCAGCACTTCCTTTCCCTAGCCTATCTCTCATGGAGAAGCCCTGAATTCTGTTTCCTTGACAACCAGTCTCCCTCTCTCCCTATATTTTTTAATGCTGTGATGATAAGGTGTATTTAAACCCAGCAGCCATGTTCCCATGGTAATAGAAGACCCCCCAGTAAGTTGCCATGGGAACAAGAGATGGCTTTGAAAGAGGATAAAAGTAAGTCGGCTTTGCCAGGGATGACAGCGAAGTTAGTAGAGAGGCTGGAGAATATGATTCAAGAAGGTATCAGGTCATGGATAATGGTCTAGCCTGTTCTACCTGAGGCCAGTGGGAGGTCCTGGGGAAAGGTGACACCAAGCTTTCTACTCTGCTCACAAGAAAACTCTGAGCAAAGCAATGTGACTACTGGTATTTGAAGTCTAGTTCTCTCCATTTTTTCTTATTTTTAGTCTTTTTATTTTATTTTTACATTACAGTTCACACACCGTACATTATTATATTGGTTTCAGGTGTATAGCCCAGTGATTAGACATTATTTACTAAGTGATTATCCCAATAAATCGCATACCTATCTGACATACATACATTATAATATTACTGACTATATTCCCTAGTCTATACTTTATATCCCCATGACTATTCTGTAGCAATCAATTTATACTTCTGAATCCCTTCATCTTTTTCTCAATCCCTTCACCCATCTTGCAACCCTCAAAATGTTCTTTGTAACTATGAGTCTGTTTCTATTCTGCTTGCTTATTTATTATTTTTAGATGTAATTTTGATAGTTGTGTATTTAATGCCATGTTACTGTTCATATTTTTTTTTTTATCTTTTTTACCCTTCTTTTCCTTAAAGAATACCCTTTACCATTTCATGCAATACTGGTTTGGTGGTGATGTACTCCTTTAGCTTTTGCTTGTCTGGGAAGCTCTTTGATTTGTCCTTTGAATCTAAAAGATAGCTTTGCTGGGTAGAGTAATCTTGGTTGTACTAGTAGGTTCTTGCTTTTCACCACTTTGCCAATCTCTTCTGGCCTAAAATGTTTCTTTTGAGAAATCAGCTGACAGTCTTACCAGTTGTGGGTAACCAACTGCTTTTCTCTTGTTACTTCTAAGATTTTTTCTTTGTCTTTAACCTTTGGCAATTTAATTATGATGTGTCTTGATGTGGGCTTCTTTGGATTCATCTTTGGGAATCTGCACTTCCTGAACTTATATGTCTCTTTTACCACATTAGGGAAGTATTCTGTCATTTTTTCAAATAGGTTTTCATTTTTTCAAATAAGTTTTCAATTTCTGGCTCTCTCTCTTCTCCTTCCAGCACACCAATGATGTGAATATTGTTACATTTGATGTTGACTCAGAGACACCTTATACTATTCTCATTTTTTTTAATTCTTTTTTCTTTTTGTGTTCTGACTGGGTGTTTTTGCTTCCTTATATTTAAAATCACTGATTTGATTGTCATGTTCATCTACTAAATGATTCTTCATTTCACTTAGTGTATTCTTCCATTTTTCTGGACCCCTCAGGGCACTGGTTCTTTCTTATATTTTCTCTCCCCATTTTTATGTTTCCTATCTCTTTGTTGAAGTTCTCACTAAATTCAGCTACTCTTTCCCTAAGTTAATAGAGCATCCTTATAACCAGTGTTTTTAACTCTGAATCTAATAAACTGCTTATCTCCATTTTATTTAGTTATTTTTCCTGAGTTCTGTTTTTTTCATTTGGGACATGTTTCTTTGCCTCCTCACTTTTGCTACTTGCCCCTTTATCTCTCTTTTTCTAAAACATTTTTAGAAAGCAAAGAAACTAGTGGGGCAGCTTCAATGTGAAGATCATAATGACAGGTCATTTGTTCTAGGAATAAAAGAAATCATTTTCTCTGAGTTTTGAGCTCTGATTGTCTAAAGCCAAGCAAAATACTATTTTATCTTTCCCCCCAGCATTTTATTATTTCCAAACATATAGTAAAGTTGAAAGAATTTTACAAAATTAATACATGTAAATACAGTTAATACACCTAGATTGCACCATTAATATTTTACTATGTTTGCTCTGTCACATACCTAACCATCATTTTCCCTTGACTGATTTCACACAGCTAGTGGAACTAGGATTCCAATCAGGTATCTTTCCAAAGCCTCTTTCTTTTCATTTAAGGTGACCAACCATCCCAGTTTGCCTGGGACTAAGAGGGTTATTAAGACATGGGACTTGCAATTTTAACATTAATACAGCCCAAAGGGCTTGTAACCTTAATCCCTGTATAGTATACTTTGAAGAATTTAATGTGTGGTTAAGGGGGAAAGAACTCCAACTAAGCAGGCATGTAGCAATTTCATACCTAAACATATATAAGTTCAGAGGGAGAGAGAAACAAGTGTTGGAGAGGATATGAAACTACTAAAACTCTATGCATTGCTGGTAGGGGTGACAATTGTTACAACCACTTTGGAACATAGGGTTCAGAAGTATCTGCATATACATATCCTATGAATCAGCAATTTTACTTTTAAGTATTCCCAAAAGAAATGAGAGTATATGTACACACACACACACACACACACACACACACACACACACACAAAGTAAAAGAATATTTAGAGCAGCTTTATTCATTTTAGTCCAAACTAGAACCAACTCAAATATTCATTAATGGGGGAATAAATTCTGCATATTCCTCTGTGGACAAAAAGGGGTCACATGCTAATCTAACTAACTCAGGGCAAAATCATAGACCTAAAGTAACCACAAAGGGTGGTCTGAAATCAAAACCTTTTAATTAAAGAGCACTTTATATGGAGTAGTCAAGCCTTTGGTCAGTATCTTCCCTGACAAAGATCGACTATGATCTTTACTGAGCCTATTGTCTTTTTACATCTAAGATAACATATCTGTGGAATGTCAGGGTAACTTGTAATTTCCCTTTTTCTGAACCCTTCAGGACACAATAAATGGTGCCAGGGTGCAGATCACAAATTCCCTCATTGTTATTGTTGACGGTTAATCATGCCTCCCTATGTAAAAAAAAAAAAAAAAAAAAAAAAAAAAAAAAAAAAAGCAGGTTTCTATCATTTTACTTTTTATCCAATTCCAGAGTTTCTCCACTTTGCTTTCTCCCACCTTCCTAATCTATCACCAATGGATTTCATGTAACCCACTTACATCTCCTCATTTGATGGTAATTTATAAAAATAGATGAAAAACCATCATTCTCTGGAGCATTATCCTAATATTTTGAGATTCTGCCTCCCAGCAATTGTTGAAAGTCTGGCTCAAATAAACTCACAAAAATTCCCTACAGGTTTGAATGTTTCCTTATGTTAACACTCTAATGGAGTATGACAGAGCAACCTATATAATAAAGAGCTAATATGCTAATTAGACCAACAGCTGAACAACCAACCGTCCACACGCCCATCCAGACAACTTTCTGGACAAAGCCAGGGCTGTGAGGGAAGAGGCAGCCAGGGATGCTAGGGTCAAGTCCCTTCCATGAATTTTGTGCATCAGAACTCTACTTAAAAAATAAAAAATAAAAAACCTATTGACACATACAACAACATGGATAAATCTTAAAAACACAGTGCTGAATAAAAATAAGCAGGCACAAATGAGTATGTACTAAATGATTTCATTCATTTGAAAGTCTAGAAAAGATGAATCTCACCTACAGAGATAGACATGAAAGATGGAGTCATGCCTGAGTGAGGAAGGGGGAAGGGCATGGGCGGTTCTCCAACTTGGCTGGGCATATTTACATGGAAGCTTTTACTGAGCTGAATAGGTAAGATTAGTGTACCCTTTATTGCTATATCTCAATTTAGAAGTTTTTGAAAAGGCAGACGTCAGAACCCTAAAAATAAAAAATAGAGAGAGAGAGAGAAGTAAATGATCGAGCTGATAGAGAAAGTTGTAGTGTGGTTGTAACACTAGAGCGTGTTACCAAATTACTCTTTGACTCCAGAAATTTGATCCATGGGTCTGTCAGTACCGGGAATTTCACATCACACTGCAAAGAGCCAGTGCAAGTAGTTTGCAGTGAAACACTACATTTTTTTAAGAGTAGAAAAATTGTTTCTGTCCTTAAACAATAGAAGCAAAAATGTTTTCTCTCCTGTCTGAACTGAAAGGTAATTTTAGAAAGAAAACAAAACAAAAAAAGATTTAGAAATTACCCTTGGGGCAGATTCTAGGAAATTAAAATTTGAAAACAAGGGCAAAACTGTTTCTGTCTTTCCCACCTCCAAGGAAAGAATCTAGTCTGGGAAATTTCCATTCCCCTAGCAGAGTAGGAGCTCTGCTGGGGACAGGTACATAGGACCGCAGATCTCTAAGTTGCCCTCAATTACACATCTGGAGCAGGCCCCGAGGGAGGAGGAGGGTGGGAGCCACATCTGTGCCTTCTATGCACACATGCCTCAGATACTCAGGGACAGCCTTTGAAAGACTGGACCACTGCACAGAAATTTCCTCCCAGGATCTGCCCCTCAGAATGAAAGGATGTGCCAACTCATTGTGCTCAGTAGGCAGCCCTTGGGCCCCAGAGCAAGCCTCCCTTCAAACACGGCCTCTCCTCCCCCACAGATGTGCGGAAGACTTGGGCAGGAGACAGCATAGATCTCCCATCCTTTCATCCCAGATACCTCAGCTACATCGTTTCATTTTGTCTGGATTAATTTTGCATTGCAGCATGATTCATGCTTCCTGTCTGGGTTCCAAAGCATACAACTAGAGGATCCCTCTGCAGAGGAACACCAACTGTTAATACCTTTAACACACCTGCGTCTGATGATGAGAGCGGGGAAAATACATATTTTCGTATTATATCTATATCCATCTATATATATTTAACTTGTCATGGTGCCACTTTGTGCGGGATTGTCATTTTAAGTGGAGGTTTGGCCTCGCTCCAGAGTTTGATGCATCAGGGTCAGGCGGCCTCTGAAGCAGCTTTAATTTTTATGCTGAGCTACCAGAACCAGATGAGTTAGCCTGGGGAGGGTTTTCCACATTGTGGAGAGCTGGACTGAGTGCCTCTCAATGGAAAGGGCACAGATTTAAAGAGAAGAAATGTCTTGCCCCCTCACTCTGTATTCTCTGGTGAGGAAGAATAAATCCCTGCCTGGACTGAGGAGTTATTGCAAAAGAGACTTCAAGAAACACCTCTGCAAACACCCCCCAACGCAAGATCCCTGGGACACTGTCAGTGGGAGTCAAAGACAAATGGATATGAGCTTTTGTGCACCTAGAGGACACTCAGGACTGAGGCTAGGAGGGGGTTGGGGGGCAATACCTGGGTGCAGGCTAACATCTCTAGGGCCTGCAGGAGAGTTAGCCCACCCTCAAGTAAGGACCTGCCCCTTCTGCCTATAAAAAGGACTGATCCATGACATCACCTTGAGAGTATCAGGAGTCCCCCAAGTTTCCAAATAAGGTAAGGATTGCCTAGGCCAGAGAACACCTGGCCTTCAAACCGGGGGCTAAAGAAAGCAGAAGTGGGTTTTTCACTTACCTGTAAAGGGGCGTCAGCAGAACCACTCTTCTCTTCTCTGGATGAAATTTGGGGACCACAATCCAGCTCCAGCTTTTTCAGGCGCCCATCTCACTCCTCCCTCCTGGCAGGCCTAGCCCCCAGCTCCTGGGCAACAGTTCCTCTGACTGGGACTCTCTCCTATGGCAGAGCTCCCTCCCTCCAAGCAGCTATTTACAGCCAGGGAAAGAAACAGAGGGGAAAAAAAAACCCTATTACTATGTGTAGTTCTGCTTTTTTTTTGGGGGGGGGGGGGTAATTCCTAACAGACCACAGCTACAGAAGACCAACTGAGCAAATGACAGAGGGACATAAATATCTGGAATCACCGAATCTCGAATTCCGTTTTCTGCAACCCAAAGAGCCAGATTTAATTTTTAAAAGAGACTTCAGGGAGGTACCCTGGGCCCCTGGCAAGGCCTTAAATACATAATAAATGAAACAAGGCTTTAAGGTTTTAAGGCTCAGTCAGCAGAACTGCCCTGTGGATGGAGGCGAACATGTGTATGTCTCTATGTGTACACTCTTGAGTGAGTGTGTGTGTGTGTGTGTGTGTGTGTGTGTGTGTGTGTGTGTGTCAGGAAGAACAAAGCTGAGAGCTGTGAAGATGAATTTCAACCATGAAACATTCTGATTTCCACACTCCTGATATAGGATATTTGTCTACATGAGAAGGCGGGAAGGAAAATTAAACAATGATTTTCAAATCCCTCAAGAGCTATTATGCAGCAAACGTCATCCAGCTGTTCTCCACCCTCTGCCCCAGTTTCCCATCTGCTGTCTGTTTTAGGTGGGGCTAACAGGACAGGACCACTCACCATCTTTTGGTTGGCAACGACATGGGTAGTTTGGCATGTGGGTTCTGTACATACTGTCCCCTTGGAGATGGAGTTGGCAGGACCTGGCCTTTCTAAGTGAACTGGAATCTGAGCCTATACCATCTGGATGGTAGGCTCTGCATAGCGGGTACCTGGACCTAAGGCCAATATAAGTTGTACATTGGTCCTCTCAGGGCACAGTGCCATGTTGCTCATGCCAGCTACCAGAATCACTCACAGAGCCCCTGGGAGCAGTTAAGAAAAGATCAAGACTGGCAATTTGGAAAACCTCTCTGTGTGCATCTGGCCTCTACTCATGGAAACTGAACCAAATATTGGAATGGAAGAATATGATGCGTGTATATGAAATTCATTCATCTATTCAACAGATATTTATATACCCCTATTTGGTAGGGTATCTATTTCAACTTTCTGGCTTGAGCTTTTTGTTGCCTATATTAGTTTGCTATGTTGTTATCCTAACACAGTGTAGCATAGCCTTAAAGGGTATGTGTAATTTCCTCTCCTGGAGAAGATGAAAGAATTCTGCTGCTGCTGCCATTTCTTAGCTCCTGTGACAGACTGCTCCACTTTATTATTTTTTATTTATTTTTCCATTTTTAAGGTATTATATGTGTACATATTCATACCATTTCCCCCCACCCCACTCTTATACATGCCCTCACCTCCCAGAGTTTTGTGTCCATTGGTTATGCTTATATGCATGCATACAAGTCCTTTGGTTGATCTCTTACCTCTCCCTAACCTTCCACTTTAACCAGTGTTACTGGGCCCACTGGTTTTCAAGGGAAGGGCTTGCCTCTAGTGATCCAGGTATTAAGGGATTTCGAATCTAGGTGAAGTGGCTCAG
Source organism: Pipistrellus hanaki (assembly GCF_964339955.1). Lineage (NCBI taxonomy): Eukaryota > Metazoa > Chordata > Mammalia > Chiroptera > Vespertilionidae > Pipistrellus > Pipistrellus hanaki. The sequence goes on along the minus strand of NC_140511.1, from coordinate 13,392,154 downwards.
AATGTAAATGAGATTGGGTACATCTCCCTGGTTCCAACATTACCTCTGCTCAGGTGACACAAATCTGGAAATGAATCATTCTGAATTCTGGTACTAGATCTAGATGTTTAAATGATCTGGAGACTCGGGGATCAGGAAAGATGCTGTATGTTTATTACCTCAGTGATTTATCTTTTATGCATTTTGTTCTACTTCCTTGGATAGATGTACTTATGAGTCATCATGTGACCATACCATGCCAAATCTCAGAGAGAATGGAATGAGCTGGCTCCATTTTGCAATTTCTTTTCACCATTCCTGCTCTGTAGTTTGACTGCACATCTCAGGAGCAGAGAGGATCAGTTCTTCACCTACTTCTATTATTGCTCTCTTCTTTGATTACAGGTGTTTGTTAACCTGGCTTTTTCCCTTATGAGTTTCTTTAAGGCTGCTTTGCTCAATCCCAAGTGCTTTTCGCAGAAGGGAGCTTAATGCAGTTTTGTCAAATGAATGAACGAATTAATGGATTACAAACTGATACAAGTGATACCCTCATAGTGCCTTTGTTCAGAAGAAGTTGAGAGTCCAGATTTGCAAGAAAAGCTACCTTTCCATTCTCCTGGGATGAATAAGAGTAACTCTCATTTTGCAGTCTGAGTCCTTTCTAAGTAAGGAGGGAAGACAGATACATTTGAACATTATTTGCAAAGCTGCTTTCAGCCTTTCCTCTGTAAAGCAGCCCAAAGAGAATACTTCTGTTTAGGGAACAGAAAGGCCAGTTAGATGTCTATCGGGACCTTTTCTACACAATCATGGGGACAAGTACCAGATTGCCCTGCCAATGCTACCTAAACCACTGTCTCTGGACCTATTCTCATCCCTACTCATTGACCATGAACCCAACTCAAGCCATCCCAACACATAAGGTAAAACACTCAGATTTGGTTTCTCAATTACTATATTTCCAGAAAACTCCAGCCAGAGAAATATGATATTCCTGTTTAAGTCAAACAGACCCAAGCTAGATAATGTACTTGAAAGATTTTTCAAAACCCCTGCCATTTGCTCCTATCACCTCATTGAATTCCCATTTCTCTTATTCTCTGCTCACATTTCTCAGCTCCATCTCAAATGATTATAATATTTGTTTTTAAAAAAATGCATTGAGTTGTGCCATGTTCCCGACAGTGTATCAGAAAAGCTTCATACATCACTGGATATCACTCTCATCACAACTTTATGAATGAGGTGCAATTATGATTCCCTTTCTATGAGTAAAGACAAAGAGCAGAGGAAGGTTAAGCAACTCATTCAAGCCACATAAGAAACAGAGTTCAAACCCAGATCCTCCTAACTCTAAAGGCCTTTTTCTTAACCACAACACTGTTGGCCAACAGCTTGCTCTTATCTTGGAGTATCTCATTCTATTTCTGGAAATGCAGCTCTGGCATCATCTAAAAGTGCTCTTTTAGTCCTCATCCAGTTCCTACATTCTCCAGCCTAGGAATCTTAGGTTCAGCCTAGGTTTTCTCTGCATCCCTAAGGCATCATGAGTAACAATGCTGGGCTCATAGAATGTGCCACATATACTTATTCAGCTAATGGATTGGTTGCTGGTCTTCCACCCCAGGCCTGTAGGACTTCTGATCCTGGTTCTAGGGTTACTACTTTGTATTCTGAAGCATGTTTCTTTCCATCCTTCTGATTCTCTGCCTTTTGCTTGGCAGGTTGTCATCCACCCACTCAGTGCCCTACTTCACCCCCTACTGCAAAGACCCAGCATGCTTAACCCAGTCTCCACTCTGCCTAAGCTGTATAACTCCACAGGGGAGGATCTTGGAGAATATTCAAGTGGTTCCCCCTTGTGAAGCATCTCAATGAATAGCCCATATTGGAGCTCCTTTGAGTGATTCATTTCAGCAAACAGTGCTATAAGGAAAACAAAGATCTTGCACTTTATTCTTCAGGGTGAATGTAGCCAGAGTAAGCAGATTGCACCTCTTTAGCTACAAAACCTCCTAACAGTATAGAACCTCTCCACAAACCATAATTTGGGAAACATTTATCCTTAGTGTAGTGTGTAGCTTCATTTCCCTAGCATCATCTGACCAGCACTTCTATCCTGAAGGCAGCCTCAGCCTCTGCTGTCCTGTGGCACTGTCTTCCACCGATATCTCATATTTCATCTGCTTTAGTATTTTGCTTTCCCAAGCCTCTTAATCCCTCATAATTAAATATATTTTATACTGATGAGCAGTGATGTTAATCATGCCTCTGGGCGATGCCTAAAGGGACATTTATTTCATTCTTTCTTGAGCCTTCTGCCAACTTGTACTTTTTTTTCCCCACTTCTAGGGAATAAGCTCACTCTAAAGAGTGGAATGTGAACTAGAGGTAAGGAAGGACTTCCTCAATAACAGCCTTTGAGACCCTGGAACTAAGCAGGGAAAGGAATTGCCTTTAAGAGAGATTTTTAAGAATGGAGGAACCCTTCTCTTCGTTGTCAGCCTATCAGCTGAACATTTAATGCTGGAGCCCTGGGGATAAAACAAACAATGCATGAATAATCCTCCAAAGCTGAGAGCCCAAATTCACCTATCCCAGTCAATTTCTATATATTCTCAAGGAGAGAGAGAGAGCAAGAGGGAGAGTAGAAAAGATTTACAACCTGATTCGAATTCATAAGGAGAAAACACAAAGTCAACTGGGTGCCCTGGAAGATAAGGATGGAGGCAATTGCCTGCAAAGCTTCCATTGACCCCAACTCTCCAAAGGCTCTCCTGCTGGCCACACCATTCTGACACAAGCATGGTTTCCCTCAACTTCAAAGGTGAGATTTAGTTAAATTAAGAATGCATAAAGCCACAACCTTGTTTTCTTTCTATTTTAGTGCTCACAGAACTAGAAAGAATTGATATGCCTGTAATAGCAGACAAGAGGGGAAGAATTTATGACCCCAGAAGTGCTGAGGCAAAGCAATAGAAAGAAACATTTAAGTCTTTCTATTAAAGTAACTCATATTAAAAAGTAATAGAAGCTGTGATGGCAGAGACCTTACTTATTTCATCAGTGATGCCAACAGTCAGCAATTTGTCATGGCTGGAGAACAGGAAACAACCAACCGTTTCCCCATGAATGAGCCAACACTCAGTGCAGCCTGTCAACAAAAAGCTGATCATAATCTGGGAACACTAGGGTAGACAGTTTAAAAACTCGTGTGGAGGGGAAAGGGGAAACAGCAGCCTCGCTGTCTGAGGCTGCAGAGCAGGTAGAATATGCCTTTCTATCTTAGTCCATTCTGGCTGCTGTAACAGAACACCACTGACTGGGTGGTTTAGACAACAAACATTAATTTCCCACAGTTCTGCAGGCTGAGAGTCCAGGATCATGATGCTGAAAAATTCAGTTTTTGATGAAGGCCCTTTTTCTGACTTGTGGATGGCTACCTTATCATTGTCTCCTCTCATGGGGGACAGAAAAACACAGAGAGAGCTGGTTAGCTCTTGAGCCTCTCCCTATAAGGGCATTAATTCCATCATGGAGGCTCCACCTTCATGACCTAATCATCATTTGTTTTATCACACCTCCCCCCCCCAAAGATCCCATCTACACATCCGGGGTTAGGGTTTCAACACATGAATTGGTGGGGGAGAAGGGGACACAAACATGCAGTCCATTAAATTTGCCCTTAAGCCGAAACCGGTTTGGCTTAGTGGTAGAGCGTCGGTCTGCGGACTGAAAAGTCCCAGGTTCGATTCCGGTCAGGGGCACGTACATTGGTTGCGGGCACATCCCCAGTAGAGGCTGTGCAAGAGGCAGCTGCTCGATGCTTCTCTCTCATTGATGTTTCTAGCTATCTATCTCTCTCCTTTCCTCTCTGTGAAAAATCAATAAAATATATTTTAATAAATAAATAAATAAATAAATAAATAAATAAATAAATAAATTTGCCCTTAAGATGCTGAAGTGCAGAATTAAAAAAGAAGTTAATTTTAGAAAGCTAGCATTTGTTTGTTTCCAAGTGATAGCCCCTAGAAAAATCTGGATTAATGATAGCATGCTCAACTCGCTGTGTTTTCACATCCTCCTTAGGAAGGATGTAGAGGAGGTAGGGGTGAACACTTTGACATTTCACTCCCCCTGATTCCCAGAGAAAGAGAATAAAACACAAATAGGCACAGGTTTTCCTTAGCTTTAATTAAAAAAAAAAAAAAAGCAATGAAAACCTCCTTCATCAGATTAATGTATTTCTTTAACATCACCTCATTTCATCTTTTATACATTGACAAGTTCCTCAACCTTTTGGGCAATTACTGACCCTGTATCTGCTTTATCCACTGTCTGACTCTCTACTGCCAAGCATCCATTCTGCTAGAGCTGTTCCTGCCCAGGCCACCAAATCCCAAGATCATCCCTTGGCACTGTTGGCACTATCTTGCTCCTCAAAATTATTCTCCTAGTTTGTTGACCTCAGAAACAATATCCTGGTTTTCCTTCACACTCTTTGACTAATACTCCTCCTTTTCACCCCTAAATGTGGGATTTTCTCAAGGTTTATACTTCATTTCTCAGCCCTTCCATATTTATCTGCATTTTCTTCTTTAGAATTCACAGTTTCAATAATTACTCCCATAGGAGTATATAGCAGGCTACATGGTAAAGTAAATGAAGGTCTTCGTTAATATTTTATTATTTTGGTATGTGCCATTTTCTCCCACCTCCAGTCAGCTTACAATGCTGCCTGGTATCCTTCCCACTATAACCTCTCCCTAAGTTATTTTATGTCACCTGGTCTCCTGACTACCCAACTCAAATCCCACCATCAACTATTACCCCTACTGCCATACACACACACACACGTAAGAGTTGCTAGGACTCAACCCTTAGCCTTCTTAGATTGGGAGGGTGGGGAGTTGCGTGGCGGAGACATAGGAGTAAAGCATACATGTTTGAAGGTTGAAATAGAACACAAAAAAAATGGAAAGGCCACCAAGAGATAAGAATGTTTCAGAGTATTTTCTTGTGATTCAATAACCATGACAGAGTGAGAGACAGAAGAAAAATTCTACTGACCTTTGGGATCTCCTAATAGCTATCTAGATTCTTGGGAGAAGACAGCAAATAGAATAAATTTAGTTCAGGGACATTCTCAGATGGCCCAGAATATACCCACAATGGGAACCTATATCTGTATCATCTATTGCCTACATTCCTTCTCACTTAGAAGTTTTTAACTAGAAAAACAGAGTTGGGTCTAGTTACCTACAGGAGTTCCAGAAAAATAGGAACGTCAAAAGGGTAAGATTTAATTCACAAGCAGAACTTTCTCTGCAGTTAGACACTGATTGATTAAGTCATTGGGGCTATCTTGGTATTATGATATTTCTATATGCAGCTTTGGTATCATTTTCATCAAGGGATGAGTATGACCTCCTACTCCTAGGTACTTCTGTTCATTTATTGATGACTTTAGTGCCTGGATATCTCTCTACTAGTATGACTATAACTACTACTGCTACTACTATCATTTTCCTTGGGGACTTAATATTCACATTGATGATGCATCTAATACAATGGTCTTTCACTTTCTTAAGCTCCTTATCTCTAATAATAAGTCCCTGCCCTCTTCTTAGTCCTCATTCACATGGCTACATCAAGACCTTAGCCTCAACAAAAACTGCACCGCCATTAAAATCTTCAAACATCACATTCACTGACCACAATCTCCTGCCTTTCTAACACACTATGGTACGCACATTCCTGAATTTCTATGACCTCATTGGTACCTAATTCACTAACCCCACCCACCATTGCTTTTTTACTCTACATTACTTTCATATTCTCACCAAAACAGTGACAATTGGGATTAAGAAAAAGGATTTTTAAATATTTGAATTTTTAAGAGTAGGTGACTGTTGGATATATGGAGTGAAGAAGAAGGAAACACCTAATATCTGACTTGAGTGACTAGTTTAGGGAAAGCATATTAAGGAAGAAGGGAGGAAATGATGAGTTTGGTTTGGGCAAGTTGAGTCGAGATGTCTGATAAACTTCTAAGAGTCAGTGATTGTGCATAAAAGTGAAGAAAAAAACTAGAAAATCATCAAATCTTCATTATCTCTTAGTTATATGTCAGTAGCCTCCTGATTCATTCCCCTGCTTCTAGGCATGCCCATTCTAATCCACCCTGCATTCTAAAATGCAAAATTCAACCTGTCATTGACCTACTTTAAGACACTTTACCATTTCCTGATGCTTTCAAGTTAAAATCTGAACTACACTGGGACTTTTGAGATCTAGCCTCTGGTACATGGCCAAACCTGATCTTCCAGCCATTTCTAATTTGCTTTCAATTCACTAAATATGTTACATCCTTGACTGAATTTTTTCTGTTCTTTCTTTAAAACTCCTGTTTATTCTTTAAAACTCAACTCAAATGACACCTCAGTAGCAAGGCATCCACTGCTAGTTGTTTATATATCACACAGCACTTACCACATTGGTTTTATAATGTGTGCAAACATGTTCCATTAGATGATAGACTCATTGATTTACTTTATCTCTCACTATATCCCCCAAGAACCAGCAGAGTGTCTAGCATATCATATGTTCACCATTTGTGTTGTTTAACCAAATGAGTGAACCTCAGCCATTGCTTTGGACCTTGACTCTTGTTCTACTCCCAATGTTTCTTTGTCAGAGGAATAAGAAGCAAATGGAAAGCTGGTGATAAAACAACCCCTGAGGATTCTGGGGAGAAGTGAGAGGAACAAGTTCTGTGTTCTTATTTTCTTTCTCTTAACTTCCTATGCAAACAAAATGCTAGCTCAGATCAGATTCCTAAGAAACTCAACACTTTCTGTATGCACAACTAGAGTTAAGAAGATGAAGATGAATGTCTCCATGACAGAGATATTTCCTTGGATGTCTGTTGGAATTTTAGCAATTCAGGACAGCAATTGCTATTCTGTGTTTCTTCTCAGGATACAAATAAGTGTGTAAGAATCCCCTGAGACTTCTGACTTTGAGGATTTCTCCCCATAGTGCAATGTATCTGTTTTGAAAGAGTATTTTGTTGTTAAAGGATGGAGAAGTATAGTAATAATCTTGAATCTACTCCTATGTGGCCCTGAAAAGACTGCTGCCACTAGAAATTTCTCATTTGTAAGTAGCTGGGTTTGGATTACTAAATAACCTCTAACATTTATTTTATATTTAAAAACTTACAGGGGCTCCAAGTTTTGGTAGGGTTATAGTATCTAGTTAAATCCAAATCAATTCATACATCCTAAAAACATTAAAAATCAAGACAAGAGTAGGTAAAACCACTCATAACCTCAGACTATAGCATAAGTAAGAAGTTAAGAATACTCCAAAATTTAAAATGTGCACAAGTTAGGAAATTAAGCAAAACAGCAGAGTCATCTGGAAAATGCATGCCAGAGTGGAGAGAATAACAAGGGTGGTGCGGTGGGTGGGGAACCAAGGAGTGCAGGGACCAGGAAGAGAAAATACCTTATAGGGTAGGAAAATGATGAGAATGTGTTAGAGACTCAGTGGATCTGAGCACTGGCTCCACTGGAATCAATTGGAAAAGACCAGGAATTGCAAGGAGCCAAAGTCAGTTCAGGGCTACTTCTGAGGGAGAGAATAAAGACCATTTGGAGGCAAAGTGGTAAAGAAAGAGAAGGAAGAAGGAGGAGAAAATAATGGTCTTATAGAAACAAGAGAATCACCAGCTCAAAATACACTTTAATCCCTTTTCTGTCTCAGAAACCATGTAGTAAAGAAGTGGAATTTCATATTCCGATAAGCATGTGCTCTTGAACCAATGAAATTCTGGTAAACCTTTCTAATCCCTGTCTACAGAAATGTCAAAAGTTACACTTGTGCTTGATGAGCAAATAGTAAATGCCCAAATAAGGAAAAAAAAGGGGGGGGGAATTATGAATGCCATACAAAGTATAAAGTACTGGAACCATACAAATATTGAATTATGAAATATGAACAAAATAAGCAAAGAACAGATAATAGAAAAGAGCACATAACATAATACTTAGAGTAAATATTAAAAAACATACAACAAAGTGGAGGCCAAACACTAATACTTATAAATGTACTTAGCTATTTTAAAAAAGAAATTTTCAAGTTGGCTCAAAAAGCAAAACCCAGTTATAGAATGAATACAAAAGATACATATAAAATGAAGTGATTCAAATGCTAAAAATAAATTAATGGGCAAGTTATATCAAGCAAATGGAAATGATAAGAAGGAAAGGTTATGATTCTAACATCAAAGAAAATAAAATTTAAGCCTATGTTCTGAAATAGAAAGATAGCCCAAATACATATTGGAAGTTTAGGATGTTATAAAGCTGATATTTCAAATCTCTGAGGGGAAAAAATGGACTTTTTAACAAATGGCTTTAGAAGAGCTGAAGTACCTTTGAGAAAATGAATAAAATTGGCTGCTCTCTTTATATTATTGGTAAAATAAATTTCAAATGGACAAATGATCTAAATATAAAGATGGAATCCTACAGATACTAAACATAGGGAAACGCTTTCTAACTATCATTGGAGACCCAGCTACAATAAATTGATTATATAACTGCATTAAAAAATTTCATATAACAAAAACACCATAAGTAAAGTCTAAAATCATGTAATAAAAGGGAGCAAAAATTACAACATGGATTACAGAAAAAAGGCTAATATGACTAATAGATTTATATTGAGAATAAATATTTTAAAACTTGGTAGTTCCCTGGCCATTGTGACTGAGTTGGTTGGAGTGTTGTCCCAGGCACCAAAAGGTCATGGGGTTCATTCTTGGTCAGGGCACATACCTAGTTTTTGGGTTTGATCTCTGGTCCTAGCGTGTATGAGAGGCAACTGGTTGATCTCTCTCTCTCTCTCTCTCTCTCTCTCTCTCTCTCTCTCTCTCTCTCTCCCTCCCTCCCTCCCTCTTACACTCCCCCCTTCCTCTTCCCTACAAACCAATGAACATGTCCTCAGGTAAGGATTTTTTTAATGTTTTATTTCACTCATAATGAAGAAATGAAATTAAAACTAAGCTATTTTCTCACCTAAGAAATTAGCAAAAATATCAAAATTTTGACAGGCACTTTGTTGATGAAGCAATAGGAGAAAAGCCACTCCCATTCACTGCAAATAGGAATGAAAAAAATGGTACAACTCCCATTGAAGGAATTGGGCAATAGCTAATATAGTTACAAAAACATTTGCCCTTTGACTCAGAAGTCTGATTTTCAAAAGTTTACTCTAAAGATACTCTTCCAACAATTACAAAATGAAAACAATTATAAGGTTAGTTTTGTTGATGTTGTTATTGTTGTTGTTGTTGTTGCATTATTTGTAACAAAAATTAACAGAAATGATCTAAATATTCATCCACCAGAGTCTGATTAAATAATGAACACCACCCCACAGGTAGTGGATAATACCACCATAAGAAGGAATGAGGAAGATGACTATGAACTGATATTGACTGATTGATCTGTTTTAAAATTTAAAAAATTGCAAGATATGCAAGACTTTTACAATATACTGTCTCTTATGTAAGAAATAATGGAAATATATATATATATATATATATATATATATATATATATATATATATATATATATATATAAATCCAAGTGACTAGAACGACTGGATCAACTGGTGCATATGATGTGCACTGTGGCTAGCCAACTGACCCGATTGGGGTCGCCTGGCCAACCTCCCACAGCAGCTCCTCCAGCCAACCAATCTCCCTCATCCCCTCCCCTCGGCCCACCCAGCCCCAATCAGGATGGGCCAGCCGAACCCTACCCATGCATGAATTTGCACACTGGGACTCTAGTATATATGTTTTTACAAAACAAAATACAGGACACTCAACCAAAAAATAATGATATTGGTTACCTAAATGAGGATAATTCGGAATGAAGTAAAAGTATTAGAAAAGGGAGGGACAATTCTGAGTATGCTTTTCATATAGTTTTAACAAGTTAACATTTTATGTACCTAAAAAATAAGTTGAATCAACAAGAAAGCAAGTTAATGATTTATATATTCTAAACAAGCTAAGTCAATAAGAAAATATCTAAAGTTGAATAAAAACAAATAACCCTAATTACATATCAAAATGATAATATATTAAAAAGGTAATTCAAGTAACTTTGAACATAATACATGAACTGAATACCCTCAATGAAATATATCCTAAGTACAAAAGGAACTGCACAGAAATATTGAGCTTTGATGTTGAATTCTAATACTATTTTGTTTGCATTGTAGGAGCAGGCAAATTTTACTTGCCAGGATTCAGGATACAAATACAGAATGGAGAGGAGGAGGAAGTGAACCTGTGACATTGGATTGGAATTGAGTATATTAGTATAAAATGTATGAATCATATATAAATATTATTTTTAAAACCAAGCTCTGTTCACTGAAGTAGCCCAGGGAAATAATGACATCTTAGTTTCCATGTTCTGTGAGTTGGCTTGTGTCCCCCCAACAAAAATATGCTGAAATGCTAATCCCAGATACTTGTGAATGTGACCTAACTTAGAAATGTGGTCTATGAAAATGTAATCAAATTAAGATTAAATCCTACTGGATTAAGATGAGCCCTAAATCCAATGACTAACACCCTTTTTAAAATATAAAGCTGTGAGTATACACAGACACACAGAGGGAAGGTTGTCTCATAATTGCAGAGGCATGAATTGAACTGAGCAATGCCAAGGATTGCTGGCAACCCCCGAAGCTAGGAAGAGGCAAGAAAGGGTTCTTCCTTAGAACCCCCCAGACAACCATGCCTCTGCTGACACTTGGCTCTTATACCTCCAGCCTCCAGAACTGTGAGACAGTAAACCTCTTAGGGTAAGCCACCCAATTTATGGTACTTTTCTATAGCAACCCTAGGAAATTCATACATCTGGCAACCAAATATTGATTTCTAAATACCATTTGACACAAAATAATAGAGGCTTCTTAAGAAATACCTCATTTGAGAGGTCTGAGGCACCTCACTGTGCCAGAAAGCAAGTATGTGGTCAAAATCTAATGGAAGCCCTAGCTGGGTTGCTCAGTTGGTTAGAGCATTATCCCTAAATGCCAAGGTTGTGGGTATGATCTCTGGTAAGGGTACATACAAAAAGCAACTAATGAATGCATAAACAAGTGCAACAACAAATCTCTCTCTCCCCTCTCTTCTTCTATCCTCTCCTCTCTCCTCTACCCTCTCTCTTTATTCTTCCCTTCCTCCCTCTCCCTTCATCTTTCTCTAAAACAACAACAACAAACTGATAGAAGTATGACAAAAACACCCAGCAGTCAGCTTAAAGGGGCTCTCATTACGCACATTTGGAATCATTTTAGTATTAGAAAGAAAAAGGGAAAGTGATTGTCTTGGTGATTTCAGGAATTAACTGGGAAGGGATGTGAGGAACTTTCTGTGGTGATGAAAATGCTCTATATCTTAATAGGAATGTGAGTTATATGAGTATATATGCTTGTCAAAATTTATAGAACTGCATATTTAACACAGACATTGCACTGTATGTAAATTATACCTCAATTTGAAAAAATAATGATAGTAATATGTTATAACATATTGAACTTAACATTTTATTAAGTTCATGAGTCTATAATAATACAAAAAAAAGGAAAGCTGGAGAAAGAAAAGTTCTATTTTAAAGAAGTATGCCAGCTAGAAAATGTAGAAAGTATTCTAGAACTAGAAAAATCTCCATTTTTCAAACACCAATGTAAATCATTGCTTTAGGCAAGGAAAATCAATGGTTGAGAAAACATTTAGTGAATGGTTTTGCAGATTAGGATAGTCAAACAGTTTCAAAGTGATCAACCAACATGTAAGGGGAAATGAAGAAATTTATTTCTTTAGAATGAAGAAATCTGGTAGACACCATTTGACCAAGGAATCCAACCTAACAGCAGCAATGATAGCTCTAACTGGCTTTATGTGCCTCCTGGTGTGCTCTCACTGGGATGAGACCACCTGTACATTACGCCAGCCAAAACCCGCTCACTTGAATTCAGTCATGAGAACCCATTCAGACAAATCCAAATCATCAAGTTTCTTTCACAACTAGTAGGCTAGATTCTCTGAGGGTCAATGTCATAAAAGACCAAACAAGGAAGGGAAACTGTTCTAAATTAAAGAATAAATACATGATAAATTAAATGCAATGCTAGACCATTGATTTAAAAATGAAAAAACAGGTATAAAAGATATTGATTGTTAGGACAATAGGGGGAAATTGGACATGGGTCATATATTAGATAAAACTGTGGTATATTTTTAGATGTGTTAAGTATGATCATTCTATTATGAAGATTGTTATTTTTCTAAAAGGAGAAAGAGGAAAAAAGCAAATATGGCAAAAGATGTTAGAGCGTGGTGAATCTATATGCAGAGATTATGGGTATTTGTTGAATTTTTCAAATAATTGGATTAGATTTTTCTAAATAAAATATTGGGCAAAATTCTTACTTTAAAAGAAAACTATCTCTACTTTTTTCTAACTTTTGCAAAATATCTTTTGCAAAGTACCTCTATGTCATTTTCTCACCTTAATGCCCCCATCATAGCTCCCACCCTCATCATGTTATAGCCAGGATCATTGGAAATCTTACCTCTTCCTCCTCCAAAATAGTAGTTCTAAACAGAGCTTTTGAGAAGACACACCTCTCCACAAAATTTTCCAATAGGTCCAAGTTGTCCTGGGCCAAATTCAAAACACTTTAGTCTGGCCTTTTCATTCATTCTGAACCTATGTTTCAAATTGCTGGCCTGGCATTTCCATGTGAAAACTGCAGTAGCCTCAAACTTAACTCATTCAGTTCAGCGATTGACACCTCCACTTCCAAACTTGGTTCCCTGCATGTTTTCTATTATTTAGTGGCATCCTCATCCTCTCAGTCATCCTAGCTGGCCCCCTCAGGATCAGCCTGCCTGTTTATTCACACTACACCAAACCCTTAAGGTCTACCAAATTCATCCCATTGTTGATCTTTCTTACATTAGACCTTCACCGTCTCTAAGCTCCGGCCTATTATCTCTCTACCAAATGGTCTCTACTGATGGAGGGCATTGAGGAAGTGACTCTAATTATTACCTGTTCCATTCCCTTCTGCTTCCCAAATAGGCTAATAATCAATGTCTCTGAGAAAGCAAAGTTGTTGCCTAAAGTCTTGGAGAAGAAAAGTGACAACAGTTCACTGCCTCTTCACCTGGGGCCCTAAATACCCAATGTGACCAGTAGGAAATGAAGAAAAAGCAAACAAAAGCTCCTATCCTAAAGACTATTCCCTTTTCAGTAAGCAGGATAGAAAACCAGCTGGAACATTCTAGTTATTTAAAGTGCACCGGTTTTGCCTGCCTTGAAATCATTGCTTGCTGCACTGTGCCTGGTGTTCACGGTGCTGGTATGGGCACAAGCAAGATGGGATTGTGCTCCATTTGGCCATCTACTGCTGGCTACAGTGATTGAAGACAGATGCTCTAAAGCAGTGGCTGACAAACTATGGCCTGTAGTTAAAATATGGCCCATGCCATTATTTATAGCCTAACAGCTAAGAATAGTTTTCACATCTTAAAAGGGTTATTTTGAAAAAGAGAAAGAATATGTGACAGAGACCATATATGGCCATCAAAGCCTGAAATATTTGCTATCAGGTCTTTAACCCCCAAAAAAGTTATTCTAAGGTCATATAAGCATGAGTTTGAATTCCATCTCTGACCTTCAATAGCAAGGAAACCCTATGCAAGTAGTTAAACTTTTCTAGTTCCAGTTTCACACCTATACATGAAACATCTCCATTCAAGATGTTATAAGATTTAAGTGAACTAATGTTGGTATCTACTTAATATAATTCTTGCTGCATAAGTACTCCATAACTGTTACTTATAATTGTAATAAAGAAAAAATTATTACTTAAAATAATCACATCTGCCTTTTAAAAAAGAAGACATAATATCAGAGAAGGCATAAATCTTTATATATGCCTCTTCTTTCTCATTGAGATTAACAGGTGAGAAAAAGGGAAAGATGAAATTTCAAAGCTTCTGCCAATTATTCCAGATTGCCAAAGAGGAGAGTTGGAATATATAATTTACTGTTTAGCAGAGCACATCAATGAGTCTTTGCATATATAAATGGACTCAGAGCTGAGCAGGGAATGGGGAGGTAAATTGATCTACACAATAAAGAAAGTAGAATTGATTTTGAAAAAGGTAATTAGGCTTCCTGTCATTTTTTGATGGTAGATTGAGCACATGATAAGATATCTCCCTTTACTAACTCGTAAAAATAGTAGAAAATTGAAAAGTAGTAGAAAAAATAAGTATATACAAATTCATTTTCAAAAACAAGAAAGAGAACCCTCAGTAGTGTGTAAAATGAAAGGGGAGAGGCATCCTTAAGGGAAGACTAATGAAATCTTGACATTTGTGCCGAAACCAGTTTAGCTCAGTGGATAGAGCGTCGGCCTGTGGACTGAAAGGTCCTGGGTTCGATTCCGGTCAAGGGCATGTACCTTGGTTGCGAGCACATCCCCAGTAGGGGGTGTGCAAGAGGCAGCTGGTCGATGATTCTCTCTCATCGATGTTTCTATCTCTCTTTCCCTCTCTGTAAAAAATCAATAAAATATATTTTAAAAAAAAGAAAAAGAAAAAGAAAGAAATCTTGACATTTGTGACAATATGAATGGACCTTAAGGTTATTATGCTAAGTGGAATAAGTCAGACAGAAAAAGACAAATTCTGCATGTCTTCATTAATATTTGTAATCTAAAACACAAAACAAATAACTAAACTAAACTAAACAAAACCCAGAATCATAGATACAAAGAACAGATTGGTAGTTACCTGAGGTGAGGAGGATTGTGTTAGAGAGAATGTGTGAAGGGGACTAAGTAGTACATAAATTTATATCTTATAGTTATAAAATAAACCTCATGGTGATGTAATGTAAAATATGAGGAATATAGTCAATAATTTTGTATTGATTCTTATAAGTTGACAGATGGCAACTAGACTTAGGATAGTGACCACTTTGCAATGTATACAAATGTTGACTCCCTATGTTGTACACCTAAAACTAATACAGTAGTGTAGGTCAATTATACCTCAACTAGAGGTCCGGTGCATAAAATTCATGCACTGGGGGAGGGGATGATCCCTCAGCCCAGCCTGTGCCCACTCACAGTCTGGGAGTCTTCAGGGGACATCTGATTGCTGGCTTAAACACCTGGGGAGCAGGCCTATGTGGATGGTCAACATCCTTAGTGCTGCCGCGGAGGCAGGAGAGGCTCCTCCTACGACTGCTGCACTCACCAGCCGTGGGGGCTCACTGACCACCAGGGGGAAGCTCCTGCAAATGCCCCCTGGTGCTCAGTGCACATCATAGTGACCGGTTGTTCCACCATTCAGTCAATTTTCATATTAGCATTTTATTATATAGGATTTAAAAATCTGAATTCCTACCAACAAGCTACTGGTATATCGTAGCTGTAGATACTGATGGGGGTCAATAACCAGATCATGAAAACAAAATTCAATCTTACACTCTTTGACCCAAATCCTGCCCAGATGAATGGCTACAGAAACTAAGCCATAAAGAAGAGCTTCTACTGCATGGGCAAGATAAAACATACAAAAAGAGAAAGACATGGAGCCAGAAGGTGGCACAGTAGCTCCTGAATGGCCACCTGCATGTCAGTGATGCTGATTACCTGGAGGTGGTAGGCTAGGTAGGAAGTCCACTTAATGTCCCTTTTTTATACTTAAGATTGGGCAGAAGCATCACTGAAGTTCTGAAAGTGTCATGCCTGACAACTGACAATTCAGCACCCAGGCAGTGATGCTGGAAACTAAACTTTAGACTAAATGAGGAGCCATATCCCTGTCTGTCACTTGGGGGATGATTGGCAAGCAATTCCTGGATGAGGACACGTCAATATGCTTCCTTGGGAAATTCCTGTGATAAGGTAGGAGTTAAACCCAGAGGAGAAAGGTCTCATTGCACTATATGGTGATGGAGGGCTGGATAGTGAACATGTATTGCTGAGATGCCCAAGTAAAGATATACTGTTGCCAATAGTTGGGATGGAAAGAAACAGAGATAACAATCTTGACTAAGTCAATGGTCATATATTGCTGGAGTGAACAAACTATGATTTTCTCAACTATGGAGATGATATTAGGATTAAAGAAAGGTAGATATTAATTCTATTAACCTTCTCCAGGAAACCATGAAGTGCCAAAAGCCACTGCTCTTCTTAATTAACCATACCAGGAATTGAAGGGTGATAATGGTAAGACTTAAAATGAATCTCATCTAAAAGGCTAATTCTACTCCCCTTCCTTTGTGGGGAAAAGGTGGATGGTTTAAAAGAACTAATAAATAAATGAAAATCTGATTTATGCATATCCCAATCTAGTGGAGCTAAGGGCTTCTTAACCCAAAAGTAGCCGCACATAAAGAAATGTAATGTGCTAACATGAAATAGCCTGGAACAGCCGTAGGAGAGTTTATCCAGTCACAAGAAATTCCAGTAAGGTCTTAGGAAAGTCAGGCACAACTTGACTACAACCTTTTTGTGTGTCTGGTCACATAACACCCATACCATTAAGAATAAAACAGCTGTTTCTTAACAAACCCTACTACTACAAGCTCTGGAACAAATCAGGGATGAATCAATAATTAACTTTCTTCAGGCCCTACTCAAAGGATATGCCATTCATTAGAAACAAATTTAATATCATAAGTGGACAAATACTAAGGACAATATCAGAACAAAAGGTGGTGAGAAAACACCACTGTGGGTGGTCAGGATTTATGAGGCTGGCAGATTAAAATATAAGCTGTGTCGCTTGCCTGGATGCAAGAGGCACTATGGTATCTCAAGTCTTAAGTTTAAAATGGTACATCTACCCAATGGAATATTATGCTGCTGTAAAAAAAAAAAAAAAAAAAAAAGGAACTTTTACCATTTGCAATAGCATGGATGGACATGGAGAGCATTATGCTAAGCAAAATAAGCCAGTCGGAGAAAGATAAATATCACATGATCTCACTCATTTGTGGAATATAATGAACAACATAAAGTGATGAACAAAAAATAGACCCAGAGACAGAGAAACATTGAACAGATGGTTAAACCTCAGAGGGAAGGTGGGAGGTGTGGGAGGTAAAAGATCAACTAAAGGACTTGCATGTATGCATATAAGCATAACCGATAGACACAAATACTGGGGGGGAGGGAGGGGGTGCGGGGAGAGGTCAATGGGAGAAAAGGGAGGCATATGTAATACTATATGTAATACTTTAAACAATAAAAAATTAAATTAAAAAAAAAGGCTCCTTCTAGATCACATGTGTCAAACACAAGGCCTGCGGGCCAAATCCAGCCCGCCAGGCCTTGCAATGTGGCCTGCACGGCGCTGTCATCACTGCACTCCGCTGTCAGTTTATGACATTGTCAGTTTATGACTGTTCAGTAAACCATTCGGGCCGCGATTTAGGCTGGATTTTAGATTTTGGCCCCTTCTCTGATTGAGTTCGACACCCCTATTCTAGATCCTGTTCAGTCGCATCACATTTCTCATCTCCTGGGGACGAAAGCAGCCTCTACAGGAAGCAGCCCCTAAGAGGAGGTTGTGTTAGAACTAAGAGAGCATCTGTCCTCCTGCTCTGCTGCTAACCCAGGGCTCCTCACAGGTCCCAAGAACCTTGTGCCTGGCACCCCTGTTTGAGAAGCACCCTTCAGTGGTGCTTACCATCATCATCTTCTTCTTCTTCATCATCATCATCATCATCATCATCACTGAAGGGTGCTATTATCATCATCTGACAGATGAATCTTACAAGTATCTCATTGAGAAAGCAACCCCCAAGATGGGTCCAATAATCCTGGCCCCCTGGTAGAGACTCCTCATGTTCTGGGCAGGGCTGTGCTGTGTAGCAATAGGATATCGCAGAAATAATGATATGTGACTTCTGAAGCTAGGCCATAAAAGATATTGTTCCCTCTTAGGTTACTTGCTCTGGGAGAAGACAGCTGTCGATTCATGAGGACACTCGGGCAGTTCAGTGGAGTAGTTCATGTGGTGAGACACGAGGGCCCTGCCATCAGCTAGCACCAACCTGCAAGCCATTTAAATGGCATCTTGGATGTGGATCCTCCATCCCAGATATGCTTTTAGATGATTATAGCCCTGGGTGACATTTTGACTGCAACTTCATGAGACACCCTGCGCCAAAACTGGTTTGGCTCAGTGGATAGAGTGTCAGCCTGTGAACTGAAAGGTCCCGGGTTCTATTCCAGTCTAGAGCATGTACCTTGGTTGCAGGCACATCCCCAGTAGGGGGTGTGCAAGAGGCAGCTGGTCGATGATTGTCTCTCATCAATATTTCTAACTCTCTATCCCTCTCTCTTCCTCTCTGTAAAATATCAATAAAATATTTATTTTTAAAAAAAACCTAATGAAACACCCTGAGCCAGGACCACCCAGCCAACCTCTTCCCAAATTCCTGGCCCACAAAAACTGTGAGGGATAAAAAAATATATGTATTGTTGTTTTAAACTGCCTAGTTTTTTTTTATATAAATATATTTTATTGATTTCTTACAGAGAAGAAGGGAGAGAGATAGAGAGCTAGAAACGTCAATGAGAGAGAAACATTGACCAGCTGCCTCTTGCACACCCCCTACTGGGGATGTGCCCGCAACAAAGGTACATGCCCTTGACAGGAATAAAACCTGGGACCTTTCAGTCTGCAGACCGACACTCTATCACTGAGCCAAACAGGTTTCGGCTAAACTGCCTAGTTTTTAACTTAATTTTTAATTTACTACACAGCCATATATAACTAAAACTAGCATAGATAGAAAGAAAGCAAGTAGTTTATAAGATATAAGCAAAACACACAAGATGTGTTTAGTATTGATGATGAGTAAGTAAATAGCTTATAAGATACATGCAAAATTCATAAGGTATGGTAATTATAAGTAATAAGTTAGTAACCTATAAGACAGGCTCAAGATATACTGAGTAAATGAAATGTATGATGAAGCAAATAAGAGTGTTACTTATAGATAGAAAGTAAAAAACAGGTCATGATTGTGCCACCTCTGGGCCATCCCTAAATCAGCCACCTATTGGTTGATATCCACATGGTTTCATTTTGTCCACATTTGCTCTGAGCAAAACAATGCAAATAATATTCTTGGCTGTTCAGAAGGCTGGAAGCTACAGCTATGGCCACGCATACTTGTTTTTGCCCCTGTGTTCCTCCTATCAGAGAGCAAATGTATGCTTTGACCCAAGGAACCTTCTGTGTATTGCTCAAATCTCAATTCTGATCCTAACCATACTATCAGCAGGGAAGGCTGATGCACTCATGGTGGGGGCAGAGGCTACCATTACATCGAGGTGATTTCCCAATTGCCAGGGACCTGGGAAAGTCACTTCACTACTCTGAGCCTCAGTTTTCTCATTTTTAACAAATGGAATGAGTGATACATCCTGGGCAGTACTATACGACTCAGTGAGACAACTGTGAAAAGGCACAGCAGAGTGCCAGGTACAAGGTGGGCCTCACCAAAAGCTAGTTCCTTCTGTCTTTGTGTGAGCCTGTACATATGGCTAACCCCAGCTTTGTCATTTAAACCCTCACAGAATGGCTCCAAGGATTAAATACAGCACCATTTCTGAAAGCATCTAGCACCTAATCCATTTAAAATTTCTGTCTTTTCCTTACAAATTATTATTAATAATAATAATAATAATAATAATAAGAGTATAACAGGTGTGTCTGTGATATAATTTAAAAAACATGGGAAATCCCTACATTCCTACCACCGACTCAGTTATATCCCTCACCTACTCCCCTGACTCCCACTCCTTTGAAAGAGCATTTGTTCCTTAATGGAGAATTACAGTTCTTCCTGAAGGAAGAAGCCAAATGACTTAAATTCACCCTAAGACACCAATGACTAACAATAGATCTTTGCAAAGAGAGAAAGGTTTTATAGGGAGAGAGAGGAGGGACTGCGAAAACAGGGTTCAGAGGAAGGGCATTCAGAGGTGAGAGACAAGAGAAAGGCCTTCAAAAGGAGGGCCTACACACAAGGCCATAACAAAGACATATTTAGCACTGTGGGTCTGCCTAGCAAGGGCCAGAAGGCCAAGTGCACTGCCCCCTTCCCCCGACAGCCCCTTCCTGGGACCCCCCTCCCTCACATAGCCTCCACCCTCAGACAGACAGCCCCTCGCTGCCCCCCCCCCTTTTCTCACATAGCCTCCATCCTCAGACAGACAACCCCTCCCAAAAGGTGAGGATGGGCAGCCCTCAGGTTGCAGGAGTCAACAGGAAAGACAGGAGCGTCATCCTTGGAAAGGAGTTAAAATAAGTTCACCTCCTGGAGAAAAGGCCACCTCCTCCTCCTTTCTTAGGGTTTCTCCTTGGCCTCAGGACAAGGGAAGGGGATTGTGGGATTTGTGGCTCAGACTAAAAGTGGCCCTAGAATGGGCTTCAAGCTAGACCACCAATGCCCCAGAGCAGTCTGGCAGCCCTGGTTGGAGACAGTGCAGAGCAGTGAAAAGTTCCAATCCCAGATTTCAGCTTCACACCTTATTAAGGCTGTGCCTGGCCTCGCTCACCTGTCTTAGTCAGAATCACCAGAGTGAAATAGACAAACCCACAGAGCAGCTCTACCTGGACGCTGACAAGATCAGCACCGGCCCTCACTTCATGGCCCTGTGAGAGCAGCGTCCTGGGGGAAGGGGAGGCTAGAATGCCAGTGGAGAGTTGCTCATGTGTCAGCATTTCCGGGATATTGCCTAAAGTGAGCAGAAGAAAGAGACCTGAATTGCCAAGGCCGCAGTCATTCTGTATCTGTGTGATTCATTTTGTGTCATAGTAAATGAATATCCACTTTTATATTTAATGCTATATTTGATTCTTTTTCTTAAAGTCCTTTTCCCCTAAATTGTACCAGCTTCAGATCTCATAAAACCTGGACCCACTGCTAAAGACTTTGGGGGTTGTTATGTGGATTAAATGAAGTGGCCACCAAAAAAAGATTGACAGACAGCCGGAAATAAATGCTCGTTAAATCTGATTTTGAGGTCCCTGCTCAGCACTCCTCTACCTAGAGGAGGGGGGATAGGAGGAGAAAGGCAGCCAAGAGACACCCCGCGCTCCAGGTTGAGAAATACTAGTAGACTGTAGAGCTGCCAGAGAGCTGGGCGCTCTCCAGCAAAGGCCCGCCGGTCAGACAGGCCAGATGATGTAGTGACTTGATGCAGTGGATAAACATCCAGTGCAGCTCGCTGGAGGCCCCAGCCTCATATTACTGCTGACACAGAGCAGATTCCCTTTCTCTCAACCACTGTTTATATTCTAGCCAAGTGTCCGACATAAATCTCACATCCAACCACCAGACTTTCTGGCTGCTACAGAAGTGACCAACCAGAAAATAGCCTAATAAGGAGCGAGCTGCAGAAACTGGGGTGTCTCCATGGGAAGGGCAGCTTGGGGGCACTGACCAGGAGACCTGGATGTGAGACTTTCTGAAACAGACTCCAGATGGGGTTGGAGGGAGCTTCACCTAAAATAAGGTTCTTTTCAAGAACAGTGACTCCACCAAGGGACCAGGTCTATGAAATATAGGCTCAGTTCAGCTGGAGTTCAGAGAAAATTCTGACGTTCCGGTTCAGTAGTTCTAGGAAATATGTAGGCTTGGTTCCAGTTCAAACTCATTCTTCAGAAGGGGGTTTTCAGAAGAAAAAATAGAAAACAACTTTGTGTTCGAACTGTGGTTCCATAAATTAATATTAGGGCTTGGTGCAGGGTAGGGTTGTGTGGAAAGCGGTGGTTTGGGGTTCCTGGTCTGGATGAGGTCACTGATCTGAAGGCCCTGAAACCTACAGAGCTGTGGCATGAAACGGGCACAGGAGCACTCTTTTCCTTGCAGTGGGAGCCAACCGCTGAATCCAGTTCATCTGGGCTCAGCCAGAGGAGTTGAGAAACTGCAATAGCTTTGGGGCCTTTTTTTTTTTCTTTTTCTTTTTTTCTTTTTCAATAGTCCTGCCATGTATCATAAATAGCCTAGTCCAAAGTAGCTGTTATTTTAAACAGTAATTAAAGAGTGAGAGTTCCCTTTAGAGAATGGAGGAAGGGAGGAGAGAGGGTGTCTTTATATTTAGATATTCTGGACTTGATTATAAATCCTAGAGCTTGGCTGCTCTGGGGGAATCTTGCTTCCTAGGCTTCCAATCGCAACATGGTTAACTGACTACTGCCATCTAGTGGATCTGGAGGACTTTGATGATCCAGCTCCTAATGGACAGGAAGTTGGGCATTGCTCTTGAGAGAAGGGAAGCTTCATCAGTACAGCAGATCTAAGGGGGCCTGTAGATAGGATTATGGATCCCTCACCCTGGGATACCTCTATACATAATTTCTCCTCTTTGATATAGGTTAAAAAAGGAAAAGCAAAAGTTTAAAAATTTAGTGCCTGTGGATCATCAATGTTCTGGTTTACTTGGCAGTTGAATCAAAACAGTCATTCAAGGTCTTATGAAGACTGAGTGAGAGCAATGTTGTAAACAAGTGCCTTGCTGCTCTGTTGCGAGCTCTCTGCCCAGGGGACCTGGCAAGATCAGACCTTGGGCGTGGCTCTGATGAAGGGAGGAAGCACCTGTCAGGACACAGGGGGGTTGTGCCACACTGTCCCTCAGCCCCAGGGCTCAGCCCCGAGGCAAGGGGTATGCCCTACTTGGGGAAGAAAGAGAAAAGGGGCCAGGTCTAAACCCTGGAACTTCGCTCTTCGAAGCTTCTGATTACTTGGAGTGGTTGTTCTGAGGACAGACACCTAGATGTTTGGAGACAGAGCAGATCAAAGAACTGCTGATCTGGAGTTTTCAGAGCTTAAGAAAGAAATCAGATTAACTACAAGGAATCAGCAAAAGTGCTTAAGATAGTGCTTAAAATGGACAAGAAGCCTGATGTGGCCCAAAACATTTGAATCAACAACCACATAAGGATGTACCAAATATATTCAAAGTATTTGGATGAGGTCTGCTAAGATTTCCTTATTAGTTATCGCCACCTCATTTTCTCCTAGGTTATAATTTTTCATTTGTCTGGCGAGGCTATGAGGTTTCTGTCCAATGCTGGGAACCGACCCAAATCATGACCCCCAATCCCAGCCCAGGCTCTGGTCTCTTCATCTAAAAAATGAAGGTGTCAGTTGGTTATCCCTCAGATCTCTTCCTAACGAATTTGAATTCTTCAAGTCCACATTTTTCTTTATGAGGTTTATTCAAGTTCTGGCTGAAGTGTGCTCAAGGTCTGGGATGAACTGAACTCAGCTCTTTTACTATCACTTGGAATGTCTCTCAAGGTGTGTTCATCCAGAACAAGAGGCTGATGGGGCTGGAATACAAACTCGAGGGACCATCAGGTCAGGTGTGTGAAAACCGTTTTTACAAAGAGGACCTGCTGATGAGACAGGCTACCTGGGTTCCAGCCTGCCTCTCACTCATGTGTGACCTTGGCAAGTCATTCGTTCACTTAGACTTTGCTTTCTACACCTAAAAAAAATGAAAATAATAACCCCTATCTTGTCTCACTCCTAGGAATGGTGAGAGAGAGAGAAAAAGAGAGAGAGAAACAGATGCAAGAAGTGCTTCCTTATAAAGCTCAATATAAATTTAAATGCCACCTTTCTGTTTAGCTTAGGTTAAATCTATTTGATATTATAAATTTCACCCAGATGAAATCTATCAAACGAACAGCTAAATAATCCCTGTCTGAAAGATCACAGAACCTGTTTTTGAAACAAAAGCGAGGCCAAGCCTGAGGTAAATCAGTCACTTTAGCAGACCGGGAAACTTCCCTCCTTTCTGCCTGGCCCTTACGACTCTGGAGCCTCCTTGCCTGGAACTGCACTGGGATGTGGAGAGAGAAGGTGGCCTGGCTCCACGGCGTGCTGCTGTCTGTGGGTGGTAATGAGGAGAGCTGGAACTCATGTTTTTACCTGGAAGGTCTGATTCCTGCATCTCCACCTCCACTATAAGCCTCTGTGAAAGAGCAGAGAACCAGAAAGCTGCGAGATGTGATTCATAATTGTCAATAACATTTGTGTCATTTTGATGCTCTAACTCTATTATGTTAATTGCTTTCCTCTCTACACTTTATTTTAAGGTGAACATTAATTGATTCCCAACTGTAATCATGATTATGGCGAGTTATCCTGATTAATGGAAGATGTGATTAATAGGTAGGAAGGTGCAACTGTTTCTTCTCCTCCCCGAGAAAAGATGATATATGCCATGATAGCTCCACTGCATCTTCCCCGAGAATTCGGAGCTAATGCACAGTCATCAATTACCAACTTGCATGGCTCTGCGCAGTTGGCTGGACACAGTTCCCACACAGCCTGCCCTGCTTCTCCTCACCCACCGACGGCTCATGCCCTCTTGAGGAACTCTCCTTTTCCACACCCCCGGGTCCGGAGGTAATAAGTGCTAGCATGTCAGCTCTGAATTCAAAACATGAATTCAGTCGGGCAAGGTGATGGGTGTGGACAGCCAGGGCCAGACCCAGAGAGGACACCAAAGCAGGCAGAGGAGAAAAACTGTTGCTCATCCATGTACGTCAGTGCCCAGCATCATCCCTGGCGCAGGGTTGTTCGCCACCACCTGGCAGTTGATAAGGAGAATAGGAATGAAGCTTCTCTTTCCTCTTTATGCCCTTTTGCTATTCCAGCTCCTTGGGTGAAATTGCCCCATGGCATTCCTGGATTCGCTCTGTCCCCCACCTCGCCTTGTGCTCCTGAGGAGGAGGTGCCCCTAAACCGCTGTCCTCACACCTGTGCACGCTCCTGTCCCGTGCCCTGCTCTGTCAGTGCCTCCCAAGAGACAGTAGCTCCTCAGATGCACTAATAGGTTTGACAGCTGATGCTAAGACTGTAGTCCTGTAATAGGAACTTGAACCCCCTCCTCCTGACTCCCCTACACATGGCTCACCCTCCTTCCCAGCCTCTCCTGGCAGCACCCCTCCTGCTTGGCCCAGCCCCCACATACCAGTCACAGATGTCCTATAATTGAGTCGCCTGTTGATCCAGTGACACTGGTGTGTGTAGAAGCTTCACGCTATATGGAATGGGAGAACCTGAGGCCTTGCTTTGAGTCTGGAATGCCAGACAGGGCCGGAGGTTCCCTCGGAGTGCTTGTTCACTCTGCATGGTCAAGAAGGCCTCTCATGGAGGATTTTGCCAGACCTTATGTTTGCAGCCCACGGAAAGTGTCCAGAATTCACCCTTCTGTGTCTTTCCCAGGGGCACCTGTCTGATGAGATTCTGCTTATCCCTGAGGCTTCAGCTTAAATAGAGGATCATTGCAACCTGGGTGCTCTTCTGGCCAGAAAGACCGCTGGGCTCAGAGCCCACCTGGCCACACCTCCGCACAGTCCACATAGCACAGAGCATCACAACCTTGTAGCCTAGGTGTCTGCTGTCCCGCTTCTGTGCCAGACAAACCTGGCGCGCTGCACCTAATGCAGCTTGTACCTGCCCAGAGATAGCCAGGAGAGGGGGTAAGTAGGGGCGAAAGTCCAGCCCTCATTCCCTGCCTGCCTGAAAGAACCTTTCCTTCCTGCAAAGATCAGCCTTAGCCACTGAGCCCTGCCCCTGAGCAGGGGCTGCATTTTCCTGCCCAGAGACTCTGAGCTCACAGATCTGCTCTGCTCTGCTTCTGCAGGCATGATTTTATTGCCATGACCCTGGGCACAACCTCAGCTCCCTCACCATTTCCATAATCACATTTAGCACATTGTGGCTTTTTTTGTGGACTTCACTGCAAATTTCTCAGGAAAGAAGATGGAGAGTTCTGCATCTTCTCTATTGTAGCACAGTCTCCCTATCTACCTGCCCCACTTATGTTGTCCCCCCAAATGGTTCACTTCTCCTCAGGGCCTAACCAGGCCTCTTCTCCCTGGTCCAGCCCCTTGCAGTGGCACTCCTGGTCCTGCCCCATACCTTGGATCATATATCCATGTTATGACCCAAGACCATGCCCCCTCCCACCTCACACGTGTAAGGTCTCTTCCATCACAGCTCAGCAAACAAGCTCCTGCTTCTGGGATGTGCCTTTCCACGTTTTACCCTTTTCTCCCAGGCCCCACCCCCAGATTCTAATGACACATTTTAAAGATACCCTTTTATTATTATTTATGAGTTAATCTGTCCATTAAAATATGACTTCCATGAGGACACAGATTGTGCATTATTTGTCTTTGTCTACTTGGTCTGACTTAGATTCCAACTCCAGCTCCTCCACATACTGCCTGTGTGACTTTAGGCAAGTTGCTTAACTTTTCTCAGCTTCAGTTTCCTCATCCATAAAATAGAGGCAATAAGCAGGTCTATTTCAGAGAGTCTGGTAACCCTCTCATTCCACTGTGAGGACTGAATGAGGTAATGCACACACCAAAAGGCTTGGCATGTAAGGGTTTGATGGAGGTTATTATCAACGTATTACTAGGCATTATTATCATTATCATTACTATTATTGGGATGACTATTGACCAAGCTGTAATCTCCCCAACATAGCTTGAAGTTGTCATCATGCACTTGGTGATGTTGGGTCCATATCTATTCTACAACCGCAATCTGCATCAACAGGTACTTAAATGCCTTCTAAGAGAAAATTATGCCAGATCTGTTCTTTCACATAAGAACCCACATCTGCTTTGTCTAACCCATGCACCTGGCTCTTGCCCACATGTGCAGGTTTAGTCCAGCCTTATACATTTTAAGGATCTGTCATTGCTGGTTATTCCCTCAGCCTCCACCTCAGGCCTTGCTGCTCTTAATTGGTTTGCTTTCAAAGTAGCTCATCCTTTCCAGGAATAGGAAGCTGTAGGCTAGGGCCTGATGGACAGTGAGTAGATGTGTGTGGGCATGTGTCTATTCAAATATTCAACCTCAGAAGAACTGAGATGAAGAGCTGTGGACATGTGCTTGAAAGATTATGTTACAAGTTGTTTCTTTAGCAAGAGCTTTGCTCTGGCCAAAACTGGTTTGGCTCAGTGGATAGAGCGTCAGCCTGCAGACTGAAAGGTCCCAGGTTTGATTCCGGTCAAGGGCATGTACCTTGGTTGCGGGCACATTCCCAGTAGGGGGGTGTGCAAGAGGCAGCTGATTGATGATTTTCTCTCATCGATGTTTCTAACTCTATATTCCTCTCTGTAAAAAAATCAATAAAATATATATTTTTTTAAAAAGAGCTTTGCTCTGAATGTGCCATAGAGACAATAGATACCTTTCATTTGGTTCAGTTCAACAGATTTTTATTCAGCATCTACTAAGTGCCCAGCACTGTGGCAGACAGTCTGATGAATACCCTTGTATTGCTACACTAATGCTGCATAACAATAACAACACGACACCTAAGATTTCTGTCTCATGTATCTGAGTGATCTGGGATGAATTGAGCTACATTGAGCTTGGCTGCAGATCGGGGGTCAGCTGGGGACAGTGGCTTATATGATTCTATTCCTCTGTGTATCCATCAGCTACTCCAGGAATGTTCTTCTCACAGCCTTGGCAGAGGGGAAAAGCTCACACCCAACCATACAAGCCTCTGCTTTGTCATATCTAGAAATATTCCATTGGTCAAAGCAGTCACATGGCCAAGCCCCAAGTTAAGGGACAAGAAGGTATTCTCCACCTACTAGAGACCAAAGCAAGTACAGTACACAACCAAGCCTAATGCCTATGGAGAAGGGAATACACAATCATTACAAAATGCTGGCAGAGATGAGTATTTCTGCACAATGATTCCATTTACCATTTGCCTTAGTTGCCATGGAGGGTACAAGAGAGCTTCATCTGAACACAGAAGTGAGTTCAGGCATAACCAAAAAGAATACTTGATTGCACAACTTGATTGTGTTTTGTATGTTGTGGATGTTGCTTATGTTTAGTGACACCAAGGCAAGCAGATCAAGGACTACTGCTTAGAGCTGGTGTTCTGACCCAATTTCTGGCTCTCTGAAAGTGTCTCACTAACAACACTTAGCTTACCAGCACCCATGAGTTTTCAACAGTGAGGTGCTCTTTGAAGCTTCCATTTCTCATTGAAAGTGTTTGTTTTATTCGTTCCAATTTAGAGATCATTCTCTTTGAGGGACTTAATCAGGGGTTTTGGCTGGGGCTCCTAAAAGTATAAGAAAAGTGTTGTATATGGGGTCCACAGTTCCTCAGATTGTCGATAGCCTGGTGACTGAAACAGGGGGTGCTTGCCACCTCCACAAAAAGGATGAAATCCAGAACAGACGCTCCAGCTGACACACAGTAAGAGCGCAGACGAGATCACTAAGGAGATAGTTGCTGAATCCTTATTTTAAAAAGCTGGCAGTCCCATTCTCTGTGATTCCATTCAATATATCCAAGCCAAATTTACTCCTTCTTTTTGGTGTATCTGTAGATTTCAGTAAGGATTTGGGAATTACTCCTATTATGATATTCTTGTAGTCAAGGTAGAGCTATGAGCAATCCTATCTAATAAAAGAGTAATATGAAAATTGACTATATTTCCACTACACCCACAAGCCATGACTACCAGCCAATCAGGAGTTAGTATGCAAATTAACACAACCAAGATGGCTGTAGCCATGGAGCTAGCAGGAGGCTTGGATTTCCCCAGTAATGGAGGAAACCAAGCTTTCTGCACACCCTGGCTGGCCCTGGACTCCACTCAAGGCTACAAAGTTTCAATTATAGAAGACAAATATATCCCCCCAAAAAAATGGCTGTGGCCATGGAGTGATCAGAAGGCGTGGCTCCACTCAAGGCTACAAATTTTCAATTATAGAAGATAAATAAATCCCAGATACCAGGGCCTCCACTTGGGTCACCAGGGAGTGTGTCTGGCCTGCAAACCACCCAGTCTGCCTCATGCCCTGAGGGAACCCCCACCCTGATGTGAGACACCCTTCAGGGCAAACCAGCTGGCCCTTACCCATGTACCAGGTCTCTATCCTATCTAATAAAAGAGTAATATGCAAATTGATCATCATTCCAACACAAGATGGCTGTCCCCATGTGGACAAAAATGGCTGCCCCCATGTGGACACAAGATGGCCACCACAAGATGGCCAGCAGGAGAGGGCAGTTGGGAGGGACCAGGTCTGCAGGGAAGGGAAGTTGGTTGTGGGGGAGGGGGGAACCCAAGCCTACAGAGGAGAGCAGTTGGGGGGAACCAGGCCTGCAAGGGAGGGCAGTAGGGGTGACCAGCCCTTCAGGGGAGGGCAGTTAGGGGCAAACAGGCTGACAAGGGAGCAGTTAGGCATCAATCAGGCTGGCAGGGGAATGGTTAGGGGTGACCGGGCTGGCAGGCAGAAGTGGTTAGGGGCAATCACGAAGGCAGGCAGGCAAGTAGTTGGGACCCAGCAGTCCTGGATTGTGAAAGGGATCCCAGATTAAAGAGGGTGCAGGCTGGGCTGAGGGAACGCACCTCCCCACCCCCCTCCCCATGCACGAATTTTGTGCACCTGGCCTCTAGTATAATAATAATTCAGTTAGATCAAATTTTCATGAATTAGAATGCTACTTACGAAAAGGTGATTCAGGTCACTCCAAAGGCCTGCCTCTGTCAAGGTGCCTGGGGACTCTGTCCTCAGCATTCCCTTATCTGGCAGTTTTACCAATTACTTAAATGGAAAAAAAAAAAAATTAGAAAGCATGCTAATCAAAAATGTGAGTGACACAATGCTGGGAGTGTCACTTAAAACATAGGCAAGCCCATACTCAGAGTAAGGGGCTTAATCTGATAGAGTACATTTGGCAAATATGATCACAAACCCCACACTTACCGTAGGCACCAAAGCAGTGTAGGCTGTGAAAGCCCTCTGCCCTGACAGCAGCTTAGGTACAGAAAACATCCTGAGATTGCAAACAAATTTTCAGCTCAGAATGAATCAGAAGATGAGACAACTACCCAGAAGGCTCACGAGATCTTAGAGGCTACATCAACAGCAATTATGTTTCTGCTCAAAGTCCCTCTGACACAGGTGGACTCAGGCACATCTGTCACGTCAGAAATGACCAGGGTTCATTTGGCTTTCTGGTCAGCTAGGACATCCTCCTCTTCCCTGCTTTCTGTCTTATTTTCCTTCCTAAAGTCTACCTTAAGGCACAGAGAGCATACCTTTTGATTTAGCAAGTAAGCGTTTCCTGTATTCAGCAAATATTTACTAGTATTAAGCTATGTGTTTAATGCTGTTCTGATGCTGGAAGTGTGGTAGGAACCAAGGTAAATACCACGGCCTCCGGTAATGGGGAAAATGCACAAACACATGCATTACAAGGTGAAACGTGCTAAAGTGAAGGTGTTTGCAAAGTGCTGCGTTAGCACTGACTTTCTCCAGGCAGGAAGTATATTCCTGAGCCGCAGAAGGCAGCTTGGTGTTTTAGTGGGAAGCAGCATTGAGGCAATTTTATCCTCAGAGGCAAGCACAGAACCTGGCACATAGTAGATATTTAATAAGTAATTGATGAATGAAGGGATGAGAGGGAAGACGCCTGCAGGTCTGAGAGCAAGCCCAGCTCCACCATTGGCCAGCAAGCCGAATGAACTCCCTGAACCTCAGTTCCTCGTGGGTAACATAGGGAGACCTGGACGGCTTGGAGGATCTAATGAATGGAATGGGTGACCGCACGTAAAGAGTCCATAACGCTTGAAGGACCTGGGACCCTTGACTCATTGCCAGTGAGACCACCCCTGGAGTATTCTGGGCATCACATTATAAGAAGGGCATTTACAAATGACAGTCTGTTCAGAGAAGAGACCAAACCGAAGAGAAGTTTGGGGAACAGGAAGATTGAGGGTGAAGGAGGAGAAGGCGGTTTAAGATCGCTCCTTAGTGAAGGGAAATGGCCCTGTGCTGTAGGGCTGCAGAGGCAGCACCACCGGGTTCGATTCCAGCTCGGGGATGAGAGAACATCTGCCAGGAACACAGTGAACGGACTCAAGCTCGGAGCACTTCCTCACTGGTGCAGTCTGGGGGAACATCTACGGGGGGTGAGGGGTAGGGGTTATGCAGTCACTTACTTAGTCAACCAAGTGCCAACTATGTGCTCTCTTCTTGTTCTAGGGAACTTTGGATTAAAAAATAATAAAAAGCTGGCCCGTGGTTCTAAGACTCCCACAAAAGCAAGCAACCGGTGCTTTATGCTACATGCTGCTGGGGGACTGCAGAGGGTTTTGTAGGAAGGATTTCACACTTGGGTGGCAGGGTGAGATGATATGACCGCTAAGGTCTCTTTGGCTCCTATTAGTCTGTGATTTTTAGATAAGTCATAATCCCTGCCTGCAAAGAATGTACTCCCCTAATCCACAGACTTTCCTCAGAATTAAACCTTGGAACCCCAGGCCCTTAATGTTTGAATGGTAAGACTCCACAAAAGCAATAATGACGACGCCTTATATCGGTAACTCACTAATCTGCTGGAAGACTTGTTACATCTATTAGAACATCTGAGCTTCACATCTCACCTGCGTGAGACCGTGTGGGGACAGATCAGGAAATGGAGTGACAGAACCACGTGGGACCCTCTTCTGAAGCGCCCCAGGTCCTGCTCAGCAGGGTTGGGTGGAGCCCAGGTTGGCCTCCAACATCCACCTACTCTTCTTGCCAGCAGACCTGAGGCGTTTAGCTTTCTCCTGTTGCGGTTTTCGCCCAGGGAAGTCTCTCTCCCCTCTGCCTTCTCCCCTCCCCCCTGCTCCGTTATTGCAAGCACAGAATCTGGCAGATGAATGACCTGGCTGAGCTCCCAAGTTTCTCTCTGAAATGCAGAACCCAGCATCCTTTACATTGGAATTCCAAACACAGCACTGCTGTGTCAGAGAAATATTAACTGTTTGAGCAGCGGGCCTTACCACAGGCTGCGGAAGGATCCGCGCAGGCGGAGGATTGCGGCTCCCTGCCTTTTGTTAGCTGGCAGAGACGATGCATGACCTAGTCCGATGGTGGTGGTGCTTTTTAAAAATAAAATACTGACGAGGGATTCAGGGGCCTGTGCTAAGAGCAGTGGCTGGATGGGGAAATGCCCTTGTCTGAGAGATCCATCAATGAGTGTTTTGGCTTTTTTTATTTGGCTTTTATTTGAGGTTGAAGTAGCAACCAGTAGGCAGGTCCTAAGGTGAGGACTTTGCAAATGTTGGGCCACTTGGGATGCTGGCGGTTTTGTGGCCATTTTTCAATCCTGCGAGTAAATCACTCTGGCAGTCAGACAGGGCTGCTGGGAGCATGGGGCTCCTGCCTCTCAGTTATCCCACCAGAGCAGGTAGCCTGTTGAGGCCTCTCAGGTGGAGTCAGGGTGGGGCAAAGACGGGGGAAGAATGGGGTTGCCTGAGCAAAGAGCTGCACTGTGGCCTGTGTATGCACCATGACCGGAAGCCCTGGAGGCAGCCTCAAGCCGCTCCCCAGGCTGGTTTGAAATTCTCCGACTTGATCCATCAGGTGATTTATGTGATTTGCTTCCAATAACACCAGAGAAAAAAAATACAGGAAAATTTCTAAGCTTTCATCCATGAAAGACTGGGTTTTGAAAAAAATGTATCAGGTACCTGAAAGAAATTTCAAATTTTCGGCAATGGCAGGATCATTGGAAAATGACTCACACACACACATACACACATACACACATATACACACACACACACACACACACACACACACACACACACATTTGTACACACACACCAGCACATTCACACATGCTTTCTAACGCCCTTAAAACTTTTGGAGACATTGATTTTACATTGTCTGTCTGCCCCCGCACTAGAGAATGTTAGCTTCATGAGGGCAGGAATGATGTTATGTATTCCTGCAGCCCCAGAGCATAAAACTGATTGGCACATTGGTGGTGGTTCTCATCCAATAACTGTTGCTTCACTTGTGGCCTGAGGTGCTATTCTTGGAAATTTATTAATTTAGTTTTTAACAATTTCAACATTATCACAATGCAAGCATTTCTAGAATAGTCCTTTAGGTTTCGTAATAGTTCTCAGCTAATACATTTTGAGGACAGGAAACTGCCATGACATTATGAAGCATAGATACTTTCTAGAATGATGCTTGGCAGGAAAGCATACAGAGGAGGAACTAAAGTAGGAGGGAGAAGCAGGGAGCAGGCAGGGAACAGAGCCTTAAACGTGGCTGGTCTCTTGACTATTTTGCCTGTTGGTAGTGCTTAGGAGCCACACGTGACTCTCTGGCCTTCCTCAGTCCAACATCAGCCCCTGTCAACCCAGTGTTAGCTCTGATGGAGTGACTTTCATCTCCGTCCACACTATTGATATCATAGTGCAGTGGTCGGCAAACTGCAGCTCTGTTGACTACTGAATTTGCCAACTACTGACCTAGACTCTCGATTCCAATAATTACAGGCTGTTATTGTTCCTTTGATTAAGCCCCTTGAGCAGTGGTCTGCAAACTCATTAGTCAACAGAACTGCAGTTTGCCGACCACTGCCATAGTGCATAACCTTATCGCCTGACATCAAAGATCACCTAGCCACTCTGCTGCCCCCAGTCTCCCACATTAGCCATGCACAGCCAACTTCCAGGCCAACTTTCAAAAATACTGCTTTATCTTAGTCCCCTGTGGTAGTCACCGGGTCTAGATATCAATACTTCTTCCTTTACTAGTATAGGCAACAAGGTAGAATGTGACTAGTTTTATTTGGTGAATTGGAGCAGGAGTGATGAATGTTGCTTCTGGCCTTGAACGTTTCATTGACAATGTGACAGCAGTCAGATAACTTTCTTCCCAGCACAATGACCATCAGCATTTGAGATTAGCGTGGGTCCCTGAGTGACCAGGACTGGCAGGCACCCTGGCTAACCCATGAGGGACATGGGGCAAAAGGGTAGCATTTGTTGTTTGAGGCACAGATAATTAGGGAGTACTTGTTACTACAGCATAACATGACCCACACAAGAACCTACAATGTTTTTCGTTGCCCATTGTTATATGTGACATAGTATACAGTCTGAGTGGTTAAACAGACTTGTATGTAAATCCTAATTTTACTACTTACCATCAGTTGAGGATGAGCTACATAACCTCCTAAGTCTCTTCATTTGTCAAATTGGAATAATAATACTTTGGGTTGATGAAATGAAGTCACACAGGTATAGCACCTGGCCTATAGCAGCCGTTTTATAAATGTACCTAATAAGTTCCCTAGTTCCCTTTCCCTTTCCTCCTCTTTAGACTGACATTTGCACGTTTCTAACTGCTGTCCATATCCAGCTCACCTGACTTACCTCCCACTACACTACCTCACACCAGATGCTCCTGGGAACAGGAATGGTGATTCTCAACGCAGGTTCACACTGGAAACACTGAGTCAAGAGACATTCCTAAACCGCATGTGCCTTACCCTTGCTCTGGATAATGTAAGAGTCACCCTCATCAAAATATTCTCAGGAAAGGAAGGGAGAAGAAAAACAAGGGAACTAACACCCACCCCCTCCTGCACTCCAGCTCCAGCTTCTGGGTGCTTCACATATTTTGTCATCTACTCGTTGTCACAACTTGTGGCATTGTTGTCCCAGTTTCCCGTGACAAAATAGTCTCAGTCAGGTGAAGTAACTTGCTTGTCTAGTGATGATCAGAGCCAGAACTAGAACCAAGTCATTCATTTATTCATCTTTTTCCAGAATTTAAAGTTCCTCATGAGGATGGCAGGAGTTGAGATAGAGAGAAGGAATATGAGAGAGTTGAAGCTCAAGTGAGTATGCATGTGTTGAATATGTATCTGGGGTTTGTAAGACAGCAAAAATGGAAATAATGGCCGAAACTGGTTTGGCTCAGTGCATAGAGCATCGGCTTGCTGACTGAAGGGTCCCGGGTTCAATTCCGGTCAAGGGCATGTATCTTGGTTGTGGGCACATCTCCAGTGGGGATGTGCACAGAAGGCAGCTGATTGATGTTTCTCTCTCATTGATGTTTCTGACTCTCTATCCCTCTCTCTTCTTCTCTGTAAAAAATCAATAAAATATATATTTTTTAAATGGAAATAATGATCAAGAAGAAAGAAGTTTATACTCATAGATCCCTAGGAATGGGAGACATGCTGTGCTGGGCTGCCCAGGTTGGATCAAGATCAGTCAAGAGGTAGAAGGAAGGAGAAGAAGAATATGACTTGGAGCATTTATTGGGGTTCTAACAGAAAGAAATGGGCAAGGCAGGGTAGGCATGCTTAGTAAGCTTAGGAGAGGCTAGTATGAAATTTTTAAGTGGTCCCTTGTTGTCCAGTGCTGGCATTGAATAATTTAGGAGAGGAAAATATTGACTTTATATGTGAAAGTTTGAAAACTCAGATGTTTGGAGATATGGACTCTGAGTTGGTGGGTTTGTGTATCAAAGGTGGGCTCTCAGGGGAGTCACCTATCTCTAGGAATTAGCTAGCCTGAGAGGGATAGTCTCTCCAGGATCAAGTTACTAGATGCCAGATCCTCAAGCACACAGAAAATAAGAAACGGTAAATACAGAGTGCAATGGTGAACTCTGTAGGGGAAGACAATTGGATGAATAAAAATTATTCAGTCCCACAACTCAAGGCACAAAGGGCTTTGCCCTGAGGACGGAATGTGTAAACGGCAGTGATGGTGCTAGGAGAGTGCCAACTCCTCCTTGCCTCCTCGGGGCCATGCAGCAGATGGGAAGCAGCATCCATGGGGAAGAACCAAGTTTTGGTTCCCTCTCAGGCTAGCTCATTCTTAGAGATAGCTGAGAATTCACCTTTGATATACAGACCCACCAACTCAGAGTCCATACCCCCAAACATGTCTCTGGTTAAAGCCTAAGAATAGAAGGAGGAATCCAGAAATGTATGGAGGCAGGACTGAGTGATCACTACAGAGATGACCATGAAAAGAGATCAAGAGTGAAAGATCACAGAGGTTGGAGAGAAGGCATAAGATAATGGGCAAGAGGGTCACTGGGGCTGAGGAGGCAAGGAGTAGGTGTCAGGAGTAGACTGACTGGCCCTGATTAAGCTACAATTTGTAATCAATGTTCATTAGTTTGATAATCTGCAACAAAGTTCCTGAACCTTTTTTATGAGAACTCTGCACAGGCAGCTTAGAAAGGATTTGTTAGCCTCTGAATTACCAAAGTGCAAGGTGGCTTGAAGTTTTAAGGCTCTTCCTGTGTGAAGGGAGATACCCACAATATTTGGGAGAACTCCCTTGACTTCTCCCCAGAAAAATAGAAAGCATAAGCTGAATCCCTGGTGCCTCCTGGTGGAGTCCCTGTCACCCATATTTCTCAAGGTTACTGATTTTGAATCTTCCCCTCCTGTAACAGACCAGGTGAGCACTCAGGATGTCTAGGAGATTGAGGGGATGGACATAAGAGTTAGTGATCTGAGATCACTTTTAAGCCACTAGTTCAAAACCCAAGGAGCTTCAAGTGGTCATACCAAAGCATAGAGACATTGTCCCCAAAGATATCTCTCTCTCTCTCTCTCTCTCTCTCTCTCTCTCTCTCTCTCTCTCTCTCTCTCTCTCTCTTCCTCTCCCCCTCTCTTTCTAGATTAAAGAGATACTCAATCGGTTGCCTGTACCAATTGCATGTACCCCTACTGGGCCTGGGCAATGAACCTGCAACCCACATATGTGCCCTTTGGTGCACAGGCTGATGCTCTACCACTGAGCAACACCAGCCAGTGCAAACATCTTTCTCTTAATCAAAGGAATCAGTCATTGCTGAAATCCTCCACTTCAACCATTTGGGGAGACAGATACTTGAACTCTTCTGATGCCTCTATACCTTCCTCTCAAAGTTTCCTTCTATCAAATCTACATGAACCCTTGCTAGTACTGACCTTAATTCTTACTTCTCCTCCTGCCTCATCCATTCATTCATATTTATAGCACATGGTTACTTTTTAATATGTTTATTCATTCATTCCTCAAATGTAGAGCCCCTGTCATGTACCAGGCACTGTTCTAGACGTTGGAAGCCCTGGATTTCCATCCTACATAACAGTCTTTAGTCAACCCAGATTCATAAGGGATCCCTACACAGAACACAGGGACCAGGGTAGTGTTGTTGGAGGCAGGACATGCTCAGTTCAATCCCTGACGGACTAGAGCTTGCACAGGTCTCCAGTCTGCAACACAGCTGAGCAATGGATGGAACACAGCTAGGAGGTATGTTTTCGGTCATGGAAAGAAAAGAGTTAAAATCTCAGACTTTTCCATTTCACTCACAGTTTGATGCTGGGGGAGTTTCTTATTCCTCTGGGAGCTTCAGCTCATCAGACGGTAAAATGAGAAGAATAATTGTGTGTCCTCAAAGTTGCGGTGAAGATCCACTGATCTGATGCCTGTGGAAGTGTTTTATAAACTGTGAAGAGAGATGGTGGTGACTTCCTGCAAGTTAAGAAAAAGTGTGGCCCCAAATCTCACTCCTGAAAAATAAGCTATAGCAGTGGCAATGTTCCCTGTGTCATCCAGGTCTCCAAGCCAAATAAGCTAGCTTCTGAAAGCTCTGTAAAAACAGCCCTGGGAGAGACTCCTAACCATGCCCTTTGCTGCCTTTCTATTACAAATTCCAGTGGTCCCCAGAGGGCCAAGCGAGTGAGTACACACTTCCTGTACACTCTTCTGCAGCCAGGGCCTTTGCACCTCACAAATCCTCTGGACAGAATGTGCCTGGATCCAGATCGCCACGCTGAGTGCCCATCATGATAACAAGCTTCACAGCTGTGCAGCAAGCAGATATTTCCCCAGTTATGGTGGCATTAGGGAAAGTTATTGGAAAGAACTCTCTTCCACCATTGAATAGTAAATGCTTTGTTAATTTGCCTGATGATACATTTATGATGGTTGCTTGCTGATCCTTTTCCACAATCCACCTTTAATGGCTTGTCTGTTAGGAGAGGCCAGTCCTCTCCAATGAACCAACTTGATTTCATTATGGTTTGTTATTGCATTTTGTCTAGGGAGTGCCTGCAAAATGAGAAAGTGGCCTACAAAACTCTCTCATTGTGGGTGTAACTACTGCCTCCATGCTAAGAAAGAAAGAAAGAAAAACAAAACAAATAGTAATCTCTGCTAACTGAAATAGTAAAATGCATGCAGTTCAAAACTCTTCTGTGTAGAATTTTAAGAAGAAATATCCCTATACACAAAAAGTACAAAAATACACAAAAAGTGCAAACACACACAAAAGTACATACTCACACAAATGGAAGATTGCCCCTCACACTGAATTCTAATATTCAAGATTCTCTCTTGTTTGCTCATCTATCTTCCACAGCTCTTGTGTGTGTGTGTGGGGGGGGGGGGGGGGGTGTTGGATGTGTGTGCGTTCGAAGCTTCGTGTACTGGTATTAATTATTTTTTAGATTTTTCTTTTTGGAAGTGTTGTTCTATAATTAAATCCATGGGGGAAAATTTACATCACTCGTTTGCATTTCTTGTGCTCCTTTTACAGAACGAAATGTGAAAAGAAGGTTTTGTTTGCATTTGGTTCTACAATTGCTCTACTCCCTCTTTCTTTTTTCTCAGGTTCTTCTAGCCTCTGGCCATAGTGATAAAATGCAAACAAATCAAGGATTCTCAGAACAATTTTGTGCAGCTTGGATGAGTGTGTGTGTGTGTGTGTGTGTGTGTGTGTGTAGGAGGCAGGTTGTCATCTTTAAGAGAAGCCAACTGTTGAGCAAGTGAGCAAATCATGATGTAGTTAATCTGTTTCTATTATAAAGATATAACTAGCTGCGGGCTTCTGCTGGCTCTGTCTCCTTAGCTGAATCAGAAAACTTGTGTGCCAAGGTGAAGAAAGCACATAAGCTTTATGGATAAATTTCTGGCCTATTTGGTAGTCATGTATTTAAGAGCATAGGAATCAGAGGCAGTGTGATACACAGGGAAAATGGTCGAACAATCTGAGGTTCAAAACCTATTTTACCTTAAGGACATTCCAAGGTGGAGCAAGCCCAGCAAAGCTTCTCTTTCCTGCTAAAGACTCCACAAAATACCAAAAGTAACTCTCTGGGAACTGTAAACAAGAGCAAGCAGATTGCTAAAGGGAATTAACACCTGGAGAAGGAAACAATATGGGCATGAGTCCTGGGGCTTTGCTTCCCCTTTCTCTCACAGCATTCCTCTGAGCATGGCCCCCATGTGGAGATGGACCCCATTGCTGGCACTTGCAGCTAAAACTCTGATTGAAACACCATTTCCCTGGCCAGTGGACCTGGGAAGTGGGGTCCTGTAGGCTGGAAAATGTGAGGGAAATATTGGAGAGGACAGAGATGGAAAAGAAAATCTTCTCTAATTCTCTGTATGATGCCACATACCTCCTGGGACCACCCTTGAGGGCACATGCGTGGGGAAGACCAAAAGCACTATAGCCAGCATTTTGAGACCTGAGCTGGATATGAGCAACCATTCACAGAAGGTAAGTCAATATTTATAATCTGAACTGAACTTGATCTAGACTAATACAAACAAACAAAATCAACATTCTCCAGATGATTTTTAACAGGATATACAGTATGCACAACATTTATATAATACCATCCAAGGGATGCAATCCAAAATTACTCTACAGACAGAGAAGCAAGAATATGTGACCAAATATTAAGGGAAAATATAATCATCAGACACCAACTTAGAGCTGATTCAGAGATTAGAATTGTCAGACAGAGACTTTAAGGAGTTTAAAGCCACTAATAACTATCATGCATGAGGTAAATGTAAACACACTTAAAAATGAAGGATAGAAAGCTCTCAGAAAAACAAACAAACAAACAAAAAACAACAACATAGAAATCATAAAAAAGATCCAAGTGAAACATTTAGAACTGATAAATAAAACACCTGAAATTTTTAATAACAATGTTTTCACTGAATGGCCTCAATAGAACTAGAAGGTAAAGCAATAGAATTTTTCCAATATGAGGAAAATTTAAAACAAAATTTTAAAAAAATGAAAAAGAGAAAAAAATAAAACAAACAAAAGAACAGAATATTAGGGGCTTATGAACAATATGAAAAGGTCATTGATGTCCCAAGAAGAGAGGAGAAAGAATATTTTAAGAAATGACTGAAAACTTCCAAAGTTTGGTGAGAGACATAATTTTATAGGTGCCTTTTATTTATTTCTCTTGCCTAATTGCTCTGTCTAGGACTTCCAGAACTATGTTGAATAAGAGTGATGAGAATGGGCATCCTTGTCTTGTTCCTGATATTTGAGGAAAAGCTTTCAGTTTTTCACCATTGAGTATGATATTGGCTGAGGGTTTGTCATATATGGCCTTTATTATGAATGTTTTCTTAAACCTTCCTTTACTACTTACTAATCATAAGACCTTGGAACGTTACTTAATTTTTATGACCCATAGTTGTTTTTTTAGCATTTATCTTTATTGTTGAAACTATTACAGATGCCTCCCTTTTTTTCCCATTGTCTCCCTCCACCCTCCAACAGCTCCTCCAAAGCTTTCACACACTATTGTCTGTGTCCGTGGGCTATGCATATATGCATATAAATTCTCCAGTTAATCTCTCCCCACCCACTCACCCCCACCTTCCCTCTGAAATTTGTTAGTCTATTCCATGCTTCATTTCTTTATTAGTTACGGAAGAGTAATATCTACCATGTAGGGCTATTATGTAAATAAAATGTGGTGGTGTCAGTTAAATGCCTAGTGAATAGTAAGTACTCAATAAGTAATATTAACTGTCTACTAATGGCCATTAACAGTGACCACTAATGTCTCCTAAGTTTATTAACAGTGTTTTATTCATTTAGCCTTATATTCTTTTTTTTTTTTTTTTGAGAAAAGCACTAATAGAAAGGTGTGATTACAAAAGTTTAAGGATGTATCTTCCCCCAAACCATGGTTTCTCTTATCCCATTCTGAATCTGGCAAAAAGTCCTTGACATGTTTTATAGCATCACTACATGTTTAAAATGTATCTAGCATTATGAATTGATAAAGTTTATAGATTGAGGACCTATTCATATACCTATCTGTTATAAACACATATTGTTTAGACCCCTTCTATCTTTATTGAAATAATCTCTGCTTACTAAACAACAAGAATTAAGCTTACTGCCCATAAGCATATTTTACTTTCATTTTATTAAATGCCATATTAAAAACTAGGCCCCTCAATATCTGCACTTCTTGATTTATATACTCAAGGCATCCTCCACACTAAGGGGCAGCACTGGTCCATTCTCCTTGCTGAGAAGGTAGACTCCTGGGATTTCAGCCAGAGCAGAGACAGGGACATAGAGACAAGAACATACATTAAGAAGCTAGAGTTGCCATGATGCCAGAGAGGGCATGGACCTTGAGATCCATCAGCAGTTGTCAAATTTCCTCAGTTAATATTGTTCCAGGGGTAAAAATACAGAGAAGTTAATTTCAACAACTATATATTGAGTGCTACCCATGTATAGGGCACAGAGTCCAGGGCCAGGAGGAGAGATGAATCAATGAGATGAATGAACATGACCGCTACCCTCAGAGGCTGAAGGTCTGCTGAGGAGGCAGCTGGTCACAGATCAGTTCAGTCTGGCTGGTCATTGCTCCCATTCCCTCTTGGACCTGTCTTCTGAAGGCCTTGATACCCAGGGACAGATTTTCTAGAACCTCAGGCATCCCAGAGATCAGTTGGGGGAACCCCCACACAGGAAACCTAATTTTCTTCTGTCAACACTGAACACACAGAGAATTGGGAGTCTGTGTTTCCTGGCGGTGTTTGCAGTGTCATTTACCATTTTTGCTGCCTGTCATAAGAGCCATTATGTTTGCTTAAGTATTTAAATCAAGTCCTTTACTTTAAGCCAGTGGTTGCTGAGCTTTAATTAAAGGATATTTGCATACATTAATATCACCCAGCTTCTCTACACTTTAACTGTATTTTTGCATTCAAAACATGACATTTCAATAACAATAGTTGTCAGTTTGGGGGCTCTAATTTATGCCACAATTACAGGTCCTGCTAATTGCAGCCCTTGGATGGCTTCTCCAGCCCCTTCCATCAGAGCCAGGGTGCAGCCGCGCTTTGACTCCTTCATGCATGCACTTCGCCATTTGTAGAGCAGCTCCATGGGCCACGGAGGGTTTGAAGCTATCTGGTTCCTCTTATCTTCAGCTCTGCAGATGTTCTGGGCCTTTGGGAGTCAAGAGGAGAAAGTGCAGCTTCTGGCTAACGCCTCCATCTTTACTGAGGATAGATTTGGTGTATTGAAGCTAAGGACCAATTTGGACTCTTCTCTGAGTCGAAGTAGTCAAAAAAAAAAAAAAAAAAAAAAAAAAAAGGAATTTTGGTGGACCGTGAACACTGAGTTGCAGGTGAAGAAATAATAGGGAAGTGTCCACCTCCTGAGGATTATTGAATTCACTCTCCTACTTGAGAACTGGGTCAAAGTCAGCCACCTCTCTTGAAAAGCAGAGCTACAGTGTTTCCCCAAAAATAAGACATCCTCCGAAAATAAGACCTACTTACAGATTTCCTTCTGAGTGAAATATAAGGCATCCCCCCGAAAATAGGGCCCCTCCTAGGCTAAAAATGAGAGATTTGGTCCACTGATTCTGAAAGAAATGGAGTCACAAGAAATTCACCAGGAAATTCAGGAATTGGATTGTTATGATGTTAAGAAGATGATGACATGATTGTCATTGAATAAATGAGTAAATTCTTGATACTGTAGGATTCAAAATTTGTCTGGTTTGTGTTGACAATTACCGTACTACAGTACCGTATACAGGTAATAAATTTCCTTTATTTTCATTTAACAATAACTGTGTACCATATTCTTCTTCATGGAAAAATAAGACATCCGCTGAAAATAAGACCTAGCGCAACTTTGGGAGTAAAAATTAATATAAGACACTGTCTTATTTTCAGGGAAACAGGGTAGTTACTCTCTCCTCTGTGCTCTCAAGGAATCTTGTGCCAGGTCCACTAGACTCTGACCTCTTGTCTTCATTTTTCTCTCTCCCCAACTGGACACAAAATCATAAAATTTTGGAGCTATACTTTGTTTGTCTTTGAAGCATGTCACTACTAACACATGCTTCCCCCAACAAACATTTCTTAGGGGAAAATGAGTAAGAAACCATAATACCAGACCTCGAGGGTCTGAACAAAAGCTCCACATCAGGTATGGGCCCTAATGGTGGGAAAGGCCACAGCCATACCTGATCCCTCGGTGGACCAGCCAGCCGCTGGCTGCCACAGTGGCCAGGTGCCGATGACCTCCATTCTACCCCAGCAGCTTCACCAGATACTGGACTTCCCCTTTCCATGGCCCCCATGGCAATGTTTGGAAATCAGAAACACAAATGACTTGTGGTGTCCCACAACTGCCAGAGAGGGGAGGCTCTTCCCAACCTCCTCTGCAGCCACAGTGCCTTTCTGAACCCTGTGGTGAAGCCAGAGGGATGAAGTCAGCTGGAGCCTGACATTTCCACACATTGAGGCTGGAACAATAAACAGGGAGCTCAGCAGGCAGAGAGACAAGCTGATCTGCTTTCTCAAGTTTCCTTCCAAACACTCTCAGCAAGCCCAGCCACAAACAGCCTGTTTGTTTATTGTGGGCCCCTGAGCTATGGCTGACCCCTGAGAGCCTGGCAGGGCTTCCTGGTGACAAGGTGACAGTAGGTTTCTCTGCAGCACAGTTAACAGGAGGCTGTGGGCTAGAAGCTGCTCTGAGCCAAAATGGAACCCTGAGGTACGGGTGGTAGGGCTGCTGGAGGAAAGAATGGAAGTCGCATTTGCATTCACCCCTCCGCACAGAGATCTAGTCACTTCAGCAGCCACTTTCCACGTCCTGTCTGCATGCTGCCTTCTCTGCAAGCCTTTCCGTCTCCCTGCAGAGCAGTTCACTGCAGCAAACACATGCTAAACTCAGATGATGTGCCAAGCACAGTGCTGGATTCCGAGACACAAGAGGAGGCAGACTCGAATTCTGTCTTAAGTGTTTGCTGTCTAACTGAAGAAACAAATA
The DNA here is from genome assembly GCF_964339955.1 of Pipistrellus hanaki. Classification (NCBI taxonomy): domain Eukaryota; kingdom Metazoa; phylum Chordata; class Mammalia; order Chiroptera; family Vespertilionidae; genus Pipistrellus; species Pipistrellus hanaki. The sequence goes on along the minus strand of NC_140511.1, from coordinate 13,348,070 downwards.
GTTCTCTTTCTCCAGAGCGAGGTACAGTGGGCCATGAGAGCAGAGGTGGGGAGTCTGGGCATCCAGGAATGCTTCCTGCAGGCGAAGACATCTGAACTGGGATCAGAAAATGAATAAATTGTATCCAGATGAAGAAAGACGAAAAGGGTATTTCAGGCAGCACAACCAACACTAGCAAAAAGAGGCGAGCCTCTGTGGCATGAGCAGGAGGCTGGAGGCTGTTTAATAGGACTGGATGCATTGTGCAAGGTGGACTAAGCAGAGGTGCGGTTGAGGGATGGCAGGGGTCAGGGCATGGAGGGCCCTTGGTGCCACCCTCCTGAGGCTGATGGGAAGCCTCAGAACAGGTTGAGGTGGGGGCAACCTGAGGAGAGCCAGTTTCATAAAGATCACTTGGGCTGTAATGCAGAAAACGAGCAATCAGAGGACACTCCTGGAGGCAAAGAGACCAGTTAGGAGGCTCACTGACATCCAGGAGCGAGCCCAGCCAGCAAGAGGAGTATGGAGAGCATCTGGCGAGTCAGAGAGACACTGAGAAGATGAACTGGCCCAGACTCGGTTCGGAGGCTTCAAGGGGAGAGAGGCATTAAGAACAACCTCAAAATTTCTGCATTGGAGAGCTATGGAGAGGGAATTACAGATGGTTGGGTAACACAGGTTGACTGTGTGACAGATATTATTGTGAGTGCTTGTTACAGGATATCTCATTTAACATTCACAATAACTCTGTGAGGTTGGGACTGTTGCTTCTCTTCTAAATGAGGAAAGCAAGACACAAAAGTGTTAAATAACTTGCCAGGAGTCACACAACTATTAGATGTGACCTTGAATTCTTGGCAGCCGGGCCCTGAAGGCTTGACCACTGTGCTGTATGAAACCCAGAACATAGGTGGTGCCACAGATGCCTCTCATAGTGCCTGGCACTCAGTCATGGGAATCTATCTTGGTTTGAGTTACTCTAGCAGGCAGTTTATTAGGGGCGTTGTAATGTAATAAGAACACATGTTTGGGATCCAGCCTCCTTTCTTGATAAAAACCTCTGAAACCCTATAATTTTTGAGTGGCAAGGGAACCAGGAGCATCTTTTGTTCTAATATTTGGTCCCTGGTTTTGGTTCCTGACGTAGATCCCTAAAACCCTTGTGATTTTCTAAGCCCCTTGGGATTGCCAGAATGTTAGGGACATCTTTGTTCTAATGAGGGGACTTGGTGGTCTCCTGGAGAGTTTTGGGATGAGACTAGTCACCAAAACTCCAAGCCATGATCAGAAACTTGGAACTTCCAGCCCCATCCCGCATCCTCTGGGGAGAGAACAAAAGGTGGTGAGTTAATAACTGATCCTGCCTACACACTGAAGTCTCCATAAAAGTCCTTAGACTATGGGGTTTCGCGAGCTCCCAACCCTGTGCACCCATCCATCCACATGCGGGGAGGGTGGTGCACCCACCTCCATAGGGACAGATGCTTTGTGCTCAGGGCCCTCTGGACTTGCCCATGGACCTCTTCATCTGGATGTTCATCTGTATTCTTGATCACAACCCTTATAATAAAAGGGTAGATGTAGGTAACTGTTTCCATGAGTTTTGTACTGGGGCAGGGGTGGGAAACTCCTGACCTTGTAGCCAAGTCAGACAGAAGTGTGGGGTCCCTGGGGACCCATTGCTTGCAACTAGCATCTTAAGAGCAGTTTCATGGGACCAAACCCTTAAACCCATGAGTATGATGCTAACACCAGGTAGTTAGTGTCAGAATAGAATGAAGCTCATGTCTGCTATCCAGTTGGTGTCCAAAGAATTTGGAAATGTTGTGGAGAGAAAACTCCTACATAATTCAGTGTTGGAAATGTTGTGAGTAGAGAAACAGTTTTCCTTTACAAGTGACCCAGGAAACATCAGTAAGGGAATCGAGAAGTGAGACAGGGAAGTGAAGGAAGCCAATTAGGGTAAGATGATGCAAGAGGTTACACCTGTAACAGTTGGGAACCTCTGGTACAACATATGCCTCTAAGCTGTCCTGCCTGAGGCTTAAGGAAGCTGGGGCCAGTATGTCTGCTTACTCCCAGGCACTCCCAGCCAGCTGTGATGACAGGCATGTTGGTCAGAGAAAGCCTACAGACAAAGCATCATAGGTGCTGGTGGTAAAAGTCTGGCCAATGCAGCTAAGATCCAGGGGGATAAGGCAGTGACAACATCTGCTACAAAACCTAGTAAGTAACTTTGCAATGCCAATGCTTAATGCTCTGGAATGCATTATACATTACTAGTTCTATGGAAGAGAGGAGAGGGGAAGTGAGGACAGGAGGGGAGGGAACTGGAGGGGAGGAAAGAAGAGAGGAGATGAGAGGAGAGGAGAGGAGATGAGAGGAGAGAAGAGGAGAGGAAGGGAGGGGAGAGGAGGGGAGGGGAGGGGAGGGGAGGGGAGGGGAGGAGAGGGGAGGGGCAGGGAGGGGAAGGGAGGGGAGGGAAGGAGAGGGAAAGGGAGGGGAAGGAAAGGAAGGGAGGGGAAAGGAGGGGAGAAGAGGAGAGGAGAGGAGGGAAAGCTCTGGGGCTTTTTCACCTGTCCTTATTTCAAAACCAGGAATTGCCTAATCCAAGCATGTGGAGATGTGGAGGGTGCTCTAAATAGGAGTATTGCCAGGGAGTTTGACTACACTTGCACAGGGCCCAGTCTGGGAGTATGAGGGGGGTGGTGCCCCTTTTGCATATTCCCATCAGCAAGGTCTCCCCACAATCCTTCACCCTGAACATAAACATGTCGACCTCATTCCTGGTTCCAACCAACTCTAGGTCTGGAGGTTCACTCACTTCTCTAAATTAGAAATGCAGGCAGTTTTGAAGTCCAAGGTCAAGAAAATGACCATGCAGGCACTCCTGAAGTTTGATGCAGAAGTGATGGAGAGATTTCAGTAGAGTTAAATATTAATTATAGTCTTTAAGGCTTAGAGGATTATAGCAGATGCTTTGTAACAAAATCTGCCCATTAAGATAAGATGTGCAGATCAAGACTTGGATTCTGCATTCAAAATGATGCAAAATTGTCTTCTAAGGAGATATACTTATTCATGGAAGGCTGATTAGTTATGAAAATATCAGAGGTGCCTCCAGTAGATATATAGGTAAAAATTAAACTTCATCAAAGCTGTCCCCTCTGTCACAATGCTGTCAGGTGAACTGTTTATGGGGCCACTTACTTTGGATAGCAGAATTTGAAATGATGCCTATATCTCCACTCCAAATTTTCAATAGATTTTTTAATAAAAACAAAGAAAATGTCTAGCTGAGAATGACACAAACAACACAAAGGAATATGCTACATGTAATTACCTTAAATACATATGAGGTCAAGTGATATATAAAAACCCTGGGTCGTAATGACCCATAATAACCAAGCTCAACCAACTGGAAGTCAGTCCTGCAAGTCAGAACTGGGTTGCTGTGGCAACCCAACACTGACTGCTTCCTTTGCAGGCAAGTGCCTCAGAACTGACTGCTGAGGGGGCTGTGAATTAGGGCCAGAGAGAGGCCTAAAGAGAGAAGCAGGGACTGGTTCGTTGCCTCTGTTGCAGCTTTGATCAGCACTTGCCTCTCTCTTTCTCTCCCACTCTGGCCATCAGCCACACTTCCATTTCTCTCCAGGCCTCCACCAGGGCTCCTAATCAGCCCACCTTTCTGATCAGGCCCCATTGATAGGCCCAGAGATGGTGACTGGCATAGAAACTGACCAATGAGAACCAAATCTGGGTCAACTATGAGGAGCCAATAGCTGCCTAGGAGGCAGAGCTTTTGATGATAACTGGCATAGAAACTGACCAATAAGAACCAAATTGGCTGGCAGAGGAGGGCAGTTGGGGGCAAGATCAGTCCTGCAGGGAAGCGCAGCTGGGGGCAAGATCGGGTTGTCAGGGTAGGGCCCTTGGGAGTGAGATCAGGACAACAGGGGAGGGCAGTTGGGGGCAAGATCAGGCTGGCAGGAGAAGGTAGTTGGGGGCAACCAGGCTGGCAGGAGAGGGCAGTTGGGGGCAAGATCAGGCCAATCGGGGAGGGCAGTTAGAGGCAATGAGGCAGGCAAGCAAAGGCAGTTAGGGGTGATCAGGCAGGCAGATAGGTGAGCGCAATTAGGAGCCAGTGGTCCCAGATAGTGAGAGGGATGTCTGATTGGAAAAGGTCCAGGCTGGGCTGAGGGAAGCCCCTCTTAATGCAAAATTTCATGCACCGGGCCTCTAGTACATAAATATGCATATTTATTAAGGAAGATGAAGTTCAAATAGGTATGTCAGACAACCAAATTAATTGCTTTTCAACTATATCTTCCCTGTCTCCCAGATGAACAATAAAGTGAAAAGACAACCACTGCATTTCAAGCACCACTCCTTTTGGATCCTAGAAAATTGCCATTTTCTCTTGCCTTTTGTTTCCCTCCCTGTCATAGACTGAATTGTGTCCCCTCAAAATTTCTGTGTTGAAGATTAACCATCATTACCTGAAAATGTGACTGTAATCAAAGATAGGGCATTTAAGGAGGCAATTAAAATTAAGTCAGGTCATAAGCATAGGGCCTAATACAACAGAACTGATGTCTCTATAAGAAGAGATACTAAGGATGTACACACAGAAAACAGGGAGTGTGAAGACACAGTGAGAAGGGCCAGGGAGAAGGGCCTCACCAAAAACTAACCTCACTGACACCTTGATCTTGGAGTTCCAGCCTCTAGAACTGTGAGAAATAAATTTCTATTTTCTTAAGCCACCTGGTCTATGGTATTTTGTTATGGCAGCAATAGCAATCTGGTAATCTCCCTCTGTTCCTTGCCCCTCTGCTATCCCCCCAATGAGGAGAGCAGTAAAGCATATAAAGTCAGCTACATCCTCATTCCCTCACGTCTGAAGTGAGGGGCTGTGGTAGACCTTCTCTAACACATGTCTAACTCTGACATCCCATATACTTATAACTTAATCATTCCACTAGCGTGGGAAAGAATCTCAGGATACAAACTATGAATGAATAAGATCTCTCTCTCTCTCTCTCAGCTCACTGAACTAAATGCATTTTGATTTTTTTAAATCATTGCTTAATCCTTTCCAGAATTTTATTTTTCATTCACTTCGTATTTACTGAGCACCTATTATGTTCTGGGAACAGTATAGGGTTGCTGACTTCTCTGTTGCTATGCCTCCTTATTTTACCTTTAGGTCCAAGTAAAATGCTCTTATATAAACTTTTACTCATACTGTCTTTTTCTCTTGCTCTCCTAACAGGTTGAGTTTTTGTTTACAAAATCCAGTTGTGTATCACAAATACCTTTGGCTGCTGTGAGAAAACCACAAATAGATGGCATGTTTATTCCTACCTTTGTGCTATTGTCCCTTTGGAAATATTCTTCCTGACCCTTCTCTACCCACATGATTTTGTACTCTTTTTATGTTCTTCATTTTTAAATAACTATATTATGCACAACTTGCTTTTAATAATTTTTAAAAGTGGTGCGTGCTGTTAGTTTTTTAATATCCCATTCATTCTTTCGTGCCTGGCTCCTAAAGATCTTTGCTGATTCCTGCACCTTTGTTTCCTGGGTCCACACTCCAGGAACAAGCAGTTCATGGCCATTTCTGCCTGTGGTTGGAGGTTTCCCTATGTGGTTCTCCTGTGTGGGAATGTTCAGACCACCTTGCTACTATAAATTCCTTGAGGTGCTTTAAAAATATATCTATAAATCCTCCTTCCTTCAAATAGAGAAGCCTAATTCTCCTTCCTTTAGTGTTGGCTGTACTTAGTAATTTGCTTCTGACGAATAGAATGATGACTTCCCAGGCTCAGTCATCAAGGCATAGTAGCTTTTTCCTGTGTGCTCTCTCTGATCTGTGACTCTGGGGGAAGCCAGCTGCCATCATAAAGATATGCCCACAATGTGAGAAACTGAGGCCATCCACCATAACCAGCAAGAAATAGCTCTGCCAAACTCCATGAGTCATATACTAGAGAAGGGATGAAAATTCAGAATGGGGTTTCTGATGCAAAAACAAAAAACAAAAAAAACAAAAACAACAAAACAAAACTATTTTCCACCTTGAGAGAGGATCCTCCTGCCCTGGTCAAGCCTTCAGATCGCTGCAGCCCCGCCAATGTCTTGACTATAACCTCATGAGAAACTCTGAGCCAGAACCATTTACTTGCTAAACAGCAGCTGAATTTTTGCCCTGCAGAAACTGGGAGATAATAAAATGGGGATGGTTTTGGGTCAGTGAGTTTTAGGGTTGTGCCATAGACAATTCATAGACTCTTGGAGGGCCGTTGTGTGGCATCTGTCACAATGCCTTGGTTAAGGTAGGTCTCCTAGCACTCATGTTAAGGATTTGTTAGCCAACTGTCCTGACCTGGAAGGACTTCCCACTTCCCCAGGGCATGGGAAAGTTAACTCAGACCTTGAGGGTGGCAAAGAGAGTATAAAATGGTGAACTAAGGACAGAGCATGAGATAAGGTTACTAGTTTCCTGTGGCTGCTGTAACAAACAGTCACAGACGTGGTGACTACGAGCTTGCAAATGTATTCTCTTATAATTCTCAAGGCCAGAAGTCAAAAATCAGTTTTACTGGCCTAAACAAACGGTGTTAACATTAGGCCAATAAAGAGTTGCTTCCTTCTGGAGGCTCTCTGAAAGATTCCATTTCCTAGTTTTTCAAACTTCTAGTTAACATTTCTTTCATCCCTTGGTTCCTGGCTGCTTCCTCCACCTTCAAAGCCAGCAGGGAAGCACCTTCAAATCTCTCTCTGTTCTTTACATCACCTGGTCTCTATAATCACACCCCTGATGCCATCTGCCCCATCTGGACCACCTGGAGTAATTGCCCCATCTCAAGAGCTGTAACTTAATTACATATGCAAAATCCATTTTTGCCATATAAGGTAACATTCACAGATTCTAAGGATTAGAGCATGAACATATTTGGGGCCATTATTTAGCCTACCACAAGCAGAAAAAATCCACCTTGGGGTCATAAATATACAAATCTTCTGATTAACAATTGTATTATATTGAATAACATTTACTAGTATCTGAGCCTAGTTTTCTCAAACAGACAATAAAACTTATTAAATGGGTATGTGAAAGCATTTGGTCTAAATAAGCGCTGGCTTTTCTCTTTATTCCTTTTTCTGAGTAGTCAGGAAGAAAAGGACCTGGGCCAAGAAGGAAGAGGACTTGAAGGCTGAGGGACTTGTAACTGGTTTTTTTATGGCACCATTGTTCACAAGGCAGTTTTATGTTTATTATCCCATTGGCTATGAGTCCCATTTCACCAAATGAGAAAAACAGAGACAACTGGAGTTAAAGGATTTTCCCAAAATCATCTAGCTAGCGAGTGTCAGAACTGGATTTTCTGATACTAAATCCTAAAAGTTTTCATCTATGCCCCATTCATTTGAATAGAGCCTGCAAAAATCAGAATTGTTTCCAAACAAACTAAATGAAATGGAAAAAGGACAATAAAATAGTGTGTTACCAAGAGTACTAAGAGGTTATGGTGGATGAAGGTTTCGAAGGAAGAACAATCATGAGAAAGAAGACAGTGTTCTCAGAAGCAAGACCAGGCTGGCTCTTGGGAAACAGAAAGAAATTGGGACTTGCCTCAACCCCCATGATCCATTCTCATTCTTCTCTCACAAAGGCTCAGAGGAGCACTGTTGAGAGTTATCTCAGAGCTTTGGTAATAAGTAACTTTCGGATGTGGCTAGCTTTTAGTTTGATTAATTTGAAGAGTCACCATCTTGGGAGTCAGAGTCCAATCTGGGGAACAATTCCATGATTCCGGAGATAATTACATGAATCCCACTGCAGCAAGCCCTGTCTGGCTCTCGAGCATGCAGGTTTCTCCTTGGCTGTGGGCTGAGGTGGATCCAGACTCAGAAGGAGGGATCTGTGCTCTACAGGAGCTGAGGTTCATGCTGCACTTACACTGAGCAGAGAGGCCTGTATGTTCCCCTCCCAGGTTGAAAATAAAATAAAGTCAATAACAAAGGCATGGCATGGTCAGCCCTTAACTACTGCAAGGCACTTAACCTACTTTTTCTCACTTGGCCTCACATCTCATTTTACAAAGAAAGACCTACCAGTTATTGAATTTTTAATATTTGCTAACTGTTATGCAAATGTAATCATCTCAAGTTCTCCATGAAGTAGGTCTTCTCACCTCCAGAGGAAGTACTTGCCCAAGACTACAGCCACCAGGAAACAGGATCAGAACTGAAATAAAGGAGGGCAAGATGCTTCTTTGGGGAGGATTTTAAATGAGAAGTGCCTGTAAAATGCCTGGCACCCAGTTAATACACTGCAAGCAGTAAGTATCATTTGCTACCCTCCATGTCCTTTAGGAGAGCTCTGGCCCATCCCTGATCAAGGATCACTCTTCCACAGACTCGTGGAGGGCCAACTCTTTGCTCTGGGGTTAGGTTAAGCCACTGCTGATGGCAGGCACTTCTACAATACATTAGAAAGTACCCATGGGAAAATGAGTTTGCACGTCCATGTGACCACTTATCACACTGGGAGGGGCATTCCTCTCCAGCCACAAGAGGATTCAAGGAAAACTGGGAAATGCCAGATGCCAGCATGGTGCATTGAGTAGGGTCTGGTTAAAGGAGTCCTGATTATGGACTGAAGGACACTAGGTGATCATCACTCCTCCTGAGGACCAACCCAGAGAGGGTACATGGCCAATTCTGTATTGTGGCTACATCTGCTTCCACTCTTTCTTGGGAAAGCCTGGTTGTCTACTGACTGAGAAAACGAACACGACACCAGAGCCTGTTTACAGAAACCTAGTTCAGGATCTGCAGCGCTCTCATCCAGCAAAAACAGGTCCTCCCAGTGAGGCCAACTCAACTCTGAGCAGCAGAGCCACATCTGAGTGACCAGAAGCAGAGAGGAGAGCTTTAGGCCTTTTGGGTGCTGAGGGCTAGGCCCACACTTGGCCAGATCACAGAGGGAAGACTGAGAGAGAAGGAACAGGAAGAGTGGTACAGCCAAGAGGAGGTGAGGATGGGAAGGGGCCAGCAGCCAAGGAGCAGAGGAGGCAGGGAACCAAGTGTCCTACATGGAAAATGGTACCTCTGGAGCCTGGCTCCTGTGCCACCTTCACTGTGTTAACAGCCAAGGCAGCTGTTTGCCCAGAGTCCTTCCTCACTGGTGGCAGAAGGCCTTGTCTTTCCCCCTGAATTCTGCCCCAGTAACATGGGAGCTCATCATCCTGAGTCAGCACTAGGACCTGACCCAGCACAGCCCAGCTGCAGGGACGAAGCAAGCCCTTTCCACAGCCACTCAGCTCTGGAGAAGGAGTCAGAGTGGCCTCCTTAGCACTGGGAGACACGTAAGCAGGGGGCCTTGGGATGATATGCTTTGGTATCTCAGAGCCTGGCCTCCATACTATGTGAAAATACATTTTACCTAAACATGTAAATTGACCATACCTCTGCTATGCCCACAGCCAATCAGAGTAAGTATGCAAATTAGAAAGCCAAAAATGGCAGCCACCCAGCTGCTCCAGGCACTGAGTGGCCAGGTGGGCCAGGACGCCTGCTATGAGAGGGAGGTGGTGGGGAGGAAAGGTGAAGGGATCTACAGGAGTGGAGTGCTGCACAGAGGTACCAGCCAAAGTCTGCAGCAAAGAAGGCAGACTCTGGCCAGAGCGAAGGCCTGGGTCCCAGTGCTGGCAGAAAACTTGTGCTGGAAGCCAAGGGAAGGAAGGCCTATTGCATGAATCTCTTTGTGCAATGGGCCTCTAGTCCTTAATAAAACAGAAAATTTAGCCAACCTCCAAAGGTTTCCAAGAGGGGAATTGGAGCCTCTGCAGCAGCTGACTTAGTTTCCCTTCAGTATCTGCATGTTCTCAGAGCAGGTGCACAGGCTGGGCCCTATTTCAAATGGCTCCACGTGAGCACCTGGATTGGAGTCGCCCCCTAACATTATTGTCCTCTTCAGACATTATTCCCCCCTCCTGGCTAATTTCTATTTCAATGTTAAGAACAAGTCTTTTATCCCTTTAGGCTGCTTTCCCATTCAGTTTAATTTAGAAAATAAGCCTTTCAATATCGAATTTAAAATTACTTGTGGTCTGGGAAAGGAGCCCAGCTGGGAGGAAAGGGGAAGGGGGTGGGTGGGGGGGACAAACAAGGCCTGAAGCGCAGCAGCCTGCACAGCCTGCAGGCTCATCGGGGCACCCATGCATGGGGTGGCCTCAGTCCCCACTGGGCTGCAGGGCAGCAGAGCTGAGGCCAAGATGGGGAGAGAGAGGGTATGGGGAAAACAGCCAAGTCGGGTGGGTACAGCGTGGGGATATATGGAGATGAACAGGAGTGGGCTCCAGAGCTAACCGAAGGCAGGACTGAACCCCAAGCTTTCTCCGAATATGGAGAGCACATGGCTACCTGAAAGATGGCTTTCTGTTTTGTTTCTCCAAAGAATGAGGACATCCTCAGGCTGCTGCTTAGAGGCCCCAACCTACCTCCAACCCCTCAATAAGAAGCCCGCTTCCTGAGGATAGCCACTGGGTCATTGTCCCTGGCTCTGCCCCAGGACAAAGTGCTCACAGGTCAATTCAAAGGTAGCAGGTGGGTCGAAAGAGGTAGGCTTTGAGAAAGAATCAATGAAATCCAGGCCCTCACTCACTGACTAGGTGGCCATGGGCAAATTGCTTAATTTATTTCTATGAGGATAATGATACCTCCCTCAAAAGGGTTCTGAGGACCTGCCACATGGGTGCAGAATAATGATCCTTGCTCACTTTCCCTTTTTCTGAGCAGGGCCCAAGGAGAGGATGGGGACGCCAGCCTCAGAGCATTTGCTGCCAGCCCAACAGCACCTGGTGCACTTTGCCTGAGCCTCCTATTGAGGGGACATGGTCCACAGGGGAACAGGACAGAGCCCCAAAGCTTGAGACAAAGATTTGGACAGGTGATGGATGTCTGCTGTGTTCTCACTCAGTAGAGGCCCAGAAGCCACCCAGAGAAATACCCAGCACCACCCTCATTTGCATAGCACTTATAAACTTCAAAACCCCTCACCTACATCATCAGCATGGGATTAACACCAGATAGAGCAAGTGTGTCTGTTTTACTGATGAGAAACCCAAGTTTTGGGCAATTTATATAAATTGGCTGAGATCATAGAACTAATGAGATGCAGAGTTGGGGTTCAAACCCACCTCATATGGTCCTCAATCCCGCACTCCTTCAATCATATCCTGTCAATGAGCATCTTTCTACTAATGTTGCACCTGAGCCTGAGGAGACAGGAACTCCTCCAAGGTTAACCACAGCCTCTGGGGTGGAAGGGCTAGGATGGACGCTGGCCCTCCAGAGTGACTTGTTAATTTAGAGCTAGCTTGACCCCTTCAATTAGCTGCTGGACAGAGCTGGGCCAGGGGAGATGGACAGCAGGGCTTAATGGAAATGGGGATGCTGGTGATGATATGAACAATCTGAATTATGGTCTCAATTTGCACAGAGCCTGATGGATTTGCAATAATTCCAAACCAGGTCAAGTGTCTGTGTCTCCTCTTTTGCTGATCCCACAAAAGCCTCTCCATTTGTCAAGCCCTGACTCCTTCTCTGAGAATAGCTGCCCACCCACTCTCTCCCTCCATTAGCTATGCTCTCCACAGTTCCTTCCATGGCACTCTAACCCAAGGGCACTGCTATAGCTGGGCCCAGAGGGACTGGGGCTGCTAATAGCAGGACAGGGGACCTGGGAGCTGAGGCATCCACAGAGACAGATTGCACTCTGAGGTCCCAGCTGTCCAGGGACCTCATTCTGTGGTAGTTTCTAAGACAAGAGGAAAGCATGATTCAATGCCTTACAGGTTCATTGTGTGTGGGTATAATAGTTATAGGTTCATTGTGTGTGGGTATAACAGGGCTATATATAGTTAATAGACTCTGGGATATGGTCGAGTCCTCCTGGCAATGGGAACGGGGACAGCAGAGGCTTGGAGCACGTGCCGGAACTTCCTCCAGGCCACCCCAGGAATAACAGACATAGCTCACAAGCATTCCTGAAAATCTAAACGATCATATAGCATCTTTCATCTTCCTGGACTCCTGCAGCTGGAGCCTCTGAACATGAGAAGGGTTCAGCTCACAGTGAGAGGGTGGCGGTGTTGGGTGGAGCACAGTGGCAGGTTGCTCTCCATCTCTCATGTCTGGTAACTAGCCTGGCTAACGTGGTGGAGGAAACCTCCCAGAACATCTTGTCCAACCACCTACCTGGTTTGAAAATTTTCTCCACAATTGGTCATTCAACCTTCAATACTAGAAACCAGAGACTTCATGGGATAACCCAAACTACCTTCAGGTTCAAACATTTTTTCTTTTATTACAAAAATTCTATCTCCCTATTGCTTCCATCTTTTCTTATCTACACCAAAGACAAAATAATGCCTAATAAAGTATTTATAATGATGTTATTGTTTGGTGTGTATTACCTGGTAACCTCAGGAGAGCATCCTTCCTTTCTTCCCCCAAGAGGATTTCCTTGGTCTACTTAACAGCATGGGGAAAGGGAAAGAGCCCTAGGCCAGCATTCAGGAGACCTGGGCACTGACTCCAGCTAAACTATGTGAAACACTTGGCAAGTATTTTTATGGATATGTCTTTTCCCTTTTAACTCTTGATATGCATTTAATTGTATAGATTCTGGATGAGCCACAATTGCTGGATAAGCATCTACCAAGCACTGGACTTTAGGAAAGGTGTTGTAGGAAAGAGGACTGAAAATAACAATTATCATTATTACTATTCATTTACTGAACATTTATTAGGTGTCAGACATCTTGCTAAACACACAACAAACATGATCACTTCCTTTCTTGTGTCTCTACCTTAATAGGCAAGATCTATTACTATTTTCATTTCATAGATGAAGAAAGAAAAGCCCACAGAAATTAAGTAACTTGCTAAACATGACATAATTGACAAGTGGTAGAGGTGTAATTTAAGCTTAAGTTTGTCCCAAATATGGTTCCCAAAATATGCTCTTAACCACTATGCAATGACATCATGCCAGCATCATGGAACCCAAAATCTAGTGGGGAAGAAAAAACTAAAGTAGAAAGCACTAGGCTACCTATGCAAATATCCAATCATTATGTTGTACACCTGAAACTAATATAATGTTATATGCTAATTATACTTTAATTAATTTTTAAATCATTTTAAATTTTCTTAAAATACACAAAAGACAAAAAAAGGTAAGTAGAATGGAATTTAAGTTTAAACATCTGTCTAATAAAAGTGTGCTGTGGCCGAAACTGGTTTGGCTCAGTGGATAGAGCGTCAGCCTGCGGACTGAAAGGTCGAAGGTTCGATTCTGGTCAAGGGCATGTACCTTGGTTGCGGGCATATCCCCAGTAGAGGGTGTGCATGAGGCAGCGGATTGATGATTCTCTCTCATCGATGTTTCTAACTCTCTATCTCTCTCCCTTCCTCTCCGTACAAAATCAATAAAATATATTTTTTTTAAAAAAAGAAAAGTTGGCTTTGTTATTAGCCATTCATTTATTAATTTACTCAATATATTATTTTAAGCACCTCTATGTGACAGTCATATTATGTGTTAATAATTCAGTAACATTCAATCCTTGCCCTTCCAGAAACTAGAGTAGGAGGAAAGTCAGATAATCAGGGTAGTGGGGTATAAAAGAAAACGAAAAAGAAAGATAGAAATGCTAGAATAATAAGGCAAATTGGCAAAGCAGATGCTACTGTGTGCCACTCAGATGTTAAATGTTTCTGCCTTGAGAGAACATGGGCCAAATGAATGAAGGAAGGCTTCTTGAATGAAGCTTGGAGGGCATGGAGAGTGAAGCAGGGAAAGGAAGTGTATGTAGAACAGAGAGGCCCAGCCAGGGACTTATGGTGTGGTGGGCAAGAGGCCCAGAGAGGATGTTTAGTGTCACATTGCGAAAGACCTTGAGTTCTGGGGCAAGCAGTATGAAATGTATCTCATGAGCATGGTGGAAGAAGGGCTTTCCAGGAGAAAGCCTGGAGTCAGGACCGCATTATGGTGTGTGGATGAGAGAAATCCTGCCCGACCTGGCATAGCCTCGTTGACACCCAACAATTGCACTGAGCACCCAGCACATGTAGTCTGTGAGACAGGATGTCGAGACTCCACGAATGAGAGACAGAAGATTAGAAAAAAAAAAAGAAAAATAGAGAGCCAGGGGAGGGTAAGAAAACGGGAAGACATGGCACAAGCCAAGCTCTAAGCCTGGGGAACCCCAGGGGAGACCACACCACGCGAGCTCCTGGGAACCCACAGATGCGATCACCAGAAGTAGTCTGGGGGCCAAGCACTCACCTAGGGAACTGCTTGTCAAGCATTGTGCCCTGGCTCACTCCTGAGCACTGGGCATTGGGAGGTGCTCCATAAGAGCTAAGAGGCTCTCCTCCCGTGGCATCTAAGATTGATACAGTCAAGTCAACTGAGATGTCTATGTGGACAGTGTGAAGGGCAATGTTGGCTCTAGTTCCCTTCCAGCAGGGCTGAGGCTGTCAGGGCACACTGAGCAGCAGATGCAGTTGCTGTTCCAGACTGTCAGCTGGAAGGGGTGGGGACAGAGAAGGGATGAGGACTGGCTCTGGACCACAATTCTGACCCAATGGCCAGTGAGCTACAGACAGAAACTGGTCCTTATGGAGCAGAAAGCTGACATGTTTCTTCACCATGGAAAACAACAAGTCGGCCTGGAGGTGGGGACAGGAAGAGATCACCAGACTTCAGTGAAGCCCAGCCCAGCACCGGTCTAGTGTGGAAAGGCATTCTTCTTTAATCATTCCTGGAGGATCGGAAGTCACGGTTTACTTCCTGATAAGAAGAGCTCCATGAAGCTTTGGAAGTTATTTATTCAACGCTTTACAATTTACAAAGGTCTTTCCCTTACATTATCCCACTTCATCACCACCACTGCCCTTTTAAGTAGATTAAACAGATACTACTCCACATTTTACAAATAGGGAAATGGAAGATCAGAAAAGCTATCTTGCCCAAGATTAGACAACCCATGAGTGGCAGCACTGAGATTCACAGCTTTGTTTCTCTTAAAAAACCATGCTACCTACCCTATAGTTGCAAAAAATAAAATAAAATAAAATAAAATAAAAGATGTTTCACTTTGGGAACATACTAATCTTCCATGAGAAATAGTTTAAACAGTTTCAGAGTCATCCACATATATCCCAGAAGGGAAAAGACTCAGATCACAAGGTGAGCTGAGATTCGTGAAATGTATTGAATGGGCTGGGCATGGTATATGTTTGTACATTACACTCATTGTTTATTCATCCATTCATTCTACAAATGTTTGTGAAACCAGGCATGGTACATAGAAAACAGGCATAGAGGCATGATGAGAAACACAGTAGGCATGGTTCCTGCTCTCAGAACTTAAATTCTACTAAAGATTATAGAAAACAAGTAACAAAAAATCTTTCTGCATTATGCAAAGTTCAATGAAGCAAGGAAATAAAGGACTAAGGAAGATAATAAAGGGGAAGGTGCATATGTTGCTTAGATGCTGTGTTTAAAGAACTGTGAGGAGGTCTTACTGGGTGTAGTTGTGTGGAGGCAGAAGCCAGATGGCAATGGATTGAGTCATAAATACGAGGTGTGAGACTCTTTCCCCTTGCAAAACAAAGAAAGAAGGAAAAAAAAACAGTAAATTGGTGGGATCAAAGGAAGGCTGTTATTGTTTTTGATGTTTTGTAAGTTGAGAGATGCCAGAGCATGTTTGCATGATGTGCATGATCTAGTAGCACTGGAGAAATTAATGATGCATTAGATACAGGGAGTAACCAAAGAAACACAATCTTTGAGAAAGTGAAGGAAGTCAAAACCAGAGCCTCTGAGGAAGTGTTGACCTATACCAGGGAAGCGACACTTTCTTATTGTAATAGGAGAGGAGAAAAATGTTGCTGATACAGGTGGATTTGTAGGTTCAATTGGGAATTAACATCTATTGCTTTTATTTCCTCAAAAAAGGTGGAGGTCATCATCTGGGAGTGAGTGTAGGGTAAGGAGATGGGGAGTTTGAAGAAAGAAGAGAAGGCATGAAATGATTATCTTGGAAAATGGAGAGTAAGTTTACTGAAAGGACAGCAGAGGGTAGCCAAGCAGTGACGAGAGCACAACAGAAATATATCATCATTAATTTAATTGAAAAAACAAAGCTGTGGGTTTTGTGACTTTCTCCATTAATGTTTAGCTGCCCGGAAGAAGGCATAGAGAAGGAAAGTGGCACTGTATTTAGAAGTCTAACAGAAGTGTTTGACAAGTTCAATGAAGGGAGAGAGGAGCAAAGGAGCTTAGGGTATTAGTGAAGGAATTATAATCATAGACCACAGAATCTAGGCTGGCACAGAAAGAAATAAAGCTAGGCAAGTACTGAGAGAAAGTGGGAAATGAAGGGGGTCAAGGGATTAAGGTTCTCCATGAAGTCCATGAAGTCAAAGGTTCATGATAGAGGAGATATCCATGTAAAAAATAAGAAGGAAAAAAAGGAGGAAGGAGAGGAGGTAGGTGAGAAAATGTTTGAAATTTAGATTTGAGAAGTGGCAAAGTTTCTATTGATTGTAAGGCCCTGAGAATGGCCATAGTAGTGAGGGGCAATAAAGAATAGAATACATGACTGGATGGGAGAAGATCAAGAAGCAGAGAGGCTAGAGTACTGAGTGGCCTATCCCTCTGCTGCAATTTTTTATGCTTAGTTTCGAGGCAAATGGAAGATATGTACAAATACGTACCTTGAAATGGACCCTCTATCTCTCCAAAATGTAAATGCCCCTATTGAGTTAAGAAGCTCATGTATCATCTATTCTGGGATTAATCAAGGTTGTCCCTTATGGCTAGACAACTATCAGTTATGTTTTTCTTTATGGAACATTATGAAATAGAGACATGTTAAAATACCTCAACATAAATTTTTCTGCAATATCAGACACCATTTAATAGAACATTCTAGTTCAGATAAGAGGAGTAGCTGGTGACAAAGCCTTAAGGAAATGAAATTTAAAGAGAAAAGGCTCTCCATTAACTTAATGTTTTCCAAATATTGGGGAAAGGTACCCATCCTTCACTGATCATTTTCAGCTTAAGAATGGTATATACCTGATACTCTAAGCAGATGGGTCTCCAGGGCTCAGAGAGGAAGGGGAGGGAATGCTGGCCTATGAGAGAGCAGAGCTGAGAAGCTTCACCTCAAAGCCTTAGCAATAAAGGGGATAGAGCTTCTTACTCTTAGTGCTCCTCGAGGGAGTCTGAGAAGGGGGTTCTGAACACCAATAGGCTGTCCATTTACATCTTTATGCAGATCAAGAAGTAGCACTTGACAACTTCATGACATTGCCTGAGTCTTTAGTTGGTTTTATTACCCACCTTCTTTCTATCATCTGGTGGTTTTAAAACCCCTTAAAGTGAATGACATTGTGTGTATGCTTCAGAAATGGTGAGGAAATAGAGAGATAATCTTGGAGGCTGCTGGAGAATGAATCAGTGGCAAACTTCAATCATTTATAGCCCATTTCTATTCTCCTCGGTCCACTCAAACAGCTTATCTGAGTCAAACACTCTGAAGCATGAAGCAATTAAAAAGAGAAAAGAAGCCCATTAACTGTGTGCACAGACAAAAGGAAATAGAAGAAAAGGCACCAGTATCCTACCCCACCCCCTTGTCTACTGTGAGCTCCCGGGTAAATGAAAGACTCTCAGAGATAGAGGCTCACAACAAACCTGCAGGAAAAGGCTGATGAGAGCACGAGAAGTATGTGTCTCAGGTCCTCATCCTCATAGGTTCAGTCTAATGCCACTCACAGCACCCGAGGAGAGTAACTTTACTGAAAGCAGGACCAGTGCTCAAACATGCTCTTCATCCCTTCCTCAAACCCCAACTACTTTACTTGTTGTAGGATGAACAACAATGCACCACAGAAAGTTGTTTTGAACTCGTGATACCTTTGCAGCCACCACTGGAATCTTGGACAATGAAATGGCCTTGACTTGTGTCTTTTCCCAACATTGGTAAAAATCTGCCAAGAAGATCCCTGCATAGAGAGCACAAAGTGAAACTTCTTCACTCTGTTCCTCTTGGCTCCCAAGGTAAGATAGCACAACAGCAATTAGAATTCTAAAAGATATCTTCTACTCACATTTAAAAACACTCCCACAAGAAACACAGCTGTGGCAGCCATGAAATGGGACAAAAAGCCTGCTGATTCTAGAAACTGCAAGAAGGTAAGTTGTTCTAAGATAGAGCTTCACCAGCACGTTTCTTGAAGTTCTCCTGACGACAAAGACAATGATGATGATGATGATGATGATGATGATGATGATGATGATAATTCATGGAAAGTATAAATCTGAGACTTGGGGAAATAGCAAATCTGAAAAGAAAGTTTTTCTTAATTCCCATTAAAAGAGGATTTACCACTTGGTGACTTTCATTGTCTAAAATATTCTTAGGAGAATCCTAAGTGTCTAAAACTTAAAGAAAAGGGTGAACATTTAGAAAAAGTGTAGAAGGTGATGAGAGCTGGGATGAATGGGGATGGGGCTCTTTGTCCGCAGCCCAATTGATTAGAATTGGAGTTGTTGTTGAGAGAAAGAAGTCAACTTCTCCTTCACAACTCTACTTCTGAGCTCCTCAAACTCTCCCTCAGCCCCTCCTCCATGCCGTTTCCAGTGTTCCAGCACAGGTTGGACATTGGCAAGGTGACTGCATTTACTTTAATATGAGAACATTGTAGTCATATTCGGGTTATATAGGGTTAGATATATTTACTTTGTGTTCTGCTCAGGTCACCTATGGTTCAGTTTTAAATTAACAGTGTACGTTGTAGGAATATAAGCAGTACAGACTTTATAGAGTGTAGCTTGGCAATATGTTTCAGAAAGCTCAAAGTGGGTACATTCTCTTAGAACCAGCAAGTCCTGCTCTAGAAGTTCATCCTAAGGAAGCAATGAGGCCTTGCCCAAATTCCCAGGGCAAGGTTGTTCATCTGAGCACTGTCTTTAATCACGAAAACTTGAAAATAGGCTTAATACCCAGCAATCAGATATGTTAAGTAGAATATGTTTAATATAGATATGCTACATGTTAAATAGAAAAGCAGATCACAAAATATCACTCACAAACATACTATTTTGGTCACATCTACATAGATAAATAGGAAAAGATCAACACTAAGATAGTAATAGAATATTACTGGGGGATAAGATTATAAATGTTTTTAGCTTCATAATCTCATCACCCAACAGTTTTCTAGCTTCTGTTTCCTGCTCTATCTGTATATTCTAATTTTTCTACAGTGAACAAATATAGCTTTTGTAATAAGGAAAAATATTTATCTTAATACAATGTTCCTTAAAAATACATCTGCTAAGGAGAATCTCTTTCTTTCTCTGTCTCATTCCTAGTTTCCCACCCCAGAAGCAACCTCTGTTACCGGTTTTTTTGGGTAACTTTTCAGTGATACTCTGCGCATATACAAGTATATGCAGAAAAATTTTTATTTTTCAAAATCACATTAATTTATACCTTAACCCAAGGACTTAGGAAGGACTTGCTGCAGAGGAAAGGAAATGGATCACAGATTACTTGTCAACTCCCTCTGACAAGCAGAGCTGGCACCAGGGGAAGAGAGTGAAGCACTTGCCTCAGGCACCAAATAAGAGCACCAAATACTCAGGAACCAACACAAAGACTGTGCTAAAGCAATAGCACCAAAGTCAAATCTAATGCAAAAAATCCACGATGAACAAAATGAAGATGGGACCAATATTACTGTTTTTCCTCTTGCCTTAGGCTGCCGCACTGTCTCTATTGGTCGCAAGAAAAGGAGAGATCACAGGAGTGGATGTTGGGGAAAGAGGAGGAGGGAGGTGGAAAAGAGACCTGTCCTCATGCTGGTTCCCCCTGGTAACACTGTGACCTAGTCTCCTGCCCCAGCCCTCGCTCCTGCAAAAGGGATGAAGTGAGCCACCCAGTTGGCAGGATTGAGAGACGAATTTCAAGCAGAGCCCAGCCTCTTCCTCATGAGCTGTCGTCTTTGCAAAAAGTTGTCAAAAGCTGGCCTCTTTTAAGTCAACAATTACTTCACTTTCTCAGGGAATTACCTCCTTCTATGTAGAAGGAAGCCCTGGCAGCCTTGTTCATTATTATGACTTCTCCTCCTGGCTTTCACCTCCCTGGATTCAGCCAGGAAACACACCTGACCACACTGGGTCCTTTAGAGTCTCTCTGGTCTCTGGAATTAAGACACAAAGACAGCTAATTTGGACTGTGTGGGATTAGGACAACAAGAGAGCCAGCTCAGTGTGGCTGGCTGGCCTACAACAGTGAATCCAGGAGCAGGGGGATGGCCACCTTCCAGTCACTATGGGGAGGAGAGGAGGCGCCGATGGCAGGTAAAGCTGGTCTGCAATGAAGCACACTTGAAGAGAAGTATAGAGAGGAGAGACAGACAGTGGCAGGTCTATGTGGCTTCCAGACCCTTCAGAAGCCCAGCTATGTTCCTGCCCTTGGTCTCCATGAGATACTCCTGTGTATTTAAAATAAATGTTCATTTTCCACATTTAAGCAAGCTCCAGATGGTGTCTCTTGTTTGCACCTAAAGAGTCCTGACTAATACGATCGCCAGTGTTAACAGCATTATTTTTCACATCTGCAGTCACAGCACAGCCAAGACCCTGCTTACTTATCTGTCTGCCAGATTTCTTTCCTTGCTCTGCCATTATACTGCAGTTTTTCATCCTCTGGATGGCTTGTCTTTAACTTATCTCCCCTTCCCTTTTCTTCTTTTCAGTTATAAATTCATACCCTATGAATGACGTAGGACTGTCTTACGTTATTTACTTCCAACAGTATTAGTCCATGTAAGCCATGCCACCTACTGCGACAAACAACCCAAATCCATGTGACTTAGCACAGTGAAAGTTTATTTCTCTCTCACACATCTAGTGTGAAGGCACCTAGTAGGGTGTCTGTCTATCCTAGATGGCTCTTGTCTGGTGATTAATGTGCAGTGATTCAGAAATCTGGTTCTTTCCAATATGTGGCTCCTCCATCTTCCAGGGCCCCACAGTCATTCACTCCCAGGGCCACGTGGACAGGGATGAGAGTAGAGATCATAGAGAATCACAGTGAATGGTTTATGATGAGCAGGTCTAGAATCAGCACACACCACTTAGGCTCATTTTCCACCCGTCAAAGCCCATCACATGTTTCACCCAGGTACAGGGGAGCTGTGGAATGTTCTTCCGTTGTGTGCCTGGGGAGGAAAGGGTTAATGCCCTCTAATCTGGGGTGCAGTGTGTTTCTCCTAGTTTATGACCTTGGGAAGGTCATAGCCTCTTGTTCCCTCATCTTGTAAAATTGGGACATACACATCAGTTGTTCAAATTGTGTTCTTTGGAACTCTAGACTTCAAAACAGTCCTAGAAAGAGTGGTGTGCTGGCTCTCTAAAGCACATCGCTAAGTTTTATGAAATTTCCCTAGCATGTTGTTAAGCAGAGCCACTATTAACAAAAACCACAAATTTATACACTTACAATTAAATTTATTTTAAGGATATTTATTTTAATGGGCTCACACGATGGGATCAGGAGGTAATTGGGTGCCAAAGTCAAAAATTTGTAGGCCTGGTCAGCCACCTGATGTTGCAGCTCTTCCCTGATTCCAGACTCCCCAGAGCAGCAGCCTGGAACTCACACAGGGCTTCTGTGCTGCAATCAGGAGGTCCAATTTCTTCTGCTTCTAGAGACCTGTCTTTTCTCTTGGATGAGGGCCACACAGATTTTGAGGGATAAACTGCTTTACTCGAATTCTACTGGTTTAGATGTTAATCAGACCTAAAACCCACCTCCACAGCAGCATTAGACTGGTATTTAACTAAACAACTAAGAACCACGGTCTAGCCACGTGGACATGTAAAATTAACCATCACAAAGGGTTTCCAGCTCAGAGCCCCTCTGCCCTTCTGGTGCAACTAGAGGAATAAAATAGATTTCTCCACCCTAAGATTTGGAAAGAGGTATGTGTTTGGAAACAACAGCCTTAATTATCATTCAGTTCTTCAGCGTAGTACAGATCAGGAGAAAATCAATTTCACAAGATACAGAAATGAAATTTAAGTTGCTAAAAAGAATGAGGCCTGGCTGGCATGGCTCAGTGGTTGAGCATTGACCTATGAACCAGGAGGTGAAGGTTCAATTCCTGGTCAGGGCACATGCCCATGTTGCAGGATCAATCACCAGTAGGGGGCGTGCAGGAGGCAACCGATCCATGATTTTCTCTCATCATTGATGTTTCTATCTCTCCCTCCTTTCCTCTCTGAAATCAATACAAAAAATATTTTTTTTAAAAAGAGGGCTATTGGAAGGAAATTAATCTCTATTGTGAGGATTTGTGTTTACCTTAAAGGACATTAGAGGGGAACAAGTGATCCTTTGAAATGGGCCTTCTCCTCCACCCCCTGCTGCCACCACACAGTTTCCCATTCATGGGACCAAGCTCAACTTCTCCTTCCCTAATACCTGAGGAGACCACAATCACTGAGACCACCAGCCACCCTACCCCACGGAAAGCCAGCAGAAGACAGGTGACAGAGAACAGCTGCCAACCTGCATGGACTCTAGACCAGAGAAAGGAAGTGCTGGAGGCATGCAGGCTTTACATTTTCTGTAGGGAAATATCCAGGGGAAAGTGGTGGGGCCAGAACACCAGAGGAAGAAAGAGTTAAAATAAAATGGGGAGGAGGGAGGAACATTGTGGTCCAAGCTGGGAATCTACCCACAGCCCAGGAACATCTGAGTGGTAGACACAGCAGAAAGCTCAGCAGTTAGGCCCCGCCCCACGTGTGGAGAGGGGAGCCCAACAACTGGACAAGGGTCATAGCACCCCATCCTGAGTATAAATCTGTTTCCACCTTCCTTCTGGTGCTGTGAGGTATTCTTCAGGAGCAGTAGGGGAGGGGACGTGCACATTAGGCAGAGGAAAGATGGCACCCTTTCCTGGCAGAGCAACACTCCACCGCACAGAGAAAGCACCACCCCTTAGTCAACAGCTCAGCTGGAGGGACTGCAAAGCTCTTCACCCACCCAACTGAGGGACAGAGAGAAGTGGAGGCCAGCCAAGGACTATAGATGCAGCTAGCCAGTGGTCTCACCAAGACTCTCACAAGGGAGTCTCTGTGTCATCAGAATCCCAACAGAAAATATATAGCACACTCAAGTCAGCATGATTCCAGGAGCGTTTAACAAAAGACTACAAGAAGAGGGCACAGAAGAATGCAGTGATCTCGAGGGATGAGGGAAAGGGCACTGATCAGAAACCAGAAGGAACAAGCCAGAGGAGAGGTCAACAAACATAGCCAACTCAAAGTAATCCTTTAGGAAAGAAGCTGGGGGCTCAATGCCCTGACCTTACCCTCTCTTTTCCCTCCCACTGACCTCAAAGGCTCCCCATTGACCAAGCTCAACAGAAAGCTGGAGGATAGGAGCACATTTAAGCAGACTACCAGGTCAGCCCTGGAGGGGAGAACAGGTGGGGAGAAGTGTAGAGTGAATCTGGCTGAGAAAACAGAGAACATCTGACACAGTCACCAACATCCATGAGGTATCCCCGTGTGTCAGGGATTCTGCAAGGGTAAGCCAGTGGGAAACAACAGAAACTGATCAACACTGCTTTCTGCTTCCTACTGGTCTAGAAACCCCCATACAATGTAAGTATTTCATATGCACACCCACACACCCACACACACATACATACATATGCACACACAAAAACACATACACACATGCAAACACAGAATTGTGTACATATACCCACACACATACACATATGTACACGCATAGGCAGATACATACCTACATGCACATGCGTGCATGCACACACACACACACACACACACACACACCATACTTATTCACAGTCTGCAGAGGCTTCTCCAGCTCAGTCCAAATTTACAGGAACTAAAACCAACAGAATTTCAATTAAAATAAGAAAAAGAAAGAGCAGAAATGAAGGGCAGGCTTCTCTAATTGTTACTATTTTTATAAATCTGACAATAAATGTCAGACAGGAGAAAGACACACTTCCTGAGAGGGGGAAGCTGATCAAATAGCATGCACTGATATTGGAGGCAGAAGGGAAAGATGCTGAGGAGGTGGTTGGAAAGTGGGACCAGAGGCTGCACCTCCTCCTTCCCTGCCCTCCAGTTCTCCCCTGCCTGACCACCCACGTCTCCTTCTTTCACCTGAGAACTGAGCACTGGCAGGGAAGAGGCACACCAGACCAGGAGGCGGGAGTTGGCCTGGTTTCCACTCTGACCATGTGGCTTTCTGAATGTGTGACCTTCAATGTGTTCCTGAGGGCCAGCTCCACACTGCAGGGTACCTGTGTGCAAATTAAGAGACAGCATCCCCATTAGGCAGATAAATAAGAGAATTCCTTTGGTTGGAGGCAGTGCCTCAGGGTTCCCAACTTGGCAAATTGTGTGCTGCTGATGTCTGTCCTCCATCCACCACCACGTGGATGTGGCAGTCAGGTGTCGATTCACATCTGTACATCTTAGCTCATCCTCTCCAGAGTGGGACAGTATCTGCAAAACAGGGAGGTCCAATGCAGGCAATAAACAAAGATGAGAGCCAAGGATGTGGAAATAATTTAGGTCTGAAGGTGCAACCTACCCTGAAAAAGACAGGGATTCTCTGCTACATACGAGAGGGCAGGAGCCAGTTTTTACTGAAATCTTAAAGGAGGAAGTTAGAGGACTTAGGGGTACCCAGTGACTAAATCCTGGGTTACATCATCATCATATTGATACAGAACTTCCTCATCATTACAGAGTGAAGGCCAAGGGCTCTGGGGTTACTAGTTGGTTACTAGCATGTACACAACTCTGTGTTGGATAACTCTACTCTCTGGTTTCTTCATCTGTAGAATCAGGTAAGTGGAATACCTTCCCACAGAGGCATTATAATATTGAAGTGAAAGAATATGTATGAAAATGTTGTGTGACTCCCATCCATATATATAAAAGCCCAGTGACCAGAATAGCAGAACAACCAGAATGACCAGAACGACCAGTGGCTATGATGCGCACAGCTAACCAACTCTAGCATCCCAATCAGGGGTAGAGCCAGCTGGCCAACTGCCTGTAGCCTCTCCCCACCACCAACTCAGCCCAATGGGCCCCCTATTGGGGCAGGCTGGCCAGACCCCACACATGCACAAATTCATGTACTTGGCCTCTAATCCTATATATTAAAACCCTAATTTGCAAATCGACCCATTGGGGGGAATGACAGGTGGAATGATGGATCACTAAGACATGCACTGATCACCAGGGGGAAGACACTCAATGCCCAGTTATCAAATAATAAACTATTGCTCCTTAGGGAAATACAAGGTTACGATCATCCCAACCTCTGGTCATAACATATTGTCAACCTTTCAATATATACTCTTGTTTTATGTGTGCTTCTGTCTAAAGGCATCTTATTTATATATATTGTTGATTCATAACACTGAACTCATGGCCAGTGGCACTGTAAGTTATGCCTGAATGAAGCTCATCTAACACACTGACTTTCTCCAGAAGGCCCACTCAGTCTAGTTGGGGGCAGCTCCTGCATTGAACATCTGGCCCCTCTCTTCCCTCCCACACCCCCTCCCCCGCCCACGCTCTACAGAGGGTGGTGACCAGCTACAGCGGTGGGGAAGCGAGGGGAGGGGGCGAGACAGGCTGGTGAGCAACCAGCCTGTGACCTCCTACAAACTGGCAGTTGGACATCCCCGAGGGCACAGGCCAGGCTGAGGAACCCCCCTCCTCACCCCATGCACAAATTTCGGCCTCTAGTATCATTATAAGATGATGACAAAATGTCATTTTTGGATGACAAAATGTCATTTTTCATGACCCATGGCTTTGTTCCAGCCTCTGCCTGGGTGTCTTACTCAGGTTTTTAGGAGCCTCACTGTCTGCTTTGGAATTGGGCTTCCATGGTCAGCTCAAAAATGGGGCCAGGAAAGAGGTCTTGTGTCCCTGCAGAACGACTTAAAGAAGAACTATCTCACGTCACAGCAGCTAAGTAAATGAGAAAGTGGACTTTCTTCCTGGAAATGAGGGGGTGGGGGGTCTTTCAAACAGGAGTGGCACCTCATCGGCTTAGGAAAGTGATTTAGACGTATGTTTGGATTTACTCCTGGGACACTCTGAACTGTGGAGATAAGAGTCATACTTATGAACCCCTTCTAGGCTCCTCTCCAGGCTCCAGAGGTTAATGTTCCCATTTAAATGGAAATTGAGTGCAAAATTATTAGCAACTATTCAAAAAGAACCAAATTACAAGGGGCTGTTCTTTGTACAGTACACACAGAGCTGCCACAGATGTTCTGCACCTTAAATATTGAGGTGAGTCCCGCTGAAGGTCACTCCTCCGCCCGCTGAGGAGCTGAGCCCCAGGAAGGATTTCCTCGGGAACACAGGCTCTGGGCAGCAGAAACTTCCCTGCAGACATCAGATCCCAGTGGGCGGAGATGAAAGGCCAAATGCAGACTTCCCTAAAACAGGTGCAGAATGTGGGTCACACCCATTGGCACGTCGCAGAGTACTGCCTGACACATCAATCCTCATAATCCAGTCATCATTTGCTACATATATTTGTAATTCCCAAATCAATACTCATGGCATTTCACAAGTCATTCACGGGCAAGCACAGAGCAGTGAACAATGTGAGCTACCTCTGCACACATGTCCAGCTGAGACTGAACGAGGCTGGCTCTGCCTCCTAGATTCAGCTCTCTTGCTGTAAACAATCATCCTTTATATGCTCTGTCTTTTTCTTATTGTTGTTCTTTTGTGTGTGTGATTTCACTGTCTAAAACAGCATGAGGCCTAGTACTGAAGTGCTACCTAAGGTTCCTATGTGCAAGAAGACTGAGTGGGCCTTCTGGAGAAAGTCAGTGTGTTAGATGAGCTTCATTCAGGCATAACTTACAGTGCCGCCGGCCATGAGTTCAGTGTTATGAATCAACAATGTATATAAATAAGACGCCTTTAGACAGAAGCACACATAAAACAAGGGTATATATTGAGTGGCTGACAACATGTTATGACCAGAGGTTGGGATGAACCTAACCTTGTATTTCCCTAAGGAGCAATAGTTCATTATTTGATAATTCAACATTCGTGGAGACTTTATAGAACACAGCTCCTGCAAAGACTGAAAATTGACTGTAGTAGGTACTCAATCGGTAGTGACTATAACTTCACAGGGCTTTTTCTGGGCTCATACTATTCTTAATAAAAGATAAACCCTTGCCAGTGGGTTTAAAAGATCTCCCCACCCATTAAACTGCCTTGCTTCTCAGACCACTTTTTTATGTTCAGATCTGCATAGCCCATTATTCAGTCCTAGAGGCCCAGTGCACAAAATTTGTGCATGGGTCTAGCAAAGGTGGGGGGGGGGGATGTTCCCCTCAGCCCAGCATGCACCCTCTCCAATCTTGGATCCCTCTCACAATCCAGGACTGCTGGATCCCAACTGCTCACCTGCCTGCCTTCCTTATTGCCCCTAACCACTTCGGCCTGCCAGCCTGATCGACCCCTAACCACTCCCATGCCAGCCTGATTAATGTCTAACTGCTCCCCCAGAGGGCAGAGGGCGTGGCCAACCTGGGTTGCCAGAGGGCGTGGCCAACCCCCCAACTTCCCTCCTCTGCCAGCCTGGTCACCCCTAACTACCCTCCCCTGCAGGGTTGATCACCTCCAACTGCCCTTCCTTGCAGGTTTGGTCACTCTCAGGCCTGGTGCATCCCAACTGCCCTCTCCTGCTGGCCATCTTGTGGTGGACATCTTGTGTCCACATGGGGGCAGGATCTTTGACCACATGGGGGCAGCTATTGTGTGTGGAGTGATGGTCAATCTGCATATTACTCTTTTATTAGATAGGATAGAGGCCTGGTGCATGGGTGAGGGCCAACTGGTTTTCCCTGAAGGGTGTCCTGGATCAGGTGAGGATTCCTTTGGGGTATGGCAGTGGCCTGAACGAGGGGCCTGTGGTGGTGTGCAGGTTGGCCATGCCCTCTGGCAACCCAAGCAGAGGCCCTGGTATCTGGGATTTATTTATTTTCTACAATTGAAACTTTGTAGCTTGGAGCGAAGCCAAGTGGCCGGCAGCCATTTCTATTTGGATTTGTTTACTTTCTATAATTGAAACTTTGTAGCCTGAAGTGGAGGCCTAGGCCAGCAAGAGCAGGTGGAAAGCTTGGCTTTCTCTGTTGCCTGGGAAACCCAAGCCTCCTTCCTGCTCTCTATGACTGTAGCCATCTTGGTTGGGTTTATTTGCATACTTGCTCTGATTGGCTGGTGGATGTGGCTAGTGGGTATAGCAGAGTGATGGTTAATTTGCATATTATTCTTTTATTATGTAGGATAAGGCCCAACAGGTCCACAGTGGTTATCTTGGAGACCTTGGCCATGCATTGGTGTTGGGGTTAGGATGAGGGTGTCTGAGGACCTGATGAGGAAGTGGTTCCCTGATTGACAGCTGAAGTCCTCTCATCAGAGGCTACAGGGGCCTCTCCAAAACCGGAAGTGTGGTCACAACATCAAATTGCAGGAATGAGTTCAAAACCCCAGGAAGAATAGGGTCAACACGACCAAAAGTACTGGATGGTAAAATCCAGTTCTCAGTGAGCAGGGCCCAGAGCCTGTGGGAATAAGGGCAAAAGCTGGGGGGTAGACTGGTGGATGGCCCACGCCTGCCAGATGGGAGAGCCTGCCTTTGTGAGTCCTGCATGGAGGGCTGGCAAGGGGAAGCCTCCTGATGGGGAAGAACAGAAGTCAGCTTTTACAATAAAAGGAATGTGCTGGTATAAATGCCATTGGAGAAGGACTGCTGTGGACCAGGCAACCCAGAGCTTTAGAGGAGAATCTGAGCTTGAAGTGGGGAGAAGCGGAGAAGGAGAAAAATATTGCCAGCACTCAACCTCCCTGAGCAATTTGTTCCAGCCCCAAACGCACTCACCCCCATCACTAACGCAAGAGCCCCATGACATTTGGATGCATGTTCTGTAAAAGGCAATTTAGCAACTGTTATTGTATGTAGCTCAAGCTTAATCTTTAGGATCTCACCCTGTACCTCCAAGTGGTTTATCAGAGCATTCCTAATGAGGTCACGAGAATTTCTCTCAATCTTACGACATTTTTGGTGATGTTATCATTAGAGATTATGGTCCAGGAAATAACCCAGCTGGCGTGGCTCTTTTGAAGTCTAGCAATGGAGCCCACAGAGAGGAGCCTTGGTTGCTACTTTAAAAGCCCCGTCTATATTGGATCTAGATTCAACCATATACACTGCATTGTCAAGCTGAGTGCCAGCTGCTAACTCCAGCTGCTAACCCCTGAGGCTGGTTCAGCCCAGGCTCTCTGCAGGACTGTATATCGGAGTGTGACTTAAGGCCTAAGAAGCTGTCCTGTGAGTATCTTAGTCAATGCATCCTTTGCAATCAAGGACAGTCATTATCTAGGTGATTCTTCAATGGCTTACCAGCTAATCAGAACTGCCAGTATTGGGCCCCAGGATTCAGCTCCTGTAAAGAGGCGGGTGGCTGACAGTGTGTAGTCCAAATGCCCTCCTGATGGGTCTGCCCTCCAGGAACTGTCTACTCCTCAGACCCCTGAGGCTTGTCCGGCCCAGGCTCTGCAGGGAAGTCCTGCACCAGGAAGCACTTGGAAACCCTCCAAATGAGCACTTCTTGACTGTTTCCTGAGCATTGAACTGGCCATCTGGGATAATGGTTTTCCACACAATGTTCCAAGAACCAGAAAGCTAATTAGAAGCATAAATCTGCATGATTTCACAACCATTTCACAACCATTTCACAACCATATTAGAGGTAGGAGAAACCAAGATGGCGGCATAAGGTAGACACCTGAATGCAGCCTACCACAACAAATTTGAATTTAGAACTGAAAAACAGGGGAAACATCACCCTGAAGCACCAGATGGCTGGCTGAGAGGAGGCTCTACCATCTGGAAAGGAGAAAGAAGGTGCGCTGAACCTCAGGAACTGTGAAGGTGTGGAGAACTGTGCACGTGAAAAGGCAGCCACAGAGTTCGCTGCCGGCTTGCTTGCGGAGCACAGAGAGGGCAGGCTGAGTATGCTACCGGCTTACTCCCTGTGCATGGAGAGGGCAGACAGCTAATGCTCAATAAATAGAAACTTAACGAATGACTCTAATGCAGAATATTCTGCCAAGATACTGAGCTGACTTTTGACTTTCTACAGTTCCCCACCTGGTTGCCATTTATGTCTCTCTACCTGACAGTTTCTGGCCTCTGGAGTTCAGAGTTCACCCACCTCCGCAGTGGTTCTCAACATTTCTAATCCTACAACCCTTTAATATAATTCCTCATGTTGTAGTGACCCCCAAATATTTTCTTTGCTACCTCATAACTGTAATTTTGTTACTGTTATGAATCATAATGTATTTTCCAATGGTCTTTGAGAACTGCTGCTCTAGAGCTCTCAAATGAGTGACTCAGTTGAGCTCCAGATTTAAGGGGCTGTCATTCCGTCACTCTGGGTCTTCTATTTGTATGCCAGACCTAACACCTCTCTAGACAGCAGAGCTTTTTTCTAATCTTGACTTAGATGGAGCCCAGGGGAAAGAAAAGAGATGTCAAGGCTCATGTGCAGGAGCTCTCAGTCAAGACCCTAGAGAAGGATTTTAGCAGCATGAACTGTGAGGGCAGCTGCTAAGGTTCAAATCCCACCTGTACTGCTGACTGGCTACCCATCAGCTCAGCTATTTATTCTCTTTAAGCCTGGGTTTTTTTCAACTGTGATATAGGGATAATAATAGCTCATACTTCATGGTGTTTCTATGAGAATTAATTCAGATAATGTATGCAAAGCCCTCCAAACAGTGCCTGACACGTTCACTAAATGTCAGCTCTATTTTTGATTTTTGGAAACCTGTTTCAGGTATTGGGCAGCACAGTCTCCAGGCAAGACTCTGTAGGAGCCACATCTTGCTGGGAGAGCCAAGAAGAAGGTGCTTTTTAGAGATGACATTGATGGATTGAGTTCCACTCTTGGACTCCATGTGTTGCCTTCCTCCTTTGATTTCTCCAAAGTGAGTTTTAGGCAGCCACCCAGCATTTTGCATCAAACAGCTGTAGGAAAGTCACACTCTGGGAAGTCTGCTCTTCTCGCCTGGCATCCTGGGGCCAAAGGCAAAGGACCAACCAGAATGACCAGAGACCCCATCATCTCTGTCTGGAGACACAGACAGAAAAGACCCCAGATGTTGTCACTGTGACCTCATGTCCTCCCATCACTCCCACCAGGAACTTATGTTTTCTGCTTATGACTTGTCCCCGGAGGTCCCACTTGCTCCATAACCCTACTTTTGCCACCTTAAAGATGTGCTCCCTGTATCGCCCCCGACAGGCAGCAGCCCTGAATGAAGTGAAAACTTTCCCACAGAGGTGCCCGTGCACACCTCTCACAGAGGTGTAGTGGGAGCTGTCATGTTTTCTCCCTGCCCACACCTTCTGAACACACTTCTGGCATTTGAGGAGTATCCCACCCTATGGTCCTGCCTCCCAAAGGTAGTAACAAGAGCAGCCTCCCGCCCCCTCACCCCGACCCCAGCTTCCTCTGAGCTAAGTCACAACCAGGTGACTAAGAGGCAGCAGGAGTGGCCAAAGTGACATTTCTAAGTCAGATGTGGCATTGACACTGAAGACAGCGGTGATGGCGAGGATGGGTCCCTGGCAGTGATGTACGTACACTGTCGCATGCAGTTGGGAGCAGCAGCGGTAACAGCAGTTTTCTCATTAAGCCAGTTCTGCAACACATAATGGAACATTGTTCTGGATGCACAGCCTCAAGCCTGGTTCTCCAGGCTCCACTGATTCTGTGAGACACCCAACATCTTTTACCAAACCTCTCCTGCTTGACCAGCCAGAATCAGCTTCTACGGCTTATAACTAAGAACCCTCATTCTTACAGGTAAGAATCACAGGGCCACGTGATGACAATTGTTTTAATTTTAATTTTATCTTTAATATGTTTTTTATTTATTTCAGAAAGGAAGGGAGAGGGAGAGGGATAGAAACACCAATGATGAGTCATTGATCGGCTGCCTCCTGCACACCCCATACTGGGGACTGAGCCCAAAACCTGGGCATATGCCCTTGACCGGAATCAAACCGGGGCTCTTTCAGTCCGCAGGCCTACGCTTTATCCACTGAGCCAAACCAGCAAGGGCAAGGTGACAATTTAAAAGTTTAGTCCTACTGACATCTCAAAAAAAAACAAAAAAAAAACTCAGACTCCACTTGTTCTTAGGCGTGCAGAGCAGACTGACCCTACACTGCAGTCTGAGAAGAAATGAGCATCATCTGAGCGTTTGTCAAATCAGCTTCTCCAGGGCAGTGGTCCAGGCTGTCTCTGTTGGTTGATTGCAAGCATGTTCCAGGGGCCACAGCTGGAGGCTGAGACCAAACGCCTTCCACAGGCAGCTGATCCACAGCAAATACAGGGGCTAAATTCTCACCTGGGTCCAGAGCTAAGGACTGGAGATGTCAGGCCAAGGCAGGCAGGGAGAGCAATTGGAAAGGCTGAGGAGCTAGGGCTGACTCATGTGATACGTCTGGGATCCTATGGCTGCACCCCCTCTCTCCAGGGCTCGAGAGCAGCACCACTTTAAGCCCCTAAAGGACCCCTCTGGCAGGGTGCCTGGTTGGACAAAGACAAATTAACCTTCTCAGACTCCTGTGCAGCTGAAAAAAAGAAAGACATGGCGGCCCCTAGAAACCATGCTGGGACTTGTCCACAGCTCCCTGCTAAGGGCCTTCCTGTTCCCCAATGATACTCCCCAACCACCACCACCACCACCACCACCCCCTGAGCAGGCCAATTGAGCAGGAGACAACTGGCCTCCAGGCTCCAGGGCAGAGGGGCAATGAAGACACAGGGAGGCTGGAATGTGAGCTGGAGTTTGGAGCCCCCTGAACTATCTCTCCCAGGCAGGCAGGCTAATGTACAAAAGGAACCAAAGCCAAGGCCAGAGAAAGACAGGCTGCCCACCCCCGATGGCAAAGTGCCCAGGTGTGCATCCTCCGGGTCAGCTCTCCTGCGGAGAGGAGCCAACTCAGGTCCTTTCCTGCTCGAGCTAGTTTGAAGTGGCTTCTGTCACTCTCAGCAGAAACAAGCCAGAGTGTCACAGGTTTCTAAGTCGGCATCTCATACGTGTTACATGTTCCCCATATGCTCACCATGGATGTTAGTGAGGGCCAGCCATCCCTTCATGGAGGTGAGCCGCTGTGCTCCTTCTGGCTAGAGGGTTCATGCTTACCTGTGAGCACCTCACTACAGAGCCCACACAGTCCAGACATCTATGAAAGTGGCAGCCGAAAGGTAGAATCTTGGGGAAGAGTCAGCACACATCAGCAGACACTTCAGTCTTACATGCCATGTGGAGTCAGTAAGGAAAAGATCCAAGCCTCTCCTCCCCTCTGGCTTTGACCATGGGAACCTCGGATTGCCAGGCCTATCGCAGAAGAGGCAGGAACCAACTGACTGCCCCTACTAGGAGTCCAGCACTACAAGAGTCAAATAAAGTGGGGCCCAGCGTCCCAGTTTCCTGGCCCCTCACCTTGAACCCTCCCCTCCGTATTCAGGGCTCAGCTCCAAGCTTGAGCCACACTCCCTGCATTTTTTCCTTGGGATGCTGGCGCAGAGCTCCAGGTCTTAGCCCAGCAACAACTATGGTTTTGTTACTCTGGAGCATGGAAAATTCTCTCCCAGACAGCCTAATTCATTTGACTCTTAAGACACAGACCCCCACAGTGCTGTGTCCTCCACTGCGGTCTTTGACAAGTCCCTGGAGAGTTTCCCCTGACTCCCCACAGGCTCACAGGGTCAGAAGGGAGGTCATCCAGTCCAACCGCCTACCTAGAATCCATCCTTTGCAACCCTGACAGCTCCCAGCCTAGAGATGGAAGCACTTCCCTAGAGGCAGCTGTCCCATTACTGGCTTTTCAATTGCTAAAAAGTCCTTTCTTGTATTGAGCTAAAGTTGGCCTCCCTTCTATCCCATTCCTTTTCTCTGTTATCATAGCTGTAGTTTACTCTCATATCTACAGGACTGCCCTGGAGTTATTTGAAAGCAGATCATTTTGTTCTTAAAAACTAATTCTTCTCCAGCTAAACATCCCATTTCCTCTGCTATGTTTTATGGTTTCAGACCCATAGCCATTCTACCAGTATTTATTCTTGCCTGAATGCTTCCCAGTTTATAAACATTGGGCTTACATCGTAGCATCAGAACCAAGATCTGCTCCATGGGAGATGTTAAAAAATAGCAAGTACGATATTTGGACCCCTCTCTTTTCCCCTCCCGGGAACCCTAGAACTTCAATAGTTCATGAGGCAGAAATGGCCAGCTGCCTCCAAATATCCTTTTTTCTTTCTTTTTCCTAACAGAACCTTTTTTTTTTGTTTGTGTGTTTGTTTTTGTTTTTTGTTTGTTTGTTTTGGCTGGGCATAGTGTAACTCAAGGAAAATATTTCAGTTCCAATCATCCATCGGTGTCACCATGAAACTAATTTCTCACTAAAGTGGTAAACAGAAAGGTGTGAGAATCTTCCTGGGAACTTCCTAAGAGTGAGAGGGCAACCCTTCTTTCCACCTTCTTCTCCATCTCGCTTCTGAAACACGGGTGTGATGCCTAGTCTCTAGAGTCATCTCGGGCCGTGAGGATGAGGCCCTCATGCTAAGAATAAGATGGAAGGAGCCCGGCACCACTGCTGTGGTGCTCTCACACTAACTTGGATTGCCTGACTCTAGACTTATATTATGCAAAAAACAATAGTATAAGCATCTCTCTTGCTTAATAATAAGCTTCTTTCTTGTTAAGTATTTGTGGGTTCTCTTAAATATACATTCAGACTAACCCTAAATTTACCACCCTAAAGTCACTATAATGGGTTATATTTACCCCAAGGGACCTCTGAACTACATAATTCTGACAACCTGTTTCATTTCAACTCTCATCATTAATTCTTTTATTTTTATTTTCTTTTTTTTTTAACACTTAAAACATTGCTGAACACTCAACTGAAAGAGATCATAACAAGGGAAATCTTTCCTAGAGCTGCTGTAACAGTTACACCAAACTTGGTGGCCAGCAACAGAAATGTATCCTCCCATAGTTCTGGAGGCCATGAGCCTGAAATCTGTCACGGGGCTGCAACCAAGTGTCAGTGGGACCTGGCTCTCTCCACAGGTTCTAGGAGAGATCTGCTCCTGTCTCCATCAGCTTCTGGTAGCTGCCAGCAGCCCTCGGCCATGGCCTGCTCACTCCAATCTCCACCTCTGTGGGCACTTCACCTTCTCTTCTGTGTCAAATCTCTCTCTGCCATTCCTTACAAAGGTATATATGATTGCATTTAGGGTTCACCAAGATAATGAGGATAAACTCTTCACCTCAAAATCCTTAATCCCTTATGCAAAGTCTTTTTTCACCACAGCAAGTAACTTTCAGATCCAGGGATTAGGACTAAAATCTTTGGGGTTCCAAGGATTAGGACTGGAATCTTTGGGGGATTCCAGAGATTATGAATGAACTCTTTTGGGTGTTCCAGGAATTAGGAATAGAATCTTTTTTGGGTTCCAGGGATTAGGAATAGAAGGCCCATGAAATCATTTGTTCTGGCCCTGCCACGGCATTGAGTTAATTAAATGTCTGACCAAATATAGCAGGCTAATTTTTAAGTTGATAATTTTGTATGGCCTGCAAAGGATGTTATAAATATTCAAATTGCCCTCAGCAGAAAAAGGGTTCTCCACCCCTGCTTTAGAGAGACAGTGCCCGTGCACAAGGCCAAGGGGCAGCAGGATGGCCTGGAGCTGCTGGAAGCTTTTCTCCTGAAAGTGGATGCGGACTCCAAGACACTCCCAACCAGCACAGCCCCCGCGCATGGCACAGACCCTCTGCTCATTGCTCACCTGAGGAAAACAGGCCTAGTTCAGAATGTTTAGTTAAAATTGGAGGTGTCAACATAAGAAGTGTTCAAACCTGTAAGAATTTTTATGAGTTTATTTGAGCCAAACTGACAACTACCGGGAAGCAAAATCTCGATGAATTGAGAAAATGCTTGGGAAAATGGTGATTTTGCCCCTTATTTGCTAAATTAGAATCAAAGGAGACTTAGGGAGTTACACGAAATCCTTTAGTGGTAGATTAGAGAGGCAGGAAAAGCAAAGCAGGGAAATCTCTGAGACTGGATAAAAAGTATAATGAAGAAACAAATACTTCTTTTACATTGGTTGGTACAGGATAGCTAACAATGAACACTTATAGCTCATGGAGATGGTATGTGAGAACAAAATAACAATAAGGTTGCTCCATGGTCTCATGTTCTCCTGGAAGATTGTATCCTGAGGGGTCTGGAAAAGATGGATTTCTCTGACATTCCAAATGTGTATCATCATAGATGCAAAAGGACAGTAGACAGGGCTCAGTTATTCAGTTAAGGTAAAGATTGACCTTTGTCAAGAAAGTCTCTGGCCTAGGACTGGCTTTTAGTTGGGAAGTTTTAATTCGGACCATTTTATGTAGTTACTTTAGGTCTCTGAGTTTGTAAGCCCCACCCCGCAACCTTCCCCCACCCCAAGCTTGTCAGGTTTAGTCTGTGGCCCCTTTTTCATCCACATAAGTAAATTAATTAAGATATAATTTGAACAACACCAGCCTTTCCTCATCAACAGCTTCTAAGACAGGCTGGACAGCATTAATTGTTGCAATTAATTAGGCATTAAACTAATAATGGGTACAGCTGCTAACAATTAACAGCTAATTATGTCAAGCACTTTAACCATATCACAAAAGAAATGGAAATCAGTGGGAAGGGAGAGGGAAAAGAGAGAGAAAGCAGTTACCTTGTAAACAAATGAGATGTAGTGATCTCCAAAAGCAGCTGCATCCTGCTGCAGAAATGACAGGAAGTGCTGATCCCAGCGCTGTTCCTGGGAGCTGAGCTGTGTGGGAGCCACGGGAGTGTGAGCTTGAAAAGAGGAGACTTGAATTCAATTGACCAGAATGGTGAGCAGAGCCAACACATGCCAAAGTGCAGTCTCAGTACTTGGCATACATCAACCCATGTAATCCTCACCATACTTCATGGTAGTTGCTATGTTATTCCCATTTTATGGATGAAGAAACTGAGGCACAAAGAGGTTAAGTGACTTGCCCATGTATTGGGGCCTCTGTTCACACTGAGGCACACGGCCTTTGGTGGACACCCCAAACAAATAAACCTCACTAAGTTGCTAAACTATATATTGTTGATTTTCCAGAGAGGAAGAGAGAGGGAGATAGAGCTAGAAATATCAATGAGAGAGAAACATCAATCAGCTGCCTCTTGCACACACACATACACACACACACACACACACAGACACACACTGGGGATGTGCCCGCAACCAAGGTGCATGCCCCTTGACTGGAATCGAACCTAGGACCCTTGAGTCTGCAGGTTGACACTTTACCCACTGAGCCAAACCAGCCAAGTCAAGTTACTAAACTTTTAATCAAACTCAAATAGAAATGTTTTATTTACCCTTTCACTCCACTAATTAATTTTAAGAGAAAAGAAAAAGCACCTTCTAAGCAATTCAAGCTGGAACTGAGCATTTTCTGAAATGATCAAACTGGCAGAAATTCATAAATTCAAATTATCCCCAATCCAAACTAGTATTTTATTTTGCTCGTAAATATAAGGACCACCCTCCCTCTTCTCCATGGGAACCTGTTATCCTGCTGGGATCTGGCAAGCAGCTCCAGGGATTCCCTTCACCCCCAGATCCTCTTCCCCTCACACTTTGCAGTAAACATCATTGTTTGATTTTTACTCAGGGCTTTTGTTTTCCAACAAGCTTCTATCATTTCAGGAAACAGAAGAATCAGGCTAAACTAGCCATGCTTCTACATACAAACATGAGTACCTACACATAGGCACACTTGCCTTCCTTCCATGATATACTAAGGAGGAGAGGTTTGAAGCACAAAGGATCAAAACTGCTTGTCCTTAGTTAAAGCCAAGAGAGATAAAGTATCTTTTGTGTTGTCCCAACTGCCTGGCAGATGAAGTCAGGTCTGAAAATTATGCACCACGCTCAACATCAGTATTTCTCAAATTGGATTACCCAGAAGGTTCACCTGGAGAACTCATTGGAACAGACTCCTGGGCCTCTCCCAGGAGATTCTGATTCATTAGGTTTGGACAGGACCCAAGAAATTGCATCTCTGCATTCCAGATGCCAGTACATCTTTGAGAGCTACTGCTCTGCCCTATCTCATTTCTGGCCACTTGTCCTTGTCCAAGCCATTAGATCTCATCAAGGCCCATTAATTGTCCCCAGAGTGAGCTCCTTTGCCCAGTCTGGCCCAGTGACCACAA
Source organism: Pipistrellus hanaki (assembly GCF_964339955.1). Taxonomy (NCBI): domain Eukaryota; kingdom Metazoa; phylum Chordata; class Mammalia; order Chiroptera; family Vespertilionidae; genus Pipistrellus; species Pipistrellus hanaki. The sequence continues at coordinate 13,309,548 of NC_140511.1, read as the reverse complement.
GTGTTTGTGTTGTTCTCATTGATTTAGAAATTCAAGTTGTCGTACTTGGTCATTCTTGACTAGTACTGTTTTTAAACATAATCCAGGAAAAGGGGCCAAAGCGGCTTCCTGTCCCCACTCACTTTGCCGACCTTCTGCGGGGCCTCGCTTGAGAGTAAGAGGAGTTAGTTCTCTGTTTGCTATGAATTCTCTGTTTGCCACTTAAGAGCAGTCTTAATCCTAAAACTCGTAATCCTAAGAGCAGTTTTAAATATATATATTTTTTATTGATTTTTTTAAAGATGACTTTTTTAAATATATGTTATTGATTTTTCACAGAGAGGAAGGAAGAGGGATAAAGAGCTAGAAACATCAATGAGAGAGATACATCGACCAGCTGCCTCCTGCACACCCCCTACTGGGGATGTGCCCACAACCAATGTACATGCCCTTGACCAGAATCGAACCTGGGACCTTTCAGTCCGCAGGCTGATGCTCTATCCACTGAGCCAAACCGGTTTCGGCCCTAAGAGCAGTTTTAATCCTAAATCCACATGTGCCCCTGCCTTCTTCGGTCTCTCAAGGTGGCTGAGACCTGTCCTCTCTCCTGAGGCAAGACTTCAGGTCCACTATCAACCCCCAGGGCCTCCTCTGGGATCAGCCCATCACTTTCTGGAGCTGGGACTCAGGGTACCAGAGCCCTGAGACTGAAACCAGACCTGCGGGGCCACCTTGGGGCTGGCAACAGTCTGCCCAGAACAGAGTAGGGATAGGGGAGGGAGGAGGGGGAGTGTGTCATCCTGCAGGGGGAGCCTTTGTGCTGGCTGCTTTCAGGCTGCCCTTTGGGGTATGAAGGATGATCTGACCAGAAACACTCGCTGAGTCCAGATGAAATCACCAGGCTTCTGCACGCCCAGGTTGCCTCCAATTTGCACCCCCCTCCTGGCTCAGGACTCCAGTCTTGATATGATAAAGCGAAGTTTCTGACAAAACTCACACATTGGACTTTGGGGACCTCGTGTCAGCCTTTGCTCGGGCTATTTAAAAAGGCATGGAGGTGCCTTCATACACTGTGGCTAAAGGTGGAAAATGTTCCCTTTCTGAAAGGAGATGTGACAAAGTGGATGAAAGACCTTAATGTGCGATTCTGCTTCTAGGCATTTAGTCTGAGGAAATAATTGGACCAGGGCTCAAAGACGAATGTACAAGGACAGTCACTGCAGCTTTATTCATAGAAGCAAACAGTGTAAACAACCTAAATACACAAATAAAAACAGGAGTTTGGTTAAATGAACCATAGAAAATACATTTACCAAAATATTATATAACTAATAAAAAATGTTGTAGAATAATTCTAATAGACAGGAGAAAAAATGTTTAAAATAATACCAAATTGTAAAATGCAGTCTGTGAAACAGTATATGTATAGTATGTCATTTTTGTAAAACTGCATGTGACTGTGTGTGTGTGTGTGTGTGTGTGTGTGTGTGTGTGTATGATGCCTCTGGAGGGGAAATACCACCACCGAGGTGAACTGTGGTTATCTTGATGAGCACACAGGAAATTCTGTGTTTTCTTTCATGCTCCACCATGTTTTTCAGACTCCACTGATCAGACAATGCAGTCTGAGAAAAATCATAGAATAAATGAAATAATTATCAGTGCTATAATTTCTGAGCGCGCCCTGGTAAAAATTCTGGGGTAGAATTTCCTTACTGTTTCTGAAATCTGTCCCCATATAATAACTTAAAAGGATAACTGTTAACACAAAGATGAGTGTTTTAAAGCTCCGTAGGCATGTGCAGACAGGCAATGTGTGAGTGGAAGTATAAAAAAAATCTTCGCTCAGAATGTACATATTCATGGATCGCTACACCCCTTCCAGCCCCTACTCAGGCAATAAAAGATTTTTGTCTCCATAATGTCTCCTCGCAGCCAAACACAGGCACTGTTAGTGAATATTAATTGACCTAACATCTTGTGGTGATGAAACTGTGCACATTTCGCTGTCTCATTTGGTTGCTAGGAAACCATGTGAGACAGCTATGGAGCCCTGGGACCCAGCCCTGTGGAGTGTAGGGCAGGATTAAATCACAAATCAGAAATGCTCCATGGGATTAACTGTGTATGCCAGCAACTATGTGTATGTATGTGGTCCTGTCAAATAAACAAGAAACAAATAAACATCACCAGGCAGCTTGGCAGTGGGCAGGCAAGCCGCTGGGAGGTGGGGGTAGATTCTCAGAAACTGCAGCCCCTTCCCAGGGATCTCCTGGAGTCATCCTTCCTTCTGGGCTCCTTTCTCGGCATTCTTCAAGGCCTTTCTCATGCGGCAGGTGCTGGGGCAACACCTTGGAAAGGAAAGGAGGGACTGTGAAGGTTGGTGTAATTACCCTGAAATTGTAGGCATCAGTTTCTGTCATCTCAGTGCTCATATCAGATGCAAAGAAGCTGGTGAGCGCACCTGGCCTGCCTGCAATTTTCCTTCTACACCTAACATTGGCTCTTCTTCTTGCGTCTTCCCTAACCCTTGTCTGTTCAGCTCACGCAAGTGCTGGAGAACTCCTTATTAGTGCTGGTCCCTGCTCTGGTCCCCTAGTGCCCTTGTGCTGCACAAAGAGAAAGCATCATTGCCCAGGTTTCTGGAAGACTGCACTCATGGAGGCTCCCTCTGTCCCTAACTCTCCTACATCTCCTTCTTCCTCCAGTCTTCTCCCTGGAAGCCCTTACTTTACACCAAGTTTCCTGGCCATTCCCCCTTTCCTTCTGACTGGACATCCCCCCTACAGGATGACTTGGCCTTGCCTGGGAGCCTCCCAAGATGCATCCTCAGGTATAACCAAGGCTTCTCTATTCTGTTTGTGTGTTTCCTCTGGAAGGGGTGGGCTCTGGTCTCAGCATCAGCAGCTTTGGCTGCAAAATGGGAAGGTGAGCTCAGTCCCTTGAAAGTAAAAGGGGATGAGGCTGGAGATACTGGGTGTTCTCATCTTGTTTTTCCTCAAGTACCTAAAATCAAATACAACTATGGAGAGTAATTTCTTTCTAAAAACTGCTCTACAGTCCATGTAAATATATATTTATTTTAAATATGTCCATATAAAAAGTCACGATCTTTCTTTTTTATTTCCATCCACTTATTCATTTAATAAATTAATAGAGAACTTGCTGTATGCCCAGAATTTTTGTTGGGCCCTATGTAGATTAAATGGTGAATTCAAATTGACAGTCCTGGTGTTATGTAACTTGTAATATTATGGGGAATAAAAAAATCAAGGTCAAATAGCATCACATGTACATATAAAATTATAGCTGTGGTAATGTGCTAAGTTGGGGGCATATGGAGCTCTGGGGTGAGGGGCTGCTCACCTAAGCTTGGGGGCCAGGAAGGCCCTGAGGTCATTAGCTCTATGTCTGGAGAGGGTCCAACCAGGCACTCACCACCTCCCTGACTTCACCATGTGAATTGCTGCCTGTTTCTTCTTTCTGGGTGGAGAGGGGCCCCTAGGGTCTACTAAATGGAAGACAAAAAGGAACTCACTTGTATCATTTCTTTTTCTCCCCTCTGAATTGAAAAATGTTGAATTCTCAGAAAGATTCCAAATGAAACTCCATGTCATTAAACCAGTGTTTTTCAACCTTTTTTGGGCAAAGGCACACTTGTTTCATGAAAAAAATCACGAGGCACACCACCATTAGAAAATGTTAAAAAATTTAACTCTGTGCCTATATTGACTATATATAAAGTAATTCTCTTGAATAGGAATCAAATAAACACAAAGAAAGTATTTTATAATTACTTTATTATGAAATATTAAGTAAACAAAATAGTGAAAAATTATAAAATTCTTGTCTTGTCTGCACCTACGGCACACCAGGCAACGTCTCGCGGCACACTAGTGTGCCGCGGAACAGTGGTTGAAAAACGCTGCATTAAACACATGGACCACTTTTCATAGAATGGATGCTTGGCTAAGGTTTGTGTGAGCAGAGGGATGGTGCAAGGCTATACGACTAGAGTAACGAATGAGTCAAATGGCTCTGGTCAGGAAAGAATAAGAGCAGAGAGACATCCAGAGTGAGAACATGGAGAGACACAGAGACAGGGAAAAAGACAAGAGGCTGATGCTGGTGGCAAACATGGTGGCCAGGGAGAAACATCCAAGGGGAACTTGGGGAACAGAATAACGCTGTCTCCCCCCAGTTTTCAATACAAGGTCTTAAGTACAGCCTGCACTTCCCAAACACTTCCTGGAGTAAATCTGTGAGGAAGAGTTAAGTCTACTTTAATGTCAGTTTGGGAAAATCAGACGCTCCCCCCCCCCCCCCCCCCCCCAGCCACAGATGGATTACCTCAGAATTGGAAGAGATCCAAAGAACTTATCCAGCCTTTCACCAGAAATCCCCTCACTGTTTCTCCAGATAGACGGCTGGCTTCTGTTTGAACACAAAGTAACCCGGAAATCACCCTCACTGGCGCAGCAGTTCTAACCCTGGCAGTGTTTCCTCGTACTGAGAATATGTCTGCCTGAAACCGCCATGCCCTGGCCATGGTCGTCCCTAGGAAGTCATGTAGCCTAGATGGGCTCCTTGTCATGTGAGAGCCCATTAGATACAAGAAGATCCAGTCTTGTTCTTTATGTCACTGTCCTCATTCATTCATTCACTCTTCAGATGCTCACTGGGAGCCTGCTCTGTGGTGTGCAGTGACAACTGTAAAGAAAGTAGCCTTGTGCTCAGCAGTCCAGCATTTTCGTGGGAGACTAGGAGTGGGTGCACAATTTCAATACAGAGGTTAGAAACTGAAAGAAGGACCCATCCTTCTAGGGCAGTGGTCGGCAAACTCATTGGTGAATGGAGCCAAACAGCAACAGTACAAAGATTGAAATTTCTTTTGAGAGCCAAATTTTTTTAAAACTTAAACTTCTCCTAACACCACTTCTTCAAAATAGACTTGCCCAGGCTGTGGTATTTTGTGGAAGAGCCACACTCAAGGAGCCGAAGAGCTGCAGTTTGCCAACCATGGTTCTAGGGCACTTTAAGATTTCACTAGAATGAAATTAGCCACATTTTTATAAAGAGATTTATTTTTTAATGTGCAAGCTTTAATGTGTAGCCTTTTCATCTCTGGCCCTGATCTAGAGAGGAATTTGTAAATGTGAACTGAGGGTCTGGCAGGTTGAAATGAAGAACACCGGGTTTGTATACAGATAATGCCTTCCAGTCCAGCTACCCCACACACAGCACATAAGAGGCAATTCTTTGTATCTAAGAGAAACCTGGTCTATTAACTCAGGAATTAATTTTCCAAAAAGGAGTTAATAAGGAGTAAAAAAAAAAATAGCTCCCTGGTCCTCTGACCAAGTCAACAAAAACTAATGGCATCTCCTCGGCCTGTGTGACCTGAATTCCCTGGCCTCTCTGAGCCTCTGATTCTAACAACAAAAGCATCTCTGTAGGCTCCCCGAAGCAGAACATTGTAGTTGGGGTTTTCCAATGCTGGAGACTCTTTGGGCTTTGAGTTTGTTCTGTTTCATGTCTACCTCAGGAATTTGGGGCACAAGTTTCTTGGTTGGCCAGGATTGCAGAGATGCAAGTCAGCAAAATGAGAGATGCCTAAACACTAAACACTGAACTTGTGTAGATACAGGTCTACAAAATACATACAAAGGGTTTCAAGCCTTCCTTTTGGAGTCTAGGACACCAAAACACAAACATTTCTGTTAATTACATTATTTCTTTTGGCAATGAGAACTAGAACACTCTGAGATCAAAAGTGGTTTTGATATTGTTTTTCCTGTACCTTTTTGCAAGCCATCTTAAACGGAGGAGTATTTGTCCTCTATTAGTATAAAAACAAACAAACATGGGAATATAAAATAATGCAGCCACTTCAGAAAACAGTTTGGCAGCTCCTTGCAATGATAAACATAGAGCTTTGACCCATCGATTACTCTCCTAGATATCTACCCAAGAGAAATGAAAACATGTGACTGCACAAAAACTTGCACATGAATGTCATAGCAGGCTTACCCCAAGAGCAAGAATTCAACTATCCATCATCTGATGAATGGATTAAAAAAAATGTAGTATATCTATCCAAACCATAACATAACATATTCATCAACAAAAGGAATAAGAGGAAAAAACTGAAAAACCTGTCTAAAACTTGGAAACATATGCTAAGCAAAAGAAGCTGGCATAAAAGGTTACATACTGCATGATTTCATTTATGTGAAATGTCCACACATAGGCAAATGTGTGTAGTCTTCTTTGGGCTTGTCCTCTGGAAAGGCTTTCACTTGGCTCCCTAAGCTACCATGAGAGGAGGTCCAACAACACATTTGAGAAGCCACATGGAAAGAGAAAGAAGAGAGAGAATGCCCCAGCCAGCCCCTGCCAGTGTAGCCATCCCAGCTGAGGCAGAAGCTGTCTTGGATGTTCCAGCCCCAATGGCCACTCATGAAACCAAAGGATTATCCCACTGAACCCAGGCTCAGGTGCAGAATTATGAAAAATAAAACCACATTCTTATTTAAGCCACAAGCTTTGAAGTGCTTTGTTAACAGTAAGTATTGAGAGGCCCTGAAAGACCTAATGACCTCTACCCTTGTCACTCACTGATTTGTTGATAGGCTTAACTCAAAGGCCCTTGGACCGAGATGGATCTAAGAAGAAACATGATTTTATTGTGTCTATAACGGGGCATTTATCACTGTTGTTTAGGCAATTTCACACAATACTTATCTGATTGGCCTATTAGTTACTTCACATCACTGAGAACTGGCGGCACAGGGATTCTGTGCTTGCAATGAGAAGATTGATTATGGTTATTATACTAATGGCTGGAAAAAAGGAATTTCATCAGAAATGTTGTTTTGAAGCTGCACCATGGGCCTTGTATGTTTGCTCATGAATCATGCTGCTCACTAAGTGTGGACCCTACAAACCCTTGAGACCGGGATGCTAGAGCTGGCAAGACACCTGCAGAGATGGGTCCAGGACCACCAAGGAGCAGGAGCACTTCTAATGCCATTTCTCTAGAATCTTATCATTCTTCCCATTGACTGGACCATCTTAGCAAGCAAAGTGTTTTGATAATAATTTCACTAAGGGGTGGATTCACCCTACAAAGACAACACGAGTGGGAATCTTTCAGAAGCAGCCAGCTTTCCCGTCAGCTCTGGGGCATCTGTACATGCCTGTGACTCCTGTAGCGCATAAGTCTGCTATGAAACATTAGCAGGACACATGCTTTCCTATGTAATGAAACAGTCTGACAGCTAGGACTATGCCAAATAACGGGTTTCATCAGGAGTCTATCTGAAGGGTTGAAATTTAGATGTTTATTTTAAAAGATAAACCTGGGAAGTTTGGGGCTAAAAACAATGATTTTTCTCTCCATAGCAGGCTCTCATCACTCAGCTCCACTAATTGCCTCATTTCTCCACTTTATCAGCCCAAGGACAGTTTTGTACCTGAAGTGCAGGCCTTGGTAGAAGGGAAGTCATCTCTGGGTTGAATAGCAGGCTTTTTACAAACTCCTGACAGCAGTCAGAGGAGCTATGTGTGGCTGTTTCATGTCCTCTGGACCCAGCGTCCCTGTGGCCTCATTAGACTCACTGAGAACTCCCCAGACCTTTCCCACTGAAGAGAGAAAATGAGATTTGCCGTGTGGTTTTAGTAAGGGCCTGAGCTCTCACCATCACACAGCATTAATGAAATTCACCTTATGTGCCCTTTAATTGCTCACAGTAGCACTTCACGTACAATCAATGTTCTTCCGTCCCCACTGCAATTTTCCTGTTTTGAAAAATAATAGTGTGACACATGCTGCAATTAGAGGACCGAGGACTGGCCACACTCCTCAGCACCAACTCATCGGCACCACCTGGAAACGCTCACCCACCAGAGGCAGACAAATGGAAAGGATGCAGGAGCTGAGAGGGAGTCTCTGTAATTGAGCTGCATAATCGTAGCAAACAGAAGAAGAGCTTCTATTAATAATGACACGGTAATTGGAGGTCACCCAAAGAGAGACCTGCTAAGCTCAACATTCACATTATCTTTGCACAAAAACCACTGTAGATCTTTCTAAAATACCAATGTGAGCAATGGTGAGGCTGCTTATCAGATTTATCTGGTACCAGCAGAATGTTCTTCCACCCCAGAGGAATCGGGCCAGCCTAAAGCACTTTGCTGGGAGAGAAAATATTTTTATTGGAGTCAGGGGGTAATTAATGCAAAGTTTAATTGCATACCAAACAGACCCCATGAACTCTAGAGCCAGTTTTTATGCACTTTCTCTTATACAAAGCATACTCAGGCAGTACCGCCTATGGAGCCATGAGCACTCTATAGTTGCCAAGGGTGACACTGACAGACCCTGGGGAGAGAGGGTAGGGGAGAGGCCGGGGAAGAGTGCAGGGAGTGTGTCCAGTTGGATATCTGCATCTCATCAATCCCATTTGAAAAAAAATAATCCTCAGCTCTTTTCTTCCTCCCACCCTCACAGCCACAGCCCCAGGCTGAAATGAGGGAAATTCATTATTATTTGGTGAGTCAATATCAAATTACAATAAAGAGATAATTTTTTAAAATCCCATTGTGTAGCTGGCTCATTATAACATCCAGATAACTCCTGAGTATATTAAAATTGCTCGTTGCCATAAATTACAATGGTATCAAAATAGATTTCTTTTGCAAAGGAAGTTTCATTAACATGATTCATTTAATCACCCAGAAATGAGATGTGCACAGGGATAACATGAAAGTGGGGTCTGAGCACCTCCTCTGGGTCAGGCTGGAAGGCTCCCCTAAGCATCCAAAGTAAGAAAACACTCTTCCAGCTAAGGCATGGCTACAGGTGGGGCTCTGCACACAGCAAGCTTCCTCCCTACCCTTCCTGGCTCCACCACCATCTCATATTTTCTCCCTCACATGCCTACCCAAATCTGTCAATAAGAAAGACCAGAGAAACTGAAATTCAAACCCAGCCACACAGAGACTGTAAGGAGATTAAGGTCAAGGGTTGTATCTATTTATCTTTGTGCCTCCACAGCCCTGAGCATCGTAGATCCTGGACAAACTTTCCAAAATGAGTTAAGTGAGTAAATGATAAAATAAGGTCTCTATTTCTATTTGCATCAAACTACTAGGTGAAGGGAGTCTCTAAATAAGAGACTGTACAGTAGTGTCCCCACAAAAACCCATGCCAAATTGGAACATGTGAATATAACCTTATTTGGAAATAGGGTCTTTGCAGATGTAATTGAGTTAGGATGTGGCCATACTGAGTGAGTGATCCCTGAATCCAATATGACTGGTAAACACTCCTTATAAAAAGAGGAGTGTTTGGACACAGAGATGCAGACACACAGGGGGAAAGGCCATGTGGAAACAGAGGAAAAGATTGGGGTGATGCACCTACAAGCCAAGGAAAGCCGAGAACTGCCAGCACCCAGAAGAACCTGAAGGAGATCAGGGAGGGTTCTTCCCTGGAGTCTCCAAAGGAAGTGTGGCTGCCAACATCTAGATTTGGACTTCCAGCCTCCAGAATTCGGAGAGAATAAAGTTTTGTTGTTCGAAGTCCCCCGATTTGTGAACTTTTTTATAGCAGCCTTAGGACACTAAAGTATTTGATGACTCCCTCAGGGCCTACAGGCAATCCCTAGGAACTCATTGAGAAAGCAGAGGCAAGTGTAGACCATTATCTCAGATACTTGGGTATAAAGGAAGAGCCATTTTTTCATCATCTACTGGTCTTGCCCTCATCACTTTCCTCTCAATCAACAGAAAAAGGAAAAGTCACAAGTCACCCATGGTGACTCTCCACTCTTGAGTCACAAAGCTTTGACCTCCTTCATCCCCACAGATTTACCTTCACCCACACCAGCCCCTCATGGCCCCAGCTCCATGCTTCTCATCTAAAGATCTTAAAGCGTAGTGTCCCTCTTCCTCAGCCTCCCACCCACACAGCAGTCTCCCTCCACTAACCACAGGTATTCATTCATTTGTTCAACCAAGCAATTTAAATTTATGCCCCAAGACAATTCAGGTATGACCTGGCACTCCAGATTTGGTCCCCTCTGAAGTCACCCTGCAGGTGTGAGTTGCTGTCCGTTCTTCCAAGGCTCGTGAGCAATGCTGTCCATATAACATCTATAATGAATTGAAATGTTCCATTTCTGTGCTGTCCAATACTGTAGCCACTAGTCATTAGTGCGACTAAGAAACTGCATTTTAATTAATTTAACTTTAAATTGTTATATATGCTCATGGCTACCAAATAGGTAGTTCAGACCTAGAAGCAATTTTTTTAAGTTTTATTATTTTTAAAAATATATATTTTATTGACTTTTTACAGAGAGAAAGGGAGAAAGATAGAGAGCTATAAACATCGATGAGAGAGTAACATCGACCAGCTGCCTCTTGCACACCCCCTATCGGGGATGTGCCTGCAATGAACATATATGCTCTTGACCAGAATCGAACCTGGGACCTTTCAGTCTGCAGACCTACGCTCTACCGCTGAGCCAAACTGGTTTCGGCTAGAAGCAACTTTTAACCAGACAGAAAAGACACAGACACAAATAGCCACACACACACACACACACACACACACGCACCTCCGAAGGATGAACATTAAGTCTCAGAGCTTAAAGGGGAAAAGAAACATTACTTAAATATTCCATAATTTTCAGGGCCATTTCAGCCCACAATAGAGTTAATAGCCCACATTACCATGCAGTTTAATTCTTCTATTAGTTTAATTATTCTCCCCCAAACTTCCAAACTCCTTTCAAATTGTACCCCTTTGGGCCACTGATTTTAAAAGGGGCCTATTACTGAACCTCCCACTCCTTACTAGCTGCTCCTTTAGCTACAGAAAGATCTGCTGATGCTCTGAAACACCATATACAGAGGCTTACTTGAGTTCCCAAACAAGGTGCCATTCTTTCCCCCAGTTTGGAGGACACAGAATGGCAGGAGGGGAGAGATTTTTCTTCCAGTTAATGTTTATCTGCCAATAATCCCTCAACTCTATCTTCACCCTTTCCCTTTCTGCCAGAACTTTCTCCTTGCCAGCACAAAGTGGTGGGTTTGAATTTCACCTCTGTTATTTTCCTGGATCTGATTCCAACTTCTGCTTTTTACAAGCAATGACACTGCCTAAATTCTGTGAGCATGTGTATCACAGGTTAAATTCCATAAACAGAGTAAAAAATATGAAACACATAGTACAATATTCCTATATCTCTCCTCCTTCTCTAAGTGGGCTTTCTTAAAAAGAAATCTGGAAAAATGGTGGTTAAGTAAGTGGATGCTGCACGGACATGCTCCCAGGAACAAACTGGAATTAAACTAAAATATAGAAAAACTTCCTGAATAATCAACTGAAACCTTGAAGGAGAGCTCTCTGATACCCATGAACTGAAAGGGGAAACCACATAGAGACTGACTGGTAGGAGGGGTGGAGGGGCAGAGGCACGAAAGGGCTGGCCAGGTACTCACAAACAGCAACTGAAGTCCTGGAGAGATATCTCAGCTTTGGGGGGTTGTCACTGAGAACTCTGGGATCTAATCCCCAAGCTGGTCTCCCTAGCAGAGAGCACCAAAACTGAGAAGGGTACCCAAATAGCATCTGGCTGTACCCTTTTAAAGGCCCTGTGGAGCCATCTATCTTGTGCTCCAGCAGAGGGAGGGTGAAGTGGACTGGCACTGTGTTTCAAATTGATTATTTGTTGTTGGTAGCGATCAGTATTAACAGTTTCACCTAGTTTTAGAAGCTCATAATACACCATACCTTCCTGGTTCCACCAAATGCAGAGCACTTACACTCCTCAAATTATTTCAAAAAATCCAAGAAGAACACTTCCAAAATCTTTTTATGAGGCCAGCATTTTCCACATTCCAAAACCATATAAAGACACTACAAAGAAAGAAAATTACAGGCCAATATCCTTGATGAACATATAATAGATGATAAAATCCTCAACAAAATATTAGCAAATTACATCCAACAATATATTAAAAAAATCATACACCAAGATCAAGTGGCATTTATTCCAGAGATGCAAGGCTGGCACAATATTCACAAATCAATAAATATGATATAACACATAAACAAATTGAAAGAAAAATCACATGATCATATCAATAGAAGCAGAGAAAACATTTGCCAAAATTCAACATCCATTTTTTTATAAAAACTCTCAGCACAGTGGGAATAGAGGGAGCATATCTCAACATGATAAAGGCCATGTATGACAAATGTAAAGCCAACATCATACTCATGGGCAAAAACTAAAACAATTTCCCTTAAAAGAGCAATGTCTTCTTTCTGAAGCGATTTGGCCTTGCAGTCTATGTTGATGGCTGACCTGGATCAACCCATGATTTTGTGCATTTGGAAAACCGAAAAGTCATCAACTGACGTTCAGTTGATGTGGCACCTATTTTCCTTCCTTTAAAATCTTTCCCATTGCTTGTAAATGATCAGAAATTGTTTGCTGAGCAACGTTTAATCTTTCTGCAAGTTGTTTTTGTGTTTGACATGCATCTTCATCCAATAATGCTTTTGTATTTGTTGGTCCTCAAACTTTTTCAGTTGACCTTGACATTCTTTGTCTTTCACATCGAAATCATCACTTTTAAAGCATTTAAACCAGAGGTGGGGTACGTTCACCATAAGCTTCCCTAAGTATACGATAACTTTTTTCTTCAAAATGAAGTAAAACTTCCCGCAAAAGCTTTTTTTTTTGGCACGAAATTCAATATTTTTAAGTATAAAAATATCTATGATGTTATCACCTTCAGAAAATTTGACTTAAGAAGTTTTGAAGCTTGCTCTCAATACAACAAAATAGCATACATATCAAACTGCAAACATATCAACAAATGTGTAACTCCATCTATTGAAAAAAATCTGCATTATTAACCGGTACACCTAGTATTAACCACTTAACATGTGAATGGCCAAAAGATATTAATTAAAAGACAGATTAATAGAGTGGACTTACAAAAAAAAAAAAAAAAAAAAAAAAAAAAAAAAAAAAGCAAGACCCAATTATATGAATTATATGTGTCTAGAAGAAGTCCACTTAAAGACTCAGGAAGAGGTAGGTGGATGAAGAAAGATACACCATGCAAATAATAATGAAAAGAAAGCTTAATAAGCTGATCTGGTTGCCCCAGGAAGCCTGCTGTTAAGTCGTTTGGTTGTCCCTCACTAATGCCTCTGCCAGTCTTGTCGCCCCAAGCAGCCTGCTGTTTGGTTGTACTGTTACTCTGACTGCATCCCAGACAATTTGCTCCATTTGGGTCCTACTCTTCTGTTCTGACTACCAGTTCTGGGACTCCTACGAGGTACTTAGGTGCTAACCACTGTCAGAAACGGCCCTCCTTTGGCTTTCAGCAACCTGCTTGAAGCTCCAAGCGAACCAGCTTGTGTCTGTCTCCACAGGACTTGGCTGCAGGTAGGAGGGGCTAACCTGCCCTCTGAAGCAGGTTTGTGCACAGCATGGGGCCCATGGCTGGGTCAGAAACCTCCTGGTTCTTCAGGCACCGACTCTACTCACCTTTGCCAGCTAGTCAGGTGTCCATCTTAGTCACTCAAAAGTCTGTTTCTGAAAGGGCTTTAAGATGCTGTTCAGATTTCAGGGAATGTGGTTGGTGTGTTTCCCTATCCCAGGGAAACCAGTGGCCCAAAATATTACTCTGCCCTTAGCTGGGCAGAGATCCTTGTATGCAATCCAGTGGAATCAGCCAGAAACCTGAAATTTCTATCAGCTCTCCCCTGAAGGAAAGTAGCAGACTAGACTGGTGCCCAAGACAGACAGGCCCTCCCTCAATCCAGGCACTGAGGGCTCCTGAGACTGTTCAAACCCAGGCTTGTCCTCTGCTTTTGTTTCCTTTTCAGGTCAAAATGCAGGGCGTGGCAGGCAGGGCTCCTGAGGGAGAGGCGGGCTATATCACCTAGGGCAGGGTGTTTTTTCTTTACCTGCCCTGTGGCCAGCTCCTCTCAGGAAACATGACCATTTTGGTTTGGACGCATAAGAATGACCAAATGCAGGATTCTTGGTTACTGCTTTCCCATGTCTCCCTGCACTGATTCCCACCCCAGCCTCTCCCCAGACTCCTCAAGCCCGCTCCTCCCTCCCTGAACCAAAGCCTCGTGTAAATAGCTTCAAAAGAAAACTCCTGTGCTCTGGGTTTAGAAAACAAACGAATAATAACAACAACAACAAAAAAAAAAACTGTGGCTTTCTCTCGGACCAGCTCCAGACTCTGCTACAGCCAGCAGTCCTGCACCTTTTGTGGCTGGATGTTACTTGGGAAGCGGGTCGAGGCCCTGATGCTCTGGCCTGTGGAGCCCAGCCTGGGTGCGGGACTCTATCTTCTGAGGGAACAGGCCCTCTCATAGCCCAGAGCTCCCTCCTCTCTTAGCCCCCGCCTGCCTGCCACCCTGAAAGCTGGGTCAGCTCCTCTCTGGACCTTGTCCTTCCTACCCACCTCCAGGCATTTTCTGTCATTTTCTGTCCTTCCTTGATGTAAGCCTCCTCCTCAGCTGGACCTCAGTTTGTAATTGCAAGTGAATGTTCTCCAATTTAGTTGTATTTCCAGGCCCTGAGGCGAGGGGCATGTCTGGTCTGCCTATTTGGCCTTATTTCAATGACTTTCTTTCTTATTCTTCTATTCTTCTATTCTTAGGGGGCCTATGTTTGAGCCCCTAAAAATAGGAATGAATTTTTCACAGTGAACTGATGGAGTCTGGGGCACTTAGATCTGTCCTCTTGGTAACTTTGCTCTGACTAATGTCACCAAGTGTGCTGGCATGGGGGCAGGAGAGTGGAGATGGAGTGAGGAGTGTAAAGCCAGGATCCAGGGAGGCCTCTGTAGACAAAGTTAAAATTTCCTTTCATCTATTTCTTCTCTGGCCTATTGTCTCTCTTCTTCACCCACTCAGAAATCAGATGTGGAACCAGAGCTTTTAGAGGTCTGATGTTCCTTACTGTTTCCTTCTATGATCTTCCATGACTTTCTTTCTCTTTTTTTTTTTTTTTTTTCTATTTTTATCTTTATTGATTTCAGAGAGGAAAGGGGAGGAAGAGAGAGACAGAAACGTCAATGATGAGAGAGAATCATTGATCAGCTGCTTCCTACACACGTCACACTGGGGATCCAGCCTGCAGCCTGGGTATGTGCCCTGACTGAGAATCAAACTGTAACCTCCGGTTCATAGATGGACGCTCAATCACGCCGGGTAAGCTGGTCATGTTTTATAGAAGATAACTGCAGAGAATTTTAGTTTATCTGAATTCAGCTTACAATCATATAAGTCCTTGCCACACAGAAAGCTTCCATGATTTTTTAAGCAGTCAAAAATAAAAAAAAATCTAGCTATGAAATAACATGATTGACTTTATTATTTTTTATCTTACATTAATATGTCATTTTTATTAGGCTTTTCTTTCTTTTTAAAAATTTCTTTATTGATTATGGTATCGCATAATTGTCCTCATCCCCCCATTCCCATCCCAAACCCCTCCCCACATATGCCGTGACTTTATATCAGGGCTTGAGAGCAGAGCTAGAGCACTAAGTAGCAGAGGCTCAGGGAGCTGACCTCCTGCAGGGAGGAGGACTGAGAGGAGGCTGGAGGTCTACCCTGCAAAGCGCCCATGGTGAACACATTAAATTCCACATTATTCTTTCCTCCCCAGGGAAGCCTCAGTTGGCTTGACTCTTAAACCATTTTTTTTAATATAAAGAATTTATGACCTTAGCAAATATTAATGCTAATCACAGCATTAATTCCAGGGTTTATTTAAATGCATAGTTTTGAGCTTTAGTCAAAATGTGCTTTTGTCCACAAAGTTACCATACTAATTTTCTTCATTGAACAGAATGTTTGACAAGATAATAATTGTTTTAGCAGCCAGTTCCCTGCTTAGAAACAGTCAGACGGAAATGCACACCACTGAGGCTCTCAACTTGCCAGGCCTCTGGTTCTCCTCAGATTTTTTTTTTTTTTTTGCTGGCTGTAGCCCACACCCATGCAAATTAGGAAGAATAATGGCACAGATGAGAGTGGGAGACAGTCCCCACCCTTCCCCCTCTTGGGCTTGACCCAAGGCCATGGGGCCAGAGGGAGTCAACATTGCAGGCACCCAGTGGTCACAAACCCAGCATTCCCCACCACAGGCCACACCTGGAGAAGGCTGGCTGAGAAGCAAACTGCAGTCTCTGCAACCAGCTGACTGCGGCAGGAACTAATGCTTCGGAACATAGCATTATCGGGTTGGTTTTACATAGATGTTTCTCTTCTCTTTAGCGATGAACTGCGGACTCTGAAGGGAGCCAAAAGAAATCAGAAGAAGAAAGAGAAACAATAAGAAACAAACAAAAAAAAATCCTCCAAATGTCTTCCTAGGTTAAAGCTCTAGAAGGATCTTTAAAATTCTGTTCCGAATTGCTGGGTCTCTGACAGCACAATTGTGATCAACTGATGAATGCCTATTTATACCAAAACATAAAACATATGATGGTTATTTAGAGGACAAATGCATTCTGACAGATACCTAATTTTATTCCACTGGTAGGATGTATTTTGTCAGACTCTTCATTTCATTTGATTTCAGTTTCTAGTTCCGTGCCATGGTGGAAATGCATTTGTCAGGCCCTCCAGCCCCAAAATGGGTTTAAAATAGCGCCATTACAACTCTGCTTCAAACCAAGGAAAATGGTAAACATCTCCTATTACCCACTTACACAATAAATATTTTCAAGTAAATATCTTTGTGCACCCATTTGGGTAGCAGAGAGAATTGTTAAAAAATCTTCAGAATAGAGTGAGGCCAAATACTGGCCACCATGACATATGAATTACATATGGGCATGAAAGGAAAGAAGACTAATTACATCAATGCTTAGTGGGCAGAAGGAGGAGGTCCAAGGTTGTACTGGAAAACTTCTCTTTCTTCATGTTCCAGCTCAAGACCTCCTCTGGGAAGCATTTTCTGACTCGGGCTTTTCTCCATTTGCTCCCATTGTATAGCCATACCCCCATTAAAATGCTTATCAGTCTGCATTGTAATTTTTCTGACAGAGAACTTGACTTTTCATTTTTGTATCCTCGGTGTCTAGAAGAGCACTTCCATACATAGTAGATATTCAATGGAAATATAAATGAATGATTATCTCATTATAGCATTTATCACCTGAAATTTCTAATTTACCTAACATTTCCTTCCACCAGACCATGAGTTCCTTGAGTATGAGACTGTCTTATTCATATCCATTTTCTCAGCTATAATCACAGTGTCAGGTATATAGCAGGTACTCAATAAATGTTTCAAAAGGATAGATGGATGGATGGATGCCTATTTAAAACTTCTGCATATTTCTAAAAGTCACCAGCTACATATACATCCCACCTCCAAGCTCCTAGTCTTTGAATTTTGAACTTCATTTTTCCAAAAATAGGTAGCATCTGTTTTTAAAATGTGTTTCCCAAATACTTTAAGAACAATTAAGGAACCTTAAAAGAAATCTAGAGAAGATATCTTGCATGTCTTCTATTTGAGCCCATGAGATGTTCCCTGACATGCAGTCTTCCATTCTTCTTTAGTAATAAAACCTCCAAATTTTAGCTGTGCACATGGTGCCTGGAATAATAACATTTTCCAGGCTCCCTTGCAGATAGGTGTGGTCATATGACTAAATTCTACCAATGGGATTTAAATGGAAGGTCATCTGCAACTTCCTGGAAGTATCCTTAAAGGAAGGAAACATGGCCTTCTTCCTCCTTTCCTCCACTAGAATATTGATAAGATGGCTGGATCTCAGGCAGCCATACTGAGCCATGAGTTGAAAGCCACATGCTGAGGATATGAGAACAACAAAATACCCGCCTACCACTTTGTGGCCTGCCCAATGATCCCTGGATTCTCTAACTCTGTATTTCTTTTTCATGAGAGAAATTTGGGGGTTTTTGTCACTTACAGCCTAACTAATGCTACCAAACATGAGAAATATAAAGAATATTCCATTAAATTAAACTTAGTTCAATCAAATGGACACTATGTTCACTAAAGCCATGTCCTTTTTCTCATTATCGATTTGAGAGAGAAAGAGAGAGAGAGAGAGAGAGAGAGAGAGAGAGAGAGAGAGAGAGAGAGAGAAATATCAATTTGTTTCAATTCTTTATGCATTCATTGGTTGCTTCTTGTATGTACCCTAACTGGGGATTGAACCTGCAACCTTGGCCTATAGGGAGGATACTCTAACCAACTGAGCTACCCCACTAAGGCAAGCCATGTCCTTTTAAATAAGAGACACTTCACTGGAATCTCAAGGTAAGAGATTTTTTTTCTCATGCCTCTCTGTTCAGGGCAGGTTCTCAGCTGAAGCTCATTTCATTCTTAAGAAGAGAAAAGAAAAGAAAAAACTACTAATGCTCCTGTAAAAATATTCCCCTAGCTTCCATCAGACAGTCTCAATATGGAACTGTATATGGAACAGTCAACAACCTCCATAATAGGAGAAATCCCACAGAAAGGAGAGTTTTAACTTGGGGTTGAAAGTTCCCACCTCCAGCTCATAACTGTGAAACATCTTCATTCAAATAGGCCAGAGCTC
The DNA here is from genome assembly GCF_964339955.1 of Pipistrellus hanaki. Classification (NCBI taxonomy): domain Eukaryota; kingdom Metazoa; phylum Chordata; class Mammalia; order Chiroptera; family Vespertilionidae; genus Pipistrellus; species Pipistrellus hanaki. Next base: position 13,290,930 of record NC_140511.1, on the reverse strand, counting down.
AATTTTTATCTTCATTTAGAGCACTTTGACGGTGGTCATTTTTCTGATAATGTTCAGGAATTTCATGGCTTTTTAAGCAAGATGAGGTTGAATGGTTGGATTTACTGTGAGTGAAATGCTGGCAGAAGAAACTTCAATTTAGCAACCGCTACCATGGACTACAAATCGAGGACTCTCGGAAGAGTGGTGCCACTGAAAACAGTTATTACTCAATGTTAATAAAAAAAATTATGGATCTAATAAAAGTTAATGGGGAAGTATCATGTGCTATAAAACCTGCAGTCAAAGCAAATAATGCTGGGTTGGGGGAGAAGATTCCACTCTAACTCTACTGTCTGTGAACCAAAATTGGCCATGTCCATAACACTTCTGAAGGGAAAATGGTTACACAAATCAAATTAAATTGTGCAATACTTAGCAATAGGATCATCTCCTTTTGTAAAAATAGAAAGGAGCAAATTTATTCACTGCAAGTGAGACCCTGGTCCATGGTTGGCTAATTTTGGTAAATATCAGTAAACTTTGTATTTCCTAGCTAGGTTGAGATCTTGGTTCCTCTAGTGAGCACTGCCTAAACAAAATGGCAATGGTTCTTAGGAATTTAAGATTTCCTTAGTATCCATGATCTTTACTGAGATATAAAATATCGAGAAATTAAAAACTTTCCCTCCATGCACCCGCTGCTACCCTAGTCAGGCCACCAACAGGACTCCCTACTTCCACTCAGCCTTCTTTCTTTCTCCACCCATTCAAATCTTTTAAATTTATTAATAAGATTTTTATCAACTTTAAGAAACTTTCCTTGACTCAGGATTAAAACCAAAATTGTTTTCAAGACTCAAAAGGCTTTGTACAATTTGGATCCAACCATTTCTGTCTCATCATGAGCCACATACCCCCTATACCAACCCCCCCCTCCCCCCCACACACACACACACACACACACATACACACACAGCCATATAGATGGGAGGGCACCCCTGTACTCTCAGTTCTGGGAATTTTCAGTAGCTGCTCTCACATCATCCACTGTCTTCCAAGAACATTTGGACTTATTTTTAATCTAATTTCCTCAGTAGGACTTCCCCAGCCCCCAGATTAGGTAAACTTCTGCTAATGTACACCCACAAGGCACTCTTACTTGCCCTCTTACTTGCCCCCTTTGTAAGATTTAGTTTACTATTAATTATCTGCACAAGGTCAGTCTTCCCCAATGGATTTCAAGCTTCTTAATGATAGGCTCCATGGCTTTCTTATTCACCACACTCCCCCAGTACCTAGTCCAGAGTATGATAATTATAGGCACTCAAATCCTTGTTAATATAAATGAATAAGTAATAGGTGAATTGTCCCCAAAACACAAAAGTACTTTGGTAATGCCACTGATTATAAGGTGAAATAACTGCTTGTAACCCTCGATAAGATAGAAGTTAAGACAAAGGTCTTCACCAGAGATTTAAAAGCAAAATCCTCACCAGAGGTTTAAAAGCAGCATGCTCATACTCAGAGGGGAGAGGAATTTCAGGAGTGTGTGCAGCTGCTCCTCTCAACATAGAAACAGTGGAGCTTTTTTTAAAAAAAAAAATGTTTTTATTAACTTTAGAGAGATGGAAACATCGATGAGACACAAGCATCGATGACTCCTGCATGCTCCCTACTGGGGATCAAGCCTGTAACCCAGGCATGTGCCCATCCAGAAATCAATCCTGTGACCCCTTGGTTCATGGGTCAATGCTCAATCTCTGGGCAGCATCAGCCAGGTAACAACGAAGATTTGGCTGCAGCTTTGAATCATCTCTCAATGTCAAAAGTGAATCTTCCTAGGGAGCCTTTTCACAGATTTCTAAGGAGTCCTCAGAGTGCTAATTTGAGAATTTTCAAACAATCAGAGTAAAGATTGGTTCAGGTGAGATTCTCAAACGGATGCTGAATACAGGGGGCATTCTGAAGCCTACATGGACCCAAAGTATTTCTCTCAGAGGGCTTATTAGTTGCAAAGGATAAAATGGTAACTATGCAGTGAAAAATTGACTAACCCTTCCACCAGTTGATGAAAATTTAGGAGGGACCAGTTGATAGTGTATGACTCCAGATGGGACACCATGAGAAGGACACAGCATCCCTGGCAGAGTGTCGTGTCCTGGAATGCATAGCTCATGCCCAATGAAGAAGAGGCATAAGATAAACCCAACCTGAGTGACAGTCCTTGAAGGTGGGAAAGGCTCTGTATTCAAAAAGACAACCGTTATCCAAGACTGTGAAAATGGTCCGGATTACAGGAGACTAAAGAACAACACAATAAAGTGTAATACATTATCCTAGATTGGATCCTGCACTGGAGGGGAAAACACCTTCTAAAGGTTATGATTGGGTTAATTGACAAAACTAGAATAGACAGTGAATTAATACAGTATCTTACAGAAGTTTATAACTAACCTGTGGTTCTATAAGAGAAAGAGAAAGCGAATACCCCTCTTTTAGGGAAATATACACTGAAATATTGGGGGGGAAAGGGCCCTGATATATCCAACTTATTCCCATTTGGTTAAGAACAAATATTAGAGAAGAAAAAAAAACACAAATAATAAAGGTACTGAATTAAATGCCAAAAAGAGGAATTGGGTTATAATTTGTAATAAATTTGAAATTATTTCTAAATTTTAAAATAATTAAAGGAGCTTTCAAGCTATAACAAGTCTTCTTTCCCTTTAGGAAAACCAGGCAGAAGAGCAAGCCCTGGCTCTCAATGCCAAATCCTGTGAGGCAGCAGAATCTTGGCCTGATGTGGACCATCCCTGAAGATAGGGTAGGGAGAGGGGGAGAGCCCATACTCTCACACACAAAGCTCCCTCTGCTGAGCCCTCGAACTCTTGAGGGTCTTCAGAACCATCCCAGGAACTATAACATGCAAAGCATCACCACAGAGCATGATGCTGCTTAAGAATATCTGGTTGCTTAGCAATCTAGACTCTACTTGACAAGATAAAGCTGAGCCCTCCCTCTGGGTCCCAGGGTTGCTGCAGGGGAGACTCTAGCCAGAGCGGAGTCTAGGTCCTGAGCCTTATGAAGCAACATCCACAGCAGTGAGGGCTTGAACAGACCTTCAATCAAACTACTTCTGAGCCTCAGTTTCCTCACAGGCCAAGCTGGGATCAATGATTCTCAAATCTAGCGGCATATTAGGATAACTGAATGAGCTGGTAAACAACCCCATTATGTAATCAAGAAGATCAGACTCTCAGGGGATAGGGCCCAGACACTGGTATTTTTTGAAAGCACTTGATATGATTCATATGTGCAGGCAGTGTTGAGAATCAAAGGGCTAAATGACCTAATAGTTCCCAGGTTTCTCTTAATAGAGCTCATTGTCTGATATCTGTAGGGATGTTTTGATTCCTAGTCTCTTCTCCTCCTGTGCCTCCAAATGCAGTTCTTTGACCCAGATACTTTAGGCTCAGCTCTACCCCTCCCCCTAGGACCATCCTTGACCTAGCCCAAGTCCCTCAATCCCAGCTCAGCCATCTTTGCTGCTGATCCAGCCACTGTCCAGCTCCTTATTTCTCAAAGCTCAGGCCTACTTTGTACCTGCCAACAACTGGGAAGAGTTTAAAATTTTATAGTACTTACAAAATAAAAAGTTTAGCATGTTGCATTTTTCTCAAGATTTTAAAGTGTGTTTTTATTGATTTCACAGAGAGGAAGGGAGAGGGAGAAAGGGATAGAAACATCAATGATGAGAGAGAATCATTGATCAGCTGTTTCCTGTATACCCCCTACTGGGGATCCTGACTGGGAATCAAACTGTGAACTCCTGGTTTATTGGTCCATGCTCAACTCCTGACCCAGACTGGCTGGGCAGCCTGTTGCATTTCTATAGATGCTAGTAGAGTTGGAGACAATGGGCCATTTAATACTTGCAGCAACAGCAGCGTGTTGTTATTTTTGCACAATTTCCCAAGCCCCAGCACTCACAGAGCAACATGAACAAGGCCAGATGGCACCTGCACACAACGTGGGTGTATTACAGAGCAGGAAGCCTGGGCTTAGGAAACTGAAATCTTTTATAATGAGCAATAGCATGGGCCCTTTTTCCAGAAAGAGACACAATCTCTATTCCCCAAGCTGTTTGCTATACAATCATCCTTGAAAAGATAGTCCAGTGCCATGCATGCAAAAATGTGCAAATACCAGAGACCTTTGAAGAATTGCCACCCACCAGATCCCTAGCTCTAACATCCTATGCTGAAAGTCCTGACTTGCTCATCTGCTTAGGATAAGGGCCCCTGGGGCTGTCCTTGCCCTTGTTAATTCTTTCAGAGCTAGTGTTCTAACTCAGAACCCCTGCTCTGCATCTGGGACCTGCTTCCCTAATGCTAACTACCGATATCTGGATTGCCCATCACCACAATTCCCCATATTACTCCTCCCCACACTTTCCTCCTAGATAAACCCATGGTGAAAGTTTCTGAGCTGGGAGAGAATATGAGAATGAGGTAGAGCTGGCCTGAGGCCGCAGAGCAAGGAACCAAAGGAGACAGGAAGAGCAGCACCAGGGCAATTGAGGGGTGCAAGCTCATCATACAGTCTAAACAGTAGTTCCCAGCCTTCGCCTGTGTATCAGAACCACCTGGAGGCCTTGCTGAAACGCAGATTGCTGGGTCCCACCCCGAATACCTCTCCTTGACTAGGTCTGAGGTGGGGCCTGCAAATATGCATTTCTAACTAGTTCCCAAGTGGCACAGACACCACCCTGGTCTAAACCTTGTCAATACAAAGCAGGTGGGCTGAGAAATGACAACCAAGCTGAGAGACATGGGACCCCAAGTAGAGACACAAGGAGAAAGAAAGTTTAGAGAACCCGGAGGGACATTCCTAAGATCAGAGGCAGGAAACCTTTTATAAAACCCCTTCAGCTTTGCCTGCAGGTCAGAGAGGACACTGTTGGGATTGCTTAGAACAATAACAGGTTGGGCTACCCAGCACTGACTGCTTGTGACCCCAGGCACCATGCCCACCTCTAACCATGCTTCCTCCCAGTGTCTGCAGCGGGCTCTGCTCTCTGTCTTGCCCTACTCCATGGGCAGGTCTAGTTAAAGTTATTGGTTCTCCCAGCCTGGTCTCATTAGATTAACTTATCAGACTAGATGGTCTCTGTTTGTCTCCATCTCCCCCATCATGTTGTTCACACACACATACACACACCCCAAGCCTATCCTCCCCCTGCCTTCCACTCTGTGCCCTGGGGGCCGATGCCCTGACACACTGAAACACTGGGGCTCCCTTGTTTGCCAGTTCTGTTTCTCAGAGGTGCCCCTGGCTTTTCTTTACACTCCTCCTCCTCAACGCTGACTCACAATATTTGCAACTTACCCTGGCTAGCACTGCTACTAGGTGGCTCCTGCACCCCAGTTCCAGGTTTTAAACTGGAGAAGTGTTTCCTTGTCTCTTCAGCACTTGGGGTGGCAATGGTTCCCATTGTTATTTCCAGGTACGTCACAATGGGTGCCTGTTCCCTTAGAGGAGCCTGAACCTCAGCAAGCAGTCCCTTCAATGGCGTTGCTTAACCTCTGAGTTGGACTGTTTCCTGATGGGACCCTAACTGACACCCCTGTCTTGCCTGGCCACACCCCAAGATATGCCAGAGCTCCTCTCTGCTGGACATAGGAACTGAAAGGAGCCTTTCTCGGTGACAGTGGAGAGATAGCTCCCCACACCTTCTCAGGCATCCATCCTGAATCCCAGCCCAGGCCACAAGGCTCCCCAGTGACGCAGAAACAGAAGCAGGGTGAAGCCAGCAGATATGACCAGAGGCCTTGTCCCTGGCGTTGGAGCCCTGCCTCCTTCAGCTGGACAGGGCCAAACAAAAAGAGCAAGGCTTCGCCAGAGAGCCAATGTGCTCCTAACCCGCTTCCCCAAAGCCATGTTGGAAACAGCAGGCTGGTACAGCAGCACTCTGGAGTCTCAGATGATTTTACCATGGTAACTCTAGGGTCACTGCTTAGCAACAGGCCAGAGCTGCAGGAAGTTGCTAAGGTATTTTCACATGTGTTAAAGCAAATGGATGTTTATCTCAATCTTGAGTGTAAATACACTGTGGGAGAACAGAGAAAACACACACACAAGCCACCTGCTGATGCGCATGGCAGCTGATCCTTGAAGCCTGGAGGAATGTGCCTTTTTACCCAGCCAGTGTAGCTCAGTGGTTGAGCATCAGAACCATGCACCAAGAGGTCACCAGTTTGATTCCTGGTCAGGGCACATGCCCAGGTTGTGGGTTCAATTCCCAGCACAAGGTAGGCAGCCAAACGATGTTTATGCATTGATGTTTCTATCTCTCCTTCTCCCTTCATCTCTCTCTGGGCCAGCAACACCTGTGTCACCTGCAAGCTCCTTAGAAATGCAGACTCTCAGGCTTCTCCCCAAATCTGCCTTTTGACCCACTCCCAGGTGATCCATGTGCATGTTGAAGCGGAGAAACGCAGGAGACAGCCTATCTACAATGAGTACTAATGGTTGGGGCTGAGGTAATGAATACTAATCATGTCCTCAACCAGCAACAGAGGTGGGAGCTGTCATTCTTTCCCTTAGCCTCTTCAGTCTGACTGCTTACAGCCTTGTTGGAGAATTTGAGACTGGATTAATTTGTGCTTTTCCCTCAGGGTATTTGATTCTCACAAAAATGTAGGTTCATACTCTAGTGGAATGACTGGATAAGAAGGAAGAGTGATAGCAGAGCTGAGCAATGCCACCCTGGGTTACAGCAACATCTCCCATACGCCCCTCCGATCCTGTCAACTTCCCCTCTGTCAGGGCCTCCGCTGCTGGCTCCACACGAGCTGTGATGTTGTGTGGACTCCACTACCCAGCACCCAGCCACGTTCAGACCAGGTGATCACCATACCTTAGTGCTAGGTGTGATCTGGCTTCCTGTGGGCCTGAAGGAACACAGCATGCAAACTAGTTAACTCCTTGGGGCAAATTTTGATGGGAGAGAGCCCCCTCTGTGCCCCTCCCTTTGACAAACTGTCCCGAGAGCTAGGAGCTCAGCTGGCCTCTCTGAAGATGGTGCTGCACCCCTGAGCTTTGTGTCCAGCAGTGGCCACCAGTGATGCACCCTGTGTTTCAGCTTCCTCCTTCACTGCCTGGCTCCCCCTTTCTTCCTCACTCCCACATCTTTGGTTTTCACTCTTCAATAACGTTAGCTGGCTTTTGCCTTGGGCTCTGCTTTCTGGGGTTCATAACTGTAAACCTTTAAGAGTGAAGCCAGGGCTTAATCCTTCCATCTCACTCAGCATCTTATAACTAAATATTTAATGCCTGGAGAGACATTAAAAAAGGGAAAGAAAGCCTGGCCAGAATGTGGACCATTCCCACTTCGTAAGAAAGGTCAGTAGTTAGGGGATTCAGAGGGGAAATGATGCTATAAAGCTGCTATGCTGCTCTGGCTTTGGTTTAATACCGTCTTACAAATAAGTACCCAACAGCCACCAGCCTGAAACCGCGTGTGCATTTGTTTTCCAAATATCATACTTGAGGTCATGGGTAATTTTTACCCAGACTGGGTATGGTCACCTAGCAAGTGTCTTGGTTTATCAGTGAATGATGATGACAAAACTCTCATCGGAAAGATGTTTTTTCCCTTCCATTGAGTTTCCAGCACCAACGGAAGATGACTTTTAAGTAAACGGCTTCTTAGGTTCTATTTTACAACATGCAGGGCCAGCACAGGTCTTGGCTTCCGACTTCTTCATGCAAAGTCCTGATTCCTGAGGCCCTGGACTCCCAGCTGACCTGCTGCCTTCCATGCACCAGCCAGGGGAAGCAGGCCAGGCTCAGTGGCAGCTGTTCTTACTGAAGCCTTTTCCCCTCTAGCTGGCAGGCACTAGAAGCAGGGTCAGCAAGTAGGAAACCCTTGGGAAAAGGCAGCCACTTGGACCCCAATACTTGTTATACTTCCCCTAACCAAAGGGCTTCTGCCTAAAACTCAGGTTCCAAAAGCATCTCCTACACCAGGGGCCTCTGGGAAAAAGCAGGATTGTGTAATTGAGACTCTTGTCCTGATGAGGAAATGGAAAAAAAAAATACAGTAAAATAGCTAAAATGAAATGGGGCTTACTGTGCTCCATGCCCTGTATCAAGGGCTTTCATCTATAATAGGGGTGTCGAACTCAATCAGAGAAGGGGCCAAAATCTAAAATCCAGCCTAAATTGCAGACCGAATGGTTTACTGAACAGTCATAAACTGACAATGTCATAAACTGACAGCGGAGTGCAGTGATGACAGCGCAGTGCAGGCCACATTGCAAGGCCTGGCGGGCTGGATTTGGCCCGCGGGCCTTGTGTTTGACACATGTGATCTATAATATTATTTCACTTAATCCTACTTTAAGAGGTAGATACCATTATTATCTCAATTTTACAAATGAAGAAACTGTGGGTCAGGGAAGATTAAAACTTAGCTAATAGAATGGGGGGAAATATTTCAAATTATATATATGATAAGGGACTTGTATCTAGAATATATAAACCCAATACAACTCAATAATTAAAATGACAACTCCAATTACTTGCTCCCTTTTACAAGTGGGCAAAGGGTCTGAATATACATTTTTCCAGGGAAGGTACACAAATGGCCAATAAGCACATGAAAATACATGTCCAATATCATTAGCCATCAGGGAAATGCAAAGCAAAACCACAATGAGATACCCCTTCACACCCATTGGGATGGCTGTCATAACAAAGGCAGACAATAACAAGTGTTGGCAAGGATGTGGAAAAAGCAGAGCCTTCGGACATTGCTGGTGGGAATAGGAAACAGTGCAGCTGCTTTGGAAAACTGCCTGGCAGTTCCCTGTGAAGGCAAACATGAAGTTGGCATTGACCCAGCAATTTCACTCCTACCTATACTAGTATACCCGAGAGAAATGAAAACACACATCTACACAAAAGCTTCCGCACAAATGCTCATAGCAGCCTTATTCGTAAAAGCCAAAAAACAAAAACCATCTAAATGTCCTTCCCTGCTGAAATGGATAAAAACTGGCTCCACGCCACACAGCCTCTTCTGAGTAAATGGGAATTAAACAGGACCCTTGACTTTCTACCAAGACAAGTCTGATCATAGAGAAATGAATAGAAGTTCGTAGTGAGGAAGGAAGCTTTCGCTGGTAAGGCAGGGGGTGAAAAGGTTCTGAAACCTAAGGACATTTCCCCTGCATTTCTGCATGGCTCCCATGAGAATCTGCAAGGATCCTAGATGAGAATCTTGATGGCAATGTCTCCGAGTCAGCAGGTTGTGTGGGAGCAGGAACACTAAGCAGGAAAGCTCATGTCTTAGTCTGACCTGCAGGAACATTGTGTGTTCCTTTCAGGGAGTGTCTGGGTTTCCTGTCTCCCCAGACAGAGCCTGATCTGCAAATACTCAACAAGTACTTGATGGATCTCATTGACTTCTGTCTGTTGCTGGAGCTAAACAGTCTCTTGGGAGCCCTATGTCCAGCACAGCCCCAGCATACATCACAGTGCTTTGTACATAATAAACACTCAACAAATATTTGAGAAACAGATGGATGGCTAAGTGAAGAAGTACCTTCTATCTTGGGACACAGGCTACTGTATATTTGTGAGACATGTCAGAGTGAGGAACATGAAGTACCAAGTTTAATGCCTAAAGGAAAAAGATAAAGTATTTGATCATGTTTTGGCCCCAAAAGGCTATCCTCCTCATCCACCAGCACCACCACCACCAATGAAACACAACATCTGGAATTTGGGATGTGGTTTTTAAAGAATCCCCTAAATTTTTTATTCTTGGTTTGGTAAATGGCAACATAGATATTCTAGCTAGAAGATACCCTAGCAATCCCTGAGCTACTGGAGAAAAGTAAGCCAGGAGAAGAACTGTCACTTTGTGGGAGGTGAGGAGTGGCTGAGGAATTTCCCAAGGACAGCCTGAGCCCAGGCAGGGAGCTCATGCTTCAACAGCAGTGCCAGTAATATCAAAGTTTAGGAAACTGATACCGACACCGTGACTTCCACACGTTTTTGAACTGATTAATGGTTCTTGATAATTCACTCCCCCAAAGGTGTGACTGCATGACAATGGTTTTGATGGAAGCATTACAAAGAAAAAGAGGAACTTTTCCAGGAAGGCCTGGGTGTGCACTTCTCATAGGTGAGTTGTGATGAAGGGCTGACTGGAGACCACAGGCCCAGCCCCTCCCCCTGAACTGCCCCAGGAGACATATTCCTGGTCCAGAACTCAGAAACTATTCACCTACTGCAAGCTGCAAGATGATAAGGACAAAACGGCTCCCTGAGGAGAACTGTGTCCTTGGGCAGAGCAGTGGAGCGAACTAATTTCTATTAATGAGGCTGTAAGCTACAGTGTTTGTCTACAAAACAGGGTAATTCATGAAGAGTAAATATGTCAACTAATTCAAGAGACACGCTAAATCTCCATTGTTTTCTGAAGCTCAGGTTTCCGGCCTCCATAAAACGTGATGTGCGCCTTCAATGTGTGCAGCCGGATCCGTGAGATTGCAGAATGCCACATTAACTCGGCGCTCCTGGGCTAATGAGGGTGAGTCCATTTTGCAGTAATGAATTGTTGGTAATAGCCCATCATGGAACAGATGTCTCATCCGTCATTGCACCGAGACGCCCACACTCCAGGGCCCTCGGATAGCCTGGGGAGGTAACACAGCCTAGGGAGGGACCCCCACCTCTGGGCTCCTGAGTAGAGCCAGCCCCATGAAGAAAATCAGTGGGTGCCTACACAGTGTTATGGGTGCCCCCCAAATCTGCCCTAACTCAAACTATGTCCCCACTCACCTGTCATAGGGCTCATATTATCCTCCTTTGCCTTGTATCCTATTAAAATGTAAATATGTCACCTGGAAGAATATCAGATTAAATTAGCATCCAGTATTACTTATTTTCACATTAGGAAGAGCTGGGCCCTCAGGGGGTGACAGGAGGACAGGGAATCCGTGCTGAAAGGTGACAAAGGAGAGGCTGAAAAGGTCTCAAGTCAAAGGGGCAGGGCCAGGCTGGGCCCGCAGCAGGCATGCCATCCCAGCAAACGCTTGACCATCCCATCGTACTGATACCATTTCCCCCATTTCCTGAGCAATTCAAAGGAAGGGGTATAACTTATTTATCTTAGCAAATTCCAAGAATCTGGCACACAAATATTTAGAAGATCCCAAGTATCTCTCCAATCAATGTTTGTTTTATGGAGGGGGAGAGAAAGTGGTCCTAATATTAAGTGACAGGAGAAGACTTGAGTTCGGGTGGTGGGCACAAAATGCTATGTACAGATCTTGTAACTTAGAAAGCCACACATTAAACCTATATGTTCTGTTGTCCCCCAATAACATTTTTAAAAATAAAAAAATAATAATAAGTGAACTTTATCCTCACAACCCCCTGAGGAAATCAGAAGAGCTATTATTACTATTTTGTAGTTGAAGAAACTGAGTCTCATGGAGGCCCATTTACTTGTCCAAGCACAGCAGTTCGAGGAGACACAAGCTCTGGACACCCAGAGGCAGAAAAACATGTGCACTTTGTCTAACATGAAGGGTATATATTGGAAGTAAGATGCAAAAAAGTAGGGCCAATTTCTGGGTGCTTTTTAACATCAACCTGAGGGTTTTGGATGTTACTCAGGAAGCTGTATGTTTAGAGACTGAGAATGCAGGAAGCCAAAGAATGCACTGAAATGTGCAAAGTGATATTTTAGAAACATTACTGACATAGAGGAAAACAGGATGAGAACCAAGAAATTAATGATGCCCTGGCCAGGTGACTCATTTGGAGCATCCTCTCATACATGCATCAAAAGGTTGTGGGTTCAGTTCCTGGTCAGGGCACATATAGACATGTTAAAGGCAACCAATCGATTCTTCTCTCTCTCTCTCTCATGAATGTATCTCTCTCTCTCTCTCTCTCTCTCTCTCTCTCTCTCTCTCTCTCTCTCTCTCCCTCCCTCCCTCCCTCTGTAAAAATCAATAAAATCATATCCTCAGGTATGATTTAAAAAAGAAAAGAAATTAATGACTAGTGAAGAGATTCCTCATCAGAATAGCAGCGGTGGAGCTAGAGGGAGGCTGCACATTTGAGATATTTTATGAAAACAAATAGCAGTCTTGGTGACTGATGGATGAGGAGTGGGGGAGGGACAGGAAGAATGAGGGAGAGTGACTACATTTCAAACCCACTTAACTGATTGACAGCAGTGGGAGATCTGTGTGGTAAGCCAGCTCTTGACCAAGGATGGTAACCTCCATTGTAAACATGTAAAGTGTCAATAGAAAAGCCAAGTGAAAATGTCCAGGTGACAGAAGTTTGGTGTCAGAATATCAAAGAGGTTTAACGGAAGCCTTGAGATTAGATGTGATCGCTGAGAAAGCAGAAAGTGAGTCAAAGTCAGAACCTCCCAAAGTGAAGAAGATAGGAGGACAGTGCGGTGACACTCGAAGCCAATGAGAGTGTTTGAGAAAGATAAGTGACAGTGCCAGGTGCCGCAGAGAGGTCCAAGCAAATGAGGAGAAATGCTGTTGGAACTCAGGAATAGGCCATCTCTGGTTCAGAAGAGTGGAAAGGGTAGGAAATCTAAAAGGGGCTGGGCAGCGAGGAGAGGAGATAATGGAAAAGGAAGAGAGAATGTGACCCTCTGTGGCACGGACAGCCGAGCCAAGGCTTATGTGTTTGTCCCTTCAGTATAGAGAGCGGGAGCGGGAGCCTCTGTTTGAGATGAAGGGAAGGAGCCAACACAGACTGAAATGAGAAAGAGAGAGTGGGAGACACTGGGGGAGACTTAGCATGTACCAGTATGAAGGGGGGACAGGCCCTGGGAGGTTGAGAGGAGGAGGAGGAGCAGTGAGAAGAGATGGCAAGAAAGGAGGGAAAGGAGCAAGCAAGGAGGCAAGTCCAAGAGATAGTTTTACTGGAGAAATAAGTTCCCAGGGTTCAGACTGGCAAAAAAGGAAACAGTCCTTAGGGAACAGAATAAGGTCCCAGATGGCAAGAGACTAGATTCAGATGTTGCCAAGATTTGCCCAAAGTAGAAGAGCGGAATCGTTTCTACAGTTAGACTCTCATTTGTGTGTGGTGGACAGTCCAAATGTGAGGTCTGCCCCTGGAATTAGAAGGTGACTCACCACCAGGCTGGAGCAGTCCTGAGACATCATCTTAGCTAAGTCTCACTTCACCAGCTGAGAAAGGCCCAGGGCCTTAATCAGATCACACAGCTAGTTAAGGGCCAAATCTGGAACAGAACCTAGGACTTTAGGCTCCTGCTCCAACAGCAATGCTGCGTGCTAGATTTCCTGGAATATTTCCAATCATGTATGACTTCTTTTTAATAATGGTGATTTCATTAAATATATTAAAAAATATGATTTCATTTCAGTAACTTCAAATGAATTTTCATATTTAAAAAAAATTTTAAATGATAAATAAGAAAAAGCAAATCATTTGTCAGAAGATGTCTCCCAGTTTTTGGTTGTGCAAATATAGTCCCTGTGATTGATTACATGCAGGGTGTTACAGGTACAGCTCTGGAGTCTGCAAGGCCCAACTGCAAATCCAGGTGGACCCATCACTTACTACTTGTGTGACATTGAATGAAATGCTCAACTTCTGCTGGGAGGGGCCCCTCGAGCCTCCCAGGTGGCAGAGAAGGGACTGTGGAAGCACCTAACAGCCCCGCTGCCACCATTGCCCTGAGCGTGAGAAAAAGTGCCTGGTGAAGCCCAGAGACAGAAGTAGGCAAAGCTTCAACTAAAAAATGTTTTCCTTCTGGAATAATCTTTGTGTTTCAGCCAGAGATGATGTGTGGTGTTTTTTTGTTTTGTGTTGTTTTGTTGTTTTGTTTTGTTTTGTTTTAGAGAGGCAGACCTGAAGAGAAAATATAATTACTTTTTCCTGCACTTGAATTTCAAGTCAGTGTCCTTTTAAAATAAAAAAAATAAAAAAATAAAGGCACTTGAGGAGTATAAGGGAGGTGGCAGGCAGAGAAGTGAAGGATGGAGCAGAAGTGTTCATGCTGAAGCCTGTGACATTTCACCAGTGACTCCTTTTGGGAGCAGCTAGCACAAATGTCATTCAGCTGAGACAGTAGGAACAAGAGAAAGAGGTGGGCTGTGCAGGAAATAGCATGCTCTCTCCTTCTCTCACAAACACTCCCTTCCCCCTAAATCCTGACTCTCCACAGAAGTCAGGACCGGGCACAGCTGAGGTCACTGGCCTTGCGGTGGCTGCAGACATGCTGTAGCTGTCACTGCAGTCATAATGCAGCACACAGCCAAACCCAGGAGAGCTGCACCAACAGCAGAGCCCTGGGGTCTCTGTCCAGGGACAGGGAAGCTCTGAACCCCATGTGGGCCAGAGGACCAGGGTAGGCAATGCCATGTAGCCGCTTTCACCAGAGCCTCTCAGCTGTCAACACTGGGCTTTTCAAACTGAGGATCCAGGGACATAAATGAAGGAAGGAGAAGAAGATGGAGTGAAGCTAACCCCGGTTGGACCCTGTCTTGCCACTTACTATGAGATCTTAGCAAGTTATTTAACCACTGTGTCTCAGTTTCTTTGTCTGAAAAAGGAGTAACCTAGATACAAGGGTGCTGGGAAGATGAGATGTAGGTGTTGCAAGTACCCAGCAGTGAGAGGTGCTTAACAATGTTACATTTACACACAGATCATGAAGGAAATATCAAGCTCACGTGCAGGCCGCTGGCGGAGGCCTCAAAGTCGTTCTGCAGGAGAATGGACATTCATAAAACTCAAAAGGGCGTAATGAGAGTGTTTTTTCAGACTCCAGAGATGGATGAGACCTTCAGAACTAATGAAAGCTTCTGGGGCCTGAGATGCTTTACCCACTGGCAAAACCACTTCTTAAAAATATGTTTTTTATTTACTTGCCATGATTTATGCTTCCACATACTTTCCAAAAATATTTGCTGCTACTCACTGATGTGAAATCCACTTGGCGGCATAATGTTGGTGCATGATAAGTGTGCACTTCCTGTTGGCTGAGTTCCTGAGTCTTTTGTTAGGGCCAGTGTGAGAGTGTTGTCCAAATGCTGACCTGGAAGGGGTCCCCACCCTTCTAGAAATCAGTGGTGTCCAGTATAAACCAAAGCCTTAGAACTACCAACCCTATAGGGCTGGTTCTTATGAGGACTCTAACAGATAAATTCAAAGAAATAGCTTTGGAAAGGATTAGGCTCATAACAAATTGTCATTAAGCATCGGCAGAAAGAGTCACAAAGCAAGAGAAAATCACATGGAAAGAAAACTTATTGAACAAGTTGGAACTGAGTTCCTTCGTTCTGGCAAATGCAGGTAATTCATGTCGTTCTGTTTCAGGAGCAGAGAAGAAAAGTTGCTGGACATAAGGCTGCCTCTTTCTCAGAAAGCAGTTATGTTGACTCTCCTCTGTCAGGCGCCCTGCTCAGGAGGTGTATACCAGCAGAGCAAGAAAGATCCAGACAATATCCCTAAACTTCTCTCTCTTACAGTGGTACAGCTGCTCAGCCTCCTGGGACCTCTCTAATAACTGAGGTCCTGACAGTGAAATGCATTATTTCACTGCAAAGTCACTCTCCTGCACCTCCTCTGGCTGTCTTGGGGGACACTGTGGAGAAGGATTCATGGATGGTGAGGAAGGCTGACTATAGGGTCTTTATGTGGGTCATTGTTCATCCACACCAGTGAGTAGCCAAAAAGCTGCCTGCTGCAGGAGAGGGGGGGGAAAGGGAGCCCAGTCTAATTATGTTTTCTTGCAAATTAAGTGCTGTGACAACTCAGGCACTGAAACATACACAGTGTCTGTGCTTCATTAATGAGCTGGAGAAAACAAGTGCTAATAATTGATTGAGGCACAAGAATCAGGCACTGGGAAAGTACCCAGCAGAGTTCCGCCTGCCAGTTCTCCCTTCGAGGCGGTGACTAGCATTCCAAGCTCCCAAAAGAAACATTTGCAGATATAGTCTCAACTCTACGTAGGTGCTGCCCTCAACCTGTGAGGAGGGAAGCAGAGGAGGACGTAGTTCTCCATCTTTCCACTTCCCCGCAGGTGCCAGCCCGAGCCCCTCTGGGCTGGGGATGCAGCATATATCACAACAGGCAGGCTTCCCTGACCCATTTCCCAGGAACCGGAAAGACTGTGAGTTGTGAGTATGTTCAGACTAGGAGTGGCAAGGGGCAACATCCCTGCCATTGGAGCCTCTGACCCAGCAGACCAACCTTGCTCAGTGTCTGAGGTAAACCAGGAGGCTGCACGGGCCCTCTGGAAGCCCCAGTAGGAGAATCACAGCACAGACCTCCAGGGTGCAGGAGCAGGCATTCCCTCCCTCCTTCCCTCCCTGGTGTCTCTCCTCCTGAGGAGCTGTTTCTGGCTTGTTTGGTACTAGACCTCGGCAGAGAGTAAACACCTACACAGTGACCATGGGTTCTGAGTTGCCCATCATGAACTGCGTGCTAATCCTTGAAATCAACAAATTTCAAGGAATACAAAAGCATTCTATCACCAAAGAGAAGTGTATTTGAGAAGCTGGATTTACAGTGGCCCTGCCAGGAGGAGCTGCAGCCACAGACAAGAAGGGAGGTCACCATGACCTTCAAGCCTGGTATCCAGACAATACTTCCAGCTGGGAATTTAAGTGAGGACCAGCACTCCTCATGTAAAACAGTAGAGCAGTGGGTCTCATGTGGGGGGGTCCTGCCCCAATGTCTGAGGACAATTTGAGTGCCACAACTAGGGAGTGCAATAGGCATCTACTGGGCAGAGGCCAGGGGTGCTGTTAAAAATCCCACAATGCACAGGGCAGCACCTCCTCCAACCTAACAAGAATTATCTGACCCAAAATGTCAAGAGTGGCATGGTTGAGAAATGTTGTGGAAGAAAGAAAAGAGGACAGGAAAATGAAGGAAATCAGAGATTACTGTACACCCAACTAAAAACATGCTCAGATATGAACGTCTTCATTTTGCAACCAGTTAAGGTCATGGTTGATATTCGTTCACTCATCCCATGCTCGTCCTGTGAGCATGTTAATTCTCCCAGACAAAGGGGCCATGCTTTCCTCCAATCCTTGGAGGAGTTTTATTGCCAGAAAGAATTTGAGTCCCTGCTCAAATTCCTACCCCAGACTCACTTTCAGGGACAAATGGCCTAGGACACTGATAGGACCCACCAATCTGATCTAGAGATTCCCAAGAGAAGTAGTTTTTGGCTCAGGATCACTTTCATTAGTGCAAAAAAAATAAGGATATGTTACATTTTCATTATAATCTGACTCCATATCTATGAATTCAGTATTAGAATAACTCTCTTCATTTGTGTAATCAATAAATATTTATTGAGCACCTACTATGTTTCAGCTGCTGTGCTAGTGGACATTGCAAAAATAAAGAGAGCAATGCCTGCCTATCTTCACAGAGCTCAGGACTATGGTGCTATGATTATCACTACCATTTTCATCACAGGCTAATTGAAATAAGAGACCAGAACTCAAATCTCATTTGGTTCTTTCCCCAAGAATCTATAATAACTTAAGTTGTCTCCTGCCCTGAGCTTAACCTGCCCAGAACCTACTGGTTGGGGAGAGTATCACGCAACATCCCATTATTCTTTACTTCCTTCAGTGCATCTGGGAATGTCTGGTGACTCAGGCGAGCAACCTGCCAGAGCCCTTCTCCATGAGGATCCACCTGAGAATCCACCTGAGAAAGGTACCAGGGGGCTTTGGAAGAACTGTTCTGGAAGCTCAGCTTAAGGAAGAAGCACCTATAGAGTATCTTACACCTGATCATTGGTTCAACTTCCATGGCCTTGTCTTCAGATGCCTATGGCCATACCTTCTGTGGTGGTTATTATCTATTGTGTTTTCTATCATCTCTATTTTTAACCTTGTGGTTATTTGTCATGAAATGAAATCCTAACATTTACTTCATCTCAGGACTCTATACTATCTTTTTGTGGCTAAGAGTGTACACAGGCCGAAACCGGTTGGGCTCAGTGGTAGAGCGTCGGTCTGCGGACTGAAAGGTCCCGGGTTCGATTCTGGTCAAGGGCATGTACATTGGTTGCGGGCACATCCCCAGTGGGGGGTGTGCAAGAAGCAGCTGGTCGATGTTTCTCTCTCATCGACGTTTCTAGCTCTCTATCTCTCTCCCTTCCTCCTCTCTGTAAAATATCAATAAAATATTTTTTTAAAAGAGTGTACACAGAATTTTGAGATTTTTTCACTTTTCTTGTGTTTATTTATTATTTATCCAGTATATATTTATTGAACATCTACTCTATGCTAAGCACTCTTTTAAGCATTTAGAGTTTACATTCACAGAGAAAGTGGTGACAGAAAATAAACAAATTGGCAGAGGTACAAAAAATTGAAAGCAAGGTGGGACAGAGAGAGCTTGGGACAGGGAGCAGGGTTACACAGAGGCCAAGGAAGGCTCTCTGAGAAAAGAAGGGACAGAACCACCTAAATGAAGTGAAGAATCAGCCATGCAAAATCTCCAGAGAGAGCACTTCAAGCAGAGGGAAGAGAAAATACAAGGGTCTGAAGGCAGGAACATACTTTGCAGGTCAAATGGGGTGGGGGGGGCTGGGATGGCTGGAGCAAAGTTACTCCGGGGCATGTTATGAAACAAGGTCTGACATGTATGCAGAATGCAAATCACATGAAGTCACATGAGCCATAGGAGTGTTTGGATCTCATTTTGAGTATGATGGAAAACATTAGAGGAATTTGAGCAAGAAAGAGCATGACCTGATTTACATTTAAAAAAAAAGAATGGCTCTGGCCACTATGAGGAAAATCTTTCAGATAGAACCCAGAAACCATTTAGGAGACAATGGGGGATGTGTTAGAGAGAAGGTGACACTTGGGCTGGTGGAGGCTATATATTATCAGACATGGGATAAATTTTAAAGACAGCATTGATATACCTGGCCAGTGTGTCTCATGGCTGAGCACCATCCCATGAGCCAGGAGGTCATGGTTCAATTCTGGTCAGGGCACATGCCCAGGATGTAGGCTCAATTCTCATTAGGAGGCATGCAGGATTCTCTCTTATCATTGATGTTTCTTTTTTTTTTTTTTTTTTTTTACATACAGTGGTGCCTCGCATAAAGAACGCCTCGCACAGCGAACTTTGGACAGGTTTTTCATGAAACCATCGGCCAAAAGGCAGAAAATGGATGAAGATGTGCAAGATTCGGTAGACTCTACTTAGTCTGTCTTAAAATTAAAAAAATGTGTTGTTTTTTTTTAAAAAAAATTATGTTTTTAGATGTATCTAAATAAAAATAATAACAAAAAATTTATCTTTTTTTATGTCATCTTAGCATATTTTATGCTACAGAACGAATTATTTTTTTTAACATGTATTGTTATGGGAAAACGAGTTTCACATAACGAACTTTTCGCATAACAAACTTGCTCCTGGAACGAATTAAGTTTGTTGTGTGAGGCACCACTGTATTTTATTGATTTATTTTTTTTGCCCCGCTCCCTCCCTCCCACACATCCCCTCCCTCCCCAGAGTTTTATGTCCATTGGTTGTACTTATATGCATGTATACAAGTCCTTCGGTTGATCTATTATCTCCCCCAGATTCTCCTCCCCTCCCCGCTGTAATTTGACAATCTGCTTTTTGCTTTACTGTCTCTATATCTATCTTTTGGTTCATCAGTTTACATTGATGTTTCTATCTCTCTCTCTATCTCCCTTCCTCTCTCTGAAACCAATAAAAATATATTTTTAAAAAATTTTTAAATGAAAGACAACACTGATTAACAAAGAGTGAAAGATAAAGAGCAGCCTCAAGGATGAGTACTGGTATTTGGCCAGGTGGCACATTACTACAACCAGGTGGCACATTACTACAACCAGGTGGCACATTACTACATCCAGGTGACGCATTACTACAACCAGGTGGCACATTACTACAACCAGGTGGCACATTACTACAACCAGGTGGCACATTACTACATCCAGGTGATGCATTACTACAACTAGGTGGCACATGACTACAACCAGGTGGCACATTACCACAACCAGTTGGCACATTACTACAAACAGGTGGCATATTATTACATCCAAGTGATACAGTACTATATCCAGGTGGCACATTACTATAACCAGGTGGCACATTACTACAACCAGGTGGCACATTACTACATCCAGGTGATGCATTACTACAACTAGGTGGCACATGACTACAACCAGGTGGCACATTACCACAACCAGTTGGCACATTACTACAAACAGGTGGCATATTATTACATCCAAGTGATACAGTACTATATCCAGGTGGCACATTACTACAACCAGGTGGCACATTACTACATCCAGGTGACACATTACTACAACCAGGTGGCACACCACAACAACCAGGTGGCACATTACTACAACCAAGTGGCATATTACTACATCCAAGTGATACAATACTACATTCAGGTGACACATTACTACAACCAGGTGGCCCATTACTAAAAACAGGTGATATGTTACTACATCCAAGTGATACAGTATTATATCCAGGTAGCACATTACTACAACCAGGTGGCATATTACTATATTGAGGTGACACATATTACAATGAAGAAACCTGTGAGAGGAATAATTTGGGAAGGATGTGTTGGTATGCAGAATCAAACATTTGTTTTGGTTAGACAGACATCTAGAACTATGGTGAGAGATCAGGTTTACAGAGGTAAATTTTGGAGTCATCAGAATATACACAATATTTAAAGCCATGGACTGAATGAGACTATCTAGTAAGAGTCTTTAGTGAAAAAAAAGACTGTGAAGTAGAAGAAAAACTGGGTGTGGTGTCCTGGAAGCAAGATTTTTTAAAGTAATTTAAAAGAAGGAGATACAGAGGGCTTCAATTTTATTAGTAATGTTTTCAGTAAACAGGATGACCTCATTCTGACCTTTTCACACATTTTGTAGGAATGAAATACTTTATTATAAAATGTTTATAACAAAGAAGGGAGTGATCGACTATTTCACATGCTGGTGAGAGATCAAGAGAACAAGAAAGAGAACTAACCCACTGTTTTTGGCAAATGTCTCACTGGTGATCAGGGTAAGAACAATTCCAAAGAAGAATTGAAGAAAAGAGCCCCCTTGGAGTGGATTGAAAAAGAGTGGAAGTGAAGAAATGGCTATGGACATAGTAACTATGGACACATCTGTTGAGAGATTCTACTATAAAGTGGAGCAGAGACTGGTGCAAAAGGCAGGGGAAGATTTATGGTCAAGGAAGTTTGGGGGGGGGGGGGTATTTGGTTGTTTGTTTTAGGTTGTTGTGGAGTTGGGCAAGAATTACAGCAGATCTGTGGCCAGTAGAGAAGAACTAAGCAATCACCCAGGAGAAAAGGGATAAGTGGAAATAAGTAGACAAGAGAGAAGGAGATCTAGGCTACAGGTGGAGGCACTGGCCTTTGCTGAGCAGGGACTGCTCAATGTTGCAGGATGTAGGCAGAGTACAGACTCTGTACAGGGTTGATTACAAGGCTCTCATGGGCAGGTAGGTTAATAATAGATCTGGTGAAGGACAAATATAGTTCCATTCTGATTTGTTCTACTATTTTCTTGGAAAAATTAAAAGTGGTGGCCAGCTGACAAGATATGGAGGCCCTTTGGAGGTTAAGGAGAGAGCAAGCAAAAAGTAGAAAGAATGTTACAAACTTGAACAAATTAAATAAGAACACATGTAGGAGTGCCAGAAAGAGCTGAGGGCCCACTGAGCTTAGTGGTAACAATTCAATGTGTGCTGGTTTTTCCAGCCACTCTTCACTGCTCTCTGGCAGGGATGAAGGATCAGGCCAGGGATGAATCAGTATTGAGGTAAATACAAGGGTGAGGCGTAAAGGAGTTCAAGATGTAATAAGTCCTTGGGGTTGAGTACAGATCCTCAAGTCATCTGGACTCATTCCCTTCAGGAATTTTTTTCTTTCCTAAGAACCTCAATGAAGGGCCATCCCAATCTGTCAGGGAAGTGCTTATAGTATAGAACATCAAAAGGAAGGGGGTTGAAGTCTAGGTCTCTTTTCCCATGAAAAGGGGGCTGAGGTCTAGGTCTCCTTTCCTATATGCACCCACTGCTTCCCCAGGGGCCAGCAGTACCCAGCATGGAGTATAAAAAAGAGTGAAGTCCCAAAGGCTGTTTCTCTCCTAGCACCCAAGCCAATAGGGGCCCCTTGTGGGTTTCCCCCCTGGAGAATCAAGAGCTGCTCTGTGACAATGTTCTTTATCTACATGACACTGCGTGAGACATTGGGGTGGCTGTGGCCCATCATGAGCAGGAGGAAGCACAACTCAAGAAAACCAAGTGATCTATTTGTGCCTCCATCTGCCAGAGCTCACAGAGCTCTCAGGTTACATTTTTCATTCAACAGAATTTAACAAAACAAACCAGCCACTCTGCCAGTCAACAAAAGTGACTTCAGCCGTGGCTTAAAGATATTGCTCTTTGTGTGCACAAAAGAGTCAGAAGAACTGGTGCAAAGACAGGTGAGGCTTGGCTTTGGCAAAGGAGATGAAACCGATGTGAAGAGTAGGCACAACCAAGTAAAGCATTGCTTGCATGTGTGTGATTGATAGGCTGGTTCCTAAAAAAAACAACTGCGTAGGTTGGCTACAGTGCCCCTGCTCTTTGCTGTGTCCACCTCGTCCCCAGTCCCCAACCAGACAGCCAGTGCCCTCAGGCTGGTCCCTCTGTGGGGGCCACACTTGCCCTGCGTTCCCAGCTGGCTCCCTCCACACCTCTTCCAATCCCTAATCAAAACCAATTTCCACTTCTGCTAAGCACTCATAGGAGACTAGTGCTAACCTGATCAATTAATTCAAGCTAATGCAAATTATAGCTTAATATGGTACCCTTCCCAGACAACATTTACATTTTTTTAAAATAGAAAGCAGGAGTTCCTTTCTCAGCCCCTCTGAGGTCAGACCTGGAAGGTCCATCTCTTCCTTATGATCATCAAATACCACCTTGGCAAGAGGCACCAATGCCAAATCTTTCCATAAAACCAGGAGATTTCCATCTTAAGAAAATATGCTTGTAATGCATTTGGTTATTGCCTGTATTACTTTAATATATGCAGATGAGATTCTCTGATTAATCAAAATGAACTATGATATTAGTTTGCTTAATTTCCTCTTCTGCTCCAGGGAAAGCGAGTTCCCTAAGACAAGAAGAGAGAAGAGGAGGTGCATGCCCATCACCAGCACAGAGGACCTCTGCCCAGGACTGGCAGCCCTCCCCAGGCCACTACAGGACCTTCTGTGCTCATCTGAGTGCCAGGCAGGAGGGTATCAGGCAAAGCTTGCTCTAGTAGCCTCTGTGCTTCTGGGAGAATCAGAGGGGGAACTAGGCTACAGAAAGGACCCAGCTTCAGAAAGAAATCTGGCATGTGCCATGTGACTCTTGCCTCACCAGAAAGCATTGTGGGGATGTGTGAATCCACACTTCAGATAGCTAGACCTGTTGATGTTGAGGCTTGTCACAAGAAGCCCTAAGCCCGGTACAGACATGGTAGTTAAGGCCCAAACAAGCTTCTCCAACTTCTCTCAGCTTTCCTTGGTCTGTGAAAAATCCAGCCTCCTGCTTGTCCAGGCCCTAGTTGCCTGCCTTCCCACCAGAAAGGAGAGAGGCTGACCCCTGTGCTCCAAAGGAAGCAGACAAAAGACAGAGACCGAGGTCACTGCCCAAGGAGCCTCTGGGCAGCCTGGAGACCAGGCTGAGCAGCAAGCTGGGAGGGGCCGCCCATGCAATGACAGGGTCCACCAAGCTCCCAGGGACTTTGGTGGCCTCTGTAAACACTCACCCATCCATGCATGCATGCAGTATTCTGGGTTTTTTTTAGCTTGAGAAACCAGCGGGCAGCCCTGCTCCCAAACAGAACTAATAACCTCAGGAGTGGGACACATCCTCCCCCAGGTGGATGCATTCCCTACTTCCTAGTGAGCAGGGCATGGTGTTACTATTAGAAACATGTGTCTGCCTTTGGGGGTGAAGGGAGAGTACAGCATCATCCTGTAAAGACAAAGTCAAGAGCTGTGACCTAATTCCCCACTCAGTGGCAGGAGCCAGGGCACCTATCACTGTCCCATCCCCAGGCCAGTAGCCTTGTTCCTTCTATAAACACAATGCTCTCCTGAGTTAATCTTCCAATAAATATCTCCATGCTTCTAGAACTTCAATTACAGCCCTCTCCGCCCTCAGGCAGATGCTGAGGAGGTGCAAATATAGTTTAAATCATCACGCACACTTTTTTCATGGGCTTCCTCATACTGGTACTATCTCCCCACCTCTGCTTTTGTCAAGGTCCCCTTTCCATTTGTCTTCCCTTCCTTCCTCTCCAAAGAGCATGGCACAACAAGGTTCCCCTGCACGTGGTCCTCTGAAGTTTCCTCTCCCTGAATACTCTTGCTTCAGGGATTCTCTCAGGTTTCAGCTGCTGGTTTCCACCTCTCAGTCAGCTGACACTTAATTTGAGTCTCTTTCTTGCGTTCTGCAACTCCCCAAGATTCAGTGCATCAGAGCTTGTCTGCTCCCCAGGCCACCACCCTTTCTCTGAAATGTGGATGTGCGTCCATACCCCAGAGCTGTCCCATCTTGGACAAAACCACCTGGAGATCTGGCTTCCAGAAGCTGCAGGCTCTATCACAAGTCCATGCCTAACTTTACGTGCCTTTTTCCTGGGAAGAGAAGCTGGATCATGAGCACTTTCTTAGGATGGAAAGAAGACTCAAGAAAGTTGGTATCCCAGCTCCACAAAAGGCATTTCTACCAGGCTGATTGCCAAGGCCCAGGGCTCCTACTGTCTCTTTCACACTCTCTGTGGATGTCCCTTCTCTCGGTGCCTTTGAGGCAATAAGATCTCCAGACTTTACAAAGAAGAAGTAACTCAAGGCTAAATTACCCCATCGCTACCACATGTGTTTCTCCTTACGGCCTGTGGGGAAAAGGCACAGGAGATCCAATGCCAGCTCAAGCCTTCTTCCCCAGCGCTGTGCTGCCTCACATGGAAATTTCTTTTTCTTTTATTTCAAGTGCAAAAGGGACTGAGTAAATCATGCTCTTCTTTTTAGGGTAAATCATCCTCACTCACTTTGTGTTAAATTTAAAGAGCGAGTGAACGGGGATAAAGAAAGAGGCAAGGAGGGTTTCTCATTTAAAATATTGCCCAGTAGGCGGTCCTAACTCAGACCTTCCCTCATTTGACCCGAAAATATAAATCACAGGGGGAACCCAAAGACATCTGGAAATTGTAAAAACTAAGACTTACTATTAACCTATTGCTTGCCCTCGGGGGAGCCTCTGCTACCTGCCAGGTCAGTGGAGCTGGAATGTGAAATGGGTGGAGGCCAGGCTCCTGTCCAGGAGGAAATGGTCTCCCCGCTGCTTCAGTGCTGCAGGGTGTGCACTGCAGAAAGCAGGCACTGGGGTGGAGATGAGGAGCAGGATTACTGACGCCAAAGGAAAGGAAGAAGCCAGATTAGCAGGGAGAGAAGTTGCACTAGGATGTGCTCTCCCTGAAGGCCTTATTTCTCCCTTATTACCACGAAGAATAAGGGAGTGTGTCAGAATTTGGAAAATACACTCCTGTATTTACCTTTTCTAAAAAATATACTTAAAAAATATATGATATCCTAGCTAATGCATAAGACAAGGAAATAAATAAAGGGTATTCAAATTGGAAAGGAAGAAATAAAACTTTCTTAGTTCACAAATGGCATGATCATCTATACAGAAAATCCAAAAGAATCAATAAAATAAACTCCTGGAACTAAGAACTGATTGTAGCAAGAACTGATCCTTGGAGGATAGAAGGTGAATATACAAAAGTCAATTGCTTTCCTATGTGTCAGAAATGAAAAGTGGAATTTGAAATTAAAAACACAATACCATGTACTTTAACAGCTCCAAAAAAAATATGCACAAAAGCTATATAAGGAAAATTAAAAAGCTGTGATAAACAACACTAAAGAGGTACTAAATAAATTGAGAGATGTTCCTAGATAGGAAAATTCAATATTGATGAGATGTCAGTTCTTCCTAATTTGACCTAAAAATTCAAGGTTATACCACCAATCAAAATCCCAGCAAGTAACTTTCTTGTTAAAGTTTATATGGAGCAGAAAAAGACCTAGAGTAGCCAACACAATATTGAAGGTGGGGGGGGAGGGGAGGAGGAGAGAGACACGGGATGAAACAAAGTTGGAAAACTGGCACTACC
This sequence comes from Pipistrellus hanaki, assembly GCF_964339955.1. Lineage (NCBI taxonomy): Eukaryota > Metazoa > Chordata > Mammalia > Chiroptera > Vespertilionidae > Pipistrellus > Pipistrellus hanaki. The sequence goes on along the minus strand of NC_140511.1, from coordinate 13,264,655 downwards.
TAACTTCAAGGCTTATAAAGATATATTGTAGTAATCAAGATAGTGTAGTATTGGAAAAGAATAGACAAATGTATCCACAGAACAGAAGGAGGAGCCCAGAAATAGACCCACATAAGTCAACTAATCTTTAAAAAGGAACAAAGGCAATACAATGGAACAAAGACAGTCTTGTCAACAAATGGTGCTGGAACAACTGGGCATCCACATGCAAAAATATGTACATAGACACAGACCTTACGTCCGTCACAAAAACTAATTCAAAATGACCACAGGCCTATAGATGCACACTGTAACCCCCCTAGAAGCTTACTAGGGCCCCTGCAGGTGTGGTTCAATGGCTGAGCGTCGACCATGAGCCAGGAAGTTACAGTTCAACTCCCGGTCAGGGCACATGCCCTGGTTGAAAGTTTGATCCTCAAAGGGGGACATGCAGGAGGCAGCCAATCAATGATTCTCTCTCATCGTTGGTTTCTATCCCTTTCTCCCTCTCCCTTTCTCTTTCCAAAATCAATTTTAAAAATTTGTAATTAAAACTTTTTTTAAAAAAGATAACATAGGAAAGAACCTAGATGACCTTGATTATGGTGATTACTTTTTAGATACACCACCAAAGACATGATCCATGAGAGAAAGAAACAATAAATTGGAATTAATTCAATTTAAAATTTCTGCTCTGAAAACGCAAGGTCAAGAAAATGAGAAAAGAAGACACTGGCTGGGAAAAAATATTTGCAAAAACTAAGTATATTCTTATTATATGATCCAGCAATTACACTGTTTGGTATTTTCTCAAAGTTATACACATGTCGTCACAAAAAGACTGCACACTGAGGCATGTATATAATAGCTTTGTTTATAATTGCCAAAACTTGAAAGCAACCAAGATGTCCTTCAGTAGATGAATGGAATAGTGAACTATGATAAATCCAGACAATAAAATATTATTCAACACTAAAAATAAATAAGCTATCAAGCTATGAAAAGACATAGAGGAAACCTGAAAGAAGCCAATCTGAAGGGCCACCTACTGTATAATGCCAACAATATGAAGTAAAACTAAATGCTCTCTGAAGAATTCACCTCCATACTGTGTCCCAGTCTCTAAAAATAATATCTATGAGGGCAGTGATAGTCATATAGTCAAAAATAATAAAAGGGTTAAAGTAAAAGGAGTGAGAACCAGTAGATAACAAAAAGCAGAAACAGACCCACAAAGACTTCAATTCAAAGATACTAGAATTATCAGACCAGATAAAATGCAATCACGCTTACTGTGTTTAAATAATGAAAGACCAATTTTAAATATGCAATAAATAGCTGCAAGGAAACTATAGGAGTTGTAGCATATTTTCTTGAATAAATAGAATGTTTAGAAATTTCTTAGAATAAAAACAATGATAGGTGGGTATAACAGCTGACAGACATAGATAAATAGAGAACTGGCGAACTACCTATGACAGAAGAAATTATTCAGAACATGGAACAGAGTGTCGGTAAGAAAAGGGAGAGAGAATAGGGGAGTGGCAATAATTGAAATCATAATGGCTAAGAATTTTCCAGTAGTAATGAAAGACATAGATTTAAGGAGCTAAACATATCCTACAGATAAATAAAAAGAAATCCACACTCAGTTTCAACATCAATAAACTGAAAAAATATTTTAAAAAATTAATCCTAAGAGATTTCTTCAAAGGAGCAATAGGTACAGTGATAACTAACTTCTCAACAGCAACAGTGATACTCAGACATCAATATGGTACCGTCAGTATGCTGAAAAGAAGCCAGTTCCCACCAAAAAAAAAAACCAGTATCTATAAAAAATGAGAAAGAAAGACGTGCTCAGACCAACAATAACTGAGAATGCACCATGAGCATATCTTAACCACAAGAAATTCTAAAGGATGTACTTCAGGTAGGAAGTAATACCAAACAGAAGGACTGAAAGTAAAGAAGAAATGAAGAACTCAGAACATAGTATATGTGTGGGTAAACTTAAATATTGACTATATAAAACAATAATAGTAAGTGCCTAAAGGAATTTTTTAAAGTTAAAATATATGACAATAATATATATGCCAGTAGTGTGATGACAAAACCTAAAATAGACTGAGGTTATTATATTATCAGAGGAGACTAGAGATATCAATTAACTTCAGACTTTGGTCAATTAAGCACCCACATAATAATTTCTCAGGTAACCACCAAATGAATACAAACAGAGTGTTTCCAAGCTGGCTTTACAGAAGATAATAGGGTTATTATCTTCTGTAAACCCAAACAAATTCAAGAAAGAAAAGTAAAAGAAACATAGAACAGGTCAAACAAATAAAATGGTATATTTAAATGCAAACCTATCAGTAATTACAATAAATCTAAATGGACTTATTGCTCCAAATAAAATCGAAGCTAGTCATGCTGAATTAAAAATAAATTCTCACTATATCAATCTTGTGAGAATGTGTCAAAACCATAAGGATACAGAAAAGTTAAAAGTAAAAATAGTGTTTATAATAGGCATTTGCTTAATGATTATTTAATACTCAAACATGTATTTTATGTATTTTCTTTAATATCACAATAAAAACTTTCTAAAATACTGTACATATTTAAATGTTTCTAATACTTATAGGTAATAAGTAACAATCTAAAGTAGCACAAATTTTCCAAATCACTGAAGAATAAAAAAGGATATAAAACATTTTCCATTTAGCTGAAGATAGAAAAGAAAAAGCAAAGAAGCATAAAAACAGGAAGCATAAAATAGGTGGCAAATATAAAAACAAATAAATAAATCATGAAATAAATATGAGCTTAACTGCCTTATTAAAATTAAAATATTCTCCAAATGTGCTACAAATTCAAATCTTACTCTACGCTCCAAAAAATAGACAAAGGAAAACAGTAAAAAAAAAAAAGGTATGAAATAAAAGAAAGTAGATTTTTCAGGCAAGTGCAGAACAATGCAGCACAAAATAGCAACAATAAATTCTAAAAAGGTTTCATTACAAGCAAAAAGCTTTCAACAAAACATAAAATGTCGCCTTATATTTATGGAACTTATAATTCACAATAAAAATTTAATAGTCATGATTTTTTTATATGTCAAATAAATCAGCATCATACTATAAGAAGCAAAAATTGTTGGAAATATAGAGGAATATAAATAAATACATAATTGTGGACTACTTAACCACCACTCTTTCTTGATAGATTAAAAAAATGAAGTAAGTAAATACAGAGGATTTGAATAATAAAATTAATGGGATTGAATTAATAGAAATACATCAAACGGTGTAGTCTACAATCACCAAATATACTTTCTCTTCATGTGCCCATGAAACATTGAGAAAACCTACAAAGAAAGAGCTTCAAAGATACTAAGCTACAAAGAAAGCTTCAATACATTCTGAAATGCATATACCATACAAGCAACATTCTCTAACATTATAAAACTAGCAATTGATAACAAAAATGTTTAGGTGAAAAAAAACCTAGAAATTTGAAAACACTTTCCTAAATTAAATAATTCCAAGAGAGAAACCTAAAAATAGAGATATACAGATGTGTTTATAAAGTGCTATTTATATTAGTGAAATATTTGAATTAACTAAAACTCAATAACAGGTACTTCTGTTAGGTAATTGATAGGAAGCTTTTCTAAGAATTTTAATGGCATGAAAAACCTCAAGATATAATACTAATGGTTAAAGAACGGTATTGAGCCTAAACCAGTTGGGCTCAGTGGATAGAGTGTTGGCCTGTGGACTGAAAGGTCCCAAGTTCGATTCCGGTCAAGGGCATGTACCTTGGTTGAGGGCACATCCCCAGTGGGGGGTGATCGATGATTCTCTCTCATCTCGATGTTTCTAACTCTCTCTTCCTCTCTGTAAAAAAATCAATAAAATATATATTTTAAAAAAAATAAAATAAAGAATGGTATTGAATTTTACATATACATTGTATACTGTAATAATTATTATAGATAACATCAAATATATATGTCAAATAAATCAGCATCATACTATAAGAAGCAAAAATTATATATGTCTTATGTTATGGACTGAATGTTTGTATCCTGCAAAAAATTTTTTAAAAATCCTAAACCCCAGTGTATAACATTCATAATTAGAATAGAGGGTGAATATGAAATCAACAAAGGAAAGGAAAAAGGCTGTACTATTTACAGAGAAAAGGCTATATCTGTCCTCTTTATTACTTGTACATACCACTGGGGGAAATTGCTTTTAAATAGCTAACACAGGGCACCTGGTAAATGAAAAATTATGCAGAAGCTACAGATTAGAAAGTGGAATAAAAATTGGTAAAGATGATAGAGGAGAATCTTCTGTTCTCCTTTGCAGGAGATCTTTTTTAATGTATAACACAGAGAGAGGGAAGAAGGGAGGAGAAGAGGGATGGAGGAGAAAGGAAGGAGGGGAGGAAGAAAAGGAAGGGAGGGAGGAAGAGAGGAAAGGAGAGAGAGAGAGAGAGAGAGAGAGAGAGAGAGAGAGAGAGAGAGAGAGAGAGAGAGAGAGAGAGAGATACTCTGCCAGGTATTTTCATTAAACTTTGTCATTTAAACTTGAATATCTATACTATGAGAAAGACCATTATAGCCATTTTATGGATTAGAAAACTTAGTTCAGAGAAGCCAGGGTGGTCCACAACTCTGGACCTGCAATGTCAGACCCAGTGTTCTTCTTATACCAGTAAAAGCTTCCTGAAGGTGTTTGTGGCTTGGTAGCTACTCTGGAATCTCCTACTCAATGCTGGACGAAATCTAAGATTTGACGTAGAGTTTCTAGACCCTGCTAAGTATTTCATTGGGTCTCTGTCACATATTGCCTAACATGTGTATTCTTGTGAAAAGGTTGTTTCTGGCTAATATTTGAAGAATGTGGTGAGCCTCTGACTCCAAATTGCAGAGATAGCTGGTCAGGCAAGAGGCGGTGTAGACTTACTCTTAACACACAACTCCTGGAACCACTGCCGACCTACTGTGTGACCTTGAACAAGTTCTAAATCTCCAAGTGCCTCAATTTCCTCGCCTGTACAATTGAGTTGATGGTAAGTTTTCAAAATATTATAGTGAGGATTACAGGTAATATATGCAAATTTTCCAGCACAGAATTGGCCCTTAGTAAGGACACTATAACTTTCCCTTAAATAGTATTTAGATAAGACATTTCCATTTATAAACAAATTCTTTGTAAATTATCTCACATTTACTTATTCACATAAATTATCTCATCAATGCTTCAAAAATCCCAATTTACAAATGATAAAGGCTTCAACAGTAACATCCCATTGTGTACACACACCACATTTTCTTCATCCATTTATCTATCGATGGACAAGGATGGTTTCCATGTCTTAGCTGCTGTGAACAATGCTGCCATGAACATGAGAGTACAGCTATCTCTTCAATACCCTGCTTTCACTTTTTTGACTATGTATCCAGATGTGAAATTGCTGGGTCTATCTTTAATTACTTGAGGCCTCTCCCTGCTGTTTTCCACTGTAGCGGCACCAGTTGCCATTTTCAGCAACAGCAGTAGTGCTGTCCTGGCTCTTCAGATTCTGACGTTTCTCTGTCAGCCTGGCATCTATCACTCCCCGAATAGCACAGGAGCACGGCAATCAGATGAGGCAATCAAGGTTTCTCTCTTCCAACTGCAGCCTCCTCTCAGCTGACAGCTTCAGCTCTGGTAGTTGTTAACTGATCCAAAACAAGCTTAGCAAATTAGACACATTTCATCCTGAAGACAAGGTTGTTTCTGACTCCATTCCCTGCCTTCCTGTACCACATAAAAGAAGCTGGAGGTAGTGTGGTCTAATGGGGTGGTTCCCAAACCTAGCTGGCTATTAGCTGGTTCACATCCTAAAAATACAACATTCCAAGCCCCCTCCCCAAAGTTAGGGTTTATTAGGCCTGAAATGGGACCCAGGAAATGGAATTATTTTAAAGTTCAAAATCTAAATGTCTTACTACATACCTATTGGAATCATTAAAAACAAAAACAAAACTGACCAATCCTGGCCGGTGTGGCTCAGTTGGTTGGGTATCATCCCATGCACCAAAAACTTGCTGATTCGATTCCTGGTCAGAGCACTTGCCCCTGTAAAGGGTGTGCAGGATGCAGCCAATCAATGTTTCACTCTCACATCAATGTTTCTCTCCCTCCCTCTCCTCTCCTCTCTCACGAAAAAGAATCCATTTTAAAAAATATTTTTAAAATAAAAAAGACTGACCATACCAAGTGTTTCAGGGATATGCAACTCACATCCATTGCTAATGAAAATGTAAAAGCTAAGCATACATCTACCATATGTAGCTAGTTCATTTCACTCTGGAGGATTTATCTAAGAAAAATGAAAGTGCAAAAGTTGCACATAAATGCTTTACTTGTAACTATAAACTATTTAATATCCAACAACAGGTGAGTGATTAAATGAATTGTGGTACAGCCATACAATAGAACAAAAAAAAATGAACTACTGACACATGCAACAACGTGGGTGAATCTCAAAACAGTTATATTAATGAAAGGAGCCAGCCCTCTTCCCCCCAAATACTACATGCTGTAGTATTCCATTTACATAAAATTCTGGAAAATACAAGCTAATCTGTAGTGACAAAAGCAGATTAGTGGTTGCTGGAAGAGAGAACAAGGAGATAAGGAGGGCAGTAGGGAGGGACTACAAAGGGGCACAATGAAACGGAGGGAGGGTGGTGATAAATATGTTCATTATCTGGACCATGATGATGGTTTCATAAGCGTGTATGTGTCATAACTGATCAAATTGCAAACTTTAAATATGTGCAGTTTATTGTACCTCATTTTTTTAAACATTGAAATGGCCTGCCTGGGAGGAATCAGCCTGATCCTAATGAGAAGCTGTTGAACGCCATTTGCTGACTCCCATGCACCACCCCATGCTCCACACCATGTATCACCCACCACCCACCAGGTGGCATCAATCCCAGTTGTGTGCTTTCAGCACCACCCTGACTGCCCTCAGGTCTGCATCAAATTAGCTCTTTAGACAAAGATCTAAAATGAGCACACACGGAGTTAAAAATAAGTTTACACTAACTACTTTCCTTTTGGTTATTTTGTTAGCTCCTTTACTCAGTAACTGGAGAAAAGAATCTGCTACTGTTGTATACCAGCATTTATTGACCACTTGCAGGCACAGCACAGATCTAAGTGCCCTGGGGTTGGGGTTACCAGAAAGGGGACTAAAAAAAAAATGATCATAGCACCATCCTGCCTCAGAGGTAATGTGTCAGCGTGGCGAGGAGCTTGGGCTCAGCATTCTGACAGCTAAATCAGTTGCTTGGTGGAAGTAAGAAAAACACCACATTAAATAATGAATTTTTCATTTTTCAAATAATTAGATTGTGTCACATGGACAGAGACTGACACCAAAACTGAAATTAGTGAGGTGTTCTCCATGAGCAGGCATATAGGCCTTCAGATGAGAGCACAGAGCCCAGTGCCAGAATGTAAGCAGGGAGATCTCACAGGTGGGAGTGGCGGAAAATAGGCCTGAAAGAAACCTTAAGTCTTTAAATAGGAGAGAGGCATGGTTAGAAAAACAAATCTAGAAGATGAATTGGAGTTGAGAAGGGACTGGGGCCCAGCCGACAATTAGGAGGTTTCCGCAATCATCCGAGACACAGCTGATGAAGCATTGACCTTCCGAGAGGAAGAATTAATCATGTAGGAAGTAAAAAAAAAAAAAAACTTAATTTGGTTAGCTTCTCTGGAGTCCTTTTAAGAAACAAATAAAAAAGTTGAATTCATCCAATATTTTAGTTAAGAATGAGTAATAAATTGTATTCAATAAACAAAGAGATGTTTTAAATGTACTTAATGTTGGGAAGGCAGTCTCGTGCATACCCTCTTTTGACCCCGACTCAGCTGCATAAGAATGGGCCTTGGGCCTGGAACACTCCCCTCCTGAGATAAAGAGCCCTCCCAGTCTGTGCTGAACTAACCTCATGAAGGTTTATATTTCCCTGTTTCAGACTCAGTGTGTATTCCTTCCCTCTGCTGAAGCATGGGTGTCACATGGCACTTGGCCAATCCCATGGCTATATCTGTCCCCTGTGAGGAGGGGACAGAGTCCTTCTGCTCCAGCCCAAGATGGACCTGCTGGAGACTGGAGACTGGAGACTGACCCCGACTACTGGAGTGGATCCTGTCCTGTTTCTCTCTGTGTGAGTAGAGCACTGTTCCATCAAGGGCTGTGCTGTGTTTCCTTGGCATCTCCGCCACCAAGATACAAATAAGCAAACGTGCTCAGGTGTCTGTTCTTAGTGGTAGGTAACAAAAACCATTGTTCATCACTTAAAATCAATAATATAACCAACCAGGGAAGAAAAGGGTGGGAGGGAGGGGAGAATAGTGTGAGTTGTTGCCTCAGAGCAGGTGAAAGAAATGAATACTTGAACCAAGACACTGAGATGAAGAATGAAGAGATGAATACAGGCTTGAAAACTGTTTAGAAGATAATTTTGATGGACTTGGTGATATACTGAACATGGAATATACTGTCAATCACAGTGTCTTCTTTTTAAAAATATATAGTATATATTTTATTGATTTTTTACAGAGAGGAAGGGAGAGGGATAGAGAGTTAGAAACATCAATGAGAGAGAAACATTGATCACCTGCCTCCTGCACACCTCCTACTGGGGATGTGTCCACAACCAAGGTACATGCCTTTGATTGGAATCAAACCTGGACCCTTCAGTCCACAGGCCAACACTCTAACCACTGAGCCAAACTGGTTAAGGCAATCACAGTGTCTTCTATGCCAGCTTCCCTTATGTAGGGTAATTGTCCAGTGTACATCATTTGGGAGGGAAACATAAGTGGTCATATTTCATATCATATCAACCTGTTCCTCCTGGTTACAGGTGATTGGAGTGAAATGACCACCTGATGTCAGGAAAGCCTTTCAATGGGCCCGTAAGTATTCTGCATATGGCCTAGTATGAGAAGATGAGCTGGACCAATCTGATTCCTGATCCCAGAAATCCAAAACATTGAGAAAACCAGCAGTAACCAGTAGTACCAGAGACCCAAAGGAGAGCAAGTTCAGACAATATGAAGGAGGAAGTAAAATTGGGACATTGAGAGATCATAGCAAGCCTCATAAAGTTATGAGGATAACCCATGATATAGAGAAAAGATAAAGAATAGAAGAGAATAAGGAAGTTAACTGTCAGAGGTGAATAAAGGAGAAATATTTGAGTCACATTAATAGTCAAGAAATTCTACAAACTAAAGATCCTGAGGTTTCCAGAACCACCTTGGGTACAGATACACTTCATAAGAAGTCTAACTCACAGACATTACATTTCCTCCTCCATTTCTGCCCAAATAAGTTCCCATTAACTGAGGTACACTGATCATGTCTCTTTTCCTTAGCAACCTAAAGACATAACTAAAATAGGGAGGGTTAGAAATAAGAGGATTCAAGGATGGCTGCCAGGTTTTCACTTGGATGAACAAGTAAATGCCGGTGTTGTTCATTGACATAGAAAATCCAAGAACAGAAAAAAGGTTAGGAAGGAGAATTGCATGTTTATCCTTAGGTAGCTTGAATTTGAGATGACTGTGGTCCTTTCGGGTAGCTGCATCCTGCAGAGCTTGTTTTAGCATTGATATCTGGAGTAGAGATATGGGCTAGAGATGGAGATTCCATCCTCATCAGCATATGTTTAATAACAATAGTGAGTGTAAATGAACTCAATCAGGACAAGTGTGTACAGTTAGATTATAAATATATTACAAACTCCTATAACTCAACACACAATCTTAGTTTAAAAATGGCAAAGGATTTGTATAGATATTTCTCCAAAGACAATATACAAATAACCAATATGCACATGAAAAGATGCTCAATGCTAACAATTAGAGAAATTAAAATAAAATAAAAAAATACAATGGGATACCACCTTACACCAATTAAGATTGCTACTATAAAAAAAAAACCTGAAAATAATAAATGTTGATAAGGATGTGAGGTAATTGGAATCCTTGTGTATTGTTGATGAGAATGTAAAATGGTACAGCTGCCATGAAAAACAGTATGGCAGTTCCTTAAAAATTGAAAATAAAGGTGCCATGCCCTAGCCAATTTTGCTCAGTGGATAGCAAGTTGGCCTGCGGACTGAAGGGTCCCAGGTTTGATTCCAGTCAAGGGTACATGCCCAGGTTGCAGGTTGGATCCTCAGTAGGAGGCGTGCAGAAGGCAGCTGATCAATGATTCTCTCTCGTCATTGATATTTCTATCTCTCTCTCACTCTCTCCCTTCCTCTCTGCAACCAATTAAAGTATATTTAAAGAAGAAGAAGAAGAAGAAGAAGAAGAAGAAGAAGAAGAAGAAGAAGAAGAAGAAGAAGAAGAAGAAGTAGTAGTAGTAGTAGTAGTAGTAGTAGTAGTAGTAGTGGTGGTAGTGGTAGTAGTAGTAGTAGTAGTGGTGGTGGTAGTAGTAGTAGTAGTAGTAGTAGTAGTAGTAGTGGTGGAGGAGGGGGAGGAAAAAGAAGAAGAAGACAGGCCTGTAAGCCAGAATAAGTGGGATAGGGAAACTGAGACAGATAATTAAACAGCAGTCTGCAGCCATCTATCAAATCCTATCTTCCCTAAACCAGGGCCACTTAAGAGTAAATGGTTTGCTCTTCCCCTCCCAAGTAAATAGCTTAAATCACTCTACTTGGGGAAGACAGTAGAAATCCAATTAGTGCCACTTGCCAACAACACCCAAAGACAGATTAAGTTAAAGGAATAAATCTCATTTTAGTCCATCAGCATAAGGCTGATGAGTATTCTATTGAGATCCTCCTCCTAAGACCTCCCCTAAATGCTCAGCCTTTAAAACCCCTCAAAATGCACATCTAGCATGTGCTCTCCTTCCCAGGAACATGCTCCTACCTCCTCCCCCTCCCTCTGCCCTTCTTCTCCCACAGGCGTGCCTCTCCTAAACTCTAAGGGATCCCTGAGGTTTGCCACCAGGGCAGCAGTGGGCAGTGGCAGTCCATCCCAGGCAAACCCCCTGAGCCTGTCCCCAAAGCCCCCTTTCCTCTGACTTCTCAGGGAGCCAAAGCAGCCCAGCCAAGGCTGATCCCCAGCCTTCCTTGTCCCGCTGTCCCCAGCTTCAGTGAGCATCCTCTAAAAGTCACCTGGACTCGTGTTGTGAAACTTTTCCTGCACTAAATCAAGAGCCCACACACTACTAGAGGATGTAGGCGGACCCACTAGGGCCAGGTCCTCTTTCCAGTAACAGTTTGTCCAAACTATACTCTTGCCTTCAAATGTTAAAGTTCCCAGTTTCTTTTCCTTTTTGGCCTCTGGCTCCCGTACTGGAATTAGCTCCAAAATGCCCAGGTCTATGTGCTATCCTTATCAGTATCACTCAAGCACCAATTACCTAAAAGGAAAAGACAGTGCCAATCTTCCTTCAAAGAACCACCAAAAGGCACACAGGTTGAAGACACCTGGCATCGCCAGATGAATCCCAAACTCATCAATGAGGGCAGTTCCATGTGGGGTGAGAGATGAGGCTGTACCTGAGACTCCCTCAACGATACCTCTGCAACAAGTAACAACAGCAAGAAAGGTGAGAACAAATACCAGCTTCACAGATTTTACATAAAACTCACCTCTAACTCTTAAGGCTTATTTAACTCATATCACAGGTAGCTTTAGTTATGAACTGCCATTTCCTTTGGATAAATTGATATGCATTATTTTTGCCCTGGCCAGTCCAACTTTTCAAAATCCAATTACTATCAGGAAGTGCAGATAAAATAAAATCAAGAATTATTAGTGATTTTTCATACTTTCCCCCAAAGTTCAAGTAGAACAATTTCTGTAAGGCCTTTAAAATGTATGCAATATTGGCTGGGCTTCTCGAGAGTAAGAGACATTTTTGAACTCAAAAAGGTGAACACATTTCAATATCAGCTTTATTTCCTCATTACATTCTCATATCTAATGTTGACTTCAGAAACAATCAGAACAAATGTTGGTATTTTATCTTTATAGCAAAAAACCTGAATGCTTACATTGACCAAAGATTTCCATGACTATAGTTTGAATTTTGTGGTAACTAATCAAGAAAGAGAAAATGTAGTCACTTTCTTCAGGTAACTTTGTGGATGGGACCCAGTTAGAACTACAAGGATAAATTGTATTGCCAAGTCCAAATCAAATTGATTGGATATTAAAACTATGTTTGACCTGGTTGGGACTGAGTTCATTATTTTTTAAGGAAATCTTCACCTATTTGACCCCTAGGACCTTTATTACTTAGGGTAAACTACCTCCTTTGAGGCTAATAACAGTAGAGTTTTCCACTTTGCACATCCAAGTGGCTCTAACTAAAAAGATTTTCTTGGTTATCTGTTCTGTGCTTTTAAGCAAGGGGACACTATTATGTGTCACTTCCCACAGGACCACCAGCCTCTCAGAGGGTTGGAGACCAGCTGACTTTCCACCCACCATTGGGCAGACTCACTCAGTCTCCCCTTTGTGGGGCTCAACTTTCTGAGCAGTCCCTTACCTAAGCCAACAATGTCCCTTGTCTCACTCCTCTTTCAGAAGTTGGAAAAAATGGCTCCTCCATCACATCCCATCTGATTCCTCTGTCATCTCTCTCTGCCTCTTTAGCTCAGCTAAGCCCAGCTAGGGTGTGGCTGGACAGAAACTGCCTGGGAAACTGACTAAATGCAGACACTGAAGGAGTCATGGCCTCAGGCCAAGGTTCTAAAGTGACCCAAATAAAGTAGAAGAGAGTGTGGCCTTCCCAAACCTCCAATCTTGGATATATCAGGGGTCTTCAAACTACGGCCCGCGGGCCACACGCGGCCCGCAGAGGAGTCTGATCCGGCCCGCCAGGTTTTTTGGGCAGTAAGCGCAGCTGAGGTGTTACAGTAGGAATTAGTAGTTCATATAGTCCGGCCCTCCAGCTCTCTGAGGGACCGTGATCTGGCCCCCACTTTAAAAAGTTTGAGGACCCCTGGAATTGCCCGGGCTTGTGGCCATCTCTTCCTGTTTTTTGTAGCTCCAGTCCAGAAAGGGCATATTTTTCTAAACCAAATTATGGCCACAGTTAGTCACTGAATACTTTAGGTAAACTTATCTAAAGACCATTTTAATTTGGTATTTTTAATATTCTACTTAAAAGTCACTTTTCTGAAGTATAAAATTATTTCTGAGACTCTATCCTCTGAAAGCCATTTTTAAAAACTCATTTGGCTTGCACAAAATGGTGAAAGCCAAGGTCATAGCTTTCAAAAGACTTTTCTATGAAAACAAAGATTAACTCACACATGTTAAAATAATACCATAACACCAGCTATTTCTTTTTTTCCCTTTTTTTTTTTAAGTCAGCCTCCCTCTCTTAAGCTCATCCTATGGCTCTCATGCAATAGCTTTGACTAAAGCATTCTCAGAGCTCCATTTTCTCCTTCGCTTTCCTGACAGTCCTTCCAAAACCGAACCCTGGTGGTGGGAGATTGGTGCCAGTCATATTTCAGATAACTACAGGATTGCAAGAAGCACACTTATCAGTGTATTTGGCCAACGATACAGAATCTTATTAGAAGAGAAACTACACAGACACTCCATTAGTAGATGCACCAAATCTCCATATGGCTTTCTTTGTCATCCAGAGCCCTTAATGGACAGTGACATTAAGCATAAAATTAGGGTCTGACCAGATCTGAGAAGCTCATTTCTTGCATGCTCTTAGCCACAATACTATCTTATTCAAATAGCTCTGCTTCTTTTTAAGCTACTGTGTCTCAGTTTCACATCCACTCTTCTATACTCTAATTTATAATAGGGCTGTGACCCCCACAAAACACAACTCTGCTTTGCCAACAGGTGCCCTGTTAGGCTCTGAATCGGGGGAGCTAGATGTGATAACCGGAATGGCAGGCTGAGGTTTTTCTTTCCCCAGGATTGTCTCTCATGAAACCAAAGAATGAAATCATGGACCAGAAAATTTAAGCAAAAGCATGGAAAATTTATTGCAAACAGATTCAAACTCCCCTCATGGAGAAAGGGCCCAATAATGGGTCTGGGCATAAATTTGCTATAAGCCTGCTATGTATCTACCCCTGTTGCCACCTGGTTGATTCCCTCAAATGTTCTTGCCCAGCAACAGACCTGAACTTTCCCTGTACCTATCCCTCAGCTCACCTTGTTGTTTCAGACCCTCCCTAGTTTCACATGCCTCCCGCTCTGAGTCTAAAAACTCACTGTTATTTCTGCATGATTGTTTCTGTGGTTAGGCTGCTCAAACTGCCGTGTCTAGCCCTGACAATGTTCCACCTGCTTTTGTTTTCCACTGGACCCCAGCCCTGCTGTCTGCATGTTAACCTAACTTTTCTCAAATGTTAGAGGAGGAAAAATGGTCATTTCCACATCCCACCAGTGTCACCCACTTGGTGGTAGCTCACCCAGGTGTCTGCAGCTGGTTACATTAGAAGTTGGTTGTGTTTTCCAGCTTCTTCCCACACTCACAGAAGCAGCCTCATTGTACCACTCAGGGGCACTAGCACCATCCAGGTGGAGATCCCCTCCTCCAGTGGGTTTGATAATCCAGCCTCTTCTCCTTGTTTACAAGCTGTTGTTTCCGTGCAGTTTCTGCCTCTGTGCTACCTCTGCATTGCCTTGCTGCCTTTTCAGTCATCCAACACCTATTTAATCAAGCCCTTATATCAAATTTTCCCTGTAGAAATAACTAGTGTTGTTTCTACTTTACCAGCTAGATTCTAATTGACATAATAGTACATGCATCCTTTTGTTGATTCTAAAACTTACCGCTTTCAAACACTGTGCCATTCACCATTTCATAGGCTTCCGCAGGAATCAGTGAAGAGGAGAAGTCATTTCCAGCCATTCCAAGCCAGGATGCCACACCTTAATCAGCTGGTAGGAAAGTAAGTATCCGAGGAAACACCACCAGGTAGAAAACATCCAACTGCCTAAGAACAGAAGCCTACACAACCATGGAAAACATCCAGCTCTGCACATTTCTTACAGGCACCTTTGTCATCTTGCCCCTACATATATAACTCTATCCCCGCCCCCCACCACCACCACCCACTTGCCAATCTCAGAATGAGGTAGATTTGTGTAGGCTGCAGTTACGACCACCCTGTGGGGGTGTGCTTTCCTACTGAAATGAAGTGCGGCATTCCTTCAACAGCCAATTATTTCCAACCTGTTCCATTCGAGTCAAACATGCTAAATGAGCATGTAACATATTGACTTTAGTGCCCTGTGGCATCTGGGCCACAAATATCATCGCACATCTTATCATCGCACATCTCCACTGCTTATCATCGCACATCTCCACAGCGCTTGCAAATCAGGACCCTCTCCAGGAGGGCACATGTGGCTCATTCATAGTTCAGTGTGGCCAGGAGACAGGCTGCCCAGTACAATAGAGCCAGGTTCCCTGCCCTGCACTTCTGCTCACGTGGACCTGTCACATCCATCCACCAGCCCATGAGCCACAAAGCCTTCTCACCTGCATCTGAACACATGTCAGACAGCACCACGCAGCCAGTGCCATTTCCTGTGAAAGGACATCAGCTGCCCAGGCACCGCCCAGGCAGGCAGACATTGAGGGCAGCCCCGATGAAGTCCAGGGGGAAAACATGTGATTTGAAATCAGACCAACCTGCATTGGAATCTTGGCTCTTTCACTTATTCGCTATAAGATCTGGGACACGTTACTTAACCTCTCTGAGCCTCAGTTTCCTTCCCTGGGATACGAAGCTGATAATACCTATTATACAGTTTTGGTAATGATTATAATGTATGGAGAGCTACTTATACCCTGTTTCCCCGAAAATAAGACAGTGTCTTATATTAATGTTTGCTCCCAAAGATGCGCTAGGTCTTATTTTCAGGGGATGTCTTATTTTTCCATGAAGAAGAATACGGTACACATTTATTGTTAAATGAAAATAAAGAAAATTTATTACCAGTATACGGTACTGTAATACTGTAATTGTCAACACAAACCAGACAAACTGTGAATCCTACGTATCAAGAATTTACCCATTTATTCAATGACAATCATGTCATCATCTTCTGGAACATCATCATAACAATCCAATTCCTGAGTTTCCTGGTGAATTTCTTGTGACTCCATTTCTTTCAGAATCAGTGGACCAAATCTCTCATGTTTAGCCTAGGAGGGCCTTATTTTCGGGGGGATGCCTTATATTTCACTCAGTAGGAAACCTGTAAGTAGGTCTTATTTTCGGAGTATGTCTTATTTTTAGGGAAGCATGGTATATAGCCAGTACTACAAGAACTTGAGAAAGTGTAGGCATCATTGTTTTTTTCAAAATAAATACTAACAATCTAGTAAATTTGATTGCTGACAGATTGTGTTTTCAATGCATCTCGTCACCACTTCTGCTGTAAGTATAATGACAAACAAAAGGCAAAAAAAATAAATTTCCCGAGTTCCTTAAAATGATCTCTTGCTGTGCCCCTTCTGGAAAATTCACATCCACATACTCCTCTCTCCCATCACTCCCTGCATAACTCCCAGAAAGCAGGTGAAATGAGTTTCCTGACTCCTCCTTATCATGCTCCACTCCTCACAAATTTTCTCATTTCCTGCTCTCTACTGGATGGATCCTAATAGCTCTGCTCCCGATTATCAGCCAAGAATAGAGCCTCCACTTTTCCCAGCTCCAGCAGGGAAACCCAGGCATCCAGCCGAGGGCACAGTACTCTCAGCTCAGTCCCTGAGCCCATACACAGGTGTGGCATAAGCAATTCGACAGAAAAGCTGCATAATTACTTAGAGTGTCTTCTGATTGTCCTTTCCCTACAAGGGCAATCTCTCCTAATAACTTCATCCAACTGAATGCTCCTAATTCGGTCGGAATGTATTTTAATTTTAACTGCTTCTTACGCTGGTGAGCTGTCACTGGAGTCTTTGATTTGTGCTGGGAAATAGGGAAGCCATAAAGTATTTTGGTGACAGCTCCCTGATTAGGCAGCAATGCAGCAAAACAAGTTGTCACAATAAAACTGATTAATAAAGTTGCTAGAGTAAAACAAATTAATGCCACAAAACCTTTGCTGGAAATTACCTCCATATCTTGTGTATATATGACTGATGTATTCCCTCTACAAGCAGAAGCTTACATCTCATGATCACTTCCAAATCTGCACTTCGGATCTGAGACAGGCCAGCGGCCCTGTAGCAGAGTTGTAGCTAAAAACCCAGAGACAAATATGTCTCCAAATGTGGAGAAGACAGTCACTGACTTGATTTTTTTTTTTCAAAGATGCTTCATTCCTACCTAACTATTTGGGAGGCTATTAGTACCTGAAATATAATCTACAACCAGAAAATTTTCATGTAAAATAAATAAAAAGGCCATTGCATACAATGCTGCCAGTGGATCTGGAGTGAATTTATTAAGAACTGTGCAGTTCTTGTATATTCCTCTGTCTCAAAGAAAGACTTTGCCTACACTGGAGATGTCAATCATAGCACCTGTCCACAGATCATTATCACATTAATGGTGATGCTTTGCTATGCAGAGGCCCATTCCCTCATAACCAGAGGTGTTTGGATGGGGATGGACATGACCACTGATCCTGGTATAAAATGACGAGCTGGGCCAATGACATTCCATCTTTCTAGATTTTATCCAGGAAATACTGATGTATATTGATGACAGAATGGGCCAGTTGATTAGGGGGCTGAAGGTGAGAAAAGTACCATATGGTAATGCAGAACCATTGAGTGTGTCGGCAAGCTGAAGTTATAAGGAAGCAAAAGCTCTGAGGTAGAGAAAAAGTGCAGAATAAGACATGAAGAAGTCAGTGGGGCAGCGAGAAGAGAGAAAGACAAGAGAGTTGGAGGTCCACACCAATAGAAGAGCAGCTTCCATTCCAGAAGGATTTTCTGGTACAATTTCAGTTTGTAGTCTTAGAACAAAATCCCCTTCACTTGATAAATCTGGACTGGGTATTCTTCTTGTACACAGGATAACTGGTAGAGGGGGGAATGGATAAGAGAAGGAATCTGTATGAAAGTGAGGAGTATTCAAACTACTCATCAGAACAGATACCACCCAGTATGCCATACTAGAGCATATCACCTGCATATCACACCTAAGCACATAGCAACGGGTGCTAGTCTATGGGAGCCCCACAATTGTGCTACGCTTCATGAATCATCTCAGCATTGAATAAAAAGGATAAAACACATCCCTACTAGAAACTGATCATTGTAACTGGAATGGGTAGTTGATGCAGCAAAACCAGAGTCCAACAGCAGGCTCCAGGCTTTGATGGCAATGAGCACACTACTCCTTCTTCTGACAAAATGCCACCTTCAGGAGACTTCAGTCATGCCACCTTTGAGGGCAGAGATTCACATATTAGAAGGGAGAAGTGATACAGAGTAGAGAGAGATAAAAGTATTGTCACCAAGTCTAGACCCAAGTAATAACCTAGGACAATGGTTGGCAAACTGATGACCACTGGGATAGGGGCTTAATCACAAGTAAAAACAACAGACTGTAATTATTAGAATTGAGTCTAGGTCAGTGGTCGGCAAACTCATTAGTCAACAGAGCAGCAAACCGCATGTGGCTCTCAAGCTGCAGTTTGCTTACCACTGTCCTAGGATCATAAGAACTGTGTTCTTACCCTACCCAATTTGGCTCACTAAATAAAACATCAGCCTGTGGACTGTTCCAGGTTCGATTCCGGTCAAGGCCACGTACCTTGGTTATGGGCACATCCCCAGAGTGTGCTAGAGTCAGCTGAATCAGTTTCTCTCTCATCAATGTTTCTAACTCGTTATCCCTCTTCTTTCCTCTCTATAAAAAAAATCAATAAAATATATTTTTTTAAAAGAACTGTGTTCTTTCAGAGTCCTGGGGAATAAAGAGTCAACACCTACACTAATGTGTGATCTCTCATTCTAAATATATATATATATCTTTCATACACACATACACACACAAGCTTATGGCACAACTTATTTTTAAATGAAACTTTACATAAGAAGATACTTGTGTTCACAAAGCTAAATTATCAAGTACCAAATATCCACTCATTCTGAACAATGTCCTCTTTAAAAATATAAACCAATAAAGTTTTAAATGCTCCAGAGAATGAGTGTTTCATCTATCGTGGTACTCTTGTGCAATTCAGTACAAAAACCACAGATTTCTGAAAGTAAACTTGGCAACTGGAAGGAATAAGTTCAACTCAAACTTAATTACAATGCTAGAGCAAATATACCACCTCCTTCAGAGAACTGATGGGGACATGGAATGAAGGACCAGAGTTGAGGGAAATTTAAGACAATTCATATCTGTAAAGTTCTTTACAGTTTATAATGCTATCTCACCCACATCAGCTCATTTTGATCCTCCTCCCAAGAATTATATACTATTATCATTATCATCATCTTCCATTTTATAGTGAAAGAAACAGGTTCAGAAGATCAAACTTTCCATTAAAAAAGAGCATCCTTTGTGCCAGCCAGACCCTTCCAAACCACATGGGCAAAGTTTGTAGCTAGCCACAGGACCACATCCTGGGAGCTCCAGCAGCGCCTTTAACCCCTCTCCAGGTGACTGAAAAGTCAGTACCATTGCAGCCCACCCACCAACCTTAAACCAACCATATTTAGCTTCTGGCCAAAATGCATGCTGGGGCCATATCCCATCCTGTTCCATCTTCTGCCATCCTTAACTCTTCCTTCCCCCGCCCTCTTTCCAAATCCAGTCCTCTGAGAACCTTGGTAAAAATAGCCAAAACCGGTTTGGCTCAATAGATAGAGCGTCAGCTTGGGGACTGAAGGGTCCTGGGTTCGATTCCAGTCAAGGGCATGTACCTTGGTTGCGGGCATATCCCCAGTAGGGGGTGTACAAGAGGCAGCTGATCGATGACTCTCTCTCATCGATGTTTCTAACTCTCTATTTCTCTCCCTTCCTCTCTGTAAAAAATCAATAAAATATATATTTTTAAAAAATTGGTAAAAATATAGGCCACTAGATTATCCACTCTTTTTTAAACATTTCCTCTACCTCCTGGCCTTAATAGCACTTGAATTTCTCTCTCTTGAGATGATGACCCTCTGCAGCTAAGAAACAGAGGCCCACTTTTTTCACTTAGTTATTTTGAGCATGACTTGTTGCTCATACCTCCTTCCTTTGCTCATGCTATTCCCTCTACCTGAAATGCTCCTCCTGCCACTCTATGCCACCCTCACTCCTACTCATATATTCCTGCCACTTCTATAACTCACTCATTTGTTAAGAAGAATCCATGTCTTTTATGACCACCTCCTCTATCAAAGCTCCTCTTTAAAAGACACAATAAACATTTAACTACAGTCATTTGTATATGTACCTCTCTCCCCTACCATATTTCCAAATGGCAAAGATCATTTCTTACTTATCTCTATATCCTCTGGCAGTGCCTGACACACAGTATATGCCTGATTAATAAAGTAGCATATTCATCAAATAAATAAAAGCAAGAAAATGAATGGAAGTGGCTACGCCAGAACTCCAATCTAAATCTTCTATAATTAGCCACATTCAATGACAAAAGCCTCATCAACAGCCTTTGAAAAGGCACCCAGTCCCAGCAGGAGGAGCCACAAACTTCTGAATACTCCAAACAGAGTACTCAGGACCAATCAGAAACAGCATCTAACACTGTCCTAAACTAGAGATTGAAAGACCTGGCAGATCTACTTAGTACAGTCATCGGCAAGCTGTGCTCGCAAGCCACACGTGGCTTGCGAGCCTTGGTTTGCAACTCAGTTGACTAATGAGTTTGCTGATCAATGACTTAGTACATAGGCACAAAACCAAACAAGCAGCCAAAATGAGGAGACAAAAATAAATCCCAAACAAAAGAACAAGAGCATTATCCAAAAGAGGAGTTACTAAATGAAATGGAGATAAGAAATTTATCAGACATAGAGTTCAGAATAATGATGGCAAAGATGCTCAATAGCATGAGAAAGATATAGAAACTATGAAAAATGATCATGATAAAGAACACAGTGGAAGGACTACACAGCAGATTCGGGAAAATCGAGGATTGGATCAGTGAATTAAAAGACAGGGTAGAAAAAAAAAATCACTCAATCAGAGAACCAAAAAGAAGGGGGAAAAAAAGAACAATTAAAAACATAGGAGGGGAGCCTAAGGGAGCTGTAAAACAACATGGAATATAACAATATTTGCATCAAAAGAGTACCAGAAGGGGAAGAAAGTGAGCAAGGGATGAGAATGTGTTTGAAGAAATAATGGCAGAAAATTTCCCTAACGTGGTGAAAAAAAAGTCACACAAGTTCAGGAGGCACATAGAATCACAAGCAAGAAGAATCCAAATAGACACATGCCCAGACACGTCATAATTAAAACGGAAAAAAAAAATTTTAAGACAAGCAAAGATCTTAAAAGCAGCAAGAGAAAAGTAATTTGTCAGCTCATTTTTCATCAGAAACTCTACAGGCCAGAAAGGAATGTCATGAAGTACACAGGACAATGACAAACAAGAATCTGAAACCAAGATACTACATCCAGCAAGGATATCATTCAAAATTGATGGTGAAATAAAGAGCTTCCAAACATATAAACAAACAAAAGACTAAAAGAATTTGTCACCATCAAATTAGCACTGCAAGAAATGCTAAAGGGACTACTGTAATGAGAAGGAGATAGAGAGAGGGGTGGGGGGAGGGAGAGAAACATAGGAATAAAGAATTAAAATGGCAATCAATAATAACCTTAAGTGTAAATGGATTAAATACTCTAATAAAAAAGACAAAGGGTACCTGAATGGATATGAAAACATGACCCAAATATTTGCAGTCTACAAGAGACCCATCTCAGAACAAAAAACTCACATAGGATGAGAGAGAAGGAAGGGATGAAAAAATTTTCCCATGCAAATGGAAAAGAAAAAAAATGCTGGGGTAGCAATATTCATATCTGATAAAATAGACTTTAAAGTGAAGGCCATCACAAGAGACAACAAATGTCACTACATAAATCTAATGGAATTGATCCAACAAGATGATATAACCTTGGTAAACATATAAGCACCCAATACCGAAGCACCTAGCTATATATATATATATATATATATATATATATATATATATATATATATATATATATATATTTATTTATTTTATATATATATAAAATAAAAACCTTCTGAGGACTTTAAGAGAGAGATTGACAGCAACACAATCATAGTAGCAGACTTTAACATCCCTTTGACTTCACTGGATAGATCTTCTAAACCAGTGGTTCTCAACCTTTCTAATGCCACAACCCTTTAATATAGTTCCTCATGTTGTGGTGACCCCCAACCATAAAATTATTTTTGTTGCTACTTAATAACTATAATTTTGCTACTGTTATGAATCGTAATGTAAATATCTGTGTTTTCCAATGGTCTTAGGTGACCCTGATAGCGGTTCTCAACCTCTGGTGTCTGTGGCGACCACTGCTGTAGAGCAGTTATGTAGTCCCATAACGCTGAAGATGGGACACTTAGCATATTATGCTTTTATTATATGTGATTATTGTTTTTCAATTCCTACATTTAACAATGGTCTTGTAGTTTTTGTATGTGTTTATCTCTAATCTACCCCAAAGTCTTCACAGTCATGTAAATCTCTCAATACATGCAAACACGTTAGGTGTTATCAATTTTGTGTTTTTGAAAAAGTCTCTCTTGGACCCTTCAGGCTTGTTACTCAGCTGTCCTCTGGGGCCTTTCTTTCACAAATGTGTTGGATATTTCCTCCACTCTGTCTTCTGTTGGAGCCCATTTCTTAGATCCTATGTCTTTGCTTTTCTGATATTCCTTCACCTTATGAAGTGTACCCTTTAGTAGCTTGTTAGGAAAGGTTATGCATAGGAAACAATTTTTTTGGAATCTTGAACATCAGAAAATATCTTTACCCTACCTTCATATCTAATTAAGTATAGAATTCTTGGTTGGAAATTATTTCCCCTCAGATTTTAAAATAAAAATATGATTGTCCTTTAGCTTCCAATGTAGCTATCCTCAATAGTCTGAAATTTTACAGTGATCTGCCTTGATATAGGTCTATTCTCATCCATAGTGCTATTTCTGGAAATTCATTTTGAAGAATATTTTTTAATCCTCACCCGAGGATATTTTTCCATTGATTTTTAGAGAAAGTGAAAGAGAGCTGGAAAGACAGAGAGAAATATAAATGTGAGAGAAATGCATCAATTGGTTGCCTCCTGCACAAGCCCTGAACAGGTCCCAGGCTGGCGAGGAGCCTGCAGCCAGGTACATGCCCTTGGCTGGAATCGAACTCAGGACTCTTCAGTCCCCAGGACAACATCCTACCCACTGAGCCAAACTGGCTAGGGCCATTTTGAGGAATTTTTACTGAATAAATTTTTTTGGTAATTTTTTCCCCATCTGACTTATTCCTTCTAGATTCCCATTATTCAGATGTTGTAGCTCTTGAGGTATTTTGCTTTGCTTTCCTATTTTTCATCTGACTTTTTGCTCTACTCCAGGGAGATTTACCCAACTTTATTATTTACTCATTCATTCTCTCAACAAGTTTTTGTTGAGTCTTGCTATATACAAAGTGATGTTCAAGGTGCTGGAAATACTTCTTTGAAAATAAATCTCTGTCATTATTGATCATACAGTCTTTGGACCCTAATATTGAGTTTTGGTTTTTGCTAACAAATTTTAAGTTTTCAAAAGTTGTTTGTGATTTTTGATGTTCCTTCTTCAAAACATCATATTTTGATTTTTGGTTGTACTGTTTTCTCTTATCTTTGAGCATTTTGATAGACTTTTTTGAAGTGTTTTTCTTTCTACTCTGTTTCCATCTCTTCAAAGTTGCCTTTGTTTTGGTTTACATCTTTCATAATAGATCCTTTCCTCAAATATTGTGCTTGCTCATATTTAAAGTAGCGTGCTTCAACATCTCTAATCATCAAAAAAATGCAAATCAAAACCAAAGTGAGATAACACCTCACACCTTTTATGATGGCTACTATCAAAAAGTTAAGAAATAAAAAGTGTGGGCAAGGAGGTAGAGAAAGGGAATCCTTGTGTACTGTTGGTGGAGATGTAAATTATTTCAGCCACTATGGAAAACAGTATGAATATTCTCAAAAATTGAAAAATAAAACTTATTTCTGGGTATTTATCTAAAAAAATAAAAATACTAACTCAAAAAATTATATGCATCCCTATATTTATTGTAGCACTATTTACAATAGCCAAAACATAGAAGCCTAAGTTAAAGATGTTAAAAAACTCTTAATACAAGAAAAAAATGTACTAATGTACAGTGATTGATATTAACTAGACTTATTGTGGTAATTATTTTGCAATACATCCACATATTAAATCATTATGTTATACTCCTGAAACTAATATAATGTTATATGTCAATGATATCTCAGTTTTTTAAGTAGCATACTAAAACACTGATTGGAGTTCTATGTGTATGGCTGGGGCATATCAATCTTGGTTTTCACAATGGGTAAAAGTAGATCTGGCTATACTATCATTGAAGAACCCCTTACATTAGTCTCTTTTTGGGGGGACTGGTGTGATTTTCCAGAAAAATCTTAGGCCCACAAAATTCAGTATATTAACTTTTACCTAATCTATTTCAAAAATCTCACCTTCAACTGCCCTGTGTTCCTGGTATAGAGACACTCTGTTTGCCTTATCATGGTGGCAGATGGCCGTTGTATGCACAGGTTATATAATAATTATAATAACAATAATAATTATACTAATTTATATTGCTGCATAACAAGTTACTCCCAAACTTAGCAACTTACACCAATAAATATTATTTCATAGTCTCTGTGAATCAGGAATCTGGATACAACCCAGCTTCATGCTTCTGCCTCAAGGTCTCTCATAGCCCATAACAAAGGGTCATGGGTAGGAGAGGCTATAATCTTATCTGAAGTTTGAATGAGGGAAGATCCTGGCAGTGCCCTGGGTTTGATCTTTGCTCAGAAATCATTTCTTAATTTTAGCATTACTTGCCATCTGGAGAGACGGCAAATTTTCAAGTTCACCCAATCCTGGTTCGTGTTTATCAATACTTCCCTCATCTTACATAAGCAATGAGAAGGGGCCTTCAACACTTTGCTTAGATATCTCCTGAGCTACATCACTCGGTTCAGTAGGTACATTTTCTACTTTCCAATTCGCTGTGGCAATAGTGTTAAGTTCTGCCACTACATCACAAAGCTCTCCCTCCTTCCAGCTCCCATATGCCTTTCTCACTTTTCCTTTAAGACCTCACTAGCAGCAGCATCAACACTCAGATTTCTATTGTCTATGCAACTTAACTTAGAGGATTTTTTCCTAATGCACACATCAAAAATGTTCCCAGGCTTCATCCACTGGCCCAGTAGAAAGCCACTTCATATTTTTAGGTATGTTATAGCATCACCCCACTCATGGAACCAAAACCTGTACCAGGTCTTTATTGCTGTATAACAAATTGTCCCAAACATAACAGCTTAAAACATATGTTATTTCATCGTTCCTATAGGTCTAGAGTCCAGATGTGACTTAGCTGGGTGCCTCTGCCTCAACATCTCTCACAAGGCTACAGTCAAAGAGCCATCTGTGCCTATGTCTCAACTGAAAGCTTGACAAAGGAAGATCCATTTCTGAGCTCTTACACAGGCTGCTGGCAGGACTTATTCAGCTCCTCCTGGCCTGTTGGGCTAAAGGCCTCAGTTCTTCATTTGCTGTTGGTGGGTAGTTTCCCTTGTTTCTTGGCCCTGTGACTTGCTCCATAAGGCAGCTCACAACATGGCAATTGGCTTTCCCCAGAGAAATGAGTAAGAAAGCAAGAGAAGGAAGCCCAATGCAGAATCATAGTCTTTTTTTACAATCTAATATGGGAAGTGATATGCTATCAGTTTTTCCATATTCTCTGGGTTAGCTGTGAGATACTTAATCATACTCAAGGGGAAAGGATTACACAAGAGCATGAATACTAAAAGATAGTGATGATTGGGGTCATCTTGGAGGCTGTCTATGACAATAGTAGACTATACTCTATTCTACTATACTCTACTATACACTATATGCTATATACAGTATATGAAATATAGATATATATTGTACTTCAATGCAATATAACAATCACAAAAGTAAGACAATGTGAGGTAAAGCATTAAGTCACACAATAACAGAAACACAGAACAGAGAGAAAGGGCCTTCTCTTCAGCATAGTCATTGCCAGTTTTACATTCTGGCTTTATAATATTCATTGATACATTTGACTGCTTTGTTGGTTGGTAATACAAACTTACCCAGATCCCCTAAAATCTAATTATGGTTGTTATTAAACCATTTTCATGATACTAAACTTGTATAACTTGAGTACTATTTAACTGGGGGAACTATCATTGTTTGAAAGAAAGAAATGTATACTAAGAAATGTAATCATAACATCTATGAAACTCATGGCATAAAAGTAATCTCCATTTTCTGGGAATGGGGGTGGTGAGAGGTCTTGCTATGGCTCGTACAGCTTTCAGGCTTGTCTTTCTCTACTTCTTACTGACTTCCCTTCCTAAGATTCATCACTGATCAGCATCTCAGCCATTCATCCTTTCATTGCTCAACCACAAAGCACCAATTGAGTAACTACTGTAGGCTAGGCCCTGCACTGGGCACCTGAGAGAATTAGTCATGGTCCCTACACTTCACAGCACACAGTCAGATGGGGGAGGTGAATAAGTGAACATATACAAAGTCGTTGTTGTTGTTGTTGTTGTTGTTGTTGTTGTTGTTGTTTTTGTTGTTAATCCTCACCCAAAGATATTTTTGCCATTGATGTTTAGAGAGAAGGGAAGGGGTTTGGGGAGAAAGAGAGAGCGAAAGGGGAGAAACATCGATCTGCTGCCTCCACAATCGGGACTGGGGATTGAACCTGCAACCCAGGTACATGAATTTGACCATGAATCAAACCCATGACCCCTCAGTGTGTGGGCCTACACTCTAATCAATGAACCACACTAGCCAGTTCAAAAGTCTTTGAGCTGAGTGGATATGGTTAGGGACAGCACTCTGGGTAGTGAGCATAGCAAGGGGTATGGCAGAACCAAAACTTGTTTCATGTTTAAAAGGTCTGCCCAAATACAGGTGCTCCTAGCATAAATTGAAAATGACATAAGTCAAACATGCATTTATATACATACCTAACCTAATGAACATCATAGCTTATCCTAGCCTATCAGAAACTTGCTCAAAATGCTTACTTAACTTACAGTTGTTTTGCCTTTCATCTCACCAGAAGCAGGAGGCACAGATGGGTGCTTTGTAGACACAATGGAATGTTAAAACACAAAACACAGTATCTAAAAAACGCTGACAATGCAGTACACTGTAGAGCGTCAGTGTTTGCTGTCATAGTTACATGACTGATTGGCAGCTGAGGCTCATGCTGCTGCTCAGCATCATGAGTGTGTATCATATTACATATCGTTAGCCCAGGAAAAGATGAAAATGAATTTTTACTGAATGCATATAGCTTTCACATTATCATAAAGTTTACAAATCTTCAGTTGAACCATTATAAGTTGGGGACTGGCAGTAAAGGAAATGAGAGGACGCTCATCACTGGTGTGTTTGTTTGTCTTAATAAATCCCATGGAGATTGTTGTCTATGTGGGAGCATCAGAGGCCATAAGTGGAAAGATTAAAGATCAAGGAGAATTTTGTGGCTCGAGCTGTCAAAAATGAGAGTGGGTTGATGTGGAAACCACTCTTTTATTCATTCTCTTTTTCTGCTTTGGCCATTCTAATATTCTCTTACTTTCTCCAGTAAGCTTTGCTCCTTCTCTTTCATTCTTGGATCCTTGAATGTGCCATTTCCTTTACCTATAATATTCTCTCAGCTTAACCTTCCTTCTTCTTGATAGTTCCTACTCCTCCTTCAGCTCAGCTTGAATGCTACTTCCTCTGGGAATTCTTCCATAATCACTACCACCCACAAATTAGAGTAGTTCCCACTAGCCCCAGAACTGCCTGCTCTAACTCTCTTACTACTTATTCAATGTCTGTATCTCTAGATTGCTAGATTGTAAGCTCCTTGAAGACAAGGGTGTCATTTGTCTTCTCCATTATCAAATTCCCAGAATCTAGTAGAGTGCATGTGTCATGGGAGGGTGCAATGAATGGATGAATGAATGAATGAATGAATGAATGAGCAGAGCATTTTCTGACTCTGAAAGTGGCCTAATGGTTCTTTGATGGAAGTGTTATAGAGAAGATTCTGGATGAGGCAAGAGGGATTTGGATTTCAGGATGAACTATATGAACTTTTAGCTCTGTTTCAACTCTATAATTTTAAGATATAGCAATAGTAACTCCATCCTTCCCCAAAATGAAAATATTATGTTCCTTTAAGCACATAATAATCTAACAATTTAGTAATTTTGTTGTGAATCAAAAATAAAGCAATAGTAACTCTATCCTTCCCCAGAATGAAAATATTATGTTCCTTTAAGCACATAATAATCTAACAATTTAGTAATTTTGTTCTGAATCAAGACCAAATACAAAGACTTTTTTAAAGAAGGATTGAAAGGTCAGATGTGACCATTGGTGTATTTCTTCACGAATGTCCTACAGAGATAAAGAAAGTTGCTGGTTGAGTGAGAGAACACTAAGAACCCATGTCCAGGGCTGAATTCTGACTCACTTCTAAGTGATTGGGCTACCTACCTGGGCCTTATTGGTAGGATAGTTGTTCTTTTTTTTTTTTTTTTTAAATACATTTTTAGTGATGTCAGAGAGGAAGAGAGAGGGAAAAGCAGAAACATCAATAATGAGAGAAAGAACCATTGATCGGCTGCCTCCTGCATGCCCATTACTGGGTATTGAGCTCACAACCTTGGCATGTGCCCTGACCAGGAATGGAATCAAGACCTCCTGGTTCATGGGTTGATGCTCACCCACTGAGCCACACCAGCTGGGCAGTTGTGAAAGTTATAAAATTACCCTGAAAAAATGCACAAATATTCAGAAATCTGCTTACCACAATACTCCCTAATCTAGAGGAAATATGCTCCAAGACCCTCAGTGGTTGCCTGAAACCTTGGATAGTACCAAACCCTATATATATATACTGTTTTTCCCTATACAAATGTATTTCTTTTTAAAAAATATATATTTTATTGATTTTTTTACAGAGAGGAAGAGAGAAGGATAGAGAGTTAGAAACATCAATGAGAGAGAAACATCCATCAGCTGCCTCTTGCACACCCCCTACTGGGGATGTGCCCATAACCAAGGTACATGCCCTTGACTGGAATCGAACCTGGGACCTTTCAGTCTGCAAGCCAATGCTCTATCCACTGAGCCAAACCGCTTTCGGCTACAAATGTATTTCTGATAAAGTTTAATTTATAAATAACTAACAATAAAATAGAACAGTTACAACAATAGACTAATAAAAGTTATGTGAATGTGGCATTAAGTAGAGTAAGGAGGACTTGAACACAAGCACTGAGATACCAAGATAGTCGATCTGATAATGGGCAGGGAACATATACAACATGAATATACTAGAAAAAGCAATGATTCTCATCCCAGATGAGATGGAACAGGATGGCACTACTAAGACTGCTGCCTGGCCCTAACCAGTTTGACTCAGTGGATAGAGCATTGGCCTGTGGACTGAAGGGTCCCAGGTTCAATTTTGGTCAAGGGCATGTACCTTGGTTGTGGGAACATCCCTAGTAGGGGTGTGCAAAAGGCAGCTGATCAATATTTTTCTCTCATCATTGTTTTTAACTCTCTCTCTCTCTCTCTCTCTCTCTCTCTCTCTCTCTCTATATATATATATATATATATATATATATATATATATATTTATTTATTTTTTTTTTAAGACTGCTGCCTAATTTAAAACTTTTCCTTTAATATTCTCAGACCATAATTCACCTCAGGTAACTATAACCACAGAAAGTGGCAGATATGGTGTGACCACTGTATTTCAGAGGCTCCCCCGTCTCCTTGAGCTCATGCATGGGTCTCAGGTTGGAAAGCCAAGGTCCTGCATTAACAGATAGCAAGCTGCACACGCAGCTAAGTGAGCAAAGTGTTCCTGAGCACTTGGGCCATGAAAAGCACTCTCCCTCTTCAGATCATTGGGGTGACGGCTCAAAAGCAGGCCTGACAGCCACCAGCTGCACCCAGCCACCAGCAGATCTGGAATAATATGGAAAGACCAGACTGTACACTCCTTGGGGTCGGGGTCTGTGCCTGCTCTACTTATTGTAGAATCTCAAATGAAAAGATGGAGGCAGCGGTAAACAAATACTCGCCTTCTCCCACAACCACATCAAAATTACAACTAAATTACAGGACAACCATTGTCAGAACCACCTCCAATTTGGCTGAATGGAAGTCTTACAACTAGGGAATTAAAGAAGAAGCCACATTGAAACTAAAAGAGGGGCGGAGACACAAAACAGGCTAGCCCCACAACCACATGTGGCAGTTTAAAATTAGGAGGGATTATGGAGTTTTCTTCTGAGGAGTGAGGGGTCCCAGTTCCACCCCAGCCCCACCAGCCCAGGGTTCCAGTGCCAGGAAGAGAACATTTTGACAGCTGCCAGGTGGGATGGGTGTTGGGGGGATAGGTAAAAAACAGTGAAAGGATTAAGAAGGTAGTTCAGTTGGTTAAAGTGTTATCCCAAAATGCCAAAGTTGTGGGTTCAATCCCCGGTCAGGGCACATATAAGAATGAACTAATGAGTGCACAAAGAAGTGGGACAACAAACTGTTGTCTCTATCTATCTCTCTCTCTTATCTCTCTCTCTCTCTCTCTCTCTCTCTCTCTCTCTCTCTCTCTCTCTCTCTCTTTCTCTCTCTCTCTCTCTCTCTCAAATCAATAAATAGCAAATTTTTAAGAAAGAAGTACAAGTTGGTAGGCACCAAACAGTCATGGGGATGTAAAGTACAGCATATAGTCTAGTAACTGTGCGGTGTCCAATGGGCACAAAATTTAGCAGGAGGATCACTAAGTTATGTAATGTCTGATCACCAGGGTGCACACCTGAAACTAATATAATAATGTATGTCAACTGTAATTGAAATTTTAAAAATGATTTTTAAAGGCAAGCAAGAAAGAAACCTGAGCAAAGGAAAGACCATGAGATTTAAGAAATAGAGTGAGGAAGAGAGAGGAGATTGGGTGGCGGTGTGGGGGGGGGAACATACATGAAGAAAATTAAAGACAGGATTATAAAAAGAAGCAGAAAGAAAGGTAACAATAGACAAAGAAACAAAATCAGAGCAAGAGTGAGAGCCGTGGGAGCTAGGACCCAGGGCAGAAGTGTGTTCTCCTCAGGCGCGGCCTCCCCACAATTAGCTGCAGAGCAGCCCTGAGAAGATTAAGCTGTAAAACTGTTTAACGGTGGGGATGTTAATCAATAAGAAGCAGTGTAACGTTTGTGCTTCCTGTTCCTCTTATTTACACAGAAGACAAACTGAAAACTCTATTTCTCCAGCCTTAAACATTTCCTCCAGGAAGCCAAGCTCCTTCAAAATCAACACCGAAATAGTGAGAACACAAAATTAAGCACTTGGGCAATGCTATATTTAGATCCAATTCAAAGGCAGTCTCTGGCTTTCTCCTTCCCTCCAGCTGGGTCGAATCTCAGAAAAACTCCTCAATTAAATTGCCACCAATTTGCAGTCGCCTGCTGAGGTTTCTTGGCCGGTTTTAAACAGGAGCCAGAAAGAATGGCTGATAAGGGGACAGCAGCTCTGGAAGCAAAAGTCAAGTCCAGCCTCACCCTGGGAAAAAGGCTCCCGGACAGTCCCGCCCTGATTAACACTGGGTGGACTGCCCTGCTGTCACTCACAGCTCACCTCAGCGCTCCTGCAGCCTCTACACCTGCTCAGACCAGAAGGTGGAAAGGCAGCTAGTGGTTAAGACCACATCTTTGAACCCCAGCTCTGTCTCTACCTGCCTGTGTGCTTTACCAGTTATTTGGCCTCTCTAAGCGTCAGCTTTGTTATCTGTGAAATGGACAGAATAGCTGCCATGTAGCATTGTTGTGTTACTTGTGACAGTTCAGGGAATGCATTCAGCATAATATTGGTCACCTGGTAGGAAGGAATTTAGCACACATCCCCTGATATGATTAACTCTCACTCCGCCTCCCACAAAACGTGGAGATAAGCCTACGTCTGAGCACTTAGCATACTGGACTGAAATTATCCAATGAGGGTCCATGTTACCCCTGAACAGCAGCCTAGGCTCCACCTTCAGCACTTACCGACCACGGGTGTTCCATCAAGTGTTCAGCAGATGAACGAAGCTAGAATTGATAACAGAAACACTGCTTCTTTCTTTACTTTCACTCTGCTCAATACTGTGGGGTTTTTCCCCACGTCAGGCAATTCTCAGACACCAGCTGGGTGTCCTACAATCTAACTCCGTTCTGACAAGAGTTTAGCTTCAGATTCCAGGGATTAAGGGCTCAGTCCAACAAAACCCCCGCCCTTGTACCCCTCATTAGGGACCCATTGATATCACCTGTACTGCTGACTGCCCAGCTATAGATCAGAGGTTTCCAGACCTTCTCCTCTGGTTCCATTAATTTGCTGGAGTGACTTATAGAACTCAGGAAAAAGTTTATTTACTAGATTACCCGTTTATTATAAAAAGAATGTAACTCAGGAGTAGGCAGATGGGAGAGATGCAAAAAGCAAGGTGTGTGAAAGGGAAGGGGCTCTGAGCTCCCACACCCTTTCTGAGTGCTCCATTCTCCCAGCACCTCCACGTGTCCACCACCTGGAAACTCTTGGAAACCTCTCCTTTTGGGCTTCATGGTGGCCTCATTACATAGGCATGATTGGTTGGATTGTTGGCCATTTACGATTGATTCCACCTTAGCCTCTCTCCTCTTCCCTCTGTAGAGGTGGGAGGAGGGGCAGAGCTAAATATTCCAACACTCAATCCTGTGGTTGGTTCCCCTGGCAACCAGCTCCCACCTGAGCTTCTCCAGGGGCTCTCCAAAATAAACCCAGGTGATGGAAAGGGGCTTGTTACAAATAACAAAACTCTATTTTATCTTTAAGGAAATTTCAGGGGTTTTAGGAACTCTAGGCCAGGAACATATATATATTTATTACAAATCACAATGTTACAGGAGCATATTACACAGACTGTCAGCTCACATTTTCCTGTCAATATGGACTCAGAAGAGATCCACAGAACCGACTATGGCTTCCAGAAATTTCTTTGTAGCATAATCTTCTTCCTGGTCTGTTCTCTCCCAGACTTGCCTATTCAACCCCTTGCTCTTAAACTCAGTCAGTCACATAGGGGAAAAGGCCCATCCCACTTAGGGCAGGTAAACTTGGTGAAACCTTCCCAGTCGGCAGAGGCAGCCTTAGCTTTCACAGTGGCAAGGAGTCTCAGCCAGGGAGGTCTGGAGTCCTCATCTGCATGAACCACAGTGCCCTGCATCGTCTTCGAGGCAGAAATGGCCCAAGGAGCCACTCAACCACTCAGCCGCAGGAAATGGCTCAATGGCAGGTCCAATTGCCCATAATTTTGAGGAGAATGGCTGGATGATTCCAGCACCTCTCTAGAGAGACATGAAATTCAGAATCATAAAAAGCATCAAGAAAGAAATCATAAAAAAAAAATCTATGCAGAATTTACATCCTTTCATAAAACGGGAAGGACTTGGGATGCAAAGGGATCCCTGCATCAGCAGATTGCGTTTGTCAGGAAATCACCTCCCAGCCGGCCCAGGCAGTTCGCCTTCAGTGGATTCCTGTCAGGGCCAGAACCATCCAGATGCTTGCAGTGATAGAATATCAATTGCTTTTTCAAGTCTAAGGCCACCAGGAAGAGTTGACTCTTGCTGGAAATGTGCTCTGAGGTACTCTGGGCAGCTACGGAGCCATGCCGTGACACCACCAGTCTGTCCAGACATGGAGGATTTGTGCTCCTGCACGTGCAGCTGGAGCAGAGCAGCAGGGGTGGGCTCAGAATTGCCCCTCCCCCTCCAGCAGCCTTGAGTCTGCAAATGTCTAGCCGGGCTTTCGTCCCTCCCATGCACAGTTGCTTGAGAAGTACTCCTCGGGGAACCTGACTCTTAGCCAAGTGTCCTTTCAGTGGCTGGGGAGACATTTCTCTTCTCCTGCTGTGTGTTTGCCGCCCAAAAAGAGATGGATGGGAGAGGGTGTCCAAGGAGTCATCCTCTCCTCCACACCCACCCCCCCAGAGCTTTCCTTGTATAATCCACTCTTGCTCCAAATCCACACCGGAAGGACACTGTCTTGTCAGGTGACACAGATGGGCATCATCCCTCACCTGCAAGACTAATCACAGCCTTCATTGCAGTGGGGAGTTAAACACTCCTTAAACAAAGGGCTCAGAAAGCATCCTGGTTCCAAGTCAGAGAGAGGTGAGGAGACTTTGCCTCTAATTTGCCCTTTGTATGGTGGAGGTGAAGACAAGGCCGCCCCCTTAGAGGTGTACTTAGCTGGAGCCTCACTCCCCCAGCCCTTTCTCATGGAAGGCAGCACCATCCAGGTTCCTCCTCTCCTCTCTAGGACATTCCAGCCCTTCTATATGTAAGGGATGCCCAAGACCTGAATCCTTTCTGTGGAAGCCTTTGATATCAGCTGGATGGCAGTAAAGCAGTAAAGGTGTTCCCCATCTGGGCTTCTACTTGCTGAGTGGAGGGGGGGGGGGGTGTCAAGGGGTGGCAGAAGTAGCTATTGTCTCCTGGATGTAGGAAGAGATGTGGGTGTTTCAAATGCACTTAGGTCTCCCAGAAGCTGGCTCCAACCAGCTCCCTCCTAATTGGATGAAATATAAGCATGACTCACTATGGCAAGAACTCATTCTTTTTGAAACTCATATATTAATTTTAGAACTCATTCTTTTTGAAACTCATATATTAATTTGGACTCTGCTCTTTATGAAGCAATAATCCTGACTTTTTTATGATAAAGAATCTTTTCTCCCCTTCCTGGGCCAATCCATTACAAAGGGCCACCAAATGCCTCTGCCTGAACAACCTAGGACAATGCAGTCATGTTCCTCTCACTGTCTCTTATCATCATGGTTCGGGTAGGGTTGGGGCCATTTCGACTCACTCTGCAGCACTTACAAAGACACTTCCAACGTCCTATGTCAACCCAAGAGCATAGACACCAACCCACCTTGCGGACTCCTGCTGCTCCACTGCCACCCACAGCAGCAAGCTCCAGGGACGGGCCCAGCGAAACAGCCTTCCCAAGGAGAAGGGAATGGTGAGCAGACCTCAGGAGCACGCCCCATGCATGGCACATGGATTTCCAGACTAGAAACCCCCGCTGAGCACCAGGAAGGCCCAGTGTAAGTGTGGGAACTTTTGGGGTCTGTAGTGGCTGTCATTCCTTCCTAACCAGCCTCAGTACCTTCATCTTGGGTTTAAGCCTTGAGATGTTGAGGCCCCCAAGATTTATTCCAGATTATTCTCCTGCTCTGGGCAATGTCGATGGTAAGACACCTTTTTCTGTCAACTGGAGCCTCTTCTTTATCAATTATACATATTTTAATGTCCAGCACCTTAGAGAAGGATTCTCCACTACTCCACATACTACTCTTAAAACTCTATTTTCTCCTTTCATTTCTTGGTCACGCTTCTAGGAAAAAAATCTACACTTACCTCACTTGTCACTCACCTCACCCACTGAAACCTGGTTTTGCACATCCACAATTCAACCTGCTGCTAAAGTGACCTTCTGGTCATTACATCCAGTGTCCATCGTGATATTGGCACCTTCTGATTTTCCTTTGCCGCTCTGGCAACTTTTTAACATAGGGTGAACCATGGAATTTTTATCTAATGCAGGGCACTGCTAAGAGTGGAAAAGGGCAGAATAAACTATCATGTGAGTACAAACAGGCATAAACCAGAACAAATTGCAGACAAGCCAGGGTCACATTTGCTATCAGCCTCCTTTACCAGCTTCTTTCTCTACTTATCCTTAAATGCCAGCATCTCTCAGGGCTCTGTCCTTAAGCCCTCCTCTTTTCATTCTAAATACTTCTCTTAGGCAATCTCCCCCATTACCACGTCTTCAAATATTATCTAAATGCTAATGATTTTCAAATCTGTATCTCCAAGTGAGGTAGCCATCCTCTAAGATGGCACCAATGATCCTTGAAATCTGATATTCATACCCTGTGTATCGCCTCTCTCAATGTATCAAGGTCAGTCTGTGTGACCAATAGGATATGGTGGAAATTATGGTGTGTGACTTCTGAGGATTAGATCAATAAAAGGCATTGCCATTTCTGTCCTACTTTCTTGTATCTCTTGTTGGGGTGTGGGGGGAGCCAATGACTATACCATGAAGACACTTAAACAAACCCTATGCATAGATCCAAATGGTAAGAATTTACAGCACCAACTTGACAGCATGTGCACAATCTTGGAAGCAGGTCCTACAGCCCCACTTGGATATTTGGATGACCAGCATTTTGAGTGCAACCTCATGAGAAACCCCTAAGCTCAGGCTCCCCTCCATTCGTCATTCACAGAAACTGGAGAAATAAGTATCTATTGTCATTTAAACTGAGCTTTGAAAACAACTTTGTTCTTTCTCTTAAGTTTTATATTCATATATGTAAATATCTCAACTCTACTTGAATAGCTCCAAAACAAGTAAAATTCAGCACTTCTGAAATTCAATATCTTTTCCCCTTTCACCACTCTCTTCCCTAATCTGCTTCTCCACT
The DNA here is from genome assembly GCF_964339955.1 of Pipistrellus hanaki. Classification (NCBI taxonomy): domain Eukaryota; kingdom Metazoa; phylum Chordata; class Mammalia; order Chiroptera; family Vespertilionidae; genus Pipistrellus; species Pipistrellus hanaki. The sequence continues at coordinate 13,227,794 of NC_140511.1, read as the reverse complement.
GGTTTCCCAACTCATTACATGGTGGCCACATCCTCTCAGAAAGCCAGTCATCACCCTTGTCTCTCCCCTCTTCCTCCATATCCTATCTATCATTAATTTCTGGTAATGGGTTCTTCTTCCTAAATAAATGTCTAACTCCCTCCACCTCTGTCCCTCTATTTCAATTCAGGCCATCATCATCTCTCTTCTGAGCTACTATGACAACCTCCTTAACTGATCTCCTTGCTTCGGTTTTTACCTCCTTCCTATCAAGATCATTTTATAAGAAAATAAATCAACCACATCACTGCCCTCCATAATAAAAACATTCAATTATATCATAATGCCCTTAGATAAAACCCAAGCCCCCATTATAATTCTCTCTCTCTCTCTCTCTCTCTCTCTCTCTCTCTCTCTCTCTCTCTCTCACACACACACACACACACACACACACACACACACAATGAATGAATGAATGAATGAATGAATGAATGAATGAATGAATAAATAAATAAATAACATGAAATATCCTCAACCTAGCCCCAGCCTCCTGCTTTGCCATCCCCCACCTGGGCATGGTCTGCTCCTTTTTGCCTATTGGGTTGTGCACATTCTCTTCCTTTGCCAGGGACCCCTACCCTTTCCCAGAGCTGTCACCAGACTGACTCTTCCTCATCCTTCAGATTTCAGTCTAACAGTCACTTCCTCTAGGAAGCCTTCCCTGCAGAATGCTGACCATGTCAGTCCTGTTGCAGGTTGGGTTCCCCCAGGAAGCAGAGTCTGAGACCGAGATAAGTGTACATTAGGTTTGGAGAACTCTTGAAATCAACCCTGTGGAAAAGGAGGGAACAGGATTGGGAAGAAAGAGAGGTTGAGCTGTGATGCAGCCCCCAAAAGGCTGCAGGTGATGTCATGAGAGTTCTGAGACTCAGATGACCCTTCCAAATTGTCCCACACAGGGGCAAGGAAGGTGGAACTTCATAGACACACACCCATCAGTCTTTGGATGTGGCTGTCCTGGGAGGGGGCATAATCTGAGTCCAGATGGCTCTCTTCAGAGGAGGATATCACCTCCAGCCAACAGCTGAAGGCCCTCCCTCCAATGCAGTACTCCCAGCCGCTGGAGGACTGAGTCTTCCATCATGAGGCTCTCTGAGGTACATCACAGAGCGCTCCACTGGAAGCTCCGTTACTTACTCCCACACACCTTACACTCACACTGCATGTGACTTCATTACTCTAGTCTCTGGATTTCTTGAGCACAAGTTCACACCTTTTTCATCTCTCTGGCTTACCACCTAACACTACCTTGCATATAGTAGGTACTCAATAAACATCTATTGGGTGAATTTGAGGGGCCACAGGTGAACTTCAGGGCCTTCCAGGGAATGACACTTGTACAGGACTCCCTGGAAATCCCCTTCCCTGAGCTGCACCGCTCCCACCTGAGCCACAGCCCTGTGACATTTCCAAGGCTGGATATCAAGCCAGAACAGAGGGTGGAGCCAGCACTGAGCCCTTGAGGGACAGGGCAGGCATGCTCCACACCTGCTGGGTCAGCTAACTGCTGCAGAAATGCCAAGCTGGAATTAAGTCTGATGCAGCCGCAGGCCCCAGAGGAATTTTTTCTCATTTTATTCTCACACATTAAATTTTAAACAGCCCTTAAAGACTCTAGCTTAACACAGAAATCAGACACAACAAAACAATGTATTTGTTTTCTGTTAATGTGATAGAGCAGTCAGCCCTGCTGCAGCAAAGCTGTGAGTTACCGGAGAAAAATCAGCCCTCTTCTTCTATGGACAGACCAGCTGTCTGAGCTGGGCCTGTGTTCCACACAGAGGTCACAACCCCAGCTCCTCAGAGCCCCGGCTGACTGCACATGAACTCAACATTAGGCTCCTCCCACAGACAGGCCCGGGAGCCCTTGAAGAGCTTCTAGCTGCCTGAGATAGCCCTGGGAGACCAGAGGCTGTGCCCCAACATGGCTTTCTACCAGCACAGGTTCTCTGGCACCAGCTGCATGCTTAGCCTCGACAGCTGGAAGGGTTCTTGCAGAATCTCCTGTGAGGGTGGACAGGGGGCACCTAGAGGAGAGCCAGGTGTGGTCTCAGGTGTGTCCTGAGGTCATCTGTATGCCCACCTCCATTTGCCCCGCTGAGCTGGGCCCTGCCACTGCATATGAGATGTTCAAAAGCAGCCTTTTAGAGCAGGGCATCTTGACCTAGCATGAAAACCAGTTATGCAAATCAACAGCAAGTAAAGCCTGCTTTAAATTGGATGATCATATAACATCCAAATTAGGATGCTTTTGAGAACAAAAGAGAGTGCTTTTCATCATTAAGCCACAATATATACAAATATGAATCATTATATATTTTACACCTGAAATTAATGTTATATGTCAATTGTAGCTCAATTAAAAACTTCATTAAGCCAAGATAACATGATAACATGAGTGTGTCGTGACTAGCTTTAGAGTCTTCCATCCACTCCTGAGCTTTCTACCCACCCGCTCTCAAGCATCACTGTGCCCAGAGCTTACCCCCAGGACAGGGCCGAATATGGAGGAGGAATCTGATGAAGGGCAGGTCCAGGAAGGCATGTTGCCCAGAAAATGAAGGAGCAACAAACACAGATGTGAGGCATGTTTCCTGGTATTTTAAAGAACATTTTTGTCTGAAATCTGGTGTGACAAAGTGTTGAGGCACCAGTTTCTATTCTGTATGTTCCCTACTGTGATCCCCTTGGTGCCCAGCACAAAGCAGTTTTGTGGAAAGGAAGGTTCTAAAAGGGGAAGTGGGTGGGAAACCTTGATCAAACCCCCTCCCACCTCAAGTTTACCCTGATCAGCCAGTCCTCTGCATTTAGGGTTGGGACAGCCGCTCTTTCCTCCAAGCTTCTGTTTGCTCATCACTCCCACCCAAAGGAGATTTGGATCTTCACAAGAGTAAGGAAACCAGAGGCCACTTACCCATTACCCACTCGGGGCCTGAGCAGCCACAGGTCATCCTAGACACTGAGGTATTGTGTGTCTCTGTGTGCTGGTGTCTGACGGTGTATGTGTGCACTGGTGTGTGTCCTGAACTGCCTAGACAGCCAAACCTGAGAAACCTGGACCTCCCACTCTTTCCCGAGTCAGACCACCTTCTGACGCAAAGTCTTGCCAGCTCCAGTGAAATGGCAGGCGGCATTCTCAGGAGCTTCAAAGGCAAGAGTCCCAAAGCCCCCACATCAGGAAATTCATTAACTGCACAAGGTGCCTGATGGAATTGTACCCTGCTTTCCCAAGCATGCCTGAACAAAGAGCCCAGCATTTATACATGTCTGCAAAACACATGCTTGCAACATAGGATAAATGCCCCAAACACCCTGCTTCTGCTTCTGTGGTTTTCCCCGGGCTGGTTCAGTACTTACTAAGTGCCTGCCTGGTGAGGAGCACTGTGCTGGGTACAAAGGGAATGAAAGGGTGACCAGATTCACCAGCCTGCCCTTTAGGCCCTTGGAGGAGATGGCCAACGAAGAATGTAAATGCTAATACAGGGAAGGGGCCCAAGAGCCCAGAGGTCAGAGGAGGGACAGACAGGTGTTGGATGTGGAAAGCTTCAAGAAGAGGAGCATGTGGATGGGCCCCAAAAGACAGAGCAGGCTGACCCACCCTCGGTCATGGGGGAGGAGACCCTGATAGAGTGACAGGAACTGTCACTTGACATCAGCAAAATGTGAGACCCAGCCCTGGTCATACCACTCAACTACTGAGCGACTTTGACCAAGGGACTTCACCTCTTTGTGCCTTTGCCTCAGTGCTATGACGAGAATAAGTCTAGTGTCACGGGTGTTTACAAGGCTCAAATCAGTTAACGTTTGTAAAGAGCCCTGTTGAGCACACAAAAGCGCTCTAGGAATATTAATTTGTTAATTCCGAACATGGAACATCGCACTAATGCCACATGGTCCTGCCTCCAACCTGCTCCCACACTGAGAGGATGGGGAGGAGATGGGGCGCAATGTGAACAGTCAACATTCTAGGCCAGGCACTGTTCCCGAATGGAAAGCAATAAACAGCTTTCACTTGTTGTTAACCCAAAATCCTTCTCCCTGGAGCAGATATTACAGAGTTTAAAATCAAACTGAAGTCAACATACAGAATAGAAGACACACACACACACACACACACACACACACACACACACACGGACACGCTCTCCTTCCTCTTTGTAAGAAAGGTTGCCATGGCGATGAAACAGAAACAGCAAAGACACAGAGGAGCCACTGAAATGGCTATAATTAATTTAAAGCATTAGAAACAATTAAAATTGTATTAAAGCAAGTTCATTTGAAGAAGCCATAAATCGGGTGAGCAGCTCACATCAAGCATGAACAAAATAATAAAGCATGGCGGTGGGGTATGGGAACAGGCATCTTCAAAGGAGGAAAATAAGTTATTGCACAGTATTCACAAACAATAAAATATGTAACCTAATTTATCTAATTTATCTTGTTTCTTTAAACAAGACAGTTGTCCAATAATTCTGTTTCCTCTAGTCCCTATCTGCCAGGTTAAAAAAATAAATGAACACAGAAAATTACGTCTCATCAAGTAGATGGATCAATGTTTCCTTGTGAGCCACGGTGACCACAGATCACTCCCCAGCAGAGAAGGGGAGTGAGGGGGCCAGCAGTGTGGAATGCCCACAGGACACCAGCCATGCTCTGGGCAATTTGTGTTCTTTGTCTCTTTTGCTACTCTTTTGTACAGACTCCACAATGAAGGCATGAGTGTCCTGTCATACCAGCACGGGATTCAAAAAGGTTTGTGCTTCCCCGAGATCTCATAGATCTTTGGTAACCAAATAAGCCCTTGAACTCAAACCTGTCTAGATTCTGAAGCCCACGCTCTTGCTACCATGTCACACTGCTTCTCGTGGAAGAAAATAAAATGGGACATGGGACAGTGGGCAACTAGGTACCACTTCAGAGCACCTGTTATATGCCAGGGTCTGTGGTTCACGTTTTACAAACATCGTCTGATTTGATCCTCACCGGGACGCTGTTTGCTCAGAGAAGGAATCCACAGCACTCCCAAAGCTCAGCTTGCCCGAGGTGTCACAAGCAATCATGAGCAACACCAAAATTCACCCCGGCTCTGTCTAACTCTTTAACACCCCAGCCTTCTGCATTTGCTCCCTCTCCCTCACCTCCGATAGCACTGAAGGCTACCTCGTGTCACCACCTACCTTGGTGGAATTGCTTTTGGTGTAGGGAAGGCATGGGAATTTTTCCATTAGACAATTGGGGGTGAAAGGGAAAACTTTGCAGAGGAGGCAAATTTCAAGGTGGACTTGGACAAATAAGGTTTGAACAGGCAGAGCCCCTACTTGTTCTGAGACCAGAAGAGTCTGTAGTTTTAAACGTAGAGCTGGGGTTGGAGGTCCCAGGACAAAGACTGGCACAGGGATGGTTGCCTGAGGTGGCCTGAACCCCAGAGGCTGTTTGGAGAAGCAGACCCACTTGTCCAGGGAAGATAGGTCTGTGGCCACGAGAGTGGTACTGATGTGTAATCCAATGATGAGGTGAGGACAGAGTGGAAGAAGAGGCCAGAAGGTTGCTAGCAGGCAAGCCAAATGTAGAACAGAACCAGGGACTAGAAGGAGAAGTGAAGAGAGCCAATGCAACAATGGGAGTGTAGTGCTGGGCTCATCTGATCTTCAGTGTCTGAGGTATGTGTTTCAGAGGCAGGTAGATGACTCCAAGGAGCTCATCAGGAGCCAGGCCACACACACACACACACACACACACACATTGAATCCTGACTGCAAGCATGAGATAGGTGGTATTGATTTTCCTAATGCAGGTTTTGAAAGGTTAAGCTACAGCTCAAGAGAAGTAGCCAGAGGAGGGAAGGGCTAAGAATCTGGCATGAGCCAGAAGGTGCCCAGGAAAATGAATGGCTGGCATCTGCTCTCACTACTCAAGGAACTGGGCCTGGGTTTACTTCCTGTGGGGATAATCTCCATGGGCCATAGGGAACATGCTAGGCTAAAGCTGCCTAGGAAGAGACCTTCTAACTATGTGCTTAGTTAGCCCACTCTCTGGTTATATCAAATACAGATGGCCATTTTCAGGGATAGATTTATTGACCAAATGAAAGATCAGATGAGTAATAGAAGTTTCAGTGGCACCTACAGCAGCCTCCTGCCTGTGACCCAGAAGGGACGTGAGGGGGATAATGAAAGGCCCTCCTGACAGAAGATAAAAGGCCTGGCCAGGCACCTTGGTCTCCGGAAATATTTATTCCACCACATAATTTATTAGTGCACACCAACATGTGCACAAAAGCAATGTGTATTTCAAGTTATGACTTCCCAGAGAACAATTTTCTCTCCCTGGATAAAATACAGCTAGATGCCCAGACCACCCACCCAGAACAGCCTGAGCTGGGAGAAGACGAAGCAGGAGAAAAGCAAGCTAGAGCTCACCAGGTGGGAGGCAGGAGCAAGCAGGAGGAAGAGGGTGGGTTCCTTCCTTCATTCATTCATTAATTCATTCAGCAAATATCTAACGAGCACCTACTATGCGCCAGGCACTATTCTAGGCACCGGGACTATCGAAGGGAATACCTAAGGTACATATATAATCCCTTGCCTCATGAAGTTTCCCATCTAGTAGAGGAGGCTGACAACTTAAATGTTTAATCTGATGTCAGGCCATAAGCAGGTAGAGCTAGGGCAAAGATTCTGAGGCCAGAATGGTCTTGGTATGTTCAATAAATAACAAGAAAGCCAACGTGGCCAAAACAGAGTGTGTAATGGGAAGAATGGGTGATGGGCTGTGTAACGGCTAGAACTGCAGAGCCATAGAGGCCACAGAAAAGAGTTTGGACTTCATCCTGGGTATAATGGGGAGTTCGAAGAAGGACAGTGACATAACCTGATGTACATTTTTAAATGTTTCTATTTGGAAACAGTCCTAGTGCCCATCAGCAGATGAACAGATAAAAAAGCTGTGGTACATTTATACAATGGAATACTACTCTGCAGTAAAAAAGAAGGAACTCTTACCATTTGTAACAGTGTGGAGGGACCTGGAGAGCATTCATGCTAAGTGAAATAGCCATTCAGAGAAAGATAAATATCACGTGGTCTTACTCATACATGGAATCTAATGAACAACATAAACTGATGAACAAAATAGATTCAGAAACATAGGACCATGGAACAGACTGATGAGTTTCAGAGGGAAGGTGGGGGTGGGAGATGTGGGGAAGAGATAAACCGGGAACTTATATGCGTATATGCAGAGCCCATGGACAGACAATAGTGTGATGAAGGCTTGGGAAGGGTGGGTGCAGGGAGGATGGGGGTCAATGAAAAAAAAACACACACACAAAGAGGACACCTGTAATACTTTCAACAATAAAGATCAATTTTTTGAAAAAATAAAATGTTTCTAGCCGCTGGGTGGAAAATGAATCATAATAGGCTGAAAATGCAGCGACATCAGTAAGAGTCCATTGCAGTATAAATTCTGTTGAGTGAGGCTTATTATACCATGTATTAAACTCTGTATTCCTTACAGCAACAAAAGACACCTTTATTATCTCCACTTCAGAGCTGCAGAAGCAAGGCATAGAAAGGTCACACCAGTGACAGAGCCAGGCCCTGGACCGGTGCCTGCACGCACCTGCTGTCTCGCTGCCTCTCTGCAGAGTCCTGGGGAGAGTTCGAGGCCCTCGGACACCGGTGGTGGCCAACAGAGGTGGGAGAAATGCCTGGATCTCAGTGACATTTTGAAGTGAGTGCTGACACGATTAGCATCTTAATTTGATGGGAGATTTATTTTTTAAAAATGCAGGTGGAGACCACTGCTTTGAGAAAGTGCTGATTTCAAAGTTCTAATAAGAGCCAACCTATAACGCAGTGGTTGATAAACCAGGACACTCGACAGAAGTTTTCACAAGAACAGATGTTAGAAACTCATCCCACAGCCACTGAGGGACACTCCAGAGGTGGCCCGGGAACCTGCATTCTTAAACCACTTCCCAGGTGGCACTGTTACCGGGAAACCCCTGGTTGGGCTCGAGCTGCCTATTGCTGTGTCCAATAACAAAGGCAGGGTTGAACCTATTAGGGGTTTATTGAGAAGGCCAGCCAACCAAGAAGACAGGCACTTACAAGCATTCAAATCCTGTCTTACAGCAAGATGATGTGGGTGAGATAATGTTTTAACTTCTGGTGGGTCAGCCTGGCCATGCTTTTCGGTTCTGCTTGCTGGATTCATAACTGAGTCACCTCCTCAATCACTTCACACAGGCCTTGAAAAGGAAACTTAAAGGGCCTCTTTCCATGGGGCTTCAGCGGGTTTCTTTTCTCCTCAGCCAGGGCTGGAGGCCAAGATCAACCCTGGAGGATTTTTGTCAGGGCTGTCACGAGCGGGGCAGCCTTGTTTTTCTACTTCAAACATTTAAAAAAGGAAACTTAAGAAAAACCTACCCCCCCTCTTCACATATAAGAAACTTAACCCCCCATTCACATATAATATGTGTTCTAAGATTTAAAATAATGTGGTTGCTTTTCAGATCAATTCAGGTGCTCTATCTATAATCTATCAGATTATAAGTCTCCCCTATCAATAGTGAGGCAGTTGGCCCCCATCCTGGCATTGGAAGCTCCTGCACTTGACCTTAAATCTTAGCTCTGGAATGTAATTGGAAAGAGCACCTGAGAGGTGACCGTGCCACACCCCACCTGCAGACGATGTCCTGAGAAGGAAGTGGTTTGACCCAGTTAATCAGGGGCAGCACTGGGGCCAGAGTCCAGATCTTTTGATTCCCTAACCAGAGCTGTGTCCATTACCCAGGTTGACTCCTCCGGACAGCACCACCTTGCTGACTGCATCACTCCTTGTGCAAGGATAGACAAGGGACCCTGAATGACCTCTACACTATACTTGGGGTTAGAAGATGTGGGTTCAGGCCCAAACTCTACATTTGATCATCTGGTCGATCCTGGGAAAGTCACTTTACTTCAATGTCCTCACTTTTAAAAAGCAGGACTCTAGGTCCTCATGCTTCTTGCTATTTGATTCAATGATGGAATTCATGCAAAACCCTTAGCAAGACCTTAATGTTACTTACTCTTTGTGGTTTTATTGCCATTCTTCCAGATTTCCTGGCTTCTGATGCAATTCATTCTCTTACAGCGTTTTCATTAGGGTTTTGACATCTTTGTGTCTCCAGGATCAAATGCGAGAATTCCTGGAGGAAGGAGCAGCTCTGTATGTTACAGCCAATGCCCTCCAGGGTCTGGGGCCCAGGGACCCCCACACCAGCCCTGCCACAGTACAGGGAGGAGCGATGAGGGGAAAGGCCGCAGACAAGCCTCCTGCATTCTCAGGTGTGGCTGAACCACAACAACCATTTACTTCTGTGTAGCAACCTGCACCTCACAAAATGCTTTCATGAGATTGTTTTACTAGAACTTGAGCCTCAAAAAAACTCTATCAATTAGCCATTTTTACTGCTCCCCCCATTTTAGAAATAAAAATAAAAAATTGAGCCCTGGCTGGTTTTGCTCAGTGGATAGAGCGTCAGCCTGCGGATCCCAGATTTGATTCAAGGAACCCAGATTGGATTCCAGTCAAGGGCACATGCCTGGATTACAGGCTCAGTCCCCAGTAGGGGGCATGCAACAAGCAGCCAATCAATGATTCCCTCTCATCATTGATGTTTCTATTTCTCTCTTCCTTTCCCTTCCTCTCTGAAATCAATAAAAATACATTTTTTAAAAAAATTGAGGCGCAGTTAAGTCTCTTGCCCACATAACATGCTAATAAGCAATAGATCTGATTTTAGATGCACAATCTAATTCCCATCTAGACCAGTGCTATCCAATAGAAACATAATGAGCCACTTATGTGATTTTCAATTTTCTCATAGCCACATTTTAAATAAGAAACTCATATCATTCATTTTAATCATACATTATATTTATGATATGTCAATCTACCCAAAATATCATTTTAACATGCAATCAACATAAAAATATTTATAGTGTTTTTATTTATTAACTAGAGGCCCGTGCACAAAATTCATTCACTGGGGAGTGGCCCTAGCCCAGCCTGCACCCTCTCCAATCTGGGACTCACCTGTGGGATCAGGCCTAAACCAGCAGTCAGTCCCTCTCACAATCCAGGACTACTGGCTCCCAATGGCTCGCCTGCCTGCCTGCCTGATTGCCCCTAACTGCTTCTGCCTGACAGCCTGATCACTCCCTAACCACTCCCCTGCCAGCCTGATTGACGCTTAACTGCTTCCCTGCAGGCCTTGTTGCCCCCAACTGCCTCCCCCGCCATGCTGGCCTGGTACTCCTCCCCAACATCCCTTCCTCCCCTGTAGGCCTGATTACCCCCAGCTGCCGCCCTCCCTTGCTGGCCTGGTCACCCCTAACAGCCCTCCCTGCAGGCCTAATTACCCACAGCTACCCTCCCCTGCAGGCCATCTTGTGGCAGCCATTTTGTGACCATATGGGGTGGCCATCTTGTGCAAGGGCATCATGGTCAATTTGCATATTATCTCTTTATTATATGGGATTGATTTTAGAGAAAGAAAGGAAAGGAGAGAGATGGAGAAACAGCGATTTGTTGTTCCACTTATTTATGCATTCGTGGATGATTCTTTTCTGTGCCCTGATGGGAAAAACCTGTATCCTTGGTATTTCAAAACAACACTGAGCTAACCAACTGATTTACCCAGGGCTCAACATAAAAATATAAATGGGATATTTTCAGTCTTTTTTCATACAGTCTTAGAATGAAAGTATAAAAATGGATTTCAATTATGAAAACATCTATTTTACAACTTACAGCACATCTCAGCTGACTAGCCACATGTGACTGGTGGCTGTCCCTGAACAGCTCTAGACCTGCATCAACAGAAACCCTTCTTTAAATAATCAGGTAAATGCCTTGGGCTGCACAGGCCACATCCATATTCTGTAGCATATTTACTTTTTCCTTTCTCTTCCTCTCTTTTTTAACAATCGTTTAAAAATGTAAAATCCATCCTAAGCTGACAGGCTGCCCAAAAGCAGGCTTCAGACCAGAATCAGGCTGCGGGTCAGTTTCTCAACTCCTGCTCTACCCCTTGAGCTCACTGAGGGCAGGAACCGGGTCTAACTGTGTGCTCTAGCACCTGGAATATGGCAGGGCTTGATAAATAGTTGGGAATTGAATGTAGGTGAGGTAGGTCAGGCAGGATTTATTATTCCCACTTGACAGATGATAAAAACGAAATCATGGAGCCAAAGTAGCTCGTCTGAAGTCAGGAGGTGAGATACAAACTCAAAGCTGCATGACTTCCAGCCATCTGCTCTTTCGTCCAGTCACGCTTCTAACACATGATGTCTCATAGCTGCACTGGTGGTCTCTGGCTCCCAGTTCTGCCATCTCTCCTTGCCTCTGGATTTGATCCCAAGCTCCCAGAAGCCCACCACATGTTAGGAATGCTGGCAGAGCTCCCAGCAGACCACGCTGTTCGTGATGAAGAGCCTGTGTCCATTCCAGGACCGCTCCGGAAAGGAGCACTCTTATAAGGTTAGAGAAGATGCATTTCTCTCCTCCTTTTCAGGCTAAATGCATCTGCCTCCTTAACAAAGAAAGTAGTGAACCAGTTATAATTACACACCATACACTGGGGAGCATGACAGTGACATTAGCAATAGTTAAATATGTGGTGGCTGCAGTAAACATTGCATAATTGCTGCAGCATCGATCCCAACAATTAACGCCAAGAAGCAGAGACAGAATGGAAATTCTCCAAGAAACTGCCATGACCTGGGAGTAAAATGGAACCCAAAATCTCTTTTACAAACAGCTCCTCCTCCTCCAAATGTTAACTTTTTTTTTTTTTTTTTTTTTTTTTTTTAGTTTCCTATTCAAACAATTTGTCTGCAGTTTTCCCAGGCTCCAGGGAGCAGACAGACACCAGGAAGTTCTCTGATGGGGTGCTCTGCTTCCTGGTCCCCTCTAGTCTGGCCATGAAATGGGTGAATTTGGGGAACTGCAAGCTCAGGGTGGCTGGACCACAGAAGGCAAGGAGCAGCCTGAAGAGGTTAAGGGTTAGTCTTGCCAGTAGGCAATGCTGGGTCACTAGAGCAGCGATTTACAAGCTTCTTCATCTCATGGCACACATAAACTGATTCCTAAAATCCTACAGCACACCAAAAAAAAACAGATTATTGCAGATGTCATATTATTGTAAACAATAGCACATTTAAACCTTACAAATATTTAACTTTTTCTTTTTTTTTTTTTTTTTTTTTTTGCTGATCTGACAATAAATAATACCTATAATTTTGATTCATTTGCACTGGACAGTCATTGATGTGTTGGCTGGTGTTATTTTTTTATTTGATAATCAAAAGGGGAAAGAGGTCAGTGTCCCTGACAAAAGTCAGGTATTGCATGTTTTAAAAATTCTTGTGGCACACCAATTGAAAAATCACTGCACCAGAGAGATTTAAGATGAGAAGTTGCAGGGCCATTTTCATTTTGGAAGAAGTAGAGACTGGGAGAGAATGACAATGGCTGAACTTGGCAGTGGAGATGGCGGGAGTGGATGGATCTAAGAGATATTTAAGAGATGAAATTGACAGAACCTGATGAATAATAGGATGTAGGAGTTAAGGATGATTTCCAGGCAACTGGCTTATGGTGACAGGAGGGTGGTTGTACTAAACCCTGAAAGAAGGAAAGGCAGGTTTAAAGAAAAAAGACAATTGTGTCCGAGTGTCCAGTATATTAATTATGGAAAGGATGCAGGTAAAAGGAAGAAAGGGAAATATGGCTCAGAAGGAAGGCTAGGTGAAAATATAGAAAATGGAGGCACCTACATTCAGAAAGTGACCACAGAGGTGTGTGAGCTGCCTGAGAGAAAACAGGTAGGAGAAAAGAAGATCATTGTCAAGAGGTGGAGGAAGAATGATGCTCCAACAAAGTGGACTGAGAAGGAAGAAGAAGGCAGAGGAGAAACAAAGAAAGAAGGGGTCTTAGGAACCAATGAAGAGGAGTTTGGGAATAAAAGAGGTACAATGCCATGTCTGATGCTGAAGGAAGGAGAAGTGAGTTTCATTCACTCATTCAATAAAGATTTATTGAACACCTGCTATGTGCCTGGCACCTTCCAGGTACTAAAGATAGAGCAGTGAAGTAGACAGAACAGACAAAACTCTCTATCCTCGTGGAAATTTCATACCATTTGGAGGGAGATCTAATTTAAGCAAGTAAGTAAATGTATTTGGTCTATGCAGTGGTTTGAGTGGTGGTCCCAAAAAAAGATATGCTCAAGTCCTAGCCCCTGGTAATGTGCTCTTATTTGGAAATAGGGATTTCATATATGTAATTAAGTTAAGGATCTCAAGATAAAATCTTGAATTTCTGGCCGGTATTTGGGACAGACACACAGAGGAAGACCATGGGAAGATGGAGGCAGAGATTGGAGCGACGCATGTACGAGCCAGGAATTGAGAAAACAGTCTTGGAACAGATTTTCCTCTGTGTCTTCAAATCTCTCTCTCCTGACAAGGACACCATTCATTGGATTCAAGTCCACCCTAATCCAGTATGACCTCCTTTGAACTCGTTTACCCCTTCAATGACCTTATTTCCCAGAAAGGTCACATTTTCAGAAACAGGAAGTTAGGACTTCAATATATATTTTGGGCGAACACAATTTGACCCACAACAAATACCATATAATAATCTTAATAAAGGCAGAAAAAGCATTTGGGAAGTTCAACACTCATGACAAAAACTCTCAATCAATAGAAATAGAAGCAATTTTTGCCACCTCACAAAGGACAACTGCAGAAAACCGCCAGCTAATATCCTACTGAATGGTGGAAGGCTGGATGTGTTTACCCCAAAATGCGAAACAAAGTAAAAATGTCCACTCTCACTATTTCTATTCATCATCACACTGGAAATCCTAACCAGCACAATGAATGAATGAATGAATGAAGATTGGAAATAAGAATAAACTAACTCTATTGTTGGACATGGTTGTTAATGGAGAAAAACCCAAAGAATCTGCAAAAAAATTACTACAATCAATATAAGTGACTTTAGTAAAGTCACAGAATATAAAGTCAATATAAAGGCAACTGTATTTGTATTTATTAACAATGAACAATTAGAAATTTAAACTTATTAAAACACCATTGATCATACCACTCAAAAACCATGTAACACAAGTATAAGACTATCAAAGTAGGTGTGAGATCAAAGTACTGAAAGCTCAAAAACACTGGTGGAAATAATTTTAAATGATATAAATAAATAGAAAGTTATATTGTTCATAGATTTGAAAACTTAACATACCAGTTTTCCCTACTACAGATCAATCCAATCCAATCAAAATCTCAGCAGAAATTTTTGTGGAGATCAATACTGATTCAAAAGTTTTTACGGAAAAACAAAGGAACTAGAATAGACAAAATAAAGAGTAAACATACTACCTGATTTTGAGCCTCACAATAAAGCCACCTTGATTGAGACAGTGTGGTGCTGGACAGAAGACAGCCATAGTGCTGACACAGCTCATGGGAGCCAATTGTCAAATTTCCAGCAGTTTTACAAGTTGGTTAATGTCAAATTGGTTGCTTGAAATTGTGTACTGTGAAAGTACTTAAAAAACACAATGCAACAAACACTGCAAATCAGGACTACACCCTCCCCTGCTTCCACCCCTACCACTTCTCCCATTGCCAGTTTTTAAACATATACTAGCACATCTCTAGCACATCTCTCCATCTAGATCAAGGGAGAACAGAGAATTCAGGAACTGACCCATATATATTTGAGCAATTTATTTTCAAATTATAGAGACAATTTGGATAAAAAATAGTCTTTCCCCAAAATGGTGCTAGAACCATATAACATCGATATGCAAACACACACACACACACACACACACACACACACACACACACACCTCTATTCCTTTCTTGAAACATAAAAAAAATTAATTCAAAATGGATCATAAACCTAAATGTAAAATCCAAAACTGTAAAACTATTACATTAAAACATAAAAGAAAGCCTCTGTGAACTTGGACTAGGCAAATATTTTATATATGTGATACTAGATTGATAAATTAGACTTCAGCAAAATTAAGAATTTCTTATCTTCTTGCTGTTATAAAAATGAATAGACTGGAGGAAATGTTTACAAATCACAGATCCTATAAAGGCCTTGACACAGAATATATAGGGATTCTCAAAACTCAATCATTACAAAGCAAATGGTTAAAAGAATTAAATAGACAGTTTGCATGGTAAATGAAAAGATGTTTGTTATTAGCCATGAGAGAAGTACAAATTAAAACCACAATGAAAAAAAACCACAATGAGATGCCACTTAAACATCTAGTAGCATGACTAAAATAATTGTTTTAAATTGATAATACCAAGTTTTGGTGAGGATGCAGAACAACTGAAACTCTCAATCACTGCTGGCAGGAATGCAAATAAATAGTACAGTCACTTTGGAAAGCAGTGTAGCAGTTTCTTATAAAGTGAAACCTACTCCTCTTACAACCTATCAATCCCACTCCCAGGTATTTACCCAAATGAAATGGAAACTTACCTGTGTGAGAATTTTTAAACCCACTTTATTCATAGTTCCCCCAAATTCGGAAGTACCAAAGTCCCTCAAATGGGGAAGGGATAAACAACTGTGGAATCTCCATAGGATGGAATCCTACTCAGTCAAAACACAAAACAAAAAAGAAACCACTGACATATAACAATGTGAATGAATCTCAAATGCATTGTGCTAAGTGAAAGAAACCTACTCAGAGGCTACAAACTAGATATATAGCACAACTTATATGACATTCTGAAAAGACAAAAGTGTAGAGACAGAAACCAAATCAGCGGTTAACAGGGTGGGATAAGGAAAGGGATGGGTACCAGGGGATTATTAGAGGTGATAGAACTGTTCTCTCTCTTGACTGCAGTGACAGCTAAACCACTGGATGTGATGGTAAAAACCTCATAATCTTACCTAATAATAGAGAAACATGTAAATTGACCGTACCTTCTCTATGCCCACAGCCAATCAGAGTGAGTATGAAAATTAACCCAACAAAGATGGCAGTTAATTTGCATACATACCTGAGTCCCAGGAACCTCCTTGGCACCCAAGTTACTCCCAGCCGGCCATGGGGGGATGGGGGGGAAGGACCTTCCCAAGCCTAAAGCCTCTGCCCTTGGGAAGGGGCCAAGCCTGCAACCAAATACTGACCATCCGGAAGTCAGCACTGGGTTGCCCAGCTGCAGCCTGGTGACCCAGCACTGACTGCTCAGGTGGCTGAGACTAAGAAAGTGAGTCAGGGTCTGATCTGCAGCCTCAGTGGAAGCTGTTGATCAGTGTACTTACCTTCTCTTTCTCTCCTTTCTTTTTTATCTTTACCAGCAGCCAGGCTTTTCTTTCTCTCCCAACCTCTGCAGGGGCTGCTGTTAAGCTCTGCCTCTTTGATCAGGCCCAGAGATAGGTCTGGATATGCTGACTAGTATAAGAAGTAACCAAAGGTGGCTGCTGTGGGGAACCAATGGCTGCCTAGGAGGTGGAGCTTCTTATGCTAACTGGCATAGGAACTAACCATTGAGAACCAAATCTGGGTGCTGTGGGAGCCAATGGCTACCTAGGAGGCAGAGCTTTTGATATTGACTGGTATTGAAACCGACCAATCAGAACCAAATCTGAGTGCTATGGGTAGCCAATGGTTGCCTAGGAGGCAGATGCTAGCCTAGGAACCGACCAATCAGATTTGGTCAGTATTTGGTTACAGGCTTGGCCCCTTCTCATGGCCAGCAAAGGAGGGCAATTGGGGGTAACATCAGGCCTGCAGGAGAGGGCAGTTAAGGGTGATCAGGCTGGCAAGCAGAGTCAGTTATGGGCTATCAGGCAGGCAGGCAGGTGAGCAGTTAGGAGCCAGTGATCCAAGATTGTAAGAGGGGTGTCTGACTGCCTAAAATGGCCGTTGAACATCCCACAAGGGGTCCCTAATTAGAGAGATACAGGCTGAGTTGAGATAACCCCTGCTCCGTGCATGAATTTTGTGCACTGGGTCTCTAGTTGTATACTAATGCAAGTTAATTTTACTTAATTAAAAATAATGAGAAAAGGTCAACTTGGTGATTGGGTTGAGAAAAGATTGTTAGGGCAGGGTTAGAAGTAAGGAGACCATTAGGAGTCCAGGTGAGAGATATAGTATCTGGAACTGAAAGTGGCCTTAGAATCTGATGGTATAGAGGTCATCAGTGACCCTTCTAAACACATTTTCAATGATGGTGTAAAATGGGGGATAGGCTTTAAGGGTGAGGAGTGGAGGGGAACATATACAGACAGGGTTGAACCCTGGATCACTGACTACTCATTCAAGAAGCCTGCTTGGACCTACCCAACTACATGAGCCCCAGCTCAGAGATTGCCTGGGCCTATGATGACAGATCCTCCTGGTTTGCCTGAATCTTTCCCAATGTTAACACTGAAAGTCCTGCATCCAGAAAAAGCCCTCAGTCCCTGGCACACCAGGTAAGTTGGTCACCTAAGCCTAGTCCCTGACCTGCCCATCCAGCCCGTCTGGTCACCCTTCAGTCTGCCTTCCCTATGGGCTTTGTGATCCTGCCTTCCATTCCTTACAGGCCTCTGGGCTCCTTGCTGACAGGGCTCACACACAAGGCAATGCAGGAATGCTGAAGAACGGAGACACTCTGCTGCTCTTTACATCACCTCCCTTCAGCCTCTGGCCTGAAGGCTGTTAGATGCCTCTTGATATCAGGAAGAAATGCAAACAGAGTTTTGTCACTCTACTACCAGGTAGTCAGGAGCACTAAGCTCAAACACACTTTTCCCTCCTATCTCACTTTTGACATCCTCTCTTGAAACAGACTCATCTTTGTGCCTTGATCTTGTCCGTCTTGGGATCTCCACAGCTCCAGACATGGAAAAGCACTCCCTCCTTTGTAGCATCCTTCTCTCTTCTGGATCTCCTTCTACCTTCTCTATGTTTTTCGACCTCCTTATGTGCTTTCTTCATACATGCTAGAGGAGCAGTCTAGAGCAATATTTGAGTGTCTGGGTTTGGGAAATAAACAGGACCTGGGTTAGAATCCAAGCTTTGTCACTTTCTAGAAGCATAACCTTTAACATATTATTCCTTGGACCTTCAGGTTTTCCCTCTGTAAAATGGGTATGATGAATTCCACTTCATGAAATTGCTGTGAGAATTAAATTAAATGAGATTATGTGTGAAGGGGGGAAAACTCAGCACAATGCTTGGAACAGAGCAAGCAACAAGTAAATGTAACTCCTGGTGTATAAAATGTCCCCTTTGAATGCCCAACAATAGGAAAGTGGTTAATAAGTTAGGCCACACTATGACTTATGTATAGCATCCTGTGTGGTGAAGCCATTAAAAATAATGCTTTAAAGAATATTTAATGGCACAGAAAACTGTTCACAATATAATTTTAAGAGAACAAAACCAGGCTATAAAAACTCAGGTCCCAAGTCTGTTCTTTAAAAATATGAGTATGTGTGTATGAGTATGTGTGTATGTGTGTGTGTGTTTTGTGTGTTTGTATTTAGAAGAAATAAGGAACATAGAGAGTGTTGGCTGCTTTTTTCTTTTTTACTCCTTTATGTTATCCTGTATTTTCAAGTTTTCTCTAATGAACATGTATTACTTTCATAACAATAGATGTTATTGTAAAAATTCAGTAACCAATTTGTTTTGTTTTGTTTTTATTTTATTGATTTTTTACAGAGAGGAAGAGTGAGGGATAAACAGTTAGAAACATCAATGAGAGAGAAACATCGATCAGCTTACCTCCTGCACACCCCCCACCGGGGATGTGCCCACAACCACAGTACATGCCCTTGACTGGAATCGAACCCGGGACCCTTCAGTCCGCAGGCCAACGCTCTATCCACTGAGCCAAACCGGTTTCGGCTGTAACCAATTTGTTTTTAAATTCAACAGAGATGTTTCTAGCACACACTGCATGCTGAGCAATATTCTAGACTCAAGACATGATGGAAAAATCAACAGACAAGTTTTCCCCAAGACACCATCTAGTTTGATTTAATTCTACTTAATTGTTTTATGCACTAGTTTTGTCTCCACAAATAGACTGTTATCTCCTCAAGAAAGGAACCCTGTGGTCCTTTCGGTAACCCCACAGCACTACACTCCATGCCCAAGGGAAGAACTCAGTGAGCCATTCCTGTTAAACACTGAGAAGGGGCCAGTTCCCTAACATCATTCCAGGAGAGTAGAAGTACCTTTGTATTTGGGGCTGGTATCTCCCCACTTGCTCCCTTACCCTGAGCATGACAGGGCTGGACATTCATGCCTGCCTCCATCTCTGGGTTTTCCCAGGAACACAGGAGCCTTTTGGCTGGCCGAGCCTTAAGTAATGTTTTCTTTATTATTCCAGCCTCCACCTTAATACACATCAAACCTGTCTTTTCCCACAGTTAAGTAACATGAGAGCATGGCAGCCGATCTGTTCTCCTAGGTTGAGTTCTTAGTTGTTTTCACTCCATGGATCTCTTGGGCAGTCTGGTGAAGTCTGTAGGCCTTTCTTGAAATGCTTTTAATGGGTATAATAAATACCCAGGATCAAAGAAAACTAAACATACCAAAATACAATTACCAAAGTATCCTTTCTAAAATATGTTTGTTGTATATCTCCCTACATACCAAGAGCTTATTTTCTACTAGAGGCTTGGTGCATAAAAATTCATAACTGGAAGAGGTGGTCCCTCAGCCCAGCCTTCCCCCTCTCACAATCCAGAAGCCCTCAGGGGCGGGAGGCCATGCCCCATCACACTTCTGCTGCTGCCACTGCTGGCAGTGCAAGCCTCAGCCAGCCCTGGTTACCTGAGCCTCGGACAGCCCTGGGCAGCTGGGCAGCCTACATCTAAGGCTTGTCTGCACCTCAGGTGGGTCCTGGATTGCTGGGGGTTTGAGAGGACTATGGGGAATCCAGAGGCAGGTGCAAAAAGTGGCTGGGCCCACCTAGGCCTCCCCAGCAGGGCTGAGGGGACTGGGTGCTGCCATCCTGTGACTGTGGGCACTGCCATATTTGAGGGTGTGGCGGTCAATTAGCATATTCCTTCCTTATTGGCTGTGGGCACCACCATCTTTGAGGGTGAAGCAGTCACTTAGCATATTCCCTCCTTATTGGGTATGGGCGTCACCATCTTTGCATTGGTGTCAGAGTCAATTAGCATATTCCCTCTTTCTTAGATAGGTAATTCTGAACATTTTATAAAAATAAAGATACTGCACATTTCTTGTTAAATTTAAAAAATAAAATAAAATGTATTTGTCACATAGCAATAGATTTTTTTTCTTTGTATTGCATTAGAAAAATAAAATACAGTCAAGTAAAGTAAAATTTTAATTTTTAAAGACATACCCATAAAAGCTGTTTTTGCTTACCTTGAATAAGAACATAAAATGCTGAAATGGCCTCTGACAAGAAAATACACAGGAACTGTTGGAAATCCAATTGATTTTTATATTTTTTATGGTAACACGTTGAAAATCCAATCTTCAAAGATAAGTGTTGAAAATGGAGTGAGAGCTTCCACAGCTCCTTCACAAAGTAAAAAATAAGGGTCTCCCAGGAGCACCCGAACTCTCCAAGGGTTTTTAGTGAAATTTCAGTGAGTGGATTTTTGGTCCTGAGATCAATGAATTCATCTTTGGCTCAATCCACACCTTGGGTACAGTTTACGTAAGAAGAAAAAAGAATGAGACTCTAGGGCTCAATTTTGTTGCCATCAAGATAGAAATGACTTTTGCAAGAATTCTAAAGTGTTTCCAGGTGTTTGTAGATTACTCTTTTAGATAAATTGACAGAATTTTGTAGCTCATCTCCTTGGAGGCAAAGCACTTCCTTTAGCATTTGAAAGTTTTCTATGCCAGCCCCTTATCGGCAGTTTGGCCAAGAAAGCTGGTTATGTTTTCAGAAGCATCCATGATGGAGACACCGGGACGCTGAATTGAAGGTCATCTCAGATGGTTAAAAATATCTTCCGGGTAAGCCAACAAAACAGGCAAAATGCTTTCTTTCCAAGTGTTCCAACATGGGCTTTCCTTTTCTTTTAGAAAAAGGAGAACTTTCCTCTTAAAAGTCAGTGAACTTTTCCATGGTAGAGAAGCCCCTGGTTTCTTGCTACCATTTCTGGACAAAACCTATAAAAAGGCTATGAGTCAGAGACCAGCTTTTGACAAAGCTGATGACTTTTATGTCTGTCGACAGAATTCTCTCTCAGGGGCCTGGGGAAGCCAGACGTGCCTGTGTGAAGTGCAGCAGGTGAGTGCAGCGTGAAGGGTTTCCCTCCCACGGGTAACCCCGGCGCCGCCTCCCGCAGTGCAGGAGTGCCTGCCAAGGCTCCGAAGCTGTAAAAGAAATGCTACACCATCCCCAAATGTCAGCCGTCTGCCATTTTCAAAGGGGTCCACAGAAGGAGAATTCCTCTTTGTTGGCGTTAGATGGTCATCATGGGCAGACCACGGGCATAGCTAATGGCGAGGCGTCTGTGGTTCTGGGTGACAGCTCTTCCCTGACCCACTGGCAAACACGCCCACTGTTGTTGAAACGTGCCCACACTTGGTCTGACCCAGCAGCTACCCCAGCCCGCTGGCCTCCCCGCTGCACGTGGCTCAAGGGAAGGTCTCCAGTGGGGCGAGTCTCCTTTTGTTTGACACTTGGTAGAAAATCTGAAGGGTGTTTTCAGAAAAGGTTTTCATGACTTAGGAAATCCACATTTTTGAACTATCTCAGCTTTTTAAAATTGAGCTTTCTTGTCTACAGACACAAAAAGCCCTGCCTTTCCTCTGGGTGTGTTTTCTAAAAGGATATGCTGAAGTGCACTTTCAGTCTCCCTGACTTCCAAAGCCCATTCTCGAGAATTTCTCTGCAGAAGAAAAGGCGTCGCTGTCGCTCTTTCTGTTCCATTGCGTCATTAATGCACATGGCCCAGGGTGCAGTTTTCACCAGACCTTCCTCTTCTTTGCAGGCTCAAGACAAATTAGGTCTGTAAAGCACAATATTAAATAAAGCCATGATAAAATATTGTGTTCCGTTGATATTCTTTGAAATGTAATTTTTTTGTTTGTGATTCCTAAGTAATTTGTTTGATAAATCTACACAGAATGGAATAACTTGTATGTTAATTAAAGAAAGTATAAATTATTCATCACATTGTATGACAAATAAGTAAAACAAGGCAGGTTTATGATTAGCCAAAGTTTTTGCATTATTAGCATCTTTTAACCTGTGCATAGACGGGGCTCAGGGGGGGAGTTAAAGCCATTTCTCAGGAGTCATGTTCTCCCTGGAATTTAGCAATTGTTCCGAGTGACTCTTCATGACTTTCTAGAAACAATGGTTCTCATTTCTCATATTGTCACCATTTCCCACGGTATTTTTTTAGTGTTTGGCATTTCACAGGGTAATAGTACAAGTGCAATGTGTGCATAACCTACTGTGCACATAAGACTACGTCATAATGCAGACATGTGGAAAGGGAAAAACAGGTCAAAGACAGGAGTGTCTCACAGAGCTTCCTGCCCTGTGCATGGCCCATGTCCCCACACACTCTGTTAGTAATCACAAGAAGTCCCTTTAAAAAAAAAAAAAAATTTCACCTGAGGATATGCTTTTCATTGACTCTAGAGACAGGAAGGGGGAAATGGATTGGGAGATGGAAGAGAGAGGGGAGAGAGAGAGAGAGAGAGAGAGAGAGAGAGGGAGAGAGAGAGAGAGAGAGAGAGAGAGAGAGAGAGAGAGAGCGCAACATGAACTGGTTCCCTCTATCCCGCACCAGAATGGAACCTGAAATCTAGGCATGTGCCCTGACTGGAAATTGAACCCATGACCTTTTATGTGAGGGATCACACTCCAAACCACTGAGCAACACCGGTCTGGGCACAGGAAATCCCTTTAAGTATCACACTTGGACAGTTCGATCAGCAAATGGACGTTTGAATTCACCTCTGACATCAAAGGCTGCATTGTAGATGGAGAGTGAAAAACGGACATGAGAGCAATTCAGATTTGCAGAACTTTAGCTAACTATGAACATGATTCATCTCCTTCTGCACTGACCCACGGATGGTCACCGCTGAGGAACGTTGACCTGTCTGGGCCACTCCGTGAGAGCACAACCGTTCACCCCCGGTGGCCACCTGCCCCTGCAGAGCTGCAGGCAGCAGCCAGCCTCCTCACAGAGTCTGTGGGAAGGCTGCTCCCACGCTTCCAGCGGCCAGTCTAACAGCTCTGTAGCTTCAAAGCAGTGTGGGCGCAGACATTTCCAGATACCTACAACAACTGCAATGTGATATGAAAATATTTGTGATTTCTTTTGATGACAAAATCACAGGTCACGTTAACACTGCCAGTTGGTTGTCACATTCGTAATTGAAGGAAATGCTACATTTCAGATAGAGGGTAGTCGGGTAGTCATTACTATCTGCTGTCTTGTGATCCCTGCAAACAGTCCTTTTGGACAAGGTTGCTTTAGATCCAGGCCACAGGTTATTCTCCCATTTTAATATTCCAAAGGTTTAAGGTATAGACGTGCAAGGTAATTTCTCTGGGGCCAGGGGCGGGGGGTAGTTCCTGCTCCATTTTAACGCGTATTCCTTTACCATTTTTTACAAACTGCACAAAGTGGCAATGAAGATGAAATGAGATCACGTGGGTAAAGCTGTTAGCAGAGTGCCCAGCACATGGTGTAAACATTCGGCAACAGTGTCTATTCTTGTCTGAATCACTATTGTCGCACTGAGACAGACACTTGGAGATCAGCTCGGGAGCAATCTGGTTTTGCAGATGAGGAAAAGTGCTTCAGAGAGGCTCCAGTGGCGGAACCAGCAGGAGCAGCCAGATTGAGGGCTCCTACTGGGTGCCATTTCCATCACAGCCTGCATTGGCCTGGTTCTCCCGTGCTCCAACAACTCAGTGCCCTCCCGGGGGTGAGAAAGTGCTGAAAGGAAGCAGCCATGGAGTCTTCTCTTCCGGCCCCGGCTGTGTTGAGCTATTGGATGGATGCAGAAAGGACCAAAGGCTGCTCCTCCGCCCAGGAGAACAGCCATTTCCCAGCAGCGCTAAGGGACACAGCCCAGCCCAATGTCCTGTACTGTCTATCTCTTCACCAGGCCCCCTGGGAAGGACATTCAGACTGTTTATTGGGCTTCCTCTCAACACTGTAGTGACTCCACCCTCCCACCCCCAGAACCAACACAGATGAATTTCCTCCCAATGGCATCCTCATCATACCGATAGCCGAGTGTTATTCTGTGAGGATGCAGTTCAGAAACAGCCTCACGTGCACACACATCTGAACAAAAAGTATATATTCCTGAGGCCACCTGATGTCGAAGCTGAGCAGCTTCTTGACAATACCTGGGGAGGGAGGGAGGAGGGAGGGAGGGAGAGAGAGAGAGAGAGAGAGAGAGAGAGAGAGAGAGAGAGAGAGAGAGAGAGAGACTGTGTGTGGAAGGGCAACACAATCCATCACTTTGAAAGGGTATACTTCCCCTGGAGAAAAGGTTTAAGGAAATAGGCAAGCAGATTTAATGAAAAACTCTAAAACTATTGATTGAAATCTGTTGCAATTTTCCTCACTATTGGAGAGCACATCATCTTTGCATTAGGCAAACATTGTATACCTTGTGTGCATAGAAAACAAAAACTTTCCAGGATGGGTGAGTTAGCAGAGATGCCTCAACCTATTGCACGGGGAGTCCACATCTTCTTCCTGTTGTTTTTATGATGAAACTCGCCCAGGCCCCTCCAAATTGAAGGCCTCCTCTGTCCCTCCCCTGAGAACAGCACTCCATGGTAACAGGCAGCTGCTCCAGGATGCATCGCCCTCCTCTGGCCTCTTACCCACCCTGGTCCACCACTGTCCTCCCAGAAGGTGGCCTTCCAGCACCATGTCCTGTGGAAGCCGGAAGCCGTAGCTGGTGTGCCCAGGCAGCTTTAAGAGCTCCCTCCAGTGGGCTCCGGTGGCACCTGGTACCCACTCCTGGGTGACAGCGATCACACTACTGTAACTGTGACCTCTAAGACACATTTCACCCACATTTTTATGTTCTGATTGGTCATTGTGCCCATTCCTATTGTGATCATGATTATTCTGCTCATGTTGCTCAATTCGAAAACACTTTTTTTTCACTTTTGAATATTTCTCCAATTGGGGTGTTTTGCAGCAACATGTACATTTAGGGTGGCAGTGTGTCTGATGTTTTTCTTCTGATAAGCTGTTATTATACTGAGGGTGCATC
This sequence comes from Pipistrellus hanaki, assembly GCF_964339955.1. Lineage (NCBI taxonomy): Eukaryota > Metazoa > Chordata > Mammalia > Chiroptera > Vespertilionidae > Pipistrellus > Pipistrellus hanaki. The sequence continues at coordinate 13,202,443 of NC_140511.1, read as the reverse complement.
TTAAAATCAAATAATGTTGCCTATTCATGTGTGTGACCTCCCCCTCCACTCTGAACTGTGAGGAGCTGGGCCTGTGCTCTGATCCTCTTGGTATTGCTCAATAGATGTTGGCGGGAGGGAAGAGGGAGGGGGAAAGGAAGAAAAGGAAGGAAGGGAACTCTCTTACATTCTGCAATTTAGAAAGCACCTTCGCTTCTTGCTCTCCTCATTTTGATTTCCCATCATAGAGCACTGGGATTACCCCCATCCCCCCCTACCCTCCATCCCCACCTCCTCCCACCAGAGACATTCCTTGGAGCATGCCTCCTTACCTGCTGTCTGGGCCCTCAGTCTGCTGAAGATGGCCAGCATAGCACAAGGATCACCAGCCACCCAGGGAGCACTGCAAAGGGAGAAACCAATCAGGAAGAAACCAGAGATTCAGAGACATCCTCCAAGTCATCTTCCCTAGCCAGGGGACTCTTCTGTGGACTCTAAGTCGCTCACCTCAGTGACCTCCATCACATCTCAGCTCCTTGTTTGGCCTACTGAGCCTACCGAGCCCTAGCCTTACCCTTGCAATATCCCATCTTATTTCCCAAGACTCCAGTTAGCTGATTTTCTCATTTTCTTCAACTTTTGCCTTACCATCGACATCTTCCCTGGCCCCAGCTCTCCCATGACCCATGATGTCTTCCTTGATCCCCCTGTCCTCACAGGCCTCACCATCCCTAAATAGCACTTGTGGTCTGAGCTGGACCAGTTAGCACTGTTTATAATGAGCTTAATGTTCCATAGCATTTCCCACAGCAGAGGGCTAAGCACATATCAGCATTCAAACATGCGATGAAACAAATCAATACAGTGATTGGCTTTTTGAAGCTCCTCTCTCTTTATCATTTTCTTGGTCCACCCTTCTTTCTACTCCCAGCCCAAACAAATCCCTCTCTCTAAGCCACCTGGTGGGTTTAGAATTATGCCCGGTGAGCCTGGTTTTTCCAGGCATTCTGTTGGAAGATGCGCCTGAACCGCCTTCCGAACAGCTCCCTGAAGCTCAGACCGTCTGGCATCTCTCTGAACTGGCCTCTCTCTTTGGCTTCTGTACTTTCCTTGTAAGTGCTTCTCTGTTCCAGTTGAATAATTACCTTCATGGGTTCCTCTGCAAGAGTTCAAGCTTCAAGGTGGCACTCGAATGGGGAAGAGGCAGCCATGTGACACTGTTGACTTATACAGAATTCACAGCCAACTGACTCTATTAGTTCCTGTTGATCTGAGCTGCTGTTAAGTCAGGTTTTTCATCTTTTACATGAGCAACTGATCTTGTAACTCAAAAGGGTGTCACTTTAATTTGCCGCTATTAAATTCCATCATGTTGGGCCTTATCATTCTAGATGGTGGTGATCATTTCCAGACTTCATTCTGTCCTTCCATTTCCTCAGCAGGGTGGAAACTAACAGTGTACATGGGCTTTATGGGTGGTTCAAGGAGAGGAGTAATACCATGCCTATATCAGGGCTTTAATTCACTTCGTAAACCACTTCCATGGCCCTCCCTTGGTGGAGAGGTTGATGATCCTGAGCTATCACGAGGCCTGGCCAGCTGTACAGCTTTGTTGGGACTCATTGCTGTAAGAGTGGGACAAGCCCAACAATAACCACCTCTACCCTTGGGCTCCTCCCACAGTGCTCCCTATCTCAGAAATCGGCACCATCATCCCCCTTCCTGGTGCTCAAGCCAGGAACCAAGAAGGCATGCCTAATTCCTCTTTCCCCTCCAGCCCCACATGATGAAATCAGTTCCTAAGTTCTATAATTGGAGCTACCTCCTAAATAAATAAAGGGGTTTGGCCACCATTCCCTCTTACATTGCAGCCACACCCTTTATACTCCTCTCCCCCCTTCACCTTTCTAGTATCCACATTTCAGGCCTCAGTTTACAGCTCATTTCTTCCAGGAAGGTTTCTTGTCCCCTAGATTAGATTGGGGCTCCTGCTTCCCCAACGTGATGTTTTCTCTATCACATGACCTAGCTCACTGCTTGTGGTAGATTATTTAATTCTTCCCAGCTACATCTGAGCTCTATGAGGATGAGCAAGGAGTCTGTTTTGCTCATCATCATATTCCCAGAACACGGTAGATTCTCCAGAAATATTTCTTGAATTATGGCCTTGGTTGGGCAAGTTTTGAGTCACTGGCAAGTGATTTGGCTCAATACTTATGAGTCATCTTGGTGTAAAGGAAAGAATACCAGCTTTGGCCTCTAAGGTGCAGTGGGGGTTATGTCACCTAAACTCCACAAGCCTCGGTTTCCTCATCTGAAAAGTGAGAATTAAAAGTTATCATATGGGGTTTCCACATGCACAAAGGAAATTATGTATATGAATGTGCTGCCAAACTAAAAAGTGCATGATTCAAATGCAGCTCTGGCCATGGACCCCCAAGCCCTCTACAAGTGGTCCTGTCCTGACTTCAGATTGTCCAAAGACCCACCTGGGCTCACCCTTGGGCACTAGCACTCACCAATTTGGGCTCAGTACTAAGTCTAGCAGGTCTTTGTTATTCCTTCTCCACCTTTCCTGCTGTCCTCATTCCCCTGCACTCCTGGGCCCCTTCCAGCAGCTTTCATAACCACTTCTATGGCACTCCCTTGGTGGAGAGCTTAATGATCCTGAAGGCCCTAGAAATACATTGAATTAAAACACAAAATGGATAGCATTGTGCATTTTAGTGAAGCAGCAATTAGGAGCAGCAGTCACCATGTACTCAGGAGGGCAAGAGAGCCGAGGAGAAAAGGAATAAAGTGACCTCATAAAAGACACTTAATTTCATTACCACCAGACACAGTTTCCCATTATTGCTCTTGGTGTTTAATGGTTTTATGATTCCATCTATTGATGCTTAGCTAGTTCATTAACTGTGCTGCTAAAAATACAATTATCTCCAACAAAACCTTTATCACTAATAAAAGGAAGAAGGGAAACCTCCATCATTATTAGGAAGCAGTGGGGTGAACATACCTCTGTGTAGTAACTCCTCGGCCCCAAAGTTTTTTCATGGAGACTGAAACTATAGCCGCACAAGTTTTATGCAACCCATTTAAAAATTCAATCAAGTAACTGCTCTATTGTTTAGCTGATTCCAACTAACAAATTGGAATGATTCTGGGCACCCAGCTGACAATGGCTTTGAGTCAGCAGAGTCAACCTGTCACAATGCTGGTGACGTGAGAGAGAGGAAGTCTGCTTGACCATTCATTCATTCATTGTTATTTACTAAACCCCTACTGGGTGCCAAGCAGTGGTTATATGGGCAACATAGATAGGGGCCCTGTTTTCAGGAAGCCAAACATCTAGCAGACAGTGTAGATCTGTTGGGATCAGAGGAATGAGAATCCCACTTACTTCGCCGGGCTCCGGGAGGACCTCTCCTGATCTGGATCAGAGAGGAGAGAGTGGGTCCTGAGCAGGGGAGAAGGTGAAAACCGCTTCCCATGCCACTTTGCATAAAAGCCTTTACTATGACCTCCCAGGTGCTACAGGGTCCATCTTTAATCCCCACCCCTTTTACCTCTCTGCTGAGCCTACCAGAGGTGGGAGGGAGGCCATGTAGGAGTCCAGGTCTGCAGTCAGGAAGATGCAAAACCTAATAAAAACTTGAGCAAAAATTTTTTAGGTGGTTTGCTTGCCCTAATGGGTTTCCTTTTTTTTTTTTTTTTTTTTTTCCCCTTCCAGAACCCTAACTGCTCTTGGCAGCTGGTCCTCTGGCTTCATTTCCTATTACTTCTCTCCTTACATACTCTCCTCTGGCCTCTGTATTATTCCTTGAATGTGACAGGCCCCAGGGCCTTTACATTTGCTGTGTCACCACTTGTAATGACTCTTCCCTCAGAGAGAGTCAGGGCTCACTGCCTCCCTTCTCAGTCAAATATTGCTTCTCAGCAAAGCCTTTCCTGCCCACCCAGCTGCTCCCACCATCCCCTGCCCCTTCCCTGTTGTGTTTTTTCCTATAACTCTTACCACTATCTGAGATACTGTATACTTGGCTTTTTGTGTTTGTTGGTTATTTATCCACTAAAATGTGGGCTCTTAGAGCTCAAGGACTTTTCTGCTTTGTCCTCTGAGGACTCCCCAGCACTACAACACCCCTGGCATTTAGCAGGCACTTAATAAGTATTTGCTAACTGCCTGAATGTACTTACTTTCTGCCTACTGCCTCTCATCCGGAGCCCAGCCCTGTGTGCTATGCTGTATCGCCTCAGCCCCTTCAGCAGCTGACTTCCTCAGAAGCTTTCCCATAAAGATGCTGGGGGAGACCAGAAGGCAAGGGAAAGGGAGAAGCTACTGTTCTTCCTCTACCTCTCACACTCTTTCTCTCTTTGCTTCTTCTTTTGGTGATGACTCTAAAGTATTGTGTTGTCTCCATGACCCCAAATGCAGCTGCAACAGCCCTTCCTCCTCTGGGGCTTCTGCTCCCAGTGGGTCCCCCAGCCCCAGCGGTGGTAGCTCCTCCCAGCAGTTCATAAGCTCTGCAGTGCCTCCATCTGCCTTGCTGTCCCAGGCCCCCACACCTGTGCATCCTACAGCCTGTATTAAATCCCCTCTATTTGGTGTGCTTAGTGTGGGTCCTGTTTTCCTGGACTAAATCCTGACAGATACCAGGAACGTGGGGAGGGGAATTGCTACAGACTGTGCAGTGAAAAGGGGGCAGTTCTGACACAAGCAGCTGCCCCCCTCCCTCACTCTGAGAGGAGCAAAGAAGCTCTCAGAACAAAGAGGAAGCCCAGCAGTGGGGGCTGATCTGCCAGATGCCAGATGAAGGCTGATGGCAATTGGTGGATATGCGCAGCCTCCACCAGACTTGGCTGCAGAGGCCCAAACCACATGTAGAGCCCAGTGGATCCAGCTGAGAGTCCCCACTCCCTCCACCTCAGGCTTGAGAGAGCTGCAGTGCAGTCTGTGTCTCTACCAGCATCACAGCCATTATCGGGGCAGTCACCGAGGTGGTCATCTGGTTGCACTGGTGATTATTGCTTCTTACCTCACGTCTTTCTCCCTCAGCAATTCATTCCTGTGACCTAGAGGAGACAATTCACAGCTCGTTTATGCACATTTTAATGTATCTGAGATTGAGCTGAATGAATTTATTGATAGTTGGTAGTTGACACTCAAACTGTTCCTGAAAAGCTGTGATCTGTAGTCATCTCATAATCAATGGCATCTTCAAATTGAAAGACTGTGGTATTAACCAAAAAACCACAAATACCTTAATGTGTGCCTGGCTCTGTTCCATTTAAATGTCCCACTGCCTTATCACTTCACCCTGGAAGCAGTCCTGTGAGGGAAGGGTTAGTATTCCCATTTTTATGGCGAGGATGGAGAGACCAGAGGATTGTGGCTCTCGAGTGGAGGAGTTGGCAGTGAAGCCATGTTCTGTCTGGCTGTCCATGCTGCTTATGCGTACACCTTTGACCAGGAGGTGGGACTGAGAACAGAAATGACCTTTTGATGCCAGGGCCCTCCAGCAGTCCTGCAGTCAGAGTCTGAAGGGTGATCTAGAAGCAGAACAGAGCAGACCCCATGGGGATGGAGACTTTCCCTGGGATCCTCTGGCCAGCCACCCAGTGAGCATCTCCCCGCAAGGTCTCTGCCAGGCAGGAGGACCTGTTAGAGCCTGCCCTGCCCTCCAGGTGTGCCATGTAGTCAGGAAGACAATAGGTAATGGTAAGTGCCAACTGGCAGTTTGTCTAACGCCACAAGAATGGCACCGGTGTCTGCGTAAGGCTCCAGGGGAGTGAGAGCTTTCCAAGCACAGCAGCGCACCCAGTACTCCCACTGCCTCTGGGAAGAGAGTTTCTGAGTGTCGAGAGCTACACTGGCTCTTTCGCTCCCTTTGGTCCTCACAGTGAGCTCCCAGCAGAGGTCTTGTCATCCCCACTTCCAGATGCCCTCTATCCTACAGTCAGCTTGGTTGTGATCCTTGGTGTGTCTGGCCTTCAAAACCACAGCCCTCAAACATGCCAGCAACGTGCATGCCTGCATGCTACCCCATGCTCACTCACACACATGCAAACACACACACACACACACACACACACACACACACACACACACACACCTTGCTCCTGTCTGCAAAGGCAATTATTTTTTGGAAAAAGCAACATAGGACACATTGCCAGATGCGTTCAAAGAAGCCAAATCTTCCATAATCCTCCCTGCGTGTTTTATTGTTTGCAAAGGAGAATGAATTTTTGTGGAGCTTAGTTTTCTTTTGTTTTGCTGAGACGTCTGGTTAGAAAGTCAAGCCAACAAGTTGTAAAACTTGACATTTATTCTTTACCTGACAAGCAGCTTCGTGCGGAGGTGGGGCTGCACTGAAAGCTGGCTTGGTTCTCAGCACTGGCCTCGCCCCAGGAGCCCGCTCTGTTTGGCGCTGGGCTGGGACACATAGGGAACAGCAGGTTAAAAAATGCCAATCCACGGGGACTCCGCACCTCCCCACCAGAGGCATCGGGCACAGCTCTTCATTCACACAACAGACATGCATCCAACACCTATCGGGTACCAGGCAGCAGAGATAATAAAACAGCTCTGCTCTCGAGATGCTCAGGCTGATGAAAGAGAATGAGCAAAGCGTAATTATTATGATGCAATGTAAGAAGTGATATAACACAGTCTGTGGGAGCATCCAGGAGGAAGCAGCTAATTCTGCAGGAGTGTGGGGAGCAAAAAAAAGGTGTTAAGAAAACAATAGCAAAATTGGAGCTATATCACCAGGGCTTTGAAGATTAAGGAAGATTTTCTTTCATAGTTAGATAAAGGGGGGGAATTCCTGACAGAGGGCATAATAATATGAGCAAAATTAGGGGGAATTGAGGGTGCAGAATACAGTGGGTAGTGTGAGGAAGTCGAAACAAAATTAAGGTGGAGGGGGGTGGAGGGGAGGTAGGTTGTTGGTCCAACCTGGGGAATTAGTTCTACATTCATGAGTTGCTTTTTTGTTTGTTTGTTTGTTTGTTTTCTTGTTTTAATTTGTGTGTGAACACAGACTGATTTATTTCAGAACCTGGAGTAATTAATATTTTAATTATCTGCTTTCACCGTGCAACGATTTCTGATGAGTGCAGATACATGAAATGAGATCATGTATATGAAAGCACTTAGAGAACCGTGAAGTGTTATACAAACCATTGTAAATGATATTTGTATTGTTCAAAGATCCACAGAGCCTGTTACACACAGCTGGGCCAGGTGCCAAGAGGACTGGGGGCATAAGGACACTCAGTACCTCCCCAAACGCCCACCTGTCAGCCATGATTGTTCACCAGCCATCAACATGGGACATCAGTGCTTCTTAGACTGAGGAGGAGGCACTTTGACCTAAACCCTTCCAGGGTAGGCTCTTCATTGAGTCACAACACTGGTTTGGCAGTGTTGTGTGGCTGAAAGTAATGGACTTGGTTTCTCACCCCAACTCTCCACCTGAGTGGCTCTGGGCAGCCTCAATGTCCTCATCTGGAACATTCAGAGATAATGGTGATGTCCCCACAGTTTCCTCAGCTCTCCAGGGCCTCTCCATGGAATTCAGAGGAAACCTTTTCACATCTGCTTCATGTGGTTGCGCTAGCCGCACCAGGACAAGATGGTGCAGGAACGGGAGGAGAACAAAGAGAGGGGGAGTGGGCGCACCAAGACTCTGAGTTCCAGTCTGGACTTTGCCCTATGTGGCCTTGGAAGTGTTATTGACTGGCTTAGCTTCCTCCCTTGCCAAAAACAGACTGTTGGGGAAAAAACACAGCTTATCAATAGTCAATACCAAATGTTGTATCTGTTCATTAATTCAGTGCACACATATTGAGTACCTACTGTTTTGCTGGCAATATGCAATGTACTAGGCCAGAGGTCAACAAACTCATTAGTCAACAGAGACAAATATCAACTGTACAACAATTGAAATTTCTTTTGAGAGCCAAATTTTTTAACTTAAACTTTTTCTAATGCCACTTCTTCAAAATAGACTCTTCCAGGCTGTGGTATTTTGTGGAAGAGCCACACTCAAGAGGCCAAATATGCCTAAACCAGTTTGGCTCAGTGGTAGAGCGTCGGTCTGCGGACTGAAAAGTCCAAGGTTCGATTCCGGTCAAGGGCATGTACGTTGGTTGCGGGCACATCCCCGATAGGGGGTGTGCAAGAGGCAGCTGGTCGATGTTTCTCTCTCATCGACGTTTCTAGCTCTCTATCTCTCTCCCTTACTCTCTGTAAAAAATCAATAAAATACATTTAAAAAAAAAAAAAAAAAGAGAGGCCAAATAGCCACATGTGGTTCACGAGCCGCAGTTTGCCGACCACTGTACTAGGCTATAAAGATTATTTTTAATAATTTTTAAATAAAATATTTTAAAAATAATAATAAGACATAGCCTCTCAGAATTCATGCAGAATTCTAGCCCCATTGAAAATATGGATATTTCCTTTTTAAAATCAGTGATTTGCATGATATCTGTTGGAGTAGGCAATTATGAAACAGAAAGACAAGTGCTGTCAGAGAGTGTAGGTTTAAGAACAAGATACTAGAAGAGAACCAGACACACAGTCTATGTTGAATAAACATTTGGTGAACTAATAGAGGTTGTAAGAACAGGGCACTGTGAAGGCATCTGGGAGAGATACCAGGTGGGACCAAGGAAAGCTTCCTAGGGGCACGACTCCTGATGTCACTTAAGAGGAAGCCCAGCCCTGCCAGTGTGGCTCAGTGGTTGAACGTTGACCTATGAACCAGAAGGTCATTGTTTCATTCTCAGTCAGGGCACATGCCCAGGTTGTGGGCTCCATCCCCAGTGTGGGGTGTGCAGGAGGCAGCCAATCTATGATTCTCTCTCATCGTTGATGTTTCTATCTCTCTCCCCCTCCCTTCCTCTTTGAAATCAATTTTTAAAATTCTACAAATTTTTTTTAAAAAGGAAACCCAGGCTGAGGGGCTGGAGAGAGAGCTGCCCTCTGGGAAGTATGAGTCAAGAGAGCAATAGATACCTTTCCACTCTGTTCCAATATTCAAAGGCAGGCTGCGATGAAGCCTGCATTTGCCAAGAAATGCCCAGGTGACTGTAAGATATTTTCAGGCTGTGATGTGGGGGTCGGGAATGGGGGGCTGGGGGGAGGGGCGGCCCACTGGTTACAGGAGCAGAGACAGCCCCCACTCAGCAGAAGTGTTTTCAAACATGACCACCTGCTGAGGGGGCCTATTGTTGGCACCTTATCTCCATTGAGTCACTGGCAGTCTCATTCAGCAGAAGCCCAGCAGAATCCAGACCTGAGTTACTTGTTATATCTCCTTTCTATAACTTCCTGGTGGAATCACCTTGTCAGGCATTTGTCTTGATGCCAGAAGGTCAGATCATCAATGCACTCTTATCCATGCAAAATTCTAGTCAGGCTGAAAACTAGGATGGTTTCATTGTTTAAACAGTGGGAGTGCAAGCTCCCAGAGCTGCCTGGGGAAAGCAGTTGGTAATGCATGTGGGCACGTGGTGGAGGGCAGAGCTGGAGCTGGGGTTCACTCTGTGCTCAGCCACTCACTCTTTCTGGGGCATTGGGCCAATCATGGAACATCTTTGAACATCAATTTCCTACCCCAGTGATGCATCCTGAGAGGCAATGTGACCTCCAGCACAGGGCCAGACCACAGAATGGGGTAAACTGAAGCACTAACATCAGCATCGCCCATATCACCAGAACTATGTGCTGCTGGATGCTTCTGCTGGGCCATCTTCAGAGAGCTCACGGTCCTAGTCAGGACCTGGCAGGAGAACAGGTGGCACTTAAGTTAGATACTTTGAGGTCAGTTTAATAAAGAGATTATGAATGAAGCTGTGGGCAGGGTAGAAGGAGAACTTGGGGGACAGTTCAGTGCTCTGGAATTGACAAGAGCCCGGTCCTGAAAGAGCGAGGGGCAGAAGGGTTACCCAAGCCCAGATACAGAGGGCATTGTGTTGAGAGAGCTTCGCAACAGGAATGTGGCCTTTAACAGAGGGATGCAGCCAGAGAGTACAACCCCACAAGGGAATAAATAATCTGACCTTTGTCTCCGGCCTCTCTCCATTCTCCCTCCAGTGCTCCCCATTGGCCAAACTCAAGTAGATGCTAAAGGATAAAGGAGACCTTTAACATAATCTGTATAGGTCAGATTTATGCTGGGGCCAGAGCACACTGAAGGGGTAAAAGATTAGATCTGGAGGGACGAACAGAAGACATCTAGCACATCCCACGAAAGCAATCCACAAAAGAAAGAGGCAACTTGGAATATGTACCAAAACACCACAACAGCCAGAAGTGACTGTCCCAGTCAAGTAAGGTCTGTCCTGACTCTGCCCTCTCCTTGGTGTTCTGCCAACTCCAGAGGGGTCAGAAACTAAAGATGGTCAAAATACATGAAGGCAGGGAAAGGAGGCCCAAAGCAGGAAAAGAGAGCACAGCAATCCTTTCCCACTGCAGGCTTTTAGCCTGGCATGCACCTGAGCTGGAGAATGTGCTAGAGCAGGCTAGCTGCAGACAAACAGACCCAAACATTTCATAACTAAAGACAATAGAGTTTTATTTTTTGCTCATATAACAAGTGAGTTCATGTTATGGGTTGAGATAATAAGGAAGGCAGGAGGTTTTTCCACCACACAATTATTCAGGGACTCTGCCTGATGATCCTTAAGCCCAGCTTCCAACAATACACCAGGGTCATTTTGATCTCAGTCAACTGGAAAGAAGAAACTATAAGGAGGGGCAAATATGGGAAGTTTTTGAGGGCAGGCTCAAAAATAAAACATATCCTTTCTACACAGATTCCACTGGCTAGAATCCAGTCACATGATTATCCCTAACTGCTAGGGAGACTGGGAAATGTAGTCCACTTGTCCATGCAACTGATCAGAACTCTTATTGAAATGAAAAATGGATTTGACAGTTGCCAGTCTTGGTTACAGAAAGTCTATAAATTAAATCCTGAATTTTGCTATTGCACAGAATGGGCATTTAAGTTATTGAAAGGTCTGTTTTGTAATTTGAAGTTTCAAAAGAACTTTATTATTTGATGGTGGCAGAAAGAGTCATGAGATCTGCTCTAGAGGTAATCAAAGGAACAGAAAAGTACCAGCCAGACAACATGTTTGAACAGGCCTGAACAACTGCTTGAACAACAGTTTGGAAGGTATTCGTATTTATTCTAGGGATTACTACTTGCTCGGTGTACTGATTTCTTTCATATCCGTACATAATCAGAATGGGGGGGGGGGGGGTTGGTTTTTTTTGTGTGGGTTTTTCTTTAATATATTTTATAGATTTTTTTTTTGATTTTTTTTTTTTTTTTTACAGAGAGGAAGGAAGAGGGATAGAGAGCTAGAAACAATGATAAGAGAGAAACATCGATCAGCTGCCTCTTGCATACCTCTCACTGGGGATGTGCCCGCAACCAAGGTACATGCCCCTGACCAGAATCAAACTGAAGGCCCTTCAGCACACAGACCGACGTTCCATCCATTGAGCCAAACCAATCAGGACAATCAAAATGTTTTTTTTTTTTCTCTCTTTTTATTTCCATGAGAGAATGTTTTTATTATATTAAATGTAATGTTTAAGTGAGAAAAATTAAAAATGTACTTTTTTAAAGCCTCTAATGTTACCCTAGCTTCTTTTCTGGTTACATTTAGTTCTTTACTGACTATTAGAACCTTCTGCTTTATTGGGATGAAAAACTATATCCATCCCAATATTCATTTGACAACTGTCTTAGATCAGGCTGCTATAACAAACCACCATAGACTGGATGGTTTAAACAATAAGCATTTATTCCTCACCATTTGGAGAGGGTCTGAGATCAGGGGCCAGCATTGTCAGGTTTGCTGACAGCTCTCTTCCAGGTTGTAGACTGCCATCTTCTCTTGAGCCCTCGCCTGTCAGAAAGAGAACAGAGAGCCCTCTATGGTCCCCTTCATAAGGCACCAATCTTCCTCACGAGGACTCCATACCCCTTCCTAACCATATCCCAAGGATCACCTCTTCAAACCATCACAGTGGGGGGTTAGGATTTCAACATATGGATTGGGAGGGGGAGGGGCCATAAACATTCAGTTCCTAAGGCCTTGTAATATACAAGGAAGATGGTCAGGGCAGCTAGGAAAGGGAGCTGAGGGCATCAGAATAGAGAACACAAGCTAAGTCAAGGCCCATCAGGGTGCAGCCATCACAGGCAGGATCTAGCTGGAAGCAAAAACACTTCTGTGGGTCAATAACCAGATAAAACTGGTAGAGTTTGCCAGCAGCTGTAGAGCTCATAGATATCCTCCTTACGGAGCTCAACAAGTCCAGGGAACTGCACTTTGGACTGTGTGTGGCTCAGTCCTGCTCAGGTCCTGATAAAAGCCCCTGCCACTCACACCTCTGCCAAGCCCAACTTTGGTGTTATCATCATCTGCGTTTGATATCCAACCTATGAATGGGGGAGCCAGAATTAGGAACCAAACCGTCACCCCCAGGTTGTAACCACTGTGATGAAAACACAGCCTTTGCCCATTGACAAGATAATTTATGCGGAGTGCTTACCCTAGCTGCATTCACTTGCTGGGGCAGTTGTAACAAGATAGCAGGGTGGGTTAAACAACCAAAATTTACTCTCTCACAATTTGGGAGACTAGAAGTCTGAGATCAAGGTGTCGACAGGGTCATCCTTCTGAGGGTTCTGGGGGAAGAACCTGCTCCAAGCTCTCTCCTTAGTTTATAGATGACTATCCCTAAGTGTGTGTCTATGCCCAAATCTTCTCTGCCTATACAGACACCAGTCATATTATATTAGGTCCCACTCTAAAGACCTCATTTTATCTTCATTACCTCTGTAAAGAGGTAATTTCCACAATCGGTCACATTTTGAGGTACTGGGGGTTAGGGTGTCAACTTATGAATTTGGAGGGAGACACAATTCAGCCCATAACACTAGCTAAGTGGCCATAGTTATTACAATGATCCTGGAATTCAAAGACCCCCACAATCTTAAGCTCCAGCTCACCTTTCCATCCATCTTTATGTCCCTTATCCTTATACTAGTCAAACTCTTTCAGTTACTGTTAACCAAAACACCCTAAATTTTCCCTCTTCCAAGCTTTTTTAAAAAATATATATTTTATTGATTTTTTACAGAGAAGAAGAAAGAGGGATAGAGTTAGAAACATCCATGAGAGAGAAACATCCATCAGCTGCCTCTTGCACACCCCCTACTGGGGATGTGCCCTCAACTAAGATACATGCCCTTGATTGGAATAGAAACTGGGACTTTCAGTCCATATCCAGATGCTCTATCCACTGAGCCAAACCGGTTTCGGCCTCCAAGCTTTTCCTGTCCAATCTATCTGTAATGACATGCATACCACATTTTCCGAACAGTGTAAAACTCAGCTCAAACCCCATTAGTCCTTGACCATTGTCACCACCCCAGCTATTTAAAAGGAAGAAAGAAAATTAATAATTATGAAACAGTATGTTTTCACCACTTCAATCGTTTATTCTCTCATATTCCCATACCCCTGACAGATTGAAGTTCAGAGTGGTTAAGTACTGTGTCCTGGTTGACTCTGCAAGTGAAGGTAGGAATGTGATTCTGTCTCCACCTGCCTGAACTCCTGCAGCAATTCTGGCTGAAGCATCCATCTGGCAGTTAAAAGTGCAATACCAAGTCTTCATTATATGTGGAGCTTTTACTTTGAGCTTTCAATAAGTCTTTATTATCCACTTTTTATATTCTTAGCATCTTAACAACAGGAATGGGTGGGTTTTTCATTTGTACCAATCCCGTCAGGGTCACTACAAAGCTCAATAGAGATGGTTGATATTGTTTTAGAGCCAGGTTGGACATTTATTCTTTGCATTACCTAAAAGATACACCCATACTCCTCCAGGGTTCAATTCTGGTCAAGGGCATGTACCTTGGTTGTAGGCTCCGCCTGGCCCTCAGAGCGCATGCAGGAGGCAACTAATCAAAGTGTTTCTCTCACATCGATGTTTCTTTCTGTCTTCCCTCTCTCTCCCACTGTCTTTAAAAAAAAATCAGTGGAAAAAATCCTTGAGTGAGGATTTTAAAAATAAATAAATAAATAAATAAATAAATAAATAAATAAAGCAGGAAGCAGCAGAGCAAAGAAATGGCTGTGTTGGTGGCTGTCTGAAATACTTGCTCTTTTTAAAAAAATCTATTCTGCCCTGTGTGTGGCTAAGTTGCTTGGACATTGTCCCATGCCCTGAAACGCTGCAGGTTTGATTCCTAGTCAGGGCACATGCCCAAGTTCCAGGCTCAGTCCCCAGTAGGGGCGAGTAGGAGGCAGCCAATTGGTGTTTCTCCCTTTCTCTCTTTGTCTCTCTCTACAAGAATCAATACAATAAAAAAAAATGACACTAGTGATTATAAATAGAATCAAACATAAATTCTAGAAATTTAAAACTTGGAAGAAGAAAGAAGACAGTTGCCTATGAGTTGGAAATGCTATTGGTGATGACCCGTAGCTAGCATATATCCCCCAAATGAGTTAACCATGCTTATAATGGATCTCTCATGTACCACCATAGGCTGGCTGGGAAGTCAGTGCACCTCCCAGGACTGACTACATTCTATCCTCTGAGCAGACTCAGCCACCAACTCGAGCTCTGAGCAACTAGGTTTCCCTGTCCAAAGGGGCTGGCCACCAGCACTTGTACCAGCTGAGCTCCTGGGCATGCCTCTCTCCTCAGAGATGATGACAAATCCTACAGGGTCTTTTGAAAAAGAAACAGAGGCCTGCTATGAGACCACACATCTGCTGGGAACTCCGCCTCACTTCCTGTGTTCTCCCCCACAACCTCCTGTGCCAGGCAGAGCCCAGCTTCTGCCCCCCAGACCCTTGTAGTGTGTCTAGTATCCTGTTTTCACTTGCACTGCCACTGCCCCCAACCTCATTCAGAGCTGCCACTTGGCTCACCTGGACTATGGCAAGGTGTACCCAGCAGCAAGTCCCACCTCCACTGTCATTCCAGCAGACTCCAACTTGACACCAAGGTCCCAGTGATTGTCAGCTCCAGCCAGGTTATCCCTCCTTAGAAATCTCCCCAGAGTCCCCTGCCCAGCAGAAGGGCAGACTGGTGGCCTTAGGCTAGACATGGTGTGCAAATAGGTTTTGTTCGACCTACACAGTGTTCGCTAAATTGTTAAACAATACTTTAAAACCAGGAGTTGCACATCAAAATCCAGATAGCTGGTTTGTCTCAAACACCAGGTGGTCTGGCAAGCCCAGTGTGATGGTTAATTTTACATCAACTTGTCTGGGCTAAGGGATGCCTAGGTAGATTGTTAAACCTTAGTTCTGGGTATGTCTGTGAAAGGGTTCATGAGATTAGCATTTAATTGGTGAACTGAGTAAAGAAGCTCTCCAACCCCAATATGGGTGGCTGCACTCAACCCACTGAGGGCCTGAATGGTAACAGGTGGAGGAAGAGCAAATTTGCTCTCCCTGCTTGAGCTGAGACATACCTCTTCTCCTGCCCTTGACATTAGCCCTCCTGGTACTCAGAGTTTCGGACTCAGACTGGTATATGCACCATCGCCCTGCTTCTCAACTCTCAGGCCTTCCGTTTCAGACTGAACTGCACCACCAGCTTGCAGATGGCAGGTCATGAGACAGATATATACAAGGTGGGGCAAAAGTAGGTTTACATATCACATAGGAATAAACTCTGTGTTTCACATGCTCAGCCCAACTGTAAACCTACTTTGCCCCACCCTATATATATATGTCCTACTGCTCTGTCTCTCAGGAGAACCCTAGGCCCACACATTTACATGACAGCCGTCGGCTGGGGCTGAGTCCCAGCAGCTGCCCACTCTGCCAGTATCACTCGTTCACTCACACTGTGACCCCCTGGACACTGAAATTTGATACCCCAGCCAAGAGACTAAAGCCCAAACTCTTTGGCCTTCTTTCCTTAAGCCTGCACTAAGCCTCACCTCTCATCATAGATGGAATGAGCATATGATGTAGCTTCCAAACCAAGACATTTCTGAAAGTAAAAAGTGGCACTAAAAATAATGAACAGGTAAGTGTTCATTGATTTACACTAGGCATAAATTGGAACTTTTTCTGGCACCCTGCATGTATGGTTGTCCAAATATTGACCCCAACCTGGGCATCATGCATCCGAATCTTCAGCCAGCCCACATCACTCATCCATCATTAATATGGCCTCCGTGTGCAGGTTGGTGCTTTAGCCCTTATTGTCTCTGCTGCTAGGAATACTTCCCTCTCCTGAGCCTGTCCAAGCCCAACTGTCCCTTCCAAGCCCACACCAAACATGGCCACTTCCTTGAAGCATTCCTCATGCCTCGTGCCAGAACTCCTCTCCCCACTTCTGAATTCCCAGACGACTTTGTAAATCCCTGTGTCTTGAATTAGAATCATGTCACTCATTTATTCAACAAACAATCTATGGAGCACTAGGGATACACCAGTGGACAAAACAGCCAAGTGCTTCCCCTCATTGAGTTGTTTTATTGCCCGTGTCAGTCTTGCTCATTAGCTTATACACTTCTCAAGGATTGGAAGTGCAGGTGGAAGGTGTAATACTCTGAACACAACAGATGATCAGGAGTATTTACTAAATTAAGTTGTCAAAACCTCTCTGTGCCTTACTCATCCCATCTGCTGAAGGGGAATAATAGTTAGCCTTCTTCCCTTGTAGAATCCACCTGGGGATTATGGAGACACAAAGTCATAGTATTTATGAAATTGAAAACATTTTAGCCCTGTAGAGTTCTAAAAATAGTAGCTAGAAAGCAAGGCAAACTGTGGTCAGCACATTCCATGTCACCTCCTTTTAAAATCTCTACCATTGCCCAGCTGGTGTGGCTCAGGAGTTGAAAGGTTAACCTATGAACCAAGAGGTCACGGT
Source organism: Pipistrellus hanaki (assembly GCF_964339955.1). Lineage (NCBI taxonomy): Eukaryota > Metazoa > Chordata > Mammalia > Chiroptera > Vespertilionidae > Pipistrellus > Pipistrellus hanaki. Next base: position 13,185,519 of record NC_140511.1, on the reverse strand, counting down.
TCGATTGCCCATTGGGGCAGATGCTCAGGCTGCACACTCGATCCTCAGTAGGGGGCAAGCAGGAGGCAGCCCATCAATGATTCTCTCTCATCATTGATGTTTCTCTCTCTCTCTCTCTCTCTCCCTTCATCTCTGAAATCAATAAAACACATGTATATATAAATTAAATTAAATCCCTGTCATTTGGAGAGAGGTGTTATCATACCTTTTGACAGAGGAGACTGGTTGGCTGTTGGGACCCAACAGGTTGTGGAGGGAAAGTCAGGCTCAAGTCAGGCTCTGGACTCTGCATGCTTTCCACCACACCAGGCTGAAAGCTAGCTGGATTCCAGCATGACCCGGATCCTAAGAGACAAGACTAGTACTGCTTTGAGAGGAATCCAACTTTGGCAACCACCTGGTTTGTCTTTACAGGAACTGTTTGGGCCCTAAATGACAGTGGAAGGGATAAGCCAGCAACTAGCACAAAGAAGCAGGGGTGTGGCATCACCTGGTCAGCCCCAGGCCTGAACCTGTCTCCTCCCATCCCTCTCCCTGTCTTCAGTCCCCATGGACATTGTGCCCTTGGCTTCTCTGGTCAGTGAGGACCTTCAAAAGCCACAGCAGCCCCATCTGTGGCTATGACAGGTGACTGATCTCCCGAGGAGGAGGGCAACACTTGCCAAGGTCCCCTGCTTCCCCAGCCACACACATACACAGAGGCCTCCGCTCAGCACAGGAGCAGAGGGAGGGGCTGAGCTGCACCGTGCTTTTGGTTCGCCTGGTGTCGCTCACTGTGCATGTCCCTCACCTATGGTGCTTCCCAGGCAAGGGTTCAGTGCCCAGCTCTCTTCAGGGAGAAGCACAAATTGGGTTAAAGGCCCCACTGCCATGGTTCTGAAATCCCCAGCCTCTGGGCTGCCCTCCCCTGTCCATGAACAACCAACTCCTTCTAAATGTCTGCTGGCTTCCCTAACCACTTGGGGTAATGTTCTGTTTGCCAACGTGCTATTAGCGTGGCGTACAGGCCAGGATGCAAACAGCCCCACACCATGTCAGTATTTCCAGTGGCGTCCTTCCCACTTTCTGTGCCTCCGCCTCCACGTGCTCACACAGGAGAGAAGCACAGGAGGGCCCTCTGCCGAGATGCAGTCACCCAGACCGCTGCTGAAGACGGAACTGTGGTCTCCTCCCTGCCCTCGAAGCTTCTCTCTCTCTCAGGTGTCTGCTTAATGCCAGGGAGTGCTTCTGCCCACAAACCAGCAGGCTGCTCTTGGGCAAGTCACCCACCGCTCTGGGCTTTGGTTGCCTCATCTGTAAAGTGAGTCAATAACTACCCAAAGTGAGGTGGTGACCTTCTTGTCTTCCTTCAAGCCCTGACACCCATCATAAATTGAAGGCCTACGACCTCGTACCCAAATTATGCAAATAAGTGCCAGATGCCCAGAGTCCCTGCTGACCAGGATATGCTCAGGCCTGCCGACATTTGCAGGACATGGGGCGTGTGGTCAGGGCAGGATTACAAATGGAGGCCCACATAGCATATGTCGTAATACTTAAAGTTATAAATCAAACTAATAAAATATGCTGTGTTCTCCGATCTTGATAAATATGCCTTCAAAATGAGCTGGCAGGCCAGGCTGAACTTTAGAAGTCCTGTGCTTGTCCGTGACATGGCAGCAGGGAGAGCCAGCCCCTCCAAACCATAATGTCACTTATTTCTACATAACGGTCTCTGGTGATAGGTACTGTCATTATCCTCATGTTACAACTCAGGGACTTAAGGGTCCTGCAGGGGTTACACACTTTCCTAAGGCCACCAGCTGCATGTGAGGAAGCTGTCTGATTCTAAGACCGTTCCACTGCAATCCTGGCTGACTTCAAGACGCTCCAGCATAGTCCCTCACCCTCCCCCCTCACCACTACCACCCCACTTCCTCCCCTTCCTCTCCCTCCGCCACATTCACATTTATCCTGAAACTGTACGTGTAGGTCATGAGCATCCTTTTCCCACACTGGGCAGGGGTGGAGGAAAACAGGCCTCCTACGGAGAGCCATAGGTGTCCTTTCCCCACGGCTGCCTGCAGGGGAACGTGGGGAAGGAACTGACTAAGAAGATGAAGAGGCAGGGAGTCTCCTATGAGAGTGGATATATTTTAAGCAAAGGTGCCTGGGCTCAGACAAAACCCCAAGGGCCCATTCTGTCATTTCCGCATGAAGCATGGCTCACTTCTTGAAGCTTGAAAATGTCAGCGACCGGGCACACAGAGCCCACGGGCCGCTCTGACTGCAAGCCCGCTTGCACACGGGTCACCCTACCCACCGAGCGTGGAGCAACAGCGAATCCCACAGGGGGTGGCACTGTTTGAGCGAAGAAACAAAGGCTGTTGAGACACCCCCTCTGCCCTCAGATAATCGATATGTTTGTGTATCTGTTTGTTTTCCATCCTGAAAACAAAGCCCACTTTGGGCTTCCCTACGGCCTTCAGAGCCAAGCCCCTGACCCTGACACACAGTTCTGTCTCCTCCTCTTGCATGATTTATGCAGGGCTTAAATAATAAATGGCACGGATGCTATAGAATTTATAGTGCTCCCAGTAGGTCATTATATAAATCACTCTATAATTTATATAAATGAACCAAAATCATGCAGCAGGAGGACTTCATTAGGAAATCAATCCGGAAGGACTGGCAGAAACGCGGCTGTTTGTGAAGTGTCTGTGTCCGGGACCGAACGTGAAGGTGCTCTGTGCTGTGGGCACTCCTTCCCAGGCTTCCACTTGGCATGCAGCTCCGGGAGCTGGTTCAGGCTCCAGTGGAGACCCTCCTCACCTCTGGGTTCCCTGGCTCTTCTAGCGGGGAGTCAACACATGGCAGAGTCTGGGGTTGCCTCAAAACCAGCTGGCCTCTTACTGTCTCCACAGCAGAGCCAACATGAGAGAGAAGGTGTGCGTGCTGAGCGAGAGAACCCATGGCGCTCTTGTCAACCGCAAGCCAGTTTTGAACACAAACCAAAGACAAGCTGAGTGTCTGGCTGGCAGAAGCACACACCTTGCCTCAGGCAGATGTCTGCCTGTGCCACTGCCTTCACCCCTGTCCCCCAGCCTCCGTGCAGAATCCATCCAGCCTCCAGCAGGAGCCCACACTAGGGGAGACGTCAAGGACGGATTGACCCAAGGGCAAGTCCAACTAGGGCAGCTTAAACCTCCTGAGTTCCTCTCCCAACCCCCCAGGACAGGCGTGCAGAGAAGCAGCCGAGCCCTGGGACCCCTTCCTGGCAGAGATGGGAGCATCATTAGTGGCAGCACTGCCCATAGGGGTGGGCCAGAGGGTGGCTCTGTTCAGAGACTTAGGAGAAGGGAATTCAAGCAAGAGCAGGTGCTGTGTTTTTAAAGCTGCTGCTTGAGAGACACTAGTGAGACAAGGTTAAACCAGATACAGGATAAACCAAATGCTCTGACAAGTTCTCTGGGGGCCTTGCAGGCTCTAGGGGGCTCCCTGGACCCTTTGGGAAGCTAACAGAGTCATGAGATGGCAGAGCAGGGGGAGCCAGCACTGTTCCATCATTCCAAGGATGTGAGTTTACAGAATCTGATCCCCCAGCACCCAATCATCCTAATTCTTGACTTGCACACCCCGGAGTGCTTTAGGTCGAGGGCAGTGGTCGGCAAACTCATTAGTCAACAGAGCCAAATATCAACAGTACAAGGATAGAAATTTCTTTTGAGAGCCAAATTTTTAAAACTTAAACTTCTTCTAACGCCACTTCTTCAAAATAGAAGCACCGTAGTATTTTGTGGAAGAGCCACGCTCAAGGGGCCAAAGAGCCGCATGTGGCTCACAAGCCGCGGTTTGCCAACCACTGGTCTAGGGCTCAAGGGTGGCCTTTGCTCTGGATCAGGGTGGCAGCGAGGGACAGGGCCCTAGGAAGCATATTCAGTCTCCCAGTCTCAGTGATCTGAGGTCAACAGCTATCGAAAAAGATCCCTCCCCTGAACGGCCCACTTTTCATCAGATTCCCCACTGAACTGCCAAGATCACCAAGGAGCGGAGGGGACGAGCTGACCCCACACTTCCAAGACTTCCTTTAGAATCATAACTGAGATTCCCCCATTCTGAAGGCTGAAAGGGTTGGGGTGTCTTGGCTCTTTGGGCTGCTATAAAAAAGACCCCGGGCTGGGGCTCAGACAACAGAGACCTAACCCTCATAGTTTTGGAGGCTGGAAGACCCCAAGCTCAGCACCAGCACACTCAGTCCAGTGAGAGCCCCCTTCCTGGTTCACAGATGGCCGATCTCTTGCTGTGTCCTCACCTGGAAGAGGGCTGAGGGAGCTCTCTGGAGTCTCTTTTGCAAGGGCACAAACCACCTCCTACTACTATCACATTGTGGGTTAGGATTTCAATATATGAACTTTGGGAGGACACAAGCATTCAGTCTAGATCAGAGGGGAAGCAGGAAAGGGAAGGAGGGAGAGAGAAGGAAGAGAGATTTCTCTTGAATCCACTGACTTTCATGGTCCCTCAAGCTACTATTCTGTTTTTTCTTTCTTGTCTTCATTATCCAACTCATTTTTTCAAAAGTAGGTTGTCTATTCCACCTCTGTGCTACTTGTTCCTAAACTCTTTTTTTAATATGCTTTTATTGTTTGTTTGTTTGTTTGTTTGTTGTTTTTGTTGTTGTTGTTGTTGTTTTTAGAGAGGAAGGGAAAGGGAGAGGGAAAAAATGTCAGTGAGACAGAAGCATTGATGGGCTGCCTCCTGCACAACCCCTACTGAGGATTAAGCTCACAATCTGGGCATGTTCCCTGACCAGGTATTGAACCAGTGATCTCTTGGTTAACCCTCAATGCTCAATTGCTGAGCCACACCAGCCAAGCTGTTCCTAAACTCTTGCCATGGGCATCTCTACCCACTGCTCTCTCAGAAGTGATGCTCCTCCTGCCTGCATCTGGGCAGCCCCACCTCGCTTGGCTCAGCCAAGCCCACATCTAGCTGAAACACCTTCTCCCAACCCCACATCTCATGTGGCTTTCCTCTCTTTCCCCCCTTTTTCCTCCCTCAACATCACTATCCCTTCTGGTTTCAGAGCAACTCTCAACTTTATGTGTCTGACTCTGACCATGTGGTTTTGATAAGGGACTCTCTCTGGTTTCTCACATCAGATGCTCCACCACCTCAAACTGCAAATGGGTCTTCTCCCCTGGTGTCACTACACCATGAGGAGAACCACATCGGCCAGCATCTACGTCCTTTGGAATCTTCTTGTTATTTTACATTGCACAACCAATTCCTGCCGATTATTCCTATATTTCTGTTATAACCACTTTATTCCAACTGCCCTCACCTCAAACCAGGCCCACATCATCTCATACATGGGCAAGAGAAACAGGCTTTCCAAACTGGGAAAGTTAGTCCAGTATTCCATGTGACAGATGAGAAAACAAAGGCTCAGAGTAGAGGGACATGTGCCTGAGGTCACGAGCTCTTTGGAGTCAGAGCCTGAACCCTTTCCACTGCTCCACTGGCAACCTAACCCTTCATTTCCCCTGACAATCACTTGCCAGGATGCTGTTTGGGATGTTTGCCCAGTTCAACAACGTCCCTCTCCCTGACCATCTCACCCACAAGATGGAGCAGCAGTCACCTGTGCCCTGTGACCTGGAGGAGGGGCTTACTGAATGAGGGATAGCTATCAGACTATCAGGCCAATCAGATTTTGTTCTCCCAACATCTGGAATTAGGGATAAGGAAATTCTAACCTAGTATGAGTTAGTCTCATTAAGGTGGCCTGCCATCTACCCTGTGGTCCAATGTGAAAAGGAAGGAAGGCTGCTGTGTGATGCAAAGGAATGAAAGGAGCAGAGATGACAGAGGGAGAGAAAGAGGTTTAATGGCTTTCTGTCACTGTTCCCCGCCTTCCCTGAAGCTCCAGCCCACTGGGAGTCACAGGGTGGGTTAGAAGCAGGTGTCAAGACTGGTGGCTTTATCTCTGCCATTATCCTCATCAGTGTCCTTAATCCACCACAAAAGAAACAACCTGAGCAAAACCAGGGCTTGAGATGCAAACAGCTTCTAAAGTCTCCAAGATTTTGCTTTAAGTTACTTCACTTCATTTTTATGTTGTCTGCAATCAGAGTCCTAAGTTCACCACCGACCCCAACCAAACCACATACACACACACCACCAACCTACACAGGGAGAGAACAGACCCTCAAGTCCCGTAAGGTTTGCCTGGGCCAGATGTGCATGAATGTTCTGCTCATCTATCATGAGACTTGCTCTCATAGCTCCCCATCTGCCCTCCCCAAGGCAGTTTCACAGACATCTCCTTTCCTGGTGCCTCAAGGACAACCTGCTCCAGTCACATCCAAGAGCTTATGTTCTGTCTACCGGTCCTGCTTCCACACCTTTTGGAATGCCATTGTCCCTTCCATGCCTTCTCCAGTGTTCTGTGTCCCTGAGTGGCTTTGAGCTCGAATTGATTTTCCCTGGAAAGCTTTTCCTAATGAACCTCTTCCAACTCTAAACTGCACCCCAAGCCAGCTTTTCCTTTCTGTAGCTATGGCTCATAAAAACACATCAGTAACATGAATTCTGTGTGATATTCTTTCTGGGGCATGCCCTAATTTCCAAGTGGTCTGAAAGCTCTCCTGAAAAAAAGACTAAACATTTTCTGGTTCCCGTCCCCATCCTACAGCATCTGGTACAGTTCTTTGCACACTATTGACACTTAATAGATGTAACTGTCTGCTTGCCTGAAACAGGAAAACTATAATAAGCCAACGTCCAAACTTGCTCCCTGCAGGCCTCTAACTGCCTCCCTGAAAGTGGCAGGCTTCAGGATCTCTGGACCCTCCACTCGCTCCAACCTCAGATTAAAATGTGCTGCTGCATGAATGACTCTAAGCCCTTTGAAAGGGTTTGAGCGAGATTGGGTCAAAGGCATAACTGAAGGCCTCAGGCCCAGATCTTGGAAAGTGAGACCTGTCAGGGAGCCAGTGGGAGTGAATGCACAGCCAAATCCCCAGACCAGGAGGGGAACTCCACAGGTGAGCCTAGAAGCACACTGTGGGGTGAAGACCACCAGCCCAACTGCAAAACCCTCCCCACAGTCTTCCTCTTCCAAAGCCCACTGTTAGCATCAGTAATGAGTTAACTCAGGGCGTTCCCCTTTCTTGTGGCTCATGTCCCTTCCACCACTCTTAACTATTCTTTGCAGATGGGGTAACAAGAAAAACCCAAGTGACTTTTTAGTATAATCCTGTCAAAACGTATGTTCACTGACTGAGCTCCTGCTTCAGGCCCGGCACTGAATGACTCTTATTTCATTTCATTCTCACTGTAAGTCTATTAGATGTTATCACTATTATTGACAGTAAGACTGCATACTAAGGAAAGCTGAGTCCAATTGTAAGTGTTTCCGGGCCAACAGCAGGTCAGGGAAGTCAGCAGGGGATGCATGTCACACTGAAGGTCAAATTGAGCATCGAGGGAGAGTAAGATGTTAGTGGCCATGCTGAGACCCTGTCCACCCAAAGAGAGGGAGCATTATGGAGAGCAGGTGGTCAGGTAACAAAGCTCCAGAAGTGAGCTTTTAAAGTGATCATCTGTGTCCTGCAAGAAAGGGAAGAAGGAACTAACAGATTTCTTCTTCTTTCCCGCCATCACACATCCATCTGTTTGGTTTATCTATTTGGTTTAACATTTAAGGGCTTTTTTTTATGCTACTACTTCATTACTTTATCTCATTTAACTCTCAAAACAAACCAGTGAGATGGTTGTTATCACCCTCCCTGCAACAGACAAGGAACCTAAGAAACAGAAGGCTGAATCACCTTGTCCAAGCTGCTCAGTAAGATCATACTGGGAAGAGCCAATACAAAACCCATGACCTCTAGAACTTGCTCAATCCTCTAAGCCTAGAGAGAGAGAGAGAAAGAGAGAGAGAGAGAGAGAGAGAGAGAGAGAGAGAGAGAGAGAGGAGAGAGAGGCATCAATGTGAAAGAAACATCAATCAGTTGCCTCCCGTTCATTCCCAGGAAGCCGAAACCTAAGTATATGCCCTGACTAGAAATTGAACCCAAAACTTTTTTGGTGTATGGGATGATGCTCAACCAACTGAGCCACCAGCTGGGGCTCCAGATTTTCTTTTTATCTGACAATTACAGGCAATGGTGACTGACAGTGGCCATGGGAAGACTCTAAGGAGTTCTAAGACTCATCAATTATCTTCTAAAACTGATCTCTAGTCTTAAAAGTACCCATGCTGGTGTCCTGAGGTCAGGGCCAAAGACTGGAGAATCTCCTGTGCTGGTTTCGGAGGAGAGAGGCAAGGCCAACAACACCACCAATGTTACACCTGATGAGGAAGAGAGCCTAGCATTAGGCAGTGGGGGGAAATGATGAATGGCTATGATATCTTTCTTTCCAGAATCCAGACTTTTTGGGAGGACATATTTGAGGCTTGTTGTTATTGTTAAATTCTCATTCTAAAACTTGCTCATTCATACTATGGAAAATAGTATGGAGTTTCCTCAAAAAAATTTAAAATGGGACTTCTGTTTGTCCTAGTGATCCAATTCACTTCTGGGAATATATCCTAAAAATCCCCAAAACACCAATGAGAAAGAAAAGATGCACTCCTGTGTTTATAGTAGCATTATTTACAATAGCTAAGATTTGGAAACAGCCCAAGTGCCCATCAGTAGATGAATGGATAAAAAAAGCTATGGGACATTTACACTATGGAATATTATGCAGCTGTAAAAAAAAAAATGAGAGATCTCTTACACTTTGGGACAGTATAGATGGACCTGGAAAATATTATGCTAAATAAAATAAGCCAAATTGATAAAGACAAATATCACAAGATCTGACTTATTTGTGGAATCTAATTAACAAAATGAATTTACCAACAAAATAAGACCCAAAGCATGGAGGCCTGGAACAGACTGACATACCTTGATGTGAGGTTGGGGGACAAAGAAGAGACAAACCTTATATGCATAGCCATGGACATGGGCAATAGGGTAGTGGTGAAGACCTGGGGGGTTGGGTAGGGACTGGGAGGAGGGGTGGAAGAGAGGGGCGAGAGGAATGGGAGCTATCCTGATATATAAAAAGCCACTGGCTGTCATGACTGAAATAACCGGACAGGCGACCAAACACAGGTTGAGTGGGGCAACAAGGCTGGCAGGGGGGTTAGTGAGGGATGACCAAATGACTGAATAGCAGGCTGGTGGGGCAACCAGGTCAGTAAGAGGTGCAGGTGGGGATGACCAAGCCAGCAGAGGGGGGCAGTTAGGGGTGATCAGGCTGGAAGGCAGAGGCAGGGGTGGTCAGACCGGATTGGGGGGGGGGGCAGTTAGGGGTTACCAGGCCAGCAGAGGGGGGCAGTTGGAGGTGACCAGGCTGGCAGGAGAGGAGCATTTAGGAGCCAGCAGACCCGGATTGTGAGAGGGATGTCCCAGATTGGAGAAGGTACAAGCTGGGCTAAGGCAACTCCCCCCACATGCACAAGTTTCATGCACTGGGCCTCTAGTCTGTAATACTATCAACAATTTAAAAAAATTTTAAGTAATAATAAATTAATAAAATAAAATAAAACTTGCTCAATCAGTAAAGTTGGTATAAAACCCCAAAATGATGATGTGTGCCTCGTAGTACACAAAGCCAGGTGTGGCCCTCCTTCCCTCATACTGCCCTTTCCCACTCCTTTGGCTTTGATCCGTCTGCCCAGATGCTGAGGTGAGGGGGTGCTTGCAAGCAGCCATGTCAGCAGCTCCTGACACTTATCCTAAGTCTGAGCCACTTGCTGCTGAAGAGGGGAGGCTGGGCCCTGTGTGACAAGGGGCAGAGAAGGTGTCAGCATTAACTGCTACCTACTTCTGCTGGGGCCTCTGCCAAATGCCCGTGGGGATTGCAATCAATTGTGGGGCAACATGCCAACCTCACAGCTGGTGACCAGCCATTAGGGTAACCCACCAGGCATGGGAATTTGAAGAACTCCTCAGCACACACAGCAAATGAGAGTTATTGCAAAACCAGGTGCTGCAGTCTAATTACACAAACCAGTTTGAAATGTCAATCTGCTCCCTCAAACTGTATTTTGCATGTGAGGCGCTGGGAGGGAGATTCCCAGCAAGCTAAATAGGGGAGAGCAGATATTTTGTTCCCTCGTTTATTTATTCCTTGGAGGTTGTTTTCAAGTCTTTGAGCAACAGAAGCACAGAGAAATGTGGCTAAGTTGATCTTGAGGGCATTGGCTCAGTGTGGCCCTCAGCAAGGCAAGCCCACCCTCCCTGCAAGCCAGCCCGATTCCGCCTCAGAGTGACGTCAGCCAGACCTGCTCCAACTCACGCAGGGTCTCCCATTGCTGCAGCATGAGCCAGCTGCACCTGTTCTGGGAGGCAGTAAAAGCCGGACATTAGGAGTACCTCAGAAGCAGACACACCTTGCTTCAAGCCCTGCTCTGCCCCGGCCAGCTGTGTGACCTAGGGCATGTTTCTTAACCTCTCTGAATTTCTTGGAGCTTCTGAAACAGAGATAATATAATTTACAAACTGAGGTTTGGATTAGCTCAGTGGATGTCCATAAAGCACTTATCAAAATCCATCCCATAGGAGTCCAGAGAGAGAGAGAGAAACAAGAAAAAGGGAGGGAGAAAAGACTCTAATAAATTTTTCTGATGTCTTTATTGCTGAAAGACCCACCAAGTACTGAGCTAGATGATTCCACGCTGATTGGGGGCCGTTGGCCTGGGGAAGCTGCAGGCAAGCTAACTAGAGGCCGGCACCCTATGTGATTGGTTGCGGGGAGCATATTGGGCTTTCTCTGGTTGGTCCTAAATTATAAATAAGGACAAAATTTAGGGGAACTGTCAGATGTTAATCTAGTCCTGGCTGTTTGGGGACTATGTTACACAGGTTATTGTTTGGCTTCCTGGGCTGGTTTCCATAGACAATGGGTTGCTCTCCTGGGTTGGTTGCTGAAAACTGTGGATCAGAGTTTGATTTTTTTTTTTTTAATATCATCTGGCCATTGTTCATTTGTGTATTCAGTCTCTCAAACCTAAGAAAAAAATGCATGAGATCCAGCAAACAGTGAAACTAACTCAGAATGCACTGGCAAAGCTCAGGATGAGACAGAAAGAAATCTGGCCCAAACCGGCCATTCTACAAACAGAGTGATTTAGAAGTTGAAATCAGACATTCTAAGTAGCAGAGTGAAGACAGTATGTGTTACCTCAATCAACAAAAGACACATGCATTTTGAAATTCCAACTTACCCCATACACAAGAATAAACTCAAAATGGATAAAAGACTTAAATATAAATCGGGAAACCATTAAAATCCTAGAAGAAACCTCAGACACCTCTTGTAACAAAATGTTTACTGATACATCTCCTAGGGCAAAGGAAACTAGGAGAAAATAAACAAATGGGACTACATCAAAATGAAAAGCTTCTGCACAGCAGAAGAAACCATCGACAAAATGAAAAGGGAGCCTACTGTATGGGAGAACATATTTGGCAATGATATATCTGATAAAGGGTTAATATAAAAAATATATAAGGAACTCGTACAGCTTAATAAAAAGAAGACAAACAATCCAATTTTAAAAATGGGCAAAGGACCTAGATACTTCACCAAAGCAAATATACAGATGACCAAGGGACATGTGAAAAAATGCTCAAAGTCACTGATCATCAGATAGATGCAAGTTAAAAAGACAATGAGCAACAGCATGGATGAAACTGGAGAGCACTATGCTAAGTGAAATAAGCCAGTCAGAGAAAGACAAGTATCACATGATTTCACTCATCTGTGGAATATAATGAACAACATAAACTGATTAACAAAATAAATCCAGACACATAGAAGCATAGAACAGATTGTGGAATCTCAGAGGGAAGGAGGAGGAGAGTGGGTGGGTGGGAAGAGATCAACTAAAGACCTTGTATGCATATGTGCATAACCTACGGACATAGACAATGGGGTGGTGTGGGGGATGGTGAGCTAGAAAGGGTCAAAGAAGGAAAAAGAGGTCATATGCAATACTTTCAATAATAAAGATTTCATTTTCTTTAAATTCCAGGATGTGAGCCATGTTCCAAATATTAAATAAATAAAGATGAGTTATTATTATTTTGAAGAATTGATAGACTACATAAGGAATCCATTTGACTTTGACTTTGAAGCTTGAATCAACCTCCTTTGAGCGGTCATCATTTAGTCACATAGGATGACATCTCTATGGATCCATGATTCTACAGTGAGTACCATTCACAGTATCACAATATTGCTAATGCTGTATATTGGTTTTCAGTTGTTTATATATAAACAAAGCAAGAAAGGACTAAATATGGTTACAGTGTGAAATATACATGTTCTAACCTTTTGACAAAGTAAAAGTAAAGTTAGCACTGGGCAGAAGAGCAGGAAGGAGAAAATGTGGAACCAATTTCCTTATGTTACACAGTGGAGAAATTAGAGGTATTGATGAAGTTCATAAATCAAGGAATGACAGTTTAAGCAACTTATTTTAAATTATAGAGTAAATAAATAGAAGAATAAAAATACAACAAAACTTGGCAGGAAGAAATTAGGGGAAGACACAGGCTTCATCATTCATAGTGGGAAGTCGATAGCTTCTGCTCCAAGTTGATGAATGAAAAAATAGGAATGTAAGCATAGTATCAGAGTTACAGACAAAACAACCCCCCCCCCAAAAAAAAGTCAAGTGAAGATGGGGACCAGCAATGGAGGCGCAGGGGTGTGTAATGTCATCCACACCCTTCTAGCCTGTTTTAATTGTTACTTCCCTGGGCGTGCGTTATTAGTATCTTTTTGTTTTAAATTTAACAGAAGTCAGGACTCAGAAACAACACTTGAGTACTGCCCAAGAGCTAACTTCTTTTTCTCTGTCCCCCAGAATAACCCTGACCTTATTATTTCATTCAGCCTCACCAAGGCTGTGATTTCAGCTACACTTTCTCAAACTTACCTCCCTGGAGACACAGAAGAGACATGGAGGACATACGTATTGCATAAGTGAGAAGACAGTGATTCCCTCCTTCAGTGAATATGTACTATGTGCTAGCCCTGGCTCAGGCATAAACAAACCAGACCACGTCAGGAAGCTGCACATGGATGCAAAGTGGAAGGTGGAGGACAGGCAACTGCCTACCAGGGGTGATTGGGGCATGGAAAATCCTCTTCCCTCTAGAACACACATGTCAAACACAAGGCCCGCGGGCCAAATCCGGCCCACCAGGCCTTGCAATGTGGCCCGCACCGCGCTGTCATCACTGCACTCCGCTGCGTTCCATCACAATGACGCGCAGTGACATAGGAGGCTTGTGATCTCGCCGGCCGCCTTGCCGGCCGCCGTACTTGCTATCTATTACGCATGCGCATAGATAACAAGTCACGCGAGATTCAGGAGGCGTGACCTATAGTCCAGCATCCGATGTGGTTGTGCGGGTGGCAGAGCAGAGGAGTGAGTGAGTGTGCGGGCATAAAAAATACACAGCAGAAGCTGCCAGTTCCTGGCATAAAGTGCAGGCATAAAAATCGCAACAGAATCTGCTATCTGTACCCAGCCAGGCATTTATTGACTGACTTTTTTTTTCTCCACTCCATCTGCCAAATCAAGCTATCCCTGTGCAGTTTTCAACTTTTTCCTTCTAACGCAGATTTCCAATAAACTACATCTTTTACTGCCAATATTGATCCCAAAATGTCCAGGAAAAGAAAAGTTGACGGTGAAGGCAGACAATTTAATGACAAATGGGAAAATGAATACATGTTTGTGCTTAGAGAGGGCAAACCAGTGTGTATATTGTGTTATGAGAAAGTGTCGGTGATGAAAGAGTGCAATATACGTCGTCATTTTGACACCAAACATAATGTTAAGTATGGCAAATATACTTTGGAAGAAAAGCATAAAATTGTTAAAGAACTAAAAGGCAAACTACAATCACAGCAGCAAATGTTTACAAAGGCTACAGCGAAAAATGATGCTGCAGTGAAAGCAAGCTTTATAGTGGCTGAAGAAATTGCCCGTACTTCAAGGTGTTTTTCAGAGGGTGCCTTTTTGAAGCAATGCATGCTAAAAGTGTGTGAGCAAGTATGCCCAGACCAGATACAGAGTTTTCAAAATGTCAGTTTGTCAAGAAACACCATTGCAGATAGAGTTCAAGAACTCTCAGGAAATCTATCATCACAGCTGGCCGAACAGGCATGCAGTTATCTCGCTTTTTCACTTGCTACCGATGAAAGCACAGACAACACTGATACAGCGCAGCTGTCCATCTTTATACGTGCTACGAAGACTGACCTCTCTGTCACTGAGGAACTTTTGGATGTAGCTGCCATGCATGGGACGACGACTGGTAGAGATATATTTGAGGCTGTGGAGAAATCTATAAATAATTTTAAATTACCCTGGGAAAAGTTGGTGGGGCTAACTACCGATGGCGCACCTTCAATGTGCGGAGAAAAGAAAGGCTTGGTTGGACTAATGAAGGAAAGAATGCAAAAAAGTCACTGCCACACACCCTTGATTACTTATCATTGCATTTTCCACCAAGAGGCTATGTGTGGAAAAGTTCTGGACATGAATGACATAATGACCACAGTCATTAAAACTATTAACTTTATACGGGCACGTGGCCTGAATCATCGCCAGTTCCAGCAGTTTTTACAGGAGGTGGGTGCAGAGCATGGAGACGTGCCATACCACACAGAAGTAAGATGGCTGAGCAAGAGCGCAGTCCTCAAAAGATTTTTTGAGCTCAGAGAACAAATTGCTCTTTTCATGGAAAGTAAAGGAAAGTCCTTGCCTGAACTGTCGGATCCCGCCTGGCTATGTGATTTTGCTATGATGTGTGACATATGCGAGCATCTCGCCCAACTGAATCTGAAGCTGCAGGGACGCAAACAAGTCATCACGAAGATGTCTGACATGATCACAGCATTCCGGCGTAAACTTCAACTATGGAAGTCCCAACTGGAACAGGACAATCTTGCCCACTTTCCCGTTTGTTTGAGTATCTCAACCACTATTTCTGGTACTTTTCCTTGCAGTTGGCTGGCTACCAAAGTTAGCCGTTTACTAAGTGAATTTGAGCGGCGCTTCTCTGACTTTAGATCACAGCACTCAGGCTTTGACATCTTTGCTAATCCTTTTACAGTTGATGTCAACAATGTGCCCCATCACCTTCAGATGGAGATAATCGAGCTTCAGTCTGACAGTGGCCTGAAATCAAGCTTTCAGGATGTTGAAATTGAGGACTTCTACCCTCTACTGCCCCCTGACTCAATGCCAGAGCTCCGACTTCATGCTGCCCGTATTCTATCCATGTTCGGGAGCACCTATCTTTGTGAACAGATGTTTTCAATAATGAATCTGAACAAAAACAAGCACAGATCACGCATTACTGATGACAACCTCCATGCTGTTTTGCGGGTTGCTACAGCCCAAGAAATAAAACCGAACATTGACTCATTGATCCGGGGAAAACGGTGTCAGACATCTAGCCAGAAAACAAAACAATGAGCATTTTAGGTACATTCCAATATTACTGTTTTGCTTGATACCAATATTACTGTTTTGCTTGATAGCATGTGAATTGGTTAACAGCACTGTTAAGGAAAAGATTGTTCCACTCATTTTAAATTCACATTTCTGGTTAACATTGTCAGTTTATGACTGTTCAATAAACCATTCGGCCAGTGATTTAGGCTGGATTTTAGATTTTGGCCCCTTCTCTGATTGAGTTTGACACCCCTACTCTAGAATGTTCTCTCCCACTGGCTGTTAAGGGCCTCACATTTTAGAGTAAGAGTTTCATTCTTTTGGCTGAAAGCAGAGACAGCAAGAGGGAGGGAGGAACACAGTATGTCTCACTGTTAGTCATCTGCATTGGTGCGGGTGTCCTGAGCAACCCTGGATTTCTTTCCTGCGACATCCTGATTCTGCACCCCATTCCTACTCAACACACTGCCCCCCTAAACTTCCCATTAAATATACCTTCCCTTCTCATATGTGTGATTTAAATGAAAACATTTGAAGTAATGTATAGTAACCCAGGGCAGAGGGAGGGGGGGGGACGGGGAAGAGGAAAGGGGAGAGAGTATGCTGGAGGAGAGAATAGATGGAAGCAAAAATGGCAGATTGTTGATAAATGTTGAAACTGATGGATTTGGGTGGGTTCATTACACCTTTCTCTCTATTATGTGTTTCTGAAATAAAAATTTTAATGAATACATGTGTGTGAATACATACACACCTTCCCAATTTTCCTCCCTCCCTAATGTTACTTCATACAGTTATTGGCAATTTCAGTTGTAATGTGAATGAGTTTTTATTTTTGTATCTTTTTTGAGAGCACATTTTGATAGTAAAAGAATGCTCATTGGGCACGAAACAGCCAATGCTGTGGGGTTGGAAGGGCAGGCAGTGAGGAAAAGCAAACATATGGGAGACTGCTCGCTTTACAAACTGCCCAGGGTGGTGCTACTTGAGAAAGTCACAATGGGGTTGGGAAGTTCGGTAGGGAAACTGAGCGGCCATTTGTTCTCGGCATCATTGACTGCTGGAGCATTCATCTTTGCTGTCCTCCACCTCTTCTTTTTGTATCAACCAGCTTGGGTCTTAGAGGCCACGGTGGTTTTGCTTTGAAGTATGAACTTCAGAAGTTTGTGGGCCAACCCACCTGCTGTATCAGTGGACCCAGTCTTCAAGGTCATGGTTCTATTCTTTTCTCTGATCCCAAGGTCCTGGTTTCAGCCTCCAACAGATTTAGAAGACTTCTCTTCTTATCTATAATGTATTGAACCCTTCTAGCTCAAGCTTCTCAGATGAGGCCAACCTTAAAAACACTGTGAAGTGGGGGAAATTGATCTTCCAAGCCCATGAACCAAATAGCTTCTCTTTCTCTTCCCATTACACCCCCTCCCCCACTGAATCCATGCTATTCCCTTGTACAAAAAAAAAGTACAATCAATTGAAAAGCAATTCTGCTATGAGAACGTCAATTCTTAAAGCATTCAGCAATCAGTGTCTGGTTAAACAAATTAAAGTTTGACACACCATAGAATATCTATGCAACTGTCAAAAAGGGTGCATTGGATCCAAGGGGCTGATATGAAAAGATCTCCATGCGTGTGGAGAAAGCCCAGGTGCCCTATGGGCCTAAGGGACAAATACATCCCTGCAGCCAGAGGAAGAGTCTTACCAGTTAGTCACCAGAAGTGATCCAACAAGGCCTGCCCCTCAGCAAAAAGCCAAATGGTTGAGCCCTGGGGAATGGCAGAGTTTGAAAATGATATTGTGCCTTGTTCCAGGAAAAACTAAAGCTATTCTCCTCTACATAGAGACCTGACAGCAGCTAACAGGAACAAAGACAGGCCTGATTACTGCATATTTATGCCTGTAATAAATATGGGGGGGGGGGGGGGAACAGCTACCTTAAGACACAAACCTATAAGTTGTAAGTTTCTGAGCATTGGGCATTCTCTTGTTTATTTCTTCTTTTTATACCTGAATATGCAACAAAGATCTTTGAAAATGCCGGGAGATCCCATTCATATGAGGGACAAAAATGGAGAGGGGGTGTTATGTTTCCTGAGTCTAAATTTCAAAGGGGAATGCCTGTGCCCTCTGGCAGGGTAAGCCCAATAAGAATGACAACCTGTAACAGAAGGAGAACCTCCAGGCAGCAAGCTCTTTCTGTACACACCCATCTGGATATTTTCTTTTTATAACTCTTCTCTGGTGGAAGTTTTGAGGTTACCTTAGCAGGGTGTTACAGAAACTGCCACTTTCTCACTTTAGTCCTTGGCTGGGCTGGTGGCTATAAGAAATAAAGACTATATTTCCCAACCTCCCTTGCCATTTATGGCCAATTGACTAAGTCCTGGCCAAAGAAAAATAAGAGGATATGGTAAATGCCATGGTAAGTGTGATTTCTGGGCAGAGCCCTCGCAGGGGTCTTCAAACTACGGCCCGTGGGCCACATGCGGCCCCGCAGAGGAGTCTGATCCGGCCCGCCAGGTTTTTTGGGCAGTGAGCGCAGCCGAGGTGTTATAGTAGGAATTAGTAGTTCATATAGTCCGGCCCTCCAGCTCTCTGAGGGACCGTGATCTGGCCCCCACTTTAAAAAGTTTGAGGACCCCTGCCTTAAAGAGAAAGATGTCTACTCCTCCGCCTTCATTTTTCCTGCTGGATGGATGTGAGCACAATGGCTGGAGCTCCAGCAGCCATTTTTGGACTGTTGGGTAGAAGCTTCACATTGAAGATAGATGGCACCAAGTAAGGGGTCTGGGTACCTGGTGACTCTGGACTGTCATACCAGTTCAGGACAGTCCAGTATTTACATGAGAAATAAACCTCAATTAGTTTAAGCTACTGTTGTGCTGGATTTTCTATAACTCATAGCCAAGCTTACACCTAGCTAAAAGAGAATTTTAAAAGTCTTCTAAGTTCTTCTCTCTTAAAAGAGTCCTAGACCTTTATCAGATATGTCTGTGGAAATCTTTATAGGGTCCTGAAACAGCTCAGCATTTTCATGCTGCCTGGGACGGAGAATAAGCCCATACAGGGTTCCAGTGATGGGTTAAGTGCCTCCTTCTCTATTTCCACAGAAAAATCTCTATTCCTGGAAATGTCCTAGAGACTCCACTCCCTTTTCCTCCACCTCATCCCTGGGATCACTGGCAGAGTCTGTGGGCAGTAGGCAAGAAGAGGCTCTTTCGGAGTCTTCTGCTTCTGTTACGCCCAGACTTCGTGATCCCCAAGGACCACCAGGGAGCCGAGTCCGATGCAATAAACAAAAGAGCCTTCACCATGCTAGCATGGGCTCCCCCACTCACGCCGGCAGCATGGCGGAAGAGAGCGAACTTCTCCCAGTCCAGGGGTTTTACTCCGGTCCGTGGTGATGTCACTGCCTCAGCTAACCCTGATTGGTTGGTTGAGGGCTAGGGATAACTCCGCCCTGCGGGGCGGAGTTGGGAGCTTATCCTCGCCCCGCCCTGCCCTCTCACTTCATTTAAGAACAGCTTCAATTAATTCCTTTAAGAGCCCAAGGTCAGGATGGTCCAGTCGTAGTGACCAGTGCTCCTCTGAGTCTTTAGGTCAGACCTGATTGAGATACTGGACTCCTTATTCCTTTTCCCCCCAGAGCCCAGCCTAAGCTAAATCTGAGCACCTTTAAATGAGAACTGGCCCTTCCAGATTCGCTATCTAAAGTAAACCCGCTTTTAAAATGCAGATTTTCATGAAAGGCCTGGTGGGAAAGACCATCGTTGAACCCATGGATACAATAAAAACTGTGAAAGGCAAGATTCCTTCCAATCAGCAGGAAAAGATTTTGCTGGAAAAGCAGCTAGAAGATAGATGCACCAATGTCTGATTACAACATTCAAAAAGAGTGCTTTGCTGCTGAGACTTCACATTGTTGTTGAGAAAAAGATGTCATCTTACATAGTCCCAAGAAGAATTAGCTAAAGAGAAAGAAGGTGGAGGCGTTTGCAGCCGCCATCGCTCTCTAACCCTGCACCGCCTCCAGCTCGCTGAGCTCCAGCCGAAGGAGAAGGGGGTAAGCAAAGAGGCCTCTATACCAGGGCTCCTACAAAGCAGACTGCCTGCACATCCACCTGTGGTAAAGCACCAAGAAAGCAACTGGCTACCAAAGCCATCCGAAAGAGTGCGCCCTCTACTGGAGGGGTGAGGAAACCTCGTCGTTACAGGCCTGGTACCGTGGTACTTCGTGAAATTAGACCTTATCAGAATCCACTGAACTTCTGATTCACAAACTTCCCTTCCAGTGTCTGGTGCAAGAAATTTCTCAGGACTTTAAAATAGATCTGCGCTTCCAAAGTGCTTTGCAGGAAGCAAGGGAGGCCTGTCTGGTTGGCCTTTTTGAAGTCACCAGCTGTGCACTCTCCATGCCAGCATTTAACAGTTACGCCAGAAGGCATCCGGCTAGCACACCGCATGTGTGGAGAATGTGCTTAAGAATCCACTGTGATGGGAAATGTTTCATTCTTCTTTTTAAAAATTCTCTTCTCCCTGTTATTGGTAGTTCTGGATGTCAGATATTTTTCCCCCATGGGGTCAAAAGGTACCTAAGTATATGATTGCAAGTTGAAAATAGGGGACAGAAATCAGGTATTGGCAGTTTTTCCATTTTCATTTATGTTTTTAATATAAATGTGGGGACATAAAGCATTATGCAAGTCAAATGTTCCAGTGAACAAGTTTCAGCAGTCCCACTTTATTGCAATATAAATAAAGCTGTTAAATTTTTCTGGACAATGCCAGCATTTGGATTTTTTTTTTATAAAAGTATATTTCTTATTGATGGCAACTAAATGGTGTTTATAACATTTTTATCAAACAGTAGATTCCATCACTCACTATACTTTTCTAACTTAGTTGTCCTACATGCAGGTACATGCTTTCAGTGTTGTCTGTCTTCTGTGCTGTTCCTGTAAGTTTGCTATTAAAATACATTAAATTTGAGAGAGGGAGAGGGAGAGGGAGAGGGAGAGGGAGAGGGAGAGGGAGAGGGAGAGGGAGAGGGAGAGGGAGAGGGAGAGGGAGAGGGAGAGGGAGAGGGAGAGGGAGAGGGAGAGGGAGAGGGGGGGAGAGGGAGAGGGAGAGGGAGAGGGAGAGGGAGAGGGAGAGGGAGAGAGAGAAGGTGGAGCTGGATGCTCTGAAATACTGGAAGGCTGACAGGATGGCACATTGGTTGCCTTCTCCTGGGGTGTCTTTCTGAATGTGTCTTCATCAGATACATGTGATTGTACAGGTCTTGTCTCATCCTTGCTTCAACAAACCAGAACCACTTTAAATATGGAATTTTATTTCCAACTAATGGCTCAGTGCACAAAATTTGTGCAAGGGGGGGGGGGGGGTGTCCCCCAGCCCAGCCTGCACCCTCTTCAATCTGGGACATCCCTCTGGGACATCCCTTTCATAATCCGGGACCACTGGCTCCTAACCACTCACCTGCCTGCCTGCCTGATCACCCCTATCCACTCTGTGTGCTGGTCTGATCACCCCCAAATGCCTCCCCCACCAGCCTGCTCACCCCCAACTGCACTCCCTGCCAGCCTTCTTGCCCCCCAGTTACCCTCCGCCCGCCAGCCTGATGGGTCCCAACTGCCTTCCCCTGCCAACCTGATCGCCCCTAACCACCTCTTCCTCAGCCCTGCCACCATGTCTTTGTCCGGAAGGACATCCATATTACCCTTTTATTGGTATAGATGCTTCAAACACAAAGATCTTTTCTCAAAAAGACAAAACTATAGTGGTAATGAATGGGTCAGTGGTTGCCATGGATTACAGGCAGGGAGAGGATATGATTATTAAGGGGGAGACGAGGGAGCTTTTTGAAGTGATGGACTAGTTCTGGGTCCTGATATGTGTTGGCAGTGGTTCCACAAATTTACCTAGGTGTTAAAACTCATATAACTATACATCAGAAAAATTCAAGCTTACTGGATGACAGCTTTTTAATGTAATTTATTTTATTTTAAAAGGTCTTTTTGCAGCAGTCAAAAAAATAAACAGAACGTGCTCTGGTTCATGAGAAGACTAACAATGCATGTGTCTAGACTGCCAGTGTCTAGGTCAGGCCTCATGCTGTACCTCACACACAGAGGCCACCGTGTCACTGGGCGATGCGCGCAGAGACAAGCTCTTAGATCAAGTTACTGGTAGAAGGACAGTGAGACAGTAACTGCTCACAAAACCTGTTACATCTTCTTACAGAGTCACTCTCTGTGCACGGTAATTCCTAGGAGACCTCCAAAGTTGCAAAATAAAGCAGCTTGCAAAAGAGAAAGAGAACATGCTCAGCTCGCTCAACCTGACTAGTTAACTAGAAAAGTTACCACCACCAAAAACAAACAAACAAAATAAAATTTGAAAAATAACAACAAACCCTACGCACAAAGTAAGCATCACCATCTGTTCTCTATAGCAACATGCACAAGCCCAGAGGCCTCCCGTGGCTCACAGAAACCTAAACCAGCCCGGGCTTGGGGAGGAGGTTGGTATACAGGGAGGAGAGTCCCAACATGAGATTAAATGTCCCACCAGTACAGCCCAGTGGGAACATAGAGCCAGAATTAGCTTAATTTATAAGCAAGTACAAATTTAAGATATTTTTTAGAGAAATGACCAAATTTAATTACATACATATGCATGGGAATGCTATATACATGAGAGAGTCACAGACCCCACCTATATAAGAGGTTCAAAAACAGAAAGGAAAAATAAAATATATATGACATTCTGAGCTAAGGAATGAAGTAAGGTACCTTGGGCCTTAAGAGGGAAGGAAATTCATTTCAGGACAATAAAAAATAAAAAATAAAAAAATAGAAGAAGAAAAAAGCAGATTTTCAGTCATTAGTAATTTTCTTGCCATGTAGATAGGTCAAAAAAGGGTATCCTACCTAATAAAAGAGAAACATGCAAATTGATCATACCTTCCCTACATCCACAAGCCACGCCCACAAGTCAATCAGGGTGAATATGCAAATTAACCCAAGCAAGATGGGTTAATTTGCGTATCCAGGCTAGAGTGAAGACTGAAGACAGCATAGAAAGAAGCCAAGTGCTGCAGAAGGGAGTGAAACTGCAGAGAAGCAAGCAGGTGGGGCCAGGGAGAAGAGAGGGAAGGAGGCAAGGCAGTGACTGCAGCAGGAAGCCCTATTGCAGGAATCTTCCTGCAATGGGCCTCTAGTCTATAATAATAGAACATAATGTGCTAATTAGACTGAATGTCCTTCCAGACATCCTTCCTTCCAGACAAAACTGCAGTGGGCGGGGCTTTGCACGAATCTCATGCATTGGGCCTCTAATCCTATATAATAAAAGGCTAATATGCAAATAAACTGCATGGCAGAATGACCTGTCACTGATGTGCACTGACCACCAGGGGGCAGATGTTCAATGTTGGAGCTGCCCCCTGGTGGTCAGTGTGCTCCCACAGGGATTGGGGGCACCCTTTAGCTAGAAGCTGAGCTCATGGCTGGCAAGCGCAGCAGCAGTAGCATGAGCCTCTCCCACCTCCGAGGCAGCACTAAGGACCCTGGGGATGTCCACCTGCTGACTTAGGCCCATTCCCCAGGGGTTCTGGACTTCGAGAGGGTGCAAGCCAGGCTGAGGGGACCCCCCCAACTCCCATTGCACAAATGTTGTACACCAAGCCTCTAGTTTCTTATAATGGGCAAGGCCCCTCGTTTAAATTCTTTAAGGGAGAGGTAAAAGATTCTTATGAGCCAGCAGGGTCTTGCTTGTCTTCAGCTCAAAATAATCCACATGCCAAAATGGCACTTTTTGGAGAGGCCTTTTCTGAGCCTCTATACTTGATTATATCCATAGAATGGTTCTCAAGGCATTTTAAATGCTCTTAATAATTTTGTACATTGTTTTTCAAAAAGGTTGTACTGATTTGCACTTTCATCAATACTTTATGTAGGTGGCTGTCTCACCATAGGCTGCCCAGAATTACTAGTTCCATTTTTAAACATCCTTACCAATTTGATTGGTTAAAAAAAAGATTTAAGATTTCTTACCCATCTGACCTTGGGGACTGAGGTTGATGTCTGTCATGCCCACAAAACTCACACACTGGTCACTTTCGATGAGTACGTGCTATTTCTTCTTCCCTCCCCACTTCCTTCCTCCAGGGGCTATGGGAATGCTGTCTGTGCCCCACACCTCTTTCCTCCAGCCCCCCTGGGTTTCAGCTGTGGCTGGGATAGACGGTTCCCATGCGTGGTCCATGGAACCGAACTGAGCACCCTCTTTGTCTCTCTGCTTGTCTACCTGGGGGCTTTTTTTTTTTTTTTTCCTAGATCCCAGTTGTTAAGAGCAGTCTGAAGGTAAGGGATTAACACCCCTGAGGGTAACCCTCAACCAACATGGTGAGAAGTCAGTGAATAAACACACCAGCCTCCCAGTCAGAGGACAATTCTGAGAGGGCCTCATCAGGGCGGGCCTCTGTTGCCCACTGTGGCAACCAGCTCCCTACTCACTTTTCCTCCTTCCCTGTCTCCTTTTCCTTGGATCACCTGCAGATAAACTAACTGCTCTCCAATCTTTGTTTCAGACTCCTCTTTCAGGAAGACCCAAACTAAGATGAATAGCTAGATCATTTCTCTCTAATCCATCTCACTAATTCTGTGAGGCCCTAGCTCCTGGAACATAGTTGCACATTTCCATCAAATGCCAATAGCTGGAAAAAAACTTAAATCTCCTGTCAGTAAACAGACTAGAGTGTTTGGCTGCTTCTAACAAGAAAGCTGCAGCTACCTTCCCTTTAGCCATTCAAGAGGCTGTTCATGACCCTCACCCCCAGCCCAGACTCCCCAAGGCTGGAACCAACAGATCCTGACGGTTTGGTCTTTGGCCCCCATTTGTGTAATGAGCCCCTACTGGTTGGTGCTCTAAGCATTTTGGTGCCCACTGGAGGGCTTGCAATTTCTCTCCTAATTAGAGAGTTGAGATGGCCGTGCACAGGAGATTCTGCTCCTGCATCTGACACCAGCTTTGCACCAGGTGGCATATCCTTCCCCCCCTCGCTCATCAGTCTGTTCAAGCCCACTGCTTTCCAACCACAACTGCTCAGGTTAAGATGCATCAAGATGGAAAGTTGCCACTTGATTAAGATAAAAATAAAATAATCCAAATATGTAAACACGTTCCTCCTTTGAACAGATGGCCAGGGAGTTTGCCTCATAACATTGAACATCAAAAATGAATCAGAAGCTCATCTTCGTGCATAATCAAGAATTTGCTCACCATTTGTGCTACAGCCAGGCAGGAGTTAGAGATGCTAAGGTGAGAAACCACAATTCATTCCATCATAAGCCTCTCCTTGGCCTTGTCCCCGTGTGAATGGGGTTGGGGTTGGGGAGACCGAGTAGATGAGAGGGTACAGGACAAATGAAAAATGTGTGAGTCACCCTGTCAGGAGGACCTGCAGCTGCCCTTTATCAGACTATACCTGCTGACATTTTTACAAAGAAAAAGTGTTCAAGCCATCTCATTTTTTATCTCAGGGAGCTTTCCCAGTCCAGACACTCGTCACTTCTCTCCAGTTACAACATTTTGGCACATTGCATTATTATTTATTTGTTTACCTGTCTTAGCTCCTTTGAGCTCTTTGAAGGCAAGGACCATTTCTTATGTGATTTGATATCACAGAGCCCAGCAAAAACTTAAATAAATATTTGATGAATGAATGCATAAAAATAATCAGAATTATTGAACAAGCCACTCAATTGGTTTAGCTTTCTCCATCCTCTTTGTCCTATTCCACATGGGCCACCACTTATCCTTCTACAACTTTCGATGAGAGAGATCTATAGATGCTATGCAATTATCTCCGAGATATATAGCGAGGTGGAAAAAAGGAAGATTGGAACAATGCATTTGCTGAACCTTCTCACCTTGGTTTCCAAACTAGGGTTAATCATAGTACTCATTCTATAGGGTTGTTGTGAATATTAAATTATTGAACATATGTAAAGTGCTTTGAACACTTCTTTAGACAGTTCCTGGGTCATGGTAGGTACTCAATAAATTTTAGACATCATTATAATTTTTAAAATGAATTTCAGGGGAGATAAATATCTCTCCCTTAAAAAAAAAAAAAAAAAAAAAAAAAAAAAAAAAAAAAAAAAAAGAATTTCTATTCATGCTCCCTTTCATTGACATCTGTTTTTATTTGCTATTCCTATAGCCTGGGCTTTAGGACAGGAAAAGAAGGGAGCTTCAGGGATATAAAAAGCCACTGGAAAACCCAAAGACTGACTATATCTCACCTTCTCCCACCCCAACCACTTCTTGCCCACTCCACACACTGCCCTCCTTAGCTCAGAGTCCACAGTACTAACCCAGAGTGGCCAGCGCTAACATATCCTCAAACAGCACCAGCTACATAATCTGCAGGACTTAGTGCAAAATGAAAACATGAGGTCTCTTTTTCAAAAGGTTTGGAGACTTTCTGGACAGTGAGAGTAGAGGGGCCTGAGAAGCCCTGTCTGGGACAGAAGAAAAATGCCACCCTTCTCAAAGGAGGCATAATGGAGGGGATTGGCCTGGAGATCTCTGGATCCAATCCCCCGAGAGGCAGCTGAGCCCCACGAGTCCCACAGTCTTACTTAAGGGCACAAAGTATTCTTAGGGGCCCAGACTTCTTTTAAGGGGAATTTGACCAGGACCCCAATACCCCGAATCTGCTCATATAAAAAGCTCTATTCCTTCTCCCCCAGAGCAGCTCACTGAATCACATGACTATAGGTTTAGATAAAAATATTTACTAGTTTAATAATTAAGGTATAAGCTTGATGTTCACTCCAGGTGAACACCACACAAATCAAGAAACAGACTATGGTGTTCCTGTGTGTCTGTCCCAGTCAGTGCCCCACCCCTCAGGTAACTACTACCTTGACACCTAGCATCACTGACTGATTTGCTTTTCCCGGTACTCCATATAAAGGAAGTCACGTAGAATGTGAAAAGAAAAATACTATCATGTCTTTTTCGGTTGTCTTCCCGGTATCTGAACTAAATGTTCTTGATTATGGAGACAATGCTTGATCTTTCCGAGACAGAGGCTCACTCAATGCCCTCTTCTCCAGCTTTAGATTTCCAACTACCTTAGGCATTATTTCTCTGTCTTTGTGTCTCTGTCTCTGGCTCTTCTCATCTTACTCTCTTTCTCTGTTTTTAAATAGAGAAATAAAACAGTAAGTGAGAGTAGAGCATTAATCTGAACACAGGGCCTTGCTGAGCATGGGGTCTGTGCAACACACAGGTGACACCCCCATGAAGCTGCCCCTGTCCTCAAGCCTCCCCGGACAGCCAACGCTGCTAGGACAGTCGGAGGGAAACGAGCCAGCTGTCTCCCACCTGGGCTTCTCCCTCCAGACAAACCCCAACGTCCAAAACCCCTCCTGCAAACTCAGTATTTTTATTAAAAGCCGTGATCAACTTGTGGGTAAAACAAAAGAAGAAATTGATGTTTTAATACAACTCATTAGAGCATTTTATTAACTCCAGAACTAAAAAGAGGATATAAAATGGGAAGATTAGTTTAAAATCAACACGGCCCTGGTAAGGAGGGCCACGATTTCAGCAACATTAATTGCTAGGTCGTCTCATTGCTGATTAAATAAGAAATCTCAAATACCATTAGACAATTGTGATTAAATGTATGTCATTCTAATTGAATGTGTGGTTTATTGCCTTCCACTGAGTCGGCAGGTCACCTTCCTGTTTGGTGCATTTGGAAGGAGCGCATCGATGCAGTGACAGCCATTATTCCTCAGCCCGCCCTGAGAGCCCCGGAGCGGTAGCCTAAAATACAGAGAGTTTGCAGGGCGGAGGCGTGTGCCATACAATAGGGAGCCTGAGAGGATGGAAATAAATCCCGCTTAATGTCTCGGCTGGGCACTTTTCCCTCTCATCTCATTACCTGGCTCTGGGTGTTCTGACGCCAGCGTTGCTGGCAGTCCCTGTGGCGTTGGAGTCACTGGAGGACCAGGGGGAGGCAGGCGTCTTCTTGGCCCAGAGAGGAAGCTCCAGATCCTGGAACGGGATCTGGCAGGGAACATGGGGAAAGGAACAGCCTTTGTTTAACCTCCCACTCACCTTTGGTGAGGAGCCTGGGCAGAACAACCTTCTAAGACCTGTTCTTTTTTATTTCCCAAGGACAAGGATACCAAATTAATGTTGTCACTGCTCTGACTGGTGTTTGTTACCCACCTATCCCATGGGACATGGGCTACCCTCTCCCCGCCCTGCCCTTTACCTTGCTTGGATTGAGAGCCAAGGTAAAGCGGGACAAGCATCTAGCCATGTGCCTATGAGCTCTATCGCCTCACAGGGCACATCACCCTGCCAGGAAACTGGGCAGCACCAGGCCCAGGCCCACCCAGGTGGGGAGAAGGGTGCAGTAGGTTAAGTTGTTTTTAGTGGCCTTTTGTTGCAGGCCTGCAGGCACACACACACATGTACACACACACACACACACACACACACACACACACACACACACATACATACACTCAGTTTCCATGATCTTTCTAAACTCCAGGTCTGGTCATGTCACTACTCTGCATCAGGCTACAGCTAGATTTTTTATGTGTCCTACTCGCTGGGCCTTCGAGGCCCTTCACCACTGGCCCAACCACCCTCTCCGGCCTGATCTCCCATTGACATCCTACTCTGTGGTATAGACTCTCCACAGCCCCCAACACCGGGACCCCTCTGTGTCTTTCTCACACTGTCTGCTCTGCCTGCAATGCTCTTGTTACCATTACTGGAAATGGTAACAGCCATGCTTCTCCTGAGTCACTGGAAAGAAATGGGAGAATTTCTCTACTTTGCGAGAGCTAAGCCGTTGTTCCCAAATTCTAGGCTCTGCTATTACTGGGGGGCAGTCAACATGGTTTTCTATTTCAGCTCAAAGAAGGAGAAAAAAGAGGCTGCCTCAAATGCAGCTTGTTGGTGAGGGCTGCTTTTGCAGGTGTATGGCAGTGTGGTGCCAGGGAAAATGAAGCACCAAGCCCTGGCCTTGGTAGCTACAGTGTGGCGTGGTGCCGGTTGCAAAGCTACTCATCATCTCGGGGACAGGCCGGCCTAAAGCTGAGAATGATGGTTCTGGAGGCTGAAGGATGGTGGAGACCAGCTTGTGACAGCAGTGCTGGCTCCCTGTGGAATGGAAACCAAAGACCAAAACCCACATATGCTCTGGAGTTCCTGGGAGGCTGTAGGGAGAGGAGGCTTGTCCCAAATAATGACTGGTGTTTAGACTTCCCGTCTACCATGGTTAGCAGGACTCAGAGATAGAGCTGATTTTTGTTGTTTGATACTCACATTCCAATGTCAGAGGGCAGCTCACACCAGAGACACCCTTCCTCTCCTTGCCCCCGTGAAGCCTCCCACCAGTGCTCCCACAGCAGCCTCGTGTCCGTGCTGACCATGCTCTGTGCCAGCAGGTCTGTGCTAGCACCTCCCAGGCTCGACTGAGCCCATCCTTGTATCCTCTGTGCCAGCAGCATGCCTAGCACACAGTACATGCCTGGTAAATACTGAAGGCAGAAAATAAGGAGAGAGGGAAGGAACCACAGTCCAGGTCACTGAGCCAAGCCCTCTGCCACCCCCCTCACCCCTGCCACCTCCACCAGGCCCTGCCATGTGTGCCCATAACACTAGGGGGCCCACTACCATCTTGATTCACTGAGAGGTTATAAAAAATACTGGTCACAGCCGTACCTCTGGAGCCGGCTCCTCTAGTAGCTGTATGACCACGTTTTAGCTGTGTGACCTTAGGTAAATTACTTGACCTCTCTGTGTTTCACCTCTGAACACAACAGCACCTACTTTGTAGAGTTGTTGTGAGGGTTAAATGAGTGGAGCGTGTAAAGTATTTAGAAGGCTGTGTGGCATCTAGTAAATGCTATCTTACTAGTGCATTGTGCCTATCTACTCAAAAACTCATTTCCCCACTAAACCAGGAACTCCTTGAGGTTAAGAAGTGTGTTTAATTTATTTTTATATATCCAGTACTTAGCCACAACTCCTAGCCTGGCTTAGAATAAATGACTGATGAATGAATGAATGAATGAATGGTGTAGATTTTAGGTCAGAGTGGAGTGCTATGGAAGCCTGTGGAAGAGAGGACCCCAAGGGCTTTGGGTGGTGTTGACTTTAAGACTGCTTGGTGCCGAAGCCGGTTTGGCTCAGTGGAAGAGCGTCGGCCTGGAGACTGAAGGCTCCAGGTTCGATTCCAGTCGAGGGCATGTACATTGGTTGCTGGCACATCCCCAGTGGGGGGTGTGCAGGGGGCAGCTGGTCGATGTTTCTCTCTCATCGACGTTTCTAACTCTCTATCCCTCTCAATTCCTCTCTGTGTAAAATCAATAAAATTTATTAAAAAAAGACTGCTTGGTAAGGGCCAAGCAGAGAGAGGTGCGGCCCAATCTCTAGGCATGCTGGGCCTCTCTGGAGGAATCGCAGGCCTGGAAGTCTCAGAATTCAGATGGGAAGATGTTGGAAAGGGATAGAGACAGACAGGGCTGCCTTCCCTTCCCCTGCCCTCTCTTCCCCCCTCTCTTGGGCTGGCACCTCTTCCTCCTCCGTCCTCAGCACAAGGAAGCCCTAGCCGGGCTAACAAGAAAAGCAGCTGGGCCACTCCTTTTGTGTAGGTCGATCACAGACAGAAAGGTTTACACTAAAATTCTGGCTGCTTCCTCTGCCACCCATCCCGGGAGGCACCCTGTGGGCAGGGGAGGCCATCAGCACCTCTGTGCCAAATGAAGTAAACGATGAGAGCAGCACAATCGCCTGGACAGTCCGCCCGCCGACACTTGGACGGGAAGGCTTTCTCTTCCACTTCATCAGTTCTCCTTTGGTACAAGACAGAAATCAATAGCAGCTCACCAATGTACAGCTTCCCAGTTTGGAAGTTTAACTTCTCAGCGGCCTTTACGTAGCTGTCCTGATTCAGGCCGCGGGACCCTCCGCAGAGTCTATGATCAGCAAGAGCGGGTCCACGGAGGCTAGAGCCACAGCCGCCTCCAAGGGCAGTTTCTGTCCATTGGAATTTGTAGGCAAAGGCCCAGCCGGCTCTCCGACTCTGGAATCTTATTTCATTTCTGCTGTGCACTTCGCAGGCTGGTAGGTGTGACAAATGGTCTTATCTTTGTCTAACCTCCGTTGAACCCGTACTTGCTTCGGGGTTTAACTTTAATATACGGCTTCAGTTTAATAGCAAAGTGGTTCTCTTAAAATGTCAGGTGGTAAAATGCTGAATCATTCACCAAGGAAAGGCCGGTCCTGAGTAGAAATTAGAATCGCTGAGGCACACGAGATGTGCCACATATCTTCAGCCCAAATAGAGGGAGACGGAGCTGAAGTTCAGATCCAATTTAGAGGGCAGTTCTGAGCTCCAAAGGGACTGTTTGCTCTGAAAGACAAAAATGAATCAGATGAAAGGATGAAGCACGGGTTGAAATATCACTACTGCTGGTGGTAAGCATAGCGGTGCAGATGTGACCTTCAACATTTCACGCATGTAACTGGCTAAGCTACACCAAATGAGACAGAACTATGAAGACAACCGAGCCAACAGAGCTCCGGGGGTAAAAGGTGAGCCTGGCCAGTGTGGCTCAGTGACTGAGCCTTGTGCTATGAGCCAAAAGGTCACGGTTCAATTCCCATTCAGGGCACTTGTCCGGTTGCGGGCTTGATCCCCAATAGGGGGCATGCAGGAGGCAACTGATCAACAATGTTTCTCTCTCATTGATGTTTCTAGTTCTCTATCCCTTCCCCTTCCTCTCTTTGAAATAAATAAAAACATATTTTAAAAAATGATCCTGTTACAGAAAACCGAAGAAGAACAAAACAATACTTAGAGAGATGGAGTTACATTTATTATGTGCAGGTCCAGAGGAAAATGTCTCTCAAATTCTGGGCCCCAATATGCAGGAATTCTCCCTATTTATATGATCCTACCCTCTTAGTCTCCCAAATATGGAGTGTTTCCGGCCCCCTTTTGCAAGCTCTTAAAAAGCCAGTGTGTACTTGGGCCTTGAGACCTCAACCAGAGGCCTGGCCTGGTACCAGCACTGATGACCTTGTCTGGGGAAGGTTAAATCCACAGAAGCCAAATAGCGGGGTTAAAATTTTCAAACAGCAGTTTTCATACAAGATGGATGCTTCAATCCAGTTCTGCCCATGTGCCTATAAGGCTCTTTCATTTTTGCTTTATAATTATATTATCTTTATATTTATACATGAATTAAACTCCCCAGTAATGATTATTTCAGGCACAATCATTGATGAGTCCTTAAATCAGTGGGGAAACAGCATATTTATGAAGTATCTCCTTATAAAATACTTATTTATTACAAACGTGAAAGTAGTAACTTTATGGTGGAGAAGCCTGGCAGTCCCACCCCTTAAACAAGGGATCATGGTTAACGTCACTGTTAAGACAGAGACAGATTGCATGCCACCCAGCATGAGGCTCTGATAAGGCCACAGTATCACTTCTGCTGTAGGCTTGCCAAAAAATGTATAACCTGACCCTAGCTGGTTTGTTCAGTGGTTAGACCATCAGCGTGCAGACTGAAGGTTGTCAGAATTTATTCCAGTCAAGGGGATGTATCTTGGTTGCAAACTCAATCCCTGGCCCCTGTCAGGGCGTGTCGGGGCGGTGGGGGGGGGGGGGGGGATAACTAATCTATGTGTCTTTCTTATATCAACGTTTCTCTTTCTCTGTCTCTCCCAATTTGGAAGTTTAAAGGCGGCTTAAAAGTTAGACTTCCAAACTGGGAAGCTGTCTCTGTCTCTCCCCCTCCTTTCTAGTCTCTCTAAAAATCAGTGGGAGAAAAATATCCTCCAGTGAGGGAAGAAAAAAAAAAGCACAGCCTGTCTTAAAATCAGAAGGAAACATCACATCTAGAAGATAAACTAGCAAGGACTTTCCAAAAGTGGAAAGGTCATGAAGGGCCAGTTAAAACTGAGTTGTTCCAAATGAAAAGAGCCCAAGCAGACAGGACAATCAAAGGCAACTCATTAAGCCTACACATTAGACAATAGCATTGTCTCCATGCTAATTTCCTGGTTGAGGTCAAGTTACTCTAGGTTATATGAGATGTTACCATTTGGGGGAATCTGGTGAGGGGTGTATGAGAAGTCTTTGTACTATCATTGTACGACTTTTCTTAAATCTAAAATTAATTCAAAATGAAAGCTAAAAATAAATAAAACTTTAAGTAAATTAAAGGATCTCGACTTGGCAATTATAAGGATGAAAGAAGGGGACCCCTTGTTCTACGAAGTGCCAGGTTCAGAGGAAAAGAATGTTGGTAACTGTTGAAAACGTAACAGTGCTATCAAGAACATATGAAGTGAGCTATATAAATAATGAGGCAGGACCAACTCCAGATAACTCAGAGTCTGCGGGGGCAGGATGCAGGTATCAGCGTTTTAAAACTCCCCATGTGGGCATGAGAGGATGGATGTCAAGAGGAAGAAACCCAGAATGAGGTCCCAGTTCTGACAGTATTTCCTGACCGTGTAACCTTGGGCATGTGACCTCATGTCTCTGAACGCCAGAGTCCTCAACTGTAGAGCAGTGGCAATAACAACACCCAGTCCATGGGCTGTTTGGAAGGGCCTGTGACTCAGGACCCATGATGCCCTCACAAACGGTCAAGTGCTATGATGAGGAACCTACTCATTCTGCTTTTCATGTCACATTTTCTCCACAGCCCAAAACCAAAGGGAGTGAGGCCTCATTTCTCTTGGTTTTGTCACTTCATATTACCCTGATTCATCCTCACAAAGTCTCTAGAAGGCACAGAAAGAGAAAACTGTCCACTGGGTTTGCCTCATTTGGTGTTACTGAGTCCCTCACTACCCCAGTATATGACTGAATAAAGGAAGAGGAGAAAAAGCAGATATGACCCCCCAGGCTTACACGCTGACACCCAGTGAGCACTTTCAGCTCCAAGGTCTTGTCCAGGATGCACACAGAATTGCTCATCATGTGTGCTGTGGTCAAGAGCGCTGCTCAACTTGCAGTCTCTTCCTGGATCCCAGATCAGAATGACTCAACTACAAAACTTCCTACAAGTTCTGTTAGAAAGAAAAAGGATGTGGAGGAGATCTGTGTTTGAGTGTAAGACCTCAGGTGGGTGAGGATCAGGACCAGAATGTTATGCTTAGCCCCAGCTCTGCCTCAGGCTTACCTATACTATTAGAGGAGTTAACACTCTAAGTCCCTACCTCTCCTCCCGATGTCACACTACAAATCTCTCTTAACCGTTGAAATATTGTTGGAAAGTTATGAATAATCCATTCAATGTCATGAAATAAATATGCCTTATATTTAGAGATATTTTATTATATTTAAAGCACTTGATAGGTGGTAAACAAAGTGCTATGATCCCCACTTAATTCATTTAAAAACTGAGATTTGGGTGCATTGATAAAATTGCCTGAAGTCTTGAAGTTTTATGTAAAAGGACCGTGTCAAGAATAAAATCCAGCCCAGCCAGCATGGCTCAGTGGTTGGGTATGGACCTATGAACCTGGCAGTCATGATTCAATTCCTGGTCTGAACATATGCTCGGGTTGCAGGTTAGATCCCCAGAGTGGGGTGTGCAGGAGGCAGCTGCTCAGTGATTCTCTCTCGTCATTGATGTTTCTGTCTCTCTCTCCCTCTCCCTTAGTTTCTGAAATAAATAAAAGATATATTTTTTAAAAAGAAAGATAAAATCCAGGACTTCAGACTCCTAGGCCAATCTCTTCCACTGAATGTTTCCATGAGAAACATGTTTTCATTTCTACCTTCAAAATAAGAAAAGCAATGGTGGCAAGTGTGCCATGTCCAGTTGTGACTGGGCCTGCTTTAGAATCAAAGAGAGATTTAGTTTCCAAATAAAGCCACTGCTAAAAAGAAGGTTTGCAAAATGTGGATTTCATATTAAAGAGTCTTTCTGATTCAAGGAAAGTGGGCCCAACACCAAGGAAAATGTAATGGGAAACAGCTGGAGATGCAGGTGTGCAGACTTATAAATTACTCAGCAACTCCTCACAAGAGCCCCCCAAGACCCACAGCTCAATGGGAAGACTGGTGCTCCATTCCACCCAGGTCACTCATAAGCCAAGAGAACGATCTTGGCAGGCACTCCAGCTCCCCCCGTGACATGACCTAATGGGCTTTGTCCCAAAGGCTGGGAATGGTAAACACATTTAGGGATTCTGCCCAGGTCACAGTGAGCCTCTTTCTCTGAGAACTGCCTTCCATTCCTTAGATGGAACCAGCAGTCATGCTTCTATCTTCACATACCTATATACACCCAGCCAAGGAGAGGCAGCCATCCATCTGAGCTGGCTTTCTCGAATGAAGAAGAGGAGAGCTTGGGAGCTATGAGGCATCCATCTTACTCCATGCACATGGAGAAGCAGACAAAGTCCCATGTACGTCCTGACCAGGCCTTTGTTTACAATGAATGCTTCTTTCAGAGGGGAGCAGAGGACAAGAGTAAATGAAGGGTCTGGGCTCCTAACAGCTTCAGAGCTCCTAGTCCTGGAAACCATGAAGCAGGAAGTGAAAGAGAACTGGCAATGTCCCAGCACATTTTGGAAGATACTTTTCCCACAGCTGATGCTTCATAGGCAGGACAGAGGCAGTCTTCACCTACTCCGTCAGTTCTGTATGACAGAGAACAGGTAGGAGATCCCACATCCATTCAGTAGGGCTCCACAAGATGAATCCTATCAATTCTGGAAACTGCTGAAGATCTGTGCACCTCAACTGGCCCTCCAGCTACAGACCTAAAGAATAGGACAGTGAGCAGAACCAATGACAACCATACTTCCTCTCCATTAGCACACACCAAGTCTCCATAGAGCTCTACTTGCTTAAAGGTAATTAAAATGAGGGGGTGCAGGAACGCTGTGGGATCTGCAGAAAAACAATGTTACACACAGGAAAGAGAACATCACCCAGAAGACTAAAATAAAGAACACACCTCTGAAGAAGATTTGCTATAGAAACCAGAAGAAAATTGTAGGAAATTGACATCTATAATATTTTTTTAAAAAACCATGATGTGGCCCTATAAAGTTGAAACTGAAAACTATATGGAAAACAAGCTGAGATAAACTGATACCAGGATAAGCTTCAGAGACTGTCACCTGGGATGACATTATAATTTCCAACAAAAATGTAATAGGAGAGAGTTTCTTTGTTTATGCTAAGCCTCATTGTGATTCTTTTAAAATAACAGTGATATAGACCTTTAAGGACATAGATACAGAAGTTAGTTTAAGAAGTGGAGTTTTTAAAAATAGTTTATTTGAAACATTAAACAATAGTCAGTTATTATCCACCCAGGTGTCAACCCCTTGTTCTTTATCAAATATCTGAGCAAAAGAACATGACACACTCAATGGAGAAAGATGGTATTCTGAAACTTTATTTTTTTAGCATAAATGATGGGAACGTTAAAATGCAATAATAACTTTATTATCTCATTTGAGATAATTTCATTGATCAAGTTAAGTTTCATTGTCCAAGTTAGTCTCTTTTTTTGCAGCAACAGTAAACAACTAAGAAAGCAAAATCCAGGTAGGCATTTTGCAAGAATTTTGTGAGAATATTTTAGAAAAGATACATAATGATTTCAGAATCTGAATTATTACAGTAACTTCATCTGCTGTACAAATACAGCCAACATTTGTATATTGAAAGAAATATAATAAAAGTTGATCTGTCACTTACAAAATAACCCAAGAACAGCTCTTCACCATTGGGCATCCAGGGTAACCATCAGGTGGCCTCCCAGGTGGTTATTGTCGTCTCCTGGCCCTCAGCTAGAATGGGGGCAAAAGAGAGTGAAGGAGAGGCTCATTGAATGCTCTTATGTGGAAGTCTTGTAAGTCACAGGCATCACTCAGATTCCCATTCCATTGACTAGAACTCAATAGCTGGATAAGTATCAAGGGGCTTCTGGACTATAAAAAACAATTTTGGTCTTCCAGAAAACATGGAAGGGAAGCTGGTTTTGATTTTTTTTTTTAATTTCCAAGAAGATAAAAGTATTAAACAATAATTAAAAGTCATATATAGGAAGCAATAAATGAGTGGAATTGACATGGCAGAAAAATCAAACAAGTAATTACGGATGGAAAACTTGAGAAACACTTTCAAGATGCCAAAAAAGAGAACAATAATTGAAACTATCATAACTTATCTATTGTAAGACACCCATTTTTCCACATGTTAACACTTTGAAAATCAAGATAAGCCTTACAGTCAGTGGCATCTCACAATCACTGTGGACCAGAGTGCTGTCCTGGTGGGTTGTCAAGTCCTGAGCATGGGCAACCTGGGCTCAGTGTTCATGTTATAAGTGATTACATGTGAGTTTAATTGCCGTTGCAAACATCTTTTAAAAGATTACATTGTGATTTGGCATGGAAACAAGAAGCATTGTGTATGCAGAAAGGCATGGAATTAGAGCAGTGG
Organism: Pipistrellus hanaki; assembly: GCF_964339955.1. Lineage (NCBI taxonomy): Eukaryota > Metazoa > Chordata > Mammalia > Chiroptera > Vespertilionidae > Pipistrellus > Pipistrellus hanaki. The sequence goes on along the minus strand of NC_140511.1, from coordinate 13,148,461 downwards.
GGTGCAATTTTATATTATTGATGCAAATATCTGTTGTTGGAGAAAGTTTGTGTTTTTTTTTAAGAAAAAACAAGTGCTTTACAGAACTCAAAAAAGGAAAAAGAAGTTATCCTTAAGTAGAAGTTCTGTTATGTTTTGTAACTGATCCGTGTGTAAAAAGGATTGCTTGTCATATGCCAAACAGTGCGGTTAATAGCAGGAGAAACTGCCAAATCTCTCAAAGTAGACACATTTAAAACAAGGAAGAAGCTGGTATGATCAAGTTGCCAGTTTCACAGGACTCTAATCCTGGCACTACAGCATCTTTTAATTAGCAGCATTTTTCTTGCTTGGTTACACATAAAATGATAGTGCTTCTTACATAGAATCAATACTGTCTTAGATTCACTAAAATATACAATAGTAATTTAAAAAGAAGATGACATCTATGAAAGATGAGGACTAGAGATCCAGTGTAAGAATTATGTTTCTGAAGAAGAATCCAGATGATCAAAAAGAGAAGCAATCACTGAAGATAAAATTAAAGAAAACTTTTCAAAAAGAGATGGGAAGAAGGGAAGTTGAGGTGAATGAAATGGGTTCACTAATGAGTTTCAGGTAAAAATAAATAAGAAGGACTCATACCCAGAAATATCTTCACAGGTTTTTAGATTATAACTAACTAAAAAATGTGTTTTATATATACATCCAGACCAAAAAAAATAAAGAAGATGGATTATCTATAAATGGATAAAAAACAGGCTGACCTTGATCTTTTCCTCCACAACCATAAAGCAATATATGCAGAATTTTGACATGGAAAAGATTTAGACTCCAGTATTTCACTAGCAGGTAAATTTTGGTTTTTAAGAGGAGACAGCAGAAGGAACGCAAACTGGTCAGCATGGCTCAGTGCTTGAGCATCGACCTATGAACCATGAGGTCATGGTTCAATTCCTGGCCAGGGCACATTGCCAGGTTGCAAGCTCAATCCCTAGTGTGGGGCCTGCAGGAGGCAGCCAACCAATGATTCTCTCTCATCATTAATGTTTCTATATCTCTCTCCCTCTCCCTTCCTCTCTGAAATCAATAAAAACATTTTTTCTTAAAAAAAAAAAAAGAAAGAAAAAGAAAGAAAGAAAAGAAAAAGAAAGCTCAAAATGTCTGCCACTCTTGTATTCTTCATTTAAAAATATTAAATTCAACTGCCCAAGTGATGATTTAAAATTAGATCTCAAAATTGGGAAACTCAAAATATAAAAGGACTAGCAGTGAGCACTGAAACCAACTAGACATAGAGAAAGGTATAAAATAATTGTTTAAATAATTACAAGACAGAATGTGGAAAAAAAAAAAAAAAAGAAGAAGAACCAGGAAACATACATCAAAAAATAACTTAATAATAACCCAGATCTCAAACCCATATACCAGTCAACTTTCAGATAAGAAGGAAAAACAGAGGGAAATAAAAGCATACAAAAGTCTTCATTCTACAGTTTTGAACCTAAAAACACCATTTTATTCTTGACTTTACCAATTAGAAAAAATATTGACTGGTGTTCACAAACATTTTTTAGAAACCCATTACAGCCCTGGCCAGTGCGGCTCAGTTGTTTGGGCTTCGTCCCATGCACTAAAAGGTTACCGGTTCCATTCCCAGTCCAGGCACAGGCCGGGGTTGCAGGCTCAATCTCCTTGGTTGGTTGGTGTGCAGGAGGCAGCAGATCAATGTTATGCTCTCACATCAGTGCTTCTCTCTGTGTGTCCCTCTCCCTTTCTCTCTATATAAAAAACAATAAAAAAAAATTTTTTTAAGAAACCCATTACATATGAGAGTAGGGGGCTGACTATAAAAAGATAAATAAAACTTCATCCCTGTCTTGAGGCATTTATTTTTTTAATAACTCTTTATTGTTGAAAGTATTACATATGTTTCTATTTTCCCCCATTGACCTCCTCCAGCTGTCTCGAGGTATTTAGGGTGAAGACCTGTAGGCAACACACAGGTTAGCTTTTAATTTGTTACAAGAATAAACAAATGTTAAATTCCTGGAAGAAGTCTTCAGATTATGGTTGGACCTTACTGCATACGAGTATTTTCTATTCGTTGGTGTGAAGGAACAGTTTCCATTCCTACATTCTGGAAGGAATGGATGCAGAGCTCTTGTTTACGGACTGGCCTTGTTCAACAGCATCCCTGGTATCGGCAAAAAAGTCACAGAAATTCAGATCTCAGGGATGCTCTCCGCGGTAACTGTCATACTCACACAGCACTTGGACTGGAAGTCAGCGCTTATACCAGGTGTTTTCCAACCACTATTTAACACTCACACCAACCGGTCAAGTAGCCACCGTTTCCCATTTTTACAGATGAGAAGACAGGCTCAGAAGTGGTGTTTTCCACAATTACACAGCCAGTAACCACCGGGTGGCCGGGAGGGAGGATCTCCACGCCAGGGAGGCCTGGCTCAAAAGTTTATCACGCCAAACCATGTCCCTAATTCAAAGAGAGAACATAGAAGGCAAGCGGACAAATTTTATAATTTATTAAAGTCTAAATACAGGTGCTTCCTCTTGTTTACATATATAAAAGCCTAAGAGACCATTGGGACCAGTGGACCAGTCGCTATGACGACGCACTGACCACCAAGGGGCAGTGGCTCAATGGAGATGCCCCATGCTGGTCAGTGCACTCCCACAGCCAGCCTCCCACTGCGACCAACCTCCCAGGGTCCTTCCCGGCGCCCCCTCCCCTGCTGGCTGCCCCCTGCCCCCATCAGCCCCATCAATACCATCGCAGGCCAGGCAGAGGGACTCCACCCATGCACTGGGCCTCTAGTCCTATATAATAAAGAGCTAATATGCTAATTAGACCGAACAGCAGAACCACTGTGAGGATGACCTTCCAGATGAAGCCAGGGCTGTGAGGGGCTGCGAGGGCCAAGCCCCTTGCATGCATTTGGAGCATGGAGCCTCTGGTATAATAATAATAACAGCGCTGCAATGCACTGAACAACCCTCGTAGTCCTCCCTAGTGCAGTCACAGCTGGCTGGCTGTTCCCTCCCGCAGCCCATTCTGAGACATTCCCCAGGAGGGCCTGGTCCCCAAGGCTCCATCAGCAAGCACCAATTAATGTGCTCTCGCGCTCTGTGTTTCCTGAGCTACCCTTTCTCTTGGCAGAAAGGAAGATTCGATTAAGTCATCGATTTACTCCACAGAGTTTATGTCCTGATGCATTGCTCCTTCCCGGGGCCTGGAAGAGGGGACAGTACTTAAGGCACAAAAACGCAGGTGGGGGTGGAAGAGGCATAGAGCGAATACATGGTGATGGGGGGAGGGGGGGGATTAAAAATTATATATATATATAACACCCACCCCCAAAAAGACCCAAAAAAAAAAAAAAACAAACGCATCTTCAATAGAATTTTAGACACCGCCAAGGGAATCATTTTTAATCCCCGCACCCTCATTTCCCTAAAAAAAAAAAAACCACTAATTCTGCACATGGCGCCACATAAGACAACAGTGGTTCCAGCGGGCACCGAGGGCCTGGGCTCAGCTCGGGGTTACCGTCTCGCTCCCCCACAAACCGTGTGCAGAGAATGAACCGGCGGGTGTAGCTCGCCAAGGAGACGGTCCCACGCCAAACCAGCCCATCCCTGGAGCCCGGCGCCCGTCGCGCTCCGCAGCTCCTCCCCGGGGGTCCCCGCCCCCCACCGGCCTCGGAGCGGGTCCAGCCGCCCGGACCCCGCCCACCGGGCCCGGCCGCCGGCGGGCCGCTGCTGCCCCCTCTCGGCCGCGCTCCCGCGGCACTCCGCCGTCTCCCCCGCCCACAGCCGCCCCGCCCCAGCCCTCCCCGGCGTCTGGGGCAGTGGGCACTCGGCGGGGAGGCACACGATCTCTGGGCCCGGGGCAGGGGTGCCACCGGGTGACCCTCCCCCGCGCCGGGCTCCCTTCCGCGCCACGCCCGCTGCGCGCCCAGGGCGGACGTGGGCACGAGTGCGGCCGGCAGGTGCCCGCGCCCCTCACCCACTGGAGATCCATCCGGAAACGCACCGCTCCCCACCACAGCCCGTCCCCTGTCCTCCCACCCCGCTGTACCCGGGTTAACCACCAGCCCCCCCAAATCTGGGCCATCCTGCCGCCTAAAGGAATGAGAGCTGGAGCAGGGGTTTTTAAACTCAGATTCCTTTGTCAGACCCACTGAATTAGAGCGAGGTGAGAAGCTATTTTTGCAGAGTTCCCCAGGTGATCTTAAGGTCAGGCAGGCGGCCCGCCAGTTAGAAAACCTGCAGGGCCGGCAGTGTTACCTGCGCACACACACACTCTCCTGGGTCTGTGGAAGGACAAACACCCAGGATGGGCCCCGCGCTGGAACAGAAAGATTTCCCCGGAGCTCATCCCCAGCCCACGGGGGTTTCCAGCTGCTCCTCTCAGGGTGCCTGCCCCTGGGGGCTCCTAGGCCAAAAGAAATACCTAAGGGTTCTGTTCATTAAAGCCCAGATACTGTAATAAGGTCCTAAGACTGAGCGGCTATTAGAAAAATAATAATACATATCCATGGGGGAGGGGGGGTTCTAATTTATTCTTAAATAATCACAACTACTTGCTAATGGGAAGTGTGTGCTGCTTGGACACTGCGAAGACCATCTCAAACCTGGGAGTGAGGGGGCACCACCACCCGCATTTCCTGTTGTGTATTGATTTTCCAATATACAAAGCACTTGGTTTTTATCACAGCGACCACACAGAGCCAGCGTCCCCACAGACACAGTGTCATCAAAAGGCCCGTAAGGCGATCTAACGGGGGAAATGCAAACTGTCCCGGGCGAGTCAGAGTCTGCTTAGAGCCGGACAGATGTCAGGAGTGGCTTAAGCCTTTCATATGACCTGCGGAGCGCTGTGAATTCACAGCGGACCCCGGGACCCCTCAGCACAGAGCCTGAGAGCAATGCTTAGCAGTTAAGTAGCCAGTAGGTAACTGTTGGTGGGTGAGTGAGTGCAGCCGCTACCAGAGAACTACAGGTACGAAGAATGAGCTTTACGAGTTCGTCCCTTTGCTTCTCTCAGCAGCTGTTTAAAAATAGATATGATTAACCTCGTTCCCTGGGGGAGGGAATCGGGATTCAGAGAAGTTAAAGCATTCAGGGCTGCTCACCTTGCAGATGGCTGGGCTAAGGTTCAAATTCCGGTCGGACTGACCCTGAGGCTGCTTTTTGGGAGACCACTGTGCCTTCCGTGGACTTCCATTATCTCCTCAGAGGGCTGAGGCCAGCAGCGAAGTCAGGAAACAGAGCCTGCGGGCTAATTCCCAGAGTCTGAGAAGAGGAAATGGCCAGGTTGGAATGCACTTTCTGGAGGCCCCCGCGGCCCACCTCCAGCAGAACCAGCAGCGGTGTCCTCCCTGGGAAGGCCCTGCCTCCTGGACCCCTGCAGCCAGGCACAGAGGGGCCTCCTGGAGACATGTCTTCTGGCCTGGCCCGTGCCCACTGTAAACTTAACGACACCTCTCACTGCCACATCCCTGCTGATCGCCCCGACTGGTCGGGTCGCACACACAGGCTGCCCCCACCACCACCTCCTGCTCTCAGCACTGCACTGGGCATAAGGGGCCCACGTTTCACAGTCCTCCAATGAAGCAGGGGTCCTCACCTGCAGCCCCAGGAAGTTTTAGGTTGCCATGACTCCTGGGAGGAACTCCAAAGGGGTCACACAGGTCAGTCTTTGGCGGCTGGGCACTGAGTTGGAGACCCACATTGGAAGGGGAGGGCCCTTCTCCCTCATTTGAATTTGGGCCCATGCTTTGTCATTGTCCCCTCTTCATAGGGCTTGCCTTTAGACCTTACCTCAACCTGAGGGTCAGGCAGAAAAACCACCCACCTGCCCTCGCCTCATCTTTGCACTCCCTTTGCCTGGCCCAGCAAACCCCTGCTCATTCTCTAAGACTCAATTCCCTTGGTTCATCCTCCAGAGAACTCTCCCGAACCCCAGAGTCTGGGTTGGGTACACCTCCTCTGTGCACATACAACAGGATTCTGCTACTCAGCACACACTGCATTATAATTATACTAGAGGCCCGGTGCATGAAATTTGTGCACTTGCAGGGGGTCCCTCAGCCCAGCTTGTGCCCTCTCATAGTCCGGGAGCGTTTGGGGGATGTCCAACTGACTGCTTGGGCCCACTCCAGCAGCCGAACATCCTTAGCACTGCCACGGAGGAGGGAGAGCTTCTGCCCCCACCACTGAGTTTGCCAGACATGAGCCGGGCTTCTGGCTGAGTGGTGCTCCCCCTGTGGGGACACAGGGGGCAAATCCTGTGTTGAGTAGGATCCAGCTGAAACCAGTCTCTGACATCCCCTGAGGGCACAGGCTAGGCCAAAGGGCCCCAACAGTGCATGATCAGGGCCAGGAAGGAACACAGGAGGTTGGCCAGCTGGGGAGGGAGTGTGGGAGGGCTCCAGGTTGTGTCTGGCCTGTCTCAGTTCCAATCAGCCAGACCCCAGCAGCAAGCTAACCTACTGGTTGGAGTATCTGCTCTCTGGTGGTCAGTGCACGTCATAGCGAGCAATTGAGCAGCCTTAGCATATCATTAGAATATTACACTTTGATTGGTTGAACAGACAGCCGGATACTTAGCATATTAGGTTTTTATTACATAGGATGTGTGGTGTCTCTCCAACCAGACTGGGAGATGTTTTGAGGTGGGAGCCATGACTTATTCACTGTTGTCCCTTCAGCACTATGCCTGACACATAGTAGGAGTTTACTAAATCTCTGTGAAGAATGAGAACTGCCAGGCCACGTGTTCTAACATTTGGTTGGGAAGACACAGTCACCATTATTCTAGTCTCACTGCTGTCAGCATCCAGAGGACCTTGGAAAAGACCTTGGAGGTCATCTAGCCCAATGTGCATCCGAGGGCCCTGCACTGGGCGGGTGGTTTACTAAAATCACAACCCACAAGAGAATGACCCTGGGAAGGACTTGGCCACAGGCTACTGTCATTCTCACGGCTGAGCCTGCCTTGTGACTTTAGAAGAAACTGCTGAGGCTCAGCTTCACCATCTCTGCCCTGGGGCCCGGGAATCCCTGAGCTCTGCATTGGCCCCTATTGCTGCCTCCTGGTGACAGCACCTCCACATGCCGCAGCAACCCCAGCCTCCCTACAGCAGCCCGCCTTCCGCAAAAATGACTAACATGAGGAAACAGCAGCACGTAAGAACAGAGGAGGTGCTCTCCACAGCAAAGTCCCAGATTTAATTTTTAAGGAAAATCCATATGTTTTCCGTAATGGCTGTACCAATCCTGCATTCTCACCAGCAGTGCATGAGGGTTCCATTTTCTCCACATCCTCATTAGCACTTGTCATTTGTTGATTTGTGGATGGAGCCATTCTGACAGGTGAGAGGTGATACCTCATTGTCGTTTTGATTTGCATCTCTCGGATGATCAGTGGCTTTGAGCATTTTTTCATGTCTCTTGGCCATCTGTATGTCCACTTTGAAGAAGTGTCTATTTAGGCCCTTTGCCCATTTTTTGATTGGATTGTCTTCCTTTTGATAAGATGTATGAGTCCCTTATATATTTTGGAGATTAACCCCTTATTAGATGTATCATTGGCAAATATGTTCTCCCATGTAGTGGGGTCTCTAGTTGTTTTGTTGATGGTTTTTTTGTTTCTTTGTTTGTTTGTTTGTTTGTTTGTTTGTTTGTCTTCTGTGCAGAAACTTTATTTTGATGTAGTCCCATTTGTTTATTTTCTCCTTCATTTCCATTGTCCTAGGAGATGTAACTTTCTTTTCAATGAAGTTTAAAATTTTGGGGTCAATCCCCACACACACACACACACACACACCAACACATGCAGATGTCCTAGCTTCATGAGAGAGTCCACATGATCTGGCTCTCCTGTTCTCTCTGGCCACCACCAGGCACTTTGTCACGTTCAGTCCTTCCCTCGTCCCATCCACCTCCCCACCTTCGCACAGCTGTCTTCTGCCTGGCGTACCCCTCTTCGCAGGCCTATTCATCTTCACAACGCAGTCCAAACAGCTCCTGAGGAGTGTTCCCTGCTTAAAACATCCTGCTCTGTGCCCGCTCCCAGGCCTGGCCAACTCCCAGGAGGTGCTCAAAATGCTTCAGACCGGAAGAGTGGGTGGAGAGGGCACCAGGGGTAAGTTCCTTTGAGGGCTACCAAAATCTGCCTTCTCCTTTGAGAGGAACAGCTGTGGCTGGGCCCGGCTGCCAGGAAGGGCCTCCACTCCTCATGCCCCTTGCTTCAGGGGACTCCGTTTTCATCACTGGGAATGAGCAACAGTGGCCCATGTCACCTAAGGGCACGGTCTTCCCGGGCCCAGCTTAGTTGGCGGTTTGGTGCCCGGGGTGGTGTGGGTCTCTGTGTGCCCGTGTGGACTAAATGAGCTCAGCTACCCACCACACTGCTGAATGGGAGAAAGGAACCTCCTTCCGGGCCTCTTCCGCCATGAGGTTCTTTAAGCCGCCGTATTCTTAGGTGTTTTTCTTCAACGGCTTTGCCTTTCACCCTCACTAGTAGCATGAGTCACAGCTGGTTTCTGCTCACACAGTGATGCCTCCAGGGATCGGCGTACTATGATGTGGTGGGTAAGAGCGCACTGAGCCCCCGAGGGAACAATTAGCTGTCTCCCTCCTGCCCCCACCACCTAGCCTAAGAGACACGCAAGACATCGCTCTCTCTTCCAACAGTCATCCACCTCTCTCTCCTTCCCCTTGCTTCACCTTTTCCTGGCCCTCTGAGGCCAACAGAGGATCCAGAGGGAATCACACACTCACTCAGTAGCCACACTGACCAGCTGGTGCTGAGCGAGCCACCTGCCTCCTCCGGGCTGCCCCTCCCTCCCCAGGATGAAGGCTGATTGCTGAGGGCTTCTGGGCCCGGGCTGTCTCTAGACTCACCAGGGAACTTTTAAAGATTGAGATGCTCGGTCCCATGCCAGACCGGAAACCAAACTTCTGTGGGGAAGGAAATCTCTAACTGAGCATTGACTTCCGTCTTCCGATTGGCGTCCTCCTAGCCAAAGCCACCTGGTGCCGGTCACAGTCCAGCCCAGACGTCAGGGGACTCTGGGTCTCACTGATAATAGCCCGACCTCTGGGACAGCAGTAGGCATCACATGTAGCAGGTTCTCACTTTTCCTTCTGAGAGGTTGCTGTTGTTTTGGAGAAACTTCATGTTTCCTGCATTTGGTTTCAGAATGCACGAATGGAACTGTCTCTAAGGAGAGGAGGGAAACTAGCTCAGTTGCTTTGTACTGCTATGGGGTCTCCAGAGATTGGTGCAGTGGAAAGAGCATGGCTTCCACTCCTGGCTCTGCCTTCTCATGCTAAGCGGCTTGGGCAGGGGACTTGCTGGCCCCACCTCTGGCCCCTGTCACCACAAGGCACAGAGCACCTCTTGGAGCAATGCCCAGGTCCCCCTCAGCAGCCCTAGCTGAGCCCCTGAGCCCCCGGGCCTTCGGTGTAACACAGGAGTGATGACGGTCACAACACAGATCTGCAAAATTACGATACTGTACATCAAACAGCGTAGCACCTCGTATGTGGGAAGTTCTCAGCAATGGCTCATTTTCTTCCACCCACCCCCTGAAAGTTTTCTATATTCCCAAACCCATGCATGTATGTCCCCTGAGTGGGAGATCCACTAATCTCCAGCCACGTGAGGTCCTTACAAGGATACCTCTAGTGCTGGCAGGCTGAGCAGCGGCTGGGCTCAGTGTGGCCAGGGAGGCAGCGCAAGCAGCAGAGCAAGCTCAGCCCGGTTGTATGTCAGTTTTCTGGAAAATGCCATTGGAAGTGTCTTGAGGAAATGGTATCTTTTTCTAAATTCAATCAGTTTTGTTTGATCAACCAGTGGCAGGGTGCCACCCCCACCCCCGGTCTCCGCTGGCTTAATGTGGCATTGTCCCCCATCAGCAACCGGTCCACCTACCCACAAGGCGATTCCTAGTGGTGCCACCCCAGGGACCCACACGCTGTTCTCTGTGCCCCCCACCCCTGCCCTCAACACCAGCCACACAAAGAGCATGGGAAAGAGCAGGACAGATGGAGAGGATGGATGGATCCACCCAGAGCTGTCCTGAAGCTTCCATTCTGTAGGAGCTGCCAGCGCCCCCCCCCCCGCCCCCCTCCCTCCCTCAGTGCAAAGCACTTTGCTCCCACAGGGCTCCACTCACAGCCACTACCCAGGAGCTTCCAATGGGACAGCCCTACGGAGAGCCACGCTCACCTGCCCTTCCAAAAGGAGTGGCCTGCCTCGGGCCTGCACTACAAGGGCATCCCAGGCTGTTCTGTGTATCTCACTCCCCCGCCCACATGATTGCAACAGGAAGCAGACCCCCAAACGATCAATTCGCTGGCTGGCCGGAGGTCGTAGGTGTGGCCTAACATTTTTTGAAAAAGGAGGCTGGGAGATGGTGTTAATTACCTAGGTTTCTGTCTCAGAACACAGAACTGGGAGATGCCACACACAACAAGTAAGTCAGTGGGCGGCAGGCGCCAACGCTGTTGTGTCTTAAGGTGAAGAGAGCCGAGAGATGCCGGAGGGACCACAATGAGCTAAGAATAAAGCAACATTATGGATCAGCGGAACCTGTGGTGGAGAGAGAAGGCAAGTGGGAATTCCAGGCAAGGGGCTGGTCAGCAGCAGGCGGAGACTGGAGAGCAGCAGAGCGAAGGCAGGGACTTATTTGGGACAATCAGACGAAGATCTGGGCTCCTGCTCTAGTGTGACCTCTGGACCTTCTTTCTCCCGGTTGTGCCACTTCCTCCTTAACTTCCCTCCACGGGTCCGAAAAAGTCTGTTTATCACAGCTAAAGGAACTCCACTCAAACCGTTAGCAAGTAGAGATGGACAGAGAAAATAATGAAAGGAGCCAGTTCATAAGGGAGCCGCCTAAAAGAACAGCTATCCTGGAGTTTCTGGGAATGAGACGAATTAACATGTGTATAACCATTTGCAAATTTTAGCATAGAAAACTTATGACAAACATGGAAATGGAAGCCAAGCCCACCCACATGCTCGTTCCCTCCCTCTCTCTCTCTCTCTCTCTCTCTCTCTCTCTCTCTCTCTCTCTCTCTCACCAGTCACCACTGCAAAATCAATTCATTTTAATCAGAAAGCCAGATGGGGAGCTTTGCAATTTGCAGCTCTCCCACCCACTTCTCAGTGGATCCTTTTTTTCCTTTTTTAATTTATCTGGGTGACCTTCTTGAGCTGTAACAAAATTCTGGAGCAAAGAGCTAGGGAAGGGAGAAAAACATCTTGGAGTACACCCTGGTTGCCACTAGAGGGAGATGCTTCCGTGTGAAACATGCCACACCCCTTAGCTACCAGGGAGAATTCTTAAGCTGAGGCCACCAGATGTGCAGGGAACGGTTCTTCTTCCGCTTAAAGGCGTGAGGAGGCAGCACCCTCACAGGAACCAAATGGAGTCTGTCTCCACCCTGGTCAAAATAAGGCCGTGTTTACGTGATATCCCAGAGTTCATGCAGAACAAAGCAGCTGACTGCATTTGGAAGGAGGGAGCCAGGAGAAGAGAAGCCCAATGCTGCCCTCAAACAACTGAGAGAAATAGGGAGGGGGCCCGTGGGTGAGAGCTACAGGGAGAAACTTAACTGCTCAATACAAGAAAGGCTCCTTCAAAAATGCTGTCCAGCATGGAGTGGGTTGCTAGACAGGGAACTAACCAAACTGACCTTGACCATCTTCTGGGTGTGTTGGAGATGAGACTCGGTACTGGGTGGGAGGTTGGTCTCATGGTCTCAGATTGCTTCCAGCTCTGAGTACACAGAAGACAAGAGGTCGATGTCCCCTGGCTCTCTGGGTGGCTCTTTGTCAGCCATACCCCTACATGCCACCAGAGGGCGCAGTTACTCTGGAAGAAGTCTTATCAATGAGGTTTTCAGAGCCACGGCTTGAGAGCTAAAAACCCACCTTGGATTAAAAGGCTATCTGTTAGGTCAGCATAGCACAATGGGGCTGGTTTTGTTGCACCCCAGCTGCTCCAAACACATTGCAAAGGCAGGAAAAATATAAAAAGGGGAAACCAAGAGATTATCTCCAATCACCAGCCACCAGCCGCCTGCATAAGGCCTGTTTCCAGACAAGAGGTTCAGGGGGCCAAGAGGAGCAACCCTAGGCAGGTGGAGTTGGACATACGGGAAGAAAAACATCCAAAATCATCCCTTTCAGAATGAACCTGCATATTCAAAATTACAAAACACATGAAGAAATCAAGTGCTAAGCATAACAGACAAAAACATTCGCAATCTGACCATGAAGCAATCCAGATGACATTGGTTTTTGGAAGCAGCACAATAGATACACAGAAGTGCGTTGAGGTTGTTCCAGAGAGAGATGAAGGCGTACTGTCTGCTGTGCCAACTTGGGCAATGGCCAAGCAGCACACGCAGAGGCCACAGGGAGCTCATAGGGAGGAACATGAGGGCATGTGGAGGTCCCCATGTCCCGTTTCTCCTCGGGCAGGACACCGAGGTGCCACAGCCAGACATCAGACGTCAGAGGGACAGTGACCCTCAGACTGAGGGCCTTGAAGCTATTTTTTTCAAATATATTTTATTGATTTTTTTACAGAGAGGAAGGGAGAGGGATAGAGAGATAGAAACATTGATCAGCTGCCTCTTGTACACCCCCTTCTGGGGATGTGCCCACACCAATGTACATGCCCTTGACCAGAATTGAACCTGGGACCTTTCAATCTGCAGACCAATGCTCTATCCACTGAGCCAAACCGGTTTCAGCCCTTGAAGCTGTTGACTAGGTATACATCAGCTTCTTCCTGGAACAACCAGAGGCTGCGATGTGTGTGACGGCAGAATGATGGGGCAGGACTTGGCATCGGTGTCCTTGGGGGGAGGTACACCAGGACTCCTGGATGTGAACAAGGCTGGGGTCCAAGCGGGGCGGTTGCAAGTATATGAGCTAGCAACCTAGCGGCGGGGACCCGTGGTTGGGGCAGCACGGGCCCTGTCCAGGCCTGACGGGCACAGCTCCTGTGGGTCCCTGCAGGATGCCCACTCCTTTTCTGGGAGGACCACCACAGAGGATCAGTCCTAGAGAGGTCAACACTGACCCCTCAATATTCTTTTCAAAAGAAACAAAACAAAATCTTGGAAATATTGTTATTAAATTTAAATACTCATAAAAATCTCTACCCTGGTCACAGGCAGAGAGGGAATTAGAAAGAATGCAGCCAGGGCATGAAAAGATCAAAGGTATGAAAGATTACTTAAGATGGCACATGGAGCCCTGGCCAAGGTGTGGGCTCAATGCCCAGTTTACCTAGGTTGAGATTTTTATCCCTGGTCAGGGCCTCAGGGTGTATACCAGAGGCAGCTGGTCAAGGTTTCTTTCTCACATCAATGTTTCTCTGTCTCTCTGTCTCTCTGTCTCTCTGTCTCTCTCTAAGAACTTAAAGGAAACATATCCCCAGGTGAGGATTAAAAACAAAACAAAACAGGGAGGATCCAAGATGGCTGCTCGGGTATACACCTAGCTGCAGCAGCTCACAACAATTTCAAGGGAATACAACTAAAATGTAGAGTGGACATTGCCCAGAGCTACAGGTAGTCGACTGACTGAAAACTCTACAATAGGAAGGAGGGAGAAAACCAGAGGAAAATCAGAGGAGCTGAAAAAAAGCCTAAGGTACGGAGACATGCTGCGCGCTCACACGCACGCGCGCGCGGAGAGGTCGCAGCCGGAGAGGAGGGGAGGGCTGGGTGCTGCCTGGCGTTCCCTAGCAGGAAGGAAATAGAACCCCCAGCCTGGGCTGAAACCCCGAACCGGCAGCGCTGAGCCCCAAGTTATGTGCCAGACCCTGGGGACCCAGGCTCCGGCAGGGGGAGACAATCCCGGGGGACGGCTAAATGCGGGGCCCCCGGAGTCGCGCGCACATGGCGCGCAGAGGACTGAATGTTGACTCTGATGCTGGATTACCCTAGCCGGAAGAAACAAAGCCTCCGGCGGCAGCTCTGAGCCTCAGTCCAGACCGCCCCGAACTCCAGGTCTGGGCCAGTCCCTGGGGACCCAGGCTCCGGCAGGGGGAGACGGGGCTGTGAGGTGGAGTCCTGGGAGCGCGGCGAAAGGCCGAGCCCCCGGAGTCGCGCACACTGTGCGCAGAGGACAGTCTGTTGACTCTGATCCTGGACTCCCCTAGTGGGAGGGAGAAAGAAAGCTCCAGACTGGAGGAACGCCACGAGGAGCAGGAGCCCCTGCCGGACACCGGCCAGCTGGGCGCCAGCAAGGAGCCGGGCGACGGGGCCCCCAGTGGGGGGGGTGCCCCTGAGCCTTCGACTGCTGAGCGCTGGCAACGGAGCCAAGGACGGGGGCTGCTTCCTGGGCGGCGCCGACCCCGGCAACAGGCTGGAGCAGCGCGGGAGCCCGCGGAGAACAAAGGGGTGCCACAGGCCAACCTGCTGAGCTCCCAGGACAAGGAGGAAGAAACCAAAGAAGTTCTCAATGTGAAGAAATCAAGTGAGAGCAAAGGATAGTAAAATTACTTAAGAAAGAATACAAAGAAGATCTTGAAAAATCAAAGACTAGTCAGAACTCAACGCACCAGCCAACATTGCAACATAAATGCGTTTTGTTTTGTTTTTTTTAAAAAAAAAAAAAAGAGAAAAAAGGGACAGAATGTTGGAACAGCGGCGACCAGGCCTAGAGTGGCCAGGCACAAGGCAGTGGCAGCTGGGCCCGGAGCAGCAGTGGCCAGGCCCCAGAGCAGCAGCCAGAACAAGAGCATCAACGGCCAGCACTGGAGCAGCCAGACCTGGGGCAGTGGCAGCCAGGCCTGAGGCAGAGGCGGCCAAGCCCAGGGTGGCCAGTCCAGGAACACCCAGACACGGAGTGGCTGGGCCCGGAGAAGCCCGGCCCAGAGCAGCCGGGTTGGGAGCAGCCAGGCCCAGAACAGCAGTAGCCAAGCACGGAGCATCCAGGCTGGGAGCGGCCAGGCTCGGAGCAGCCGGGTCGGGTGCGGCCAGGCCTGGAGCAGCGGCGGCCAGGCTGGGAGCGGCCAGGCCCGGAGCAGCTGGGTCTGGTGTGGCCAGGCCTGGAGCAGCGGCTGCCAGGCTGGAAGCGGCCAGGCCCGGAGCAGCCGGGTCTGGTGCGGCCAGGCCAGGAGCAGCGGCTGCCAGGCTGGGAGCGGCCAGGCCCGGAGCAGCAGCTGCCAGGCTGGGAGCGGCCAGGCCCGGAGCAGCCGGGTCTGGTGCGGCCAGGCCAGGAGCAGCGGCTGCCAGGCTGGGAGCGGCCAGGCCCGGAGCAGCGACTGCCGGGCTGGGAGCGGCCAGGCCCGGAGCAGCCGGGTCTTGTGCGGCCAGGCCCGGAGCAGCGGCTGCCAGGCTGGGAGCGGCCAGACCCGAGCAGCAGCTGCCGGGCTGGGAGCGGCCAGGCCCGGAGCAGCCGGGTCTGGTGCGGCCAGGCCCGGAGCAGCGGCTGCCAGGCTGGGAGCGGCCAGGCCCGGAGCATCCGGGTCTGGTGCGGCCAGGCCCGGAGCAGCAGCTGCCAGGCTGGGAGCGGCCAGGCCCGGAGCAGCGACTGCCAGGCTGGGAGCGGCCAGGCCCGGAGCAGCCGGGTCTTGTGCGGCCAGGCCCGGAGCAGCGGCTGCCAGGCTGGGAGCGGCCAGAACCGGAGCAGCAGCTGCCGGGCTGGGAGCGGCCAGGCCCGGACCAGCCGGGTCTGGTGCGGCCAGGCCCGGAGCAGCGGCTGCCAGGCTGGGAGCGGCCAGGCCCGGAGCAGCCGGGTCTGGTGCGGCCAGGCCCGGAGCAGCGGCTGCCAGGCTGGGAGCGGCCAGGCCCGGAGCAGCCGGGTCTGGTGCGGCCAGGCCCGGAGCAGCGGCTGCCAGGCTGGGAGCGGCCAGGCCCGGAGCAGCAGGGTCTGGTGCGGCCAGGCCCGGAGCAGCGGCTGCCAGGCTGGGAGCGGCCAGGCCCGGAGCAGCAGCTGCCAGGCTGGGAGCGGCCAGGCCCGGAGCAGCAGGGTCTGGTGCGGCCAGGCCAGGAGCAATGGCTGCCAGGCTGGGAGCAGCCAGGCCCGGAGCAGCGGCTGTCAGGCTGGGAGCGGCCAGGCCCGGAGCGGCCGGGACCGGAGCAACCGGGCCCAGAGCAGCCGGGTCGGGTGCGGCCAGGCCTGTAGCAGCACCAGCCAAGTCCAGAGCAACTAGGTCGGGAGCGGCAGTGACCAGACCCGGAGCAGCTGGTTGTGGAACGAACCAGAGCAACAGAGGCCAGGCCCGGAGCAGCCAGGCCCGAAACAGCTCGCTCCTCGCCTGTACCTGCCCACGGCTGCCTCTCAGACATGGCTGGAAACTTTTTCAGGAACTTGAGGGTCTGCTGAATCAAGTGATGAAAGCTTAGATCTGGATGTGTTGAGTTATATAGCGCTGGGGTGTTGATCTGTGAGTGCCTTGGGTGGGGCCTGGATGAGGCTGGTTGACCTATTTGGAAATGTCTTTTGTGTGAAGTATCATTGGGCATGTGGAGGTATTATTGATATGAGAAAATGCTAAGTAACAGATTTACTATCTGAAAAGGGATTTACTATCGGGGAGAGGGAGGGAGGAAGAGACTGAACATAAACTGTGCACCTATGGATGAGGACAATGGGGGATGGGGAGGGGGCAGAGGGTGGGGTGGGAACCTGGTGGAGGGGGGAAGAAATGAGGAACCTTTGTAATAATATGAACAATAAAGATTGATTTAAAAAAAAAAAAAAAAAAAAAAAAAAAAAAAACATGGCAGATGGATTAAGAGGATCTGATAAACACCCAATTGAAGTTTCAGGAAAACAGGAAAAGAGAATGAAGGGACGTCTTAGTTTATTTCTCTCTTTCTTTCACATCCAATCCATCAGCAAATTCTTGTGACTCAACCTTTGAAATGTTCTCTGAATCTGACAACTTCCCTCCCTGTGCCTACATCCAAACCGCCCTAACCTCTCTCCTAGCTGACCTCTAGCCGCCTTGCCACTCAGCCTCCAGCATCAGGCAGCGGGCTCACTGAGGAATGTGAATCTGCGTGTGTCATTCCCTGCCTCAAGCCCTCCAATGACTGCAATCCCATTTAGAACAAAGTTCAAAGGCCTTACTTGCTATGTCCTGCAAGTTCCTTAATAATCTGGCCTGTAGCCGAAACCGGTTTGGCTCAGTGGTAGAGCATTGGTCTGCAGACTGAAAGGTCACGGGTTCGATTCTGGTCACGGGCATGTACATTGGTTGCGGGCACATCCCTGGTAGGGGGTGTGCAAGAGGCAGCTGGTCGATGTTTCTCTCTCATTGATGTTTCTAGCTCTCTATCTCTCTCCCTTTCTCTCTGTAAAAAATCAATAAAATATATTTTTAAAATAAATAAATAAAATAATCTGGCTTGTAAAATTAGACCTGAAGAAATTGGGCGTCTGCGTTACTGCAATGCACGCATGCCAATGGCCAGTGCTGCCTCTCATCCCAGCCTCCTGGCCCAGCGCCCTGCACTGACGTCCCGGCTGCTCCTCCGACACTGAGCCACTCCACCTCAGGGCATCTGCACTTCTTTCTCCCTCTGCCTAGCGGAAGATCCCCCAGGTGAGCATCCCTCATGACATTCAGCTCTCTGCTCAAATGTCCCTTCATCAGAGAGGGCTTCCCTATCCTTCTATCTAGACACCCTGCCCACCCTACATCACCAGCCTTACATACCCGGGAAGAGAGAACGGCCTCTTCGGTGAGTGGTGTTGATGTAGTTGGTTATCTATCAATATATGGGGGAAATAACTGGGCCCTTATCTCCCACAATCACAAAATTAATCCCTGGTAAATTCAAGACCTATGAATGTGACAGCAAAGCATCCAAAGTTTAAAGGAAAATATAGGGGATATTGCCGAAACCGGTTTGGCTCAGTGGTAGAGCGTCGGTCTGCGGACTGAAAGGTCCCAGGTTCGATTCCGGTCAGGGGCATATACGTTGGTTGAGGGCACATCCCCGGTGGGGAGTGTGCAAGAGGCAGCTGGTCGATGTTTCTCTCTCATTGATGTTTCTAGCTCTCTATCTCTCTCCCTTCCTCTCTGTAAAAAATCAATAAAATATATTTTAAAAAAGAAAATATAGGGGATATCTTTTTAAAACCTCACAGAAGGAGAGGGGGTTTTAAATAAGAAAAAAGATGTTTTAAATAAGAAAAAAGAATACAGCCAGGGCATAAAGAGATCAAAGGTATCTCTCCAATCACCAGCCACCAGCCAACAGCATGAGGATGGTTTCCAGAGGAGAGGTTCAGGGGCCAAGAGGAGCAGCCCTAGAGCATGCCTTTGATCTCTTCATGCCCTGGCTGCATTCTTTCTAACTCCCTCTCTGCCTGTGACCAGGGTAGAGATTTTTATGAGTATTTAATTTTAATGACTATATTTCCAAGATTAAACATTTTTCTCATGTCTACCTGTTGCTTTGTTTCTTTTGAAAAAGATATTGAGGGGTCAGTGTTGACCTCTCTAGGAAACACACACAAAACCTCACACACAAAGCACTGATCATCAAAGAGAAGATTATGAAAATGTCTGTGTTAAAATTAAAAACGTGTGTTCAGCAAAACACACTACAAAGAAAGGTAAAAGACAAGCCACATTTTAAGGGAAAATATAATACACAACCAACACATGTTCAGTATCCAGAGTTATAAGGAACTCCTACAAATCACTAAGAAAGTAGCAAACAACCAAAGAGAGATATGACATAAAGGATAAGAAGAGTCACTTATGGAACACAAAGTCAACATAGTCACCCATATAAAGGAAATGTGCCTTGAAAAAATGAGATGTTGATTCATGCCGGGTATGCAAAAATTACAGCCTGACAATTCCAGGGATCAGCAAGGCTGTGGGGCACTTCTAGTCACGACAGAGGAGGGACATTTCATCTGAGCCCAGAAAACATTAGAAGGAGCCTGCGATTCAAGAAGCTGAGGGGACAGCTCCCAGCAATGGCATGTGAGAGGCCTTGAGCCAGGAAAGAATTTGGAGGAACTGAGAGGGGCATTGTGTGACTGAGGTTCAGCCATGCAGAGAAGAGGGAGAATCCCTGTGTTGTGTGCTTTAGGAACGTAGAGTAAGAGGTGACAAGGTCAGCATTTGTGGGGAACGGGTGCAAGCCGGCTGTAATGAGAGGCACACAGGTGAAATTCGTGGTGGAGTGTCCATGCCAGCCGGCTTCCTCCCCAGCTCCTTACCCTTCATCTCGGTGATTTCCAACCTTTTCATGTCATGGCACACACAAACTAATTACCAAAAGTCTGTGGCATGCCAAAAAAAAAAATTGTCTCTTTTGCTGATCTGATTTTTTAAAAAAAAATAGGCCGAATCTAGTTTGGCCCAATGGATAGAGCGTCGGCCTGCAGTTAGGAGGCCTGTTCAAGAAGGTCAAAGCCTTCCCCAGGCCCATGGCAGCCTTTCTCTCCTCTTCTGTCTCCCACTATCACCCTCCTTCCCTCTCCCACAACGCTCAACTCCTCCTTGAACATCCCTGGGTCTTTTCCCCACTGTGCATTCATGTCTGGAATTTCTTTTCCCAGCATGTCCAAATCCTACACTGCCCACCAGGTCCAGATCAAATGCCACCTCTTCTCCACCAAGCTCCCACTAAAACTAATCTCCCTTTCACCTCAACTCCCACGGTCCCCTAGCTGTCCTTTGCTATGGTGACCCTCCCTCCCACCTGATTAATGTTCCTCAAACCCTCTCCCAAGGATAAGCTCCTTGAGGACAATTTGGTTTATTTTCATGTTTCCTCCCACCTTCCCCCTATTCAGCAAGGCCTGCCAACTAATCAATAAGGGGTTAAATGGAGAAAGTATAGAGAATGACATTGTGAATTCTTGCACCAATGATAGAGTAAGCAGTTAGACAGGAATGAGCAGAACAGGAACTGTATATAGGCAAGATACAGAATGTCACCAGGGCATAATGTCTCAGGTGCCTAGCAATGGGCAGAACTAGAGAAAACAACAATTATAGGCTAGGACACCTGCCCCCCCAACATGCCGTTAGTCTTGTGGTTTAGACCCTCTTAGAGGACAAACAATGGGTCAGAGAATAACTTCATAGGACTTCCTAAGAAGCCCTTGCATAACCACTCCCTTAATCATTAAGCCCTCAGGACCATGAGTTTCTGACCAGCATCAAATAATCTTAGAAACAAAACCTTGAGTCTATTGACCACAGAGACAGAGTATCAGTAAAACTAGAGATAACATCTAGGTCTCAGTTGTGTTTCAGCTCCAGGTCCAGAAAAGCAGCAAATCTGGATGAAGCAAGGCTATGGCTCACATCAGGACTGGATGCAATGACTAGTGACTCCCTAACCTACTGCTGACCAAGCAGTAGTGGCCACCCTGGAAAGTTGATGAATATTCTATTGAGATTCTCCCCTGAGACCACCCCTAAAATCCCCACCTTTAGAAAACAGATAAAAACTCTTAAGATATAGGACCCATTCCCCCCATTCTCCTCTTTTATCTCTCCCACATGCCTGTGCCTTCTTTCTCAAGCACATACTTTTGCCATTCTCCTAAGCTCTAAGGGCCCTTCTTTTGCCTCTGTAACTTGTTTCCTGAGTCCATGCAGCCCAGATGGCTCACTTCTTCTACTCTGTGACTTCCTAAATATGTAAACTTCTTGTATTAGAGCTCTTGGCTCAGAATTATTTAAAAATATATATGTGGCCAAAACCGATTTGGCTCAGTGGTAGAGCATCGGTCTGCAGACTGAAGGGTCCCAGGTTCGATTCCAGTCATGGGCATGTACATTGGTTGTGGGCACATCCCCAGTGGGGGGTGTACAAGAGGCATCTGGTCGATGTTTCTCTCTCATTGACGTTTCTAGCTCTCTATCTCTCTCCCTTCCTTTCCGTAAAAAATCAATAAAAAAAAAAAATATATATATATATATATATATATATATATATATATATATATATATATATGGAACGCTTCGCAAATTTGCGTGTCATCCTTGCACAGGGGCCATGCTGGTTTTCTCTATCATTCCAATTTTAGTATATGTGCTGCTGAAGTGAGCACTGAATTATTTCTTAACCAAACTCAAGAACCAAGATCCCACATTCACCATTAATACTGCCATTTTTCAAAGTTAAATACAGGAAGAGAAACAGGCTTGGGTGGGAAGACAATAAATTCATGTCAGGCATGTGGAATTGGAGGTGCCTGTGAGATATCCACGTGCAGATGAATAGAATAGATGGTTCTGACTCCCAGGAGACAGAGCTGGGCTGGAAATTATGCAAAGGATTTCTGCCTCCATTTAATGAATTAAAAAATAGAATTTGGAGAAGGAACTTGTTCAAACTTATATGGCAGAAAGGAGTAAATTCCAGTAGTGGATTCTGTCTGGCTCTATCCTGACAGAGAAGAAAGGAAAAAGAAGACTTCCTCTGGGACCTTGGAGGGAATGTAGGAGAGTTGGGGTGTTACTGGTTGTGCTGCGCCAGCATGGCCAAGGGTGAACCTGAGGAGGCGGGAGATTGAAGAAAAGACAGACAAGATAATTCAGCTGGAGCTTGGTGGATCTCTGGTGCCTGGATGAGGACACAAAAGACCCAGCCTGCAAGCCGAGGCTTTATTTTATAGTCTCATTACAACAAGGGTAGATTAACATGTATACAGATGTTCTTGTTTTGGAAACACTTGGTGTACCTCCCTCAGCCCATTAGCTGCTTAGGAAGGAATTAGGGAGGATTAGAAGGTCAGGCTTAATTATGAGAGGAGAGCTCTGCCCTCCAGGCTGGGACTCGTTTGTGGCTCTGCCACAGGTCAGCCAGAGGCTTGACCCTAGAGCTGCTCCCTACATCTGGTGACTCCAGTGGTTTGAGGCATATCCAGATCTCAAGGAGCCCCTCTTTTTGAGCCTCATGTCCTCAAAAGCAGACTAGTATAGTTGAAAAGGCACTGGCTCTGGAAATGTGTAACCTGTGAGTCATTTATGTATAAGCTTAGGCAAGTCACTTTCTCTCTCAGTGCCTCAGTTTCCTGAACTATAAAAGGATGTTAAACAAATAATTTTTAAGGTCTCTTATAATTCTGACACACATGAATTCATAATTCATTTAATTCTTTTAAATATATTTTATTGATTTTTTTACAGAGAGGAAGGGAGAGGAGAGAGATAGAGAACTAGAAACATCGATGAGAGAGAGACATCTACCAGCTGCCTCCTGCACACCCCATACCAGGAATGTGCTCACAACCAATGTACATGCCCTTAACCGGAATCAAACCTGGGACCTTTCAGTCCACAGACCGACGCTCTATCCACTGAGCCAAACAGGTTTCAGCTAATTCTTTTATTTTTAATACAAGCCCAGGAACATTTATTTTCTAAGCACTTTGTTTCTGAGTAATATTAATATCATTTTTATAGTGCTCATTGTAGAAAATTTGTCAAAAGGGGAAAGCTCAAAGAAGGGGAATAAATCACTACAATATCACTAGTTGGAAACTAGTTGCTAATATTTTGCTGTAATTTCTACTGGTCTCCCTTTTACTGTGCAAATATACATATGTCTTTTCCTTTTTAAAGAAATTGGGTAATAATATCCTCGATTAACTGAACATTTTTACACATCAGGCTCAGAACCAAGTGCTCTGAATACTTATTACCAATCCCTCAGGGAAGATAGCAATGTCACCATTTTACAGAAAAGAAAACCAAAGGGCAAAAAAACTCTAGAATTCCTACCAGACTAGCTTTCTGAGCTGCTTTATTTTGTGTGTGATTCCTTTGTCACTTAATGTACCTTTAACATGTTCCCATTTTTCAAATACTTTTCTACCACATTATCTAAGTTGCTTCAAGATACTCAACACTCAGTTCCTTGCTAGCATTAAAGATATTGATATTTTCCATTGTCACTGTCATGGACAATGCTATGATTATCTTCCTCCCATGTAATTCTTTCCACTCTGTCATAATTGTTTCCTTAGGGTAGGTTCACAGAGGTTGAATATCTAGGTCAAAAGATAGGTGCATTCTTAAGGCTATTGACAAATAGTATCAGGATCCCTTCCCCCAAAACTGAACTATTCTTCACCCTTTAACAATTTATAAACGTTCCATTTACTTGTGACCTCGTTAATGTTGGGAATTACCTTATTTTTATTCATCTTTGCTGATTCTGTAAGTGAAATTTCTTGTCTATAAAGTTGGACTTCTTTCTAATGTCATGGATCATCACATGATTCATTCTAATAAAAATCTCTTATACAAATCCTTGGGAGTTATGAGAGACATAAAGTATTGGAATGAAAGAAAGGGACATTTAATTTTATTCATTTAACAAAAACCAAGTACCTGACATACACAGAGTATGTTATAAGCCCTGCAGGCATTAAAATTAGTAAGAGTGAACAAATATTGAGCACCTACTCTATGCTCAACAGCAGGCATCCTAAATATCATGAGAGGGGAAAAAAGGTACAGTATTTATCCTTCAACAACTTGCAATCTAGTTGGGGAGGGGAAAGCAACACCCAGAAGGTGTTTTGAACTTAATTTCTCCCTTCCCTGTTCTTCCATGAAACTGCCTTTCTTATCTCCATTGTGGCTTTGTGAGTCAACCTTAAACATGCCTCTCGTGCAAGTCATCTGAGAGCCCCAAAGCGCCGGATGGTGTCTTACTCAGACTCCTGTCCCATCATGTAAAGGCCAATGACTTCATGATTTCTTCACAGTTTTTTACTCAGTGTTGTAAAATAGTGGCAAGTTGCCATCTCCTCTACCCACTCCCATCCCCACTCACCACATTAGTCCACTGCATGCCTGAGAGCATCAGAACCACAGGTGGCCCTCAAATGCAGGTTTTAGGAGTCTCCATTAACAACATTAACATTGGTTTCCTTAAACCACTATCTCACGCCCTTCAACTGCCCAAGCCCTAGGATTTCATGTCAATTCATTTACATGGCTGAACACGTGGGGGTGGGGTGTCAAGCGTTTGGTGGTTATTTGCTTGTTACTCTTTCTCATACTTTACGGACATTCACATGGACTTCTTGCCCTCCGGGACCTGCACGTCATGATTGTCTGCTGGAAGACTGATACCAAGATTGATAGCATGAAGGAGCGTGGCCTGAGTTTTCCCTTTATGATTCACCGATATATTTTATCTGTATAGCCCAAAGCATCTAGGGCCAGCTCAGCTAAATACACATTTGCTTCTTTCAGATTCTGATTTTGAATTTGAGTTGAATTAATTCAAATTTCAAAAGAGTTTCAGATTGGTATGAGCTGCAGGGGTTGGCTGTTAAAAGTGGGACATGAACCAGCCTAAAGTATAAGTAAGATTTAGGGGACAAGATGGGTAGGGCCTTGTCCCTTCATCCACCCCTTTCTTTCCTTTTCATCTCTACCCACTTCTTAAGAGCCTTCAATGAGGCACAGAAAAGAGGTAAATTGTTAGCATAGTGCTGAAGGGGGTGAGGAGAGACAGCGAGTGCTATCTGTCCAGGGGCTACATAAGGATGAACCTGGCCCTCAGACATGCAGCAGGGCCCTGAGAGACTGGCAGAGGGAAAGACTACAAGGCTTGTGAAAGGCGAGAGGAGAGACCAGAGCAACAAGGGGATTCCCAGGAGTGTGACTGAGAGGCATTGTAAGGGAAAGGTGAAGTCATATTTGCCCCACCTTCTGGGACAGCATGTGCATCGGCACATGATAAACTCTCCTTTCGGTGTGGATCCTGAGAAGAAAGATTCGTTGAGGTGGACCTTGAGAAGGAATTTATCTACTGAGATGATGCTCTATAGTCAACTGAGGGCCCAAATTTTATAAATAATAAGAGCCTAATGGCCACTTGCTGACAGGGGCTCCTCACATACTCTGCACACCAGGAAGAAGCTCAGACTGAACTCCCTGCTTTCCACACTAGGCCCCTCTGTTCACGCTGTCTGAGTCAACCACTGCAGGGCAGCCCTGGTTTTGTCTTTCTACCAATGGACTGAGACCTGCCCTGTGCCATCAGAACAGCATGATTTGGACACCTTGTCTACATAAAGTGGACCTCACTGAGAACCTGGCAGGAACTGTTGCTATAAAAGGCACCTCCCCTTTGTCTCAGTGGAACGCAATTTAAATTGCTACCTGACTCTGTGCCTGTGTCCAGGCCTGCAGCTCCTTCGTGCTCAAGCAATTTTTATTCTCGAATAAAGTCTAAAATTAATTTTGGTTTACACTGGTAACAGACGGTGCCTGCACCTATACACCCTCCTATATGTCAGTGGTATGATCAAAAGGATGCATTGTGTATAGCAACTAATCATCGCCCAGGCAGGCCCTATGTTGGATTCTGTATCTATGTCACCTCATTGGACACCAACTACATGCCCAATACCACCAAGACTCCCAATCAGATGTTCCTAGACTTCAGGGTACTTAAGAATCACCATAGATCTGACTAATGTCACTCAGAAGTGCATTTCCTTAGATCTGGAGTGGAACATGCGTTTTTAATAAGCATCCTGTGAGAGTGATGCAGATATCCAAGGACCACTGTAGTCTACCCAAATAGTGTCTCTATGCAGCTCCCGCCTGGCCCTGTGAGCCAGAGGCTTCCCTTCATACCTTTAGAGTCAGCCTCGGAGCCCTCCATCCACAGTGTCTGTGGACAATGACATCCCCTCCAGTCATTCTTCCTCCATACACTTCAGTGCTGCTCTCCCTGCTTCTCTCTCACACACACCAACCTTCCTGCTGTGCCACTTGAAGCCCCCACTCTGTGATAAACTCCCCTAATATTTTTTATTGATTTCTTTATTTATATTTTTTTTTCAGAGAGGAAGTGAGAGGGAGAGAGTGATAGAAACATCAATGATGAGAGAGAATCATTGATTGGTTGCCTCCTGCACGATTGGATTCTGGGTCAGAAATATGTCCTACCCAGAATCAAACCATGACCTCATGGTTCACAGATTGTCGCTCAACCACTAAGCCACACCAGCCTGGCTCCCTAATATCTTTAGGAAGAATGACTGGAGGGGATGTCATCTTTCCTGTACCCAGCTCTGCAGAGGGTACCACTTCCCAGGCCACCACTGGCCTCTACAGTGCCTCTGGTAAATTAGAGAAAGGTGTCCCTTCTGGATGGGAGATCACATCTGCTAAAAGTGCCCCCCTGACCCTGACAATCCAGTCCCTAAGGATGCAAGTATGGGGAAAACTCAGATTTCAGCCCCTCCCCTCCTTAGACAGTGCAGGAACTACACAAATTGCAGCCTGACCACTTCCTTGTAACCTTCCATGGAGATTTCTCAACCTCTCACTCCTTCTGCCAACAGGTCAAAGAAAGGTTGTTGCTATCTTCACTCCCCAGTGCCATTTCCAAACCTTTACTCTTCTCCTTCCTGTTAAAGCCTCCACTGTTCTGAGCCTCAGCCAAGAGGTTGTATCAGCCTCTAATGTCCCTTACAAAGACCAACTTCCAACTTCGTCCCTGAAGACTGATAGCCTTTCTCTCCCCTACACTCGCCATCTTGCTGTGTGACCTGGATGCCCATAACTTGTCCAGCACCGGAGCCTTACAGCTCACAAACCTCCTCAGTCCAGTGGTCTTCATCTCCACTCCCTTCTAATTCCCTCACACCCAGGAACCTTGTCAGAACTGCCCCTCATCAGAAATCTCAAACTCCAGCAGCCCAGCCCCAATCAACGATCCACTTCTGTGCATCCCTCTCCTGTGCCCACTCTTGCTACATCTGCTCCTTGGCATCATGGAACCCCATCCCCTGAGCCCTTCGTTTTCTGCCTGCCCAGCCTAGAACACACAGTTGACTGCTGAACCATTCTCTTACAAGCATCTATCTACCTTCAATCTCATTTTCTGGGAAAATCCAACCCTAATGAATTCCACGATCCACTCTCTCCCACCTCTCCCCAGGCCCTGAGTGCTGCTGAAGAAAAGCATGCAATTCTATGCTGGCACCATGGTCTCCAGACTCCTCTGCATCTGAGTGCTGCACATCAAGGAACCTGTAGGCCTCTGCTCCCATCTCCTCAGGAAGCCTTCCAATCTCCACAGCCTTCTTCAGCACCACCCCCAACCCAAAGCCCTTTCACCTATATTCTGATAACTAACAACTTTATTCTCTGGCCTAGACTCCGTCCTGAACATCCGAGTTGTGTATATAGCTGCATGCATGTGTATACAATGTCCATTTGCACATTACCCAGGCACCTCACACTATGCCTGTCTAAAACTGAGCTCATTATCTCCACCCTAGTCCCTAATGTGCTCCTCCTGTGATCCCCAAGTTAATCACCATCATCCACCCACCCAGGCAAGTCAGACACCTGAAGTCATCCTTAACTCCACCCTCTCCTTGGCAATCTACCTTTAGGGCCGGCTATTTTTACTGCCCTCATTTTTAAAATCTTTTCGCTCCTTCTAGCCCTACACCTGCTGACTATTTTGTGATAATTCATCATCACCTACCTGGACTATTGCAAGATAATTCATACCCTAATTGGGCTCCTAATTTTTCTCTCTCATATCTACTCCCCACATAATCACTAAGTGATTCATCTAAACCTAGGTCTGGCATGTCAATCTTCTGCTTGAAACCCCTGTTGCGTGTAAGACAGTTTTTAAATTCTTGGAAGGCAACCTCTACAAGGCCTTCCTAGTCATTCACCAGCCATCAGCCCATGTTTTCTTGTCTTGAGCATTACATTTTAGCTATGCCCTGCTCACATCATGCAGTTTCATACCTCCACACTGCTCTTGTCCAGGAAGACCACTGTCCGCCCCCCCCCCCCCCCGTTGGTGTGGGTCACCTCCCCCACATCCACCATTTACTACAAAAAGCATTCCAGACACCAGTGTTCCCCTTTATCTTAGCATTTACCTTTATTTTGAAATGACCTACATTTAACGTCCCAAAATTTAACCAAATTCAGAAGCAGGAATCTCTGTGCGCTGGCCATACGTGCCCTCCCCCATGCTGAACACATATTAGATACTCAAAAAGTAATTACTGAATTGATTGTCGCAGTTGGGCTACGAGGGAAGTATTTTAAGTGAAAAAGCTCACTCAGATAACAGGTTACACTAGTGGATGGGAAAGCAGCTGCACGAAACCAGCACTGAGGCTTGTGTTCTTTCAAGTATAACCTGGGAAACAGGCTCAGTGTGGAGATAGAGATAAGAACGGCATGTCAGGGCACCAGCTTAAGGGTGACGGTGTGTGTGAGCAATCCAGGGAAATGGAGGTGGGGACGATGCTGCAGGCAGAAGGGTAGGGCTCGGGGCCCAGGCACTGCTGGTTCTAAGCAGAGCCCTGATATGAAAACCTGCTGGCGGTCCCAGGCCTGAGCTAACTCCAGATGCTGGGCCTGAAGCGGTCGATGTCCCCAAAACCCTCATGCTCTGCTTCTCAACTATTTTCTGAGACCTGCACATATTCCTCCCCTAGAAACAAGCCTCCAGGAAGCCCCGAGAATAGACCAACAGGAATATTTGGAGAGAAGTAAACATGGACCTGTGTGAATGAGAGCTGCCAAGTCCTGAAGGTCCCTACCTTGCTCCACCCACCCTCCAGCAGCCTTCCCCGACCACCTGAAATACAGAAGGCAGCCAACAGAAGGAGCTAAGAGGCAGAGGCATGAGACCAGCCAAGGAAAGCTCAGGAGCTCACAGAGCAAAGGGAATATTCAGCGACAGCAGCAAACAGGGGGACTGTGCAAGTATCCAAAGGCCCCATAGCTGCGTGCGTCCAAATATGGCCTCCCTGCACACCTCCCTCTGGGCTCGTAGGCTGGAAGACTGCTCTAAAGGAAGGCCAAAGGACATAGGGTTGGAATAATACCAGGGACATAAATCTAAAAATACCATCCAGTGTTGACAGAGCACAGAAAAGGGCACCTATGGTATGGTTAACAAAGGGTAAAGGTAAGGCGGCCTTTCTGATAAACTCCGTATCAGAGAACCAGGAAGAGCCAGGACGACCTCATTCGCAAGAACACCCCACCCTCTGTCTTCGGCTGAATCTCTGGGGGCCAAGCCAACCTCTCACCTCCCCTCACTGGTTGTAGGAGCAGGAAAACGTACTTCCTGCCAGAGAAGGGGCTGGCAGAGGACATTGGACCTTCCAAATGGGGACTCACACACCTGCTCTGTAGACTCCAATAAAGGCCTTCCGTTTACAAAGATTCACAAGGAAAAGAAGTTGGCTCTCCTCTTTTCCCACCTCTCCTTAGCCAACCACTCCCAGCTCCACCCCAACCCAGCTGCAATGGAAGCTCATTACAGGCCATCCTGGAGCCGGAGTGACTGGCCTTGCATTGCTCAAGGATGGGGAAGCCTTGGCATCTTGCAATTCCCCTCTGGAGGAGGTGTGGGCAGCTCCCAGGCAGCATCTCGGTGGAATCTCTCCAGTGATAACAACAACGAGAAAGACAAGCACTTACTGAGTGTTTTTCTATGTCGGGCATCTTATCCTACTTGTACTATTTCATTAAAAGCTTCCAACAAACTTTTGAGGTAGGTGTTAATATTATCCCCATTGTATGGACGAGGAAATAGAGCAGTTCCATACTGGTCTGAGGTCACCTGGGAGCAGATAGAAAAGCAGGACAATCACAGATCTTTCTTCCTGATGTCAGAGATCCTGCTCTCAGGCACCACAGAAGGGGCCAGCTTCCTTGCCTCTGTGCTTATCTTCTCCTCACTGCACCAACTATGACTTTTCCCTTTTCACAGCTGCTCAACTTTTATGCCGGAGTGTAAGCTTCCTGAGGTTAGAAATCATTTTCAATGGTGCTTTGGCAGTGATACCAACAACACAAATGCTAACTGGCCAACCAAAGGTTCTAAACACTATGGATGTTTAATAAATGCTATTTATTTGGCTGTTATAAAACCATTAATGTTCCATACACCAAATAGTTCCATTTCTTTCCTCTAGAGCAAGGTTTGACAACCTCAGCCCCATAGATATTTTAGGGCCAGATAATTCTGTGTTGCAGGGGCAGTCCTATGCCTTGGAGGATGTTTGAGCCCTCATCTCTATTCACTAGATGCCAGTAGAAGCCCCACCAGTGTGACAGCCAAAAATGCCTTCAGACATTCCTGGATAGCCAATCACCCTCATTTTGGATCTATTGCTCTAGACTCTATTGCTCTAAGTACTACTAGTCTAAAGTAACCAGGTAAAACTAATAGTACTTATTTCCTGAAAGTAAGACAGCAAGAAAGCTTGTTTCTACTTACAATAGAACAGCACTCATATTACTTATTAGTACTAGAGGCCCAGTGCACAAATTTGTGCACAGGTGGGGTCCAGCCAGCATGCCCTGATGGGGGCCGATTGGAGGTGGGGCCCGTGGGGGAGAGGGGACACAGGTGGTTTAGCTGGCCAGCCCTGCCCCCAATGGGGGAGGGGGGAGGGTCCAGTCGTGGGAGGGGCAGGAGGGAGGGGAGAGGCCACAGGTGATTGTGGGTGGGGCCTTCCTGGGGGCGGGGCCATAGGAGATTGGGCAGGGCCAATCAGGGCCCGATTGGGCCTGTTGTCTGCTGCAGTGCATGTCATAGCGACCAGTCATTCAGGTCATTCCACCATCCGGTCGCTGGGCTTTTATTATAGTTATATAACTTCATATATATATATATATATATAACTTTTATAAATAGTTAATAAATATGAGAAATCCTGAAACTACTTATAAAGTCAAAGCCCCAGGGCACCAATAGCAGGAAATCAAGATAATGTTCCTGTTCTGCCTGATCCAACCACTTCCTGCCATAGGCTGGAGGGAGCCCACGGCCAAAAAAGGATAAGACTGGGTTCAAATCTCAGCTCACAGGCCTAAAATCATTGCGGTTAACAGCAGGGAGCAGACATAAGTCTCAATTTCTCTACTCATATTCACTGGGCCTCACAATGGGTGGCAGTGCCCAGCTCAGGATTATTGTGAGAAGTAAATACAGCTAGAAAGCAACTATCAAGCAAGGTTGGGCTCTACAGGGCTCAGAAATACTCTTCCCTTTTCCTGTCCTCACTTGTCCCAGGCCTTTGAGAGCACTGCAAATGTCTGACTGGGTTTTGTTTTCTCCACCCCTGGCTGCCCCGAGAAGACCTGCAGAGCCTTCAAAATGCCGATGTCTGGACACCACTGCCCACATACTGATCAGACTCTCTACTTGAAAGTACATATTGTAATTTTTTTAATAATTACTCATGACATACTAGTACTATCTTTCCCATAAGCTTATTAATGTCAAAAATAAAACAGTAATATTTGAGCCAGTTCTTAAAATATAGTCATTGTTGCTGAAACCGGTTTGGCTCAGTGGATAGAGCGTTGGTCTGCGGACTGAAAGGTCTCGGGTTCGATTCCGGTTAAGGGCATGTTCCTTGGTTGCTGGCATATCCCCAGAAGAGGGTGTGCAAGACGCAGCTGGTCGATGACTCTTTCTCATCGATGTTGCTAACTCTCTATCCCTCTCTCTTTTTCTCTGTAAAAAATCAATAAAATATATTTTTCAAAATATATATATAGTCATTGTATATATATTTATCACTAATAATTAATAGCTTATAAATAATTTAAATAAATCAGTATATATCCAAATGGCATCTATTGTATTCTTAAGATCCACAAGTCCCATTAGGATTTTTGGATTTTATGTTTTAATTTCAATGACCATTTAAAAATGGGCTTTCTCATGTTATTTTTTCCCCCAGTCTTTGAAGTGATAATCCTCAAATGAAGGATATGTTCATAGAATGAAGCTCAAGTCAGTGCTTTTCAAAGTTTAGGAAATAATGACTCAAATAATTCAGAAATTAATGTGTCAATAACAAGTTACATAAGGGACAAATTTGGTACACAAGGCTAGGATAAAGCCTACTTGTTACCAGGAGAGTAGGTGCTGTCATTTGTTTTATTTTTTGGAGTGATAACATATTGTAGTGTACAGTAATGATATTTCAGCACTACTACATAGCATCACATCCGTACAAAGGAAAAAAATTATAGTTTACAACTAAAGGCTAAAGTGAGTAGCATTTAAGGGAATTAAATGAATTAAAGGATGTTCTTGTGACTCAACTAATGGAATGTTACTGAAAAGGGAAAGGCA
Organism: Pipistrellus hanaki; assembly: GCF_964339955.1. NCBI lineage: Eukaryota > Metazoa > Chordata > Mammalia > Chiroptera > Vespertilionidae > Pipistrellus > Pipistrellus hanaki. Next base: position 13,116,316 of record NC_140511.1, on the reverse strand, counting down.
TGGGCTGGATTCAGTTTGTGTTTGTAGCCTCGCTGTAACATATTAGATCACCCGGGAAAGTGTGCACGTCATTAGTACGTCATAGCCCCACGGGGTCAGGGGTTGGTCTCCTTCTCCCCACGTCCACAGCAGTACCAAACCCTCAGAGACACTCAACAAACATTTCTGAAATAATGAACCTGCCGCCCTCATATTACCTTAGTCTTTCTATCCTTATTTTCCCCATATCCTGGAAGCTACCCGAAGACCTATGTGACTAAGGCAGACATTAGAAAACCAATACACTTTTAAGAATTGGCTGTACCCTAACCAGTTTGGCTCAGTGGATAGAGCAGACTAAGAGTCCCAGGTTCAATTCCAGTCAAGGGCATGTACTTTGGTTGCAGGCACATACCCAACAGGGAGTGTGCAGGAGGCAGCTGATCAATGTTTCTCACTCATCAATCACAAATCACTCTCTATCCCTCTCCTTCTCCCTTCTTCTCTATTAAAAAAAAATCAATAAAATGTATTTTAAAAAGAAAATACTTTAAAGAAGAAGAAGGAGGATGAGGAGGAGGAGGAGGAAGAGGGGGAGGAGGAGAAAGAGAAGGAGAAGAAGAAGAAGAAGAATTGGCTGTAAAGAAATTCCCATGAGTAGCAACTTCCTTGACTTTGTCCGTGGAACAGTGTCTCCATCACATTCTAGTCAGAGCACACACTGGTCGCGGGTAATCCTAGAAGTTCCCATTCATGCCCAGCTAGGTAAGCTGCACCATGTTTTTTCACTGTTGAATTGTTTGGTTAAATGGTAGGGACAGTGCATTTGAATTGCTTGATAAAATGGTGTGCCCTCCAAAGAAATGTTGGAGTGTAGCTCACAGGGACTAAGGAGAGCCACTCCTTGCAGAGGTAACTGACCTGGCTTGCTATGCTCTCCTCAGGCACCTGCAATGCACTTCCACAGGCAGGGAGTGCTTGCCTCTCCAGGGAGGATCCAGGCTGGCTGGGTCCAAGAAGAGGATGTCCAAACCTCCCCTCTCCCTCTGTTCGTGCTGCCTTTTTTAGTTCCTCTTCTATTTGGGAACTGAACCCTGACTTCCCTTCTTGTCTCATTTCAATTCCTCACCTACTAATACTCTCCGTTAACCCCCCAAGTGCCTTCACACTTTTGTTTCTGTCTAAAAATGAATGGAATCAATTTCCAATTGCGGGGGACCATGAGTTCTAACGTTGGAAGGAGAGCTCAGAGACCAACCTCCCACTCACTTAGAAAGGGGTCTTGAACGGTTTTCCTGCATCAGCTCTCCAGCTCTCCTTAACCTGCCACACAACGTACAGCATTTCTAGGAGTTTGGATGGAAAGTAAACTAGAGGGTGTCAGTGTTTCATTTTCCCAAATGATGACATTAAAAAATTAACAGCTGGGAGGAAACTACTATCTGTAATCTACAATGACCATAATTTCATAAAAGAAAGGATATTTTACAAATAAATTTTCAAAAAGCTGTACTATCAGAATAAAAGGCAGGCCTTTAAATTGGATAAAGGTTTGCTTTCTCTTTTAGAATCTCTCCATTTGTTCTCATTCCATGAAGACCTGTGAGCAGTTGGTCAAGACTCTCATAGGCTGGAGTCTGATGACAACGGACTATAAAGCAGGCAGTATTTTTCCCTAATGCTGTGTACCCCTGAGCAGCTTACTCAGTGTCCCCCAACCGAGCCCGCTGGCCACTGCATACAAGCAAGGCCCTGTGGGAGGAGCACTATGTCATTCGACTGTGGCCCTGACAAACTTTAGGATCAAATGTAGTCACAGACATGATCAGCAAAAGTCCTGAACAAAGATATAACTACTGCGATAGTAAACTTCTCCCCATATTCCATATACTGACTGGGCAAAAGTCCCAAATGTACTAGGAAGTATACATATGGCCTATTAAAATTAACATGTGCCATATCTTAACTTTGACCCATTTGAATCTAAACTACTACATTGAAAACAAACAAAATGATAATAAATAATAAAATAAAATAAAATGCTACATAGAGCCAAAACCAGTTTGGCTCAGTGGTAGAGCATTGGTCAGCGGACTGGAAGGTCCCAGGTTCAATTCCGGTCAAGGGCATGTACATGCCCCCACTGGAGATGTGCCAGCAACGAACGTACATGCCCTTGACTGGAATCGAACCTGGGACTTTTCAGTCCGCAGACCGACTCTCTACCGCTGAGCCAAACCGGTTTCGGCATGGTGGCCATGTTGCTAACCCTCACCCCTTTGACACTTGTATCTCTGGATCCACCTTGGGATTGACCTTGGGATTGACCTTGGGATTCTCTTAGAACCTGGTACAAACTAAGAAAGCAAGGAAGGAAGGGAGTTAAGGAGGAAAGAATGGGGGGGGGGGGAATTAATTAACTTGTGTTATAAACCTACTATATGTTCAACCCACCCCACCCCTCAAACCAGCTAACAAGTATTTCTCACTTAATATACATAAAACGATGTAAGATTGCTATTAATGCCCCAATTTTCAGAAGTGGAGACTAGAGTTCAGATAGGTTAAAACTCTCCCGAATCCTGGATTCTAAGCCAGATCTAATACTCAAGTTCTGCTGCATTCTTTGTACTATCCCAACTTGCCTACACAGAACATTATATAAGAAAGATTTTTAGTGAGATATGATTCACAAACCGTAAGATTCAATTCAGTGTTTTTAATATATTCACAAGATTATGAAACTATCACTACTAAATAATTCCAGAACATTTCCATCACACCAGAAAGAAACCCCAAACCAATTAGCAGCCACTCCCATTCTCTCTTTACCCTGGCAACCACTTCCTGTCTACAAATTTTCCTATTCTGGAGATTTCCTATAAGTGAAATCATGTAGCATGTAGCCTTTTGTGCCCGGCTTCTTTGCTTAGCATGTTTTTAAGGTTCATCCATGTTGTAGCATCTATCAGCACTTTGTTCCTTTTTCTAGTTGAATAATTTCCATTGGATGGAAATGCCACGCTTTTTTATCTATACAGATGTTGGGCATTTGGGTTGTTTCCACTTCTTGACTATTTTAAATAATGCTCCTAAAACTTGTATGTACAAGTTTTTGTGTGGGCATGTGTTTTTAATTCTCTTGAGTATATACACCTAGGAGTGGAGTTGCTGGGCCATCTAATAGTAACTCTATAGTTAATTTTTTTTTTAAGAAATGCCAAACTGTTGGCCTAATGATTATATGCTCCCACCAACAGTACATGAGGATTCCAATTTCACCATGTCCTTGCCAACACCTCCTGTCATTTCTACCATGGCTCCCCAGAAGGCTGTGATTGGTATCTCTTTGTAATTTTGACTTACACTTTCCTAACGACTAATGATGTTGAGAACATTTCTGTGTGTAGATTGACCATGTATGTCTTCTCTGGACAAGTATTCAAATCATTTGCCCGTTTTTTAAAGCTTTTTAATCTGAAATAGTCACATTTGCTTATTTTTTTCTTTGTTTCTCTTCAGATATTTGTCTTTTAATTGTTGGGTTGTAAGTATTCTTTATATATTCTAGATACCAGGTCCTAATCAAACATATAGTTTGAAAATATTTTTTTTCCATTATTTGGGTTGTCTGCACTTTCTTGGTAGTGTTCTTTGAGGAAGAAAAGCTTTTAGTATTGATAAAATCCAACTTATCTATTTTTTTCTGTGAGTGCTTTTGCTTTAGGCGTTATATCTATTAAACTATTGCCATGAAACTTTATACCTATATTTGTTTTAAACTAACGCCATGAAAATTTATACCTATATTTTCTTCTAGGAGTTTTATAGTTTAAATTCTTACATTTAGGTCCTTAATCCATGTTGAGTTCATATGGTGTGAGGTAGAGATCTAATGTCATTCTTTTGTATGTGGATATCCAGTTGCCACTGCACCATTTGTTCAAAAGACTGTTCTTTCCTCCATCAAATTGTCCTGGTACCCTTGTGAAAATTCAATTGATCATAACTGTATAGCTTTAAAAGAACTTCTATGCAGATGGACATAGCCAATGGACACAGACAATAGGGGTGTGAAGGCCTGGGTTGGGTGGGGCGGGGGGACTGGGAGAGGACAGTGGGGAGAAAAGGGGACATACGTAATATTTTCAACTATAAAGAATTTAAAAAAAAAAAAAAAAAAGAAAATAATTCAGTCTAACTAGGAGGCATAACCACCGGATTCTGAAGAATTGGGGTTTAAATCCCTTCTCTGTCCATTTCCTAGTCTGTGACCTTGACAAGTTATTTAAATTCCCCAAGTTTCATTTCTTCCTCGTTGAAATGTGGCTAATACCATAATACCTACCATCTGGCACGGCAGGGAGAGGATGTGAAAATTATATAAATTCAATTCTTAGTACCATCTCTGCTCTTTGCATGTACTAAAATGTGCCTGTTTTCATTGTTACTAGCAGTGGGTAAATGCTGTGGCTCTTGGGTTTTTTAACCAATGGATCACTATTTCTTAGTATTGTTTCCCCTTGACATAAAAGAGTCATTGTAACAATCACTAGGTGAAAGATAGCCCAATCTGAAAACAAAAACAAACAAACAAATAATTTAAAAAAGTAAATGTGTGGGTTTATTTATGAGCTCTCAACTCTATTACATTAATCTGTACTTCTACCCTTATGACAATACCACACCATCTTGGCTATTATAGCTTTGTAGTAAGTTTTTAAATTGGTAAGTGTGAGTTCTCCAACTTATTTATTGGTGGGGGTTTTTTAGATCATTTTGGCTATCTTGGGTCCCTTGGTATAGTTTTCAGTGTATAAGTTTTATGTGTCTTTTATTAAGTTTATTTTAATATCTTCAAGTTTACTGATACTTTTTTTTAATGAGTTCTAACCATTAGAAGAGAAATATGAAAAAACATGTTTTCTGATTTTATTTTTCTAGTAGTTGCCTTGTTCTATGGTGTGATGGATGGAAGTGCCAGGAGCAACATGGGCCAACTCTGTTTCTTTCCAAATAAATAAATCAATCCAGAAGCAGGATGTTTTAGTTGTATGCTAGTCACAAAGTGAGCTGGGATTGGAGACATGTTCAATTAAGTAGAGTTGAAAATGGATATGTAATATTCCAGAAAAGATGGGTTTTGTGCCTGAGTTTTCTACAGGGGGGAGAGTGGAACTTCTGAGAGATGTGATGATTACTCATCCCTAATTTCACTTTGCCAGCACTAAACCTTTCTCGGCAGCTTTCTTCAAATGGCAGGTACTGTGGTGAATGAGATGTAAAATAAATTCATGATCAGTACATGCCCTTTCTTGAGCAAAACTGGAATTGATAAAGGATCGTGGTGACAAATTCTAGAAGCCAGCTCATGCTAGAGAGAGGGTGAGAGGGGAATTTGCATGTATGACCTCACCCAGAAACTCCAGCCCTGAAGCATATAAATAGATGAGGTCTTAGCAGCTCCAGGCCCAGCCGTTTCCAGACAGATCACAACCATGGCAGTCCTGGGCGCCACACTGCTGTCCCTGTGCCTCGGCACACTGCTCATCTCTGCCAGCTCCGCAGATTTCCCTGACAGATGCATGTTCTTCAGCACAGTCTCCCCCACTACTGGTCCAGGCATCAGGATCAGTTCAAACATCTATGAGAGCAACAGGGTCTACACAGGTAAGTAAGAGCCTTTCTCTGTTGTCTTTTTTCTCTAAGGGCACTTTACCAGAATTTCAGAACATGACTCTCCATCTCTGCTCTCAATTATACAAAACCTGCATTTTTTACCAGGATGGGAAATGGGGGCAGAAAGAATGAGGACATGTGAGAGCGTGGGTTGGGTGGGGATGCTTCTGCATGTTCCCTGTGCCAAGCTGAGCAGCAAGGAGCCAACGCCCAGATTAACTGAGTCCCAGCAAAAGCACACCCACGGCAAGTTCTGACTTAAAGTCAGTTTGTTATGTGAGGGATGAAGATTGCATCACAGTTATCTTTCCACATCTTTGATAAGACAGTGCCCCCGTGGATGACTGTGTATTGCACAACTCCAGGAGGCGCTGTTCGCATTTAGTTCACATGTGAAAAGCTCAGTTCGCTAGACAAGGAAGTATTGCTCTCCCATCTTCTCTCTGCGGAGCCTGAAGCTGAGGGTTAAATGACTTGCTCAGGGTCTCACTGCGAGAGGCAGAACTGGCTGTTGAATCTTGTTCTTTTCATTACTAATCCAATGCTTTTCTTAGAGGGACCTAGTAATATTTTACAAATATCCCTTTTGGGATCAGCCAAACCTACAAATCAGGCAAGTGCTGTCTAATTAATTTCATAACAACATTTAATATAGTGGCTTACCTGTATTGGTTCATGTAGCCCCCATAACCCACTAGGTAGAGACCACTGTTGTTCCTGTTTTGTAGATGAGGAGACAGAAATGCTAGTGACTTGCTCAGGCACAGAGCTACTTGAGTGGTGAAGTTGGGACATGAACCTGAGCAGTCAGAGACTCTGCCCTAACCACTACACTATATGCCTCTCAGTTATCGTAAAAAGAACGGATACTTCTTACTATGCAGTGGGTACTATTCTAAGGGCCAATACTATTATCTTCCCACTTCACAGATGAGAACTGAGGCAGGTAAGTTAAAGTTTTACCCAAGCTCACTAGTAGCATAGCTAATATTTGAATGTAACTAGCAGCCCCGCTTTGTTCAGCCAGGCTATCCAGCTTCATAGCCAGTCTTCTTATCTACTGTGTTCTCCTGCCTCTCTTAGAACTCTCACCACATTTTGAAAGAATACCATGGCCCACAGATTGCGGGCTTCAGCAGGAAAATGGCTACTGCCTGCCTTCACACGCCCATGCCAGCCTGTGCTTTTTTTCTATTTTTTTTCCCACAGGGACTGTCACCATAAATGCCTCAGTTATGATAAGGCTCACTACGTCCCACTCGTTCAGGCAGTGGATCTTGTCCTGCAGGACAGGGAGGATCATCTTGTAATCCAAGATGAAAAAAAGGAGGGCATGTGTGTGACCTTGTATGTGGGAAAGGACCTAGGGGGCCAGAGGGACTACTAACTTGAGATAACACATCACACGGGGGAGGATTTTGCTGCTAAAATGGAAGAAATAGGAACCTACTTTGTGAAGGTTGGGGTACAGAGAGGGGGGTTATGAGCCTTCTGAAGTAGGAAAACAGGAGAAAGAAGAGTCAAAAGGTGATCAGTAAGATGCCTTCCAAAGGAAAGACCCTTGGAAGGGGCTATGCTGGCTGAAAGGGAAATCCCGGCATTTACAAAGGCAGTAGGGGGGAATGGGAAGGAGGAGGGGGTCTCAGGTTCATTAAATGCCTACTACATGCAATGTCCGTCCCCAGACTCACCTCATTTCACCACAGATGTGCTGTCGCTCCATGATGCGCTGACTGACTCACTGTAGAAATGATTTAAGTTGAGTCAAAACACTGTGCCCTTAAGAAGTGTGAAGTGCCCGATTGCACACCTAGGTTACACCACAGTCTCCGGATTTCCTCATAGAGTGTCACTGTGAGACACTGGCGGAGACTGATAAATACCCACACAAGCCAACTTCTTATTTTTAATTTGAAACTTTCTAATTTTCAGGGTTTGTGTCAACATTAGTTAGTCATGTGAAATGGTTTGACAGATCCCAAGACACAGTGGCAGCTCAGGCAGTATCTTAGAACAAGTTCCCTGGTCTGTCTCCATACCATTGAAGGAAATCCATAAAGCAGTGACATTTGTGGTAAGACTGGACCAGGTCAGCATCCGCCTCCACTTTTTACCTCTATGGGCAAGAGGGATGTGGCCTGCCTTTATTCCTACATCATCAGCTTTAAGGGCACTGACTGTACACCATCGGATGCACAGTTTGCTAAACCAATCAGTTAGAAGTAACTTACTGCCCTCCAGGTGCCTAGCACTGGGCTGGCCAGATACTGGCACAGAGGAAACCACAGTATGTAATTAAGCCAGAATGTAATTAAACACCCAGCTCCACAGAAAAGAAAAGAAAAAGGAAAGAAAAAAACCACATGTTTCAGGAGTGAGAGGGAAAGAAGGCCTAACTGGCCCAGAGGTGGGACCTAGCAGGCTCTTAGAGAGTAAATGGGAAGGAAATGTGTGATGAAAATGAAGTAAGGATTCCACACAGACAGACGTAAACAGAGACCAGGAGCAGGTGTGAATTGCGTGTGTCTGCGGAACCACAGGAAAGCTGGCTGTCCTGAGAGGCAGGGTGCAAATAACAGGGGGAGCTAGGTTTTGAAGGTCATGAAAGCCACACGCTGGACGCTGTACCCGACAGAACAGAAGCAGAATGTTTTGTGCTCTAGAAATAAGGGCACTTTGAAAGTTTTGGAGAAGAGTGTCTCCTGATGGGAGTGTTGTGTGTGGGAGCCTGATCTGGCCACAGCCTGAATACATGGCTGAATGGGGAGGGGAACGTGGCCCAGAAATCCAAACACAGATGCTTAGGAGGGAAGAAAGGAAGATATAAGCCAGAGTGAGAGAAGGAAAGCAGAAGAAAGGACAGAGGTAAGAGCATGCCTGAGGGAGAGCTGACAGACTTGGTAACCACCTGGATGACACACACCATGGCTTACCACAGTCCACCTCACGATCACACACACATCTAGGACAAATGTCAGGTTCTCACCGAGCAAGGAAGGGTCCATAGAGTCTGGCTCCACCCACCTTCATTGGCAATAGCAAAGAAATAAAACAGAGAAATGCACTGAGCTAAAAGAAAATTGCAACTGTTTAACACACACTATGTATTAAAGTCTTTGCACTGTTCTTGTTATTCCTCTTTTTTTAATATATTTTTATTGATTTCAGAGAGGAAGGGAGAGGAAGAGAGAGATAGAAGCATCACTGATGAGAGAGAATCATTGATTGGCTGCCTCCTGCATGCCCCCTACTAGGGATTGAGTCCACAACTCGGGCATGTGCCCTGATCAGGAATTGAACCGTGACCTCCTCCTGGTTTATAGGTTATTTACTGCCCTCCAGGTTCCCAGGTTACTTACTGCCCTCCAGATGCTCCGCCAGCCGGGCTCCTCCCAGGAACCTTTTAAAATAAGGTGTCATGATCTCCATGTAATAAAGGACAATGTCATTATCTCCAGACCTAGAACCGGGCTTGTGCAAAGTTGGAATTCAACAACTATTTGTGGAGTGAATAATGAAGAACAAGGGAACTGAGTCTCAGAGGGGAAATGACTTGTTAGAGCTGGAATTCAGAACCAGCACTGGTGCATCCTATTGTGCTACCTGACCCATTTTCTTTGGTTTGTGAAAAAGTCCTTGAAGGAATTTTTGATGTCTGAACGAACCCTAGGGAGACGTTAGCATTGAGGAATTCATTCAGAAGGGACCTTCTAAGAGAGGAAATGAACCCACTGAAACATTCTCTGGAAACTCTGTCCCCATTACAAATCAGAGTGCTGGAATTAACAGGTGTCAGTGGGGTCTCCTGTGAATGCAGGCTAAGCGAGGTCATAAGAAATTCACCTGAGTGGAGGTTGGAGACTGTGAGGGGTCATTTAAGAGGTACCTGGATTAGGGCCCCTGGAGCTCAGAGGCCCCCTCCCTCGCCCTCATCTACGGACACCAAGAGCTTCGGCAAGACTAGGAAGTGGGCTCTGCTCTAATTTGGAATAACATTCCCGATTTTCTGGGAACACTTTCTGGGGCCCACGTGACCCTGTCACTTGCACCAACTCCTGCTTTGCCCACATCCCACTCCCCCTGAAAGAAGGACAGAGCATCTTTATCCCTCATCTGACAGATGAGAACTGGGCCCCAGAGTTAGGAGGGGGCCTCAAATCTCACCCCTGGTAGGTAGCAAAACTCTCCTTTTGTCTACCTTTGGCCATGGAAAATTTAGAAAATGCAAATAAAATCATCTGTAATCCCACTACCCAGAAATGACTATAGTTGATATCTTGATGTCTTTCCTTCAACTTCTTTTACAAAAATACTGCATTTGCATGCTATTTGTAACTTTCTTTTTTCACAGTTAATTTTGATTTCATAGCCCTCATCCCTTGTCTTACTACATAGATGGCTGACTGTCGCCTTATCATTTCTTCTCAGTGTTGGTGCCTGTGAACAACATCACCAACTCTGTGGCCCTGAGAGCGGTGGACACTAGCAACAACAGCACAGTAGGCCTCTGGCACAGAGCGGACCGGTACTGCAACGGCAGCGTCCTCTATCACGTGACGGACACGCGTGAAAACTTCCTCAAGGCCAACTGGCAATCTCCTCGTTACACGAACATCACAGTGGAGATACAGTAAGAACCTACCTATATATGATTTTGCTTGGGCTTTTACAGTTTCATGTTGGGTTTATGCAGTTTTACACTGATCTTGAAGGACACAAAATACAATACAGATATGATGTGGAGAAGTCAGTACTTGTACTTCTTTTCTGCCTTACCATTCTTTGTCCTACCTTTTATTTATAGGAGTTTACACACACACACACACACACACACACACACACACACACACGCCCGCGCCACCAGGTGTGCTCAACATAAATAGAAAGAACTGGTGGTAAAGAAAACCAGAGCTGGACAGTGGTTAAAGCAAAATGAATGAAAGAATGAATAATCCATATATACATATAGTAAAGTAAAGATTTTATTCAGGGCGACTGCAATAGGAGAATAGACCTCCATATAGAACCAGGTTCGATTCTGAATATAACATGAGCAGGTGGAAATTTATAGCCAAGGAGCAGGGAGGGGTCAGTGGATGGAAAGTTCCTGAGAGGAAACATCAGGCCTATAAGAGGGATTCTGGCTAAGCTGGCCTAACAGGATTGTTGCTGGAGGCAGGCCTAGGTGATCAGATACCATGTGGGGATGGCAGCAAATGAGGAACTCAATCAGACATTGAGGGTTATCAGATATCGAGGGTGAGAGGTTCTTGCTAAACAGACTTAGCAGCGTTCTTGCTAACTCTGGATTTTATAAGCAAGAGCAGAGATGGGCCAGGAAGAGGTAAGGTCAAGCAAAGAATCTTTGTCACTGCGCCCTGTTTGCTTCAGATTCTCTATACTCACACTGCAGAGTCATTTTCAAAACATAGGTTCATTTTGGAAACAGCTTCAAACAGAAAGTGTGCTGATTGTGTAATAACTCCCCTCCTAGTTCACACTGAATGGACACAGCTCGTTAACAAAAGCCTTCCTTGCAGCCAGGGATGGCTCCCAAGCTCACTTCAGAAACCCAGCTGAGAGTCCTTGCGGTCCTTTCTGTGCTGAAAGGACAAGTTTATCCAGCAGGTCCTGTCCACCGAGGCTCTATGGACATGGTAGTGAGCATGCTGCCATACCCTCCCATCTCACCGCCATCCCTCCTCACCTGCCCTGCCCTTGGACCTCGCTGGCTCCCACAGAGCCACTTGCAGGAGTAAAATCCCGAAGGAGCTCCAACAATCCAACTTTGCCCAAGCGCAGTCCCTTAGAGGCCAAGCCAGGCTAATTAAGACAATGGTCCCTTCATCTCTCCTCATTAAAGCCTCCACTCCCCATGCAACAATAGGTAAAAGACAAAGCGGTGACACTGCAATAGAAACAGCACAATTCTGCTGATAGTGCGGTCTCCAGACCTTCCTGGCTCACAGCGTCTGTGATGCACTGGCTTTGCTGCTTGGTGGCAATGTACACACACGGCCTTGATCTGCAAAGCTGACAAAGAGAGGGGAGCAGCACGGCACTATGAGGGTTCCACTGTGCTGGAGCCTTACTTACAGTGAGGCAGGGCCTGTGCAGAAGTGAGTACTGAAGTTCAACATCACTTGCTCACCATCCAGTACTTGAACTGTCCCTAAACTTCCTGATAAGTTCCCAAGCCCTGTTTCCACTCTCTCAACTTCCACTACTTTGTCAGAGCTCATGTCACCATTGTGATCAATTACTCAGTCTGTTGGTTAATTATTCATTTAAAATCTCTCTGAAGGGACTCTAAGTGCCACAAGGGTAAGACCATGCCTAACTGATTCACTACTGCCCCTCAGCACCATGCACAGTGATTGGCATATTGTACATTCTCCTCATTTAACTGTCGAATGTGTGAACAAGAGGCTGATATAATAATGGACCCACTAATAAAAGAACAACAGACCAAGCTCTACAGATCATTTCATGAACATTAAGCACCTACTATGTGTCAATCATTGTTGACAACAGAACCTGCTCTCAAAGAGCTGGCCCTCTAGTGGGAGGAGAGGCTCACAGCAGGACAACGCATTGAGGGGGCTGTCCCTCTGACGGAGATCTGTCTGGGTTAAGGATAACAGAGAAAACAACTTCATAGAATTACTGTTACATCTATGGGCAGACATGGTCTGGATGGATATCACAGGCAGAAGGACTGGCTTGAACAAAGAACCGAGGTGTATACCAGCCTATGGGGAGTTTAAGGGAATGAAGTTGGTTGGTTTGGGAGGAGGTGGGTAGGGGGATAAACATTATCTTCTCAGGAGCAAAATCATAGATCTTAGTTAAGACAATATAGAGGCCCTGGCCAAGAAGCTCAGTTAGTCAGAACATCATCCTAATAGGACAAGATCAGGCTACATACAGAAGGTAACCAATGAATGCATGGATAGGTGGAACAAGAAAGAAAAAAGATGATATAGAGCAGACCAGTATTCAATGATCTGTAGGGAAAGTAAGCGCAAAAGGAATTAAGAGGTTGGGGTCATCTTGGAAGGCAGAAATGTGAGCTGAACTTGTGGACTCCACGGCTGAGGTCCTCACCATTATCTTTCATTGATTTGCCCTCCACAGAGCCTTCGTTATCAATTTCTTCAAAGTGGCCACCGTTTCTTATCTGAAACTGGAAAATCAAGGTAAGTTCCTTTGCAGCCCCTTTACATATCTGGCAGTGCACACAGTCAGCCTGAAAGTTACCTAGTGGGGGCCTACAAAAGCCTTCTGGGTGTGTGTTACCCAGATATCAGTTGAGCCTTCTAGCACCTTGATACCTATATCAGATTGGCTCCACTCTTTTTTCTATGCTCTGTAGAAAACAAAAGCCATCCCCAAGATTTCTGCCAGTCCCCAGGGGCCTTATATCCTCAGAGACACCTGTGACTGCAGAATCCTGTTTCCTCAGGACCCAGTCCTGTTCAGCACCTCATAGACACCAACGTGAAAGTCAGCTCCTTCCTTAGTTTCCACAAAGACTTCCCACTCACATAAAACCTTCACAGTGCTGCAGGCGTTACAGGACTGAGGGGGCAGATGTGCACACAGAAGGGTTGACACTGTAAGAATACCAAACACTCATTCATTCTCAGAATGGCCTTTGGCCACCACCACTACCACCAGGAATTTCCACTGTTCTTCCCCAGGGTGTGGTCCTCAACCTCAAACCATCCTGAGGCTTCTCGCCCTCCTTCCCTCTCTCTGTCCCCTGTGTTATCTCACTCCCCTCTAGGGAGCTAAAACAAATTCAAGAAATTGAGGTTCAGAAAGTAAGTGGAAAAACCAGGGCTCAAATCCCACCTTATACTTTTTATACTTTCCTTAGACTTACATCAAAACTATAAAGACAATCCCTTTTTTAAATGAAGGTTTTAAATACAAGGTTCAACTACACACAAGGAACATCAGCCTCTCTAATGTCCAGATAACTAGTCTTCTGCAAATGCGGTCAAAGGGATATCCATTTTCAAAACAAATGTTGACGTGATTATGCCTAACAAACTATTATGTGAAAGCCTTCACTCTTGCCTTGGTAGTTTCCCCTCTGTGAGAAGACTGGGTGTTATTTTCTTCCTCGAGGACATTTTTGAGATGAGCATGAGTGTAAATGTTAAGAAGTAGGGGCGGGGGAAGTATGTTTCTAATCAGGACTCCTTATCTCCATGCTAATAAAATCCAGTTAAAAAAAATAATAATAAAGTAGTTGTGTCAGACTTTCTGGCTGGGTGAGATGCTAGAGAAACATTTGCCCTGGGTAAATACTAAGTGAGATAAGACAATGCCACAGACTTACAGGCCCCTCCAAGTAGCAGAAGAGTGCATTGGCCTAAGCAACTCACTGGATTTGCTTATTAAATTCTGCTCATGTCCCTTCTTCTTCTTTTTTGTTTTAATGTACCTTTATTGATTTCAGAGAGGAAGAGAGAGAGAGAGAAAGATAGAAACATCAATGATGAGAGAGAATCATTGATTGGCTGACTCCTGCACGCCCCTCGCTGGGGATCAAGCCCATAACCCGGGCATGTGCCCTGACTGGGAATCAAACCATGACTTCAACCACTGAGCAACACAGGTCGAGCTGTCCCTTCTCTATAGTCCCCTCTGTGGTCCACTTAGACCTTTGCAGGTATCATTGCCAAACTCTAGCTTTTCCAGTATTAGACATCCATTCTCCCACCTCCTCACCCCCACCCCCTGCCCCAGAGACCTGGCTTTCTCTGCTTCTCAGCAAGGCAACCTCAGAGAACCAGTGTGTGGTCAGATCTCTGCACAGGAAATGGCCGGGGCCTCGGCAACCACAGAAAGGGGTTCAGAGGTTTGGACAGCACCTCTTTCCATTTACTTTAAAGCAGGAGTGGCCATTCTCAGTTCTGGCTGGTAACTAGTTCTTATAAGCTTCACGTGCAACCTTTGAAATTAGCAACGAAAAATAATACTGTGCCATTCTGGATCATATTTGCCTGATGGATCTAGTGCAATATTAAGGACACTTGAGGGCTGACAACCTACCCAACAACAAATTCTATATTATGTAGATTCCTTCCAGGACTACGTAGACCTTAGAGGTAGATAGTGTTCTTTCTCTCCGTGACATTCTGTACGCCATAGCTTTCCCTTCTGCTACATATACTTGGCCTTTGAGACATGCTTATTGAATTCTTCTCATGAGCTCTGGCCCCAGTGTCGCATCAGATTAGCCTCATTTTCCAACGTGAGTTCTGATGTCCTTTTCTCCCCCAGCAATGATCACAGCATCACCCTCCATGACCTCCACGACCTCCATGACCTCCATGACCAGGCCAACCACAGCCCAAAGCCTAACGACAAACCGATTCCTAACCTCAACCCGAAGCCCAACAACAAACCGAATCCTAACCACAGCCCAGACCGCAACCTCAACTCTAACCACAGCCAAAAGCTTCGCCAACAAAATCTTCCTCAGCCCCATCACAGATGCCATCCAGATCCTGCTCGTCTTCCTCACCAGCAAACTCCTCTTCTAGAAAGATGCTAAGGGAACCGTTGTTCCTGCCTCTGCTACATCCTCCTGCGTTCGGTTCCAAGCCAGGGCTCCGTCATGTGTGTGCATGAAGGTCTCGTGTTCTCAAATGTACAGCTCTCCTGCCATTGCTTTGGACTAAAAAAGAGACTCGGTTGAGAGTAGCCAGCTCACTCACTAGTGGACTTGGGGCACACAGATGTGCAACTAAATCTTTCAGGCTTTTTGTAACTACTTAGAGCTGGTCTGGGGGTGACCCGGAATTCTGGCTGTAGGTTTAACATGTTGACAGCCAGTTCCATCGCCAGTCTGAACTTTTGTTCATTGCCAAATGATTCCCCTGAGTCTCTGTGGGAAGAACCTTTCCTCGCGTTCAAGATGATCTCCGATTTCTGGCCAAACCCACCCAGGTTACACGGAGTGTGTTGGCTCATGTGACTCAGCAGGAAAGGAGAAGTAACCCTCATTCTGCCGGCAACACCACTAGCATTAGAAGGGCAAGAAAATAGGAATGTACCATGTCTGAGTAGCCAAAAATAGGGACAGATTATGGGATAAAGGCATTATTTTCTATGTCATACCCAAAAAAACTATATTCCAAACAAGAACAATGTGTTAAATTCAAATTCTTTAATAAGTGAATGTTATCTAATTTTATTCATTTGTGCAAACATTAAACATTTAATAAAATGATGAGAGTATGTATGTTTTCAAGGCCAGGTCTATGGGTAAAATTTTCTCAATTTTAGTATTCCTCAAGTGCAAACTGGTCATTTTTCCCCTAACAGTGTTGTCCACTAGGAGAAATGGGCAAAATATTTATAATATTCACAATACAATGTGAAATCAAAAGAAAGCATGGCATTTCCTGTAACAGCCAACAAAGTTTTCTTTTAATAATTATGTTAAATTAGGGGCCCGGTGCATGAAGATTCGTGCTCAGGGGTAGGTCCTTCAACCCAATCTGCACCCTCTCCAGTCTGGGAGCCCTCAGGGGAGCCCTCTCCAATCTGGGAGTTTCTGTCTGTCTTTGCAATCATATGAGCGAATTGTCTGAGACCCCAACCCAGTTTGGTATGGTGCTCACAGAATAATAGAAGTCTTTTTTTTTTCCTTTGCTTTATTGGTGATTTCCTAGAAGTTGCAGGATATCTTTCCTTTAATTTTTCCTCAACACTCTGACTTTATTTATGTCTCTCACCTTTGCTTTCCTTCCATCCCCAACCCGAAACAGTAACTTGCTCCAGACTTACTTTGCTCTAGTGTCTAATCCCTCAATACGTCTGCCACCAGAACTACGATTCCCAGCATTCCTAGTGCTCCCCATGCTCTTGGTTTCCACTTCTGGTCCAGGGGCTGCACAAACCAAAAGGACTGCAAACTCCAGCCACCCCCAGGCCGGGCTGACAGGACCGGACACTCCAGTGGGGGCCCCGGGACCCCAGCCACTCAGTGCCAGCACACACGCATGCACTGGCCACAGGCTCAAATGGGGTGGGATCCAGGGATGCCTCTCACCCAACCCACCCTCTCCCCCCGCTGCACTCCCATACCCATATCTCCCTCACCCCCCCCCCCTCGCTTGCGCACTGCCCACAGGCCTACCATCTTTGTTGGGTTAATTTGCATACTCAATCCTGATTGGCTGTGGGTGTCACAAGGGTACAGTCAATTTAGATATTTGTCTATTATTAGTATAGATTCTAGAATGCCAACGTCTAGTGACTGGCTTTCTCAAGAACAGTTTCTTTCAATTCCTCCTTTTTCCCTGTGAATAGGCCATACTTTCCTATTTTGTAGGTCTTTTATATTTTTTAAAACTGAACGTTTTGAATATTATAACACAGTGACTCTAGAATCATATTCTCGCTTCTCTCCATGGTTGCTGCTTATTGAGTCATCCATCTGTCCAGTGACTTTTCCAAATGACTTCTGCAAAGGCTGCCTTCTCGTGTGGTCACCTCAGTCTCTTTCCTGCTGTCGCAGCAGTCAGCCAGTGACCTGACAGATTGTAAGTGTTGAATTTGACAGCCTTTCTTCATTAAGCATCCCCCAGAATGTGTAAGGTTTGTTTTTTGGTGTGTTTAGATTTTTAAAAATATATTTTATTGATTTTTTTACAGAGAAGAAGGGAGAGAGATAGTTAGAAACATCAATGAGAGAGAAACATCGATCAGCTGCCTCCTGCACACCTCCTACTGGGGATGTGCTCACAACCAAAGGTACATGCCCTTGACTGGAATTGAACCTGGGACCCCTCAGTCCTCAGGCTGACGCTCTATCCACTGAGCCAAACCGGTTTCGGCTGTTTGGATTGCTTTAAATTAAATTCTAGATATTAATGGCAGTGAGTCCTGCACCTGCGGGCTAGGAACAAGTTTCATATTTAAAACTTTCACGGTCCAACCTGGCCCCCATCCCAGTTTCAATGTGGAAGGTGTGACAAATATCCGGCAAAGATACTCTCTGAAGCTGGGAAACTTTTAGACTCAAAGAAATCTGGGTGAATGCAGAGGAGCTGAGCAAGAGAGCTGGCCCAGCAGGCAGGACGCATGTAAATTCCAGTTCTGTTGCGAGTAGAAAGGTAACCTTTAACAAGTGGCATCACATCTCCCACCTTGGTTTTCTCATCTGTGTGTAAGAGGTATCTGAAGGTCTCAATTTTTATTTCTCTGTCACAGTCTGACATCTTTGGTAAGGTCTAGTCAGAGATGGTAAGAAGGCATGATCTTACGCCATATCTGACTGGTTGACAGAGGCTGCCGGGAGCACTGTTAAGGAGGATTCTGGAGCGAAATCCAGTGATCTCCTCCTTGGGCTGAGGAGACAGGAATTAAAGCAGCATAGCCTCCAGGTGGCTGGCCTTCCTGGTCACTCCTTAAGCAGCTGGGATTGTGGAATGAGAAGAAGGGCTACCGAAGTCCACACATTCTCAGTCTCAGGAATAGCTAATCCTGATCCTCATCTTTGTAATCAACCTCCTGATCCTGATAGGACACTGACACACCAACAGGGGGGAAAAAAATGCACATGAGCAACTGCAAGGAAGCCCACAGGCTCTGACCTCACGCACAGTAAAGAGATGAACAAGAGGTGGGCTATTTATCACTCCCACACTCACTTGCCCAACCTTGTCCTACTTTTCTGGCTTGAAGCATCATGCTTTGTAAATTCAATGCATTTTTATTCTGTGACAGAAACAGCAACTGCTGCCCAGAAAGCAGGAAAGAAAATGGATGCCTTGCAAATCCCATTACCTCAAAGGCCTTCACAGAAAGAGTCCCAACCTGGTCAATGACCAACTGTAACACCAGCCATTCAGAAGAGGCAGACAATTGAGACAGTATTGGATAGTGTCTGCCAACACCACTTTACTCTGTAAAGTAGATGTTGAAAAAGATGTAATAATGAAGTAAAGCATTAGGCAAAGTATATTAAAGCATAAACTCAAGTTAGACTGCCTGGGTTCAATTTCATTTGATTTTGTCTCTTATTAGTTGTGGGACCTGACACCAGTAGCTTAACTTCCATGTACCTTGGTTTCCTCAAATGTAAAGTAGGGAGAAAGACAGTAGCCACCTCATATGTTACTGTGTTGACATTAAATCAGTTGATATATGTAAAGTACTTAGAACAACACCTGGCACAAAGTAAACACTATATAAGTATTTAATGCCTAAAAAACTATCACAAATGATACATTGATATATAAGAAAGCCACGTATCTTTTTTAAATAATTTTTTTTATTTTTCAATTGTAGTTGAAATACAATATTAGTTTAAGGTGTACAACCCAATGATTAGACATTTACATAACTTAAGAAGTGATCGCCCCAGTAAATCTACTACCCATCCTGACACCATAGTTATTATATTATCAACTAGAGGCCTGGTGCATGGATTCATGCACCAGTGGGGTCCCTAGGAATGGCCTTCGGGGATCGGGCTGAAACCAGCAGTCCAGCAACACCTGCCGCTCCGCCTGCCACTCCCTCTCACGCTGGCCCCAGCCCTGGCCCCGCTCTGCCTGCCGAGGGCTCGCGCCCGGTCCAGGTCGGGAGAGGCTCGCAATGCCACAGCAGCGTTCACCAGCCGTGAGCCCTGCTTCTGGCACCCATCCTGAAGGGGAGTGGGGAGCCGGGACGTGATCAGCCCTTCCAGCAGGTGATGGGATACCTTTGCTGCCCCAGGATCCGGATCTAAACTCATCCCACTGACATTTGTGCCAGTTCTCAGGAGCCACCTGGCAGCCACTTTTATATCATTTCTTCCTTGCGGAGCATCTAGGGAGGGGAAGTGCCTGAGGCCGACTTCCAGGAGGCGGGCGATGCTGTTGGGAAAGTGCTGATGGTGCCGGTCCCTGGCTCATTCTCTGGAGATTAGACCTACAGGACTATTGGTGGGCGATGCTGTTGGGAAAGTGCTGATGGTGCCGGTCCCTGGCTCATTCTCTGGAGATTAGACCTACAGGACTATTGGTGGGCAGGATGTCAGCTGACCAACACTCCCACTGTGCGAGTGCATTGACCACCAGAGGTCAGCTCTTGTGTTGAGCATCTGTCCCATGGTGGTCAGTGGGTGTCATTGCAACCAACAAACTGGTCATTTGGTCACTTAGGCTTTTACATAGATGACTAGTGGCCTGGTGCACAAAATTTGTGCACATTAAAAGGAGATTAATTAGAGGAAGTAATTAATATTGCTATTTGCCCTTTCTCTATAATAGAAGAGATGAAATAAAATTAGTAAAATGTATATGAAAATCTTCCTCCATAAATATATGGATGTGTATGTCTTTTCAATTTAGCATTTTGAGTTTCTTTGGGTAAATAACCAGAATTGGAGTTGCTGGGTCAAGTCCCCGTCCACTCACATGCACCTCAAAATTGCTCGAGATCCAGACCCTGCCATGTCCCCTACCTTCTCTCCTACCTCCCCCCCTCCCCTGCATTGGGATAGATCCAGACCTGGTCAGTCCCACCCTTGTCAAGCCCCATTAGGTGGGGTGCGCCCCTTGAGGCCCTCCGTCAAGCCCCTCTGGGCAGGGGGTTGCAACCTCAGGTCCCCTGGCCCGGTGCTGGGGTGGGAGGCACAGCCTGAGGTCCCCCAAGCTGGCACCAGGGCAGGGGGTGTGGCCTGAGGTCCCTCATCAGCCCTGCCAGGTGGGGGGCATGGCCTGAGGTCCCTGTCAAGTCCCACGGGGGCGGGGAGGTCACAGCCTCAGGTCCCTGCTAATTGCTCGTTAAAGCTCATTACAGAAACTCAGCCTCCACTGGGTGCAGCCATCTTATGTTGGGAAACCTCACCTCTGCTGTGGGTGCTGCCATCTTTGTGGTGGAGTGGTGGTTAATTTGCATATTCCCTCTTTATTATATAGGATTATATTTCTTATGCTGAACTTCATATCCTCATGACTATTCTGTACCTACCAATTTGTGCTTCTCAATCCCTTTACCTTTTTCACTGATTCCAACCTCCAAATGTTTTCCATATTATGAGTCTGTTTCTGTTCTGCTTGTTTTTTACATTCCACACATAATTGAAATCATCTGGCATTTGTCTTTCTCTGACTTATTTTACTTAGCATAATACCCTCTAGGTCTATCCTTGTTGCAGATTGGCAAGATTTCACTCTTTTGTGGCTGCATCTATTCCATTGTATACATGCATCACTTCTTTATCCATTCATTTATTGTTGAACCCTTACATTGCTTCCATATCTTGGTTATAGTACGTAATGCTGAGATAAATATATGAATATATATGTATGTCTTTTCAATTTTGCGTTTTGAGTTTCTTTGGGTAAAAACCAGAATTGGAGTTGCTAGGTCCTTCTTTATCTCTTTTTATATACTTTGTTTCAAAGTTCGTTTTATCTGGTTTAAGTATTACTGCCCCATCTTTTTATTTTGTTTTCGTTTTCATGAAATACCTTTTTCATCCCTTTACTTTCAAAGTGTGTGTCTTTTTATCTGAATTGAGTCTCTTGTAGACATATATAAGGGTCTTGTTACCCATTCAGTCACCATGTCTTTTGATTGGAGCATTTAAACCCACTTGCCTTTAAAGAAATTTTTTATATGTATTTATTGCCATTTTATTATTATTATTCATGTTTTTTATTCTTCTTCTAAAAGAGACCCTTTTAGCATTTCTTGTAGTACTGGTTTGGTAATAATGAATTCCTTTGGATTTTTCTTGTCTGGGAACTCCTTATCTATCCTATAATGTTGCTGGGTAAAGTAGTCTTGGTTGTAGGTTCTTGATTTTCATCACTTTTAATATTTCATCTACACCCTTCTGGTCTGCAAAGTTTCTGCTGAGAAATCAGCTGACAGTTTTATGGGAGCATCCTGGTAGGTAACTAACTGCTTTTCTCCAGCTGCTTTTAAGATTTCTGATTGTCTTTAATCTGAAGTTCTGTTGTTTTAAGCCACCCAGTTGTGGTAACTTGTTACAGCAGCCCTAGTAAACTTCAAACTCTTTAGATAATTTGAGAGAATACTGGGATAGAACCAATTTTCTTCAGCAATTTGACTATCATATTTTGGTCCCAACATTGTCTTCAGAGGTAAGAATCTTCCTGCCATCGCAGGAGGATCTTGTTGTGAGCCATGACTCAGAGCCAAGTGGTCCTCTTTGCACGGAGGTGAGTGGCCTCCAAACCCTGGGCAAGGTC
This sequence comes from Pipistrellus hanaki, assembly GCF_964339955.1. Lineage (NCBI taxonomy): Eukaryota > Metazoa > Chordata > Mammalia > Chiroptera > Vespertilionidae > Pipistrellus > Pipistrellus hanaki. The sequence goes on along the minus strand of NC_140511.1, from coordinate 13,094,423 downwards.
TGGGTTCCAGCCACTCCCACCAGTAAGTGGCTGCATACCATTTTCATTATATTCAAGTATCTTTTAAGTCTAGTTTGTTTTTTTTTTAAGTGTCTTTATTGATTTTAGAGAGGAAGGGAGAAGGGTAGAGAGAGATAGAAACATCCATGAGAGAAATAGGAATTATTGCCTCCTGCACGGCCCCCCCACTGGGGATCTAGCCAGCAATCCAGGCATGTGTTCTGACCAGGACTCAAACCAGTGACCTCTTGCTTCATGGATCAACACTCAACCACTGAGCCACACCAGCTGGGTAAGAAAGCTAAGTATTACAATCATATAAATATGTGCAAATAAAACAGTGTCTATAACAAGGACTGAAACTATGCATTTGTAACTGTTATAAGCGGCTGATGTCTGACTTTTTACAATCTCCCTCCAGCCCTGCCTTCATCTCCACCCTTCAAGCTTCTAGTAGTAGCCTTTAGTGTCAGCTCCCATGCTCTCTTTTCCTAGAGAATTTAAATAATGGATAAATGTCTTAAATTATTCTACAAAATAGTTGAAACAGGAAAGTGAAAATTAGGATTATTTTACTTCTGGTTGCTGGACTGCATGTATGGCTTTGAATGGGCTCAACAGTGAATATAGGACATATGGACTGCCTCTACCCTGCTTTTATGTAAGTTACAACCATATAAATAGACAGAATGAAGTTAAATACACTGAGTGGCCAGATTATTATGATCTCTGAAAGCATAATAATCTGGCCACTCAGTGTATATATACATATATATATTAGAGGCCCGGTGCATGAATTCATGCTTGGATGGAGTCTGGCAAGCCTTGCCAGGGGCAGGGGACATGACTGCTGGTCAAACTCCTGGTCAAGGGGACAATTTGCATATTAGTATTTTATTATATAGGATGTACAGTGAGTGGCCAGATTATTATGCATTCAGAGATCATAATAATCTGGCCACTCAGTGTATATATTACCTGATATGTTGGAAATGATTTAACATATGCCAAAATATCTGATGTTTGTCTATGCATACATATATTTAAAAATAATTTTAGACCAGATGCTTCAATCTAACAAACTCAAAAAGCCATTGGCTAAAATAACTAAATATGTAGACAAAGTACATTTAAAGAGCTTGGGAAATTTTTTGAAATCATTATTTTAATTGGTGAGTATGGTTTTCTTTTTAAGCCAAACAGACATAAGTTCAAATCTCAGCTCTTCCACTTACTGAGTGACTTTGAATAATACAACCCCAGATTGCTGATTGGTGAACCAGAGCTAACTCCTGCCTTAAAAACATAAGGACTAAAACACCAGACATGTATTATAGTAGCTGGCACAATGTTCATTCACAAGCCAACAAATGCAAAAAAAAAAAGAAACAAACAGAAGTTCATTAATTGCACAGATATCAACACAGTCTCAAATGTGGGTGGAATATGTGGGCACAATCTGGTTAGGGTGCATTTTTTTCTCTTCTATATACAGCTGTCTCCTCAAGAATGGACCCTTGGCTTTCCCCTGGTGCTTTGGGAATTATTAAGGACTATTGTACCAATGCACCTTCAATAGTCCCCTGGCTGCCAGCACTGCCTTCGCTCTGGCCAGAGCAGCTTTTCTGCTCTGGCCATTGCCGCCTTTCTGTCTTCCCACCTTGCCCAGAGGCCCTGAGCAGCGGGACAAGTGTCCCACCCCATCCCTGGCTGCTTAGTGCCTACATATGCAAATTAACCCACCATTTTTGTTGGGTTTATTTGCATACTCACTCCTGATTGGCTGGTGGGTCTTGGAAAGATACAGTCAATTAGCATGCTACTCTTTTATTAGGTAGACTAGAGGCCCATTGCATGATATTCATGCAAAAATAGGCCTTCTTTCCCCTGGCTTCACTCCCGGCCACCCGGTAGCCTGCAAATCCCCGCTCCCGGCCACAGCACTGCTCCTGTAGCTCCTTCCGCCCCTCCGCCCTTCATAGCAGGCGTTCCACCCCACCCAGCCGCTCTGCACCTGCGTATGCAAATTAACCTGCCATCTTTGTTGGGCTCATTTGCATACTCATTCCTTTTTGGCTGTGGGGATGCCAGAGGTACTGTCAATTTAGATGTTTGTCTATTATTAGGTAAGATTAGTACAGCAACAAATTTGGCCCTTGTTTGCTGGAAAACACGTTGCCTCAGTATTGCCACACATCTGTTCAGTTCTGCATTCCACGTGGAACCCTGTACTCAGAGGCCAAACAAAAAGCATTCTCTGCAAGACTAGCTGAGCCCTCTCTGCCTGTGTCAAACCTACTCCCAACAAGCCAGGACAGTAATTATGAACTACTGTTACCCTGTTATACAGGGAATACCTTGTCAGTGAGCCCCTGAGTCCTGAGTCTGGGCTGCTAACAAATGACAGTGAAGTTTGGGGGGGGAGAGGGGGGGCGTGCGGAGAGTTTACTGGAAGATCCTTGATTCAGAATTCCAGTTTATTTTTTACTTAAATTAGTAGTTGGGGACTAAAACAAATCTTTCCCAAAAATGGAAATGGAAAATTTCCAGGAAGGTAAAGTTAGCTAGATACACCAGTTTGGAGAAATACTCAGGAGATTTACTCCATGTCATGGTGGGTGTTCTCTAAGCTGACACACATAAAGAATAACCCCCTTTCTGAAGTATGTTTAAAAAGTTTGGTGTTAAATCTCAAACCGGGTTCAACCAGTTCTTTGGAGATGGCAGGCACTGTCACTCATTCAATAACTAATTATTCAGCACCTGCTATGTAGCAAGCACTGGACTAGGTCCTGGGGCAACCAGAGTGAATAAAGCAAACATGGCTCTGGCCCTCATGACATTGACATCCTTGTGGTTGGGACGGACAATAAACTTATAAGCAAATAAATAAGACAAAGGAAGCACATACATTTTAACACTGGAAGACAGGGGAGTATGTAGGTATTATAATAGAAAATACATAGAATGGGTGATCAAGAGGGTGAAATTTAGGCCGAGATCTGAAGAATAATAGGTTTTATGAAAAGGATGGGGCAGAGGATATGGACAGCATTCCAGGAAGGGGAGCATGACAAGGGCAAAACTCCGAGATGTGGTATTAAGTTACAGCAGGCTAGCGGACGCTTTCAAGGAGTAACATGAGAGGGGGAGGAGAGGTGGTGACAGGAGTGTGGAAGAGAACCAAAGTGAAAGCAGACCAGGAAAGAGGCCATGTCAGTAACCCAGGCAAGAAAGTGTGGCGGTTGGACTGGGTGGTGGCACTGGAAATGTAAAGATAGACAATTATGTATTTTAAAGGTAAGACCTACAGAACTTTCTGACAGAAGTAAGAGGTAGAAATCAAGACCATTCCCATGTTTCTGGCTTAACAAAAATAAATGGATGGTAGTATCATTTTTAAGAAAGACTAATGGAAAATAAATTTTAAAGAATTCAGAACTTGACTTTGGAAATGAGATGCCCACAAGACACCCCACTGCCCATCTGTTGCTCTACATAGGAGCAACTAAAACTCTGAAAAGTAACAGATAAAACTAGCCCTTCTTTTATTTTTTTAATTTATTTATTTATATCATTTTTATTTTCAATTACAGTTGATCTACAATATTATTTTAGTTTTGAATGTTTGCTCCAGTGATTAGACATTACATAACTTAAGTGATCATCCCAACAAATCTTGCACCCACCTGACACCAGTTATTAGAATATTATTTACTAGAGAGAATCCAAGATGGCGGCATAGGTAAACACCTAACTGCAGCCTCACACAACAATTTCAATAAAATACAACTAAAATACAAAATGGACATTACCCAGAACTACAGGAGAGTCGACTGACTGGAAATTCTACAATGAGAAGGAAACAGAAAACCAGAAGGAAAATCAGAGGAGCTGTAAAAGCCTAAGGTACGGAGACACGTTGCAAGCGCGAAGAGGATGGAGCCAGAGAGGAGGGGGAGGCTGAGTGCCTGGCTGGTGTTCCCTAGAGGGAAGTAAATAAAAGCTCCAGATTGTGCTGAACCCCAGATCTGACAGCACTGAACCCCAGTTCTAGGCCAGACCCTGGGGAACAAGGCTCATACAGAGGGAGCCTGGGCTGTAAGGCGGAAACTCAGAGGAGCGGCGAAAGGAAGTCCCGGAGGTGCGCACATTGCGCCCAGAGAACGGACAGTTGACTGTGCCACTGGATTGCCCTAGCAGGAAGGAGACAAAAGTTCCAGACTGCTCTGAACCCCACTTCCAACTGAACTGAACCCCAGTTCCGGGCTCATTGGGGGAGAGCTTAGACTGTTTGGTAGGAGGCGAAACTCGAGGGCACCTTTCTCTCAGAGGTGCTTGCAGCGAGCACTGAAGGACTCTGAGGAACACTGAGACTCAGGAGCCGCATAGGGTGTGGCTGATGTGGCTGACGGAAGCCAAGGCTGTAGGCTCCACCCTGGAACTCCACCCCATCCAAGCTGAACACAGAGACTTTTAAGGCTACCAACTCAGGGAGGCTGCAAAAATTCCGAGACAAGGAAACAGATCACAAACGAAAGAAATAGAGGACAAAAAGCGACTGGATAGAGAGTTCAAAACCACGCTTATAAGGTTTTTCAAGAATTTCCTAGAAAAGGCCGATAAAATAAACGAGACCTATGAGGATATGAAAAGGAATAAACTAGAAATAATAAGGAATCAACAAGAAATAATAAGGGATCAACAAGAAATAAAGAATACATTGTCTGAAATAAAAATATTATACAGAGTCCTAAAAACAGAATGGAAGATCGCAAGAATCAAGTCAAAGATTTGGAACATAAAGAGCCAGAAGACACTCCTCCACAGAAGCAAGAAGACAAGAGAATCCAGAAAGTTGAAGATAATGTAAGAAACCTCTGGGACAACTTCAAGCGAACCAACATCAGAATTATGGGTGTCCCAGAAGAAGAGAGAGCAAGATACCAAAAACATACTGAAAGAAATAGTGACAGAAAACTTCCCCCACCTGGTGAAAGAATTAGACTTACAAGTCCAGGAAGCACACAGAACTCCAAACCAAAGGAATCCAAAGAGGACTACACCAAGACAAATCATAATTAAAATGCCAAGAGCAAAAGACAAAGAGAGAATATTAAAAGCAGCAAGAGCAAAGCAGGTAGTTACCTATAAAGGAGCACCCATATGACTATCAGCTGATTTCTCAACAGAAACCATGCAGGCCAGACGAGAATGGCAAGAAATATTCAAGGTAATGAATAGCAAGAACCTACAGCCAAAAATAATCTACCCAGCAAAGCTATCACTCAGAATCAAAGGCCAGAAAAAAAGCTTCACTAATAAAATAAAATAAAAAAGCTAAAAGAGTTCATCACTGCCAAGACAGAATTATATGAATTGCTGAAGGGGGTTCTTTCGGAAGAGAAAGAAAATAAAGATAAAAATTATGCACAACAAATACCTAACTATCAACAAGTGAATCTAAAAACCAAGGAAATCTAAAAATCTGATGAACAATATTAACTGGTGAATATAATAGAATCAGAGGTATGGAAGGGGAGTGAACTGACGATTCTTGGGGAAAAGGGGAGTGGGGGGGTGTAGGAAGAGACTGAACATAAACTGTGCACCTATGGATGAGGACAATGGGGGGGGTGGGGAAAGGACAGAGGGTGGGGTGGGAACCTGGTGGAGGGGAGCAATGGAGGGGGAAAAAATGAGGAACATTTGTAATAATATGAACAATAAAGATTTATTTTTTTTTAAAAAGGATATTATTTACTATATTCCTTATTCTGTACTTTACATCCCCATGACTATTCTGTAACAACCAATTTGTACTTCTTAATCCCTTCACCTTTTCTCCCATTTCCCTAACCACCCTCCCATCTAGCAACCATCAACATGTTCTCTGTTATCTATGAATATGTTTCTGTTCTGCTTGTTCATTTATCTGGTTTTGTTTTGTTTTTTGTTTTTCTGTTTATCTTGTATTTAGATTCAATTGTTGATAGCTATGTATTTATATTTTATTGTTCATATTTTTTATCTTCTTCTAAAAGAAGATCCTATAATATTTCATTTAATGCTGATTTGGGGATGATGAACTCCTTTAGCTTTTTCTTGTCTGGGAAGCCCTTTACCATATATACTCAAACAAAAGAGGCCTCAGGCCAATTAGTCACACCCGTGCTACATTAACATAAGCAAGTCGCATGAGGATGTACTTTCACAGTACACACAGCGCTACTGCTGAGTCATTGCCCTGGCACATGTGTAGGGCAAAGGGGCCTTTAAGATAGCAACACTGCCATGTCAGGGCCTGCACGTGTGTATATGCCGAGTGGGCCTTTAACCTCCAGTGTACTCTGGTCAGAGCTCCACACAATCCCATATCAATCTTTTTCCTTATCTAAATGAATATATACTCATTTGGTATTTAAAATTATGGAGATATAACTCTGAGAGCAGACAGGAGCAGCTTTAGGAAGCCTCTGGTCCAGCATCCCTAAGGCTCTGAGATAGAAGTGGCACAAATGAACAGTAACAGCACTGGGACTGGAATTGAAGCCTCAAAACTTTCATGTTTTTCAATTCTAAAAATATTGACCAAGTATTCATCATGGCTAAGGCACTATAAGTTTCAAGTTTCCATCAATATGCCATTGATTTAATCAACAAAAATCACTAGGTACTCTGCTTAGAATAAAGACTTTGCCCACAAGGAATCCAGGGTGGTGAAAATCAAAAGCATAAAGCAACAACTGCAGTGAAGTGATTTTTAATCTATACAAAACAGGCACTCCTAATGATACTCATGATACATTACAAATTTGGTTTTAAATAAAATAGATTTGAATTTAATACAAGTCTTACAATGATTACAATGAATCAGGCATTCCAGAACAATGTGGAGGTGCAGTAACTATGTGATGGTGTCTTAATAGTCCAAGGGGATAAAGATATTTTTCAAATGTGGACAGAAATTGAACATTTCTATACTATAGATTTCTATAGAATCTATAGTATTGACTCCTAAGGCCTATTCTCCTTTATAGACTACAATATTATTATCAGTTTCATATACTTTTACTTTATAAAGAATCCCCACAGGAAGAAATTTCTGGAGGTTATCCCAGATATACACAGCTACATTTTCTGTTGTGCTGTAGAGAAAAGGAGAGAAGATCAAAAGACAAATAAATTAAATTTAATGTTTAATATTTATGGAGAACAGAAATTCTATTTTTAAAAGGTGTCATTAAACAAAAACTCTATTCCTGCAAGACTTCCGGTGCGCTTCCCTCCTGCCACCCCCACCTCTGCCGTTCCCCGCATACCCCACCACACCCGCGTGCGGCTGCGTAGCGTGCTGCCACCACCACTGCGCGCCTTGTCCCGCACACTGGACCCACTGCACCCGCCCACTGCCCCTGCCTCTGTGGCCACGCCCGCTGCTGCTGCCTCTTGGGCCCGCACAGGCTGCTGTTGTGCACCCCACCCTGCCCACCCAACCCACCACACCCACCGCCCCTGTTGCCTCCCGCAGCCACCACCTCTGTGCATGCCACTCTGCACACATTGCCCTGCCCTGCCCCGCCCCGCACATGCTGCCAGTGCTTTCCCTCCAGCAGCCAGAGCCGCCTTGCTTTCCCTCCCTCCGCATATGCAAATTAACTGCCATCTTTGTTGGATCAATTTGCATACTCACTCTGATTAGCTATTGGGTGTGGCTGGTGGGCGTGGCCTGCATAGCAGAGTGATGGCTAATTTACATATTACTCTATTATTAGGTTATATAGTCACACTCACCTTACAACATCTGCAAAGTATGGTACATCTAAATCCAGATTCTTATGATCAAGGGGTTTCATGATTGCCTCCTACAGACAAAACAGAGGAAAAACATCAATTCCATTTATGACTCAGATTCCAAAGTGTTCTACCTTTGCCTCTAAAAGTTATCATTTAGCCACTAACTCAATACTTTTACTGTGTACTTTATCTGTGTCTTATGAAGCAATTTCAGAATTTTTAAAATTGTGAAATAACATTAGCCCTCATAATGACTATTTGTCCTTCTTACTGAATGCAAAGAGGTTAAGAAACCAATAAGTAGAGTATTCACTGGAGTTTTCTCATAACAGCCACTGTGATTCAGAATTCAGTTTAACACTCTTGCATGCTGTCCAAAAAGTTACCAAAAATACTACTCCATAAGAGTCTCACCTTCAAGACAATGCCACAATGTCACTAGGAGAGATTCAGTGAGTACTACATTTTATAAGGCAGACTAAAACTGATATTACATTAATAGTACCACATTTCTGCTATAAGGAATAATTTAAAAATTATCTTAAAACCTTAGAAGAAAAAATATGACATAACTGCATTTCTTCCTAATGCTTATATATTAACATGTTTTCCTTTATCAATATCAAGAATTGTAATTGCTTTATTCTAAGTTTTTAGCTATATTGTATAAAAGCTAAGCATTTTCTAATTTTTTACTTTTAATTAGCTATATTGTTCAAAATCAAAGTAATCTAATTCTCCATGTGGTATGGTCTAACAAGTGTACATTAATAATAAAAATAGCCAGGGCCGGTTTGGCTCAATGGATAGAGCGTCGGATTGGGGACTGAAGGGTCCTGGGTTCGATTCCGGTCAAGGGCATGTACCTTGGTTGCGGGCATATCCCCAGTAGGGGGTGTGCAAGAGGCAGCTGATCGATGACTCTCTCTCATGGATGTTTCTATCTCTCTCCCTTCCTCTCTGTACAAAATCAATAAAATATATTTTTTTAATTAAAAAATAATAAAAATAGCAATCATTTTTTTTAGAAAAATCATAATCACAAAAATAGTAAATCCTAAACCAAACTACCTTTAAAATAGATTAAGTGATACCCACATAGATATCATGAAAAGAAATATCTTTGTTTTATCTTTAATTCCAGTTCAAGTCTCAACTTTTCCACTGCAGCCTCTTCAACAGGACTCTGACTTTGCACTATATGCCATGATGAGCCACTTTTACTGACGGGAGTGTATGATGTCCTTCAAGGTGGTAAACAAAGATGTATTTAATCATAATGCTTACTTAGGGCATCTCATATTTCTCATACTGCTGTCTTAAATGTCACCCTATGTAAGAATTCTGTCTCTATAGCTTTCCAAAAGCACTTTAAGCACAGCGCTGCTGTTCATTCACTAACTCCCTTATTCATTTATTCAACCAATTTGCTGAAAACCTTTTTTCACTTACACTTTACATTCAATATTATTTTGTATTATTTTCAGATGTACAGCATAATGGCTAAATAACCATATATTTTATAAAGTGTTCCCCTGATATTTCCAATACCTACCTGGTACCATACATAGTTATTACAATATTATTGAATATATTTTCTATGCTGTACTATACATCTCCATGACAATTTTGTAACTACCAATCTGTACTTCTCAATCCCTTCATCTTTTTTACCCTGTGAGAACTTATTGTCTACCAACTAGAAAAAAAAAATTAACATGAGCATCCTGTGGGAAAGTACTCTGTCCCATTCATCTTTGCATTCCTATTACTTAGCCCAAACACTGATGCAAAGTAGGCAAACTTGAATATATGGATGATAATGAATGTGCAAGAAATAATGTTTATAAATAACATTTTTATGAAACAAATGGAAGGAGCAAACCTGAAGCAAAGAACTCAATAAACAGGTGAAATGATGACATAATAAAAGCCTAGCTGGATACAAGCAAATCTACTCTCAACTTTGTAAAGGACTAATTACAGTATATGACCTGGAGTTAACTGTTTAGCATCTCTCAAACAATCTGTGACATGAAGAAATTACTTAGATATTATCTACAGTCTCTTACAATGCAAAAATTCTAAAGTGATACAATCAGTAAGTCCTTTATTGAACACATTCTTTTGTGTTACCCTTATGACGAACTGCCCCAGTGCTTTATAATCAGGCTAGAATGACTAAAACGGGGTAGTGTTAAAATCTATTATCAAAGATTTACTTTATAAAAAATTCAGAGGGGAAAAAAAGAAAACTTCAAGAAGAAATCTGTATTTTGAAACAAGAGTAGAAATTGTTAAATGTAGGAAACTGTTAAAGGCAGCCAGGAATATAAGATGAGCATGCTGCATTTATCTCCATCACTGTAATACAATAGTGACAATTTCCATTTAGTCACCCAAACACCATTAGAAGAACATGAAAGTAGTTCCTCCAACTACTCCCCTATTCCCACACCCAATTCCACTCACCCCATCATGGAACTCATAGTTACTTGGTTGGGAAAGCCAGTAGCTGATGGGAATTACTTAAGGGATGGCACATAATAAGCACCAAACATGCCATTACCTCCATATACCCTTTGAGGTCAGTCAAATTCATAACCATGCCTGTAACAGGATCGATCTGAAGAATAAATAGAGGAGAACATTACTATAACATCCTCTTCATATTTAAACCTCTGGTAAATTATTAAAGCCTGTACAACGTGCAGAAATTGTGTCCACATTTGCCTTCACCCCCAACACAATCATCAGTCTCAGCACGGGAACACCAAGTGCTCCAAATATCCTTTCATTGTATTACTCTTCTACCTGCCCACATACAGCACATTAAAGATGACACTTAGAGAGAGGAAAGGCCTGGAATGGCAGCAGCTCACCAGACACAACAGACAATACTGAAGCAATAATGACTTGAACAGAATTTGTCAGCACTGAATTTATACATTGGCAGAAAGAGGACACACCGACACATTCAGCACATACCTCTCCATGTACTGTCACCACAACTATGGGAAAGAAAACAAAAGACCAAAAGACTAACATGACTTTCAACAGATTAACATCCAAGCACAAGTTAGCAACATATATTTTTAGATCTCTGCCCCATAAAGCTGTATTTATATTGCCCCCAAAAAATCTGTCCTCTTAGTTAAGATTGTTTTATCAACCAAAGCAAGAGTCAACCAAGTCAGAAGAGCTTAGTATGAGCTTTAGCTAAGCAGAAGAGCTAATCCAAAGCCAAGAAGGGGATAAATTCTGCTTATGATGTTGATGGCACTAGTTAGAAATCTCCACGAGAAAGGATCAAGATGCTGCCCCATCGCTGCCTGTAAAGTAGGAAATATACAGGAAGAAGTCCAGCTGCAGACTCTGTCAGTACCTTTTGGGCACTACCTTTCTAAGCAAGCAAAACTACTACTGTAACTAAAACTCTTTTTGGGGAGGCAGGGGAATAAAACTCTTATCCCTTTACTCAGACGAATGTATACAGTCATACTTTGTAAATTAACAAGTGTTTGTACGAAGCATTTGAAAAATCATGGTAATAAGAATACTTTACAAATTAAGAACTTCCATATTTTTTCAGCTCCATACAAACACCATGGGATATTATATGAAAAATAACAAACTAAGAATGAAAGGTATCATAGATCAAGTAAGAGGCAATAACTAAACTAGAAATCCTGATCTTCTGATACCTTTCCTGGTCTTAATCCACCATACCATATACAGTGATACTCAACGGCTTACATACCTGTTTTTTTTTTTGAGACATTACTATATTTCAAACAATCAACTCTCTAATTCTGGTATAAATTACTTTCTTTCTTCGACACTGCTGGCAAAATTTTCAACTCAACCTACTTCCCTCCATACAGCATATTCCCAACCAACACCCCCCTTTTGTCAATCATTACTTATTCAAAGAATACAATCTAATTTTAACATTAGCCTCAGCAACACCTAATTAGAATGAAACGTGCCCAAAAAAATCTCAATATGTACACTAAAGCCAAAAAAAAAATTATTTAAACCATTAATTATTTTGGACTATCTATCAAAGCAGTCAATTAATTGCAAGATAAAAGCTAAAACACATCCCACCAAGGCAACAGCTCTTTTCATTCTGAACTTCCACTTAACCTCTCATTCAAGGCTCAAAGCATTACTGCTCTGCCCATACGTTTTTCTACTCATTAAGAATGTATTTGCTAAAATTCTCCCACTCTTACTGAAAGGGCTAAATTTCATCAGTTTTCCTCTCACCTTTGTAATTGTGCCCATGACCATTTGGGTTGTTGCATTTTCCAAACAGTTTCAAATTTTCTCCATTACTCAGAGATTTGCTAACCAGGGGGGGGAAAAAAGGTCAATATAAGTTTCACAATTTATTAATACTTTAGCTCATCAAATGGAGAATCATAAATCACCTGGGTTTCATTATTCAGCTTTATGTCAGGAACCACTGTATGCCCCCCAATTAGACTACTACACCATACAAATTAGCATAAGCACTTTCAACCCCCTTGTTCCATAGCAAGATTCCAAAACCTGATCTGCTCAAGGCCCTTCCATTTCTCAACTCAACATTACTGAGTACCTACTATTATACATATTAGGCACAGCTGAATGATAAAAGATGCTTGTCGTCAAGTGGTTTAAATTCTCATTGCTACCGAAACTGGTTTGGCTCAATGGATAGAGCGTCGGCTTGGGGACTGAAGGGACCCGGGTTCGATTCCAGTCAAGGGCATGTACCTTGGTTGCGGGCATATCCCCAGTAGGGGGTGTGCAAGAGGCAGCTGATCGATGACACTCTCTCATCGAGGTTTCTAACTCTCTATCTCTCTCCCTTCCTCTCTGTACAAAATCAATAAAATATTTTTTTTTAAATTCTCATTGCTCCTGAGAAATAATTACATGACCTATTAGTCTCTTCTTTAACAATCTTGCTTTATCATCCCTCCACTGATAACTTCCCCAGTCCATTGAGGGGCATTCAAATCAGGTGACACTTTACAATTACATACTCAACTGTTGTTCCAGGCAGAGAGCACCTTGCTTAATGGATTTTTATGTCTCTACCTGTCCAATCTTTGCATCAATAATGAGTCCCTTACTACCCTCATATGTTCAAGCTTTCTATTATAGAACCCCTTTTCTGGTTGAGACCCACTTTATTATTTTCCCCCATCTTCTCCTGCTCCTGCATTTCTTACATTTAAAATGTTACAGTTCAAAGCTTTTGCACAAAATGATCTCACTGTACCTTCCACAGTATTGACCAGATTGCACACTCCACCCAGAAGGCAGGCGGGTGCTCACTGCTCACCGCTACATCCGTTATCTGGCACAAGGCCTGACAAGCCCCAAGAAATACCTCTCCAGTGAATGATGGATGGACCTTGCTAGGTAGAAACTATTATCCTTATTTTATGGATGGGGGAGTGGGTGCTCAGAGTGGAGCTTGCTATTGAGGGGCAAATCTCTCCTCAAAATCAACTTTAGCCCCGCAGGCCTGGCTCAGTCTTAAGCATCAACCTATGGGCCAGATCCTAGTTCCATGCCTGGTGGGGCACATGCTGGGGTTGTGGGCTGGATCCCCAGTAGGAAGCCTGCAGGAGGCAGCCCACTGATGATTCTCTTTCGTCATTGATGTTTCTATCTCTCTCCCTTCCTCTCCAAAATCAACAAAAATATATTTTTTAAAATGAACCAATTCTAGTGCCATCAAGTAGTGGGATGCAACTGTGCTGCTTGCTCTCGGAGCTGCCTTGGGGAAGTGAACATTGGCTCCATTCTCTCTTAAGTGACAAGAGGACAACACTTGTGCTGTACTTTTATTAGTTCGGAAGCTAACACTTATGAGTGCTTACGAAGCGCCGGGCTCTGTGTGATCTGGGCGAGGTTCGCCACACTGACCGTTACCGCCCCGCTGAGACCACGAGGTCACGGAGCCAGCGCCTTCTCCCTCGCCGGCGGCTGGACTGCCCACCGGTCACTCTGACAGTCCCTAACGGTGTCGCCAAAAGAGCCTGACGGGCCAGGGCCGAGCGGGCGCGCCGCCCTCACCTCGGAGCGCACACCCGCGGCCCCGCGCCGGGCCCGCCCCACCCCCCGCGCTGGGGGCACAACCCACCAGTGGAGCCGGTGGGTCGCGCTGAAGGAGACGAGACGGGACACTCGCGCCCAGCGGCGCCGGCCGGGAGCCGCACCGCTCATCGCCTGGCAGTTCCGCTCCTGCCACGTCCCGGGGTGACGGTGGCTGGGGTGGGCGGAGCCTCACGCCTGGGCTGCGCACTGCGCGCTGCTCCCGAAAGCCTTCTGCGCAGCTCCCGGAAGTCTCCGCGCAGCGCCCGGAAGTCTCTGCGCCACGCCCTGTGGCCGGGCTCCCTCTGCCGGCCTGGAGGCTGTGGCAGGCGCCCCTTGCTAATTGGATCTCGGGAAAGCCAGAATTCAGACAGCTGGGCACTTAGCAGTGGTCAAATGAATGGGTTTTAGTGTCGATTCTTATGTCTGCTCAGTCTGAGGCCATGCCACGCAGTCAGGGCCAGCCTGGGCACCCTTTGGGCCTCCGAGGGACTTCTCTGAGCCGCCACTCCTAGTCATGTCTAGGTCTAGGACCTAGAGAATCTAGGTGCCCTGGGTTACAATAGAAACTTCCAGTATCTGGTTTACCGCAGGGCCAGTCTCCTTATGGCAGTGGTTCTCAACCTTCCTAATGCCGCCACAGTTCCTCATGTTGTGGTGACCCTCAACCATAAAATTATTTTCGTTTCTACTTCATAACTGTAATTTTGCTACTGTTACGAATCGTAAATATCTGTGTTTTCCAATGGTCTTAGGCAACCCCTGTGAAAGGATCGCTCAACGTCCAAAGGGGTTGCCACCCACAGGTTGAGAACCGCTGCCTTGTGGTAAAGGAGGCAGGAACTCGAGGGCAAGTGCAGGACCACGCGGCTTTCAGAGAGTAGAATGCCTTTGTACTGTGAAACCGGGCATCAGTCTGTGCTGGCACCATGCGAGAACACACACCCATGAACACCCACACGAGTGATTCTATGACAAATGTTTCACCTCTTGTTTCCTCACAACTACTCGTAAGGAATACACAAACAACTTGCATGCCTAGTACCATGCCATGTCTTCCATTCATGCTTTCCTCAAATATTTATTGAATATCTACTGGGAGGCACTATTCCCAGCACTGGGAAAGACAGATAAAATCATGGATGTGGCTGATATATAAGTGGTGATTTCTCTTAAGTGTCTCAGGTCTCCAGTTATATATTGTTTGTTCTGCACTAAATTATTAATATGCTGTGTAACAACCATCCGACGAACCTTCTGGATAAGCTGGGCCTGCAAGGGCTGGCTGAGACAGCTGGGGCTATGAGGGCCGAGCCCCTTGCATCAGGCCTCTAGTTCAATATAAAGGTATTTACAAAATTCACCCTCAGTGATCCAGTTATTGTAGCCCCAAAATTAATGGGTTAAAGTCCTAACCCCCAGTACCTCACAATATAACTTTATTTGGAAAACCTTCCTCCTGTCAGAGTCTAGGGCACACCACAGGACACAGAATCAAGTCCCCACCCACATTCACCTCAAAATCGCATGGGGGCATGGCCTGAGAGTCCCCCAGCCTGGTGACAAGGCAGGAGACATGGCCAGAGGTCCCCTGTCAAGCCCCATCAGGGTAGAGGAGGGCATAGCCTCAGGTCCCTCCTGATTGCTTGTTAAGGCTCCTTATGGGAACTTGGCTTCAGCTGTGGGTGTAGCCATCTTTGTGACAGAGTGATGGTTAATTAGCATATTCCCTCTTTATTAGATAGGATGGTTACCTTTGCCTCTAAGCTCCCACATGTGACATATCTGTTCTACTTAGGTATCTTCTCGCCATTGTGTGCCTGCACTATTGTTCTGTATCTCACTAACACAAACCCAAAACTTAGAACTTTTACTTTATTGTCACAATGTAAACTCTCACATATGGCATCTGTATGTATGGAACTAAAGAGGTAGGGTCTGTGGTGTTTACAATAACTCTTTTTTAAAAAATATATTTTATTGATTTTTTACAGAGAGGAAGAGAGAGGAATAGAGAGTTAGAAACATTCATGAGAGAGAAACAGTTGCCTCTTGCACACCCCCTACTGGGGATGTGCCCACAACCAAGGTACATGCCCTTGACCGGAATCAAACCCGGGACCCTTCAGTCCACAGGCCAACGCTCTATCCACTGAGCCAAACCAGTTTTGGCTACAATAACTTTTAAAGAAAACTGAGCCCTGCCATGTGGCTCTGTTGGTTGGAGCATTATCCATATACTTAAAGGTTGTGGGTTCAATTCCTGGTCAGGGCACATACCTAGGTTGTGGGTTTGATCCCTAGTTGGGGCACATTCAGAAGGTGACCAATCAATGTTCTCCCATGCATTAATTGTCTTCTTTCTCTCTCTCTCTCTTTCTCTCTCTCTCCCCCCCCCCCTACCTTTTACCCCCACCCTCCTCTAAAATCAATAAGAATATCCTTGGGTGACGATTTTAAAAAAGAAAGAAAATTAAGAAGAAACCGACTGTTGGTTCAGGACTGTGCAGCGAGCCTAATCATGAATTCACAATTGCTCCTGAAAGACATGTTTGGGGGTCTTTTCCAGCGATGTTCACCAGGCAGAGGGAGCATGAAGGTTTAGCTGGCCCAGGACTGGAATTCGGAGGAGGGAAGGAGTGTGACTGAAGGAAAGGAACTTTGAAGATGTCAGAAAGAGTGTGGCTTCAGTGACAAACCTAGGCTGATTTGGGCTATTAGTAAAAAAACTGGTTAGGCTTAGAAATGTGGGGATTAAATGGTCTCTAGTACCACCTGTTGCCCAAATAAATGAAGAACTAATGACTTTTCATTAATCTCTGAAGAACAAGACACCTGGAGATTAGAAGAAATGCTTGACTTTAGCACCTCACACAGACACCAGAAAGGTGTTATTAGACAGGACATCCCCCTGAGCTAGTGGGAGAGAGAGGGTTGTCCCCAATCTCGAACCTTGTCTTCTCATATAAATGAGTTTATACAAGAGACCTTGACTGCATTGTGAAAAAAACAATTTATTAAAGCGGTGAACGCATGCACCTTTATTGAAAAAGCAAAGCAAAGCAAGCAAATCTATCTCATCAGGCTTGGAGCACAGAGGGGCTTGCCTGGTAATACAGAAACGAGAGTGTCTGGAGCAAGTTGGAGGAGTAATAGACCTCCTCCTGTCTGTAGGTTTCAGGAGATTCTTTGCGGAGTGTCTTGGTATAGGTTAAGTCTCGAGGTGTTCTTGCTGTGGTCTTCCCAGGATTCTGGCAACTTCATCTTGCTGAGGCCGGAGGCTGCTGGCTTTGCTTAGGGAGTAAAAGTGCCCTTTTCTCCTTTCCCTTTTCCCCTCCCTTTCTGCATTCTCTCAGCAGGGAGGTTCTAACTATCTGCTCTCAGAGTGTCCTGGGAAAGACACTGGTTTGTCACTTGCAGGCCAGTTGCAAATTACTCACAATGTTTGGCCTTGTCCTAATCTTCCTGTCTCAGTTTCCCCTTTTTCTCCTGCCCTGGAATCCTGTAACATTTCCAAACAGTACCAAGGCCAAACTAGGGGCAGGGTGGTCCAGCTGCAGTGGACTGCAGAGAAACAGCCAGTCTAAAAGAAGCCACCAGGGTGACATGGCTGGCTTCTCGTCCTCTTAATCACCTGGGGGCCAGTGGTAACAGGCAGGCCATGATGAAAAAACCCGGTGCTTTTCAGATCTATATTCATATTCTACTACTTACAATTATTCAGATTTCTTCTCTCCACTGTGAGAGCCTCTGTCACCTACCTACTTCTAGTTTTTCTTTCATGCATTCTTGTTACTGAGAGAGATATATATATATCAAGTAAACACAAATGTAAAACTCTCTTCAGAAAGTGGTATCAACACTTGCTCAGTGTTTTCAAGGAAGAGCCCTAAGAAAATATAAAAGCATAATTATCAATTGAAATCTTTTTTATATATATAATAATGTAAAAACCAGATGTCTGAGGTTTGGAGAGTAAGGTTCCCTTTTCAGTCTCTTTTTGTACAGAGCACATTCATCTTAAACCTGGTCCCCAGACCTCCCGGTTCTTCTCTTAGGTGGCTATGAAGGTGCCATGAAACCCGTAAGGCATTTGCACAGGCACCTCTGCTCGGCCCAGTTCTTCAAAGTTCTTGGCATCCAAGACTAGGAGAAAGTTGCTTTTATTCTAGAAAAGAAATAATGTTGAAAATTCTTTTTTTCTATTAAAAATAGATCTCTCTCCTCCACTAGGCTATACAATTCCTAAGAGGGAGATTATGTTACTCATCTTCACAGCTATCCTCAGTACCTAGCCGAGCGCCTTGCCTGCCCAGTCACTAAATGTTTGCTGAGTTGCTGAACGGGTCTGAAAAGGAAGCTCATACCTAGAGTGGAAAAGTTACACTGTTTACGTCAATCACCTTCATAGGATCCCTTTAAGGTTAGGGGTCTTTTTACCCAGTTCACAGAAATTCTTTCTTCCAAGTTAGAAATGCCTCCCTCCATTTTGTGTTACTTGAGAGCTGATCAAACGTATCACTGCAAGGGAGACCCAGATTTGCCTGGTATCTATCAATATATGGGAGTGGCAAGTACATGGTATTAGGACCAATGCCTCCTAAACCCTCAGCAGGCCTGACTCACTGATCAGAGCACATTCCTCACCAAACCCTTTGGAAGGGTTAGAGTTCTACCTCCCAGGCAGCCTCCATGAGTTCATCAGAGCTGGTATCCAAGGGGAACCTAGTTGCCACAACATTGCCCAGAGATGTTAGATATTATGGAGACACCAGGTCCCGGGTTCACCACATTAGACTTTCGGGTCACTCCATTGAATTTGGCAGCACAGATGGTACGAATATTAGACTAGAAGTCAGAAGACGGGGGTTAAATACTGGCTTTACTACTATGAGATCTGATACAAGTCCCTTTCAGCTTCCTTAAGTTACAAATTCCACATGTGTAAATGGTATCCCACAAAGTTGCTTGATGTGTAAATAAAATAATATGTATGAAAGTAGTTTGTAACTGCATTCCTATGCGGATATAAATTCCTACAGTTCTACAAATAGAAACCTAAACCAATAAAAAGTATGGGTTATCACAAAAGGGTATGTAAATGATAAGGAGGGGAAGAAAAGAGAAGGTGCCACACTGGAATAAAAGTAAACTATCAGCAGCTTCACTAAATAGATCCCTCATACAGACCTCAAAAGGCTCAGAGTTACTTTTCTTTCTGATTGGTGACAGGGACATACATTTACCTGGTTGGGGGTGATCACCACAGAAAGAATAACCCCACCATCTTCCTCACTGGACCCTGGGACTGGAACAAAAACAGGTTCTGACGGATAAAAGTCATCTTCTCTCCAAACCTGTAACTCCCCCAAAAAAGTATTTGATAGAAGGTTAGTTAAGAGCTGAAAGCTTTCAATAGCTTTTTTCCCCTCCAGGCATAAATTTGGCTGTCAATATAATATTCCAACAATAAAAAAGAAACACACCAGACTTACTGAATTGAATATAGTAGGAAAGAGAGAGAGAGGGAGCTTTTGCAGCTGCACTTTCTATCATCATCACACACAACTTGTGAAATTATAATTTCCCATCAACCTGAAATATAGTTATGCCAACAACTTAGCCCCATGATTTCTCTCAAAATAACATCAAGCTCAGAATTCTGGGCTTGTGGTTTATCTAGATTCCTTAGAGGGAACATAACCCTACTTAGGTGATTCCATGGTTCTCAAACTTAATACAAGTAAGTAGCTGAGCTGCTTAAACATTAGAGAATCTCAAAAGCTGCCTTAGCCGAAACCAGTTTGGCTCAGTGGATAGAGCGTTGGCCTGCAGACTGGAAGGTCCTGGGTTCGATTCCAGTCAAGGGCATGTATCTTGGTTGGGGGCACAACCCCAGTGGGGGTGGTGCAAGAGGCAGCTGATCGATGATTCTCTCTTATCGATGTTCCAATTCTCTATTTCCTCTCTCTTCCTCTCGGTAAAAAATAAATTTTTTATATATATATATATATATATATATATATATATATATATATATATTTTTTTTAAGCTGCCTTAATCAAAACAGACTCATTCCAAGGGCAGAGCAGGTCCTTTCAGGGTTTGGAAAACAAGAGAGATTTTCATTACCTTCAGTGTCTTGTTCACCACGTCGACCTTGACCAGAGAATCCCCCACCAAATGCCGAAATCCACAGCCATAGAAGAAACGATACTTTTTGCCACAAAACTGGCCATAGTTGATCTGGGGAAACTCAATACCTCCTACTTGTTCTAAGTTCTCAGGGTGTAGATTTTCATAAGAGCACCAAATCTGAAAAGGTTCCAAAAGATTTGTAGTGATTGCCTAATCCTCACTTATTTTCATCAGTGTAAAAGTCTGTGAGGGGGTAATACTGTGAAAGAATTTCTGACAGGGCTTGGAAATGAAGGTTCTATGTAATTTTTTATATTGTTCTTCTTGCCATCATGGGTAAAATGCATAAAAGATTACCTGGTTTTGTGACTAAACTGATAGGAAGTACAAGTGGACTTTTTATTCTACTAAAGCTAAGACATTGATAGCTAGCCAATAATATGCCTGTGATAAGCACAAATTATCTAAAAGGCAGGGGTGGCCAGGACCAATCTGAAATATTTAAACATTATACAACCGTTTCTAGTTTTTCGTATATCTGTTTCAAAACACAAAAGAGATCGGTGAACACAGTGCTCACTCCCAAACTGAATTCCACGGTTCTTGTGCAAGCAATGTACCTGGACCTGACCCTGCTCAGCTGAATGTTGTGAAACTTAGTGTCCATCAAACACTGTGGGGAACGGCCAGTGAGTGAAAACAACACTAACAGTCAGTGTCTTCATCTGTTACCTGCTCAGAGCCTACCTTGCCATCAGCCTGTTTCACAGCACTGGCCGAGGAGTAAGACAGCGGGCTGAGGTTCTCTCCCTCAGGGGCGTTCAAACTGACATGTAAGGGCAAAACAAACCTTCGAGGGAAAGATGTGGCCACTGAATTATAGACCTGTTCAGGAGAGAGAAATAAACAGGTGAGGAAATTGTCGTCCATGCAACAGCAGCATGCCCCAAATTTTTAGATCCAGGCAACATTATTGGCATTCCTAAGTAATTGCATGCATGAGCATTTTTATTCATTTATTTATACAACGAACACCTGTTGAGTACCTACTACAGGTACCGTTTTAGACGCTGGGAATACAGCAGTGAACGAAACAAAACCTCTGGCCTCATGGAACTGATAGTCTAGTGGAGAAGGAGTGATAGTAAATAATATGTTGTTTCATTGGTGTCAAATAAACAATTGATTATATAGCCCAGGTTCTTACAGTGATAAATGCCATTAAGAAACAGGGTGGGGAACTAGCGAGTAACAAGGGCTGCTTCTTTCTTCAGGTTTGGTTAGGATAGACCTCTGGGTGAAAAAGGGTTAATTTAGCAGACCTAGGTTGCTCAAACCCTGCATACTCTCAAGAAAGGACTGTTTTTGTCTGGCACCTGGGAGCCAAGCTCTTCCTTGGACTGATCAGTCTGATAAAAGTACTCTGCATGCCTGAGGCATTGAGTCACACTGTACTCGTTTATCCAGATAATTTATGCTGAAACTAGAGGCCTGATGAACCAAGGTTCATGTAAGAATGGGCCTTCCTTCCTCTGACTGCTGGCACCACCTTTGCTCTGTCCTTTCCTCCTTCCCACACTGCCCAGAGGCCTGGAGCAGCTGGGGTGGTGTGGAACACCTGAGTCCTATCCTGTTTGGTTCCTGTGCATCCAAATTAACCTGCTATCTTTGTTGGGTTAATTTGCATGCTCACTCCTAATTAGCTGGTGGTGTCACAAAGGTATGGTCAATTTGCATCTTTCTCTTTTATTAGTGTAAATGTGATTTATAATGAGTCCCTGCTTTCTCTGTGGGGGTCTGGAGCTTCAGTAACTGAGATTACCCATGGAGGGGCTATATGTCTATGTGGAGATCCCCAATAAAGAACCCTGGACAACCAGATGCATGCCTCCAAGAATTCAGTTTCTTCCAGACTTCACCCCTGTACCTCTTTCTTTTGCTGATTTTTCTGGGACCTGTGAATCCTCCTAGTGAATTATCAAGGGGGACCCCCAACATAGCCTCTCTGCAGAGGTGATTTTTAAGTGAGAGACCCTAATAAAATAAGTGTATTTTTTCTGGCAATAGAATACTTTAAGTACATTTTCTCCCATAAAATATTGTAAGATGCAGAAGGAACTGCCATTTCTCCCATATACCTAGCCCATGTTATCTCTACCTCATGCAGAAATGTTTCTACTGGGTAAAGACTTAGTGTTATGTTTAAACTGCATACAGAGTTCCATTTTTTAAAATTACTCTTACATTCATTTAAATATTTTTTTTCTTTTTCAAATCCATAACTGAACAAAAAGAGACTCCCAATAATGGTAGATAAGGTCATGTGGAGAGACAGAAAAGCTGGACAAAATGTTTAAAACAGCTGCTTGAAGGCACTGTTGAGCTAAAAAGGCAGTAAAAAGAACTTCTTCACTGATACTGCCCCTAGGGCAATGGAAGCTAGAGAGAAAATAAACAAATGGGACTACATCAAAATTAAAAGCTTTTTTACAGCAAAAGAAACCATCAACAAAACAACAAGAAAGCCCACGGTGTGGGAGAACATATTTGCAAATGTTACCACTGATAAAGGTTTAATCTCCAACATCTACAGACAGCTTATACAACTAAATAAAAGGAAGATGAATGATCCAATTAAGAAATGGGCAATGGACCTAAATAGAATATTTTCAAAAGAAGACAGAAGGAAGGCCAAAAGGCACATGAAAACATGCTCAAAGTCACTAATTATCCGAGAGGTGCAAATCAAAACAACAATGCGGTACCATCTCACACCTGTCAGAATGGCCAACATCAACAAATCAACAAACGACAATTGTTGGCGAGGTTGTGGAGAAAAAGGAACCCTCGTGCACTGCTGGTGGGAATGCAGACTGATGCAACCACTGTGGAGAACAGTGTGGAGTTTCCTCAAAAAACTGAAAATGGAACTCCCATTTGACCCACTAATCCCACTCCTAGGAATATATCCCAAGAAACTATAAACACCAATCAGAAAGGATATATGCACCCCTATGTTCATAGCAGCACAATCTACAATAGCCAGAATTTGGAAACAGCCTAGGTGCCCGTCAGCAGATGATTGGATCAAAAAATCATGGTACATCTACACAATGGAATACTATGCTGCCATAAAAAAGAAGGAATTCTCATCATTTGCAGCAACCTGGATAGAACTAGAGAACATCATGCTGAGTGAAATAAGCCAGTCAATGAAAGAGAAACACTACATGACCTCACTCATTTATGGATAATAAAGAACATTATAAACTGATGAACCAAAAGATAGATATAGAGACAGTAAAGCAACAAGCAGACTGTCAAATTACAGTGGGGAGGGGAGGGAGAACTGGGGGAGATAATAGATCAACCGAAAAACTTGTATACATGCATATAAGTACAACCAATGGACATAAAACTCTGGGGAGGGAGGGTATGTATGGGAGGGAGGGAGGGGGGCAAAAAAAAAAAAGGCAGTGAAGAAAAATGGGGTGGAGATTTGGGAGGAGATAAACTAGATATTGGGAGTACTTTTTCCCTTTAGGGCATAAGATGCTTTTAGGAAAAGACAGCTAAAGGCTGAAAAAAAATCAAGAAATTTCTTTATTAAACTTTTTATTTTTATATGATTGCAGATTCACATGCAGTTGTGAGAATACAGAAAAACAACTGATTTTGAAATGGGCAAAGGACTGAAAGAAAAATCTTTCACCAAAGATAAACAAATGGACAATAAATACATGAAAAAATGCTCAACAAAATTGGTCACTAGGAAAATGCATATTAAAGCCACAATGAGATAACACTTTATACTCATTAGGATGGCTAATATAAAAATGTAAAGAAATAAAGATATAACAGTGTTGGTGAGAACATGAAGAAATTGGAACACTTGTGCATTGCTGGTGGGAATGTAAAATTGTGCAGCTGCTATGAAAATCATTTGGCAGTTCCTCAAAAAGTTAAACATAGAATTATCATATGACCCAGCAATTTTAGGTAAATACCAAAGGGAATTGAAAACAGGAGCTAAAATAAATACTTGTGTGCCAATGTTCCTTTTTTAAATGTATTTTTATTGATTTCAGAGAGGAAGGAAGAGGGAGAGAGAGAAACATCAGTGATGAAAGAGAATCATTGATCACCTGGCCCCTACTGGGGATTAAGCTCACAACCCAGACATGTGCCCTGACCTGAAATCAATCCATGACCTTCTGGTTCACAGGTCGATGCTCAACCACTGAACAACACCAGCCAGACTATTTTCTAATGTCCTTAACAGTATTATTCACAACAGTCAGAAAGTAAAAACTATTCAAATGTCCACCAACAGATAAATAAGATGTGGTATGTATATATATATTATCCAACCTTTAAAAGGAATGAGATTCTGATACATGTTACAACATGGATGACCTTGAAAAGATTATGCTAAATGGAATAAGCCAGACACAAAAGAACAATTCTTGTATGATTTCACTTATATGAGATAACTAAAATAGGTAGATTTATAGAAACAAAAGTAGAAAGGGAGAGGGAGAAATAGGGAGAAGTTATTTAAGGGATACACAATTTCTGTTTGTAATGATGAAAAAGTTTTAGAAATGGATAGTGGTGATGGTTGCACAACATTGTTAGCATACTTAATGCCACTGAATTGTACACCTAAAATAGTTAAAATAGTAAATATTATCCTATATGATAAAGAGGTAATATGCAAATTGACCACCATGCCCTTGCACAAGATGGCCTCCCCCATGTGGTCACAAGATGGCCACCACAAGATGGCCGGCAGAGGAGGGCAGTTGTGGGTGATCAAGCCAGCAGGGAAGGGCAGTTAGGGGCAACCAGGCCAGCAGGGGAAGGTAGTAGGGGGCAACCAGGCAAGCAGGAGAAGGCAGTTGGGGAGGACCAGGTCTGCAGGGGAGGGAAGTTGGGGGCAATCAGGCTGGCAGGGGAGCAGTTAGGCATCGATCAGGCTGGCAGGGGAATGTTTAGGGGGTGATCAGTCTGGCAGGCAGTTAGGGACAATCAGGAAGACAAGTGGTTGGAGCCAGTAGTCCCGGATTGTGAGAGGGATGTTTGACTTCCAGTTTAGGCCAGATCCCTGTGGACATTCCTCAAGAGGTCCAAGATTGGAGAGGGTGCAGGCTGGGCTGAGAACCCCCCCGCCACCACTGCACTAATTTCATGCACCAGGCCTCTAGTGTTATGTATATTTTATCACATGAAAAAAGAAATAATGCATCCTTCATCCCTTTTCACCAATTACAATGTCTTACATAACTACAGTACAATATCACAATTGGGAAATTCACATTGACATAATCCACTAACTTTATTCAGATTTCACTAGTTACCATGCACTGGCTCTTGCAGGGATTATATCATGCTTCAAATTAAGATTAAAACTATTTAGGCCCAGAGAGAACCATGATGGCAGCATAGGTAAATACCTGTACTTGCCACCTCTCACAACCACATCAAAATTACAACTAAAATACAGAACAACCATCATTCAGAACTGTGTGAAAGCTGGATGAATGGAAGGAAGTCTTACAACTAGAGAAGTAAAGAAGAAAGCACACTGAGACGGGTAGGAGGGACAGAGGTGACGAACAGGTTAGTCCAACATACACATGTGTCATTTTTTAATTGGGAGGTAGATAATCTCTATGGAGGCTGCCCATAAGGAACAAGAGGTCCCAGCTCCACCCCAAACCCCCAGACCAGGGTTCCAGAGATGGGAAGAGAAGTCTTCGTAATTACAGGCTGTGAAAACCAGTGGGAAATGTGGCTGAGGGACATGGAGGCTGCTGGAGACCCAGATGTTCCTTTTAAAGGGCCAATGAATGAATGTACTCAGACTCACTTACTCTGAGCTCCAACACCAGCTGACTCTGAGGGACCCAGACACATACAGGGAGAAAGTGGGCTACCTGGCATTGGGCAGGAACTTGGTGGCAGCTTTCTCCTAGGCAGGGATGCTAGTAAGGGTCATTGTTCCTGTGCTGGGACTTCCCTTGTCACAGGGCTGACTGACAGCCATATCTGAAATAGTTAAAATTGTAAATATTATCCTATATAATAAAGAGGTAATATTCAAATTGACCATCATGCCCTCACACAAGATGGCCTCCTCCATGTGGTCAGAAGACAGCCACCACAAGATGGCCAGCCCACACTGTTTATTCCATTCTGGGGATTCCCTGAGACCCCGTTCCATCCAATTTGCAGCACCACCCAAGCTGTTTGAGGTGGCTTTTCCATATAAATGGCCTGTCCTGGTTCAGGCTTCAGACTTTGCTAAATCTCTCAAACAAGCTGCAGCTGGTGTCAACATGCCCCAAACCTATCAGAAAAGGCCCAAGATCCTCACTAGCACTGGCCTGCCCTACTTCACAGTTGGCCTCACCTCCTGCATAGCAGCTCTCCCACAGTAATTGCAGCTGCTCCTCACGTAACTGGCCTGGAGGTCAACTCCTCCAAGAGATATCAATAGCAATCAACACTTAAATAAAAGACTGTGCACACAGCCCACACAGAGACACACCTAGATTTCCTATTTCAGGTGACTGGCAAGGCTTAGCCACTGGCCCCAACAGGACACCGACTACACAAGGCCACTCTACCAACTCCAGGAGACATAGTAGCTCTACCTAATACATAGAAACAAACACAGGAAAGCAGCCAAAATGGGAAGACAAAAAAACATGTCACAAATGAAAGAAATAGAAGAAAGCAAACTATAGGACACAGAGTTCAAAACTATGCTTATAAGGTTACTCAAGAATCTTGATGAGACTTTCAAGGTTCTTAGTGAGAAGGTCAAGACATGAAAAGGACCAGTCAGGAATTAAACATACACTAATTGAAATAATGAACAATTTACAGGGGTTCAACTGTAGACCTAAGAACTCTAAGGATCAAATCAATGATTTGGAATATGAGGAAGCAAAAAGCATCCAGTCAGAAGAGCAAAAAAGAAAAAAGATCCAATTTATTGTCCTAGGACAGTAGAAACTAAGGAGAAAAACAAATGGGACTACATAAAAATTAAAAGGCTTATGCATAGCAAAAGAAACCCATCAACTAAACAAGAGAGCCCACTGCATGGGAGAGCATATTTGCCAATGTTACATCCAATAAGTGTTTAATCTCCAAAATTTATAGGGAACTCATACAACTTAATAAAAATAAAATAAACAATCTAATCAAAAAATGGACATAAGAGCCCAGCCTGCGTGGCTCAGGGGTTGAGCATCAACCTATGAACCAGGAGGTTAAATTCCTAGTCAGGGCACATGCCTGAGTTGTGGGCTCAATCCCCCATGTGCAGAGAGCAGGAGGCACACGATCAACGCTTCTCTCTCATCATTCATGTTTCTATCTCTCTCCCCCTCTCTCTCTTCCTCTTTGAAATCAATAAAAATCTATTTAAAAATGGAGAAAATGTCAAATAGACACTTTTCAAAAGTGGACTTACAGAAGGCCAAGAGACATATGAAAAAATTCTCAAAGTCACCATCCGAAAAATGCAAGTCAAAACGACAATGTGGTAGCATCTCACACCAGTCAGAATGGCTGTCATCACAAATCAACAAATGACAAGTGCTAGCGAGGATGTGGAGAAAAAGGAACCCTCGTGCACTGCTGGTGGGAATGCACACTTTGGAAAACAGTATAGGGTTTCCCCAAAAAATTAAAATTGAACTCCCATTTGACCCAGTAATCCCACTTCTAGGAATTTTTCCCAAGAAATTAGACACACCAATCAGAAAGAATATGTGCACTCCTATGTTCATAGAAGCACAATTTACAATAAATCTTAATTATTGTAAACACCCTAAGTGTCCATCAGCAAATGAGATTAAAAAACGATAGTACATCTACACAATGGAAGACTATGCTGCTATAAAAAAGAAAGAACTCTTACCATTTACATCAACATGGATGGATCTGGAGGGCATTATGCTACAGCGAAATAAGCCAGTTGGAGAAAGGTAAGTATCACACGATCTCACTCATTTTTGGAATATACTGAACAACATAAATTGATGAACAAAAATAGATCCAGCCGAAACCGATTTGGCTCAGTGGATAGAGTTTCGGCCTGTGGACTGAAAGGTCCTAGGTTCGATTCTTGTCAAGGGCATGTACCTTGATTGTGGGCATATCCCCAGTAGGGGGTGTGCAGGAGACAGCTGATCGATGTTTCTAACTCTCTATCCCTCTCTCTTTCTCTCTGTAAAAAAATCAACAAAATATATATTTTTAAAAATAGATCCAGAGACATAGAAGTATTGAACAAACTATCACACTGAAGAGGGAAAGCAGAGGATTGAGAGCAGGGAAAGCAAAGAGGATGAGAGATCAACCAAAGGACTTGTATGCATACATATAAGCATAACCAATGGATACAGACTCTAGGGGGATGAGGGCATGTGCTGAGGGGTGGGGGTAGCTGGTGAGAGCTCAATGGGAATAAAAGGAGACATATGTTATACTATATATAATACTTTAAACAATAAAGAATTTAAAATTGAAAAAAGAATAGGTGGAATATGGTCTTTTAAGGATGCTGAAATTAGCCGAAACCAGTTTGGCTCAGTGGATAGAGCATTGGCCTGCAGACTGAAAGGTCCCAGGTTCGATTCCGGTCAAGGGCATGTACCTTGGTTGCAGGCACATCCCCAGTAGCGGGTGTGCTAGAGGCAACTAATTGATGATTCTCTCTCATTGATGTTTCTAACTCTGTCCCTCTCTCTTCCTCTCTGTAAAAAATCAATAAAATATATTTTTTAAAAGGATGCTGAAATTATCCTATAAAGTATAAATTATACTATAATAGAATAAAGAAATCTATTCTATTCTATTTAGATTTACTTTTCTACAGTAAATTTGAATACTATCTCTTTAGAGAGGGGAAAAATAAACAGATATAATAGTGCTATTAGTAGAAAGATATTTAACCAATGTGCTTTGGATTTTAGTAGGATTATCATATTTGCATATTAAGGAGTTATAGAAGCAACTAATTAAAGTATAGAGTCCAGCCGGGACCGGTTTGGCTCAGTGGATAGAGCGTCGGCCTGCGGACTGAAGGGTCCCAGGTTCGATTCCGGTCAAGGGCATGTACCTTGGTTGCGGGCACATCCCCAGTGGGGGGTGTGCAGGAGGCAGCTGGTCGGTGTTTCTCTCTCATCAACGTTTCTAGCTCTCTGTCCCTCTCAATTCCTCTCTGTGTAAAATCAATAAAATATATTTAAAAAAAAAAAAGTATAGAGTCCAGAACAATAACACATAACTGAATATAGAGTCCAGAACAATAACACATATACAGATACTTAATTTTTAGAATTAAAACTTCTTCTGCAAAGAAATGTAAAAGAATATTTTTATGACTTTGGCATAAGAAGATGTCTGAAATAGGTTACACAATGTTTTATTCTCAAAGTAAAAA
The DNA here is from genome assembly GCF_964339955.1 of Pipistrellus hanaki. Lineage (NCBI taxonomy): Eukaryota > Metazoa > Chordata > Mammalia > Chiroptera > Vespertilionidae > Pipistrellus > Pipistrellus hanaki. Next base: position 13,064,929 of record NC_140511.1, on the reverse strand, counting down.
ACTGATATATTGAATTTATGGAAATGCAAAAGGCCAAGAAAAACTTAGGCACCCTTTTAAAAAAGAAAAGAGTTAGCAGGCTTGTACTACAGCTATCAAGACCTATTATACAGCTCTAATGACATAAATAAGATTAGTAAGTATAAATAAATCTTAAAACCAATGTCTTTAAATGATTTCCAAATAAAACTCTAGCTAAAAATAGTTTGTAGTACATACCACAGGAAAAAGTCTTACACTGAATTCAATATCAGGGGAAAAAATGAAATCCTTCAGGTAGATGAACTGGTACACTTTTATCAGAGAATTAAAGTTACGTCCATTTTGCTGTCCCTTCCAGTAAATTTAAACATGTTCAGTGGTCAAGTGTAATAAGCAACTAATCACACCCTCAAAACATCTCTTGTATTTCTTTGACGTGCTTTCTATCAGGTATTAAGTATGTACTTCAAATTATTTTTACAAGTGTTAAATGAATAAGCGACAAAACTGTGTCTTTAAAACCATTCTCCCTCCATATTGCCAACGAGACAAGAGAACAGCTATTTCTAAGGTTACATAGCCAAAACCAGGACTTGGCTAGTTCAAAATTATTTTGATGACACCTGCAAATCAAAGATGTTTACCTGATCAAGCTCTTCCCCAGCTTTCCTAAGATTCTGTAGTTGGTAAAGTTCTAAGCTTCTTCCATTATCTTGACAGCACAAATCAATTACAACACAGCCCTGGTCCTCAAAAGCATTGATTTGATGAAATGTAACAAACGGCTTAGTGCAGTACATCCCTGGAAGAAGCTGCAGGGGAAATACAAACAATGAAAAAAAGACTTTTTTTTCCCTCTTCTCTTTTCTTTTCTTTCCTGCCACAGGTTTATTTGTACAAACAGCACAGGAGGGCACCAGTGCCACGCAGACAGCAGCCCAGGGGCCCCACTGGTCCTTCTGTCCTCACATGGGCAGACAGAGGCCTCTACTGTGAAACCTTCGTGGGGGCCTGGGCACCTTTGGGAGAGGGAGCCTGACCTACGGCCGCACCCGCAGCCTGGGGCTTGGTTTCCGCCTTGGCCTTGGCCTTGACCTTTGGCTGGCAGAGCCTGAGCCCCTTGGCAATGCGGCATGAGCACGTTCCCCAAGTTTGGGGTGAGCAATGTAGGCAAGTCGACTGAGTTTGCGGCTGCAGCCCTTTGGGATATTGGGCCTGGGCTCCCTGGGCCTCAGCGCGGGCATTCCCAGCCTTGGCGTTGTTGGCCTGCATCTTCTTCAGGCCCTTCTTGTGCTTCTTGGCAAAGCACATGTTCTACCCTTAAGAGATTTGTATCTTTGTGACCAGGGTTTCCTGATGCCCTTTCTGTGCCATTTTGGGACTGGTGAGTGATGCGGTTCTTGGACTTGGCCATCTCTGCACCGAAGCCCACGGCTCCCTTCTTTTCTTTTTTCTTTAGGGAACAGGTACACCGAGCTCGAATTAAGACTTCCCCCTGTTATGTGGCAGGGCATGTAGATGCAAAAGGTAAGATTTGAAATGTAGAAGTAAATATGCTTTGATTTAACCATTGCTTGCTTAAGCCATCTCACCTCATATTAATTAACAAACTGGGGCTGTTTAATACAGACCAACTGACTGTTACAACTAACTCCAGTGTTTTGAAGGATAGATAATTCCTGAACTCTACATGGTTAAATAGAAAACACTGCTGCCCTGGCTGGTGTGGCTCGGTTGTCTGGTCATTACCCGTGCACCAAAAGGTTTCCGGTTTGATTCCCAGTCAAGACACATGACTAAATTGCAGGCTCAATTCCCAGGTAGGGAGCAGGCAGGAGGCAGCCAAATGTTCTGCTCTATCAATGTTTCTCTCTCTCTTCCTCTTCCTTCCTCTCTCTCTCTAAAAATCAATAAGAATATCTGTTTTTTAAAAACATTACTAGGTGAGGGCATGTGTGGGGTGTGGGTGGCAGGGCGAGGTCAAATGGGGGGAAAAAGGAGACATATGTAATACTTACTATATGTAATACTTTAAAGAATTAAAGAAATAAAGAATTTTTAAAAAAATACATGGAAACAAAAAAAGCACTGCTATTAAGTGACATGATAAATTTAAGTGATTAATTCTTCAAAAATGCACTCACTATTAACATTTTTTTAATAAAATGACAGTACAGTAAATTTAGAATACTATCTCCTTAGAGAGGGAGAAAATAAACAGACATAATAGTGCTATTAATAGAAAGATATTTAACCAATGTGCAGAAGACCTTTGCATGAACAATATCTTCTTTTGCAAATATTATGATATGGAAAAGTCCATGCTAAGAGGGTTTCTAGATGCCATTTTAATTAAATCAGATAATTTAAAGGATAAAGCCATTTCCTACAATGTTCTAATATACTAAATTCCCTGTGTTAATTAATAAGTAGTTAGTCATACCTATGAAAGAAGGTACTGTCCTTGATTAAGAGTCATGCAAGTAATGCCCCGTGAGAGTAAAAATCAACCAAATGGAAATGTGCCTTTGTTTCCAATCATTTTCATGATAAATACACTCAAAATACTCCACCTGTCCAGTGTGCTTATTCACCACATGAAACCGTGTGTTAGACTGGGGCTCCCAGCTGATTCCGTCTGAGAAGGCCTTTCCCCGGATTTTAGAAATGATCATTTTCCACAGATTGATTTTTAGAGGTTGTTCAATGAAGATTATGTAGTTCTTCGTCATTCCTGAAAGGTTCCAGCAAACATTAAAGTGTTATTTGGTAAACTAGAGTTGTCTGAAATGTGACAGTTTAAGGGAACATGTTTGAATGCTGGCCCACATGACTGCTGACCCAGACAAAGGCCAGCCAAAAGTAATTCTTCACTGTTTCCCAGCTTTGTTATACAGATTTCCCGTTCCTACTTTAAAAAGGGAACTGCTTAGGATAGTTTGGTTGAGTGCACTATATTCACTTTTTATCTTTTTTTCTTTCTTTTAAAATTGTTGTAGTTTAAGGACAAGTAAAGAAACATAATATGAAAATGTGATTTATGATTTGAACCTTTATTCCATAATCCTCTTGTTATTTATACCAGGGGTAAAGACCCAGGAGCAGATTGTCTATAAAGATTTAGAATACAAAAGAAAAATATCCTGAGAAAAAGCTAAAGCAATCTATATAGAATATGAATTTTCCAAAAAATATATAATCAAGATCTTTATTTGTGGTCTTTAAAGTTACCTAAAATTTTGAATCCTGTCAATTAATTTTTTATGTTCAAATGATTTTTTAAATTAAGACTTCAACTTTTTAGAACAATTTTAGGTTCATAATAAAACTGAAAGGAAAGTACAGAGATTTCCCATATACCTCTTGCCTCCCCCTGCCCCCCCAGAGGCATAAGCTCTGCATTATTAACATCCTCTCTACACTAATAAAAGAGAGAGATGCAAATTGTCTGCACCTTCGCGATGCCCACCAGCCAATCAGAAGTGAGTAAGCAAATTAACCCAACAAATATGGTGGGTTAATTTGCATATGCAGGCACCAAGTGTATGTAAATTAACCCAGCAATGATGCAGGTATTCCACACCACCTCAGCTGCTCTAGGCCTCTCGGCAGTGTGGGAAGCCAGAAAGACAGCTCTGGGCCAAAGCAAAGGCAGAAAGGCAGCTCTGGCTGGAGCAAAGGCAACGCCAGCAGCCAGAAGGAAGGCCCATTCCTGCACAAATCTTCATGCATCAGGCACCTAGTTTCTTATAATTGACTAGGGACTCAATGCACAAAATTCGTACAAGAGTAGGCCTTCCTTTCCCCGGCTGCTGGCACTGGCTTCCCTCCAGGACCCAGGCTTCCCTCGCAGCCCCTGCTTTGTCCGGAAGGTCGTCAGAAGGATGTCCGATCGAATTAGCATATTACGCTATTATTATTATAGATGAACCTACATTGATTCATCATAATCACTCAAAGTCCATCATTTATATTATGGTTCACTCTTGATTTTGTCAATTAATTTTTTAGTGATTACTTGTACTAAAATAACTATCCTTTCAAGTAGTCAGTTGGCTAAGGAAAGAAGTATATTACTAACCAGAATAAACTTAAGTGGCATTAAAATGCAACCTTGACCCAAAATGTTACCATACTCTGATAAACAGTATTAGCATAGTATTTGCCTCTGCTACTGTGACACTAAAGCAAGCCCCATTGCAATTTGCTTCATCTCTGCACTCACCAAAACTATGGTAATAAGAAGGTTTAAAACGCTCTGTAGAAGCAATCGAACATATCACCTGGGCTCCATGGATTGTATCCCCAACATCCACCTTTTCTGGAGGAACCCGAATAATATTATAGCAAGAACCTGGAAAATGGAAAATTCTGTCTTAACAATTTTACATACATCCTAAGAATAAAAGATAACCCTTGTACCTTTGCACTAGGCCCATGGTTGGCAAACTGCGGCTTGTGAGCCACATGCGGCTCTTTGGCCCCTTGAGTGTGGCTCTTCCATAAAACACCATGGCCTGAGTGAGTCTATTTTGAAGAAGTGGCATTAGAAGAAGTTTAAGTTTTAAAAATTTCGCCCTCAAAAGAAATTTCAATCGTTGTACTGTTGATATTTGGCTCTGTTAACTAATGAATTTGCCGACCACTGGACTAGGCAAAAGCAGTTAAGAGATTTATGCAATGTGCATGATACCCATATTTCATGAAGGGTTATTTCAAACAGACTTAGATATCAAAAATATATGAACTTGCCGAAACCGGTTTGGCTCAGTGGATAGAGTGTTGGCCTGAGGACGGAAAGGTCCCAGGTTTGATTCTGGTCAAGGGCATGTACCTTGGTTGCGAGCACATCCCCAGTAGGGGGTGTGCAGGAGGCAGTTGATAGTTGTTTTTCTCTCATCAATATTTCTATCTCTCTATCCCTCTCCCTTCCTCTCTGTAAAAAATAAATAAAATATATTTTAAAATATATATATGAACTTTATGAAAGTCATTAGCTAAGATTTTCAAACACCACACCCAAAATAATCCACCAAGTTTATTTTATTGTAATATTCTCAAATGGTTATCCTCACACACCCTGAAAATGAACCCAATTTCTACGTCATAGGAAAAAAATAAGGTTAGCAGACAGGAATACCCTCAAATTCTATTTGTCGCTCTCCCTACTACCCAAACCCAGCAACTACAATCTATATTTGCATCCATGTCCAAATCCTTCCCCCCAGGTCTCTGGATCCTTGGATCTGCTTTAGGCCCCATCTCATCCCATCTCATCAACATTCAGTCAGTCAGTCATTTGCCTGACCATTACTGCTTCTTCAAGAATCAACTTAGGTATCCATCCACTCAAGAAGCCTTCCCTGAGTCTTCTCCACCCCATGTCATTTGGTGGCCCTCCTCTATGTCCTCATTATCTCTTATATAGTCATAGCACTTATCTCATGGTATTATAATTATCTACTTGCTTATCTGCTTCTACTGGGATAAGCAGATGAATAACTAGAGCTTTTCAAGAGCAGATTTATCTCCTTCACCTTTGTATCCTCTGTACCAAACAAGGACATACATTTAGTAAGTACACTATAAATACCTATTAATGGATTGACTAACAACAACATGCTTGTTAAATCATTCAATGAATGAACAAATATTGAGGTCATACGAAATGATCTTCCTGGTAATATGAGAATTGCCAATGTAGGTCTTGAAAAACTTGGGTAACCTGTAGTTTCTTGCAACCACTAAACTTATTTTGGAACAAAATAGCCATTAATTTATTCAACAAGTACTTGTTGAATGCCAGATATATTCCAGGCACTCTTCTACGTGTCATAAATACCCTATCTTAGATGCTTGTACAAAATAGACAAAAAAAAAAACCCTCTTCTTTTATAAAGTTCAAATTCTAATAAATCATACAATAAGTAAAAACATAATGCTTCAGATGATGATAAGAACTGTATTGGAAAGTAAACCAGAAAATGGGGTTCCAGAGTAAATGTATAAGGATGATGCTATTATTTAAAATTTTAAATATGGTAGTCTGGGAAGGTTTCAGTAAGAAAATTACATTTGAATAAAGATCTGAAGGAGGTGAGGAAGAGAGTCTTGGTGATATCCTGGAGAAATGCATTCCAAGAGTAGAGAAGAACAAATGCAAGAATCTCAGCCAAGAGTTAGTTTACAGTGTTCAAGTACATAACAGCAAGCAGACCATTGTGGCCTGTCATAGTGAGCAAGAATAGTCTAAATGAGGTGGAGTGAGTTAAAATAAATAAATAAATAAAATAACTGTCTGGCTCTGGCCAGGTATCTTAATTGGCTGGAGAGTTGTCCCAGGCACCAAAGGGTGATTGGTACCAATCCCTGCGGTTCAAGGATGAGGGCTGCTGATCAATGTCTCTATCTATCTATCTATCTATCTATCTATCTATCTATCTCTCCCTCTCTCTTGCTCGCTCTCTAAAAACAATAAAAACATATTCTACAGTGATGATTAAAAATAAATTTTTAATAGTAAAAAACAAAAACAAAAAAACTGTCTGATATGCTCAGAATAAACTTAAATGGGGTAAGGGCAGAACCAAGGAGAAACTATTATAATAATTCAAATGAGAGAGTGGTTGCTCAGACCAAAGTTGTGCAAGTAGAGCTGATATGAGGTGGTTGGATTTGGGATATATAAATATTTTTTATAGATTTCAGAGAGAAAGGGAGAGGGAGATAGAAATAGAAACATCAATGATGAGAGAGAGAATCATTGATGGGCTGCCTCCTCCACACCCCACACTGGAGATTGAGCCTGCAACTCAGGCATGTGCCCTGACCAGGAATCAAGCCATGACCTCCTGGTTCATAGGCTGATGCTCAACCATTGAGCCATTCTGGCCGGGCAGATTTGGGATATATTTTGAAGGCATTGCTGAAATAATTTTTTGACCTAGTAGATGTTGATGTGAGAGACACAGATGTGAAGAATGATTCCAAAGTTATCATCCTAAGCAACTGGAAAGGTGGAGTTACCATCAACTGAGTTAGGAATTTGTTGTATTGATTTTTTTAAAGAGAGAGAAGAGGGAAAGGGAGAGAGATGCAAGAGTTAAGCATCAATCCCCTGGCTGCCTCTTGTATGCCCTCTATCAGGCATCGAGCCTGCAACCTATCTATGTATGTGCCTTAATGGGGAATGGAACCAGCAACGTTTTGGTGCATAAGACAACACTCAATTAACTGAGCCACACCAGACAGGGTGGTGGGAAATATTTTAAGCAGAAAAGTTTTGGAGAAAAGATCAGAGGTTTGGTTTTAGACAAGTTAATTTTATAATGCCTAATAGACATCTAGCAAAAACAGTGAGTAAGCAATCTACATATATATAAAAGCCTAAGCAACCAAGTGACTGAACAATCAGAATGACCAGAACAACCAGTCACTATGATGCGCACTGACCACCAGAGGTCAGACATTCAATGCAGATGCTACCCCTGGTGGTCAGCGCACTGTCACAGTGGGAGCACCACTCAGCTGTCTGACCTGTCCCTGTGGCCCACCAGTCCAGCATCAGCCACTCACTCCCTCAGTAGTCCTACAGGTCCAATCTCTGGAGAATAGACCAGGCACCAGTGAACCAGGTCCCACCAGCACAATCCTGACAGTGCTGCTGGCATCCTAGAAGTCAGCTTCAGGCACTACAGCTACTTCCCATCCTTAGATACTTCCATCCTACTTTACCATATGGCCCATAGGAGTTCCCCATATTGTATGCAGTTCCATCTGGGTCATAATGAGGATGTGCAGTTGCTCCATTCACAGCAATGAATTTGCTCCAGTCCACCTGCAAATTGAAGACCATCAGAGACTTTTAAACATTACATGAGCAGGTCTCTATTTAGATGCATAAACGGTAGAGATGTGTCAAATATCCTATCTAATAAAAAAGTAATATGCACATTGACCATCATTCCAACACACAAGATGGCTGCCCCCATGTGGTCAAAGATGGCTGCCCCGATGAGGATACAAGATAACCACCACAAGATAGCCAGCAGGAGAGGGCAGTTGGGAGGAACCAGCCTGCAGGGGAGGGTAGTTAGGGGTGACCAGGCTGGCAGAGAAGGGAAGTTGGGGGTGACCAAGCCTGCAAGGAAGGGCCGTTATGGGGGACCCAGGCCTGCAGGGGAGGGCAGTTAGGGGCAAACAGAGGATCAGTTAGGCATCAATCAGGCTGTCATAGGAGTGGTTAGGGGGTGATCAGTCCGGCAGGCAGAAATGGTTAGGGGCAATCAGGAAGGCAGGCAGGCAGCAGTTGGGAACCAGCAGTCCTGGATTGTGAGAAGATAGGGCAGTCAGACATCCCTCGAGGGATCCCAGATTGGTAAGGGTGCAGACTGGCTGAGGGACACACAGCCCTGTGCATGAATTTTATACACCTACTCTTTAAAATAAGATGTGAAAACTACAGCCTAAGCCCTAATATCTCACCTCTGAGAAATCAAAATCATTTTTCCTTCTAAAGAAAAATAAAGGAACTTCTCCCAAATAAAAACAAAAACCCACCACTGACGAATAAAAAATGTACAGCCCTAACCGGTTTGGCTCAGAGGATAGAACTTAGGCCTGTGGATTGAAGGGTCTCAGGTTCAATTCCAGTCAAGGGCATGTACCTTGATTGCAGGCACATCCCCAATAGGAGGTGTGCAGGAGGCAGCTGATTGATATTTCTCTCTCATCAATGTTTCTAACTCTCTATCCTTCCCCCCTCCTCTCTGTAAAAAATCAGTAAAATATATTAAAAGAGAGAGAGAGTTGGCCTCTTTTGGTCTTCTTTCTGTTTAAAAGTGTACAAAAATTATTATCCAATAAGGGTAAATTCCCCCCCAAGATCACAGAAAGCTCAAAAGAGTAATAATTAAAATTAAAATTCTGGTTTGGGATGGGAATGGGGGGATGAGGACAATTATGTGATACCATAATCAATCAATCAATAAATAAATTAAATTAAATTAAAATTCTGGCCATAACCAGTTTGGCTCAGTGGATAGAGCGTCAGCCTGTGTACTGGAGGGTCCCAGCTTTGATTCTGGTCAAAGGCATGTACCTTGGTTTTGGGTACATCCCCAGTTGGGGGTGTGCAGGAGGCAGCTGATAGATGTTCCTCTCTCATCAATGTTTCTAACTCTCTATCCCTCTCTCTTCCTCTCTGTAAAAAATCAATAAAATATATTGAAAAAAAATTTAAATTCTGGCTCCTCTATCTCTCTCTCTCTCTCTCTCTCTCTCTCTCTCTCTCTCTCTCTCTCACACACACACACACACACACACACACACACACACAGCCCTACCCCTTTTCCCTTCCCTTTCGTCTTCCCCCAGGCACAGTTACCTTTGCCTTTCTCTCTCCTAAATTCCAAGGGCCCTTCTTCTATCTCTGTAACTTCTTTCCTGAGCCTACACAGCCCAACTGGCTCCCTGCTACTACCCTGTGACTTTCTAAATAAGCTTTCTCTTAATTAAAAAAAATAAATTAAAAATCTGGTCCAAATTTTTATTTAACTTTTAATTAATGTGTTAAGTGAAAGTAGTATGGGTCTAGAGAATTTCCAGTCCAATTCTACCTGTAGTTAGGAAAAACATGAGCTGACCATAGTAAATGTTTTTTGTTTTATTTTCAAAATTTTTTGTTGTTGTTTTGTTACAAATATTTAAATTCAAAGAGGCAGGGAGAGAGAGAGAAAGAAACAGCAATGATGAGAGATAATCACTGATTGGCTGCCTCCTGCATGCCCCCTACTGGGGATGGAGCCTGCAACCCAAGTATGCGCCCTTGACTGGAATCAAACCTGGGACCCTTCAGTGGGCAGGCCAACACTTTATCCACTGAGACAAACCAGTGAGGACATAAATGTTATTCTGTTTCTCCCTTACCCTACTCTGCAGATGTTGGGACTAAGAAAGAAGTCTAGAAGTATGGAAAACCGATCCAAGGTCATTCTAATCAGGACAGAGAGTGCACAGAGGGTAATATGGTTATGTTTGGCTAAGGATCCTATTTCTTAATCAGATAGCTGCTACACTGAAAAGTATTCTGAATGAAAATAAATTTTGGGGTCTGTTTTATTCATTTTTTTTAACCTACATTTTACCTTTTCTGTTTTTTCCAGGGTTTCAATGTCCACTTTATTCATAAAGTTGTTCTCAATGCTAAGGTAGTAATCACCCTTGTACCACACATAGTTGACACTGGTGTTGTCAGTCATTACTGAAACAAAACCCAGAGTTATTGAAGCACCACAAGAGGAGGGAGAAAGCAGCTTAAACATCCTCTCATACTAAAAAATCTATTTCAAACTTTATATAGACTTCATATAGCATAACAATTTAAATAGTCATTATTATTACCTGAAAATTCTGGGCCAAGTAATAGCTGCTTACCAGGTAGCTCAAACTTGGACATAAAACGTTCAAAAACATTCCTGCATGGATCAGGGAGAGCCAGGGTGCCAAATTCTGAGATCACAATTCGGTTCTGCACACTATTGGCCTTGTACGTGTCACTCTGCAGAAACTTGCTCCTATATGTGACAGTGCCCTTCTCCATCCTAAATTGGTGAAGCAACGCCATCCCATCAAACCAGTGATTGTACCTTCAAATAGGAACAGAAATAGAAAAACAAATGCTAATAAGAAAAACATGGGGTCAAAATGAGAGATTTCAAATATAGAGATAACGAAATGGGATGGGTTCCCAGCACCGCTTGATTAGTCAGAGAACCTGAAATTAAAGGATGATAGATTGAGTACATCCTGGAGTACAACAGGACAGAGCACTAACCCTTCTGACCCTTAACCCTTGTCAAAAACCTCATACTTCCTAAGGCTGAAGAAAACCCTAAACTGGTGCCTCCTAAAATAATTCTAATCTTTACCTTTGACAAGGAGACAATTGTGAGATGTTCTAGGTTAAATTAGAGCAGCCAGAGTGTAGAAGGAAGAGACAAGAAGGGGTTAGTCAGTTAACTTCAGGGCACAACCAACAAAAGACTGCTTTCACTCCTGAGTGTAAGTGGGAACTCTGAATTAACCTCTATGTGGCTATTCCCATCATTATCTGAAAGACACTACCAGGCATCACCCACTGGAGGAACCTCTGCTTCTTGCTTACACAGGAACTTTCTATAACCAACCCAGAGGAGCAAACAGCAATGCATCTATCCCAGAACTGAGCCTCCTTCACCTTATCCTACCCACCTTATTTATAGCCAATGTAAATTCTTTCCAATGTACATCTTTCTCCCCTCTACCTGATGTATAAAAGTCCTTCAACACCATGAGAGCAGGCATACTCGTCTTTCCCACTAGCTGTGCTGGTTGTTCAGACTTTATGCCCCAGCACCTGATTATTCTCACTAGCAATGGTCCAATGAATCCTTTAGTTTAAAAAAGCTTTCAGCCATGGAGGTTCTTTGTTTTATACCTTATAGCCAAGAAAAGAGCATAAGAGTATATGGAATGCTTGACAGCTCTCAAATTCAAATGGGTTTCTATGCTTTTAGAAATCTTTATCTTCATATCTTACATGCATTACATTGTCCATTTACTTCAAAATTTTTCAAATTTATCAAAATTACGCAAAAGTAAACACTAAAAATTATCTATTTTAAGGATGGAAGATTGAAAAACCCTCAGGAAAAGTTTGTGGTTTTGCTTTCAAGAGGATTTAATATCATATAGTCTTTTCTTTCATATGCTTGACAGTTTGAAATCTTAATGTCTTCAGCATGGATAAGCGAGGCAAACATCATTGTCTTAAATGGCAATGGTCCTGAAAGCAGGGATTCAAAGTGTTTATAGTATCATTACTTACAATAACCTTAAGGTGGAAGCAATCCAAATATCCATCAATGAATGAATGGATAAGCAAAATGTTTACATACAATGAAATATGTAAAAAAAAGGAAATTCTCCAAAAAAGAAAAAGAAAAAAGAAAAGTAAAAGGAAGAAAATTCTGTTACATGTTAAAACATGGATAAAACTTGAGGAAATTATGCTAAATTCAACAAGGCAGTCACAAAATGACAAATAATGTGTGGTAAGAGCTATAGGAGGTATCTAAAGTAGTCAAATTCATAGAAAAAGAAAGTAGAATGGTAGGTACCAAGGGCTGGGGGCAACTATTGTTTAAAGGGTATGAAATTTCCATTTTTACAAGATGTAAAAGTTCTGAAGATCTGTTTCACAACAATGTGAATAAATTTAACACTAGCCTGTACACTTAAAAATGCTATGATGGCAAATTTTGTGTTATGTGTTGTTTACCACAATAAAAACAAATTAGGATATGAGAAAGAAAGAGAGGGAAGCAAAGCCCTCTTTACCCAATAATTTCACATACCATATTTACCATAAACTACATTTCCATAAGTTCTTGGATCTATGTCTGAGCTTTCTGGTCAAATCACTATTTGTCTATTCATATACCGATATCACAATGTTCTAATTATAGAGGCTTTATAGTATATTTTAATGTCTGAGAGAGGTATTCCACCACTGAAAATTCTCTTGTTAGTGTTTTCTTGATGTTCTTGCATATTTATTTTTCCATATGAACTTTAGTATCAATTTGTTTAACTTCCTTAAAAAACTGTTGGAATTTTTATTAAGATTATATCAAATTTTAAAAATTAATTTATGAAGAACATATCTTTTTTTATATATTTTATTGATTCTTCACAGAGAGGAAGGGAGAGGGAAAAGAGCTTGAAATTGAAACATCAATGAGAGAGAAACATCAACAAGCTGCTTCCTGCACACCCCCCACCAGGGACGAGCCTGCAACCAATGTACATGCCCTTGACTGGAACCAAACCTGGGACCCTTCACTCCGCAGACCGACACTATCCACTGAGCCAAACCGGCTTCGGCTGAACTCAGATCTTTATGTTGTTGAATTATCCTATTCAAGGACAGAAGATGTCATTCCATTTAATTGTGCCTTTTAGAAGTTTTTTAATTTGCACATTTCTTATTAAGTTCATTTCTAAGTATTTAATTTTTTTGTTGCTATTGTATTTGAGGTTTTTTTCTTACCAGTATGTCTCTTAACTTGCTACAGTTTGTGTATATGAGTTCTTGATTTCAGTATGTTAATTTTACATCCTATTACCTTACCTTTCATTGTTTGAGTAAGTCATTCTCTATAGTTTTCCAGGTTTACCATGGTATCAACCACACAGATAGTTTTATTTTACTAAGCCTTGTGCCTATAATCAATTTCTTTAGTCTAATTGTATTGGTTACATCTGGTAGAATATCAGTGAAGATAGTGACTATCCCTGCCTTAGAAAAATACCTATAATATGAATATTCATATACACAATACTTATATAAACGTATGTATATATAAAAATATGTGTAAGTATATGAGTGTATAGATATAAGTTAAAGTATTCATCAAGTTCTATTTTCTTGAGTATTGTTATGAGGAATGGCTATTGAGTTTTGACAAAAATTTTGTCAGAATTTATGGAGATAATCCCATGATTAGTTTTCCTGAAACCTATTAATATGGCATATAATATTAAGCGATTTCTAATAATATGGGTTATGATAGTAAGAGATAATAATGAACCTATCTTGCATTCTTAGAATTAATCCTACCTAGTGGATTATATTTTTAGTGTAGTGTTAGATTCTGTTTATTAATAAAATACTTACTAGTACTATGGTAGCACTATATATTTTGTACTTTTTCAAGGATATTTATAAAAATATGAATAAATAGTGGTTTTCTTTCTTAATGTATTTTTATTGATTTCAAAGAAGGAAAAAGAGATAGAAATATCAAGGATGAGATAGAATCAATGATTGGCTGCCTCCTCCATGTCCCACACTGGGGATTGCGCCCACAACCTGAATATATGCCCTGATGTGGAATCGAACTGTGACCTTCTGGTTCATAGGTTGATGATCAACCACTGAAACAACCAGGCAATAGTTTTCTTTTTCGCATCATCTTTATAGTGTATAGACATCAAAATTATCCTTGCTTCGTAAAAAGAAATGGGCAGTTTCCCTTCATTTTCAATTCTCTCAAGTAATGTTTGGAGCATTAGGATTATTTAATATCTGGAAAATAATCTTGGCCTAGTGCTTTCTTTTGAGAAATAGTTCCTTAATGAGTTGCTCTTTTTCCTCTTCACAACTTGATTGGTTTGAATTTTCTATCTCTATCAATATTTATCATCTGTATTCCCCTGGGAAACTAGCTGTTTCATCAAGATTTTCATATGTATTTGCATAGAGGCCTGAAAAGTCTCTTGTAATTTTTAATCCGTTTAAACAGTTTCTTTCTCATTGTCATTTCTTATTTTTGTGCATTTGTGCTTTCTCCCTTTTTCTTTATCATGTGAGCTAGTAGTTTTTCTATTTTGGCAATATTTTTCAAAAACATTAAAAACAAAAGTTCTAATAATTCTTGCTATTCTGGTCTAATTCCCACTAAAACCACAATATGTAGAACCAAATTCAAAATATTTTGGGTATAAAACCAGACACTTAGGTTTCTCACTTAAGATATTTCATATTCTTTTCTTCCCTTCTTAGTTTTCTTTATTACAATCTCATATTTTTTACCCACATCAAGCTGTCATCCAAAATCCCTAAGTAATTTTTAAAACCTTCTGCTTTCATCCTTGTACTTGTAAAATTTGTTTTCCTCATCCTTATTTACATTTAATAATGATTTCCTCTAAAAGTGCTCAACCTTTTAGATTCCATCTCCCAAAACCCCACAGACCCTGTCCTTTCATACATTCATTTATTCAAATCAACCGACACAGCCAGGAATTGTGCCAAACCCAGCGCTTACAGGTACATAAATATGACACAAAATGATTGCTGCAACAATGGGGGAAATGTTAAAAATGCTATCCGTGCACAGAAGGGACAACAAGATGGAAGGATGTTGGGGTCAGAAGGAATCAAAAGGCTCAAAATATTTGGCTAGTTTGTTAAGGATGTCTGTGAGGCCACGAAGAAGAGAAGGGCATCCTAGGGACAGGAGAGAAGATGAGAGCCTAAATCAAAGCAGCAAAGTGAGAAAAGCACCAATTCCAGAAACAAATCAGAGGGGGTGATAAGATGTGTGCAGTGACAAAAAGAGAGGCTCCAAAAAGTCATGCCTAAATGACTGGCTGATGATGACAATTAACTGAGAAAGGGAATACGGGAAGAGCAAGTACTGAGGAAAATAAATAGTTTGGTTTTGGATAATAGTCTGAGCTCTTTGTAAAACATAAAAAGGCCATCTCTTGTCTAGAGCACAAGAGATGGGAGCAAGGTGGGAGGTACATGTTGGAGAGTATGTATGTGTGATAGGTACAGCCATAGGTGTGAGCGAGACATAACAACTACCATCTCCTGAGCACTGACTACACACCAGGAACTGTGCTAAGGCCTTCACCACATCTTCTCATGTTCTCTCTCTCTCTCTCTCTCTCTCTCTCTCTCTCTCTCTCTCTCACACACACACACATATTAATCCTGTGAGAAACTGTCTTTCTCATGTCACACACACGGAAACCCAGGTTCAAAACAAGGGTCACAAGGCTGCTAACTGTCAGAACAAGAATCTGAACTCAATGCTGACTCCAAATCCTGGGCTTACAAGTCAACTACAAGAAGTTATTTTGCAGGAAAGGTCAGTGAGGAGATGGCACAGAAGGAAAAGAAGAGATTAAAAATGTACTAATTGGCAATTTTGGTCAGCTATTGAAAGAGCCTTTATACATGCCTGTCTCCTTTACTCTTCAGACCCAGCCATTAAAATTGATATTAATCCCCATTTTTTCATATGGGAAACCTTGGTCAAGATCATAGCACTGATAACTGGTGAAATGGGATTTGAAGCCACTGCACAATCCTATATAATAATAGCCTAGGTGGCGTCATACCCTAATGCCACATCATCATAAGATGGCTGCCGAAGATGGCCACCCTCATGTCATCACAAGATGGCCACCACAGAATGGCTGGCAGGGGAGGGCAGTTGGAAGCAAACAGGACATTAGGGGAGGGGAGTTAGGGGCAATTGGGCCAGCAGAGGAGCAGTTAGGCGTCAATTAGGCTGGCAGGGGAGTGGTTAGGGAGCAAACAGGCTGGCAGGCAGAAGCGGTTAGGGGCAGGCAGGCAAGCAGGCAGGTGAGCAGTAAGGAGCCAGCAGTCCTGGATTGTGAAAAGGATGTCCGAGGGGCCCCAGATTGGAGAGGGTGCAGGCTGGGCTGAGGGACAACTCCACCATACACGAATTCTGTGCACTGGGCCTCTAGTACTCCAAATAATTTAGTTTTACAATACCGAAGAAAGCATACAATGAGAGAAAAGAAGTGAATATTCCGTGCAAAGGATGGGATATAGCAACATTAAAGAAACAAGTGAAGTGAAATGAGCAACAAAAAATGATCCTAGGATATGTAACCAGAAGGCAGAGGAAATATGGGAATCCAGGGATGAAAGAATTTTAAGACAGGTTGTCAATTAGGTCAAATGCTGTACTACCATCCTGCTGAGGACTAAGAAGCCCATTTCATTTAATAATTACCGGGCTTTGATAACCTTTGAGAACAGATGCGTAGAGTGGTGGGGTTAAAAGTCAGATGGCAGTGAACTGGGAAAACCTCAGAGAACATAAAACCAGCAGTGAGAGGAGGAGAAAGGGTAGCTGGCGAGGAAAGGAAATAGAGAATGAGGGTGTTTTAGGATGACAGGACACTTGTTGGCGGAGGTGTGGGATTAGTGAAGGAGAAACGGATACAAGGGGAGGGGTGTGAACGATGCAACCAGGTTCCAGAGGAGAGGAAGAGGCCACTTCCTGCTCTGATTGTGAGGAGGTAGGAATACATACCTACAACTAGGCACAGACAGAGGGAACGTGGAGGTGAGGAAGAAGGAAGTTGAAGGAGCCCAAAATCTAAATAAATGCCCCTTTATTCCTTATGAAGTAGGAAGTTTATCTGCTGAGAGTGAAAGGAACAGGGAGAACAAAGGAGCCTTCCAGAAAGGATCCCTGTGGGAGATGGAAAGAACAATGATAACACCAAGCACTCAATAGGCCTGGAAATCATAATTGTATCATTGAATCAATCAGCAAGGCTGTGATTTCCTCTGGAAGTGCGCAACAGGCCTGAGGATGAGAGGAGGAAACCAATAAGGGCTAACCTAGGACTGGAATTAGTCAGAGAAAATACAGCAATCACCAGGAAGTGAGGATGGTGGTGAGAGTGCATTTGAAGTGACTGATTGTGGAATCTGCACTGGATCGAAGTTAAGGAGAGCTGATAAACTGAGAAGAGTAGAGAACTTGATGCTCCTCAACATAGAGAAATGATACAGTAAAGAGTTATTGGGGTAGTTTTTCCCCCTATTTATTTACATATATTTATTGAGTGCTATTTAAGTGCAGGGCACTATCCTAGATATTGGACATACGGGATGAACAAGAAAAAGTTTCTGCCCTCATGAAACTTATTTTCTAGTGGAGAAACATAGCTAATAAATAAACAAAAAACAACATTGATAGTGCTAAGGAAAGAATTAAAATACCTGTTATGTTATAAGACATAATAAAATAAAATAAAAACAGCATTTTTAGATTGGGGAATCAGGGAAGGCTCAAACGACATGAAATCTGAGCTGATATCTGAATGATAAGAATCAGACTTTGGAAGAGAAATGACTTAGCCAAAGCGAAGACCCTGAGCAAAAATAAACATGCCCAGTTTGAGGAACTGAAAGAGCCAACGTGTCTGGGAGGCACTGGGTGAGGGCACTTCTGGAGTGAAGACACTGCCCCTTGCTTCAGGAACTTGTGGTGAAGTAGACTCGAAACAGTTTCTGACACTTCTCTTTTGGCATAAATCTTCAGAGAACTTCCAATTCATTATACCTACTGAGTAAGAGTGTCAGCATTTTAAACAGAAATAAGTCTCCATTTCTTTCCCTATAGGCTAGTTTCCTCATCTGGAGCCAAAGAGATTGCACAGCAATGTTAGCCTCAGAGAGGAAGCAGATATAAATGTATATTCCATAAAACAAGTTCATGCTAAGAAATCCAAATTAGAGGATCAAAGATGGCTGCACAGGTAAACACCTAACCGCAGCCAAACACAACAATTTCAATAAAATACAACTAAAATATAAAATGGACATTGCCGCCGAAACCGGTTTGGCTCAGTGGTAGAGCGTCGGTTTGCGGACTGAAAGGTCCCTGGTTCGATTCCTGTCAAGGGCATGTACATTGGTTGCGGGCACATCCCCGGTAGGGGGTGAGCAAGAGGCAGCTGGTCGATGTTTCTCTCTCATCGATGTTTCTAGCTCTCTATCCCTCTCTCCTCCTCTCTGAAAAAATCAATAAAATATATTTTTTAAATAAATAAATAAATATATAAATAAATAGATAAAATAAAATGGACATTGCCCAGAGCTACAGGAAAGTCGACTGACTGGAAATTCTACAACAAGAAGTAAAGAGAAAACCAGAAGGAAGAGCGGAGGAGTTGTAAAAGCTTAAGGTACAGAGACACGCGGTGTGCACAGAGAGGACTGAGCCCGAGAGGAAGGGGAAGCTGAGTGCCTGGCTGGCGTTCCCTAGCGGGAAGGAGATAAAAGCTCCGGACTGTGCTGAACCCCAGACCCGACAGTGCTGAACCCCAGTTCTAGGCCAGATCCTGGGGACCCAGGCTCAAGCAGAGGGAGCCAGGGCTGTGAGGCAGAATCCCAGGGGAGCAGCGAAAGGCAGAGCCCCCGGAGTCGCACACATTGCACGCAGAGGACGGACTTTTGACTCTGATGCTAGATTGCTCTAGCAGGAAGGAGACAAAAGCTTCGAACTGTGCTGAGCCCCAGTTCTGACTGCTCTGAACCCCAGTTCTGGGCCAGATCTCAGGGACCCAGGCTCAAACAGAGGGAGACTGGGCTGTAAGGCGGAAACCGGGGGAGCGGCGAAAGGCAGAGCCCCCGGAGGTGCGCACATTGCGCACAGAGAAGGGACGTTGACTGTGCCATGGGATTGCCCTGGTGGGAAGGAGACAAAACCTCCAGACTGCTCTGAACCCCACTTCTAACCCCACTTCCAATTGAACTGAACCCCAGTCTTGGCTCATTGGGGGAGAGACTAGACTGTTTGGTAGCAGGCAAAACTCGAGGGCATCTCACTCTCAGAGGTGCTTGCAACAAGTACCGTAGGACCCTGAGGAACACTGAGACTCAGGAGCCGCATAGGGCGTGGCTGACGTGGCTGACGGAAGCCAAGGCTGTAGGCTCCACCCTGAAACTCCGCCCCATCAGGGAAGCTGCGAAAATGCCTAGACAAGGAAATAGATCACAAACGAAAAAAAATGGAGGACAAAAAGCGACTGGATATAAAGTTCAAAACCACGCTTATTAGGTTTTTCAAGAATTTCCTAGAAAAGATCGATAAGTCCTATGAGGATATGAAAAGGGATCAACTAGAATTAATAAGGAATCAACAAGAAATGCTAAGGGATCAACAAGAAATAAAGAATACATTGTCTGAAATAAAACATATTATACAGAGTCCTAAAAACAATGGAAGATTGCAAGAATCAAGTCAAAGATTTGGAACATAAAGAGCCAGAAGACACTCCTCTGCAGAAGCAAGAAGACAAGAGAATCCAGAAAGTTGAAGATAACGTAAGAAACCTCTGGGACAACCTCAAGCGAACCAACATCAGAATTATGGGGGTCCCAGAAGATGAGAGAGAGCAAGATACCAAAAACATACTGAAAGAAATGGTGACAGAAAACTTCCCCCACCTGGTGAAAGAATTAGACTTACAAGTCCAGGAACCACACAGAACTCCAAACAAAAGAAATCCAAAGAAGACCACACCAAGACAAATCATAATTAAAATGCCAAGAGCAAAAGACAAAGAGAGAATATTAAAAGCAGCAAGAGCAAAGCAGGTAGTGACCTATAAAGGAGCACTTATACGATTGTCAGCTGATTTCTCAACAGAAACCATGCAGGCCAGACGGGAATGGCAAGAAATATTCAAGGTGATGAATAGCAAGAACCTACAGCCAAAGATAATCTACCCAGCAAAGCTATCACTCAGAATTGAAGGCCAGATAAAGAGCTTCACCAATAAAAAAAAGTTAAAGGAGTTCATCACCACCAAACCAAAATTATATGAATTGCTAAAGGGGGTTCTTTCGGAAGAAAAAGTAAATAAAGATAAAAACTATGAACAACAAATACCTAACTATCAACAAGTGAATCTAAAAACCAAGGAAATTAAAAAAAAATCTGATGAACAATATTAACTGGTGAATATAATAGAATCAGAGGTATGGAAAGGGAGTAAACTAACGATTCTCAGGGAAAAGGGGAAAGGGGGATGTGGGAAGAGACTGAACATAAACTGTGCACCTATGGATGAGGACAATGGGGTGTGGGGAAAGGGCAGAGGGTGGGGTGGGAACCTGGTGGAGGGGAGCAATGGAGCGGGGGGGGGAAGAGGAACATTTGTAATAATATGAACAATAAAGATTTATTTTTAAAATAAATAAATAAATATTAAATAAATAAATAAATAAATAAGAAATCCAAATTATTCCAAAAATCAAGACTTACTTGTCCTTCCCAAACTCAAACTTCCCAGGTCCAGTTCGAAGTAGAGAGCCATTGAGCCACTTGGGGAATTGTCCTCGGACTTTGGCAGAAATAGTCTGTGGAGTCTCCTCCACTGTGGCTAGTAGGGGTGCAATACAGGGAAGATTCTCCTTCTTAGGGGAGACAGCTTTAGTCTGATGAATATTGTCCATGTTCTTCCTCAAAACTGTGAAGAGGACATCAAAAGCACAACAAATATTTACCAATCTTCTATAAACATGCCTATTTCTCCCTCCTGGTCAGGGAAATGTTGAACCAACACCAAATATAGTCTCCAAATCCCTCCCTCTTCTTCCTCATTCTCAGTTTAATCCTTTGATTCTCCATTTTTTGACAATCCTTTTTGTATTCTTATAGTACAAATCTGCTTGAGAATTAACTCAGGACTTTAGTTATTATCTTGTCTCATAGCGAACAATGCTCATCTTTTCATAAAGTGGAATCTAACCCAATGTGGACTAATAGCAACCTCGTTTTTATGATAAAAACTAGAGGCCCAGGGCATGAAATTCATGCATGGGAGGGCGGGTAGAGAATGTCCCTCAGCCCAGCCCTCTCGAATCAGGGATCCCTCT
This sequence comes from Pipistrellus hanaki, assembly GCF_964339955.1. Classification (NCBI taxonomy): domain Eukaryota; kingdom Metazoa; phylum Chordata; class Mammalia; order Chiroptera; family Vespertilionidae; genus Pipistrellus; species Pipistrellus hanaki. The sequence goes on along the minus strand of NC_140511.1, from coordinate 13,043,679 downwards.
CACAATCCAGGACTGCTGGTTCCCAAATGCTTGCCTACCTGCCTGCCTGATTGCCCCTAACTGCTTATGCCTGCCAGCCTGATCACTCCCTAACCATTCCCCTGCCAGCCTTATGGACATCTAACTGCTCCCTTGCCAGCCCGATTGCCCCCAACTGCCCTTCCCTGCTGGTATAGTCACCTCCAACTCCCCTCCCCTTCAGGCCCGGTCACTCCCCAACTCCCCTCGCCTGCAGGCCTGGTCATCCCCCAACTCCCCTCCCCTGCCAGCCTGGTTGCCCCTAACTGTCCTCCCCTGCAGGCCTGGTCACCCCTAACTACCCTCCTCTGTTGGCCTGGTTCCCCCAATTGCCCTCCCCTGCAGGACTGGTCACCCCCAACTGCCCTCCTCTACAGACCTGGTCCCCCCCACCCCCGCAAATGCCCCCCCCCCCCCCCCGCAGGCCTGATCGCTCCCAACTGCCCTCCTCTGCCAACCTGGTCATCCCTAACTGCCCTCCCCTGCAGGCCTGATCACCCAACAACTTCCCTCCCTTGCTGGCCATTTTGTGGTGGCCATCATGTGTCCACATGGGGGTGGTCATCTTTTACCACATGGGGGCGACCATCTTGTGTGTCAGAGTGATGGTCTATTTGCATGTTACCTCTTTATTATATAATACTAGAGGCCTAGTACATGAAATTTGTGCAAGGGGGAAGGGAGGTGTCCCTCAGCCCAACCTGCACCCTCTCCAATCTGGGACCCCTCAAGGGATGTCCCTCAAGGGCAGTCAGACATCCCTCTCACAATCCAGGACTGCTGGCTCTCAACTGCTCACCAGCCTGCCTTCCTGATTGCCCCTAACTGCTTCTGCCTGCCAGCCTGATCATCCTCTAACCACTTCCCTCCCAGCCTGATTGATGCCTAACTGCTCCCCTGCCAGCCTTTTTGCCCTTAACTTCCCTCCCCTGCAGACCTGGTCAACCCTAACTGCCCTCCCCTGCAGGCCTGGGTCCCCCCTAACTGCCCTTTCCTACAGGCCTGGTTACCTCCAACTTCCCTTCTCTGCTGGCCTGGTCACCCCTAACTTCCCTCCCCTGCAGGCTTGATTGCCCCCAATTCCCCTCCCTTACAGGCCTGGTCCATCCCAACTGCTTTCCCATGCTGGCCAACTTATGGCGGCCATCTTGTGTCCACCTGGGGGCAGCCATCTTATGTATTAGAGTGATGGTCAATTTGCATATTACTCTTTTATTACCGTATTTTCCGGCGTATAAGACAACTTTTGAAATGAAAAAAAGTCAACCGGAAATCGGGGGCAAAAGACCAAAATTGCACAAAAATTACCTGCAGATCTTGATGGCAAAGTAAGTCTTTTCTTTGAAGTGGGGGGTAGTCTTATACAGCGAATATAGGCCTAAACCTATGTTTTAACTGTAAAATTAGGGGGTCTTCTTGTACGCCGAAAAATACGGGTAGATAAGATGACCACCATTCAATATTATCATAATTACACTGACCTCAGTACTTTATATACACCAGAATGTGATCCCGAAAAATTCATAGGAATTTAGGGAGCATTTAGTAGGATCTACAATTTAATTTCTTCTATTTTAATGTACACATGAATTTACATAGCATTTTCTAGGAGAAGGGTGTCATAAACCAAAATATGCAGTGATACCTAGTCTAAAATTACCTGAAGTTCACCCTGACCAATTTGGCTCAGTGGATGGAGTGTCGGCCTGAGGCCTGAAGGGTCCTGGGTTTGATTCCTTGGTTGTGGGCACATTCCCAATAGGGCATGTGCAGGAGGCAGCTGATTGATGTTTCTCTCTGTCGATGTTTCTGTCTATCTCTCTCCCTTCTTCCTCTCCGTAAAAATCAATAAAATATATTAAAATAATTAATTAATTAATTAATTAATTAATTACCTGAAGTTCATAAACCACGAGAAAAAAATCATCCTATATAATAAAGAAATCATATGCAAATTAACTCTCACACCCTCACAAGATGGCTGTCTATGACCAGGCCAGCAGGGGAGTTAGTGAGGAACAACCAAACACGCCCTTGGCTGCGTGGGGTGACCAGGCCAGCAGGGGAATTAGTGAGGGATGATCAAATGACTAAACAGCAGGCTGCATGAGGTGATCAGGCCAGTGGGGTGGGGGGGACATTAGGGGCAACCAGGCTGGCGGGGACGGGGGGGGGGGGGGGGGGGGGTAGTTGGGGCAACCAGGCCAACAGAAGAGGCAGTTGGGGTAAGGTGACCAGATGTCCCACTTTTGGCGGGACAATTCCAATTTTTAACAATTTGTCCCACATCCCACAGCGTTTTTAAAAAGTCCCGATTTTTGGGAAAAATTGTTTTAAATCTTTTGGACTTTTTTAAAACGCCGCGGGACTCGAAACAAATTGTTAAAAATCAGGATTGTCCCGCCAAAAACAGGACGTCTGGTCACCTTAAGTTGGGTGTGACCAGGCCAAGGGGGCTGGGCAGTTAGGGGTGACCAGGCTGGTGGGGGGATGCAGTTGGGGATAATCAGGCCAGCAGGAGTGGGAAGTTGGGGGAAATTAGGCTGGCAAGGGGGACAGTGAGGGGCGACAAGGCTGGCAGAGGGGGGCAGTTGGAAGTGACCTGGACGGCAGCGGGGGACAGTTAGGGATAATAAGCCTGAACGTAGAGGCAGTGAGAGGTGATCAGGCCAGTGCGGGGGTGGAGGGCAGTTAGGGGCGACCAAGCAGGCAGGTAGGTGAACGATTAGGAGCCAGAAATCCAGGATTATGTGAGGGATGTCCCAAATTGGAGAGGGTGCAGGCTGGGCTGAGGAGACCCCGCCCCCGTGCACAAATTTTGTCACTGGGCCTCTAGTTATTATATAACAAAGAGCTGAAAATTGTTCCTATTATTTCATACTTAGTGTTCACAAGGCAGCATTGCCTCACACAAAGGGGTGGCCAAACATATAACTAACTAGGTACTTTAAAACACAGTCCTTTATTTTATTTCATGAAACTGAAATAGTGATATAAAAATCTAAACTAGAATAACACATAGGGACACTATTCCTCTGAAGTGAGATTTGCATTCTTCTAGCAAACTCTTCTACAGTATTACATCTATTATCCCATTTCTTTCAAATCTTTCAAAAATTTAGTTTATAGAAGCACCTATCAGAAAGGATATATGCACCCCTATGTTCATAGCAGCACAATTTACAATAGCTAAGATTTGAAAACAGTATAAGTGCCCATCAGCAGATGCATGGATTAAAAAATGGTGGTACATCTACACAATGGAATACTACTCCTCCATAAAAAAGAAGAAACTCTTACCATTTGCAACAGCATGGATGGAGCTGGAGAGCATTATGCTAAGCGAAATAAGCCAGTCAGAGAAAGATAAATATCACATGATCTCATTCATTTGTGGAATATAATTAACAACATAAACTGATGAATAAAAACAGATCCAGAGACAGAGAAGCATCAAACAGATTGTCAAACCTCAGGATGGAAAGCAGAGAGAAGTGGGGGGGGAGAGGTAAGAGATCAACCAAAGGATTTGTATGCATTCCTATAAGCATAAACAATGGATACAGACACTAGGGGGGTGAGGGCATGTGCTGGGGGTGCGAGTGGCTGGGGAAATGTCAGCAGGGGGGCAAAGGAGACATATGTAATACTTTAATCAATAAAGAATTTTTTTAATTTAGTTTAAAGCACATGAAACCTACTTCGCCATATGTAACAATTCAAACCTGACTAGTTCCTGATTTCCAAAATAAAATTTACTTTTATCCTGAATGCCCTTCCCAATAATCTATCCCTAAGAAAATCTCATCTATTGCTCGAAGTCAATTTTAAATACCACTTTTTTTTCTTTCTTTCTTTCTTTTTTTTTAAGAGGCAGCATAGCTGAAGCCGGTTTGGTTTGGCTCAGTGGATAGAGCGTTGGCCTACGGACTGAAAGGTCCCAGGTTCAATTCCCGTCAAGGGCTTGTACCTTGGTTGTGGGAACACATAGGGTGTGTGCAAGAGGCAGCTGATCGATGTTTCTAACTCTCTAGCCCTCTCTCTTCCTCTAAAAAAATCAATAAAATATATTTTTTTAAAAACAACAAGGCAGCATATTGTAATACATAATAGTGTGGACCCAGCCTATGCCTGGCTCCAGAATGCTTGGGTTGGAATCTTGGCCTACCATTTTCCAAATAAATAGCCTTGAGCAAGATAATTAACCTCTCTGTGCTATTTCCTCCTTTCTAAGATGGGAATAATAATAATTCTTATTGCTCCTAAGGATACAAAAAAATAAATGAATTAGGTTATGAAAAGTTTTAGAAATTGTAAATATTCAAAAAATGTTAGCTATTATTCATGTAGCGTGTTTTTTTTTGTTTGTTTGTTTGTTTTTAAGCCTTACCCCAGGATATGTTTCATTTATTTTCAGAAAGAGGAAGGAAGGGAGGGAAAGAGAGAGAAACATCAGTTTCCCTGACCAGGGATGGGACCCTCAACCCATGTATGTGCCCTGACTAGGAATCAAACCCACAATCTCTTGGTGTACAGTACAATGCTCTAACCAACTGAGCCAACCTGACCAGGGCTATTCGTGTAAATTTTAATGACCAATCAACAGTCCTGAATGGTTTGGCTCAGTGGATAGAGTGTTGGCCAGTGAACTAACAAGTCCCAGGTTCGATTCCTATCAAGGGCATGTACCTTAGTTTCGGGCAAATCCCCAGTTGGAGGTGTGCAAGAGGCAGCTGACCGACGTTTCTTTTTCATCAGTGTTTCTAGCTCTTTATCCCTCTCCCTTCCTCTCTGTAAAAATTCAATAAAATACATTTTTTTTAAATGATCAATCAACAAAGTGTTAGGCACAACTGAGGGATAAAAAAATACTAGAGCCCTGAGTATCTAAAAAAATACTAGAGCCCAGAAAAGGCACATAATTCTATGTTCCTGCTGGAAGGAAAAGGAGGAAGGGGTAAAGGAACTTACCACCTAGTAAACAGACATACAAAGAGGTAATTTACACTGTAATTGGTGTTTTGTTTGAGCACTATTTCTCAAAGTATAGACTGAGGACTATTTGAAACAGAATACCTGGTTCTATGACTAACATGCAGATTCATGGACTCCACTTTGGACCTAAAAAATCAGAATTTCTGGGGTATCATAAGCAGGTATCTTAGGCATAGTAAAATTTGAGAACCACAGTATTAAAGGTATAAAGAGGAGGCTTTGAAAACCTAGAGGAGGAAACCCTCAAGTATTTGTCTTACTATTTTTGTTAATATATGCATACTTGTCTTATTCTCCTCTTAGATTAAAATAAATTCCCTGAGGTTAGGTATTTTACTCTTCGTATTTAAGCAGAATTAAATTGAATACCCTGATAGGACATTTGTCTGAATAGAGTTTCATGGATTTAAAACATTTTATGTTTTAGAAAATATTAAATGTCTATATGTTCTGTACTCTATAGCATGCTCTTCAGCCTTGCTATTGTACTTGATATTGTGGTCAACACCTCCTAGAACCCCTTTCTAAAATGTTGCCTTCCCTGACATTGCACTTTTCAAACAGTCCTGTTCCCTCTTGTTTGCTTTATGCCAGCTTTACTACTATTAGATGACACTTTGGGCAAGTTACTAATCACTCTGAACCATAGGTTTTTTAATGCTAAACAAGGATACTGGAGATAAATGGGAAATAATACCTCCCATTCATATCTATCATCATAACCAAATATAATGACAGTACTAATTTTCAAATGTTAACTTCCTTCATTGACTCCTCTTCTCCTTATCACCTCATGAATGGGTTCTTGAGGTCTGACCTTGGACCTTTACTCTTTAATCTCACCAGTCTTCCTTGAACCTTAATTTACCAATTACTTTTTGCAAGTGGCCCAACATGTCAAACAAGAATTCTTCACTTTTCCCCTACCAATGCAATTTCCCATCTGCGCCGAGACCGGTTTGGCTCAGTGGATAGAGCGTCGGCTTGGGGACTGAAGGGTCTGGGTTTGATTCCGGTCAAGGGCATGTACCTTGGTTGCGGGCACATCCCCAGTAGGGGGTGTGCAAGAGGCAGCTGATCGATGACTCTCTCTCATCGATGTTTCTAACTCTCTATCTCTCTCCCTTCCTCTCTGTACAAAATCAACTAAAAAAAAAAAAAAAAAATTTCCCATCTGCTAAATCGCCTACTTTATTATTTTGTGCAATAAAGATAAACAAATTTGATAACATCTACTACCAGTACTCCTTGAGTACAGGATCTTGATTTTGCCTTCATCCCCACACCTAACACATTGCTGCCTTGCATTGAATTATTGAATTAAATAATTTTAAAAATGTATAGTGCATATCAGTAATATTTCTCATAGCTCCCTATCAGCCAATTTCAAGAAATAAAATCATGTAACAATAGTAGCTACAATAGAACACTAGAAAACAATAGCAGATGTTTTAAGGAAGTCCCAAGAATGCAAATAGAAGAACCAAACATTCACATTAGAGGATACAGCAGTGATTTTTCACTTGAGAAAGGTCTAAATAGTGAATAGTCTTCCTATTACAGATTCAAGAGAATCCTGAAACCCTGAATCGTGCCCCTATATGTTGTATAAAATACACAATGGAAAGGTTGTTTCCCTGACAAGTAAACAAATCCTGACTCTCTTGACTCCCAGCTCTGTACTGGCTGCCTGTATCTGCTCCAAAAAGAGTGGAAAACCTCAGAAGCTGCCAGTATTCTTCAGAAAAGGCACATAATTCTATGTTCCTGCTGGAAGGAAAAGGAGGAAGGGGTAAACACCCACCTGGGATCCGGTGTACTGTCACAGATCTGAATCCCACTGCAATGGAAGGAAGATTGCTGATAAAACAAAGAAAGAGTTGAAGAAACGTTTTTATATTAAGTAGCAGCAGATCCTGTGGTTTCCAAATCCTCTCACTCACTAGCAGGAATGTCTCTGGATCACTGACAGAATAGGAGGGAAAGTTGAGGGGAGGGGACAGAGGCAAGGCTTCAAAGCACAGGCAATCTCTCTTAAGGCTCCTTTCCAAGATGTGTCCCAACAACCTGTCTATACTGAGCAGCTGTTTGAAATACTGGTCTCCCTCCCTAACTCTCCTTTTCAAATGTCCTCGCACTATAAGCAGTTGAGCCATGAATGGATTTCATTAAGCCACCTCTCTCCTCTGAAAGATTCAGATCTCCCCTTTCAGTACAGAATTAAGTCCAAATGTAATCACCAAAGGACTCTACAATCTGGTCACAACCAACCTTTAATCCTTTGTCTCTCTGCCTTTCTAGCATTTCATTCTTCCTTTTCTTTTGTATTCATTTAATTTGCAAAGCATTTTCTCATGATCTAGTATAAATAGGGCCCTGTGAAGGTATGTCCTTTATAAAAAGTTATAACGATACATAATTTTATTAATTTAACAAACGTTTTTGAGCACCAATGTATCAAATACAGTGCTACGAATTAATATCAAGAAACAAAATGTAACCCCTACTCTAGCAGTTTCTACATTATTCCCCTTTGTAAATGCTCAATCCAGTAAAATAACTCTAAATATACCACATTTTTGTTCTTCTGGGCCTTTGAACCTTTTCCCTGCCTGAATGATCCTCCCTTTCCTTTACAAAAACCCTTTGACCCTCTTGCTCCCACTAGGAGGTACTACCACTGCCACAGAGATACTTTTAACATTTACATGTCATGTTTCCCAACAAAGGCATGTAAGTGTATTTCAAGAAAGGAGTGGTTAAATTTTCAGAAAGGAGAGCAAAGAGTATCTTAAACTATTCTGTATTTCCCACAGTGCCTAGCATAATATGATGCACAAAGATATTCGATATGTATTTTGGTTTGTAATCAGTGAAAAGTATAAACTTGCAAAATTTTATTGAAATATTAGAAGTGTAAATTAAAGGGCAATAGTATTCCTACAATAGTATATCTCCAGAGGTGAGATAATTATTCTTGTTTATCTGAATAAAATTTGACAAAAATAAGCCTTAATTAGGCATTCAGGAACTTTTGCCTTTTGTTCTGACCGGTAAACACATTTTTTCACTAAAAATCAGTTCCAGTGTTAATATACCAAATAAAGAGATCAAATCAATACTCTGTACCTGCACAGGGAAGAATCAGATGCTGAACAATGATAACACCATCAAGTTTTAACCAGTATATTATGAAATCTGTTCTGAAACATTCTGTTAGCCTTGGCTTTCACATTAATAATAAATGCTTAGGAAAAAATTAACTCTACTTCTAATGATGGGCCAGTATAGTCATCTTTGTATTTAGAACATTCAAGAATTCTACAAGGTAACAGAATAACTCAAAATCCAGGTGATAAGGCATATTAATTCAAATACCATCTTCTGACTGCATTTAATATTAAAAAATCCCATTTCTATTAGTTACTTCATTGCCCTCCATTAGTGTACCCCTATACAAACCTAATAATTTTTCCACTTAATAAACAATATTTTTAGAAAATGTTCTCTTACTGTTTTTAATCCTTCCTTGTATTAGTACAATATTTATGCTATGTGGTAAGTATATATATATATCTTCAAATAGTCATTTCATTAAATGAGATTTTATTTTAACACTAGAGGATGGGAGGGATCCCTCAGCCGGGCTTGCCCTCTCTCAGTCTGGGAGCCCTCAGGGGTGGGAGGCGACCTGGAAATCAGGGGAAGGTGGCACCTCCATCACACCTCTGCTGCTACTACTGCTGGCAACACCTCGGCCAGCCTTGGTTACCTGAGCCTTGGGTGTCCCTGGGAAGCTGGGCAGCCACCATCTGAGGCTTGCCTGCACCTCGAGCTGGCCCTCAGCAGCTGCGGGGCTGAGGAGACTGGGGGACTCCAGAAGCAGGCACACCTGCTGCCCCGCAGGGTTAAGGGAACTGGGCATCGCCATCTTGTGGCTGGGAGCACTGCCATCTTTGAGGGCATGGCAGTCAATTAGCATATTCCCTCTTTATTAGATAGGATTTAAAAGGCTGCAAGATAAACATGCTAACCACCTAAAAAATAACAAATTCCTTGTGGTATTGTTTGTAAGTATGTCCAAATTTGTGATTGCTTATATCAGCAAACTACACTTACAATAGATTAAAGCAGCGTTTTTCAACCGCTGTTCCGCTGCACACTAGTGTGCCGCGAGATGTTGCCTGGTGTGCCGTAGGTGCAGACAAGACAAGAATTTTATAATTTTTCACTATTTTGTTTACTTAATATTTCATAATAAAGTAATTATAAAATACTTTCTTTGTGTTTATTTGATTCCTATTCAAGAGAATTACTTTATATATAGTCAATATAGGCACAGAGTTAAATTTTTTAACATTTTCTAATGGTGGTGTGCCTCGTGATTTTTTTCATGAAACAAGTGTGCCTTTGCCCAAAAAAGGTTGAAAAACACTGGATTAAAGTATCTATATGATTTTAAAATGAGTGCTGTGATTTTTTAAAATCTGATTAATATAGTTATGTCATCCTAATTAAAGAGTAATATGCAAATTGTCACTCCAACACACAAGATGGCTGCCCCCATGTGGACACAAGACGGCTGCCACAAGATGGCCTGCAGGGGAAGGCAGTTGGGAGGGACCAGGCCTGCAAGGAAGAGCAGTGGAAGGCGATCAAGCCTGCAGGGGAGGGCAGTTAGGGATGACCAGGCTGGCAAGGGAGGGAAGTTAGGGATGACTGGGCCAGCAGGGGACGGCAGTTGGGGGTGACCATGCCTGCAGGGGAGGGCAGTTAGGGGCAATCGGGCTGGCAGGGGAATGGTCAGGGGGTGATCAGGCTGGCAGGCAGAAACGGTTAGGGGCAATTAAGAATGCAGGCAGACCGAAACGGGTTTGGCTCAGTGAATAGAGCGTCAGCCTGCGGATTGAAGGGTCCTGGGTTCGATTCCGGTCAAGGGCATGTACCTTGGTTGCGGACACATCGCCAGTAGGGGGTGTGCAAGAGGCAGCTGATCAATGATTCTCTCTCATCAATGTTTCTAACTCTCTATCCTTCTCCCTTCCTCTCTGTAAAAAATCAATAAAATATATTAAAAAAAGAAAAAAAAAGAAAAAAAGAATGCAGGCAGGCGAGCAGTTGGGAGCCAGCAGTCCTGGTCATCCCTAACTGCCCTCCCTATTGGGATCGGATCTAAACGGGCAGTTGAGCATCCCTCGAGGGGTCCCAGATTGGAAAGAGTGCAGGCGAATTTCATGCACCGGGCCTCTAGTATAATTATATGACATATTGAAAATTTGCAATAAAGTCATAGTAGTATCTTCCATCAAAGGGAAAATTTTTAGCTAGATAAGTATTAGAGATCTACTAGTTTAGTTTCTGAATTATAATAGGATTTAAATAACTCAACAGTCACCTTGTTGTTTACCCAATCTCTTTACATTTGGACCACTAATTTTATCCCATACCACACAACTGTTAATGCTTCTAAGTACAATTCATCGTTGTACTAAAAAAAGCCAACTCATATGAGGTCTGGTTATTTCTGGTTTTTATTATAGCACAAGAAAATAATTATAAACAAAAAACTTTTATTAATCATGTATAATAACTAATAGTGAAATAATAAAATGATTATATTAAATAGCAAGAGCACATATAGTTTTCTACATATTGAGAAACTGAACAAATCACCTGTAGGTTTTAATTTTTTTATAAAACTAACCATGAAAAACATTTTAAAACTATCTCCAATGCTATCTTCTATTTAAATAAAATATTCCCCCAAAAAAGTACAATGTTGTTAAACATCAAATTAACTCATTGAATCCTCTTTTTGAAGTTGAAGACTAGGGTGTTAAAAAAAATAAAAGAATCAATAATTTAATTTACACTTTTATAAACTACACCAAAGAGCTGACCCTCAGAAGGTATTAATATCCAGTTTAAAGCCCCCTTTAAGTCTAGAAAAGAAATTCAAGGTGTATCTCCTTTTATGTGTAAGGTATACATTTTAACAAGGAGAGAGCTTTCAGAGCATAAATGTCATTTCCTTACAACAATAATGGGTTTTAAAATTCTCAGCTTATTTTAAGTACACGACTTTTAACTGTGTAGTGTATTTGCAATAACTGTAAACCTCTGTCTCAGGAGCTCTCTTTTTTGTACTAGAAAGTTTTCAATAGTATTGGCTTCTTTGAAGAGTCCTTCTATTTCATCGATGAAAGAAGCATCTACTGCTGCTCTCTCACTGATGGGGTAAAAAAGGCTAATGTTAGACTAAATAGTTACAACATTAAAACACACTATCATGGTTATGTTCTTTTTTATGCTATGTTTTTTAGCTATTTCATTTAAATAGCTTTGAACATCAGAAAGCTTCAGTAATTTACAAATACTTTGATAAAAGTTAAATTAGTCTCACAAATATTTAAATTCTCCTAACACAGCAGAATATGTATCTTATACATTATAATTCTAATATCAAACTATATACAGTCATGCTTCACTTAACGATGGGGATATGTTTGCAGAAATGTGTCTTATGGTGAAGTGATCACTGTGTGAACATCACAGCCCATCTCTCACATCAATGTTTCTCTTTTCTCACTTTCCTCTCTCCCCCTCTCTCCCTCCCTTCCACTCAACAAAGAAGTAAGGGCTTTTCTTTGAAAATAACAAACTAAATTATTATAAGAAATTAAGGTCAAATTTAAAAATTCCAAAATTACAGTAACTGGATAGGTTCTGCAGTCACTGAACATAAAGTTCCCATATAGAATTTCCTGAAGAAAACTTCTAAGATCAAGACTCGAAAATATAAGTACTTACCTTAAAATTTTTGCATATGTAGACAACATTAGACTAATTTCCTTGCTTATATCTATAAAAAAAAAAACACTGTGTTATGAAATATAACAAACCTTCTGATTATAAAAATAAGTATACAGAAATATAAGCATTTTATACAACACCATTCAAATCTTTCTCCAGGGCTTCATCTTTATAAAATAGTCCAGAGCTTTCAGAGAAAGAGGCATCTGATTTTCCAGGAGAGGACAGTTGGGGACTATCTGGCATTTGAGGCTAATACAAGAAAGTAAAAGAAAACAGCTAAACATTTAACAGAATCCTTAGAATATATATATATATGTCCTATTTATTTAAAGCAAATAAAACACCTTTCATAAAAAAAAGGAAACATGCTAGAAATTATAGGCTCTTGTTATTTGCTAATTATATTTGTAATTAAATGCTAATTCATTTGAAATTTTATTACCAAGTAAACTTTTGGTCCCAACAAGCACCTGGTTCAATATACTAAATTTTATTTTTACTTTTTTGAATGTTATTAACCTCTTAATGAAAAAGTTTCCTGTACCTTGAACAAGTAGATGTTTTCATAGCTATCTAGCAAACTTTTAATTTAGACAATAGCCAAATGCTTGAAAAATTTTGCAAGATAACAATGTCCCAAATTTAAACATCAATTGGTGGAAACAGTAGTGAAGAAAAGCAGAAGTGTGTTCTAATTTTAAAATTTCAGCAACTCCAGTACTACTACTTATTATAGCAAAATAAGTATTGGAAGTCCTAGATTTCATAAAGATATGAATGCACTTGTGTCTCTAGACATAAATTACCACAAAGAAATCTCCCAATAGTTTCTTGGAGGTTTTCCCATATACTTAGTAAACAAGCAGCTGGAGTCAATATAGTTCCTGCTGGAACAATCCCAGCTCTGGGAATATGAAAATTTAAATTCCATTTATCAATAGAACTTTCTTGAGTGGAAGATATTTGAGAAGCATATACAATAAAGTATTAAGGCTCTGGGAAGAGCATACAGATTACCTCCAACTCTCTGGGTCTCTTGCAATTTCTGGTATCAGGTTTTACAAGGTGATTTGCCATCATAATCTGGAGGTAAGAGCTGCAAAATTTAGAGCAATGCCAAACTTAAGTACAAACTCCATGCTACACAGATCCCTTGAATCTTTCCACCCATTGCCAGTGTTAATTTAGGCTCTCATTACCTGTCACTTACCTAAACCTCCCCATCCCTCCTTTCTCTAAGTCACCCTACCCACTGCTGTATGGGCAGTCTTTCAAAACTCTGATTACCATATTCCTTAACTTTCAAAACTGGAATGACTGCATTCCCTTATCTCAAAAACTTGACCTTGAGTACTCATTGCTCCAGACAGAATAAGTTCAAATTCCATCCGAAGTCCTACATCACCTGGGCCTAGCCTACCATTCCCAGGATTTTCGTCTACTCCCTCTTTGTACAGCCAGCCAAACTCATGTCTTTGGCCCTTCTGCCTTGTCCCAGGGTTCGTTTAAGATGCTTCTACCTTCACAATGTCTCAGAACTCAAACACTGTTCATCTAAGTCTACTTTACCTCATTTTTTACAGACATGAAAACAGGGGCAAAGATGGCTGACCAACTTCAAACAAGTAAAACTGGGATTAGGCCAGACCTCTTCCAGCCTGTGGTTATGTCCACTGTCTCCTTCTGCTTTCACATGGCATCCCATTTTACCTCTGAGTTACTTTTCTGTAAGTTCTGAAGATAACTTCCCTATGAATCTGAAAGATTACATTTACTAAAGGAAAAATGTTGAAGCCTAGAACGGCATAGTCCCTATACCTCAAGTTACCCATTTACAGCATTTAGCTTGATGTTGAGAAATTATGCTGACGTCGATCACTGTTTTGGCTGACTAGTCACATATAGTCTTCATTTGTATTAGCCAGCAACAAGGAATAAATATGTGTTTCCTGAATTCCCTATAATGCCACCGCCCTCGGCGTCACCGGCGTCGCGTGGAAAATACCACCGGCCCCGCAGGCTCTGCCGGGAGGTTTGTGTCCCAGAAGCCGACGTGGACGCGGTTCTCTGCCCGCTTCCCCTGTATCTTCCTGTCCTCGCCCACCTCTTCTCTCCTCTCAGAACAACTGCACGTGCACGCGTGTCAAACTACAACTTCTACAACCAGGCCATTCTCCCTCTGGAAAAAACAGATGTTCCGTCACCACACAAGGCCTGAGCGGGTGACAGGGCCCTCACAGCGCCTCACGCCCTCGCTCCCGGCCTCCTCTTCCCCTCAGGCCGCCACGGCCCTCGGGCCACTCGGCCTCGTGCTTCCTCACTTCCCGCCCTCTCTCCTCCCTACGCCACAGGAGGCCCCCGGGAGGCCTGCACCCTCTCCTCTGCCCCCACAAGCACAGGCCATCCCCCCAGCCCCACCAAACCCGCCCGCGGCGCTCAGGACCTCTCCTCGCCAGCGGCTCTCCCGCCAGCAGCTGCCAGACCGCGGGAACCGGAGCCCCGAGCGCGAGTGCGCAGACTCCGAAGGCGGCGGGAGAGCTGGCCTTCCCGGCAGTCAGCGCGTGCCGATCACGTGACCTGCAGCCGTCAATCGCGTGACCGGCAGCCGCAGCCCCTGTAGCCTGGCGGGCTGCGCGCTCAGTCCCCGGAAGGGGCTTTCTTCCGCTTCTCTCCCGCTCACGCCTTCGACAGGGACTCGCCAAAAAACCAAAAATCTCTCCCCGCTTTGCAGGGTGGGGACGAAGAGACAAATCTGAGACTGTTCTCTCCCAAAAGAACATGGGAGAATTGACAGAGCAAGCCCAGACTGTGACCCGGCCACCTGAATCGCAGTAAAGGAACACAAAACAGTACTCCTCCCGCCACGTTTACACCCTGTGCAGGAATCAGGGGTCCTCAAACTTTTTAAAGTGGGGGCCAGATCACGGTCCCTCAGAGAGCTGGAGGGCCAGACTATATGAACTACTAATTCCTACTATAACCCCTCGGCTGTGCTCACTGCCCAAAAAACCTGGCGGGCCAGATCAGACTCCTCTGCGGGCCGCATGTGGCCCGCGGGCCGTAGTTTGAAGACCCCTGGCTGGGTGATGAAAGGGTTTATACCTGAGTTCCCCTGGCTGCAAGCAAGACTCCTTGATCAGAGCCTTCATTATTTAACCACTTTTTCTTTGGTGCAGCAGAACTTTGAGAATAGCATAATTTTCGAAAATCACTTTCTTGGTGTGTAAACGAGTTTAGTTTACTTAATTGACAGCTTTCAAAACATATTTTGTACATGCATGGCCCACATACTTGGAGCTTAGTCTATTGCACATGTTTCAAACACAAGGCCCGCGGGCCAAATCCAGCCTGCCAGGCCTTGCAATGTGGCCCGCACCGCGCTGTCATCACTGCACTCCGCTGTCAGTTTATGACATTGTCAGTTTATGACTGTTCAGTAAACCATTCGGCCCGCGATTTAGGCTGGATTTTAGATTTTGGCCCCTTCTCTGATTGAGTTCGACACCCCTAGTCTATTGGGTGCTTTGATGCGGCGACTTTGCCCTGCAATTTCAAAGATAGACATTCTAAACTTATGCCCAGTTAGCAGATGTGGAAGAAAAAAAGAATATCAGCTCATAAAACAAAGGTCAATGACACCCTTCCCCACCCCCACCCCCATAAATTCCAGGTACCCAATCTTGCACCTGTTAAAATTTATGACCCATGCCTTAGCCTAGACTGGACTATGGAGGACTTACAGGAGAAATTCTCACATCCTTTGTCTTCAAAAAGAAGAGCTCCATGTTTATCACAGAACTCCGTGGTATTGGCAGCCCCTCACCTGGACTTCCTCTTCCCCTCTATCAAGTACTTCCTCTTCTTTATCCAAGCAAGAAGCTCCATGGTTAGCCATGGCTACAATTTTGGATTGTCATTTTTCTTTTTTCCCGAATAAATACTTTTCTCTGAGGGAATACTGGCCCGACTTTTGTTAATAATTGACACAAATTATATTTAACACATAATGTTTTCCCCTTTGGCTTATTTAAATGTTAGTTGTTATACAGACTTTTAAGTATTATGTGTATATGTTTGTTTATTGGCTGTTTGTGAAAAAGCCATTTATTTTCCTAGAAAATCTTGTCTCCATTGCATAAAGCTAAATGAGTACAAATAAGTGAGAGGGTGTGGAGAGTTATAATTGGTGCTTTAAAATATTCAAAGGGCTATCATCATCTGATTTAATCTTCACAAACAACCCTATGAAATAGGCAGAAAATTTGGGTTACTCAATTAATTATTATTATTTTTTTTAATGTGTGTCCCAAGCAGAAACCGGCTTGGCTCAGTGGATAGAGTGTTGGCCTGCATACTGAAAGGTCCCGGGTTTGATTCTGGTCAAGAACATGTACCTTGGTTGCGGGCACATCCCCAGTGGGGAGTGTGCAGGAGGCAGCTGATCAGTGTTTCTCATCAATGTTTCTAACTCTCTATACCTCTCTCTTCCTCTCTGTAAAAAAATCAATAAAATATATTTTAAAAATAATAATAATAAATAAAATGTGTGTCCCAAAACTAAGAAATTGGTTGTTATGCATTCTACATTTTTATAGTTGGAGAAAAGTAATTGGCAATAAGCCATTTAAAATTAACTTGTTTGGTCCTCTGTTCCTGATCACTGTTTAATTCCACTTTATACTTCCATGTTGACAGGCCCGATTGGATATTACAATTGAGAGAACTCATTATCTCAATTTCAATTATATGTACATTCTTATCATACACTCCTCTCTTTTTTTATCACACACTTCTTAAATGTGCACTTTCTCTTCTGATAACCACCATCCCAAGTACCTCCAACCACCCTGACATAGACTTATTTCATAATCACTACTGCGGGCATGATGTTTTTATGATCTTCTTGAAAACCAAACAAACAAAAAATAAAACTAGCTGCTAATGTAAGCATTTTTATTCCTAGCTCTAGGACACACACACCCCCCACCCCCCCCTCCATCCCCCCCACCTCCGTTTCCTTAAAGTCTCTGTTTTGGCAAAAAAGCAAAAACCAAAAGTCACTTTGCTAATTACCTTGCTAGCAAGTTGGTATGATTTAGCATATGTTCAAGAAAAAATTGTATAAAAAGCTTTGTCACTACTAATTATTTCCAAGACTGTAATATTTACATTCTACTTCTCAAAAGTTACATTTTAGGTGCTATAATTACATTATATGAATTATTCTAATAGGGCTAATTATGCAGCACTGTTTAAGAAAGTTTTGTGCTGAAATACGAGAAGAAAGTCTCAAACAGATTAATGTGAACAAAATGCTTCCAATTGGTAGATGCTTTTTTAAAAGTTGCTTGGATATACTTCTGAAAGAGGTACAAACTTAGGGCAGCTAGAACTCCAACTTTTACAGAAGAAATTATTTCATTAAAATAATGATTGTACATTAAAGAAATACCCACATTCCCGGACAATTTAGTGCCCTAAAGAGCCCACGTTTAAAGGCGGGTCCGAGACGTGCCCAGTCTCCTCCCTCCAATTCTCTTCCTCATTCCTCCCTCTTCCTCCGACAGTGGCAGCGGGGAGTGTGGTAGTTTAGATGCTTTCTGCTGAAGGGGCTGGCACTTTCTACACAGCCTCCTGCAAAGAAAGGAACCTGAAACCGTCCAGACCACTTTTTCGTCAAGGAAACGATCGAGCACAGGTAAGCAATATCATTCTTCTTTATTTGGAAGCCCAAGCATGGTAATTAGAGGTAAATAAGCTGAAAAGCAACTGAGAGAAATTTAAGTTTTCTGACATCGTTTTGATGGGCAGTCAGTAACAACATTAGGAATATAGCAAAGCCAGAGTAGAAACTTTTTCTCTCTTTTAGCAAACAGTGGAGAGTATCACTTTAGAGCAAATATTCTCAAACTTTTTGGTCTCCTGATTTTACATATCTATAAATTACTAAGGACCCTGAAGTATTTTTCTTTCTCTAGGTCATTTACTGTACTGCTGTCATTTACTGTCTTTGACATTAAAACTGAGAAATTGTGAAGATAATGACCTATTAATTTACTTTAAAATAACAAAAAGTCATCACATGTTAGTATAAATAACATTTTAAATTATAGATCCCTAAAAAAATCTACTATAAAGAGTGACATTGTTTTTCATTTTTACAAATCTCTTTAATGTCTGGCTTAATTGAAGACAGCTGCATTCTCATCTGCTGCTGGCGCAATCTGTGATATCACACAGAATGTAGCTTCTGGTAAACTCCATTGTGAACTCCTGAGAGGATGGGAATGAAAAAGGCAGATTACAGCTTAGAATTACTATGACAATTTTTTTTCAAGTCAATTATTTTAAAAGCAAATACAAAATTTGCCAAAGGTTGATCATCTGATGGAAGCTTCCCTGGCACCTTTAGGCTGGGCTACAGTTCAGCAATATGCAATTCCCCAGAAGAGGTTTATTTCGCAATAACTAAGGGGCTGAATAAATATCTGTTTTGAAGTATGAATAACAAAAATTAAGACACCCTTAAAAATCCTCTTTTTTTTTTTGTCTATATGCAGCTATTTTGAGTTCTATTAAATCTTCCTTTAAAATATCTTTTAAAATCTGATTTGTTCATATTATCCCTACATGAATATTATGAATTCTTACTTGAATTTCTACATGAATTCTTATAATAATTTCATAACCTGTCACTAATCTCTTTCAGAATGCACTGTCAGCTCAGTAACCTGCTTTCCTATTGTCTGTGGAATTAAATTCAAATGCTCTCCATGATTTAACCCCACCTTACGCTGTATTCACTGCAGGGCAGCTGGATTGTCCTGCTAGCATAAAAAGTGTGGCCTCATTCAGTCCAGCGCCCCACCACCACCACCACATAAATCCTCTTCCATCTGTTTAACTTTTAAGTATCCTTTAAGATTAAATTCCATTTTCCTTTTCACACAAGGCCATTCCAACTACATCAGTTCCATGTTGGCTTTTGGCTTTTAGTCTGTAGTTAGCAATTAATTATGTATCTCTTACCATTAATTCTTTATGTAAATCTTTACCTAGGTCTACTCCCCCGCACACATACAGATATTAATAAGATGGCAAAATTTTCAAGGACAAAATGATTTACAGAACTGAAAAGTTGGGTTTTGAATCTTGCTGTTGGCAAGAAGACTACATACCTGATCTCAGGGAATTTGTTAGGTAATACGCTCCTCATTTTATACCATACTATTCCACAGCATTGGAACATTTTTAATCTAATAATATGTTCTTAAACTCCTACCAGTTTTACAGTGCTGGCTATATAATAAATATTCAATCAATACGTGCTATTTTAGAATTATGCGGAAGTACAATAGTTAGGGCATTTGCCACAAATGGTGTGTGTTTTTTTCTTAAGACTTATGTAGAATTGAGAATGATAAAATACTAAAGCTGGAAAAGACCTTAGAGATTGACCGTTCAACCTCCTGTTTATCCAAATGAGAAAACTGAGACCTTCCTAATTAAATGACTGGCCCCAGACAAGTTTGAGATGCATGTGGCCTAATTTCTATCATAATTTTCTAACATTCACTAGAACCCAGCTAGTTTCTAAGGCTTGCATAACTAAAACTTTTTTGTTTCAAAGAACTACTGTCACTGCATATGCCTGAGAAGATCTTTCTAAGATGATGTAAAACTCTTTTTTTTTTAAAGTCAATACTCTTGAGTATCTTAGATAAAATATTTTCAACATTTTTATCCAATTAATTTTTATAGATTAAGAAAGCAAAGGAGCACAGATGAGAAAGGAAAATGAACATTGAGGGAAGAGGTAGGGGACACTATACTTGTAATCATAGATGTATAAGATCTAACAAAAAGAGTGGCAAGAGAAAAAAAGAATTCAAAATAAACACCTGAAGTCAAGAGAAACTAACTACTAGGGAACAAAAGAAGAGAAGGAACATTAGAGAAAACATTCTTTTTTTTTTTAATATGCTTTTAATTTCCCCCATTTTCTTTTTCTCATTGACTTTAAGATGGAGTAAAAGTTTTAAGACAGAAAAAATTTCTAGCCCTGGCCGATGTGGTCACGTTGGTTGGGCGTCGTCCATGCACTGAATGTTCTATTCCAGGTCAGGGGCCTGCAAGAGACAGCAACCCATGTGATCTAACATCCTGTTTCCCTCTCTCTCTCCCTCTTCTTTCCTCTCTCTAAAAATCAATTTTAAAAAATCTTAAAAAATAAAAATTCTACCAACCCTTTATCCATTGTTGTCATGGTGACAAGTTTCTCATAGCAAACATTTATTTATTTACCACATGTAAGTTCTTTCCTGGTGTTGAAGGTTTTTTAAAAGAGAATAACTTGTTATCTTAAAGAAATTTAGGCTAAATCTGGGCAGAACTATTTGTCATCAAAATAATCATAATTCAGCCGGGACCGGTTTGGCTCAATGGATAGAGCGTCGGCTTGGGGACTGAAGGGTCCCGGGTTCAATTCCGGTCAAGGGCATGTACCTTGGTTGCGGGCATATCCCCAGTAGGGGGTGTGCAGGAGGCAGCTGATCGATGACTCTCTCATCGATGTTTCTAACTCTCTATCTCTCTCCCTTCCTCTCTGTATAAAATCAATAAAATATATTTAAAAAATAATAATAAAATAAAATAAAAATAAAATAATCATAATTCAATGTAAGAGCTATTTCAGATGCCTGAAGGAGGGAGGATTTGGGAAAGGTGGGTACTGAGAAGAGAATGATTAGCTAGAAATGTAGAAGTCGAGAAGTTTTCCTAAAGGAGATGTTTGAGCTGAGACTTAAAGGAAGAAGGGCTTGACAGGGGAAGAAAAAAAAGGGCGGGGGGGGGGGGGGGGGAGTAACTCAGGCAACAGTATGTAGTGGGGGGAGAGTCTGGAAGCAAGAAAACCAAGAAGATTAATATTAAAATAGAAAGTTCAAGAAGTGTTGAGGGCTTGACATAAAACAGTGCCAGTGTGGCCTGGCTGGTGTGGCTCAGTGGCTGAGCATCAACCTATGAACCAAGAGATCACTGTTTGATTTCTGGGCAGGTCACATGCTCAGGTTGCAGACTCAATCCCCAGTGTGGAGCATGCAGGAGACAGCCAATCAACGATTCTCTCTTATCATTGATATTTTTATCTCTCTCTCTCTATCTCTCCCTCTGTGAAATCAATAAAAATATATTTTAAAAATTAAATAAATAAAAGAAAACAGTGTAGATGAAGATGGAGGGGTTGACACCAAATTATAAATCCATTTCTGAGTTATAATCTACAGTATTTATGAGACAGAGAAAAGATTAGGTGGCTTAATGGTTGGGCATAGTAGACCCAGGCACCAAGAGGTCATCAATTAGATTCCCAGTCAGAGCACATGAGGCTCAATCCCCAGTAGGGGGAGTGAAGGAAGCAGCCAATTGATGTTGATGTTTCTCTTATCAATGTTTCTATCTCTCTTCCTCTCCCTTTCTCTCTCTCTCTCTTTTTTTTTTTTTTTTAAATATATTTTATTGATTTTTTACAGAGAGGAAGAGAGAGAGATAGAGAGCCAGAAACGTCGATGAGAGAGAAACATCGACCAGCTGCATCTTGCACACCCCCTACCGGGGATGTGTCCGCAACCAAGGTACATGCCCCTGACCGGAATCGAACCTGGGACCTTTCAGTCCGCAGACCGACGCTCTACCACTGAGCCAAACCGGTTTCGGCCCTTTCTCTCTCTCTTAAAAAAAGTCAATAAAAACATTTTTTCAAAAAAGATTAGGCAAAGGAGTCAAGAAGGATTTCCCGGTTTCAGTGTTGAACAGATCACTTGGACATGTTTGGGAAAGTAATTCATTAGTATATCTAACAGTTGGAACAATGGATCTGGAGCCAGAAATTGGAATTTGCAAGTTATATATCCCCCAACAGCTACCACCCTCCCTCTTCACTTTATAGCCAAACTTCCTAAAAGAATAGTTTGTATTCCCTGTCTGAACTTTTTCCCATCCCATTCTGTCCTACATTTTTGTCAACCTGCCTTTTGTACCTTCCCTTTCCCCAAACTGTTCTTATACCAATTGTCAAGTTCAATGAACAAGTTTAAACTTGTTTATTGTGGGCTTTGCAGTATCTGGTTTCCAGCAGCTCCTTCCGGAAGCTCCTTTCTTCCTGGACTCCTATGACACTTCTCTCTTAGATTTGCAAAACTGAAAGAATTATTTTCCACTCAAGCCTCTCTTTTATTCTTTTTCTTAGTCAATGAGGTAACACTCAACAAATTGCTCAAGTCAGAAACTTTAAAGTCATCCTCAGTTCCTCCTTCTTCCATTCAACCCTCAGCTGATCAGCTAAAAAAAGTCCTGCTGCTAACCTCTCTTACTACATCCTCTTCCTTTCATCCCCACAGGTACCACCTTCTATTATACCGGCTCTTTAACTCTTACTCAACTGTTAAAATTGCCACTAAGGTTGTTTTCTTGCTTTTGTCCAGACTTACCCATCAAATCCATTCTCTACACTGCTGCCAGATTATTGACTTTTTAAAACATAAATCTGAACACATCTTTCTCTTTTTTAAAAAAAATATATTTTATTGATTTTGTACAGAGAAGAAGGGAGAGAGATAGAGAGTTAGAAACATCGATGAGAGAGAGTCTTGCACACCCCCTACTGGGGATATGCCCACAACCAAGGTACATGCCCTTGACCGGAATCGAACCCGGGACCCATCAGTCCCCAAGCTGACACTCTATCCATTGAGCCAAACCAGTCTCGGCCACATCTTTCTCTTGAAGTAAGGCAGTATTTTTTCAGAAAAAAAATTGCAAATTCTTCAGCTTAAACAGGTCTTTATAATCTGACTCTCCTTTACAAGCTTTAGTCAAACCAAACTTCATTGCAAGTTGCAATTTATGTGACTTGAATTAGGCAGAATCAAACGAATGTAATATAAAAATAATAGCCTTACGGCTGGCCAGTGTTGCTCAGTTATTTGAACATTGCCCCATGCACGACTGGTCAAGAGGTAGCCAGTTCAATTCCCATTTAGAACACATGCCAGGTTTTGGGCTTGATCCCCAGTAGGGGATGTTGTAGCTCAGTTGTCTGAGCCTTGTCCCAAGGTCAAGAGGTCAAGAAGTCTCCAATTCAAGTCCAGTTCAAGTCCAATCAGGGCATGTGTTCAGGTTCCAGCTCTACCCCCAGTAAGGGGTGTTCAGGAAGCAGCCTACCCATGTCTCCCTCATCAATGTTTCTCTATGTATATTCCTCTCCCTTTCTCTCTTTCTCTCTCTCTCTCTCTCTCTCTCTCTCTCTCTCTCTCTCTCTCTCTCTCTCTCTCTCTTTCAACTAAATAAAAATGTGTTTTAAAAAAATAATAGTCTTACGCTGGCCAATGAAGCTCAGTAGTTGGAGCGTTGGTCTGTGCACCAAAGGGTCTCAGGTTCAATTCCCTGTCAAGGGAATGTACTTGGGTTGCAGGTTTGAGCCTCAGCCTGGTCAGGACATGTGCGGGACCTTGGGGTAGGATTGACAAAAAAATAAATAATAAGCGAATAATAGTCTCACTTTATAGGCAAAGTGGAAATACATGAGCTCCAAATTGAGTTGTGCACTGTTAACACTACTGTCACATGGAAGTGTCTCTGATACCTGGTAGAATTATCTGCGGCCATGTCAGTATTATGTAAGTGAGACTATTCTTTATCTCAGAAATTCTTGAGACATACTAGTACAGCTATTGATGTGCTATTTATTTTTTAACATTCACTACTATTATCATTTTAAATATTTTTATATCTGATAATGATGTTATCAGAGTGCTAAGGAGTATGATTACCTTTGTGCTAAAAAACAAAGAAATAGAGTGGGACAAAATTTAGATGCAAGTAAACAATACTAAAAATGTCTAAGTACCACCATGATGGCCTGTGTCGAGAGAGCACACTGCAAATAGTAATAATGCTAAGAAAGATGAAGAAAGAATCTACTTTGGTCATTGTAGATTTACATACTTTTATACATATTCCCAAGGAAATAGTATAAATTTACCTCCTCACATACTTTTATACTTATTCCTAAGAAACAGTTAATCTTGACCTAGGTGAGCTCTTCAGAAATGCATTCTTCCTGTCAAATGTGACTGCATTTGCATTAACTACAGGGGGGATGATGAGGCTCCAAACAAGCCATATTCTCTCAGCCTCCCTGCCTCCTGGCTTTCGCTCACAGTCTTCTCTCTTTGTGGAATGCTCTCCCCCTGCCTTGAAAATGCCTACCTCTCTTCCAAGGCAGCACAATCATCTTTTCCTCTAAGAAGCCTTCTTTAACCACCAGAGAAGATCTCTTGTAAATCCAGTTATTACAACACTTATACTATTTTGTCATTTTATACATTTGTCTCTCCCACTAGATTCTGAGTAATCAAAGGGTAGGAATAAAGTTTCCTGCATGTGTGTGTGTCAGGTTTCTAGCCCCATGCCTAACACATGGTGGATACTCAACAATTAATAGATGAATGAATTCAAAAATTGTGTGGTAGTAGTAGTATTTTTTGAAGTAATTGTGTTCTTCTCTAAATCCATTTACTCGCTGACTAACCAAAAACTGTAGCAAACACTAGTAATTTCACCCAATTCCTACACATACTACTTAGTACTTTTCAGGTGAATTACTTTCATAAAATATGTGTGCATTACATAATATTAAAACTTGTATAGAAGACTACCCTAGCCATTATCATATATATATGATTATGTCTAATATGGCTATTATGCAAAGTGTCCCCTCAGGAGTTTGACTGGGAAACCGGGAGTTTAATCGCAGGCAGCTAGGGAAGAAAGGCCCCAGCTGGCAGCCAGAAGCCAGAAAGGAGGCCCTGGCCAGTATCTGGAAGGCCCCAATTGGCCCTGATTGCACAAATTTTGTGCACCAGGCTTCTAGTCTATATATATATAAAATCTCTGAATGCATAATAATCTGGCCACTCAGTATATATATTAGAGGCCCAGTGCATGAATTCATGCATGGGTGGGGTCTGGCCAGCCTGGCCAGGGGAAGAGGATATGGGCAGTTGGCCAGCCTGCCTGCTGGTCAAACTCCTGGTAGAGGGGACAATTTGCATACTGGTCTTTTATTATATAGGATATACAATGAGTGGCCAGATTACTATGATCTCTGAACGCATAATAATCTGGCCACTCAGTGTATATAATATATATATAAATATATATATATCTACAATTTAATAACTATCCACACAATTTACTAACTATCCACACTTGTATGTGTATAAGGAACTGCACCTAGATAAACCTGTTAAAAAGTCACCAAGTAGTTGGTGTTATCTTAATTTGGATTAAGTTTTTGCAACTGAGTTTTAATTTTCTGATTCCTCTACTATGCATGTTTAGCCTTAGTAGACTATGCTAGAAAAAAATCGAGTCAGTTCTCTACCTATGAGCATATATTTATAAACACTCCTATATATACCAACAACAATTGTGACTCAACTACCTTCTTTGGAACCCCAACCAAAACTGCTCTCAGGGACCCAACATATTCCTAAACTCTAAAATAAAGCTTTTTAATCATTTCTGTGGCAAAGATCTCCATGGGCAATCTGGATAAAGTCTCTGGACCTCTTCTCAGGTAATTTTTTACCTGCATGCAATTAAATACTTGGGATTTCCCTAGCCGGTTTGGCTCAGTGGATAGAGCGTTGGCATGCGAACTGAAAGGTCCTGGGTTTGATTTTGGTCAAGGGCACATACCCGGATTGCAGGCTCAATTCCCAGTAAGGGAAGTGCAGGAGGCAGCCAATCAATGATTCTCTCTCATTATTGACGTTTCTATTTCTCTCTCTCTTCCTTTTCTCTGAAATCAATAAAAATATATTAAATAATTAATTAAATAAATACATATATACATACATACTTGGGATTATAAAGAAAACTCATTATATTAAAATAGTGTCCAATTTTTAAACAAATTTTAATATAGTACATATGTGCTTCTTTATTAACACATTAAATAATATGATCTGCTAGTAGGACTAGTAACTTCCATATATTTTAAAGTAGTAAGGAGTTTAAACAATATATTTCAAGATCTCTGCAACAATTATAACACAATAACAAATCTGTATTTTTGTCAGTGACATTTCTACTAATAATTCTGTGATTTGTTTTCTATAACATAATATAAGGAACTTCTAAATTTTAGAAATTGGTGAAAATAAATAGAGTGGTGCAAAAGTAGGTTTGCAGTTGTGAGTATATGAAACACAGTTTACTCTTGTGTTATTTATTAATTATTGTATTATTTTCCACACAATGGTATTATTTTCCAAACAATGGTAAAACTAGCTTTTCCCCCATCCAAGTTCCCAAATTTCCCAGATTTAGAATCCCTGTTCCACAGACAAAGATCTGAAAGTATACACACCTTATTGAAGTGGGTGGAATAGTCTGGGGCAGGAGAGAAAAGCAAAAAGAAGAATTTTTGACATTTTCATATCCTATATTATTTGATTTTTTTTACAGAAAGATTGCATTTATGTATTACTTGTATAAAAAGCATAATATCCAGATTTCAGATAAAAAACTTCTGTGGCTTAAGGAGGAAGAGGGCCTTCAGATGCCAGAGCCTTCAGCCTCCTCCCCTCTGCCTCACTTCCAGGTGGAATGCCATTTTCTCATTACCTCCCCTTTAGCACTTGGATAAACCTTCAGTCTCTCATGCACAGGAACCCACTGGTTGTAAGACAGATAGAACCAATCTGTAGTTAAAGGACAAGATTAGGTGTATTTCTGGCAACTTATATTTATATTGATAATATAATTCAGTTTTATAGTGGAACACTTATCCACCCTTTGTAACATTGTTTAATGAGAAAATGCTTTCTAGATTCCAAACATCTGATGGTTTACAAAGAATGCATGAATACATGTATGCATAAGCAGAAGGCTCCCGGCATCTTTTAAATGTCCAGAGTGTTGGTCAGCAAACTCGGTAATACACTGACTCCTGAGCTTGGAGGTAGTACAAACCAGTAAGGGGTAAAAGATCCCTTTTGTGAAAGAGGAAGAATCCCTACCTTTTAACAGACGGCTCTTTGCTTTCATTAGGAATAAAGATGGCTGTTGAAGCAGTAGAAAACAATTGCATCAATTTTGTGAAAATGCAATTTATTGACAACACACTTTATTTTATAGGTAAGTGTAAAGCAATAGGCCAAACACAAGTTTCAGATTAATGTATTCAACTAGAAAAGGCATTGTGAGATGAACTATTAAGTGACTCCTTATTGTTATCAAATTCCATTGTAATGCTAATGATATTCTTCTCTGGAAAAAGGAAAATTGGGCTTCTGGAAGTTAACCATAATATATTCATGGTCCCAACATTTGTCCACTACATGACCTGGCACTTCTGTTAGCAGTAACCCATTTATTTACAAGGTGAAAGCTAGTGCACATCATGATAATTCCACAGAACTGGGTAAATTCAAGGAATACAATTTCCCTAAGTAAACTGGCAAATTATATGAGATACATTAAATCTGTGAGTGAGCTGTACCATATAATATAAATATATCTGGCAAATAAAAAGATCCTTATGATTGGTCTTCCATGGGCCATTTGGCTTCATTTGAAAGCTTCATAGAAAGTCCTTCCACTGATTAAGAATAAAATCTGTCACTTCATAAAATTTCTTTTTTGTTACAAATTTATATTTATAAGCCCTGGATTTAGGTTCTATATCTAACTTACCAGAGAACACGCTAAGTCTATCCAATGAGCTTTGTTTTATGGGACCTTGTGGATGATTATATAATATTGGAGGCATGGTGCATGGATTTGTGTACTGGTGAGGTCCCTTGGCCTATCCTGTGGGGATCAGGCCAAAACCGGCTCTCTGACATCCCCTGAGGGGTCTCAGATTGTAAGAGGGTGCAGACCAAGTGGAGAGACTCCACTGGCATGAATCCATGCACAGGGCCTCTAGTATGCATATAAGATCTCTGGTTAATCTCTTCCTGCCCTTCCCCTACCCCTTTCCCTCCTAGATTCATCAGTCTGTTCCATATTTCCATGCCTGTGGTTTCTGCTCCTGTGTTGAGTATCTGCCCCCTGTTGGTCAGTGTGCATCATAGCTACCAGTTATGCTTTTATATATATAGATTTCTGATAGAGCCAACAACAACAGTAAGAGAGCAGTTAAATAATGGGAAGTGGCAGAAAAGAGTAACAAAAGGTAGGGTGAGGGGAGATTCTGAGTTGAAATATAGAATTTAACATTTCATTTCTCTTTTTTCCCCTTTAGGTGAAAATGATGGTAAAGTATAAATTTATTTCTCTTTCTTTACTAAAGTAAAAATAGCTACTTAAGCATCACACAGACACATCCATATCACCATTCTTAGCTGAAAGAAACTAGTACCAATCTATTTGAGAAGCTAATCTTCCCTCAAAGCAATGTGGACCCAGTAGCACAGAGCTGTAATAAAGCTGTCCATAAAGGATACAAAAGAGAACCTCTAACAAAATTGCTTTTTTACACTTTAGGCAATTCTCCAACTCTTTGATCTACAAAACAGACTTTGCCTAATACACAGATTGTGAGATTAGGAGGAAGTCATGGATTCTCTAGAGGACATGGGGAAAGGAGATTTGAAGCCTGAAAATTGTAGTGTAAAATCAAGAACATCTTTCTTCTTCAACCTTCTCTCTCAGAAATGCTTTTGGAAGAAGCCTAGGAGGCTCCCAAGGAAAAAATATTTTCAAAGTAGAGGAGATGGGGAAGGTGGGAACAATTGAGTCTTTGCAAGAAGTAGATGTACCCAGCCCTTGTCCTTCTGACATTCAGAGAGGATCATACCCATATCTGGTCTGTGATCCTCTAACAGATGTCCAGATTGTTAAAGGTCATTAGTTTCTCATAGTTTTCTTTAAAAATAGCACTTTCCACATTTTTAAGGTGATCATTACTGGACTATAAATGAAAAAAGTAACTTAAAAATACTATTCCTTCATGGTTGTTTTTTTGTTTGTTTGTTTGTTTGTTTTCTAGCTTCCCTGAGATATAATGGCATGTAACTCCTCATGTCTTTTAGAGATTGCCCTACTCTCCATTTATTAATTCAATATATATGGGGATAAAAGTAGGTTTACAGTTGTTTGTATGGAAAACAATACAATTATTAATACATAATAATACAAAAATAAACTCTGTTTTGATTACTCTCAATTGTAAATCTGTTTTTGCCACCCTGTGTTGGCATCTGTATCTCAGACACTGTTAGGCACTAGGATACAGTGACAAGCAAATCACGGATCCTATAGGGAGAAGCAGTCACTTAAGGAAGGCAATTGGAACATGGTATGTTAAAGAACAGGATGCTGTGGGAACATACAGAAAGGGCACCTATTTCAGCCCAGTATATCTGGGAGGACACTTTGAAGGAGGGACATTTTTGAAGAGGGAATAGAAGTTAGCTAAGAGAAAGTATTAGAAGTTAGCTAAGAGTACTTCAAGCTAAGAAATCAAGAGTACTTCAGAATGGGAGGAGAATGATGAGAGAATGATAAATAGGATGTAGATCAAGAAGGTTCTTGTATTTCAAGGTATGAAATTTGGGCCTTATCTTTGGGTAATGGGGATTCATTAAGCAACATATTCATGATCTAGAATGGAGATTGGTTTGCTGGAACAAAGAGATCCAAAAATATGGTGACAGAATAAGACAGGAAATATTTCTCTCAACAACAAGTCCAAGTAGGCAGTTCAAGATTATTGTAGTTGGATGCAGCCTGATGTTATTGGGATCTTAAGATTTTTCTGTCTTGTTATTCCATTATACTTTAGTTGTTTAATTCATTCACATACTTGAAAATCATCACCACACTTCCTGGGTCCATATCCCAGCTAGCAAGAAAGGGTTCAAAATAAGAGGAAGTTAGCCTATTCCTTTTAAAGGTTCTAGATGGAAGTCATACACATCAATTCTACTCATATTCCATTGACTTTATTTTGGGTGGTCATGTGCCTCATTAAAATTCAGAGATAATTTTAACTAAAATTAAAAAGTCCTTCTAGCTTCAGTATAAAGAGCTAGAGGCCTGGTGCATGAATTTGTGCACAGATGGTATCCGGCTGGCCTGAGCAGATGGGGGACCATCAGACCAGGTGGGTAAGGGGATGGGGCCTTGGGTGGTTGGCCAGCCCCACCCTGGATTGGAGTATTGGAGGCCAATCGGGGGCCAAGTCAGAGGGGTAGGGGTCTAATTTGGGCTCAGATCAGGCTGTCATAATGCACATCATAGCCACCAGTCATTCCAGTTCTGGTATTCCACTGTTCCAGTCGCTGGGCTTTTATATATAGAGATTGGTGTGGAGATAAAAAAGGGGGAATGACAATTAAGAAGCTATTGTCCTTGTAAGAAATGATGGGGACATTAATTAGGTATGGATAATGGGGTGCCGATGAAAAGCAATGAATGGATTTAATAAATACTTGGAAGAAGCCAAGTATTTTGTGATTGGACTAGAAAAGGGATAGAGAGAAAGATAGTGCCTATATTTTCTCTTAGTCAATTTGTACAATTAGTGAAATAGAAAGCACAAGGAGAAAAGCAGGGTAAAGTGGTATGCAGAGCAAAAAGGAAGATAGATGATGAATTTAGTTTTGTATCTTGTCTGTGGGATATCCTAGTGGAAATGTACAGTAGATTCTTTGACATAATGGTTCTGGGCTCAGGATGAAAATTTGGGCTGGAGATACAGCTATAGGGGGCTTATGCATAGAGATGACAGCTGAAACTATAGGAATAAAAAGACAAATTATAGGAAATGTGTGGAGTGAGAAAGTAAAATCCAAGGACTAAATCAGGGGAATGTCTATGTTGAGGATGCAGTAGAAAGAGAAGCTAATAAATTAAAGAGTAACCAAAGAAGATGGGGGGGAAAAGAAAATAAGAGAATGCCATAGAATCCCAGGAGAGATTTTCAAGATGGAGATAATAGTCACTATGTTGAATTTTACAGCCTTGAAAACAAACTGTAGGAAAACATTTATTGCATTTAGCAACAGGGAGTTTGGCTCGCTGAAAGAAGTTTGGTGGAGAAATGGAGGCAGAGAGAGATTGCAACGAGTAGAAGAGTGAATGGAAAGTAAGGGAATGACATAGTTCTTACCAGAAGCTCCACTATTAAAAGAAGAAACAAGGCTAGCTACCGAATAGGATATGATTGGTGGAGGAGTTTTAAATCTCAAAATGAAAACAGTTTTCTGTTTTTCTGATTATAAAAATAATGTGTTTATTATAAATAATTCAGGCAACTAAAAAAGAAAAACATGAAAAAGACCTAGAAATAATAATCAATATCATTTGATGTATTATTTTTGTACCTCTTTTAATATATGTTTGTAAAAGTAGGTTTATAGGTGTGAGCACGTGCAACACATCTTATTCTTGTATTCTTGTATTATTTGTATTACTGTAAACTGTAAACCTACTTTTGCCCGTGCGTGTGTATGAGTGTGTGTGTTTGTAATACTATTCCTAAGTTTCTTTTTCTAATTTAACACACATGGAAATCCTTCCATGGCAAAGAATAATTATAGTTATATTAGATTCATGACATTCCATAGTAAGGAAATATCAAAATTTATTTGCTTAGGCCCCAATTGATGGACATTTAAATTGTTTCCAGTGTTCTCATAAGCATTATAGCAGAAAAATATTTACACGTTTTTCTGACTGTTTCTTTAGGGGGAAAAAAATCAAGGAAATAGAATTGCTGTGTTGATAGAGAAGAGGGGATGATTGGTAAATCAAAGTTTCAGAAGATGTATGGGAGTGGGGGGGAACAATGGTAAAATATGTACACATATAATACCTTAAAAAAATGTGGGGGAGGGGGAAGGTTTCAGAAGAATATACATAAGAGCACAAGTAGAGTTAGCCTTAGATTCCTTAGGAGGCATCTTTTCTACATTTTCCTTGGGACAAGAGGGATAAGGAAATGACTGGTGCCAGTTAAATTTGTAAGTGAAGTAGCAGGAAATCATTTATTGAAAGTGAAAGCAGAGCCCTGACCGGCTTGGCTCAGTGGATAGAGCATTGGCCTGCGACTGAAGGGTCTCAGGTTCGATTCTGGTCAAGGGCATGTACCTAGGTTGCAGGGTACATTCCCAATGGGGAGTGTGCAGGAGGCAGCTGATTGACGTTTCTCTCTCATTGATGTTTTTAGCTCTCTATCCCTCTCCCTTCATCTCCGTAAAAAATTAATAAAATATATATATTTTTTTAAAAAAAGAAGAAGAAAGAAAGTGAAAGCAGAGATGATGATGTAGCGATCCTGAGGAGGCTAAGGAAGATCTGAAATGATAGCTATGAGTTATGAAAACGGGTGCTGAAATATTTAAAAAAAAAAAAAAAGTACTGACAATTTATATCAATATATGCTTGCAATGGCACCAGTTTGTGCATTTATATAATTACCAGTGACACTCAGCATCCAGGTTTGGAGTTTTGTAGTAGAAAGTTAAATAAACAAACGAGTCTGGATTTGGAAAGGCTGGCAAAAGGGTAGACAAATGATGAACCCTAAGGTCCAAACTGCATAGAAAATGAAAGGAAGACAGGAAGGTTAGAGAGGAATGAAATGCCTATTTTAAAATCAGGAAGACTCAGTGAAGTGGAGGAAAAGTATAAAACAAATAGGATAGGAGATTGTGATTAGAAAGCAGAGTGTTTGAATTTAACGTTTCAGAGGTAGAGTAGTTCTGGGTGATACTAAGAAGCAAGAGTTGTCTTTGGAAGTAGATAAAGAACATTGTGCAACTTTATCTTTGCTGCTTCTGTAGCAGAACATTGTGATCAGTAGCTACTGAAAATTGAAATATATAGTATGCCTGTAAATTTTGGAAAAAAAAACACACGTATTTTTAATGAGATTTAATGTCCATTCTAGAAAACCTGGAATCAGACTACTTTGGCAAGCTTGAACGTAGATGGTCAATCATACGAAATCTGAACAACCAAGTTCTCTTCGTTGACCAGAGAAGACAAGCCATTTTTGAGGATATGACTGATTCTGAGAGTAGAGGTACTTTTAAAATATATTTACAGCCGAAACCGGTTTGGCTCGGTGGATAGAGCGTCAGTCTGCGGACTGAAAGGTCCCAGGTTCGATTCCGGTCAAGGGCATGTACATTGGTTGCGGGCACATCCCCGGTGGGGGGGTGTGCAGGAGGCAGCTGGTAGATGTTTCTCTCTCATCGACATTTCTAGCTCTCTATCTCTCTCCCTTCCTCTCTGTAAAAAATCAATAAAATATGTTAAAAAATAAAATAAAATAAAATAAAATATATTTACAGACATAAAGATGCAAGTATAATACTTATTCCATTTTACTGCCTACATTTTTCTATTATAGACTTAGTCTTTAAATGAAAAGATATAGCAATAGTAATAATTTCACTTACAAGAAACTTTATAGAGTATCCAAATATTGTAGTTGAGCTGAAAATTTGATATAATAAAGATATTGCCAGGTTTTTTTTGGGGGGGGGAGAATGAAGAGGGTAAATGGGATCAAATACGTGGTGATGGAAAACTAGGTTTCAGGTTGTGTGTATGCAGATATTGTATTCTGAAATTTATATAATGTTATTATCCAATGTTACCCCAATAAATTTACTTTTAAAATTTTTAAGACATATTTATGGGTCATGTTACTCTGGGCCTACATTTGGATCACGAGTTCCTTCATTGTTAATTGCATGAACTGGATAATATTTCTATAGAATTGGATCCTTCATACTGGCTGAAATTGCTGATAGCATTTTCAAAACTCAAAATTAAAAATAAGCCTCAAGCATTTCAAATAAGTCTGCCTCCCATCAGAAATTTAGAGTGCTTAGGAAATGAATAAGTTTACAGTGCTTTCCAAGGTATAAATTCCAAATATCACCATTTAGGCAGAGTTGAAAGAGTATATGTGCACCCTTGAAAAATCCTGAATTTTGCCGGGACCGGTTTGGCTCAATGGATAGAGCGTCGGCTTGGGGACTGAAGGGTCCCAGGTTCGATTCCGGTCAAGGGCATGTACCTTGGTTGCAGGCATATCCCCGGTAGGGGGTGTGCAAGAGGCAGCTGATCGATGACTCTCTCTCATCGATGTTTCTAACTCTCTATCTCTCTCCCTTCCTCTCTGTATAAAATCAATAAAATATATTAAAAAAAAAAAAAAGAAAAAAAAAAGAAAAATCCTGAATTTTTACCTTAACAGCCAGATTTTTAATATTGTATTTAGCATTTAAAAGTTAAACACAGTCCTACTGGCGTGGCTCAATGGTTGAGGGTTGACCTGTGAACCAGGAAGTCTTGCTTCGATTCTGGTCATGGCATATGCTCAGATTGTGGGTTTGACCTCCAGTAGGGGGAGCTATGCAGGAGGCAGCTGAACAATAAATCCCTTCATCAGTGATGTTTCTCTCTCTCTCTCCCCCTTCTTCTCTAAAATCAATAAAAATACATTTCTTGAAAAGCAAAAGTATAAAACAATTTTTTAGAGTTCAGAATATCTCTTAAACACTCAAAATGTTACTGCTTTTGTGATGCATATTTGAATGTGTTTTAAAGAATGTCTGAGCAACTGCATATCGCCTCCACCAACTGGCTGGATCACAGTATGTGGGATGGGTAATGGGTCTATTAAGGATTATCCTTTGGCTAATGTCCATAAATTTTGATTTACAAAAATTATTCTAACTAGTGTTCTCATTTGTTATTTCAGAGAATCCAACTAAAATTATAATACATATATATAAAGATAGCCGCCCTAGAGGTTTGGCAGTAGCCCTCTCTGTGAACTGTAGAGGAAATTTTACTCTCTCCTGTAAGGACAAAATTATTTCCTTCAAGGTAAGACTGAACCTAAAGTTGTTACATATAACAAGTTGATATATGTTATTT
Organism: Pipistrellus hanaki; assembly: GCF_964339955.1. Lineage (NCBI taxonomy): Eukaryota > Metazoa > Chordata > Mammalia > Chiroptera > Vespertilionidae > Pipistrellus > Pipistrellus hanaki. Next base: position 13,008,876 of record NC_140511.1, on the reverse strand, counting down.
TTAATGTACAGCTAAGTGAATAAAATTAACAAGATTAGCTATGAAAGCAATGGTATAATGTATCTCAAAGCCAAGTATAAATTATTTCTGGCCACTGCTTTTTTTCTCTATTCTCCATTTTTTTTCTCTTGAAGAGTTTCTGATTGAGGGTTTGCCAGTAAAATACTTGAGCAATGGGAACTGAAGTTAGAATATGACCTAGTGGCAGAAATCGGTTTGGCTCAGCGGTGGAGCGTCGGTCTGCGGACTGAAGGGTCCCGGGTTCGATTCCAGTCAGGGGCATGTATGTTGGTTGTGGGCACATCCCTGTTGGGGGGTGTGCAGGAGGCGGCTGGTCGATGTTTCTCTCTCATTGACGTTTCTGGCTCTCTATCTCTCTCCCTTCCTCTCTGTAAAAAATCAATAAAATATATATTTTTTTAAAAAAAACAGATGTTAGGTCAGGCTTAACTTTCTCTGTATTCAAATTCAACCCCTCCTGATGCAAACAATCCCATAGGTCCTTGGAGCACTCAAGTTTCATTATGTAGCGCTGTTTCCATATCCACTTACTGTGTGCCTTTCCTATGATGGCTATGAATAATCAACACCAAAACCAAGGACAGCTACTGCCCCAGGATTTCCTTCCCCTGTTCTAAAATGTCACATTGAACTATGATTAGAGATCGCCTCTTCTACCTATCCATACCCCCACTTTCAACCACAACTTTCCATGCCAGGTTTGAACTAACAGGTTCATCTCCTTCTAATATTTCTAGAGCTTTTGAAGTTTTGGCTAAGGATTATTTCTCACTTATACATTAGAGTAGCTTAGTCCCACATTCAAACCCCAGTTTTAAGGTCTCTTCCTAAATTCTGGGATAACTGTAGTCAGCTACAGAAATACATGTCAGTGGGAGAACTGGTCTATACTGTTATTAATTTAGGACCGCCTCTTATTGATAAAGGACAAAGTTAAGAGTTGTAACTATAAATTCCATAATTGGTTGAAAAGTTGGGAGGTACCCAAACTTCTTTTGGACATCTTAGGAAGATGCTGGAAAGTTATTTTGGATCTGGAACTTTTTCTGGCAGTCCTTAGGATCATGAGAATTTTTGCTGCCATGGGGTTAAAATTAAGTTCAAATATCAACAGTTTTAGGATTAACACAGAAAGAACCTTGGGTGGTCCTCAAATTTCTACCGTGTTTCCCCGAAATTAAGACATCCCCTGAAAATAAGACCTAGCGCAACTTTGGGAGAAAAAATTAATATAAGACACTGTCTTATTTTCGGGGAAACAGGGTAGTTCATCTTGAAAAGTAAGTATGGTCAACAAACCAGATCTAGCTGGTTTGGCTCAGTGGGTAGAACATTGGCCTGCTGACTGAAGGATCCCAGGTTTGATTCTGGTTCAAGGTCAAGGGCACATGCCCAGGTTTTGGGCTCAATCCCCAGTAGGGGTATGCAGGAAGCAGCCAATCAATGATTCTCTTTCATCATTTATATTTCTATCTCTCCCTCTCTCTTCCTCTCTGAAATCAATAAAGATATATTTAAAAAATTAAAAGTAAATAAAATAAACCAATTGCGGGGGCCTGAGTTGGTGGAGATCTCCCTTCTCCGCATCCAGCGCCAGAAGAGAGATGAAATAGGTTCTTGGAAGACCAGGGATTGAGAAATATATGAAATAAAGAGAGCCAACACAGAAATAGATTCAAAGCTGGGTCCCGGGTGGGTCGCTGCCCTTTTTGCTGAAGAGACAGATGATGACCTGAGCCACACAGCACATTTATTTATTTCCAGAAGAATAAAGGGGGGTTTCCTAAAAAGCTTAGGATCAGAGGAGTTTGGGTGTGCCCAGGTCCTATTCATTCCCTCACTCCAGGTATTAGGACTGGATTTAACATATCATGGCCTGGGTGAGCCAACGTCCTATTCAATCCCTCATTTCCAGCACGTGGATAAAGATAAGAAGTCAGTACTGATGAGTCTCCCGACATTTGGGGGAGGCCTTTTCCAGGAAACGGACATGCCAGTCACCTCAGACTCAGCTGACATCAATTTAAAGAATATCTATGTGCATTCCCAGGGGCTCTCTACAATCAACAAAAAATATTAAAAAAAAAAAAAAAAAGTAGATATGGTGTAATATTTTTTAAAAGTATAGGCAGCCTGCCGAGACCGGTTTGGCTCAATGGATAGAGCGTCGGCTTGGGGACTGAAGGGTCCCAGGTTCGATTCCGGTCAAGGGCATGTACCTTGGTTGCGGGCATATCCCCGGTGGGGGGTGTGCAAGAGGCAGCTGATTGATGACTCTCATCGATGTTTCTAACTCTCTGTCTCTCTCCCTTCCTCTCTGTACAAAATCAATAAAATATATTTATTTTTATTTTTTTATTAAATTATTATCTGTGTACATATTTTAACATTGCCCCCCCTCCCATACATACCCTCCCTCCCCAGAGTTTTGTGTCCATTGGTTGTACTTATATGCATGTATACAAGTCCTTCGGTTGATCTAAAAAAAAAAAAAGTATAGGCAGCCTGTCAGTTAGGTAATTGGCAGAATTATAGTTTTAAATGATCTAGCCATTCTTGAGAAAACCCTGTTCTGTGTCTGAAAGATATAGGAATCAGAATTTGGCCTTCCAGGGCAGAAGACATCCAATAGACTACTTTCAGAATAGAAATTCAGGACTACTATGGAACTGGAATAGTTGGTAGGAAAAAGTCAAAGGCTGCTGATTAAGCCAATATGGTAAGGCTAAACAGAAATCAAGGACTCAACCCTAGAACAGCTGAAGAGGGTCTACAGTAAGTTTTAGGTCTAGCCCCCATGAAGGGAGGGACGGAGTGGAGATGACTGCCACTTCTGACTCTCTCACAGTTGGCTCACAAACTAGAGCTAGGCTAGGCTATGGCTGGAGGTCATCAATGTATTTAGCTCTGAATGGTTGGAAATGACATTAGCCCAAAAAAGGTTGTGGCTTTTGCTAGAATTCGACTCCATCTTGAGCAATGGGAGAAAGAGAAGAAAGCTATATGATTAATAAATTGGGAAAAACTAGAGAGCTAGACCTGAATGTGCATTCCATGGTAGGATCAGCCAAAGCAGACAAGGAGAATAGGAGATTAGGAATTCAGAGGAAAAGGAGATCAGTATTTCTATATGCTGAGATATGTTGTTAAACTTAACTTGGGAAAATAAAAACTTCTTTAGTTCTGTGCAATAATACACTTCAAAATAAACTGCACATATTCTGATTGTTCATGCTCTAAAAAAATTAATATTTTTCTCTCTATAGGAAATGAGTCCTCCTGATGATATCAATAATGAAGAAAATGAGATAATATTCTTTATGAGAAGTGTTCCAGGACATGACAATAAGATGCAGTTTGAGTCTTCATTGTATAGAGGATATTTTCTAGCTTGTAAAAAGGAGAATGAACTTTTTAAACTCACTTTGAAAGAAAGGGACATACATGGGGATGAATCTGTAATGTTCATTGTTGAATACGACAAATATTAAAAACTAGGTATTAAAATTTCATAGTTTGAACTTTCTAATTTTTTGTCTTTTAGAAAAGTTAAGATTGAGTCTATAATTGTAATAATGAAATAAGATGAATAATGATCTCAAAGAATACCACTAAGAAATGAATAGTAAGCTTTCACAAAATTGAATTGACCCCTTTTATGCAGATGAATAAAGCATTTGTATAATGTAAAAAGATGCATAGCTTGAAAACATAGTCTCCATTGTTGACTTTGGAACATAGATTATACTCAATAAAAATGTTTTAAATCCTTTGGGTTATAATGAGAGATACTGATATTTGAATTTTCTAATTATTAAGAATATCATTAAAACCCTCAAAATTTTATAAAGAGACCACTTCAGCTGACTAATTTCTCATTTCCTCCAAAGTCAGAATACTTTTAAAAGTCAGATTTGTTGTGGGGTTGAACCCTGCGTTCAAAATAAGACAACCGGAGGCTGATGATTGATTAAAAAAAAAAAAAAAAAGCAGGCAAGGATTTCTTGAAAAACTGGCCAGGATGGCCATGAGAGCACCACATGCAGGTAGAATCCACATGACCACATTGTTCCAGGTGTAGGCAAGTCTTTTTAAAGGTTCAAACCACAGGAATTTTCCTTTGTTCTAAATTCTAAAGGCTGGGAACATTGGAATGTGGCCCTATCTTGCTTAAACAGAATGATAATACAGAAGCAGAACTCAAAGGTTAATCTCTAAAGGTTATCTATAGTTTCTACCCCTGAAGCTACTGAGTCAGTGGGAATCAATCTCCTGTAACTACGCTATTGCGCTATTGTTTAAGCCAGTAAGGAATGCCGAAGCCAGAATGGCAGGGTTAAAATTCTAACAGCAGTTTTTACCCAAGTATGGTTGCTACCATATTTCAAGATTGATCCTGCAACATAGAAATGGGATTATACACACTGAGCAAGTGGCAGTCAACGTGGGAATGCAAGTGTTTTAATATTCCTAAATAAATTAATGTAATATATCATATTAATAAAGGGTAAAACCACAGAATCATCTCAATAGATACAGGAAAGCATTTGACAAAAGCCAATCCTATCTAATAAAAGAGTAATAAGCAAATTGACCATCAGTCCAACACACAAGATGGCTGCCCCATGTGGACACAAGATGGCTACCACAATATGGCCAGCAGGGGAGGGCAATTGGGAGGGATCAGGTCTGCAAGGGAGGGCAGTTGTGGGAGATTAGGCCAGCAGGGGAGGGAAGTTGGGGACGATTGGGCCTGCAGGAAAGGGCAGTTAGCGGGGGGACCCAGGCCTTCAGGGGAGAGCAGTTGGAGGGGACCAGGCCTGCAGGAGAGGGCAATTAGGGGTGACCAGACCTGCAGGGGAGGGCAGTTAGGGGCAAACAAGCTGGCAGAGGAGCAGTTAGGCATCAATCAGGCTGGCAGGTGAGAGGTTAGTGGGTAATCAGACTGGCAGGCAGAAGCAGTTAGGGGCAATTAGGAAGGCAGGCAGGCGAGCAGTAGGGAGCCAGTAGTCCTGGATTGTGAGAGGGATGTCCAACTGCCTATTTAGGCCCAATCCTAGGATCGAGCAGTTGGACATCCCTCAAAGGATCCCAGATTGGAGATGGTGCAGGCTGGGCTAAGGGACACATACTCCCCTCCTCCATGCACAAATTTTATGCACCGGGTCTCTAGTTCATAATAAAAATTGTCAACAAACTTGAAAGAGAAGAGAACTTTCTCAATGTGATAAAGTGCATCTATAAAAACCCTACCACTAACATCATACTTAATGGCGGAAAAATAATGCAAGAATGTCAGCTCTTCTACTCAGTGTACTGGAGGTTCTAGTCAATACAATCACAAGAAAAAGAAAAGGCATCTAGATTAGAAAAGAAGAAGTAAAATGGTCTTTATTTGAAGACAAGATGATTCTGTATGTAGAAGATCATAATACATATGTGTGCATGCAGACAAATCCCTATTAAAATCAAACAAGGTCAGCAGGGTTGCAGAATACAAGATTAATATATATGGAAATAAATTGTATTTTTATATATGAGCATGAACAACCTGAAAATATAAGACAATTCCATTCACAATAGTGCTAAAAAAATATACAAAAATAAATTTAGCAAGAGAAGTGCAAGATTTGTACAATAAAGTTTTTAAAAGATTTCTGAGGGAAATTAAATATGTTCTAAATAAATAAAGAGACACCACATTCACTGATTGGAAGACTCAGTATGGTTAAGATGACAGTTCTCCTCAAATTGATCTATAGATTCTGCTTAATCTCCATCAAATTCCAGCAGGATTTTTTGCAGAAATAATTGACAAGCTGTACCTAAATGTACATGAAAATTAAAAAGACAGAATAAAAAGACAGAATAACCAAAAAAATTTTAAAGAACAAAGTTGGTAAACTTTTCTTTCCTAATCTTAAAACTTAATATAAGTAATAAGAACTGTTTGGTACTCACATAAGAGTAAACATAGATCAATGAGACAGATTTGAAAGTTTAGTAATAAGTCCTTATATTTATGGCCAGCTGATTTTTTATAAGGACAACTTGATGAAAAGGAGAGCTTTTAACAAATGGTCCTGGGTCAACTGGATATCCATATTCCAAAAGAATGTACATAGGCCCTTATCTCACACTATACAAAAATTAATTAAAAATGGATCAGTGACATTAATGTAAGCTAAAGCTATAAAACTTTCGAATAAGACAGGAGAAATTGTTAAGACCTTAGATTAGGCAAAGATTTTTCAGACCAAAAATTGATAAATTGGCCTTAATAAAAATTCAAAAATTGGGAGTGCAGTTGGGTTAAGTGTACCTCTCTATACTATCTTTGCCACATCCTGAGAATCTTTAATTATTTTGAAATTAAAATTTTCTTAGAAACAACTGCACTCAAAAGGAATCAGTAAGAAACTGAAAAGACAGCCTAACGGGTTTGGCTTGCAGTGTTTCCCAAAGTGTGGTACGTGTACCCCCAGGGGTACAGGAAGAGTTTGGTGGGGGTACCCGTTGCACCAGAGTTTGGTGGGGATATGCACTGCACCGTGCTTAGCTGCGCCTAATTCTACGTTCTCATGAGTACGAGGGGTACTCAGGGTTAGAAAAATTATAGGAGGGGTACACATATGTCAAAAGTTTGGAAAACACTGGGCCTTAGTGTTGGCCTGCGGACTCAAGGGTCCCAGGTTCAATTCTGGTCAAGGGCATGAACCTTGGTTGTGGGCACATCCCCAGTAGGAGGTGTGCAGGAGGCAGCTGATCAATGTTTCTCTTGCATCAATGTTTCTAACTCTCTATCCCTTTCCCTTCCTCTCTGTAAAAAAATCAATAAAATATATTTTTTTCAAAAAAGAAACTGAAAAGACAAACCACAGACTGGAGGTTATATTATAATCACATATATGGCAAAAAAAAAATGTATCTAGGATCTACAAAGAATTCTCACAACTCAATAAGATGATCCAATTTTTGTTGTTGTTGTTAATCCTCAACTTATGATATCTTTCCATTGATTTTTAGAGAGAGTGGAAGGGAGGGGGAGAGATTGAGAGAAAAACATTGATGTAAGAGAAACACATCGGTTGGTTGTTTCCCACACATGCCCTGACCAAGGTCAGGAATTAAGCCTACAACTGAGGTACTTGCCCTTGACTGGAATCAAACTCAGGAACCTTCAGTCCACTGGCCGGCACTCTATCCACTGATCCAAACCAGCCAAGGCAAGAAGTTCCAATTTTTTAATGGGCAAAAGATATTAATAGATGTATCTCAAAATAATGTATAAGTGACTTATAAGCACATGAAAAGATGCTTAACATCGTTAGTCAGTAGAGAAAAGCAAATTAAAACCACTAAGTTACCACTTCATAGGCACCAGGATGGTTATTATCAGAAAGACAGACAATAACAAGTAGCAAAATTGTTAAGAAACAGGAATTCTCATACATTGCTGATGGAAATGTGAAAAAATACAGCCACTTTAGAAGAGCTTTTCTGTTTCTGAGAAGGTTAAATATAAATTTTTCATATGAACCAGCAATTCCATTCCTACGTATTTATTCAAAGGTAATAAAATACATGTTCACACAAAGATTCACACAGTAGTGTTTATATCAGCATTACTCCTAATAGTCAAAAAGTGGAGTGAGCCCAAATACCAACCAGCTGGTGAAGGGACAAACAAAATGTGGTATATCCATAAATACCAACAAAAAAGTGTAAAATGCAGATACAGACTACAACGTGAATAAACTTTAAACAGATATTAAGTTAAAGAAACCAAAAACTAAAGATTACATATTATATGATTCCATTTATATGAAACTAGAGGCCCAGTGCACGAAAATTCATGCACTTGGGAGGGTGGGGGGCCTCAACCCTCTCACAATCCGGAACCCCTCGGGTAAGGTCCCTAGGCCTGGCCTGAGATCAGGGCCTCTTGGGACTTTTCTTCCCCCAGCCGCTGACAACTGGCCCCGCCCCACTGCTGTCACTGCTTGCCATTTGTACAGTGCTGACCGCCCTCCCCTGCCACAGGCCGCCTCCCTCTGCAGGTGACAGGTGTGGGGTGCGGTCGCTTGGCTGGCCTGGACAAGGTGATGATGGCTGGCCAGCCCCGCACACCGGCCACAGAGCCACAGGCCAGGTATCCTGGACCTCCCTCTTTCTTTCTTTCTCTCTTTCTCTCTTTCTTTCTTTCTTTCTTTCTTTCTTTCTTTCTTTCTTTCTTTCTTTCTTTCTTTCTTTCTAAGTAAAAGTAATGTTTACTGAGCAATACAGAACTGAGTGCTATGTAGGGTTTACCAGGATGGAAATGCACCGCACCCCACCCCTGCTACCCCCAACACCCAGAGACTACAGGACTTGGAAGTTACATGCAATGGCCATAACTGCTGAATTCATAGCAAATAAACCATAGCATATTTATTCTGTATCATATTGAGTGATTATAGCAATCCATTTATATATTGCTTGTATAAAATCTTTTTTGTAGCCAAAACCGGTTTGGCTCAGTGGATAGAGCGTTGGCTTGCGGACTCAAACGTCCCAGGTTCGATTCCAGGCAAGGGCATGTACCTTGGTTGCAGGCACATCCCCAGTCGGGGGTGTGCAGGAGGCAGCTGATTGATGATTCTCTCTCATCGATGTTTCTAACTCTCAATCCCTCTCTCTTCCTCTCCGTAAAAAATCAATAAAAATATATTTTTTTAAAAATCTTTTTTGTAAAAAGTATTTTAAAAAGAAAGTAAGTATAAAAAACATGTGCAGTTGAAATCCCTGTCAGACAGCCAGTCCGTAAACGTTCAGTGCGTATATGCTTTGGAAGGGCGCCAGTGCCTTGTGCCCACAGCAAACTCCAGCGAGGATGTGCCCTGGCTGCCACTCTGGGCAGGACTGAACTGGACCACAGTGGACTCAGCTGGACCACGGTGGGTAGGTACAGCAGGGCCTGGCACTGTGCCCATCTCCAGCCTTGCATCAGGATCAGAGTAAGGGTCAGAATCAGGGCTGGGGGCAGGCAGATTGCAGTTTCACTCTGAGTTCCATATTCAGCCTAATTCTGGTTGCAACTCATGGCTTTTCTAGGCTGCTCGGAGGTCCTTTGGGTGGGTGCCCTGGCAGAGATGCCAGGGAAGAGCCCACAGCTGCCTGGTTGGCGTCTCTCTGGCCCAGAGCCTCTATTTTGCCTCCTGTGACCCCAGGGCCTGGGCGAGGCTACAGGCACCATGCCTGCTTAGGAGCAGCCATAGCACCAGCCCCACCCTGCAGCGTCCACCACCATTAGCACCTTCTGTCGCAGCCACGGAGCATCCCTCTCTGAAGCGATCTATCATGAGGCTCTGCCTGACTGCCTCATCTTCCCTAACCACTCATCTGCCTGATCACCCCTAACAATTCTGTATACCTGCCTGATGGCCCCCAACCACTTGCTGTGGGGCAGGGCCAGCCCTGGTGAGTCGCCATGGTAGTGCTGGTCTCTGGTCGTTCTGCCTCTTCAGTTGCTGGGCTTTTATTTTATAGGATGTCCAGAAAAGGAAAATCAATAATGACAGAAAAGTAAATTCATGTTTGCCTAGATTTGTGGTGGGAATGAGGATTAATTGTAAACAGATATGAAAGATCTACTGGAAAAAATAAAATGTTCTAAAACTGTGTATGGTGATATTTGTATAAGGTAAATGTACTAAAAATCATTGAATTGTATACTTAAAATGGGTGAATTTGTGGTATGTAAATTATAAAGTTATTTTTTAAAGAAAAGATCAAACCGAAATCGGTTTGGCTCAGTGGATAGAGCGTCAGCCTGTGGACTGAAAGGTCCCAGGTTTGATTCCGGTCAAGGGCATGTACCTTGGTTGTGGGCACATCCCCAGTGAGGGGTGTGCAAAAGGCAGCTGATCAATGTTTCTCTCTCATCGATGTTTCTAACTCTCTATCCCTCTCTCTTCCTCTCTGTAAAAAAATCAATAAAATATATATTTTAAAAAATAATAATACCATCTCACACCTGTCAGAATGGCCAACATCAACAAATCAACAAACGACAAGTGTTGGCGAGGTTGCGGAGAAAAAGGAACCCTCATGCACTGCTGGTAGGAATGCAGACTGGTGCAACCACTGTGAAGAACAGTATGAAGTCTCCTCAAAAAACTGAAAATGGAACTTCCATTTGACCCACTAATCCCACTCCTAGTATTATATCCCAAAAAAACTAGAAACACGAATCAGAAAGGATATATGCACCCCTATGTTCATAGCAGCACAGTCTACAATAGCTAGGATTTGAAAACAGCCTAGGTGCCTGTCAGCAGATGATTGGATCCAAAAACCATGGTACATCTACACAATGGAATACTATGCTGCCATAAAAAAGAAGGAATTCTCATCATTTGCAGCAACCTGGATGGAATTGGAGAACATCATGCTGAGTGAAATAAACCAGTTAATGAAAGAGAAACACTACATGACCTCACTCATTTATGGATAATAAAGAACATTATAAGCTGATGAACCAAAAGATAGATATAGAGACAGTAAAGCAACAAGCAGACTGTCAAATTACAGTGGGAAGGTTAGGAAGATATAGGGGAGATAAGAGATCAACCGAAGGACTTGTATACATGCATATAAGTACAACCAATGGACACAAAACTCTGGGGAGGGAGGGTATGTATGGGAGAGGAGGGGCAATGGTAAAATATGTACACAGATAATAATTTAATAAAAATAATAATAATTAAAAAATAATAATATAATAAAAATAAAGAAAGAAAAGATCAAATTCTTATATTAACTTTTATTGTTTTATATAAAATAAGACATACTTATGTTTATAGCAGCACAAATTTACAATATCTAACATTTGAAAACAACCTAAGTGCCCGTCAGCAGATGATTGGACCAGAAAACTATTGTACAGCTACACAATGGAATACTATGCTGCCATAAAAAAGAAGGAATTCTTATCATTTGCAGCAACTTGGATGGAATTGGAGAACATTATGCTGAGTGAAATAAGCCAGTCAATGAAAGAAAAAGACCACATGATCTCACTCATTTATTGATAATAAAGAACATTATAAACTGATGAACAAAAAGATAGATACAGAGACAGTAAAGCAACAAACAGACTGTCAAATTCTAGTGGGAAGGAACTCAAGTTAGAACTGCTTTTGTACCCTTGGGGAGATCTGGGGGAGATAAGAGATCAACAGAAGGACTTGTATACATTCATATAAGCATAACCGATGGACACAAAACTCTGGAGGGTGAGGGCATGTATAGGAGTGGGGGGCAATGGTAAGATATGTACACATATAATATCTTAATAAAAAAATGAAAAAAATGAAAAAAATGAAAAAATAATAAGACATACATAAAATTGAGACATATTCATCACAGAAATTTTAGAAAATACAAAGAAACTGTTAAAAAAAAAATGAGTAAATTTGAGAATGTAATTGGCTGTACTCAATGATTCATGAATCAGGTAGCATCCCATCTAGCCGATAGGAGCCCAAAGAAGCTGTACAAAATGTGAATGCTTTTATAGGCAGAGAAGGGGCAGGAACAAAGAAAGAGCAGATGCCTTTCAGATGGATTACCTAACTACTGCTGACTAGGAAATTCCAGGTGGACTGGGAGAGGCTGAAACCTCAAACTAGGTACTAAGTCTTGGTTTGATGACATGGGCCTAAAACATTGTCTCTCTTTTTTTTTTTTTTAATATATTTTATTGATTTTTTTACAGAGAGGAAGAGAGAGGGACAGAGAGTTAGAAGCATCGATGAGAGAGAATCATCGACCAGCTGCCTCCTACACATCCCCTACCGGGGATGTGCCCACAACCAATGTACATGCCCTTGACCGGAATCGAACCTGGGACCTTCCAGTCCGTAGACTGATGCTCTACCACTGAACCAAACCGGCTTCGGCAATTGTCTCTTTTTTTTTAACAGAAAAAAATTTAAACCACCCATCCTTCTATCTTCAGATGACCATTTTTGACATTTTGGTATATAAGTCCTTATAGTTTTCCTTTCTTTAGGAATTTAGGCTGAAAAATTAAAACACTCTTTAAAAAAAAAAAATCCTCACCCAAGGATGTGTTTTTATTGACTTTGGAGAGAGAAGAAGGGAAAGAGAGAAAAACATCCATCAGTTGCCTCTCATACACTCCCCGACTGGGTGTGTGCCCTGACTGGGAATTGAACCTGTGCACAACTTTTCTGGTGTATGGGATGACACTCCAACTGACTGAGCCACCAAGCCAGGGCTAAAACACTCTTTACCTCTTGTCCTTGACAGATTTTGGTATACCTTTTAAAGCTGCAGTTGAAATCTTGGATTTGCAAATAGAGAGCCTGTTCTGAGTCTGGGCATAAGGATTGGAAAGAGCTGATGATTCTGCACAAGGAAAGAGGGGGCTCTGAGAGAGAAGGTACAAAAGCAGTTCTAACTTAAGTTCCTTCCCACCAAAAGTAAGGTAGAGGGAGTTAGTGGGGGACTAAAGGAGGGACATCTGTAATACTTTCAACAAAAAAGATAAAATTAAAATAAATAAAATAAAAAAACAGAGCCTGAAACAATGATTTGGGTGCAGGTACTCTTTAGAAAGGTGACCCCAGAGCCAAAACCGGTTTGGCTCAGTGGATAGAGAGCGTCAGTCTGCGGACTGAAAGGTCTCAGGTTCGATTCCAGTCAAGGCATGTACATTGGTTGTGGGCACATCCCCAATGGGGGGTGTGCGGGAGGCAGCTGGTCGATGTAGCTCTCTCATCGATGTTTCTAACTCTCTATCCCTCTCCCTTCCTCTCTGTGAAAAATCAATAAAATACATTTTTTTAAAAAAATACTATTACTATTTAAAAAAAAAAAAAAAAAAGAAAGAAAAGAAAAGAAAGGTGACCCCAGAGAGCAGGAGTGAGAAAGCTAGGAGGGTGAAAAGGGGAAGGTGTAAAACCTAGTATCAGGTATGTTATCAAGGTTGCCACTATGGGCCTGATTTGTCCAGAACCTACTGAGAAACATATAAAATTCTCTCAAATTATCCCCCTAGAGAAAGGGAGGTAGAGGCACTTACCCACCCGCTCCTGACTCCCATTAATGGAATGTTGCCCTTAAGAATGTTAAGCCCCACACTTTCAAGCTGTGCTTGTGTAACCAAACAGAAAGTTCATCCAGCCGAAACCAGTTTGGCTCAGTGGATAGAGCGTCAGCCTGCAGACTCAAGGGTCCCAGGTTCGATTCCTGTCAAGAGCATGTACATTGGTTGCGGGCGCATCCCCAGTAGGGGATGTGCAAGAGGCAGCTGGTTGATGTTTCTCTCCCATCGATGTTTCTAGTTTTCTGTATAAGTACCGCGCGCTAACCGATTGCACCACTGGAGCTCCTGATGTTTCTAGTTTTCTATCCCTCTCCCTTCTTCTCTGTAAAAATTCAATAAAATATATTAAAAAAAAAAAAAAAAAAAAAAAAAAAAGAGTTCATCCATTCAGCACTAGCAGAGCCAAACACTAAATACCAAGAATTGAAGTGAAGAAAGATTGACAATTTTATTATGAATGGTACCACCCAAGAAGAACAGGAGATTAATGCTCAAAACCCCAAACTCAGGGGTTCTGATGGGTTTTAAGGGTTGGGGAAACAGAATGAAGAAGTGCTGTCAGGGCAAGTTTTAATTCCTCCCAGTGATGAAACATCCATCAAGGCTCAACTATAACAAGACTGAGCATACAGCCTACTCAGGGGTGCACCTAGAGTGTCCAGCTCAAGTGACAGGAGAATCTGAGCCACTGGGAACTAAAGGACACGTACTACAAATGGCCACTTCTAATTCCAGGAGACATAGCAGTTCTGCCTAATACATAGAAGCAGGCACAGGGAAGCAGCCAGGATGCAGAGACAAAGAAATGTCATAAATGAAAGAACAGAAGAAATCTCCGGGGGCGGGCGGGGGGGGGGGGGGGGGGACACACTAGATGAAATAGAAGTAAGCAAACTACTAGATACAGAGTTCAAAACAATGGTTTTAAAGTTGTTCAAGGATCTTAATGAGAGCTTCAAGGGACTTAATGAGACTTTCAAGGATCTTAGTGAAAATTTCAAAGACATGGAAAAGGAATTAAGCATACACTAACTGAAATAAAGAATATAAGAATTCAACAGTAGAGTAGAGGATTCTGAGCATCAGATCAATGATTTGGAGTATGAGGGGGTGGATAACACCTAATCAGAAGAGCAGAGGGGGAAAAAGAATCCAAAAACATCAAGATGGTGTGGGGAGCCTCTGGGACAACTTCAAGAATACCAACATTCAAAAAAAAAAAAAAAAAAAAAAGAAAAGAAAAGAAAAGAAAATACCAACATTCACATTGTAGGAGTTGCAGGGGGAGAAGAAAAAAAGATGTTGAAAACCTATTTGAAAAAATAATGACAGAAAACTTCACCTATCTGGTTAAAGAAATAGGCTTACAAGTCCAGGAAGCTCAGAAAACCCCATACAGGAAGAGTCCAGAGAGGCCCAAACCAACACACATCATAATTAAAATGACAAAGGTTAAGAACAAAGAGAATCTTAGAAGCAGCCAGAGAAAAGATAGTAAAAATAAGAAAAGCTAGTAATAAAGAAGAAAAAAACAAATACAAATAACAAAATGGCAATAAATACATATCATCAACAATTGAATCTAAAAATCAAAACAAACAAGAAATCTGATGAACAAAATATAACTGATTAATAAAATAGAACCAGAGGCATGGAAACATAGAACAGACTGGTGAATTTCAGAGAATAGGGTGAAAGGGGGACAGGAAGAAATTAACCAAAGTACTAATTTGCATACTAGAGGTGTGGTGCACAGATTCATGCACCAGTGGGGTCCCTTGGCTTGGCCTGCAGGATCGGGCCCAAACTGGCTCTCTGACATCCCCCAAAATGTCCCGGATTGTGAGAGGGCACAGGCCAGACTGAGGGACCCCACCAGTGAATGATCAGGGCTGAGGAGGGGTACAGGAGGTTGGCCAGCCAGGGAGGGAAATTGGGAGGGTTCCAGAGGGTGTCCAGCCCATCTTGCTCTGTCCTGATCAGCCAGATCCCAGCAGCAAGATAACCTACCAGTGGGAGCGTCTACCCCCTGGTGGTCAGTGCACATCATAGTGAGTGGTTGAGTGGCCTTAGTATATCATTAGCATATTATGCTTTGATTGGTTGAACAGATAACCAGACGACTGGAGACTTAGCATATTAGGCTTTTATTATATAGGATATGTATTATCTATGAACACAGAAAACAGGGTGGTGAAGGCTTGGAGTGGAAAGGGAACTGGGTAGAGAGGGTCAATGGGGGGAAACATTTGTAATACTCTTAACCACAAAGATTTTTCTTAAGACTAATACAGAACATAATGTGTCTAAGAACATCATCCTTGAGCAATTGTTTCAGGCCTCATTAGGTTTAAGAAACTGAATGGCTGAGTCATACCCCTTTGTTTTCTAAACCCCTTTGGTCTTGCTTCCTTATATTTTGACTCCTGAAAATACAATGTGAATATTTCAAGAGGCAGTGTGATGTGATGTGATGAGATGAGGAGAATGTGTTTGGAGTTATGCAAATTTGTTTGAATCTTGTCCCATACCCCAAGACTTGTTGCATAATCAGAGTATTAGCTTCTCTTGTGTTCTTTGGACTCATCTCCTTGAGGATCATTTTTCTCAATAGAAAATGGGAATAAAAATAAATAGCTACTTCAGCCGAAACCGGTTTGGCTCAGTGGTAGAGCGTCGGTCTGTGGACTGAAAGGTCCCAGGTTTGATTCCAGTCAAGGGCATGTACATTGGTTGCGGGCACATCCCCAATAGGGGGTGTGCAGGAGGCAGCTGGTCGATGTTTCTCTCTCGTCAATGTTTCTGGCTTTATATCCCTCTTCCTTCCTCTCTGAAGAAAATCAATAAAATATATTTTTTTAAAAAGAAATAGCTACTTCATAGGGTAGTTTTACAGATTAGTAGTATCTAGCATTGGAGAGTGGTAGCTAGTAAGTATTATTTCCCATCTTACACTTCACCATGCACCCACCACCCATTTCCCCCTTTCTCCCTACACACACACACACACACACACACACACACACACATACACACACACACACACCACCTGTCAGGAAGAAACAGGATCTTTCCTTCCTACAAGAATTAAACCCACCTCATGGTAGGTAATTTCTTTTCCTGCAATGTGTAAACTCATTGCTCACTCTGAAGGAATAAAAACATCACTGCTTTCCCTACCATTCTTTCCAGCTCTGAGACATATGTAATTTTTTCCCATATTCTCTCAACAGATGGATTTTATCATTGAAGAGAACATACCAGGTTATCGAAGCCTGTTTCGTTTTGTTTTTCCTTATCCAAATTTTAAACTCTTGGTTTTGTCGCACAAAAGATATACAATTTCACCTAGTCCACAGAAAATAACAATTCACAATCTGCAATTTTGCTAAATCGACTTACGAGTATCTCTGAACCCATAAAACCTATATAATAGAAAAAAAATTTCTATTTACATCTAAAAGCATGGTCAAAATTCCGCCTTTGACTTTCCTTCCAATGGTAATGGGTTTGCTTGTGGATGGGCCCTTAACCTCATGAGTGGACCACATTTTTCATATAGGACCTAAATTAGGTATAACTCATGGAGCTTAGTTCAGGAAACTAGAAAGTAAAAACAGTCAAAGGTATGGGCATTGCAGAGCATTAAATTTGGGTCAAGATGCCATGAGACTCCACCTGTCCCAAAGGAGATCCTCAACTAACCTATCAATACAAAGGAAGTGCTTTCTCTTTCTGGCTCTTAGACTGCAGGATAGTCTGCAAGATATTTTTATAATCATTAACTCTTTTTTTTAAAAAAACCATTGGACAAAAACAAAACAACATATATTTGTTGAAGATATTTCCAGAAATACCTGGCCATCAGAAATATCAAAAACAGGTAGAGCTATTTCCAGAAAGCTCTCAGACACTGTATTCTTTTCTCCCCCTTTTTATTGAATTTATTGTGGTGACACTTGTTAACAAAATTATACAGGTATCAGGTCCACAATTTCACAACACAAATCACCTGGACACTGTATTGTGTGTTCATCACCCCAAGTCAAGTCTCCATCCATCACCATTTATCCCCCCTAAAACTTCCTCCACTTCTCCCCACTCCACCTCCTCCCTGGCAATCACCACATTGTTTCATCAGACACTATATTCTGAACACAGTGTTTTAAGGCAAGAGGTACATATCAGACAGAACATTGAATCTTCTAAAGATGTTTAGCAACAAAAAGTATAAAAGCAAAGCACAAAATAGAGGAGGACCTCTGGTTGGGGAAGCCTTCACAGAAAAAAACTAAGCCTCAAAGGACAAGAAGAATCTCAATTAGCAAATTTGAAGAAGGACTCTTGCCTCTTAGCATGTGAACATGGATTTTTTTGGAAGTTACTGAAGAAAGTCAAAGTGCTAATTGACACAACTTAGCCTTTAACTTCTGATGGGTAAGAAACGCAACCTTATTCTCTATACTTTACTTTCTATTCCAAATTCTTATAAAGCTAAGGCAGTGGAAACTTAATTTTAGGAATTGCTGGGTGCCCCTCTCTCTCCACAGTTGTATCTAAGTTCCATAGAGTCAATAATACCAGAGAGTCAAGAATGGGATGGTTAGGAAATCTAACCCTTGGTCATTACCGCATATTCTGATTTGGGCTGAGATGTCCATCACCCCATTTTGATCCTGTGCCAACTGTCCCCAGAGTTGCTGTTTAACAGGCCCTTACTTCTGTGCATAGCCCTTTTAGGAGAATAACTCTCTCGTGTTTGCTGCTCCAGGACCCATGTGATCCCTCTCCATTATGTAATGTGATTGGGGTGGGATTGACATAAACCACCTCACCTCTCAACCAGTTATGCTGGTGGGTCCTGATTGGCCAAGGCATAATCCCATCCCTCTGGCCTTAAGGGGGAGTCCTTAATCACAGTGATTCTTTTAGGAGTAAGCATGTGACTGACACTGGTGCAAACTGAATCCCAGTAATATTTTTCCATGTTAGGAAAAAAAATTCCCTTTCTAAACAGGCAAATGCTAGACCTGGGACTGATAGAACCATTTGCTATTAGGAAGGAAGCTAGCCTGAGGACTAAGCCAATACTATAAAACAACAGCAATGGAGACAGTACTTGATCAGATCTCCCACCTCTGAACCTTACTACTGAACCAATAAAATCTATTTTTTTAAATCAGTTTGAATTGGATTTTTTAAATTACTTCTATACACAAGCATTCTAATGAATCTAGCCTACTTTATAGTGACATTCCTGGGTGCATTGAAAATATTCTGGTTTTTCTGGACCCACTGGGGCTCAGAGAATTCTGGGAGGTTTTTCAGGCCTTACCAATAGATATACCACATAACCATTTCTTTTTCACTATCTTGCTGTCTCCTAGGGCTCAATCCAGAGAGGGGGCATAGATGCCCCACTATCCTTGAATCTGTGTGTGTTGGGGTGGGGGGTGTCGAACTATACCCCATTCCTAGAACTCCATCTGATGGAAATCAGGTCTCCATGTCCTACTCAACAAGAAAGCTCTCATAGGTCCCCTTCCCATCCTTATCTCCTCCTCTGCCCTGATGCTTCCTTTCCCACTTGGGGAGGGAAAGTGGGCACTAGCCAGTTTATCCTATATCTCCAAATCAATTGTGTCTCCTCTGTGTCCTCTCCTTTTCCTTGGCTGACCTGATGGGTTGGGAAGTGAAGACCAAAGTATGACATGAAAAACCAGAAAGGAAAGAGAGAATCATCACAAGGCAGAGCTCCCTGGCCAGAGCAAGATCTGAAACAGAGCCACTCCGGGCCTGGCCGCACCCGACCAGGCTGCTCTGGGCCTGGCCGCACCCAACCCGGCTGCTCTGGGCCCGGCCGCTCCGGGCCCGGCTGCTCTGGGCCTGGCCACTCCCAGCCTGGCAGCTGTGCAGTGGTGCTTTTGAAAGTGTAAATCATATCATAGAACATCTCTGCTCAAAATTCTATCCAGCCTTCTTATTTCATCAGAGTAAAGGACAAAGTTTTTAGGATGGCTTACAAGACCCTACAGCATCTGGTCCCCACTTACCTCTCCAATTTCATCTCCTTCTCTTCTCATCCTGCACCAGCCACACTGGCCATTCTGTTCCTCAAATACACCTAACAAATTTTCACTTTAAGATCTACTTGTTTTCTATGCCTGGAATTCTGTCCCTCCAGATATCCATTGAAAAAATAGCCTAAACCGGTTTGGCTCAGTGGATAGAGCATCAGCCTGTGGACTGAAAGGTCCCAGGTTCGACTCTGGTCAAGGGCATGTACCTTGGTTGCAGGCACATCCCCAGTAGGGCATGTGCAGGAGGCAGCTGATCCATGTTTCTCTCTCATGGATGTTTCTAACTCTATCCCTCTCTCTGTCCCACCTCCTTCAAGACTTTGATACAATCTCTCTTTCTCAATGAGGCTTATCCTGACTACTCCATTTAATACCATAACCTACCTTATCCCACCTCTAGGCACTACTGGTCCCCCTTAGATCCTATTACTTCTCATCTATAGGCCCATCACCTTCTAGTATACTATATAATTAACTTATACACAATGCTAATGTTTACTGTGAAATTCTCCAATGGAATGCAGGCTCCTGAGAGCAGAGACTTTGTTTTATTCACTGATGTATCCTAAGCACCTAGTGCAGACCCTGGCATACAGCAGGTACTCAGTATATGAACATCTATGAATGAATAAAGAAGGAAAAGTACACATTCTGGAGCATAATACTTTGTTACACACTAAGCAGGTCAGGTTATCAAATGCACAAACTTCCAAGTTCTCTTCAGTATTGAAGACCTAGGTCATAGTTTCAGCTTTCTGAGCTGAGGAGCAGAGGGTAACACCTATGACTTGTGACTTTGCCTGTCTCTCCGCAGTGGCTGGTAGCCTCAGCATCTTACCTGGTTAAATACTTACAAGAGAAGAGAGAACACCCACACCTGCTGGCCCAGGGCACTGAGGAGAGCTGCGCAGGTGGTACACAATGTACAAAACTAATGCAGCGGCCTGGCTGGTCAGCATTCCTTTCCCACCTTGTTGACACCTCACACCCTCACCTTCCCAACATCCAGAAAGGCTCCACCCTTCCTTCCTGAGACCTTGTCAGGGATGGTTACAGCAGGGCAAGGGGTAACAAAAGTTCACCCTAGGTTATAATGTTCTTTATTTTCCATAAATGAGTGCGATCATGTGGTATTTTTCTTTCATTGCCTGGCTTATTTCACTTAGCATAATACTCATTTATGAAAATTAAAGAAATTATAACCTGATGAACAAAAAAGATAGATACAGAGCAGTAAAACATCAAACAGACTGTCAAATTACAGTGGGAAGGCTGGAGAGTGTTGGGGGGGGGGGGGGGAGAAAGAGATCAACTGAAGGACTTGTATGCATGTACATAAGCACAACCAATGGACACAACACACTGGGGGGAGTGGGATGAGGGCATGCGACAAGGGGTAGGAGAGGTTGGGGGAAAGTCAATGGGGGGGGGGAGATATATGCACTACTATTTGTAATACTTTAAACAATAAAAAATAATAATAATAGCCCTATTAATGGATAGAGTGTCGGCCTGCAGACTCAAGGGTCCCAGGTTCGATTCCAGTCAAGAATCTTGGTTGTGGGCACATCCCCGGTAGGGAGTGTGCAGGAGGCAGCTGATTGATGTTTCTCTCTCATTGATGTTTTTAACTCTCTAGCCCTCTCCCTTTCTCTCGGTAAAAAATCGATAAAATGTATTAAAATAGTCATAATCATAATAATAATTAATAATAATTAATTAATTAATAACTTCACCCTATGGAATGCCTGTCATGTGCCAGACCTCATTTCACTTAATGACACAGATACCTATGAGCCGAGTTCCTAATGCAGAGGCTCCAAGGCTGGTATTGTCTATGGCAGGTGCTCACAAATTGCTTCCCAACAACAACCTGAAGTGTTGGGGAGTAGGGCAGGATTTCCTGTTTCTCAAGCAGTAATTAGGCTTGGGCTGCCTGCCCAAGTCACAAGCTTTGTCAGTTGGTGGTTCCATGAAGACAAGGGTCTGCTTTCCCCTTCCCTCTCCTAGTCTGACTATTAGTCTTTGCAATGCCACCTTGCCACCTCACGGCATTGCTTTCTAGCCAGCCCATCAAGGTTGGAAGCCATGTGTTGCATCCCAAAACCTCACATGTTTAGTTTTGCCCACAAGTAGAGGAAGACAGACCAACTTAATAATTATTTGAGTGCCTTTCACATATCTGGCAAATATTTATTGAGCACCTGCAATCAACCAAGATATTTTATAGGCACTAACAATTATCAAGTAAGAGAAACATACCCCTGTTCCCAGGAGCATACATTCTAGTAGAGGGGAAATGAGACTAGATAATTAGATATTTTTTTCCTTACAAGTCAAAATAACAGATAGTGAAAAAATGCTATGTGGAGAATTCAGAACCTCTCTGAAGAGGTGACAGTTAAACTAAGACCTCCAGAGCAAGACAAAAGTTCCCATGCTAAGACTATGAGGAAGTGCATTCTAGGCAAAGAGAACAGCTAGTGCCAAGGTCCTGAAGCTGGAATGAGCTTGGGGTGTGGCAGACAAAGAAAGAGGTCACTGTGGGTGGAGGGGACTTGGCCATGGGTGGGGTCGGAGAGGTAGTTGTGGCGTGGTCAGAGGCTTTGTGGACTTAGGTAAGAAATGTTGATTTTATCTAAATGCTAATAGAGAGCTTTAAGCGGGGGGGGGGGGTGATGTGGCCTAATTTATGTTTCTAAAAGATCATTCTGGACACCAGGAAAATGGATTTTCGTGGGTAAAGGCGGAGGAAGGGAGGCAGGAGGCACTGCATTCACCTGGTGAGGGATGATGGCAGTGGATGAGGACATAGCAGTGGAGACAGAGAGAACTACCAGATGCACTTGTGTTTGGGCCGAGAGGCAACACGAATTGCTGGTGGATTGGACATGAGGGTAAGAGCAGTGATCCTTAGTTTGGGGTCTGACATCACTGTGCTCACAGACAAATGGCTTATCTGACCTTATCTCTCAAGCAAGCTGAATACCTAAAGGGTATAGTTCATTTAATATCTGTTTCTCTACAAAAACTGTCCCACTACATTTACACACATGGAGGTGTCCATGGGCAAAATCACACACAGAGATCTTCAGAAAGACCTCCAGAGAAACCTGATATTATCGAATTGTCACGTTTGAAATATTGACTAAAAAGAAACTGTATCGACTAAGAGATAAACCTATTTTATGTGATTCATAATGACATACACAACCAACATGCATACCTGTGATTTTAAAAATCATTTGGGACCTATATTTTAAGTTGAAACCTATATTTTTCCAGATCCTTTCATTGCTTCCATAGAATTTAACATACAGAACAAGTCTCGTTAATAATCACAGTGCCTCAATTAAAAATAAAGATAAAGGCTGTTATCCCTATTGTACCGAAGAGTAAACTGAGGTGCAGAGGAAATAAAAGATGGAAGCTCAGGAAGTGAAATATTTTGCCCAAAGATCACCAACTAGTTCCTGGTAGTGCCAGACCTCCTGGCCCTTAGTCAATCTGGTGCTGTTTCCATGATGCTATAGGTTTCCCCATAAACCATCACACTATTTATTGAACATCCCTGGGCCCCAAGGAGAGAAGAAAAATGAAGTTCAAAATAGAGATTAATCGAGATCTTAGTAGAGGCAATCAAGACACAACATCCACTGAGCATGCCTAAGAAACAGCAGGCAAGATCCTTGCCCTCAAGAGATCTAGAGTCAGAAGAGATAGTCATTGGGCAGATATTATTAAGCACCAACAGGCACTGTGCTAGATGCTTGACATATAAAGATGAAACAGACACAGCACCTGCTTTTAAGAAATTTGACTGTCTATAACAGAAAATAAAACAAATATATTGTAAAAACATTAAAAACAAACGAACAAAATGATACTGTAGATTAGGTCTATATCAAGCCAAATCATCCATCCATTTAGTAAATTCACCTTTATTTACTTATTTATCCTCACCAGAGGATACGTTTTTATTGATTTTTAGAAAGAGAGGGAAGGTGAGAGAGAGAGAGAGAGAGAAAGAAAGAAACATCTATATGTGGGAGAAATATCCATCAGCTGTTTCTCATACACATACCAACCAGGGAACAAACTCAAAACCTAATTATGTGCCTGACCAAGAACTGAACCCACAACCTTTTGGTGCAGGGAATGACACTCCAACCAAATGAGCCACCAATTCACCTTTCAAAACTCTTTGTTTGTGAGGGGGTTTTAATTAATCAGGCAGGTTATTTGACATTTTATAATTGAAGAAAAACAATTGCTTAAAATTTTTTTGTCTTTATTAGTAATCCTAATAACTATTGCAATTATTTATGGCCTTACAGAGTTATAATTATTTATACTGACGATAAGTGTCAGACACAGAAACAGAATATTAAACACAAATAATGTTTATAAATAATCATGGTAATAAGCCATGTATGGTTAATCAGTGAACTCTATTTAGAGAAAAAGTGACTTTTAATCAGACTTAATGTAAGAGACTTGTTTTGATAGAGAAAAAGAGGAAACAATTGCAACAAACTGCCAACTTCTCAAAAGTGTCATAACGTGTGGGGTTTTGTTTTGTTTGTTTTTTTTACAGTAAAAAGAATAAAATTGTAGGGGAAATTCTGTATTCAGTGAAAACCTTCATTAAATTGAGATATAATTGCCGAAATCGGTTTGGCTCAGTGGATAGAGTGTCGGTCTGCAGAATGAAGGGTCCCAGGTTTGATTCCGGGCAAGGGCATGTACATTGGTTGCAGGCACATCCCTGGTGGGGGGTGTGCAGGAGGCAGCTGGTCAATGTATCTCTTTCATCGATGTTTCTAGCTCTCTATCCTTCTCGCTTCCTCTCTGTGAAAAATCAATAGAAATATATTTTTTAAAATAATAATAATAAATAAATTGAGGTATAATTGATAAATAACATATTCACTTCAGAAGTGAAGTATAACAATTTGATATCTGTATATTTGCAAAATGATCTGTCACCACACAGTTACAGAATTTTTTTCTTATGATGAAGAACTTTTAAAATCTACTCTCTTAGCAACTTTCAAATATGCAACACAGTACTGTTAACTGTAGTTGCCATACTTATTTATGCTATAGCTGGAAGTTTATGCCTTTTGACCTCCTTTACCCATTTCTTTATCCTCCCACCCCTCTCTCCACACCACCTCTCAACTCCTCACCCCTGTCAACTGCCAATCTGTTCTCTATATCTATGAGCGTGGGGGGTTTTTGTTTTTGTTTTTGAGGTATTTTTTTTTAATATATTTTATTCATTTTTTACAGAGAGGAAGAGAGAGTCAGAAACATCGACGAGAGAGAATCATCGATCGGCTGCCTCTTGCACACCCCCTACTGGGGATGTGCCCACAATCAAGGTACATGCCCTTGATCGGAATCGAACCTGAGATCTTTCAGTCCGCAGGCCAACGCTCTATCCACTGAGCCAAACCGGTTTTGGCTTGTTTTTGTTTTTAATTGCACATACAGGTGAGATCATGAGGTGTTTGTCTTTCTCTGTCTGACTTATTTCACTTTACACAATGCCTTTCAAGGTCCATCCAAGTTGTCACAAAGGGCAAGCTTTCATTCCTGTTTATGGCTGAATGTTCCATTGTACATACATACCACATTTCCATTATCCATTCATCCATTACTGGCCTTCAGGAGACTCCTCCACTGTCTGATTCCAAACCTATGGGAGCTATTTTACTGCTCTGTAGCTTGCACATAACTGCTAGCAACACAAAGCAATTCTTGTCTATGGACCTGCAAGTTCTGTCCTGTCCGGATGAAGAGCTAAGGACTTCCCTCTGGAAAGCCAGTTTTGCCACCATTTGCACATTTACTTCAATATTCATAGCACCATTTATCACACATTCACCCTCCATTCACTGGTAATTGGGATAACCATCTGTGTTAGTTAACACGTTTTATACAAAGAAAAAATGAACTTCTGTCTATATGGCAGGAGGTAGTTTTTTGGGTTTTTTTGTGTTTTTTTTAATATCTTTTATTGATTTTGTACAGAGAAGAAGGGAGAGAGATAGAGAGCTAGAAACATCGATGAGAGAGAGTCATCAATCAGCTGCCTCTTGCACACCCCCTACCGGGGATATGCCCGCAACCAAAGTACATGCCCTTGACCGGAATCGAACCCAGGTCCCTTCAGTCCCCAAGCCGACGCTCTATCCATTGAGCCAAACCGGTTTCGGTCGCAGGAGGTAGTTTTGCAGCTGGGCACCAGGTGCCTGCAGAAGTGAGGCCCTCCCGCCCACAGAAGCTAGGAGGTGGGGGCACTGTCTTCCTTGGATGTTTACCTTTCAAAGGGACCACACCCAGGTCCTTGAGAAAGATTCCAGAGTCCTAAAACTGACAAAATGGTTATTTAACTTTTCAAAGTATTGCATATATTTCAAAGAGACTGCAAAAGAACTTACAAGTTTTCTAAAGTAAATGTTCTAAATGGGGGAGGGGGTATCTCTTTACTTTTCACAGAAAGAATTAATGCTTATTTGCCCTTACGTGTGTAAACCATTACTTGTGTAACTATAGTAGCCAATCCCTCTGTCTCCACCTGATGAGTTGTTCTTGGAAGGTCCTCTGGGAATGAGTGTCACCAATGCTCTGAGAGAAAGTCTTGGGAACTTTCCATGTCCGTTTGCTGCGTCTAAACTAAAGTGTCCCAGAGAGAGGACAAGCTGGTGCCTCACTGGAAGTCAGTTAGGGGTTTTCAAGATGACGGCTCTTTTGACACAGCTACTTCCCCTGGAGGTGTCTCTGTCCCAAGAAAGCTGGGGGAAGCCAGGTTCCAGCAGAAGCCACCTCACAGTGTGCTCTCCTCACTTCACCAGCTCAGAGGCCAGCTCCCTGGCTCCCTCTCCGCCATCATGGTGATTCTAAGCAGGGACCTAGAACTCCTGCCTCTTGAACTGAGCCACTCAGTTTCCCTCTTACTAGGCTCCCTACCCTTGAATGTGGGGACAAGAGCTCGGATTCTTAGAGGTCCCTAAGTTTCTTATACAAATGTTTCACCTCCTCCTCAGAGCCATGCACATGAATGGAAGTGTAAGAAAAGAGGAAGGGTATACTTATTCTGCCTTCCTTGTGCAATGAAGAAAAAAAAAATCACAACTGCATAGTCAGGAAAGGCCAACAAGTGATTCATTAGGATTAGGGTAATTCCTGCTGCAACTTGCTGTCTCTACTTCAAAGTTAAGATGCAGCATAATCTTAAAGTTCTTCCTTACCAGGAATCCAATTAGCTGAGAACTAGAAAACAACCTTTCTGTGTCCCCAAAGCAAAAATTCATGATTGAAATTAAAGTTTACTTTTCCTTTGCAATGAGGAAATAAAATAGGTAACTTTTATAAATAGACTTTAAAATCTTAAATAAAATCTTATAAAATCTTTATAGTAATCAGCCTACTAACTAGTCTTATTACATTTAAAAGCCATCACACTGACCCCATCCACCCACCTTTTTAAAAATATATATATTTTATTGCTTTTTTACAGAGAGAAGGGAGAGGGATAGAGAGTTAGAAACATCTATGAGAGAGAAACATCAATCAGCTGCCTCCTCCACATCCCCTACTGGAGATGTGCCCGTAACAAACGTACATGCCCTTGATCAAAATCAAACCTGGGACCCTTTAGTCTGCAGTCCTACGCTCTATCCACTGAGCCAAACCAATTAGGGCCTCCCACCTTTTTTTTTTTTTTTTTTTTTTTTAATATATTTTTATTGATTTTTTACAGAGAGGAAGGGAGAGAGATAGAGAGCTAGAAACCTCGATGAGAGAGAAACATTGACCAGCTGCCTCTTGCACACCCCCTACTGGGGATGTGCCCACAACCAACGTACATGCCCTTGACTGGAATCGAACCCGGGACCGTTCAGTCCGCAGACCGACACTCTACCACTGAGCCAGACCAGCTTTGGCCACACACCTTTTTTTAATTAAGAAGATCATATAGGTTTCAAATGTACATTTCTATGACACATGAATTTTGAAAGCACAGAACTGCTTCATTCCAAAACACCCAAATTAGAAGTAAAAGAACAAATTGCTTTAACTATGGCTCTGAGTACTTATCTTAATCATCTTTACTTTTTAACTTTTTATTTTATTTTTATTTTTTAAAATACATTTTATTGATTTTTCACAGAGAGGAATTGAGAGGGATAGAGAGTTAGAAACATCGATGAGAGAGAAACATCAATCAGCTGCCTCCTACACACCCGCTACTGGGGATGTGCCCATAACAAACGTACATGCCCTTGACCAAAATGAACCTGGGGCCCTTCAGTCCTCAGGCGAATGCTCTATTCACTGAGCCAAACCAGTCAGGGTTATTTTTTAATCTTTATTGTTGAAAGTATTACATATGTCCTTCTTTCCCCCCATTGACCTCTCTCATCCCGCCCCCCCAATCATCTTTACTTTTGATTGGATATAACAATATTCATAATACCTCATACTTCTTTAAAGCGTATAAAAAGTTCCGATTACAGTGGGTTAACGACTGTGATCATTAAACAGTTGCAACTCTCAGTATTGCCATAGCTCATACAGCAGCTGCCAAATTGGGCAAGAGCTGTGGGGATTTCCCCCAATTTCAAGGGAAATGATATGAAAAGCAAGTTACATTCAGATGAAGCAGCTCCACTACTCACGGGATTAATCTTGGTTCATAAGTTTTATGGGCTCTGCTGACTCACTTCTTTATTTAAGATGTTTATTGCCCAGGAAATAACACTTACACCATCAAACCCATTTCCACTGTGAATAATGCCAAAGTTACAGAGCAGCGTTGGGAAGGGCTCAATTCCTTCCGTGTGAGTTACCACAAGAATGCTAGTGGAAGAGAAAAGTTTCGCCTGTTACAGGAATCTTTCTCTATCCAACACTGTTAAGCAATGTTGAGAAGTGAAAAGGGGACAGGTGACTGACCAGACTGGGCTCCCCTGTTTGTCTGAGTCTTGGTGGGATCACCAAGTGTCATGGATATGAGCTTCAAGTTCAATGATTAGATCCTTACGTTTGTCCCGATACAGTAGAGATTTAGTGCTGACCATACTCTTAAAGAGGCTAATTCATAAGCCAAAATAACAATTTATTCAGATTTTTTAATGTTTTATTTATTTTTTTAGAGAGAAAGAAAGAGGGAGGGAGAGAGATCATTTGTTGTTCCACTTATATATGCATTCATTAGTTATTTCTTATATGTGCCCTAACCTAGGGATCAAACTCCCAACCTTGGCTTATCGAGATGATGCTGTAACCAACTGAGCTACTCAGCACGCAATAAAACTGTTAGAGGAACAAAGTTCCAGCATTTATACTCAATATATTCACTTTGCAGTTTTAAAGAATATTATCTAGAAACCAAACCATTATCAGAAGTTTTCTTTTGAATATAGTCTCCTGTCTATTGTCTATATGCCTCCCCTTTGAGCCTGTGAGCCCCTGCAAATCACTAGCTGTCTTTTTCATGTTTATATCCCCAGGACCCAGTGCAGTGCCTAGGCCATAGTAGACACTTAAACATTTTTAAGTAATGAATAATAATAGTGTATGTGAAATCTCCCCAAATTCTAAGGCACTATGTAAACAAAGGATTATGATTATGAATAGGAATGATGTCAGTAAGCTAAAACAGACCAATGTATTCATCTTCACAGTCACAGGAGCAATGGGGGCATGGAAGCAAACGCTGGGAAGCGAGTGAAGATGCGCATGTAGAAGAGCAAGATTCATGTCCTAATGTCAATGAAGTGTTTTTAAATAACATTGTAAGAGATATAAAGGACAGAAAAAGAGATTTTTAAAAGTATTTTAGATGTTCAAAATATAAGAATGAATGGATGTGGAGAGAAGGGAAACCCCAAAAACAGGAACTTCATTCCTCTGTACCAAGTGTCCACCAACTCAGAAACTCAGGTTCTATACCTAACAGGAAGCTGGGCAACATCTTCATAGAAGACTGTTTAATATTTCCTGTTTGGTTTTCTTTTACCTTGGAAGGTGGAAATGAGGAGAAACAAAAATAAGGGTCAATCAGTGAGTGAAAAACTTCCAGAAAATATTATGAGGATCATTTTATCTTAGAAAAGGATGGAGGTCAGATGGGTTATGTTTAGGTGAAATGTTAATTATATTGAGGTTAAAATGTACAAAGTCAGAAATCACCTCTGTGATAAGTTTCCGCAATAAACAAACCAATGACAAGT
Organism: Pipistrellus hanaki; assembly: GCF_964339955.1. Classification (NCBI taxonomy): domain Eukaryota; kingdom Metazoa; phylum Chordata; class Mammalia; order Chiroptera; family Vespertilionidae; genus Pipistrellus; species Pipistrellus hanaki. The sequence goes on along the minus strand of NC_140511.1, from coordinate 12,979,414 downwards.
AAGCTCCTAATTCTGCCCTCACAGCCTTGATCGAAGCTTGAGTGGTGGCCCTGGCTGGTTTGGCTCAGTGGATAGAGCGTCAGCCTGTGGCCTGAAGGGTCACAGGTTTGATTCCGGTCAAGGGCATGTACCTTGGTTGCGGCTCTTTGGCCCCTTGAGTTTTTAGCAAAGGCCAGCTTAGGAATACCCTATTGAAGTTAATAACAATGTACCTACCTATATAGTTAAAGTTTAAAAAATTTGGCTCTCACAAGAAATTTCAATCGTTGTATTGTTGATATTTGGCTCTATTGACTACTGAGTTTCCCGACCACTGACTTAGAGTACTTCTATTACAGCTTTCAAATACAGCTCTGAAACTCCAAGCCCTCTGTGTCATATAAAGGTGCTTAGAATCCTATAACCTGGATATCCAAACGCAAGAATTCCTTCTGACATTCATCATAAGGACTCCAGAGAAACAGGCAACCCTCCCAAATAGACATCTAAGTCCCAAGAGTCTAGGATCAAGAAGATAATTTCAGCCAAAGCTGGTTTGGCTCAGTGGTAGAGCGTCGGTCTGCGGACTGAAAGGTCCCAGGTTTGATTCCGGTCAAGGGCATGTACATTGGTTGCGGGCACATCCCCGGTTGGGGGTGTGCAAGAGGCAGCTGGTCGATGTTTCTCTCTCATCGATGTTTCTAGCTCTCTATCTCTCTCCCTTCCTCTCTGTAAAAAATCAATAAAATATATTTATTTTAAAAAAAGAAGAAGAAGAAGATTATTTCAGGGGTACACCACTTTCTCCAAAGACCTTCTGATCCCTGATCTGACAAATGAGTTATATTTAGACTTCCATCTCATTTTGTTTACATTCTGGGTCTGAAAATTCTGCCAGGGTCTGAATTCCTTGTGGGCATAGTTCTGCTTGTTATCTGTGCTGACTCTTGCTCAGGGTGTTCCTGTAAAGTTGTGATTTATTGCTAGAAGTTCACCTTTGCTGGAACTTGATAGGATATCTGAGGCTTGTGTTGGAGGAGCCTTCCTCCAGGGAGGACTTGTTCACTTCTACCAGCATCTAGAGTACCACAAATCTAGATAAGTGCCAGATTTGCAGTGTGTACTCTTTATAAGCATGCAGATACTATGAACTTAGGATACAAGATGGCATGAGGGCTGGCCCTTAGCCACATATTCTCAGAGGAGACTTTCTTGCCTCCAACCAGAACCAAGACAAGGCCAACAAGTTTCTCTGCCCTGCTTTTTCAGGTAAAATTACTTTCTAATTTGCCCTTTCTCTGAGGGTAAAACTCTTTGTGGTTCTAACAGAATCTCTAATCCAACTCCCACTTGAGCCCAAAGCTTTGCTCCTGGCCTGTCACCTTTTTAAAATGAGAACTCTAGGCCACCAGGGATTAGCAAATGCTCCCAGGGCCCTCGACGGCATCAGCTTTTGCTTACTTCCCTGAATATACGCTCCTTTTGCCCTGGCCTCAGAGGATTTCCTTTTCCAAGTACAGGCACATGTTTTAAAAGGTGTTCCTGTTTAACATTCTTAGATATGTCAGAGGAAAATAATTTCTAAAATTTAGTCTTCACATTGCCAAAAATGTCTATAAATGCTATCTCTTCCTGGGTATTTCAGATACAAAACTTAGGTAGTGACCTATTTTTCTACTATCATGCCTAATTTTCCTTTAAAAATTAATGACTATACTTCCCATCTACCTATTTTTGACAAACATACCTCCCCTCCTCTTTCAATCTTTCACACCATCTTATTGACTCTAAGTTCTAAATATATCTTGTATTTGTTCTCTTCTTCATTCTGGCTATTACTTCCTTCAAGATTCATTTCATTTCTGGATCACTGAAATGTTTCCATCTTTGTCTCCTTCAAATCCATACTTCCCACAGCCCAGCATAACCTATTAAAAATAAACATCTGACCATGTTATTTTCATAATTAACAATCTTCAGTGACTCCTCATTGCCACAAAATAGTCTCCATTACTTATCATGGCCTGTAAGTTCCTCTGCAATCAGTCACTCTCTATGCTGCACTCATACCAAACTGTGTGCAATCTTCTGCTTGATCAAACATCCTCCAGTCAACCTCACACCTCACCCCAGCTTCCTTGGCCATCTGTCAGCTCCTTATCTTTCAAAACCCAGGTCAATTCTCCTCCAGGAAACTTGCAAGCAAATTCTTACTGCACCTTTTGTGACATCACTGATGGATGTGCTTAACTAATATTGCACTTATCACACCGAACTGCAATCATTTACCTGCTACCCCAATTAGACTACAAATTCCAAGTTATTATCGCCATCCATAGTGCCTAGGCACAGTGCCAATTACATGAGGTACTTATTACCTATCAATGAATGAATGTTTATGACTCCCTCAATACTTTATAAAATTGCCACTATCAAAGTCCAAGCCCTTCCTTCTGCCTCTATCCTCTTACAAGTCCTTCTAACTCCAGTTTATCAACCTTCCTAATATCACCTAAATCCTTCTGAAGCACAATTCTGATCATGCCCTGCTTAACCTCAGAAGCCTCCTACTGCTGTTAGCTCCTGCCTTGTTTTCCCTGCTGCTCTAGCCACTCCCAAAAAGTTTTCCCAAAGTAACAGCTCAGCTCTATCCTAATTACAAAACCAGTAAGGAGAGTCAAACAGCACCCAGCCAGCCTCCACTTAATGTCTGTCACCATCTGGTGAAGTTTATTAGCATTAGGCACCCTTCCAAATCCCAACTAGGATCTGGTGGTACTGGTGACAGCTACAGGATCCCGCATTACCCAGTGACAGACTCCCCATTTGGACTTCTGGGAAAACTGCACTTCATCACTCTGTTTTATAGTAACGGTGCACTGGGGGCTGCTATGAGGGGATGAACAACACTAAGGGGACCACTGTCTAGAGAATTTTCAAACAATAATAAAATTGACTAAGGGTCAGTCTACTTTTTATCACCACCAAACAGCAATTCTAAATAATGTCAGTAATAAAATTCTCCTCCCTGCCAAAACTGGTTTGGCTCAGTGGATAGAGCGTCAGCCTGTGGACTAAAGGGTCCCAAGTTCGATTTCAGTCAAGGGCATGTACCTTGGTTGCGGGCACATCACCAATAGGGGTATGCAAGAAGCAGCTGATCGATGTCTCTCTCTCTCTCATCGATGTTTCTGGCTTTCTATCTCTGTCTCTTCCTCTCTGTGAAAATTCAATAAAATATATATATTTTTTTAAATTATCTTCCCTGCCAGGGCGACCTGGCCAAGCACCACCACTCCCTAGTAAATTACTGCTATACAGGCATCATTCCCTTTTGAAACTTTTAACCCACGCAAAACTGAACTAATCACCTCTTCCTAAATCCTTAATACACACCTGATTACCTTTATCCAGTATGGACATTGATGAACACACGCCCCCTTCTGGCCAGCTTCTCATCAACAGTTGGCCTCAGCTGCCCAGTAAGGTCCTCTATAAGTGAAATAAGCCAAGTTCCAGCCCGTCTATGCTGCTAGGAGAAACTAACCATCATGCCTTATATTAATACTACAGACCAGGGTAACTGCATGCAGAATATAATTTGAATTCCAAAGGCTGGCATTCACAAAACACCGTAATCTGGACCTAATTCTTTCCAATACTCTCCTCATACCAAACTACCTACTTATACTCAGTATATTTCTGCCTATTACATGCAAGTCTTTTTGTGTTACAGTGCTTTGTGTCCGATTTACCTAAATGCTAAGCCTCAGAAGGAAATTTAAAGACTCAATCCCGTTTTATTGCTATAGATGCAATGGACACTCAGTTCTATTAATAAAACTAGGGACAGTTAATACGTAAGAGCAAAATACATTTTTATTACATAGAATTTTATTTTTTTAAAAATTTTTTCACAGAATACATTTCACATTAAAGATTCTCACAATGGGAAAAATAACAATTGACTATTTAAAGTTTTATATTTGTGGATATTATTTTGGGACAAAATGAACACATTTGAGGAGTTAAGTCTCAGTTTAGAACACATAATATTTTGATACCTTTACAGGGTACCTCTTCTCTCTGCATGGAACTTCTCTATATTCAGAAGTTCTCAGGCTCTTTTTACATGATTTAGAAATTAGAAATGTGAAGTATCCTGATAGTAATAGCATTTCCTAACTTTAAAGTTTCCCAAAGACATATAATCATCAGTGACTGGTATCAACTTAACAAAGGGGGAAAGTTTTCAAACATTAAGTGCTGCATAAGTTTCTGCAGTCTTTACTTATGAATTAATAGATTTTCCTCTCTCCATAATTCTTAGGGCAAATATAGAAGTTTGATTAGGTATTGAAGCTGAATTCCCTTTAAGAGTTTGGCAAATTAAAATGCGAAAGCTCATATATATAATGTTCAGTTACATTGTGAGTCTTGAGAAGCTGAGGACCACCTCATTCACTCGCCAGAATGTAGAACTCTGTCTCACAATTTCTTGAATACAATTCCTCTCAAACCTTTTCCTCACAGATTAAATTCTACAACTAGCCAAGTGATTAGGAGAAGAGACTTATCTCACAGTGGACTCATCTGTTATTTCCTCCTTATCGTGAGATGAATGGCATGATAGAGCAGAGGCAAAGAGGTGTACAATCAATTTTCAAGGTATTAAGTCAAGAAGGTCAGAGCTTCCATAGCATGGCAACAGCTTTGCAGATGCCCACGTCATGATAGTTGAAATAACAAAGCCCAGCAAAGGTGAGAGCCGAGATTGCCAAGAGGCCTGCCTTGGCAGTTTTCTGCATTGTATCATTGTGAACATAGTCAGTAACAACTTGTCCAAGGCCCCTACAGGAGAAAAAAAAAATCACAACACAAATGAAAAATCACAAATGTCACTAGAAGACCACACAGATAACTTGGCTGCAAAAAGACAATCAGGTTCAAAATGCAACAAGTCAAAAATCAAGCCTTTCCTAATAATATAATAAAGACATCTTCCTATTCTTCAGATTCTATTTTCCAGAATTACTTATATCAGAAATAGTAATTACTTGCTACTCTATCTACAAAATCTTGGTGTATTTTTTTTTTTAATTAAAGCAATGTTCTGCAGTTTTTCATTAATTCAAAAAGAATGTATTAAACAGATATGATGTGTCAGAACCTGTAATAGGTATTGGGAGCGCAGCAAATAAGATAGCATCCCTGCCCATATGGAATATTCACTCTAGTGAAGGAAAGAGTGCACAGGTGCTATGAGGTAATATTCTAGAAAGGATAACCTGAATGAGAAGAATCATCCAAGCAGAAGTGACAATGACCTTGGCATCTTTAAAGAACAGTAAAAAGGTTAGTGTGGCTGGAAATAGGGCCTTAAAGGTCATGAAAAAGTTTGAATTTTATTTGAAATACTAGAGGCCCAGTGCACAAAATTCATGCACAGGAGTCCTTCAGCCCAACCTGCATCCTCTACAATCCAGGAACTCTCAGGGGATGTCCTACTGATGGCTTAGGCCCACTCCCCGTGGTTCTCTGCTCTCTGCGGGGTGTGGAGGTTTCGCTGCAGCCATGGAGATGAAGCCCCCATGGCCTGCTCTCCGCTCTCTGCCTGCCCCCGCCATGCGCCATGCGCCATGCGCCATGCGATGCCCTGCTGTGTGCTCTGTCTGCCAGGTCTGGGGGCTTCACTGGCACCGACACACTAAGGAAGCCCCTAAGCCCTGTTGGCCTCTAATATTTCAAATAAAATTAAAACTGTTTTTTCATGACCTTCAAGGCCCTATGTGATCTATCTTCACCTTCTGATCTCCTCTATTTCCAGTCACACTAACCTTTTTACTATTCTTCAAAGATGTCCTACAGGGCCTGGGGGTGTTCCCGCCACCACCTTGCTAAGGAAGCCCCCATGCCCTGCTGTCCTGGCTCTGTCTGCATTATCAAGGTTCATCCATGTTGTGGCTTGTATCAGGGCTTCTATTCTTTGGCCAAATAACACAGGCATACCTCATTTTATTGCATATTACTATATTCTGCAGATATTGCAGTCTGTGGCAACCCTGCATCGAGCATGTATATTGGTGCCATTTTTCCAACAGCATTTACTCACTTCATCTCTCTGTCACATTTTTAAAAATATATTTTTATTGATTTCAGAGAACAAAGGTGAGATAGAGAGAAAATCAATGATCAGCTGCCTCCTGCACACCCCTACTGGGGATTGAGCCCACAACCCAGGCATGTCCCCTAACTGGGAATCAAACCATGACCTCCTGCATCATACGTCAATGCTCAACCACTGAGCCATGCTGGCCGGGCATCTCTGTCACATTTTGATAATTCTCAAAATACTTTAAACATTTCCATTATTATATTGTTATACTGATTTTTTCATGTTACTTGGTAAAAACCCTTCACCAGAAAAAAAAAAATGACTTGCTGAAGGCTCAGATGATGATTAGAATTTTCTAGAAAAAAAAAAACTTTTTAAATTATGGTATGTACTTTTTAAATTTTTTATTTTTTATTATTTTTAATCATCACTATATTTTAAAATCATCAATTATATCATTGATTTTATAAAATAAATTGATAAAATTTTTACATTTTAATATTTTTAATCATCACTATATATTTTTAATCATCAATTATACCTTTATAATCAAAAGATATACTTTTCCACTAATTTTTTGGGAGAGTGGAAGAGAGAGGGGAAAGAAAGAGAGAAATATCAATGTGAGAGAAACACGTGGACTGGTTAGCTCCTGCACATGCCCCGACTAGGGCCCAGGCCACTGAGGTTCATGCCCTTGATTGGAATCAAACCTGGGACCCCAACACTCTATGTACTGCACCAAACAGCTAGCACTATACTTTTTTTTAGACATAATGCTGTTGCACACTTAATAAACTATAGTATATACAGTGTAAATAACTTTTATATGCACTGTGACTCACTTTACTGCGATACTTGTTTTATTGCAGTGGTCTGGACCTGAACCCACACTATCTCCGAGGTGTGCCTTCAGTCATATATATCACATTTTGTTTAGCTATTCATCAACTGATAGACATTTGGATTGTTTCACTTTTTGGCAAAATAGCACTGCTATGTACATTACTGCATGGTTTGGTATGCAATCATGTTTTCAATTTGGTGGGGGGGGGTGGAATCTTTGAGTCATATAGTATATAGCTTTTTGGTTGGAACTTCCAAACTGTTTTCCAAAGTGGCTGCCACATTTTACATTTCCAGCAGAGCTATATGAGGACACCAAGTTTTTGACATCCGTGAAACACTTGTTACTGTCCATCTTCGTTATTACAGCCATCCCACTAGATGTGAAGTGGCATCTCATTGTGCTTCTGATTTCCATTTCTCTACCAACAAATGATATTGAGCATTTTTTCATGTGCTATTGGCCATCTATCTATCTTCATTGGATAAATGTAATTTTATTTTTTAAAAAGGTCACCCTGGCTATGGACAGTACAGGCAGGAAATGGACAGTGCAGGCAGGAAAAGGGGGGCGAGAACAGAAACAGAAAACTAGTTAGGAGGCAGTGGAAGTATTCTAGACAAGACTCTTGGCTTAACCTAGGCTGGTGACCAGGGAGATGGTGTGAAGAGACAATTCAGGCTATGTTTAAAAGACAGAGTTAACAGAAAGAGCTGATGGACTAGATGTAGGATAAGATGAAAAGGAATATCTAGAATGTCTACTAGGATTTTTTGACTTGAGCAACTAGATTTAATTAAATTGGCAAGAACAGGAGAGCTTTTAAGGGAAAATCAAGCAGATGTTGCGGGGGGGGGGGGGGGGGGGGGGGGGGGGGGGGAGTGACTTTAGCCAAGTTAAATTTAGGATAACAAATATCCAAGTGGCTGGATCAGTTAGCAACTGGAAATAAAAGTCTGTAGTTCAGAAAAGAAAAAAGAAAAAGAAAAAGAAAAAAAAAAAAAAAAAAAAAAAAAATATATATATATATATATATATATATATATATATATATATATATACACACACATACACACACATATATATATGCATGCCTATGCATGCCTAATACACAAACTGTCCCAAGTTTGACCAGACCAGGAGTTTGGTCCCTCACTATGACATGTGCTAACCACCACGGGCACAATGAAGGAAGGCCCAGCTGGCAGCAGGGGAAGGGAGGCCTCAGCCAGCAGCTGGAAGGCCCTGATTCAGCCCTGATCACTGGCCAGACCTAGGGACCCTAACCTTGCATGAATTTTGTGCGCCGGGCATCTAGCATAATATAAGTCTGAGCTAACCTTGGAAAAGTGTGTAGAGAAATTAAGAAGGCCGAGACTGAGCTTGGAGTTCAGACCATTAGTATTCAGAGGTCAACCAAGAGGAGAAGGAGCTGGCAGAGGATATGAGAAGGTACAGCTGATGAGGTGGAATTAAACAGATATGGCATCTAGGAAGCCAAAGAAAAATTATTCAAGAAGGGAATATTCAAATAAGTTGAATGCCACTAAGAGTTCAAGTAAGTGAATAGGGAACAAACAACCAGATTTGAAAAGATGAAGGTTTTTGGTGAGTTTGGTAAGAATGACTTAGGTTAGCCCAGCCCATATGGCTCAGTGGTTGAGTGTCAACCAGGAGATCACACAATTCAAATCCCAGTCTGGGCACAAGTCAGAGTTGTGGGCTTAATCCTCAGTGTGGGGCATGCAGGAGGCAGCCTATCAATGATTCTCTCTCATCATTGATGTTTCTATCCCCCTCTCTCTCCCTGCCTCTCTGAAATTAATAAAAATATATTATATTTTAAAAAATTACTTCAGTTAAATAGTTGGGATAAAAGCCCAATTAATGTGGGTTAAACGAAATTGGATATTAAAGAATTAGTACATAATGATAGAAGGTTCCTTCTAGTTTTGTGTGTGTGAAAAGAATTAGTAAGGTAAATGTCAATTGTAATTTTTTTTTCATGTTTTACTTTAAAATCATCTTATTCTGATTTTTCATTAATTTAGATGCATCTCCTTCCAAGGAACATATTAAAAAAATATTACTGTACTTGTAATCTAATATTTCATAGCAACTATAATCCTTTATTTTGAAAGGTCCATGTGGTTAAAGGGTAATTCTTCCTCACCATCCCCAGAAAACTAGGAAGGCAAAATCCCCTTAACCCTAGCTAGCAAACAACTTGATAGTCACTTAACTTCCCTGGGTACATGTATAAAATAACAGAGTTGATTAAAATACTCCCCAAGTCCTTTCAGTTCTACCAAACCTTCCCATGATATACTATCCTTACAAAACAACATAAAATAAACTCAAGGAACCCAATTGTTACCTACTAACTTTATAGAGGGTCATTAATTAATCAATTAACTGCCAAGAATCCAAAACAGAATCGATCCACGCGCCATATTTTAAATTTAATTTTAAAAATTATTTTGCACCGCCGGGACTGGTTTGGCTCAATGGATAGAGCGTCGGCTTGGAGACTGAAGGGTCCCGGGTTCGATTCCGGTCAAGGGCATGTACCTTGGTTGCGGGCATATCCCCAGTAGGGGGTGTGCAAGAGGCAGCTGATTGATGACTCTCTCTCATCGATGTTTCTAACTATCTCTCTCCCTTCCTCTCTGTACAAAATCAATAAAATATATTTTAAAAATAAATAAATAAATAAAAATTATTTTGCACCCTAGCTGGTTTGGCTCAATGAATAGAGCACTGGCCTGCAAACTAAAGGGTCCCTGGTTCTAGTCAAGGGCACATGCCCAGGCTATGGGCTCGATCCCCAGTAAGGGGTATGCAGGAGGCAGCCAATCAATGATTCTCTCTCATCATTGATGTTTTTACCTCTCTCCCCCTCTCCTTTCCTCTCTAAAATTAATAAAAATATTTTTTAAATTATTTTGCAATGAATATTATAAAAATAAATATATTACAATTCGGGTATTCTTGAATATATTCAACTGAAAATTGGCCAGGATCCTTACTGGTTTGGCTCAGTGAATAGAGCATTTGCCTGCTGACTCAACGGTCCCAGGCTCGATTCCTATCAAGGGCATGTACCTTGGTTGCAGGCACGTCCCAGGTAGTGGGTGTGCAGGAGGCAGGTGATCAATATTTCTCTCTCTTCGATGTTTCTGGCTCCCTATCCCTCTCCCTTCCTCTCTGTAAAAAAATCAATAAAATAAATTTTAAAAGTTGGTCAGGGCAGCCACTTAGTGAAAACATTTTTTTATTTTAATAGATGCATGTGGCATGTGGGAAAGGTCCACTGCTTGCATCTTCAGATGTTATGGCATAAATGGGTTAAGAAAGTCTAATAAACTGCACTGGACAAAATACAGGAAAACTAGAAATGCATTCATTGAACAAATGTTTTCTTGGTGTTATGTGTAAGGTACTGCTTAGGCACTAAAACTACAATAGCAAACAACAATTGTCAAAAATCTGTATCATATTTCCTTTTTTAAAAGGGAAAGACTGAAATAGAGTGTAGAGGGTACATATTTTGGTGATAAAATTATGATAAAAGATAAGGAAGTGATTGCTGTAAAAATCAGGCTCCTGATGAGGGATTCTGAACAGCTATGGGGTGTAGATAGCTTCTGGAGTAAATAGCAAAGTCCTACCTCTTGACCTGGGTGGTATTACCCTTGTAATTATTCATTAAGCCAGAGACTTTATTCTTCTGATTTTATTCTAGTTGGGGGGAGACTAGGAAAACATAAAATGATATGTTATATTAGAATTTAATAAGTGCTGCCGAAACCGGTTTGGCTCGGTGGATAGAGCGTCAGCCTGTGGACAGAAGGGTCCCAGGTTCGATTCCAGTCAAGGGCATGTACTTTGGTTGCGGGCACATCCCCAGTAGGGGGTGTGCAAGAGGCAGCTGATCGATGATTCTCTCTAATAGATGTTTCTGACTCTCTATCCCTCTCTCTTCCTCTCTGTAAAAAAAAATCAATAAAATGTATATATATATATATATTTTTTTTTTTTAAAGAAAAGAATTTAATAAGTGCTACTGAGAAAAATAAAATGAAAAAGGGATAAGGAATGTTGGGAAGGGCACTGCAATTTTGAGTAAAAATTGGGAATACTTCAATAAGAAGGTGACATGTACGACATGAAGGGAATGGGAATAATCCAAGTATGTAACTAGGAAAAGAGTTTCAGGCAGAAGGAATAGTAAGAGTAAAGCCTTGAAGCCAGGAGTGTCCCTGCATGTCGAGAATTGTAAAGAAAGCCAGTGGGGATAGTAGCTGTGGATAAGGGAGAAACAGGCCAGAGTCTAGACCACTGTAAGAATTCTTTTAGTTTGAGTGTGATTAGGAGACAACAAAGAGTTTTGAGAAGGGGAATGTCTGGACCTGACTTAATATTTTAACAGAATCAGGGGCAGCTGTGTTGGGAATAGACAGAAGGAGGACCAGTTAAGAGACTGCAACTAGAATAGAAGACCATGACCAAGTTTGGGGCTTGAACTAACAGAACAGAAATGCTATTAATTCAGATGGGCAAGAGTGCTAGAGGAAGTGATCTGGGAGACATCAGCAACTCAGATCTATAGCATGCTACATTAAAAATGTCTATTAGATCCCGGCCGACGTGGCTCAGTGGTTGAGCATCAACCAATGAACCAGGAGGTTATAGTTCAATTCCCAGTTCGGGCACATGCCTGGGTTGTGAGCTCGATCCCCAGTGTGGAGGTAGCCAATCTGTGATTCTCTGTCATCACTGATGTTCCTATCTCCCTCTCCCTTTTTCTCTAATATCAATATATGTGTGTGTGTGTGTGTGTGTGTGTGTGTGTATATATACATACATATATATATATATATATATATATATATATATATATATATATTTGTTTGTTTGGGTTTTTTGTTGTTGTTTTTTAAGTCTATTAGATATGGGAGTGAAGACATCGAATGAGCATGAGGACATTTAAATCTGGGCATAGAAATACCTTATATTACAATATGTTTTCTACAGGTTGTATCTCAATCAATTTCTCCCTTATATGCAATAATGAAACAAGCTTACAGCAAACAAACTGAACTAACAACATAATACCGAAAGCACTGCTGTACTTGCCAATGACTATGGAGAGAGAGGACCGCAGCCAGGGAGTAGTCCACCGCAGAAGAAGGATTCAAATACGCAGCTGGAAGTAGGCCCAGGAGCAAAACACTGACAACCCTCTCACCAGTCCAGTGGAGAGACGCAGCCTTGGAACCAGCTATAGAAAGGAGGGACCAGGTTCATAAGAGCTGAGGGTAAACCTCTCTCTCACATTGAGTATCTGCCACAAAATAACTCAAACTGACAGAGAGCAAACTATATGCGTATAAGACTTACCTCTGAGCATAAAGTGGGTAAGATAAAGGAGGTAATTGAAGAGATGCTTCCCCCTCCCCTTTTTTTAGGACAGGTTGTCTCAATACCTACACATGTTGATTAGAAGACAGATCCACTTTACTTATAGGCAAGAAATGGACAAAATATATTTGCAGAATTACCAACCTTGGACTTCAGTATAATAGACAGATACCTAATGAATACAAGTTAGGGACACCTGAGAAATTCCTTTAAAACATTAATTTTTTTTTTTTTTTTTTTTAAAACAAAAACAGCCAACTGAGAGAAGCAAAGTTCTGATGTCAACTTTTAGGACCATGGTCCTTATTCTGTCCCATTGCTCATAAACAGAAATGGAACAATAAGCAAGTGAAAAACCAAATGGGCAATAAACATTTCTTTGAGAGCCTCTTTTTTTGTTTTGTTTTGTTATAGACCCTTTTGGGAATGTAATAAAAGGATGGATCGACTTTCCAGAAAAATGCACATGAACACATACATTAAAACTGTGCATATAACTTCAGGGGTTTTCAGTCCCATGCATTCCAAGTTAAAATTACTCTGATAAATCTAACTAAACTAAGCAACAAAATGCAGAAACAAAAAGTTTTCAAAGATAAAATTAGTCTAAAAAACAAAAGATTACACTTGTATAATTTCTCATAACTCAGATGCAACTATATCTAAGTGGTTGATCTAAGAGTCAAGAGTCTTTATTTGATCTTTCCAGACTTCAAAAATGGAATTACAGTCAATTCATTATTCACCTGTACTGGCTCTCTAAGACTAGCTTTAATAATATCTAAAAACAGTATTCATCCAAGAAATGCCATGATTTTAATGTCAACCTATATCAAAACTAACAAGTTAAATAAAACTATAAATATGCATAACTTTTTAAATATTGTTCACTACTTTAAGTTATTCATATTTGGATCCTCTCCATAAACTAAATAAGAGTAACTAAACTACTGAACAGACTCTTCTTAAAGCTATTTTCTTGTTTAAAAAAAATAAAAAATTTTAAAAAAGACTTATACCAGAAGATTCTCTGAGTGTAAATGGCATCATTCAACCATGTTGGTGTGGTCTGCCCAAAGGTGTAGGCTAGGTCTTCACGTGACAGAGTTGGACACAAAAGTTACCCCCACAGACAAGTCCTCCCAAAGACATGATAACTAGCTCAGATAAAGATGGCCAGAGCCCAGAAAGCAGCAGCAATGGAGAAAACATACAATGGTGGCTGGGTGACAGGTGAATGTGCTGTATTCCACACCATCCTGGGGCAGGTTGGTCCTGGAGAAATGCCGAGAGTTGAGCAGGTCTGACCACTGGGGTTCGGAGGAAGAGAGCTAAGGAAAGAGACATTGGGAGGATCATAAGCATCTCTCTTGTAACAGGATTGACAGACTTTCTAAATGGCCACAGGCAAACTACTTCAACCCTAACGGAGGATAACATCTCATCTGTACATTAAAGACAGCATCTATTTTGCCTGGCCAGCTTGGCTCAGTGGTAGAGTATCAACCTATGAACCAAGAGGTCACGTTTCAATTCCTGGTCAGGACACATACCCAGGTATGGGCTTGATCTCCAGTGAGGATGTGCAGCCGATCAATGATTCTCTCTCATCAATGATATTTCCATCTCTTCCTCTACCTTCTCTGAAATCAATACAAATGATAGGATAACATCTATTTCACTGGGCTGCTGTAAGGTCAGAATAACCACTGGAAGACTGAAATTTAACAAACCCCTATGTAAAAAGGCTTCACTTTAACTAATTTGTAAAAGTAAATTGTAGTTTTCTCCTTCCATTTACTCATCCGCTTGGCAGTGGAGTAAAAGATAAAGATACAGTCTTTGTTCTCAACGAATTCAGTCTAGTTTGGCAAGTTCATTTAATATCATCCTCCTTTTCAAGATCAATTTCTCCACTTGTACTCCTGAACTCTCTTTCTGCCCTGTTTGGGATCCTGTGTCTTGGTTAACAAACAGACAGACCTTAGTTAACCCAACTCCACTACTTACAAGCTATGAGACAATCAGCAATTAAGTAAAACAGGCCCCCTAACCTCAATGTCCTCAATTGTAGAATGGAAATAATAGCACTTATTTTATAATACTGTTAAAAATTATATATATATATATATATATATATATATATATATATATATATATATGCCGAAACCGGTTTGGCTCAGTGGATAGAGCATCAGTCTGCGGACTGAAAGGTCCCAGGTTCGATTCCGGTCAAGGGCATGTACATTGGTTTCGGGCTCATCCCCGATGGGGGGTGTGCAGAAGGCAGCTGGTCGATGTTTCTCTCTCATCAATGTTTCTAACTCTCTATCCCTCTCCCTTCCTCTCTGTGAAAAAACAATAAAATATATATATTTTTTTAAATTAAATATATGCAAAGTGTTCAATATAATTTCAAGAACTTTTAAGCACTCAATGAGAGGTCATTTCTCTCCTGTGTCTTTAACCTCTCCTTCCAATTGGCCATTGTCCCTCCACTGGTGTAATATACTTCCCTTGATACTAATTCCTACAATGCCCATATGCCCTTCCCCTGTTCTCTTTCTCCTCCTTCCAACCATGCTTCTTTAAAGTGTTATTTCAATCATCTTGGCTGGTGTGGCTCAGTTGGTTGAGGCATCATCCCATACACCAAAAAGTGGCAGGTTTGATTCCCAATCAGAGCACATACCCAGTTTCAGGTTTGATCCCCAGTGGGGCCACGTACAGGGGGCAACCTATTGATGTTTCTCTCTCACACTGATGTTTCTCTTCCTCTCTCTAAAATCAATAAAGTAAAATTAAAAACAAAATAAATCATCTCAGCTTCCTTATCATTCTTTAACTCAAAAGCTTATTGTTATCCCCACCAAAGCTGCTTTAGTAAGTTGCCAATGATCTCAAGTAGCCACATCCAACAGGTACTGTTCAGATTGTGTTATTGGACTTTTTGTCACCACCTGGCGTTGTGCTCTTTCCTCCCTTCTTTTCTGACAGAACTCTCTTCTAATTCTCTCTTCGATTCTCTGATCATCCTATATCAGTCTCCTCCTGCATTCACTCTTTTTAAAAAATATATTCATTGATTTTTAGAGAGAGAAGGAGAGAGAAACATCGGTGAGAGGAACATCGACAGCTGCCTCCTGCACACTACCTACTGGGGATCGAGCCCAAAACCCAGGCCTGTGCCTTGACTGGAAATCAAACCAGGACCTCTTAGTTCCCGAGTCCACACTCAACCGCTGAACCACACCACCAAGACCTCCTGCATTCTCTAAAATGTTCTCCCAGGATTCCATCATCTGCCCATTGCGCTCCTCCCTTCCTCTACCCATCCCTGGCCTCTGGCTACTCAGCTTCTACTGAGTTGATAACACCCAAATTCGGTATCTCCAGCCCTGATATCTCTCCAGTTTCAGAAGTTTAAGTGCCTGCTGGTCCTCACACTCACCATGCCAAAAACTAAAATCATCCTTAAAGTCACTTTTCTCATCCAAAATTGTCTGCCATTTGTATGCTCCCCACTTTAAGGACATCTCAGCCTACCCCAGAAATCTGTAAGTCATGTAGGATTTTCTCCCTAAATTCAGTCAATTGCCAAATCGCACCGAAGTACCCAAACATCTCTTGAGACAAGGTTTTCTGGACTTCTCTTCACGGCCAGGACCTCATCATTCTTGCCTGTACTGCTACCCCAGCGCCCTACCTCCTCTCCCCGACTTGTGTCTTAGTCTGACCATCTCCCTCGATGGCCATCGACCACCCTGCTACCAAAGTGGTCCATCTAAACTGCAAATCTATGTCAAATTTGTCAATGGCTCCCCTGCACGCCAGGTAAAATGCTTACTCCTTATCAAGACAAGTTCTTGTATGATTTGATCCCAGTTCCCCTTTCCAGGTTCAGCGCTCATTCCTTATATTGAGCTTCATCCAATTTGTTTTGTTTCCTCTCCTAGCAACCAGTTTCTCCACCTTCATTCATCACTGCATTTGCTCATCTCAGTAGCCCTAACTATAATGACCTTATTCCTGTGGCCTTGCGGATCAGACAAAAAGGTACTCCTTCCAAACCGAACGCTAAATATATTCTCCCTCTGGGACGGCATAACAATGTACGTACAGCAGCACAACAGTTGTTTGGTGTTAAATTATGCTTATATGGGTTTTCCCTATGAAAAGGAAAAGTTTTTGAGAGCAGGAACTGTTTTATTTGCACCTGACTCCCAAGCTTACTACTATAGTGCTTGATACAACACAAAGGCCCAGTCCAATGATTATCGAATTGATCCAGTACGCCCACCCCCTCGAGGGGCAAGACCAGGCGCTGGGATGTAGATCCTCTTTTCCGAGGCAGGGTGGGCGCGCGGTCAGGGCAGGGGACGGGGAGGGGAGAGCTCCTGTGAATGGCCTCGGCAGGCCTGTGACTCCCAGAGCCAGTTCTTTCCGATGTACCCTCCGCACGGCGGCCCAGGGCGGGAGAGGGACGCGCTCCGGGAAGAGCTGGGCCCGCGGGCGCGGTGGTCGTTGCTGTGGTTCCCACAGGAGCCGGAGTGGCCAACGCGGAGGAGGAGGACCTCCCCGCTGCAGAGGCCAGGCCACCCCGCAGAGGAGCCTCCCGCATCCCTGCCCCGCGGGAAGCCGCGGCCCCGGACCCTCACCTCGGCCTCCTCGGGCCCCGCAGAGGGCACTCAGCCTCCACACACACGCCATCTCGCTCCTGAAGGTTCAAGGTCACCCAGCAACCCGGAAGCAGTCACAGGGCACCTCCTACCCGCGACGCGAAGGAAAACAAGGAAAAGGAAAACGCTTAGTGAACCGGAAGTCGGGAGTCGGCGTGCGTCCGCCGCACTTGCGCACGCACGTGACCGGAAGTTCTTAGCCCCCCCCCCCCCCTCCCCCGACGCGGACGATGGCGGAGCTGGGAGAGGCGGACGAAGCCGAATTGCAGCGCCTGGTGGCGGCCGAGCAGCAGAAGGCGCAGTTCACCGCGCAGGTGCGGGGCCGGGACCGGGGTGACGAGAAACGAGGCTACTGTGCAGGGCCCAGGCCCCCGCGGGGAGGTCCCCCGATGTCCCTGCTCCGCTCGGTTCCCTCGCAAAAGAAACGAGCCGTGGCAGCCCTGCCGCTGGGGAGCGGTGGTGCTCCTGGGCCGTTAGGCAAGCCCAGGTGTGAGGCAGGAAAGAAAGGTCTGGGCGGTGCAAGGGGACGGGAGCCGAGTTGGGTGGCGAGCGCTCTGGGCTGACAGTCGGGAGCTCTGGGTTCTGATCGTGCCCCTGCCGCTGGCCTGCCACGTGCCTCCGGGCGGGACACCAGCCACCAGCCACTGTGCTTCTTGTTTCGCCCTCGCCCGTCCCCTTACTCAGTGCCTGGAGGGATAATGTTCTCTAATATTAGTTTTCAAGGACGTTTTCCCATCTGATCCTCACAATCCTTGTGGGATAACGTACTTGAGAACGATAGAGCATTATTGGGGGTTGGGGGGCTGAAGTAGCCTAGACTGTTTACAGTTTACAACAAGCGCTTTGGAGCTCTTTCGGCATGGAACCCCCGGCACGGTGCCTCCTTAGCTGCGTTACGTAGGGCTGGTTCCCTAGCCTACCGCGCCTCTTAAACGAAGTCATCTTTTATTACCGCAAAAAGGATTGAGAGTGCCTAGCTCTCAGCCTCCCCAAATAGTGAACCCTTGGTAAATGGTATTTTTCTCTTCCTCCCCGCCCGGTGTCCCCACCACCCCACCCCACCCCACCCCTGGTTAGAAATCTTTTGAGCACTGAACATTATGAAAGTGCGTACATTTTCTGTGCCTGTATGTGCATTTCTCTGGAGAGTGGATCCATAAGCTTCATTGGATTCTCAAAAAGGTTAAGAACTATTCTTTAAGGGATAGGTTTAGAATGATATGGGAACAGTGGTTTGGAGAATTAATTGGTACAATACTTTCTCAGCTTACACTGGTGCTAGCTTGGGGTTTGTTTTTTTGTTCTTTTTTTTTAAGGTAATTGCCCTAGCCGATTTGGCTCAGTGGATAGAGCGTCGACCTGTGGACTGAAGGGTCCCAGGTTTGATTATGTTCAAGGGCATACACCTTGGTTGTGGGCACATCCCCAGTAGGGGGTATGCAGGAGGCAGCTGATAGATGTTTCTTTCTCATCGATGTTTCTAACTCTATTCCTCTCTGTAAAAAATAAATAAAATACATATATTTTTTAAAAGATAATTAATCCTGCCCGAAAATTTACATTCTGATTGAGGACTTGACACAAGTAGAAAATAATAGACAATGACCTTCAAGCAAGAATTCGAACTGTTTTTGAAGAATTGGTAAAATCTGTAGGGAGGGCCTTGCAGAATATTATTAAGAGTTAAGTTTAGCCCTAGCCAGTGTGGCTCACAGCCTCAGCCCTCACACAGAAGGTTTAATTCCTGGTATCTGGGTTGTAAGTTTGATCCCCAACCCAGTTGGGAGTAGTGGGGAGGCAACCCCCACTTCCAGGCGTCAGGTAAGGATTAACTACAAAAAAAGAGTCAAGTTGAGTATGCTGTGTGGGCCTCATTGAAACTGTATGGGTTGGGGTTAAATAAGGGAGTGCCCTGAGAAACTAACAGGAGAAATTGATGATTAAGCAAACACAGGTGACTTGATGGAAAATATTTTGTAATTACTGAAGAGAAAAATAGAAGAAGAGAGGATAAAAGAATTGTTGCAATGTAGGGCTGAGGATCTGGACCATACTGGGGACAGAGTAGGAAGGGAGGAAAGAGGAGAGCCTATGGTTTGTTGATTGAAAGAATGTTATAATTAGGTGACAGAAAGTGAAAATGGGAAGAAAATTGGCAGGTAGGCCTATAAACAGACCCTAATTGTTACTACTTTTCTGTCCTCTTAGGTGCACCACTTCATGGAGCTGTGTTGGGATAAATGTGTGGAGAAGCCAGGGAATCGCCTAGACTCTCGTACTGAAAATTGTCTCTCTAGCTGTGTGGACCGCTTCATTGACACTACTCTCACCATCACGAGCCGTTTTGCCCAGATTGTACAGAAAGGAGGGCAGTAGACCGTTCCCTAGGAGATGACAGAAGCAAAGGACTTGTTAGTAAGCAGATTGAAGGGACAGTGAGGGAAAGTTCTCAACCCACTGTCAGGTCAACTTCAGGCTACTACCCTGTTGGTGCTAAAAAGTGACAGATTGAAAATTCAAGTGAAATTTATTTATTTAGAATCAGAAACTCCACATTGTATCACAACAATTATTCAATAAATTTGAGTTCTCCGACTCTATTTTTAAAATCCCATTTTAGGATTTAATAAGATCTCCGATTGGCAGAAACACTAGGACTAAATGTTTCAGGGCTAGTAGTGCAAATGGTATTTCAGGTGGCTGGAAGAAACATCAGCCTTAGTCTTAGGCATAGAAGAAAATTTAGGGTTGAGAAAGGTGAAGAACAGAAAACAGCTTTATTGCTTATACATGACCAAGAAAAGGTAAACATGGCAAAAAACAAAACAAGCAAGGTGTGTATTCATTGGGAAAGGAGGTCTGCTACTATGGGAAAGGTCAAGACCCAAACAGAACCAACTTCCTGGAGATGCCTTGTCCCACTCACCCATTCTCCTGAGTCTGTGCTGAGACTCAGTACTTTTATAACACAGAAACAATGTTTAAAAGAGGGGAAAAAAGTGAACACTTCCTCCAACAGAGGTTTCACTTGCTCCAAGAACAAAACTGCTTTAGGTAAAGAGGTAGTAATTATAGACTGCTCTTCCTCCCTTGGGTCCCCACTAATCCCAAAGGTAAAAATATATACCGTTGAACAATGACAGTTGAATACCAAAGTGTTAATATTTCAAATAAATAGCCGCAAAGGTAGCACCTGCTTGTAATTGGGATCGGGACCCTCTAGCCAACCATGTACTTCATGATCAAACATTCTGTTAGAAATCTGTTCTGTAAAGAACAAATTTAGCAGAACTATAAAATTTACCACTTCATGGAGTGATGTCATAGTTATATCCTATTGCTGGTGTCCTATAATGTCATATCACCATGAAGTATCTGCGTATTACACATGGTACAAAGCAAGGCCAGAGAGTTTAACTTACCTACTCCAGACCACATAACCAATTAGAGGCAGAACCAAGACAAGTGAGTTTTCAAGCTTTTTACTCAGCCCATGAAGTGACAAACAGGAAAAACAATGTCACTTGATCTTCTGCCATAATGAAAAATTAACTTGTCTTTCAGTGTTATTTTGATTTCTTATGAATTAACATAGTAGGAATTAACATATATAGCAAAAGGAAATAACATGGTCTCGGCTTGGTGCTTTAATCCGAAGGCAGGCTGGAAAAGAAGTAGATATGTCCCTGAGAAGTCTTTCATTTTGAATTTGATTCAGCCTAGTTTCAGGGAAAATCTAAAGCTCATTAACAGATTTCAAAATGAACAAGGAAGACATTTAAATGCCAGATGCCCTGAAGCCCGTTCAGAGCATCATTAGCATGAAAAAACTAATTCTTCCCCATTTGTTAAGGACCTTGCCTAAAGGAAATATTTGAACACAAGTCCATTTAGGCAATAATACAGCATTGGAACTACAAAATAATTTACTACCCATAAAGAAAAACTTTACTAGCCAATTACCATGTTTATGGGTATATGAGTATAGCTCCAGTCCCTGTCCAGCAGGAAAATTTAACAGAAAACCCTAGTCTCTGCTGATAACAGCTGTCTATGGGTGTTCAAAGATAAAATGTTTGTTCTTATGTTCATTTCCCCACTAAACGACCAGACCAATGGGGCCAAAATACAGAAAGATCAAAGCACCAAGGCTAAGACAAAGTCAAGTGGCACCTGTGATATAAACCAAACAAGAGCAACTCAATGTTCCCTTATATACATTCTGCACAGCACTGGTTCCAATCTACCTCGTGATCCCAGCCTTCCCTTTCCCCAAACTCAACATCCTAATTGGCATACCCAGGTCATTACTGGATTCTGCTTCCTGGGTACTTTAATTTGCTGTATATACACTCTAGGCTAAATGTAATTAACTGCAAAAAATAATCTCTTCAAGAAACCTTCATAACAAAATACCAGATTCCCTATTAACAATAAAAGGATCAAGTTTAACAGGCCAAAATAGAAGACAAGTCTGTCAGAATGAACACAGATGGCACAGGACAACTCCACCCTCAGGCCCCCTGTGTACACGAGAGTCATCAGCAAATCCCCAAGGTGCAAGAGCTGTCAAAATCCAAGTCAGTGGGAACTGAAGACTTTCTCACTTAGTCATCCTCCGAACTGTCAGCAGACCTTTCATCTGTGGCCACTTTCCAATTTGTGCGTTTGTTTGTTTTTGTCCTCTCCTGTATTTCATTGCTAACTACAGGAACACTGACTTTATCCTTCTTTTCCCTTTTGGTTTTCTTAGTGTCTCTTTCCTCAGAACTGCTGGATGCTGAATCATCAGACTGAGAAGTGTCACTTTCTGCCTCTAAAACTAGAGGAGTCTTTTTGAGAGACTTTTTCCTTGATTTTTTCTTACGCTTATGTGGTTGTTTCCTGGCACTAGAAGCCCCGGTTTCTTCTGAGAACTCGTTTGAGGAATCTGCTGTTATATCTGTGACTTCTTTTTTGCTTTTCTTCTGTTTTTTGTGTGACTTCTTTTTCTGCTTTTTTTTGTGGGATTTCTTTGATTTCTTGTGTTTGTGAGATTCATGGGTAGATGATTTTTCCTGGGGAGATCTTTTTTTCCCATTGGTAATATCTTGATGATCACTAATAAAAAAGAAACAAAAATATTTCCATTTTAATATTCTGCATTCTAGATAGAAAGTTAGGGTTAACATCTAAATTTTAAAACAGCTTTGACATAAGGTTATTCTGAGACTTAATAACTGAGTTTTTATTTCCTCATCTTTAAAATGAACATAAAAATTCTAATCTGTAAAACAACACTAAAATCATTAAAAAGAAATAGACTCAGGGAAAAAAAGTATATTAAGATCTGCTTATCACTTGTGTTAGCAACACTGGGCATTATAAAAAATATATATATATTTGCCAATCTGACAGGTAGGAAACTGTTTGGTTTAAAATTATATAAGAATTTTTAATTTAAGCCAAAATCAGTTTGGCTCAATGGATAGAGCGTCGGTCTGCGGACTGAAGGGTCCCAGGTTCGATTGCGGTCAAGGGCATGTACCTTGGTTGCGGGCACATTCCCAATGGGGGGTGTGCAGGAGGCAGCTGATCGGTGTTTCTCTCTCATTGATGTTTCTAGCTTTCTATGCCTCTCCCTTCCTCTCTGTAAAAAAAATCAATAAAATATATTTTTTTTAAAGAATTTTTATTTTGAAAAAAATTCTCATCTGCCATACTGAATTACTGTATGGGACACTTCTAATATAAAGACCTAAGTGCTATAGTCCTGGCCAGTGTGACTCAATTGGTTGGGGGCCCTCTCATGCAGGAAGAGGTTAACAGATTCCGAGTCAGGGCACGTGCCTAGGGTTGCAGGCTTGATTCCCCAATACAGGACATGCAGCTGATGGTTATTTCTCTCCTTTCCCTTCCTCTCTCTCAAATCAACAAAAAACATATTTTTAAAAACATATTTTTAAAAAAAAGTGCGCCGAAGCTGGTTTGGCTCAGAGGAAGGGTCCCAGGTTCAAGGGCATGTACATTGGTTGCGGCACATCCCCGGTAGGGGGTGTGCAGGAGGCAGCTGGTTGAAGTTTGTCTCTCATCGATGTTTCTAGCTCTCTATTTCTCGCCCTTCCTCTCTGTAAGAAAAATCAATAAAATATATTAAAGAAAAAAAAAAGAAATGTTTAAAAAAAAAAAAAAAGTACCAACTAGAAATTAAGAAAAAAACAAGTGCTATAGATATGTCAAACATCATTCAGGGAAAGGCAAAATACCTATCACCTTCCATCTGAATTGCAGATTATTCTTTGGTTACATTTTTAATGGCAAATGTTACATGTTTTGTAAAAACTGCGCTTGAACTCAATTTACAGTTCAGACGTTGTACTACTAAGCTTAGTTTCTAACTTTTTTCCCCCAGTAAACCTATTTGTCTTACCTGTCTGTTTCAAATTCTTCAGGGTATAACTCTTTATAACCACTGTGACCCCATCTGTAAGATGACATTTTATTAAACATATTGTTAAAGCAGTGCATATGTTTTTGAAAATTAAATTAGACAGACTTAGGAATGTATGCACACACAGACATACACACAGAATAAAACAAAACAAAAATAGAAATATGGTAAAGCCAACCCCACAAGGCACAGTAAACTTAGTTGGCTATTTTTCTGTGCTGCACACTATTAGTCAAGCACAAATAATTCCTCTGTCCATTTGTAAGAAAACCTGCCATTCTCTTCCTTTATAAAACTTATAATCTGCTTCTCTAAAAACACTTCATAACATATTGTTGTCTATATTGGTACAATTTAAAAAACAACAACACCAAGTTCTATCTGGTTTGGCTCAGTGGATAGAGTGTCGGCATGTAGACTGAAGGGTCCCAGGTTCGATTCTGGTCAACAGCACATGCCAAGGGTCCAGGCTCGATCCCCAGGAGGGGGTGTGCAGGAGGCAACTGATCAATGATTCTCATCATTGATGCTTCTATCTCCCTCTCCCTTTCTCTCTGAAATAAATAAAAATATATATTTTTTAAATGCCCTAAGCTGCCGAAACGGGTTTGGCTCAGTGGATAGAGCATTGGCCTGCGGACTGAAAGGTCCCAGGTTCAATTCCAAGACCAAGGGCATGTACCTTGATTTCGGGCACATCCCCAGTGGGGGGTGTGCAGGAGGCAGCTGATGGATGATTCTCTCTCACCGATGTTTCTAGCTCTCTATCCCTCTCTCCTCCTCTCTGTAAAAAATCAATAAAATATATTTTAAAAATAAATAAATAAATAAAATGCCCTAACCAGTTTGGCTCAGTGGATAGACCATTGGCCTGTGGACTGAAAGGTCCCAGGTTTGATTCCAGTCCAAGGGCATGTACCTTGATTTCGGGCACATCCCCAGTAGGAGGTGTGCAGGAGGCAGCTGACTGATGTTTCTCTCTCATCGATGTTTCTAACTCTCTCTTCCTCTCCCTTCCTCTCTGTAAAAAATCAATGAAATATATATTTTTTAAAATAATAGCAACTGGGGGAAGGCCCCGCCTGCGGGGCAAGATGGAGTTGCTGCAGGTCTTGAGACGAGGACTGCAGCAGGTCAGCGGCCACAACGGCCTTCGAGGCTGACTGCGAATGCTCTTCAGGACAAATGATGTGAGGGTTGGTACGTTGGTGGGGGAAGACAAATATGGAAACAAATACTATGAAGACAACAAGCAGTTTTTTGGCCGTCACCAATGGGTTATATACACTACTGAAATGAATGGCAAAGATACATTCTAGGATGTGGATGGAAGCATGGTGCCCCCGGAGTGGCACCGTTGGCTTCACTGTATGACTGATGATCCTCCAACAACAAAACCACCGACTGCTCGTAAATTCATTTGGACAAACCATAAATTCAACCTGAGTGGCACTTCAGAGCAATATGTACCTTATTCCACCACTAGAAAGATTCATGAGTGGGTCCCACCTTCAACACCTTACAAATAAAGACACTGAACAATTTAAACATGTAAAATATAAGGCTTTTCATGTAATTGCACTTTTACTGCTTACTGTTAATTAAAATAATTTGATTAAACAAAAAATAAATAAATAAATAAATAAATAAAATAATAGCAACTGGAATATAATTCATAAACATCACCCTATTAAGGTGTCCAAGTCAGTGGCTTTAGTATATTCAGAGTTGTGCTACCTTACTTCAGAACATTTCCATCACCCCAGAAAGAAACTGCATTAGCAGTCACTCTCCATTCCTCCCTCTCCTGTAGCTCATGGCAACCACTTATCTACTTTCTGACTCTATGGATTTGCCTATTCTAGACATATATAAACAGGATCATATACCAAATGGCCTTTTATGCCTGGCTCTTTTCACCTACCATGTTTTCGAGGTTCATCCATATTATAACATGCTGTCAGTACTTTATGCCTTTTACTGCCAGATAACATTCCATTACTGTTCCACATACCACAATTGGTTTATTCATTCATCAGCAAACAGACATTTGGGTTTCCATTTTTTGGCCACACTGAATAATTATGCTGTGAACATTTGTGTACAAGTTTTTGAAGAGATAATTAAGTTTTAAAAGTTCACATTCTCGCCGAGACTGGTTTGGCTCAGTGGATAGAGCGTCGGCCTGCAGACTGAAAGGTCCAGGGTTCGATTCCGGTCAAGGGCATGTACCTTGGTTGCGGGCACATCTCCAGTAGGGGGTACGCAAGAGGCAGTGGTTGATGTTTCTCTCTCATTGATGTTTCTAACTATCCCTCTTTGTGTAAAATCAATAAAATATATATATTTTTTAAAAAGTTCACATTCTGCCAAAACCGGTTTGGCTCAGCCGTAGAGCGTCGGTCTGCAGACTAAAAGGTCCCGGGTTCAATTTCGGTCAAGGGCATGTACCTTGGTTGCGGGCACATCCCCAGTGGGGGGTGTGCAAGAGGCAGCTGGTCGATGTTTCTCTCTCATCAACGTTTCTAGCTCTCTATCTTTCTCCCTTCCTCTCTGTAAAAAATCAATAAAATATATTAAAAAAAAAAAAAAAAAAAGTTCACATTCTCATGCCAAATATTACTAATGGCCACAAGAATTTAGTCACAAACCTGTCTGGCATGTTAGCTTCATAATCATATAACTTCTTGTTCCAGGATTTAGCCTTAAGAAAATCATCTTCCAGTGCCTCAGAAATTTCATTTCTTGGCCTCCAATTGTCTCTTTGACTTTCTTCATCAAAACCATCACTACGCATCCGGCTATATGAGGAAACAGAAGGATTTTTAGATTTGGAAACTATATATAAAGTTACTTTATGGAACATCATGCATAAAACTCATTGAACAAGCTAAGAGAGAGAACAAAACAACCTAATACTTAATGTTTTATTAAATCATGTAAAAAAGACATATCTATTCCTCGCTGTAAATTTGTACAGTTGTCCAATTAAAATCTGACCGTTATTACCCACCCTATTGAAGAATATAAAGGAAACAGCTTCTGGACTGTGGCATGCTATAGCTCCCTCAACTAGGAAGACAAGCAAAGTGGGAAACAAAGCATAGTCACAGTCACAGCGGGGCCACTGCAAACTATCCTAAATTCTACACACACTCCCTTCCAGGAAAACAGCAACTTGCTGTGGTGAAGTCACAGTAACAGTGGGAATAAGTCCTGACCCAGGAGTACATTGGGGTAGAAAATCAGTTGAAAACCATTGATTCAACCCATACTTACAATATCCACTAACCAGTCACTAAAGCTAGCTAATTGGTTATCAAAAATGTTTAAGGATTCCTATGTGTCAGGTATGTTCTAGCTACTGAGAATATAATGCAAATGAGACTATCAGAATCCCTGCCCTTAAAGAGATTATCTTTGAAGATTTATTCACCAAGATAGTCTGCAGATTGAAGGGTCCGGGGTTCGATTCCAGTCAAGGGCACATGCCCAGGTTGTAGGCTCGAGCCCTAGCAGTGGACGTGCAGGAGGAAGCCAATCAATGATTCTCTCTCATCACTGTTGTTTCTCTCTCTCTCTCTCTCTCTCTCCCCCCCAGCCCCATCTCTCTTCCTCTAAAATCAATTTTTTTTTTTTTTAGTTTTTTCAAAAAAGAACAATATTTTGGCCCTGATTGGTTAGAGCATTGTCCCACAGACAAGGGTGGCGGGTTTGATTCTGGTCAAAGGCAAGTACCTCAATTGCAGGTTCAAACCTCAGCATTGGTTGGGGCGTGTGGGGGAGGCAACCAATCAATGTGTCTCTCTCACATTCATGTTTCTCTCTGTGTGTCTCTCCCCCTCCCTGCCACTCAATGAAAATCAATGGAAAAATATCCTCGGGGTGAGGATTAATGAAAAAAACAACAATATTTTGTTCTGCACTAACAGTACTTCTAAATTCTCAAAGAAGCATCAGAGAAAAAACAGACTGAAAATATATTTTTGTTGAAACTGCTTTCTTTACCTCGGATACTCTATATACTTTCTTGTCTAAAGCCATTTACACAAAGCCAGTCATACACCAAAGTCCACATACTCTGCGGGTACACTCTCTCACCTGAAATATCTCACTTTAACACACTGCGGACCAGTAGTTTTATTTCTAGGTTTACCCAGTGGCCAGGGTAAGTTTCTATTGAACCAGTACAAAAAATGTTTTACATAAATGTTAAAGGTACACTTTAAAATTAAATACATTGCATTTTGAAGTTATTAATTATATGTTCTTACAAACTAATCTTTTTAACCTGTTAACCGGGGAGTTCCCTTTTTAATTACGCAACGTACAATGGGCGCATACTCTTTCACTAGGACGTGTCAGTACATCACGCCCAACGGACGTAATTTTATATTATTATTTTTTTATTTATACTTAATTAAAATAAATGAAATATATATTTTTTCGTTTATTTATATATAAAGCACAAAGGAAAATACAAAATTACAAACAAATAGAAAAGAATACCAACAAAAAAATGGAAACATCGAATTAAAAAATTATAGCCAAAACTGGTTTGGCTCAGTGGATAGAGCGTCAGCCTGCGGACTGAAAGGTCCCAGGTTCAATTCCAGTCAGAGGCATGTACCTTGGTTGCGGGCGCATCCCCCGTAGGGTGTATGCAAGAGGTAGCTGATCGATGATTCTCTCTCATCGATGTTTCTAACTCTCTATCCCTCTCTCTTCCTCTCTGTAAAATATCAATAAAATATAAAAAATTAAAAATTTTACAAACAATTATAAAGATTACAAAAAATATATACCGTCCCTCTCAGGGCGCAACATATATTTCAAGGACGTATTCATACGTCCTACCCGTTCCCGATATTGTTTACGTTTGCCGTATTTATAGGTCCCGCTCTGTTAACAGGTTAATATCGTCACTGGTCACAAGCCTTAGAACAGAAAACACGAGAATTCTCGTGATCCGTTCACAATGTGTTAACTATTCCCCTGGTGGCTTTAGAATCAGCATTACTACTTTGAGTCATTTTTCATACACATAGCTATATACTAAAGGGCCAAAGAGATGTTTGAAATACTCAGACATTCCAATACCACTACAGATATGACAACTAAGCCTGCATAATTCCTTATATTTACATTCAAATTAATAAAAAGGTAATGTAAAAGACTGTAATTTGGTGAAGATAGTGAGTAGATGGGGTAAAGAAGAGGCTGAGAGTGCCAAAACCAGTTTGGCTCAGTGGATAGAGCATCGGCCTGTGGACTGAAAGGTCCCAAGTTCAATTCTGATCAAGGGCATGTACCTTGGTTGCAGGCACATCCCAGGTGGGGGGTGTGTAGGCAGCTGATTGATGTTTCTCTCACTGATGTTTCTAACTCTCTATTCTTCTCCCTTCCTCTCTGTAAAAAATCAATAAAATATATTTTAAAAGAGGCTGAGAGAAAAAATTTTAAAAATTAAAAAAGGCTGAGAGAATGAAAGATTAATAAGAAAAAGAAATATATGATCAGCTAAGCAACCATAAGATACAAATAAAAAATCTAAGATTAAAAGCCATCAGATAAGCCGAAACCGGTTTGGCTCAATGGTTAGAGTGTCGGCCTGTGGACTGAAAGGTTCCAGGTTCGATTTCGGTCAAGGGCATGTACCTTGGTTTCGGGCACATCCCCAATAGGGGGTGTGCAAGAGGCAGCTGATCGATGATTCTCTCTCATCGATGTTTCTAACTCTCTATCCCTCTCTCCTCCTCTCTGTAAAAAAGCAATAAAATATATATTAAAAATAAATAAATAAATAAATAAAAGCCATCAGATAAGGTCAGAATCCACAGAATCCTTAATGTTTACAATTTTTCAAGATAGACTTTTAAAATTCTCTATTGCAAATAAGTACAGAGTAGGATCGGCCAAAAGTGGTTTGGCTCAGTGGATAGTGTCAGCCTGGGGACTGAAGGGTCCCAGGTTCAATTCCGGTAAAGGGCATGTACCTTGGTTGCGAGCACATCCCCAGTAGGGGGCGTGCAGGAGGCAGCTGATCGATGTTTCTCTCTCATCAATGTTTCTAGCTCTCTATCTCTCTCCCTTTCTCTCTGTAAAATTCAATAAAATATATTAAAAAAAAAAAAAAAAAAAAAGAGTAGGATCATATGCATTATAGCCATTACCTTTATACTTGGGTCTAGGTTTATGAAAGAGGGAATGAATGCTTAAGGACTCACAAAACTAAACCATGTATCTTTAGCATACCAAAATGATTTTAAACCAATATTGATGATTTTGAAGAAGATGAGTATTATTTTGGTTCTCAGAGCTCCAACTTCACCTTGAACTGCTGGGCAACATTTTCCTTTTCTGCCCCCGGTAAGCATCTTCCATCTGTTTCTCCAGTTCTCTTATTTTCCACATATCTGATTCCTCCTGAATCTAGATTTTTTTTTAAAAAAAGAAAATAAAGAAATCAAAATAAGTTACTGAAAATAACACGTTACATCACAAAAAAGTAACTAAAAATACAGTCTACACTAATTATGGGATTACAGACTGGGTTATGATCAAGATCCTGGGAAATTCATTATGATTTCTCAATGTGGTTGAACAAGCTGACCCAGTAAATCTCAAATATGAAGAATTCTGCAGAAACAAAAAAAAAATTTTTTTTAGAAAGTTCGTTGATTTTTTTTTTTAATATATGTTTTATTGATTTTTTTACATAGAGAAAGGGAGAAGGATAGTTTGAAAAATGGATGAGAGAGAAACATCAATCAGCTGCCTCCTGCACACCCCCTACTGGGGATGTGCCCACAACCAAGGTACATAACCTTAATCAGAATCAAACCTGGGACCTTTCAGTCCACAGACCAATGCTTTGTCCACTGAGCCAAACCAGTTAAGGCTGCAACAAACTTTTTAACCCTTGCATAGACACACTTAGAACCTTATCAATTATGTAATTATGTTGCATTTACCAAATGATAATCTCTTATGTTTCAAAAATGTTTTATCAGCTGAAACCGGTTTGGCTCAGTGGATAGAGCGTCGACCTGCAGACTGAAAGTCGACCTGCAGACTGAAAGGTCCCAGGTTTGATTCCGGTCAAGGGCATGTATCTTGGTGGCCGGCACATCCCCAGTAGGAGTTGTGCAGGAGGTAGCTGATTGATGATTCTCTCTTGTCGATGTTTCTAACTATCTCTCTCTCTTCCTCTCTGTAAAAAATGAATAAAATATATTTTAAAAAATAAAAATAAAAATAAAAAATAAAAAATAAAATGTTTTATCATTTTGAATGTATCATCTCAATTGACCCTTAAACAATCTTATGAGGAAAGCAAAGCAAGATGCCATTATTATATCCTGAGAAAAACAAAAGCTCAGAAATTTTACCAAAGTCAAAAAGCTAGTAAGGACAGGTCTTTAAACTTTCAGGGTTTTCACAACATTCTAATTTTTATTAAAAACAAAATAAAAAGACATGAGAATTGCTAGGGAATTTCTAGAGAATCAGATTACAAATAACCAAAAAATAAAGAGTACGTTTTATTTCTAAATCCTCCTATTGCCTTAGCTGGCTTGGCTCAATGGATAGAGCAATGGCCTTCGGACCGAAGGGTCCCAGGTTTAATTTCATTCAAGGGCATGTACCTCGGCTGCAGCTCCTCCCTGGCTCAGGCCCTGGTCAGGGTACTTACAGGAGGCAACCAATCAATATATTTCTCTCACAGGGACATTTCTTTCTTTCTCTCTCTCTCCCACGCTCTCTGAAAATCAATAGAAAAATATCCTCAGGTGAGGATTAAAAAAAATAATAATAATAAATAAGCCCTAACTGGTTTGGCTCAGTGGATAGAGTGTTGGCCTGTGGACTGAAGGGTCTCAGGTTCGATTCTGGTCAAGGGCATGTACCTTGGTTGCGGGCACATGCCCAGTAGGGAGTGTGCAAGAGGCAGCTGATTCTCCTCATCGATGTTTCTAACTCTCTATCCCTCTCCCTTCTTCTCTGTAAAAAATCAATAAAATATATTAAAATAAATAAAAATCCTGAAATATTTAAAAAATGATAAATAAATCCTCCTACATTTTGTTAAATCTGTGCTATATTATCTTTTTAGCCACCACTTACAAATCTAAGTTCACCATTCAACTAGGGGTGGTTTAATGCAATTGCAGAGGCTGCTTAGATAACGGTTATAACCTCACTCAAAATCAAATTATCAGGTTACATTACAGTAATACCTTTTAAGACCCAACTAGGAACTATACAGTTCACCAAAGAAAACCAAACAAGGGTCCGTGGCCCTCCTTTCATTATATGTGTCCTCCTAGGTGACCTCATCTACTCTCATGACCTCTGTCATTTCCTACATACCAACAACCCCCAAACCAAGTCTCAACATTTCTCCTTTGCTCCAAGTTGGAATTTCCAACTGTTTGGACATCCTATAAGCTCTTCACCATCAACATCTTCAAAACAAACTAATTATGCCCCTTTCTTTTGATTCCTATCATCATCATTCAACTAGTCACACAAGATAGTAATATTTGATTCCGTAATTATCGCCACCAAGGTCTTTGGGTCCTGCCTCCGAAATTCCTCATCTTCATCCCTACTGCCACTGCTTTCATGTGAACTCCCGCCCCCTCATCATCTCTCACCTGGACCAATGCAATTGCTTCCTAACTGGTCTCTCTACTGCTCACCCCATTTGATCTATCACCTATCCAATTAAAAAATCATCTTTCTAAAATATAATCAAGTCACACCCAGCTTAAAAATATTTTATTTTTTTAACTGGTTTCCCAGCAAGTATGACTCAGTTGTTAAAATATTTTTAAGCTGGGTGTGACTTGATTATACAATACATGCCCTTGACCAGAATCGAACCTGAGACCCTTCAGTCCACAGGCCAACACTCTATCCACTGAGCCAAACCAGTTAGGGCTTATTTATTATTATTATTTTTTTTAATCCTCACCTGAGGATATTTTTCTATTGATTTTCAGAGAGAGTGGGAGAGAGAGAGAAAGAGAGAAATGTCCGTGTGAGAGAAATATATTGATTGGTTGCCTCCTGTAAGTACCCTGACCAGAGCCTGAGCCAGGGAGGAGCTGCAGCCGAGGTACATGCCCTTGAATGAAATTAAACCTGGGACCCTTCGGTCCGAAGGCCATTGCTCTATCCATTGTCCCATGCACCAGGTCACCTGTTCAATTCCCAGTCAGGGCACATGCCCAAGTTGCAGGCTCAATCTCCAGTAGGAGAGGTCCAAGAGTCAGGCCATCCATGTTTCCCATAAATGTTTTTAGCTCTCCCTCTCCCTTCCTTTCTCTGAAATCAATAAAAACATATTTTAAAAATTAAAAATATATATATTTGATGGTTTAGGTATTGCCTAGCGAGAAAAAAATATATAATCTCCTAACATCATAATCCACACTGGCCTCATCTTCACTAGCCCCCACATTCACTACTTTCTGGTTGCACACAATTTCTTGCCATGTCCCCAGTGCTTCAAGCACTTTCTTATTGCCACACGTTAGTACATGGTTTTCTGTCTGTACAGCAGTGGTTCTCAACCTTTCTAATGCCGCGACCCTTTAATACAGTTCCTCATGTTGTGGTGACCCCCAACCATAAAATTATTTTTGTTGCGACTTCATAACTGTAATTTTGCTACTGTTAATGAGTCGCAATGTAAATATCTGTGTTTTCCGATAAGTAGGCTGTACCTCTCACCTTATTGTGAGCATCTGTATGCCGGATGACATTCCTTAGGAGGACTTTCCCCAATGGAACCCGGGACATTCTTCAATCTGAAATGAATCAACAAATATTTAAAAATAAAAATGTCCTTTATTGCCTTATATTTTATTACAATAGTATAAAGAAGCATGAGGCAAAGAAAAGATCACTTAGAACTCAGAAGTCTTGGGTAATAGTTTTTTCTTCAGCATTAAAAGGGGAAATTCCTGATCACAGAAATATTAGGATGAAAGGAGATAGTGTACAATGGAATTCCTTGAAATGACACTATTTACTCCTCAAAATAATTCTATGTTGTATAGGAGGTGAGTATCTTCATTCCTAATTAGTAGATAAAATTCCCTAAAAGCCGTAACTTATCTCAGGCCACATAGTCCAAGGCAAACAAGGTCCAGGTTAAAAAAATCAACTCTGCAACCTCAAAGTTAGTTTGCGATGAAGCAATCATCTGGATTTGAGAGCATCGGGGAACACGAATAACAACAGAAACAAAAACATCCAACACAGAGATGCCCTAAATTTCTCCATTCGGGAAAACCTCATTTTCTATTTTGTACAGAAGCCTCCAAAAAAAAAAAATACACGACAGGGCTAGTCACCGTGTAGCTAGCTAGCAGGGGCTTTGTGCAACCACCCCACCGCTCACTCACCCCACGATCCTGAGGAAATCGGGCATCTTGTTAGTGTGAGACGAGGAACCACTCCATTACAAGCTCTCCTCCGACCCAGGAAGCCAAGGAGTCAGTGCTCAAAGGCAGCTGTGCAGCTTCACCCGAGTCCTTCGTGAAAACGCAGCCTTCCCACCGGTTAATCTGCCCTCGCCCGGGCCCCAGGCCCCGGCGGCCCTCGCCCCGGGCCGGACCCGCGCCGGGACCTGTGCGGCCGGAGCCCCGCGGCCGCGCGGGCGAGGAGGCCGGGCCCGGGCTGGCCGGGCATCCCCCGCTCACGCTCCTCGGGGATGGGCCCGGGGATCGGGTTTCGCTCCCAATGGGGGAGGGGGGACACTTTGGACCGGGCCCCGAGAAGTATCTAAAGTGCCTGAAGGGGGAGCTGAGGCTTCCCAGTGGAAGACAGAGACGACACCCCCATCTTTGTCACCGGGACCCGCTCCCCGGCGGCCGAGAAGCCCCCGGTAGCCCGCCCGCCACACGCCCGCCCCGCACAGACACACACAAACACACCCATACCGTGCGCCGCGGCCTCGCGTGGCGGGGGTGGGGGAGGAAGCGGACTGGGAGGAAGGGGAGCGAGCTTCCCTTCCGGGCCGGAAGTCGTGCTCCCGAGAAATCCTTCCCACCAACAGAGCGCTCGGAGACGTCCGCGGGGCGGGTTTCCAGGACCCTCCAGGGGTCCCCCGGTGCAGGAGGGCGGCGGGCGCCTTCCTGGGAAAGGGGGGTCGGGCTCAGCCGAGAAGCGAGGCCGCCGCGGAGCGGGGAGAGCCCGGAACTGGAAGTGGGAAGACTTTCTGCCCGGGGCTCTCCGGACTCCATTAGGTGCTACCCAAGCTGGTTGCCTGGTAACAGGCGCCGCGGTTTGTCAGGAAACGAGGAGAGGTGGGTTCGCAGACCTCCGGAATGGCTGTCCATTAGTTAAGTTTCCCCCTTAGATTCTAACCCTAATGTAACTTTCAAAGAACCCAAACCTCCTCTTTCTCATTCTGTGGGTGCCCTGGGGCTCCTTCCAGTTGGGGGAGGAGGTGCGAGGGAACTTGTCTGGAGACAGAGAGGATGTTATCACTGTCATGTGGTGTTGACCGAGAGTCCCATCCTCTCCATCCTCAGGTAACCCCAGGAGATTGGTATTATCGTCTTCATTTTGAGGAGAATAAACTGAGGCGCAAACATAAATTAATTGCTCATGGTCACACAGCCAGTAAGTGGTAGAGCTAAGATTGGAATGTAGCAGAGTCCATGCTTTTTTTTTATTTTTATGTTTTTATTGATTTCAGAGAGACAGGAAGGAGAGAACCATCGATGTGAGAGAGAAATATTTATCGGCTGCCTCCTGCATGTGTACTGATAGAGAATCGAACCTGCAACCTTTTGGGGGGGGGGGGGGGGTTTGAGAGGGTTTTTTTTAAGATATATTTTTATTGCCCTGACCACTCACTCACCCCTCAATGTGTGCAGGAGGCAGCTGATCAATGTTTCTAACTCTCTATCCCTCTCCCTCCCTCTCTGTAAAAATCAATAAAATCTATTTTTTTAAATACATTTTTTAATTTATTTCAGAGAGGTTGGGAGGAGAAATAGATTCATTAATGGGCTGCCTCCTGCACGCCCCCTACTGGGGATCAAGCCAGCAACCCGGGCATGTGGCCTTTGACTGGAATTGAACCCGGGACCCTTCACTCCACAGACGGAGGCTCCATCCACTGAGCCAAACCAGCAAGGACCCTGCAACCTTTTGGTGCATGGGACATCGCTCAACCAACTGAGGCACACCAGCCAGCGCAAGTCCATGTTTTTAACTACTAAGCTATGCTGAGGATTTAGGAAGTCTGGCAATTTCCAGGCTGGTTAGGGCACCAGTCAGCCAAAAGCCAGGTGTTGGAAAAAGGAAACGACCTGGAAGCACAGACTTGAATGAGTACTCTGGCCCCTCAGGCCAGGTGAGGGTCTAGGGGAGGCAAGGCCTTATTATCTGAGAGGACAGCTTGAGAATTTAGGAAGTGATACTACATAATTCAAGAATTAGGAGAAGATAAAGTGGTGCCGATCTACAGTGTTTTAGAAACAGCTAACTTCAAAACTATTCCTGACCTGGTCCTCCTCTCCCAAAAGAAGAAATGAATCAATAGTTACATTATTTTTACTTAAGTCATGTCTTTCCTCAGACTTAAGAGGCCTATTCACCTCAATCATGGAGTCATCCTCAAACGGTCTGCTTACCCAAGTTACTCAGTTCTGGAACCTACTAGATGATTTGGCTGAAAGTAACCCTGAGAGCTATAAGAGCTTCATTCAACAGCAGCTGAAAGAGGGCAAACAGCTTTGTGCTGCCCCAGAACCACAGCTCTGTCTACAAACAAGAATCCTGGTACGTAGAGTTGGTGCCCTTGGATGGGAGGTTCTGAATGAATAGCTTACCTTTAGCTGTTGTTACTGTAACACTGAGGGAAACTGCCACTCTAATGGAGAGTGAAATGTAGAGAAGATTGCGTTGAAGGAGTAAAAATGGGAAATTCATATTTTATATATTTTGGAGATCTCAAAATGGGCCATTTTTCTGTTAGAGTGAAAACAAAAGTAATGTAATGATTTAATAGAGAATCATAGAATTGGAGCTTTTTCAAATAAAGAGGATTTATTTGGTTATGGGGGTAAGAAAGTGGTGAAAGACGGTAAAAAAAAAAAAAAAATGGAACAGCTGCTTAGATCAATTCCCCCTTCCTCTTCCCAGTTCCTCTGGGAATAGCAACTGGATTCTTTATGAAGAGCTTTGGGAAAATCAGGTTAACAGTATAATTTCTGAAACACAGTTTTAATACAAGTAATAACTTACTGGGAGCCTAAAATTCTCACTCTTCAAATTCTGTGAGGTGTTGCTTTTAGGATATTATTTTGAAATATATTTGATTTCTAGAAACCTAAAGAAAAAACACTTTTTATCAACCTATGTCAGTGGAAAAGGATTCCAGCTCCCCAATCAACTACTGATCCAGTACCTCTGAGTGTTGGCAGGCCAGAAGATATGTCTGAAACATCAGGTACAGAGAATTATGGGATAGAAAACACATTTAAATTTTTTTTATTGGGAATAGCATGAACTAGATTTTACTTGGTTAAAGACATTATATGTAAAATATTTTATTTGGTTATAATGTAGCTAATGACTAATAAATATACCTTTATAAAAATGAATACTGTTGGCCGGCCAGTATGGCTCAGTGGTTCGATCCCAGGTTGAGGCTCAATTCCCAATATGGGTGTGAAGGAGGCTGATCAATAATTCTCTCTCTCATTGATGTTTATATCTGTCTCCCACTTCCTCTTTGAAATCAATAAAAATATATTTAGAAGAAAACAAAGCTACTCATTTTAAAAGTTGTTATTACTGTTTGTCTAATAATCTAAACTGTTTTTAAATGCCAAGAAATGCCCTCATTGAAATTGTGTAATCCTTATTATTGCTCCTGAAAAATATAGGAATAGAATTAATACTTTCTAGGTTTATAAGGATTATGGCTTAATATATTACCTGACAAAATCATTAGTGAAACAAGTTGTCTTCATTTCACACCCTCTGAATCTCATGCACAAATGTCTATCTTTTTTTCTTTTCTTTTTCACACACGCAGATGTCTACACAGTCATCGATGTTGCCTACAATCCTGATGTTCTCCAGGCAGCAGAAAAGGACCAGGTGAAAAAAGATCAATTGATACACATGGCCATGAAATGCATTGAGGAACAGCTCCAGTTCACACTCTCACACATTTACCGTATTACCAAATCTAAAATAAAAGGAAGCATTCAAAGGATGAAACAAAATCTGATGGGAATCCAAACTGGCCCCACAGATTTAAAAGAGAAAATGAGAAAAGGTAAGTTAATGAATGGTAGATGGAAAATTATGTTGATTTAAAATTTTTGTATCCTGTGTGCATTTTGCAAACTAGAAATCTCAAATTTAAAAGATGAATAACTTGCCAAAGCTGGTTTGGCTCAGTGGATAGAGCATGGGCCTGTGGACTGAAAGGTTCTAGGGCATTTCCCTTGGTTTCAGGCCCATCCCTGGGGGAGGTGTGCAGGAGGCGGCTGATTGATGTTTCTCTCTCATCGATGTTTCTAACTATCTCTCTCTCTTCATCTCTGTAAAAAAATCAATAAAATATATTTTAAAAAGATGAATAACTTAAAATATAAAAAGATTAGATATTAGAAATATTAGCATGTCCTTAAAGATTTTTAAATCCTGCAAACTTTTAAACTTTGAAATCTTTTTGATTTAAGATTCTTTTAAGATTCCCAAATTCAATTAGCTGCAGCTTTATCTGCCATCTTGGCTAGCACTACATATATTGCAGCTAGTAGCCTGATAGCACTGATAGTAGTTTATGTTGTTGATTAATTTTCTGATTTTTATTCCCCCCCCCCTTTTATTCCATAAAGAACTAACCCTTGAACAGATAAGCAGCAGCACTCTGAGCAATTCAGATCACTCCCCTCAACTTTTACTGCCAAAGGACCAAGTCTCAAGCAAAAAGGGGTGCCTGATAGAAGAGATTTCCAGTTCAGAGATCCAGGTGGAGATGAAGAGACCAGCCTATGAATTAAAAATGGTGGCAGATGAGAATGAGAAACCACTGAAAATTGAATTAAAAGTTGAATTACCTGGTATTAATTCAGTATCTCTCTGTGACCTTAGTGTTTCTGAGGTAGGTTGAATAGATGCTACTGTAGTAAATGTGTATCAGTCAACAGGCCCTATGTTTGCTGTAGTGACTAACTCCACAATCTCAGTAGCTTACAGTAATTTGCTCAGGTTACATGTCAGGTGGGCCTGATTTGTTCAACAAATATTTTTATTTATTTATTTTATTTATTTATTTTATTTTTTGTTAATCCTCACCCAAGGATATTTTTCTTTTCTTTTTTCTTTTTTTTTTAAATAAATTTTTATTGTTCATATTATTACAAGTGTTCCTTTCCCCCCCCTTCCCACCCCACCCTCTGCCCTTTCCCCACCCCCCTTTGTCCTCATCCATAGGTGCACAGTTTATGTTCAGTCTCTTCCCACATCCTCCTCTCCCTTTTTCCCCAAGAATCGTCAGTTCACTCCCCTTCCATACCTCTGATTCTATTATATTCAACAGTTAATATTGTTCATCAGATTTTTTTTTTTAATTTCCTTGGTTTTTAGATTCACTTGTTGACAGTTACGTATTTGTTGTTCATAATTTTTATCTTTACTTTCTCTTCTGAAAGAACCCCCTTCAGCAATTCATATAATTCTGGTTTGGTGGTGATGAACTCCTTTAGCTTTTTTTTATTAGTGAAGCTCTTTATCTGACCTTCGATTCTGAGTGATAGCTTTGCTGGGTAGAGTATTTTTGGCTGTAGGTTCTTGCTATTCATCACCTTGAATATTTCTTGCCATTCCCGTCTGGCCTGCATGGTTTCTGTTGAGAAATCAGCTGACAATCGTATAGGTGCTCCTTTATAGGTAACCACCTGCTTAGCTCTTGCTGCTTTTAATATTCTCTCTTTGTCCTTTGCTCTTGGAATCTTAATTATGATTTGTCTTGGTGTGGTCCTCTTTGGATTCCTCTTATTTGGAGTTCTGTGTGCTTCCTGGACTTGTAAGTCCAATCCTTTCCCCAGGTGGGGGAAGTTTTCTGTCACTATTTCTTTCAGTATGTTTTCGATATCTTGCTCTCTCTCATCTTCTGGGACCCCCATGATTCTGATGTTGGATCGTTTGAAGTTGTCCCAGAGGTTTCTTACATTATCTTCAATTTTTTGGATTCTCTTGCCTTCTAGCTTCTGCAGAGGAGTGTCTTCTGGCTCTTTATGTTCCAAATCTTTGACTTGATTCTTGCGATCTTCTATTCTGTTTTTAGGACTCTGTAAAATATTTTTTATTTCAGACAATGTATTCTTTATTTCTTGTTGATCCCTTATCATTTCTTGTTGATTCCTTTTCATATCCTCATAGGTCTCATTTATTTTATCGGCCTTTTCTAGGAGTCTCTTGAAAAACCTTATAAGTGTGGTTTTGAACTCTATATCCAGACGCTTTTTGTCCTCCATTTCTTTCGTTTGTGATCTATTTGGTTTAGGCATTTTCGCAGGCAGCTTTCCTCATGGGGCGGGGTTTCAGGGTGGAGCCTACAGCCTTGGCTTCCGTCAGCCCCGCCCTGTGCGACTCCTGAGACTCAGGGTCCTTCAGTACTTGTTGCAAGCACCTCTGAGAGAAAGGTGCCCTCGATTTTCGCCTGCTACCAAACAGTGTAGGCTCTCCCGCAATGGGCCCGAAACTGGGGTTCAGTTCAGTTGGAAGTGGAGTTGGAGATGGTGTTCAGAGCAGTCTGGAGCCCCTGTCTCCTTCCCGCCAGGGCAATCCCGCGGCACAGCCGGCCGGCCCTTCTCTGCGCACACTGTGAGCCTCCGGGACCTCCTTTCGCAGCTTCCCCAGGTTCCGCCTTACTGCCCAGCTCCCTATGGGTGAGCCTGGGTCCCGGGGTCTGGCCTAGAACGGGGGTTCAGAGCAGTTGTGGGCCCAGCACAGTCAGAGTGTTTATCTCCTTCCCGCTTGGGAACGCCAGCCAGGCACTCGGCCTCCCTCCTCTCCGGCTCCGTCCTCTCCCCGCGCGCCGTGTGCCTCGTACCTTAGGGTTTTACAGCTCCTCCACGCTTCCAAGGATATTTTTCCATTGATTTTTTTTTTTAGAGAGAGTGAGAAGGAGGGGAGAAACATCGATGAAAGAGAGACACATGGTTCCTCCCGTATGCACCCACCTTAACCAGGGTTGGGGATGCAGCCTGCAACAGCATTAGGTGCCCTTAGCCAGAATGGAACCTGGGATCCTTCAGTCCTTGGGCTAATGCTCTATCCACTCAGTGAAACTGGCTAGGGCTCTGCTTGATATTACGCATTTTAAGAAACAGATGAAGAAGCAATTCCTATATGACCTATTTCATTCTCCTGCTAAAGGGAAAATAGAAATGGCCAAACCATGCAATGGATCCTAAAACTTCCTCAGAGACATGGCACATGTCACTTTTATTCACATCCTATTGGCTAAAGTAAGTCACTAGGCCAAGCCCTACATTGATAGGGTAGGGAAGATTATTCTCAAGAGCAGTCATAGGGATATACATTAATCCTTTTTCAGAGTTCAAACAATTGGCAACAATCCTATAGTCTACCACAGTCCACTCACTTCATCACAAATATTTGTATCGTTCCCCAAGAAAGACACCTCCAGCAGAAACTGGTTTGGCTCAGCGGATAGAACATCAGCCTGTGGACTGAAGGGTCCCAGGTTCGATTCTGGTCAAGGGCATATACCTTGGTTGTGGTCACATCCTCAGTAAGGGGTGTGCAGGAGGCAGCTAATGGATGTTTCTATCCCTCTCCCTTCCTCTCTGTAAAAACTCAATAAAATATACTTTTTAAAAAAGACACCTCCAATTCTAGTATCAGACTCCAAAATACAGCATTTTGCCATCATAGTTTGCATTTTGCGCCTCTTGAACCAGATCTATGAATTGCAAACACAAGTTATCTATTCCCATAATCCCATACACCATACAATGTTAAATGGGGAGAAGATAGTCACTGTTAACAGTCTCAATTCAGGAAAGGTAAAAATATGAGGCCCTAAAAATATATATATATATTTTAGGGCCATATATATATATATATATATATATATATATATATATATATGGCCCACAGCAGTTACTGGTGCACAGCAATGCTGACATCCTGGTAGACAGCTATTTTAGGGTCCCTTTTCCTGCATGTGGAGGATATTCTCACTTAGAGCCATTACAGATTCCTGTATTGCCTAGCCCCACTGTTTCCCATTACCTTCAGCTCCATTCTTTGGGAGGTTCATGTAGAATGGGTGATGTAGATATGCCATCCTTAGATGCTGAGCAGTTAGCTCAGCCTGCGTCATGCCCATAGAATGTTTGGGGTCCAAAGATTATTTTAATTTAGGTTTAGTCCAGGCTGGTAATATTTTATTTAATTCCACTAAGTGCTATACCCAATAAGGTGTTTTTTTTTTAGACAGGTCCATTTTTTAATGGCTTGTCCTTTTTTTTTTTTTTTTTTTTTTTTAATATATTTTACTGATTTTTCACAGAGAGGAAGGAAGAGGGATAGAGAGCTATTGTAGAAACATCAATGAGAGAGATAAATCGACCAGCTGCCTCCTGCACACCCCCCACTAGGGATGTGCCCGCAACCAATGTACATGCCCTTGACCGGTATTGAACCTGGGACCTTCCAGTCCGCAAGCCAATGCTCTATCCACTGAGCCAAACCGGTTTCGGCGGCTTGTCCTTTTTTATTTAATAGCTGTCATTTAAGTCAAATGGAAGGATTTATTGAGGTCCACCTTAACCCAGGTAGACATTTTAATAAAAGTAAAATATTTGTGATTTAGTCTTTGCCTCTCAGCTGTCTTAAACAGCCTTCATTGGTAAAAATAAAATAAAATAACCTCAATTTTATCCTTTACTAGTTGAAAAAAAAATTAGTTGCATTTCTGTCAAGGTATTCTAGTCTTTAAGTTCATCTCTTTTTGTCATATCTTGTTAAACATAGCCCATAAAACCAATGCATGCCACCAACATTTTATTTTACCACTTCTGTACCTAACGCCACAAATTTACTAGGTAATCTGTCTTCCAAATAATTGTGATAGTTTTAACTAGGGGCTTTATCACTATAAAATATAGGTTAACCATCTTCCTAGCCTCCGGTAAGTTTCCTTGCTGTTTGCTTTGTCTGCCCCAAAGTATTGGGTCGGCAAGTAAGTAATTGCGGATTTTTAAAAGAAAATCAAAGACAATTTTTTCATGGAACTAAATAACTTTATTCTGTAATGTATTGCCCATTTTGATCAATGACCTTTTGCCATCTTTCAGGCAGCATCATAATCCCACGTTCAAAAAACTTCTGGTTTTTATTAGCAAAAAACTGAATCAGGTACGATTTGACATCATCATCATTATTGAAATTTTTACCATTCAAGGAGTTTTGTAAAGATCGAAACAAAAAGTAATCAGATGGTGCAAGGTCAGGACTATATGGTGGATGTGGCAAAACATCCCAACCAAGCTCCATTAATTTTTGCCGAGTGACCAAAGATGTGTGTGGCCTTGCATTGTCATGATGGAATACAACACCTTTTCGATTTGTCAATTCGGGCTGCTTTTCTTCAACTGCATTGTTTAATTTCGTTAGTTGTTCAATGTAGACATCAGAATTGATCGTTCGGTTGGGTGGTAAGAGTTCAAAGTAGACAATTCCTTTGTAATCCCACCAAACTGATAACAAAATCTTCTTTTGATGAATATCAGCTTTTGATGTTGTTTGAGTTGGTTCACCTGGCCTGCTCCATGATCTTTTCCGCTTGATATTGTTGTAAACAACCCATTTTTCATCGCCAGTTATCAGTCG
This sequence comes from Pipistrellus hanaki, assembly GCF_964339955.1. Lineage (NCBI taxonomy): Eukaryota > Metazoa > Chordata > Mammalia > Chiroptera > Vespertilionidae > Pipistrellus > Pipistrellus hanaki. Next base: position 12,936,029 of record NC_140511.1, on the reverse strand, counting down.
TTTTAAAAATGGATCATTTTCATTACGTTTCTTTAGCAAATCGCAGCTGCTAATGCGTTGCGTTAACTGTGATTCTTTCAGTTCGTGAGGAACCCATGTATCGAGTTTTTGAACATAGCCAAGTTGTTTTAAGTGATTTTCAATGCATGTATGTGATACATGAAGCTTCTCTGCAATCTCACGTGTTGTACTGTGACAGTCCGAATTGATTATTGCTTTGATTAGGGCGTCATCAACTTCAACTGGACGACCAGAGCGTTTTTCATCTTTGAGTGAAAAATCACCAGAACGAAATTTGGCAAACCAATTTTGACACTGCCGTTCTTTTAAGGCTTCGTCACCATAAACAGCACATAACTTTTTATGAGCTTGCGATGCGTTTTCCCTTTGCGGAAATAAAAAATCAAAATATGATGAAAATGTTCCTTTTGATTTTCCATTTTTCAACGAACGCCAAACGAAAACTACAAAACAGATCAAAAAACTTTTTTTACTGATTAACAGCTGAATAGCCAACTATCAAATAACAAAATGTGTTTTACATTTTACTACGTCTGCAAACCTAAAAATTCAACTGAAGCCATATATGTGTGAAACCCGCAATTACTTAGCTGCCGACCCAATAAATTCGTGTAATTTGAGATGACAACACCCATCTTATGCTACTGCTCAGTAAACTTTTGAGGTATTCAACAGCAATAACAAATCTCAAAAGCTCAGGGATTTACAACAGGAACGTTACTGCTCACTGCAAGTCACATGGCAATAAGTTAGGATCCTCTTCTTATGGAAAAGGAGTCAATAACGGAACAGAAATTCAACAACACTCATTTTAACCAGTAAATGCTTTCTTTTTTGTTTTTTAAATACATTTTATTGATTTTTTACAGAGAGGAAGGGAGAGAGATAGAGAGCTAGAAACGTCAATGAGAGAGAAACATCGACCAGCTGCCTCTTGCACACCCCCCACCGGGGATGTGCCCGCAACCAATGTACATGCCCTTGCCCCGAATCGAACCTGGGACCCTTCAGTCTGCAGACCAATGCTCTACCACTGAGCCAAACTGGCTTCGGCAATAAATGCTTTCTTATGTTTATCTTTTAAAATCTCTCTTGGTTTATTATTCTTAGGATGATTTATTGATTGAGGTCTCTGAGAAGTACAGATTGCATCTGAATCTTCCAGAATCTGTGGATACTGAAATGACTACAGCAAAATTTATCAAAGAGAAAGCTACATTGATCATCACAATGCCATTGGTGTAAGTCAAGAGCATTATTTGTTTTAGGTTTTCAGTGCTGAAGTTATGTGAATTATAGTACCTTTATTATGGGTGAAGAGGTATTGGTATATCTTACACACTAGTTTCAAATTTTCTAAGAGTTCTTCTTTTTTTTCTTTTTTCTAAGAGTTCCTTTTAATGGAATGAGATTTTCTCAACTATTCTTAAAAAGAAATTTCTCCTCAAAAATAACTTGGCATCAAGCAAAAATTACTAAAAATAGTATTGTCATGATATACTTGTTTTGAAGATATCTTAAGTAATACCATTTGGGAAAATTTTGTTTCCAATAACATGTGAGAATTCCCAGTTTACTGGTTGAAAAAAAATTGTCTCTAGTAAATTTTTACATCAGAAACAAATCCCAGACTGTGCATGTTTTTATTATTAAGACGGGTATAGCAGTCAAGTTTCCTCCAGCGATAACGATACAAGGCCAATGTAGGAATATGCAAACCTATGGTTCTGTGAACCTCTGTACTCCCATAAAACAGCTCTAACCTAGGCAGGACTTTTAATAGCACATATGGACTTTGGATTAGTAATTGGATATTATTGCATATAAGATGCAAAATACATCCAACTCTATTTTAAGAAAAAGGACAAGTGTATTTGGGACAAGTACCTTTCTCTTAGGAAAATAACATTTAAAAACATGTTTTTGTTGATTTCAGAGAGGGAGAGAAATATCAATGATTATCATTGTTTGGCTGCCTCCTGCATGGCCCCTACTGGGGATCGAGCCCAGAAACCCAGGAATGTACCCAGACCAGGAATCGAACTGTGACCTCCTGGTTCATGGTGATACTCAACCACTGAGCCATACTAAGCAGGCCCAAGAGATTAACTTTTATTTATTTATTTTTTTAAATATATTTTATTGATTTTTACACAGAGAGGAATTGAGAGGGACAGAGAGTTAGAAACATCGATGAGAGAGAAACATCAACCAGCTGCCTCTTGCACACCCCCTACTGGGGATGTTCCCACAACCAAGGTACATGTCTTTGACCGGAATCCAACCCGGGACCTTTCAGTCTGCAGGCCGACGCTCTGTCCACTGAGCCAAACGGTCCCGGCCTAAGAGATTAACTTTTAAAAAATACAGAGGTGATATACTTTTCAACCCCATTCATCTAAGTTGGAAGATAGTTGTTCAATACAAATATATCTACTTTCCAACTTATATCCAAAGCAATGCTCACATCAAATTATAAACATTCCTTATCTTTTCTAGATACAAAACTTCCTTGTGATTAGTTTCTAGTTCAACACAGTCTTTTTTTGTTGTTGTTAATCCTCATCCCAGGGAATTTTTCCATTGATTTTTTTTAAGTATTTTTTTTTTTTATTTCAGAGAGGAATAAAGAGGGATAGAAACATTGATGAGCCCTAACCGGTTTGGCTCAGTGGATAGAGTGTCAGCCTGTGGACTGAAAGGTCCCAGGTTCGATTCCAGTCAAAGGCATACCTTGGTTGCGGGCACATCCCCAGTAGGAGGTGTGCAGAAGGCAATTGATTGATATTTCTCTCTCATTGATGTTTCTCTCTATCCCTCTCCCTTTCTCTCTGTAAAAAAATCAATAATATATATATATTTTTTTAAAAAAGAAACATCGATGAATCACTGATTGGTTGTATCCTGCACACCCTCCATTGGGGATCGAGCCCTTGACTGGGACCCTTCAGTCCACAGGCCAATGTTCTATCCACTTAGCTAAACCAGGTAGGCTCCATTGAATTTTAGGGAGTGGAAAGGAGTGGGAGACAAACATCAGTCACATAAATTGACTGCCTCCCCTACATGGCCCCAGGGATCAAGTCTGCAACTGAGATGTGTCCTTGACTAGAATAAATGGAGACCCTTCAGACCACAGGTTAATGTTCTATCCACTAGCCCCATGGTCGGCAAACTGCGGCTCATGAGCCACATGCGGCTCTTTGGCCCCTTGAATGTGACTCTTCCACAAAATACCACAACCTGGGCAAGTCTATTTTGAAGGAGTGGCGTTAGAAATTTAAAAAATTTAGCCGGGACTGGTTTGGTTCAGTGGATAGAGCGTCGGCCTGCGGACTTAAGGGTTCCGGTCAAGGGCATGTACCTTGGTTGCGGGCACATCCCTAGTGGGGGGTGTGCAGGAGGCAGCTGATCGATGATTCTCTCTCATCGACGTTTCTGACTCTCTATCCCTCTCTCTTCCTCTCTGTGAAAAATCAATAAAATATATTAAAAAAAATTTTTAAAAATTTGGCTTTCAAAAGAAATTTCAATCGTTGTACTGTTTATATTTGGTTCTGTTGACTAATGAGTTTGCCAACCACTGCACTAGCCAAACTGGCCAGGGCTCAGTATGAAGTCTTTAAATAAATTATTTTAAGACTTAACTTAGAAACTGATGTCATAGTTGTATTAGAAATAATGTTACATTTAAAAACATAATTTTCTTTTTTTAAATATATTTTTATTGATTTCAGAAAGGAGAAAAGATAGAAACATCAATGATAAGAATCATTGCTCGGCAGCCTCCTGCACACCTCCAACTGGGGCTCCAGCCTGCAAGCCTCGCAGTGTGCCCTTGACCAGAATCAAATCTCAAACCCTTCAGTCACAGGGCAACACTCCAGCCACTAAGCCAAACCAGCTAGGGCAAAACATAATTTTCTTAAACCTGACCTGGATTTGAATCCTTCTAGCAATATGATAATTTATCATCTAAAGAAGTCCTAAAATTGTATGATGTCCTAAAATTAATAAACCTATTACACTCTCATCCCTCAAAACACTTGGGAGTTAGCCTTTTCTTCTGCAAAATCAGTCAAAACTTATTTCCAAGAAACTCCCATAACTAACCACATAGAATTGGTTTAATCTCTACTCTTGTACTCATGTCAGCAGCTATGTATTTGTGTACTCACTAATAAAATTAAACTTAGTGTTATTAGTGATATAGTTATCCCAAAATATTTTCACATATTATTTGAAGGGGTTTTTCTTTTCTTTTAAATTTTTTAGAAAATGTTTTTACTGATTTCAGAGAGGGAGTAGAGGTATAAACATCAATGATGAGGGAGAATCAATCATCCATTGGTTGCCTCCTACACATCTCCTACTTGGGATACGGCCTAAAACCTGGGCATACGTAATGACCAGGAATCAAACTGTGACCTCCTGGTTCATGGGTCAATGCTTAACCACTTAGCCACCCTGGTCAGGCCTTCAATGAATTTTATATTCATAAAGACATTACCTCTTTCTCCTCCCTGCAAAAAAGCAAAACTTGGCCCAGGAAATTATTTGAGATGCACGTTAATTATCCTCGGTTAGGGCTTCATTTTTCTATAAACTTGGTTTTAGATCAGCTGTCAGTAGTGATCATTTCCCATGTATTCCAGGGCTTCTGCACAGGTGATGAGTATTCCCTGCAGCACATTCCTATCATGTCAACCCCTCTGGTAGACCATGCCCTGCCTGAGACCATAACTACATTCACACAAACCTCAGGGTTGGAGGTAAATGTCTAAGAGAGCCAGGCCACACTTTCATCTTGCTACATGCCATATCCCAACACAAGGTCTTCAGGAACTCCTTGAGCTTAAAGCATTAGATTATACCCTTCTGAACTCAGTATTGATTTCATCAATTTTATAAAATCAAACTGTATCTGTATTAAGAGCTTATACATGCATTAGCTGTCCCTGCACTTAACCACTTAATGTGAAAATCAATTACCTACACATAAAAAAATTAGATCAGACACATTGAAAACATAGTTTCACTTTTAAACAATCTAATTTGAACCAAACCACTATTTCAAACTTTCATTCTTTCAATTTTGGTAAGATAAATAGACTGAATCCAGATTTAGATTACAGGCCAGATTTTTAATTCAGAACAATTTTTATTAGAAGGCAACTTTTAATTTTTTATTTAAAGGGAACAAAAGAGCCATAAACATTAGCAAATAATGAATTATGTCTGAAGTTTCATGTGTTTGAACCAGATATGACTCATATTGATGATGGTCCCTGTGAGAAGATTGTTCCTTTTGAATAATCTTCAGTTCAAGCTATAATTACCAATCACTGTATTAATGTTTTCATAACAGTACAAGGGAAATATATGGAGTGTCACTGTGCACCATGTAATAATGAACATTTAGAAATAGATTCAACAACAATAGAACTTAATTTCAGGAGATAGCTCCACATACTATATACAAGGAAGTACTAGTCAGATAATTTTAAATAGTCAAACTATTTCAGATATTTATTAAAGCACATCAATTCAGTAGAAAGCCTAGATTGTGATAATGTTCCCAATTTGTTTTTATTATCTTGAATTTCACCCCAGCCCCTGCTCAGAAGAAAGGCAAAATGGGAAAAAATATTTAGGCTGATAAGATAGAATGCAACCTGAATAATTTCTCTTCAATAGGATTTTAGGGCTTTTTTATTTTACAGAGTCAACACTGTGGTGGGAAAACAAAGGACACTTTAACACACATTTAACAATTTTTCCTTTTTCCAAATAGAAATGACCATTTTGTTGTGGTCATCATCTTTTACATTCTAAACTGTTCACCAATGTATCTCTCTCCCTCTTCAGACAGAACTTGTTGATATACATTCAGACTTTGGCACATATCTTGCTAGAAACCAATTTTTATATATGTATATGTATTCGATTTTTACTTAATATAGTTTTCCAAATTCTGGTAACTAAGTTTATTTGCAAGTAACCTCCAGTTGACATTGGAAGAAAAATTCAACTTTCACAACTTCTCTGTTAAACTCTATAAGCATATTCTTTTATTTGGAGGTAACTGTAGAATTCTGCTCAGAATTATACATTTAAGTTGTTTAAATATTCACACAAATTCTCATTTATGCCAAGCAGCTGGTTTATATTCCTGTCTCATTTCAAGAAGGGGGAACAACCATTTCAGGATACATAAAAAAATAAACAAAGAACAGTGGCTGAAGAAATCTAAGAGAATGTTGACTTTTAAAATTTCATTTATCTTTGAAGTTTTCTACTTTTCCCATCCATGATAAAAACAAGATCATGTAATAGAAAATTTTTAATTAGGGTTAAGTTATAACATCACACTTCGATTCAAACCTTTTCTCCAAAAGAATAAATTTTCCTGATTCCTCTTTTCTTTAAATATAAGGAAAACATTTGAGGCAATTAAATCTCAAAACCTCATAGTTTCATCCAGGTTACTTGTATATACCTGCCACAATAGGGAACCACAGTTCTACCTCTACATTTCCCAGTGGAAGGACTTAACACCAAACGGCTATGCCACATGTCCCTTGCCTAGGAGTACACAGCTTAAAAGCTGCTATTTACTGAATGTGCACAGTATTTGGGTGTAACTGGCATTTTAAAAGATAAAAGTAATGACCATTACAAATAACTTAACTGGACAGACTAGAAAATAACTGGTTATCTTTAAAATAAAGAGAAACGCCTGTTTAATAACATTTATATCTTGGTAAGAATGAACCAATGTGACTTGGGAAAGTCTATAGAAATTCTTGGATTAATTATAACAACATGGTGACAGGTTTTTCAATGTACTTTCTAAACTCAGCAAGCCACTGGGCTCCAACTGCTCCATCCACAACCCGATGATCACAACTGAGTGTAACAGACATCATGCTAGCCACATCAAATCTAGAAAAAGATAAAAACATTATTAGGGATTCTAGAAGCAATCACTGATTGTAGCTAGTAACCAGCCCAAATGCCACCTCTGACCCTATAATCCCATCCAGGTAAATTATATTCGACCTACTGTTCATGTCCTATATACTTCCAGACCAAATAGCTTGAAGAAACAGACCAAACAGCCATTGGAGCATGGACTGGCAAACTAAAAGCCCACAGGCCAAATCCCACCAAATGAAGCTTACTGGAATTCATTTACATAGTACGTAAGGCTGCTTTCACACTACAGAGTATTTGCAACAGAGACCATAGGGCCCACAAAGCCTAAATATTTACTATATGCCTCTTTAAGAAAAAAGCATGGTGACCCCGAACTTATGTAGTCAGAGTGAATAAGGCTTTCCATCTCAAAAAAGATTAACTACAATACATTTAGTAAAATATGAAGAGTTGCTGCCCAGAGAAACTTCATTCTATACTTATGTCTGACTTTACCTAACGTTCCAGTAAGGCATGCCAATAAGTCTAAAACTAAACTCAAAAACAGGTATAATGGAATGAAAATGAACTTATAGCTCCCTCTCCATTTTGGCACTTACCCCTTTTCATTATCTGCTGGAACCAGTCTCTCTTCTGAAGCACCAATGGCCAAAATACAGGCCTGAGGTGGGTTAATAATAGCAGAGAAGTTCTTAATTCCAAACATTCCTAAATTGGAAATCGTAAAAGTGCCACCCTAGAGGAAAAAAATATCATGTTAATTGCTTGTCAACATATAAAAAAAATCCTTAAGGTAATTTAAAATATATATATATTTTATTGATTTTTCACAGAGAGGAAGAGAGAGGGATAGAGAGTTAGAAACATCCATGAGAGAGAATCATCAATCAGCTGCCTCCTGCACACCTCCTACTGGGGATATGCCTTTGACCAGAATAGAACCTGGGACCCTTGAGTCTGCAGGCAGACGCTCTATCCACTGAGCCAAACCAGTTTTGCCTTTAATCTTTTAAGAAAAGCTTCTAAATTATCATTAAAAAAAAAGAAGAAAATAGAAGTATATAAAGTGGCAGACATTAATTAGCTTGATTGTGGTGATCATTTCATAATATATGTATATATAACAAAACATTAAGTTGCACATCTTAAATATTGCTAATTATGTCATTAAAACTAAAAGAAAAAAAAGGGCCTGAATGAAATACTCTTTTTTAAATATGCACTCTTTACAATAACAGTTAAAGTAGGTGTGTGGCTTTTGCACACTAGTTGGAAAACATTATTTTTAGCCTTTGAAAGGCTACTCAGTTTTTCTTTATTTTTTGGCCTTTGTGTCAATGGGAATACAAGGCAGGAAAAAAGGCGGAAAATGCAATAAAAACATAATACGGGCCTTAAAAATAACATAATTCTTAACATTCAGAAGGAGAATAAATAATACTTTACCTGGAATTCATGTGGCTGTAGTTTACCCTCTCGAGCTTTGGTTGCTAAAGAAGCAACATCATTAGCAATGGTTTCCAGACCCTTTATGTGTGCATTAAATACAATTGGTGTGATGAGTCCTGCTTGGGTACTGACTGCAACACTGACATCGACAACATGATTTCTATTTAAAAAGAAAAAAGAAAAGCTCAATGATCACCACCATTGTTTATTAAGAGCTTCTGTGTCAGGTTAAGCAAGATTACTGATATTTACTTCACTTTGTGCTACTGTTCAGCCAAAAGATATCTTCTGATTTTTACATTCTGCTGTTCCTTCTCCCCAACCTCCTTACACTTTTAATGTGTCAGCAGGTTGGTTTCACATGTATTATCTAACTTTCCCATCTGCCTCAACTAACACATGGGTGTAGTTGGAGAAAAAGGCTTAGCATTCAGTTAGGAATTAAAAAAAAAAAAAAAAAAAACCTCCTTGGACTCTGAGATGAAGTGATTGCTGGAGTTGAGTCTGCAAGCAGAGCCTGAGCAGAGGAAAGGAAGAATGAAGGGAAAGGACTGCGTTGGGGGAGAAAGAGGAGTGTTCAGGATGTAGGGTGGTGGTGTGCGCCAGACTACTGAGATTCCCAATCTTTTCTACACCATGAGCATCTTTGCATTTGGGTCTCATCTCAGAATACATATAGATTTTTAACAAAGAAAGTAAAATAAGTCACCAAAAAAAACTAAACCAACAACAAAAAAAACCCCACAAGTATATTAAAATTTAGTTATGTAATTATTCAAAAAACAAAATGTGATATATGTGCTTTTATGTTAACTCATTAACAAGATGTTGCAGCAGGTCTAATAATGGCTACAATTTTAAAGTAGTGATAAGCAAAATGATATTTTAACACACCTGCAACAACTATAGGTTATGATATGAAAATAACTGAGTTTTACTGGTCACCAGCACAGTATTATTAATAGCTCTCTGATTTGTTTGCTACATGTTTAACAGGAGGAAACACTAAATTTCAGTTATAGCTGAGTGGAAAAGAATGATTCTTTGTCTCATCCAAGTTCTCTTAACTCCTGAATTATATCTACAGTATCCTTGGGTGTCTGTGAAAGGGTCCCTGATAAAGTGTTCTGCAATCAAGAAAAATGAAAACTTCACATGAAGGAAAACTCTAGCTCATTCTAGGCGCAAACTTTAGAAGATTATGGGTACCAAATCCCACAAAGTGCCCAACCTGCCGGAGGCAGCAGGTTTTTGCCATTGTAAAAACAAGACTAATAGTTTGTGGCCTTTAGCAGTTACAGCTGGGCTCTGTCCAAGATCTCACACAGCAACTACTGCTTTCTTAATTATCCTGTTATTACAATATTACTTATTTATAATCTTCTTCCTAAGAGAGTATGGATGGTGTTTCCTATTTTGTTTACCACTGAATCCAGCAAACAGTACATGTTCAAAAAATACTATTGAGTAGCTGTATGAACAAATGAATGAATAGTATTTGGTAATAATTAATTAACAATACTAAGAAACGGCCCTGCAACATCAATCCTTTGATCTAAGTAGTGGTCCTTCAGATATTCTTTAAAGGTTAAATATAAATTTACCCTATGACCCAACAATTCCACTTTAAGGAATCTACTGGAGAAATGAAAACATGTCAACATAAATTGTACACAGATGTTCATAGCAGCCCTCTCAAAGAGATGTCTGTGTTTTGACCCTGGAATCTACCAATGTGACCTATTTAGTAAAAACATCTTTGTATATGTAAATAGGATCTTGAGATCATATCATTCTGGATTGTGTGGGTGAGCCCTAAATCCAATGCCAAGTCTTCTTGTGAGAAACAGAAGGGAAGACACAAACAGAGAAGACCATGTGAAAATGTAGCCAGAGGTAAGGATTGTGCAGCCACAACCCAAAGAATGCCCAGACTTGGAAAAAGCAAGAATAGATTCTCTCCTACAGCCTGTGGAGGGAGCAGAACACTGCTAACTTCTTGATTTCAGACTTCTGGTTTTCAGAACTCATAATAAAAAGCAGAAGTCTCGGGAGCCTTTTTTCAGGCTGACTGGTCACAGAATAGAAAAGCAGTCATGGTTTCACCAAGCAACTTTGTGCTGCTTTAATAATTCGGAATAGTTTCTGCATGAGATGCCCACAGATTCAGAGGCTGGAAGGAGAAATGATGGGAGTCAACAGCACCGTGTTTGGGGGTGCTATATATGTGAGTTGATGTGTGGCCATCAGGGATCACCAGGCCCAGCTGAACAGGCTCTGTGACTTTTCAACATTACAGCTTTAGAAAGCAATGAAGTAAAAAAAAAAAAAAAAAAAAAAAAAAAAAAAGGTGGGAACATTTTTAAAAAAGCAGTTAGGCCGAAACCGGTTTGGCTCAGTGGTAGAGCGTTGGTCTGCGGACTGAAAGGTCCCGGGTTCGATTCCGGTCAAGGGCATGTACCTTGGTTGTGGGCACATCTCCGGTAGGGGTGTGCAAGGGGCAGCTGGTCGATGTTTCTAGCTCTCTATCTCTCTCCTTTCCTCTCTGTAAAAAATCAATAAAATATATTTTTAAAAAAAGCAGTTAGGTTAGGCCCTCACCTGTTTTGTTCAATGGTTAAAGCATCAGCCCGACTGAAGGGTCATGGGTTCATTTATCAGTCAAGAGTGTGTACCTCGATTGCAGGTTTGATTCCCAACCCGGTTGTGAGAGGGAGGCAACCAATCAATATGTCTCTCTAATGTCAATTGCACCCCCCCAACTCCCACTTCTCCACTCTCTAAAATAGGGGTGTTGAACTCAATCAGAGAAGGGGCCAAAATCTAAAATCCAGCCTAAATTGCGGGCCGAATGGTTTACTGAACAGTCATAAACTGACAATGTCATAAACTGACAGCGGAGTGCAGTGATGACAGCGCGGTGCGGGCCACATTGCAAGGCCTGGCGGGCTGGATTTGGCCCGCGGGCCTTGTGTTTGACACATGTGCTCTAAAAAGTCAACTGGGGAGAGTGAGAGTAAGTGGATGCTGGGTGGTCACACTCCCAGGACCAAACTGGAATTACAACTAAAATACAGAAAAAACTACCCGAATAATCAACTGAAGACTTGCTGGAGAGAAGACAGAAAGTGAAGATTGCATAGAGACTGAAAGTCTACAAGCCAGATGGGAATGGCATGAAGTACTCATGGAAAGCAAGGATCTGAAACCAAGATTACTATATCCAGCAAGGTTATCATTCAAAAATAGACAGTGAAATAAAGAACTTCCCAAACAAACAAAAAAGGCTAAAGGCGTTTACCACCACTAAACCAGCATTACAAGAAACGATAAAGGGATTGCTGAAATGAGAAAAGAGAGAAACCTAGGCATACAGAATTAAAATGGCAATAAATAAGTACCTATCCTATCTAATAAAAGGGTAATTTGCAAATTAACCATCACAAAGATGGTGGCACCCGTAGCCACAAGATGGAGTCCCCCAATCCCAGAGGGGTGGCTGCTGAGAATGGGCAGCATGAGCAGCCTGGCAGAGTGCTTGCTTCATTGCTGTGGCAACAAGGCAAGCGTTCTGTGCTGGCCATGAACGGGCCAATCCGGCCCTCCATCCCTCTCCAGCCTTTGAAGCAGCCGCAGCTGCTGCTGATCAGGTCCTCCCCCAGTGCAGATGCATGGAGGCCCCTGCCACCCCGCCCCCAACACTGGGTGTGCAACCTCCTCCTGTCCATTGACCCGTTATGGTGTCCTGGTTAATTATCATATCTCTCAATATACCCTAATAAAAGAGTAATATGCAAATTGACCATCACTCCAACACACAAAAGGAAGACAGACAATCCAATTAAAAAATGGGCAAAGGACCGCCGAAATCGGTTTGGCTCAGTGGATAGAGCGTCAGCTTGGGGACTGAAAGGACCCGGGTTCGATTCCGGTCAAGGGCATGTACCTTGGTTGCGGGCATATCCCCAGTAGGGGGTGTGCAAGAGGCAGCTGATCGATGACTCTCTCTCATCGATGTTTCTAACTCTGTATCTCTCTCTCCCTTCCTCTCTGTACAAAATCAATTATATTAAAAAAAAAAAAAAAAAAATGGGCAAAGGACCTAAATAGGCACATCTCCAAAGTGAACACACACATGGCCAAATGACATCTGAAAAAATGCTCGAAGTCACGGATCATAAGAGATGCAAATTAAAACAACAATGAGAGCCCAGCCAGCCAGCATGGCTCAGTGGTTGAATGTCAACCTATGACCCAGGAGGTCACCATTTGATCCCCAGTCAGGACACATGCCTGAGTTTCGGGTTCCATCCCTAGTGTGGGGTGTGCAGGAGGCAGCAAATCAACAATTCTCTCTCATCATTGATGTTTCCATCTCTCTCCCTCTCCCTTTCTCTCTGGAATCAATAAAAATATATTTTTAAAAATCACAACAACGAGGTACCACCTCACACCTGTCAAAATAGCTACCATCAACAAATCAACAAATGACAAGTGTTGGTGAAGATGCGGAGAAAAAGGAACCCTAGTGCACTGCTGGTGACAATGTAGCCATTATGGAAAACAGTACGGAGTTTCCTGGAAAAATTAAATATGGAACTGCCATTCGATCCAGTGAGCCCATTTCTAGGAATATTTCCTAAGAAACCCAAAATACCAATCAGAAAGAATATATGCATCCCTATGTTCATAGCAGCACAATTTATAACAGCTAAGGTTTGAAAACAGCCCAAATGCCCATCACTAGAAGAGTGGATAAAAAAAAAAAAGCTGCGGTACAGCCCTAGCCAGTTTGGCTCAGTGGATAGAGCATAGGCCTACAGACTGAATGGTCCCGGGGTTCGATTCCGGTCAAGGGCACATACAGGTTGTGGGCTCGAGCCCCAGAAGGGGGCGTGTGGGAGGCAGCCAATCAATGATTCCCTTTCATCATTGATATTTCTCCCTCTCTCTTCCTCTCTGAGATCAATTAAAAAATAAATAAAAAGCTGTGGGACATTTGCACCTTTTAAGAGCAAGGAGAGACTTAGAGTGTATTGTGCTAAGTAAGTCAGTCAGTCAAAGACAAGTATCAAATGGTCTCACTAATGTGGAATCTAATGAACAAAATAAACTGATGAAAAGAGAGGATCCAGTGACATGGAAGCATGGAACAGAATGAAGAATCTGAGGGGGAAGGCAGAGGGAAGGTGGGCGGGGAGGTAATCAGCCAAGGACCTTGTATGTATGTATGTATGTATGCATGCATGGCACATGGACACAGACAGTGAAGGTGGTAAAAGCCTGGGTGTGGGGCAGGGGATAGATAGCTGGAGGTGGTTAATGGGGGAAGAAGAGGACCCGTAATATCTTTAACAAGATTCTGAAAAAATTAATGGGGGATTATAAATAAAATAAAAGTAGGTTAGTATTCAAAACATACTAAACATGTTAGTCAAAAAATTTGTGCTATAATCCATTTCATGGGATGATGGGTGGGTGGGAGTATTTAGGGAGAGTACAATAAATCTTAATTCTTCTTTAATAGGAAATCATTCAGTAAAGTAAAAGAAATGAAAATAATCCTTCATGAAGGTAAATACCAGAAGAAATAATAGTTTAAAAGCTGTGTTTGCTTCTTGGGAGTGGACTTCAGATTAAAGGCTGAGCAGGTTACTGTAAGCCATGCAGCAATATTTTAACATATATACTATTACTTTAATAAAAATTAAATTAATAATATTTAAAAGCATACATAATAGGAAAAGCGTAGGCTTAAAAATCAGATTCCTGGTTTCCGATCACAGTTCTACTATTACCATATTAACTCAAGGATAGTTATTTAACTCACTAAGCCTCATTTTTCATCTAGAAAATGGGAGTGAAGCGCCTAGTTTACAAGGTGGTCACAGGATTAAGTGAGACAATATGTGAAAGACAGGTGCCACCACTAGTCACATGTCACCATAACATAAATAAAACTGTGGTGTTTTTTTTTGGTTTGTTTTCAAATTTGTCCTTCATCAGAACTAGTGAATAAAAAATATTTCAACTTTCCTTTATAATAATCATTATCAACTTAACTGTAGATATATAAACAATCATCTCCCTTTCCTGAGCTCATACAAAGAATCTGTAGTCTTTACTACGTAAACTTTAGGACTGTCTCATAAATAGTTCTATGCTGTTTACAAAGTATTTTACCAATGGCAGTTATAGTTCTCTCTGTAATCCATCTCCTTACCCTACACTCCTAGATATACATTAGGTAACACAACAAAACTGCTGATGGATATATACCTTCCCCAGCAGTATTATACTTACTGTCTTATAACTGTGTCCAGCCAAGAAGAATTTGCTTCAGGAACTTTTAAACATGCCAAAGCTGAAGCTTTTATGAGGAAGTCATTGACAGAAATTTTGCTTTTCCCTTCTAACATCTGCAAAGACAAGAAACCATTGTAGTTTCTTAAATCAGCTTCCCAAATACTGAAATTATATAATCTTGGGAAAGGGGATGGGAGAGGGATATACAAATGTCCTGAAGGGGAAAGGATGAAATGAAGCCAAAATTTAGTCTTTTGTCTTTTTTAATGTACGTGTCTACAGCTTTTAAGTTTCCTGCTAAGCACTGCTTTAGCTGCATCCCATAAGTTATGGTATGTTGTGTCTTCATTTTCATTTATCTCAAAACCAAAAGTTGTTTCTTTGAAAAGATCAATAAAACAACAAATGTTTAGTTGCATGACAAAGAAAAAGATTCAAACTCCTAAGACCTGAAATGAAGGGGACATTACTACCTGAGGAACAGAAATAAAAAGAATTATAGTTAATACTATGAACACCCATATGCCAACAAATTAGATAAGCTGGATGAAATGGACAGATTCCTAGAAAAATACAAACTACCAAAGTTAAATAAAAAAAGAAAAAAAATCTTTAAAAAGATTTATAATTATTAAAGAAAGTAAAGTGTGGCCCTAGCCAGTTTGGCTCAATGTATAGAGGTCAGCCTTTGGATCCTGGGTTCGATTCCAGACAAAAGCACGTACCTTGGTTGCAGGCCTGGGCCCTGGATGGGGTATGTGCAGGAGGCAACCAATTGATGTGTTTCTCTCACATCGATATTTTTCTCTGTCTTTCCCTTTCTCTTCCACTCTCTCTAAAAATCATAGAAGCCGGGACCGGTTTGGCTCAGTGGATAGAGCGTTGGCCTGCGGACTGAAAGGTCCAGGGTTCGATTCCGGGCAAGGGCATGTACCTTGGTTGTGGGCACATCCCCGGTAGGGGGTGTGCAGGAGGCAGCTGATCGATGATTCTCTCTCATCGATGTTTCTAGCTCTCTATCCCTCTCTCTTCCTCTCTGTAAAAAAATCAATAAAATATATATTTAAAAATAAATAAATAAATAAAATAAAATAAAAATAAAAATCATAGAAAAATATCCTTGGGTGAGGATTAAAAAATAATAATGATAATAAATAAACAAACAAACAAACAAACAAACAAATAAATAAATAAAATTATTCACCATGCCGAAACCGGTTTGGCTCAGTGGATAGAGCGTTGTAAAAAAAATCAATAAAAATATATTATATATAAAAAAAGATTATTCACCATGACATAATTGGATTTTTTCCAGGAATGCAAGGTTGCTTTAACATTAAAAAATCAGTTAATGTAATAATGTCTTAATATGGTATAGGACAAAAATCACATGACCATTCAAGAGACACAGAAAAGCATTTGACAAAATTCAACAACTCTTCATTAAGAACATTCAACAAACTAGAAATAGAAGATAACTTCTTGATAAGAGATCTACAAACACTCCACAATCATCATCATAGTTCAGTGGGGAAAGACTTACTTCCCCCTAAGATCAAGAATAAGACAAGGTGTCCACTCATGCCATTTAACATTGCACTAGATGTGCAAGCCAGAGAAGTGAGGCAGTAAAAGGAAATAAAAGGCATCCAGATTAGAAAGGAAAAAGCAAAACTATATTTGCAGATGACATGACTTTGTATACAGAAAATCCTAAGGAAAACACTAAAAACCAAGATCAATATACAAAAGTCAATTTGTATTTCTATACAATAGCAACAAACTATCTGAAAATAAAATTTATAACACTATTTAAAAAAAAATACCTAGGAAAAAATTAGCAAAAAAAGTGCAAAAACTTGTACTCTAAAACTACAAAGATCATTGAAATTAAAGAACTAAATAAATGGAAGGATATCCTGTGCTCATCTGAATATTGTTAAGATGGCAATACTCCAAAAATCAATGTAAAACCATCCTCAGGTGAGGACTAAAAACAATTTATTGATTTTTTTTTTGGGGGGGTGGGGGGGAGAGAAAACTTTCAATTTTTTTGCCAGTCCAAACACTTCCTATTCTCCACAGTTCAACCAAGTGTTTCATACACCATTCTGAATTCCCCAACTGCTTTCACTGGTCTGCCCATTCTAAGAACTCCTGTAACACTTTACAATGTAATCTAGCCGACCAGGGCATTACCACAGAGACTGATCTACAAATGAATATTTTTACTTTAATAAAAATTGCCTCCTGCCCTAGCCAGTTTGGCTCAGTGGATAGAGCCTGCGAACTAAAAGGTCCCAGATTCAATTCTGGTCAAGGGCACATGCCCACGTTATGGGCTCGATTCCCCAGTGGGGAACTTGCAGGAGGCAGCCAACAATGATTCTCATTCTCTCTCATCATTTCTATCTCTCTCTCCCTCTTCCTTCCTCTAAGAAATAAATAAATAAATAAATAAATAAATAAATAAATAAATATACTTTAAAAAAATTGCTTCCTCTTTTCCACACGCATAGAAAAGGACTATGCCTTATGCTATGTTCTGAAAAGTGCCTTATGCTAAACACTATGTTAAGTGTTTGGTACTTAACTATAAACACAAACACACTATATCTTATCTATCAAAGGACTCAGTAGTTTCATAGAATCATAGTGACTCTGCTAGGCTAAAATGGATCCATGGTAAAGTCAACTTTAAATGACAGGCTTTAATCAAGGGTAAGAAAATGAAATTTCTCCAAGACAGATTTTACAAGTTAAAATTAAGATGACACCCATTTTCTATCATCAACTGCCATATTGTTACAAAAGATATGGGCAAAAATGTCAATGTTTAGTGGTTTATAGAGTTGGAATTTCCAGACCTTTTACCTTATTAAGCTCTTTCCGTACCAACAAAACTTCTCCCATATTGACATCAATAGAAAGGTAATAATGAGGTATGGTTTGCTTAGATTGCATTAACCGCTGTGCAATAACCTGAAACCAAAGATAATCAAAGTCAATTATCTTGAATTGAGGGTGAGACTTTCCCTAATTCAGGATCTTTCCCTTTTCCTGGTAGTGTTTATCTTAAAAGCATTCTTAGATTTGGACTATACCGTACCTTAGCCCCTTCTAACATTGTTTAATCAGGACAGTGTTTATCCCAAGCATATAACTGGCCAAACCCCAAATATTTCTTAAACTAATCATCTAAGATTGCCAAGTTAAAAAATTCCGTTTCAAACTATGGATGCAATGAAGATGCTCCCACGCCTTAGTTCCAGATTTATGATAATACTCTTACTCGACGAATGTTGCTGATTGGGATATCTGTGAAGACACCTGTCGGGACTGGTGCCACTCCTGGAGCCGGGGGAGGCGGGGCAGCTGCTGGAGCCTATGGGGAAGTAAAAAAGTTCTTAGAAACTGTGGCTCAGCCTTAGCATAATCAAATGGGAACAACTACTAATGACTCTTGAACAGATGACAAAATACAAATTAAAAGGCTAATAGAAAAGTAGCTATTTCTATCCCAAATGTAAAAGGGATTCAAATCTGGACATGCTTAAGAGTTTTGACTTTAATTTTTATACTTAGAATTCTGTAATCTAAGTATAACGGTTAGTTTATGTCAAAATAATTTTTTAAAATATATTTTCATTGATTTCAGAAAGGAAGAGAGAGGAGAAGAGAGATAGAAACATCAATGATGAGAGAATCGTTGGCTGGCTGCCTCTTGCATGCTCCACTCTGAGGAATTGAGCCCGTCACTGGGTTGCAGATATAATCCCAGTAAGGGGCATGCAGGAGGCAGCCCATCAATGATTCTCTCATCATTGATGTTTCTATCTCTCTTCCTCTCCCTTCCTCTCTGAAATCAATAAAAATATATTTTAAAAATTAAATAAAATTAGGGCCTGAATGGAAAAAAGAGAATATGCTAGAAAAAAAATGTAGTGTCATTATTAAAAAAAACCCAAAAAACAAATTTGAAATACATGTCAATGTAGTGTCTCATTTTTGCTTTTATAGATGAATGACATCACATTCAGATCCATATATTGCTAGCCCCTGACATCAGGCAAAAGAAAACACAATTCTGGTTAAGCTATTTCATTCACATATAATGTATGAAAGGTCTAACAAGCTGGACAAAGCAGTTTTTAGGGGACAAACTGGGAGAGAAAAAAAAAAGCCAATGTAACTCACAGGAGCAGCTTTAGTAGGCACAAAAGAGTCGATGTCCTTCTTGATGATTCTGCCTTCTGGTCCCGTCCCTGGAAGAGATACCTAGATATCAATCCCACAGACCATAGCCTACTGCTGGTTCCTCAAGGAGACCAACACTGTGATTCTGAGTGCAAGTTCCTAAGGTTCTCTACCAAAGGCTGAAGGGATCACAGCCTTAATCCTGACCTTGCAAGTTCCTGGAAATACCAGCTTTTGTCGATTATTACTTTTAATTCACAGAGTGCTCTTGCTTGATCTGCTGTGGTTTATTATTATTTTTTAAAATATATTTTTACTTATTTCAAAGGAAAAGGAAGAGGGGGAGAGAGATAGAGATATCAATGATGATGTCCTAGCCGGTTTTGCTCAGCATCAGCCCGAGGACGGAAGGGCCCCAGGTTCCAATATGGTCAAGGGCACATGTCTGTGTTGCAGACTCGATCCCCAGTAGGGGGCGTGCAGAAGGCAGCCAATTAATGATTCTCTCTCATCACTAATATATATATAATTGATTTCAGAGATGAAGGGAGAGAAAGGGATAGAAATATTAATGATGAGAGAGAATCATTGATGAGCTGCCTCCTGCACACCCCACACTGGGGATCAAACCCGCAACCCAAGCACGGGCCCTGACCAGGAATCAAACCATAACCTCCTGGTGCATAGGTAGATGCTCAACCACTGAGCCACACCTGCTGGGCAGAAGTTTAACTATTGCAAGTATTCCTCTTATGAAGTTTTATCTAATTAAGTTGTTCTTTTTTTCATCTCCTTTACTTTCAAATTCCAGCATAAGAGTAATGCTGAGTACAATTTATATCTCCAAAAGGAAGTCTAGGTGCCTCCTCCTGATTGGCTCAAAAAACAACTTCTTTCTGAACCATTAAACAGATCTCATTTGGGTTCTAGATTCATGTGAGCATAAAGAGCCCGGGTGATGTGCTCAGTGGTTGAGCTTGAGTTTGATTCCGGGTCAGGGCACATGCCTGGGTTGCGAGCTAGATCCCCAATAGGGAGTGTGCAGGAGATAGTCAATTAATGACTAATGTCTCTCTCCCTCTCTTTCTCTGTGAAATCAATAAAAAAATAAAAAAGAAAGAAAGAAAAGAGCTCCATTTGTAAGAGTCTACAGTTATGGTAGGTAACAATTGTGTTAGATAAATCAGGCAAGTTAATGTTTTTACCCCAAAACCACGAATTACTGTAAGTCATAATGATCTTATCTGTAGAACCATTCATTCCTTATGTGGTCTCCATTTTTCACAACTTTCCCAAGGGTCTAAGTCTACACTGGCCTGTGCTGGAGACCCTTAAGGAAACAGGTGTAATGTCACATAAGAAACATCTACAAAGTTCTCTTACTAGAGTTTACTTTCAATTTCCTTCCTCCTCCCATCCACAAACCTCTTTAGGTTTAACTTCAGACCTAAATAGTAAATAATCCTGAACCTTAATTCTAAGGAGATTCAGAATTTAGTTATTAAAATACCTTTTATAATGGCCCACTTCTAGAAAAAATTTGGTCAAATTGATTCATCTTCCCCCAGGGCAGACTTTTAAAAGGATTCTCGTTGTATGAAGTTCGTCCCAACTCCTTTCCTTCATTATGAAAATTGAGTTGGCTAGGATTGTGTTTATCCTCACCAGGCGCTCTAGAACAGAGGTAGCAGTACCCCTATTAGATTTCCCTCCTTTTAAAGACAGAAACCATAACCGCCCCTTACAACCAAGGCCGATCAGACACTGCAACCCCTCAAAAGAAGGAAAGCTGAAAAAAAAAAAAAAAAAAAAAAGGAAAGCTGTACGACTGCCTTGTCTATACTAACCTTCAGCCACCTAACTCTTAGGAGTTAAATTCTTCTATCTCCCCAGGAAGGCGCAACAGACCATCATAAAGCAATACTGGCAAAGGGAAGAAAACTAGACTAGGACAAAAATGTACAGTTGTTGTCAAATAAAACTAAACAAATAGCTATAGTCACTTTAGTCTCATCTGTAGGAAACTAATAACTAGTTCCTGCTCACAGGATAAAATTGATAGTGACAAAATATCTGGTTATGTAAAGTACAGCATAAGGAATATAGTCAATAATCCTATCTAATAAAGAAGAAATATGCTAATTGACCATCACTTCATCACAAACATGGCTGCACCCAAGTTCCTGTAATGAGCAATCAGAAGGGATATGAGGCTATGCCCTCCCCTGACCCATGGGGCTTGACAGGGGACCTCAGGCCATGTCCCCCACCCGGCGGGACTTGACGGGGGACCTCAAGGTGCACTTCCCTTCCTGGTGCTGGGCTGGGGCACCTCAGGCTGCTCTCCCCGCCCCAATACCAAGCCGGGGGACCTGAGGCCACGACACCACCCAACAAGGCTTGAGGGGGGACCTGAGGCTGTGCCCTCTCCTGGTGCTGAGCTGGGGGACCCACTCCAGCAGGGCTCGACAGGGGAATCTCATGCCATGTCCCCCACCTGACAGGGCTTAACAGAGGACCTCAAGGCATGCCCTCTGCCTTGGTCTGGGCTGGGGACCTCAGGCCATGCCCCCTGCCAGGCAGGGATTGCAAATGGGGGGCGGGGCGGAGGGCGTGCGGCAGGGGCTGGGTCTCATGCCATTTTGAGGTGCATGTGGGTGGGCGGGGACTGGACTCTGGGTCCCATGGTGAGCCGCAGACTCTGACAGGAGAAAGGTTTTCATATACATTTTACTAATTTTCTTTCACCTCTGACACTTCTATTATAGAGAAAGGGCAAGTAGCAATATTAAATTATTTCCTCTAATTAGTCCCCTTTTAATGTGCATGAATTTCGTGCACCAGATCACTAGTATTTTAATAACTATGTATGATGTCAGATGGGTATTAGACTTTCCAGGATGATCACTTTGTAAGGTATATAAATGTCTAAGCACTATGTTGAATACCAAAAACTAATATTGTATGTCAACAGCAATTGGAAAAAAAAACTTTTTTTCAAGTGGGATAGTGATGTGAAAGTGCTTTGCATTAAAAACAACAACAACAACAAAAAAAACCAATATGGCACCGAGACCGGTTTGGCTCAATGGATAGAGCGTCGGCTTGGGGACTGAAGGGACCCGGGTTCGATTCCGGTCAAGGGCATGTACCTTGGTTGCGGGCATATCCCCAGTAGGGGGTGTGCAAGAGGCAGCTGATCGATGACTCTCTCTCATCGATGTTTCTGGCTCTCTGTCTCTCTCCCTTCCTCTCTGTACAAAATCAATAAAATATATTTTTTTTTTTAAAAACAAAAACAAAAAAAACAATATGTCTAGCTTTGAGACAAATCAAACTTTGAACATCAGGGTTTAAGATTTAAAAGTTTCTCCCCAAATGATTACATTTTGGCCAAATTTGCTACGTAATCTGTCCTTCCAGAGAGATTGAGCCCAATAACCAATGGCCAATGATTTAATCAACCACGCCTTCTTACTAAGACCCCCGAGCCCTGGGTGGGTACCTCAGTTGGTTAGAACATGGTCCCATATGCCAAGGTTTTAGGTTTGATCCTCAGTCAGGGCACATACAAGAAACCACCAAAGAATGCAAAAAATAGGTGGAACAACAAATCGATGTCTCGCCAATAAATAAAAATTAAAACAATATTCTTGAATGAGATATGGTGAGTTTCTAAATTGGTGAACACATCCCAACTTATTGCTGGGAGGGTGGTATTCCCAGAGAGGGCATGGAAGCTCTGCAACTCACCCCACCCCACGCTTGGTCCTATATATCTCTCCTATTTGACTGTTTCTGAGTCGTATTCTTTATAATAAAATGGTTAACAGTAAGTAAAGTGCTTTCCTGAGTTCGGTGAATAATTCTAGTACATTATTGCACCAGGGGAGAGTGGTGTTAAGAACTCCCGATTTGCCGAAACCGGTTTGGCTCAGTGGATAGAGCGTCGGTCTGTGGACTGAAAGTTTCCAGGTTTGATTCCGGTCAAGGGCAAGTATATTGGTTGCGAGCACATCCCCAATGGGGGGTGTGCAGGAGGCAGCTGGTTAATGTTTCTCTCTCATTGATGTTTCTAGCTCTCTATCCCTCTCCCTTCCTCTCTGTAAAAAAATCAATAAAATATATATATTTTTTTAAAAAGAACTCCCGATTTACAGCCATGTAGGTCAGGAATGTGGTGGTCCCTGGACTTGCAACTGGCATCTGAATTAGGAGTATCTCATGGGACTGAGCCCTTAATCCTGTGGAGTCTGACACTTACTCTGGATAGTTAGTGTCATGATAGGATTGAATTATTGGAAACTGAGTTGGTGTTGTAGAACTGATTGTTAGTGTGGAAAAAAACACATCTGATGTCAGAAAACACCACACAATCAATGATCCTCTCAGCTCACTCATTCTAAACTCCCTTCCATTACTGTAAAATCTATTTGACCTCATCAAGACCTTTATTTCCTCTTGTCTTCAGTTCCTCCTTACCCAACTTACATTCTATGGATCGCTATTATAATCACTTCCTGATCAAACTCCAAAATGTCTGCCTTCTCAATGCCAGCACTAAAGTTGCTTAATGTTGTGTGTGTGGGGGGGGATGGGGGGATGGGGGGGAGATACATACTTAGCTGACTGACTATACCACAAACCTAAAATAGACACACAAAACTACATTGAAATTATGTGTTCCTTGGACGGAAACCGATGATTGTCTCACTAATAGAAAGATGTAAAAGGCTGGTCAACCTTGAAGCTCTGAAAGGTCAGAGCCAAATCTAATTGAGAGAAAGGTAACTGAGGAAACTTCCCCATCAAATAATCATGTAAATCCTTACTGATATGATAATCTGCTTATTACCTGCCTAAGGGCTATGGGTGTATCCCAAACCTGCTTAAGGGTAATGGGTGTATCTCATAGCCTCAATAAAAGAGATAGCAAGGCCTGAGCCTAGCGGCAGTCCTCCCACTAAAGGTGGGCTCCCGCCTGGCCCCCCACATCACCAAATTTAATTTCTTCTAGTATCTCTTTAATTTGTGTGTGGCCCTTCTCCAGAACCAGTACCCTGAACCCTGAACCATACGGGATGTGAAAGGGGTTCCCATATTCCTTGAACTCACTTTCCCAATCTCTGAGAATGCTACACAACCTAACCTCAACCTAGCCACACTCATTCTCCAGCTGATATCCTCACTTCAAATAGCAGCAACTAGAGAGGTATTCTACCCATCCTCCACCACCAAACCTACAATCCCAACACCTCTTACTCTCTCAGAATGTAAGAGATACTTTTCAACCTATCTAAACTGGCTTCCACCACATATTTCTTTTGAAATTACTGCTGTTGAGTGCCCATACCCAATCTCTGACTAAGTTCTGTTCATTCTATGTCAAAAAATATATCCTTTCCACTTCCACTATCACCACCATAGTCTAAGCCAGGGGTGGGGAACCTTATTTCTGACAAGTGCCACACAAAATTATAAACTTAAAAATTACCCCGCTGTATTTGGTCAAACATTTAAATAACTCACCCCGAATGCCCAGACCAAGTGATTTTTGTGGGCCTTATACAGCCGGAGGACCAGTCGTTCCCCAGCCCTGGGCTAAGCCACCACCATCAATTCCAGAAACAACATCTTAATAGATGTCTTGGCTTTCATTTAATCCATTTTTAAAGAGTAGCCAAAATGATCCTTTAAAAATGTAAGTTCTTTTTTTAATCTTTCAGTGACTTTCTACTGTACTTTAAATAAAATTCGAATTCTATCATCTACACTAGTAGAGGAATATGTAAATTGCCTGGGATGCTGTCATAGTAACGACCTAACAGCATGGGGCAACTAGACTGGCGGGGAGGAGGGGGGAGCAGTAAGAGGCGATCAGTCCATGGGGGGGAGGGGGGCAGTTGGGGGTGACCAGGCTGAGAGGGTGGGGGTGCATGCAAATGGGGACAACCAGGCCAGCAGGAGGGGCAGTTAGGGGTGATCAGGCAGAGGTGGTTAGGGGTGATCAGACTGACAGTGGAGACAGTGAGGGGCGATTAGGCAGGCAAGCAGGTGAGCAGTTAGGAGCCAGCAGTCCCAGATTGTGAGAGGGATGTCAGAGGGGTCCCGGATTAGAGAGGGTGCAGGCTGGGCTGAGGGGGACCCACTCCTGTGCACAAATTTCATGCACCAGGCCTCTAGTAAGTTATAAAGTCCTTTATGTTCTCACTCATGTTTCTTCCAACCTCATCTATCATTAGACCTTTTCTTTGTTATGTGTGTTTGGGGGGTGGGAGGGTGCGGAGATACATACAGCAAAGACATTATGCTCCATTAACACAGGCCACTTTTAAACTCTCAAATATGCTAAGATCTTTTCCACTTTCAAACTGATCTCTCTGCCCAAAATGCTTCTTCCCCAGTTTCCACATAGTTGACTCATAGCTGACTCATCTTCCATGGCAGATCTAATGTCACATTTGAAAGATCTTTCCCAACCACTGCAATAGATGTGCAGTTATGATTGCTTTTTATCTAAAAGAAATCATAACTGCACATATATTGACCCTGTTACTCATATATCATCTCGTTTCTTTGTTAGCATATAAATCATCTTATTTAATAATCATGTTATTGTTATTATAGCTAATACCTATGTGTAGATAGTGTTTAACTTATTTAATTATTATTTTCAGATACAAATGAAGAAACAAAGACACAAAAGGTCATACAGATAATGTATGGCAGAGTTGGGGTTCAAACCCAAGCATTACAGCTCCAGAATCTACACTCTTAACTACTATGCCATATTCCCTTTCTGTTCATTTCATTATTTATTGTTGATAATATAACCATCTGACACAGAAATCCTGTCTGTCTTATGAGCAAATGTTGGATGTACAGACAATACTCAAGGAATATTTGTTTAAATAATAAATTAATCATCTTACTTGTCTAAATTCTTCAGATATACTTATTAACCCAGTCTTAAAATTTATTCCAACTGCCGAGACCGGTTTGGCTCAATGGATAGAGCGTTGGCTTGGGGACTGAAGGGACCCGGGTTCGATTCCGGTCAAGGGCATGTACCTTAGTTGGGGCCATAGCCCCAGTAGGGGGTGTGCAAGAGGCAGCTGATCCATGACTCTCTCTCATCGATGTTTCTAACTCTCTATCTCTCTCACTTCCTCTCTGTACAAAATCAATAAAATATATTAAAAAAAAAATTTATTCCAACTTATATTGTCCCTAGTTCTAATAACATATAAAGAATGACAATATAGTAGTTATATACATAAAGATGGGAAAACAGGTCTTACAATATTACAAGAATCAAATATTACAAAAATTTACAGTATCTTATGCTTGTATCTTTGGAGACTGGCTTGTCTTCTAACCACAAAACAACTGAATGTGAAGATGATAACCAACACTGAGTGCCCATAGCTGGACAACTGGGAAAATAACCAGTTATTATTTTCTTGAGTAATTAAGGAAGGCAGAACATAAGAGTAGTGGTAATACAAGCTTTAGAATTAAACAAATCTTGATTCAAATTGTAATCTAACAGAAAGGGAGCTCCCTTAAGAGTCTATTTTTTAATCCAAAAAAAAGGGAATGATAATTCTTACTTCAAAAAGTGTTACATAAAATAAATATAGTACAAAATGACTAGTACAAGTACTAGCCATCAAACCAGGTACCACAAATAGTAATTTCCCCCTTTATCTCAATAAGAATCTTAATTGCCTTACATTAAACTTTAGCTTAATTTTAGTTTAAAAACAGTTATTTAAATGCTAGGCAAAAATAACAATATGAACAAAACAAGTGTGTTTTGACTATTTATATACTCTAGATTCTATTCTAAGCACTTCACCTATTTTAATGCACACAATTATATCAGTTTTACAGATGTAAAAACAGATGAAGTAATCCCTATAAAGACATATATACTTTAATTCACCAAAGAAAATATTACACAGAAAATGATAAAGCCAGAATTAAATCCTAGATGGAGTGATTCAAGACCCCATGCTCTTATCACCAAGCTATACTTTTTCTTTGGGGAGAAAAAGATGAGTAAACATTTTCTTTGCCCTCTGGGAGCATTACTTCAGTTTTTAAGTCATTTCTAGTCACCCAAACTTCATGTTGTGCTTGTGTATTGCTATATTTAGTCAGCCTAGAACTAATTCTTATTATATAATCAAGTCCTATAAACCAACTTTGCTGAGTAAGCACATTATAGTTTTACCAACAATTAAGCAGTTCCCATGAATAGATAATGAATAAAAAGCTATCTGGGGGAGATAAGAGATCAACGGAAGGACTGGTATACATGCATATAAGTACAACTAATGGACACAAAACTCTGGGGAGGGAGGGTATGTACGGGAGGGGGGGACATTGGTATATGTACAAAAATAAAAATTTAATAAAAAAATATATTAAAAAAAAAAGCTATCTATATTATATAGGTAGATCTGAGACTAAATAAAGCACAATGAAGTTTCCCAAATCTGTGGTAGCAGAAAGGAGTTATTTCCCTCCCTCACCCTTCTCCCCACCCTCCCAGAAAAAATGACTACACATAGTTCTACTTACTGGTCTTAAGGAAGAAACGCAACCAAATTTTAGCCTTACAACTCCATTCCATAGAAACAGACTCACCTTTCACTTGTGTAAGGTCAATCCCCTTCTCTGCTGCCAATTTCTTTGCAAGAGGGCTGACAAACACCCTTCCCTTCGGTCCAGCAGGAGCAGCCGGGCGGGTGGCTGACGGCGTGGAGGCTACAGGTTGGGGAGTTGGAGGAACAGGGGTCACCTTTTTAAAAAAGTTACAAATTGTTAATTCACCACTGCAAAGATTGGTCGGAAAGATCAACAGCTTACATTTTATAAGTCAAAGATATTTTAATTGATAACTTTCATTTTCCCCCCAAAGATCATAACAGTTTCCCTACTTAACTTAATATAGGATATGAATAATAGCAATACTTGTTGTCAAAGACAGAACAAAGTCATCTTACTCCATGATAATATAGAAGCATGGAATTTAATACCGCTGACCAGTATATATATATATATATATATATATATATATATATATATCCTTACAGATTTTCTTCACTTTACTCTCTTGCCACTTCTTTATTTTCATTTTCTTACATCATCAACATGATTTTCGTTTTGACTAAACCTAATTTCAAAATAATAAATTATGCTGGAAGGTCTCATGTTGAAAGTACCTTAAGAAATAAAACAATACTACTGCCAGCTCCCCATGAATGTATGGCAGTAAGAAATCAAATTTTCTCTGACATAAATGTGTACCTAGTCTACACCATCATGTTTCTGGCATCTGCAGAAGCCTTCTGACAGTGTTATCAATGCTTAGAGTTCATACAAGCTCATGTTACAGGTATATAGCATACAATGTAGAGTATATACCACTAGACTAAATTCTATGCAAAGTAAGTCATGTTATATCAAGATTCCAATGTATTATAAATATAAGCCTGACCCACTATAACATGCAACCACCAAGAGGGTTGACAGTGATAAAGATTACATAGTAAATTCTATAGAAAATGGAGATCAAAGCATTACCTTCCATATGCACATCAACATCTAAAGCAGAAAAGGAACCTGTCATCTCAGCTTTGTTCTCAACATGACTCAAGACAGCATGAACAAAAGGAAAGCTACCTGGATCAAATTATTGGCTATTAGGTGAATGGGGCAGTGCCACACCCCTTGTAGGTCTCCACAAATGTTAACCATTTCCTTTCTCATTCATAACTCTTAGAGCTAGAAGGAACCTATATCATCTAATCTAATCCCTAAATTTAGAAAGGGCTAAATAAGTGTTCCCTCCATTCTGGAAGCATACCTACCGAGGGAGGGGAAGGTGGTGGTGCTTGTGGCTTTAAATCAGGTACTCCAGTTGGCCTATAGTCAGCAAATGCTGCTATATCTGCCTCTTTTTCTACAATGATACAGAGTGGTGTTCCTAACGGGACATCTCTTGTGCCTTCTGGGACCAGAATTTTCGCCAGGTAACCTTCTTCTTGTACTTCAAAACCTTAAACAGAAAGAAATACTATTATGGAACTTAAAGGATTCCACTACTCCTCCAAATTCACGGTACAGTTTTAAGTAAAAGGTTCTTCTCCTTCAAGCTATATAACCCTTTGCAAGCTTTAACTTGTGTGTTTCAGCTTCTTTACCTGCAAAATGGAGATATTATTATCTACTTCACAGGATACTATGAAAATTAAATGAGTTAATATTTAATTAAATTAAATGAGTTAAATTTTTCAAGTACTTAGAAACAGTACCTGGTACAAAGTAAACACTTTATTTAGTATCTATTAAATAACTATGAGAGATTATAGACAGTAGTTAGTACTAAACATTTTCCTAAAAACTTCTCCAAGGGCAGGCCCTAGGCAGACAAACAGACTCTAAGATGGCATTAGCATACTGGTATAGATCAGAACCACATGGATCTTAAACAAAGGGAGCTACTAAAAGCACCTTTGGAGTTTTTCAAAGACATTATATTTGGTATTACCAAATATTAAGAAATACAGTATTATTAGGTTTTTTATGGTGTCAGCAACTGACATTTTATTCAGCTGTTGCTTTTCTTATAAAAAATAATAATAATAATAATAATAATAATAATAATAATAAAGGCCCTAGCTGATTTAGCTCAATGGATAGAGCACCAGTCTGCTGACTGAAAGGTCCCGGGTTTGATTCCAGTCAAGGGCACATGCCCAAGTTGTGGGCTCGATCCCCAGAGGAGGGCATGCAGGAGAAAGCCGATCCATGATTCTCTCTCATTGATGTTTCTATCGCTCTCTCCCTCTCCATTCCTCTCTGAAATCAATAAAATTTGAAAAAAAGAAAAAGAGAGGACTCCAAGACCACAATAGTTTAAAGAGTTAATCAAGGATGCCCTAGCCTAGCTGGTTTGGCTCAGTGGATAAAGCGTCGGTCTGCGGACTGAAGGGTGCCAGGTTTGATTCCGGTTAAAATTAAGGGCACATGCCTGGGTTTTGGGCTTGATCTCCACTTGGAGGCATGATTTTGTCTCATCATTCTCTCTGTCCCTCTCCCTTCCTCTCTGAAATCAATAAAAAAATATTTTTAAAAACGTTAACCAAGGTATATACTTCTCTAGTGATTAGTCTCTAGAATATGACTCTACAGTAACACTGGCATTCAAAGCAGATACTGCAGATCTATTGTTACCAATGTTTTTTGTTTGTTTCTCTCTTTATCACAAACAATCCATTCCCCTGATAAAATCTATGGTGGAAACACAATATACAAAAAGATAAGGAGTTGCCCTGGTGAGGGAGGGGAGTAGGGCACAGTAGAGTGCTTGCTGCTTAAGTCCCCCTTTACCCCATGATGCCATCAAGGAAACATGGGATTTAAGACCAATGATTTCATGATTTCAGAACACAATCTGAAAACCACCACTGCAGAGCATGCCCAGGATCTCCAACTGCATCTTTAGGGACAGGAGAGAAATATACTTATCTACAAATTATCTATAAGTATTATTATAAATATATGAGTTTTGCTGAGCATAAAAATAGGAAAAACATATAAAAATATGATACCTGAACAGGTGTATATACATTCTACCAGTCATTCTCAAACTATGAGGACAATCTAAACCCTGGTTTCAGTTTTCCCTCAAAGTCATCTTACAGCCTTTGATATTTCCTGCCTTGGAAGTTAGGTTCCCTTTGCCCACTTTAGATAACACAGTTCTGTTATATCTTCTCAGTAACATAAATAAGGCTAAAAAGCAAACTGTGGCCTAAAAATAATCTCCAAGCCGAAACCGGTTTGGCTCAGTGGATAGAGCATCAGCCTGCGAACTGAAGGGTCCCAGGTTCGATTCCGTTTAAGGGCATGTACCTTGGTTGGGGGCACATCCCCAGTGGGGGTGTGTGTAGCAGGCAGCTGATCAGTGTTTCTCTCTCATCGATGTTTCTAACTCTCTCTCTCTCCCTTCCTCTCTTTAAAAAAATCAATAAAATACATTTAAAAAAATTTTTTTTTTTTTTTCATCAATACAAAAGTTTATTTAACAAAAGTTCAATGTGAAAATGGACAGGACTCTATCTTTATATTGTAGGAAAACAGATACTGTGGAGAGGGGATATGTGGAAGCAATTGATTTCTCTGGTAACTACAGCCATTCTTCATACTCGTTCCAAGGCTTCTAACATGATGATACTATTTCCTCTGATTACCACCATTCCAATATTGTTCTGTTGCCCACCCGTTGCCATTTCCACACATTCATCTATCACAAGATTCATAAAGGGATCAAATCCCCGTAATATTCCCTGGACATGTCTGCCACCATTTAATTTCAATGATAACTTCTTGTCCATAAATTTCTTTAACTCGGGAGGGTGAGCTTTGCTCATGGTGTCCAAGCGAGCTCACAGACACTTCCAAACCGAATTCGCGGCCTCTCTGGCGCTCCCGCCAAAAAATTTTTTTTAAATAAAAAAAAAATATCCAACTTGACATATCCCTGATTACAATATAAGTGCAGTTTGAAACTGACAAATCTGACTATATATACTTCTGTTATGAAATATCCTGTTCCAGGAAATGAATCCCAACAATTAAAATGTTTCATGTTATCACTCACTCATTATAGGATAGGACGGCAATCCTCTTCCCTCATTGGAAAACTCAGTGTCTCAACCATTAACAGCTGAAGAAATCTCACCTATAGTGGCCTTGTCAGTCTCTATCTCTGCCAATAAGTCTCCTTCACTTAGCTTCTCACCCACTTTTTTTTCCCATCTCTGAACTGTCCCCATGGTCATAGTGGGAGAGAGGGCAGGCAGCAGCACCTGTAGAAACAAACAATTACTGCGGAATACTAGAAAGCCTTGGACACAATGGCATTCAGGCAAGCTCAGTTTTACAACGATGGTGACTATGACAATCCAGACTCCCATCTGCTGGATACCCGCAAACAGCGAAAGCGTAGTGCTCAAAAATGTCCCGCCAGTTAAAATAATCCTTCAACTCTCAAGCTTTATCAATAATACTCTGGCCCATCCTCCAAAGTTCAAAGCAATGAGCAGATGGGAAAGATTTCTAGAGTCAAAATTAAGTCCTCAATATCTAAACAAAGAACCTCTTTTTAACTTTTTTAACACTTAGATTAAGGTAGAATTTTTCATTTTCACAGAATGATCTTGGTCCAGGCTATTACATTAAAATTTTGTATTTTTTCACTCAGAGAAAACTGCATTTCTCCCAAACTTCCCAGACATCTTTCCAAGATAAAAGCAACTAATATTAAGACCTGCTCTTGCCCTGGCCAGGTGACTCAGTTGGTTGGAACGTGATCCTGTATCCCAAAAGGTTTTGGGTTTGAGTCCCTGTCAGGGCAAATACAGGAGGCAACTGATCAATGTTTCTCTCTCCTTCCCCTCTCTGCTCTCTCTAAAAATCAATTAAGCCCTGGCCAGTTTGGCTGAATGGATAGAGTATTGGCCTGCCGACTGATGCTTCTCTCTCTTCCTCTCCCTTCCGCTCTGAAATCAATAAACATATATATATATATATATTGATTTTTTTACAGAGAGGAAGAGAGGGACAGAGAGTTAGAAACATCAATGAGAGAGAAACACTGATCAGCTGCCTCTTGCACACCCCTTACTGGGATATGCCAGCAACCAAGGTACATGCCCTTGACCAGAATCTAACCTGGGACCTTTCAGTCCACAGGCCAATGCTCTATCCACTGAGCCAAACCGGTTTCGGCAATAAATATATTTTTTAAAAAACCAACCCAACAACAACCGGGCCAGCTTGGCTCAGTGGTTGAGTATGGATCTATGAACGAGGTCATAGTATGATTCTTGGTCAGGGAACATACCTGGACTGGGGGCTCAATCCCCAGTGTGGGATGTGCAGGAGGCAGTTGATCAATTATTTTCTCTCATCATTGATGTCTCTCTCTCTCTCTCTCCCCACCCTTCCTCGCTGAAATCAATAAAAATATATTAAAAAGCAAACAAACAAAAACACAAAACAGTCCTGGCTAGCATGCTCAGTGGTTAGAGCATTAGTTTGCACACCAGAGGGTCCCCAGTCAAGGGCATATACCTAGGTTGCAGGTTCCATCCCTGCCCCTAGTGGGAGCACCTGTGGGAGGCAACCAATTGATATGGTGTCTCTCTCCCTCCTCCGCACTCCCTTCCATTCTCTGAAAATCAATGGGAAAAGTATCCTCAGTCCTCAGGTGAGAAAACAAAACAAAATATAAAAGGATTAAAAAAAGAAGAACTTTTCTTTACAAGTCACTTCCACCCCAATAAAATCTAAACCGTAGATTGGCTAATCTAAATTAAAAATTGTCTTCCTATTTATAGGGCTTGTGTGTCCACTGAATTTGGATGCTTACTTGATTATGGGTTTTGTTTGGTGACTTTGTAGTGTTTGAGAAAAATCATTTCAATTGATGTTTCACGAAGGCAGGGGAAAAAGTAAAACAAAACTTAGAATTCTGATTAGAAAGAAATTTTAAATGTTTTTCTCGTTCAGAATTTGCCATCTTCATCTACTTATCCATAGTGGAGATGAGATAAAGAGGAGCATCCCCCCAAAATGTATACACACTATAACAGCTGATAGCTCAATTTTGAAAATGAAATGTATTTTTAATAGACACTATCTTTAAAATTAGTTAAAGTGTTTTCATACATTTTTGAAGGACCATACACACATACAAGCATACACACACAGAGAACGCAATACTACTTAACCATGAAAAAACAAAACAAAACACTGCCATTGCGATAACGTGAATAGATCTTGGGAATATTGTGCTAAATAAGTGAGACAGAAAAAGAACTGTATGATTTCACTTATGTGGGATACAAAACAAAAAGCAACAAACAGACTCAGTGGATAGAGTGTCGGCTTGCGGACTGAAAGGTCCCTGGTTCGATTCCGGTCAAGGGCATGTATCTTGGTTGCGGGCACATCCCCGGTAGGGGGTGTACAAGAGGCAGCTGATTGATGATTCTCTCTCATTGATGTTTCTAACTCTCTATCCCTCTCTCTTCCTCTCTATAAAAAATTAATAAAATATATATTTTTTTAAAAAAGCAACAAACAAAGTTACAGTTACGACAGAATGGCAGTTACCAGAAGGAAAGGGGGTTAGCAGGAAGGTAAAGGGGATCAAATACAAGGTGACAGAAGGAGACCATATGGTGAGCACATAACAAAGTAAATGTATTGTGCCGAAACCGGTTTGGCTCAGTGGTAGAGCGTTGGTCTGCGGACTGAAAGGTCCCAGGTTCGATTCTGGTCAAGGGCATGTACCCGAGTTGCGGGCACATCCCCAGTAGGGGGTGTGCAAGAGGCAGCTGGTCGATGTTTCTCTCTCATCGACGTTTCTAGCTCTCTATCTCTCTCCCTTCCTCTCTGTAAAAAAATCAATAAAAATATATTTAAAAAAACAAAAAACAAAAAAAACAAAGTAAATGTATTGTAGTATAAGGTTGTACACCTGAAATTTATCTAATCTTATTAAACCAATAATTTTAATACTATCCCAATAATTTTAATTAAAACTCTCACTAAAAAAGAATTAGGATATGGGCTCTAGCTGTTTTGGCTGAATTGATAGAGCACTGGCCCCTGGTCTTAAGGGTCCCAGGTTCAATTCCAGTCAAGGGCATGGACCTCAATTGCAGGCCTGGTCCCGGGTCCTGGTTGGGGCTCATGCGGGAGGCAACCAAGCACTGAATCTCACATCTATGTTTCTCTCCCTCTCTATCTCTCCCTTCATCCTCAGGTGAGGATTAACAACAACAAAAATTAGGATAATTAAGACATAACCCTAACCCTTGTATATAAAGCCACAGATATAAAATGGAGAGAAATGAAGTCAGGGTTATGTAATGAGACAGAATTTGCTCAACAAGATGAAATAAATATGTGAAATAAATACCAGGCAAAACTTCATCATTAGTGACTGTTATAGATCATGGAGTAGATCATTATGTTCACATAAAAGAGTCTCTTGTATAAAAATTTCTAAAAATAACTAAGTGAAGGAAAAGTCCTAACCTTAATTCTTTACAGAGGCAGTTGGTTTTTAACCACGTCTAGTATCAGAAACACACAAATATACCTGGGATTACACTAATATCTAATAAACTGGTTTAGTTAAGAGAATCAAGAGTGATTGTTGCCTCCAGCTTTGTTTCAATGATATGACATATGTCTATTCCACACTTATTTCTTTTTCTTTTTTAAAAAATATATTTTATTGATTTTTTACAGAGAGGAGGAGAGAGGGATAGAGAGCTAGAAACATCGATCAGCTGCCTCTTGCACACCCCCCACCGGGGATGTGCCCACAACCAATGTACATGCCCTTGACCAGAATCGAACCTGGGACCTTTCAGTCCTCAGACCGACGCTCTACCACTGAGCCAAATGGGTTTCGGCTACACTTATTTCTTTATTGTTAATTCTCTCATTTATTAATACTATTGGACTACTTCACCCTCTCTTAGAAAACAAAACACCGCACTGCAAAGGAAAACACCAACTGAGGACTTTCATTCAACAGACCGTACTTGAGGCCTACTAAAAACTGTCTATACAGGGAGTAGATACATATAAGTACAAATCTTCCTCAAAATTGAACATAATGTCGTGAATGAAAAATGCCAAGCATTACCTTGCTACTGCATTGTGCCTGAGGATAACACACCTGGAAATAACAACTAGGAATAAAAGTTACCAATTTTCATGTTTAAATTTCTATTTGCTTTCAGGACAAGAGGTAGCCATATTTAATGCCAGTTTCCAGAATGTGACAGCCGTCTATGCAAACTAACGAATAGATAATAAACTCTCTAGAGTTAACACCCAGAGGCGGAGCCCACCTGCATGTGAGTGGGATATGAGCTACCAGGAGCCTGAGCAGCAGGTAGAGGTGGAGCAGAGGGTGTAGGTGGCGCAGAAGCGACAGCAGGGGACGGTGCTGGGGCCGCTTGTGGGGTGGGTGCTGCCGAGTCCAATGTGTAGCTTTTAAAGGCCTCAACATCCTCAGGTCTAAGGAAGAGAAAGAATGCGTAAGTACAAGGGGGGGGGTTATAAGCGGATTTAGCTCCTACAGGAGTCTTAGGAGCCTTTTAACTCCCAATTCCTCAATTCTGAGTTAAAATAGCCCACTAATCACCTAAGTCCCCAAAATTACCAGGGCACTACTCACTTTTCAACCGTGATACAGATGACTGATCCAATTGGAACATCTCTGGTGCCTTCAGCAACAAGAATCTTTGCCATGTAACACTCCTCCATGCTCTCAAATCCCACAGTGGCTTTATCAGTTTCAATCTTTTAACACAAAAGTAGGAGCTTAGGCTTGTGCTGCCAAGTACGAAGATTATTAGCTTGTGTTTAGGATTTTACAGTTCATGTGAAGATATAACCTCTACCACAGAGATGAAAAAAGGGATTATTTTTTAAAACCTCATTTCTGCTAGCCGCTGACAACGTAACCAAGCTTCTCTAACATCAAGTGGAAATAAACATCCAAGTTTCTTTAAGCAAAAGGAGTAACTCACTACCCCCCCCCCCAGGAATCTAATGCGCAGTTTAGCTACCACAGTCCCTGTTTAACTTATTTCCGTATTTTTAAAGCAACTTACCTCTGCAATGAGTTCGCCCTCGTTGATTTTGTCCCCTTCCTTTTTCTCCCAACGGGCTATGGTGCCTGCTTGCATGGTGGGGGAAAGAGAGGGCAACGCAAGCTGGAGGAGAAAAGGGAGAAACACTAACATTTAAACGGGCTACCAAACCCTCAGTCTGGTTTCACGTTTCATGCCATTCAATTTCATGCTCTTTGCCTGAGTCCCGCCACCCGCTGGGCACCGGGGACTTGGGGATGTCAGGCGAGTTCCTGCCGCCAGATCCTCTCCGGGGCGAGCTTCCTGCTGCCAGCCCCGCGGGTCTGACTCCCACCTCCGCAGACTCCCACCCAGAGCCCCGGGCTGGGCGCCCTCCTCTCAATGGGACGGATCGGGTGCGGAGGCTGCAGAGCGACTGCAGAGCTGGGTACCGGGCCGGTGCAGGGCAGACACCGGGAGAGGGTGAGGCCAAGAAGCCGACCCTGAAGGACACCGGGGTCCCGCGAAGGGCAGGCGGGTCTGGGGCTCACCTTCTGGTGCGGGGGGAGGCTGTAACAGCGGCGGCCCGGCGGCCCCAACAGCGGCAGCAGGAAGCGGCCCCGCGGCGCGGTCCACGGGCAGGAGCGCCAGCCGCAGACGGAGCGGACTCCGCCGTAGCCGGGGGTCGCGCTGCGGCACAGAGCCGGGGCCGGGGCCGGGCCGCCCCGCGGGGCGACGATCGGGGCCCCCGGCCCCTCCCGCAGGGCAGCCCACCGAGCCCCGAGCCCCGCCCCGGGAGCCGCATCCCGGGCCCGCCGCGCACAGACGCGCCACATCGTCCCACCGACCCAACGCCCCCAGCCCTACGCCGTCTCCGGAGTGACCTCCCCGAGAGCGGCGCGGTGCTGCCGTCAGCCACGCCGCGCCGCCGCACGTTGTCGTAAACGGGCTCCGCGCCGCGCCGCGCCGCCCCGCCCCTCGCACCCGGGCCGGCGAGGAGCGCGCGCTCCGCCCCCTCCCCCCGGGCCGGGAGAGGGTGGTCCGAAGAGGGCGGGGAGACGGGGCGGGGAGCCGAGCGGAGCCGGCGCCGGGAGAGGGAGGGCGCTGAGAGGAGCGGAAGGCGGCGGGGTCCGAGGGGCCTCCGGGCGGGACGGGCCCGGCGAGAGGAAGGGCGCTCCCTAAGCGAGGAGGCCTGGACCGGCGGCGGGAGCCGGGCTGGCCGCGGCGTGGTCCGGGGAGGTGGGCTGAGGGGAGTGACCAGAGGCAGGATAGCGGGAGGACCGACGGGCGCCAGAGCCTCAGGCCCAGGGCGGGGTTTGGGCCGCGCCCCGAGGGGCAGGCACCGCC
Organism: Pipistrellus hanaki; assembly: GCF_964339955.1. NCBI lineage: Eukaryota > Metazoa > Chordata > Mammalia > Chiroptera > Vespertilionidae > Pipistrellus > Pipistrellus hanaki. The sequence goes on along the minus strand of NC_140511.1, from coordinate 12,898,092 downwards.
CGAGGGTGCGCCGCGCTTTTTTTTTTTTTTTTAATTTTTTTTTGTGTGTGACAGATTTCATTTCAGGTTTGTAGCCCAACCGGAAACTGGAGTGGACTAGTTTTCCAGCCAAAGGGCGTGAAGGGCAGCCAAGGAGAAGGTGCATGCCCACATTCATGTGCTCGGTAGCAGGACTAACGTATTCCCTGTGTGACGATACAAAACCCGTGTGCATTGCTGTTGTACCGTAGAATCCCTAATAAAGTGCAAAGAATACTTGTGATGCTTGAACTATATTGTCCTAAAACTAAACTCTAAGGCCATGAGTAGGAGACGTGTCTGTATTGTTCTTGGGAGTCTTCCCATATAGCTCAGGATGTGGTAAACAGTGGAGGCTGAATGCACGCCTTGAATGAACAGAAAGTTATCTGCATTTGGTAGGTACAATTTACTGTCGGAATATCATCCTATAATTAGAAAAGATCTCACTTCTGAGCTGAGAGTGACATTAGATTAGAAGGAAGCAAGTGCAGTATTTATTTATATCGCTCTTAAATCCCTGGAGATGGGCAGAGAACACCATGAACACAACGAATAGGAGGAAACCGCAACATTTGAAATGAACATGTTCACCCTTGCTGGCGATTAAACATTTGGAAAATTAAAGCAGCCAGGAGGTACTGTTTTACATAGGTCAAAAAAACAGTATTAATGAGATTGCATACAGAGATGATCTCCTTTGGGGGCACTATTGGTTGCTTTAGAGATAGCAATATAGTAATTTGAAATAATAGGAAAAATGTTTACATAATCTCTCAAAAAAAATCCTATTCTAGTGTCCTTGAGGCATTCAAAACAAGGGGGAAAGGTTTCAGAATCTTTATAACAAAAAGAAATGGAAAAACATACAAAAATGAGGGAAAGACTAAGCAGGCACAGCTGCCTAACAAAATAATATGCAGGCAATCTATAGTTGAGAAATACTGTATAAAATGTCCAGATTAAGTGGAAAGGCATATTTGAAGTAATATTTAGAGTAATCATATTGTTAAATTATATAAAAAATAACAATTGGAAGAATCAGTGGAATAATTGTGATTGGTGAGAGGGCTTATAATTTTACAAATCATTACAAAAATGTAATGTGGACGAAAGGTGCCACTTGCTAATCTGGCAAGCTCAGGGAAGGCCTGCAAACTCAGAGACCTAAAGTAACCACATAGGGTGGTCTGAAATTAAAGTTTAACCAAAAGCACCACGTCCTCTGGTATCTTCCCAGACAAGGTCAACTTGGACCTTAACTGAGCCTATCTGTCTTTTTGCATCTTTGATAACACACCCTTGAAATGCCTGGGTAACTTGTAACTTCCCTTTTTCTGGGGCACAACCTGGACTCCAGGACAGATACCACAAATTCCTTCATTGTTATGTTAATTGTCTCTGCACTCGTACGTGTCTATCTTTTTACTTCTTATCCAATCCCAAGGTCTGCCTACTTTGCTTTCTCCATCCTCTCTATGGATTTCATGTAACCCAACTAACTATATCCCTTTCCTTTGATGGCAATGTATAAATACAGATGTAACCCTCCATTCTCCGGAGCATTATCTCAGTTCATTGAGGTTCTGCTTCCCAGCATATGTGAACAGTTTGGCTCAAATAAACTCAGAAAAGTTCCTTATAGGTTTTAGTGTTTGTTTGTTTTTTACGTTAACAGTAATGATTTTGAATTGCCTAAAATATATACTTCTGTGGTAGGCAGTTAGACATGAGCAGAGTTAGGACGATGGGCCAGATACAGAAGGTCACCAGGGTGGAAAGCCGGAGGTGCCTGGCAAAGGACAATCAATTGTAGGGTGGGACCTCGTTCTGGGGGACTTTTCCTCCCTAGTCACCCGCTCCCTACACCTTTCCTTCCTAGAGATGACATTGAGGCTTCAGTAACATTTTAGCTCCAGAAATAAGCTAAAAGAGCCATCGCTGATCTATTGTAGAATCAACTGCTTTGATTTTGTGTGTGTGTGTGTTTTTTATTAATCCTGTCAGGGATATTTTTCCATTGATTTTCTTAAGAATGGAAGGGAGAAGGAGAGACAGAGAGAAACATTGATGTGAGAGAGACCCATTGATTGGTTGCCTCCTGTGCACACCTCAATCAGGGACCAGAGCCCGGGAGCCTGCAGCTGAGGTATGTGCCCTTGACTGGAATCAAACCTCCCACCTTTCAGTCCAAGGACCGACACTCTATCCACTGAGCCAATGCCCTGGTGCCCATCAGTCAGTCACTGAAGACCACAACCCTAAAAGGACACAAGCAGAAAACTGCTTAATATTAACAAAAACAAGAAAAAACAAAAATATTTTAAGATCTCTTGGGACCTCCCCTGAAATCTCCACCCTTAAAACCCCTAGGACAGAGGAACCACTGCACTCTCCCTCCTGGGAATACCCCCATGCCTTTCCCTAACCCTCTCCCTGTCCCTGCCCGAGGCATGCTACCTTTAGCTTCCTCACTCCCAAGCTCTCAGGGCCCTTCCTTTACCTCCGTAAGTTGTCTTCTAAGCCCGTTTATTCTAGGAATTACTCCTACATCTGTGATTTACCCAATAAATGTTCTATTACAAAGCCAAACTGCCTGGGCAATGTGCCGGTCCCGGCGGAGAACGGGAAGGGAAAAGCTTGGGCGTGCTCCAGATAGGAAGAGCACCCTGGGTTCTCCGTCCTAGGAATCTTAGAGGAGGTCCCACGAGAGGATTTCAATGAAATATTCAGTAGCTTTCCAGGTTTGCCCACTCAGCGTTGTGGCCAGCACCAGGGCAGGGGGTCATTATTCCATGCATCTGGTCCTGATGTCAGCCATGGCTGTTTTTTTTGTTGTTGTTGTTTTAATTTATTGATTTTTTTACAGAGAGGGACAGAGGCAGAAGAAACATCGATGAGAGAGAATCATCCATCAGCTGTCTCCTGTACACCCCTCCACTGGGGACGTGCCCACAACCAATGAACATGCCCCTGACTGGAATCGAACCCGGGACCCTTCAGTCCACAGGCCGACGCTCTATCCACTGAGCCAAACTGGTTAGGGCTGAATTTACTTTTGACAGGTTTAGCTAAATCAGAGGAGGGCACAGGTCAAACAGACCTGGGATAATAAGTTGACCCCAGAGATAGGCTAGGAATTCTTACATTCCTCAAATCAGTCCTGAGAGAATAGGTCTGAACTTCCCTAAACAGATTGGTAAAGAATTTAAAGAAAAGGAAAACTCAAAACTCTAAAATGGTTTCCATTCTTGTTTGCATATTTATAATTTCAAAATAAGTGCTAAATCAATAAATTCTCCTTTATAATAATCTGTTTTGTGCTTACATTAGAAATACCAATAGTAAAATTATCTGTAGCCATAAAAAGTCCTTATCTCCACTCCTCAAGTAATGAGTAAACATGCTACCAGGGAGATCTCTTGAGGAGGTTTACTTTCACTAAATGTAAATTGCTTATTGATTCCTTTCAGTCAATAAACACAAGTGAAAATGATTAATAGTATTTGGTTTGCAAATTCCATTTTATTCATAGCTTGGTGTGTGTTTTGTGTTTTATTTTTTTTATTTTTTATTCACAGATCTTGTATAAACAGGCAGTTAAAACTGGCTATCACTTTGATAATCAGAAGCCTCTGTTATAACCACGGTCTTTATGAAAACATTGTAAAACTGAGGGAATACATGGTAATCTCTTTGAAAGCAATGGTTGCAAACATCCATGTTTCTAAGAAAATATAATTTTACATATATATTTTAAGCAAGCTATTCCTCTTACATAAATTTAAACAATAAAAGAAGTGTGCAATCATAATGCTTATTTTATAGGGAAAAAATTGAAAATGATTGTGACCTAAATGCTTTTTAAGTAATTTAGAGTCCTCTTGGATTGGATATAGAGCATAAGATGTTTTCCCTAATTTATAATCATCCTGGACAAAAAAAAAAGCTGAAAAGTTGGTCAGTAAGTAGGACTGTCATTTCCCAGTGAATTTAATTTGAATTATTTAGGTACAAATTGTAAAGTGTTCCACTTTCAGCTAATTTAGGGAACTAAGCATGGTATTCTGTTTTTAAATGAAAACTTTTAAAGGAATTGAGCTTTTGAATAGACTAGTTTGTCTAAGAGGATCATTTTAAAATATCTCACAGGGTATAGAGATTATTTTATGAACTCTAAACATTCTAGTTCCTTAGATTTCTCAAAGAAAGAACTTTAGCAGTCGCAGGATGGACTGCCCCACACCGATAGGGAATGATACTTGTGAAAGTCAAGAGACCTCCTAGAGTACAGCCACAGTGTATCCAAAAGGAGACTATTCACACCAGCATGAATCAATGCACACTCCGCCCCAACACATTTTACACAAGAATTACTGGAGTGACATCCTATAACGGAGGTGCTTAGTGCATAAGAGATTGATGAGCTAAAGGGAAAAAATTATCTCATTTTCTCCCCTGAACTCAACGTCTGCTTTCTATGGAGGCACTAAGGCCATGCAGCGCCTTTTCCAAAGGATAGAGAGATTAAAAACAAAAACAAGAAAGCTAGAGAACTTTGAAATTTTGCTCTGATTTAATTTTCTCTGAAAAGGTAGATTCTACATGATGGTAAGAATGTTTGCTGAAAGAAAACTGACAAGTACAAATTGATTTAAGAGACAGACACTCAAGGTAAATTGTACTGGAAATACAGTAATGAATTTTGGCCTGATAACCCTCATGCTGTCTTATAGCAAACACTAAAATCCATGCAACAGACAAATTAGTGACATTAGGACTTTTTCTCCAGACTTTCTGGGAAAAATAAACAATATACCGGGGTGCTTTCATAATGAATTACTCTTACTTATGACTGATTTTCCCAAGTTTTCAGTCATTCCTGATGAAAAATCATCCTTCAAATAGAAGACCAGGTAAACTTACATGAAGACATCAGGTGTCTTTTGATCTCTGTCTGCTAGAAGAACTATCAAATAGATTATGTAAAACCATCTCCACAACTATGACAGGTAGAACTGGAACAGGAGTGAGTTATCATTAGTATGCCTGTAATAAAATAAAGCTCATTCGGAAACCAGATGGGCTGATAAGAAGAGCCCATATAAAAGCCACTGGGTTCTCCAGACAATGGACACAGTATACAGAACGTGAGAATATACAGAAATCACACTCATTATAAAAATAGACATGGTTCTCGGACAAAAAAGCAAGTGAGTACAAAAGAATTCTCCAAACACATCCTTATAAAACAACAAAATGTCACCTCAGAACTCCAATGAGTGAGTAGTCTGTTGAAATGGCAGAAAAGGGAAGATGAACTAGAGGCAGACAGGTCAAGAACCCAGAACTGACCTGCCCAACTCTCCTGGTTGGCAGTGTACATTGGTGGTCACAGGCAGACTGCTTTTGGAGGGCAAACATATTCTCTCTCTCTCTCTCTCTCTCTCCCCCCCCCCCCAAATCTCCCTCCCTCCCTCCCTCCCTCCCTCTCTCTCTCTCTCTCTCTCTCTCTGGATGGCTGGTTGATAGTGTTTGATGAATGAATGAGAAAAATCCAAGTTATTGGGTAATCTCTAGAAATTTAACAATTTTTTTAACTTTACACTTGACAGTGTTACACATGAGAAAGGATTCTAGGTTTTTTCACCCAGAATCAGCCCTGCCATTTACAACTCATGCTCCATGCCCCATGGTTTCTATTGTGCCCTAAAGGATCAGCCCGGACTAAATATATGAGAAAATAACTCCGGCCTTGAACTAAAGAAGGGCAGATCAGTAACTCATGCTCAATACTTCATAAACCACAAATACTGAAATGAATGGTCTGTCTCCTTTTAATTGCAAAGGAGATGCCATGAGTTAAAGAAAGTCATGAGAGAAAGAAAGTCAAGAAGATATGGGTAGCAGCACCTTTCCATACCCGCCTGGATTTTTAAGGAGCCTTTCACTCCTTATTCCTTTCAAATATAAAATTCATCAGTTGGAAGGGGGAAAATGGCTCTAAAGTTGAAGAGTCCCCAGAGAAAACTAGCAGTACATGGACTATGCCCTGTGGGCTAAAGGACAAGTTGCAGATCCAGTTAAGACACAAGAGGCAGCCCGAGGTCTTACTTAATTCTGGTTTTAGCACAATATAGCACAAATATGGGCAGCCCTTTTTCCATCTAACTAACAGTTCAGTACCATCCATGTCCAGTCCAAAAGGCTCCTGAAGAGTGGCTTTCGTCTTTGGTACCACTCCATGAGTTATTCTTGGTTTGTAATAGCTGCAAAGAAGCAAAAAAGCTGGTATCTTGGCCTTGTCTGTGAGTACAATTGCTGGACTCTGATTGCTGCAACCACTGAGACCAACTGAAATAACAGCAGAGTGAGGCATCCAATTCCCAGGTTCCAGATAGTAGCAGCCATGCCCCTACAGGAGCAAAATCGTCCATCCTATTGGTTAAGGCCTTCGGTTTGTTGTCCTCAGAGTAGAATAAAACACTGTGTTCCCACGGACAAGGAACTCCAGATGAATTCATGGTCTACATTTGGACAGGGATTTGAAGTACCACATACACCAGGCACAGAAATGACTGGCCTGTGGCTGTCACACTTGGACAAGCTTCTCTTTTGGCAGCAAGAACTAGAAACTTTGTAGGGTATCCCAGTTTTAGTTCTCGTTCCTGAGTGAAGCAGCCAGGGCATGCCAAGTTCCGCCAGTCCAAATCTAATCCTTAGAATTAATTCTCCCCGCGGTCTTCTTCTACCCAGGCTACAATTTTCCCTTCCCATCCAGGGATGGCATCATCATCATGGAAAACCTAGAGAAAGAAAAAAAGCCATCATGAAAAAAGAACAGTAAGATAGGAAGTCTCACTAAACAACTGCTGCTGATAAAAACGAGACCTCAAATATGAAGGATAAGAAAGCATAGAGGACCCCTGGCCAGTGTTTCTCAGTGGTTAGAGTGTTGACCTGCACACCAAAGGATCGTGGCTTTGATTCTCAGTCAAGGGCATGTACCTGGGTTGGAGGTTTGATCCCAAGCTTGGTTGGGGTGCATGCAGGAGGCAATGAATCGATGTCTCTCATATGAGAATATCTCTCTTCTCTCCCCAACTCTAAAAATTAATGGAAAAAATATCCTCAGGTGAGGAATAGCAAAAGAAAAAGTGTAGAGGAAAGCTTTGAGTTTGAGAGTTAGAGTTTATGTCCCTTTGGTTTTTTCCCTAAAGTTATAACAGGTTAAAAAAAAATTATATATATAATTACTTAGTTCCACGTATATAAAATGATAAGAGCATTCCTAACACTACTTTGCTCACAGAAATATATACGGTAAGAATTCATAAATTAGGAACCATATAGTACATTAGGCTTCTTAGGAGAAAGCAGCAGTATAAACATTAAAACAAGAATGGGGGAAAAATTGGTCAGAAAGAAGAATCTTAACTTGTTTTCATGCAGTTCTTTTCACTCATTCATTCAATTCATTTACTGAGTGACTAATAGGACAGGATTATTAAAGCACTTCAGTGAGGCCCCAGCAAGTTTGGCTCAGTGGATAAAGCATTGGCCTGCAGACTGAAGGGTCCCAGGTTGGATTCCAGTCAAGGATACATGTTTCTTTTAATATGATTTCTCAATACAGTAAGTTATAGTCATCAAAAAGAAACAAAGATGCCCTGGTTGTAGGCTCAATCCCCAGTAGGGTGCATGCAGAAGGCAGCTGATCAATGATGTTTCTATCTCCCTCTCCATTCCTATCAGAAATCAATAAAAATATATTTTAAAAAAAATTTCAGTGAGGAACTATTTACAAAATAAAATCCTGGCTTTCCCAACCCTCTTCATTCTATAACTACAATGAAAGCACTTAGAATGCCCCATAACCTAGAACTCTTTTCCATAAAAAAGTCTATTTTTAGCAGAGGGACTATAAAGAGAAGCATAGGCTAAAAAAATAATCAAGGAGTTAAGAATAAGTACAGTTAACTTTTCAGAAGTTCCTCACCTTCATATCTGAGAAAATACCACCACTATTTACAGCTTTATATTCCTGCCTATTTCTTTATTTTGCTCTACATAGGAAGCAGAACGTTTTCTAAGATTTGACTATAGATACAAAAGGAACCCCAAAGCCAAGCTTTTGTTCAATCGCAGGTCCTTTATTTTTCTTAAAATAAAAATTCTAGCCGAAACCGGATGGGCTCAGTGAATAAAACGTCAGTCTGCGGACTGAAAGCTCCCAGGTTCGATTCCTGTCATTGTATATTGGTTGCGGGCACATTCCTGATGGGGGGTGAGCAAGAGACAGCTGGTCGATGTATCTCTCTCATCGATGTTTCTAGCTCTCTATCCCTCTCTCTTCCTCTCTGTGAAAAATCAATAAAAAAAAATTCTATACAAGTTTGGTCAAAATAATTAAGTCCTTGAAGTAAAGACTTCTTGGGCCACTCCTTGACCTTCTCAGTCTACAGTAGTCAGACTGGTCTGACTGAGGCTTTGGGAAGTTCCTCTGACCTGGTTAGAGGACTCAGGTACTTATGGATACTAGTCCTTGAGTAGAAGGCGTTAGGGTTCAGGAATGACCAATAATACCACCCAGACTCCCCAAGAAGACTGTACCTCCTCTTTAACAGTGCCAAACTCAGGATCCAGCGCTTTGAAGTGATACCGGTGATTCCCTTCTCGGTCAATAGCTGCTTTAAAATCCTTCAGTGTGACCTCCCCCAGCCTGCAACAAATAGAGTTCTAAAATAGACTGTTTATCAACAGGTTGGAAAGATAAGGCTAGCTTTAAACCCAGGCCCCTGCCAAGGTCTCCTGTGGCAGAAATAGCTTGGTTTTGTTAGGTCACTGCCCCTTATAACCCAGATGATTCTACAAAGCAGAGGTTAGTGAGCCAGTCACCATTAGGGAATAAAAATGGCATTACAAATGGGGTGATCTGAAAATTTAAAATAGATTTATTCAGCAACAGCCAAATCACTCTTTTCCTTGTCTCTGGATAAAAGACATAAGGTCTCTGAAATCTAATTTGTTGAACTCCCTTCTAACCCAGACCAAGTAAAAGCAGACTCTCTAAGAAAGAGAAATCCTGTCACTTTTCTCAGTAGCTGGTTCCACAGCTTAAATATTTATTTCAGAGCCTTTAACCTTAGAAGGGAGTATATTGGCCCAGAGTTTGAAGTTTCTTTTAATATGATTTCTCAATACAGTAGTTGTAGTCATCAAATAGTAACAAAGATCAATGACAGCAATCCATGGCTATCAGCAGGAGCTATTATGAGCACTTAAACTATTTCCTAACTTGAAGTCTATTTGCATATCAAGATTGGAAGCATATTTGTTGTATCTGTGCCTAGCAGATCATGACTTGTCCCTTGTAATGCCCCTGGTAAAGCTGAAACTAGAAGCTCTATGCCCTGTGCTCTCCTCACTACACCATACAGCTTCTCAAACTGGTTAGATGGATGGGCAGTAACTAATGATTCTGCCTTCCTGCCCTTTTAAAAAGAGAAATAGATCCAAGACTCTTACCTCTTTGGTATATTGACCATGAAGGGTGTAAGTGAGCGGTCAGTGAAATAGAGCACTTTCGTGCAGGTGCTGCTGACAGTTGGAGAGCTCTGTGAGTGAGGCAAGGCTGCAATCAGAGAGACTGGTCAGAACATTCAACTTGCACCCAACCACCTCTCATTTCCAGTTTTTTTTAAATGTCCCAGGACGGCAGCAGGGGGGTGGAGAAGAGATTAACCAAAGAATTTCTATGCACGTATGCATAACCATGGACAGACAACAAGTGAAAGACAGGTCAGAGAGGGCATTCCATAGGGGGAAAAGGGGAACATTGTAAAATTTTCAATAATAAAGATATATATACTTTTTTTAATGTCCCAGGAGGAGGAAGCTGCCTGAGGTCACAGAACACTTTCCTTTTCACACCCTTGCCAAACACCAAGTCCACAGGGTGTGCCCCACAGGAAGCCAGCACTAGGGCTACAAAGAAGTGCTTTGAATATGGACACTATCACCAAGACCATCGTTTCTTACCCATTCTAGGCATTTCTAGCAGGGAAATAGCAACTGTTCTGATTGTTGTGAAGAGTCAAAGAGGCCAGAGAAGCCCAGCAACATTTCACTGCCAGCACTTAAGTTTTGGAGGTCTGTGGTAGAGAATGCTAATGCAATTCATGAAATGAAAATGAATAGGAACAGGAACCATAGGAGCAAAATAATCTTAGAAACTCAGATGCCAAGGGAGCCTCATGCTTCCAGTCTAAAAATCAAGGGAGCCTCATGCTTCCAGTACCTTATCCCTTAGCTACAAAGGATCTGTATGTGCTGGCCCATGGTTTGAAACTCAGTTCTCTTGATCCACATCTTGTCTTTACTCTTTGTATAGGTACTTATGTAAAGTTTTTATTTAGTTTTAAAGTAAATTTGTACTGTGTTGTTGTTTTTTTAGAATTTTAAAAATTTGATTTTAGAGGGGAGAGGGAGAGAGAAACATCAATGTGAAAGGGAAACACTGGTAGGTTCCCTGACCGGAATGAACTGCGACCTGGGTATGTGCCCTGACTGGAAATAGAACCCACAACCTTCTGGTGTACAATGAACTTCAACCAATTGACCCACACCACCAGGACTGGAAACTTTTTATTAATGAGTACTTGTGATTATGACTTTAAGAGAACAGGAAGAGCCCTCGCTGGGTTGGCTTTTGTTGGATAGAGTGTTGGCCTGAGGACTGAAGTGTCCCAGGTTCAATTCCAGTCAAGGGCGCATGCCTTGATTGCAGGCTTGATCCCCAGTAGGGGGTGTGCAGGAGGCAGGTGATCAATGATTCTCTCTCATCATTGATGTTTCTGTCTCTCTCTCCCTCTCCTTTCCTCTCTGAAACCAATAAAAATATATTTTTTAGCCGGGACCGGTTTGGCTCAGTGGATAGAGCGTCAGCCTGCGGACTGAAAGGTCCCGGGTTCGATTCCGGGCAAGGGCATGTACCTTGGTTGGGGGCACATCCCCAGTGGGGGGTGTGCAAGTGGCAGCTGATCGATGATTCTCTCTCATCGATGTTTCTAACTCTCTATCCCTCTCTCTTCCTCTCTGTGAAAAATCAATAAAATATATTTAAAATATATATATATATATATTTTTTTTTTTAAAAAAAAAGGAGAATCCAAGATGGCTGCTCGGGTAGGCACCTAGCCGCAGCCGCACGCAACAATTTCAATAAAATACAACTAAAATATAAAATGGACATTACCCAGAACTACAGGAAAGTCAACTGACTGGAAATTCTACAACGAGAAGCAAGGAGAAAACCAGAAGGAAGCGCGGAGGAGCTGTAAAAGCCTAAGGTACGGAGACACGCGGCGCGCGGAGAGGAGGGAGCCGGAGAGGAGGGAGGCCGAGTGCCTGGCTGGCGTTCCCTAGCGGGAAGGAGATAAACACTCGGACTGTGCTGGGCCCCCAACTGCTCTGAACCCCCGTTCTAGGCCAGACCCTGGGGACCCAGGCTCATCCAGAGGGAGCTGGGCTGTAAGGCGGTACCCGGGGAAGCGGGGAAAGGAGGTCCCAGAGGCGCGCACACAGCGCGCAGAGAAGGGCCGGCCGGCTGTGCCGTAGGACTGCCCTGGCGGGAAGGAGACAGGCTCCAGACTGCTCTGAACGCCATCTCCAACTCCACTTCCAACTGAACTCAACCCCAGTTTTGGGCCCATTGCGGGAGAGCCTACACTGTTTGGTAGCAGGCGAAAATCGAGGGCACCTTTCTCTCAGAGGTGCTTGCAACAAGTACTGAAGGACCCTGAGTCTCAGGAGTCGCATAGGGCGGGGCTGACGGAAGCCAAGGCTGTAGGCTCCACCCTGAAACCCCACCCCATCAGGAAAGCTGCCTGCGAAAATGCCTAAACCAAATAGATCACAAACGAAAGAAATGGAGGACAAAAAGCGACTGGATATAGAGTTCAAAACCACACTTATAAGGTTTTTCAAGAGACTCCTAGAAAAGGCCGATAAAATAAATGGGACCTATGAGGATATGAAAAGGGATCAACAAGAAATGCTAAGGGATCAACAAGAAATAAAGAATACATTGTCTGAAATAAAAAATATTCTACAGAGTCCTAAAAACAGAATAGAAGATCGCAAGAATCAAGTCAAAGATTTGGAACATAAAGAGCCAGAAGACACTCCTCTGCAGAAGCTAGAAGGCAAGAGAATCCAGAAAATTGAAGATAATGTAAGAAACCTCTGGGACAACTTCAAACGATCCAACATCAGAATCATGGGGGTCCCAGAAGATGGGAGAGAGCAAGATATCGAAAACATACTGAAAGAAATAGTGACAGAAAACTTCCCCCACCTGGGGAAAGAATTGGACTTACAAGTCCAGGAAGCACACAGAACTCCAAATAAGAGGAATCCAAAGAGGACCACACCAAGACAAATCATAATTAAGATTCCAAGAGCAAAGGACAAAGAGAGAATATTAAAAGCAGCAAGAGCTAAACAGGTGGTTACCTATAAAGGAGCACCTATACGACTGTCAGCTGATTTCTCAACAGAAACCATGCAGGCCAGACGGGAATGGCAAGAAACATTCAAGGTGATGAATAGCAGGAACCTACAGCCAAAAATACTCTACCCAGCAAAGCTATCACTCAGAATCGAAGGTCAGATAAAGAGCTTCACTAATAAAAAAAAGCTAAAGGAGTTCATCACCACCAAACCAGAATTATATGAATTGCTGAAGGGGGTTCTTTCAGAAGAGAAAGTAAATAAAGATAAAAATTATGAACAACAAATACGTAACTATCAACAAGTGAATCTAAAAACCAAGGAAATTAAAAAAAAAAATCTGATGAACAATATTAACTGTTGAATATAATAGAATCAGAGGTATGGAAGGGGAGTGAACTGATGATTCTTGGGGAAAAGGGGAGAGGGGAATGTGGGAAGAGACTGAACATAAACTGTGCACCTATGGATGAGGACAATGGGGAGTGGGGAAAGGGCAGAGGGTGGGGTAGGAAGTGGGGGGAAAGGAACACTTGTAATAATATGAACAATAAAAATTTATTAAAAAAAAACACACACACAAAAAAAAAAAAATTAAGAGAACAGGAGTAAAGACCAATCAGAAACTTTTATCGTAAAAACCATAAAATAATAAAGTGTCATTAAAATCTGTCCTGTGCCCTAGCTGGTGTTGATCAGTGTTCAGAGCATTAGCTGGCACAACAAAGGGTCATGAGTTCGATTCCAGTCAAGGGCACATACCTGGGTTTCAGGTTGGATCCCTGCTCTGGTCAGTGAATGTGTGAGAAACAACTGATTGATATGTCTGTCTCACATCAATGCCTCTGCCTGTCTGTCTCTCTTTCTCTTTTCTCCTCTCTCTCTTCCACTCTAAAAAAAAAAAAAAAGGAAAAATATATCCTCAGGTGAGGATTAATAAAAATTTAAAAATCTGTCCTGAAATTCCATCTACATATATTTTCTTAACTTTTTCTAGACATTGGTCCCATTCAAACTGGCAGCCACAGGAGAGCATTTCTAGGAAGGGGTTTCAATTAAAGGAGACTGTGAGGGAAGAATTAATACAGGGGAATACAAGGGAATATTCACTCTGCATAGTAATCACAGTTTTCAGAATTTTTCTCCAAAGAATGCCAATTATTAAAACTATATGACATGGTGCTCCTTGGACAATAGCACCTAAAACATTCACTTAAATCACTAAATTCTATTATTGATTGATTGATTCATTCATTCATTCAACAAACATTTTTTGTACACGTACCACATGCTAAATTTGGGAAATATAGAATCAACCATATGTGGTCTCTGACCTCAAAGAGTTTACATTCACCTAGTATGGATGACAAATATGGACATAAATAATTACACTGAAATCAGACTTGTGTAAACTGCACAGGAGGACTGAAGATGAAGTGGTTAATTCCACCTGGAAGAGGTCAGAAGGCCCCATAAAGCGCTTAAGAAGTCATCAGATAGAGAAGTCTAAAAGGGCATTCCAAGACGGAAGGATATATGTAAATGCAGGGAATGTGATTATGTATGTTAAAAATTAAAAGTTAGCCGAAACCGGTTTGGCTCAGTGGTAGAGCGTTGGTCTGCGGACTGAAAGGTCCCAGGTTCGATTCTGGTCAAGGGCATGTACATTGGTTGCGGGCACATCCCCGGTAGGGGGTGTGCAGGAGGCAGCTGGTCGATGTTTCTCTCTCATCGACGTTTCTGGCTCTCTCTCTCTCTCTCTCCCTTTCTCTCTGTAAAAAATCAATAAAATATATATTTTTTAAAAATAAAAAAAATTAAAAGTTAACTAAGGCTGGAGCACAAAGAATACATTGGGAAGTTGTGAAAGATGAGAATAATAAAATAGGCAGGGGACATATCACAAGGACTCTGCCAGCATAAAACATTTAGATATTAGTCATAAGCTCTGGAAGATACTAAAAAAGAGTGACAAGATCAGACAGGCATTTACTAGTAGAAAGGCCAATCCAGCAGCAAAGTAAAGTATGAGTTGGATGGGAGAAACTCTGGAAACCAGTAATCCCATTAACAGGCAATTAAAAACAATCTGAAAGATGCGGAAGGGCAAGATGGAGTCAGAGAAGAGAGAGATTTGAGGAACCTTTCCTTTTTATTTTTAAAAATATATTTTCATTGATTTCAGAGAGGAAGGGGGAAAGAGAAACATCAATGATGAGAGAGAATCATTGATTGGCTGCCTTTTGAATGCCCCCTATTGGGGATCTAGCCCAAACCTTGAGCATATGCCCTCGGTGGGAATTGAACCTGGGGACCCTTCAGTCTGAAGGCTGAATCATGATAAAATAATTGTTACTTCAGTATGAAATTACTATAAAAAGCATGTACAAAAAACTCAAATAAAAGACCCCAAAACAAATCTTTGTGTGTGTATAAATTTAATACATAACTTTAATCAATTTTAGTTTTTAAGCTCATTTGGAATTAATTTTTGTATATGGCATGAGGTATGTGTCAAGACTGTTTTTATATGGGCCTTTTGTTACTCAGGACCATGTGTTGAAAAGCCTATCCTTCTGTGTTGTTGGTGTGTTTTGTTTTGTTTTTGATTGGGTAACCTAAACCTTCATTCCTTTGCCACTGACTAGCTCTTTCATATATACTGAAAATCTATAGGCCAAATATTTCTGAACTCTCTACTTTGTTCCACTAATCCATGTGTCTTTGCATTCACCTATATTGTACTAATTATTTAGTTTTGAAATCAGATAGTGTGGTCATCCAAATACTTTGTTCATCTTTCTCAACTTTTTCTGTGTGGCTATTCCTTTTTTTTTTTTTTTTTTTTAATTTTTATTGTTAAAAGTATTACATATGTCACCCCCCCCATTAACTCCCTTCAGCCTGTGTGATTATTTCAATCCCTTTATTGTTCCATATAAATTTTAGAATCAGCTTGTTTATATCTACAAAAGGATTTTTATTGGAATATGATTGAAGCTATAGATTATTTGGGGAGAATGGATCAATATTGAGTACTCTAATCAATAAATATGGTGTATCTTCCCATTCTTTGATTTATTTCATCTGTGTTCTACAGTTTTCTTTTAAATATATTTTATTGATTTTTTACAGAGAGGAAGGGAGAGAGATAGAGAGCTAGATACATAAATGAGAGAGAAACATCGACCAGCTGCCTCTTGCACACCACCCCCTACCGGGGATGTGCCCGCAACCAAGGTACATGCTCCCAACCGGAATCTTTCAGTCCGCAGACCGACGCTCTACCACTGAGCCAAATCAGTTTCGGCTACAGTTTTCTTTTTAAAAATGTATTTTTATTGATTTCAGAGAGGAGGGGAGAGGGAGAGAGAGAGAAACATCAATGACCAGAGAGAATCATTGATCACCTGCCTCCTGCAACCCAAGCATGTGCCCTGAGAATCGAACTGTGACCTCCTGCTTCATAGGTCAAGGCTCAACCACTGAGCTACACTGGTCAGGGTTTCATGTTTCTTTTTTGTTGTTGTTAATATTTTTTCATTGATCTTTTATAGAGAGTGGAAGAGAGAGGGAAGGATAGTGAAAAATATCAATGTGAGAAAAACACATTGATTGGTTGCCTCCTGCATATGGGAGGAGCCTGAACCAAGGTATGTGCCCTTGACAGGAATAGAACGCAGACCCTTTGGTCTGCAGGCCAACGCTCTAACCACTAAGAAACACTGGCCAGGACATACTTTACATTTTGTTTATTATTGTTTTCTTAATTGCCTATGTGTCATACAAAACTGGTTATGGCTAGCTTTATACTATTTGTTTTTTGAAAATTATTTACATACTTTTAGATTGGGTCTGGGTAAACTATAAAATATAAGAAAATGTGAAAGCTATTAAATCAAAAGTTAAGATATAGAGTAAAACAAATTATGAGGCAGGGTAGATTTCCAACATGTTGGAATGAAAACGGGAAGAAATGTAACAAGTAGGCATAGAGCAGGTAAGAAGTACTACCTAGCCATGACCACTAGATGGCGCAATGATTTTGCAGGACTTAAACCAAATCACCTAAGCACTCCAAGTTTTAAGGATAATTACCCTCTCCCTCCCCCCCAAATCAAGCTTCTTGATCCTAGGAAGAACTGGAATTTTCTGTGCTATTTGGGTTGTAGGTTGATTTGTATATGTTTTTGTTGTCTTAAATTTTGTTTTGTTTGGTAAATGTTTTAAGCTTGTAGTATTTCCCAAAGATATTTCAGCCTCTCTGAGTCAATAGAAGAACATGGTTAAATAAATGGTACTTGAGGTGATGATGATGGTATCTTCACAGTCCTAGAAATAACTCCATACTAATTAGCACTGCCTCAGAAACAACACATTATAAAAGTGAAATTATATAAGAAAAATACGATCCACAAAGTACTAATGTCTGATCTAAAATTCCAGGAGACCTTCCTGAGCAATAATGAGCACTTACTGGAATGAGGGGGCCAGGACTCCCGGTATTCACTACCTGCTTGAGTTCTGGGCGACTTGCCCCAAACCTGGAGAGCCACACAAAAATCACAAGAATTATGATCAACGGGAGAACTTAACCAAGAAATTTAAATTTAAAAAGTGTGCCTAAAATATACTCTTTCTACCATTTGCCTAAAATATACATCTTCTACCACAGTGCATAAAACTGTACATATTGGTTCTAACAATAATAATACACATTTATAAAAGGGCTTCTAATTTTCAAGCATTTTCCATATATTTCCTCATCTAATGCGAGCTCATTCAGGGGAGAAGGGCAAGGGAAACAAGCAGTAGAGAGAGCTGTGGGGCCAAGCACTACAATTCCTTAGATAGTTAACCCTCTGCACTCCGCTGTCCCCTCTCAGGGACAGCGGAATTCTAGCATATCACTCGGATGTCCCCTCTCAGGGGACATTGCAGTTTATTAGTGATTACGGGGAATTGAGTATTTCAACGCACGTTTCTGCTGCAAAGTAGCGTCGAGTAGCTGGTAGCCAATGTCCAGAATGGTTCGGAGTGCAAAGGGTTAAGCAGTTGATAGGAATGAAAGTTATCATGAAGTCCCTCCCTAGATTATCAAACCATGATGAAGAGGAAAACCAAAGAGAAAAGCAACTCTAACCTTCAGCCCTGCCTTCCTCTAGATTAAAATGGATAAAATTAAGCTTCTTTGGGAGCTTGCCTAAGAGGAACAGCACAGAAGGAGGATTACCCTTTTTTCTTGCTTTTTGTGGGTCTCCATGGCATGCAGACGCTCCATGAGGCTGGAGATGCCCTGTTCCAGGCTGTCGATGGTGTGGTGCTGAGGGTCGTGGCCGCTGAAGCTGTTGCGCAGGCTGCGGAGAGCATCGCGAACGAGCTGCAGGTCGCTGGTCTGTGGGGAGAGTGAGGCGCTGCTGGCATACTGCAGTGTCATGCTATTCACTATATCCCGGCCACCGGGCTTCAGGAGACACAGGGGAGAAATCTCCAGGACAGACCTTTCATTTCTGAGGGAGGAGGTGTGGATTATAGGAAATGTTCCTCCACAAAAGCAGGCCTGCTGTTTCCCACCAGGCCTTCATTTCGAATAACAAGTGCCTCAGATCTTTACACACCCAACAGATGCGAGAATAGAGAAGTGGGATATAAACGGCGAGTCCACTGGTGGCGGCTAAGGTGCTCTTCTGGCTTCAGCTGAAGTGGCGGGTCTGGACTAAAATGTCAAGAACCTACCCCTCTCGGAGTGATGGGAGCAGCTCCTTTTCCTGCCACCGGAGGGAGAAAACCATTGCTTTGAGAGCTGTGACTGCTGTAATTGGTCACCTACGGCAGCAAGAAGAAATGACACTTGTTGTGAGAGAATTCTAAACCAAGATGTCCCGTCTTACTTTTCTTCTTTACGCTTCCTGACATAGTTTATAATTACATATCTATTTCATCTCTCTCCCTATTAGAATGTATGGGGCCTTTCCCCCCTTTGTTCATCGCTACACCCCTGTACTTGACCCTTCCTAGGCACTGTTGAATGTAGAATAAACAAAAGGGAAACCTCAGCTGGGAAGCCCCCAGCCTACACTCTGCCTGGCCACTGGAGGGCCTGAGAATGCTGCTATAGCACCTCCGGCCTTTGCTTCAGTAATTTAAAAATAAAAGCAATGACTAACTTTTCTTTCTTTCTTAAATATATTTTTATTGATGTCAGAGAGAGGAAGGAAGAGGGAGAGAGGGATAGAAACATCAATGATAAGAATCATTGATAAAAAAAAAAAAAGAAGAAGAATCATTGATCAGCTTCCTCCTGCATGCCTCCTACTGAGGATGGAGACAGCAACCCGGGCATGTGTCCTGACTGGGAATTGAACTGTGACCTCCTGGTACATGGGTCGATGCTTAACTACTGAGCCACACCAACCACGTAATGACTAACTTTTCCTGATCTTAGTTCTGAGCCAGGTGGATCTACCAGGTGGATCTACCTGGATTATTATTTTTTTTTAAATATATTTTATTGATTTTTACATAGAGAGGAATTGAGAGGGATAGAGAGTTAGAAACGTCGATGAGAGAGAGACTTCGACCAGCTGCCTCTTGCACACCCCCCACTGGGGATGTGTCCGCAACCAATGTACATGCCCTTGACCAGAATTGAACCCGGGACCTTTTAATCCGCAGGCTGACGCTCTATCCACTGAGCCAAACTGGTTTTGGCTGGATTATTTTTTTAATTTAAATTCTTTATTATTGAAAGTATATGTCTCCTTTGTCCCCCATTGACCTCTCCCCAGACACTCCCACCCCTCAGACCTGGGTTATTTTATGTATTCTTCTTAATGGCAGAGAGGCCACTATTATTTCTGCTTTCCAGATGAGCCTTATTTCTAAGGTTCAGAAGCTAAGTTAATTAAAGTCACACAATGGTCAAAAGTGATAAAAATGTACCAATGTTACACCAATAAGTTTAATTTTAAAAAGTGGTAAAGATGTATCTGAAACCAGATTTTCTTATCCTGGAATCTGTATTCATAACCCCCACATCAAATAACCCTCCTAAAAAACTGACCTGTGGCTTTGGTTCAGTCCTGACTCAGAAACAAAACCCTCTCCTTGCCCTTGTAAATGTGGGAGGGAGACCCCGAGCTGGAGGTTACCTCATCCGCCTCTCTTTTCATACAGTGAGCCAAAAGGACATCTTTGTGTTCTAGCTCCCGCTCTAGATCCACCTGCAAACCAGAGACTAAGTCAGGAAAGCACTCCCTCAGGCCGCAGGGACAGGAAGTCAGCGCCGAAGATGCCCACCTGCTGGGAACTGGCCTCAGAGAGTTTCCGGAGAGCTTCTTCCAGCTTGGCCTGGTGATGCTGAAGGAGGCGGTCCTTCTGCCCCAGCTCCTTCTGCAATGGAGAGAGAGCTCTCAGACGTGGCAAAGTCAAGAACATCGAACAGTTAATTCACCCTTTGTGATACAACTCCCTCGGAGGAAAGCAGAGCCCTGGGGGAACGGTGCTTTCCTCCAGCTGCACCGGAAGGCATCGCACACCACAGCAGCCCTGCATAGCACACAAAGGGTTCTCGGAAGGGTAAGGAGAAAGGGAACTACTGTGTGTAGAAGGACACTACATGCTATCCTTGCTAGTTAGATAGAAGGGTTAGGACTGAAGTTTCACACTCCTAGTTCTGCGCTCCTTCTCCTAGCCGTGCTCTCTACCTTCAGGGTTAGGGTTCGTGAACAAGGGAGCGCAGCAAAGGATTTCTTTGCCAAAAGCAAGGAGAGAACAGAGTTAAGTGCTCTTTGAACAACAGCATCATGGGCTGTTCATAAAACAAGGTCAGATGGAAATTATTTCCAAACTAACGTTCATTCTTACTTTATATTCTCCCAGGAGCCGGTTCCTCTCATCTAGCTTCCTCTGCAGATCCACCTGCAAGAAGGATAAGAATTAATGGCATGGAGGTGCTGTGTGCCACGCCCAGCAGGAAAATAGCTCTTTAGTAACCACAGTTCACGTGAGAAGCAGAGAGGGCGTGGCTGTGGACAAAACACACAGCTGCTCTCCGTGTCTCTACACAGACTGCGGAAGCACAGGGCAGCCTCTGTGTCTCAGTGTCCCGAACGTGAAGGGCTTGAGGCCAGTGTGTTGGAGACTCTCCCTTGGGAACAGACTCAAGTCTAACAGGAAATAAAATAACCGCAGACACTGAGAGCGGACAACCTGAAATTAAGAGGTTAGGACAGCAGACCTAATTGGGGTTCAGTGAAGTCAGGGTTCATTTAACTCACATTCTGGTTGTGTAGCTCATCTTTGTCCATGTTTGCCCGCAGTAGTTCTTGTTTGAGCTGAAGAACAGATGTGTCCTGCTGAGTCAACCTCTGCTGCAAGGCATCCTGGGGGGAGAGGGGAAAGCTAATTACTGTTGTCCCAATTAACCAACCAGCCAGTTATTACTAAGTTATTAAAGCCCTCACTGCATGTCCCGCATTAGTTCTGGCAACGCAGGTGGGAGTGACTTCAGGGACTGCCACGGGAATGAGCAGGGGTTTTCTGCCCCTTCCAGGACAGTGGCATCTACAGGACAATCCTATCCATTGTCCTACCGAACTACACGAAACCTGACTTTTCCTTCGCTTGGTACTCACCACTACCCTCTACTTCATTCCTGACAGGGTGGTGTCCTAGACAGAGGTCTTGGGGAATAAAAAAGACTTAGATTCAAATGACAAGTTTGCCACTTACTTCTGTGACAGTGACCTTGGACAACACCCTCTCCTCCCCCCACCCTGGCTTCCTCATCTATATCTTGGGCGTATAAATAGTCTACCTCTCTGCCAACTCCCTTTTCCTAGAAGGCTGGGACCTGTTTCTGCCTGACACCCACTTCATCCAGAATTCCTGAGGTCCCTCCTCCTGCCTCCCAGAGCCTGCACCTGCTGGGGGTTCCCATGCCTAATCTGGACCAGGACTGGGAATATACATATTTCCATGCTCAGAACTGCTCTTGGGCTGTGGTTCCTCCTCCCATATCTAGAACCTTCCCAACATTAGGCTATCTTTCAGCTTGGACACTCTTGGTTTCTCTCATGCTTAAGAAAAGGTGAGTTATACATACTTAAAAGGGTCATTCCTCCAACCACTGTGACCGCCAATGGAACTATGGACTGGGGCTGCATTCCAGTGTACTGACTCTGACTTTCCTCTCTTCACAGACCACTAAGAAATGGTGCGGGCTCTGGAGAATGTGGGAGCCCATGCCTGAACATGCTGTCTGCCAGGACGGCACATGGCAAAGGCAGGCTAAGAAGCCCTGGCACCAGCAGATCAGGGGAACATTTCCCAGTGCTCCATGGGAGAAAAAGCGCTTCTGTGGTCAATAATTCTAAACTTGCTTTGGGCCACCTTCTTCATGAGAAATCTCCCCAGGTCCTTTACTATGTTACTATTCACTGTGACTTTTCAAGTCCAGAGGGCAGCTCTCACACTTACTTGACCATGGAACACGTTTGTTTCCGAAGTATCTCAAAGGACTAAGGCTCTGAAAAAGGCTCTAGTCCAGCCCACGATTGGAAGTGCAGGGAAGAGGGGAACACTGTTTTCCACTTCCAGTATTTATACACAGACATGCTCCCACTTGGGTGAAATAACATGCATTCAAGGAGATTAGCTATATCACTGGTTGTATGAGCAAGTGATTAAATAATCACATTTAGTGGCACACTGTGCAGCCACAAGCAACACGTTAAGCTGTATTTGCTGTATACCATTATTTGGGGAGAAATTATATATGCTCTAGAGGGCCGGTGCACAGTGTGGAGATGGGGCCGAAACTGGCTCTCCGACATCCCCCAAGGGGCTCCAGATTGCAAGAGGGTGGTTCTCAGGTGACTCACCCCAGAATCAGGCTCCCTCCTCTCTGGTTCTGGGTGCATCACCTGAGAACCGCAGCTGCCAATTCATCGGCAGCTCCTGCATTAAGTGTCTGCCCCCTGGTGGTCAGTGCAAATCATAGCTACTGGTCGGACGGGAGCTTAGGCTTTATATATAGACTAGAGGCCCAGTGCACGAAATTTGTGCACTCAAGGGGAAGAGGTCCCTCAGCCCGGCCTGCGCCCTCTTGTAGTCAGACACCCTTAGTGCTGCTACAATGGTGGGAGAGGCTCCTGCCACCATTACTGAGTCCGCCAGCCATGAGCCCGGCTTCTGGCTGAGTGACACTCCTCTATGAGATCAGGCTGAAACTGGCTCTCTGACATACCCTGAGGGGTCCCGGATTGCAAGAGGATGCAGGTCAGGCCGAGGGACCCAACCTGTGCATGATTGGGGCTGGGGAGAGACACAGGGCGTTGGCCAGGGACTGAAGGAGGGCTCCAGGCATCTCACTCAGTCCTGATTGGCCGACCTCAGCAGCAAGCTAACCTACCAATCAGAGCACCTGCCCTTTGGTGGTCAGTGCACATCATAGCAGCTGGTCAACCAGCCGGCTGTCTGCCCCCTGGTGGTCAGTGCATGTCATAGTAAGCTGTTGAGTGGCCTTAGCATATCATTAGCATATTACATTTTGGCTGACCAGTCGACTGGACACTTAGCATATTAGGCTTTTATTATATAGGACTTGTTGATAACTAATAAGTTGCCTCCAGGAGAGAGAACTAGGTGATTGTGGGGACAGGGCCAGAAGTCAGGCTTTTTAAGGATTATCTTTTTGTATCTTATTAACTTTAAACCATTTGAGTACTATTAACTATTCAAGAACTAAGTAAATTACAATTTTTAAGTGGATATACCTCTTTATTTTTTAATTTTTTAATATATTGTATTGATTTTTTACAGGGAGAAAGGGAGAGGGATAGAGAGTTAGAAACATTGATGAGAGAGAGAAACATCGATCAGCTGCCTCCTGCATACTCTACTGGAGCTGTGCCTGCAACCAAGGTACATACCCTTGACCGGAATCGAACCTGGGACTTTTCAGTCTGCAGGCCGATGCTCTATCCCCTGAGCCAAACCGGTCAGGGCAAAGATATACCTTTTTAGAACTGATAAAAAACTAAAACTAAAGAGAACTGTAAGAATTGATTGTTTACAGACAGAAACAAATAAGGCAGCACAGAGGGAAGTGGCAGCACCAGGGGTCATAACCCCCAGAAATAAGCCTCAGCAAAACAAAGAGGTATATTCCTTACCACGTCTCACTTCCCATCCACAAAGCTCTCCCTTTTCTAACAGCACAGAGTCTGCCAAAGGCCCCACCAAATGTATACAAGAAAGACTAGAGGACCCATCCAACCTCCTAGCACCTACTCTTACCAGTAGACTACTTGACCTTGTAGATAATTTTTTTATATATATATTTTATTGATTTCTTACAGAGAGGAAGGAGAGGGATAGAGAGTCAGAAACATTGATGAGAGAGAAACATCGATCAGCTGCCTCCTGCACACCCCTCACCGGGGATGTGCCTGCAACCCAGGTACATGGCCTTAACCAGAATCGAACCTGGGACCCTTCAGTCCTCAGTCCAAAGCTCTATCCACTGAGCCAAACCGGTTTGGGCTAGATAATTTATTTAAAGATTTAAATGTCTTCCTTTTTACCTTTATTCCCTGTAAGTTTCTGGCTTCCTGTTTACATTTCAGCAAGTCCTTCTGCAAACCAAATACAGTTAGATCAGAGGGAGAGCATCTGGGCTGCTTCAGAAGCATTACCTCGTTCTATCAGTGGGAACACAAAACTCAGATAACCATTCTCTGAAAGAAATTAACTGTCTACTGAGGCAGAAAGGTCTGGTCCAGTGAACACTGAAGGCTGACCCAGTCCATTCTGCCCTGTGGCTTCCAGGCTCAACGCCAAGAAAGAAGACATCACACATTCCCATAGGATCTCATTCCTACAATTAGCAATCTTCACCACCAGGAAATGGAATCATAATAATCTAAATCCCTCTCATGAAATAAGTAATTCATCTCAATATGCCTATTCCCATATCTTCAATTATTATCTTGGTTTCTAATGTTTAGCCAAGTATCAAGCTGCTTCTGATTCTCTAAGAGCGTGTTGTTCTTCATGGACTAAACAAAAATACATTTAGCCCAATAACGCAGTGCTAAGTAATTACCCCTCCTTGACAATAGAATAAACATATGTATATGATTATCACTAGGAAAGAGATTTTAGGAGAGGAACACCCATAACTCGGACACCCCTCTCTTCTTATTGCATCACATCAAGAATTTGGAATTAACACATCTGAAGTGGAAACAGTTAATCTGGACTCCACAGATAGGCTCTAAAGTAATGCCAATAAAAATTCAAGTCAGTGAGTGTGTGTGCACATGTGCTCTTGCATATTTCTGGGGAGAAGGTTAATGATTTTAGGCATATACTTATGGCTCAAAAAAAAGTTAACACATTGCAGACCAGTAATTTTATTGGTAGCTTTACCCAGTGGACAGATAAGTTTCTTTCTTTTTTTTTTTTTTTTAAAGGTTGGCCTTTTTAAAAATTATTATTTTATTGATTTTTTACAGAGAGGAAGGGAGAGATAGAGAGCCAGAAACATCGATGAGAGAGAAACATCGATCAGCTGCCTCCTGCACACACCCCACTTGGGATGTGCCCGCAACCAAGGTAGAAGCCCTTGACCAGAATCGAACCTGGGACCCTTCCGTCCACTGAGCCAAACCGGTTTCGGCCGGTTTGAGTACAAAAAACGTTTTACATAAATGTTAAAGGCACACTTTAAAATTAAAATTATATTTTGAAGTTATTTATTACATGCTCTTACAAGCTAATCTCTTTTTAAAGTATGATATTTTGTAAAACACTGTGAAGCAAGAAATCTCATGATCTGTCTGCAATGTGTTAAGATCCACTGACCTAAAAGAATTCTGGGAAGTATTCATTTAAAAAGATCTGGACCCTGCCCTAGTCAGTTTGGCTCAAGGAACAGAGTGTCAGCATGCAGACTGAAGGTCCTGGCTTTAGCCGGGGAGCATGTGGGAGGCAACCAGTCGATGTGTCTCTCTCACATCAATGTTTCCCTCTTTGTGTCTCTCTCTCCCTCCCTTCCACTCTATCTAGGAATGAAGTGGAAAATATTCTTGGGTGAGGATTAACAACAACAACAAAAAGATACTAGACTATATTTGATAATATTGTACTGCATATTTGAAAGTTGCTAAGAGAGTAGATCTTAAAAGATACCATCACAAGAAAATTTTTTTAACTATATGATGCGGAAGCCAATTCCAGCATGTCATAATTGCAAGAGTTTCATCAAAAAGTTGATGGAACTTGAGGACTCAACAAGGGCTGAGTCACATGTTATCACCTGTTGGGAATGGCTAAAGGCATTTCCTCCAACCTGAAAAAAATTGAGTGTTTGCTGCCAGACAGCTCAGGGCATCTGAATCTACATGTTATTGCCTCCTATTGGCCAAACACCTGAACAGCCATAGGCTATTCCCCATTCTGACATTGCTTCTGTATGGAAACCCTACCCTTTGAAGTGTATTTCCACCTTGCCTTAGGACAATTTGTGGTAATAAAAAGAAAGGGGTCCTGAGACAAGGAGAACTTAGTTCCTTTAGCTAAAGCTCCTCTGACCCCAAATACCTTTCAAAATTATCTGGACTCTTACTTAATCTACGCACAGCCTTCTCTAGATTCCAGAACACTTCTAGATGCTGGATCAAGACCCACCAGTGTTAAATGTAACCCAATGTCTGGCATTAATTGGCATCCCAACCTGGGGCTTCCTGAACCCTTGCAGCACTAACGTTAATGTGATTATTTACATATATATATATATATATATATATATATATATATAATCAATAAGTTCTTTATCTGAAACTAATATGTTTATGTCAATTATAAAAAAGAGCATACTGATAATAGATCCAGTTTATGCTGATATTATTTTAAAAAATAATGAACATTTTAAACACATAAAGGTATAATGACATAGATGCCTATTACTCATCACTGAGATTAAAAAGATGTTACCTTTTGCCATATATAGGACATATCTCTCTTTCAATCAAAGGCACAATACAAACATAGGTACAGCTAGAGTCATGAGTCGGCATCCCTTACCCCCTCCCTATTACTGTCCTGAAGTTTGAATTTTTTTTCAAAGGGTAAATGTACATGTCCTGACATACCTTTAGGTCCTTATTCTCCTCCACACTCTGATCCAGACGACTTTGGATTATAATCTGAATATAAGGTAAAAAGCGATGTTTAAGTACCTATGCTGTGAAATTCGGAGACCATTCATTCAATAAACATTTATTGAACATTTACTACTGTGGATACAAAGGATAGGAAACAGTGTCCTCCCTCTAGTGGATGCATATGCCCAGGGAGATGGAAGCAGATGAACAGGGACAAAGTTTAAAGTAACTGCTAGTATGTGTTGGATGCAGGAGGTTGGGCAAAGGCAAAGAGAAACAGCAAGGGATGAAGCTGGAGAGGAAAATAGGGGCTGGATCATGAAAGGCCAGGGAGGGCAACAGGGAATCCATGAAACATTTTAGGCAAAGAGATGACAAAATGAGAATTCCCTTAAAGGTAAATCATTCTTGCTGTTTTATTCAAAATGAATCAGGAAGAACAGGAGAGGAATCTGGAAAGCTAGTTAGAAGGTTGCTAGAACATTGGATAAAGGCTTGAATTAAAGTAGTGGCTGTGAGAGTGGAGAAAACTGGGTGAAGATATTTAAAAAGTCAACTGACAAAATTTAGTGACTTATTGGTTATAGACGGAAGGGTCAGAAAGGATTAAAAACTTGACATTTAGATTTTTGTTTTGGGTACTTGGCTAGATGGACAGTAATAAAAAACAGAATCCAAAAGGATAAGCAGTTTTGGTGGTGGTGAGAAACGGGAGAGAAAAGCTGTTTAATTTAGGATTCATTGAAACGGAGATGCTTATAGGATACACCAGTGGAGGTAATCAATAGGCAACTGCATGTGGCATATGTAAATCTGGAAGCCCACAGAGAAAACTGAGCTAGAAATAAATATTTGAGGCGACATCTGAGTCGGGTGGGAGGTGAGTGAAGCCATGGAGGCACCTATTACCCAGGAGAAAGCGAGTCAGGAGAGGGCCCTGAAGAGCAAGCATTTAAGGCCCAGGCAGAACAGGCCCCGGAATGTCATGCCCGAGGGTAGTGTCCTGGGACTGTTTTGGCATTCGCGTATCTCCAGCACCTTGAAACAGCAGCTGGCACAGTCAGCACTCAATAAATATTTGCTGACTGACTGAATGAAAGGAAGAAAAAAAAAGAAAGGAAAAGTACTCTAAAATAGAAGAGAAAAACCGGGAGAGCTGGAGTTAGGGAAGAGAGCATTTCAAGCAGGTGCAGACAACGGGGTCAAATGCTAAAAGCAAGTCAAGCACATTAACCAGGTTACTTGGTTTTGTCACAGAAGATGGCGCTCACCAGTTGCTCCTCGGGATTAACTCCTGGTTCACAGAGGGCCAAGGGCCTGTCCTGCTCATCTTCCGGTAAGGACCCACTGAGCAGCAAGGCCTGGGTGACACAAGCACAGAGATCAACGCACCGCCCATCAGAGCCTGGGGTTGGTAGGCTCCTCCCTTATTGAAATCACAACTGGGCTTCCTCTAGAAATCTCCGTGGTAATGTGTGACCCTGATCCTTAGGTACCGCCAACGACTCACCTTGGGTCTCTCTGGAGTTCCTCTCTCCAAGGCTCTTTGGCCCCAGAAAACAATCTAAAATAAACATTCCTCTCAGAAGCGGCATTTCAAAACCAGAGCCCCTCAAACTGAATTTTGCCAGCTGGGAAGGGAACTAAAAGCAGTGCAGAATTTCCTAGCATATAAAACTTTATTATAATAAATTATTTAGAAGTTATTTAGAAGTTGGGTTTGTTTGAATAATTCTGCATTTTTACTCCCCAAGGCAACCTGATAGAAAAAGAAGGAAAACATACTTGCGGAGAAATATGGGCATTCATTTCCACTCCCCACCCCAGACTTTGTTTTCATCAGAATATGGAGGGGGAAGACTTACTCTGAAGCTGAGGAAGCTCAAACCCAAGGGCCCCTCACCTGCACTGGCCTCCCAAGTTCCTATATCTACTATTGGATGCATAATCTGTAATCACAGTCTTTTAAAAAAGATTTTTTTATTAATTTTAGAGAGGAAGGGAGAGAGAGATAGAAACACCAATGATAAAGAATCATCGATAGCTGCCTCCTGCATGGGGATTGAGCCCACAACCTGGGGATTGAGCCCGCAACCTGAGCATGTGCCCTAAAGAGGAATCAAACCATGGTCAACATTGAGCCACACCGGTCACATTGTAATCTTAGTCTTAAAGATGGCCTCCCAAACTATGTATTTTTGGACTCACAAAACTTGGATCTACCCTTGCAGGCAGGTATACAAGACCTGTCAGCTGAATGAAAGATTTGAAAATGTGTCCTTGTCTTATATCTTGAGTTTTCTTAACCTGTTAACCGAGCGGGACTTATAAATATGTCAAACGTAAACAATATCTGGAACAAGGAGGACATATGAATACGTCCTTGAAATATATGTTGTGCCCTGAAATGGACAGTATATATATTTTTTAATCTTTTTTTAAAAATATATTTTATTGATTTTACACAGAGAAGAATTGAGAGGGACAGAGAGTTAGAAACGTCGATGAGAGAGAAACATCGACCAGCCGCCTCTTGCACACCCCCCACAGGGGATGTGCCCGCAACCAAGGTACATGCCCTTGACCGGAATCGAACCCGGGACCCTTCAGTCCGCAGGCCGACGCTCTATCCACTGAGCCAAACCGGTCCCGGCTATTTTTTAATCTTTATAATTGTTTGTAAAATTCATAATTTTTTAATTCGATGTTTCCATTTTTATTTTTTTTATTTTTTATTTTTTTAAATATATTTTATTGATTTTTCACAGAGAGGAAGAGAGAGGGATAGAGGGTTAGAAATGTTGATTAGAGAGAATCGTCGATCAGTTGCCTCTTGCACACCCCCTACTGGGGATGTGCCCGCAACCAAGGTACATGCCCCCGACCGGAATCGAACCGGGGACCTTTCAGTCCACAGGCCGACGCTCTATCCACTTAGCCAAACCGGTCCCGGCCGATGTTTCCATTTTTTTGTTGGTATTCTTTTCTATTTGTTTGTAATTTTGTATTTTCCTTTGTGCTTTATATATAAATAAACGAAAAAATATATATTTCATTTATTTTAATTAAGTATAAATAAAAAATAATAATAATATGAAATTACGTCCATCGGGCGTGACGTACTGACACGTCCTAGTGAAAGAGTATTCGCCCGTTATACGTTGCGTAATTAAAAAGGGAACTCCCCGGTTATCAGGTTAATCTAGTCAAGAGAAGAGTTACAGAGATTAAATCCTTTTTCAGTAAATATAACACAAACTAACCACATATGTTGGTATATAAGAATTCAAGCACTGGTTGATCTACCAAGCACTAATTAATAGTAAAAGTTTAGTAAATCAAATTAATGTGGTTATCCCATGGAGTTGTGGCAAGAGGTATGCATAGACAAGTGTAAGAAGAGCTGCAGGGAACTAAGGGAGGGCCATGCTACAGGAACACTGACCCTAAAGGCAAAGCGTTGGATGGGCTCTCATGAGAGCCTACGAATAAGCCAGAAACTGGATGTGGCTTAGCACGCAACTTGTTCATCCCTGAAGGGGTTAAAACGCCAGTGCGTGCTGTGAGCCCCATTGTATTCCATAAGGGAACAAAATTCTCATTGTGGTCATGTGGCTGTGAATTAAACTCCTGTTTGCAGAGAATATTAGGATGCTGACTTTCTGCCTATCGATTCTCTTCTTTTTCTGTCTAATCCACCAGACTGAAAAATGCAAACCAAACTGATGGTAATCTATGTTCATATAATCACATTGTCCTGGGGAAAACCTGGTTGGGTGTAACCCCAAAGTTTTTTATGCTTTAATAGTTCTAATTAAAGCACAGCCGAAACCGGTTTGGCTCAGTGGTAGAGCGTCGGTCTGCGGACTAAAAGGTCCCAGGTTCGATTCCGGTCAGGGGCATGTAGGTTGGTTGCGGGCACATCCCTGGTAGAGAGTGTGCAAGAGGCAGCTGGTCGGTGTTTCTCTCTCATCAACGTTTCTAGCTCTCTATCTCTCTCCCTTCCTCTCTGTAAAAAAATCAATAAAAGTTATTTAAAGGACAGCACACACACACACCCCGTTAATTAAACCATGCCTTAATAGAGAGGCAGGAAATGTCTATTTAAAAGGCAGACATTTAAAATATACTGTAGCTCAGTGGTTGAGCGTCCACCTATGAACCAGGAAGTCATGGTTCGATTCCCAGTCAGGGCATATGCCTGGGTTGCCAGCTACCCATGGTGGGGTGTGCAAGAGGCAGCCGATCAATGATTTTCTCTCATATTGATGTTTCTATCTCTCCCTCCCTCTTCCTTGCCCTCTGAAATTAATACAAATATATTTTTAAAAATTTTAAAACATACCAAGAAAATAGGTGGGAAATAAACAACTTTCCAGGAAGGAATATTTAGGCAGTAAACATTCCTCTAACCCTTCTCCATTCCTGGGGCATACATTATGCAAATATTTTACTATAGCACCAATCTCCTTTTTTTTTTTTTTTTTTTAAGGAACTCTTTGTGTCCTCACCCTGTTGCTGGTTGGCTGGCAGCACCGCCTCCACCGCCTGCTGGCTGCCAGACCACTGACACAATGTGGGCTTTGTTTATGTCTCCATAAATATTTGACAATTCAAGAGCAGTGCAGTTCCCAGCACAAACAGAAAGGAATATCCCTAGACAATTTCAGGGTCATCAGCACACTACAAGGGCTCCCCCAAATAGAGACAGATGCACAATGTCAGAGGGCTGGGGGGGTCATTTCAGGGTAGAAACCAAGTCAAGTGGGTCAGCCGGCCTCTGGGAGATTTCCTGAGCTGGCACTGAAGGTATAGGAGAGACTGAAGGGCTTTGTTGCTCAAAGAAAACTTCCTCTACCTGATCACGGAGCCTTGGCATTCACTCACAAACACACTAGGAGCGAGCTGAACCCTCTAAAGTTTAGCTAGGTTCAGACAGAGACCCTGGCATTACTGGCTCCCGCACCCTTCCTGAAGAAGTCCTAGGAGACAACCCCTGACTCTTCAGAGGGCCACTATTTGGTGAGAGCTGCAACTGCACGGCTGTGGCTGCAGAGCGGGCAGGAACACACCGGGGAGCTGAGAGCCAGAACCAGGGCTTGGCAGGGCTTGATGGCTCCCAGGCTCGGAGAACTCCTGACAACTGTGTTGTAAACAAGAGTCCATCTGGTCCATGTGAGAGCTTTACTCACATAAAAGGAACTGTCTGCCCTTTGACTCCTACTCCCTCTGTCTGAACTCCCCACTCAACTCTGACCTCACACAAAACTGAGCCAGTTTATCTCCAACTGACACCAGTGATTTAAGAATAATAATCAGTGGGTGCGCCGAAGACGAACGAACGACAAGGGAAGGAGCTACCTGTAGTCCCGATATCATTTTCTTGGCTTCCTCCATTTCTTTTTCTAGATGTTCTTGTTGCTCCAACAGCTGTTCTTCCCATGAAGTCTCCAGACAGGCTGTGGGGCTGCCTGGTCGCCAGTCTCGGGATACTGGAGAGTCTGTCTCCTCTACAACATGAAAGGAGGGAGCACAGTTCATGTTGAAGAA
The DNA here is from genome assembly GCF_964339955.1 of Pipistrellus hanaki. Taxonomy (NCBI): domain Eukaryota; kingdom Metazoa; phylum Chordata; class Mammalia; order Chiroptera; family Vespertilionidae; genus Pipistrellus; species Pipistrellus hanaki. Next base: position 12,865,840 of record NC_140511.1, on the reverse strand, counting down.
AACAGAGTTTCCAGCAGGAAGCATTCGCTGTCCTCGCGTTCACAGGTTCAGGTCACTGCCTCCTGAACCTGTCCCCGCCGCGCAGCCTGGACTCGCCACCAGGTGGGGTTGTGAGACATACAGAACTGGCTATTAGCTCAGACCCCAGGCTCGAGGGAGCAACACTTAATCTGTTGGGGAAACACATCCTCTTCAGAACGTTTAGGAAGCCGTAAGACTTCCTCTTTGGGAGTCTTGGTATGGGACATATAGATTTTACTATTAATTCTCTAGAATGGGCACTCCCAGAGCTTGATTCTGCCAGGTACAAAGAGGGGAGCTGTCAGAGGCCATGAAAACAAAAGTCCTGTTGGCTGCTCTGGAGATTCGGAGGAGACCATTCTGTCCTTTAACAGTGTCTCACCCAGAAAACGAACCAGTAAAGCATATTTGCACAAATTGTTTAATCTCTCTCTCTCTCTCTGTTTTTTTCTTTTCTTTTCTTTTCCTGCTTTTACAATCTCTTCTGATTTCATTCATAAAAATGAGTATAGTAAGGCTAATCCCTCTGGGTTGCTGTGAAGATTAAACGAGGTAATTTATGCCCAGGGCCATGTGGTGTGGGGCCCAGAGCAAGCACTCAATAAATGCTCTCCCTCTCCCTCCTCAGGGTCCCAGGAGTGTCTGACTCAGTACTGTTCTCGGTAGTATTCTCTGCTACTAATGCCAGGTTCAGAGAGGGAATAGAATAAGGAAGAAATGAATTCCAGTTTTTCTTCTGAGGGCTTCAGTTTCATGGTATCCCCTAATAGGTGAATAAAACTCTATCTAAATCATGTGTTTTGCTTCTTCCAGATTTCCTCTATGTTTATGTGAGTAAACAAGAGACCAACTGACACAGGGGAAGGAGAAGTCTAAACGAAGGGAACTCCTGTGGTCCTTTCTGCAGCCCTCATACCAAACCTGAGGCAGACCTGCTCTCCACTGTATGTTCTCACAGACACCTCAGCAACCCCTCCTTTTCCTGGCCCCAATTTAAGTTACAGAAGGACTGAAATTATTTGTATAACACAGAAATCACAAAATCTATTTACTGAATAAGGCTTCCGACTGTTCCAAAGTCATTTCCTGACTCATAGGCATGGGGCCAAGGAACAGCCTGTCTATACTGCTGCAAGGTTTTTGACAGCTAAGACATCGGAAGTGACATTCCCCAAGAGGATATCCACATTTGTTGGCTCTAGCATTAGAGCCCCGTAGAGCTGAGCCTGCAGACACAAGAGGCACAAGGCCAGGGAGCTTATAGGTACATAGCCAGGATCCCCAAACTCTTCAAGCTGAGAGCTATTCCTTGAACCAACCCAGGCACCCAAGAAGTAGTACCTGTCCTGTTCTCTATTCCTTCAGAGGGAATAATCACAAACTCTGCCTTCTCCTCCGACTGGGTGATAATGGATTCGCTCTTTGCACTGTGGATAGGACTGGGTGAAGTCAGGCTGTGATGAAAGAGAGAGAAACAATTTTTATGAACAGTTGTTTAGAAGCCAACTTTCATAATTTACCCCACAGACATTTTTTTTAAAGTTTGCTTTTCATATGTCTGTGTGTGTGTGTGTGTGTGTGTGTGTGTGATGATTTCAGAAAGGGAAGGAGGGAGGGAAGGAGGGAGGGGGGGAGGGAGGGAAGGAGGGAGGGAGGAAGGGAGGAAGAGAGAGAGAGAGAGAATATCATCAATCAGCTACCTCCTGCATGCCCCCTAATTGAACCCAATACCCTTCAGTCCACAGGCTGACACTCTATCCACTGAGCCAAACCAGCTAGGGCCCAGAGACATGTTCTTATCCATCTTACTCCTACTGCCTAACACAGTACCTGGCCCACAGTAAGAACAAATATTTGTTAATGAATGAACGTGTTAAATGAATAAATATCCAGTCCAAGGAAATCTTTTACACAACAATGCTGCATTGAGGCTTAATTCACTAAGAAGAAATTCATCAGAATTGGTAATCTAGCATTTTAAAGAGCTTCTGAGGTGGTGTGTGTGTGTGTGTGTGTTTGTTTTTAGTCCTTACCGAGAATATGTTTTTACTGATTTTAAGAGAGAAAGGAAAGTGAGAGAAACATTGATGTGGAGAGAAACATCTATTAGTTGCCTCTCATATGCATCCCAACTGAGATTGAACCCGCAATCTAGGTATGTGCCCTGACTGAAAATCAAACCCACAACCTTTTGGTGTACAGCTGATGCTCAACAAACCAAGCCACAGAGCCACCTAGCCAGGGTAAGTTTTTTACTCACTACCATCACCATCCTGGGCTCAAGTTTAGAGACTGATATAGTATGTGTTTTACTATCTTTGAATACTTTAAGGAAAATCTATTTCCAATATACTAATTCACACACATACAAGCAATATCAGCAGAGTAATCACACTGGGCTAATGGCCAAAAGAGAGGAAAGCGTGGAAGGTACCTCCCCAGGGAGAAAGTGCTGGAATGTGGACGGCACCAGGATGGACAAAGGAGCAGCGATATATCAATAAAGCAAGGACATGATAAGGAAAAGGTAATAGGTCAAAAGGCGAACACCTGCTTGGATGGTAAAGGTTTACTTGATTTACTCCCAGAGTTACTTATATGTCTGCCACACTGGTTTCAAATTGTCATGAGCAACTCGCAACAATTCTTACGTTCTAATATGATTACTAGCCTTGGAAGGAACTGTTCGGATTTTGGGGGAAATGGAATTTTAAATCTCCAGAACAGCAGCAAAGCTATATGACAAGATGGGGGTGTGAGGCTGAAGCTTACAGCTGCAGAGCCCATTTCTATGTGTTGCACCCTGAGAACATCAGCACTGAAACACTCTCGGGGGCCCTGGGGGCTGCAGGCCCAGCCCTTTCTCAGGAAGCCTTTCCAGATCCATCACAATAGGGACACTACTGACCCACTTAACATGCCCCTGAGGTCTCACAGGCTAATCCTCACAGCCACGATCAGGAGTTCACATTTCTTCTTTCCAGAAACCAGTGAAAACAAGAGGCAAGCACAGAGGAGGTGCCTAGAGAATTCAGAGCCCCTGACGCAACCTGAGGACTAGGTTCTCCTCGTCGTTGTCCAAAGTTTAAAGGCTTCAGTGGGAACGCCCTCAACCAGTAATACATTCTCATCCTTATTAGGACACCAAAAAATTAAAGTTGTTGCTTCTTCAACTTAAAAAAAAAGGAACCAAACAAGCAAGGGGGGTGAAGAGTGGCAAGAAGTGGTTTTAAGAAAAGGTAATTGCGCCCTCGCCATCTGGCTCAGTGGATACAGCGTCAGCCTGTGGAACGAAGGGTCCCAGGCTGATTCAGGTCAAGGGCAGCAGGTACCTCGGTTGCAGGCTCCTCCCCGGCCAAGGCCATGTTTGGGGCTCATGCAGGAGGCAACCAATCAATGTGTTTCTCTCACATCGATGTTTTTTCTCTTTCCCTCTCTCTAAAAGATTAATAGGGAAATATCCTCAGGTGATGGTTTAAAAATAAATAAAGTGTAATTTTAAAAAAGAGAGAGGAATTTCTAAAAAAGCTTTATGGAATTCTCTTATCCACCTTTCACTACTTGGTAATCTGACTTCTAGGCCAACCTGCACTAGCTGCTGGAAAAGCACTAGTCTAGGGTACCACCTATAATAATAAAAGTGTAATATGCTAATTAGACCGGACAGCTGAATGACCTCCAGGACGTCCTTCCAGACGACCTTCTGGTGAAGCCGGGCCTACAAGGGCCGAGCCCCTTGCATGAATTTCATGCATCAGGCCTCTAGTGTTATTTATAAAGAAAAATATTTAAGCCCTAGCTGGTTTGGTTCAGTGGATAAAGCGACAGCCTGTGGACTAAAGGGTCCCGGGTTCAATTCCAGTCAAGGACACATGCCTGGATTTTGGGCTCAATCCCTACTAGAGGGTGTGCAGGAGGCAGCCAATCATTGATTCTCTCTCATCATTGCTGTTTCTATATCTCCCTCCCTCTCTGAAATCAATACAAATATATTTAAAAAAAAGAAACAGATTTATAACTGCTCAGGCCTCAGCATTCACCTCACAGAAATTGGGATCCACATGCTGAAAGAGGCCTGAAGCAGCTGCTCCTCTTTGAGAACAAAGACACCTTCTCAGCTGACAAGGTGCTGTGGTTGACATGTCCCACTGCCTGCACTGGGACGGGCCACAGTGGGTAAGGTGTGAGAGGAGGGTGGGTTGGGGGGTGGTGCAAACCAGGATGCTGCTTTCCTAAAAGCAGAGAGCATGCTCAGCTCCACCTTCTCCCTCCTGAGTGAGCTGTCTCCCACATAAGGGCAGAAGGAGGCGGATGTCTGCATAGCCAACCCCACTGGGGGAGTGGCCGAGCAGCCAGAAGAAAACAACATTTTTCTTTCTTGAATTGAGGCTGCCAGTGTGTGAGGCCAGAGAGCTAAGGCCATGGAACTAGAAGGCCAAGTTAAAAGAGAAAGGACCGAGGAAGAAAAATCCCGAGGCCAGAAGAACCTCATGAATGAGGATGGTGCATTTGATCCTCTTCCTCAAGTCAGAGAAAAGTGTTTTCACACTCATTAATTACATGCTATAGGCTCTGTCTGATGTGCTTTGAAGCCCTATTTCATAACCAAGTAATCCCCCTACCTGCCATCATAATCCTCTCAAATAAGGGAACAAGTGATTACAAATCAGGTCTGACCGATACATTTAATTCCCACAGGTTTAACATCTCACAACCTTCATTTATTAGAAAGTGGTCCCCCAGCAAAGATACTTGCAAATTAGAGTCATATTATTTTTCTTAATAGGTAAAGGGCCATAAGAGAGAGAGTCCTGTTCCCCCCGAAGTGCCTTCCCTGAGCAGAGACAAGACAGGATAAAGGGCCCCTCTTTCCCCCATGCTGTCGCCAGCTCCCTCACCCGCAGTATTTCACAGTGAGAACCCCAGCTCCCTCACCCGCTGCATTTCCAGTGAGAACCCCAGCTCCCTCACCCGCTGCATTTCCAGTGAGAACCCCAGGCCAGCAGCCTGTTCTCCCCCACACAGCGCCCCCTCCATCCCCGTCCACCTCTGGCCACCGGCATCCTCCGGCCGGGCTCCCTCCCACCCATGCCCCCTCCTCCAAAGCCAGAGTGGCCTCCGCTCACCATTTGACTTGCATCCCTCCCATGGTCCCTCCTGGCTGCGAGCTCAGCAAGCCCGCTTCCCGGGGTGACGCCGGGGGCTGCGAGGCACAGCGCCCCCAGATGCGGGCATGTCCCCCCGGGCGGGGGCGGGGGCAGGTCCACCACCCGCGCCGCCGGCCGCCGGCGGGAGGGACGGGGGCGGGCGGCGAGGCCGGGGACCGGCCCGGGGACCGGGATGCTCCGGCGCGTGGCGCGCGGTGCCGGCAGCTCAGACGCGGCCGCGGCCCGGGCGGGGCGGGTCCGCCTCCCCTCGCAGGCTGCGGGCCCCGGCGGCCGCATGGCGGGGTCCTGCCCGGGGCGCGGGCATCTCAACCCATCTCCGGCCGCCGGGCGCTCCGAGTCCCGGGCAGCGGCCAGCGGGCGGGGGACTCAGCTTCGCAGCGCCTCCCGGTCCCTCCCGGCCCCGCCCTGACCGTCCTCCCCCCCTTCCTTTCCCCCCCCCCCCCCCAGCGGCCACACGCCGCGGGCAGCGCCGGCTCGGACCCAGGCGGAGCCCGGCGGGGGCGCGGCCGGGCGGGGACGTGGTGAGCACCGCCAGGCAGGGAGGGGCCGCCGGCGGGCAGAATCCCCAGGGGGGCTGGTCCTGGCCCTGAGAACCCCGATCTGTACACGCTCCCTTCCCCACCCTGAGCCCTCCCTTCCCCACCCTGAGCCCTCCCTTCCCCACCCTGAGCCCTCCCTTCGTGGGCGCCGAGGTCGGGGTAGGCAGAAGCCAGCTTCTTGAGGTGCGGTCTCCCCCGGAAGCCGCGGAACGCCCATCTCCCCCACCTCCCCTCCGAGCGTTTCCGAGTGTGCCTTTTACCCACAGGGCCCTTTTTGCCTGGACACAGGGAGAGGCTGGCCTGAGGTCTTGGAAGCACCAGGCCGGTAGGGTGTCCTTGGAGGAGGGACACTGAGGGCTATCTTCCAATCTTAACCTCCTCCCCCTCCCCCCCCCCCGCTCCCAGGCACATCCCGGGCCTCCTGGCTTTCGTGGTCACTGAGCCATTAGATGGGCTCCCCCTGAGCAAAGGTGGAGGGGGGAGCAGACTGTGCCCAAGCCTGCTGGGTCCCGGGGAGCAAGCTGAGGAAAAGGCGGTGTGCTGACTGAACACCCTAACAAGGCGACTGAGCGGTCAGCTAAAGAACAAAATCAGGAAGAAGTCAAAGTCAGAAAGCGGGGTGCAAACTGCTCTCTGAGCCCCTCCCAGAAAACTGTCCCCTCAGCCCACTGCGGTCGGAGTTCCAGGGTCACTAAGTCACACGCGCACGGTGGCTGCCCCAGCCTGCATCCTGCCAGAGAGGAAGGAAGCAGCTGTTCTCAGGAAGAAATCGGGGCTCCCGCCTGACCCCCAAACACCGCCCCCACCCCACCCCCAACGCTGGCAGGCACTATCAGGCACAGAAGAACAAAAGGCCAGTGACCATACAGGAAGCAATAGATCTCATCATACAAGGAAACATTCTGTACCGAGTGACAGTCTAAGAAGCAAGCAAGGAAGTAATGGCTTGGATTCTCACTAAAAGCACGCCTATTGCTTCATGGGTACAGGGTTTCTTTCCTTTTGGGGGTGATGAAATGTCTTCAAACTGGATAGAGGGGATGGTTGCAAACATTATAAAAGTACTAAATACCACTGAATTGTACACTTTAAAATGATTAATGATGGCTTGGCCTGAGCAGCTTAGATGGTTGAGCATCATCCTGTGCACGGGAAACTTACAGGCCTGGGACACTTACGAAGGAAGACAACCAATGGATGTTTCTCTCTCACATTGATGTTTTCTTCTCTCTCTCTCTCTCTCTCTCTCTCTCTCTCTCTCTCTCTCTCTCTTCTCCCCTCCCTCTTCTCCCCCCACCCCTCCCCTTCCTCTCTCAAAGCATGTCCTTGGGTGATGGTTTTTAAAAAGTAAAATGATTAATGGTTAATTTTATGTTTTGTGAATTTTATACATAAGAAATCACATCTATTAAATGTGACCATTAAAGCTGAGCAAGGTTACCAGAATATTAAAATGGGAAAAGAATTGCATGTTACCTCCATAGACTAGGAAATGGTCCATCTAACTAAGATGGAATATTATGAGAAAAAAGAAATGAGGAAAAACACCAAAGACACATAAAATGCTTATAAGACAAAGAGCAATTAGGCTTAACTCGAAAGAGCCTAAGCTGGACTGAGGTAGGAGACAGAAAAGGTCAAAAGAGCATAAATTAAACACAATTCAGCAATGAAATGAAGTTAGTAATAAGCTAACTTGGCCTGGGGAGGTGTTCCTAGGAGCATGATTTACTTAAAACAGGAAAGTAGTCTTTTCCTGTCACTATACTGGCATTGATCAGGCTTTTTTTTTTTTTTTTTCCATCAAGAAACTTACAAGGTTACTCTTCCTGATCAGGCTTTTATGAGAACACTGTGTCCTGTTTTGGTCTCCCCACTTGGCTCTATGGTACATAGGCAGTCTTTCAGCTACAGTCACATATGTATTCTAATCATTAGCCCACTCAAATATGTACTCATCTGTCACAATTCCCAGCCCTGTCAGTGAAAGTCGGAAACATTCTAATGCTCTAAGACAGTGGTCGGCAAACTCATTAGTCAACAGAGCCAAATATCAACAGCACAACGATGGAAATTTCTTTTGAGAGCCAAACTTTTTAAACTTAAACTTCTTCTAATGCCACTTCTTCAAAATAGACTCGCCCAGGCCATGGTATTTTGTGGAAGAGCCACCCTCAAGGGGCCAAAGAGCTGCATGTGGCTCATGAGCCGCAGTTTGTCAACCACGGCTCTAAAGACAACTCTGCTCATTTTCTCTTGCTCTGAGCTTGATGCAGCCCCCTCAGGCCATAACTTAGTTATACCCCGACAATAGAACTGGTTCTCATAAACACTGGCAGCTGATGTACAACATCCGAACCACCAGGCTGGACCATGGCTGGTCCCAGCACTGGCACTCTGGCTCTGCTCAAAGCTTCCTCAGGCGGGAAATTCTCAGCACCACCCCCGCTCCTGCCAGCACAAAACCATGAGGCAGTGCTGAGGTTCTACCCCTTTAAGGCCAAACATAATAGAAGGGAAAGAGAACGGGTTTAGGTGCCTCATGGCCTGTTGTGTTGCTACTATGAGGCTAAGAACCTCAAGACTCCTTGGGAACTCAGCTTTTAGCTAGAACTGGAGTGGTAAAGAATCTGAGGCCCGTTACCTGGAGCAGCTGGACTCAGACGGGGACCTCTGCTGCCCTTCGTACTGCTGCACCAGAGCTCGCACGCTCCAGTACGGATTCTCGATCTCCTCGTCCGTGCTGCTGTTCCTAAAGTCAGAGGACACCAGCAAAGGAGAAGGTCAGTCCTTCGCTTCAACCCAGCAAGTACTGACAGATGGCCCTCTTGTGAGCACTACAGGAAAGATGAATAAGGCAAAGCCCCTGCCTCAGGGACACTTGGAACCTAGCAGGGAAGACAGATACAAAAGCGCATAATTTCACCAATCTTTGCAACACCTCAGGGTCACGCTTAGCACACACACAGCCGCCAAGGCATTTCCTGCCGTGACTCCGGCGGCGGCTTGGCCTTCAGGATACATTCCAGGGAGAGACTCCCGCGGAGGAATGGAACATTGCTCCCAGGGAAGAAAACACACGGAGCCAATGGCATCTCTTTACGATTCTGGGCACCAGAGCAACAGATTACCTATGTCATTCGCCCACTTCCTGCTGAACACGAACAGAACTCTTCAAAAGAAACGGCTTTTCTCTCTCAAAGTGCTGTTTTCTGCAACGTGGGGCTGTTTGGGTGATGTTTTCATCTACTGCAGATAAGCATTTAAGGGGGAAATTTCAAAGACAGTCCAGTTTCCATTCTCAGATTCCCACCCTTACCTCTGTCTGTACCGAAAGACGTCCCGTCCTGAGCGTGACATGTCATGACACACATCGGCCAGAGCAGCAGCTGCTCCCTGGGCCACAGCCGTGGCACAGTGTGGCTGGTGGCTCTGCAGAGGGGCTCTGAAGTCCCGTCCTTGGCTCACTGTCCTGCCAGAGCCGGGTTTGAAGTGCGCTGCCAAGGCAAGGACCAGCCTCATGATAGACTTCAGGTTTCCTTCCACAATGTCTGGGGGACAGAACAGACCGAGAGGCCCTCAGAGGGAGGTGGAGGACTGAGGCCTCCTTCACTGAATACACACTTTCTAGGATGCAGGTCAGCGAGGCAGCCAAGCTCTCTGACCTCACATAGCCGTGTTCAACAGGGACACGGAAGATTTAAAAGCAATTAGGGGGTTCTTTAGGAAGAGGAAGAAAATAAAGATAAAAATTATGAACAACAAATACGTAACTATCGATATCAACAAGTGAATCTAAAAACCAAGGGAATTAAAAAAAATCGGATGAACAATATTAACTGGTGAATATAATAGATTCAGAGTATGGAAGGGGAGTGGACTGACGATTCTTGGGGAAAAGGGGAGTGGGGGGTGCGGGAAGAGACTGAACATAAACTGTGCACCTATGGATGAGGACAATGGGGGGTGGGGAAAGGGCAGAGGGTGGGGTGGGAACCTGGTGGAGGGGAGCAATGGAGGGGAAAAAATGAGGAACATTTGTAATAATCTGAATAAAGATTTATTTAAAAAAATAAATAAGTAAAAGCAATTACAATGAAGTATAGTAACATGTTATGATAGGAAAAGTACAGGATTCCTTGGGGGCTCAGAGTAGAAGCATCGTGTCTAGTGTAGAGGGCTCAGGATTCCCAGAGGAAGGAGCTCTAAGCTGAGACTTGGTTGATGAATGGTGGTCCACCGATGGAGGAGAAGAGGGAGCAGCAAGCACGAAGTCTAGAGGCAAGAGAAAGCATGACATCCTGGAGCCTCGCTGTCCGGGGTGGGAGCCGCTAGCTACACTGAGCCCTTAAAAGGTAGCTACTGTCTGAACTGAAATGTGCTGTGAGTGTTGTATTTACGTAGCACATGCATACCCAAAAAGAGAATGCAAAATATTTCGTTAGATGTAGTACAAAAAAAATAGAATGCAAAATATCTCATTAATAGTTTTCATTTTGAAATCATATTTTGGATATATTGAGTTAAAGAAATTTATCATTCAAACTGGTTTCACACTTTTTTTCTTTTGTTCAGTGTGGCTATTGGAAACTTTTACATTACACACGTGACTCTTGTTATACTCCTATGGCACAGCTCTGTGGGGAGGAGCTGAACGGAGTCCAGCAGAGGTCAGGGCAGGAAGGACTGCGGACTTTATCCGAAGGACCCTCCGGGGCAGAGGACTGCGTGAACCTATGTTCTCATGCTAAGATCCTTCTGGCGGCAACGTGGAGGGCAGATGGGAGGAGGACAAACATCAATGCAGTGGGACTAATCAGGAAGCCAGGTAAAAGACTGCGAGGTCCTGAGTGGCAGTGTTCCCTAAAAATAGTTGACTTTAATGGGCCAGATCCCCAAGCCCACTCTTAATGGGGACCAGATGAAAGAGATTATCGCATTCTAAATTTGCCCTAGAAAAGAAAAAGGAATGCAGGCGGAAAAAATGTGATAGGTCTGGTGAAAGTTAATGTAAGGAACTTGGTAAAATTCCATTTTTGTTTTTAGTCGAATAGCCTTTTAGATATGCAACATTTTGAAAGGATTGATTGATACCTTCTACAGGGTGCTCTCAATGGTTACCATCTACCCTTCCTGAATGACCCCAACTCAGAGAACGTCAGTAACAGAAACATGACAGAGGAGTGCCCCCTCCTCCCCCATTCTCACCAGAGTCACAGGTAACCAGGCCCAGAAACTGAGGCTGAAACAGAACCGGATTACAGTCAGTTCTAGAGAAACGGCGAGGGGACTAGTGGCCTGAGCTTTCCGAAGACATATACACCCTTTCCTCCTTGCAGCCTGGGCTCAAGGGGCCTGAGAAGTGTCCCCTATCGCCACGTGGCTACAGGAAAAGGCATGTCTGAGGTCACAGAGCCCCTCACCACCCATCTTACCAGGAATATTCTGTGATGTAAAAGAAAAAAATGCTAGAAAATATTTTCCAGCATGTTTCCACCCAGGAAAACTGGATGGAAAAAAATGTAGGCTATTATGAAGTGAAATAATTATTGGTCATGAAACCATAGGAACTTCAAAAACATAAGCTATCCTCCTTTTTATTACTTAAATGAGAAATTCTAAAACTAATATCCCGATTTTGTAATTTCTTCGCCATTAATTTTCCTACACACAGTCAAGCAAACCTTTATTCAATTAAAATAAATAGAGAAATTTTATCTTCACTCAGGTTTCCAAAACAATCAAATTTTTATAATCACTCTGTCCCGATAAGTTTCTTTACGGAAAAATGACATGAAGTCATGGGGCTAATCCTCCTCCTGTCAATCATATCCCTTGACTACACATTGAGCAACTGCCAGCCAGAGATGAGTGTACTCGCCCACCAAGAACGCGAAGAGGCACTGACCTTTAGCTGAAGTCTGGTGCATACGGATCTTTTTGGAGGCCACAAACTGCAGCACCTTCTCCACATTATTCTTCATCTCCTGTTGGTTTCTGGGATTCAGCTGTACCCCACTCAGCTTTTCTCCTGCTATTAGAAGACAGAAAATATATGAAGTTATAAGAAGAAATAATATCAAAGTCTCATCTAGCCAGATACAGAGAAAGGGAATATTTGATGGAAAGAGTAAGATTATATATAAATACTATACAAGATTTTTTAATTTTTTTATTTTATTGATTTTTCACAGAGAGGAAGAGAGAGGGATAGAGAGTTAGAAACATCAATGAGAATCATCAATCAGCTGCCTCTTGCACACCCCCTACTGGGGATGCGCCCGCAACCAAGGTACATGTCCTTGACCAGAATCGAACCCGGGACCTTTCAGTCCGCAGGCCGACGCTCTATCCACTGAGCCAAACCAGTCCTGGCACTATACAAGTTTTACTGGAGTAGTGGGATCCAAAGCCTGAGGAGGGCGGGTTAAATAAGGAATGGGGAAAGGAAGTGAATTCAGTGAACTTTTCTAGAAGGCAAAGTTACAACGGAATGTCACAAAAATACTTGGGTTTTGGAAAAATGGACACATATTCAAATTGCTTGTATATGTACAGAATATATCTGGAAAGAAATGCAAAAAACTGCTTACACTGATTGCCCCAGAATAAACAGGTAGCTGGCAGAGGGACAGAGGTGGAAAAAAAGGCTTTTGACTTTATACGCTTTTGTACCATCTGGTTTATTTTTTATCTGATTATATTTTCAAGTATAATCTATTGAAATAAGTGAAAAATTAAATGTTTAGAATGTGCTTGGAATGAAAGCAGATCTAGGTTTGTACCACTGCTCCAACACATACAGTTATGTGACCTGTAAAGCTGCCTAGCCTTTTATTGATTTTTTTTTACAGAGAGAAAGGGAGAGGGACAGAGAACTAAAAACATTGATAGAAACATCTATCAGCTGCCTCCTACACACCCCTCACCGGGGATGCGGCCGCAACCAAGGTATATGCCTTTGACCTGAATCGAACCCAGGACCCTTGAGTCTGCAGGCTGACGCTCTATCCACTGAGCCAAACCAGTTTCGGCAAGCTGCCTAGCCTTTTTAAATCTCATAAAATAAGAGAGTGGCACTCATATCATATCCATGTCATACATCAAAGTAGCATGCTTAGCACAATGCTTGATATATTCTTTTTTTTTTTTTTTAAATCAATCTTTATTGTTCATATTATTATAAAGGTTCCTCATTTCTTCCCCCCTCCACCAGGTTCCCACCCCACCCTCTGCCCCCTCCCCATCCCCCATTGTCCTCATCCATAGGTGCACAGTTTATGTTCAGTCTCTTCCTCCCTCCCTTTCCCCGATAGTAAATCCCTTTTCAGATAGTAAATCTGTTACTTAGCATTTTCTCATATCAATAACATCTCCACATGCCCAATGATACACTTCACACAAGAGACATTTTCAAATAGGTCAACCAGCCTCATCCAGGCCCCACCCAAGGCACTCACAGATCAACACCCCAGCGCTATACTAACTCAACACATCCAGATCTAAGCCTTCATCACTTGATTCAGCAGACCCTCAAGTTCCCGCAAAAGTTTCCAGCCATGTCTGAGAGGCAGCCGTGGGCAGGTACAGGCAAGGAGCGAGCTGTTTCGGACCTGGCTGCTCCGGGCCTGGCCTCTGTTGCTCTGGTTCGTTCCACAACCAGCTGCTTCGGGTCTGGTCACTGCCGCTCCCGACCTAGTTGCTCTGGACTTGGCTGTTGCTGCTACAGGCCTGGCCGCACCCGACCCGGCTGCTCTGGGACCGGTTGCTCTGGTCCCGGCCGCTCTGGGCCTGGCCGCTCCCAGCCTGTCAGCCGCTGCTCCGGGCCTGGCCGCTCCCAGCCTGGCAGCTGCTGCTCCGGGCCTGGCCGCTCCCAGCCTGGCAGCTGCTGCTCCGGGCCTGGCCGCTCCTAGCCTGGCAGCCGCTGCTCCGGGCCTGGCCGCACCCAACCCGGCTGCTCCGGGCCTGGCCACTCCCAGCCTGGCAGCTGCTACTCCGGGCCTGGCCGCTCCCAGCCTGGCAGCCGCTGTTCCTGGCCTGGCCGCACCAGACCCGGCTGCTTCAGGCCTGGCCGCTCCCAGCCTGGCAGCCGCTGCTCCGGGCCTGGCCGCACCCAACCCGGCTGCTCCGGGCCTGGCCGCTCCCAGCCTGGCAGCTGCTGCTCCGGGCCTGGCCGCTCCCAGCCTGGCAGCCACTGCTCCGGGCCTGGCCGCACCCAACCCGGCTGCTCCGGGCCTGGCCGCTCCCAGCCCGGCAGCTGCTGCTCCGGGCCTGGCCGCTCCCAGCCTGGCAGCCACTGCTCCGGGCCTGGCCGCACCAGACCCGGCTGCTCCGGGCCTGGCCGCTCCCAGCCTGGCAGCTGCTGCTCCGGGCCTGGCCGCTCCCAGCCTGGCAGCCGCTGTTCCTGGCCTGGCCGCACCAGACCCGGCTGCTCCGGGCCTGGCCGCTCCCAGCCTGGCAGCCGCTGTTCCTGGCCTGGCGCACCAGACCCGGTTGCTCCGGGCCTGGCCGCTCCCAGCCTGGCAGCCGCTGCTCCAGGCCTGGCCGCACCCAACCCAGCTGCTCCGGGCCTGGTTGCTCCCAGCCTGGCAGCCGCTGCTCCTGGCCTGGCCGCACAAGACCCGGCTGCTCCGGGCCTGGCCGCTCCCAGCCTGGCAGCTGCTTCTTCAGGCCTGGCCACTCCCAGCCTGGCAGCCACTGCTCCGGGCCTGGCCGCACCAGACCCGGCTGCTCCGGGCCTGGCCGCTCCCAGCCTGGCAGCCGCTGCTCCGGGCCTGGCCGCTCCCAGCCTGGCAGCCACTGCTCCTGGCCTGGCCGCACCAGACCCGGCTGCTCCGGGCCTGGCCGCTCCCAGCCTGGCAGCTGCTGCTCCGGGCCTGGCCGCTCCCAGCCTGGCAGCCGCTGTTCCTGGCCTGGCCGCAACAGACCCGGCTGCTCCGGGCCTGGCCGCTCCCAGCCTGGCAGCCACTGCTCCGGGCCTGGCCACACCAGACCCGGCTGCTCCGGGCCTGGCCGCTCCCAGCCTGGCAGCTGTTGCTCTGGGCCTGGCCGCTCCCAACCTGGCAGCCGCTGCTCCGGGCCTGGCCACACCAGACCCGGCTGCTCTGGGCCTGGCTGCTCCCAGCCTGGCAGCTGCTGCTCTGGGCCCGGCCGCTCCTAGCCTGGCAGCCGCTGCTCCAGGCCTGGCCACACCAGACCCAGCTGCTCCGGGCCTGGCCGCTCCCAGCCTGGCAGCCGCTGCTCCGGGCCTGGCCGCACCCGACCCGGCTGCTCCGAGCCTGGCCGCTCCCAGCCTGGATGCTCCGTGCTTGGCTACTGCTGTTCTGGGCCTGGCTGCTCCCAACCCGGCTGCTCCGGGCCTGGCCACTCCCAGCCTGGCAGCTGCTACTCCGGGCCGGGCCGCTCCCAGCCTGGCAGCCGCTGTTCCTGGCCTGGCCGCACCAGACCCGGCTGCTTCAGGCCTGGCCGCTCCCAGCCTGGCAGCCGCTGCTCCGGGCCTGGCCGCACCCAACCCGGCTGCTCCGGGCCTGACCGCTCCCAGCCTGGCAGCTGCTGCTCCGGGCCTGGCCGCTCCCAGCCTGGCAGCCACTGCTCCGGGCCTGGCCGCACCCAACCCGGCTGCTCCGGGCCTGGCCGCTCCCAGCCCGGCAGCTGCTGCTCCGGGCCTGGCCGCTCCCAGCCTGGCAGCCACTGCTCCGGGCCTGGCCGCACCAGACCCGGCTGCTCCGGGCCTGGCCGCTCCCAGCCTGGCAGCTGCTGCTCCGGGCCTGGCCGCTCCCAGCCTGGCAGCCGCTGTTCCTGGCCTGGCCGCACCAGACCCGGCTGCTCCGGGCCTGGCCGCTCCCAGCCTGGCAGCCGCTGTTCCTGGCCTGGCGCACCAGACCCGGCTGCTCCGGGCCTGGCCGCTCCCAGCCTGGCAGCCGCTGCTCCAGGCCTGGCCGCACCCAACCCAGCTGCTCCGGGCCTGGTTGCTCCCAGCCTGGCAGCCTCTGCTCCTGGCCTGGCCGCACAAGACCCGGCTGCTCCGGGCCTGGCCGCTCCCAGCCTGGCAGCCGCTTCTTCAGGCCTGGCCACTCCCAGCCTGGCAGCCACTGCTCCGGGCCTGGCCGCACCAGACCCGGCTGCTCCGGGCCTGGCCGCTCCCAGCCTGGCAGCCGCTGCTCCGGGCCTGGCCGCTCCCAGCCTGGCAGCCACTGCTCCTGGCCTGGCCGCACCAGACCCGGCTGCTCCGGGCCTGGCCGCTCCCAGCCTGGCAGCTGCTGCTCCGGGCCTGGCCGCTCCCAGCCTGGCAGCCGCTGTTCCTGGCCTGGCCGCACCAGACCCGGCTGCTCCGGGCCTGGCCGCTCCCAGCCTGGCAGCCGCTGCTCCGGGCCTGGCCACACCAGACCCGGCTGCTCCGGGCCTGGCCGCTCCCAGCCTGGCAGCTGTTGCTCTGGGCCTGGCCGCTCCCAACCTGGCAGCCGCTGCTCCGGGCCTGGCCACACCAGACCCGGCTGCTCTGGGCCTGGCTGCTCCCAGCCTGGCAGCTGCTGCTCCGGGCCCGGCCGCTCCTAGCCTGGCAGCCGCTGCTCCAGGCCTGGCCACACCAGACCCAGCTGCTCCGGGCCCGGCCGCTCCCAGCCTGGCAGCCGCTGCTCCGGGCCTGGCCGCACCCGACCCGGCTGCTCCGAGCCTGGCCGCTCCCAGCCTGGATGCTCCGTGCTTGGCTACTGCTGTTCTGGGCCTGGCTGCTCCCAACCCGGCTGCTCTGGGCCCGGCTTCTCCGGGCCCAGCCACTCCGTGTCTGGGTGTTCCTGGACTGGCCACCCTGGGCTTGGCCGCCTCTGCCTCAGGCCTGGCTGCCACTGCCCCAGGTCTGGCTGCTCCAGTGCTGGCCGTTGATGCTCTTGTTCTGGCTGCTGCTGCTCTGGGGCCTGGCCACTGCTGCTCCGGGCCCAGCTGCCACTGCCTTGTGCCTGGCCACTCTAGGCCTGGTCGCCGCTGTTCCAACATTCTGTCCCTTTTTTCTTTTTTTTTTTTTTTTAAAAAAAACAAACAAAACGCATTTATGTTGCAATGTTGGCTGGTGCGTTGAGTTCTGACTTAGTCTTTGATTTTTCAAGATCTTCTTTGTATTCTTTCTCAAGTAATTTTACTATCATTTGCTCTCACTTGATTTCTTCACATTGAGAACTTCTTTGGTTTCTTCCTCCTTGTCCTGGGAGCTCAGCAGGTTGGCCTGTGGCACCCCTTTGTTCTCCGCGGGCTCCCGCGCTGCTCCAGCCTGTTGCCGGGGTCGGCGCCGCCCAGGAAGCAGCCCCCGTCCTTGGCTCCGTTGCCCGCGCTCAGCAGTCGAAGGCTCAGGGGCACCCCCCCCCCCTGGGGGCCCTGTCGCCTGGCTCCTTGCTGGCGCCCGGCTGGCGGGTGTCCGGCAGGGGCTCCTGCTCCTCGTCGCGTTCCTCCAGTCTGGAGCTTTCTTTCTCCCTCCCACTAGGGGAGTCCAGGATCCGAGTCAACAGACTGTCCTCTGCGCGCAGTGTGCGCGACTCCGGGGGCTCGGCCCTTCGCCGCGCTCCCAGGACTCCACCTCACAGCTCCGTCTCCCCCTGCCCGAGCCTGGGTCCCCAGGGACTGGCCCAGACCTGGAGTTCGGGGCGGTCTGGACTGAGGCTCAGAGCTGCCGCCGGAGGCTTTGTTTCCTCCGGCTAGGGCAATCCAGCATCAGAGTCAACATTCAGTTCTCTGCGCGCCATGTGCGCTCGACTCCGGGGGGCCCCGCATTTCACCGTCCCCCGGGATTGTCTCCCCCTGCCGGAGCCTGGGTCCCCAGGGTCTGGCCCATAACTTGGGTCTCAGTGCTGCCGGTTCGGGGGTTCATCCCAGGCTGGGGGTTCTATTTCCTTCCTGCTAGAGAACGCCAGGCAGCACCCAGCCTTCTCCTCCTCTCCGGCTGCGACCTCTCCGCGCGCCCGTGCGTGCGAGCGCACAGCATGTCTCCGTACCTTAGGCTTTTTTTTTTTTTTTTTTTTTTTAAATCAATCTTTATTGTTCATATTATTACAAAGGTTCCTCATTTCTTCCCCCCTCCACCAGGTTCCCACCCCACCCTCTGCCCCCTCCCCATCCCCCATTGTCCTCATCCATAGGTGCACAGTTTATGTTCAGTCTCTTCCTCCCTCCCTTTCCCCGATAGTAAATCCCTTTTCAGATAGTAAATCTGTTACTTAGCATTTTCTCATATCAATAATACCTCCACATGCCCAATGATACACTTCACACAAAAGATATTTTCAAATAGGTCAACCAGCCTCATCCAGGCCCCACCCAAGGCACTCACAGATCAACACCCCAGCGCTATACTAACTCAACACATCCAGATCTAAGCCTTCATCACTTGATTCAGCAGACCCTCAAGTTCCCGCAAAAGTTTCCAGCCATGTCTGAGAGGCAGCCGTGGGCAGGTACAGGCGAGGAGCGAGCTGTTTCGGGCCTGGCTGCTCCGGGCCTGGCCTCTGTTGCTCTGGTTCGTTCCACAACCAGCTGCTCCGGGTCTGGTCACTGCCGCTCCCGACCTAGTTGCTCTGGACTTGGCTGTTGCTGCTACAGGCCTGGCCGCACCCGACCCGGCTGCTCTGGGACCGGTTGCTCCGGTCCCGGCCGCTCCGGGCCTGGCCGCTCCCAGCCTGTCAGCCGCTGCTCCGGGCCTGGCTGCTCCCAGCCTGGCAGCCACTGCTCCTGGCCTGGCCGCACAAGACCCGGCTGCTCCGGGCCTGGCCGCTCCCAGCCTGGCAGCCGCTGCTCCGGGCCTGGCCGCTCCCAGCCTGGCAGCCGCTGCTCCTGGCCTGGCCACACCAGACCCGGCTGCTCCGGGCCTGGCCGCTCCCAGCCTGGCAGCCGCTGCTCCGGACCTGGCCGCTCCCAGCCTGGCAGCCGCTGCTCCTGGCCTGGCCGCACAAGACCCGGCTGCTCCGGGCCTGGCCGCTCCCAGCCTGGCAGCTGCTGCTCCGGGCCTGGCCGCTCCCAGCCTGGCAGCTGCTGCTCCTGGCCTGGCCGCTCCAGACCCGGCTGCTCCGGGCCTGGCCGCTCCCAGCCTGGCAGCTGCTGCTCCGGGCCTGGCCGCACCAGACCCGGCTGCTCCGGGCCTGGCCGCTTCAAGCCTGGCAGTCGCTGCTCCGGGCCCGGCCGCACAAGACCCGGCTGCTCCGGGCCTGGCCGCTCCCAGCCTGGCAGCTGTTGCTCTGGGCCTGGCCGCTCCCAGCCTGGCAGCCGCTGCTCCGAGCCTGGCCACACCAGACCCGGCTGCTCCGGACCTGGCTGCTCCCAGCCTGGCAGCTGCTGCTCCAGGCCTGGCCGCTCCTAGCCTGGCAGCTGCTGCTCCAGGCCTGGCCACACCAGACCCAGCTGCTCCGGGCCTGGCCGCTCCCAGCCTGGCCGCCGCTGCTCCGGACCTGGCCGCACCCGACCCGGCTGCTCCGAGCCTGGCCGCTCCCAGCCTGGATGCTCCGTGCTTGGCTACTGCTGTTCTGGGCCTGGCCGCTCCCAACCCGGCTGCTCTGGGCTGGGCCTCTCCGGGCCCAGCCACTCCGCGTCTGGGTGTTCCTGGACTGGCCACCCTGGGCTTGGCCGCCCCTGCCTAAGGCCTGGCTGCCACTGCCCCAGGTCTGGCTGCTCCAGTGCTGGCCGTTGATGCTCTTGTTCTGGCTGCTGCTGCTCTGGGGCCTGGCCACTGCTGCTCCGGGCCCAGCTGCCACTGCCTTGTGCCTGGCCACTCTAGGCCTGGTCGCTGCTGTTCCAACATTCTGTCCCTTTTTTCTCTTTTTTTTTTTTTTCTTTTTTAAAAAAAAACAAAACAAAACGCATTTATGTTGCAATGTTGGCTGGTGCGTTGAGTTCTGACTTAGTCTTTGATTTTTCAAGATCTTCTTTGTATTCTTTCTTAAGTAATTTTACTATCATTTGCTCTCACTTGATTTCTTCACATTGAGAACTTCTTTGATTTCTTCCTCCTTGTCCTGGGAGCTCAGCAGGTTGGCCTGTGGCACCCCTTTGTTCTCCACGGGCTCCCGCGCTGCTCCAGCCTGTTGCCGGGGTCGGCGCCGCCCAGGAAGCAGCCCCCGTCCTTGGCTCCGTTGCCAGCGCACAGCAGTCGAAGGCTCAGGGGCACCCCCTCCACTGGGGGCCCCGTCGCCCGGCTCCTTGCTGGCACCCGGCTGGCCGGTGTCCGGCAGGGGCTCCTGCTCCTCGTCGCGTTCCTCCAGTCTGGAGCTTTCTTTCTCCCTCCCACTAGGGGAGTCCAGGATCAGAGTCAACAGACTGTCCTCTGCGCGCAGTGTGCGCGACTCCAGGGGCTCGGCCTTTCGCCGCGCTCCCAGGACTCCACCTCACAGCTCCGTCTCCCCCTGCCCGAGCCTGGGTCCCCAGGGACTGGCCCAGACCTGGAGTTCGGGGCGGTCTGGACTGAGGCTCAGAGCTGCCGCCGGAGGCTTTGTTTCTTCCGGCTAGGGTAATCCAGCATCAGAGTCAACATTCAGTCCTCTGCGCGCCATGTGCGCGCGACTCCGGGGGCCCCGCATTTCGCCGTCCCCCGGGATTGTCTCCCCCTGCCGGAGCCTGGGTCCCCAGGGTCTGGCACATAACTTGGGGCTCAGCGCTGCCGGTTCGGGGGTTCAGCCCAGGCTGGGGGTTCTATTTCCTTCCTGCTAGGGAACGCCAGGCAGCACCCAGCCCTCTCCTCCTCTCTGGCTGCGACCTCTCCTCGCGCGCGTGCGTGCGAGCGCTCAGCATGTCTCCGTACCTTAGGCTTTTTTTCAGCTCCTCTGATTTTCCTTCTGGTTTTCTCCCTCCTTCCTATTGTAGAGTTTTCAGTCAGTCGACTACCTGTAGCTCTGGGCAATGTCCACTCTACATTTTAGTTGTATTCCCTTGAAATTGTTGTGAGCTGCTGCGGCTAGGTGTATACCCGAGCAGCCATCTTGGATCCTTGATAAAACACATTTTTAAAAAAAAAGGCTATAAACCCTAGATTCTCCTTGGGTCTTAATCCCAAGATGGCCAGTGCCAACGCCTAGCAGACTTCATCTCTCCAGAAGTAGGAAATGCGGGCTCTACCAAAAGGTAAACCATTCCCTCTTCAACAAACATTTGCTGACTGATGATTCTGTTCATGGCATGAGGCTAAGACATAGGGATACAAAGTTGAACTGCAGTTGGCCTCAGTGAGCTCCCAGTTAAGTAGGTGAAGCCGACAACAAACAATTTTACAGGCAGTTCGACATCAGCACCTACAGCACAATGCCCTTTGTTGGGAATGCAAGAGTAGATAAGCTCAAGTCCTGCCCTTACCACCTCAGAGACAAACAGGAAGTCCGTACCTTAGGCTTTTTTTCAGCTCCTCTGATTTTCCTTCTGGTTTTCTCCCTCCTTCCTATTGTAGAGTTTTCAGTCAGTCGACTACCTGTAGCTCTGGGCAATGTCCACTCTACATTTTAGTTGTATTCCCTTGAAATTGTTGTGAGCTGCTGCGGCTAGGTGTATACCCGAGCAGCCATCTTGGATCCCTTGATATATTCTTATTGGTAAATGAATTTATTTATTTTTATAAATCATCTTTTTTAAGCTTGTTTCCTCAAAATGGGGATAATATTAGCTGTTTCTCAAGGGTTGATGATTAAGTGAAATTAAACAAGATAGAAAGTATTCAACAAATGGCAGCTGCTACTACTATTACCATTGTTACCATCATTATCAATGAACACTCTGATGACTCTCAGTGAGGTCAGCTGACTAATACAACAACCTGCATTTGAGTACCTGTCATGTGCCAGACACTTGGGTAGAAGTTGTGGAACCAAAAGTACAGGGGGGAAAAATGCTATACCTGCTCTTAAAGAACTCAGTGTACACAGGAGAGATGGCTGAGCAATTATCATTCAGTGAATGGAAATAAAATAATAACAGAGCCACATACAAATGCTATGAAAATAAGGTTAAGGCACCATCTACAAGAGCGAGCATCAACAACTCCTGGGCTCCAAAAGGACCAGCCCTTCCATGGAACACATGGCAGTCAGTATCTGTGCTCCTTTTCCAGCCTCGGTTCAGACATCGATTCCTCTGACAAGCTACTGAATCTCCAGAACTGGGCAGGGTGATCCCCCTGGCATGTGCCCCACCACTTTCCAGTCTTTCCAACTAGACTGGGGGGAGGGGAGCTCTTGAGAGCTTAGACTGTGTTTATTATCATAATCCCAAAGCGTAACACAGTACCTGGCACACAGTGTTTATTGACTAATTAATAAATGAATTAACTTTGGGAAAGTATTCTTATTTTATTTTTTATTTAAAAAATACATTTTATTGATTTTTACAGAGAGGAAGAGAGAGGGACAGAGAGTTAGAAACATCGATGAGAGAGAATCATCAACCAGCTGCCTCTTGCACACCCCCTACTGGGGATGTGCCCGCAACCAAGGTACATGACCTTGACCGGAATTGAACCTGGGGCTTTTCAGTCCGCAGGCCAATGCTCTATTTACTAAGCCAAACCAGTTTTGGCTAGGAAAGTATTCTGGCTTCCCTACTTTCAGTGCCATAGATTTTATTTACAAATATATATATATATATATATATATATATATATATATATATATATATATATTTTTTTTTTTTTTTTTAATATATTTTATTGATTTTTCACAGAGAGGATGAGAGAGGGACAGAGAGTTAGAAACATCGATGAGAGAGAATCATCGATCAGCTGCCTCTTGCACACCCCCCACCGGGGATGCGCCCGCAACCAAGGCACATGCCCCTGACCGGAATCGAACCCGGGACCCTTCAGTCCCCAGGCCGATGCCCTATCCACTGAGCCAAACCGGTCCCGGCAACAAATATATATTTATTGATTTATTTACTTTGTTAATCCTCACCCAAGGATATTTTTCCATTGATTTTTAGAGAGAGTGGAAGGGAGAGGGAGAGACAGAGAAACATCGATGTGAGAGAGACACATCAATTGGTTGCCTCCTATATGTGCCGAACAGGGCCGGGGAACAAGCATGTAACCGAGGTATGTGCCCTTGAAGGGAGTTGTGGACCCTCAGTCCAAGGGCTGACGCTCGATGCCATACGTTTTAAAGAAGAAGCCATCTGTTCTGAAAGGCATATGAAGGATAAAGGAGGTCAAGTTCTGGTTTATGCTAGCATAGAATCCAAGGCCAACTGACCAACAATCTCGATGAGATGCGCCAGGATCACCCCATCCCGAAGGTCCTGTCGCAGGTCCTGCACAGGCTTCACTGCTGGGCTCTTCCTCAGCTGCGCGTTCACCCAGGCCACGTACGCCTGCAGTTGCTGCTAAAAAATGAAAGATGGAAGTAAGGGGAAGGCTGCCTATTATTCTTAACCTCCGCCCTGCACATGCAAGGCCGAATCTGAGTTGAGCTACGGTGGGCAATGCGTCACACCGAGAGGGAGGAGGAGCTTTTAAGGAAAGAAAGAAGAAAGATGGCCAGGCATATAGCATGTTTTAAAATCCCCTAGTCTAATTTTAGTCTCCAAGGATCAGCTAACCTCTGACGAGGATGGCAGTGTACACACAGTTAAGGAGACAAGTGTGTCAAGGACTATGACTCCTGCTTTCCGTGAGTTTTGCCTGAATGAGGTCCAGGCCCACAACCACAGCCAGTTTTTGGTGTAATCACTGCCACCAGCAACCCAATAATGGGCTGTGATAGTCATAAGCATTGATCTCGGGGATCAGAATAAACAGTAAACCATGCTCAGAACTGCCTTTCCCCAGCTGCTTTTTTCACAATGAGACTTAATGGAAATCATCTCATACTGAGCCTAAGATTTTCCTGAGCCTATAATCTGGGATTGCTACAAAGTTAGTTATAATCCATGCTTTATATTGTCAAAGAGGATCTAGTCACCAAAAACCTGCACAAACTTAACCAAAGAAAGGCTGTGGTAAGCAGTGTTCCTGAAAACTAAGGAAAGCCTGGGGGAGGGGACACTTTCATTTATTTCCAACAAAGCTAGAGTCCAGTGTCCTCAGATGCCGGCTAGGCCCAGGTAGGGACATACAGCTCATCCAAACCCTCGGATGACCTTACATGTTCCACTTGTCCCTTGCACAGAGCTTGCAGCTTGCATGCAGGTGCTTATTCTGATTATTTGTTCTGAAGATGGGCACGAAATATCAAAGGAGCACATGAACAGTGTTATAGTACAGGCAGCACTCTGTCTGGTTTCTGTAGAAGCCCAAGACCCTGAACCTAAAAATTAAGTTAAAGGGCTAAAGTATTAAATTATAATTTGGTTAAACTTCCATTGACTTCTCAGCCCCAAGTACTTCCTTAATAAAGTGATGTTGGCAATTACTCATTGGCGGCTTCCTGGGCTTAAATTAAATCTTCCTTATTTTCTCTAAGTTGATTTGTGGGAATAAATAAGGTCCTTTGGAAGACAGTATTAAGGCAACAATCAGCTATAGACAAACTATAGGCATCACTGTGATCAGCAAGAATTGGGGGGGGGGGTATTTACTGAGTACCTACCATGAACTAAATATCATTTGTGTTTTATACAGCTAATGAATATACCTGGTACAAGACTGCTGCACAATTGATGCTAAATGGTCATTTCTATTTTCATCATTATCATCATCTAATTCAATCATCAAAAAGCACAGAAGGGTCAGTATCATCTCCAATGGATGGATGAGGTTCAGAGAGATTATATAACTTCTCCAATGTCCCCACAGCTAGGACATGGTATGAAACCCACTGGGGATCGAGCCTACCACCCGGGCACATGCTCCTTACTGAGATCAAACTCGGGGCCCTTGAGTCCACAGGTCGATGCTCTATCCACTGAGCCAAAACGGCTAGAACCCTACGTATTTTTAAAATATATTTTTTATTGATTTCAGAGAGGTAGGGAGAGGGAGAAAGAGAGAAATATCAATGATGAGAAAGAATCATTAATCAGCTGCCTCCTGCATGCCCCCTACTGGAGATCAAGCCTGCAACACAGGCATGTGCCCTGACCTGGAATCAAACAGTGACCTCCTGGTTCAATGGTTGATGTCAACCACTGAGCCACACCAGCTGGGCCAAAATCCATAGTACCCTGTTTCCCCGAAAATAAGACAGTGTCTTGCTGAAACCGGTTTGGCTCAATGGATAGAGCGTTGGCTTGGGGATTGAAAGGTCCCGGGTTCGATTCTGGTCAAGGGCATGTACCTTGGTTGTGGGCATATCCCCAGTAGGGGGTGTGCAAGAGGCAGCTGATCAATGACTCTCTCTCATCGATATTTCTAACTCTCTATCTCTCTTCCTTCCTCTCTGTACAAAATCAATAAAATATATTAAAAAAAAAAAAAAAGACAGTGCCTTATATTAATTTTTGCTCCCAAAGATGTGCTAGGTCTTATTTTCAGGTGATGTCTTATTTTTCCATGAAGAAGAATACGGTACACATTTATTGTTAAATGAAAATAAAGGAAATTTATTACCTGTATACGGTACGGTAGTACAGTAGTTGTCAACACAAACCAGACAAACTGTGAATCCTACAGTATCAAGAATTTACTCATTTATTCAATGACAATCATGTCATCATCTTCTGGAACATCATCATAACAATCCAATTCCTGAATTTCCTGGTGAATTTCTTGTGACTCCATTTCTTTCAGAATCAGTGGACCAAATCTCTCATGTTTAGCTTGGGGGGCCTTATTTTTGGGGGATGCCTTATATTTCACTCAGAAGGAAACCTGTAAGTAGGTCTAATTTTTGGAGGATGTCTTATTTTCGGGGAAACACGGTATTATTATTTTATTTTATTAACTGTTCATTTTGAAATAATTTTGTCACATAAAAGTGGCAAAAACATCACAAAGACTTCCCTTACAAACTGTTACTTTATTTTTAATTGTTTGAATTTTATCAGTGACTAGAGACCCAATGCATGAAATTCCTGCATCAGTAGGGTCCCTAGTGACTGCCCGTTGCCAACCTGGGCCTCTCTCCCTTCCCCTAGACAGGGGTCCTCAAACTTTTTAAAGCGGGGGCCAGATCACAGTCCCTCAGAGAGCTGGAGGGCCGGACTATATGAACTACTAATTCCTACTGTAACACCTCGGCTGCGCTCACTGCCCAAAAAACCTGGCGGACCGGATCAGACTCCTCTGCGGGCCGCATGTGGCCCGCGGGCCGTAGTTTGAAGACCCCTGCGCAGGTCCCGCCCCCTGGTTGAACTCCAGGATGACCTCCTGGTCAAGGGGACAATATGCCTACTATGCTTTTATTATATAGGACTAGAGGCTCAGTGCATGGAATTCATGCCCGGCGGGCTGGGTGGGGGGAGGGGGAGAGTCTGTTAGCCCAGCCTGCACCCTCTCCAATCCGGGATCCCTCGGGGGATGTCCAGCTGCCTCTCACAATCTGGGACCGCTGGTTCCTAACTGCTTGCCTCCCTGCCTGATTGTCCCTAACTGCTTCCCTATCAGCTTGATCGTCCCTAACCGCCTCTTCCTCACCATGCACCCAGAACCCAGGACCCAGGACCCAGGATTCTTTCCTCCAGCTGGTTGCAGGCACCTGGGCCCATGCTTCCCTCCCTCTGACCAGCCACAGGCACCCAGGACCAGGGCCGGCTTCACCTGGACTGGCCGCAGCCACAGGGGACTGTGGGCGGGCAGCTTTGCCCAGGCTGCAGCCACAGGCACCAGGGACCGCAGAGCATGCGGCCTGTCCCTCTCCTGGGCTGCAACTGATACCTGGGACAGTGGGGCGGGCGGCTTATCCCTCTCCCAGGCCACAGCCCCAGCCGCTGGCGCCTCATCCCTCTTCAAGGATGCAGCTTGGCTGGCCTCCATTCCTCTCTCTCTCTCTCTCTCTCTCTCTCTCTCTCTCTCTCTCTCTCTCTCTCTCTCGAGCTCATTTGTGTGTGGCTGGTCCTCATTTCTCTCTCCCCAGCGTTGAGTGTCTGAGCCATTATGATGTGATGGCATGAGGGCGTGATGACCATTTCCATATTAGCTCTTTATTATATAGGTCTGTGGTTTCCAGGATTACTATCACATCAACTGTAAAAAGAAATAGTTTTTCTTTGCTGTAGTGCTTCCCAATTTAGTAAGTTACTGGCATTAGGACTATATATATTTTTCTCATATTAAGAAAGTATTCATCAAGTCTTATTTTCTTGAGTTTTTGTTGTTTTTTTTTAATGAGGAATGGATGTTGAATTCTGAAAGTTTGTTAGCATTTATGGAGATAATCTTTTATGATTGTTTTCCCTGAAACCTATTAGTCTGGTACTATATGATATTAATGGATTTCCTAATAATAAACCTACCTTCAATTCTTGGAATTAAACTCACCAGATCATAGTGAATTATATTTTTACTATGGTGTTGGATTCTATTATTAATAAAATATTTATTAGTACTATATATGACACTTCTTCATAGGTACTCATAAATGTTAGTCTGTAGTTTTCCTTTTGCACTGTCTTTATCCTATTTAGATATCAATATTACATTTACCGTATTTTTCGGACCATAAGACGCACCAGTTTTTAGAGAAGGGAAATGAAGAAAAAAAGATTCTGAAACAAATAGTGTCCTAAAATATTTTATGTGCATTAAAACCCAACATCACAGTCATAAACACATGTAATCAACCCTGTAAAGTAAACAGCAGCATTTAGAACCATTTTAGAGCCGGGCAAGCACACAGAGACCACACAGAGCCGGGCAAGTAAAAAAACTTTTTTTACAGTATATGTGTAGGCTATATTTGGACCATAAGACGCAGGGACTTTTTCCCCCCACTTCTGGGGGAAAAAAAGTGCGTCTTATGGTCCGAAAAATACAGTACTTCATATGAAGTAGGAAGTTTCTGTACATTTTTAATACTCTGAAATAATTATAAAGATTTGGAACTCTCTGATATATGGAGGTTTGATAGAATTCCCTTATAAAATAATCTGGGCCCGATACCTTATTTGAGGAATAGTTCCTTAATAACTTCATTTCTTCTACAAAAATCGGTCTGTTTAAATTTTTTCCCTAGCAATTTTAATAAGAACTTACCAAAAATTGATTCATTTCATGAATATTTAAAAAAACATTTGCATAGACCTAAAAATACTCTGATAATTTTTTTTGTTTGTTTCATTGATTACTTCTCCATTATCATTTCTTATTTTACCTTTTGTGCTTTCTCTCTATATCTTCTTTATTGTGTTAGCCTATTGGCTATCTTGATAGTTTGTCTATATTGATATTTTCAACAAGTCTTTTTAAAATGCTTTCAAGTGAATAGAGCATCGGCCTGCGGACTGAAGGGTCCCAGGTTCAATTCTGGTCAAGGGCATGTACCTTGGTTGCAGGCACATCCCTAGTGGGGGGTGTGCAGGAGGCACTTGATCGATGTCTTCTCTCATGTTTTAACTCTCTATCTCTTTCCCTTCCTCTCTGTGAAAAATCAATAAAATATGTTTTAAAAAATAAAATAAAATGCTTTCAAGAATGATTGCTATTCTGGCCTAAGTCCCTCTAAAACCACAATACCTAGAAACAACCACAATTCCCTGGTGTAAAATCAGACACTCAGTTTCCTTATCTAAAAAATTTCACATTCTTCTCCTTTTTCTTCATTTTCTTATTTGTTGTTACCCCACATCACATGGTTGACTCACACAATGCTGTCAACCAAAACCTCTCAGTAATTTTTAATACATTCTGCTGTTAAATCAATCTCTTCCATCTTTGTTCTTCTAAACTTGATCTTCTTGATGCACAGTTACCTCTTATAAATTTCTTTTAAAAATATATTTCTTTATTGATTTCAGAGAGGAAGGAGAAGGAGAGAGAGATAGAAACATCAATGATGAGAGAGAATAATTTATCAGCTGCCTCCTGCACACCCCCTACTGGAAATCGAGCCCACAACCTAGGCATGTGCCCTTGGCCAGAATCGAACCTACGACCCTTAGGCCGCATGCTGACACTCTATCCACTGATCCAAGCTGCCTATGGCTACCTCTTATAAATTCCAACCTGTTAGATTCTTTCTCCGAAGATCCCTGCAGATCCTGCCCTTTCATGCATTCATTTATTAAAATCAACCAACACAACCAGGAATTGTGCCAAACCCAACGCTTACAGGCACATAAATAATTATGACACCAAGTGATTGCTGCAGCAATGGAGAAATGTTAAAAATGCTATTCATACTCAGAAGGCTCAAAAGGGAAGGAAATATTTGGCTGGCTTATTAAGGTTGTTTGCCAGGCCACAAAGAGGAACGGGCATCCTAGGGACAGGTGATTTAAAAAAGAAAGAAAAAGAGCTGTGAAGGCATATGGTATCTTGGAGGAATAGCCAGATAATAAATTACTGCGTGGGCAGAGCCATCAGCGGCAGGCAATGAGAGTGGAGAAATAGGTCAGCACAAGACCTACCAGCACTTAGACAGGGCTTCAGATCTTCAACAGGAAAGCCTGGAGCTTTGAAACAGGAGAAAGAAACTGTAAGACCCACATCTTAGAAAAGTCACCCCCCACACAGAGAAGAACATGGGGTAGAAAGAGGAGCATCCAGATCTGAAGAAACCAATGAGGAGGTGAGGCAACAACTCCAGTGAGAAAAGATGAGAGCCTAAATCGAAGCAGCAACGTGAAAAAAGCACCAATTCCAGAAACAAATCAGAGGGGATGATAAGATGTGTGCAGTGACAAAAAGAGAGGCTCCAAAAAGTCATGCCTGAATGACTGGCTGATGATGACTATTAACTGAGAAAGGGAATACGGGAAGAGCAAGTACTGAGGAAAATAAATAGTTTGGTTTTGGATAATAGTCTGAGCTCTTTGTAAAACATAAAAAGGCCATCACTTGTCTAGAGCACAAGAGATGGGAGCAAGGTGGGAGGTACATGTTGAGAGTATGTATGTGTGATAGGTACAGCCATAGGTGTGAGTAAGACATAACAACTACCATCTCCTGAGCACTGACTACACACCAGGAACTGTGCTAAGGCCTTCACCACATCTTTTCATGTTCTCTCTCTCTCTCTCTCTTTCTCTCTCTTTCTCTCTCTCTCTCTCTCTCTCTCTCTCTCTCTCTCGCTCTCTCGCTCTCTCGCTCTCTCTCTCACACACACACACACACACACACATATATTAATCCTGTGAGAAACTATCTTTCTCATGTCACACACACGGAAACCAAGGTTCAGAACAACAAAACCCCCAGGGTCACAAGGCTGCTAACTGTCAGAACAAGAATCTGAACTCAATGCTGACTCCAAATCCTGGGCTTACAAGTAAACTAACTACAAGAAGTTATTTGGCAGGAAAGGGAGTGAGGAGAGGCACAGAAAGGAAAGAAGAGATTAAAAAAGTACTAACTGGCAATTTTTGTCAGCTAATGAAAGAGACACTTTATATGTCTGTCTCCTTTACTCTTCAAACCCAGCCATTAAAATTGATATTATTGGCCCCATTTCCCATATGGGAAACTTTGATCAAGATCACAGTGCTGATAACTCATGAAAATGGGATTTGAACCCACTGCACCATACTGCAAAGAATATATTATTTCTACAATACCAAAGAAAGCATACAATGAGAGAAGAGAAGGGAGTGCCCAGGGCAGAGGATGTGATATTATCAACATTAAAGGGACAAGTGAAGTGAAATGAGGAATAAAAGAATGACCCTAGGACATATAAGCAGAGGACAGAGAAAATATGGGAATCCAGGGATGAGAGAATTTTAAGACAGGTGGTCAGTTAGGTCAAATGCTGTACAACCATCCAGGTGAGGACTAAGAAGTCCATTTCATTTAATAATTACTACTGGGCTTTGATAATCTTTGAGAACAGATGCTGTAAAGTGGTGAGGTTAAAAGTCAGATGGCAGTGAACTGGGAAGACATCTGAGAGCACAAAACCAGGATTGAGGAGAGGAGGAAGGGTAGCTGGAGAGGAAGGGGAAGGGGAATAGAGAATGAGGGTGTTTTAGGATGACAGGATACTTGTTGGCGGAGGTGTGGGATTAGTGAAGGAGAAACAGATACAAGGGGAGGGGTGTGAAAGATGCAACCAGGTTCCAGAGGAGAGGAAGAGGCCACTTCCTGCTCTGATTGTGAAGAGGCAGGAATAGGCACAGACCTAGGGAACGTGGAGGTGGGGAAGAAGGAAACTGAAGGAGTCCAAATATAAATAAATGCCCCTTTATTCATTACTAGAGGCCTGATGCACAGACTTTGTGCAAGGGTAGGCCTTCCTTCCCCTGGCTGCTGGCTTCATGGTCCCGGCCCCACCCTCCCGCCCCCCCACCTTGGCACTGCCCATGTCCCCACCACACACCCCAGGCTCCCTGGTTCCACAGAGCCCCCTGATTGTTCACCCTGCCTACAGTGGCCTGGGCCTCCCTATGTGGGGTGATCGTGGGGCAACGGTGGGTCTGGCACTAGCGCATGTCATAGTGTGGTCATCCGGATAGTAGCCCTGCTGTTCGGCCGTTTGGTCGATTTGCATATTACAATTTTATTAATATAGATAGGCGGTTTATCTACTGAGAGTGAAAGGAACAGGGAGAATGGAGGAGGCTTCCAGAAAGGACCCCTGTGGGAGATGGAAAGAACAATGATAGCACCAAGCACTCAATAGGCCTGGAAATCATAACTGTGTTATGGAATCAATCAGCAAAGCTGTGATTTCCTCTAGAAGTGCGCAGCAGGTCTGGGGATGAGAGGAGGAAACCAATAAGGGCTAACCTAGGACTGGAATTAGTCAGAGGAAATACAGCGATCACCAGGAAGTGAGGATGGTGGTGAGAGTGCATTTGAAGTGACTGATTGTGGAATCTGCACCGAATAGAAGTTAAGGACAGCTGATAAACTGAGAGGACAGAGAACTTGATGCTCCTCAATGTAAGTTTAATGGAATGGAGGAGTGTGGAAATTGGGGTGTTAAACAGAGAGTAGACTTTCAGAGTTCAAGATTTCAAGGGCAGCATTAGCCTGTTTGCTCATTGGTTAGAGCATAGGCTTGCAGACTGAAGGGTCCCAAGTTTGATTCCAGTCAAGGGCATGTACCTTGGTTGCAGGCATGTGTGGGAGGCAACCAATCGATGTATCTCTTTCACACTGATGTTTCTCTGTCTCTCTCCCTCCCTTCCACTCTAAAAATAAATGGGGAGGAGAGGGAGAAGGGAAGTATTCTCAGAGGAGGATTAACAAAAGAAAACAAAGATTTCAAGGGCAGAGCAATTTTGTGCATTAAGTTCCAGGATACAGCTTCACTTGTGGCATTTTGGTAGCAGCACAGAGAAGGACAATCATTGCCATGGGGATGGTAAGGAACTGGGAGGCTTGACTGTCTTCATCATGGATCCTGAAGGTAAGTGGTAGCTGAGGTTATTTACTATTCTGCCCAGAGTCATACAACTTAAAAGACTGATAAGTGTGCCTTCAATGACACCCAGCCAACATGGCTCAGTAGTTGAGAGCTTGTTTGGAGGTTCTAGCAGGGGAGCGCAGCTACTCGTATACCCTTGACCGAAGACCGGTCCTCTCCTCTTGGGGGAAAGTCGTCCTCTTCGACCGAGCGCGCAGCTTCGGGAGGGATGCACATGGATCGGTGAGGGAGGAGGGGGACACCCGCCTAGCCAGCCAGATCAGCCGAATCAACCCTGGCGATCAATGGGGTGACAGATGTCGCAGCCAGATCGCCCTCACATCCATGGCTCAGTAGTTGAATGTTGACCTATGAACCAGGAAGTCACGGTTCAAATCCAGTCAGGGCACATGCCTGTGTTGTGAGCCAGATCCCCAGTGGGGCATGCAGATGGCAGCTGATGAATGATTCTCTCTCAACATTGTTTCTTTCTCTTTCTCTCTCTCTCTCTCTCTCTCTCTCTCTCTCTCTCTCTCTCTCTCTCTCTCTCTCTCTCCCTTCCTCTCTGAAATCAATACAAAAAATTTAAAAAGAAATCACAGACAAAACATTTTAATTGAATTGTTCTCTGTCATGTCACTACCATGTCTGCATGCTGCAGAGACCTATTGAACAGCATCTAACAGAAAGATCACAGATTCACAGCTGAGTGAGCTTCTTCTTATCCACAGGTTGAGGGTTACAATGGCTTTAGGCCTTTGCTTTTTAAGTCAAAACTGGGGGCCAACCACTAAACCAAGTCTCAGTGCATCTTCTCTTTGACAGGAAGTTATCTGTATTGGTCTCTGATAGATGAAATAGAGAAGGTAGCCGGAGATAGGGATGGCAGGACACACACAGGCTTCATTGGAGGGAAGAGTACCCCTGCCAGCTGCTTCCAGAGAGAGGGGTGGAAGAGAGTGAGGGCTGGGGTACAAGCACCTTTAAGGATAGGGGATGGGGCTTAGGGCACTCAGCACAGGCTGATTGGTGATTAGGGACCTACAGACTTAGGAATGGGGCTTAGGGTATTTGGAAGGTGCTGACTAGTGGTTCAGAGCTCAGGAATGTCTGGCCACAGGTGGGGTTTACATCTGTCCATCAACTGGAGGAAGGGAGGATCTATCAGTCTCCAAGAGGCAGGCCAAGACCCTGTTCTTGTTAAACTGTAAATGCCTACTGCTGGCTCTGAAAAAACTGATTTGAACAACAAAGTAGACACTCATGAGGATCAGTCACACCATTGACTTCCCCCAAAGATGTTATCTTAAAAGAGGCCTGAAGTGAAGGCCTAGGTGCTGATTTAAAATTTTTTTTTAAATAAATTTTTTTTAAAAAATATATTTTATTGATTTTTTACAGAGAGGAAGGGAGAGAGATAGAGAGCTAGAAATGTCGATGAGAGAGAAACATCGACTAGCTGCCTCTTGCACACCCCCTACTGGGGATGTGCCCGCAACCAACGTACATGCCCTTGACCGGAATCGAACCTGGGACCTTTCAGTCCCCAGACCGACGCTCCACCACTGAGCCAAACCGGTTTCGGCTTAAATAAATTTTTATTGTTCGTATTATTACAAATGTTCCTCTTCCACCCCACCTTCATTGCTCTCCTCCACCAGGTTCCCACCCCACCCTCTGCCCTTTCCCCACCCCCCATTGTCCTCATCCATAGGTGCACAGTTTATGTTCAGTCTCTTTCCACATCCCCCTCTCCCCTTTTCCCCAAGAATCATCAGTTCACTCCCCTTCCATACCTCTGATTCTATTATATTCAACAGTTAATATTGTTCATCAGATTTTTAAAAAAATTTCCTTGGTTTTTAGATTCATTTGTTGATAGCTACATATTTGTTGTTCATAATTTTTATCTTTATTTACTTTCTCTTCCGAAAGAACCCCCTTCAGCAATTCATATAATTCTGGTTTGGTGGTGATGAGCTCCTTTAGCTTTTTTTTTTATTAGTGAAACTCTTTATCTGGCCTTCCATTCTTAGTGATAGCTTTGCTGGGTAGATTATCTTTGGCTGTAGGTTCTTACTATTCATCACCTTGAATATTTCTTGCCATTTCCGTCTGGCCTGCATGGTTTCTGTTGAGAAATCAGCTGACAATCGTATAGGTGCTCCTTTATAGGTAACTACCTGCTTTGCCCTTGCTGCTTTTAATATTCTCTTTGTCTTTTGCTCTTGGAATTTTAATTATGATTTGTCTTGGTGTGGTCTTCTTTGGATTCCTTTTGTTTGGAGTTCTGTGCACTTCCTGGACTTGTAAGTCTAATTATTTCACCAGGTGGGGGAAGTTTTCTGTCGCTATTTCTTTCAATATGTTTTCAATATCTTGCTCTCTCTCATCTTCTGGGACCCCCATAATTCTGATGTTGGTTCACTTGAAGTTGTCCCAGAGGTTTCTTTCTTTCTTTCTTTTTTTTTAAATATATTTTATTGATTTTTCACAGAGAGGAAGAGAGAAGGATAGAGAGCCAGAAACATCGATGAAAGAGAATCATCGACTAGCTGCCTCTTGCACACTCCCCACTGGGGACGTGCCCGCAACCAAGGCACATGCCCTTGCCCGGAATCGAACCCGAGACCCTTCAGTCCGCAGGCCGACGCTCTATCCACTGAGCCAAACCGGTGCCGGCTGTCCCAGAGGTTTCTTACATTATCTTCAATTTTCTGGATTCTCTTGCCTTCTTGCTTCAGCGGAGGAGTGTCTTCTGGCTCTTTATGTTCCAAATCTTTGACTTGATTCTTGCGATCTTCCATTCTGTTTTTAGGACTCTGTATAATATTTTTTATTTCAGACAATGTATTCTTTATTTCTTGTTGATCCCTTATTATTTCTTGTTGATTCCTTATTAATTCTAGTTGATCCCTTTTCATATCCTCATAGGTCTTATAGACCTTTTCTAGGAAATTCTTGAAAAACCTTATAAGCGTAGATTTGAACTCTATATCTAGTCACTTTTTGCCCTCCATTTCTTTCGTTTGTGACCTGTTTTCTTTTCTCGGCATTTTCGCAGCTTCCCTGAGTTGGTAGCCTTAAAAGTCTCTGTGTTCTGCTTGGATGGGGTGGGGTTTCAGGGTGGAGCGTACAGCCTTGGCTTCCGTCAGCCCCGCCCTATGTGGCTCCTGAGTCTCAGTATTCCCCAGGGTCCTTCAGTACTCGTTGCAAGCACCCCTGAGAGAAAGGTGCCCTTGATTTTCGCCTGCTACCAAACAGTCTAGGCTCTCCACCAATGAGCCCGGAACTGGGGTTCAGATCAGTTGCAAGTTGAGTTGGAGGTGGCGTTCAGAGCAGTCTGGAGCTTTTGTCTCCTTCCAGGGCAATCCCGCGGCACAGCCAATCGTCCGTCCTCTGTGCGCAATGTGTGCGCCTCCAGAAGCTCTGTCTTTCACCGCTCCCCTGGGATTCTGCTTCACAGCCCAATCGTCCGTCCTCTGTGCGCAATGTGTGCGCCTCCAGAAGCTCTGTCTTTCACCGCTCCCCTGGGATTCTGCTTCACAGCCCTGGCTCCCTCTGTTTGAACCTGGGTCCCCAGGGTCTGGCCTAGAACTGGGGTTCAGCGTTGTCGGGTCTGGGGTTCAGCACAGTCCGGAACTTTTATCTCCTTCCTGCTAGGGAACGCCAGCCAGACACTCAGCCGCCCCTCCTCTCCAATTCCATCCTCTCTGAGTGTGCTGCGTGTCTCCGTACCTTAGGCTTTTACAGCTCCTCCACTCTTCCTTCTGGTGTTCTCCTTGCTTCTCACTGTAGAATTTCCAGTCAGTCGACTTTCCTGTAGTTCTGGGTAATGTCCATTTTATATTTTAGTTGTATTTTATTGAAATTGTTGTGTGCGGCTGAGGCTAGGTGTTTACCTGTGCAGCCATCTTGGATTCTCCTCTAAAAAAGTTGGTTTTAAATTTTAATAGAGCTACTTCTGTCAGCAGATGAAATACATATGCTTCTTGCAAGAGTCTGTTACTCTCTGGTGGTTGAACCAGTACGTCTTTTTCCTCTTTGTCTCTTTTTCCCCCCCCTCAGAATCTTTTCTCAAATTATAACTTGTGTGAAAGCCACACATGCAAAATAGGGGAAAGCAGTGATTTTAGCATGAGGGTAGCGAATTCAGAGCCTAGGTGCCCCCCCCTTCCTTTTTTAAAATTGATTTCAGCCGGGACCGGTTTGGCTCAATGGATAGAGCGTTGGCTTGGGGACTGAAGGGTCCCGGGTTCGATTCCGGTCAAGGGCATGTAGCTTGGTTGCGGGCATATCCCCAGTAGGGGGTGTGCAAGAGGCAGCTGATCGATGACTCTCTCTCATCGATGTTTCTAACTCTCTATCTCTCTCCCTTCCTCTCTGTACAAAATCAATAAAAAAATAAATAAATAAAAAAATAAAATTGATTTCAGAGAGGAAGGGAGAGGGAGACAAAAATATCAATGATAAGAATCATTGATTGGCTGCCTCTTTCACGCCCCCTACTGGGAGTTGAGCCCACAATCTGGGCATGTGCCCTTGACCTGAATCGAACGTCAGTCCACAAGCTGACGCTTTATCCACTGAGCCAAACTGGCCAGGGCTAGCCTAGTCCCCTTTACCTTCCACACCCTACAAGCCATGTGAAGTAACCTCTTAAGGGGTTCTTGCATCAGCTGAGGAAAAAGAAATCACTGAATTTTGCTTATTTCTAGCACTATAATTTTACAAGTCAATTATTCAGTGAAGACAAAATGGATTTAGCAAAATAAAGATATCCCAAATATTAAGAAGTATACCGTGAACATTATGGAGAAGCTTCATAGGACTATAATCAGTTTCCAATCAGGCCCAGAGAAGGTGGGGGAGGCTGCAGGTGTAACTAACAGCTCTTGAGATAGCAGTCCAGCTCACAATGATTCCCCCCTCTGTAGAAACATGACCCTTTACATACTCAGTGATGGGCCCCAGGACTGGCCTGGCATTATATCACTCTTTCCACAAGCCACAGTTGACTGATCCAGCTAAGTTGACTGGTCAAGCCTATTAAGTCTCTGGACTTTTTTTGGTCTCAAATTTAGGAAGAGAATCAGTCCCCTGCCCCAGAACTCTTCTTTCTGTTTCTCCCAGTCTCTCTTTCACAAAGTTATAAGATATAAAACTTAGATGCTGCTATAGGCATGATATTCACATCTGTAGTGAAAGTGAATAAAGCCACCCACAGAAAGAACCGAGATAAGAGGCAAAAAGCAGAGGGAGAGATCCTGGCAGTGTTGAGTTCTTGATTTTCATTGAGATGGCTCCATCCTTGCCCATTCCATGATTTAGTTTTTTAGCCTTTCCTTGGGTTCCATGAGTCAGTAGATTCCATTTTCTATCTCGGCTATCTCTGGGTTCTTGGCACTTGCAACCAAACTAATAAGAAAAGCAAGATACTTTCAGCTCTTGGCAAGGTACAACTTTTTTCAGTCATCCCAAATCTGGGTTCGTCCAAACCAGCCACCTCCACCATGCTGCCAAAGTCTGACCCCAATGAAACCAAAGTCATATACCTGAGAAGCACTGGCGAAGAAGTTGGTGCCACATCTGCCTTACCCTCAAGATTGGACCCCTGGGTCTGTCTCCTAAAAAGATTGATGATGATCCCGGTGTGTTTGGCTCAGTGATTGAGTGTCGACCTCTGAACCAGGAGGTCACAATTCAATTCCTGGTCAGGGCACATGCCTGGGTTTCGGGCTTCATCCCTACTAGGGGGTATGTAGGAGGCAGCCAATCAATGATGTTTCTCTCTCACCGATGTTTCTATCTGTCTCCCTCCCCCTCTCCCTCTAAAATCAATTTTTAAAAATTAAAAAAAAAAAGGTTGGTGATGACATCACCAAAGCAACTAGGGAGTGGAAGGATCTGAGTGACAGATCCTCCCTCCAGTTGATGGACAGATGTAAACCCCACCTGTGGCCAGACATTCCTGAGCTCTGAACCACCAGTCAGCACCTGCCAAATACCCTAAGCCCCCATTCCTAAGTCCCTAGGTCCCTAATCACCAATCAGCGTGTGCTGAGTGCCCTAAGCCCCATCCCCTATCCTTAAAGGTGCTTGTACCCCGGCTCTCGCCATCTTCCGCCCCTCTCTCTGGAAGCAGCTGGCAGGGGTACTCTTCCCTCCAATAAAGCCTGTGTCCTGCCATCCCGATCTCCGGCTACCTTCTCTATTTCATCTATTACTGGGATGAAATAGAGAAATCTGTTCTGAATGGTCCGTTTTACTGTGATTTTATTACTGGGAATCACAGTAAAACGGACCATTCAGAACAGATTGGCCCAAACTGAGGTAGTACTTACCTTCTGCCTTTGCCTTCATCACCAAAGCCCTCAAAGAACCACCAAGAGACAGAAAGAAGCAAAACAAAAAAAACCAAAAAAACAAAAAACACCCATTAAGCACAGTGTAAATATCACTCTTGATGAGATTATCAACATTGCCCAGCAGATGCAGCACCAATCTTTAGCTAGGGAACTCTCTGAAAACATTTAAAAAAGATCCTGAAGAATGCCCAGTCTGCTGGCTGCAATGCTGACAGCTATCACCCTCATGATATCATAGGTGACATCAACACCGGTGCAGTGGAATGCTGGGCTAGTTAAGAACTACAAAGGAAAATATTTCAGTTAAAGATCATTTGACAAAAAAAGGAAGACAATCAGATAGACTATGTCTGTGACCACAAAGAACTAATCTTCATTCAGAATTAACATCTGAAACTTGTTCCGTGGAAGCTAGAAGGATGCCTGAGCATCTAGAAGTCTAGAAAGGCAGAGAGCTTTTATGACAACCCTCTGAGTCAGGTCTCAGGGAAAAGAAAAGTAGGCACAGCAACAGTCAAATCTGTGTGAGCAGGATTTTGGCTTGACAAGACTGAACCACTCTAAAGCTCTGAGCAGCTGGTGTGGTGAGGAGCAACCCCATACTCTCCATCAGCTTCCTCCCAGACACTCCAAGGAACCCTGCAATATGAATTTAGACTCTCCCAATAAACACAGTTCTGCCTACCATCTTAATTTGTGCAGGAAATCTTGACCTTGAAAGCTTTCCAGTCGCCAATGTACCTGGTTTTCTTTGGGACCTGTCCTTCCTTCGAAATAAGTTAGTAAACCCAGCCTCTGCTTTCTATCTCCTCTAAGCCGCAAGGTCAAAGAGAATTCCTATAGGGAACTTGTTTGGTTGGAGTTGCAAAAGCACTGATTGGGCTTTTCCAGGAAAGCCTGTGGGACTTTCCATCCCTAGGGCAGAAACATTCAGGAAGTAGGCTCTATGGCTTCCTGCCGGCAAGCAGGAAAGAAAAGCAGGGGTCTCCTGCAGCGCGCTGGAGGTGCAGGAGGCCTGAGTGGCTCAGGAAGGAAATCAGTTTTACAGTGAAACCAGATACCTGACACCCTCCAGCAGCAGAAGCTGAGGAGATGGGGTGGGGTGTTGCTGATACACTGAGAGGAAGGCAGGAGGTTTGAAAGCCTTGAGTTATTACTGGTCTAAATTCTGCCAGGAAAAGAATGTACAATAATATAGTGTTTCTTTTATTAATTCCTCCAGGTCTTACTGAACCAGGAAAGGCTACTAATTCATTGAACTTGGTAGCTAATTAGGTAAAAATAAAGCTTACAAGTAAAAATTTTAGATTTCTTCTTCTCTTCATGGTTAGGGCTCTCTGTGTTCAGCCCAGTAGTCAAAGAATAATATACCAGAATGTAAAAACCTAAAAACTTTCTGGAAGATTTCATCTCCTTACCTTATTTTTAAATTTCCATTAGTTATGAGTTCCATAAATACTCTTCTTCCTAAGTATCTATACTAATAAAAGGGTAATACGCTAATTAGACCAGACATCCCTCCAGACAAAGCTACAGTGGTGGGGGCTGAGGCAAAGGTGGTTAGGGGCAATCAGGCAAGCAGGGGAGCAGTTAGGGGCATCAGGCAGGCAGAGTAGTTAGGGGAGATCAGGCAAGGTAGGCAGGTGAGCAGAATTGGGCATAAACTGGCAGCCGGACTTTCCCAAGGGGTCTCAGATTGGAGAGGTTGCAGGCCGGGCTGAGGGGACACCCCTCCCGCCCATGTACAAATTTCATGCACCAGGCCTCTAGTATGTTGTAAGTGTTCAATAAATGCATATGAATGAATGAATGAATGAATGAATGAATGAATGAAATGAGGTATCACTGTATAATCTATGAGTGTCCTTTACTAAAAACAGGGCATGGAGCCCACTCTTAGGGCCTTTGGGATTGGTTCCCCACCTTCCTAATATATATGATTATCATATCAGCTAGTTTATTAATATTAATAATAGAAAGAGAGCAGGGGGGGGGGCAGACATTATAAGCACAGTCATCTGTGCAGCCTCACCAGGAAGCTACAGCTCCATTCTCCCCTGCAGATCACTGGGGGAAGGGATCGAACAAAGGGGGAGATGGGCACATGCGCAGTTAAGTTGGGGTGACATAGGAAAGGTGCTTGCCTGTCAGTCTAGCCTGGGAAAAAGATCATTGGCTAGGAGGGTGGACCCTAATGGGAACCCATGAAATCCTAGAAGATTAAAATCTCCAAAGAGAGTTGCCTTGTGCTCTCTTGCTCTTGCACTCCTGTTTCTCACTTGCTCTGTGACCAGCATTTGCCTGTGTGCTAACCTACCATATGGCCGTAAGCAGCTGCATGGTCCATGTCCCTGTGGACCCCACATGCGATGAACTGCAGCTGGGAAGACAAGCTAGGCTAGTCAGATGCTGGACTGCACTGTAATTTTGTTGTTGTTGTTGTTGTTGTTGTTGTTAATCCTTACCTGAGGATATTTTTTTCCTTTGGTTTCCTCCTGCACAAGCAGATTGAGCCTGCAACTGTGGCACATGCCCTTGACCAGAACTGAACCCGCGACCCTTCAGTCTGCCGGCCAACGCTCTGACCACCGAGCCAAACCGGTCAGGCTGGACTGTAACTTAATATGGGACAGAAAGTCTGGGCAGTGGCCTTGATCCTAGCCCTGCTGAAGACCAGATTGGACTTTTTCCATGGCAGGACACAGAGATGGGACTTTGGAGGGAAACCCCCTTACTTTTATTCACTGAGCCAAACCGGCTAGCATTTTTTTTTTTTTAATCCTCACCCAAACCCTTACTTTTACATCATCAATAAAGCTTTCCACAAAATCCCATGCTCCAATGGGGAAATTCTTTTCCCTGAGGCACCCCAAGAACTCCACTTCCACTAATAACATGACCACTGAATGCTACGTCCATGACCACTTAACTAGGGCCTGGGTTCAGGAAAGTTCCAGTCCTTTCAGCCTCTACAACAGGGCGAGTCCTGGGAAAGTGGCACCTGGCAAACGGTGCCCTATCACTGCTCCGCAGGCCTGGCCAGCCCATCACTCACCATGAGGAACATAACGCGGCCTGAGAGCTCGCTGCCACGGAGCATCTGTTTAGCTGGCATTGACTCCTGCGGGAATCAAGCCAATGAGCTTGGGTGAGGAGTGGAGAAATCAGTCAGGAGAGAGAAAAAAGAAGGTTGGGGAGTGTGGTG
Source organism: Pipistrellus hanaki (assembly GCF_964339955.1). Lineage (NCBI taxonomy): Eukaryota > Metazoa > Chordata > Mammalia > Chiroptera > Vespertilionidae > Pipistrellus > Pipistrellus hanaki. Next base: position 12,824,146 of record NC_140511.1, on the reverse strand, counting down.
CTTTGTTTCCTTAAAGACTTAACTGGCCTTTAATTTCTACAGCAGAGCACAGAGGAGGTCATTGTGGAGCCGTCTGACCGCCGCGGCTTGGCCCCAGGTTGCGGAAGGCGGGAGGCACTCAGGAGAGATGGCGGCTGCAGCTGCTCCACATGCCAATCCTTTTCTTCACTGGCCCTGTGTCCCCGTGTGGGAATGGCGCCAAAGGCTCCCCCTGTGTTTCTCAGGGGCTACCAAGCAGATGGGTCTCTATGTGAGATTTAAATTTCTACTTTTCTACGTGGAGAAGAATTGGTGGGTCATGTGCTTAAGAGGTTAAGGCTCGGACACCTGATTTCCTGTTGACCAATATTTTAACGAATCATTTAAACAACTTTCAGTCCCTGGGGCCATTCATACTCCAGCCAGGCTCAGGTTCACTGCCCGACAAGCAGGATTTCTACCTCACCACCATTTCCCAAGTTTGACACTCAGGCCACTGACTTTATTTTCCTTGCCCGGTGAGCTCCACCAGGGCACAGACTATGTTTTCTTTTACGTCTGTTTCCAGAACCTGGCACGGTGCCCGGTAAACAGTCATTCAGTGACTGTCTGGAAGTGAGTACTTGCATGCATGTTTTCCAGATTAGCGGAAGAAAAGTCTGGTCTCATGGAGCAGGTCAGTTGGTGAATATTTTGTACTTTTCATGGTGTTATTAAGTAGAAGATATATGTATAATATCCCATAAACACTACCTCTTTTATGGTACAGATCACATTAAGCATCCTGGTATGGTTCTTTTAGTACACCCATAAATCTCTTCCTATTAATTCCTTGGAAGCAGGCACTAGTTGTTTTTCTATTATTTTATCCATTTCTCCATCCAGTAACTGAATTAAATAGTGGAATGAATGAACACTTACTTGCCAGACTATATTATAGTCTTTGATCTCCCCAAATCTTCCAACACATGCACTAACGTACTTTTTAAAGAAAGTCTAGCTCCTAGAAAAACACTTGCAGAAAAAACACTTGGCACGTTAACCAAAGATAATGTTTATATGATCTCAATACCAAGTGGCAGAGAAAACAAATAAATAGCTTTGAGGCAGATCAGAATGAGGACAAATGATACAAAGCGCAGGCCCAAAACATAGGAGCTGGAGATGACAGCCAGGTGAGCTACAGAATGTGGCTGCAGCCAAAAGTTGTGGATAATTCACAATGCAGGCTAACTATGCCAGTAAAAAGGACTGCATTGACATGAATCAATTCTGTGAGTAATCTGTCAGGTGTGTTGAGACCAGGGTTAGTCAGGGAACATAATAGAAGAAAATTCTGCCATGCACAGTTATGCATAGTGGCATATGGTTTAGAACAGAGGCTGAGAGTGGGAAGAGGAAAGCCTTGGTTCAAAGGATGGGTTTCTCTCTGCTGCATGGTTCCCCAATAATTAATCAATCAGGGCACACTTCATTTCCTGTGGCAGTTTTCTCTGCCACAGAGAATGACGTCACGGCCCTAACCACACAGACCTTAAAAGCATCTGGGTGATGAAGAATAGCTTCAGATATGCCTGGGTCATTCCCCAGAGATGACTGGATACGTGTGATATTCTTAGCCTCAGTAAAAGGAGTTTCTCAAAGGGACTGAAGTGTATTCTGACACTGGCCCTTAAGTCCCTATCTATATCCTTATCACATGACTCTAACTAAAGAGATTGAATATACTTGGATCTATTAAGCAATCCTAGAGGCTGGAATAGGTCAATTAGGGCCCCGTCATCTCTGAAATAACTAATCATAGCATTATTCAGTAGCACTAAATGTGATACAGTATGTGAAAAGAATTATTCAATGTAATTTATTATGTGTGTAAAATAATTATTTAAACTTTAAGGGACATCTGATATTTAATATGCTACTATTAATATTATTTAGATTATGTCAATTGCTCAGCGAAACCAAAACACTGATTGGCTATCAGAGTTCAAATCCATTAATAGAAGGGAATAAATTATACATTAGCCTGTAGATGGGAAGTTTACAGTATAGACCACATGTGTCAACCACAAGGCCCGCGGGCCAAATCCAGCCCGCCAGGCCTTGCAATGTGGCCTGCACCGCGCTGTCATCACTGCACTCCGCTATCAGTTTATGACATTGTCAGTTTATGACTGTTCAGTAAACCATTCGGCCCGCGATTTAGAATGGATTTTAGATTTTGGCCACTTCTCTGATTGAGTTCGATACCCCTAGTATAGACAGAAAAATCAAATGTCAGAAAAAAGAGGCATTACTACATTATTCTAGAGGTGGATTAATAAAGTTGTGTCTATTGCTTTTATTTTTTGTTGTTTTGTTTTTATTAAGACTCCATTACTGCCACAAAAAGAAAACTCTCCCACTCTCCCTCTCCCTTATGATTTATAACGCCTGGAGGTCAGGGGACATTTGTGGACACACTAAAGCTCTTCGGTGGAAATGTTAGGAAATGGAAAAGAGAAGGCAAAGACGGCTGACTCTGTGCTGGTTCTCTCCTCCTGATAAGACAGTGAGACCTGCTATTTGGGACTGAGTTTAAAAAAGGGGAGGCCAGAGGAGGACCTAGGGGGCTTCTGCACAATAGGTGGATAGTTAGATGTGAGACGCTTGAGACCATGGAGAGGCCAAAGGCAGAGAAAAGGAACAGGGAATGCTGGAAGCACTCAAAGAGGTGGCTTCCTGGCTCGTATGGCTGTAGCTCTTTGTTAACAACCCCCTGACATGTGTTCAAAGAGAACCCGTGCAAAGATGAGGAGCCCTGCAGTGCAGGCAGGATGCACACTCTGCCCTCCAATGAGAAACAGCCTCAGCCAAAGGAAAATCCTGACTCAAGTGGGTGAGGTTGGGACAGCATCTCTGCCACTTTCCTCTCTGTGTCAGGAACAAGGCTGGGCACAGGGGCCAGGACTGGAGAAGGTTCTGGAACAGGTCAGGCTGCAGAATCTCTTAATTAGAAACAGGAATTGAGGAAAGAGCCTGTGGTGCAGCTGTAGCAAGAAAATCTTACACACAAATTCATGAGAATAGCTACCTCCAGGGAAAGACTGCAGGGACGGCCAAGGCACTGTCTTGCCTGTTATGTTCATATTTAAGAAAAGAAGGTACTCATATGTTCATTGTTTAAAGACCGGTTTAAAAAAAAATCTTAAATTTAAGGAAGAGAAGGAAGAGAGGGAGAGGTGAAAAGAAAAGGAGAAAGGAAGCAGGACACAACTGACAGTCTAGGTCTCCTTGTGGGGGTCTCCTTGTGGCCTGGGATAAGGCAAAGGGTGGGGCTCAGAAGCAATGAAAGACACATGGCACAAATCGCAAGGGGGAAGGACCCTAAATCAGAATTCTCTAGGTCACAAGAAAGAGACATGTAATAAGTAACAGAATTTTGAGAGAAAACAGTGAAGAGAAAAAGACTAGCCAGCCCTCTCCTTTACTGCCTGTCAGATGGGGGCCCCGGTTCCCCTCTCTCACACAGAAGGGAGCAAATACCGACTCCCCTGAATTGAGCCCAGAAACGCAGACCTTCTTTCCTTTTACGTCTTCTCTGCCAACCATGCCCTTGGTTGTGGAGAAATCTACTACCCTGGGTGTAAAAACTATCAATATGAAGAGGGCACTTCATATGGACCACCTACCTGCTCACCCTGCCCGCTCAAACTTTCTACCAATGCAATGCCACCCATCTCTCCCCCGCTCTCCCGTTAGCTCCTGACATGGAGTGGGCACTGCTGCCATACACTCGGGAATTTCCTCGGGGAGAATCCCCGGGGAGAGCGGAGACCGCCTCTTCTGGAAGGAGACGGCCTCCGGGTCTGTGGTCCTGTCCTCTGGGCTCAGGCTGGCCGCCGGGAGAGGGCAATGCCCAGCGTGGCTGGAGGCAGGCGGCCCCTGTGATTTCTCTGGGCTCACGGTCTGGTCGGCACCTTCCCACCAAAGCCGACCTAGGGCCCTGCATGCGGATGGCTCTGGGGTCCTCGCGGGGGTGAGGGCGGAGGGGCCGGTTCCGGGATGAGGCGGGAGGCGCTGGGGGAGGGGAGCTGGGCAGTGGGAGGGGCAGTTACCTCGTTGAAGCCCTCCTGCAGGACGTCCAGAAAGTTCCCCCGGGCCAGGCACGCTAGCATGGTTCCCGCCGGGGCTCCCGGGCGGGGCTGCGGGCCGGCGGCGCCGCTCCTCCCCTGCACACAAAGGCTCCGCTCCGCTCGCGGGGAATCCTCCGGGGTCCCGCACGCCGCTCCCGGGAAGCCGGCCCTGAGCCAAACTAGCGGCTCCACTGGGCATGCTCCCCCGGAGCCGCTGCAGGGGGGCCGCTGCGGCCGCCGTTCCTATGGAAACAGCGGGGGTGCGGGGGGCCGGACCCGCCGCCGGAGGGGAGAGCCCGGCGGCTGGAGGGGAGCGCCGCGTGAGCGCGCACCACACGCACACGCACACGCACACGTGAACACGCACACACGCGCGCACACGCACACGTGAACACGCACACACGGGCGTGCTGGCGTGTGCATGCACTTGCAGCCACACTCGCGCACACCAGGTCTGCAGACGGGCGTGTCTGAGAGCGCGTGTGCGTGCCGCACACACTCAGATCGGCTGACTAAAACCGTAGCAATTCCCCGCAGCGGGGCGGGAGGGACAGGGAGGGAATGGGGGGGACTACAGTCCCTCCCTCTTCCACACGAGCTGGAAACTGCAACCTTTTTCCGAAGGGGACCTGGGCAGTGAGGTTAGGCTAAAGAGGAAGCAAAAGGGAGAAAAATAAAAAAAAAAAGAACGAGAGAGAGAAATAAAAAAAAGAACGAGAGAGAGAGAGAGAGAGAGAGAGAGAGAGAGAGAGAGAGAGAGAGAATAGAAAGAGAAAACTTCCGTTATTGATGGTATTAGAACACAATTGAAAGAAAGCTAAGCAAATCACACAGGATCACCACAGAAACATCAAGGGTAAACCAAGGATGACCAGGGCTTTGACAAAACAAAAACAACACACCTTTCTTTCTTTTTAGAATAACTTCTAAAATGTAAAATCCATATTTTAATAAGTTTTAAATTAATTAAATGGGTTTTAATTGAAATAAAAACAGCAAATATGTCCTGGTGCTTTTGAAAGAGTTAAGTAAAGCTGCTCAAGTGAAAGAGCTATTCCCCTCTCTTTCTTCTTATTCAAGTCCTAGGCTTATTTATTTCTAAAAACACTAGCCAGTTGTACTCTCAGTGCATACTCTTTTTCTATAGGAAACAGGAAGCTGAAAGAACACCCATAGTATGTATATGTTACAACTCCTGAACCTAGATGGACGGAAGGGTTATAGGGTGGTAAGGCTCAGAGGGGGTTGGGGTCTTGTCCAAAGACACAGCAGTCCAGTGACAGAGACAGTTTGAGGATCTAGGACTCTACACTCATCATTTTGCAGGAGGGACAGATTCTCTCCCCAAATCCCCATTAGAACCTTAGCAAGAAAGGTCAGTCATGGCTCTTATGCAACGTAATGACCTCCTCCTCAGGTCAGTAGGAAACAAATCTTTACCCAGAGCAGCCAGAGCTAGCAACATCTTGCCCACACGTTTAAAGCTGCTAAACAAAGATGCTTCTGAGAAGAGAGATGCCTTCCTTCTGACCACAGCAGGCAGGAAGCAGAAGGCCAGCAGAGGTGTTATGGCTGCTGCTGGTTGAAGACTGTAGGTTCCATTCTGGGGAAAAACCGTGACGAAAAATCAAACTGGACCTGAGCAGCTCACAAGTTAAAGGCTGTCCTTCACAACCTAGCTGGGAATTTAGTTGCCAAGAATTCCTCTCACCAGAACCACAGTCTGTACAACCTCAGGTGAGTCACTAACTCATGTGAATGCAACAAGGCCTTTTTAAAAGAGAAGTATGCCACTTCCAAGAGCATAAAATTGCGTAGACACAGTAGGAAATATTGAGTCATAAGAAGGAGGTTCTGCTGTTACCTCTGCCAAGAGGTCATTGTTTTTCAAACAAGTCATTTATCAAAGGAAGACCCCTGACCTCAATGCTCCTGAGAAAAGACTCGTTACATCACTGAATTTTAAAGCTTAAGAAAAAAAAAAAATCTCAACCAGCCTGTATTGCTCAGTGGTTGAGCACCGACCTATGAACCAGGCCGTCATGGTTAGATTCCGGGTTAGAACCATGCCAGGGTTGAGGGTTCGATCCCCAGTACGAGGCATACAGGTGGCAGGCGATTGGTGATTCTCTCTCATCATTGATGCTTCTAGCTCTCTCTCCCTCTCCCTTCCTCTCTGAAATCAACAAAAATATATTTTAAAAACATCTCATTTGGCCCAACTCCCTCATTTCACAGAGGAAGGCACCAAGGCCAAGAGAGGAGAGGGGCTTAGAGCCGCACAGCTAGTCATGTGGGAGTTAAGATCTGAAGGAAGGGCCTCTGCAGCCCAAGCCTATGCAGGAGGGCTAAGGAGAGGATTGTGGTGAACTGAGGAAAGATTTACTGTAGGGCATTTGGTCCAAGATTGCACTCTTCCCTGGAAGTCTATTCCTATACCAACCACACAGTCTACAGCAGTAGTGTCCAATAGCACTTCCTGTGAGGGTGGAAGTGTTCTATATCTGCACTGTCCAATACAGTGATCACTGGCCACATGTGGCTAATGAAAACGTGGATCTAAAATTTAAATGGAATTTAATTGTAATTCATTTAAACTTAGATAGTACAATTTCAAAGCATTCCATTGTCCCCATACAACTATTGAAATGTTCCCAAAGTTATGATGTATTGTATATAATTTGCTCTCACACTTGGAAAAAGCACAACATTTATGTTGGGCCATATAATCTCTCTTCTCTCTCTTCTCTCTTCTCTCTTCTCTCTTCTCTCTCTCTCTCTCTCTCTCTCTCTCTCTCTCTCTCTCTCTCTCTCTCTCTCTCTCTCAGAATATATATTCCCTGTATTTATCATGGTCTGCTTTGGAACATGGCTCAGGTGAAGAATTGAGCTTTTGCTCTAAGTAGCACTAACATTTACTATTCCTTCCATCCTCCCATCCCACCCTACTGTGATATCAACGTAAGAGCTTGGAGAAAAGGGGGGTTAGCTAAAAGAACTAGGAATATCTGCACCCCATAGTGCCCCTATGCGGGAAAAGAGCAAGCCACTCTGGGTAGCTGGAACATCTCCCACTGCTGCAGGCCTGTCAGCCACTCTGCCTGGGAGGAGAGGCAGAGTCCAAGCAAGCTGCTGTCTCCGTGTCTCTGCCTGATTTCTAAAATTATGCCAGGCTTCCTGAGCCCTGCATTATTTTAACAATGATGGTACATACCTCCCTCACCAACTAAAAGCAAAAGCTGTACAACCGTAATATAGCAAGATCGAGCTTTAACTATGAGCCAAGCCCTGTACTAAGCACTTATAATAGATACATTATCAACTCATTGGATGGTCACAACTACAATAAAAAGTAGACTTTTTTATATAGTCCCCATTTTACTTAAGAAGAAAGAGAGGTTTGGAGGATAAGTAATTTGCTCCAGACCTTATAGCTACTAAGTGCTGAAGTTAAAGTCCAGTTTCTTCATCATTATGCAATCATATGCAATATGATGCCTGCTACAAAGATGTTATTCATTAAATGTTTTTCTTGAATGAATGAGATAGTGTAGGAGGCATCAGCAAACTCAAAAGGTATTCATCACTTCTATTAATATAGATAATATTGTGTTAGCTCAAGTAAGACTTTGAGCATTAAAAGGAAATGTCATTGGTGAAAATATTGACTGTGACTTCTTGTGTAGAAGATGTGTGTAATTCTCACCTATGTAAAATTTGACACATCTGTTATGGGCAATCATTAGTGACGAAGGAGAAGCAGAAAGGCAGTTTGAATAAACAAATAGACTTGTTGACAGAAATATTTTAAATGACTCTCTGAAATTAATTTCTTAATCTTCCTTCTGTTTTCTCACATTAAGGAGTTTCTTGGCAGTAACATATGTTTAATTTTTCTATTGCATTTATCTTTAGAGACATCAGCAAAAATATACACAAAAGGGCTCATATCTACAGGCAAATGTCCCAAACGTGTCCTAGTTCCTAAACTGCTCTTTTTCCCCAGGCTTTTCTGCCCGTCCGCACGCTGTAATCTTCCTTAGACTGCTCAAATGTCTTCACACGCTCCCTCTTCCCAGCACGTCCGATCTGAGTTCCTCACTCCCAGCTCTCAAAGCCTCCCCTTCCCAAACTGCCCAGGCTCAGGTTAGCAGGCTCCACCCTGACTCACGGATTTACAAGGCTCCTTTTCACCTTTGGCCTTCACGATTGTCCCTCCGCCTGGAATGTCCCACCATTCTTATATCTTCCAAGCTTTCATTTAAGAGCGATGATCCATGTGTCTTTTAGACCTTGTGGGAAGCAGCCACGTCCATGGACTGCATATAGTCCTTAAGAGCAGTGATCTGCTCCTCTGGCATGTTGGTTCCAGCCTTATGGTCTTCTACTATACACTGTATTTGAAGTTTTTCAACTCCACGCTTCACTGGAACTCGTTTAGAAGAGCCCCAGACCAAGCCGTCTGTGTGAATGCTCCTGACACGCTCCTCTCATTGTGCCATTTCCATCTCACCAGCCCAAGGTTTCGCATCTGATAAGACGGAAGACTTGGCTTTCTTTGACTCATACTGTGCAAGGCATTCTCCTCTTAGCCTCTTTGCTTCTTCACTTCCCTCCTCCTCATCAGATCCAAAGAGATCAATGTCATCATCGTCTTTCCTATCTGTAGCTCCACTTCCTGGGGCGTCTTCCATATTAGCAGGGCCATACTTGCCCAAAGCTTTCTTCACTCCTGGCAGGCTGGCCTTTTCCTTTTCGGAAGACTTGATGTGATTATACCAAAGTAGGGCATGATACAAGTTGGCAGGTGTTGGGCTGGAGACCATTTCAAACACATCTGCTTGTGATGGCACATACCCCTCGACATAGCGCTTGTCCGCCAGGTAGTCGCTGAGCACCGGGAGGCAAGTGGGGGTTTTCAGGTCTCCAAAACCCATGGCATCGCTGATCCTGGAGCTGCGCAGCAGCAGAGGAAGGAGGACGTGCAGCAGCCACACGAGGGCTAGTGTAGGAGACATCAGCAAACTGCTGCTACACTTCTGCTACTCACATCTTCAGTATGCCTACTTCAAGTTTCACTTTTTTTGTGAAACTTCTTTGGCCACTCTTGATTTTGTTCAAATCAAGACAGATATGATCATAATCTGTGTGGAACGCTCATCTCCCAGATAACCCATGGTTCATTCCTGCTCAAATGTCATGCTAGCTGTTTTGCCTTTGCTGATCACTCTTTTTAAAATGATAGGCTGAAACTGGTTTGGCTCAGTGAATAGAACGTTGGTCTGCGGACTGAAAGGTCCGAGGTTTGATTCTGGTCAAGGGCATGTACATTGTTTGTGGGCACATTCCCAGTGGGGGATGTGCAGGAGGCAGCTGGTCGATGTTTCTAGCTTCCTATCCCTCTCCTTTCCTCTCTGTAAAAAATCAATAAAATATATTTAAAAATAAAATAAAATAAAATTAGAGCATCCCCTTACATCAGCACTCCCAAACCTGATTTATCTTTTTTTCTTCCTAGCATTCATCCCATCTTGCATATTCTATATTTACTTGTTTGTTTATTGTCAGCATCCTCCTGCCCAGAATGTAAAATTCCCCATGAGGACAGGGAATTTTGTCTGTTTTGTTACTGGTTAATCTTGAAAACTAAGAATATTTCCTGACACATAGTAGATGCTCAATAGATATTGACTGAATAAATGAATGTATCTTCCTCTCTTCAAAATTCAAAGGTCATAGCATGTATGATATCACATGGAACATTATATAGTTACTTTTGGAATGTGAATCTTTGTCTCTTACTGTATTTCCAAGACAAATATAAATAATTGCTGGCCCTGGCCAGTGTAGCTCAGTTGATTGAGCATCACTTGTTGATCTCATGCACCAAAAGGTCACTGGTTCAATTCCTGATCAGGGCACATGACTCGACAGCAGGCTCCATCCCCAGTAGGGGAGGGAGAGGGTGTAGGAGGTAGCCAATCAATGTTTCTCTCTTATCACTGTTTTTATATCTTTATCCTTTTCCCTTCCTCCCTCTCTAAAAAATATATATTTAAAAAAATAAAAGCAAATCAATAAAAACATTTTAACAACAACAATAATTCTGGTATCCTTTTATATTTTTCTCTCTTTGAGGAGGCTAACAAGGGTAATTCCAATGTAACCCTCATATTTGGAGGCTAGTGATCTGAATCCAAGCCAGCAAGCTCAGTGTACATTCCTGATAACCTATAATTAAGTCCCTATCTCCTTCCCAGGTACTGCTCTTACAGAACCCGTTACAAAGGCCATTGAACTGTGGACAGTGCACTGCCCAGATGGAGGGTTATTAATGCTGGCGCCAGGCCAGGCCATCAGGTATGGCCTGGAGACCCCCAACACCTGGGGCCTTCTTGCAAGGCCCGAGAAAAGGACCGGAAGCATAATCCATGCTTATGGGATAAAGATCACAGGGAGGGGACATGAGAGAGGGTCCCATGCGTGTTCCTTCACTCAGATTTGGAAGGCTGTTCCTTCCGACTTCCAAATCTGAGTGAATAGAAGCGTCCTTGGTCTTCTTGATCTTCTGCAACAGCTTCATCAATGTATTCTTTCATTAATTATTCATTAATTATATGTTGAGCATCTATTATATGATATTATATGCCAGGTCCTATTCTTTTATATTTTTATTTTTTTAAGCAAAAACTAAGAACTGAGATACACGTAAATACATAATACATACACACACATGCAAGAAACAAGACTAAAAAAAAAAGTAGTAAAACAAAGACTAGTAAAACCGAGACTCCAATATTAATTAGTGGGGACAGAGTGTACAGTGTGACAGACTGAGTGGGTAAAAAAAGGAAAGAGACAGAATGGTGAGAGACTAGAGTAGGGTGTTGCCAAAGTAATCACCAGATGCTAGTGCTTAATATAAACTGTACCAAAGCAGATATGCAAATAGATTCAACATGAATTTTTAAAATTTACATTTCAAAGTTTTCTGCCAGCTATCCTGCAGGTAAGAATTCAACTAAGATGAGCGACATCTGGTGGATATTTCGGAAGAGATCCTTGAATTTCTCCCCCATGTCTCCGGACTGCTGCATTAGGACTCCACATCACTAATCACACTCTCATGAAATAGTCTTTTTGCAGGACTCAAGGTCTCATTGCAAGAGGAAGCCATAGGACCTTTCTATTTCCCAACTAATGTCCTTCTGTCTTCTTCGGAATGCATACAAAATCTGACACCACAATTCTTCTGTTAAAAAGTAACTTATTACTTAAAATGTTCACATCCTTTGACCTAGGGATTCCACTTCTGGGACTCTGCCCTAAGAAAAAAAAGTCTTAAATGAGGAAATCAATTATTTTTTACAATGGGGAGAGTGAAACATAGGAGTTCAACAATAGTGGAAAGGTAAAGAAAATTACGGACATTATAATGTTTACCAAACATTTGTACCCACATTAAAACAAACATTTTAATAACTTCGTATCAACAAACATTAAGTTAAAAAGGCAAAAGTAAAAAAATATGTATTATGACCTCAAATATGTAAATAACACACACGGAAAAAAAGACTACAAGAAAACATTCTAAAATATTAACAGTGATTGTTTCTGGAAGGAAGGATTATGTTTTTAAAATCATAGTTTGCAATATTTTTCAAATGCTCTATAATTAACATACTTGTTTTTGCAAAAACATTATTTAAATTTTAAACAATGCATATGTTCCGATTATCTGTAGAATGTTTCAACCTCTGTCTGGTTTTATTAATTTCAGATAAAGATAGGTAGAATTTCCATAAGGAGGGAAGCAAGAAAAGAAAGCAAATTTATTGTAATTTAGTTCCAGGATCTGATTCCTTACGGAGAAATCCCCAGGTTGTAGAACTGTACTGAAAATCCAGTACTGTTGGCATACTCCTCCACACAGCACACCAGAAACTTACAGAGGGCTCTGCCGGCAGCAGGGAGCTGCAGAGTCTCATCACCACATGGGTCCCCATCTTCACAGTCCCTAGAGCCAGCTCAGGGCCACCTTGAAATAGGAGGAAGAAATGTGTAAAAATACAGGACAGGAAAAAAAAAAATTCCAAAAGCTAAGCCAACCTAGTGGGGTCAGGCCCCTGTCTCAAACCTACCAAAGTAAGTCATCTAGAAACATCAGAAATAGATGCTGGTTAACGGGAACTCCAGCCCAAGGTCTTATCACAACGGGTCTATCCTAACGGCATTTTTAAAAAACTAGTCACTTAGGTTTGGATGGTGGTAAACTAAAGAGTAATGTTTCCCTATCATTAGTGAAACAAGTATGCATTTCCCCTTCTCCCCGCGTATATCAGTCTAAGACCATAGCAAAGACTCCAAAGACAACCAGGAGAGATACTGCGAGCTCTGCTTCTGACGTGCACTTCCCTTCTCAGAAATTCAGTATTAAACTAGAAAGGCAGCATTTATATTCTACGGGCGAAGTTTTTATAGCACTTCACAGTTACAAAGTGCTATCATCTACATCATCTTAATTGGCTGTCACAGCAGATAACTCTTGGAGATAGAGTTCATTTTACTGCCCCCGGGCGAATAGGACATAGGCCCTGCCCATCAGTGGCGGAGGCCGTTTTCCAGGCACCTCTTCTGAATCCACTTGCACTCGGTCTATGCCAGGGAACAGGCCGGGAAAACAGCGATCGTGATGCCACCGAATGGGGCCAACCTTTGACTACACACTACCTAACCTTCCAAATGCCTCACACTCTAGGAAGCTGATACTATTATTACCAACTTTTTTCGTGCTGTGATTCCATTTTCAGTACTCTATCCATCTTAAGCAGCCATCCCTCTAGACTAGATACAAGCCGGGGGGCAGCCGTTATTTAGGAGCGACCGTGCCCAGGTTGAGAAAGGGAACGCGCATCACGGCTTGTCTCCACGTTCTGGAAGCCTGAGTCAGGAGTGGCACCCTAAGAACCTGCGAGCTCAGAGCGGGTTCGAAATTTCTGCCTCCCCCTTCTACCCCCTCCCTCGCCCCTCCGCGTGCCCCCAGTTCTGATCTGGCCGCTCGGCGGGTAGAACCTCCCAGTGACCCTCCGCCTTTCAGCATTTACCTCTTCAATCGTCGGTCGGTCGCTCTGGTTCACCATCTCGGTCTCCAGCCCTTCGGAGCAGGGCCTCCTTCAGCGGCGGCGTCGCCGCTGCGTCCTCGCTGCCAAGGTAACGCGGAGGCCCGCCGCGGCCAGCCTCCGACAGCCCCGCCAGCCCGCAGCCGGCCCAGGCCCCGCCCCCCGCCAGTCCTCCCCGACCACGCCCCCTGTCCGCCCAGGCCCCGCCCCGCCCCGCCCCCGCCCCGCCCTCTAAAGGCCCAGCGATCGCAGCCCTCGCCGGCCTGGACCCCACCCCCTACGTGTCCTGCCCCGCCCCCTCGCTGGCCGAGCCGGTCCCGCCTCCTGCGAGCCTGGGCCTCGCCCTCTGACGTCCAGGCCGGGGTCCCTGTCTGTACAGAGGCGCCCCCTACCGGCAGGACGCGGTGCAGGAGGGAGCTGGCCTCGGGTCGGTCCAATCCTCTCCCTCGCTCCGCCCCGGCCGGCCTCTCCACCGGCCCGCGTGGGGCCCGCACGTGCTCGCCCCAGAAAGCGCACCAGGCGTGTTCCGTTAGATATTTATTGTTCCTAGCGGCTCAGCACCTTCGAGAACCATCGGTCCGGCCATGCATGGCTTTCAGGATCGGTGACTGGAAGTCCTGGTAACGGATGCTTGGGAAATGCTTCTTCCTGGCCGCAGGTGTCTGTCTGTCCAGGCCAGGACGTGGACCCAGCCACCGAAGAAATGGCCCAACCCGGCCAGGGGCTGTGCACTAAAGCCAGGAGACCTTTTCAAAACACCTCTTCTTCAGCTTTGGAGTTCCAGGTATGTGAAAGGACATCATTAAATTAAGTGCAACAAGACCAGCTCAGGTACTTAAGGGGTGACCTGTTTCTTCCCCCTGCACGCCCCGCAGTTTTTTTTTTTTTTTTTTTCGAGAGTAGGAGCAAAGGTAGGGATCAAAACCTATCTTCCCGCACACTCAACCTACCCCCTCGTTTTAAGTGCAACTCCATGCACCCCTGTGTAACCCAAATACAGCTCCAAGCTCATAGCGGCCAATAAGAGACAGGCACATGGGGAGAGAGCAAGATTGGTTGTGACACAATTTCAGGGGCCCCTGCATTCTTTAAACTTAAAATGTGGCACCATTTCCGGACTGCCACCGAGTTCTCCAAAAACAGTCCATGATTCCACGGGAGTCGTGGTGAAATGATGGAAACGGGTCCTTCTCCCCCGAGGCTCACACGAGGGTCCCGTTCTTGCGGTCATAGCAGGGCGTGGCCTGGGGGAAGCAGAGGGTGGCATACTCTGTAGCGTTTTCTGACTGCAGGTGCTTCACCTCCCGGGCAGAGCGTGGCTGGGGATGGCTGGACACTTGGATGACTGCGTAATGTAAGCCGCTGTCCTCTGACCTGGGGCCTGGCCTCCCCTGCGGGGACGCAGGCTGCTCCAACCCCTGCTTATGCGATTGTCCTGTTGTGACACGGCCCTGCGAGGAATGGACAACATTTAAGAGAGATTCTTGGCTCGGTCTGGTCCCCCACCTTCCATGATGTCCCTCTATTTTGCTCCATTATGGGGGGTACCAAGGAGGAAGGGCAGAACAAGCAAGTTCTATGATTGACCAAGATATGTCTGTGCCAGGGGAAAAGACCGAGGCCTGGCATCCCTAGTCTGAGCCACCCACAAGAAGGGACAGAGACGCCGAGACCGATTTGGCTCAGTGGATAGAGCGACAGCCTGCGGACTGAAAGGTCCCAGGTTCGATTCCCGTCAAGGGCATGTGCCTTGGTTGCGTGCACATCCCCAGTCAGGGTGGTGCAGGAGGCAGCTGATCGATGATTCTCTCTCATCGATGTTTCTCTCTATCCTTCTCCCTTCCTCTCTGTAAAAAAATCAATAAAAAAATATATTTTTTAAAAAAGATGGGGACAGAGGCCTGCCATTACCTTTGTGCCACTCTGCTTCTTCCGCTGTTGCTTCAGTGTCCATCTTGGCTGACCCCCTGAGAGGAGGAAACCCAATTTAAATCCA
Source organism: Pipistrellus hanaki (assembly GCF_964339955.1). Taxonomy (NCBI): domain Eukaryota; kingdom Metazoa; phylum Chordata; class Mammalia; order Chiroptera; family Vespertilionidae; genus Pipistrellus; species Pipistrellus hanaki. The sequence continues at coordinate 12,808,937 of NC_140511.1, read as the reverse complement.
TTCACTTTTCCCTGTCTCTACGAAGGTTGCCATCTTCAAATCTCTATTAAACTATTATGGTGAGCTTCTACCTAATCTCCCTATATCTGTTCTCACCTTCTTCACTTCCATCATTCCTACATCCAATAGGGAATGCAGTCTGGCCCTTTTACAATCTACCCCTAATACCTTCCATCCTCATTTTCCACTGGTCCCTAACAGTTCAACGAGTACATGAGTACACGTGGAGAGCCTGTTAGGTCCCAGGCTCTCTGCCACACTGTGGGACCAGAAGAATGCGTAGGCTGCTTCCTCTGCCTCAGGGAGCTTACAGTCTACCAGGGGAGACAAATAAGTGTGAATACTATTACAATAAGTGCTTAGCTACCCAACAACTGGTCACTTACAATCAGATCAGCCTCTTCTCTCTTTTCTTTCTTTTTTCTGGATAATTCCCTTGCCTAAAACAGCCTTTCCTCCCTGCACCTCTTCCACCTTGTGAACTTGATATTACTTCTTCCGCATTGGTGTTTCCTCCCATCCTCCCACGGCAGGAGTATGCATCTCTTCTAGCACTGGGAGATGACATTAGAGTTACTTGTTTACATATCTATCTCTCAAGCTTGATTTCCCCCTCAGTGTGTCCTTCCGCTCGTGCCTTTCTGTCTCCTTGGGTTTGTTCAGTGCCTCACATACAATGTAAGTGCTCAGTAAATTTTGGTGGATGAATGAAAGCATGAGCAAACAACCTTGCCAACTGCAACAATAGAAGGATAAAACCCAGAGTTTCAGAGCTGGTCTTGAACCCAGTAACCTAAAGATTCTCTGTAATGCACGGTCTCCCTTTATCCCTTCCAACACTACCCTTTCCCACCTTATGCTCCTCCCAAAGACACCACTTCTGCTGTCTTCTCTAATTTGCTACCAGCTCCCCCCACCCCGGCCCCACCCAGTGCCTCTCCTCCCCCAGTTACCCATTTTCTTTTTCCTCTGGAAAACTGATGGGCAGCTCCTGTGAAAGGAAAAACAGATCACCCGTGTGTAAGAGACCCGGCCTCTATCTTCCCTCTTTCATCATTTGCTCTGTGGCCTCTTGAACATTCCAGGATGATCTTCCCTCCCCTCCCTGAGACAGCCCCAAAGCATTTACCAAAGATACCACACCTTTCCCAAAGAGATGGTTCTGGAAGGCGGAGTGGAACAACTGACATAACCAAACCCAAAATACAGACTTAGGCAGCCAGTCATTATATGCCAGGGAGGAAGCTGGGTTGAGCGCTATTCTGAGATTGTCTAACAGGCTAATTCCAGCAGAGGGTGAGGGAAACTGGCCAAGTAATGGGGTATTCCTGGATTCAGAGACCTTGCTTCTGCGTCACTGCCATTTTAGGGGTCTCGGCCAGTCTGGGGTTCTCATTCTTGGAGTCACAGGAGCTGCCACAACCAGGGCTCACTAGTTAGGGCTCCTCAGAGCCCCGTCCTGACAGGTGACCTCCCTCCCTGCTCCCCTGTCCTTGTGTTTAATTAACGAAAGTGTGAGATGTTTAACCTTTAAGGCCCACAGCACAGGGAGCTTTGAATCTGGCGAGTGACTCAGCTACCCCGAACTCACTGCAGGGCCAGACCTCTTATACTCAGTTCTGAGACCCTAGGGTCCCCAGTGGAGCCGGTGTGTCTATGATCGTCAACTGTTTTATGGCCACAGAAACACTTGTCTGAGGAAATAGGTTAAATAGTTTGGAATTTTTGTCTGAGGAAATAGAATAGTTTGGAGCTCACTCCCATGCTCTTTCTTGCTAGTACATTTCCAGCTCTCACCGGGGCCAACCCTCTTTGTCTGACTTCTATCTTCTGAAGGAAGTTTCCTTTTATTGCTACTTAAAAGGAGAGGAAAACTTACAAACTTTGTCCATTTTACTATTGTGGAAAAATCAAGATTTCCCCACCCCACACATGTCTGACAGAGATTTGTGTTCTGGTTAGTTTTTGGTTTGAAGGCAGCTTGCTGAGTTGAGAGCTGTTAGTCACTACCTGACCGCTACAGGTGACTCAGAAGAAAGGCATTGAAACTATTTTCTGGGTCTTTCTACTTCCTCTTCGGCCACTTCAGTTCTTCCTTTCTCTTACCACTGCCTAGCCTTAATTCCCTGTCCTTTGTCACTATTGTCTTCCTAATTACTTCTGTTTAAATGGATAAAGAAAATATTAATTCTAAAATGACATAGGCTTGGGTGACCCAATTTTAGTAAATGGAACCTGCTCCCAAGTTCAATATTGCCCAATGCCTGGACACAACCCAAGTGGAATATTCAGTTACTCTTTGGTAACAAGACTTTATTTTTAGCTTAGAATTAAGGAAACTAAGTGGGCACTCTCCTATATTGGTAATAAGAGTAAAAATTGGTGCAATCTTTCTAGAATGCAATTGGCAATAAGTATAAAAAGCCTTAAACAAATGTGTACCCTTTGATGTACCAATTCCATAGCCTAAGAAATAATCTGGAAGGTACAAATATGAATATTCATTGTAGCATTATTTACAGTGGTGAAAAACAGTAAATATTCTAAATGTTCAACTTTGGGAACTGATTGAATAAATAGGATCTCTAATGGAACATCACACATCCATTTAAGAAAAATGTTGGAAGAACACAACATTTCAATAGCATTGAAAATTTTATTCCTTATTAAGTTAATAAAAAAGGTAGTAAGATATGTTTTGGGATAAAAACCATCCACATAGGCATTTTAAAAAGATTACATGGGCCCTGGCTGGTTTGGCTCAGCAGATAGAGCACGTACCTGGGGACTGAAGAGTCCCAGGTTCAATTCCAGACAAGGGCACATGCCCAGGTGTGGGTTTGATCCCCAGTGGGCAGGAGGCAGCCGATCCATGATTCTCTCTCATCATTGATGTTTTCCTCTCCCTCTCTGAAATCAATAAAAATATATTTAAAAAAAATAAAAAAATAAGATTAAATGGAAATATACTCAAATGTTCCTGGCATCTCTGGGTGCTTATATTTATGGTTCTTATTTTCTGCTCTTTGGTATTTTCCAAATGTTCTACAATGATTAAATATTACTTTGTAATAAGAAAAATAGTATTTTAAATAAAAATCTCTTTACTTATCATAGGATCTTTAAATCTCTGGAGGTTATTGAGATCATGAAAATTATTTTTACCTAGCCTTACTAATACGTTGAGAGAAAAAAATATACAGGGTGGGCAAAAGTATGTTTACAGTTGTTTGTGTGGAAAATAATGCAATAATAATAATACGAGAATATTTTTCTAAAAACTAAATAAAACTACCTATGAAAATGAAAAAAAAATAATAATACAAGAATAAACTCTGTTTCGCGTATTTGCAACTATAAACCTACTTTGTTACAATTTGGTTAGAATACCTGGTATAGTGTTTCAAGCCAGGCTCTAGAGTCAGACTGATGCTATCAGACTAGCTGTGTGACCTTCAGCAAGTTTTTAACTTATTAGGCTTCCATATTTTAATCAATAAAATGAGGATGGTAAAAGAACCTAAACCTTCTGGGATTATTGTAAGAATAAAATGTAAACTATTCACCTAGCTGCCTGGCATATAATGAGCATCATAAAGCTGACTACTATAACTGCCACCATTAGAGGAAAAAATAACCAAAAAGGAAGAACATGAAGACTTGGGAAGGAAGTGAAAGAAGCTGTTACACCCCCTTCTCTGGAGCTTTTACTATATATATTTCGAGATATCCTATGTCTGTAGGACATTTCAGAGTTTAAAAAAAATCCTGACAACATATCAGGAAGCATGTATTATTGTTCCCATTTTCCAGATGGGTCCATTAAGGCCCTAAAAACTTTGTTACTCAAAAAGGCAGAGACCAGGTTTCCTATTTTTACTATATCTTCTGCATCTATCACTATGCAGAAGTACATATAGGTATTGAATAAAATGTTTGTTTAAGAAATGAATGGAGCCCTTGCTGGTTTGGCTCAGTGGATACAGCGTTGGTCTGTGGACTGAAGGGTCCCGAGTTCAATTCTGATCAAGGGTACATGCCTGGATTTCGGGCTCGGTCCCCATTAGGGGCATGCAGGAGGCAGCCAATCAATGATTCTCTCTCACCATTGATGTTTCTATCCCTCTCTCTCCCTTTACCTTCCTCTCTGAAATCAATAAAAATATATTTTAGAAAAAGAAAAAAGAAGTGAATGGATTAGTAGTAGGAACAGAACTTGAATCCAATGTACCGACTCCAAATCATATGCCCTTTTCAATGTACCTCAATTATCTCTTTAAATATAATGATGCTGTATTCATAAACAAGGTATCCTCAACACTGCCCCAGGCTTGGAAAGGTATAACTAAGAAGGCATTGGTTATATAAAACCAAGTCCAGGGGTCTCTAGTGATGAAAACTCTGGGAAAGAACAATAAGGACATTACAATTAATTTACAATGAGGCTTTCACATGTCCTCTGCTCTTCAAACTTGTCATCTGAATGACATAGACCATGTTACCTATATTTCATATATGAGAAAAAAGAGAAGTAACAGGATTTGCCTAAGGTCACACAGCAAATAAGTGTGAAAATTATATTCAAATATTCAGATATTCCACGGTCTCCTCCTTTCTTCTGCCCTTTTAAATAAACATTTCTCCAATGTTGAGTTGCTTGACTTGGGAGGCAGTATTACGCCGTGGTTTAAGGCATGGGTTCTGAAGTCAGACAGATCTAGATTGGAATCTTGGTTTCCTTGCTTACTAGTCATGTGGCCTCAGACAGCTGCTCTGGGCCTCAGCTTCTCAGCTGTAAAAGCAGGAGGAGATGGAAGCCACCGCTCGCTCTCGCATAGAATTGTTGGGAAAAGTAAATGAGATTGTAAAGGGGTAAGCTACAAGCGCTACAGTTATCATCATCATCTGGAGAGGGAGGGAAGGGACAGAAGAGAGAAGAGAGGACGAGGAGGACAAAGAGAAACAAAACCAATTCACGGTTCCAGCTCTGCTTTGGACATTCCTCTGACAGCTGGCGTGGCTGTGTTTTCTGAAGTGGCCTGAAAGGAGTGAGCACAGAAGGCGGTGCGGTTCTGGTGGAGGCACAGGGAGGTGCCAGACAGAGGAAAGTGGCAGTGGGAGGTTGGCAGAGAACTATCTGCAGCTCCATCTCATTCTCAGGGCCTCCCTGTCAACCCACACAGATGTTACCCTCTCCCCTTGCCCCCTACTCACCTGCCTCCCCCGCAGCAGAGCCGGTTTCCCATGGTGCTCTGTCTCCGAGGGAGCCTGGCTGTTTATCTACATATGGAGCTTGTGCATTTCCTGGTTCCTGGTTTAGTTTTCAGTAGCAGCTCCCAGGGAGTCTCTGTCAGTGTCAGGTTTCAACCTAGCAGGTTGGACTTTGGAAGCCACCTGCTGGAAAGATTCCCAAGTGACTGCTCCCAGCCAAAGGGGAGAGGAATACACACAGGCTGCAGGTGAGAACTACCTCACCTTGGGGATTTGGAGCTGCTTTGATGAAACCATGAACTTTGAGCTTCAAGCTCCAATGAAAAGAAACCTGAGATGGGCAAGGGCTTTGGGCTTCCCTAGGAAATGCTTCTCCATGATATCACACTGTTATTGAAATATATCCTCCAGAATGGAGTAAAGAGCCTTCCCTTCTGTTTCCCGGCTCTATTCAGCTCTAATTGAGTTTCGCTTTCCAGGTTATCAGTATCCGTTACTTATTATCCCCGTCCAGAATCTGGGTTTGAAAACTGTAGTCTCTAGGAAACGTTAGGTAAATGGATTTCTTTTTATTCTGCCTCCCTTGCTAATGGAATTAACGTGGGCAAATCACTTTTTTCTTAGGACTGTAATAATGAAGGACCGAGCCTATTGCCTAATCCTTTTTCTGGTAAAGAATCATATGACTGCAATGGCCTCAGCCCTCCTTAACCGCTCACTTCCCCATTCCCAGTACACAACTCTAGAATCCCCACTCACAGCTCCACTCGGCTCCTTCCAATGACCTAAAGTGACAATCATTCCACACTCACTAGCAACTAGGATGCCGTCAAGCAAATTCTTCTGTAAAGAATATGGGCTCTAGGAGGATTTTTGAAACCCATAAAGTCTGTCTCCAGTGCTCCCACCCCACCTGCCTTGTTCAGATGCCCACGTATTTGCTCCTTATGGATATCCAGGACCCACCACTCCACCCTGCGCTCCACAGAGGGTGCTCTGGACTCTTCACTCCTCCCGTCTTCTTTCCTTATGAAAAATGCAGCAATAAGAGTGAGAGCCTTATAGGATTGTGGTGAAGATGAAATGAAATAATGTATATAAAGCTCTAGTCCAGAGCCTGGCACATAGGAGCTCTCAGTCAGCCCGAGCTAATGTTGTTATTTCTTGTGTTCATCTAATCGTCAGAGTGTAAAGCATCTTACTTTATTATCTTGTGCTGGATCACTGCGCAGCCTCTTATTTCATGACCATGCCTCTCCCTGGCAATTCATTCTGTACTATACCATTACCTGTTTTCTTTTCATCCTGTTACACAAACATCTTAGCCTGGCGCTCAAAACCTTCCAAATTTTGTCCCTTTCTGGCCAATTTCTCTAATTTAAAGGAAAACACTTAAGAGATTCTATATGGCTTGAAACTCCAAAGAGCCAACCGTGTGCTGTGATAGCCAGATCCACCTAAAGCAGCATTAATAGCAGTCCAGAGTAATAAACAAAAGCATTGATTATTCCATTGAAGTCTGTACCAGTCAGTCCATGACTGGATTAAGTTATTTATTTATTTATCTATTTATCTATTTATTAATTTATTTATTTTCTTTTTAGAGAGAGAAACATTGACTTGTTGTTCCACCCACCTAGGCATTCACTGGTTGACTTCTGAATGTGCCTTGACCAGGAATCAATCAAACATGCAACCTTGGCACATGAGGATGACATTTCAACCAACAACTGAGCTACCCGGCCAGGGCTGGAATAATAATTTTAGTACTATATGTTGATTTTCAAGTTATGTTGTCAAAAGGCAGTGTGTTTAAGAGAGAATTGTCTCGATATCATGCTATATTACAAAGCCACTGTCCTCAAAACTGCCTGGTACTGGCATAAGAATAGACATATAGACCAATGGAATAGATCAGAGAACCCAGAAATCAACCCAAGCCATTGTGCTCAATTAATATTTGACAAAAGAGGCAAGAGCATACAATGGAGTCAAGACAGTCTCATCAATAAATGGTGTTGGGAAAATTGGAAAAATACATGCAAAAAAAATGAAACTAGACCAGTGTTTTTCAACCTTTTTTGGGCAAAGGCACACTTGTTTCATGAAAAAAACACGAGGCACACCACCATTAGAAAATGTTAAAAAATTTAATTCTGTGCCTATATTGACTATATATAAAGTAATTCTCTTGAATAGGAATCAAATAAACACAAAGAAAGTATTTTATAATTACTTTATTATGAAATATTAAGTAAACAAAATAGTGAAAAATTATAAAATTCTTGTCTTGTCTGCACCTACGGCACACCAGGCAACATCTCGCGGCACACTAGTGTGCCGCGGAACAGCGGTTGAAAAACGCTGAACTAGACCACCAACTTACACCATACACAAAAATAAACTCAAAAGGGATAAAGGACTTAAACATAAGGTGGGAAACCATAAAAATCTTAGAAGAATCCATAGGCAGCAAAATATCAGACATATATCATAGCAATATCTTTACCAATATGGCTCCTAGAACAATGGAAACTAAGAAGAAAATAAACAAATGAGACCAATTATCCAAGATATGCAAATCAAAATGACAGTGAGGTACCATCTCACACCTGTGAGAATGGCTATCATCAACAAACTCACAAATGATAAGTACTGGTAAGAATGTGGAGAAAAGGAACCTTACTTAATTCACTGCTGGTGGGAATATAGACAGGTGCAGCCAATGTGGAAAACAGTATGGGGTTTCCTCAAAATATTAAAATGGAACTCCTATTTGACCCAGTAACCCCACTTCTAGGAATATATCCCAAGAAATCAGAAACACCAATCAGAAAGGATATATGAACCCTATGTTCATAGCAGCACAATTTACAATAGCTAAGATTTGGAAACAGCCTAAGTGCCCATTAACAAATAAGTGAACTAAAAAACTGTGGTACGTCTACACAATGGAATACTATGCTGCTGTAAAAAAGAAAGAACTCTTACCATTCACATCAGCATGGATGGATCTGGAGAGCATTGTGCTAAGTAAAATAAGCCAGTCAGAGAAAGATAAATATCACATCTCACATATTTGTGGAATATAATGAACAACATAAAAAAAAATAGATCCAGGGGCACAGAAGCAATGAGCAGACTGTCAAACTTCAGAGGGAAGGCAGGAGAGGGGGGCGGGGGTGTAAGAGATCAACCAAAGGACTTGTATGCATGCATATAAGCACAACCAACAGACACAAACAATAGGGGGGTGAGGGCATGTGCTGGGGGGTGGAAGTGGACAGGGAGAGGTCAATGGGGGGAAAAGGAGACATATGTAATACTTTAAACAATAAAGAATAAATAAATAAATAGAGCTCATATAGCCCTAGCCAGTTTTGCTCAGTGAATAGAGCATCAGGTTGTAGACCAAAAGGTCCTGGGTTCAATTCTGATCAAAGGAATGAACCTTGGTTGCAGGCTCTTTCCCAGCCCATGCCCTGGTTGGGGCCCAAGCAGGAGGCAACCTATCATTGTTTCTCACATCGATATTTCTCTCTGACTTTCCCTCTCCTAAGAACCAATGGGAAAATATTCTCAGGTGAGGATTAACAGAAAAATTATAAATAAATAAGTAAAGCTCATATAAAAATCCCAGTTACAAAACAGTTCAATGTGAAGCTGCTTTGGTTGAAATCGGAGTAGGATCTTTTAAACTTCTTCTTCTTTTCAATTAGGGACTAAGATTCCCAAGTAGACAATAAAAGACTATGTTTTTTATAATTTATAATTACCATGTGTATTCCCCATAGTAAATCACTTGGGGGTTGATAAATATTTGATGAATGGATGAACAAATGAATATGTCAGTAGTTATGTCTCTGAAGTATGCTTTCATTTTATTTTTTTTTAAATATATTTTATTGATTTTTTACAGAGAGGGAGAAGGGAGAAGGATAGATAGCTAGAAACATCGACCAGCTGCCTCCTGCATACTCCCTACTGGGGATGTGTCCGCAACCAATGTACATGCCCTTGACCGGAATCGAACCTGGGATTTTCCAGTCCACAGACGGACGCTCTATCCACTGAGCCAAACCGGTTTCAACGTATGCTTTCATTTTAAATTGATGGCAATTCTTTAACCAAAAATTGGATTCTTCAAGTGAGGGTTCTTATTCTGGGGATCCCCAGTTTTCTAAAAAGGGCATATGAATGAACTCCAAGAGCTCTATTCAAATTTTATGCCAAATTTGGGGGCATATGTATTTTTTCTGGTAAGAGCATCTGTAGCTTGCTTTTGCCATATTTTCAAATGGGTCTATAATCCAACAAAGTTAAGAATCAACCACTTTAATGGAAGAATTTCAGACGTCTATCACAGCCTCATAAAAGATGTATTTGGAGCAGGAAGATCTTCTGGACACTCAACAAATCATATGCACACACCATCCTATATAATAAAAGGCCAATATGCAAATTGTCCCTTCAGGAGTTTGACCGCTCACTATGATGTGTGTTGACCACCAGGGGGTAGTGCGGAACAGAGGAAGGCCCCTGATTGTCCCTGATCGCTGGCCAGGCCTAGGAACCCTACCGGTGCATGAATTTCATGCACCAGGCCTCTAGTATTTCTAATAATAACTCTACTACCAGAGGACATCTCCCTCGCCATCAAGCTCACACCAGTAGCCCTAGACCCCTTGCATTTAGTCTTGAATTCTGTTGGGTGTTGCAGTGATTCCTCTGGGACAGTGGTCACAAACTCATTAGTCAACAGAGCCAATATCAACAGTACAACGATTGAAATTTCTTTTGAGAGCAAAATTTTTTAAACTCAAACTTCTTCTAACGCCACTTCTTCAAAATAAACTTGCCCAGGCCGTGGTGAAAGAGCCACACTCAAGGGGCCAAAGAACCGCATGTGGCTCTCGAGCCGCAGTTTGCCGACCATGGCTCTGGGATGTTCCAAGAGATGAGGCAAATGCTTCCTCTCACGGGCCTCCCCATCTGCAGACAGAGATTACCAGGTTCGGTTATAATAGCAGAGGTTTCCATGTCTGTGGCCCTGCATATACATACTTGCTTCCTGAGAATCAGAGACCATTATCAGTGGACAGACCTTAGTATGGGAAAACAGGGCTTTAGGCAACTCACTCCAGCCAAAACCTGCGTTCCCAATCCCTACCCTAAACAGGCCAGACAGTCCGGAGACCCTTGTTTTGTGTCTTTAATCACCAGCTCAGACAGTGCCCGGTGGCTGTTTGGATGGCATATCCCTTTTCCCTCCCAGGATCACTCTCTTTTGTTGCGCTGTGAGAAAATTATGGCTCGGAATTTGATCTGGAGCCAGTGTCAGCTTTGGTGTGATCTCAGCATCTGAGCTGGGGGTTCTGTAATGTTGAGCGCATCTAACGGAGGAGCATTTTTTTCTGGCTATGCTCTCCTTCCCCCTTTACCCTCTCACCGTCCCCCCTCCCCCACCCCACTCCCCCATCCTCCAGGCCAGAGAATAGGAAGCAGCACAAACAAGGCCCTGAGATTTGGGTTTATTCACCTCTACCCAGAACTAAACCAAAGGCTAGGACACGTCCCACGGGACCAAACCACACACTGTGGCCCATGCACTTTTCCCTTCTCCCCAGGCCGCTGCTCTCTCTGGGGTGGTGGCAGCTGCCGTATCACCCCGGGGGGTAGACAGGCCTGGGTGCTGGGTCTGAGGCGCTCAGGGCTCCGCCCCGGCTGCCTCCTCCGCTTCCTCCGGATCCGGAGGCGGCGGGAGGAGGGAGATGTAGACCTCATTGACCTCTGTGTCCAGATGCCGGCCCCCGCGGGGCGCCTCCAGGCTGAGGATGCCGTCGTGGGAGAGCGCGGCGCGGACCCGCCAGGGGTCCACGTCGGCGGGCAGGACGTAGGTGCGGCAGAACTCCCGGGACACGAAGCCGTGGCGGTCCAGGCGCTGCGGGTGCCGGGCGGACACCTCCAGCAGGTTGTCCACAGTCCTCACGGTCACCTCGTCGGGGGTGAAGTGGCTCACGTCCAGGAACACCTGGAACTTGCCCTCGCTGAGCCGGAGCTCGGACGCCCCCGCCCTGCCGCCCTCCCCGGCTCCCGTGGCCCGGGGCCGCACGTAGTAGCCGTGGTAGAGGGTGGGGGTCAGGATCTCTTCCGGCAGGAGGCCTGGGGCAGAGAGGAGGAAGAGGCGGGTGAGAGGGAGTGAGGGGGACAGGGGTGATGGAGACCTAGAACCAGGGAGAGCCGGTGGGGGCTCAGGAGAAGCAGGGGAGGGGCAGGAGGGGGCAGAGAGGAGGAAGAGGCGGATGAGGGAGAGTGAGGGGGGGAACAGGGGTGATGGAGACCTGAGAACTGGGAGAGCCGGTGGGGGGTCAGGAGGAGCAGGGGAGGGTAGGGAGGGGGCCCAGGGCTGGAAGGAGGCAGGTTGGGGAGAGGGATTGAGGAAGGAAATGAGATGCGGATGGAGGAGCCCAACCCAAGCAGACCCGGGTGGACAGGGGACAGGAAGGCGCTCCGGGAGGACGGGCAGGTGCCAGGGCCTGGGCTGAGGTCAGGAGCCGGAGGAGAGAGCCGCCCGGAGGCGGTGGGAGCCGGCAGGGGTTCAGCTAAGCCCCGCGGGGCGCAGGCCAGCGCCCCGGGAAGCCGGCCAGAACGCCGGCGGCGGGGCCCGGGGCCATACCTTCTCCGAAGCGCTGCTCGCCCAGGCGGCTCGGGTTGGCGAACTCGTACTCGGCGGTGGCCGGGTGGGCGTGGGGCACCGAGCGGCCCTCCATGGCTGCGGACGGACAGGCGCCCTGGACCGGGGTGCGGCGCGACCCTCCGGCTGCCGAGGCCGCGGGGGGCGGGTCTGCACCCAAAATAGTGCGGCCGCCGGAGGGCGCGGCCCGAGCCAGCCCGCCGCCCCGGGGCCCCGACCCCGGCCCGCCGCCCCGCAGCTGTCCGGGCGCCGGGGGGGTGGGGGTCCTGGCTGGGAGTGAGGGGGGCGGGCGCGCTGACGGGGGTCCTGGAGAGCCCAGGGGACCTCCCAGCCGTGCCCACACCGCCCTTCTCCCCGGTCTATCGCAGGCACCCTGCGCCCTGCACCTGCTCATAAAGCTCCTTATTTAATGACCTGCGGCCCTTCACAGGGGGAAGGTGCAGGAAACCCCCTCTCCTTCTGTGGTTTGTGGTGAGGGGTCTTTGTGCCCAGATTCATGTCGGGGGTCCCCGCCAGAGCCCAGGTCAACCTTGAGAAGCACACAGCTGCCTGCCGCTGGCATGCCATCACTGCTCCAGGCCAGGGGCCACAAGGAGTTAACGTCCCTGGGGCCCAGCCAGGGAAGATTCCAGCTCCTGCCCAGGCCCAAGATAGTCGCTGGCCCCAGTCCCCTGGCGGGCTGGCTGGAGAGGAGGGGCCGCCCCTGCCTGCTTGGAATTCCTGGCGGAGTCCCAAGGGGAGAGGGGAGGGTGCCACTGGGTGTGGACAGAAAACTAGGGAAACAAGCCCAGGACAAGTCACTGGACGGGCCAGGCGTGTTTATATTTCTCTTTTCTTAGCTCAGTGAGTACTGGGTATGTGTCACACTGCCAAATCCCTGATCACAAGTCTGCGTGAACGGGCGGTGAGCTGGGATAATAAAACCCCTGACATCATCATTCCAGAAGCTTCACAGGACTGAGTATATAAGGGGCTGGCTGCAGCCGCAGCTGAAGGAGCCGAGCAGCCAGCTGACCCCGACACCCACCCGCAGCCATGGACATCGCCATCCACCACCCCTGGATCCGCCGCCCCTTCTTCCCTTTCCACTCGCCCAGCCGCCTCTTCGACCAGTTCTTCGGGGAGCACCTGCTGGAGTCTGACCTCTTCCCCACCTCCACCTCCCTGAGCCCCTTCTACCTCCGGCCACCCTCATTCCTGCGGGCCCCCAGCTGGATTGACACCGGGCTCTCAGAGGTAGGTCTCCCCCCCACAGGCAGGAGAGTTTCCGGAACCTTCTGGAAACATTTCCATCTGCTCTGCTTTCCCTCTGTCTGAATCTGGTCAGAGGGGACGCTGTGTCTAAGTGTCTAAGAAGCCTGCAGCGAAGAAAGATGAGGTTGCTAGTTTCTCCCCCAGTCACCTGCTTGTCTTTGATGCTCCTCTGTATCCCACTTACCACATCTTTCCCATGTGCTATGAAGATGATCTTTTATCCCCTAACTTTTAAGTTGCACGCCCCTTTCTGGCTTGGTTCATAAAGATCTACAAGGAAAGAGCTACCTGCAGATTCCTTTGCTTGCCCCTTGTAATTCTCATCCTCCTGAAAACTTGTATCATTTCATGTTTCAGAGCCAGGAGACAGCGCTACCCCAGCCCTTTTCACCCCCACAGCGTAGAGCTGGAGACAGCACCACGATTTCCTTCTAAGATTGCCCCAGTTTCTCAGGGCAGTGTCAGGCACTAGCCTGGGTCCAAACCTAGAGAGAAAAGAATGTCAGCCCAGTCTTGGGACCCCTACTTGTCCTAAGAGGGTGGGAAAACGGGTGAGCACACAAGGTTGACAGAAGCTGTCGCTGATAACTGTTTTAAAAATATCCAAGTGTGAGTAAACAGGAGCTGCGTGAGCAAGGGCTTTGGAAGGACAATCAGGGCCAGCAGAACATTCCAGATTGAGTGGGTGGGGAAGTTGGCAGAGACCTGAGCAAGAAGAAGGGGCCTTTGTCTCACAGACAAATGACAAAGCCAGGCATTGGGGCCAGAGAGGCAGCAGAAGCCATGCCCAGACCCATCCCTGCGACTGGTCTCCTGGGTGGCCTGTCTTCTTCCCTGTCCCTGTAAATAAAGTTTGGATCTAATGACCAAGTGGTGTGCCTTGGGTACCACTATGTTGGCTCCCCTGAACCACAGAGCCATGTTTATTCAAAAAAGGATGTTTAGCCAAAAAGAGGAGGATAAAGTACCTGGGAAGAAAGCAGAATGAGACTCCACTAATAATCCACATTCTGACCATTGTTTTCTCTGACCCCTTTCTCCCACCTTGCTGTTTCTAGATGCGTCTGGAGAAAGACAGATTCTCCGTCAACCTGGATGTGAAGCACTTCTCCCCAGAAGAACTCAAGGTCAAGGTGCTGGGAGATGTGATTGAGGTGCACGGCAAACACGAAGAGCGCCAGGTGTGTAGCTCGTTTTCTCTTCTGTTCGTTCATTCGTACACACTATGTGCCAGACACTGCCACCAGCTCTGAGGCTGGCAACATTCCAGTCCTAAGCCATCAGGGTCTGGAAACAGGACTAGACCTGGTATTGTTATTGTTTTGGCCGGAGAAGGGATCTTTGTTGTTTGCTTTAATTTTATTTGATTGCCTTAGATGGGATAGACTGGATGTTCACTCCCCATTTAAGCCAATGGTTCTCAACCGCGATCACATTAGAATCACAAGGGGAATTTAAAAATATTCCAGTGCTAAGGCGCATCTCAGACCAATTAAATCAGAAGTTTTAGGGATGGGACACAGGCATCAGCATTTTAAAAAGCTCCCTTGGTCATTGTAATGTACGGTCTAGGTTGAGTAGCACTGATTCAGGCATAGTGCTTGTCGGACACCTAATTCCATTAACTGTATGCACTCTGAAGGCACTTGAGTTTGGGACTTTTTGATGTTCAGGAATCCTCTTCTCTTTAGCCCACCTTAACATTGAACTACTTGGTTTGCCTCAGTTTCAGAGCTGTCCTCATCTCCTAATACCCTGGTGCACAGATAGAAATCCATTGAGAGCCTGTCTGTATAAATACCTGAGATTCAGGAGATTTAGTAGAATTCTGAAGAATGGAATAGCTAGCTTCTCATTACTTTCCAGAAGGGTGTTTTAATAAGTTTGTTTGTTTTTTAACCAATTAGTGATAACTCAGAGCCTTGTACAATTAACAGTGTTAGTTTGAAGTCCTCACACTGTTTTCATTTTGTGTATATAATCTAAGTTTGGGTCACAGTCCTATTTTAATAGCAGCAGTCCTCTTGGTCTAGAACATTCTGGGACATTCCTGAAGAGTCAGAACAATATCTGAGCTTCCTCGGGCACTTAGATCTTCCATGCCGGATGATATCCCAAGACGTGTAGGCCCGACAAACATTGACCTAAACCTTTGGGAATTATCTCTAAGCATATCCACGCCTTGGGGTTTGAGAGCTGTGAGGCTTTACCTGTTTCAGACTTCTCAGATTCTTGTCGAAGGAGTGACCACCTAGACAACTTCATCTTAGCCCCAAATAGAAAAACTTTCTCTCATGTTGCCATGGCATTGGTCCCACCTAAAAGGGGAAGGGGAATGTCTGAGTTCTAAGCAGGTGCCGCTTTTTCCTGTTCTCATCTCTCCGCCTCTTTCCTCGTTCTCTTGGATTAGGATGAACACGGTTTCATTTCCCGGGAGTTCCACAGGAAGTACCGGCTCCCAGCAGACGTGGACCCTCTTGCCATCACTTCATCCCTGTCATCTGATGGCGTCCTCAGTGTGAATGGACCAAGGAAACAGGCCGCTGGCCCTGAGCGCACCATTCCCATCACTCGTGAAGATAGGCCTGCTGTCACTGCAGCCTCCAAGAAGTAGATGCCCTTTCTCTAATTGAATTTTTTAAAACGGGGACGTTTCCCCACCAGTGACTAAAACTCTCGCGACTAGTGCTGAAGCTTATTAATACTAAGGGCAGGCCCAAATTATTAAGCTAATAAAATGTCATTCAGCAACAGATAACTGCCTTGTGCTTGAATATTCATGTGTGTTTTTTATTGGAAAAATACAGCAGGTCCATTTATTCATCACATAATGATCTAGGGGGCTCAAGGAATATTAGAGTCAGAGTGGTATAAATTTAGTAAGTCACTTAACCTTTCTGGGCTTTAGGTCTTTCATTTATAACATGGGGTACTGATCTATACACTTTTTAAAAGATAATGTTTTTATTGATTTCAGAGAGGAAGGGAGAGGGAGAGAGAGATAGAAACATTAATTATGAGAGAGAATCATTGATAGGCTACCTCTTAAAACCCCCATACTGGGGATCGAGCCTGAAACCCATACATGTGTCCCGACTGGGAATTGAACCATGACCTCCTGGTTTGATCTCAGAGACTGAGCCACACCTGTTGGGCTGATATGTACACTTTTTGTAAGGAGTAAATTAAGAAGAAAAAAAAATAAAGTTCTTGGCAGATTTCAAGGAATACCAGTTTCTCTCTCTTCTCCCTCTTTGATTTTGGCCCTCAGTTCCAACAACAAATCTAAATGAACTCTGGATAACAACACATAAAAGGCCCTAGTACATCTCTGAAATTACTCATGTGTTGGGGGAGGAGAGACAGTGTCCCCAAAGTTATTTGACATTTTCCTGCTGTTAAGCATTGCCTTCAGCTGACTCGCAAAGGCAATAAAAAGGAATTGGGTGATCAGCACCAGAAAAGCCCCTCAGGTGTAGTCCAAAATTATCCGGCAAATACTTACTAAAACTAAGACTGGAAAATTTCCAATTCAATGACCCACCAAAAAAAAAAAAAAAGTTAAGTTTTAGAATTATAATGAATAACTGATTAACAAGTGGTTCTATTATTTAACTTAAACAAAAATATGTTAATCTTTAAAAACATTTTCATTTCACTTCTGTGAGTCTAAACTTCTGATTTAATTAACGAGAAGTGGCCATGTATAGGCAATCTAGCATAAATGTTTTTCTTTCTTTCTTTCTCTAACTCTGAGCTCCATTTCGTTTTCTACATTTCCCCCCAGTTCTAAGCCAGGTTTTATAATGATGAGTGGGGCTGCTGTCCTGCTATTATACTGAATACTGTCATGGAGCCCAGGATAGCTTATGTAAATTTATAATCTTCATGCTATGTCTGAGTCTTCCCACCTCACTAAGCCCAGAGTTTCTATTCAACAAAGCCAGAAGTTTGATGGACAGGATTTTTCCATATTTCTTTCACAAATGGAAAAATCCCATCACAGCCTCCTGGCTTTAAGTAACGAGCTGGTTTCTTCTTTCATCTTGGATCGAGCACTTTTAGTCTGTAGAAGTGAAATTCTTAGCTGCCACTGTCTGCTTCTAGACCTAGAGGCCGATATGCACGTCCTTCTGAATTTTGTTTTTGTTTATTTAAACATTTTGTTATTAATTTTGCCCATATTGTTATTTATCTTTTCTACTTTAAAACACTCTACCACTGCTATGCATTAGGAACAAAGGGATTGCTTCAAACATTAACTTATTATTCTACTTTGTCAAAAAGTCTGTCCCCTAATTACTTTTTGACCTACCACTTTCCTGAAACTATTTGTGAAAGTGAAAGTTTAGCTAAATCTAATGGACCATTCTGATAATCCATTTGACTACTCACCTCTTCCTTCTTTAAACTTCATTCTCTTTGTTTCTGTGACATTGTGCTAATTACATTTTCTCCCCCCTTTCTGACCACTTTTCTGTCTTTTATGAGCTCATTTTTCTCTGTGAATCATTTTAGTTTGCCTTTCCAATGGTTCTACTGTTGGCCTTTCCATACCCTTCTTTTTTATTTTATTTTAATATATTTTATTGATTTTTTACAGACAGGAAGGGAGGATAGAGAGTTAGAAAAATCAATGAGAGAGAAATATCCACCAGCTGCCTCCTGCACACCCTGCACTGGGGATGTGCCCGCAACCAAGGTACATGCCCTTGACTGGAATGGAACCTGGGACACCCCAGTCCTAAGGCCAATGCTCTATCCATTGAGCCACTCTGGCCAGGGCACACCCGGCTCTTAACATCCAGCACCAGCACAGGGTTTGGTGGCCACACCAGAAACCTCTGCCTCCTCCTGCCTCCGGGGTCCACGCCTTGTTGATCTTCTCAGGTCTTGGCACGGGCCGTTTCTCTCTCCTCCCCTGTCCCGCCTCCGTCTCCTCTCTCTGTCATGGCTCCATCCTGTGTTTTTATGCTTACCTGCCCACAGGGCGGGGCCTCAAACAGCCTCAGAAACACCGAGGATTTCATTTCATTCTCGTTAGTCCCTCTGCCTTGCGGCTCAGTTAACGCAGGTCAGGGGTGTAGTGGCAGCGAGTCGATCATTCAGGACCAATCCAGTTACTCGGCAAGCGTTCGCTGAGCACCTGCAGTGCACCAACCCGTGCCCTTCTTTTTGATAAGCCCAGATTACCCTATCAACTCCCATACCTTCACTCTCACCTGTGTGCTTGCATATTCTAAATTTATACCAGGTGTGGCACCAGGAAAACTGAAATTACATGTCTAACTACTTTTTAAATATGTCCACTTGAATTCCCTAAGGCCCACAAATTCAACATACCTACAACTGTATTTATAATCCTCAGTCTCAATATTTTCTCCTCCTAATGTGTTCCATATATTGGTGAATGTTATGCATCTTAACCACTCATTCTTATTTTTAATATTATATATTACACAACTTCACACAGTTGTCAAAACCGGAAATCAAGGAATTATTTGACCTACTTTGAAAAACAAAACAGGCAACAATAAAATCAACAAAAAGAAAAATTAAGGAATAACTTAATTTGAAAAGAGCAGCCGAAACCGGTTTGGCTCAGTAGATAGAGTGTCGGCCTGCAGACTGAAAGGTTCCGGGTGCGATTCCGGTCAAGGGCATGTACCTGGGTTGCGGGCACATCCCCAGTAGGGGGTGTGCAGGAGGCAGCTGATCGATGATTCTCTCTCATCGATGTTTCTAACTCTCTATCCCTCTCTCTTCCTCTCTGTAAAAAATCAATAAAATATATTATAAATAATTTGAAAAGAGCAATAAATATTAAATAAAAAGCAGAGATTTAAAAACATGGATATGAAAAAGAACTTTTTAAATATATCAGAGATTAGTTGATGTTATAAATGCCATAAGGGACAAATTTAAAGATAGCTCAGGAATTCACTCAGAATGCAGCAAGTTGGGGAAAAAAATATATTTTTTAAAAGTCAGAACAATTAAGATACATGGAAGAAAGAATGAAAGACTCCAATGTATATTCCAAAGGGGTGTTTTAGAAGAATTTAGAAGGAAAAAATGATAAAGCATTATTTGAAGAGATTTTCCAGAATTGAAGAGAGATGTGAGTTCTCAGATACTGGGCATTATAAATAAAACTAAATATACACCTAAAAATATCACTGTGACAATTCAAAACAATAGGGATAATGAGAAAAATCTTAAAATGCATGAAGTGAAAAAGATATATTAATTACGAATTAATTACAACTAGATTGACAGCAGACTTCTCAGCATTAATAAATATCAAAAGATAATGGAGTGGGTGGGGGGGAAGGATAATGGAGTGGCTCAGCTTTCATGGCTCAGTGATTGAGCATTGACCTATGAACCAGGAGGTCATGGTTCAATTCCTGGTCAGGGCACATGCTCGGGTTGTAGGCTCCATTCCCAGTATGGAGTGTACAGGAGGCAGCTGATCAATGATTCTCTCTTGTTATTGGTATTTATCTCTCTCTCTCTCTCTCTCTCCTTTTTTCTTCCTCTCTGAAGTAAATAAAAATGTATTTTAAAAAAAGATAATGGAGTGAGGCAAGAACATACAATGGAGACAAGACATTCCCTTCAATAAATGATATTGATAAAATTGGACAGATACATGCAAAAAAAAAAAAAAGAAAAAAAAAGAAACTAGACCACCAACTTGCACCATACACAAGATAAACTCAAAATGATAAAAGACTTAAATGTAAGTTGGGATAACATAAAAATTCTAGAAGAAACCATAGGCAGCAAAATCTCAGTCATCTCTCATAGCAATATGTTTACTGATGCATCTATGAGGGCAAAGGAAACTAGGGCAAAAATAAACAAATGGGACTATATATAAAAGCTTCTGCAAAGCAAAAGAAACCATCAACAAAACAAAAAGGGAGCCCACTGTATGGGAGAACATATTTAGCAATGATATATCTGATAAAGGGTAAATATCCAAAATGTATAATATAAGGAAGTCATAAAACTTAACAAAAGGAAGATAAACAATACAATTAAAAAATGGGCAAAGGACCTAAATAGACACTTCTCCAAAGTGGACATACAGATGCCTAAGGGACATATGAAAAAAATGCTCAAAGTCTCTGATCATCAGAGAGATGCAAATTAAAACAACAATGAGGTATCACTTTACACCAGTCAGAATGGCTAGCATCAACAAATCAATAAATAACAAATACTGGTAAAGATGTGGAGAAAAGGGAACCCTAGTACATTGCTGGTGGGAATGTATACTGGAGCAGTCATTATGAAAACAATGATGGAGTTTCCTAAAAAAAAAAATCAATAAATATGAAAATGCCATTGGGCCCAGTGATTCCACCTCTAGAAATACATGCTAAGAAATCCAAAATACCAATCAGAAAGAATGTATGCACCCCCTTATGTTCATAGCAGCACAATTTCCAATAGTAAGATCTGGAAACAGCCCAAGTACCCATCAGTAGATGAGTGGATGAAAAAGCTGTGGTACATCTGCACCATGATAAACTATGCAGGAGTAAAAAAGAAGGATCTCTTAACCTTTGAGACAGTATGGAAGGACCTGGAGAGTATTATGCTAAGCGAAATAAGCCAGTTAGAGAAAGGCAAATATCACATGATCTCACTCATATGTGAAATCCAATAAACAAAATAAACTGATGAACAAAATAGATCCAGAAACATAGAAGCACAGAACAGATTGCAGAATCTCAGAGGGAAGGCAGAGGAGGATGGGTGAGTGGAAAGAGATCAACCAAAAAATTTGTATGCATATGCGCGTAACCATGGACATAGACAGTAGGATGGTGAAAGCTTGGGGTTGGGGGTGGTGTCTGGCCAGAAGAGATCAATAAGGGAAAATGGGGGACATATATAATATTTTCAACAATGAAGATTTAAAAAAGATGATGGAGTAATGGCTGACTGGGGAGAAGTAACTACCATGTTTCCCCGAAAATAAGACCTACTTACAGGTTTCCTTCTGAGTGAAATATAAGGCATCCCCCAGAAAATAAGCCCCCCTAGGCTAAACATGAGAGATTTGGTCCACTGATTCTGAAAGAAATGGAGTCACAAGAAATTCACCAGGAAATTCAGGAATTGGATTGTTATGATGATGTTCCAGAAGATGATGACATGATTGTCATTGAATAAATGAGTAAATTCTTGATACTGTAGGATTCACAGTTTGTCTGGTTTGTGTTGACAACTACCGTACTACCGTACCATATACAGGTAATAAATTCCCTTTATTTTCATTTAACAATAAATGTGTTCCGTATTCTTCTTCATAGAAAAATAAGACATCCCCTGAAAATAAGACCTAGTGCATCTTTGGGAGCAAAAATTAATATAAGACATTGTCTTATTTTCAGGGAAACAGGGTAGCTGTTAACTCATTATTTTAGTTATCACTCAAAGTAAAGTGTTCCATGGCAAGGCTAGCAATATTGAAAAAAATCTCAATGTAATTTATTGCATTAACAGAGTATCTATACTAATAAAAGGTAATATGATAATTAGACTGGGAGATCTTCCAGGAGACCTTCCGGACATTCTTCTGGACAAAGCCATGGTGGTGGGGCCAAGGTAGAGGTGGTTAGAGGCCAAGAGAGGAGGACAGTTGTGGGTGATCAGGCCAGGATGGGACAGCACTTGTGGGTGATCAGGCTGGTGGGGGGTGGGGCCATTGGGAGTAAGCAGACTAGCAGGGGAGCCAGTTGGGGGTGAGCAAGCCATCAGTGGGGGTCAGTTGGAGGTGATCAAGACAGCGGTGGGAGAGAGGGGTTTGGAGTGAGCAGGCCAGCAGGGGAGCAGTTAGGGGTGAGCAGGCAGAGTGGTTAGGGGCAATCAGGCAGGCAGGCAGGCAGGCAGGCAGGTGAGAGGTTAGGAGCCAGTAGTCCCAGATTGCGAGAGGGATGTCCGACTGCTGGTTTAGGCCCGATCCCTGTAAACCAGCAGATGGACATCCTTTGAGGGATCGCAGATTGGAGAGGGTGCAAGCTGGGCTGAGGGACATCCCCTCCACCATGCATGAGTATTGTGCACTGGGCCTTTAATAAGAAAATAAATCTTATAGTTATTTCAAATTAAATATGGCTCTGCCACTATATTTACAGGGTGAAAACAATCTCTGTCCTGTTAACAATCCAGGAATACTAGGGAGTTTCCTTAGCTTGGTACACATTAATATTACAAAAATCTAAAGCAATCATTATATTTACCAAAGAAAATTTCAATGGCTCATTTTATCACTATCACTACCAATATTTAACTTGCCATGAAAAGTTTTAGCTGATACCACAATAGAAGAGAAATAAAATGTAAGAATTGGAAAAGAAGAGGTGAAACTGCCATTATTTGTAAATTATATAATCATCTGCCAGAACAACTGCCACATAATCCACAGACAAACTATTAGAACTACTAATGCATTCTAAGTTTATAGGACACAAGTTTATAGAATACTGTTCTGGTTATCAATTCCTACATATTAAACTATCTTAATATTTAGTAGCTTAAAACAACAATCATTTTTTTCTTTTTTTAAAAAAATAAAATTTTATTAAAATGGCACTTGGCTGCCAATCTCTCTGGACCTAGAAATGTCAAGTGGGCATGGTCTCTGGTGTCCCAGCTCCTTTCCCACTGCGGGCCCCCTAAGGGCTTGCGGAGCCACATCAGGGTACACGAGTGTCATGTGGAACACGCGTTAGTAACACCGTCAGAATGGTCAAGACTTTAAAACCACAATAACAAACAACAATCATTTTATTAGACTTTACTATTTGCAGCGCAGGGCTCAGTTGGGCAATTTTTCAGCTCCTCATGGCATTGATTGGGGTCCCTTGGTGGTATTCAACTTAACTCCAATTCCTGATGCCTTGGAGAGGATGACTGAAAGGCTGGATTCATCTGGACCCTTCTCCCTCTCTTTATAGTGTCAGGGCCTCTCTGCAGGGTCTCGCTGTCGGGAGCCGAAAAAGAATTAGTGACTACATCTTAAAAGACACCTCCATCTTAGACACTGAGTTTCTGACTTACCAGAACTCATGTGACAAGCTGCGGTGTGGCAGTTAACTAGAAACAATCTAAATGCCTAGCAGCATATCTGGCCATTGAGCAAGGCACACCTGTTGTGATAACTCGCCCCGCCTTGGAGAATCTCTGCTGTATCCTCCCCTGCAGACACATCCTGCTGTTACACAACCCTCCCCGCCCTGGAATGTCTCCGCGGCAACCTCCCCCTACCCCAATATATATATTGGGGTAGGGGGAGGTTGTATATACATATATATATATATGTATATACATATATATATATATATATATATATATATATATATATATATATATGTATGTATTGCAGCTTCAACAATAAAATTCGAGGCTTGATCAGAACCCTGTCTTGCCTCCATTTCTCCGAGTCTCCTGTCCTCCCTCATTCCCTTCCAGGTGTCTCCTCGCTCCCACGTTGCTGTCCCGCTGGCCGGGGCATCTTGCCATCAGGTAATTAAATTTCCTATTCAGTAGCACAGGCTCCAAGGATTGCTCCACAAGACAGGAAGTAGGAGCTGGTCAAAGTAGTTACAAAGCCTGGGACTATAGGCTTTCCATTCCAAAGGAAGGGGCATAGACTTCCACCTCTTGATGGGAGAACTGCCAAAGAATCTGTGGCCAACTTAATCCTCCACAGGGGCTGACAGAAGGGAGAAGATATATGCACTCCCTAAAATTTATAAGAAATTAATAGGTAAAATATACAAAGAACTACTGCAAATCAAGCAAAGGACAGCTACGTCAATAAAAAAAAAGCAACAAAGACAATACATGGAAAATGTATAGAAGTGGGAACCAAAAAGCCAAAATACATACAAATAAAGGCTGAAAATCATTAGTAACTAGAACAATGTAAATAAAAAATACCAATAAGCTATCACTTGGAAACAGTCATTTAAAATATTGCATTATTGACATTTTGGGTCAGATAATGCCTTGTTGGGGGGCTCTTCTGTGCATTGTAAAATGGTTAGCAGCATCTCTGATCTTATCCACTTGTGAGAAATGTTCACCTGTCTGAATTCAAATAACACACTTGGAGACATGAAGTATGCCAAAAACAAGACTTTTTTCCCTTTTTTAAAATATATTTTTTATTGCTGAAACTGGTTTGGCCCAGTGGATAGAGCATCAACCTGCGGACAGAAGGGTCCCAGGTTTGATTCTGATCAAGGGCATGTTCCTTGGTTGCGGGCACATTCCCAGTGTGGGGTGTGCAGGAGGCAGCTGGTTAATGTTTCTCTCTCATTGATGTTCCTAGCTCTCTATCCCTCTCCCTTCATCCCTGTAAAAAAAATCAATAAAATATATTTTTTTAAAAAGAAAAAAATAATAAAATATATTTTTATTGATTTCAGAGAGAGGGAGAGAGAAACATCAATGATAAGAGAGAGTCATTAATCAGCTGCCTCCTGCATGCCACCCTCTGGGGATCAGGCCCACCACCCAGAATTGAACCGTGACCTCCAGGTTCAGAAGGTGGTCATGCCAGCTGGGGAAAATTAGACTTTAATACAGTCTTCAAAGAGTGGGTGTCCAGTTGAACAGACACACACAGAGCAGCAATCACAGGCTTTTTACCTCCAGGGTGTGAGAGTCCCTCCTCCAGCTCCTCATTGGCTGAGTAGTAGGGGGTTAATAGTTTCCCTCATATGTGGCCTACGTCTTATTGTCTCCTATTGGATTATTCTAAAAAATGGGCTGAGGCCTTTTCTAGTTGTCTTCACTATCTTTTGTATAGGTGGATCTTCCTGGAAAATGTGCTGCTGGTCATGTACACAGTTTTTGGTTCTTATACCATCTTCCCTGCTCCCTATATTCTGTTTGCCCTGGGAAAATTCAGTAACCGTTTCCATTAAAAGTTGGCTATGCTGAAGATGGATCACAGAGGCCTATTTCCTATATACTGGGTCCAGGAGACTAACAGTTGTAATAACCAAAAATGTCTTTAGACATTGCCAGTGGTCTCCTGAGGAGCAAAATTGCTCCTGGTTGAGAACCACCACTTTACACACTATCAGCTTGGCAAAAAGTAGAAAGATGTTGGTAGAGATATGGCAACATAGGAAGACTTAGGCATTGCTGGTGAGTGTGTGAATGGCACAGCCATTCTTGATAACAATAAATGCTTATTCAGAGCTCAGCAATTTAGCAAATGGGTAGTTTGCTCAAATCTAAAAAGGGACGAGTATAAAGATATTCTATGAAGTCTTGCCGAAACCAGTTTGGCTCAGTGGTAGAGTGTCGGTCTGCGGACTGAAAGGTCCCAGGTTCGATTCCGGTCAGGGGCATGTACGTTGGTTGCGGGCACATCCTCGGTAGGGGGTGTGCAAGAAGTAGCTGGTCGATGTTTCTCTCCCATCGACATTTCTAGCTCTCTATCTCTCTCCCTTCCTTTCTGTAAAAAATCAATAAAATATATTAAAAACAAAGATATTCTATGAAGTCTTGATTGACAGTAGGGAGTTAAAGGCAAATCGCAATATGGAGGCAAAACACTCCACCTAACAATACATTTTTTTAAGTGCATATAAATAATTCCACGGAGAGACCATACATTAGGCCACAAGTCTTAATATATATTAACGTGTGTTTTGTTAATATATTTTACTTATTTATTTTTCTTGGTGCCCTGACAAGGAATCGAACCAGCAACCGTTCTGTACAAGATGATGCTCAACCAACTAAATCACATCAGCCAGGGCAATATATTTTAAAATGTTGAATTCAGACAAAGTATCTTTTTAGATCACAATGAAATAAAACTAGAAATGAATAACAGAAGGAAAAATGGAAAATTCACAAACTGAACAACACACCCTTAAGCAAACATTAGATTAAAGAAAAATCACAAGGAAAATTAGAAAATACATTGAAACAAGTAAAAAAGGAAACACAACATACGAAAAATCATGGATGTAGCAACAGCAGTAGTAAGGCTGAAATTTATAGCTGTAAATTTTTAAAAAGAAAGATCTCAAGTCAATAACCTAGTTTTACACCTGAAGGAACTAGAAACAAAGATAAGAAACCTAACCCAAAGCTAGCAGAAGGAAGAAAATAATAAAGATTTGAGCAGAGATAAATAAAAGAGAATAGAAAAATAATTTTAAAAACACACAATAAAACCAAAAGTTGGTTCTTTGAAAAAATCAACAAAATTGACAAATCTCAAGCTAGACTTACTTAAATAAAAGTAGAGAAAAATAAAATTACAAATAAAAATTAGATTACACAGAAATAAAAAAGATTATAAAAGGATGCTATGAAGAACTGCATGCCAGCAAATTGGAAAACATAGATCAAATAGATAAATTTCTAGAAACACACAATTTACCAAAATTTGATCCTGAAAAAATAGAAAATATTAATATATTTTTCAAATATATTCATATATTCAAAATGTTCTCACTAATAAGGAGACTGGATTAGTAATAAAAAGATTCAATCAAGGAAAAGCCCTGAACCAGATAGCTTCACTGATAAATTCTATCAAACATTTATATAAGAACTAGTGACCTAGTGCACAGATTCATGTACATTGAAAGGAAATTAATTAGAAAGTGCTCTACAGCAGCAGTTCTCAACCTGTGGGTCACTAGCAGGGTCACCTAAGACCATCGGAAAACACAGATATTTACATTAGGATTCACTAACAGTAGCAAAATTACAGTTATGAAGTAGCAACGAAAATAATTTTATGGTTGGGGCCACCACAACATGAGGATCTGTATTAAATGGTCTCGGCATTAAATAGGTTGAGAACCACTGGGCTAGACATATCCTGGAGCCCACCTCCCTCAGTGCCTCCCCAGCCAGCCACACCTGGGATGGCACCATGGTTTGAAAAGTGTCTGTGGAATGAGTGAGCAGGATGCTTCTGGCAGGTGGGGTCCCTCAGCCTGGCCTGCGGGGATTGGGCCCAAACCAGCTCTCCAACATCCCCCTGTGGGGTCCTGGAGTGCGAGAGGGCACTCTGCAAAGTTGCTGTCCTACAGGGTGTGGAACGCAAACACAGGTGTGCAGTAAACCAAATTTGGGAGCAACAGTGCTCCAGCAACAACATAACTCATCGCCAAAGGTGGAATTGCTTGGCCCCTCGAGGAATCGGGCTCCCTCCTCTCTGGTTTTGGGGTGCATCACCAGAGAACCACTGCTGCCAAGGCACTGCAGCTTGGCAGCTCCTACATTGAGCGTCTGCCCCCTGGTGGTCAGTGTGTATCATAGAGACCAATCAAATGCAGGGACACTTAGCATACTAGCCTTTTGTATATATAGACTAGAGGCCTGGTGCACGAAATTCATGTACGGGGGTGAAGGGGGGTGTCCTCTCAGCCCAGCCTGCACCCTCTCCAATTCGGGACATCCCTCTCACAATCTGGGACGGCTGGCTCATCTGCCTACCTGCCTGATCACCCCTAACTGCCCCCCCCCCATTCCCGCCATCCTAGTCACCCACAATTCTCTCTGGCCCCCCCTGCTGGCCTGGTCACTCCTAACCCCACGTGGGCCTGGTGGTCTCCAATTATACCCTACCCCCCCCACCCCGCCAGCATGATCGCCCCCAACTTCCCCCCTCTGCTGGCCTGGTCGCCCCTCACTGGCCCCCTGCCAGCTTGGTCACCCCATGCAGCCTGCTGTTCAGTCATTTGGTTGCCCCTCACTGACCTCCCTGCCAGCCTGGTGGCCCCACAAAGGCTGCTGTTCAGTCATTTCTGTGGGGGGTCCTGACCAATATGCACATTACCCTTTTATCAGTATAAATTAGCACCATCCTTGTTAAACTCTTCCAGAAAAATTGAGGAGTGAACAATTCCTAACTCATTCTATGAAACTATCATTATCCTGATACCAAAGCCAGACAAAGACATTATAAGAAAACTACGGACCAATATCCCTTACAAATATTGATGCAAAAATCCAAAATACTAATAAAACCAAATTCAGCAGCATATTAAAAGGAATTACATACCATGACTCTGAGATTTATTCTTGGAATGCAAAGTTGATTCAACATAAAAATAAAGTTGATGCAACATAAAAATCAATGTAATACAGCAATTATCAGAATGAAGAGGGGAAAACCATGATAATCTCAATGAATACAAAAAGACCATTGGACATAATTCAATATCCTTTCATGATAAAAACAAAACAAACAAACAAAAAAGCTCAACTAAGAATAGTAAGAAATTATCTAAACTTGTAAAACCCACAGCTAACATCACACTAAACAGTGAAGCTTGGGAGCCTGTCTTCTAAGATCAGGATCAAGTCAAGAATGTCCATATCCACTACTTCTATTCAATATGATATTGGAAGTTCTAATCAGAGAAAATTAAATAAGAAAAAGAAAAACAAAAGTAAAACTTTCTATATATTATATGTAGAAAACCCTAAAGATTCACACAAACTTGTAAGAACTAATAAACAATTTCAGCAAAGTTGCAGGACACGAAACCAACACACAAAAAATCAGTTGCATTTTTATATGCTAACTGAATAATCTAAAAAGAAAATTAAGAAAACAATTCCATTTACAATAGCATCAAAAAGAATAAAATACTTAGGAATAAACTTAATTAAGGAGGAAAAGACTTGTATATGGAGAACTGTAAGACAGTGCTAAAACAAATTAAAGAAGACACAAATGAAAAGACATCCATGTTCATAGACTGGAAGACATATTATTGTTAAGATATCAATACTAGCTAAAGTGATCTACTGATTCAGTACAATCCCTATCAAAAGTCCAATGATTTTTTTTTTCAAAAATAGAAAAATTCATTCTATTTAGATATGGAATCTGAAAGGATCCCAGATAGCCAAAACAATCTTGAAAAGGAAAAACAAAGTTGAAATACTCATTTCCTGATTTTAAAACTTATTATAAAGGGGGTCCTAATATAAGGTGACAGGAGAAGACTTGACTTTGGGAGGTGGGCACAAGGGGCAATATACAGATCATATAGCATAAAAACCCACACCTGAAACCTGTATGTTCATGTTGACCAATGTCATCCCAATCAATTTAATAAATAAATATTTTTTAAAACTTATTACAAAGCTATAGTAATCAAAACAGTGCTATTGGCATAAAGGCAGACACATAGACCAATGGAATAGAATAGAGACCCCAGAAATAAACCCTTGCATAGATGATCACATGTTTTTTTACAAATTCACCAAGAATATTCAATGGAAAAAGAAAAAGACAGTCTTTTCAACAAGTGGTGCTCAAAAAAGAATAAAGTTGACCCTCACCTTACACAATATACAGGATGGGGCAAAAGCAGGTTTATAGTTGTTCATATAGAAAATCTATACTAATAAAAGGGTGATATGATAATTAGACTGGGAGGCCTTCTGGGAGACCTTCTGGACAAAGCCATAGTGGTGGGGCCGAGGCAGAGGCAGATAGGGGCAATCAAGCCTACAGGGGAGGGCAGTTGGGGGTGAGCAGGCCAGTGGAGGGGGGGAATTTGGGGGCAATAAGGCTGGCAGGGAAGGGCAGGTGGGAGTGATCAGGCTCGCAGGAGGGGTAGTTGGGGGCAATCAGACCGGCAGGCAGGTGAGCAGTTAGGAGCCAGCAGTCCTGGATTGTGAGAAGGATCGGGCCTAAATCGGCAGTCGGATATCTCTTGAGGGGTCCCAGATTGGAGAGGGTGCAGGCTGGGCTGCAGGATACTCTCCTCCCCCCCACCCGTGTACAAATTTTGTGCACCGGGCCACTAGTAATACAATAATCAATAAATAGTAACACAAGAATAAACTCTGTATTTTAAAAAATATATATTTTATTGATTTTCTACAGAGAGGAAGGGAGAGAGATAGAGAGCTAGAAACATCAATGAGAGAGAAACATCAATCAGCTGTCTCCTGCACACTGGGGATGTACCTGCAACCAGAGTACGTGCCCTTGACCAGAATCGAACCTGGGACCCTTCAGTCCACAGGCTGACGCTCTATTCACTGAGCCAAACCGGTTTCGGCTAAACTCTGTATTTTGAATACTCACAACTGTTAGCCCACTTTTGCTCCACCCTGTACCTTAACATTATATAATATACAAAAATTAACTAAAAAAGGATAAAAAGTATTATAAAAAAGGATCGAAGACCAAATCATAAGATCTAAAACTATAAATTTCTTAGAAGAAAACATAGAAGATTCCATATCCAAATAGGACGGGTTTTTCTATAGTAGCAGAGCTTCAGGACATTGAACTTGGTAATTTTTTCTTAGATATGACTCCAAAAGTTTAGACAACAAAAGAAAAAATCCAGATGAATCTGATTTTATCAAAATTGAAAACTTTCATGCACTAAAGGGTAGTATCAAGAGAGTGGCAGGAGCTGAAACCGGTTTGGCTCAGCGGTAGAGCGTCGGTCTGCGGACTGAAAGTTCCCGGGTTCGATTCCGGTCAAGGGCATGTACATTGGTTGCGGGCACATCTCCAGTAGGGGGTGTGCAGGAGGCAGCTGGTTGATGTTTCTCTCTCATCGATGTTTCTAGCTCTCTATCTCTCTCCCTTCCTCTCTGTAAAAAAATCAATAAAATATATTTAAAAAGAGAGAGAGAGAGAGAGAGAGGCAGGACAACTCAAAGAATGGAAGAAAATATTTGGAAATCATATACCAGATTAGGAATTAATGTCCAAAATATATGAAAATATATAAAGAACTCCAACGCACAACCCAATTCAAGAAAGGGCAAATGAAAATATACGAATAGCTAATAAGCACATGAAAAGATGCTCCAGATCACTAGCCATTAGGGAAATGCAAATTAAAACCACAATGGGATACCATTTTACTTCTATAATACTAGGATGCTGTTATAGAACAAAAACAAGACAGAATATAAGTGTTTTTAAAGTACCACGACTTTTTTATCCACTCATTTATTCATGGGCACTTACACTGTTTCCAAATCTTGGATATGGTAAACAACACTGCAATGAATTTAGGGGTGCATACATTCTTTGGATGTGTTCTCAGACGTGGAATTGCTGGGTCATAAGGCAGTTCTATTTTTTTTTTTTTTTTTTTTTTTGGTGTGTGTGTGTTTTGTTGTTGTTAATCCTCACAGAGGATATTTTTCCCATTGATTTGATTTTTAGAGAGAGTGGAAAGAAGGGGAGAGACAACAGAAAAACATCGATGTGAGAGAGACATGTCAATTGGTTGCCTCCCACATGTGCCCAGACCAAGTCCAGGGATTGAGCCTCCAACTGGAATGGAATCTGGGATTCTTCAGTCCACAGGCCAACACTCTATCTACTGAGCCAAACCAGCTAGGGCTGCCCACTTTTTAATTGAATTGTTTTATTTAATTCTCAACCAAGAATATATTTTTATCAATTTTTGAGAGAAAGAGAGAGAGAGAGAGAGAGAGAGAGAGAGAGAGAGAGAGAGAGAGATTGATTCAACATTGATTTCTGAGAGAAATATTGATCAGTTGCCTCCACTAATTGCCCAACCAGGGATTGAACCCAAAACCTAGGTATCTGTTTTGACCATGAATCAAACCTTCAACCTTTTGGTGTACGGGATGACACTCCAACCAACTGAGCTCCCTGGCCAAGGCTGGATTGTTTGTGGGTTGTTGTTTTTTTTGGTGTTTTTGTAACAGTGGGAAATTGTAACCCACCCCACCATTTTTTTGACATTGTTTCTCTAAAGAAACAGCATGTTTGTATAAGAATCCTAGGAACTAACTGCAAAAGATACAGACTCCAACCTTCTGTCATCCCAGTTCTGGAAGATTTGCTGACTTTCAAATGTAAAACCAGGATGACGTAGAACCAGGATGACAAAGACCAGAATAATGCACACCAGACCATCACTTGACTGGTTTCAAGGTCCTTATCAGAATGAACCATCACTTGACCGGTTTCAAGGTCCTTATCAGAATGGACAGTGCTGCCTGCATGTAGAGATCTTTCCAACCCTCTCCCCTTGGTTTCTTTGTTCTGCTTTGCATCTCCTTCCTTATAAAAACTTCTGTCTGCACTGAGATGTTGAGATAGGCTTTGTGACAAGAGTTCCCCATCTCCTCAGGTGACCAGCACTTGAATAAAACCTTCCTCTTTACCAGCATCTATCTCACGAGTTTGGTTTTTGTGGCAGTAGGCAGGTGAACTTGGGTTCTGGTTATAAGATGTAGAAGTTCTTTAGAAAATTAGACGTTAACCTCTTATCAGATGAATCATTGGCAAATATGTTCTCCCATTCAGTGGGTTGCCTTTTCATTTTGTTGATGGTTTCCTTGCTATGCAAAACCATTTTTAGTTTGATGTAGTTCCATTTGTTTATTTTTTCTTTTGTTTCCCTTGCCCAAGGTGATACATCAGAAAAAAAAATTGCTAAAAGAAATATCTGAGATTTTATTGTCTATATTTTCTTCTAAGATTTTTATGGTTTTGAATCTAATATTTAATTCATTTTTAGTTCATTGTTGTGTATGGTGTAAGAAAGTGGTTTATGGTGTTTTTTTTTTTTTTTTTTTTTTTTTTTTTTGTGTGTGTGTGTGTGTGTGTGTGGTGTGTGTGTGTATGTGTTTTGCATATATTTGTCCAATTTTCCCAACACCATTTATTAAATAGATTTTCTTTACCCCATTGTATATTATTGTCTCCTTTATCAAGTATTAATTGACCGTAAAAGTGTGGGTTTATTTCTGGGCTCTTTATTCTGTTCCATTGATCTATGTGTTGGCTTTTATGCCAGTGCCACATTGGTTTGATTACTAGGGCCTTGTAGTATGGTTTGATATTGGGCAACATGATTCCTCTATGTTCCTTCTCAATATTGATATGGTTATTTGGGGGTCTATTGTGGTTCCATATAAATTTGCGGAATATTTGTTCTAGTTCAATGAAATATGCTATTGGTATCTTTTTATTGTTTTAGAAAGGAGAGAGTAAGAAAAAGGGAGAGAAAGAAACATCAATGATTGAGAAACATCAATCAGCTGCCTCCCACATGCTCTACACTGGGGACCAAGCATGTGACCCGAACAGGAATCAAATTGGTGACTTCTTAGTGCACTGGATGATGTCCAGCCAACAGAGTCACACAGCCCAAGGCACACCTCTGGTGTCTTGATAGGAATTGCTTTGAATCTGTAGATTGCTTTAAGTAGTATGTACATTTCAATAATGTTAATTCTTCCCATCCATGAACACAATATAGGCTTCCACTTATTTGTAGCTTCTTCAATTTCTTTCTCCCGTGTTTTATAATTATTCAAATACAGGTGTTTTACATTCTTGGATAATTTATTCCTAGGTATTTTTTTTTTTATTCCTAGGTATTTTTATGCATTTGTAAATTGGATTTTTTTTTTTTAGTTTTCCTTTTTAATAGCCCATTATTGTATAAAAATGCCACCAATTTCTGAATGTATATTTTTGTATCATGCCACTTTACTGAATTCAATTATTAGTTCTAGTAGTTTTGGTGGAATCTTCATTGTTCTCTATTGACAGTATCATGCCATCTGTAAATTATGACAGTTTTGCTTCCTCCTTTTCAAGTTAGATGCCTTTTATTTCTTCTTCTTGTCTGATTGTTGTGCCTAGTGCTTCCAGTACTATCTATACAGATAGTAGAGAAATATGCAAATTGGCTGTGATGCCATCTTGTAATGACAGGGGCAGGGCTGTGGTGGAGAGCTCTCAGCATGCCTGCGCCAGGAGTCTGAAGGGTGTGTAGAGGGAGAGCAGATAGGCAGTTAGGAGAATCAGGTTAGGAGGGGAGTGCAGATAGGCAGTTAGGAGAATCAGGCCAGGAGGGGAGTGCAGATAAGGCAGTTATTCATGGTGGCCAAGACATAGAAACAACCAAAGAGGACTATACACTGAGTTAAACCAGCTAGGGCTGGATGCCAGATTTTATCAAATACTATTTCTGCATCTATTGATATGATCATGTGATTTTTATCCTTCATTTTGTTTATATGGTGCATCACATTTATTGATATGCAGATATTGTACTAACCTTGTATCCCTGGAATTAATCCCACTTGATCAGGGTGTATGATCTTTTTAATGTATTGCTGAATCCATTTTGCTAATTTTTGTTGAAGATTTTAGCATCTATGTTCATCAGAATTATTGGCCTGTAATTTTTTCCTTTGTAGTGTATCTGGTTTTGGAATTTATAACCATTGCTTTTAGCTCTAATAGGTTGCTTGTTTCCATTTCACTTAGTTCTTTTTCTGGAGATTCCTTTTTCCCCCTTTCATTTGGGGTTTATTTCTTTGTCCCTGTTTTAGCTATCTCTTTGTATTTGCTTCTATGTATTACATAGAACTGTTATGCCTCCCATTCTTTGTGGACTGGCCTAATGTAGAAAGTGTCTTGAGGTGTCTAGTGGTGCATTCTCTTTGTTCACCTGAGCTAGATGCTCTAGAAATCCCCTTGTGTGTATTATTTGAGCTCTCCTATTGTACTTTGGTCTTGAATTGATGTCCCATTTGTGAGGATCTCCCCTCTGACTTGCTGCCAATAAGGTTCAACCCCAATGTTGGCATGCCACCTGTTATATATGTACACGTGCTTTGGGTCTGCTATTTTTAGGGCTTGCTGGATTTTGCTCTGATGTTGTTGAATCCGGTCCCTTGGTGTTTCTATCCTGGACCTCCAGAGAGCTTCTCTAGTGAAGGTGAATGTGAGTCACTGTCCCTTTCTGGCCTTGGGAGACCTGATTCATGTCCAAGAGGTTGAAGTCCTTAGTATTCCAGCAGTCGGGGACTTATTACCCAGAGGTTGTGTCTGCCTTGAGTCTCACACCTTGATTTTCCTGTTCTGAGCTGTACTCACTTCTCCAATAGAGGTGGTCCTACAGGTGTCAGCTTCAGGTACTTGGGTCCTGCTGGTGTTTGCCGCCAAGTGCTGTCTGGGTTGGTATCTGCAGCGAGGACCCAAACACTATTTCTAACTAATTAGATCAGGTGAAGACTCAACGCCTGCAGACTCATTGGAAGGAGTCATGAGTAACATTGGGCAATTATCCACAGGTGAGGTGAGGGTGGGGTAATTGCTTCTGCCTGGAGGCTAATTATTATCCTCAGACTCTTAATAGGCCTCAGAAACTCCACAGGGTGGACAAGGGATTTTCCAATAGGGTGGATCAATTGCTTCCCCCCACCCCCAGGCAAAAAACATCTGGATAGCAAAGGTCTGCCTAAGAAAAATGATCTCAGCAGTGTGAAGGAATGACTCAGCACAGAAAACCAGAGTGCTTTCTAATCTCTAATCCCAGAGCCCCCAACCCTGGCTTATGCTTACACAGCTCCAGTCCACCCTGCCCTCCCTCTGCTTGAGCTCAAGGTAAATGGCTGCACTCAAAATTTTGTGTGTTGGGTGGGCCTTTAAGTGGGTGCCTGCATTTCCAGCTATCTCTCCCTGGCAGGCAGCAACCTCCTTGCTTTTCACAGCCAGATGTTATGTGGTTACTCTTCTCAGTTCTCATGCTCTCTACTGGGGGTCCCAGCTTGGGAATTAGATCCCAGAGCTCTCAGTGGTAAACCCCCCCCCTTCCCCCCCCCCCCCCCCCCACAGCTGATATCTCTCTCCGGAATTTCAGCTGCTGTCTATGGGAACCCAACCAGGCCTTACACGCCTCTGCCCTTCCTACCAGTCTCTATAGTCTTTCTATCCTTTGTTATCAGGGTTCTCTCCAGCTAATCTTCAGTTGACTATTCATGATGGTTTTTTGTATTTTAGTTGTAATTCCAGTTTTGTCCTGGGAATGTGTCAGTTTAGCATTCACTTACTCCACTGCCATTTTTAAAAAACATATTTTATTGATTTTTCACAGAGGAAGGGAGAGGGATAGAAAGTCAAACATCGATGAGAGAGAAGCATCAATCAGTTGCCTCCTGCACACCCCCCACTGAGGATGTTCCTGCAATCAAGGTACATGCCCTTGACCAGAATTGAACCTGGGACCCTTCAGTCCACAGGCCGACACTCTATCCACTTAGCCATTTTTAATCTCAGGGCTCCACTGCCATTTTTAATCTCAATCTAGCCATTTTAAAATTAAGACTGTTGCCTCCCTGTGGTCATTAACCATAAACTAATCTCAACTTTTTATCAATCTTATTAATTTCCCACTTTGAAAGACTCACCTTAAACCAATTAAATCCTTATCCCAATTCCTTAAGATATAACTTACCCAAATATTTGCCTTTTGAGTTATTATCAAGACTATGTCAAGCTGATGTTCTTCCTTGCTATAGCTTTAATAATTCAGCTTTGTTTGATCAACAGGTTTCTTTGGTGATCTTTGTGAGGAGTAAAACATTGATAGTCATATCTTTTTAAATATAAATGTAAATATTTATAGATAAGATGATATAATTTCTGAGATCTGCTCCAAAATTAATATTTTCAAATCAGAAAGTAGATAGGGGTAGGAAAACTTATAAATTTTTGAAGATGGGAGTTCATTATAATATTCTGTCAGCTTTTGTATGTTTTAAATTCTTTATGATAATAAAATAAGTTCTTTTTCTTCTTCTAGTCCTTAAGAGGAATGTTCATGAAGATCACATTAAAGTTACACTATCTGACCATGACTATCAGACTCATACCTGAGAGCATCCAGGCAAATGTAGCTTAAGTTATACTGAATTTTGCTCCTGATGGAAGGCAGTAAAGAGAAGACTGGTTATAGATTTGAGAGAAATAATTATTTTTTACTGCCTTCTTACAACACCCCTAATTATATAACTAATAGATATAACCAACTCAAATTATACATTTAAATATTGGTTAAAGGTGGTAGATAACATTTCCTGTGTTTTATTTATTCAGCGAGTGAAACTGTGCTATAGTCTTCTGACTTCTTAGTTGTGCTTAAAATGTGCTCCCTCCTGTATTCTGTTCTGGAAAAACGAAGCTTCTTATAATTTTGTTAGAGCCTCTCACCCTGAAATGGGCAGTTATTATTATTACATACACACACAGAGTGATGCTCAATTTGAGGTTTTGAATAGCTATTCATATAAGTTGACTTTTCTGTGCATTTGTATCGAGGTGGATCCAGCTCAGGTTGATGTCCTGGGAACCAGTGAGGCTCTCGCTTAAATCCTGAGTGAGGAGAAAAGAGAAGACAAGTGGAATCAGTCAATAGTAAGGAGTCTTAATAACCAATTTCATTATTACTTCTGAGGGAATAGAGAGTGAGTCCTGTAGAATTCAGAAGAGAGAGAAGTCATTCACTCACTCATTCATTTTTTTTCATTTTATTTTATTTTTTATTAAATTATTATCTGTGTACATATTTTACCATTGCCTCCCCCCCATGCATACCCTCTCCCCGCAGAGTTTTGTGTCCATTGGTTGTACTTATATGCATGTATACAAGTCCTTCAGTTGATCTCTTATCTCCCCCAGACATTCATTCATTTATTCACTCATTCAGTTAACTTTTATTTGAGTTCCTTTTATGTTCCATGCCTTGAATTAGATCCTGAGAATTTAAGAATTAAAAAGAATAGTCCACCTACTATGGGCTGAAAGTGGTCTTTTGTTATTGTAGCTTGTATCATATGTTGTTTCAAAGTAGTGTCCAAACTGGAAAGAAAAAGTAATAGATTAAAAATATAGGAGTCTAGCCGAAACCGGTTTGGCTCAGTGGTAGAGTGTCGGTCTGTGGACTGAAAGGTCCCAGGTTCGATTCCAGTCAAGGGCATGTACGTTGGTTGCGGGCATATCCCCAGTAGGGGGTGTGCAAGAGGCAGCTGGTCGATGTTTCTCTCTCATGGATGTTTCTAGCTCTCTATCTCTCTCCCTTCCTCTCTGTAAAAAAATTAATAAAATATATTAAAAAAATATATAGGAGTCTACATCCAATATTTGGAAATAAAGGACACAGTAACATGAATTCCAATATGTTCTTTCATATTTTAGATTAACTAGAGAGGTCTATATATTATTAGAGGTCTATAATATTACTCTATATCCTACTAACTTTCATAGCCATTTTGTTTGCCTAAGAGACCTAAAAGTCAAGGACCAGGGGAAAAGCTAGCCTAAGTCAGAAGACATTGTATATTTCTTTAGATGAGTAAAATTCAAACAAGAAGTAAGAGAAAGAGTACCCATATTTTTATTACCTTACAATAATATAAGATTCAACTTGATAGTAAAGTGGGATAGGTATTCCAGCTAAGAACAGCTTCCCTCCCCCAACCACTTCACTTAAAAGAAGTATGAGAGATTTCAGCATTAGACGTTATCAGAGTCTTGCCTTTCAAATGGCTACTATTTCTTTTGCTAAGAGAAGGAAACAAAGTTACATTACCTGGGAAGGCAAGGGTTTGGGCTGTATTATATTCCTTAGATCATATCTTTCCTGGTTCCAGTTGCCTATCAGGGTACGATTTGAATAGGTATTCTCATTAGTGGTGCATCTCCATCCATACTGGGAAAACTTGGATAAATCATTCCAATCTGTCCACACTTCAGCATGGCCATCTGCATTAATGAGGCTGCCATAGTGCGGGTTTGTAAGGAAACAGGAGAGGAACTCTCTCTGGGAAAAGATGAGAAAAGAAAAGCTTCTTATAAAAACCAGAGCGCAGAAAAGGCCTCCCCTTTTCACCCTTGGCCAAACATAACCTAGGCACACCTCACTAAGAGTCTAGGCTTTCCTTCCAATTTGACTGCTGTCATTCTGTTTCCTTTTCTCCAGGTCCACAAGTCCTTTGACCTATCCTCTCAATCAGCAGTAATGAATGACTATATAGATTAAATGCTCCCCTCAAAAACACAGAAAAACTTTAGTAACCCCAATACTATATACTAGCTAAATGTTCAGGTAATTTTAAGATGTTGGAATTTAAGAACCAGGAGTATTTCCCTGGCCTGTGTGGCTCAGTTGGTTGGAGCATCGTACACCAAATGATGGTGGGTTCGAGTCCCAGTCAGGGGACATACCCAGGTTGTGTAGTGGGTCACCACCAGTAGGGGTGTATGCAGGAGGCAACTTATCAATGTTTCTCTCTTTCATTGATGTTTCTTTCTTTCTCTCTCTCTCTCTCTCTCTCTCTCTCTCTCTCTCTCTCTCTCTCTTTCTCTCTCTCTCCCTGTCTCTAAAAAAATAAAGGTTTTGTCATAGTCAAAGAGAATAGGGAAAAGTGAGAACTGGAAAACTAGACAACACAGTAAATGATCAATAAATGATAGTTTCCTTCCTTCTAGGACCAATTCAAATGCAATTATTCCATATGCCTTCTCTTGTTAACTTATTTGTCTCACAATGTACTTGATGTTCATATCTTTCTATATTTATAACTTCTACCATGTGTTAAAGAGTTTTAAAAAATATATTTTTTTATTGATTTCAGAGAGGAAGGAAGAAGGAGAGAGAGATAGAAACATCAATGATGAGAGAGAAGCATTAATTGGCTGCCTACTTCATGCTCCCCTCTGAGGATCAATACCACAATCAGGACATATGCCCTGACAGGGAATGGAACCATGACCTCCTGATTCATAGGTTGATGCTCAACCACTGAGCACACAGGCAGGGCTCAAGAGTTCTTTAAGTAAACTTTCAATACCCTATACTGGACTGTAAATCCCTAAAAAGAGGATTTGTGTCTTATTCATTATCACACGCTCTTCTTCTGCCTGACCTCTCAATCAACAGTTCTTTGAACATACCAGATGACCAATATCTGAATTTCAAGTTGTAAGAAATCAAAAGAAGCCTACCCATTTTTATTTTTGGCAAAAAGAAAAAATGAGAGTCTGGTTCCTTGGCTTAGGAACAAGACATTACCTTCCAAAAAGAAAAGTAATCTGATCCCGAGGAGCTTGTGTTTGTAGATTCTCTAGGAAAGTGACAGAGAATCTTATTCTTCTGGTCCATGTTCTTTAAAAGAAGAGATGTCACCAAACCTGGCCCTCCCAGTCCTTAAGCAGAGAAAGAATGTAGATCACTCGATCACCATGACCAGGTGACCACTCACCCACCTTTCCACAGGTAGGGACAAAGCCAATACTGTCCTCTCACTTGATGTGCCTTTGCAAAGACAGGTGCATGCACTGATGTCAACAAACAGCATAATGACTAAAGCGTAGCTGGTACCACAATGTTCAATAGGCTTAGTGTTCAGGCTGCAGACCAAGGTGATACTGTCCTGGGGCAGTAAGACACATATCATCATCCACTCAGTTTTCCACTCCTGGAACCCTGGGCTTATCTTTGACACCAATTTCTCTTTCAATCCCTTACATCACCCAATTATGAGGTCTTGTTGACTTTTTAAAAATATATATATTTTGAGTTTTTACGGAGAGGGAGAGGGATAGAAAGCTAGAAACATCAATGAGAAAGAATCATCGATCAGCTGCCTCTTACATACCCGCCACTGGGGATGTGCTCGCAACCAAGGCACATGCCCTTGACCGGAATTGAATCCGGGATCTTTGTCCGCAGGCTGACACTCTATCCACTGAGCCAAACCGGTTTCGGCCTTGTTGACTTTTTATTTAGCCCACTAACCTCAATCTCCACTGCCAAGTTACAACTCAGATCTCCCTATCAGCCCTGGACTCTGACTGCAAAAGCCTCCCATTTGACTTCCATGCCATCAATCTAGTTCTCCAATCCTAGTTTTGTTAATCCTCACCCGAGGATATTTTCCCATTGATTTTTAGAGAGAGTGGAAGAGAGGGAAAAACAGAAACATTAATGTGGGAGAAACACATCGATTGGTTGCCTCCTGAATGAGTGGCAACCAGGGCCCAGTCCTGGGAGCAACCTGCAACCGATGTATGTGCCCTTGTCCGGATTCGAACCGGGACCCTTCAGTCTGCAGGCTGATGCCCTATCCACTGAGCCAAACCAGCTAGGGCTTTCCAATCCTTCTTCACACACAAAAAAGCAGGACTTTCAAAAATAAAAATTTAATTGTGTCTTCTTCCTATTTAAAATGTTTTGATGTCTGGCCACTGTTTCAGAATAAGGTTCAGGCTATTAAAATGGCTTATAAAGTTTTGTATGACCTGGCCCCTGCTTAATTTTTCAGTGTCATCTATTGTCTACTGTCCCTCCTACTACATTTTCAGCCAAACTCAACTATTCTGCTTCTCCATCATGCTCTTTCATATATTGTTCCTTCTGCCTCTTCACTCCTCTTGACTCAGGTAAAGTGTACTTTCCCCCCTTAGCTTTCAACTCGTTTCAATGCCGGGGGATCTTTCACTCCGCCCCTCCCCCTCCCCCCCAACCCCCCAATGTCAAGGTTTCCCTCCTGTGTGCTCCCACAGCATCCTGAATTACTCCACTCACAGCTAAATCAGAATTGCCTCTTTTGCTGAGCGTCCTTCTACCAGACTACAAGCTCAGTGAAAACCAGAGGCCACATCCTGCTCATCCATATTCGCATCCATCTAGCCGTCCTCACAGTGGCACCCAACAGGCACTCATTGTTTCTTGAATGAAAGGCAGGAGATGGAAGCACCTGGACGCATTCCGAGCAGTAGAGACAATGGCCAGCAGCCATTTCTGATGAGACGGAAGACTTCTAAAATCCTCAGTGGCAGGAACGAGCCCAACACAGCCTATCTTAACCTCTCTCGTCGGCCCGCCCCGCTTCCTTCACTCCGAACTCGCCTCACCCGCGGCCTCTCCCGCCGCGCTACCCAGTGCTTGTGACCTCATGCTCGGGTGACGGAGTCGCGCAGGGCCACCCTCGGGCTCGGAGGATTTTATTTCGGACTCTCGAGGGGGTGGGCGGAGTATGGGGGACAGCGCGGTCGGCGTCTCCCTTTGGCACTCGTGGTTATTTCCATGCCCGGGTGTGGCTGTACTAGTTTGTCGAAGCCCTGCAAGCGCTGTGGCGCGTCATCAATCAGCGACGGGCGAGGCGCCGGCAGCGGGAGACCCGCGGCGGAAGTGACGTAACACGCGCGCCTCCGGGAGAGGACGCCCGCGGGAGAGCAGGAGGAGGCCATGGCCCCTAGGCGCCTCCTCTTGGTTGGGGAGGGGAACTTCTCCTTCGCCGCCGCTGTGAGTGAGACCCTGGACCCGAGCACTAGCCTCACGGCCACCTGCCTGCAGCGCCCCGCCGACTTAGCGGGGGACCCGGCGGCCCGGGAGAACCTGCGGCGCCTGCGCGAGCGAGGTAGCGAGGCCCCGCCCAGCGCAGCCCCTCCCAGCGCAGCCCCGCCCATCGCAGCCCCGCCCATCGCAGCCCCGCCCAGCGGCGGCGCGGCCGAAGGGGTGGGAACGTCTGCATTGAAGAGAGAATTGCTCAGGAAAGTCCAGTGGACGTTTACGGAAATCCCGCTCTGTGCCTAGACCGGGGTTGTTTCGCGCGGTTCAGGTTAGGGAAGGGTTTTCTGTGCCTCCAGGTCTTAATAAAGCCTCCTGTCTGTATTTCGTGCCAGGTACAAGGATACATTTTGGTGTGGACTGCACCCAACTGGCAGATGCCTTTGAACCGCACGACAGGGAGTTTGACCGAATTTGTTTTAACTTCCCGCACTGTGGACGCAAAGCTGGAGTAGCGAGGAACAGGGAACTGCTTGCCAAGTTCTTCCGGAGGTGAGGAAAGGATAGCGCTCACAAGGAAAGCACTGGAACATTTTAGTTTGGGAAGTTAGGCTCACGTGTGTAAATTATTATGCTAGGTTTAGAGAGACTATAAAGCTCCATAAGAATACACAGTCCCGTTGGAAAGGCAGACATATAACCTTGAAGGCTAAATCAAAGTACAAATACTGTGCCCTTGGGCGTCTAATGGGCTGGTCACCTATTTTTGGTTATGCAAAATAATGATAACCAGTGTAGTCTAAAGGTGAGGAGCATGGATTTAGGAGCCAAACTGCCTGGATTCAAATCCACGCCCACCACTTAATACCCTGTTTCCCCGAAAATAAGACAGTGTCTTATATTAATTTTTGCTCCCAAAGATGCGCTAGATCTTATTTTCAGGGGATGTCTTATTTTTCCATGCGCTAGGTCTCATTTTCGGAGGATGTCTTATTTTCGGGGAAACATGGTAGTTGAATGATTTTAGGTAAGCTTACTTAATCCTTTTTTGCTTCCTCATCTATAAACTGAAGATATTAATATTTCTAGATAGCTTCATAACATTATTGGGACTTTACCATAGTGCTTTACACCAGCAATTTTCAGCCAGTGTCTGCAGGCGGGCACACTAGTATACCAAAACATGTGGCACAATTGCAGGTCTCTGGGTCACAGCTGTTAACAAACTTCACAGAGGCAATATTTCAAGTAAGTATCTGAAGTGTAGAACTTTAATAGGGAGGAGGGGAGCGAAAAGAACAACTTTCTCCACGGAACTGTGACAGAGCTACAAGAATTTTAATAACATGCAGTACCTGATTGTTTAGTCAGGGGCACTGACCTCTTTTTCCCTTAGATTGTCAAATAAGAAAATGACAACAACCAAAACAATAGTAGCCGTCCAGTGTGAATGAATCAAAGTTGTACCTATTTTTTTTGTGTCAGATCAGCAAAAAATAAACTTTTTGATGTGCTGCAGAATTTTAGTTTATGTGCGCCATCAGATGAAACAGTTTGAACATCGCTGCTTTACACTGTTTACCAAAGCCTGTGGCATAATTGGAGGTCTCTTTGGGTCATGGTTGTCAACAAATTTTTCACAGAGGCAGTATTTTAAGTATTTGAAGTATAGAATTTTAATAGGCAGGAGGGAGTGAAAAGAACAACTTTCTCCACCAGGAAGAACAGCCTGATCAGTGAATCCTGTATAGGAACCTTAAAGACATTGATTTTCTATAACATGTAGGTGAACAATGCAAATACCAAGCTGGTAGCACTGTGGTCAGGCACCAGTACTATGAGTTGAACATTGAATTTACATTCTAATTTACTTCCAGCTATTTTCTTTGCATGTTTGAAGTCTAATGGACCTTTGCCAGTGGGTGTGACTAGATTTTAATTATTTCACAGCCAAACCGTGTATATATAACTAACTCCTGTGGTAATTGCTACTTGATAAATGGCCGGTATTCTCTCCCTTCCCTCACCCCCATTAGCTGTGCAGATGTTCTTGCAGAGGAAGGAGAAAT
The DNA here is from genome assembly GCF_964339955.1 of Pipistrellus hanaki. Taxonomy (NCBI): domain Eukaryota; kingdom Metazoa; phylum Chordata; class Mammalia; order Chiroptera; family Vespertilionidae; genus Pipistrellus; species Pipistrellus hanaki. The sequence continues at coordinate 12,764,592 of NC_140511.1, read as the reverse complement.
CCATGTGGCATTGTGTAGGGGACAAGGTGGGACTCCTGCTGATAATCCCACAAGAGAATGGCACAACAGTTGGCAAGTGGTTGCCATGGCAGCTCTAGGCGGATTCATTTTAAGTGATGTGCATCCCTTCAGCTGTGAGGCTGTGCCAGGATACAAGTGCACTGGATATAGGTAAGTAATAACAGAGGTCTAAGACTTTTCAGCTCTCTCACTAATTATTAATTTAAAAAAAACCTCAAAGGTAAACTTTTTTCTTGCCAATTTCCTGATTCAGTCTCAAACACTTACTTTCCTTAACAATATCAGATTTCATACTTGGTATCTATTTTGCCAGGAGTCAAGATAAGTCATTTCATGTAGAAGGTGCTTTGAACCATATCTTCACCTGGAGCTTACCCTTTAAAGGTTCGCAACCGAGAATCTTCAGGGTCAAACTGGGTGACCAGTGGTTTTCTTTTCCAGAACCAGAAGCGCTTGTAGGAAAGTTGAACAGGTAACTGGTATTTTATCAGAAATTACTTCTTTCTGTAACTGCATCCTGATTGGCTTGATGGCAGCCATATATTGGATGGATACTACATATACTGTTAATGATGTTGGTGCTCTGAATACTTGTCAGTCTAGCAGACATAAATCTCTTTAGAACTAAAAATTGTATGGACAGTGGTTGTCAGAGTTCTGAAACACATGATAACTCTGTTTATCTTAAGGATAATTCTTTTCTATTTAGCTATTTGCACTTTATATTCTAACTACATTATAATTATTTACTATTTTAAGTTTAAAAGGTTATTTTGTGTTTGTGCTTACACAGGGGTTTCCTAGAAGCATCATCCTGTCATCCGATCAAAACCATAAATGAGAAACTGATTTCTGAACTGGGCAAAGCTTTCCCTCTAAAAAGGCTGAAGTGTTCTTTCCCTTTGCTGCCACCTAGAGAAGCCAGTGTTCTCACTTCCTGGAACTGTGACATTCTGTCGACTGTCTTTTGGATTCATCTCCTCGAGGATAACTCAAATTCTGAGTCCCTGACTGGTGGGACAACAGAAGACATGGAGGACTTTCTAGTGTCCCTTTCCGAACTTAGCTTTCCTAAGGAAGAAGCTCCTGAAGGAATCTATGCCCAAGCCAAGACCTGGCTTAGACCTTCTCTCCTAGTTCATGTTCAGGCTGTCATCCAAGCACCAGACTTCCTCCCAGGATCTTTGTACATCCTCAGTGGACCTGTCTTTCAGAAGTGCCACATCTTACCTTTCACAATGCCAGCATTTCACGAGACTTTATTTATTCTTGGGTTCAATAAAAATCTGAAGGATGACCATCTTCAGTCACTACTGAGCCACCTGAAGGGCATTCTAGATAACCTTCTGACTCAGACATTGCTAGAGGGTTCTAAACTGAGCAATTCAGTAGAATTTGTCCTTCAACCAAATGGGAAAGATTATATGATTAGTGTGAAGTCTCATAATTTTGGCCCAGATTGTGCCAACGACCTAAGTATTGGATCTATTACCACATCTATTCCAAGCATTATACATGAAGAACTGTGTTTTGTGTTTGTATCTGTGAACTTGGACCTATTAGCCATGCTTGTCTGGGGTATCTCTGACTGGAGGATGTTGTGGACCTTTGATAAACGTTTTCTGAAGAATTTTGTCTCAGAGAAAATAGAACCCTTTAAAAGTTATTCCCTATATCCTCCAAGATATGTGCATGATATTAGTTTTTGGTTAGATGAGAAAAAAGGATTTGATGAACTAGAGTTTCACACTGTGGCCCGAGCAGTGTCCCAAGACACTGTCGTATCCATACAGTTTCTTAGTCGTTTTCAGCATCCCAAGACTAAACAGGTCAGTCTCTGCTATAGAATGACCTACCAGACCTGTGACAAAGCCCTTACCCAGCAGCAGGTAGCATCAATGCAATCCCAGTTTAGGAAAGAGATTCAACGACTACATGTGACACCTCGGTAGTTTAGTAAATTCATTTCTGCAGCATGATCCTTATGAGTATGAGATGAAAAAACCCATTTGTAGCTGGGAGTCCTCTCTGGACTTTTTTTGTAAAATCTTATTACCTTGTGACTGTTGACTCTAAAGATACCTTGTGATTCGATCACTTAAACTTATAGACTGTAATGTGATTGGAGACCTTGAGTTGTGCAGTATTTTGATCCTGAGTAATGACTAGGAAAATTAACAAATAAAACATCATCAAGTACTTTAGATGCTCTATTGCTAAAGAGGAAATAGAACTTGAATGTCTCATCATATATATATATGATATATATAAACTAGAGGCCCTTGCACTGGTGGGGTCCCTCGGCCTGTGCTGTATTGCAATCCAGGACCCTTAGGGATGTCAGACTGCCGTTTTGGACTGATCCCCACAGGCCAGGCCAAGGGACCCCATTGTTGCACGAATCCTTACACCGGGCCTCTAGTATGCATATAAGATCTTTGGTTAATCTCTTCCCACCCTCCCTCTTCTCCCTCCTGCTGAGATTCATCAGTCTGTTCCATGTTTCCATGCCTATGCGTTGAGCATATGCCCCCTGGTGGTCAATGTGCTTGAACAAACAATCACTTAAGTCTGTGGTTGGCAAACTGCTCGCAAGCCACATGCGGCTCTTTGGCCCCTTCATTGTGGCTTTTCCACAAACTACCATGGCCTGGGCGAGTCTATTTTGAAGAAGTGGCATTAGAAGAAGTTTAAATTTAAAAAATTTGGCTCTGAAAAGAAATTTCATTCCTTGTACTGTTGATATCTGGCTTTGTTGACTAATGAGTTTGCTGACCACTGGCTTAGGTTTTTATATATATATATATATAGATATGTATATTTTCCACATTGTCAATTCCTCTTCCTTTAACTCTATTGTATCATCTCACTAAATCTATGTACAGAGTGCTTTTTAGTCAGACCAACATTTATTAACTTGGGTAGGTTGGAAGTGCTCCATTGGTACCATTATCATAGACCTTCCTCTCCTAGTTCATGTGCAGGCTGTCATCCAAGCACATGAAATATAAATTTGGAAGGCATCTCATTATCATCATCATCTTTAATCAGTGGTTGAATTACTGTTAAAGTCATGGAACTGATAGCTATCAGATTTAGAGTTCATATTTGGATCTGAATCTACAGCCTAAGTTCTTTCTGCCATTTTGTTACTTTACTTCCTTTTCCCTGGTCTTTAGCAGTAGTCTCTCAACTGTAGTTAACTCTGAAGTTGTCCCCCCTCCTAGATGTGGGGGCCTTCTGTTGTAAGCATCTCTAAAGGACATTGATTGGCTCAGCCCAGGACTCTGAAGAATGTGAATTAATATATGTTCCTATTAATAGGTTCCACTAATTGAATTATATTGTGAATTTTATGAAGGAAATAACTGCTATTTATTCTTGCATTTGGAGAAGAGCATATATAGGAAGGCAAGAATAGAAGCAAAGAAACAAATTTGGAGGTTATGATAATGCAAACAAGAGATAATGGTGACCTGGACCAGGGTGTAAAGTTGTTGGATAGGGCAATATTAGAAGGACTTGCTGATGAATTAAATATATAAGTGTGTGGGTAGAAGGTGTGGAGTTAAGAGAAATCAACTAGGTTTTTGATTTGAGCAACTGGAAAAACTGTCATTAATAAGAAAACTAATCAGGTACTGGAGTAAGTTTGAGGAGTGAAGAATTAAGAAATACCTTAAGGACACATGTATTGCTTAGCTCTCCACATCCTATATAATAAAAGGGTAATATGCAAATTGACCCTACCGGCAGAACTGGGAATGACTGGTTGCTATGATGTGCACTGACCACCAGGGGGCAGACACTCAATGCAGGAGCTGCCCCTTGGTGGGCAATGTGCTTCCACAGGGGAGTGTCTCTCAGCCAGAAGCTGGCTTGTGGCTGGTCAGCACAGTGGCAGTGGCAGGAGCCTCTCCTGCTTCCACAGCAGCACTACAGATGTCCGACCAACAGCTTAGTCGTTAGTATGTGGGCCAGGCTGAGGGACCCCTCCAAATGCATGGGTCTTTGTGCACTGAGCCTCTACTGAGACATTGGTTGCTAGACAGGTTTAACATTCACCTGCTCTAAGCTTTTTTTTTTTTTTTTACAGAAAGTCTCTTGTACTTCGTTGAAGTTATATTTTCTTGAGAGTAAAAGTATATTTAAGACATTTTCATAAACATCAACCTAAGGAATGATAAAAACACTTTTTAAAAAAAATTCTAATGATGGTTATTTCAGAATGGATAAAAGATTTGTGAAAGTTATAAAAAGGTTTGGTCAGTGAGTCAGGACATGATCACACCTGATGTATGAAGGGACCCCTGCTCTCCTAGCTCTGACTCTATCTTGTTGCTTAGGTCCTTAGGTTGGGCCTAGACTTTTTTTATTTCCATCGCTCATTCACAGTCCTTGATACTATCATTGGAAGCCTCCACAGATCTTCCTACTTGGTATCTAGGAACTTTTCCCCCCTTTTCTAGCTTTTTAAAAAGTCATACACTTGCTTCAAACAATAAAAAATAAAATAAAATCTTACAGAAAAAAAAGTTATACACTGCTAAAGAAACCAAGTTGGGAATGATCCCATAATACAGGGAAATAACAAAGCAGACCAGGAGGCCAAGGCAGCTGCTCAGAGGAAGCTCCATCTCCCGACTCTTAGCGATACCTCATATAGCATCCAAATACACTCCAGAGGAACTTCAGTCCCTATTAGCCCTTGGAGTCACTCGGGAAGATCCATGGTTAAATTTTCAGGGAAGCCCTAGCACGTTTGGCTCAGTGGATAGAGCATCAGTCCTGTGGACTAAAGGGTCCCAGGTTCAGTTCTGGTCAAGGGCATATGACCAGGTTGCTGGCTCATCCCCAGTGTGGGGTGTGCAGGAGGCAGCCAATCAATGGTTCTCTCTCATCCTTGATGTTTCTATCTCTCTCCCTCTTCCTTCCTCTCTGAAATCAATAAAAATATATTTTAAAAAATTTTTTTTCAGGGCAAATATATCCTTCCCCAGGGGCAGGCCCACAATATCTTGTGAGCTATTCATAATTTCCTACACCTACATAGAGGATACACTATGTTGTAACTGCTTTTACAACTAAAACCCTCATTACATGTCCTAGCCTAGCCCTCTACTGCAAGATATCACCAAAACCTGTTCTACTTGGTAATCAGTATTTTCCCAAGGACAGCTGTCAGAGGCTTAACCACTGCTCTACAATATTTTGAAATCTTGTCTCAGGAACTACAAGAAAGCCCAGATGACACTGTGAAAAGCTTTGTTCAAAGTCAGGATCAGAGAGATTCACTAGCAGCTGTAACCCTCCAAAATCAGAGAGGACTAGATCTCCTAATGGCAGAGAAAGGGGGGTCTATGGCTCTTTCTGGAGGAAGAATGCTGTTTTTATGTCAACCTGTCTGGCCTAGACACGGATGTCACCCAAAAATTAAAAGAAAGGACCACAAAGATTAGAGAACATCAATCAAATCCATGAGACTACTGGCTAAAAATATAAATTGGCACACTTGCCTACTTCCCTTCCTAAGACCATTAACATCCCTATTTCTCATCCTCGGTTTTGGCTCGTGTACTCTGAGTCATTTTTCATCTTTCCTTCAGGATGGCCTTTGAGTCTTCACCAACCAGCCTCTCAGGGAAATCATGCTGCTGCAACCTCTAGCTCCAACCAGGAGGAATCTATACAGAGTTCCAGCTGGCTACAATCAAAGTCCATCCCCTTATGCTCTTGATGTCCCCTCTCAGATGGAAGAAAGGACCTCCATGCCTGTTCCATAAAACAAAAAGACTGAAATATTAGGTCTGATCCAATAACTGAATCATTACCCCTCTCCCCTGGAAACTGACCTTTAGACCACTTTACAACTGACATTCCCTTTTGCTTAGACCACATTCCACTTTTTTTTTTTTATTAAATTATTATCTGTGTACATATTTTAACATTGCCCCCCCTTCCATACATACCCTCCCTCCCCAGAGTTTTGTGTCCATTGGTTGTACTTATATGCATGTATACAAGTCCTTAGGTTGATCAATTATCTCCCCCAGATCTCCCTCCCCTCCCCACTGTAATTTGACAGTCTGCTTGTTGCTTTACTGTCTCTATATCTATCTTTTGGTTCATCAGTTTATGATGTTCTTTATTATCCATAAATGAGTGAGGTCATGTGGTGTTTCTCTTTCATTGATTGGCTTATTTCACTCAGCATGATGTTATCCAATTCCATCCATGCTGCTGCAAATGATGAGAATTCCTTCTTTTTTATGGCAGCATAGTATTCCATTGTGTAGATGTACCATTGTTTTTGGATCCAGTCATCTGCTGACGGGCACCTAGGCTGTTTCCAAATTCTGGCTATTGTAGATTGTGCTGCTATGAACATAGGGGTGCATATATCCTTTCTGATTGGTGTTTCTAGTTTCTTGGGATATATTCCTAGGAGTGGGATTACTGGGTCAAATGGGAGTTCCATTTTCAGTTTTTTGAGGAAACTCCACACTGTTCTCCACAGTGGTTGCACCAGTCTGCATTACCACCAGCAGTGCACGAGGGTTCCATTTTCTCCGCAACCTCGCCAACAATTGTCGTTTGTTGATTTGTTGATGTTGGCCATTCTGACAGGTGTGAGATGGTACCGCATTGTTGTTTTGATTTGCATCTCTCGGATAATTAGTGACTTTGAACATGTTTTCGTGTGCCTTTTGGCCTTCCTTCTGTGTTCTTTTGAAAATATTCTATTTAGGTCCATTGCCCATTTCTTAATTGGATCATTCATCTTCATTTTATTTAGTTTTATAAGCTGTCTGTAGATGTTGGAGATTAAACCTTTATCAGTGGTAACATTTGCAAATATGTTCTCCCACACCGTGGTCTTTCTTGTTGTTTTGTTGATGGTTTCTTTTGCTGTAAAAAAGCTTTTTATTTTGATGTAGTCCCATTTGTTTATTTTCTCTTTAGCTTCCATTGCCCTAGGGGCAGTATCAGTGAAGAAGTTCTTTTGGCATATGTCTGAGATTTTGTTGCCTGTGGATGCTTTCTAGTATTTTTATGGTTTCCCGTCTGATGTTTAAGTCCTGTATCCATTTTGAGTTTATTTTTGTGTATGGTGTAAGTTGGTGATCTAGTTTCATTCTTTTGCATGTATCTGACCAATTTTCCCAGCACCATTTATTGAAGAGACTGTCTTGACTCCATTGTATATTTGTGCCTCCTTTGTCAAATATTAATTGAGCATAGTGATTTGGGTTGATATCTGGGTTCTCGATTCGATTCCATTGATCTATATGTCTGTTTTTGTGCCAGTACCAGGCTGTTTTGAGAACAGTGGCTTTGTAATACAGTTTGAAGTCTGGTATTGAGATCCCTCCTACTTTACTCTTCTTTCTCAGGATTGCTGTGGCTATTCGGGGTCTTTTATTGTTCCAAATGAACTTTTGGAGAGTTCTTTCTAGGTCAGTGAAATATGCCGTTGGTATTTTAATGGGGAGTGCATAGAACCTATAGATTGCTTTAGGAAGTATGGACATTTTGATGATGTTGATTCTACCAATCCATGAACATGGTATGTTCTTCCATCTCTTTACATCTTCCTCTATCTCTCTTTTCAGTGTCGTGTAGTTTTCTGCATATAGGTCCTTTACTTCCTTAGTTAAATTTATTCCTAGGTATCTTAATTTTTTTGGTGTGATGGTAAATGGAATTGCTTTTTTAGTCTCTGTTTCTGTAATTTCACTGTTGGTGTATAGAAATGCCATGGATTTCTTGGTATTAATTTTATATCCTGCTACATTGCCAAATTCATTTATTAAGTCAATTAGTTTTTTAATGGAGTCTTTTGGGTTTTTTATGTACAATATCATGTCATCTGCAAATAAGGATAACTTTACTTCTTCTTTTACAATTTGGATGCCTTTTATTTCCTCCTCTTGTCTAATTGTAATGGCTAGTACTTCCAATACTATGTCAAACAGGAGTGGTGAGAGTGGGCATCCCTGTCTTGTTCCTGTTCTTAGAGGGAATGGTTTGTTTTTGCCCATTGAGTATAACGTTGGCTGTGGGTTTATCATATATAGCTTTTATTATGTTGAGGTATGATCCTTGTACTCCCACCTTGTTGAGAGTTTTTATCAGGAAAGGGTGTTGGATTTTATCAAATGCTTTTTCTGCATCAATTGATATGACTATATGATTTTTATCTTTCAATTTGTTTATGTGATGTTTCACGTTTATTGTTTTGCGGATATTGTACCATCTTTGCATTCCTGGAATAAATCCTACTTGGTCATGGTGTATGATCTTTGTGATGCTCTGCTGGAGCCGATTTGCTAGAATTTTGTTGAGGATTTTGGCATCTATGTTCATGAGGGATATTGGCCTGTAATTCTCTTTCATTGAGTTGTCTTTATCTGGTTTTGGTATTAGGGTGATGCTGGCTTCATAGAAGGAGTTTGGAAGTGTTCCTTCCTCTTGAATTTTTTGGAATAGTCTGAGGAGGATAGGTTTTAGTTCTTCCTTGAATGTTTGGTAAAACTCTCCTGTGAAGCGATCTGGCCCTGGGCTTTTGTTTGCTGGAAACTTTTTGATGACTGTTTCAATTTCTTCCCAAGTTACTGTTCTATTGAGATTTATAGATTCTTCCTGATTGAGTTTTGGTAGGGTGTATTTCTCTAGGACTATGTCCATTTCCTCCATGTTGTTCAGTTTGTTGGAATAGAGTTGTTCGTAGTATTTTGTAACAATCCGTTGTATTTCAGTGGGGTCTGTTGTTATTTCACCTCTTTCATTTCTGATTTTGTTTATTTGAGTCCTCTCTCTTTGTTTCTTGGTTAGCCTGGCTAGAGGTTCATCTATCTTGTTTATCCTTTCAAAGAACCAGCTCTTGGTTTTGTTGATCTTATGTATTGTTTCTTTGGTCTCTATGTTGTTTATCTCTGCTCTGATTTTTGTTATTTCCTTCCTTCTGCTTACACTGGGCTTTTCTTGTTGCTCTTTTTCTAACTCTTTGAGTTGTAGAGTTAGATCATTTGTTACCATTTTTTCTAGTTTTTTGCAATAGGCTTGTAGGGATATGATTTTCCCTCTCAAAACTGCTTTCGCTGTGTCCCATAGATTTTGGATTGTTGTGTTTTCATTGTCATTTGTTTCCAGGATGTTTTTAATTTCTTCCTTGATTTCTCTGGTAACCCAGTCCTTGTTTAATAACATGCTGTTTAGTCTCCATGTGTTTGATTTCTTTGGGTTATTTTTATTTTAGTTAATTTCCAGTTTTATGCCACTATGATCTGAGAAGATGCTTGATATGATTTCTATCTTCTTGAACTTGAAGAGACTTTGCCTATGTCCCAAAATGTGGTCTATCTTTGAGAATGTCCCATGTGCACTTGAGAAGAATGTATATTCTGTGGCTTTGGGGTGGAATGTTCTGAAGATGTCGATTAATTCCATCTGGTCTAGTGAGTCATTTAGGATTGATATTTCTTTGCTAATTTTTTGTTTAGTTGATTTGTCGAAGGGTGACAGTGGGGTATTAAAATCTCCTACTATAATTGTATTGCTATTAATCTCTCCCTTAATGTCCTCCAGCAGTTTTTTTTTTTTATGTATTTGGGTGCTCCCGTATTGGGTGCATATATATTTACCAGGGTTATTTCTTCTTGTTGGATTGCTCCCTTTAGTATTATGAAGTGGCCTTCATTATCTCTTGTTATGTCCTTCACTCTGAGATCTAATTTGTCAGATATAAGTATTGCTACTCCAGCTTTTTGTTCATTTCCATTCGCCTGGAAAACCTTTTTCCATCCCTTCACCCTCAGTCTGTGTGCGTCTTTTTTTCTGAGGTTGGTTTTTTGTAGACAACAGATGTATGGGTCTTGTTTTCTTATCCAATCTGTTACCCTATGTCTTTTGATTGGAGCATTTAATCCATTTACATTTAAGGTTATTATTGATAGATACTCATTTGACGCCATTTTTATTCTATACCCGTGTTCCTTCTTCGCTTCCTATTTCTTTATTTTTACATTAGACCCTTTAGCATTTCTTGCATTGCTGGTTTGGTGGAGATAAATTCCTTCAGTCTTTTTTTTTGTCTGTGAAGTTCCTGATTTCCCCTTCAATTTTGATTGATAGCCTTGCTGGGTACAGTATTCTTGGATTCAGACCCTTCCTTTGCATGACTTTGTATATTTCATCCCATTCCCTTCTGGCCTGATAAGTTTCTGTTGAGAAATCAGTTGCTAGTCTGATGGGGGTTCCTTTGTATGTAACTTTCTGCCTCTCTCTGGCTGCTTTTAAGATTCTTACTTTGTCGTTGCTGTTTGCCAATTTAGTTATAATGTGCCTAGGCGTCTGTCTTCTGGGATTCATTTTGCTTGGGACTCTGCAATTATCTTGGATTTGTGTGCGTTTTTTCTTCTCTATCTCAGGAAAGTTTTCTGTCATTATTTCTTGAAATACTTGTTCCATGTCCACCTCAGTTTCCTTTCCTTTTGGAACCCCTATTATTCTAATATTATTTTGTTTTGTATTGTCCCAAAGCTCCCATAGGCTCTCCTCCTGCTTTTTAATTTTTTTTTTTCCCTAGAAGCTGCTCTAATTGGGTATTTTTTTCCATCTTGTCTTCTAGCTCACTGATGCGGTCCTCTGCTTCATCTAGTCTACTCTTGATGCTTTCTATTGAGTTCTTCATGGTAGCGATGTCATTTTTCATTTCTTCTTGGTTCTTCTTCAGTTCCTCTTGGTTCTTCTTCAATCCCTCATGGTTCTTCCTCATTTCTTCTTGGTTATTGTCAAATTTCTCTTCCATTCTTTTTAGCCATCCTATGATCATTACTCTGAATTCTTGCTCTGGTAGGTTGCTTGCCTCTAATTCATTTACTTCCTTTTCTGGTGATGCCTGCTTTTCTTTCATGTGCGGGCTATTTCTTTGTCTCCCGTAGGGGTGTTGAACTCAATCAGAGAAGGGGCCAAAATCTAAAATCCAGCATAAATCGCGGGCCAAATCGTTTACTGAACAGTCATAAACTGACAATGTCATAAACTGACAGCGGAGTGCAGTGATGACAGCGCGGTGCGGGCCACATTGCAAGGCCTGGCGGGCTGGATTTGGCCCGCGGGCCTTGTGTTTGACACATGTGAAAAGGCACAAAATACAACACTACCAGGTACAACACAAGAGGCACTTAACAGGAATGTATTTACGATATTAATAACCTCTAATAAAGTTGACCACTAGAGAAAGGCAAATTAGGGGATAGGAGAGAAGAATGTAAAAATAAATAAGGAAAAATAAAAAATAAAAATAAAAAAAGAGTGATAAAAGAGATAGAAAAAGAAGAAAAAAAGTAATGACAAAATGAAGTTGGAAAACAGGGAAAAGAGAAGAGAGAGAGAGAGAGAGAGAGAGAGAGAGAGAGAGAGAGAGAGAGAGGAAGAAGAAGAAGAAGAAGAAGAAGAAGAAGAAGACGACTAAGAGAGAAATGGGAAACAAACTATATATATATATGGAGAAAATTCCCATAGAACAACCACTAATCCTAGCCTATGCCAGCAACAATACTTGGAGATTAATACAAACTACAATATTCACTATTATTAAGTAAGGCTATGATATACAGAAGTAAAAAAACAAACAAAAACAAAGAATTTTTTAAAATAAAATACAAAGCAACAACAACAACACAGGAATACACATAACAATTTCCCTAAAAAGCATAAAAATTCACAATAATCAACATTCATGCAAACAGTGACAAAAGGATAGAGAGGAGAACTTTTTTTTTTTTTTTAACTAGTTAATATAGTGCATAGAGTGGTGGTATTTATACACTTGGATCAGGGATTGGAACGTAGGTCTATAAGTATAGTGAGAGCTTTAGCAGGGGGTATACTGAAAGAATAGAGGAAAAACTAAAGCCGGAAAGGGATAGGATAAGCAGGAGACTAAAAGGGTTAAGTTTAGTAAGAGAGTGATGGTGTAAAGGTCAAGTTGAGATAGAGTTGAACAATGCTATAATAGAGATTAAAATAGAATGAAGATTACTCCCAATGTAAAATAAAGAAAAAATAAAATGGTACTGGAGAGAAAAAAAAAAGAAGAAAAAGGATACAAAAATTGCAAAATAGCAGTAGTAATAGTGATGATTGAGATTGAAAAATGTAATAATTGAAAAGGTAAAATCAAGTAAGGAAAAAAGAAAAAAATTCGTTTCTTAAGTAAAAGAAGTAAAAAATGAAAATTAAATAAAAGATGTAAAAAATGAAAATAAAATAAAGAATAGTAAAATTAGCATAAAAATGTCCAGTAGTGGTCATTCACTTCCTCTGATATTGTATTTGGCATGCCTGATTCTCGGACCAGACAGTCTTGCAGTTCCCAGCGTTCCACTGCACCTCAGTTTTGTAAGGTAGTCCTTAATTTTAAGTAGGCTATATCTTAGTTATTTGTGTCCATTTATTTTTGATTAATTAAAAGTAAAGAAAAAAAATGGCAGTTTGTAATTCAGCCCTTAGGTGGCAGTATTTCTGGTTTGACCTCCCAGTCTTTTTGGTTGCTCTGGCCTTCTTTCTCTATGGCTCTAGCTGCCAGAGTGCCTGCTGGCTCCCAGACTATCTCTTCTGTCTCTGATTCTCTGTTTCCAGGAAGGCAATTTCCCCCTGTAGTCCCCAGGATATGCCCAACTGGGCAGTCCTTCCCTAGTATTCAGAAGCAAGGGGGTGAAGGGGATCAGGCGCCAAGGTGTCCAGATGTTCCGCCCTTGGCGGGACAGCCCCCATTCTTAACAATCTGTCCCGTATCCCTTGGCATTTTAAAAAAAGTCCTGCTTCTGGGGACGATTACACCAAACCCAGCACTGGGTGTCACCAGGCAGGATTATCACTGCAGTGCAGCCATCTTTGGGCTCAGCTCGGTGCTGGTGGTCGCAAGGGCGCTCCCCGGCTACAGTGGAGGCGGGGCCGGAGTTCCGCGGCTAGTTGCTGCCTGCGCCATGGGACCCAGAACCCTCACGCTATCCCCGCAAACTCTGACCTTTCTGTGGGTGATTGAAGAACTCCCTTGAATCCACGTGTTTGCGCCGATTGGGGTGTCACAGCTGCTCCATGGTCTCCTCTGCTGTGGGTTTTCCAGGCCTCAGAGAAGATCCTCCTTTCCTGGTAAGATGGCGCATCCTTCCCTCTGAGCCCGTAGCTCCAGGAGAGGTCGCCGCCGCTGCAGTGCTGGCTGCTTGGTCAGGAAATCCTGTCCAGCGGACCCTTCCTTACCTCCCTTTAGAGTTCCGCTGCCCCTTAGCTGCCAATCAATATTCCCTGAGCGACTCAGTCGCTGCTTTTATTTGTTCTGGGGCCATGGTCAGAACAAGTCCGTCTGTTGGGTTGCCATCTTCCTCTCCTCACTCTCACTTTCCATTTTAAAAGATAGCCTGACAGGGTAGTGTAGTCTTGGTTGTTGGTTCTTGCTTTTCATCTCTTGGAATATTTCATCTTGATCCCCTCTGGCTTGAAATGTTTCTGTTGAGCTGACATTATGGGAGCCCCTGTGTAGGTAACTAGGTGTCTTTCTCTTGTTGACAGAAATGTTGTCCCACTTCAAACAGGAGCTCTTATGTTTCTCTTTTGTTTTTAACTCTGCCATTCTAATTAAGCTGTGTCTTAGTGTGGGCCTTTTGCTTTCAACTCGATTAGGACTCTCTGTGCTTCCTGGACTTGTGTATCTTTTTTCCTTCACCAGGTTAGTAAAGTTTCCCCATTATTTCTTCAAATAGGTTCTCAATCCCTTGCTCTCTCTTTCTTCTCCCTCTGGTATCCCTATGATGTTATGACTGATGTTATAGCAAAAGTCTTTTATACTTTCGTCATTGTTTTACATTCTTTTTTCTTTGTGTTGTTCTGCTTGGGTGTTCTTTGTTAATTTGTCCTTTAAATTGCTTCATCTAACCTGCTGTGATTTCTTCTAGTGTATTCTTCATTTCAGACTGGTTATTTTTGTTGTTGGTTTCTCTGTCCTTTTATATACTTACTACCTCCTTGTCTAAGTCTTCTTTGAGCATCCTCAAAATCATCTTTTAAAACGCTATTTGTATATTGCATACATTGGTATATTGCATGCTTCCATTTCATTTAGTTCTTTTTCTGGGAATTTATCCTGTTCTTTCATTTAGGGCATTTTTCTTCATCTTTTCATTTTGGTTGCCTCTCTGGATTTGTTTCTGTGTGTTAGGTAGATTTGCTATATCCCCAGTCTTGGTAGGGAGGGCTTATGTAGTAGTTTCCTGTGGGGCTTAGTGGTGCAATCTCCTTGATCACCTGAGCTAGATATTCCAGGAATTTCCCTTGTGTGGGTTATTTTAGCCCTTCTGTTGCAGTTGAGTCTTGACTGCTGTTGGCCCAACCATGGTGGAATTGACCCATGGGATGGCTGACTCTGAGGATTGACTCCAACTACAAGGTATGACTTGCTGTGTGGGGGCTAACGACAAAAGCGGAATTTGCCTCAGCAGGACCTGGTGCCTGCCAAGATGGCCCTTTGGATGTGCCACTTGTGAAACTAGTTGAGCCATGCTTTGTTGTGGTCTGAAGCCCACCATCAGGTTCTGGGGCCTTTGGGACTCCAGAGGCAGGTCAATGTCAGATTCTTCCTGTGACTGGGACTGGGCTACCTGTTTGAAGGTATAAGGAGATCCACAGTTTGTGGCTGCCTCTGCTAGGCCTGGATGCACATGGAAGGGGCCAGACTGTGTATCAAGGCTGGCTTCCATCAGTACCGAGCCCAGGGACAGGTCCGCAAAAGGTTCCAGGCACCAGTAGATCAGCCTCCATGCCATCTGCCTGTTAGGCTCAGTCACTGGAGAGCCTCTGGCAGTATGTGAGTTGCGTGCATAGATTCTCAGTGAGTCACAAAGCGGGGGCCAGTAGTATTCACCAGTGGTGTTCACAGAATCAAACTCATCAGCAGTGCTTCGTCTGAGGCCTTCAACAATAGTCTCAGGTCACCAAGGCCAGCCGCCACCTGTCTGGACCTGTGAATCTTTTTATTGGGATGGGGTCTCAGGGAGTCGTCAGAGTGAGGCCAGCAGCGTTCCATCAGACTAGAACAGACGAAGAGTTGGCCATGTGGAGGGAGGGCTCTGCACAGAAATAAAGGTGCCAGCTGTGCAAGGGAAGAATGGCCTTCACTCCAGAGAGAGCCACAAAACTCAGCTTCTCTCTGTCCGTCTCTGCCACCCACCGAGTCTGCCCAGATCTCCTCTAGAGCCTTCCAAGAAAGTCTCCACTAGAGGCCCAGGCCAGCCTAGTCTCCCACAGAGTGCAGGCTTGGCAGGGCAGGGCTACAGGGAATTGGTAGGAGAGGGCTGGTGCTTTCCTTCAGGCCAGTGGTCAGCAAACTGCGGTTCACGAGCCACATGCGGCTCTTTGGCCCCTTGAGTGTGGCTCTTCCACAAAAATGCCACAGCCTGGGCGAGTCTATTTTGAAGAACTGGCATTAGAAGAAGTTTAAGTTTAAAAAATTTGGCTCTCAAAAGAAATTTCAATCATTGTACTATTGATATTTGGCTCTGTTGACCGCTGCCCCAGGCTGATGCCATATGGAGGGGAATTCTTGACCCAGGAAAGATGGCATGTGCGGGTGATGCTGGAGATGAATTCAGCACAAGGACCTTAGCAGCTGTCCTTCCATCCTCTCTCTCTGTATCACTCTAGTCTGCTCTAAGCTTTCATGCCTCTGCCAGAGCCCTGGACGAGTGCCAGCAAATGAGATTTTGTGCACTGGCCCTTTAAGTGGGCACTAGACCTATCCCCAACCTCTATCTCTCACCTAGCAGATAAAATTCCCACTGAATTTCACAGTGGATGTTATGTGGGAACCTCTTTCTGGGTCTGGTGCTCCAGGCTAGGAATTCCAGTGTGGCTGAGACACCTTGCTCTTCAGGGGAAAATCAGAAATGCCCTTGAGATATTCCTGTGGATTTTGTAATGCCACACGTGGGCCAGCTTTTATGTCTCCATACTTCCTACCATTTGGGATATGACTTTGTCTGTGGTACTTAGTTATAAGACTTTTTTCAGCTAACCCTCAATTGGTTCTGCAGGTGGATTGTTCTATAATGTAGTTTGTCCTTTGTATTTGGTCCTGGGAGGAGTGAGTGTACCTTCCACCTCCTCCCCTGCCATCTTGCATCCCCTCCATCCATCTGTGTATCTTCTGTGGTGAGGTGTCTGTTCAGACCTTACACCCATTTTTAAATTGGGTTCTTTGTTTTCTTATTGTTGAGGATTAAGAGGTTTGTTTTGTTTTTTAAAATATATATCTGGGCAGGTGTTCTAGACAAAGGCCTCAGCTCATCTCTCAGCCAAGCCAGCATCAACATTCAGCTATGTGAGTTTGCCATGGGCCAGGGAGTGGAACCTTCAGATGACTGCATGAGAAATCTCAAGCAAGAAGCACCCAGACCACCCATAAAATTGTGAAAGTTAATACACCGTTTCAAGCACCACATTTTGGCAAAATCCTATGCAGCTATAGATAACCAAATACAAATTTAGAAATAAAAAGATAATTTAGTGATATACAAGAAAAATGAACATATTTTAGAACACAGTCAAATCAACCAAGGAACCCACTCACTGTCCAACTACAATCAGGAAAAGTAATTTCCTGAAGTTCGTTCAACAAAAGGAACATTTAGATTCCTTTGGCCTTTTTACTCCTTTTGGGGAGAGAAGGGGTGTAATGCAAGTGGGGATTGGCGAGATGTATACAGGTGGGAAGAGGTTCTTTTAGTGAAACAGCGCCTCAAGGTTACATTCTTTGTTAGTAAGAGAAACTTTTCTCTTGTAGATACTTGAGGCCTAAGAATCCGATCCTATTCCTGGGGAAAATTAAAGAGGTACAGAATAGACATATTTTGTTGTTATTAATAT
This sequence comes from Pipistrellus hanaki, assembly GCF_964339955.1. Classification (NCBI taxonomy): domain Eukaryota; kingdom Metazoa; phylum Chordata; class Mammalia; order Chiroptera; family Vespertilionidae; genus Pipistrellus; species Pipistrellus hanaki. The sequence continues at coordinate 12,747,648 of NC_140511.1, read as the reverse complement.
TTTCATTGATATTCAGCAAGAGTGGGAGGAAGGGGGAGAAACATCTATGTAATGTGAGAGAGACACATCCATTGGCTGCCTCCTGCACAGCCAGGGGATGGAGCCTGAAATGGAAGTATGTGCCCTTGATCAGAATCAAACCCAGGACCCTTCAGTCTGCAGGCTGACATTCTATCCACTGAGCCAAACTGGCCAGGGCTAAAACAAACATTTTAAAACACCTTCCCAGAATAGAAGCAGGCATGGGGATCTCTAGAGCTCTGACTTAGAGAAGTGGGACCCTAGTGGATGGAAAGACTAAGGAGTGGAAAAGAGAATAATGTTGGAGAGACTCCAAGAACTCCTGGGTTTCCATCTGAGTCTGACTCTTGCACTCCCCGAAAGGCAGTCTTATCGGAAGAAGGAAGAAACGTTTTGCTCCATCTGTTCTTCATGTGCTCTCTCAACTGGTTAATAAAGACTTATCTATGCACTTCATAGTGAACTGTGTCTGTGCATTAAGATCTCATTTGTGTCTGGATGGCCATGAGCTCGTTTTCCTCCTAGAAAGAAGGGTGGCCATCTTGTGGAATTAGAAGTGACTAAAAATGTTTTCCTTCAACTTTAGGCGAAACAAGGAAGTCTCAACATTATGTTTCTTGAGTTTGAAAGGTGTGTGTGTGTGTGTGTGTGTGTGTGTGTGTGTTCAAGAACCAGGTCAATTCTCTTGAACTGTAAGTTGTATGTAATCTTTCTTTTTATAACATCTCCTACCACCTCCCCAGACTTTTTGCTTTTATTTTCTCTTTCTCCCTCCCTCTTAGCACTAGGTATCCCTTTGACCCACCCAAATATACTCTGTATTCATTTCTACCAGGTTATACACAAGAAAGCTGACTCACAAGAACTTGATCAATAGACTCCTTTGCCCTCCAGCTTTGGTTGACTTCAGCCCACACCCTGGAGAAAGATCGAAGGAAGAGAGAAAAGTGAGATCAGGGTATTGTTCCTCTGGCTTTCTCTCTGTAGTGTCACATTGGGCCACTGGTGCCCCTTATCTAACGGTCTCAGCTCTTCTCATGACAGCCTTCTCTGCATGACTCTCTCATTTTGGGTTCCAGTAATTGCTCCTTCCCCTCCTCTCTTGGACGTAGGACTGGTAACAGTTCCTCTTGGTTCTTCTTCATTTCCTCTTGTTTCTTATTCATATCATCAAATTTCTCTTCCATTCTTTTTGGCCATCCTATGATCATTACTCTGAATTCTTGCTCTGGTAGGTTGCTTGCCTCTAACTTGTTTACTTCCTTTTCTGGTGATGCCTGCTTTTCTTTCATGTGCGGGCTATTTCTTTGTCTCCCCATGGTCTCTCTTTTCAGGATGTCTGGTTATGTGGTGTTCCTTCTCCTGCGTTGATTTAAAGGCACAAAATACAACACTACCAGGTACAACACAAAAGGCACTTAACAGGAATGTATTTGCGATATTAATAACCTCTAATAAAGTTGACCACTAGAGAAATGCAAATTAGGGATAGGAGAGAAGGAAGAAAGGTAAAAATAAAATAAAAAAAGAGGGATAAATAAAGAGATAGAAAAAGAAGGAAAAAAAGTAATGATGAAATGACATTGGAAAACAGGGAAAAAAGAAAAAGAGAGAGAGAGAGAGAGAGAAGAAGCAGACTAAGAGAGAAAGGGGAAACAAACTATATATATATATATATATATATATATATATATATATATGGAGAAAATTCCCATAGAACAACCACTAATCCTAGCCAATGCCAGCAACAATACTTGGAGATTAATACAAACTACAATATCCACTATTATTAAGTAAGGCTATGATGTACAGAAGTAAAAAACAAACAAAAACAAAGGATTTTTTTAAAAAATACAAAGCAACCATAACAGCACAAGAATAAGCATAACAATTTCACTAAAAAGCATAAAAATTCACTATAATCAACATTCGCACAATCAATGACAAAAGGATAGAGAGAAGAACAGTTTTTTTTTTTTTTTAACTAGTTAATATAATGAAGAGAGTGGTATTTATACACTTGGATCAGGGGGTTGGAAATTAGGTCTATAAGTATGGTGAGAGCTTTAGCAGGGGGTATACAGAAAGAATAGGTGAAAAACTAAAGCCGAAAGGGATAGGATAAACAGGAGACAAAAAGGGTAAAGGTTAGTAAGAGAGTGATGGTGTAAAGGTAGAGTTGAGATAGGGTTGAATGATGCTATAGTAGAGATTAAAATAGAATGAAGACTAATCCCAATGTAAAATAAAGAGAAAATAAAATGGTACTGGAGGGGAAAAAAAGAAGAAAAAGGGAGCAAAAAATGCAAAATAGCAGTAGTAATAGTGATGATTGAGATTGAAAGATTTAATAATTGAAAAGGTAAAATCAAGTAAGGAAAAAAGAAAAAAATTCGTTTCTTAAGTAAAAGAAGTAAAAAATGAAAATTAAATAAAAGATGTAAAAAATGAAAATAAAGTAAAGAATAGTAAAATTAGCATTAAAATGTCCAGTAGTGGTCATTCACTTCCTCTATTATTATATTTGGCATGCCTGATTCTCAGACCAGACAGTCTTGCAGTTCCCAGCGTTGCACTGCACTCAGTTATTTGTGTCCATTTATTTTTGATTAATTAAAAGTAAAAAAAAAAAAAAAAAAAAAAAAAAAAAAAAGGCAGTTTGTAATTCAGCCCCTAGGTGGCAGTGTTTCTGGTTTGACCTCCCAGTCTTTTTGGTTGCTCTGGCCTTCTTTCTCTATGGCTCTAGCTGCCAGAGTGCCTGCTGGCTCCCAGACTATCTCTTCTGGCTCCAATCCCCCGTTTCCAGGAAGGCAATTTCCCCCTGCAATCTGCCCGCATATGCCCAACTGGGCAGTCCTTCCCTAGTATTCAGAAGCAAGGGGGTGAAGAGGATCAGGTACCAAGGTGTCCAGATGTTCCGCCCTTGGCGGGACAGCCCCAATTCTTAACAATCTGTCCTGTGTCCCTTGGAGTTTTAAAAAAGTCCCGCTTCTGGGGAAAATTACGCCAAGCCCAGCACTGGATCTCGCCAGGCAGGATTCTCACTGCAGCTGCAGCCTTCTTTCGGCGCAGTTCAGCAAGGGGGCCGCTCGGGTGCGCAGCAGCTACAGTCGCTGCCGGCGCAGCGGGGACCTAGAACCCTCATGCTATCCCTGCAAACTCTGACCTTTCTGTGGGTGATCGAAGAACTCCCTTGAATCCACATGTTTGCGCCGATTGGGGCGTCACAGCTGCTCGATGGTCTCCTCTGCTGAGGGTTTTCCAGGCCTCAGAGAAGATCCTCCTTTCCTGGCAAGATGGTGCAGCCTTCCTTCTGAGCCCGTAGCTCCGGGAGAGGTTTCTGCCGCCGGAGTGCTGGCTGCTTGGTCAGGAAATCCTGTCCAGCGGACCCTTCCTTACCTCCCTTTAGAGTTACGCTGCCCCCTAGCTGCCAATCAATATTCCCTGAGCGACTCAGACGCTGCTTCTATCTGTTCTGGGACCAGGGTCAGAACAAGTCCATCTGTTCGGTGGCCATCTTGTCCCCCGCCCCCACATTCCACTTGTTAAGACTACTGTCTTTCCCCTCTGGACTTTCCCAGGATCCGGACTATCCAGAGAGTTCACTACCGAAAAAGCCCACTTAAAGTATTGTACTTTCAGACCTCTGACTCCCCATCCCTGGGTGCCAGTGCCATTTTGGAGCTCAGCCCATATGGGTCTCCAGATGACCTAATTCTATCTAATAAAAGGTTAATATGAGTTTGACCAAACTCGTTATGATGTGTGCTGACCACCAGGGGGCGGCGAGGAACAAAGGAAGGCCCCAGAGGAAGGAAGCCAGAGGAAGGAAGGCCCTGATTGACCCTGATTTCCAGCCAGGCCTAGGGATGCTACCCGTGCATGAATTTCATGCACCAGGCCGCTAGTTAGTTTATAAATCTTTACAACTTTTGGCCTCTTGCCTTTCTTGGTGACCCTAACAGGCCACAGATTCTTCTCAATAAAACAAGGGTGATATGAGTATTAAATTTAAAAAGGGTAAAATATGTAAAATGCTTACCATAACGCTGTAGTAGTGATAAGGGGGACTTATAACTTGATAGAGCACTTTAATCTGAGAAATAATCATATTATTTTAAACCTTAGAACACATATTTATGTGAATAGGATGTTAAGTTTCTCATGTGTGAAAAGGGGCTTAAGTTTTTCTTAAGTTTCCTTTTCAAGGCCTGTGTGAAGCTGACTCAGCTGTGAATCCAGCAAGCTGAACCAATTATCATGGTCAGACCAATCCACCAGGAGTCAAAGCATCATCTCATCACCTGATAACCAAGGACAATAGCGGCACCTGTAGACCTCCAGGGCTACCAACTCCATTCTGTTCCCAGCCTCACCCTAGCTCCTTCCCCTCCCCCTTTATAATCATCCCCTGCTCCTTGCTGTAAGACAGGATTTGAATGCTTGTAAGAGCCCTGTCTTCTTGGTTGGCTAGCCTTCTCAATAAACGCCTAATATGATTCAACCCTGCCTTCGTTATTGGACACAGCGAGAGGCAGTCCGAGACCAGTAACAGTAGCAATGACAGCACTGGTGTATGGTTGAATTTGCCACATAGAATTTCTTGTGTGTGTGTGGTTTTTTTTTTTTTTTTTTTTTTGGGGGGGGAGTGCGATGGGGTGGGGAAGGGTCTTTTTAGGTATATTAATTTTTTAAATCTTTATTGTTGTATTACATATGCTCCCGCCCCCCCATTAACCCCCTTCAGCCCACCCCTGCCCCCCACTTTTTTCTCATTTTGTTTTCTACTATTAGCCCAGGCTGTCCTTACCATTCTTACCAAAGTACAGAGAGGGCAAGTTGTCAGTGACTTTTTAAGGGCCTCCCCTTTGGTAGGCAGCTGTGCTACGATTTTTAACTGAGTATCTCCGCGTACCCACCTTGCAGAAAGCTTTCTATTAAAAAAAAAAAAAGGGGGGGGTGCGTGTGTTTCTGAAGAATGGTTTTTGTGGGCGAGTGGAGGGTGCTGAAAAGTGACGGAGGCGGGAGATGGAGGCTGGGAGGAATGCCCAGCGTTACAAGCATGTGGAAGGGATCGCTGTGACGGTGAAAGCAGTCTACTGCGGCTCTGTTTCTTTCCCGCTCTAGGATTCGCCCCCACTGGTCCCAGAACACCGAAATTGAGCGTTGTCTGCGCATGTCAAGGTCTTTTGGCCCTCGGCGGACACCGTTTGCCAGCCAGAGCGGTGCCTGGCCGCTCGCCCTCTCCGTAGGGTGTCCGTCGGCTTCCACCTTCTCAGCCCGGCGGGCCATGGCCAGCCGCGGGGCCCGGCAGCGCCCCAGGGGCGGCGGCAGCGGCGGCGGGGACCCGGCCTCGGCCGCGGACAAGCTGCGGGAGCTGCTGTGCGGCCGCGAGGCGGGCGGCGCGGAGCCGCGGGCCGAGTAGGTGCGGGGCGGGGGCGTGGCCGGCGGCGGCGCGGGGGCTTGTCGCCCCGAGGGTCCGGCCGCCTCTGCACCCGGGTCCCTTTGCTCTTCTCGGGCGGGTCCGCGTTCGGTCTCCACCCCGTCCTAGACCTCCACCTGGGTCCGCGTGGCTGTGAGGCAGCCTGGGGTGCGGGCCCGGCGTGGGGGGCGTCCTGTGGGTGAGCTGGCAGGCGCGGAGAGGGTGCCTTTCTGGGATCTCGCCGAAGCCCCGGCCCTTTAATGCGAAGGCCCCGCAGCCTCCAGCTCAGCACCCGCCTCCCTCCGAGGCCGGGAGCTGCAGGCTGGGGCTGCACCAAGGAGCTGTCAACAGACGGAATTGGAAGAGGTCACAGTGCGTTGCCATGTTAGGCCTCTACACATGGGAATAAATGATCAGATGAATTAAGCCATGGACAGCAATGACCTTGTTAAGAAAAGAAAGACACAGGGTGAGAGCGTTGTGGGCTTCAAGTGAGTGGTTAGTTGGCTTGGGGTAAATGGAGTGTCTTACATGTCAAAAACGATACGGATTAGCTTAGTTTACACGTGCAAAACCGGAAGTGGAAGGAATGATTTAGGTTGATCTACTCCAAACATCTCACTGCCCACGTTTATTGGTGAAGACTTCAGCGGATCCCGCAGCTTTAATGTCCCTTGCCCGTCTTGTCTTTTTTTGGTCTAATTTTAGTCCTTCTAGTTAGCAGGTACTTACTAGCACATACTTTTTTTTTTTTTTTTTTTTTTTTTTTGCTTCTGAGCAGGTTAACTGGGAACAAAGCTGGACAAGTTTGGGCACCGGAAGGATCTACTGCTTTCAAGTGTTTGCTCTCAGCAAGGCTATGTGCTGCCCTTCTGAGCAACATCTCAGACTGTGATGAAACATTCAACTACTGGGAACCAGTAGGTTACTTTCTGGGTATTTTTATAGTTCTTGATTTCACTCTTGGGACCTTGTTACCAATCAAGATACAAATACTATATACACGTGTTACTAGTAGTAAAATAACTTTATTTGCACTTTCATATTCTAAGTTGATGACTTAGTAGTAGTGACTATTTTTTCAAATACCTATTTATTGATTTGAGAGAGGAAAGGAGAGGGAGAGAGAAACATCAATGATGAGAAAGAACCATTGATTGGCTGCCTTCTGCAGGCCTCCTAAGGGGACCAGCCCCCAACCAGGGCACGTGCCCGAATTGGGAATCAAACCTGTGACCGCCTGAAAACAAAAACAAAAACAAACCTGTGACCGCCTGGTTCATAGGTTGATGCTCAATCACTTGAGCCACCCTGGTCAGGCAGATTTAGAGTTGTTGTTGTTGTTGTTTTTATTGTAATAAGTAGCAGATAAAATTTAAGCTTTTAAAGCTGACCAAACAATAATCTTGTAGAATTTATAACGTCCTGATATTTCTTAATATTGTGTCATTTTGATTCTTATCCATTAGTTGCAAATCTTGAGAATTTCAACATTTTTGTATACCGTTGTTTCATCAATATTTTTGCTTAAAATCTTCATCTTCATCCTTTTTTCCAGACACACTACCTCATCTATGGGAAGGGGTTTCAGACTTGGGAATATTCCCCAGTTTATGCCATTCGCTCCTATGCTTACCTGTTGCTTCATGCCTGGCCAGCTGCATTTCATGCAAGAATTCTACAAACTAATAAGGTAAGGGCAGGCCAACCTGGAAGCAGTCACAACTGATCAAGAGATGAGAAAAGGACAAAATAGTTTGGTAGTTAAGAGGAGACGTTTTCTAGAAGAAGAATTATTTATTCATTCATTGTTCAACAAATATTAATTAAGCAACTTTTATTTGGTAGACACTTCATTAAGTGCTATGGATTTAACAATGACCAAATCCCTACCCTCATGGAATTTATGGTTTAATGAAACCATCAGAAGAAATAACTAAGAAAGTGGTTGCCTCTAGGGACTGGGATTTGAACATAAGAAGTAGAACTGGGAACTACTATTTTTCTTAAAGTTTTGTAGTAATGGTTAACTTTAAAAACTATCCCAAATTATTATTTCTATTTAAAAATTTTTAAAGGAAATTACAAGTTATATCCTTTTATAAAACAGTCAAATATTCTATAGTAAATTACTACTACTAGCCTAGCCAGCATGGCTCAGTGGGAAGACTACTTGTAATTGAACAAGTAATTATAAATGTAGTGAGTCTTATGAAGGAAGAGTACCAATATGAAGTGGGATAGCATATTAGGAGAGCCTACTTAAACAGAGTGCTGCAGGATAGTTAGAAATTAAACCTGATTACTTTTCAGAAATATGCCTATGATGCGTCTTGGCATGGATTTCTTTTGGGGTTGTCTTGTTTGGAGTTTTCGTAGCTTCTTGAATCTTTAGGCTATGTCTTTTGCCAAATTTGGAAAGTTTGTTTAAAAAATATTTTTATTGATTTCAGAGAGGAACAGAAAGAGAGAGAAAGATAGAAACATCATTGATGAGAGAAAGTCATCGATCTGCTGCCTCCTCCATGCCTCATAATGGGGATCAAGCCCACAATCTAGGCATATGCCCTGACCGGAAATCTAACCGTGCCCTCAGGGTTACTCGGTCGATGCTCAACCATTGAACCACTCTGGCTGGGCTGGAAAGTTTTTAGCTGTATTTTTCTTTTATTTAGTACTTTTTCAGCCCTGCCCTGGAACCAAAAAAACAAAAAACAAAAAACAAAACCCTGAATAGCTGCAGCAGTCTTGAGAAAGAAAAACAAAGTTGGAGGAATCACAATACCAGATTTCAAGATGTACTACACAGCCACTGCAGCTATTCAGGGTTTTTTTTTTGTTTTGTTTTGTTTTGGTTCCATATATATTTTTGGAGTATTTTTTCTAGATCTGTGAAATATGCTGTTGGTATTTTAACACAAATGCATTGAATCTATAGATTGCCTTGAGTAGTATGGACATTTTAATGATATTGATTCTACCAATCCATTTACACAATATATTCTTCCACTTGTTTATAGATTCTTCTATTTCTTTTTCAATGTTACAATGGTTCCTTTAATACTTAGGGAATTCTAACATCTCTCTTTTTCTTTTGGTATTTATTTATTGTGGTGTTTTGTGTTCTTTTTTCATTGAGTTTGAAATCTTACTAGTAAACAAGTAATTTTCAGTTAAAACTAGGATATTTGGGGTATTTTATTATGAGACTGGATGTTATTCACGGGCCCTGCATGCTTCTGCTGCACTGCTCTGCTCCTCTGGGTCGCAATTAAGCCTTTGTTTTAGCTGGCTTCTTTTGATACACTCCACTTGTTACTGCAGGTGAGAGTAGAAGTCTAGGTTCCCCACTAGTCTCCACTGATAACACCCTAGTGGGCAGGCTAGGTGCACTGCATAATGACACTGTAGTTCAACAATGGATGCAACTCATTCCTCATGTGCTTGTGGTGATGCTGGTGTAAACAGACCTACTGTGCTCCCAGTCATATAAAAGTACAGCACGCTCAGTTATGTAAAGTACTTAATACTTTATAATGATATAAACGACTATGTTATAGGTTTATGTATTTACTGTACTAAACTTCTTATCTGTAATTTAGAGTGAATTCTTTATACTTTTTAAAAAATATATTTTTATTGATTTCAGAGGGGAAAGGATAGGGAGATAGAAACATCAATGATGAGAGAGAATCATTGATCAGCTTATATTTGTTTACATCCTTTGCACACCCATTACTGAGGGTCGAACCTGCAATCTGAGCATGTGCCCTTGACCAGAATTGAACCTGGGACCCTTCATTCTGCAGGCCAACCCTCTATCCACTGAACCAAACCAGCTAGGGCTCTCTCTCTCTCTCTCTCTCTCTCTCTCTCTCTCTCTTTTTTTTTTTTTTTTTTAAAAATATATTTTATTGGTTTTTTTACAGAGAGGAAGGGAGAGAAATAGATAGAGTTAGAAACATTGATCAGCTGCCTCTTGCAAATCCCCCACTGGGGATGTGCCCGCAACCAAGGTACAAGCCCTTGACCGGAATCAAACCCAGGACCCTTGAGTCCGCAGGCTGACACTCTTTCCACTGAGCCAAACAGGTTTCAGCCCGGCTAGGGCTCTTTATTACTTATTTTAAAAAGTTAAAAAAAAAAAAAAAAAAGTAAAGCATTATGCCATCTTACGTTGGCAGCAGCCTCATACATCCAGTGTTCACTGTGTCTCTTGAGTACATCATTTTCTCTTGTGCTTGATTTATTCTCGCGTTGTTTTGTACAGTACTATACATAGCCTAGGAGCAGCAAGTGCTACTAGGATCCATCTAGGTTTGTGTAAATACAGTCTATGATGTTTGTACAAGAACGAAATCGCCTAACATTGAATTTTTCAGACTGTATATGCATCAGTAAGTAGCAATGACTGTACTGCTAGTTTGGTGGAGAGGAACGGGCTCTCCAGGGGAACTTTACTGACACGGCAGTGGAAGAGAGAGTTCATTTATCCACAGGCAAGGATAAAAGTCCTGGCTTCCTACTGAATCTTTGGTTGCATCAGTGAGAGTGGAGCTACATTTTTTTCTATCTGGGGTGTTTGGCTGGAGTAGAGTGGTTATTGTCTAAAAGTTGTCTGTCTTGCTAGGTTATCTCTTTCTTGGGTTTTTGGCTAGATAGAGCAGGTACTCATTGGTGTTATTTTGTCTCTGCCCATTGGCATTTCTAGTTTCCAAGTTTGGAATATGAAAGACAAAAAAAGAAAACCCAGCAAACTTAACCACCATGTTGTTTCTTAGGTCCTCATCCAAGGATATTTTTCCATTGATTTTTACAGAGAGTGGAACAGAGAGGGAGAGACACAGAGAGAGAAACATCGATGTGAGAGAGACACATGCCCTTAAACGGAATTGAACCTGGGACCCTTCAGTCCATGGGCCGAGGCTCTATCCACTGAGCCAAACTGGCTAGGGCTATCTATGACTACATTTTAAGGACCACAGATAATCATCAACTAGAAAGCTTTGATATGCTTGCTAAACATAGTGAAGTTTCTCAAAGGCCACAGTATGAAAACTTAACATGAAATGAAATCTGGGATGCAGAAATGGAGTTGGTTTTGTTCATATCTACATCTATACAATTGTATTTTAGAAATGCTTGTTAAATGAATAAGCTTTATAAACAAATTTTTCACTTTTTTTGTAGCCAGAAATTTTATCATCTGCATACTTGTCTGTGAAATAGATACAGCATAATTTATTTAACCATTTCCCTGAATTTATTTAACCACTTCCCTATAATTAGATATTTTGTAGTTTTTAAAAAGCTGTTTTTTTCTGAATTAATAGTGCTTCAATTAATATTTTCATGAATAGAATCACCATCCCATATTTACTTACATAGTTACTTCTGTGAGCTGGAATCATAGAATTAGATATACTGAATAGGGGATATGAAAATTTTCATGGTTTTTGATACCTATTGCTTTTTATAAGGATTATATAAATTTATAGTGTTATTAATAAATGAAAGTGGTATCATCGTTAATAGTTTTGCTGACTTGTGTCTGTGATCTGGTGTGTTGTTTTTTTCCCCTGGATTTCTTTCAGATTCTTGTCTTTTACTTTTTACGATGTCTTCTGGCTTTTGTGAGCTGTATCTGTGAACTTTACTTTTACAAGTGAGTATAAAAGCTTTGTTTTTAAAAGTGTTATGAGGAAACCCAATGAAGCATAGATTATTTTTCTGATAGTATTAGCAGTGTTTAAAAATAGAAAGCACTTTCCTTCTAGCTTCTAATATTATATCTCAAATGTGACCACTTGTTTGAAACAAACTGTTGGAAGGGGAATAATTCTAATGATCACCTTTTCCCTCCTGAGTTTCATAAATACAATAACTTCATATTATTAATTTTAATTCTGTTAATACATATCTAACTAGTCTTCTCTTTGGGAGGATTTAGTAGACATTATTTTGGGTCCCAAGATATAGATAGGATCATCATGATTTACCTCTTCCTCTCGATCTTAACTGACAGGAACTTATTCCCAGTGTGGGACGCACTGCTCTTATTTGCATCCAATAAATGAATTTCACCAACTACCTATTGTTTGCTTGAATATTAGTGTTTCAGTAATAAAGATAGCTCATTCTTTTTACATGATGCCTAACCAACATCTTATTTTGTTCATGCTATAAAAGGTATTTGGACTTAATGATCATTATTAAAAATCTTTCTACTGCAAAACAGCTAAAAATGTCAGATAAAAAAGTAGTTGGCCTTGACTCTGTGTGGAATAGAGAAGAAAAAGGAAAGTCATTCTGCCTTTGAGGATTATATCCATAAAGTTGGCCATCATATGGGCTCAGGATTGAATTCAAATCACCCACATGGTCCCCCAATCCCCAAGTTGAATTTGTTTGAAATTGTTCTGGGATGGTAGTGCTCTTACTGTAAATATAAATGTAAATGTGAAATTTTGTTAAAGGAGTGAATTCTTAACCCAAGTGTCAGAGAATGACCACAGGTAAAGTTTTAGTGAACAAGACATTAGAATAAAAATAAATCATAGAGCACAAAAGGGAACAAGGCACTATGCCTGAGAGCCAACAGACATAACGACAGATAGCTGATCTTTTATTAATTAGGAATTATTAAAAGGAGAATATGTCCTAACTGGTTTGGCTCAGTTGATAGAGCATTGGCCTGTGGACTGAAGAGTCCCAGGTTCGATTCCAGTCAAAGGCCCACACATGCCCGGGTTGTGGGCTTGATCCCCAGTAGGGGGCATGCAGGAGGCAACCAGTCAATCATTCTTTCTCATCATTGGTGTTTCTATCTCTCTCTCCCTCTTCCTTCTTCTCTGAAATCAATAAAACTGTGTTTTTTTGTTTTTTGTTTTTAAAAAGGAGAATGTAAAGTAAGCATATTTAATATTTTTAAAGAAATATAAGAGGGAATTGAAACATAAATCATAAACGAGTCTAATCAATCAACAGAATGAAAAGGAACTTACAAAATAGGAGGAAACAATTATAAACCATATTTCCAAAATATATGTGTAAGGAACTTCAGCAACTCAATAGCAAAAAAACTAATAATACTATATAATGAAAAGGTAATTTGCAAATTGACCATCACTCCAACACACACAAGATGTCTGCCTCCATGTGGTCAAAGATGGCTACCCCCATGTGGACACAGATGGCTGCCACAAGTTAACCGGCAGGGGAGGGCAGTTGTGGTTAATCAGGCCAGCAGGGGAGGGCAGTTGGGGGACTAGGACTATAGGGGAGGGTAGTTGGGGGGTCCAGGACTGCAGGGGAGGGCAGTTGGGGGGACCAGGCCTACAGGAGAGGGCAGTTGGGAGGGACCAGGACTACAGGGGAGGGCAGTTGGGGGGGACCAGACCTGCAAGGAAGGGCAGTTGGAGGTGATCAGGCCTGCAAGGGAGGGCAGTTGGGAGGGACCAGACCTGCAGGGGAGGACAGTTCGGGGACCCAGGCCTGCAGGGAGGACAGTTAGGGGCAACTGGGCCAGCAGAGGAGCAGTTAGGCATCCATCAGGCTGGCTGGGGAGTGGTTAGGGGGTGATCAGACTGGCAGGCAGAAGCAGTTAGGGACAATCAGGAAGGCAGGCAGGTGAATGGTTGAGAGCCAACAGTCCTGGATTGTGAGAGGGATGTCCCAGATTGAAGAGGGTGCAGTCTGGTCTGAGGGACACACACACACCCCACCCCCATGCATGAATTTCATGCACAAGGCCTCTAGTTCAATTATAAAATGGATTAAGGACCTGAATAGACATTTCTCCAAAGAAGACTTTCAAATGACCAATAGATATGTAAAAAGATAATTAATGTTGCTAATCATCAGGGAAATACAAGTCAAAACCACAGTGAGATCACTTTATACCTGTTACAATGGCTGTTAAAAAAAACCCAACCAAACAAAGACAACAGATGTTGGTGAGGAAGTAGAGAAATTAGGACCCACATACTGTTGGTGGGAATGCAAAATGGAACTGTAACTATGGAAAACAGTATGAAGTTCCTCAAAAAATTAAAATTCAAACTACCAGCAATCCCACTTTTTAAAATTTTTTTTAAATATAATAAAATTACATGCAATAAACATTTTTCTTTTCTTTTTTTTTTTATTGATTTTTTTTTTGCCCCCCTCCCTCCCTCCCGTACATACCCTCCCTCCCCAGAGTTTTATGTCCATTGGTTGTACTTATATGGATGTACACAAGTCCTTAGGTTGATCTATTATCTCCCCCAGATCTTCCTCCCCTCTCCACTGTAAGCAATCCCACTTTTTTAAAAAAAATGTTTTGATTGATTTTTAGAGAGGAAAGGGAAGGGAGAGATAGAAACATTGATCAGCTGCCTCCTGCATACCCCCTAATGGGTACTGAGCCCACAACCCCCTGACTGGGCATGGAACTTGTGAGATCTTGGTGCATGGTTCAACATTCAGCTACTGAGCCACACCAGCTGGGTAGCAATTCCATTTCTGAGTATTTACCTAAAAGAATTGAAATCAGAATCTTGAAAAGATATGCACATACCCATGTTCATTGCAGCATGTTCACAATAGCCAAGATTGAAAAAAAGCTAAATATCCATAGACAGATGAATGGGGGGCAAATGTGTTATATACATACAATGGAATATTATTCAGTCTTAAAAGAGAAGGAAATTCTGCAATATGTAACAAGATAAAAGAATCTTGAGAACATTATGCTAAGTGAAATAACCAGTCACAGAAGGACAAACACTGCATGATTCCACTTATATGAGGTTTCTAAAATAGTCACATTCATGGAAGCAAAAGAATAGACTTGTGGTTGCCAGGGGTTGGAGAGATGGGGAAATGGGAAGCTGCTAATCAGTGGATATACAATTTCAGTTACTCATTATGAATTCATTCTAGAGATTTGATGTACCCTATTATGTTTCTAGATAACAATATTTTATACTTAAAAATCAGCTAAGAGGTTAGATCTTATATTAAGTGTTCTTACCACAATAAATAAAGAAGTTAAAAACAGACTACAAAAATAACCAGGCAGATTTAAAAAAGAACTGAACAGAACTTCTAGAAATGAAGATAGAAGAATTGGTATTTAAAATTTAATAGATAGGTCCAGGGGTGGGGAACAGCAGGCTGCTTAAGGTTTATGAAATTGTTTGGTCTGGTCCTGTCAAGGCATTAGGGGTGAGTTAATTAAATGTTAATTAAATGTAGCAAGCTAATTTTTAAGTAGGTAATTTTGTATGGTCCACAAATGTGTTATATCAATAAATATCCAAATGGCCTTCGCTGAAAAAGGTTCCCCGCCTCTGGTTTAAACAGATGATTAGACATTACTGACATGTAAACTAGAAGATTGGTCTGAAGAAAATACTAAGAATGCAGTACAGTGACAACAAAGGTAAATATAAAAGAGGTTCACAGTGTTCATTGCCACATTATTCACAACAGTTAAGACTGGAGACCACCTATATGTCCACTGACATTGTGTACAGTAGAGTTGAAAGATGTGATATGTATCTAATCACATTCTAGGAGATAATCGAGAGAATAGAGAGGGGCAGTTTTCAGGGAAGTAATAGCTAAGAAATTTCCAGAATTGATGAAAAAAAAGATGCTAATCCACAGATTCAGAAAGCCCAACATATCCTGATATGCATAACTAAAAGGAGTACTGAAACTGTGTAGAACTTCAAGAACTGAGGAGATTTTGCCCAAATGATGTGGCTTAGTGGTTGAGCACTGATTGATCTATGAACCAGGAGGTCATGATACAATTCCTGGTCAAGGCACATGACCCGGTTGCAGGCTCGATCCCCAATAGGGGGTGTGTAGGAAGCAGCCAATCAATGATTCTCTCATCGTTGATGTTTCATTTCTCCCTTTCCCTTCCTCTCTGAAATCAATAAAGATAAATAAATAAGAAAGAAAGGAAGAAAGAAAGAAAGAAAGAAAGAAAGAAAGAAAGAACGAACGAACAGAGGTGATCTTAAAAGTTGACAGAGAACTTAATAGATTACCTATAAAGAATGTTAGGCAGTTAGACTCGTAGAAGTCTTTTGAAAAGCCAAAGATAATAATAATAATATCTTCAAAGTGCTGAGAGAAAATTACTGTCATTCTAAAATTGTATACTCAGGCAAACCATTTTTTAAGAGCTAAATAAAGACTTCAGACAAAATATAAAAGAAAGAAAAAGAAATCCAAGAAAAACAGAGTTTACCATTAACAGAGCTTCACTAAAAACTTCTAAAGGATATACTTAAGAAGAAGCTAAATTTTTTCAGAAAGAAGCTCTGAGATGCAATAAGGAACCCGAGCAATAAAATAGTTAACACATGGTATGTCTGAGCAAATTTTGACTGAATGAAGCAATAACAATTTCTAATATTTCATTTATAGGGTTTTAAAAAACCCACAAGAAAGCAGTAAAGGAAGTGTATAATTAATTGCATAAGTTTGAGAAACCCTGACTTAGATAAGGACTTATTAACACTGTGTTGTATCTCCTAGTCTTTTCCTGATTACTACCTTTCATTGAGTGACTGTGCCAGGCACTCTTCTGAGCACCTGGCCATGCATTGTCCTCACAGAAACCTTCCAAAGTATCACTACCCTCTTTTTACAAGGGAGGCATCTGGCAGAGTGAGTCTGTAACTAGACAGGGGTGTCACTGCTGGTAAGTGGCAGACTCCAGATTCGAACCTAAGTCTGAGGCCTGTTTTTCTACAACATCAGGCTGTTTTCCTGTTGTTTATAGACATGCCCTTCGCACAGAAAGTAGATCTTTCCTCGTAGGGAGAGAGTTTCTCTCCTTATGCACGAGAGCACTGCTGACAAACACGTCAAGCCCGTTCGGGATTTGACTTTACATCTGCAGTGTTCTCTGTGATGCAGGCATGTTTTGTTTTTTGATTTGAAGTTTCCATCCCCAAGATTTGCTCTGCTGAGAGTTTTTGCCTTTCTCCTAGGGCCGTGTGTAAGAAGTTTGGGTTGCATGTTAGTCGAATGATGCTAGCCTTCTTGGTTCTCAGCACTGGCATGTTCTGCTCATCTTCAGGTAAGTAAAGGAGCAGGTCAGGGCATAACAGGGTCACTGATATTTCACAGTTGCATTTAAAGAAGGAACTTATCCAGATACAGTTTATATTTGTATAACATTTCAATAATGTGCTGACCACTCTTACCTACACTCTCTTGATTGACCTTTGCAACATTAAGATAAGTATTTTCTCATTGTTGTTGAAACTTAGATGAAATGACTTACTGAAAGTCAAATAATTTATAAGTGGTAGAGCTGTTTTCATGAGGTTGCTTTCTGTTACATATTATATTTTTTTGTCACTATAAGGCTGAAAAGCACAGGCACCCCTGTCTTCCTTTGTTGTTAGGGGAAGGAAAATAATTTTATTATTTTGCTCAAGAAAGCTCTTGTGCCTAAAAAACCTGTTCTTAGTGGTTCTTTTTTCTGCCCAATATTTGCAATGTGCCCTGTAAAGGTATACATCTTCTGTTGGGATTTTTTTTCATACCAAGTTTGTAGAAATTGAGAATAAAAACCTTAATCTAGAGAGGTGGCTTTCAAACTATGCTGCCAGTGTACATTCGTGTTCTATGAGCTGAACCAAGGTAACCTGCTGCCACAAGGCAGCCTGTTCCCAGTCTCTATATATAATTATTGCTTCTATAAATAATTATTTCAAGTTTAATTTCTGCTTGCTTGTACCAGAATCTAGTGTACACATTAAATATGCACACAAATTGTATCCAGCTCAAAAGTATATATTTTTTCTTCATTGACTATCAAAATCTGTGTTGTTTGGCAGACACCTCAGGGATCCACACCCAGAGGACTGAGAGCCAGTGTCCTAAATGAGACTGCTCTCCCTCTGAGCTGGCAGACACTCAGATTCCTCCATTCCCCTTGCCTGTCCATTGGCAGCTGGACTCTGTAGCAATAGATAGCATCCATTCTATTTAGCATTTATCTGTGAAGGTTGTATCTGATGTTTTTTAGTTACTTTGTTACTCCTAAAATTGATTCTTCTCTGAGGGAAATACTTGGGATGTCTTTAATTTTGTAACCTCAGTTGAGGATGTTAAGGCACAGGTCACTTTAAAGCATTCTTTGAGACAAAGCCTCATCTCTTTGCCAAGGTTCTTAAATCATGTTGCCTCTTCATTGTGGTTCTTGTTGGAGTCCGTACTGACCTTTCTTCCCCAGTGCTAGGTGAAGCAGGCCTCACACAGCAGAGAGATGCAGATCTGTGTTTTTGTGTAGAATTGGTGGAAACACTTTGATCAAACGTCACCATTGCACAGAACCTGAGTACAGTCAGTCCCTGCTGTAGACACCAGCAAAGTAATGCTAGGTGGAAATAATTAGGGGGACACCTAAGGCCACACATCTATGTCGATGGATGCAGGATGGAAAGCAGGGCTGGCAACCAGCACTTGGGTGGATGCAGGATGCAAAGCAGTGTTACCATCTAACTTTTGGCCTCTGAGAAGATTTCCTAGAACCGTGGTCGGCAAACTGCGGCTGGCGAGCCACATGCGGCTCTTTGCCCCTTAATTGTGGCTCTTCTACTAAATACCACGCCCTGGGCGAGTCTATTTTGAAGAAGCGGTGTTAGAAGAAGTTTAAGTTTAAAAAATTTGGCTCTCAAAAGAAATTTCAGTTGTTGTACTGTTGACATTTGGCTTTGTTGACTAAGGAGTTTGCCGACCACTGTCCTAGAATTTCTATAGGGAACAGATTGGTACTTGGATAGAAGACTGTCAGAAGATAAACTTCTCCAGAAATAGATTGTCAGCAGTGGTTCTAAGTTTCATGAAGCATATTCACTGCCTGGAAATATAACCTGGGTTATACATGGGGAACCTGGAATTCTGTACGTTTTAGATTTGGGTACAGGCCGGGAGAGGAATGGCATGGTTGGTATTGTATAACTGGGCAATGTGTTGGTACCTAAAAAACAGGAGTGAGAAAATAAGAAAAACATTGCATTTCTTTTTTTAAAAGGTGTATCACTCTATGCCCACTTCTAATATAACATTGCTCAAAATACATTTCTGGTTATTGATATTTTGTAATATAGGTAAATTTTTAATAATTGATACTTAATAAATCTCAAACTCTTGTCCCTGTCCCCCCTTTTCTCATGTCTTTACTCTTGCAGCATTTCTTCCTAGTAGTTTCTGTATGTATACTACATTGATAGCCATGACTGGCTGGTATATGGACAAAACTGCCATTGCTGTGCTTGGAGTAGCAGCTGGGGCTATCATTGGCTGGCCATTCAGTGTGGCTCTTGGGTAAGAAACTAACACAACTCATCTCCCTTGTATCACTGGGCATAGAGTATACCTTAATGTTAGGTTATCACCATATTCTCTGGATAGGATCTAAAGTTAGAGGATTTATTTGGATCTACAAAGACTGGGAAATGAAAGAATATTTCTCTTGGTGCTCATTGTTTTGATTATCCTAATAAAAATAGTAACTGTTAAGCATCTGCTGTGTGTTAGACACTGCTAAACCACTTACAAACTTTATTCCTAAACCTTCTAACAACTCTGCAGCAGAGTCAATTACTAGTGCTTTGTAAGTGAGAAAGTAGAGTCCAAGAGGTTGAGTAATTTGCCTTTAAGATTATGTTTACTTTTGGGTCCAGGCACCTCTGACTGTAGCAGACGTTTTTTCCACAGTGTGCCACCGTAGGCTGTGTTTTTGTCACCGAGGCTTGCAATCTGAGTTCCTTTCAGTCCTCCTTTCTTGCCCCCAGAATCATTTTTCTTAGTTACATAGTGCCTGGCATTCCTTTTGTACTTTTTGTTCCCACCACTCGGTCCGATTTGTGCCGCCTTAATTTACTGACTGGATCACTAGTAATTTAGAAAAAAAATTAGTTTGATGTTAAGGTCATTATAGTAGTAGTAATAGTAGTAGTAGTATATCTTTATTATTTTTAAAAGGATTGAATTGTTTGAGGTAAAAAGAATTCTTAATTTCCTTCTCCCCTTACACAATCTTCAAAGATAGTCACTGCTAATAGTTTTTATTATAGTTTTGTGTATATTTTTCCAGAAATTATCTTTGCATGAATAAATGCATACACACACATATAGACATACCAAAATTCTTAAAATAAATAGTATTATTCTATACTCATGTACATTTTCTATTGTATATAGATTTATTTTGACTTTGTATCTATTGCATAGCATTCCGTTATATGGCTGTTCATAATTTATTTAGCCTTTGTCTTTTTGGTAGACATTTAGTTTTCATTTTTTTGTTATTATACACATACTTCAGTGAACATTTTTGTACATGTCTTTATACTTGTGGAAATTTACCTATGAGATACATTTTTAAAAAGGGAGTTCTAAGTCAGAGAATAGGCGTTTTAAATTTTCTTAATTGACTTTAAAAGGTTAGTATCTCCACCTTCAAACTTTTCTTTTATTCTGCGTATTCACAAATTACTTTATTCTTTAAGGTTTTGTTTGTGGTTCTCTTTTATACTTTCTGCTATCTAGTCAATCATCTCTTCAGTTTCACTCATATATTCCTAGCTGCCTATTAGATCTCTCCATTCATATTTACGACATTGAACTCATTACCTCCCTTCCGTATCTGTTTCTTTACCTCTGATTCAATCTCAGCAAATGGTACTGTCTATGCTGATCCAGGAACCTGAAACTTATCTGTGACTCTCTTCGCTCTTCCATATCCTATTAATTTATTACACCTCTTAAGTATTATATGTTTTGAATCTGGCTACTTTTCTTCACCTCTCACTGGTCCTGGATTACTTTACAGCCTCCTGAATGATCTTCCTGCCTCTAGTATTGATCCTTGTAAATCTAGGCTCCACATTCAAATGTTCCTTTTAGAGTTATCTTCTTAAATGCAAATATGATTTTATCACTCCCTATTTTGTTCCAAACTATATAATAGCTCCCCCAATGCTCTGTGCCCCAGAGGTTGGCAACTTGAATCCAATGAAGCAAATCCAGCTGGCCTGTTTTCATACAGTCCAAGAACTAACATTTTTACAAATTTAAAGGGTTGTTAAAAAACAACAACACACAGAAGAATATGCAACAGAGACTATACAAGGCTTGTAAAGCCTAAAACATATGCTGTCTGGTCTTTTAAATAAAAGTTTGCCAACACCTGTTTCATGGTGTGCAAATTCTAATATGACTCATAAAGCCCTTATATTTCCTCCTCTTTACCTCTCCAGCCTTCTTTTTTTTAAGTTCCTCCATTTCTTTTTACTCTCTACTCCATCAACATTGAACTTTGGAGTTCCCTAGGTACCTTGGTTGGTCTGCCTTTAGCCGAAATAAGTGATTTCAGGATCACAAGCACTTAGCAATCTACCATCATTTATTGAATCCTTTGTGCTAGGCATGGCTGATACTGTGAAAAATAAAACAGTCATCGTTCTTGTTTTTTGGGAGCTTGCATTTTAGTAGGAAAAGCAGACATTGAACAGGAAATTAAAAATGTGATGACTTATGTGTTACATGCAGTTGAGTCGGCTCTGATTCCGGCGAATGAGTGGTGTCCACAATGTCCTGACCTCAACAGCCCTGCTCAGCTCCTATAGACTCATTCTATGGCTTCTATGGGGTTAACACATCTTCTGTCTGGTCCTCCACTTTTCTTGTTGTCTTTTATTTTCCCCAGCATTGTCTTTTCTAAAGAACCCTGTCTTACCAAAGGAGAACTATAGCACATGGAAATGTAACCATTGGGGAGGGAAAAATTGAAAACAAATGTTAATGCAAAATGTACGTAATAGAATGTGGAAATTCAAATTATAAAAGATGATGTTCTGTGACAATAAATTCTAAATAAGTCACAGAGATGTCTGGAGGATGTGGGAATAGAGCCTATAGTTGACATTTGGGTGGGTTCTTGTGAATAGATTGATGTAGAGAGGGAATTCTTTGTGTTGGAGCATGGGTAAAGGCTCAGACTAGCGTCCTCGATTTGGAAGTTGGTATATCAGAATAGTTTGTAATAGGATATTGCTAAAATCTTAATATATCATGAAAGGGAGAGATGAGTATTTATTTGGCAGGATGGCTACAGAACAGTAGGCTACATTTACCTTATAATTAATATATTTTAAATGCCAATTAGGCTAAATAAGTATAAAACAGACCTCATTCCAGAAGCTCATTATTTATCCTTTTGCACTCCGCTGTCCCCTCTCAGGGGACATCGGAATTCTAGCATATCACTCGGATGTCCCCTCTCAGGGGACATTGCAGTTTATTAGTGATTACGGGGAATTGAGTTATTTCAATGCAACTTTTTGAGACAGGCGTCAAACCACTTATTACTGTCAAACATGCACTAATCAGCTTGCAATGCATATTGGGGAGTGTTTCAAAACTTATCATACTGTACAAAATTATAAACAATAAAATATTGTTTTTTTTGCAAATATACATTCCTCGATGTCACCCAATTCATATAAGTCCAATATCATTATAATACGTTACTTGGTTCCAAAATTATACTAAATAATACGAGGGTCTGTAAATGCACATTTCCGCCGCAAAGTAGCTTCGAGAGTAGCTGGTAGCCAATGTCCAGAATGGTTCGGAGTGCAAAGGGTTATATTTCTTAGGCATCATGGGTGCATAGTCCTGAAGAGAACAGTGTATTTTTGAGAAGAAATCCTCTCCTGGACCACCTTTCTTCCTCAGTACAACTACTAGAGACATGTTATTCTCAGTTCTGTACGAGGTGTGTGAATCTGACCTGTCTATATTCTCTGAGTATTTAATCCCCACTTTCCGTTTCTCTGTTAAATAGTTTACCTGTTGCCTTTGACTTGCTGATCATGAAACACAGGTGGAAGAGTTTCCTCCATTGGTCGCTGGTGGCTCTCATACTCTTTCTGGTGAGTTTTCTCTTTTCCTTGTTTTGTTCTAAAATTGTAATGACAGCAACTTCTTTTTTAAAATTTTAATTTAATTTAACTTAATTTATTGGGTAACATCTGTTTATAACATTATATAAGTTTCAGGTATACAATTTTGTAATACATCATCTGTATATTCCACTGTGTGGAAGCACCTTCTGATGTAGGAAAGAGAACATTAGGAGTTGATTCTGTTTTTTATTTTGAAGTTTGTCCTATTAGCATGTGAGAATGCTTCCAGAGCAAAACTCCGCAATTGCTATGTATTTTCTGTCCTGTTTCAGGTGCCTGTGGTCGTCATCGACAGCTACTATTATGGGAAGTTGGTGATTGCACCACTCAACATTGTTTTGTATAATGTCTTTACTCCACATGGACCTGATCTTTATGGTAAGGCCTTACGATATTGGGCAAGGATTAGGAGATTGCTTAATTTGTCTGGACTTTGAAATTTTAATTCAGCTGCCTTATTTGACCAAATATGGCATTTCTTTGCTGGTAATATTATTTTCTTATTTTAAAAATAAATGTTGCTCGGCCAGTGTGCTCAGTAGTTTGGCATTGACCTATTATCACAGTTTGATTCCAGTCAGGGCACATGCCAGGATTGTGGTTCAATCCCTAGTAGGGGGCATCAGGAGGCAGTAGATTGATGATTCTCTCTCATCCTTTATATTTCTACTAGAGGCTCTATGCACAAAATTCGTGCATGGAGGTGAGGGACAGGGGTGTCCCTCAGCTCAGCCTGCACACTCTCCAATCTGGGACTCCTCAAGGGATGTCCGACTGCCGGTTTAGGCCCGATCTCACAATCCAGAACTGCTGGCTCCCAACTGCTCGCCTACCTGCCTTCCTGATTGCCCCTAACCACTTCTGCCTGTCAGCCTGATCACCCCCTAACCACTGCCCTGCCAGCCTGATTGATGTCTAACTGCTCCCCTGCCAGCCTGTTTGCCCCCAACTTCCCTCCTCTGCCAGCCTGGTCACCCCTAACTGCCCTCCCCTGCAGGGTTGATCACCTCCAACTGCCCTCCCTTGCAGGCCTGGTCCCTCTCAACTGCCCTCCCTTGCAGGCCTGGTGCCTCCCAACTGCCCTCCCTTGCTTGCCTGATCACCCACAACTGCCCTCCGTTGCAGGCCTGGTGCCTCCCAACTGCCCTCCCCTGCTGGCCATCTTGTGGTGGCCATCTTGTCTTGTGTCCACATGAGGGCAGGATTTTTGACCACATGGGGTCAGCCATATTGTGTGTCGGAGTGATGGTTAATCTGCATATTACTCTTTTATTAGATAGGATAGAGGCCTGGTGCATGGGTGGGGGCCAGCTGGTTTGCCCTGAAGGGTATCCGGATCAGGGTGGGGGTCCCCTTGGGGCATGGGACAGCCTGACCGAGGGGCCTGTGGTGGTTTGCAGGCCGGCCATGCCCCCTGATGATCCAAGCTGGAGGCCCTGGTATCTGGAATTTATTTACCTTCTACAATTGAAACTTTGTAGCCTGGAGTGGAGTCAAGCCTCCTGCTCGCTTTGTGGCTGGCAGCCATTTCTGTTTGGATTTGTTTACCTTCTATAATTGAAACTTTGTAGCAGAGGCCAAGGCAGGCCAGGGCTGTGGGAGCTTGGCTTCCTCCATCACCGGGGGCAACCCAAGCCTCCTGCTCTCTCCAGCTCCATGGCTGCCACCATTTTTGTTGGGATTTATTTATCTTCTATAATTGAAACTTTGTAGCCTTGAGTGGAGGCCTGGGCCGCCAGGGTGTGTGGAAAGGTTGGCTTCCTCCATTGTCGGAGAAACCCAAGCCTCCTGCTTGCTCTGTGGCCATAGTCATCTTGGTTGGGTTAATTTGCATACTCTTTCCTGATTGGCTGGTGGGCGTGGCTTGTGGGTGCAGTGGAGTGGTGGTTAATTTGCATATCACTATTTTATTAGATAGGATTATGAGACATTCCAGACCTGAACATGTCTTTTGAGGTCAGGGAACGAAACAAAGTTTTCATAGCTATTAATAGCTTCTGTTTATTTAATGCCTACTATATGTCAGAAAATTTACACATACTGTCTTCTTCCCCTTACAAAAGCTCTGTGATATCATTTATCCTTATTCCCAGATGAGGATAATGATGAAGAATTGGAGAGAGACTTGCCACATAGTTAAATAGGTGATCTTTCCACTAAAAATGACCTTAGCAAAACCCTGGAGTTTGGCTGAGATTTTATAGGATAGGTTTGCACAAAGGGAGTAATGGAAGATAAGATCCAGTCTACAAAATGGGTGAGAAGTTGCATCTATGAAGGTCTGATGTACTAGTTTGGCTTGCAGGATGATCAGGAGCCCTACAGAGCTCGTGTCAGAGAGCCGTGAGCACTGGCAGGCTCCTCCACCAGGAACGCTGCGCCAGATCCTTGTTGAAGAAAGGATGTTTGGACTAGGGAAAGAATACTTGACATTTAGGAAAGATAGAGTAGTGTAGACATAAAATTGCAAAGTCATAGGCAAAATATCTCTATGGAATCAATGATCAAGAGGTGAAATTTTGATGAGGGAAAAAATATTATCCTTGTAATGTTTCGAGTTCTCAGATGTTGATGTTGTAAGCATTTTTCTGTGGTGAGTGAAGAGTGGTACTCTCCGACTGGTACACAGGCCTAAGGAAGGCAGGGGAGGACGGGTACAAGAAATGCTTTTCCCTCAAAAGTAGTATAGTCTGCTCAACAGTGCCATTCTGTGGTTTAGGATCTCCCAGCCTGTTTGTGTGTTTTATCAACATCTTTCAGATCACTGGACAAGACATTGCAGAAGGTAAAATGAAGGTGCTCTATTAGGAAACCCACAGTTTTCCATTCTTGCTGTAGCAGAGGATGAAGCCCCAGTGGAGTCTTTTGAGACCAACTTGGATTTAACTGCCAGCTGGAACGCTCTCTGAGCCTTCACTCTTTTTTGTTGAACACTGGTGGCTTTTTCCTCTTGGTGTTGCAAATTTGACATTTAATAAGGATGATTTACTACAATTTTCTTTTCTTTTTAAAAATATATTTTTATTGACTTCAGGAAGGAAGGGAGGGTGAGAGAGAGAAACATCATAACAAGAGAGGATCATTAATGAGTTGCCTCCTGCACACTGGAGGCTGGAGATCAAGCCCACAACCCAGGCATGTGCCCTGATGGGGAATTGAACTGTGACCTCTGGTTCATAGATTGATGCTCAACCACTGAGCCACAATGGGTGGGCAAATTTTCTCCAGTTTATAAAATTATAAGCCTACAAAGCGGTTCCCTCTTATTCAAACTGTGGAACAGTAAACATCTTTTCTTCCAGCCTCTCTCAAGCTCACTTTAGCTCATTTGAATGAAAGGAAGTGACTTTTATAAAGAGGGAGGTTGGTGAGTCACTCCCTGCAGAGACCCTGCTTCCAGCCGAAGCCGGTTTGGCTCAGTGGTAGAGCGTTGGTCTGCCGACTGAAAGGTCCTAGGTTCGATTCCGGTCAAGAGCATGTACATTGGTTGCGGGAACATCCCCGGTGGGGGGTGTGCAAGAGGCAGCTGGTCAGTGTTTCTCTCTCATCGATGTTTCTAGCTCTCTATCTCTCTCCCTTCCTCTCTGTAAAAAATCAATAAAATATATTTTTTTTTTAAAAAGAGAGACCCTCCTTCCAGCTTTCTTTCACCTTGCCTTTTGCATTAGTTCAATGCTTAGCTTGTCATTCTGATGCAGTTTCTCTGCATAGTTCAGCTTTTATACTTTCTGAGCAGCAGCATTGAATATCTCCCTCGAGATAAAAGTTTTTACTCTTTTCTCTATTAAGGCAGATGTCTCATCAAGTAGTGGAGGACACTGGCTATCAGAAATCACTATTTTTGTCCTCTTTTGCTCTTGTTTTTAATATTGTTGTCACTTGAACCTTTCCCACTCTTGGCTTATCCCCCAATTTTTGCTCCATCTTTCATGGAAGTAACAGCCTATTATGAAATATTCACAGGCTAGCTGTGAACTTGTGTCCATGATCAGTGAACACATAAAAATAGAATTTAGCAACTTAATACTCTTAACTGTGCATCTCAGAGTTAATATATCTAGGTAAAAATATAGTCAGCCCTACTACAACTTACTATACCCTGGAGGGTATAGTAAGTTGTAGTAGAGACAAATATTTTCTTGAAACTGTTAGGGTCACTGAAGAGGGAACACATGGCACCAAAGGTGGTAAAGAATTATAAATTTTTTAGATAATCTGGAAACCAGGTGGGCTGAGCCTGCAAATGGCACCAGCACCCAGGGAAGGGCAGTCAGATTTTAAAGGATTCTAGGTGGGCTTTTTCAGTGGGGAATTCTCTGGGCAGGTCCAGTTCCTGAGCAAGTCCAGAGGGGAAAGTTAATGGTCTCAGTGATAAATGGAATGGTGAGCCGAGGTTTTTTTCCTCGGGATTATGTCTCAGGATGCCAAAAAATGAGCACTGTGGACCAGAAGATTTAAGCAAAAGTGTGGAAAATTTATTACAAGCAGATTCAGACTCCCCACATGGGGACGGGGGAGGGAGGAGGATGGTGGTGTCCAATAATGGGTGTCCGCTGAAGCCTTGTGGCCTAGGGGCATATATTTAAGGTAACACAGGGTTGGACTTGCCTCCTTCCTTAGGGTACCTCACATCCTTCTTATTCCTCCCCTTAGTGTTAATAGTGTTATGGGTTTGGTTTCTAGTCTTATTTTGCTGTGCAAGCTGCAAAAGTGTCAGGTTTTTCTGACTGTTCTCTGCCTTCTGATTACCCTTTTAAGCAGTGCTGATTGCAGGAAATGGCTGTGGTGCAAGGCGGTGCCACAGCACAGTGATTAGAACCGTGGTGTCACTGCCTGCCTGATTGAAGTAATTACACAGAGGGGAAGAGCAGATGGAATGCTCCCAAACGTGCTTCTCATCATTTGGGTTTAAGGATTTTGAGTTAAAGAATCAAAGTTAATGTGAGTTAAGGCTTGTGTTTTTAGTCATTTTGTTTCATTCTTAATCTTTAAAACTTCTGGGTCTCTGTTGTTTTTCTAAGGAAAATAGGTTTTGCTATTTAGCAAACACAAGGTCCCCTGTATTCATGACTATAAAATAGTGGTTGAGCACATTAAGGGGAAAGATACTAGAATGTAAATGGGATGAACAGGTGAGAAGGAAATGGAAAAGGCCCAATAGCTCAGTTCTGCAAGACTGCCCTCCCCACCTCCCTTCAGATGCCAATGGGAAGTCCAGGTTGTCACCTGTACTTCTGACCCATTGGAAGTTCCAACAGCCCCCTCCTTAGGTTCAATTAATTGGTCAGAGCAGCTCACAGAACTCTGAGAAACATGTACATAGATGTACCACTTTATTATAAAGAATACAGGTGAATAGCCAAATTCAAGAGATGCATAGATGTATGAGGGAAGGGGCTCGGAGCCCCTATGCTATCCCCACACCATGTGCTCACTAACCTTTTGGATTTTTATGGAGGCTTCATTTAGTAGGCTTGATTGATTGATTGATTGATTAAATCATTGGCCGTTGGTGATTGAACTTTATTGCCAGCCCTTCTCTCCTCCCCTGAGGTCAGAGTTCAGGGATAGGACTGAAATTACTGACCTCCTAATCACAAGATTTGTTCCCTTGGCAGCCAGTCCTGAACCTTAGGTTATTTAGGGGCTTTCCTAAGGTCTCCTAATTAACATAACAAAAGACACTTTATCACTCTCATCACTTAGGGAATCCCCAGGGCTTAAGAGTTCTGTACCTGGTAGGGGGATGAAGAACAAATACAGATTTCTTTTTTTCCCCTCTTTTTTTTTTTAAAAAAATAAATCTTTATTGTTCAGATTATTACAGATGTTCCTCTTTTGTCCCCCCCATAGCTCCCCTTCACCTCTCCCCCCCTTCCCCACTGTCTTCATCCATAGGTGTACGATTTTTGTCTAGTCTCTTTTCCCCCACACTCTTTCCCCCCAAGAATTATAAGTCTACTCCCTTTCTATGCCCCTGATTCTATTATACTCACCAGTTTATTCTGTTCATCAGATTTTTTATTCACTTGATTTTTAGATTCACTTGTTGATAGATATGTATTTGTTGTTCATAATTTTTATCTTTACCTTTTTCTTCTTCCTCTTCTTCTTAAAGAACACCTTTTAGCATTTCATATAATACTGGTTTGGCAGTGATGAACTCCTTTAGCTTTTTCTTATCTGTGAAGCTCTTTATCTGAGCTTCAATTCTAAATGATAGCTTTGCTGGCTAGAATAATCTTGGTTGTAGGTTCTTGCTATTTATCACTTTGAATATTTCTTGCTACTCCCTTCTGGCCTGCATAGTTTCTGTTGGGAAATCAGCTGACAGTTGTATGGGTACTCCCTTGTAGGTAACTGTTTTTCTCTTGCTGCTTTTAATATTGTCTCTTTGTTTTTTGCTCTTGGCATTTTAATTATGATGTTTTGGTGTGGTCCTCTTTGGATTCCTCTTGTTCAGGGTTCTCTGCGCTTCCTGGACTTGTAAGTCTATTTCTTTCACCAGATAAGGGAAGTTTTCTGTCATTATTTCTTCAAATAGGTTTTCAATATCTTGTTCACGCTCTTCTTCTGGCACCCCCATAATTCGGATGTTGGTATGCTAGAAGTTGTTCCAGAGACTTCTTACACTACTTTCATATTTTTGGATTCTTTTTTCTTTTCTGGATGGGTGTGTTTTGCTACTTCGTATTTCAAATGTTTGACTGCTTTTGGAACTCTGTATATTATTCTTTATTTCAGTCAGTATATGCTTAATTTCTAATTGGTCCTTTTTCATATCTTCGAGGGTCTTACTAAATTTATTGGCAGCTTCTAGAAGATTCTTGAAAAACCTTATAACTGTGGTTTTGAACTCTATATCCATTAGTTTGCTTTCCTCCATTTCAGTCATTTGTGACCTGTTTCTTTGTCTCCATGTTTTGATAG
Organism: Pipistrellus hanaki; assembly: GCF_964339955.1. Taxonomy (NCBI): domain Eukaryota; kingdom Metazoa; phylum Chordata; class Mammalia; order Chiroptera; family Vespertilionidae; genus Pipistrellus; species Pipistrellus hanaki. The sequence goes on along the minus strand of NC_140511.1, from coordinate 12,718,284 downwards.
AGTGGCTTTGTGTGCTAGGTGTCCTATAGGGCCCAGTGGCTCAGCCTCCCCAGTTACCTGAGGTGGACACACTTGATGCACCCCCTTTGTGGGCTGTGTGCACAGTCTTGTTGTAGTTAAGCCTTTCTTGTTGTTGGTATCATTGAGAGGAATTGACCTCCAGGCCAATTGGCTGTGAGGATCAGCTGTGTCTATGCTGGGAGAACTTCTGTGCTGGAGAAACCCTTATGGGGCAAGACTTGCTTCAGTGGAGCTTTGGTGCTCACTGAGTATGCCCCTTGAATGTGTCCCTTATGGATCTGAGGAGTTGTAATCTGGATGGTCCCACTCTGACCACTAGGTACACTGGCTCTTGGATCTCCAAGGAGGTGCAAATTTAGCCTCTGCCTGAGGCCACCCAGCAGGAGCTACAGAGAGATCTACAGATTCCTCTTCTTTGTTTGGGGTTTGGAGGAGCCCAGATGAGGCCCAGCTGTGAAGCAGTGCAAGCTGCTGTGGGGCTTTGGGCTTTCTTTTGGAGATTCTGGGGCTCTCTGACACAGCTGCAGTTTGTTAGGTAACTTTAGATTGCAAAGGGCCAGGCAATTCATATGCAAAAGCCTCTGCAGGCAGCTTGGATTGAGCAGGGTCTCAGGAGATCAATAGGGCGGAATAAACAGCTATAGCTAATCCTTATCCCTGCCTTAAGAAGCCCCCAGGTCTCAGTGTCCCGTGGTAATCACTGCAAGCACCTCTAAGAGTAAGCCGCCCTCGAGTTCCACCTGAAGCCAGACAGTTCAGTTTCTCCCCGTATGAGTCTGGGTTCCCAGAATCTTGCCCGGAACTGGAGTTCAGAGCAGTCAGGAACTTGTGTCTCCGTCCTGATTGAAAAAGACAACCACGTACTCAGTTGCCAGCCCTTTCTGCATGTGTGCACCTCTGTATCTCTGCACTTTACTTCCGCAGCTCCTTTGAGTCTCAGTGTGCTTCTCTCTTTCCTTCTAGTTGTAGAATTTCCACAAAGCCAGCCTTCCTGTGGTTCTGGATGATGTCCATTTTGTCTTTTAGTTGCAGTTTTGAAGTGGTTGTGTGAGGCAGCAATTTCAGGTGTTTACCTATGTCGCCATCTTAGTTTCTCACCAAAAACAGATTTCTTATACATCAGAATATCACTACTAACCTATTTAAATTATTTTGTTGTTCTGAAAAAGTATTAGTCCCATTTGGGCATGGATATTTGAATTTGATATACTGATCCATGCAGAAAATACAGCTTAATATTTTGAAACTTGATTTCTAAGTCATGACCAATCCCATTGTCTTCCCATCTTCTGTTCTGTGAGCATGAAAAGAGTGGGCTGTGGAATATCTTTAACTCAGGGCATTGGATCATCAGCAATACTCAAATGAAGATTCTTATGAGCCAACACTGTAATAGGTGTCAAAGGCACCCACTAATGATTCCTTATGTCTTTGTCCCCCTCAGGTACAGAACCGTGGTATTTCTATTTAATTAATGGATTTCTGAATTTTAATGTAGTCTTTGCTTTGGCTCTCCTGGTCTTACCACTGACTTCTCTTATGGAATACCTGCTGCAGAGATTTCATGGTGAGTGGCACAAGGGCTGATAGGTTTTCTGGGAGGGAAGAGCAGGTAACAATGTAGACCAAGAAATGAAAAATTGACAAAGATTTAAAAAAAAAATTTTATTCTATTTATTCTGCTTATTTATTCTCCATTTTCTCCCTATGGAAATGGTTGATTTATTGAATTTTCTGTCTGAATGTGTGGATTATTTAGGCCTAGGCCCCTGTGAAGATGTGGTGAATAATTGCAAATTAAGTTGACAGGGAAGAGTTTTATATTCCTTAAGTGAGGCAGTCAGTATAATTTACAGAACCATCCAGGGAGCCAAAAAAGCTTATAAAATCTCAGAAGATAAGCCTGTTTGATTAAGTCTTCTGTTTTTTAAAGAAGTGTTAATTTGGTAGATTGTTTAAGATAATCAGTGCTAGAGGTAAACATTCTTTGGGAAATTGCTTCCACCCAAAATCTGGAAACTAAGCCCTATAGGGAGTCCCCCAACTTAGATACTGAAGTGAGAGAACCTTTGAACTCTGCTCTTTTGTTCCATTTTGCTTCTCTGCTTTATTGTGAAAAGTTTAGGTTGTCATTTGTTTTGCTTGCTCTACTTCACAGCCAGCATTTTCTCAAGTCATGCTTACGATATCTAGTGCTATAGTTACTCTTTTATTTTATTTCAGACTTTTATTTCAGACTTTTCAGTCTGATTTGGTTGCCATGTGATTGATCCCTCCACTGCACCCCTTATTCTGCTTTTCTACTATTAATGGTTTAGGAAGAGTTTACTGTACTATAGTATTAAAATAGGAAAGCAGCCTTCATAGTCACTTTTGTGTGAGGACTTTTGTTTTAATATAACCATAATGCCATAACAAAATTAAGAAATCGCTCAATATCATCAAAAATCAATTTGATACTCAGATTTTCTTCATTATCTGAAAAATAGCTTTTTATAGTTAGTTTGTTTAAAGGAGGATCTAAACCCAAGTCATATACTGAATTTAGTATTATGTTTCTTAAGGTTTTTTTTAAAAAATATTTTATTGATTTTTTTACAGAGAGGAAGAGAGAGGGATAGAGAGCGAGAAACATCGATGAGAGAGAAACATCGATCAGCTGCCTCCTGCACACCCCCCACTGGGGATGTGCCCGCAACCAAGGTACATGCCCTTGACCGGAATTGAACCCGGGACCCTTGGGTCCGCAGGCCGACGCTCTATCCACTGAGCCAAACCGGTTTCGGCTTCTTAAGCTTTTTAAAAGGTTCCACACTCTCAACTATTTTTTCCTGAAGATTTCTAAGGAAATTAGATTGTTCATATTGATATTGTAGTGTTTCACATATGTATTTTTGTTATTACAAAAATAATTCATGCTTGTGGAAATTTTGGAAATGCTTGTAATGTACATATAAAAACAGTATCATAAGCTGTTTTCTACAGTATGAATTCAATTTTGGTTTAAAAGTGTATAATGACACACATATCTACCTACCCTGTTTCCCCGAAAATAAAGACACTGTCTTATATTAATTTTTTCTCCTAAAGTTGCGCTAGGTCTTATTTTCAGAGGATGTCTTATCTTTCCATGCGCTCAGGGGTCCTCAAACTTTTTAAAGTGGGGGCCGGATCACGGTCCCTCAGAGAGCTGGAGGGCCGGACTATATGAACTACTAATTCCTACTGTAACACCTCGGCTGCGCTCACTGCCCAAAAAACCTGGCGGGCCGGATCAGACTCCTCTGCGGGCCGCATGTGGCCCATGGGCCGTAGTTTGAAGACCCCTGCGCTAGGTCTTATTTTCGGAGGATGTCTTATTTTCGGGGAAACATGGTAGTAAGAAAATAAGTGGCTTCTGTTTTTATTTATACTTCTTTGTCTACTTTATAATAGGAACAGTACTTTTTATAAAGAAAAGAAAGAAAAATATAAATGATCCATTTATTCCATCTTGCAGTGCAACTGTGGTTATGATTTTGCATATTTTATGGGGTACATTTCAAATTTTTAGGCTATATTAAAAATATGTATTTGTTTGCTTTTGAGATTCAGAAGAGAAAAAGATTGTTTACTTGTACTTATTTTTTTTTTTAATTAAGAAAATTTCAACCTAAACTATTTCCTGGGAAGGGATAAATTCTAAATTATAACCTGAAATTTCATGATAATATCTGAGTTGAAAGTTTAAAGATAAGTTTGTTTAAAAATTTTTATCCCTGAGGAGTTTCTTCAAAAATACAGATAAATTAGGAGTGCTAAATTAGGCATCCTAAGGTTGATTTTAAAATTTTTAAAAATCATATTTTAAAATTATTTTTAAATTGGATCTTAAGGACAATCATTTCATCTGAACTTGCTCATTACAGACAAAATGGACACTAGGGGGCGCTATCTGTCTACTATTTGCCCGTGATCCTATGTACTGCTTATTATCATTAACAGAAGCACAGGAGATACCTTCAGGCTTATCACTAAGGGTTCATGTACCCACCGACAGCAACTTTCCAGCATGTGCTTGGTCTTAGTGTTCATTAAATTCCTTTAATTCTTTCATATGCTTTAAGTACACTTTGTTTTCAATTTTGGGATTCAAAGTAGATGGATATTTGCAGAAGAGAAAAGAAAACTTGATCAGTAAACTTCCTTTAAGAGTGTTTTTATATTTGCTTAGAAACGAACTCTTTGTTATTTGTGGTTTGACAAAAACAGTGATGTGTTTAAGAATCCTGCTCTTCCCCCCCCCCCCCCTTTAATATGTAGCTATTTAAACAGACCACTGGTGTATAAGTAAGAAGAGTAACATATTTTAAAGAACATAGGAATTAAAACCTAAAAAATGAGTTTATGTTATGCTTTTGGTTAATCTCAGGAACCTTTAGTCTGAGTGGCAGGACTCAATAGAAAGAGAAGGCTTTCCCTTCATTCAGTGCACAAGTGAAGCTCTATTGCCCATTCATCTGACTTCCGTTTATTCTATCCAGAACCAGCATTGTGCCTCCCTTTCCATGGTGGATCTCCTGGGAGAGCTAAAGAGTATATACCTCTTTTTACTAAACTCCTTTACACATCGGAGAAAGTGTGAACACAAGAAGTGAAACATTGTATGGGGTGCCCCAGAGCATATTTTCATGTTTGAGATCAAGAGAACATTGAAACTTAATATGTTGTTTTCTAATATGGTGAAAGGCGGATATTTTTCTGTGTTTTACAGTCCAGAATTTAGGCCACCCATATTGGCTTACCTTGGCTCCAATGTATATTTGGTTTATAATTTTCTTCACCCAGCCTCACAAAGAAGAGCGATTTCTTTTCCCTGTTTACCCACTGATATGTCTCTGTGGCGCTGTGGCCCTTTCTGCACTTCAGGTGAGTTTCAGGGATATATCTGCTTCATTCCGCTTCACTTTTCGAATTGTCCCTAAAGCTTACCGGCAAATTACAAAATGCTTCCACTGAAGATTTTTTACCATACACTAAACCTGATACAGGTTATGTTATTAAGGCTTTTTGTAGTCCTCACTTAGCTTTTGCATGTACTCTTTTTTTGCTGATTACATATTTGCAGTGTTGACTTGTGGGTTATTGGTCTCTGTTGCCAATAAGAATCCAAGTATTTTTATTTTTTTATTATTATTTTTTTAATTTTATTTATTTTTTATTAAATTATTATCTGTGTACATATACCATTGTCTCCCCTTTCCCATTCATGCCCTCCCTCCCCAGAGTTTTGTGTCCATTGGTTGTACTTATATCCATGTATACAAGTCCTTCGGTTGATCTCTTATTTACCCCTGATCTCCCTACCCCTCCCCACTGTAATTTGACAGTCTGCTTGTTGCTTTACTGTCTCTATATCTATCTTTTGGTTCTTCAGTTTATAATGTTCTTTATCATCCATAAATGAGTGAGGTCATGTGATGTTTCTCTTTCATTTACTGGCTTATTTCACTCAGCATGATGTTCTCCAATTCCATCCAGGTTGCTGCAAATGATGAGAATTTCCTCTTTTTTATGGCAGCATAATATTCCATTATTGTAAATGTACCATAGTTTTTTGATCCAATCATCTGCTGATGGGCAGAATCCAAGTATTTTTAAATCATTGTATGGGCCTTTCATAGAATGGTGGTACCTCAGCAGAGCTAATAGAATGTCTGCTCTTCAACAGTGAGATCAGAATAAAACTTGCTCAACTGTTTGAAATAACATCAGGCAGTTAAATCCAGTTTAGCTCAATTCCCGCTTAGAATTAATCTTGAATATCTGTTTATGGCCTCAGAAGCCTCCAGATTCTTTTTTGACCACTGCTACCTTTTGCAAGTGACAGGAAAGAATAATTAGAGGTTTTCTCTTTAACAGATTTATGGAGATATAAACCATACAGTTGAGCCATTTAAAGTATATAATTCAGTGGTTTTTAGTATACCCACAAATATGTATAACCATCAGCACAGTCAATTTTAGGACATTTTCATCACCTCAGAGACTGCACTCTTTCACTGTTGTCACCCCCCTTTCTCACATCTCCCCAGCCATAGCTACCATTCATCTACTTTATGTCTCTGTAGATTTGCCTAATCTGGACATTTCATACTTTTAAAACAATAAATTATTAGCATTTAAAGAACTAAATAAATATCCAAATAATTTTCCTATGAAGCTACTGAGATTTCATTCTTGAGAAACCCTCTGGCCAGGCTGACCCTAAGATAGTTTTTATCTTAGAATTTGGAGTGGGTACCTCACTAAATGTTTGCAAATTCTGAGACCTTTGATAGAAACTCTTTTGCAGCTTTTTCCATCTTGGTTTGGCTATGATGTTTTCTAATTATGTACACTCTGGAAGGTATATATTTTTTTTCAGTAGTTTTCTTTCCTTCTAGAAATGCTACCACTTCGTGTTTCAGCGGTACCGCCTAGAGCATTACACTGTGACCTCAAATTGGCTGGCATTAGGAACACTCTTCCTGTTTGGACTCTTATCCTTTTCTCGCTCGGTAGCCCTGTTCAGAGGTAGGTGACTGAGAATGTCTTAACCCATACTCATGAGGCAATTCATTTTTGGATTAGCTTACTGTGTGATTGTTAGTCAGCTTAAGTTGGGAGGAGGACTTTTCTATAGGGTGGCCTGTGGACTTAAATATTAAGACTAGGATGTGACTCTTGTTTTTTAGGATTGAAGAGAAGATTGAGAATTCCTTTTAGTGTGATTACCTGTAATTTTTTTTCTCTATTCTTAGTGACTTTTTTCCTTCAAAGGATGCCTTTTCCTTTTATAGGGTGAATTAAGGAAGTTTTAAACTTAGGGTTAGATTTGGGGCTCAATTCTTGATATTATACGTTTTCTTATAATCTTTAACTTCACATAGATTAAAATGGCACATTATCATGCATCATAAGTAAATATCAGAACCTCATGTTACTCATCTTTGGCTTTCACAAAACTTTCAACATCTTTCCTTCTAGGGTATCATGGGCCCCTTGATTTGTATCCAGAATTTTACCGAATTGCTACAGACCCAACCATCCACACTGTCCCAGAAGGCCGACCTGTTAATGTGTGTGTAGGAAAAGAGTGGTATCGATTTCCTAGCAGCTTCCTTCTGCCCGATAAGTAAGTTGTCCTTTAATCCAAGTTTTAAATCAAGGAGTAAAGTAGCAAATCTATGCAGTGTCTTCTTAATTTTTCTTTTTTGGGGTATTTTTCACAATAAGTTTTTCTATTACCATCTCAGAGAGCTGTGGGACCTGCACTGGGCACCCATTGCCTGTGTTCAGTGGACTGAAAGCTGGGTTTGGTTGTGCCCCTTGCACTGCCCTTAACCACAGAGCTCTGGGGAATTATAAAACCACTTTGGGCCCTGGGATCCTGCCAGTGGCTCCTCCTAAGGATTCATATTTAAATTTCTATAGGGATCTGATATCAATTCACTTCTAAAAGTGGTCTAGAAACTTGAGCAAGAGGAGTGTTTTTATAGAGAAGAGATGTTTGTCATCTAACAACACTGGAAGTTTTCCACCAATGATGGACACTAGGGGGAGCTGTGGTCAAGACATCTGTGCCACTTCCCTTTAAGCTATCTGCATTAGGTTCTGGGATTCCCTATATTTGCTTAATTTGGATGGAGAAGAGTCCCATTTGGGGAAAAGGGAAGTCAGGTTAAGAGTCATTTTCCTCCATTTGGGGACTGGTGGTGTCTTGTGCTTGGTAAAGATCCTGTTATCGGCCAATAATAATTAAATTAATAATTGTTTTTTAAATGTTAACTTTACCTTTAGTTATAAAATAGTTTCATAACTAAAGATATTTTTGAAGATTACTTAGGAACAAGTCCTTCTCTCATAGTGAGTCTTTACATTTCACTCTTTTCTCTATATACCCAATGAATTTTCTTTAATCTGAATAAGGGATAATTGGCAATAAACTGTCGCTTCTCTGGTTGTTTGATGGTATGAATATTACATAGTTATTGCTCAGAGTTGGTGAAATGGGTTAAGAGACCTCTAGTTTAACATTTCTCAATGAGTTTGGACTGAGTTGTGACCTCTGCCTCTATGCTCCCTGGTTGAGATAGTAGAAATATCTTTTTTCCAAGTGAAATGAAATATTTTTTACGTGATTTGGATGGGGGGGGGGGGGGCTTGTTTATTTCAAGAAAATTAGCAATATGAGCCCCCTGTGTTTTTCTTATTATCCTTATTTGTTTCTCACAGTTGGCAACTTCAATTCATTCCATCAGAGTTCAGGGGTCAGTTACCAAAACCTTTTGCGGAGGGACCACTGGCCACCCGGCTTGTTCCTACTGACATGAACGACCAGAACCTAGAGGAGCCATCCAGATATGTAAGGGGAACATTCTCTTTTTACTGCTTTGAAAAGCTGTCGGCAAACATATTAGAACATAGATAAAATGTGAATTTCTTATAAAGTGTTTTCTTTAGGGTGAGGGTTATAACAACTTCGTTGAGAAAAAATGAATAGGATCACTTTTATTTTTCAAATTACCACCTTTATTTTCTATGTAAAACATATATAACTCAATATATTTTCTGATCTGGGCTGGAAATATTTATATGTTGAATTTGAATCATCATTTGAAAATACATTCTGAAACTCTTTCATTCCCTGACCCATTAAAATACTTGGTGGGGAACTTTTAAGTTATCAGTAGACCTTTTACCTAACTAGTAGTATATCCTAGTTTCAGCAAATGGACAGTCAGTGAGGGCTATTTTCACAGCCCATCCATGGAGCAATGCCTCTCAGGACTGCACTCTTCTACCCACTCATTTTCACTCACTCTGAGACTCATGGTGGGTTTTATTTCAGTGTCTTTGAAAGATGGCACTATTTGGAATCAGTAAAATCCTTGATTGTGGAAAAGGTGAGAGCAATAAAGAAAGTACTTCTGGTTCCCATAGTCAGTAAAATATTATTTTATAGAATTATTAGAAAGTACATTTTTGGGCAACATTGAACAATTTAAATGTCAAATACATTTTGTTTAGGTTTTCTTATGTCATATACTTGAAATGTGAAACACCAGATCCCAGTTCCCTTCTGACGTACACTGGCAGCCACATCTGGCCTTTGTCTCCTGGCCTGGGGCTGGTTAGACTTCCAAGGAGACCCTCAGGACTTATGAATGAGATTCTTGTTGTGTGAGCGTTAGCTATAAGCTATGAAAGTAAACATCATAAGGCACACACTGGGTCTGGCCGTCTGAGAAGGTAAGATATGTATGCCCCTAAGAGGCTTGTATTAGAATTTCCTTCTAATTTGAGCTTCTGATTCCCGTAGCAATATCAAGTAGCCCTGGGCAGGGTAAACTTATTGGTCATTCTCATTTTAGCTGAGAGCAGGCTTTGATGTACAGGGGATCACATTACAATGGGGACACTGGATACTTAAGAGCGGGAGAATACACTATGCTGGGGAAGATAATAAATTGAGTGATATTTTAGGAAGAGCTAGCAGAGGGTAGTCAAAAAAGAGCATGGGCTTTGGAGTCAGTTCTGAGTTCAAATCCCAGTTCTGTTGCTTATCTTGATGATCTTTGGCAAATTAGTTAACTTTTTTGTTTAACTAATTTCAGTTTCTATCTGGAAAATGGCAGTAATGATGCCTACTTTGGAAGATGATTATGAAATCAGATATTATATCTCTCTGATATATTAAGCATAGTGTTTGATACGTTGATTTTTCCACAAATGTTCTTATTCAGTTAATGGCTTATGAGATGGATTAGATATAAAATATGCGTGAATTTATCTCTCCTTCCTTAGTTTTATTGTTCCCTCACCTGTTTTTTATTTCAGTCCATCCGGACTCATCATTGCCTTTTAAGAGAATATGAGACGTTCACAAAGCTAGATTATATGTTCAACTATAAAAGAAATCTCAGTACACTTGAAATTAAGGAAATCATACACATTATGCTTATCTTTAAAAATATCAATAAAATTAGTTAATCTTAGTTAGACTGATCAAGAACAAATTACCAATATAAGAAGTTAAAGTGGAAATATCATTATAGAACCTACAGGCATTTGTGTAATATTAAAGAAATATCATGGAACATGGCGGCCAACAGGGTGGCAGAGCAGGCGAGAGTATGATGGAGTAAAGAAGTGAGTGGCGTGTGTGGACGTGTGTGGTGTGTGTATGGATGGGAGAAGGACAGATAGTTATCTCAGGAGTCCCATGGACTGGCAGATCGGGCTCACCTAGACGGGGGCCCTTGCTACCCTGCGGACACCCCTAGGCTGGCTTGGCTTTGGCACAGAAATCATTGCCTTTTCTATTCTAATGACTTTGCTTATCTGAATGACCACACTTATCTTCCTTCTGATACTAGCAACACTCTTCTTCTCTGAAATCTTTCCCAACTATAAGTCCATAATGAGCAATCCTTCTTAAGTCCCTTAAATATTTATCTGCACAGCTCATTTAGCCATTTAATTTTGTTGTCTTATGTAATTGAAATATTTCTGATATGTATGTAATATTTTCCCCCTTCAGATAGTAACTGCTATAAATAGAATCACTACCTTATTTTTTTCATATTCACTACAGCATCTAGGATAGTCCTGTATATCTACTAGTTAGCCTATACATCATTTCTTTTTTAAAAATATATATTTTATTTATTTTTTACAGAGAGGAAGGGAGGGGGATAGAGAGCTAGAAACATCGATGAGAGAGAAACATCTATCATCTGCCTCCTGTAAAACCCCTACCTGGGATGTGCCCACAACCAAGGCACATACCCCTGACCGGAATCGAACTGGGGACCCCTCAGTTCGCAGGATGCTCTATCCACTGAGCCAAACTGGTTTTGGCATATACATAATTTCTTGCTTGAGGGATGAATGTTGATCATCGTTGGGCTAGTGATGTAAAGAAAGCTGACTATAAAATCTCTAGTGGCCTTGTGTATATTTCTTAGAATTTAGGCACTTGTCTCTAGTTAGATCTTATTTCCATGTTCTCTGTCACCAGACACGGCTAAATTTGGCTAAGCGGCTCTATATTAGCAATACTCAGAAGGTGAAGTTTTTTAGAATACTTATAGGAATCACCAAAATGCTGATGATCAAAGCAGGGACAAACAACTCAGATAATCTGCTGAGTACTGTGGCTGTCTCTGTGCTCACCCCCTTCCTGTTGAGAGTGTCCCTGCAGGGTTCTCTTTGAATTTTCCTGCAGGGGGGGAAAGCCCTCCAGATCCAGTCACTCACCTTTGGCCTTTGGAAAGTAGAAGAGAGGTCTGACGGCTTATTGTGAATTCTACATGTACTATGATCAGGAATTCATTCGTTTTTAGTTAACTGTTTAAAAAGATATTTGTTGCCCTGGCTGGTGTGGCTCAGTTGGCTTGACATCATCCCGTGCACTAAAAGGTTGCTGGTTTGGTTCCCTGTCAAGGCACATGCCCCTCTATACCCTGTAGGGGGCGTGAAGGAGGCAGCCAATCGATGTTTCTCACATCGATGTTTCTCTCTCTCCCTCTTCCTTCCTCTTTCTCTTCCTAAAAAAAGAAAAAAGAAAAAAGAAAAATCAGTAAAAATATTTTGTTTTCCTCTGATGGTAAAGGTAATACACATTTATTTATAAAATAATAAAGCTGTCAATAAGAAAAGCAATCATCTATAATCTCATTAAATATATATATTAAGCCATTAGCACTTTGATGTTTTTTTCTTTTACTTTTTTCTCTTATATACATATATACCCTGTTTCCCCGAAAATAAGACAGTGTCTTATATTAATTTTTGCTCCCAAAGATGCTCTAGGCCTTTTTTTCGGGGATGTCTTATTTTTCCATGAAGAAAAATACGGTACACATTTATTGTTAAATGAAAATAAAGGAAATTTATTACCTGTATACGGTACTTGTCAACACAAACCAGACAAACTGTGAATCCTACAGTATCAAGAATTTACTCATTTATTCAATGACAATCATGTCATCCTCTTCTGGAACATCATCATAACAATCCAATTCCTGAATTTCCTGGTGAATTTCTTGTGACTCCATTTCTTTCAGAATCAATGGACCAAATCTCTCATGTTTAGCAATAGCACTGTCTTTAAATGAGTACTTCTTGTCAAGGTAGCCTGCTCGCAGTGCATTTGCAATGCAACTGTCAGTGATTTTCTCCTATGAATTCTTCACCCAAGTCACAACTTCTTGCAGTTTAGGTTTCACAAAGTTTCCATGCTGATTTCCCTCTATTCTATTTTCAATGTAGTCATTAATTTCCATGCACAAATTGTCTTTGAATGGCTTATTTATTGCAATATCAAGAGTCTGGAGATAGGTTGTCATTCCTGCAGAAATCATTATCCGATCTATTTTTCTTTCCTGAAGAAATGTCTTCATGTCTTTAGCGCGGTGAGTGCTGGCTGCATCTCAGACTAGCAGACCTCTTTGGCTCCCTTGCATAACAAGCGGCAGCATTAAATTGACCCACTTCCTTATAACTGCTTGTGTGGCCCAGGCGTTTTCAGTTTCAAGAATAAAAACGCCCAAAACACGTTCAATCTTTTCCTTCTTGCCCTTAGAAATGATTAAAGGTGGGATTTTAGTGCCATCCAGACGAATTGCCAAAATACAGGAAACGTGCACTTTCGTAAGCAGTGGAGGGAATGTACACTAAGGAGGCACCCCACTGTTCAATTGTTGTTTGAGATGATTGGCCCATAAATACTGCAGTTTCATCCATTGCAATCATGTTGGGAAGATTGTATTTAGAGAAGTCAGCATCATCAATAAAGGACTTGAATGCAAGTGCTTGCTTAATAACTTGAGTATCTTCCAACCTAAACAATGTTGTAGATCTTCTTAAAGACAGTTCACTTCGCTGAAGGAAATTATCCAGCTAGTGTTATGATGCTTTGAAGTCTTCGGGGGCTATGTCAAACTGTGGTGCCATTGCAGGGGCAAATTCTTGAATCTGAGCCCTATTCACAACCAAAGCCTTTGCTCTCCTGTCAACAACCCATTCACAGATCAGGTCTTCCAGCTCAGAAAATAATGGTTGCCAACCTGATCCACACTTGTGCTTTTTAGCATTTCCCTTGTCCATTTGTTCAATGAGGTTACCATACTCTGCTCGCCATTTTCGGACCAATCAGATACTCAACATCTTCTCTTTGCAGAAAGCAGTAAGATTTTGGCCCCAAGAGTCTTCCATAATTTCTTTCTTGTGCTCCACGGAGTAGCTTTTTCTTTTTGAGCTAATATCTAGGGGTAAAAAAAGGAATTGTGGTATATCAAGGTAGGGGGAGGGGGATCACTTAAAATGACACAGGGGGGATCAGAAGGGGGAATCAAATGGCACAGGAGAACCGGGGGCGGGGGGGGGGGGGCGGATTACCATTTTAGTAACCCCTTTTGGTCCTCCTGTGTCATTTTGATTGCCCCCTCTGATCCTCCTGTGTCATTTTAAGTGATCCCCCTCCTCCCACCCCTGTGCCACTGAACACCTTCACCAGACATCCCCCCTACTCCTTTATCAGACATTTACCCCCTGGGGCCTGCCTGGGAACTGTCACTGGGCTTGCTGGGGTCTGGATCTGGGCTGGAGCAGGGTCTGCCACTGACTGAGAACCTTCAGTCATCATGAGGGTGGCCGCAAGCATCAGGTAGTATCACCAGAGACAGACCAGCACTTATCACCTTTGCCGCGTCCCATCTGCTCCAATCCTCCTGTTCTTCTACACACATCTGCGAAAGTCTCCTCCTCTCTCCCGCCCCACACTCACCACTCACTCTGACCTCTGCTCCACCTCCACACAGCAGTGACTTCAGGACTCCGCGTAACATCACTGGTTGCTAGACGCCAATCTGGGCGGCCCTAGCGACCAGTTTACGGTAAATTGATTTTCATTCTGAGACAGAGCCTAGGGGGGCCTTATTTTCGGAGGGGTGCCTTATATTTCACTCAGAAGGAAACCTGTAAGTAGGTCTTATTTTCGGAGGATGTTTTATTTTCAGGGAAACACGGTAACATATATATATATATATATATATATATATATATATATATATATATATATATGTATGTATGTATATATGTATGTATGTATGTATGTATATGTATATGTATATGTATATGTATATGTATATGTATATGTATATATGTGTATGTATTTTAATATATTTTATTGATTTTTTTTACAGAGAGGAAGGGAGAGAGATAGAGAGCTAGAAACGTCAATGAGAGAGAAACATTGACCAGCTGCCTCTTGCACACCCCCTACCAGAGATGTGCCCGCAACCAATGTACATGCCCCTGACCGGAATCGAACCTGGGACCTTTCAATCCACAGACTGACGCTCTACCACTGAGCCAAACCGGTTTTGGCAGTAACATATTTATATGTAAACAAAAATCTCAACTATTTTTTAAAAATAGTGCTGTAGCCCAGCTGGCATGGCTTAGTGGTTTAGCATCGACCTGTGAATCAACAGGTCACTGTTTAATTCCCAGTCAGGGCACATGCCCAGGTTGTTGGCTCAATGCCCAGGTTTCAGGCTCCATCCCCAGTGTGGGATGTGCAAGAGGCAGTTGATCAACGATTCTCATCATTTATGTTTCTCTCTCTCTCTCTAACCTCTCTCTTCCTCTCTGAAATTAATAAAAAATATATATATCTTAAAACTATTGCTGTAGTTTTTAAGAAATGGTGCCAGAATCAAGACTGTGATAGCTAAATAACTGCTCAACACAAAGGAGGTCATGCTGTACTACATTTATGCTTGTTACTTCTGGTATCAGTCCTGGGTTTTAAGTCTGGGTTTATTCAAAAAAGGCAAAGTAATAATGTTATCTTTCTTTCCTGAGCATGCTAAATAGCAACATTATTTTTATCTGCCTTTGTCTCTCAGTGAAGGGAGAGCCAACCCTTCAGTGCCAAGTGATCTGGGTCTGTCTCCTGTTTCTAATCTGACTAGTTAACACTTTATGACCTCCTTTAATTCAATATCCCCCTTTACCTCTGAGTTTATCAGGAATAAGGAAGGAGTGTTTATAAAGGTTCTGTGGTTTCTACTGCATTGTTACAACTTACTAAAGGTCCAGTACACAAAAATCATGCATGGGTAGGGTCCCTAGCGGCTGCCGGCTGCTGGCCAGGGTCTTCCTTTGTCCATGCTGCCCCGTGGTGGTCAGCACATGTCATAGCGAGTGATCAAACTCTGGGTTGGTCAAACTCCCGAGGGGACACTTTGCATATTAGGCTCTTATATATATAGATTACAGAAATAATTTTGCTTTTATATTCTTTCATGGCAAGTATTGAGTAATTATTGAACATTCCATTATTATTATTATTATTTTTAATACATTTTATTGATTTTTTACAGAGAGGAAGAGAGAGGAATAGAGAGTTAGAAACATCCATGAGAGAGAAACATTGATCAGCTGCCTCTTGCACACCTCCTACTGGGGATGTGCCCGCAACCAAGGTAAATGCTCTTGACTGGAATCGAACCCGGGACCTTTCAGTCCGCAGGCCGACGCTCTATCCACTGAGCCAAACTGGTTTCAGTTGAGCATTCCATTATTGAGCAGGTGACATTTTTACACTGATACCTGCCAAGATTTTCATCTGGAATCAAGATCTGGATTTAGAAGATGTGTTTTATTGACCTTGCAAAAGACCTCTAGTTTGCTTGTGGAAGTGGTATTGGAAGATTTGCAGCTTGTGAACTACTGAAAGGGTTCTTTGAAGTATGAAAGAAAGTTATAATATCTAATATGATGGGTGTGGCTCTTAACCACGGTGAACTGAAGAAGCTGGGAGATCTTTGAGTTGTTTTTGCATGCACTTTGCATATTCTCATGTTGAATGGTTCAACTGTGTGCAGTTTTCTGTATTCACTCTGTTTTTTCTTGTGGATAAAATGATAGATAAGCAAATGCATATATTGAATTGTGCTCCAATTGTTCCTTAATACATCAGTTGGCATTAGAACAAATTTGCATTTTCAAAATGTGGTATAACAAAACTGACTGTACATTCAGTCAAAGCTTTCCATATCTTGTTCTTCCTTATCCTTGCTTTTACCATTTAACCAATGGAAAGAATTATGGACTTGGAAGAGAACTTAAGGTTTTATAAAGTTGATGATCTCTTCATTTTATGGGTGAGGAACCTGAGGTTCAGAGAGGTTGTAACATGACAAAGGTCAGTCCTAGGATAAGAAGCTTGCTTTCAGGATTCCTCAATATCCTTTTCACACCTCTTCTGACTTCCAAAGCCACATACAGATTATATCATACTAGAGGCCTGGTGCACGAAATTCGTGCACGAGGGGATGTGTCCCCCAGCCCAGCCTGTACCTTCTCCCATCTGGGACATCCCTCTCACAATCCAGGACGGCTGGCTCCCAACTGCTAGTCTACCTGCCTTCCTGATTGCCCCTAGCCGCTTCAGCCTGCCAGCCTGATTGAAGCCTAACTGTTCCCCTGCCAGCCTTTTTGCCCCTAACTGCCCTCCCCTGCAGGCCTGGTCCCTCCCAACTGCTCTCCCCTGGAGGCCTAGGTCTCCCCCAAATGCCCTCCCCTGCAGGCCTGGTCGACCCCACCTGCCCTCCCTTGCAGGCCTAGTCACCCCTAACTGCCCTCCCCTTCAGGCTTGATTGCCCCCACCTGCCCTCCCTTGCAGGTTTGGTCCCTTTCAACTGCCCTCCCCTGCTGGCCATCTAGTGGCAGCCATCTTGTGTGTTGGAGTGATAGGCAATTTGCATTTTACTCTTATTAGATAGAATAGAGGCCTGATGCAAGGGTGGAGGCTGGCTGGTTTGCCCTGAAGGGTGTTCCAGATCAGGGTGGGGGTTTCCTTGGGGCATGGGGTTGCCTGGGCGAGGGGCCTGTGGTGGTTTGCAGGCCCAACAAACTTCCCTGGCAACCCAAGTGGAGGTCCTGGTATCTGGGATTTATTTATCTTCTATAATTTAAACTTTGTAGCTTATAGCAGAGGCCTGGGCTGGCCAGGGAGGTGGAAAGCTTGGCTTCCTCCATTGCTGGGGAAACCCAAGCCCTCTGCTCACTCCATGGCTGCAGCCATCTTGGTTGGGTTAATTTGCATACTCACTCCTGATTGGCTGGTGAACATGGCTTGTGGGTGTAGTGGAAGTATGGTCAATTTGCATATTACTCTTTTATTAGATAGGATGTTATATCACTTGACTATATATTCTTATGCAATGGTTAATCATTTTTTGATAACTGAGTAGACCTTAAGAGGTGGAACATTGCTTTTTTTCAAAGTTACTTTCCATTTCCAGAGCTCTGTTATATGTATGCCAGGTACTATATGTAATAATTATTTTCTTCATCAATTAATAGAAATGATCAGGATCCATTCCCTTTTCTTTTTCTCTCTCTTTTAATCCTTTCTCCTATCCTTTTTAGAGTTTCTTATTGGAGAAGAAAACAAATTGCTCTATAGGATTACTAATTGTTCTCAGCTTTGAGTATCAAAGCAGCAGATTCAAATTGCTATAATATATGCAGTAGAATAAGATTGGAATTTGCTAAGAATTTAAGCGAATGCTATTCAAAATGCTTGGTTGAAATTAATTCCCTACTATCTGTTGTGTTGCCATTTAGAAATTAAATCATGTTTCCATGATGTTCCACTGAATGACCAAAAAATTTTTCCTGTATGTTTACATTGTTACAGTGCTATAAATTTTTACTCATGAATTTAAAGATTTCATTGACAAATATATATTTAGCAGGGCTGAATGGGAGAGAATAAATCTATAAGACAGTCTATGTTACTTTTTAAAATTTAATTGGACTATGTATAAAAAAATAAATGAAGCCCTAGCTGGTTTGGCTCAGTGGATGTAGCATCGGCCTGCAAACTGAAGGATCGCAGGTTCAATTCCAGTCAAGAGCACATGCCCAGGTTGTGGGCTCGATCCCCAGTGGGGGACTCGCAGGAGGCAGCCAATCCATGATTCTCTCTCATCATGGGTGTTTTTATATCTCTCTCCCTCTTCCTTCCTCTTTGAAATAAATAAAAATATATTTTAAATAAATGAAAAGCCAAGAAAATACTGGAAATTTCCCCTAGTAGATGTTTCCTCCTAGACTAGGCCCAAGTGTTCTATTTCAGAAAGAAGAAATACTGTAGGAGAAAACTGAGGGCCAGAAAAAACTATGTAGTGGCAAGAGCACTGGGTTGGGAGTCAGGAGAACCTGTGATTCTTTAATGGAATTGAATGAAGTGTGTTTTCTTATATGTCTTGTGAGTTTCCAAGACCCTTGAAATAGCTTTATATCTCTCTTCAACGTACTGTAACTATACCTGAAATCCAGTTGCAGTGTTTAGATTTTATCTTATTCCATTGCCTGTTTTCTAATCAAATATTTTATGGTGGCAAAGCTTATCTTGAGACATGATTGCTGGGCCATGGGACCTGATGACCAGAGGTGGAAGTCTAAATGTTGCTTCTGTCCCAAAAGAAATGGCGTCTTTCAGGGGCACCCTGTGCTATGTCAGGCTCCCCGAGTGTGGTATTGATGATTGATAGCTGAGAAGATATCACTGCAGAGGCCTTGCCAGGCAGAATCTCTAACAGCTGGTGAGAAAACCTGTAAGAAGATTCATATTGCCCAACTCCCCTTGACCCACTCCTCTCCCAACAAAATGCATAGGTCCATACACCTTTTGGTATTGGTGTATGGACCTCTGTAGCAGGCCTTTTTTTTTTTTTTTTAATGTTTTTTATTTACATCTGAGGTGATATTAAGTCATCATCCTTAACAGACACTTATTGATGAGATGTAAACAATGTGATGCCGGTGATCAAATTAGTTTGAATTTCCCCACAGCTGCCTTTTTTCTTGTGGTTTGGAGGTGCTGATTTGTTCTTCTCCAGAGCTTCTAGTTTCTAGTGGGCTGTTAGAAACTGAAAAAAGTCACATTTCTTTCAAAATGAGTCCTAAATGCTTGTATTTTACAAAATTTTACACCATGGCATATTTTTAGCTTCGACAGCTGGTTGATATGTAGCCAGTGACTAATGAAATGAAACACATTTTTGTTTCATGTTCATGTGTTAATGTTACCCTACAATTTTGTTATTTTTGATGTAAGAAAGTGATTAAATCTGAAGATGTAAAAAATGAGTTCTTGGTTACACTTTAAGGCAGATTTAAATCAAGTCTTTTGAATTGTAGATGAGGTGGTTATGGCGTGTGGTCTATGAGTTTGCACTGTGAGATGCTGATAAAATTGAGAGAACTTTTCTTTCTGACTCTGACTCTTCAACCAAAGGGACAGTAGTCACTTAGTGTTACTAGGGAGTCAAACTGAGAAATGTCAAACTAAAGGTAGTCACAGTAAAACAGTATATTTAGCATTATCAGATTTTGTGAGGAAAAATTTGTATCTGTAGAGAAAAAAGCCTGGAACATACGCTAACAGATTAATGGTGGTTTTCTTTGGGTGGTAAGATTATTGTTGACTTTTAAAATGCATCTTAAAATATGTTATGGTCATATTTTACTTTCATTATTTAAAAAAAACAAATAACCACAATAAGTGCTACAAATAGCAAATCTTTGA
Source organism: Pipistrellus hanaki (assembly GCF_964339955.1). Classification (NCBI taxonomy): domain Eukaryota; kingdom Metazoa; phylum Chordata; class Mammalia; order Chiroptera; family Vespertilionidae; genus Pipistrellus; species Pipistrellus hanaki. The sequence goes on along the minus strand of NC_140511.1, from coordinate 12,698,627 downwards.
AACTATCAAGAAGCCTTTTAGTATGCTTTGCAAACAACAATGAGGATGCTGCTATTGACCTCTGGTTTCCTGTCTTTGAAGACAAGAACTTCAACTTTAAATTGGGAGGTAGAATCTCTGTTATTTCAGTCATATCTAAGACTACTTTTGCTGCTCTTTCTGCAAACTAGATCTAGATTGTTTCAAAAAAATGAATGTGGCTTACTTATTCCAAGCTCTGAGGAAAAAATTTTTTAAACCTAGAAGTAAAAGAGGATGTTGCTGTGGCAAATAGACTATTCAGGAGAGAAGTTTAAGAATTAAATGGAAATTAAAATAAAGTTAAATAATTTGCCTATTGTTGAGGTTTGAACAAAAGGCCTGTCTATTCAGTAAGTGTGCCAGAAACGACCTGTTGGCAGGGGAGTTCCCAGCAGCCGAGTCACTGGCTTAAAAAGACAGTGATCTGTAAATTCTGTCAGCACAGTATCATTTACCTCCAATCTTTGGTCCTCTTTTATTCCTAATCATTTGTAAATGTTTCTGATTCTGTGCCTTTATTGGTTTATGCATCCACCTATTCAAGTCAGGAACTTTTTTTGGTTCTGGCTATGTGCTGAAAATACAAAGGTGGCAGAAAGCATACTCTCCAGTCATTTAAGAAAAGTCTCTAGCAAGAAAAAAATATCATGGGAAAATAAGGGAATTGGGGCCCAGCTGGTGTGGCCCAGTAGTTGAGCGCTGCAGCCTATGAACGAGGAAGTCAAGGTTTGATTCCTGGCCAGGGCACAGGCCTGGGTTGTGGGCTTGATCCCCAATGTTTCTTTTTTCTTTTCTTTTTTTCTTTTTTTAAATATATTTTATTGATTTTTTACAGAGAGGAAGAGAGAGATAGAGAGCTAGAAATGTCGATGAGAGAGAAACATCAACCAGCTGCCTCTTGCACACCCCCTACCGGGGATGTGCCCGTAACTAATGTACATGCCCTTGACTGGAATTGAACCTGGGACCCTTCAGTCCGCAGACCGACTCTCCACCACTGAGCCAAACCAGTTTCGGCGATCCCCAATGTTTCTATCTCTCCCTCTCCCTTCAATAAAAATATATATGTATTAAAAAATTAAATTGAGAGAAATAAACAATGTAGGAAAATGAAAACATTTTCAAACTTTTATAATTAACTAGAGGCCTGGTGCATAAAATTCATGCATTGGGGGGGATGAATCCTCTCAACCCAACCTGCACCCTCTCCAATCCGGGACTCATTGGGGGATGTCCAACTGCCGGTTTAGGCCCGATCCCAGGGACTGCACCCTCTTACAATTCGGGACTGCTGGCTCCTAATTGCTCACCTTCTGCCTGCCTAGTTGCCCCCAACTGTCCCACCCCCTGCCAACATGATTGCCCTCAATTGCCCCCCTTGCTGGCCTGGTCACCCCCAAATGACCCTCCTCAGCTTCCCCCCCTCTCAGCCTGATTGCTCCCAACTGTACTCCCCTACCAGCCTGGTCGCCCTCAACTGCCCCCCAGTTGGCCTGGTTATCCCACACAGCCTGCTCTTCAGTCATTTGGTCACACCTGGTTGCCCATGCAGCCTGCTGTTCAGTTATCCGTCCCATTGTTTCGGTCGTGATGGCCCCTGGCTTTTTATATATTAGGATGATCTCTGATAGGACAAAAAAAAAAAAGTTTGGGACCATAAGACAAAAACATATACTTTGAAAGGGGACAATTGGAAAATAAGAGCTCCTAGAAATTAATAATAAGGTAATGTAGATTTTTAAAAATCAATAGAATGCTTAGTGTTCACTCAGCTCCTTGATTCTATAAGGTTAAGTGTCTTGCCAAATTTGGGGAGTTTTCAGCCACTATTTTAGCCCTGCCCTCTCTCTTGATTCCTGGGACTCAATGACATGAATGTTAGATCTTTTGTTACCATTCCACCCAGCCCCCTTCATTTTTTTTTTTTTCCAGTTCTTTTTCTTTCTGTTATTCAGGTTGTATAATTTTATTATTGTTTTCCAGTTCACTGATTCTTTCCTCTGATACCTGCTTTCTGCTGTTGAGCACATCTACTGAGTTTTGTATTTTAGTTATGACCTTTTCGTTTATAAAATTTCATTTGGCTTTTCTCATATTTATTTGCTGAGATTTTCTATTTTTTTGTTTTGAGCATGTTTGTAATTGCTCATTGAAGCGTTTTTATCATGGCTGCTTTAAAATCTTTGTTAGATAATTCCAACATCTCTATCATCTCTGTTGGCATCTGTTTGTTATCATTTGTCGTGCAAGTTGAGATCCTGTTGGTTCTTGGTAGGATGAGTGAAGTTTCATTGAAACCTGGACATTTTGAGTATTATGTTATTAGACTCTGAATCTTATTAAGTCTTTCTGCTTTAGCTGACTTTTCTAATACTACACTCATGGGGAAAAGGGAGGGTTTCCTTGTTATTGCCAGATGGGAATGGAAGTCCAAATTCCTCACTGGGCCTCCACTGATACCCAAGCGTGGACAGGGATGTTTGTTATAGCTGGGTGGCAGCCGGAGTTCACCACTATTGATATCACCTTGACTGAGATGAGCAAGGGATTGCCTTGTTACTGCTCTCCATGTAGCCTGCACTGATACCATGGGGGGTGTGACCTCATTGCTACTGGACAGTAGTGAAAGTCCTGGCTCTCCACTAGGCCCTCTCTGACACCACCTCAGCATGCAAGAGGAAGGGTGCCTCATTACTGCCAAGTAGAGTGGAAGTCTAGGCTTCCTGTGTGGTTTCCAATGATGCCATGAGTGGTACATGGAGGAGGCTTGTTACTGCCCAGCAGGGTTGAAAGTCCTGGTTCTTGCTCGATCTTTTCTGACAATATTCATGCCAGGGGAAGGAGCCCCGCATTACAGCCTGGTGATGGTGGAAGTCTAGGCTCTCCATTGGACATTTACTCACAGAGCTGTGGGTGGGATGACATTTTGTGTGTGTGTGTGTGTGTGTGTGTGTGTGTGTGTGTGTGCACGCGCGCGCACGTGTGTGTGTGTATACACACACATATGAGAGAGATTGATTTATTTTAAGGAATTGATTCACGCAGTTGAAGGGTGGGTAAGTCTGAAATCTGCTTGGTAGGTTGGCAGGCTGAAGACCCAATAACAACTGATGTTGCAGCTCGAGTCCAAAGGCAGTCTGAAGGTAGAATTTTCTTTTCCTCAGGTGATCTCACTCTTTCTCTTAAGGTCTTCAACTGATTAAATGAGGCCCATCCACATCATGAAGAGTAATCTGCTTTATACAGTTTACTGGTTGAAATGTTAATCTCATCTAAAGATACCTTCATAGCCTGATGTGGCTCAGTGGTTGAGTGTTGAGCTATGAACCAGGAGGTCATGGTTTGATTCCCAGTCAGGGCACATGTGGGGATTATGAGTTCGATCTCCAGTGTGGGGTGTGCAGGAAGCAGCTGATCAATCTCTCTGATCATTGATGTTTCTATTTCTGTCCTTCTCCCTTCCTCTCTAAAGTCAATAAAAATATATTCAAAAGGAAGGAAGGAAGGAAGGAAGGAAGGAAGGAAGGAAGGAAGGAAGGAAGGAAGGAAGGAAGGAAGAAGGGAAGGGAGGAAGGAAGAAGGGAAGGGAGGAAGGAAGACAAGATCTTAGGGGGGGTGTGGGATGAGGGCATGAGACAGGGTAGGGGAGGCTGGGGGAAGGTCATTGGGGAATAAAAAGGAGATATATGTAATACTTTAAACAAGAAAAAAAGAAAGAAAGAAAGAAAGAAAGAAAGAGAGAAAGAAAGAAAAGAAAGAGAGAGAGAGAGAGAGAGAGAGAGAAAGAAAGAGCGAGCAAGAAACCATCACAGCAACATCTAGTCTATTGTTTAACCAAATATCTGGGTATTGTGGGCCTAGCTAAGTTGACATATAATATTAATTATCTCTGGTGGAATGATTATTAACTCAAAATATTGGTATTGGTTTGTGAAGGTCCTAACTGGTCTGCCTTCTTTCCTCTACCTTTTAGAGTCATCTTATGTTTGTTTCAGACATAAAATTCAGGATTTTTAGCTGGACTTAGCAGGATGAATATGGAAAAGCACCTGCTCTTGCCTTTTATGTCTTGCTTTCTTTTAATATTTCAGATTAAATACTTCGTTGATATTTGAGGCCATAAGTTTTTATTTCTAAATCTCTGTATTATCCTGAAAATTATTTCATTTTTCCTTTGTGTGTGTTTCTTTGTTTTTAATATTATATCTTTTAGACTAGAGAGTCTCATTTTATTATTTTTATGTGGGTGGTTTCTTTTCTCCTCTTTCAGGTTTTAGTTTAAAGTTTTTTTTATTTAGGTGAAGTTTCTCTAAGCACGTTCACTCTGGTCTTGGGATGCATTTGGACACCTGCCAGTCCATAAAATATAATCCAGAAAAACAGTCCTAAGGTTTGACACTATTGTTTATACTTTACTGTTCACTTTTATTATCTTTCTCTTCCAAAGTCCCAACCTTTAACTTGAAAAAAAATTGGAAATACAGTTTTTTTCCTTCAAAGACATTGCTTCCTACTTTCAACCTCAAAATAACTTGAAATACTTTCTTCTATCATTTGTTTCTAATGTGAATTGTCAATGTTTCGTGTTTGGCAGATTTGTGTTTAGCTGGTTTCCTATCAAGTTTAATATATTGAAGGGAGATGGAATACTTTTGTTCTAGCTATTTCAGGTCTGTTTTTACACAGATGCTTCTTCACTCCCCAGTCAAATATATAAACTCTGACTTTATATAAACTCTGATTCAAAGCCTGGGAGTCACAGCCTGTCTCACTTAGCTTAGCCTCTTGCACCCAGTCTGTTTCACTTACACCTGTGAGTCTTTACTAAGGTAGTTTGCTATTCCAATAATGCCATTCTTTTCTGCTATCTTTCCTCCAGGTAGTCTATCAAACCACTTTTCAGACTAAAGATTTTGTTTTCTATGAGAGTTCCTTGAAGATTGAGCAAAGGAGAGCTGATATTTTTATTTTTTTTACTGCAGCACAATTTTCCCATGCCTAGTCTCCCAATAATTAGGCACTATTCATTTTCCTTCAAAAAAGTCCAGTTAGCTCAGCCAGTGTAGCGTCGACCCAGGAACCAAGAGGCTACTGGTACCAGCCAGGGTACATGCTAGGATTTCGAGCTTGATCTCTAGTAAGAGGCATGTAGAAAGCAGCCAATGGATGATGTTTTTCTTTCATTGATGTTTCTATCTATCCCTCTCCCTTCCTGTCTCTCTAAAATAAATAAATAAATAAATAAATAAATAAATAAATAAATAAATAAATAAACAAAAAACATATTTTTTAAAAAGTCAAATTAATTTTTTAAAAAAATTCATACTCTTACCACATGTAAGCTAACCAATCCTCAATTATCCTATATAATAAAGAGGTGATATGCAAATTGACCATCACTCCAACACACAAGATAGCTGCCCCCATGTGGTCAAAGATGGCCGCCCCCAAGTGGACACAATATGGCCACCACAAGATGGCTGGCAGAGGAGGGCAGTTGTGGGTGATCAGGCTAGCAGGGGAGGGCAAATTGAAGGTACAAGGCCTGCAAGGGAGGGCAGTTGGGGGTGATCAAGCCTGAAGGGGAAGGCAGTTAGGGGTGACCAGGCCTGCAGGGGAGGGCAGTTGGGGGGACCAGGCCTGCAGGGGAGGACAGTTAGGGGTAACTAGGCCGGCAAGGGAGGGCAATTAGAGGCAGTTGGGCCAGTAGGGGAGCAATTAGGCATTGATCAGGCTGGCAGGGGAATGGTTAGGGAGTGATCAGGCTGGCAGGCAGAAGCGGTTAGGGGCAATCAGGCAGGCAGGCAGGCACATGGTTTGGAGCCAGCAGTCCTGGATTGTGAGAGGGATGGCCAACTGCCCATTTAGGCCCGATTCCTGTTAAACGGGCAGTTGGACATTCCTTAAGGGGGCCCAGATTGGAGAGGGTGCAGACTGGGCTGGGAGACACCCTCCCCCCCCATGAACGAATTTTGTGCACCTGGCCTCTAGTCAATGTTAATAAAAGAAATAGTACATAAATAACCCCTACTCCTGAATACATTTTTCTTTTAATATTTTAATGTGCAAATATTTTGGGATTTTGCAGAATTTCAAGTAAGTTAACAAAGTTACCCATTGAAACAACATAAGATTCATCAGAAAATTAGTCACCTTCGCCGAAACTGGTTTGGCTCAGTGGTAGAGTGTCAGTCTGTGGACTGAAAGGTCCCGGGTTTGATTCCGGTCAAGGGCATGTACCTGGGTTGTGGGCACATCCCCAGTTGGGGGTGTGCAAGAGGCAGCTGGTCAATGTTTCTCTCTCATCGATGTTTCTAGCTCTCTATCTCTCTCCCTTCCTCTCTGTAAAAAATCAATAAAATATATTAAAAAAAAGAAAAGAAAGAAAATTAGTCACCTTCTTCAATCCATTTCCATAGGTTGATGCAAATAGTAACCAGGGTAGAGCTTCATCTACTGATTTTATAATATTTGAGTGATGAGAATAACTGTGGAAGGTTTGACTTTAAAAATCATTCTCTCTTCCTGCTTGACTGGGGTGGCTCGGTGGTTGAGCATTGACCCATGAACCAGGAGGTTACGGTTCGATTCCTGGTCAGGGCACATGCCTGGGTTGTGGGTTGGATCCCCAGTAGGGGGCGTGCAGGAGGCAGTCAATTGATGATTCTCTCTCATCATTGAAGTTTCTATCTTTCTCTCCCCCCCCTCTCTGAAATCAATAAAAAAAATATAAAGTATTAAAAAAATCATTCTCTCTTCTTATATCACAAAGTATGTACCAGAAACTGATCATAATGTCAATTGACTGATTAAGTAGAGAAAATTATAATAGCAAAAGATTTGTGAGCATGTTTTGCCTACTCTGGATGTTCAGAAATTAATTTCCTGTTACTTTGTGTTTATACTTTGGCATAATTGCTTTATTCTATTGGATAAATGCCACTTAAAGTTTATTCATCCGGCATTGTCCATCTTTGGTAATAAGTTCCTTAAAGGGCAGGAATCTATCTATATGTCTGTCTGCTTCTGGTTCTCTTTTAAATTATAATGAAAATTTAACTTTTAAGAAAAAAAATTAAAAATTGACAAAACAGTTTTTAGCTCTTTGTATACATGGTTCGACTTAACTCTAAAGCACAAATACTGTCATTGGGAAGCTGGGCAATTCAGAGACGCTAAGGGGAGTGGCGTGGAGCTGCTGCAGGGAACCCTAAAACTTTGACCTGCAGCAAACTCGGTCTGCAAGCTAATATTTAAAAACGACCACACCAAACAAGACACCTCCTGGCACTGACCTTAAGCAGGTGGAAGAACTGGAACAGTATGGGAAATTGGGTCACAAGTTGTTTGGTCACTCTCATCTTGCAAACCAGGATTTGGAGTAGATCTATTATGAGGTGACAATCTAGAAACTTATTGGCAAGCAGATGGTTCCCAGCCTCATTTAGTGAGCATCCAATTCAGAAGAAAAACAATGGTGAAGACAGTATGTATTTATGTGGACTAAAAATCTGGTCAAAGCTATATTCCAAGCAAGATCTCAGTCAGAGTAGGAAATAATTCCCACGACCTTCAAGTAATTCAGCAACTCGAACTGGTGGAAGCAAGTGGCTGGATTCATGTTCCTTTAACTCATAACTATAAGAAGCCAACTTGCACATTCATGATACAGATTGCTGTTCTAGCCAATCACCAAAATGAAAGAGACATTTACATGAGATAATTAAAATATATACACCAGTGGAAGAGAACTCCATTGGTAAGTTTCCTAGATGCACAACTATTGATTTCATGGGTATAGTTTATTAATTTCATGAGTATCGTTCAATAAGGTGACCTGGAAACAGAACAGAAGTCGTTAAACATATCTTTATTTTCTCTGGTCATCAAATAAATAAACAAATAAAAACCAAGTAAAAATACTCTGAAGGTTGTGTGGTTTATTTTTCTTTTGTTTCCTAATTTTGTACTTAATGGTAATAGTGACTTTAGTTCTAAAAATGAATGAATTTTATTTTTTATTATAGATGTATTTTAAACTTATGTAAACTGATATTTTGAAAATCAAAGTTGTAAACGAAAACCTGAATTTGCTGTTGTAAGACAACAGAAATTAAATAACCTCCCATGACTTCTCAGTTTTCTACATATGTATTTTGTATACTGTAGTTTTATTTATATTGAAATATATGTTTAGGAACTGAGAGTGATAGATTTAGCTTCTCTGAGGGGCAATACCAGCATCCTGTGTGTTCACTTCCATGTACTGATTTAACAAGGAAGGTAAATAGTTTCCATTTATTTGACCCTTCTGACCAATTGGGTGTGGCTTAGGGGAGCCCCACGTTGAAAAGCAAGACAAGATTGCATTCATGGTCAGAGAAAGATGAATGTCTAACATGAGCAGTGGGAAGGGAAACAACTAAGTTTTCAATGTGTCATCACCCAACCTCAGGATAGGGCTAGGTAATGATTCTAGGCTGCAGGTCAGACATGTGACTTGTTCTCAAATCATGCATTTCACATTGAAGAAGCTCTCTAAAAATTTAACATTTTTCAGGCATGCAAACCCACACAATTTCTCTAACTTTTTCTATATTTAACAGTATCAGAATAACAATGATAATATCTGGGCTTTAAATAGCTCCTTGAAATCAGCAAGTTCATAGAACTGAGTGATCTCATTTTATTTTACCTTTGCCATTTTAGACAAATATGTATATTCAACAATGTTCAGTGCTATAACCAAGACAGACTTTCTAATTATTCACATCTTGGCACTATAAAAAAGCAGTTCCTATGTATTTACCTCCAGTTAAGGGATGTGTACTAGTATATGGTATCATATCTAATAATGAGCAGCATTAGCTTTGAGAAAGGGAGAATCAGCATTGTAAATTATATTTACAATTGTGATGAAATTATTTTCTCTACAATGAGAGGGATTTTAGTGGTTTTCAGTCCAAATCTTTTGGAGAGATGTTAAAACCTCTGCATTTGGGTTAAGTGACTTCCCTTACATTGAGATAGAGCTAGAAGCAGAGTATTTAGAGATCCTATATTTTTTAATGAGTTAATTATTATTATTTTGTTGTTATTAATCCTCACTAGAGGATATTTTTCCCCATTGATTTTTTTTTTTTTTAGAGGAAGCAGAAGGGGGTGGGAGAGAGAGAAACAGATGTGAGACACACTGTTGATTGCTTCCTGTGGGCCAGAGATGGGACCTGCAACCCAGGCATGCGCCTTTGACTGGGAATTGAACCTGCAACCCTCTGGTGCACAGGCTGATGCTCTAATCATTGAGACATGCTGGCCAGGGCCCTATTTCTTGATGCAAATGGTAACATTAGATATATTTAAACAAAAAGAATGCTTAATTGGAGGCAGGTTGTTCAGAACATTATTCTGCTTTTTTGTTGATGTTATTTCATAGGTACCTCTTTTGCTGGCTGATATAATTCACATCCAAATATAGTAGGGTATAAATACAGTAGGATTTCTTTTTATATTTGTATTTTCATAAGAAAAGATTGTGGCTGAAATGGAGTCAAAAGATAGCTTCTCAGAAATTCTTTACATGCAGAAAGTTTTGCAAGCTTGAAGAACTGGACTTAATTGTATCTAACATCTTGTCTAAAAATTGGGAATAAACAAGAAATATCCATGTGGAATTTTGGTTTGCTTTAAAATGTTACTCTTCTGTTCATTTTATGTTCTCTTTGGATTCTCTATCTCCCTTCCTAAGGGGAGTTATATATTCTTATCACAGTAGTGGGACCCAGGAATAATTGTTTAAACTTGCAACACTCATACTTTAATTTTCATTCCATAAAATATTATAGTAAGTGAAATCTTATTATGGTGAATTAATAGTCCATTTACTGGAGATTTGAACTCATTTTGCTAGAGACTTTTAAATGGATTTCTGAGTGTGATTTTATCTTTATTATATGCTGTTTTAGAGGAAATAGATTGTCCTCTCGGAGCTAGAAGCTACGGGAAGACATTCTTGGCACTTACAAATAGCTGATCATAGTTTTTAACACTTGGTGTTTGAAGTTTTCCTGTAAACTTCCTCTTTGCCTGCCTGGGTACTGTGCCAGGCACCAGGGCTGTAGTGGTGATCCAGGCCGATGCACACACAGAGCTGAGTGCCCGCGGTGAGAGGACCTGGGCCTTGCTGGTGGTGCTCACAGAGGGCACATGATGAATCAAAACTTATTACATGTTTTGGAAAGAAAGAAGAATCCTGAATACAGCTTAAAGATTAAATATTAAATTTATAACATATGTCAGCTGTTGCTGTTTGAGGGCCTCAGTTATGATCACATTTTACTTAGTTATGGGCAGAGTTTCTAAGCAGTGTTTTTCAGCTTCAATTCTCCCATTTGCCTTGGAAGTTATAGGAAAATTGATTTCGATGGATCTTTCACATTCTCCTCTGGAATTCTTTGCAGATTCTTTATTGCAGTTGTTTACCAGGGACTTTTCAGTGACATTTGAGAAATAAGACCTGCTTATATATGGAGATGGTTTCTCTGTGATGTTCTTGAACCTCATGTTGGCCTTTGGCAGAGATCTCTGTTTTTATAGCCTTCATGCGTCATTGTCATTTCCAGCTAATAGCTGCCCAAATTCACGTTCACATCCTTCCTGTCTTAGGATTTGTGGGGCATGGCTCAGGCAGCTGGGCAGACAGCAGGGAAGGTCGCTGAGAAAAGGAGGATGGACCACTAGTTCTTTCCTTGTCCCCACATGGCATTCTAAACTGGTAACTTGACTGTTTGGCACAGCTGTTGAACCTGTTCCTGTTGTCACCTTTTCTGTCTTCAGCCTCCTAACAGCCTTTCTGTGGCTTTTGAAATCCCTTCTCCCCCTGAATTTCAGAACTGTGTTCTGATTCTTCTCTTGTAATCTTTGTAATAGACCCCCTTTCCCTTGCTTTTTCCACTTCTTTCTTCTGCCTGTACAGTGGGCATCCTCCCAAATTTATCTGTGTTCTCTGCTCCTCTCTCATCTTTTCTTCTCCCCCTTTCCCTTTGCTTCCACCTTTTCCTCCCTCCTCTTATTTTCACTTTTTTTTCTCATGCATTCTTGTGTGCATTTGTTAAAGGTGCATATGCTTAGCACCTACTGTGTGCTTTAAGGAAACCTTTGGAGCAGTGGTCACCAACCAGTGGTCTGTGAGGTCTGAAAGGTTGGCAGTCGCTGGTTTAAGGAAACCTACTATGCTAGGGTTGTTGCATGAGTCAATGAGACAGAGCCCAGCTTCCATAGAATTGACTAATTTCCCAATTAATCCATAAATTATAATTGTGAAATGTTTTGGTGGAGAATTGCTGGTTGCTGTAAAAGCATGTAATCCGGGGACCTCTCCTAGCTTAAGTGAACAGTGAAGTCCTTCTTAAGGAGTTCATTGTTAGCTGAAATCTGAAGAAGCAATGGAAATTTATGAGGTGGATGCAGAGAGTGTTTTGGCAGTAAGAACAAAACCTCTCAGTGCCCCAGTCACATAGGCCTTCGTTCAATTACTTGAATACACAGTGCTTTTCCCCTCCTCAGTAGGCGTAAAACAAGTTTATCATCTTCTACATCTCGCCTAAGTGGTTCTTCACTGCAGCCCCTCTTTTCCCCGGTCACTGGATTAGGCATTTTGGTACCAGTGATGCCTTTGAAATAGACCTGATATTGACCCTTTTCTTGTTCTTCATTCTTTTTTTTTTTTTTTTAAATATATTTTATTGATATTTTACAGAGAGGAAGAGAGAGAGATAGAGAGCTAGAAACGTCAATGAGAGAGAAACATCGACCAGCTGCCTCCTGCACACCCCCTACCGGGGATGTGCCTGCAACCAATGTACATGCCCTTGACCGGAATCGAACCTGGGACCTTTCCGACGTTCTACCACTGAGCCAAACCGGTTTCGGCCCTTGTTCTTCATTCTCACTGCCTAGAACTTCAAGGTGTCATCACTTCACCACTGGGTTAGTGTTCGGTGTCCTGAGGGCCGGGGCCCGGTTCCTGCCTTTCCTCCAGCACTTCCTTGGTCCACCCACGCCAGTGTTACATTAGTATGGACCTCTCTTTCTGAGACCCATATATTTATAGTTGTTAATCCTCAACTGAGGATATTTCTTCCATTACTTTTTAGAGAGACTAGAAGGGAGGCGGGGAGGAGAAGAGAAGAAGAGGAGAGAAACATCAATATGAGAGAGACACATCAATGGGTTACCTCTTGCATGTTCCCCAACAGGGGCCAGGGATGGAACCTGCAACCTGGGGTACAAGCCCTTGACCAAGAATCGAATCCACAACCCTTCAGTGCTTGGGCTACCCTCTAACCACTGGCCATTTTTAATTCATTTTACTCCTTGCCTGAAAAGCCAGAATAGATCCCAGATGCACAAAATGCAGATTCTCCTAATTCTGGGCATCAAACTTCTCTCTTTAGTTTTGTTCTCAATACACACCTCTTGGGACAAGCAGATATTCCTCCTGTTTTCCCTGAAAACCAGGCCCATTTCTGCCTTTTCCCCTCTATTCTCATTCATATTCTCTCTGTGTCTCTCTCTCTCTCTCTCTCTCTCTCTTCTCTCTCTCTCTCTCTCTCTCTCTCTCTCTCTCTCTCTCTCTCTCTCTCTCTCTCTCTCTTACCACCATTCTAGGGCTTCTTTTCACTTCCTGTGGGCCCCAGTGATTTCTCTCTTTCTCAACTCTGATTGCTCTTATAGTACTTAGTTTCCATATTCCATATGTGCTAATGTCATTTCCTGACCTAAATTGTAAGTTTAATAATGGAGACATGTCTTACAGGAATTTTATATTCCTTAGTTTAGGATTCACCAAATAAAGTTTTTGATGATGCCCAGAAAATTCATTTTAATATCATTTACTGAATGTTGTCAACTCATCACTATTCAAGGACTATGAGTAGTTAGTATTGTAACCCTTTTGTCCTACATGGACATAATTTGAATTGACAGTAACCAGCAATCTAGGCTGAGAAAAAGAATAATTTCTTTTAATGGGCTCCAATTCTCCCAGGTTCTTTTCAATCAGTCAAGTTCTCACATTTCACCAAGTTAGTCAAAGATTCCTTTAACTATTATACTGTTTGTGTAGTTTACAAGTTTTATTTAAATGAATCACCACATTTAATCCTCATTATGACTCTGAGGTAAATGGTATTATCCTTATATTACAAAAGAAGAAATTGAGGTATAAAAACTTACATAAGTATGGGCCACCCAGCTATTTTGTGGTAGAGCCCAGACCTGAATCTAGGCCTCTAATTTGAAACTCCTCTTCTAATTTTTAATATAAATTTTTCTCACTTTATTGAGACTTAATTGAAAAATAACATTGTATACGTTTAAGGTATATAATATGATGATTTGACATATGTATATATTGTGAAATGACTCCCACAATAAGGTTACTTAACATATCCATCACCTCACATGATTATCTTTTTGTGTGTGTGTGTGTGTGTGTGTGTGTGTGTGTGGTGAGAAATTTTAGGATCTACTCTCTTAGAAGATTTCAAATATACAACACTATTATTAACTTGAGTCTTCTGGCTATACATTAGGTCTCCATAACTTAGTCCTCTTACAATTACTTTTTTACTAATAATCTCTTTATTTCCTCAGCCCCTCGTAACCACCATTCTACTCTGCTTATATGAGCTCAACTTTTTTAGATTATACATAAAAGTGAGATAATTTATTATTTGTTTTTCTCTGTGTGCCTTATTTTAGCATAATGCCCTCAAGTTTCATTTATGTTGTCACAAATAGCAGTACTTCCTTCCTTTTTATGATTGAGTAGTAGTTCATTGTGTGTGCTATGTACATATCACATTTCACCCATTGATGGATACTTAGGTTGTTTCCTTGTCTTGGCTATTGTAAATAATGCTGCAGTGAACATGGGGGTGCACATTCCCTTTAAGATAGTGACTTCATTTCCTTCACATATATATATACCCAAACTAGGATTGTTGGATAATATAGTATGTAATTATGTTTTTAATTTTTTGAGGAACTTCCTAGCTGTTTTCCATATGGCTGTACCAGTGTACATTCCTATCAAGAGTGTACCCAAGGTTCCCTTTTCTCTACACCTTCACTAGCACTTGTTATCTTTTATCTTTTTGACTAGTAACCCTGCACACGAATCTGTGCACGAGTAGCTCGCTGCTGCTTGCCTCAGCTGGCCACTCCGCCCACCATAGCTGGTAGCTCTCCTCAGCTCATAACTTGCTGCCCTGCCCTCCTGTAGCTCTCCACTGCTTGCAGATTGGTTGTGACATTTTGGCGTCCCAGCAAATTTGCATATTCCTCTATTATTAAATTAGATTATAGGCATTCTAACAGGTGTGTGTGATATTTCATTGTGGTTTTTGTTTGTGTTTTAAAATATATATTTTTATTGATTTTTTAAGAGAGAGAAGCATGGAGAGATAGAGACATCAATGAGAGCAAAACATCCATTGGCTGCCTCCTGTATGCCTCCCTGGGGATCGAGCCCAAAACCTAGGCATGTGCCCCAACCAGGAATTGAACCAGTGACCTCTTAGTGCATCGGTCGATACTCAACCACTGAGCAACACCAGTTGGGCTCTCATTGTGTTTTGCTTTGCATTTCCCTAATGATCAGTAATATTAAGCACCTATTCATGTACCTGTATGTCTTTGGAAAAGTGTCTGTTGAGGACCTTTGCCCATTTTTAAATCAAATATTTGTTTTGCTATTGAGTTCTATGGGTTCCTTATATATTTTGAGCATTAATACCTTATCAGATATATGGTTTGCAAATATTTTTTTTTTATTTCCTAGGTTGCCTTTTTATTTATTGATTGTTAGAACTTCTTTTTCTAATTATCTTAATTCATCTCTAATAGAGAGTCTGCCCTTGAGCATACTAACCATTTTTCTGCCAGAGGCTTTAGTCCTTGTGTGTTTCAGTTGTTCAGTAACTGTTTCCTAGAAAAAAGGAATCTTTAGCAGCTGTTTCCTAGAAAGGATTTAAAGAGATTACATTTTAAAAATGGATTAGGATTGCAATTAATATGATTTTGTCTTGATTTATGTCATTTCTTAAAAATATTTTTTATTGATTTCAGAGAGAAAGGGGTGAGAGAGAGAAAGATACAATGATGAGATAAAAATCATTGGCTCTCTATTGGGGATCGGGCCTGCAACCTGGGCAGTACTCTGAATGGGAATCCACCCTTCAGTCCGCAGGCCAATGCGCTATCCACTGAGCAAAACCAGCTATGGCGGTTTCTATCTTTATAAAACTTTCCTTTAAGTAGGATTTATATATGGATGGTTAATGAGTGGAGCCTAAAGCTGACTGGAATACTTTCGCATTAATTAGTTACTATCCACATCTTTGAAAGACCATGTACCCAACACCCAATCTAGATGATGAGGTCTGTAGTGTGTCTGACTGAGGCCAAGTATTGAAATGTCCTACTCAGAGCTCCCTCACCAAAGGAGGTCTAGGCATGAGACCATGAGAGTCTGTGGCCCTTACTGCTTTTGTTTAATTACAGAGACATGGTACTTGAAAAACTTTTTAAAGTTTTCATGTTTTCAAAATCCTGGGAGCTACAGCGTGAAGGTTCAGACCAAAAAGGCTGCTTCCTGAAGTGTTTATGCAAAGGGTCATTTTTAGAGTGTTATGTGGAATGGAATTGGATCTGACGTCAATTCTCAGTATGCTTTCTCTCTCCTGGAGAAACAGCCCGTGTGCAGAGCCAAATGTGAGACTGGAGTCTTTATTACATAAAAACAATGTTGGGAGAGAATGAGACTATTACTCTGAGTGAGAGGTTGAGGAAGAACAGAGTTTACTATAAGCCAGAGGTGACGGAGTTTTTCTTATATGCACTTAAAAAACCTTCAATTGTGTGTAATCCATAGTGCATAAAGCATAAGTGTACAGTAAATTAATAATAATAGAAAATAGAGCAAATACTTGTGTAACCATCACCCAGGTCAAATACCAGGGCATTGCCAGCACTCAGAAGCTTCCAGCAGTTCCTTTTGTCAAGTACCATGTCTCTGTACTCACCCTTCAGATGGAGCTTCCCAACTCCATGATAATAATTTCTTTGCTTTCCTCTTTACAGTTATTCCTCTTACATGTATTCCTAAACAGTATGATTTAGTTTTGCCTGTAGTAGAACTTCATATTCATGGAACCACATTACATTTTTTGTGAGTCTTAATTCTTTCACTCAACATTTTGTTTTTGATAAACATGCATGTTGTTGCATGTATCTGTGTTTTGTTCTCTTTTATTGCTATACTAGAGGCCCAATGCACGAAATTCGTGCAAGAGTAGGCCTTCCTTCCCCTGGCTGCTGGCACCGGCCCCCCTCTGCCATCCAGGACCCAGGCTTCCCTCAAAGCCCTGGTTTCAAGGATGTCCAGTCTAATTAGCATATTATGCTTTTATTATTATGGATAGAATTTAATTGTATGACTATACCACAATTTATTATTTTACTGTTGGATGTTTGTTTGTTTTTCCAATCTGAACCAATTGCAAATAATGACACTGAACATTCTTGAATTTGTCTTTTTGCTGCATGCATTCTATTGGATATACTTAGCTTGAACCATGTGAAATGACCAATTTTGTGTATTAAACAGTTAAATATTAATGATTTTATATGGTTCAATCTAATACTGAGGAGTAGAATTGTTGGATCATAGGAAATATCTATGTTCAATTTTAGTAGATCCATCCAGTTTTTTAAAAATCTTCTACCAACTTAATCTCCTGGACCCATTCTTTGAGTTTTTACGGATGCTTCATTATACAGGCATGATTAATGAAATCATTGGCCATTGGTAATTAAACTCAGGGTATAACCCTTCTTTCCTCCTCAGAGGTCAGGGGTGGGCCTGAAAGTTTCAACCCTCTAATCACTTGGTTAGTTCATCTAGTAACCAGTCTCCTCCTCATTTTTAGGTGCTTTCCAAAAGTTACTCTATTAATGTAAACTCAGTTGCCATTGAAGGTGGCTTGGTATGAATAATGAGATGCATCTCTATGGCTTTTTAAAAAAATATATTTTATTGATTTTTCACAGAGAGGGATAGAGAGATAGAAACATCAATGAGAGAGATGTGTCGACCAGCTGTCTCCTGCACACCCCCCACCGGGGATGTGCCCTCAACCAATGTACATGCCCTTGACCAGAATCGAACCTTGGACCTTTCAGTCCACAGACCGATGCTCTGTCCACTGAGCCAAACCAGTTTTGGCAATCTCTTATGGCTTTTAAGGAATTTCAGGAACTGAGGACAGGAGACCTAATCCTATGTAATAAAAGCCTAATATGCTAAGTGTTCAGTTGTCCAGTCAGCTGTTCAACCAATCAAAGCTTAATATGCCAATGATATGCTAAGGCTGCTCAACTGCTTGCTATGACATGCACTGACCACTAGGGGGTGGACAGCCAACTGGTTGACCAGTTGCTATGACATGCACTGACCATCGACCAGTAGGTTAGCTTGCTGCTGGAGTCTGGCTGATCAGACTGAACAAGATGGGCCAGACATGCCTGAAGCCCTTCCACGGTCCCTCTTCGGCCCTGATCGTGCACCAGTGGGGTCCCTCGGCCTTGCCTATGCCTTTCGCAATCCAGGCCCCCTTGGGGGATGTTGGAGAGCCAGTTTCAGCCAGACAACGAAATGACTGGTCGCTATGATGCTCACTGACCATCAGGGGACAGCCACTCAATACAGGAGTTGCCCCCTGGTGGTCAGTGCGCTCCCACAGTGGGAGTGCTGCTCAGCCAGAAGCCAGGCTCATGGTTGGTGAGCACAGCAGCAGTGGCAAGAGCCTCTTCTGCCTCCGTGGCAGCACTAAGGATGTCCAACTGCCAGCTTGTCGGACATCCCCCAAGGGCTTCCGAACTGTGAGAGGGCGCAGGCCAGGCTGAGCGCCCCCCCGCCCCCAAGTGCATGAATTTCGTTCACTGGGCCTCTAGTATTATAACAAAAGATGCTCTCGTTGCTATTAACTAGGAAATAACAAGGTTTTGGGAGCTGTGAGCCAGGGACAATGAATAAAAACCAAAACATATGTTTATCTTAAATCCAATATCTTTGAGTTTTATTTAACCTCAGAGAAACTTATGTGTCATCTTTATTATTTTATTTTTTATTGAATTTATTGGGGTGGCATTGGTTAATAAAATTATATAGATTTCAGGGGTATAATTCTATAATACATCATCTATATATTGTATTATCTGTTAACCACCTCAAGTCTTTATTTTTAATTTTTAAAAAGTTAAAAGTTTAATTGAAATTAAATATTCTGATGGCTTCAAGATGAGAGAATGTAATTATTGTTTGAAATGAAGTATTTAACTATGAAAGTAGCCTACAGTTTATAGCATATTCCATTGAATTAATTTTGTTATAAGCACAATACCAATTATGTGTGGATTTTTTAAAAATATATTTTTATTGATTTCAGAGAGGAAGAGGGAGGGAGAGAGAGATAGAGACATAGAAACATCAGTGATGAGAGGGAATCATTGATTGGCTGCCTCCTGCACACATCACACTGGGGATTAAGCCCACAATCCTGGCATGTGCTCTGACTGGGAATGGAACATGACCTCCATGTTCATTGGTCAATGCTTAACCACTGAGCTATGCCAGCCAGGCCCAACATGGTTATGATATTCTCTTCTGAGCATCTGTGAGCAACTGAGTGACTATAGTTTTGCTTATTGTTACAATATATTTTTCGTAATCTTCTCCACTTTTACAGTTTATTGATCTTTTGCTTCAGGAACAGTTGCCATGTCTGTCGGTTCTGTTGAATTTTTTAATATCCCTGCACCCTCACACAGCTCTGTCAGCAGAAACATGGTTTCCTTTCACATCAGCATGTGTGTTTAGTCTTGCCTTTCAATCTCCACAATAAGAAGTGATCATTGGGCCAAAACCAGTTTGACTCAGTGGTAGAGCGTCGGTCTGCGGACTGAAAGGTCCCAGGTTCGATTCCGGTCAAGGGCATGTACATTGGTTGCAGGCGCATCCCCGGTGGGGGGTGTGCAGGAGGCAGCTGGTCGGTGTTTCTCTCTCATCGACGTTTCTGGCTCTATCTCTCTCCCTTCCTCTCTGTAAAAAAATCAATAAAATATATATATTTTTTTTAAAAAAGAAGTGATCATTGGGAGGGAGCAATAGTGAACAAAAGGAAGATATATAATTTTTTTCAAGTAGGTTGTACACTCATGCTAGGTTCAAGAATGTGTTTGGCTAAAAGGACTTAATACACAAACTAGAATCAAAACTCCCAAAGCTTACATATATTTTGGCTCGGTGCGTGCATATCTCCCCCTTACTCCCAGGAGCCTAGGTAATACCCCAAAATCCAACACTCTTACCTGAGTGAGAGAACACAGGTTACATCTGAGGAGTTGGATGCTTGTGCTTCTAAAACCCTGTGGAATGCTTAGAGTTGCAGTTTATGTTCCTGACCCTGAAGGGACCCTTGTAATTGCTAATGAAGAGTTGGCCTTTCTCCATTGCAGATTGACATCAGTAAATGCCATTATTTAGTGGATTTGGACACCATAAGAGAAACACCCCGGGAGCCAAAATATTCGTCTAACAGGGAAGAATGGATCAGCCTGGCCTACAGACCGTTCCTTGATGCTTCCAGGTATGTGGCGTTAATCCTAAGAGATGTGTTAGGGTTAGGAAAGGTGAAAATTGGATCGAATAAATTCCAGCTCTGGGCTGATGCTAGTAGCCATCATTTTACTTTATTTATGTTTGGACCCTTGTCCAGTTTCCTGAAAAATCTAAAACCGCTCTCTTTTTCTAGGCAACAGAATACAAAGTATATTCTAGAATCATCTAAATAAAAGAATCTGAGTAAAGCAGATTGATCCATGAAGAAAATTTGCACTGCATAAAAATGGCAAGTCCCTTGCCGAAGCCAGTTTGGCTCAGTGGTAGAGCGTCGGTCTGCGGACTGAAAGGTCCCAGGTTCGATTCCAGTCAAGGGCATGTACCTTGGTGGTGGGCACATCCCTGGTAGGGAGTGTGCAAGAGGCAGCTGGTCGATGTTTCTCTTTCATCGATGTTTCTAGCTCTCTGTCCCTCTTTCTTCCTCTCTGTGAAAAATCAATAAAATATATTTTTTTAAAAAGAATTGGAAAAGGCAAATATAGACAAGTCTTTTGGAAAGTTTTGCTATAAAGGGAAACAGAAACAAGACTATAGTTCATAGTGGGTGTAGGGAAGTGCTAACTAGAAAGATTTTTGTCCTTAAATTTTTTTTTTTTTATTATGGTAGTGTGTGTATACCATAATAGAGCTGAAATCTGGTCATGGAGAAAGGAAAGAATTGCTGGAGCACTGCCCTTGAGGTAGGTGAGAGGAGCTGCACATGTAAGTCAGGATGTGCTATAGGCAGGTGTACAGATAGGTCTCTGAACAGCACTGCCCGGGAGAACTTCCTGCAGGATGGAGATGTTCTGCTCCATCCAATACAGGAGCCACTGGAATAGCCTCTGTTCAAGGCAGAGGAATTAAACTCCCTTGGATGGGAGGAGTGTGAGAGAATTTATGGACATGTTTTAAAACCATCGTAGCTCTTTTGATGCCATT
This sequence comes from Pipistrellus hanaki, assembly GCF_964339955.1. Lineage (NCBI taxonomy): Eukaryota > Metazoa > Chordata > Mammalia > Chiroptera > Vespertilionidae > Pipistrellus > Pipistrellus hanaki. The sequence goes on along the minus strand of NC_140511.1, from coordinate 12,677,941 downwards.
CTTGATTTGAATTGGATACTTTTTGAAAATTTTCTTTTTAAAGGAGATTTCTTTCAGAAGAGACATATGGCACACAAAACAGTCCAATAAGCTGGTTCCATCTGCAGCTCCTTACTACCCAGGTGGAAAGGAACACTCCAGGCCAATAGTTTGAAAAGCTTCAGATGGTGTTCAGATCCTTTAGGAAGAATTAGTTCTCCTTCCTAACCAGTAATTGAAGTGATCTTGTCTTTCCCTACACATCAATCATGGGGTGTCTTCAGCTCCTTCTTCTATGCCAAGAATACAGAGAAACTGTAAGGAAGAAGAGGTCAGAGTTTCTTGACTTTTGTGATTCTTTTTTTTACACTACACACACACACACACACACACACACACACACACACACACACACACACAGATACACAGACATTGATTTTGGAGAGGGAGAGAGAGACGGAAACATCAATGATGAGAAAGAAACATTGACGGCTGCCTCCTGCACACTCCACACCAGGGATGGAGCCTGCAACCCCAGCTTATGCGCTCTCCAGGAATTGAACCGTGACCTCCTCGTTCATAGGTCGATGCTCAACCTCTGAACCATGCCCGGTGGGCTCTACTTTTGCAATTCTTTATCAGGTCATTATTCTCTTATACTTCTCCTGTTTCTTTAGCAGTTTTTAGCCTTTCCATTTTTTCTTCTCCCCAGATACTTTCCTGAGACCCTTCATCTGCAGAGCTAGTCCAGACTAGATTTAGCCTCAACATGCATTGGTGTTTTCCTTCTTGTTTCTTTAGCTGTTAAAACATTGAGATCTCCTGACATTTTTAAAAAATATATATTTTATTGATTTTTTTACAGAGAGGAAGAGAGAGGGATAGAGAGTCAGAAAAATCGATGAGAGAGAATCATCGATCAGCTGCCTCTTGCACACCCCCTACTGGGGATGTGCCCGCAACGAAGGTACATGCCCTTGACCGGAATCGAACCCAGGACTTTTCAGTCCACAGGCTGATGCTCTATCCACTGAGCCAAACCGGTTTCAGCTGAAATAAGGATTTCTTAAATTTCAGAACTTTTTGATGCCCTTATTTCATATAATGAAGATTGCTGACTATTTTAAAGCATACTCCTTTATTTCATCTCCGTAGAGCTTGCCAGAATCATCTACCTGCTGGGACTCCAATGCTGCTTCCTATTTGTCCCATAGAAGCATAGCCCAAAGGGTGCAAAGAGCAGAGGCAAACACCTTAAACACCGCTGTGTTTTCTCCCCAGGAGTGGTGGGTGGGACATATAGTACCTGCATGTCCACGTAGCTCTCAGATGGAAAGCAGACGGGTGAAGAGCATTTCCCCAGCAGCCTCGGTGGGGCTGGAGGTCAGAAAATGGCCAGTTGCCTAAGAGCAGTTTTTTCTCAATCCTCATTCTGAATATTGGCTAAAGGTGACTGGTCAAGAGGTTATGATGTTTTCACATGATTGGCCACGGGCCACAAATAAGTGAAGTGACTCACTCTGTAAACAGTCATGCAGTGCTGTGATTCCAATTTGTGCCTCAGCAAACTTCCAAATCTACACAGTATGGATTTTTGGAGATTGATACCAAATAGTCAAAACTGTGAATGCATTCAGGGAATGCCAAGGATCTTTTGGAATGCATGCTGAAAATAAATGTCATTTTGGTCAATGGGTAATGATGATTGAGCATATACTGCGTAAACTGAAACCTGGTTAAGTTACTTGACCTTTAGCATTTATATTTTCTTTGCTAATATGAATGCCCTCCACAAGTCCTTGTGCTCTCACATCTCCTGGACCACTGCCCCACCACACACCAGAGGCTCCTACTTTGTTCTGCCCACCTAATGGCTTTAGGACTGAATCTTTGGGAAGAGAAGAGGAAGAAGAACTTCATATTAGTTTTGTTATTTCCTTTTCCTTGTGGAAGATGAATATTGCCAAAAGTGAGTGAGGTAAACTAATGCTCTGATTTAAGAGTCTGGGCATAGTCATTCATTCATTCACAGGTTATTCATTAAGCACTTGATGTGGAACTGTTCTAAAAGTTAGAGAGATAGAAGTTAGGTCAAGTTAACTCCTCAAGGGACTGAAATTCTAGTAGAGTATTAGTGTAGCAAGTAACTCCTGTGTTCATTTCTCTTTTGTGCAATAAATGTTACCTCTGTGTTACTTACCGACCATTAGTGTAATGCCCCTCACTCCATTTCCTGTTAAAGAATATTAAAGTACAGTCACGTTTTTACTACATACCAGCTTTTTGAACAGTTCTCAGGACTATAGCTTGGCTATAGATAAAGTCTTGAGGGAATCCTGAGATTCTCTTCAGAACAGAAGATTGTTGTGAAAATTCAGTTCTCCCCTGAGGGTTGTAGAAAGTGTAACTGAAATGTGAGCGAAGTGTGAGAGAGAGCAAGAGACAGAGATACACAGAGGGAGAAAACTAGCTTCAAAAAGGAAGAACTGGCAGTCAGATTAGACTACAGGTCCACATGGCCATAATATTTAGATGAGTGGATGGATGGATAAAAATAAAAGAGAAAACCTTAGTACCTTAGTACTAGGACGTTTTCTTTTTAAAATGAAAAGTTGACCCAGCATTTCCTTTTGTGCCTGCTGAACTAGAGACATCAGGGACTGGCAGCCAGTCTTCACTGGTATCAGCAAGAGCAGATAAGTCTCCACAGAACACTTCCTAACCTTGATAAATATGGCTGGTAATTTAATTAGAAAACATTCCGAGCTGTCAGCTAATTATGCTATTCAGACAATAGCTTTGTCCAGGTCTGTTTCATCTTTGAATCTCTTGAGTGACTTGCTCTCTGGTATGTGAAGTATTTCCATCTCCACGATAGAGGCATATGTTGTACGTCTCCCTAAATTATGCTGTCTGTGCTTCCTCAGGGCATTTCACATAATTACAGACAATGTATGAGTTTTGTGTTTGTTTTTTTTAATAAAGATAATCCTTTTAAAATACATATATATTTTTTTATTGATTTTTACAGACAGGAAGGGAGAAGGATAGAAAGTTAGAAACATCAATGAGAGAGAAACATCGATCAGCTGCCTCCTGCATACCCCCTACTGGGGATGTGCCACAACCAAGGTACATGCCCTGGACCGGAATTGAACCTGAGACCCTTCAGTCCACAGGCCGATGCTCAATCCACTGAGTCAAACCAGCTAGAGCTGTATGAGTTTTGATAGGTATTAGTTTTGTTCTAATTTGTGATTCAGTCTAATCTTTGTTTCCACATGTATGGAAACATATGTTATTCTAGTGCTCAACTGTTTTTCAAAGGCAAATAACCAAGTTCATTTTCACTTTTCCAGCAATAGTACAGTATACCAATTTAAAAATCCTAGTCATGCTTAGCACACTAAAGCTATTCATGGTAAAGAAACTCATTTAGAACAGCAGCGATAGTTTTAGAAATGAGGAATTCAACCTAACTTGTTCTCTTTGTTTAAAAAAAATCACAGAATGTTCCCATCCCAGCTCAGAGGTGTGTATATTCACTGTTCCTCACTTCATCTTGAAGAAATTAGTGGCTTTAGACGTGAAAGATAAATAATGTTAATTCTAAAATAGAATCTATCCATCTTGAAAATTCTGGTTCTGGGCTTCAGGTACATCTCTAATAGGTTCTAACTTATTGCTTCTGGTTGTTTTTGCACTTGTATCATCAAAGTGCAAAATTTGAAGAAGTTTTTGAAACCTTTAATGATTCAATTTTGTCAAAGAGAAGGCAGCTATCATTTTTGCTCTGTAATTGATCAGTTTATGATCAATTCATTGAAATCTTTTTTTTAATCCTCATCTGAGGACATTTTCATAGACTTTTTTGAGAGAAGGAGAAGGAGACAGTGAGAGAAACATTGATGTAGAGAGAAACTTCGATCAGTTGCTCCTGCACATACCCCAACCAGGGCCCAGGATTGAACCTAGGTATGTGTCCTAACCTGGAATCAAGCCTGAGGTCTTTCTGTGTACAGAACGATGCTCCTACCAACTGAGCCACACTGGCCAGGATTTCATTGAATTTTTTAAATATGTTTTTTTTTAATTGATTTGAGATAGAGAGAGGAAAGGAGAGAGAGAGAAACATCGATGTGATGTGAGAGAGAAATATCTATCAGGTGCCTCCTGCATGCATCCCTGCCAGGTATCAGGGGATCAAACCCACAACCTGAATTTGTGCCCTAACTGGAAATCAAACCGGTGACCTTTCATTGCACAGGAAAATGTTCGACCAACCAACTGAGCCACACTGCTCAGAACTTCAATTGAATTTTTTATTTCTTTTTCATCTATATCCTTCCAGTCACCTTGGTATATGAACTTGTCTTCAGCATGTATCCACTTATTTTATTAAATAAAATTTGGCACACGGATCTCATAAGAGATGCAAAAATGTGATCAGATGCCCTGTTAACATAATAGGATGGTTCAGGTTCTTTTTTTTTTTTTTTTTTTTTTTTTTTTACAGTTCAATCAGTTTTAATGGATGTTTACATTCATATAACCAGCACTGTAACCAATATGCACAACTTTTATGTCACACCGAAGAACTCCCTGAGATCTCAGTGCTGCCCCTGTGTAGTCTATGTTACTATGATTTTGAAAAAGACTTTTCTTTAAAATCATAGTCAAACAGAACATTACAATATTTAAAAAAGAAATAGATGAGTTCCTCCTAGAAAATGCTTTCTTATTTTTCATTAGATAAATTCAGTTGTGTTATTGAGCAGACATCAGCCAGGGTTCCAAACCCTTCCTTTGTCTTCTGAACGGGTCCAGAAGGTCCCAAGGAGTTATCCCTTTGGGCAATGTCTTCCCCCACAGCTGTCTGAACAGGTGGGTGCAGAAAACCATTTCAGAGGGTCAAAGCCATCTTTGACTCACCCCTCCCCTTTTACTTGTCTCTGCAAGCAAATATTTTTTTTTAATATATTTTATTGATTTTTTTTTTGCCCCCCTCCCTCCCTCCTACACATCCCCTCCCTCCCCAGAGTTTTGTGTCCATTGGTTGTACTTATATGCATGTATACAAGTCCTTCGGTTGATCTATTATCTCCCCCAGATCTTCCTCCCCTCCCCACTGTAATTTGACAGTCTGCTTGTTGATTTACTGTCTCTATATCTATATTTTGGTTCATCAGTTTATAATGTTCTTTATTATCCATAAATGAGTGAGGTCATGTGGTGTTTCTCTTTCATTGATTGGCTTATTTCACTCAGCATGATGTTCTCTAATTCCATCCAGGTTGCTGCAAATGATGAGAATTCCTTCTTTTTTATGGCAGCATAGTATTCCATTGTGTAGATGTAACATAGTTTTTGGATCCAATCATCTGCTGACGGGCACCTAGGCTGTTTCCAAATTCTAGCTATTGTAGATTGTGCTGCTATGAACATAGGGGTGCATATATCCTTTCTGATTGGTGTTTCTAGTTTCTTGGGATATATTCCTAGGAGTGGGATTACTGGGTCAAATGGGAGTTCCATTTTCAGTTTTTTGAGGAAACTCCACACTGTTCTCCACAGTGGTTGCACCAGTCTGCATTCCCACCAGCAGTGCACGAGGGTTCCTTTTTCTCCACAACCTCGCCAACACTTGTCGTTTGTTGATTTGTTGATGTTAGCCATATATATATATATAGTGTTTTACATATGTCTCCTCTTTGGTCCAGGTTCTTGTAAAATACTGCATGATAAAGTCTTTCCCTTTGAATGACTAACTAAATGAAAATACCTTATTTCCTTTTTGTTCCTGGAAATATATTTACTCATTTATTCTTGAGTTTGAGAAAATTCATCCAGTATATTGTCATCTGAAGATGCACAGGCAAATTTTGCTTGTTAGATCAATTTCACCATCATCATCAGAGTCTTGAGTGCTGCTGTTTCTCTTTTCATTCCTCTACTGTTTTGTCTAATACTTGTAAAATGTCTTCTATCAGTTTTCTTCTCATTGCCATAATGGACCACTATTTATAAAATTCTGAATTCTCAACACTATTCAATGAAAGCAAAGATAATGTCTTTAGTTTTTCATACCTTATTTAATGATGATGCAATACTTTGGGCAATGCAATAAGAAAATTGAAGGAAAATGCAATAGTGATTATTTATTTTACTTTTGCATTCTGTTTGGTAATTTCATCATTTTCCTTTTTCTTATTACTTGAGTCTTTATTTTTTTAAAAGCACAGTTGTAAATAATCCAAGATACAGGGGGGAAAAATTAGACCACTAAGATCCTACAATATAGCTTACATTTATAAAAGGGTACAATGGATCCATATGGTAATTACAAGATAAAATGTTTTATTCTGTTTTGTTTGTTTTTTTAAGTCAGTATAATCTCTCTTTGTTCTTTGGAAGACTCTAAAAAGATAAACATTGTGAAATAATGACCCTCCCAAATAATAAGGAATGGTTCCAAAAAGAAAGTCAAACACTAACATTGGGCCCAGTGGCCCCAATGTTATGCCAGGGACTGAGTTGACTGGCAATGTGTGCTGACTCTGTTAATGAAGCTTTTATCGTGGAGTGGAAATGGCCCTAAATTAGTGTTGGCTTTTCTTTACCACACCTAAGCTCGCAGGAGTTTGCTCCGACCTACAGCCCTCCGCTCTGACCTTCCCCTTATCTGTGTAGCCCGGGCAGAAAGAATACACTCACTTCTTTCTGGCTCAGGCAGGTGCTTCCTCCTCCTGTTGGTTGTCTGCAGGAGCTCTGCTTTATCTCGTGTCTCTTCTAAGCCCTTTATCAGAGCCCTTCAGCGGTTGGCTGGTGAAGTGAAGTGCATCTCTGTTGAGCACACAGCACTGCCAGGGTCCCAGTGGGGAGCCTCTCTCAGAGGTGTGTATGCCAAGCACGATATCATTGTGTGCAGGCGTTGCGGGAGTCTGCCAGTGCAAATGCCACATTGACTCGACATTTACAAGTTCCGAGTCTGAGAAAGGACTGGCAGCGGAACACTCTGCAGCTTCCTCATTTGGGGTGGCAGTAACTGGGTCAGCTTTGATGTTTTGACTCAGAAATCACAGTCAAGAAGTAATGCTTGATACATAATTTGAAACGATCACTGCCACATTGTCTACGAAGTTATGAATCCTGTTAGCCTGTTCCCAGGATACAGGATAAACCATAGGGGTTGAGTGCAGAATCTGGAATCAAAGCTGGATTTGAGTGAGGGCTCTGTGACTTCCTGTGTGACCCCGAGCAAGTTACTTTATGTAAGCTTCAGGTCCCATCGATAAAATAGGGGTAATAATATCACTTTCCTCTTATGGGTTATTGGCTGGATTAAATAGTATCTTTAAAAGTGTAAGCACTTTTTCCAGAGTTTGTCCAATGCTAAGTGTTCAATAAATGTGAAGTATTTTTCAGAAATTCAGGTTTTCATCTATTCCTGTATTTTAATAACAAATATGTACATTTTTTTAAAATATATTTTATTGATTTTATACAGAGAAGAAGGGAGAGAGATAGAGAGTTAGAAACATCGATGTGGGAGAGTCATCGATCAGCTGCCTCCTGCACACCCCTCACCGGGGATACGCCCGCAACCAAGGCACATGCCCTTGACCAGAATCGAACCCGGGTCCCTTGAGTCCCAAAGCCGATGCTCTATCCATTGAGCCAAACCGGTTTCGGCCAAATATGTACATTTTATAACTTGCCAGGGACATGTCATGACATGAGCTTGTGTATAAGACTCTCTCTTTGACTTAAGAATTGCTAGAGCCAAAACCAGTTTGGCTCAGTGGATAGAGCGTCAGCCTGCGGACTGAAGGGTCCCGGGTTCGATTCTGGTCAAGGGCATGTACCTTGGTTGTGGGCACATCCCCAGTAGGGGGTATGCAAGAGGCAGCTGATCGATGACTCTCTCATCAATGTTTCTAACTCTCTATCCCTCTCTCTTCCTCTCTGTAAAAAATCAATAAAATATATATTTTTTTAAATTGCTAGAGCCTGGCTGGGTAGTTCAGTTGGGTAGAGCATCGCCCCGATACACCAAAGTTGTGGTTTCGATCCCTGGTTAGGGCACAAGAATCAACCAATGAATGCATAAATAGTGGAGTAACAAATCTGTGTGTGTGTGTGTGTGTGTGTGTGTGTGTGTGTTTTCCCTCTCTCCCGTTTCCCTCCCCCTTCCTTTATCTTTCTAAAATCAATAAATAAAGCTGAAACCAGTTTGGCTCAATGGATAGAGCATTGGTCTGCGGACTCAGGGGTCCCAGGTTCAATTTCTGTCAAGGGCATGTACATTGGTTGCAGGCACATTCTCGGTTGGGGGTGTGCAAGAAGCAACTGGTCGATGTATCTCTCCCATCAATATTTCTAGATCTCTATCCTTCTCCCTTCCTCTCTGTGAAAAATCAATAAAATATATTTTTTAAATAAATAAATATAAAAAAACTAAAGAAAAAAAGAATTTCTGGAACATTGCACAGGAAGCCCGGACATATTTTTCTTTATCTCTCTAGGAAAATTTAGTGCTGGAGTCAGGATCATTTGAGCATCTCTACAGTTCTTAGCTGCAGAAACCATTGGGTATTAAGTATTTATTTTAGTAATAGCAGCCCTTTGATTGACTTGGAACTTTTTTATGGTATATACTAATGCTAAGTGAAGACCTAGAGCTATTTTGAAGGATATACTGTGACTTAACAGGGAGACTGTCTTCTTGGTATGGGTAGCAAGGTAGTACTTGGTTTTGATTACTAGTAGCTAAATAACAGACTTTTCTGTGTTGCTTACATAAAATACCCTTACTAGAGCACTTAGTTTATTTCCCTGAATCATTTTCAATACCATTAGTAAATTCTCTCAAATGGTAAAATTCTCCTTTCCCCCACCCCTTGTTTTTCAGATCTTCAAAGCTGCTGCGGGCATTTTATGTCCCCTTCCTGTCGGATCAGTATACAGTGTATGCAAACTACACAATCCTCAAACCCCGGAAAGCAAAGCAAACCAGGAAGAAAAGTGGAGGTTAGCAGCACGTGTGCCTGTGGCCCTTCGGACAGCCATCCTGCTCTAGTGGTTCCATGGCAGGACTCCTTCCCAGCCATCACTGTAACGTGTAATAAAGGCTACCTGACACAATCCTGGATTCCGGGTGTTTGGGCTGGTCACCGTCACCCACATTCACTTCCTGCCTGCGTGTCTGTTCTGCATGTAACGTTCGGCAGCTGGGCAGAGAAAGGCCCTAAGTCCAGGTAGACAGTGTTCCACATCTCATTGTTTTTCTTCTGTTTAATTATTTACCAGACCGGAGAAGAGCAGAATCAGCCCATAGGAAGAACTGAAAGTCTGAACTGGGTGGCTGGTGAAGCTGTTCTCCACGCTCTGGCCTGGCACCCGAGAACTAGCTCTCCTCTCCTGGGCCGATGGGCTTCTCCACCAAAGCCGTGTGGCAGCTTCTCGCAGACCTTCTTGTTCACACCCCAGTGCTGAGAATGAGCACAGCCTAGTTGCCAGCCTACATGTCCTTTCCCCTCCAGCAAGACTCAGTTTCTCTAACGCGCTTCCCAGGACGAGGCTGTCCTGGAGGTGCCTCAGGAAAAAGGCAGCGATGTGAGGAACGGTGGCCGAACTGCATTATTTAGGATGCCACTTATTTTCATTTTATTTCCTTTACAACAAACTGTAACTATGTGGATTGTTTCTTAAGTTTTAGCATGCTGTTTCTTGAATTCAAAACTTCCCTGTGTAAAGTTATTAATAGACCAGTATACAGTGTATGCAATCTACACAATCCTCAAACCACGGAAAGCAACGCAAATAGGAAGAAAAGTGGAGTTAGGAACACATGTACAGGACACATTTGGAGAAAATTAATTCTGTCAATTGGATAGAATTGGATAATATCACATTTTTAAGTAATGTATTCTGTGGCCATTTCTGAGGAAATTAAGAATTTCCCTTTTTTAAACAACCCTAGTGAAAAAGACCAGTGTATATTTATAGCAACTATTTTTAAGTCTGTACATTGCCAAGCACATCCTGCATGGGCACTTCTTGTCAGATAGGCAATTATAATGACTGAATATTTTAATAAGTGTGTACTCTCTTTACCTTTACATACATTATTTCACAGTTTATAAAGCATTTTGCACTATCTCATTTGATCCTCATTCACAATGTGAAGTAGACAAGTCAAGTGTTTTTATACCCATTTTAAAGATTAAGAAACCGAGATTACAGGGGGAGAGGGGATGTAAAGTGACTTGCCCAAGGTCACATGACCAGTTAAATAGTAGCACCAGGACTAGAACCTACGTTGCCCTGCTTCTCATCTAGTGCTCTTCCATATTTTCTCACTTGACTGTGAAAACAGTACTTGAAAGAATGCTGAGGTTGTCCAGGGACCAGCTTGATAATCTGACTTTCTGCTTTAATGAAGAATTTTATCTGTTTTTCCTTTGAGTTCTCCAGAGCCTCCACTGTCTGCTGGTTAGACTCTCACCACAGCAGTGACAGGAACACGTGTTTTGGAAGTCCTGTTCCTTTGTAGCCAGGCAGGGTTCCGTAGTAGTTCCATTTCTGTAGTCAATCTGCATCACAGTATAGGTGCCTTATTTCCCAAGGGTGATTATGTCTGGTATCTGCAAAGAGGCTGAATTTGTTTTTCAGAGTTTCCATCTTTCATTTTTCAAAGAGAAGGGCTTTCAATAGGAACTGATCCCAAGAGAGGAGAAAAGAGATGATAAGGGAAGGAATGGCTAGTGGCCATATGCAAGTCTCCCCTCTGAAGGGAGATTGGGATCCAGTTGAAGCACTGGAGAGGCAACAGGTCTGGACCATAGAGAATAACTGGAAGGTGGAGATAAACTGGGGTCCCACTTGCTGCTGTAAAGACTTCTGCCATTTAATTCTCAATCCTTGATTACTTTTTCCAAATATTGGCCCATTTGGTCTGACTACAGGATAGAGAATTTTCACTGAAATATCTTACCATGCCTACTTTAATAGTGCACCGAGTTGCTAAAGCCCTTTACTTTTTTGCAGAGGTAAATAGGAGAATTCCGAAAGAGAGGTCCACGATGAGCGGCTTTTTCTAATCGCAGTAGTACAACGCTGATCTATTCTGTCATCTTGCATGCGGAAAATAAAAAGCCTTCTGAGCAGGAACTTACTGTAACATAGCACAAACAAAGGTCATGATTGATTCAGGGATTCCTGGGAAATATCAGCTCCTATTCCTTTTAAATCCTGCTTTTGGTTTTCTCTGTTCTACGTATATCTTTAATGAGAGCACAATCAACTGCAGGACACTGTGCCAAATGCTGTAGGTCAGAGTAGTAGAAAATGAATGTTTTTTGTTATGATGAATTGTGCACATGATATTTATATAAACACATTTATAAATCTCAGCAATACAGGGAGCTTAGCTTGCCGGGGTAAAGTTCCAAACACCTGGTCAGGGTAACATTTCTCTAGAGAATCAGTGTTCAGCATGAGCTGTCCCCTCTGCCCATTATAAGGATGGCGTGTCTGAGGTGCTTATTTCTCCATAGATTGTGGAGTATCAAGGAATGAAAGACTATAATTGTTTGTAATAACCTTTGATTATGGAGCTGAGTGCGGGAGTGGGTGTACGTGGCAATACCAGGACTCAGATCTCTGTTTTCTGAAGCAGCTGGATCTGAAACCGGATCTTATGGCACTGAGTCCCAAACTGAGTTAATAGGCATCTATTGTCAAAGTTTGCCTGTCACTGGGTAGTTGCCATCTGATAAGAAAGAAGACTGGTAATTATTATTATTATTTTTTTATTGATTTGAGAGAGAGAGAGACATTGATTTTTTGTTTTGTTTTGTTTTGTTTTTTTGTTCCACTAATTTATGCACTCATTGTATGTGCACTGACCAAGGATTGAACCTCCAACCTTGGCATATTGGGATGACGTTCTAACCAACAGAACTACCCAGCCGGAGGAAGACTGGTCATGCTAATCTCTTGGGATAATCACAGAAAATTGAAGCCCATACTCTTTATTATTGAACTCAAGTTTAGAAACAGATTGTTTTAAATCAAGGTGGGTCTTGATCCCAACTATTTATTTGGATCGTTTTGTTTGTTTGTTTGTTTGCTTGTTTAGTTTGAGTTCTGGGAGAGAACCTTGAAAACTTCATGTGGTTCTGCAACATTAGATCTGGAGTGACCATTAGGGCGAAGCACCAATGGCAGCCCTTCGTGTTTGCATTTCCTGGGGGTTACTGAAGTAAGAACTCACTGTGATTGTGCTGCCTCCTGCCCAGTGCCAGGCAGCTCTGCTTTTAATTTGGTTAATTTTATTTTCTCTGGAGAGGGAAAAGAGGCACCATTTCATCTCTGCCTGCACAGGCATATTAAAGCTCATGTGTTAATTCATTCTTACGCTCCTACATTAAATTACATGCCTTGGTAAGTTGGTAAATGCACACGTGTTCAGCTTTAATTTTTTTTTTTTTTTTTTTTTTTTTTTGCAAGACAAAGATCAGACTTCCGAATGGCATTGTATTTCAGAGGCTCTCTGGTGTTTCAATTAATCTAAGTGAACGTTGCCTTCAATTTTCCCAATGCACATGGCCAGGTGGCTCATGCTGCAGATACTATCAGGAAGCAGTCCAGTACTGAAGCAAGAGATTGTCCGAGGGATTTGTCTTCCTGATCCTTGTGCTTTATTTCCCATGTCAGTGTTTACATTGCATACTTATATTTTCTGTGAAAGAAAAAAGTCAAATAAATCTTGGCAGTTTGATTTTCCTTTTCTTAAAGTGATATTTTCTCTTTTGCCTTTAAGCTTTTAAATCTTGGTGGGGATTGGAAACCGAAGGAGCTCAGCTTCTGTCTGCCTCACTCCCACTCTTCAGTGGAGAGACCTGCTTCTATCATCTAAATAGCTCAAAATGCTTATTCTGAAAACCCTAGGAAGAATTCCTTGGGAAATCCAGTGGGGGTTGGTTTTATTTTATTTGTGGACAAACCATGCACAGTAGGAATTACTCAATATATTAGTGTTATAACTAAAAGAGAATTTCAGGGTATCATCTTATGTTTTGGGGTTAAAATTTTCCATCAAGCGAGGATCTTAATACTCATAGCAATGTGGATCTAATAATATCTAACATTTAGGTAATTTACCCCTTTGCCAGAAGTTTTTAGGAGCAAAAATAACTTCTTTGTGAATGAATTCCTAATATCATTCTTATACCTTGCACCTTTTAGCTACTAACTTCTTATAGCCATCTGATTTTATACCATTGGTTGTTAATTTTCTTCCCATAGGACCAAAAAATGCCCACGAAACTTAGTTTGATTTTCTCTCTCAGGTTGTTTTACAGGTTGGTGCTTTATTAACATAATTATTTTCCCCTGTCTAGAAGGTAATCCTTCTCTGTGTGTTACTTTTACTTACAGGGCCAGCTTGAGTCTCCCTCTCCTCTAAGAAGCCTTTCTAGCCTTCAGACCCGTGATTACGTCCATTCCCTAACCCTCTCAAGTACCTAGTGTCTTTACTAAGGACAGAACATTAACATGCATCCCTTGCAAACCTGTCTCTCAAGAGCATTGCTGGCATGTATGTCTAGGGGCAAAGACCGTGCCGCACAAGTACACAGTTCCCTGGGCATGTTTATGGACAGTGAAGAAAGAAAAGTAAAAAGAAACCTGAAACCAGTATACAACTGTCACTTTCAGTTTGGCAGATTTCTAGACCACAGAAAATGTAGTAAGTCATTTGATATGTCCTGTGGTACCCAAGGGCAACTTGGAAGATGTGAATGAGGCTTGACATTGTGTGTAGCAGTGGCATATTCTTTGGAGTACCTTCTAAAAGGAGAGACTGGGTGCCCTCATTGAGTTTTTCTAATTATTACTTGTCTAGAAGCCGATGCACAAAATTTGTGCAAGAGTAGGCCTGCCTTCCCCCAGCTGCCAGCACCCAGGACCCGGGCTTCCCTCACAGCCTCGGCTTTGTCCACAAGGTCGCCTGGAAGGACATCTGGCTAATTAGCATGTTATGCTTTTATTATTATAGATTTGGAGGGTCAGACTTAACCCAGGAGACCTTCTGAATGAATGTGAGGCAGAGCCTGTGCTCCAGGAGTGAGGGGTGCTCTGTTATTACCAGCCACATGCCCTATTAGGAAAAGGAAATTAATTGCGGGATGACTTTGTAGTGATACAATCAAGTTCAATAATATCAAGTAGCAAGTGATTCTTTTTAAAACTGAAAGCTGTTTTGGCTCTCCTACCTATAGAGTTCAACATAGACCTGACATTATTAAAACAAATTTGTAACCAACACTTGGTAAATGCAATGAGACAAATTCAGATAAGGGACATGAAATTATGGAATTGTAGTGGCCCATACAGACTGGGAACTTCTATTGTAGCTTCTTAGAATAATTAATGGCTAAATTAACAATTGGGTTAAATAGCATTTTACCTGGGTATGAGCATTTAAAAAAAGTTTAAGCGAATCTTAAGGTTATTTTCATAAAATACTTCAAGGGGGTAGGATTTTGTTGTTTTTGACTTTGCTTTTAGTTTCTGAGCTGCTGCTTCTGTCCTCACATGCCTGGAGATAAAAGTAAAACCAGATGACCCTTAATGGTCCTAATAGCCAAACGACTGTGTGAGCTAAAACAAACTTCTCTGGCCAGCATGGCTCAGTAGTTGATGGTTGACCTATTGAACCAGGAGGTCATAGTTTGGTTCCTAGTTGGGGCACATGCCCAGGTTGTGGGCTCAATCCCCAATGTGGGGTGAGCAGGAGGCAGCTGATCGATGATTCTCTTATCACTAATGTTTCTATCTCTCCCTCTCCCTTACTCTCTGAAATCAGTTAAAAAAAAACAAACAAACAAAAAAAAAAAACCACAACAAAAAAACTTTATCACAGACCTACAGCCATGGATATCAGCCAACACTTGCCTTATGAGGCCTCCTCTTTGACCTGCATTTGCCTGCAGAACCAGTATTTGGCAACTGGTGCCATTGGTCTTTTAACTCTTGAGTCCCAGGTTGCCCAGTAAGAAGGGCATGCTTTTTTGTGTGTTTGTTACCCGCTTCAGTGCTGGAGAAGATGTGCCTATGCAGCAGAGATTCTCAACCAGAGTTGCTCAGAGAGAATCATCTGAGGACCCTCTTAAAAATGGTCGCTCTCTGCTTGCTCCCAATTGTCTCTTTGAAATTCTGAGTCAGTGGTCCTAGATGAGCCTAGGCATCATTATATTTTTTTAAAATATTTTTATTGATCTCAGGAAGGAAGAGAGAGTAACATCAATGATGAATCATTGATCAGTTGTTTCCTGCACACCCCACTCCAGGGGATCCAGGCATGTGCCCTGACCAGGAATTGAACCATGGTCTTCTGGTCCATAAGTCAGCACTCAACCACTGAGCCACGCCAGCCAGGCAGCATCATTACTTTTAAAACACTCCTTAGGGGATTTTTCTAATATCAAATGTTATTGATATTAGAAACAGGGAGGCAAACAATCACACTGAAGATCAAAGATAATTAAGTAGGCAAAATGTTAGGTGTCCTTTTCCAATTACAACCCTAGGCCTCTGCCCCTCCCCAGACCTTTTCTCTACTTTTCTATCCAACCTTTCCTGCTCTACATCCCATTCTCTCTGGGCCCTGCTTTCCGGGAAACAATTAACTAATGAGGCATGAAGTACACTAATGGATGTTAATAATTTACTATAGTTCTCTTCCCATGGATTCTATCACCTCGGTATGTCTGAATGATAACACACCTGGGGCGGGGGGGAGAGAATGGCTAATTTTGGCAATTTCCAGCGCCCTTTTCATTTATTAGGTGGGAGGAAAGGGTGTGCACAGGCATTTCTGACCTTCGGGGAGACGGCCTGGCCTTCAGGTTTCACACCCTGCTCCTTGGCACTGCGTGGCTTACTCAGATAAGGACCCAGGGCTGTCCTGAGTAGGATAATTAAAAAAGAAAAGTAGGGGTATTAGGCAGTCCTGCCCAGAGCATGTTGGGGGGCCTGTCTTGTAGATTTCCTATTGAACTCGGTTCTGTTTGTTTGAGACGAGTACAGCGAAGACTTCCCCTTTGTTTGTTTTTTTGTTTTGTTTTGTTTTGCCACTGGCCTTCTGCAGAGCTTCTGGGAACTGCTGCTCCCCCTCAGACAGGAGAGCAAAGGTTAAGCCCATTTTGAGGGAAATGACCTGAAATGTGTTCACTCAGCCAACAAGAAAATGCCATGTGTCCTTTAGGAATTGTTCTCGCTTCTCTCTTAACAGTATGTCTTGAAGCCTCCCTGGTATTTCCTATAACATGTCCCCCTTTTTTCTTGCCAGTGACGTGTTTGCAGAGTTATGGAGAAAAGGAGGCTGATTTTACAGGTCTGCATTTTTAAAAGAATCATGAATTTTTTTTAAACTTGTTCCTTTCACCTTTCCTTGGGCCTCGTTCTTTAATTGTGTTTCCACAGTCTGTAATTACTAGATATGTTCAGAAAAACATCACCAAAGTTTAAATTTGTTGCCAAGCTATTTGGTTTTGGTTTTGTTTTACTCCCAAGTGTCACTCTTTCTGGAAAACTTCTTAAGGCAGCCTTGTCTTCAGGGCATCATAGAGACTTCCCTAGTGTCCAGCAGAGGGCAGCCTCTTCTCACTAAAAATTGCAGAGCTCCTTTTCTTCCAAGAATGGAATTAATTTCAGTATTTGCTATATTCTTGGTGTGGAAATTCCAGTGGAAATTTAAATAACCTGCATTGCATTTCTCTCAAATATTTCTCCCTACATGGCAGTCTTATATTGCTATAATTGCAAAAATTTCCTGAACAAAACCATGCCCATAACTTATAGGAAATGCCAAAAGTCAATTCTCAGTTAATGTCAGTTCTAGTTAACATGACCTTGATGACATTCATAGATAATAAAAGGTAAGTATTTGGTTGATAAGGGAAGCAGCAATTTTTCCATTTTTAAGGTTCCAATCATGAGCAAACCATGACATACACACAACTTTAACTTTGATATTGCCAAGGGCAACCCAAAGGATATATGAATGGCCAGGGCCCTCCCCTCCTCCAGATCCAGCACATCTGCTAGCCCAGCATGTAGAGGAGCTGTGCCCCGCGAGGTCAAAGGCCTGAGAAAACCTGTGATTGCTCCTCATGCCTGTGTCTGGGGTGAAAAGCAAACATTTGCAGAAGGAAGTATGATTCACATTCAAAAGTATAGGGTACCCACCTGGGCAGATTTAGGCCTTGAGGAACAGACAAGGTAGGCTCTTTGGACTCTTGAACTCAACCTTAGAGAAATATTTTGGGATTTGGTGTGGGGTTTTGTTGTAATTTTGGGGTGTTTTTCTGTTTTTTTTGTTTTGTTTTGTTTTTACACTGTGTTGTAAGATTTGCTCTATAGAGAAATAATATGAATAATAGCTAACATTTATTAAGCATTTACTATCTGTTAGGAATGTCTCAAGTTGCTTTTTATTTCTCATAAAATCCTTGCAACAATCTTATGAGGTTGATAACTAGTATTATCCTTTCTTTAAAGATGGGGAAGCTGATGCTCAGAGATATTAAATGTCCTGACCAAGATCACCTAGGCAGGAAGTTGCAGACTGGGATTCAAACTCAAGCAGTCTGACTTCAAGCTTGTTCTCTCTCTCTCTCTCTCTCTCTCAAATATGAATTTTTTTTTTTTTTTTTCAGAGAGAGAGAAAGGGAGAGGAAGAGAGAGAAAAGTCAACTGGCTGCCTCCATACAGCACCCCAACAGTACCCCAACCAGGGATGGAACCCAAAACCTGATTATATACCCTAACTGGGAATCGAACCAGCAACCTTTCAGTGCATGGGGCGCTGCTCAACCAACTGAACTACACTGGCCAGGGCAGGACCTCTCTCTGAGCCATGACCTTATACTCCCTATTTCATGACCCCTTTGAAGTCCACAGCCCTCAACCCCCTATTTTTGGTTATAGTGTTGAAGTATCTGGAATGATCAAATGGGCAGAGATAAGAATAGGTTCTAGTGTAAGGTGTTTCACTTTTGTTGTTTTGTGTTTTATCACCTTCTTAATCTGCTTCTGGTAATCACAGCCTGGAGGCGATACTCCTAAACCAGAATACGCATCAGTCCTTTCGGGAGCTTTTCTGGCACACTGGGGGAACCAGCTAATTTTAACCACCGGTCAGAAAGGGAGCTGATTTCCTGACGTCCTGTAAGTTCGTGGAAATTTTGCTGATTACGGTCCCAGGTGGATTTCTGCTGAGATGTGAGGGGTGAGCCCAGGGGGTTGTAGTGCTGGTTTTTCTTACTCCTGCGACCTTTCCCCTGACAGTTCTGGGAAGATCAGAAAAGGAAGGGGCAAAGAATACTGTCTTCAGGGAACCTTGCAGGGAAAGCTCTCCGGGGACAAGTACTTAAATACCCCTGCTTTTGCTAAGTCAAAACTCTGTCTAGTAGGCACTGGGGCCAGTGTGTCCAGGTGCTGAAAGCTACCTCTCATGATGGCCGAGTCTAATTCAAGAGAAGGAGATCTGCACTCTACCCTGTGAACATAGCAGGGCCGGACAGCGAGGCACTGGCAGGAGGAGGCTGGTGTCCACACCTATGATGCCACAGGGCAGACCAACCAGGGGGACACGGTGTCTGGTCTACAGTGTGGTAACCAAGGGCCAACGGTTGTTTGAATATGTGATCATCTTCATGGTTTAGAGTTCAAAAAGCCTAAATACAATACAATATTCTGGATTGGGTTCTGAAACAGAAAAAAAAAAAAAAAAAAAAAAAAAAAAAAAGACATTGGTGGGAAAATGGGTGAAACTTGGGTAAAACCTTGTGTTTAGTAAATATGAAAAACAAAAGGACAAATGGGTATTCCCTTTCATTTGTGTCGCCCAGGCTCCCAGTTACCTTACCATAACCAACCAATGTGATTAGGTGCATCTGTCCTAAGGATTTTTTAGGCTTATACAAGCACACGTGTGCATCTATTTTACAAAAATGCTAAGATAATATATACCGTGTTTTGGCACTTGCTTTTTAAAAAATCTTAAGATATTTTAGTAATGAACAGGAAGAAAAAGGCGGCCCAGTAGGCAGACCTGCCATGCCCCTCGTCCCAGGGCCAGACTGGAAATACAACTAAACTGGAGAACATTCACTTGGAATCACCAACTGAGGTCCAGCTGAGGAGAAGGCTTATACAAGGAAGGACAGAAAACACCTGGAGGTGGGTAGGAAGGACGAGCCGCCAAAGGAGCTGACCCAGCTCCCAGGGGGGCAGGCTGGTGGGCTGAGGGGAACACTCCCCCCCCAGGAGAGTCTGCTCCCTCAGAGACAGAGGCCCAGCCCCCGGGCTGGACTTCACAGCCAGAGCAGCAGCGCCTAGCCCGCAGCATCCATGTCATCCGGCCAGGAGAGGCAGCAGGGCTGCTGGCTGCGGGGAGGCGTGAGCCCATAGACGGAGCTGGTTGGAAAGAAACCAGCAGCTTCGTGTTTTGTTTTGTTTTTCTGTAAACCAAGAGCCCAGGAGTTTTCATTTGCAACTATTCACCTGAGGCTCTTAGGGGTCTGACCTAAACATGTTAGAATCCATACCAGATCTCAAAGACCTATCACTTCTGAGGAAGGCTGCTCCGCCAAAGTCTACCCTTGGGGTTGGAGGAAGTGCTGGTTCTGCTCTTGGGGACTGGGGACCCGTACACCTGAGTGTAGGTCTCCAGGTGTTCTCTGTTCGGTGAGCCCGTGGTAACACAACACTTCTAACATTTGTGTAGTGCTTCCCACCGACAAAGAACTTCACCATTTGGATCTTACTCCTCAGGACAGCCTCGAGAGAGCAGTCTGGCCCCTGTGCTGCCTGAGAAGATCTTATGGAAGGCCTGGGGTGAGGTCTTCTGATTCTAAACCATGTGGTCCTTTCATTCTTTCACTCCGGTCCTCTTCGCTGCCAACGCTCAGTTGATTGGAATGTTTTCTTACCTGTTTTCTACTTCCTCAGTGGATAATAGCTATTAATGGCTATTATTTGAGGACTTACTTGTGTCAGGCACTCATCTGAGCACTACATAGGAATGATTTAAGCTTAGCAAACACAGGAGCAAACTTCACAGCCCCACTATACAGATGCAGAAGCCAAGATTCAGAGAGCAAGTTATTTGCCCAAAGTTACACCAGTCATTGATGTCAATCTAGGGCTTCCTGACTCTAGTGTATGCTCTCTTAGCCATTGGTACACTGCTCTGAGTCAGGACTGACTGTCTGTCTCTTTGGTAATGCTCTTTCTAAGAATTCAAGCAAAGTTTTGCTCTGGAAATCCAATACCTTTTTTAATATATAGTGATTAATTATAGCATGGAGATAGGGCATAAAGCAAGGAGTAGTGATAATATCTGATTATGAGTTATACAGCTTCTGATTCATTGTATAACTTCAGGTAAAGTCTCTTTCTCTGTCCAATATTCTCAGCCATAAGGGATTAAAATTTGGCCACAAAGCAGAGAAGAGAAAGAACATGAATATTGAGGTGAAGTTGAGGGGGAAATATTTGAGTCCCAGAGAATGAAGACATTTCTTTGTACAAATAGAAATTTAAAATATCATTAATGCTATGGTGATCATTACTGCTTTGTAATGAATTAAATCCAGACCTGGTAATCCATTACCAGGGTCATCTTGCTAAATGAAGATAGTTGGAAAATGCCTGCATGTGCCTTGGGTTTTCTGTACATGAACTGTACTGTCCACCACTGTTTCTTATATTTTTTCCATTGATTCTTTGAAAGAGTAGAAGGAAAGGAGAATGGGGAAGGGGGGGGGGGAGAGAGAGAGAGAGAGAGAGAGAGAGAGAGAGAGAGAGAGAGAGAGAAGAGAGGAGAGAGGAGAGAGGAGAGAGGAGAGAGGAGAGAGGAGAGAGGAGAGAGAAGAGAAGGGAAGGGAAGAGGGAGGAGAGGAGAGGAGAGGAGAGGAGAGGAGAGGAGAGGAGAGAAGAGGGGAGGAGAGGGGAGAAGAAGAGAAGAGAAGAGAAGAGAAGAGAAGAGAAGAGAAGAGAAGAGAAGAGAAGAGAAGAGAAGAGAAGAGAAGACACATTGATTGGTGGTCTCCCATGTGCTTCTGACTGGGCTGGGGGCAGACCTTCAACCCAGGTAGATGCCCTTGACCGGGAATCAAACCCATGACCCTTTGGTGTGTGGGCTGATACTCTAACCACTGAGAAACACCATCCATGACTTTCCTGATGGCCTTTTCAATGAGACAACACTTCTGAATTTGCCCATGAGAGAACCGGCTACACATAGAATTCTCTCATGCACTGAGGAAGAGGCAAGCTTAGTAATGTGAAGCAAGAGGCCAGAGAGCCCAACAATGATGTCATTCTGGCTTGCTCAGGACCGACCGTTTTTCGGCTGTGGCACTGAGAGCTATTACAAGCACACAAGTTGATGGCTGTTGATCCTATCTGCCTGCATTTCTCCACATCGTGGTGCTTTGTCTGACAGGAACTGGGCAAGTCTAACCCTGTCTTCCCTTGACTCGCTGAGTGAGTGGACTGTTTGTGGGTGTTAGAGCTCAGTGTTTTTGGAGCTCCCTGGTCATTAGTTTTTTGTGGGGTGTGTGGGATGTGGAGAGGAGACTGCAGGGAGCCGTAGAGAGAAGAGGGTTTGGAGACAGCTCAGTCCCAGAGAGAAAGGGAGAGGGATAGTCAGAAACATTGATGAAAGAGAAACATGGATCAGCTGCCTCCTGCACACACCCTACTGGGGATGTGTCTGCAAACCAAGGTACATGCCCTTGACCAGAATCAAACCTGGGACCCTTCAGTCCGCAGGCAGACGCTCTATCCACTGAGCCAAACTGGTTAGGGCTCAGTCCCACAGTTCTATACTTGCAGTCAAGCTTAGCTGACTTCTAGGAAGCCAGCAGAATGGGAGCATTTTAATCCGACAAAACCCACAGCTGATTGGGCAGAATTGCTTATTGATGAGCAGCTGTAGCTGTCATTTGCTTTTTCAGAACAGAGACTTTTAAGACTCTCCCTGAGCAGAGGGTGCCTTTTTGTTGACATGGGAAGTATTTTTCCAGATGAACTTTAAAATCAATGACTTGTGAACATCAGTGTATATTAGATCCATCAGGGGTGCATGGAAAAGCCTCCCACCCCATTCTCAGAGGTTCTGATTCAGTAGGTCTGGGGTGGGAGCCAGGAATCTGCATTTTTAAACAAGCATCCAATGGCAATTCAGGTAGCCGCTGGACCACACTCCCCAAAGACTGTCTTAGATTTTGTTCCAGTTTCCATTTGCTCACCCTTTGAAATAGCCTCTTTCTGCTACAGTGTCTTTCTTTTTAAAAAATCTTTATTGTTGAAAGTATTACAGAGGTCACCCCCCACCACCACCACCACCACTCCATTAACCTCTTCTAGCTGTTCCTGTCCCCACAGGCCCTCACCACCCCATTGTCTGTGTTCACAGGTTATGCATATAGGCATACAAGTTCATTAGTTCACCTCTTTCCACCCACCCTCCCCTGCCTTCCCTCTGAGCTGCTACCATTTTTAATCACTTTCTTTATTGAAGGATTTATGAGCATCTCCATGTTTACTACCTGTTTCAGTGTCACACCATCACTGCAACCAGAGAGGGAACCAGAGGTGATTACCTCTATTTTACTGGGGGTAAGGGGTGGGAGGTGAAGTTGAGACATAGAGAAAGGTAGGTCACCATGAGTCAGACACAGTGGTGGGAACTGAAGTCCAGAATTGATGACTCTCAAACCAGGCAATTTTCTGGGGCCTATTTTCTCAGCTTGTGATTTCATGTTTAATCATAGTTACTCCTTAGGTGTCCAATTAATTGTACTTGGGTAAGCAAAGCATATTTGAGTTTTAAACAAAATAGTTTAGTGCCAGTGTGCTAATTTTTGCTCAGCACATGGAAGCTTGCCAAAGCTTGATGATGACATGTGTGGAGCTGGCTTAATGTGCTCCTTCCTGCCCTGGCTTCCTTTATCATTTCTGAAGACGTTTTACATAAAATACAAGGAACACATTTCTCTTCCCCAAACCAATTAGAACCCTCTCAGATCTCACTACTAAAGCACTAAATCCAAAAGCTTCTTAGT
Source organism: Pipistrellus hanaki (assembly GCF_964339955.1). Classification (NCBI taxonomy): domain Eukaryota; kingdom Metazoa; phylum Chordata; class Mammalia; order Chiroptera; family Vespertilionidae; genus Pipistrellus; species Pipistrellus hanaki. Next base: position 12,654,818 of record NC_140511.1, on the reverse strand, counting down.
CCTGTTTCTCAAACGTGAATAGTGTTTGGATCCATTTCTAAAGACAAAAATAAAAAATAAAACATAAATCTTGTAAGCTCTGTCAACTTAAATTATTTTTTATTACAATGTTACATTTACAAATAAAAAGTAGAAATACTGTACAATGTTTTTATTTATAGTTCTTATTCAACTAAAACATAAAAATAGGTTTACAAGTGAAGTACAAATAAAACCACAAAGCTAACACTATCTTCGTTTGCATTCAAAGTGCCACCGAGCGACCTCTATTTTCTCATTTTTCTGTTAGCACTCCTGGGACAGTGCAGTCTCATGATGTCATTTGGCTTTCCTTTTGCTCATATGAAAATGCTACTTTCCTTTTAAATCTTCCACTGTTATTTTCTTCTTATCCCAGGACAATAAAAGCAGCACTGAAACACACAGAGTAAACGTAAGTATTGAAATCATGTGGCAACACCAGGTTATACAGCCGTCATTCAAGTAATGCAGAATATGCTATGTGCATCCAAAAAAAAAAAAAAATGTCAAAATGAAAACTCTAGAGTATACATCCACAGACTTAATTTTAGAAATACTGTTCAAGTCCACTGGTTTCCAGACTTCCACTACTATCAGACTTCCTATCTGTTGTGTTTACTTCCAGGACCCCCACATTTGGAAAAAAAAAAGTATCTTAAATTGCATTTATTCATAATTTTATATTTTTATAATCAGACACACAGATTTCCCACTTTAGAGACAGTGATCACCATATGTAGTTATCACTCCAAGTTGCTGACAGTCCAAAACAAACAGAAGAGACCGGACATTCTAGTGACTCCGTGCTGTCCTCACAAGGGTAAATAAAAATTTCCATTAAGTTTTGTAAGAAAGAATCCCATGCCCTCACCTCCGCCCACTGCTGCCTTTGCTCCTGGAGTTCAGGGAAGCTAGTTGAGCCTTTCTCTTACGAGCTGAGTAGCCACTCCATCCAATTTGGAAGGAGTCAAGCTTGCCCTACTTTTGCTTGATTGTTGTACTTCCGAGCATGTTAAAGACCTAAAAAATGGTAGGAAGAAAATATAACAGAAGGCACCGTTCCAGTCCCAAACTGAAAAGAAACACAAAAACAAGAGAGCAGCATGTTTTTAACAGCTTGCCTGCAGAAAGCGGAAAAAATACTGCCTGGGAGTTGGGACAGCACTGTTCTTTTTCTCTCACCGCCCTCGTTATTTGTCTTTCGGAGCGGGAGCCAGACTTGCAATTCTGAAAGGAAGGGGCGGAGGGGTTCTGTGGAAGCCCTGAGTCTGGTGGGGAAAGGCGGGTAGGAGGCCCAGGGGCGCAGGGCCAGGAGGAAGTCAGGGGAGGCGCTAAATCTTTTCCCTCCCGGCCTTGGGCACCCTCTTTGGTCCTCAGAGGTCACCCAGCGCAGGTCACCCAGGTAGTTTCCGACCGCTTCGGACCACCGCGAACAGGATGCATCATCCCTGCCCCTGCTGCCTTCGGCCAGAGAAGGGATGCGGGAGCTTCTTTCGCTTTCCCAGCCTCTTTTTCTTCATGAGTTCAAACCTACAGTTCCCGCATGGGGGGCCAGGCGGAGACCGCCACCAACCCTGCAGAGCCTCAGCTCCTCCGCCCCCGCGGAGCCCGAACGCAGGTCACAGCCCTGCCTGCTGGGGTGCGGGGCGGGGCCTGGGCGCGGGGCGGGGCCTGGGCGCGGGGCGGGGCCTGGGCGCGGGGCGGGGCCTGGGCGCGGGGCGGGGCCTGGGCGCGGGGCGGGGCCTGGGCGCGGGGCGGGGCCTGGGCGCGGGGCGGGGCCTGGGCGCGGGGCGGGCGGTGGTGAGCAGGCTGAGGAGAAAGAACATGGCGGGTGCGGCTGGGCCCGGGACCGGCTCGGGGGCAGCGGGCGGAGATGGAGACGACTCGCTGTACCCGATCGCGGTTTTAATCGATGAGCTCCGTAACGAGGACGTGCAGGTATTGGAGTTGGGCCCGGGAGAGGAGGCGGGCTCGGCCGGGCGCGCGGGTAGGGAAGGGGGAAGGCCGGCGGTGAAGGGGGGGGGGCGGCCCGGGATTCAAAGAGCTGGACTCAAGCAGAAACTTGAGGGGGAGGAAGGGGAAGACCCTGAGGACCTCCCCCCGACCCCCCGGGGGCCGCCCCGGCACCCCTCCTCCGGACCCCCTGAGGCGTAGGCCCGCGTCCCGCCGGGCGGTTGTGGGAGAACCGGCTTCCCGCCGGGGCGCCCCTTCCAGGCGGTGCGGAGGGCGCGCCGCGCGCCGCGGGCCGGGGTCTGGAGGCGGAGCGGGCGGGGCGGGCGGCGGGGCGCCCGGGAGGCTGCGGGATGCCCAGGGCCCTTTGAGGTGCGGTGGTCGGTGCCTTCCTCCGAGCTGGGAAACTGGCCCGGCTTGTTGGGTAGGACGCGGGCGGCATGGCCACGGCCCGGCGGAGCCGGTGTGGCAGCCCTGGTGGAACGCTGCTTGGAGAGGCCGCGTCGCCTGCTTCCCCACTGTCCGAGCTCTCTCTCTATTTAAAAACAAACATTTTTATTGATTTCAGAGAGGAAGGGAGAGGGAGGAGAGAGAGACAAACATCAATGATGTGAGAATCACCCACCGGCTGCCTCCTGCACGCCCCCCACTGGGAACTGAGCCCGCAACCCCGGCATGTGCCCTTGACCAGAATCGAACCCGAGACCCTTCACTCCGCAGGCCTCCGCTCTGTCCACTGAGCCAGACCAGCCAGGGCCCGAGCTCTCTTTTTAATTTTATCTCACGCCCTGGGTATCGCGTCCTCTTTCATTCATTTCTCCTAAGAAATCTTCCTTTGGCTAATGAAGCCATGTCGCACTGCTCCTGAGTTTCCTCAGAATAAAATCTAAATGTAAGGCTTTCCTCCTCCTTACCGGTATGCCATTGTCTCACCAGTTTGCAACTTTAGCCTTTTGCTTCTTCAGTTTGTTTTCTTTTCACTTTGTTTTTTAAAGCTCCGCCTCAACAGCATTAAGAAGTTATCGACCATTGCCCTGGCGCTTGGAGTAGAAAGGACGCGAACCGAGCTGCTGCCTTTCCTCACAGGTCTGTGAATTTTTGCTTAAAGAAAGACACAGACATTACCATTTTCCAGTTGCTTTCAAAACTGGGTGTTTTAGAATTTGTTAGTCTTGGTATTGAGCACTAAGTTGAGCCTGACACTTTTGTGCAAAAGAAATAGGATGGCTGCACATATTCAGGCATTAACTGTTTACCTAATAGGAGAGTAATTGATATGTGATTATGAGTTTCTAATTCTGTAAAACAGATCCAGGAAGACTCTGGATGGAGAAGGAAGAAACCACCGTTAGGCCAGTGACAGGACCATCTATTTACATATTGAGTCTATTCTGAGTTTTGTTTGCGGGTTCAGCTCTGGGCTGGCTGGCCTTGGTGATGACTACCGGGTTGTTGTCATTTTCAGACACAATTTATGATGAAGATGAGGTGCTGTTAGCTCTTGCTGAGCAGCTGGGAAATTTCACCGGCCTGGTGGGAGGACCTGACTTTGCCCACTGCTTGCTGGTGAGTATATTCTGCCTACCCTCCTTTTAGGACTTTGCAGTATAAATGGTTCATTGTTTGGTGATTGGCACACTGCAGTGTTTTTTATGCAGATCTGATGGTTAGTCCCCAGTGTTAGCTGTGGAGAGAACAAATATTGTAGGCACTTTGGATTCAATGGACCCAACCCATTCTTAATTTTCTGACTATGCATATAAGAACTTCTTCCTCTTTTCTCGTCTGCCTCTGTAGACTTAATTTGTTAGTTTAGAATTTGGGAGAAGGATTGTTTGTTTCTACTTAGGTTCCTCACACCCTCACCCCCCCCATTCCTGAAGTTGGAAATCTTAATTCTCATCTAGCAATATCATGATCTTGGAAACATTTATATACCTATATTAGCTTTCTGTCTTTGATTATAAACATAACTTTTACTTCAGACTTTGTGATCTTGAAGAGTTCAGTTTAATTTAGTTGGCAGTTACTAAGAGCCTACTATATCAGCACTGAAGTCATAGTGTTGATGTTAAAGAAGACCCGTGTGAATGGAATGAGGTCTCTGTCCTTATGTATCAACAAATAATTACTGTACAGTGTTAGATGGAAAAATAGAAGCCCATAGAAGGTACCCAGGTAATGGAGAATAGGAAGATATTATTAATTCAGAGTGATAAGGGAAAAACTCTTTATTAGGTGATGTCTGAAGTTGATTTTGAAGGATGTTAGGAATTCCACAGTTGGACAAGATAGGGATATATGCTTAAAAGCTGAAATGATGTCTCTACGATGCTGACTCTTGTGATTTCTGTTTCTACCTCCAACCTTTCCATGGAATTCCATGTATATGTGTATACATGTAAATATATGTATATATGTAGACATATGTATAGATAAATATATGGGTGTGTGTGTGTGTGTGTGTATATATTTGTCTCCATATCTACCTGTGATTTTTCTACTTGGATATCAAACAGGCATTTCAAATTTAACATGTCTAAGATGGAACTGGGTTTTCTCTCCAAAGTATCTTTCATGAGGTTGTCCCATCTCAGTAAATGGCATCACCATCTATCCAGTTGCACAAGCCAATCCTAAAAGACATTCTTGATTCTTCTTTCCCTCATTTTCCAAATTTAATTCATTAGTAACTCTTGTAGATTCTCTATATATTTCAAATCATTACACTTTTTTCTATTCCCACTACTACCTAGCTCATTTTTCCTCTAGTCTTTTCAGATCACATGATTTTTCCTCTAGATTACTTCCCAACTAGTTGCCATCTATTCTTGCCTCCCACCCACCCTTACTTGTCTCTCTTCACCCCGCAGATGGATCACTCACTGCTATGGCTCTTAGACCATCCATAGTCCTGTCATAGCTTTACCTCAGCTTACAAATCCTTGCCTTAAGACTGTTGCCATGGGTGTTCTTTCTAATATAATGTTCTTTTGAGCTTCCTGTGACTGGCTCCCTGTCATTCAGATACCAACTTCAATGTGTTACCCTGTTTTCCCAAAAATAAGACAGTGTCTTATATTAATTTTTGCTCCCAAAGATGTGCTAGGTCTTATTTTCAGGGGATGTCTTATTTTTCCATGAAGAAGAATACGGTACACAGTTATTGTTAAATGAAAATAAAGGAAATTTATTACCTGTATTCGGTACGGTAGTACGGTAGTTGCCAACACAAACCAGACAAACTGTGAATTCTACAGTATCAAGAATTTACTCATTTATTCAATGACAATCATGTCATCATCTTCTGGAACATCATCATAACAATCCAATTCCTGAATTTCCTGGTGAATTTCTTGTGACTCCATTTCTTTCAGAATCAGTGGACCAAATCTCTTATGTTTAGCCTAGGGGGGCCTTATTTTCGGGGGGATGCCTTATATTTCACTCAGAAGGAAACCTGTAAGTAGGTGTTATTTTCAGAGGATGTCTTATTTTCGGGGAAACATGGTACTAACAGAGCCCTTTCCTGACCACCTAACCTGAACTGCCTCCCAGTCTTCTCTTACCATCCTATTCTACTTTTTTCAAGAGTATTCATTATTTTCTTGATTAGTTGTTGTCTTTCTCCATTAGAATATAAATTCTACTTGAGCAAGGAACCTGTCTTCTTATTTCTTCTCTATCCTCAATGCTATAATCCTATGTAATAAAAGGCTAATATGCAAATCGTCCAAATAGTGGAACAAGTGGTTGCTGTGATGCACACTGACCACCAGGGGGCAGACACTCAATGCAGGAGCTGCCCCCTGGTGGTCAGTGCATTCCCACAGTGAGGAGGACTGCTCAGCCAGAAGCTGGGCTCACCGCTGGAGAGGACAGTGTCGGTGGTGGGAGCCTTCCTGCCTCCTTGGCAGCAGTAAGGATGTCTGACTGCCAGCTTCTAGCGGGCCATCAGTTGGAAATCCCCTGAGGGCTTCTGGACTGCGAGAGGGCACAGGCCGGGCTGAGAGACTACCTCCTACCCCCCTCCAGTGCACGAATTTTGTGCACCAGGCCTCTAGTATAATAATAATCCTTTATTGAAAGATCTTGGCATTTCAATCAAGAGGCAACTCATATGCAGTTCTGAGGAACTTGGCCTTATCCTGTAGTAGTGACAGAGTTTATATAATGATATTGCACGAGAGAAGGTCAGAAGGCATGGCCAGATCATGAAAGACCTTCACAAGTAAGAAAGCAGTTATCTTTTCAAAGCGTTTCCAAAGTCCTCTTATGAAAGCTGGGTACTTTCTTCTTCTTCCTCCTCCTCCTCCTTCTCCTTCTCTTCTTCTTCTTTTGTTTAAGGAAACCTTTGTTTTTGTTTTAAATATATTTTTATTGATTTTAGAGAGGAAGAGAGAAATATCAGTGATGAGAGGGAGTCATTGATTGGCTGCCTCCTGCACGTTGGATCGAGCCAGCAACCCAGGCATGTGCCCCTGATGGGAATCGAACCTGGGACCCTTCAGTTCACAGGAGGATGCTCTATCCATTGAGCCAAACTGGTTAGGGCGAAACGCTTGTTTTTAATATATATTTTTATTGACTTCTCAGAAGAAGGGAGAAGGGGAGAGAGAGGAACATCAATGATGAGAAAGAATCATTGATCAGCTGCCTCCTTCACCCCCCCACTGTAGATTGAGCCCACAGCCTGGGCATGTGTCCTGATTGGGAATCAAACTGTGACCTCTTGGTCTGTATATTGATGGTTAATCATTGAGCCACACTGGCTAGGCAAAAGCTGAGTACTTTCTACCTTTGTGTTTCAAACAATTTTTGAAATGGATTTTTAAGTATAATAGACATGCTTCTTTCCTTTGACTTACTATAATTGTTTCAATCTTTAAAAAGTTTTGATTGATTTTAAAGAGGGGGAAGGGAGAGGGATGTAGAGATAGAAACATCAATCTGCTGCTTCCTGCATGCCCCCTACTGGATATCGAGCCCACAACCGGGGCATGTGCCTTGGCCAGGAATCAAACAGGTGACCTCTTAGTTCATGGGTTGACCCTCAACCACTGAGCCACCCCAGCTGGGTATAATTGTTTTAATCTTTTGGTCAGTTCTAAGTATGGTTTTTGAAGAAATGACCAGATTCAGGTCATGGCATATGCTGAATGTAACTGACCAAATACAAACCCAAAAAGGATGAAGTTTAAGGAACTGACTGCTTTCACTTCTCACTGGATGGTGGTGTCACTTATGGATCAAAGTCCCTGTGATCTTTTTGTTTCTAAGCTGCAAGCAAGGATTACTGCCATCTCTGTCCTCTATTTATAAAAATTACTGTAACATGTCTGGCTCATGGAAAGATGCTGTATGTATTCTGAAAAAAAGTGATTGTGTACTCAGCCTTGTATAGGTTGGATACGTTGTGTGGAGTTAGTGTACATGGGTTGCTTACATCTCAGGAATGGTAGAATAATACTCAAAGGCAGTGGGCTCATGGCCTGATGAGATGTCATATGTTATTATGGCGCCCAGTGTTGGTCATGTTTTTGCACTCCTTTTGGATAAATATGCATTATCCTGTCTGAATTTGGCTATGTATCTTTTAAACCTTGTGATTCAGCTCACAATAATATTAATATTGTGGCAAGTCTCTTCCACTGTGTCATTTGTAGACACCATCTGGGATCTGCCATCTGGGACATGAGATCTTGGCTGTCCTACAGAAGTCGTGTCTTCAGGTTGGACACGCCATATGTTATCACCGTGTGAACTGAAAGTAGCCATTTGGTGTGATGTAGCTAACATTCTGGTTACATGTACCACCTCCCTTCAGTCACTTAGTTTAAAAGGTGATAATCTGCTTCTAACCTGATTCAGTAAGTGTTTTTTTCTCTCTGGTTTTCCTCTTTGGTCTCCTCAGCCTCCTTTGGAAAGTCTGGCAACGGTGGAAGAGACTGTGGTACGAGACAAGGCTGTGGAGTCCCTGAGACAGATCTCCCAGGAGCATACTCCTCTTGCTCTGGAAGCTCATTTTGTTCCTCTGGTGAAACGCCTAGCGAGTGGGGACTGGTTCACGTCTCGCACATCTGCGTGTGGTTTGTTCAGCGTTTGCTATCCCAGGGCTTCAAATGCTGTCAAAGCAGAAATTAGACAGTAAGATATGGCATTTTTAAAATTATTTGGGGTTATTGGGACAATTTACACAGTACCCTCTTAGCACTGAGTGGCTGATATCAGGATAATAATATTGTCCAGTTGAATATACCAGTGTTTTACCTTTGTGTCTGCCATGAGTAGAAACCTAATCACAGTGCTTGTAAAAGAAAACCTCTAAAAATGCCTCGCTGTGTTTGTGTTGTTGGTGGGGACGGAGTATTTAATCAATGGTATTTGATAGGAAGTATCACCTTCATTATTTTATTTGCTCCAGGCACTTCCGTTCCTTGTGCTCAGATGATACACCAATGGTACGACGTGCTGCTGCTTCCAAATTGGGCGAATTTGCAAAAGTTTTAGAATTAGATAGTGTGAAAAGTGAAATTGTTCCATTGTTCACTAATCTAGCTTCAGATGAACAGGTAAGTTAACTCAGTGTTTACGGTACACATATATGCTTCTCTCTAATATTTTAAGAATTTCTTTGGGGAGTTTGGTTCTCATATTAGGATTCTTTCTGCAAAATTAATACTTAATTCTGGCCTTGGTAGTTTAATATGACTCATTTCATTGTCTTTATGTTTCTTTCTTAATCAGACCATGATTTTCTCTTACATTGGCAGTTCTTATAAAGGGGAAGTCAGAGGAAATGGGACCCATAATTAGGAAGATCAAAGCTGCATTAAGATCAATACCTTTGTGCATTGAAGGCTGGATTGTGATGGGAGGGTAACGTTTCCTGGAATTTGTGACTTTAAGATACACAAGCACAGTATGTGTTAGGAAAGCCATTTGTCCCTTTGCATCCTCTCCTTTGCATCCTCTGTGTGAGTGTATAGGGTGATCTCACGTAATAGCAGTTTTAAATCCAAGGATCTAGATTTCTTTAGTGTAGAAATAGCAACGATAATAAAAACAGCAAGCACCTAAATGCAGTACTTCATCTTCCTTGGCCTCTTTAAAGTGGTTTATATAAATTAATTCATTTTTTCACAACCCCATGGGGTAGATCACCCATTTTACATTTTAGGAAACAGGCACAGAAAATAGAAGTAACTTGCTCGAGGTTGCCTCGTTAGTGGTGAAGCTGGGATTGGCATCTAAGCAGTTCATGGCCTTCACAGTGAGGCTGCACTGCCTCTCTGTGTGGTGCTCCAGAGGCTCAGACACGAGTTTGTGGACTAGAGCGACTCCTTTGGGGTTTTTAATTTGCCTGGCGTCTGCCCTGGAATCACTTACCATGAACAAGGCCAAGAGCATCAGGCATATGCTGATGCTCTAAATTTAAAGATGATAAATTTTACTTCCAAACAATTTTTTAAAATTATTAAAATAACATTAAAAAAATCAGTACAAAGTATACAGCTTAAGTGAATTATTATAAGTCATCTTGTAGCTGTCATCTATGAAACACAACAGAATTTTGACAGCCACTACCCCAGAAGCCCTCTGTGGCCTCCCAAACACAACACCTCCTTCACTCCCCTCTTGTCACCGCCCACCCCCTTAACACTAACACTTTGTCCTGACTCTTATGGTAGTTAACTACTCCCTTCTCTTTGCACTTTTATCACTCAAACATTATAACTTAAAACATTGTCCAACAGATCTGTAATGTAAACTCCCTATTTTAAGCTTTTTATAGCCACATTTTAAAAAGTAAAAAACAGGTGAAAATAATGGTAATGATGTATTTAACTCAATATACCCCAAATAATTATTATCACTAGCCACTTTTCAGGTGTAGAGAGTGGTTACCACATTGAACAGCTCAGATTTAGAATCCTCATTTGGAATTTCGGTGATTACATTTCCTAGAGTATAATTTAACATTTTCTTTGTCCTCTATATTTCCTGCAAAATGGTAGTTGAATCTTGAGGGTGGGAGGGGGGAACGATAGTTTGCAAACTTTGTCTGTAAAGGACAAGGTAGTAAATACAGGGGTGGGGGAAAGTAGATATACAGTGGCAGTGTGACATTCTTTTGAGTGATTGAAGCTATTGTAATAATGTGTTTTTCTATATTTGACCATTCCCACCCTGTAATTAGGCTTTGTGGGCCAGACAGTCTGTGGTAACTACTCAGCTCTGAAGGAAAATAGGTGATAAACAGATAAATAAGCAAAATATCAGTGATAAATGCTATGATGAAAATATAAAGAAGGATAATACAACTGGAAGTGATTATAGGACATTTCTCTAGACTGGCTAGTCAGAGGAGGACTGTGAAGAGGTGACATAAACCAAGACAAGAAAGAAAAATGCCAGCCATGTGTCCTTTCCTGGAGCTGACACCTGTGGATAGTGGTCCTACGCTGGAACCTAGTGGGTGAAAGGGACTCTGGTAAAAAATGCGGTTGCAGAAGATAAGCAGGGGTCTGGTCACAGGCCTGTAGACCAGGATATGTAGAGTTCAGGTTTTCTTTACTAGGTGCAATGAGAATGCACCTAGATTTTAAGCAGGTGTGACGATGTAATTGAGGCTTCTGGGTGGAAACTAAATTATAAGGTTTAGTTTACAGTTCTGGGGGGTAGGGAGGGGGAGGCGGGTGAGAATAGAAACAGGAAGTCCAGTTAGGAGACTTGTCTATACTCCAGTCAAGACAGTGGTGAACTAGGGAGCTATAGTGAAGATGGAGAGAACCTGGAGGTAGAGTTAGTAGAACTATAATTGGGTTGAGTGAGGGAAGAGGCATCAGGAAGATCTTGATTTTTGGATTGAGCAACTGGGTTGGTGGTGGTGTCATTGTTGAGGTGGAGAAAATTCTGGGGAGGAGCAGGTTTGGGGAGAAAATCAGTTCTGAAAGAGAAGTAACAAGTATTTATTGATATATTTTTCTATAGATGATTTCTGCCTTTTTTAGCTTGTTCATTTGGGTAGAGAAGTGTCTTGGGCACATAGTAAGATTTTGTTGATCTGCAATTTAAAAAATTTGTAATATTTTGGGAAGTTGGAGTCACTCTTTCATGTATATGTGTGTACATATATATACATATACGTATGACATATATGTATTATATAAAATATGTAGTTATATAAAGGGCTTGTCCTGTTTCTCCTGGGCATTTATGTTTACATATTATCAGTTTCTTGGTATTCCCAAATCTGTGGTGTCAGTCCCTAATTTCTTATTGCTTTGTCCAGTTTTATATTTCCACTTGCTCAAAGGACATATAGGTATCACATTGACATTTGGCACTTTACATTTGGAAAGCTCAGTTCATTAATTCCTTATCATTCTAATTTTTTCATTTTGTGTTTTCTCAGACTTGGCTACCTCAAAGTTATTTTGTCCTTGGTTCTCAACATTTAAATCCAATTTTTAAAATTACTCTTTGTTTTCTATGTATTTCTTTCCAAGTCATCATCTTATACCTAAATTCCTATTACTGCCACTTCGAACTGAGTACAGGCTGCCCAATCTGAAAGTAGAGTGTTCCTGTGAAACCTTTTGTAAGCCAAAGTGGTAAAGCAAAAAGCAGTTACCTTAGGGATACATCTTGCTAATAATAGGTGCACAAATTAAATAAAAATAAAGCCCAGGCACACAGACACAGTTCAAAGCGGCGGCATCTGGATGCCGAGATGCGGGGTGTAGCCCTGGGAAGGAGCACTGCGGGGCCGCTGCTGGAGGCGCACTGCCTCTAATGGCTCCTGCACAACAAATGCTGAATGCTGGTTTCGCTTTTCACCTGTTTTTGTAAAAGCAGATTTCTTTCAGGTAGGGAAACCTGTGTTAATCTGGGTTTTTCATAAAAGCAAAGTTGCAGAATGAACTTTTGAAAAGCGGGGGTACCTGTATTTTGAAAACAGCTTCCCAGTGACTCCCTTATTATTCTCTTCCTCTGTCCTGATCTGTTATAAACTTGTATAAGCATAGTTTTCATTTTTTCTCTCAACTTCTTATTAGGAGTGAGGCTTTGAAGATATCATTAAGATGTTCTCTCTTTTTTTTTACTTTACATTTTTACTTCATTTTAAAAAAAATATATTTTATTGATTTTTCACAGAGAGGAAAGGAGAGAGATAGAGAGTCAGAAATATCGATGAGAAAGAGTCATCGGTCAGCTGCCTCTTGCACACCCCCCCCCTGGGGATATGCCTGCAACCAAGGCACATGCCCTTGACTGGAATCGAACCCAGGACCCTTCAGTCTGTAGGCTGACGCTCTATCCACTGAGTCAAACCGGTTTCGGCTTTACTTCATTTTTTTAAAAGAAAACCTCTGCACTGGCCAATGTAATTATTTTGCTGTTCATTCACAGAATAAGTTTCTACCTTTGTGGCTTTTACATACTATTCCAGGCAGAGAACAGCTATTTCCAGACTCAGAGACATGAAGCTGCACATAGTGTAGTTCAGCAGTCGTCAACCTTAAGGACCTCATGTACTACCACTGGTCCTCGCCCCCGGTTGGTGACAGCTGGTGTAGTTGGTTTGCTTCTGTGTATTTTTTGAAACAAACAAACAAACAAACAAACAAAACTCAGAGCACAACCCCACACCATATACCTTGGCTGTCAGTAAATATTGTCTAACAGAAATAAATTTTACTCCTTTAGGATTCAGTGCGCCTCCTAGCTGTGGAAGCTTGTGTCAGTATTGCCCAGTTACTGTCTCAGGATGACCTTGAGGTTTTGGTGATGCCTACACTTCGACAAGCTGCAGAAGATAAATCCTGGCGAGTTCGCTATATGGTAGCTGACAAATTTTCAGAGGTAAAATTTGGTATTTTCTTTAAGTACTAAAGAAAACACACACACACACACACACACACACACACACACACACCAAGAAACCCACAAGTTTGCTGTGGTACCAAAAGTCTCTGAACCAGAAGTGTTTGTGGCAAAAGTGAATACCTAAAGTTGTGCTGTTTTGTGTTGTTCATATTAATTATTTTGTTAGATTGCAATTAATCCTGTACCTATTATTTTATAGCTCCAGAAAGCTGTGGGTCCCAAAATCACCCAAAATGACCTCATTCCCGCCTTTCAGAACCTACTTAAAGACTGTGAAGCTGAAGTCCGAGCAGCTGCTGCCCACAAAGTGAAAGGTTAGGGAGTTCAGTTTCTGTTGCAGGATGGCTTGTTTATTTTGATGCATTTTTTATGTCAGTGAATTTTGTATGATTTTTGTTCTAGAATATGTTTCCAAATAAATAGAGATGATTTTATTGTATAGAAATGTTACATTATCATATAAGTAAAAACCAAACAGCCATTTTACCTTGTTTCTATTTTTTTTAAAAATGGTTTTCACGTTGGATTAGTGCAATACAAAGTGCCATCTAGATTGACAAAAATGTGTATTTAGAACAAACTTCTTAGAGATTGTCTGCTTAAACGTATGATTTAATTTAACTTGAAACTTGATAAAACTGGCAAAATTTCTTCATTTGGCTCCTTGTAAATGTTCTATATAAGCATTTTTTCCCTATTTATCTCTATTAGAACTTTGTGAGAACTTGCCCATTGAAGGTAGAGAGACCATAATTATGAATCAAGTTCTGCCCTATATAAAGGTAAGCCTGACTTCAGCTTGCTTTTAGCTTTACTCTGCCTTCTGTGAAGGCAAACCTTACTTCTTTTTTGTTTGTTTGCCTTAAAGCTCTTTTGAGTTCAAAGGCGGACAAGGGATGAATGGAATAGGTATGTTAATGTGTAACATTATTTTTCACTTATTAGTAGTGTGTTGTAGTTGAAAATTGCTCGTTGGCACAGAGGTTTGTGTTATCTGACAGTTGATCAGAGAATCTATTGAAATAGTACTGTCTTTTTAAATTCTTTGGGAAATAGTATGGAAGTTTCTGTTGTCTTGCAAAAAAGAAAGGCTTTTAATTTTTTTATTTTATTTTAGGAATTAGTATCTGATACAAATCAACATGTCAAATCGGCTCTAGCTTCCGTAATTATGGGATTATCTACTATTTTGGGCAAAGACAATACCATTGAACATCTTCTACCTCTTTTTTTAGCTCAGTTAAAGGATGAGGTGAGTCCAGCTATAAATTCTATTGCTTGGTAGACAGTGATTTGATTTGGTTTTGGTTTGAGGTTTTACTAAAGTAGAACCCAAAACAGGGATAATGTGATTTTTAAAAAGTAACTTATTTTAAACTAGTGACAGTCCTTGTGTTTGAGTATGGGTTGCAAGTTCCCCAGAAAATGGGCACTAGGAGCCATTGATACAGACTTAAAAATATTTCCTCATTCTCTGTCTGATTCCTGCTGAGAGGCTCTGGTTTCTTCTCTTCAAACTTAATAAATCTTTGTTAAAAAGTATCTTTTATTTAAATATAATACCAACATTATACTGGTAGCTAACATTTATTGAATAGAACTATATGCCAGTCATGATCATAAATGCTTTGGGATGTATTATTACATGTAATCCTCACAGCAGTCTTAGAGGTAGGTCTTATCCCCATTTTACAGATGAGGCTGAGACACAGAGAGATAAAATAGCTCACCCAAGGTCTTGGCAGATATGGGATTTGAATGCATATAATTTGCTTTCAGAGCCTATGCTATAAACTTTTCTTTTTCTTATTGATTTCAGAGAGGAAGGGAAAGGGGGTGAAAGAGATAGAAAAATCAGTGATGAACAAGAATCACTGATTGGCTGCCTCCTGCACACCCCCTACTGGGGATTGAGCTCGCAACCTGGGCATGTGTTCTTGACTGGAATCGAAACTGCGACCCTTTAGTCTGTAGGCTGACGATCTATCAACTGAGCCAATCCACCTAAGGCCATCTTATAGACTTTATTAAGAGTTATGGTTAAGACTAGTTACAATTATATGCTATGAGTTATTTGTGTACTCAGTATTTAAATATTTCTTCCAAGACTACTTACTTTACCTGAGTCATTACTTTCTTATTTTAAAACTTTAGTTAGCAGTTTTTACTTCATCATGACAATAGGAAAATATTGGGCAGAGAACTTGATTTTATATGTGCTCTTTTGGGGCTTATGTGCTTGCAGTGTCCTGAAGTTCGTTTGAATATCATCTCCAATTTGGATTGTGTAAATGAAGTGATTGGAATCCGTCAGCTCTCTCAGTCTCTTCTTCCTGCCATAGTGGAACTGGCTGAAGATGCCAAGTGGAGGGTCCGTCTGGCCATCATTGAGTATATGCCACTGCTGGCAGGCCAGCTGGTGAGTGTGTGCTTCATGAAGTGAAGGATAGTGTCACATAGTGGAACAGATTTACCATGCCAAGTAGGAGGTCCCAATAATTTGTACGATTATGTTCATTTAGACACATCTAGGTATGGTAGGTCCTAGTTGCTTATATATGGCTTTTATTTTCATTAGTGCATTAACTTCTAACAAAAAGGAATTACAGAGATATATTTTACCTCACCACCATCTAAAAGCCAAACCATAAAAAAATACAATATTTCTTGGAATGTAACAGATTTTGTGTTATTTAATGTCTCTGTGATTTAAGGAGTATTTAACAGAGGAAAAGGGAGTATTGTTTCAAGATAAGTTAGCTTTGATTTTCACTCAGAGCTGCTTCCCTGTTTGCCTATATACTGAGCAAAATGAACCTGGCTACTGCTTTATTTATTTATTTATTTTTTCTGGCTACTTTTTTTGCATCCTGGTTAAAAGGGAGTTGAGGAATCAGCTGGGTTTTATGGCCACATCCTTTCCTTTCTGTTTTCATAGATGCCTTAGGTAGTTCTAAGTGAGATATACCATTACCCTGTTGGTAGCATTTATTACAATGTATTGTGACTGTTATGATAAAAACTAGTTGGGGGAAAAAACTCAAGACCTATCATGTGCCCTATTATTAGAGGAGTTACATTAAATATGTTTAATGTTACATTAAATATGAAAGCAAAATTTTTAAATAATAAAAAATACTGCTATTTAATATCCCTGAAAAAAAAAAAAGAATTAGTTGGGGAAATAGACAGGTGATCTTTTTTAGGGTAAGGACAGTGTTTAATGTTTGATTGCCAGTGCCTACTAGAGTGCCTGGCATTAATCAGGCTCTTGGTATTTGTTGAGTGTTGGATAAATGAATACCTGAATATTTTTTGAGAAAGCTCAAAATATGTCAGTTTACAGCTAACATTGCTGTACTTTATTTCTCTTCTCTCACCCCCACTTCCATTCCTTTCAGATCACAGCGTATGGGATCTATTTTTTTATTTTCTTGGACCACGGAACTTATATTGCTAGTTTTGGTATATTTAAATGCATCTTGTGATTATCTGTGGCATCACATGTTTTATAAAATTTGAAGTGTCCCACTCTTCAAATTGGATCTAAAAAATATCACTATATACCTCAAAGGGTCAAGCAAGTCATCTTGTCACGTTTTTTCCCGTCACTCCCAAGCACTGAGGGCCATCCTTTGTGCTTCACTGGTGACTGTCATGGGTCACCTCTCCAGAATGGAAAGCAGCAGTGGCCAACTGGTTAACTGAAGGCTGAAATAACTGTCCAGAGAGAGGGAGAATTTTAGTACTATTTTTTAAAAATCTCTATTCCTCTTAGATCTGGGAGGTCAGCAAAGGTTGGCAGCTCTACAGAGGAGTATGGAAGCAAGCAGGTGGTGACTTTGGCTGAGCCATACCTTTTGGACAGGGCTGACACACATTGGTCATGAACTGTTTGTTAATGCAACTTCAATTTCTTGTTCATATATATTTTATCTTTATTTTTTATCTATATCAGGTAGTCAATTTGTAAAATACTTTCAAGACATTACATATAGCCTGGCTTATGGACCATGCTGAATAAATGTAAAGTTAAACCATAAAAATTAAGAAATAAAAGTTAAGATTCAAGAGCTTTGTCTAAGTAGCTGGGTTGGAGCATTGTCCTGATACGTCAAGATTGTGGGTTCAATTCCCAGTCAGGGCACATGCAAGGGTCAACCAATGAATACATAGATTGTGCAACAGCAGATTGATGTTTCTCTCTTTCACCCCTCCCTCTCTCTCTTCCTCCCTCCGCATCTTTCGCCTGCCTTTCCTCCTTCCCTCTCTCCTCCCCTTCTACGTTCTAAAATCAATTGAAATTTTTTAAAGAAAAATCCATAATCTGAAATGAAAAAAGTCTTTGAGAGTTGACATGATGATTTAAGTATATGCTAAAACCTATTCATGATCTATTATTATAAAGCATTTTAAGTTATCAAATAACTTTTCAGAGCACTGAAACTTTATGGTACATCTCTTTATTTAAAATATATAATCACTGTTCAGGAACTTAGATCCAAAGAAACATGTAGATCCCAAAAGGGAGACTCTAGGAAAACACTGTGTCACAACATTCTCCTGCATAGTACAGATTTCCCACAGTAACAGGGCTGTGTAAATCAGCTCTAGGAGCTTGTCCCCACCTGTGCTGGAGTGGCCAAATGTTGACAGGAGAGCTAAACTGGGAGAGTCAGGATGGTTCCATCTGTGACTCTCTGCTAGGTCACCTGCAGTGTTATGCCTGCTTTATTCTCCCTCTGCTTCCTCCCATCAGCTTAGAAATATTCTATTATATTTAAGTGGAAATATCTCTATTTCTTGATAGCAGTTTCTTCATCCTTAATGATTTATTATAATCTTAACCAAAAAGGGAAAATTTTTGAGAATTACTAATATTACTAGAGGTCCGGTGCATGAAAATTCATGCACTGGAAGCCGGGGGGGGGGGGGGGTCCCTCAGCCTGGCTTTCCCCCACTCATAGTCTGGGATCCCTCGGGGCAGGAGGCGACCCAGCGATCAGGAGAAGGTGATGTCCCATCACACCTCTGCTGCTGCCACTGCCAGCAGTGCAAGCCTTGGCCAGCCCTGGTTACCTGAGCCTTGGGTGGCCCTGGGCTGCTGGGCTGAGGGGACTGGGGGACTTAAGGCAGGCGCGTGGAGTGGACTTGTCACGCGCCTGCTTGCCCCAGTGGGGCTGAGGGGACTAAGCACCGCCACATTGAGGGTGTGGCAGGCAATTAACATTCTTTCATTATTGGCTGTGGGTGCCACAGCATGAAGGTCAATTAGCATATTTCCTCTTTATTAGATAGGATTGTAGAGAAGTACAGATTGATAGTTAAAAAATACTCATGAGGATATAAAGTACAGTAAAGGAAATATAGTCAGTAATACTGTAATGACAATGTGTGGTGCTAGTGGGTACTGGAAATATCAGGGGAACACTTTGTAAAGCATATGATTAACCACTATGCTGTTCACCTAAAATTAATACAAGCTTATATCGAATGAATGTAAACTGTAATGGAAAAAATTTTAATTAAAATATAAAGAAAAATATATATTATTGACAGATATTTTATTGGGTAATTCCTTTTTACAAATAATCTAGATAATGCTTGGCAGACTGTCCATATTGCTTTCTTTCTACTCATTTGTAGTATTGTATCTGGCTCCTGAACATCCCATTCTCTTCCACTTAGCAGGGACTGGGCCATCTCACATATTTTCTTTGTTTTTTATTTCTGTCCAATAAAATAGATTTACAGTTTGTAAATCAAATTCCATGGTAATTGTTTTCTGGCTGGCTCATGCATTCAGCTTATTTGGAAACAAGTGGCTTTTAGCTTTTAGTTCATTTTGTTGTTATAAATAGATTATCTTGATTTCTAAACTTTGTTAGATGTGTATTAATGGAATCTTTTGTACCCACAGGGTGTGGAATTCTTTGATGAAAAGCTTAATTCTTTATGTATGGCCTGGCTTGTGGACCATGGTAAGTAAATAAGTTAAAAACAGGTTGTTATGGAGTGTTCATGTCTTTACATATATCCCATTTTTATATATTTCTTTTTTAGAAAGGACTACTAATCTGATTGCCTTCCTAGTGTAGTGATGAAGAAATACTGTGATTAAAGTCCAGTTAGCTTCCTCTGAAACACAAGTTTGATGTTTCTGTTTTCTACTATTTTTTTCTGTTTTAAACTTTTATTTTTCCATGAATAATCTCTTTGCTCTGTTTCTTACTCACTCAGTTACATTATTTTCAAACTCTTACACACATATATATATACTCACTTTTTTTTTTTTTAAATCCTTACTTGATAATTTCCCATTTATTTTTATTTATTTATTTTTTTTTAATGGCACCAACACCCAGGGTCAGGGAGTCAGAGATTTTAAATTATTTTCTTATTTATCTGTTTGATTTTCACCATCATTTTTTAATCCTTATTCATGGATATTTTTCCATTGATTTTTAAAGAGAGTGGAAGAGAGAGGGAAAGACAGAAATATCGATATGAGAGAAACATCTATAGGTTGCCTCCTGCACTCTCCCTGGAGCCTGCAATTGAGGTATGTACCCTTGACTGGAATCGAATTGGGACCATTCAGTCCGCAGTCCGACGCTCTATCCACTGAGCCAAACCGGCTAGGGCTACATATACTCACTTCTTTCTTAACTTGAGGTCTTCTGCTTGACTATGCTGTCTGGGTTGGACAGAGTCTGGAATCAGATGAAAGTCCTCTGGGGAAGAAACGGCTGTGTGGCTTGTTTGAGTGACACAGAAAAGGAGCTGTACAGTGGCCCAGTAAAGCATTAGTCCAGGAGAGTGAGATGGCAGCTGTGCCTGAAGACAGAGGGCCCAGATTTCTGGTGTTGGTGAAAGACAACTTTACTGTCTGCATGCTGGGCTGTGGCTGCCACCATGCCAAGAGAGGGTGAGCTGTGAGCCAAGGGCAAGGTCAGATGGGATAGCATTTAGCAAATAGGTTTTTCAGCACTTCTCTTTGAATTTATAACAATTCACAGAATCCTTTTCTTTGAAGCTATATCACAAATGAAAACTGGTACAGCTGCTTATCAAAATATATGATACTGTTGATGTTATATATTAAAACTTTTTTTTTTATGTCAGTTTGTTAGCAGTTGACTTTTTGACAGTCTCAGGTTCACGTGTCTACTCTTGTCTGCCAGGAAGTGGTGGGTGGGAAGGGTGCCCTCTGTACCAGTAAGGTCCGGTGCCAGGCATCTTCAGTATAGTCTGAGACCTGTTCAGACGGGGGCCACGGGGGAGGTCATGACATCATCCTATGAGCTTCACTTCCATGTTTTGGTGCATATAGTAGGCATTGTGTTCCACAGCATCCTATGCATACTTTATGGCCTGCGTGTATCTTTGTTCTTTGGTGCTTGTGCCTGGGTATTTGGGAGGATAGGAATATTTGTGTCTGCTTGTACATGTAGGTGGTTTTGTTAAGGGCATATTTGGATCATATGGGAGGTCATATGGCTAAGAGTGTAAAGAGGAGGGTTATGGAAAATATATAAGTCTCATAAAGGCTTATATATGGAGGTAATTTCAGTGTTCTCAAACTAGATTTTGAGGGCTTTTGATTTTTCTTATCTTTTAAACTTACCTTTCTGTGGCCTAATTTTTTTCTTTTTAAATGAATTTTAATATGGTGAGTCACAGGAAAGAAATTCCTCTTTTTAGAATAAAAGTGTTTATGCTATTTCTGAATCATATTTAACATTAGTGAGACTGACATGTCCCAGAAGATTCTGTACTTAATTACTCCTTCCTTTAAAAAAAAAATATTTTTATTGATTTCAGAGAGGAAGAGAGGGAAGGAAGGAGGGAGGGAGGGAGGGAGGGAGGGAGGGAGGGAGGGAGGGAGGGAGGGAGGGAGGGAGAGAGAGAGAGAGAGAGAGAGAGAGAGAGAGAGAGAGAGAGAGAGAGAGAAAGAGAGAAACATCAGCCCTACCGGGTTTGGCTCAGTGGATAGAGGGTCAGCCTGCAGATTGAAGGGTCCCAGGTTCGATTCCGGTAGGGGGCATGTACCTTGGTCGGGGGTATGTATCTTGGTCGTGGGCACATTCCCAGTAGGGGATATGCAGGAGGCAGTTGATTGATATTTCTCTCTCATCAATGTTTCTAACTCTATTCCTCTCCCCTCCTCTCTGTAAAAAAAAAATCAATAAAATATATTTAAAAAAAAGAGAGAGAGAAACATCGATCAATTGCCTCCTTTATGTGCTCCAAACGGATTGAACCCACAACTTGGTTATGTGCTCTGACCGGGAATCTAAGCCGCCCACATTTTGGTGCATGGGACTACACTCCAACCAACTGAGTCACCTGGCCTGGGCTTGTAGGGAATTATTAAGTGTTAAAGCAGGTACATTTATTCACAGGAGATATTTAAGATTTCTCAACATAAACATAAGGGAAAACGGGCATGAAGGTCTAAGTTTTTATTTGCTGTTGTGTAGATGACCACAGCGGCCTCTAAACTACCTCCTTGCTGTCTTTCTCCCTTTAGCTTTCTTGCCCCTATTGGAGTCATCTTGCTAAAGTACCACACTAGTCACCAGGTGACAACTTTGCTTTAAAAACCCATCTTTTTTCTTTTTTATAACATCTAAATGTACCTTTCGAGATGTTCTGTGTTTTTGGTCTTACAACTCTTCAGCCTC
The DNA here is from genome assembly GCF_964339955.1 of Pipistrellus hanaki. Lineage (NCBI taxonomy): Eukaryota > Metazoa > Chordata > Mammalia > Chiroptera > Vespertilionidae > Pipistrellus > Pipistrellus hanaki. Next base: position 12,633,267 of record NC_140511.1, on the reverse strand, counting down.
ATTTTGCCCAGATTTCAATTATCTCCTTTGTGTCCTGGTAAATTTTTTTTTTTTTTTTTTTTTTACCATTTCCAGGAATTGCCATCTCTTCTCTTTACTTACACAAATCCTCTCTAATCTTTGAGGCCTAGTACATAGCCTTTTTAGACCTTCCTGTTCTCTCTTCTCAACTGCTACAGCTCTCATGATTTTTACTACACAATTTCACACTTTATTATAATCAGTCTTATGCTATGTGACTACTTGGAGTATGGTAGCTTTTGTTTTTCTAAGTGTATGATCTTGAGGAGAGGTATATGTATTTTTCCTGTAACACATAGTATATATAGGCACTGACATTTGTTAATGAATTAGTGATGCCTGTTATGAGCTCCCACCTCCTTTTTCCTTGGACATATCACACATTTTGAAACTGTGATAAAACCAAATGAGTGTATTTGTGAGTAGTAGCTGAGCACATGCCACTGCAGCATGGCTGACCTTGGAGTGTGTGTGCGCAGAATCTCGCTTTTGGCTCACCTTCCTGATGATGTAAGGAAACTAGGTTGTGCTGCCCTGTGAACAGCATTTGTTTTTCCCTCCTGCAGTATATGCCATTCGCGAAGCTGCCACCAACAACCTCATGAAACTAGTTCAGAAGTTTGGTACAGAGTGGGCCCAGAATACCATCGTTCCCAAAGTGTTAGTAATGGCAAACGATCCTAATTATTTGCATAGAATGACCACCTTATTCTGCATTAATGTAAGTATTACACAGCTATTATTGCTAAGCTCATTTGTTAAAGCAGTTATTCCACATCGTGTTCCTGAATTCTGAATATATAGTCTTCTATTTGGAATGTATTTCTTTGGATAATTAAGAGTTGAGAGGAAAAAAAGGTCAGCTTTCAATTCATGTTAAAATCTGTAGGAATGAAGTCAGTTGTGAATTCTGCTCTAATTCTGGGTTTTTTGAATTCTACTTTATATCCCTCATTTAGTGTTCACTAGAAACATTTTCCTGTTGGTCAGTTAGTATTTTACTAAGTATTAATTTTTCTCCTTAGGTTTGGGGATAGTTTACAAATAAAAGTGTTTTCTAGGTACTGTCTGAAGCCTGTGGTCAGGAAATAACCACTAAGCAGATGCTGCCCATCGTATTGAAAATGGCAGGAGACCAAGTGGCGAATGTCCGTTTCAATGTGGCCAAATCTCTACAGAAAATTGGACCAATTCTAGATACTGAGTAAGATTTTATTGTTATTCTTATTTTAAAAGTAGATTACAGTTTTTACATGATAGTGGGGAGTAATGGCTAAAAATAAATTTGGTGATTTTCACTTTACCTAGGGTGTGGGTTTGTTTAAAGAAAATAATAAAATAACAATTTTTGCAGGCGTCCACTCTTATATTTAACTCATATATGTGGAGATCACTGTCTAAAGCTATTTCTGCTGAGAACTTTATTTTAATTTCTTTATTGATTAAGGTATCACATATTTGTCCTCATCCCCCCATTCCCATCCCCCACCCCTCCCCATGCATGCCTCCACCCCTCTGTTGTCCTTGACCACTGGTTAGGCTCATATGTGTGCACACAAGTCCTTTGGATGATCTCTCCCTTTATCCCTCTCCTCCCCTGCCCTCCCTCTGAGGTCCAACAGTCTGATCCATGCCTCCTTGTCTCTAGGTCTGTTCTTGTTCATCAGACCATGGTGTTCATCATTTCCCCTAGATGAGTGAGATCATGTCCTACTGGAAATATACTTATATGAACCGAAAATGAGACAAGCAATAATGGTTATGCTGAAAGGCAAATGAATCAGTCTGTAGTGAGTTTCTTTCTGGGCCAACAGTTCTTTTGAGACCCAATTTCAATGTCAAACAGTTCCTTATGTGTACATGTCAGCAATGACATTTCAGTTCTGGATGGTGGACAAATGGTGGTAATGCAGGTCCAACCCTCTCTGGTTTGGTCCTGAGTAACCTGCAGTGATGCACAGCTGCTGTCTGCTAGTATGGCAAGGCGAAGTCCGCGTCTTCCACCTCTGGACTGCTTCTCTCTGTCTTCATGGCTGGAGTAGTCCTGTCAATTCCTCTCTCTTGCCAGAATCCACAAGGTCTCAGAGTTGCTTTCTGAAAATATACATATTCTCGACCAAAACTTAATAAATTAATATTTTCTATAAATTTTACTTGGGATCCTTTTTAATTTTTTGTCCAAATGATTTTCCTCTCGCTTGTTTTGACACCATGTGTGTTTTTCATGGGTGTCTTGCTGTTAGCATTATAATTAATTTTCTAAAGTACAAATTTTCTAGATGTAATTTACTTACAGGATATTTTTCTTTACATGATACTCTTTTACTATCCCCCTACCTTTTTTTTTTTTTATTATTTAAATATTAGGAGGCTTTTGAAAAAAATTTTAAGTGTAGTCTTGATAGCTTTTAAATTTTAATTTTTTGCACTACTGCTTTAGGTAACTTTAGATACAATTTAGTACTTATCAAACTTATAGGTATTTTAAAATATCTTTGTATTTTAAACTTTAAAAATTGCCTTTGAGCCCTAGCTTTTTTGGCTCAGTGGATAGAGCATCAATCTATAAACCAAAGGGTCCCGGGTTTGATTCCAGTCAAGGGCATGTACTTCCGTTGCAGGGTCCTCCCTGACCCAGGCCTTGGTTGAGGCACATGCAGGAAGCAACCAATTGATGCGTTTCTCTCACATTGATGTTTCTCTTTGTCTTTCCCTCTCTAAAAATCAATAGAAAAAATATCCTTGGGTGAGGATTTAAAAAATTAAAAAATTGCCTTCGAGCATTTATACCATAAAACATTTTTTCTGACCTAGAAGACTGCCTTTCACAGACAATACTATTGGATTTCAGTGCTTTGCAGGAGGAAGTTAAACCGGTGCTGCAGAAGTTAGGCCAAGATGAAGATATGGATGTCAAATACTTCGCACAGGAAGCTATAAGTGGTATGTCCTTCTGTTGTCTGCCTCGCAGCTTTTGCTTTGGTTGACAGGGTGTAAGTGACGTTAAGTGGGCAAGGCGATAAGCAGTGGGAGACGGGAGGGTGTTGAGTGCCTGGAATGCTTATTCCCTTCGTGGATATAAAGGCCGTTCCTCAGTCCCATCTGGGGGTGGGTAGGAATGTGGTTTTCACTGTAAGAATAGTTTGTTTGGATTTTAATAAATTTTTAAAGTTTAACTTTAATTAGCCTGACAGAGTAGAGAAACTGACCACTGTGAGAAGTTCATAGTCTGCTATTGGGTCACTGTGGTCGTGCTCAGTAGTCACATAGGCAGTTCATGAACTTTCTGTGCCACTAACTTGATTCTGTTTGGAATTTTCTAGTGCTGGCATTGGCATGATGAGGAACAGGAGGGAAAGGACTTTACTAAATTCTTAACACAGATTTCTAGTCAATGTGTTCTTAAACTGGTGGAGAAAAAAACGGAAAACCTTCAAGACCTCATCCAAGCAAATGGCAACGGCTTCCAAGAAATCAAATTTCAGTGACTTGATTCTTTCTAAAGATGAAAAGGGATTGTTTGTAAAACAATCTTTTGTCTTCCTTGTTGGGATAATTATACACCATTCTTTTTGTTTGTGACCAGTTCCTGACACTCGGTACACTCGTTTCTTGATTGTCTCCAGGGATTTATTGGGCTCCTGCACCCTCGCCGTCCCATCAGGCCCAGCCACTCACCATCTGACCAGGGCTGGCTGGGTTCGAACCCAGACATGCAGTGGAGTGATTCTCTTGGCCTCTACTTATATCTGCGTGTCTGTCCAGCATTCCAAAGTTAAATGTACATGGTTTAGAATAACATGTTATAAACCCTCTGTTTGGGAGACACATCTAGATTTAACTAGTGAAAGCCAGCCACATTTTCCTGGACAGTGATGGTCCACGTCAGTGTCTTACACGAAAGGGGAATGTGAAAGCTCAGAGTTCGTGTGGTGTTTGTTCTGTGCGTGTTTTTCCTTGCCTTATTTTGACTGTAATCATGTCACTCAGAAACCTGATGTGCAGATAGATGTGTTGCCGCTAATGTGTGATGTTAAAACTTACCTGAATTTCCACAGCTTATACCACTGTGTTCAAAATACTTCTCTCTCCTGCTGAGAAACTTAAAGTTTAGTGCCTCCAAATAAGCAGTAGTTCTACCGTGTCATTGTAGGATTGCAGTTTTGAAATGCTAATGGGAAAAGGAATGACTGGTATAATACTGGGAGGACTTCTTGCACTTAACCTCATTCTGCTTCCAGCTAGAATTAACATCTGGTCCTTGCTATGGATTTCCAAATTAAATTTCATTACTACTTTTTTGGTATGGATGATGCTGGAATCATCATTTGAAAAACTTTGTTTTTCTGCTTTTAAAGTAAAACCTCATTAATTTTTCCTAGAACTTAAGGTAACTAGTTAAGCTAAAGGAAGGGTTTCCTGGAGCAAATTAATAGTTTGTAAGGTAGTCTATTGGATCTGAACTAAAACTATTTTGAAGCTCTCTCTAAAAAATACCCTTTTAGTATACCGATTACTAATCACTTTTCAATTACATTAAAATACTTTTCATGAGGATTTTTATGAACCCCCACTTTTTTTGAATACATTTAATTTAGTCTTTATCCCTGAAATATATATGTTTGTATTTCATGGAGAATTTAAGTATATTCCATATAAATTTATTTACATTGTCACCTATTCAGACTCACCTTGTCCCTGATGAATGCTAATGAGGTTTTATTGTAGTTTATTTTTCTCAGTGCATCTTGCTAGGTAGTTTGCTTGTTCTATTTTGGTTTTGGAATTATTTCTTTTATTCACAACCTCTTCTAAACCCAGTGCATCCTATTTTGAGTTTTGAAAACCAAATTTGAGCGAATTACTTTCAAGTTTGTCTTATCGTAGAAAAACAGAACATTTTGAATCAGAAATTGCCTGCATTTAAAATAGTCAAATTACCTTATAGTAACTTTCTATTTTATTACTTTTTGGGCTAAGAATTAAATATTTTTCCTAAGCAAAAATCTTTTATACAGTCTCATTTTATATCTTAAACTATTATGTTGTGAACATTTTAATTTTAGTTTCATGGTTCTTTTTGTTATTATTAACTGTAGGTTATGTTTATTCTTCACTGAATTTCATTTTTCAGAGGCTGTTGCCTTCATTCTTGAGACAAATTTGTACAGCTGTTGTTTTATTCTCTGGTTGGGAATACTGGTTGGTTGGAAATGTCCTTGGTCTGGGATAGACCTTTAAATGCCCTGTGTGCCCCGGGGAGTTCTGTGCAGTGACCTCCCCTGGGCTTTGGCAAAGGGGAGTCCTTGGCCTTTTCAGACATGGGTCAGGGAGCTCAGAGGGCCCGGCCTTTTAGATACCTTCTCAGGGGCTTCACTGTGTCTTTCTGACTTAATCGGTAGGTAATCCCTTTTGTTATTGCTCAAAGTCGTCGTTTTTTTGCTAACTCGGTCATTTTCTCCACAGGTTATCTTGCTTTCTATGATGTAAGCTCCAGGAGCTCAGAAAGGGCAGGGATTTTTGTCTACTGTATCGCCAGCACCCCGATCAGTATCTGGTCTACATAGTAGGTACTCAATAAAGATGTGTTCAGTGAATTTTTAAAATCTGTCCTCTGATGCGTTGTATTTGTGGAACACGTCATCGCAGGTACCAGACTGCATCTCATTCTCCCATTGGCAAATGAACGGGCCTTACTGCTCTTAAAGAAGCTAGCTTTCTGTGACCCTTCTCCAGTCCCCTGTCTTAGGCAGCAGTTCCATTTGGACGGGTGCAGTCGCCTCCAGCATAGATCACTAATTTTTTCATCCCAGGCAGTTCATATCTGTTGTTTGGTCCATTAGGAAAGGGAAGTAGAGACAAACATACAAACCTACATAGATAAAAATATCTCCTCAAACAATGGAATTCACTACAGTGTTTCTCCCGTTTGTGTGGGTTCACTCCTCACAGATTGGAGAGACCAGACCTTACTTCTCTGTGCTGCTGAGTGCCCATGAACCTGAAGACGTGTGGTGGTCATGAGAATAAGCTGGTTCATGTGTGGGTTCTGACAAGGCCTTGCTGACATAGCCTCAGCTCATGGAACGACCACAGCTTGCCCACTGTGATGCATGGCCTTGGGGTCTTTGCTGGACAACTTGTCCTGATTCAAAGTAGGCAGCATGGTAACCTGAGCTGTCAGGCCTTCCGGATAGAGCACAGAGCTCCAGGGGAAGAGAATGTCCCTGGCCCCCGCCGTCAGCTGTGGGAATGCTCTCCAGGCATTTGTGGCCGCCATGATGTGCTTTTCTGTGGAAGCCCCAGAGGGCAGGCCCGGTGGCCACAACAAGTTGGGTGCTTGTCCTACTCGTTGCCTTTGACTTCAGTTCCTCTGACCTCTTCATTTTGAAGCTCCTGGCTTACAGTCTCCTGTTGGCTGCTTGGGTGTGACACAAGCGAGAGGAATAGCTTGTTAGCAGGTCTAGTGACTGGTCTGCTCTTAAGTAATCGTTCCCTCGGATTCTCCTGTTTCCAGCCAGTTCCTTGCGCCTCTCTCCTGTTCACTCACGAGCCTTCAGTCTTTTTTTTTTATACCCAAAATAGCCCCTCTGTCCTCCCATGAGCCTGCTGTGTCCAGGAAATGACAGTGTGCAGCTGAGGGAAATGTGGAGGATGGGAGCTGGTTCCTCATTGGGTAGGGAAGCCAAGCCGCGTCTTTCTGCAGAGCTTTCTGACCGGTGCTGTCAGTCCTGAGTGGAGCCAGCGCTTGTCTGGTTGGGCCCTGGAGGCCGGCAGTGCGGAGCGGGGGGCGTCCCGGCTACCATGAGGCGGGGGGCGGCTCTTGGTGCCTCTGGAGGAAAAGCACCTTCATGAGGTCCTGGGGTCAGCCCATCTCCTCCGCACAGAGGCCACGTGCCCCCCACTGCCACCCCAGAGCCACGGAGGGTATCCGTCCGGGAAGCACTGGGTGTACGCGGGACCCGCCTGCCCAGGGACAGTTTCCGTGCCGCCGTCTGCCTCTGGTGGTGCCCACAGGCTGAGGAAGCCAGGTTCCCGTGAAGGAGTGACAAGGAATTCCTGAGACCTGGGGCCTGAGAGGACACCAGGAAGGTAAGCGCACACACTAAAACCTCCCAGGGGCTGACTGATAGAGTGGGTGGAGGGCAGCAGGGGAGAACTCCGTCCCGGAGGAGAGCAGCGTTTTTTGGGGCAAGAGTAGGTGTACTGTTGTTTGTATGGAAAATACCATCTATAATAATAAAAGCGTAATATGCAAATTGACAGGATAGCAGAACAACCACGCTATGACACGCACTGGCACCAAGCCAGCCAAGGTGGGTGCCATGTGATTGGTTGGGGGGCTTCCCACCGTCACCCCACGATCGCCCCACAGGGGGAGGCCCAAGCCACCAGGCTGGCGGTGCTTCGGCAGGGGGCGGCTTCCCTCTGGGGCGATTGAACACCTCCCCCCGCAGTCCATCACCTCACAGGGAGGCTCAGGCCACTGGCCAGCGGTGCTGTGGCGCTTCGGAGCTGGCCAGCGATCACCCTGCAGAGGGAAGCCCCAGCGATTGCACCCCATGCCTGTCATCTACAGAGGAGGCGACCAATGGGGGTGGGGGGAGTGTGGGGGGACTGAGCCCCACACAGATGGCAGGCAGTGGCAGAGGCAGGGGCGGGGCCAGCTGCTGCCAGCTAAGGGAAGGAAAGCCCTAATAGGCCCTGTTTGCCGGCCAGGGTTCGGGACCCTACCCGAGGGGTCCCGGATTGCAAGAGGGAACAGGATGGGCTGAGGGACAGCCCCCACCACCACCACCACCAGCACAAATTCTGTGCACTGGGCCTCTAGTAATAATACAAGAATAAACTGTTTCATGTACTCACGACTGTAAGCCTACTTTTGCCTCCCCCGTGTTTTAAGCCTGCCGCCCTGTTTCTCGTCCTTGCTTCTGGGCGTGCTTTCTGAGGGATGGTGTGGACTCGGCTCCCTCCGGGGGCTTCCCTCCCCACCTGGTCAGCACAGCGAGGCCCTGCAGAGGCCGGAGCGGTGGTTTGGTCGAGTTGCTTATGGAGATGGCTACTCCCACTTGCCTCCCGGAACAGAGACCGTTCCTATTTGCTGCGGCTCCTCTGGGGCAGTAACGTCCACTCAAGGAAAACACCATCCTGTCCATCTCCTGTGTGACGGGGGGATGGGACAAGCCCGTGTGATGGCCCGGAGGAGTGAGTGTTCAGCAGTCAACGTCGGTGCGGCCACTGCCTGGCTGCTGGTTAGGAGAGCGGCCGGAGGGCTCGCTGCCCTCGGTAAGCCAGGCTGCGCTCAGTGACGGGGAACATGACTGGCATCTCACTGTCCAGGCGGCTGGCTTGGTGGCGATTTTAACCTCAAAGAGTTGGCCTTCCAAACCTCCATGGCTTTACTTTGTGCAAACGGAGGCCGTGAGGACGCTCCCGCTGTCCAGGCTCGGAGCTGCTGTGCCCCACCCGAGTGTCCGCTTCTGTGGTGGTGCCCCCACCGGCCCAGGCCCAGGCCCGGGGCTGGGCGTCCCTGCCAGGCCCCCCCGCCGGCCAGGGAGGAAGTGCAGGGTGACCCCCTCTGCCGCAGCCGCAGCCGCCCCTGGCCGACAGGAGCCTGAGGGGTCGGCCTTCTTCCGTCACGGAGCTGGCCTTGGGGGAGACACATTGGTGGAAGGCGCAGGAATAATAGTTTTTAGGTCTAAACCACAGATTTAAGAAAGGAGCTATGCTTTCCTACAAACGCAGGGTCAGCTGGCCATGGCATTCACTGTGGGGTCTGCCCCGGATCTGAGCATGGCCTGGCCGGCTTGCTCAGGTCTGTAGGTGGCCCTGGGAGAGCCACGAGCTGTAGGGAGAGTGTTAGCAGCCACGCCTGGAGCCTCCAGAACTGTGTGCAGGCACCTTGTCAAGCACCTGGCACTGTCCCACCTACTTCTCACCACTCCAGGCGCAGGTGCTGGCAGCGCCAGTTGTCAGGTTAGTGGTTGTGCACATGTGCAGTCCCAGCCCCTCCCCCAGCCCCGTCCTGTCCGCCGGGGGAGGGGAGGGCAGTGCCAGGCAGTGCCAGGCCGATGAGTGTGCCGTCCATTCAGCCCGGAAAGCCCTGCTCCACCACACGGGGAGCCTCCCTCCACTTGTTTCACTTAGAGAAAGTGACTCGGGGAGACAGAAAGGGTGTTAGCTGTTGCCAGGCATGTCAGGGGCCAGCGGCCAAGTGAGTGATCCAGGAAGTCATCCAATTACAAGCCAGAAATTGTTCTTAACCCCTCGCTCACTCCCTCCCTCCCTCCCTGTCCGGGTGTACAGCAAACTCGCCCAAAAGGGCTCAGAGTGAACGCTGGCTGCTCAGAACCCTGGCAGCTCTCCCCAGGTCCTGGCTGGCTGGGCCCACGGGGAGCCATCCTCCTCCCAGGGCTCGGACCCGCCTCCTGGTCCGGGAGTGAATGGCCCGAGGGGGCGGGCCAGTTCCTTTGGTGAAAGGCCCCTCTCTGGTCCCTCCGAGGCTGGGCCTCAGGGTCTGCAGAGCCAGCTGTGCTCTGATGGGGCCCGTGTCTCCCCGGCAGGGCCCGCCGGGCACTGTGGCACCTCGCACCCCTGTCTGTCCTGCCGGGCCAGGTGGGGCTGCCCCCGGACAGCCCGCAGGCTGCTCCCTGATGACAGCTGCCGGGGGCTCTGTCAGGAGGGTTAACAGACAATTTGTTTATTGAATCGTGAAATAGCTGTCACATGATTTTAATCAAAACACCATTTCCCTGACAACGGTGATGTCAGTCTTGTTATTGCAGGAAGGAGCAGCTGCGAGGGACATTCAGTCTCCAGGCCGAGCCCAGGTTTGGAGACGGATCTCCAGTGACGCGCCCATAAGTAATGGGCGCAGGTCCACGTCCGAGTCCACCCTCCTCCTCTTCTCCGTCGGGAAGTGTCCGAACAGACCCTGGCCGGCCCGGCCCTGTACCCTGAGCCTCCACGGAGCTCTCACCTTCTGCACACCTCGCTCTTTCTACCCTTGTTTCTACTTCCGATTTTTCCAGTTTTCCTCATTTCCCCCAAACTCAGAAAATCTCTGCGGCTCATGGGACTGCTGGCCTCTGCCTCCTGGCATCTGACTGTCCTCCGTCTCTAGGCTAGCGCTTGCTGAGCAAGGCGGCTCCAGCAGCTTTGCGGGAAAGACATTCTGCTGGAACCAGCTTTGTGGGGAGGACAACTGCTCGTCCTTTCCTTGTCTCTCTGAGAGCGGTGGAGGGCCAGGTGCTGCCCGAGGGTCTCGCGGGCAGTTTTAAGGAGCTCGGCTGTGGCAGGGCCGGAGGATTAGTTCCCTGAACCCAGAAAGGCTCCAGGCGGCCTGAGTCCAAGCGAACGGAGGCCTGACAATGCGTCAGAGCCCAGGGAGGTCAGGCTGGCACCACGGCCAGCTGGAGCCGTGCCCCGGGCTCCACCTCCACTCACTGGGCAGAGAGAGACCCCCCAGGCCCTCTCACCCCTCACCCGGGAGCCCGGCCGGAAAGCTGGAGGCTCGTGAACAAGGCCTCTTTCTAGGTGCCCATGGCTAGTGCTGCCCAGAACTTGTCACCGGAAATGAAGAAATCTCAGGCAAAGTTCTTGGTCCTTAACCTGGAGCTGGGCTCAGGCTAGGACGGCCGCCCCCCCCGCCCCCCCGCCTTTTTTTTTTTTTTTTTTTTAAACATATTGAGTTTTTACAGAGAAGAAAAGATAGGGATAGAGAGTTAGAAACATCCATGAGAGAGAAACATAGATCAGCTGCCTCTTGCACACCCCCTACTGGGGATGTGCCCGCAACCAAGGTACATGCCCTTGCCCGGAATCGAACCTGGGACCTTTCACTGAGCCAAATCGGTTTAGGACGGCCACTCTTAATGAGGGAGGAGATTCGCAGGCGCCAAGCAGCAGGCGCTGCCCAGGGTTGGAGCAGTTAAGGTTGCAGGAAGGCAGGCCGGCAGGACTGAGGCTGTGGCCATCACGGTGCTGGCTCCAGTGCTGTCTATTTAGAAGTGTGCTGTGCCAACTGCATTGGAACCTTAGGGTAAACCTGGGGTTAAGCCAGCCAGGCTGTCTCCAAGTTTCTGGGGGGATAGCGAGGCTCTGCAGTGATTTGCCCAGGTCAGTGGCAGGGCTGGGAGAGGTGCCAGAGGCTGAGGACTCAGAGGTTCTTCACTGCCTAGGCCTGTGCCTGGCCGAGAATGGGTAGGCACCACCCGCCCTGGAGGCACTTTCTGGCCAGGTGGCTGCTCCAGGGGCTGCGCTGGGGAAGCTGGGCCCAGTTCTAGGCCCTCCTTGCCCCGCCCTTTCATTCCTGGGCCCCTCCACCGGCCCTCACTGCTGGCACAGGGACCAGAGGGCAGATCTAGGGGTCCCAGCCTGGAGCGGGCCACGGCTGTGAACTCGGGTCCTCCTCTGGGCATCTCTGCCAGGGTGCTGGGCCTTCCTCAGCTCAGCTGCATCCCGCACCCCAGCTGTGCTGCTGGCCCTGACCTGGTCAAGGACTTACTCCTGAGCGTCGGCTTCCTCAGGCCTCCCCTGGGCATCCCTGGCCCCATCAGCCCCCCTTTTCTCTGGGGAATTAGGGAGATGGAGTCAGAAGCTGTCAAAGCCTGCCTGCTGTGTTGAGTGACTCCCTCCTCCCTCCGAGAGGCTGACTCCCCAGTGCCTCACTGTGGGCCGGGTTTTCTGAGGTTCTGCCAGGCCAGCTCTCGGGGACAGCTGCAGGCAGGGGAGCTGCTTCCCAGGGTGCTGTGTCGTCCTCCCTTCCCCTGTCCTGGCGCCTTGCTTGGTGGTTCAGCCCTGCACCCACTCTGCCCCGTTCAGACCCGCTGAGTCAGACGCGCCCAGGAAAGTCCCTTGGAAACGTAGACAACGGGCGGTGTTGACACTGCCGAGGGGGATTTGCAGCTGCCTGGTGGGCCCAGGAGTTCGCTGCCTGGTGGGCTGGGGCATAGTGGCAGGAGGAGCGAGTGCTGAGTGGCTGGAGGCACGTAGCAAGCTTCCCTCTGCCTGGCCAGGCTTTCGGGGTTGGCCTCAGTGATCTGTGGTTGTAGCTTCCCATCTGGGTGTGGGCAGATAGGCCGGTGATGGCTAGTGTCTGAGATGAGGGGCCAGTGCCTTCACTTCAGTCATGACTTACGTCGGTTTCCCAAGGGCCATTGCAAAGTATGAGCCCTGCACAGTCACCCCCTTCAGAGCTGCTCAGCCTGGCCATGGCTGTGAAGTGCCCTCATTGGCTGGGGCTGGAACGGGGAGGGCAGAGCAGCTGCAGCCTGTGCAGGTGCCTGATTTGGCAGCCACGTGGCACCTAGCTCCGTGCACAAAGCTCAGGACTCCTCCACGGTGTCCTGGGGCTGCGGGCAGAGCAGGGGCCTCCCTCCCTCACCTGGGTCCCTGGGAGGCTGGCACACTCAGCGGGGAGGGCCTGCCAAGAACCCAGTAACGGAAAAGGGTGCGGGGCTGCAGGTGGAGACACTGGTGTTCTTCTAAGTCAGGGGTTGAAGACACCATAACTTGGGGACCATGACGGGGCCTGATGGGTGCAGGAATCAACTCCTCCCCTGAAAATATCTGTCCAAAGCTGCGTCTATATGCCTGTTTCTTGGGAAGAGGGGCCAAAGCTTCCACCAGTGTGTCAAGGGGGATCTGTGAAACCTCAATTTAAGAACTAATAGTGTGTCCTGGCTGAGTAGGTCAGTTGGTTAGAGCATTAGCTCAATACTCCAAGGGTGTGGGTTCAATCCCTGATCAGGCACATACAAGGAGCAACCAATGAGTGCAGAAATAAATGGAACAGCAAACCCTGATGGTTCTTTCCCATTCCCTCTCTTTCACAAATCAATAATAAAAAAAAATAAAATAAAAAATAAAAAATCATGTGCCCTCACTGTTTGGCTCAGTGGATAGAGGTGCAGGGTACGGGCACTGAAGGGTCCCAGGTTCAATTCTGATCAAAGGCACATGCCCAGGTTGCGGGCTTGATCCCCAGTAGGGGGCGTGCAGGAGGCAGCTGATCAATGATTCTCTTTCATCATTGATGTTTGTATCTCTCTCTCCCTCTCCCATCCTCTCTGAAATCAATAAAACATATTAGAAAAAACAAACAAACACCAAATCAAAACAATAATAAAACACACACTCGGAAACCCTAATGGGGTGGAGAAGAGCAGACGGCCAACAGAGGCCGGGGCCCTGCTGCCACCTGCCTGGCTCGGAGGGGCACTGTGCTGCCTCCCTTTGGAGGTGTGGGCACCATCGGCGCCGGGCCTCCAGCCAGCCCCTCCCCACTCTGCGCGGAGCCTCTGGCTCTTGGAGACCATGGGGCTGCAGTACAGTTCTGGGGCAGGGGAGGACAGGGGCCTGATGGCTGCTGACGTTCTGGCCGGTCTCTGCTGGCAGGCCTGTTGTTTTTGCCCGTACCCTGCACCCTGGGGTTGTTTTTGGCAACACAGAGATGATGGAGAAATTTGGTGGGAAAGGGGAACGTTTGCAAAACACCATTACTGAAATCGAGTGCTTTCCTTAAAAAATAGGAGTGCCCTTGAAATTCACTGAATTCTTGGGTAACAGCCGTCTGAGGGCAGCGCAGCCCGCCTGTGAGCAGTGCTGGGCCACAGAACAAGTCCACGGAGACGGCTCGGCTCCCCTCCTGCCCCACCCGCAGCCGGCAGGTGACCCTGGTTTGGAAACTCAGTTCTATAGCGTGCGTTCAACTGGAATGGTCTGAGCGAAACCAAATCTCAATTGAATTTGCTGTCAGAAGGTAGGACTTAATACTGCCCTTTCCCTCGGGGTCTGGCTCTAAACCAAGTCCCTGGCGTATGAGTGGCTTCAGAAGCCTTGGCAGATGGATTCTTCCGGCACCTGAGGGCACCGAGCAGGTGCCTGTCCCCGGGTGACGTCCAGTGTCTGAGTGGAGGCCTTTTGCAGGCCCAGACACAGATCTGCCGTCGTGAGTTAATGGTCTTGCTGTCCCTCTGTCCCCAGTCCTGGCCCTGCAGCTTGCTTGTCCGGCTGCACGGCCCTCCCAGGCTACCTCTGAGTCCGTCAGAGCCCCAGGCCCCACCGTGCCTGCCCGTCCGCCTGCAGGCTGCGGTCAGCTCGCTGTCAGCGCTCTGCAGCGGCAGGCGTGTGCGTGGGCCGCTGCAGAGCCCGGTATTACTTACCCCGCTGACGTCAATGAGAACATACTATCCGTGTCTCTCGCTGCAGCCTGAAATGAGCACCAGAGGTCAGGGCACACGGCCGCCTCCCCGCTCAGAAAACCCACCCCAGGCTGACGGGTGAAGTCCTAGCTCCCTCGCCTGACACTCACCATCCAGGCTCTTAGGAAACAAGTTGTTTTTATTTAATTCAAGAGTGTTGGAAATGTTAAAAACTGTATTTTTTTTTCCTTGCAGAAAATTACCCCATTTAAATTATTGTTTGATACAAAGATCATTTATTAAACTGCATTTTAGGCTATTTTCTAACATTGAGTGACAGTTACATTTTTTTTGAAACTTTTTCACATTGAAGCTATTATGATTTGCACTCAAAATACCAAAGCTGTTGAACTCACCATTTATTCCTTAGTCATTTTAAAAAATCACACATTAAAAATAACTACAATTAGATTAATTTTATCAAAATTACTCACAGACCAAACCTCCCTCGGAAATAAGTGAATCGTGCTGCCCTTCCCGCAAAGTGCAATTATCTCTGTGTGACTTTTATTTCTGAAATTGCAGCCCCCAAAGGAAGCCAGCCTCCTTTCCTATCTGTTCGCTTTCCCTTCAGGGATTCTGGTAAAGGCTATTTCTCTTACCATCAGCGGTGGGCAGGTGTCACCACCCCCATTTCCCTGATTGAGAACGTCTGGCAGACGGGCTCCCCAGCCCGTGGCAGGTCCCAGCGATCGGTATTTGTGGATGTGAACGCCATTCCAATCTGCGGTCATATTTCCTGGGATGCTATTTTCCTATTTTTATTTTTTTGAATTGATCTGAGAGCTAGAGCAACATCAATGATGAGAGAGAACCATTGATTAGCTGCCTCCTGCACCTGCCAAACCGGGGATCCAGCCACACTGGCCAGGCCATTTTATTTTTAAAGCTCACCTCTACCTACCCACGTTGCTTCTGAAAAGACAAAGTATCAAAGTGTGTTATTTTCTTTAATCATTAAAGTGTCTAATCAGCACCTTTACTTGATGTACCTTAACCGTAAAGCAGTGCCGCCCTCCTGGGGCCCCGGGAGGTCAGGTTCCCGGGCTGAGTCTGCTGGCCGGCAGGGCGGCTGTGCTGTGCCATCTGGCCCCTTGGCCATCGAGGAAGAGGTGTCCTCCCAGCGCATACTTCTGTGGGGATGGCCGTTCGGTGTAACCGGGAGAAACAGTGTCTTTAACGTGCCCCTGCACTTGTGTCGTTAGTTAGCAGGGCTGCAGGCAGATCCGTGGGGGCCACTCTCTCAGCCTTGCTCAGAGACTGCCCGGAGGGCCCTCTCCCTCCAGCCAGGCCGCTGTGGAGGGGAGAACTGGGCGAGGGAAGGTGTCACTCTCGCCCAGTGCTTAGCCCACTGGGGCTTGGTAACGGGCTGTTGGGTCACGAAGCGTCAGCTGTTGTTGCTGATGGGAAAGGACATGGGGCGAGAAGCACACATTTCACCACGTCCCTGCGTCTGAACGGCCCGCCCCTAAGCAGAGGCTGCTCCGTACCGCACACCCGGAGCCCTGGCCACCGGAACGGAGGCTGCCGCTGCTCACCTCTCTCTACCTTCTGGGCCACCCAGTCACTCTCCGGCTGAGAACACACCCTCCTGCCAACCCGAGGGCAGACTTTCCTCTGGGCGCCTGCTTTCAGGCACGGGTCAGTGTGGCCGAGGCCGGTGTTGGAGGGCACCGGGCCCCCACCAGCCAGCTCAGGCCCCGGCTTGCCCACTCAGCTCACTTCCTTTCCCCGAGGCAGCGGATTCGGAAAGGAAGGGGTTTTGTTCATGTAGGAACAGACCCGTTAGCCCGCTCTTCCTAGCTCTCCTCCAGGCGCTCCTCATGAAGAGATGCTCTAGGCTGGTGAGGAGACGCTGCTCCCCGGCAGCACGAGGGCAGAGGCCTGGAGGCCGAGGCGGCGAGGGGCTCTCCAGGGAGCACGCGCCGTGTGGGACACGCTCTGTCTGCCTTGCTGAGCCCGCATGTCAGCCGCATGTATGAACTAGAGACATTCTTGCCAACTGGACATTGCAGAATTAGTGCATTTCCCCCAAAATGGAGACTAAACCTGGATTAAAAAAGGGACAAAAACAAAAAATAAAGTACCACACATATTGCACTGTTTGCTGAATGAAATTTTTACCTCACGTTCATCTCCCCAAGTCTCTTCAGAGGAGCGGGCGGGGTTCCACGCCAACAAAGCCAACGATGCCCAGCCGATAGGGCACCTGCTGGGGCAGCGGCGCAGGGAGGAGCCTTCCCAGGCCGGGGTGCCTGAGGGGCGCTCTGCTGGCGCTCACCCATCACCGCGAGGAGCGCAGAGAGCGGGCGGCTGGGAAACACCGACCGGCCCAGACCCAGTCCCCCAGCTTGGTTCACTGAGCACAGAGGCTACGAAACTTACTGACTTCTGCTGAAATACACGAGAAAAGCAGGAACTTACACCGAGGCCAGCAGGCCAGCTCAGGGAGCTTGCGGGCTCTGTCTCTGGGTCCCTCGGCTTCCATCGGCCTCTCGGCTGCCCCCTGCCCGCCCCCGTCGGCCTGGTTGCCTGGCGCAGCCTGGGTGTCCTGGCTGGCGGGCTCCTGGCCTTGCTTGGGCAGCTGTTTCTGCGACTGAAACGAGCAGCCCCAGTTCAGTATGGAAGGATGTCAGTTTCATAAACATGACAGCACTTCGGTAGTAATTTTGGGAAAATTTCTTCAGTCTAAACAAATTAAGCCCTGTTTTATAATTGGCATATTTTACAAAGACTTAAAACAGATTAGAGACCTTAACAGAAAGATCTCTTAAATGAAATGATATTTCACCAAATCTTCAATCTTAAGCACGAGGCGGGGTAAACCATCAGAACTTCATTCGTCTTTCCCTTTCCACTGTGCGCTCTCCCAGAATGACCGCCCGCCCTCCCCGCAGCAGTCCTGGCCGGCCCCGCTCTCCCCACGCCCAGGGCCCCACACCCCGGGCCCACGCTCAGCCCAGGCCCCGGGGAGCCAGGAACATAGCTGCTCGGTACCAGCCGGGAGGGGCTGAGTCAGACATAGTGGACTCAGACCTTCTGGCTCCTCCTCACCTGCCGGGAACTCACTATGAAGAGGGAAGGCGACTGAACGCGGAGGTGTCCTGTCCACTCAGGCGGCGCTCTGCGCGGTGCTGAGGGAACAGGCCTGTGCCCGGTGTGTTCACCTGCTGACAGGACGGCAGCGAGTCCGTAAATAACACTGAACTGGTGACGCACGGATGTTACTGCCCGAATGACAGGTGACTCGTTACACGGTTAGTGGCTGTAGCATCTATTTCTTACTTATTTTGATGAATTAACTGTGAGGGTTAAGTTTTACTAGTAATACAGTGAGTTTGGCAGATGATTTGCTTCCGTGGCTGACACATCTGTGGTTTGAATATTGCTGTAATACTCTAATGTTTCATTACAAGTCAGACTGTAAGGAAATGAAGAATGCGGTTCCCACACAGTGGAAAACAAACTGAAGTGACTTTGGATTTAGCATTGACACGGATGGAAACTTGGTTTCTACAGAAAGAAATAATTAAAGCATGATCCGGGAAAAGGCACGGCACTACCACTTCACATGGGAGAGAAAAGTTCACTCTCGTTCTTAAAACTTCTTAGTCCTCTGTGAACCTGTCCGAATATACAGAGCTCAGGAGATTAGCAACATATAGTATAGTGTGAAGTCCGAGTAGTTACTACATTTGAAGAGACACGGTGTCCCCATCCCCGTCCCCGAAAGGCCGACTGCCCGCCCGGAAGCCCGCACAGATCTGCGGGCGGCCCGCCTTCCTGGCCCGGCCCTGCTCCGATGGCTCCTCCAGGCCCTCGCCCAGCTCCGCGGTGGTGGGTCCTGTGGTCCTCCAGGCGACATCTCCGGCGCCCTCTGCCTTCTGAAGAGGCGCTGCTCCGGGAGACGCCGGGGCTTAGTGCCAGCTGGTCTTCAGTGGCCTCGCTGCTCGGTGATGGCCTTGGGGACAGCGTGCACCAGCAGCTCAGCACCTCCGCTTTCCCTCAGTCCACGCATCACATTCCTATGTCTCCTGTGTGCCTTCAGCAGCTGCTCCTGGGCCTCAGGGAAAAACTGCCCCTTCCCTCCACAGTGGCCCACGCTCCTGTGCTCACCGTCCCCGGATGCCTGGGTAGCCCAGTGTAAAACTAGGTTTGATGTCTCACAGAAACATCTGGCGGCGTCTCCGGGAGGCTTGCTCCGCCCGGCCAGCCGTGTGCCAGCGTGGGCCACAGGAAGTGTGCCAGCGTGGGCCACAGGAAGCCGAGAGGGACGAGCCGGGCCCTCCGATTCCAGTTGGGCGAGTTGGTCCTCCCTTCCGGGAGAGGACGGGAAGTAAGCTTTAACTGTAGAGGCTGACAGAGAGATAAAACACACGTGCTTCCTGCACGGACGGTCCCACCTCCGGGCCGGGCTAGTTCACCAGGACGTAGCCATTGTGCTGCGGGTCCACGGCCTCCAGCATCTCACAGTCGAAGAGTCCGGGGAACTCGGAGAGGGCGAGCGGGTCGTAGCTGGAGGGGTCGCCCGGCAGCCCCGAGCCCCGGGGACAGTCCGGCGCTGCCCCGCCGCCCTGCTGGGCTCCGTCCAGGGGGTACTGGCCGGGAGCGGGGTAGTCCGGCTCAGGGGAGACGGCGCCCGGCAGCTCGCAAGTCTGGTAGGAGAAGGGTAAGGCCGCGGGGGCGGCCCCCGGCTGCTGCGGGGGTGGCGGGGGTGGCGGAGGTGGCGGGGGCGGCTGCTGCAGGTGGCCCTGAGGGCCGGGCGCGGAGGGCAGGGGCCGCAGCGGCATCTCGGGGTACTGGCCTAGGAAGGGGCTGTACTGCATCTGCTCAGAGGCCGCCAGGACGGGGCTCAGGGGCTGCGCCAGGCTGAAGGGTGGCGGCTGCGGTGGTGGCGATGGGGCCTCCTGGTGAGGCTGTGGGTAGGAGCTCTCCGCTATCTGCATCTGGTTGAAGTACGCCTGCAGCTGGGACTGCTTCTGGAGGAAGAGCCGCTTCTGCTGGAGTCTACAATGGCAAACCCAGAGAAAGCATGGTCAGTCTTCCTCAGTGACAGCAATGTCAATGCCAGGCAGCGCCAGCCACCAGCTCAGCCGCTCACTTCTCTTTCCATGGCAGAAAAGAAGTGGGGGTAGGAGCAAAAAGTGTTGCTTTTCTTCAACCTAATCTTACTTTTTGTCCCCCAATTCCAACTGACCTCAGGGTGACAGTAAACACTAACTCATTTTCTCTAGGACCCTGATGTTTTTCTCCCTATGAAGTGAGAGGCTGACTTCCCAGCTGCAGTGTCAAAGGGGGTGGGGTGTGTGTGTGATCCCTGGCCTCCCTGCGGCCTTTGGCTGATGGGGCAGGGCCACGCCTCCTTGGCCACCACTGCTCCTGCTGGTGAGGCCGGGGCAGGAATTACTGCAAGGGAGGATGTGAGACGGAAGGGAAAACAGCACATTTAGGGCTGCTGTTCCCCGCAGGCTCACAGCGAGGTAGCCGTCACGTCTGGGACTCTGGCTCATGCCTCAAACCCATTTTCCTCCCTGGCCAGGTGGCTCGGTTGGCACATCATCCTGAACACCAAAAGGTGACGGGTTTGATTCCCAGTCAGGGCACTTCCAGGAGGCAACTGATTGATCTCTCTCTGTCTCTCTCTCCCCCACCCCTCTCTAAAAGCATACTTGAGGATTAAAAAATAATTAAAAACCACCAATTTTCCTAGTAGAGGCAACACCAGGTTGAATGGATACACCCAGCAATATTTTTATTTCTTTAATTGATTTCAGAGAGGAAGGGAGATGGAGAGAGAGAAACATCAATGATGAGAGAGAATCATTGATTGGTTGCTTTCTGCAAGCCCCCACTGGGGACTGAGCCCACAATCCAGGCATGTGCCCTGACTGGGAATCAAACCATGACCTCCTGGTTCATAGGTTGATGCTTAACCATTGAGCCACGCTGGCCAGGCCCCAGCATTCTTTTTATTATTTATTTATTTATTTATTTATTTATTTTTTATTGATTTTTCACAGAGAGGAAGGGAGAGGGATAGAGAGCTAGAAACGTCGATGAGAGAGAAACATCGACCAGTTGCCTCTTGCACACTCCCTATTGGGGATGTGCCCACAACCAAGGTACATGCCCTTGACCGGAATCAAACCTGGGACCTTTTAGTCCGCAGGCTGACGCTCTATCCACTGAGCCAAACCGGTTTCGGCCAGGCCCCAGCATTCTTAAGTCTTCCACAAAAGAAAGTGACTTCTTTGGCCAAAGGCGTTCTCTCACCTGTGTTCCTGCAGCTGCTGTTCAAGGCTCCGTGGTGGCTCCTTACAATACAGCTGGCAGGTGTTCGGGGCTTTTGACAGAAGGCTGGGCTTCTGGAAGAGCGGAAAACAACCCAAGCATGATGATGTGCTGCCGTCTGGGACACGGTCAGCAGACCGGGCTGCTGCCTGGAGGAGGAGACCAAACGTGTCCTCCACAACCACGCAGGGGAAGGGACTGACGACACTTGCTCACTGGGACCCTGGGAGAGCATTGGGCCCACGGCTTGGGGTCAGCAGGCCTGGGCTGTCTCAGCTCTACTCTACTTCAGTTTCCATTCCTACAAGTCCCCTGGGACTGCGAGGTTCAAGGAGATTATAAACAACGAGAAAAATGGGGCTAAATCTCAATGACAAAGGCAGCAGCACCAGCTGAATGAACAAATGATTCATCTTTTGAGATTTTCAGGCACCAGTGGTAAATTTCCATTTTACCAGTTATTCATTAGGAGGCACACACCAGGAGCAGAGGCCATGCTCCCCTTCCTGCCACTGTGTTACAGACAGTTATTACTCGTGGAGGGTTGTCTTGCAGGGGTCTGAGGACAAGTCCACAGCCAGCACAGAGCATCACCTAAGTCTGAATGAGTTTCCAGAAACTAGAAGTGCACTGTCAGGCCCCTGTCTGTGAGGGATCAAGCCGTCACCCTAGCGAAGGCCTGAACAAGCCAAACAGGCGCCCGCCGTGCAGAAGGCGGTCTGGCCAGCACGGCTGGGCAGCCAGGGAAGACCCACCTGGAGCCTGTGCTGCAGGTACTGGGCCTCCAGGCTCTGCCGCGGGGACAGCGGCGGGTGCACGCTCGTGGCAAGTGCAGGAACGCCTTCCGGCTGCTGGGCAGCTTCCTCCTGAGGAGCAAGGGTGACACGTTTTCAATTCTCCAGAAGAAAGTTCCAGCTGTTAGTTTAAGCACCTGGCAAATGCCCAAGAGGAACTCCAACTGTACACACGCCCCTCACAGCGTTCGCACAGCCAGCAGGCGGAGGGCTGGTCACTTACAGACAATCTGCCCATGGACCTGCAGGGAGCGGTCACCTCGTCAGCACTGGACACAGGCCATCACCCTCCTGGGCCGTGAAGGCTAGAGCAGCCTGGACGCACTAACATAGGCTCAAAATAAACTTACTGGATAAATAGCATTTTTTTTTGTATCTGTAGCACAAAGAATCCATCTGTAATATTTAATGAAGTGATGGCACATTAAAAGTAGTGGTAGTAAGCTTCTCATTTGGGTAAAGTTTATTATTCTAAATTTTTAGTGCCACCTGGGGGAGACGATCAGAGGTAACTTACATACAAGCTGCCCCGGGCACCAGACACAGCTTGGCAGTTCAAGGCCTCACCTGTCAGCGGCAGGTGCAGCAGTAAGAAAAGTTTTCCGAAAGACCCTGTTTGCTCCCGGCCTGGAGCGAGTCCTCCCAACGGAGTGACACACCTTCAGGACACTCACCCCTCTCACTCGCCACGCTGCTGGCTGCAGAAAGGGCCGGAGAACTCACCTGGGGGTGGCTGCCGGCCAGGTCCTGGAGCTGAGGGGCAGCTGACGCCAGGCTGGGGTCGACCTCAGGCCCCATCTGTTCATACAGCAGCTGCACTTTGTTCAACTCTAGGATCCCTTTGGTTCTAGCCAGATTCTGAAGGTGCTGTCTAAATGCTACAATTCCTGGAAGAAAGCACAATGACCAAAGTTTAAATAAAACACAGGCCTTTCAGTGATGACAGGTGTGATACCAATATGGCCTCCACCCTCAGATCCTACCAGCTGAGGGCTCTAGGAGGCAGGAGGGGAGGGCGGTTACCTTGGGTGAGGGAGGTGTCGGAGGCCCTGCGGCCCTCCCTGAAGCTCACGGGCGACCTGTTGTGGGCCTCTCTTCTCTGGGAGGTCAGGGCCTGCATGGCGGGGTTGGCAGGCCTCAGGCTGATGAAGGGAGAGGCCATGCCAGGTGAGGGCTGGTTGGCTAACATGATGTCTTTAAGGGAAGGGTTGTCCTCCAGGAAGTTCAGGTCCCTCTGAACAGACCCCATGTCATACTCAGAGTCCACACTGTCAAGCGAAGGGTTGTCGCTCATGGAGAAAACTTTCCCTTTAAGAGAAAACAGAGCAGATATGAGGAATAGCAAACAGTGAGCTATTTGGCCAAGAGACACAAAGTGCAGCCGGTTTGAGCTCTCTCAGTGACAATGTCCTTAATCTCCAACCCGCACAGTTTTTCCAGAACCATTTTCCACGTCAATTTAATCAGCTTTGAGTTTTTGGGGCGAACACTCCAGAACCTGTGCCCTGCAGTTCTCTGCCACCCCTAAGGCCAGGTCCTGGGTGAGTCCCCGGCACTCGGTGAATTCTGGGAGTGAGGAGACAGCTCAGAAGCGATCCATTTGCATCTCGGCAGCTGCGGAGCAGGCCTACCCTCAGCTGCTGAGTGTTGTCCACAAGGAAAGAGCAGACTGGTTTCCATGGGAAACGCTCACTATGGGCCACATCCTAGGAGCTGGTGGGTACCATCACTACCTCGTGGAGACTGGACTATGATGGACAGTGTGCAGACTCGGCTGCAGCTCAGTGGACAGCATACCTGAGCCCGGCACCATGACCAGCTGATTGGTCACTTCGGACAGAGTGTGCCGTCGCTGCCCACCGCGTGTGGACTGGAACGCGTTGAAGGCCTGGCTGGGGTCTTCCTCGGCCTCTCCCTCTGTCTCCAGCCCTTCATCGATGGAGGTCTCCATCATGCTGCTGGGCAGGGACTGGCACCCCTTCCTGGCCAGGACCGGAGGCACAGGGTCCAGCAGACAGCCAGTGACCTATACGTCAGAGCGAGAGGAAGCTGTCAGTTGCTGCTCTGCTGAGACATTCGAAAAATCCACACGGGAAACATGTCAGCACTGTGGCAGATTAGTGATTAAGTAAAATACTGAAAATGTACAGATGTGTTATTAAGGACAACAATGAGAGGCAAGCCAACTGCAGCTGAGAGACAGGAGCCCAGTATGGCCGAGCCCGCACTGCCTCCCAGGATTCTCTGAGTCATCACTACAATAAACAATTTTTTTTTTTTTTTAGCAGTTTCCAGATGAATAGGGGTAAATTAAGTTGATGCCTGCCAGTTATTTCTTTAAAATAAGGGGAATGAAGAGGGGGAAGATGAGATTTTAAAAAAATGCATGGCTCAGAGCTAAGAGAAAAGAGTAGTCACCAGCATTCTTCTAATTTTCAACCACAAAACATACTGCAAGGTTCCAGACATACTTTTATGTTTATAATTTAAGTACCTAACTATCTGGTTAGGGCTTAAACTGGTTCTTGTGTTTGAGGAATGGAAAAAAGAATTCTTTAAAGATGGACTGACACCACAGAGAGCACTGACAAAGACTCACTGGCAAACAGCCGAGCCTTACGTTACAGAATAACAAGCGGCTCAGGCCCCAGATTCCTGCAGAGGCACAGCCGCACACACAGCACCCCCAGTTCCCATCCCGCAGGGGGAGCACAGCACAGCTCCCAGGCAGCTGACAAGCAAACCAGCTAGAGGCAGCAGAAACAGCAGACAAAGGGGAGTTGTGGTTGCTTGCTCCTCTGGCTGGTAAAAGCCCCAACGAGGAGGCAATTATTGAGCTCATTACCTTAACTACCCTCCCCCCCTCCCCCGGGGGAAATCAATCTGTTTTCTCCCATGAATAGCTGCTCAGGAACAGCCAGTCACAGACACTGAGTTGTAAGCAGACTTTCACCTGAAGTACACTGGGTAGAGCTTTTGTTTCCTTTGGAAGCGGGCGAGGCGCATGTGTGAGAGGTGACGTGGGCAGTCCCTGTGCCAGACACAGGAACGCTCCTCTTATGGCAGCCGCTCTGGAGGCGCTGCGCCCTTTATTGGGAGAGGGAGCCGGGTGACTCAGATCTTTGTTTGCCTGGGGGAGGGGACGGCAATGCCATACAAACTGCTTTGGGGCTGCAGCCAACACTTGGATAAGGTGGCCAATGCAACTTACAGGGAGGAGGGCCATGGAAAAGGAGGAGTGTTAGATGCCTCCGTTCTAGACTGAGACCCATCTTCCCCAAGGCACCCACCAAACCTGAACTCTGGTCAGCAACTTCTATTCTGCCCTCAGCCCTTCTCCAGACAAGTTTTCCTTTTTTGATTATACTTCAAAGTTTTCTTTCCTTTTAAAAAATATATATTTTATTGATCTTTACAGAGAGGAAGAGAGAGGGATAGAGAGTTAGAAACATCAATGAGAGAGAATCATCGATCAGCTGTCTCTTGCACATCTCCTACTGTGGACGTGCCCTAAACCAAGGTACATGCCCTTGACTGGAATCGAACCTGGGACCTTTCAGTCCACAGGCAGACGCTCTATCCACTGAGCCAAACTGGTTTTGGCTCAAAGTTTTCTTATAGGAGAGAATGGCTGGCTGCTTGGAAACTTATTCATACCTCTAGGTTCCTTAATTGTCTATTAGTACAATTTTCTAAAACTAGCAGAGGATGGTTTAGAAATGAAAAAAGCATCAGAGAAAGGACTGTTATAAAGTAATTATCTATGTTTACCCTTACAGTCTATGTCAAAATTTTATCAGATACTTCTTGTAGTATAGTCTTACAACCGCCAGAGCCCTATGTCCTTTTTGTCCTTTATAGAGAAAAGTTACCTTTTTCGGAGAACTAAAAAAACCTTTCAGTCTCTCTGAATTTGTAATTTTCCCTGTTAAATTATCTGTTTATAAATTCATCTCCTCTTCTAAATGCTTGAAAATGTTTGCTGAATTCAGTTTCATCTTGGGACAGGCAGAAAACAATGACCGTTTCTGAGACGGATGTTTGATGATTAAATCAGAAGCAGCGTGGAGTCCGGCGCACAGGTGTGATCATCTTCAGCTATAAGTTCACTTCCTGGAACAAGTGATCTTCATGCCGCCCTTCCCTGCCACTTACTACCAGGACACTTGATAAAACAAGAGCCTAAGTGTTGTTCTAGGATTTTGTGATCGCAATATTGGGCTGACGAACCTAGGCTGCTAGAAATATGATTTTTTGCTCTAGGAAATAATCTAGGCTAACTAACTGTAAATGACAGGATTTCAAATATAACACGGTAAATATGTATTTCCAAATATATTGTTTTTGTCTTTCCTTAAAGCTCAAGCAATCACTTCACTTCTAGTAAGAGACCTCCTATGCATGTAGGAATTGAACTGTAAGAGACTCTACCACTAACTGATGCCATGTGCCTGTGCTGATCACAAATGACAAGGTCGTAGCACAGATAGACTGTTATGGACAGAATGTATGTGTCCCCCTTAACTCTGAGTGTGGCTAAGGGGACACAAAAAAACTCTCTCCATACGAGCAGAGAAAAGGCCCTGGAAGGACATTGTGAGAAGCCAGGAAGAGAAGCCTCACCATTAATCAAATTGGCTGAAACCTTGATCTTGGGCTGTAAAAATACATTTCTGTCGTTGAAGCCACCAGGCTGTGGTATTTTGTTGCAGCAATCTAAGTAGACCAATACTCGATATTAGCCAGTTGAGTTTGGAGGCTGGGACTGTGGCTTATTGAATCTAAGTGCCTAGCAAGCCTGGCACATGTTGAAAAGGTGCTATGAGGCTCAAACCTCAGCTCTATCACACATTAGCAAGTTGCTTAACTTCTATAATCTAACTTCTATTTTTTTCACTTGTTGTTTGGGAAAATGAACTAAAATAATCCTAATATATAAAAACCCAGGGTTGTAACATCTAAAACGACCAAAAGCTTGACCAACTGCAAGTCAGTGCTGGGTTGCCGTGGCTGCCCACTGACTGCTGAGAGGGCTGTGAATCAGGCCGGAGGAGAGAGAAGCAGGGTTTGATCGTAGCCTCTGTGGCAGCTGTTGATTAGCTCTGGACTTTCTCTTTCTCTCTGGGCCTGGCCAGCAGCTGCACCTCTCTTTCTCTCTGACCTCTGCTGGGGCTGCTGATCAGCCTTGCCTCTCTGATCAGGCCTGCTGATAGGCCTGGAGATGCTGACTGAAATAAAAACTTACCGATCAGAACCAAATCTGAGTGAGGAGCCAATGACTGCCTGGGAGGTGGAGCTTTTGATGCTGACTGGCTTAGAAACCGACCAATCAGAACCTAATCTGGGTGAACTGTGAAGGCAGGACCTAAGGTGGGGGCAGAGGAGGGGTTTTAAGGGCAACAGCTGTTTGTTGTAAGTTATAAGAAAGTGATTCAATTTTTTAATGACCAGTTTGGCAGTTCAGTGCATATCAGTCCAGATATAGGGATTATGTATTTTTGTCTGCCAAGAGCATATCCTCCTGCTGAAAAAGGCTCCCCTCCCCCCATTTAAGCAATCCTATCCTATATAATCTATCCATACTAATAAAAAGGTAATATGCTAATTAGACCAGTCCACTGGCCATTTTCCAGACGCCCAACTTCCTTTCGGACAAAGCCACGGTGGTGGGGCCAAGGCAGAGTCCATTAGGGGCGATCAGGCCAGAAGGGAAAGGTAGTTGGGGGCGAGATCAGGCTGGCAGGGGAGGGCAGTTAGGGGTGATCAGGCAGGCAGAGGCAGGCAGAGAGGTTAGGGGCAATCAGGCAGGTAGGCAGAGGGGTTAGGGGCAATCAGGCAGAGGCAGTTAGGGGTGATTGGGCAGGCAGGCAGGTGAGTGGTTAGGAGCCAAGGGGTCCCTGATTGGAGAGGTTGCAGGCTGGGCTGAGGGAACCCCTTCCCCTCATGCACGAATTTTGTGCACCAGGCCACTAGTATATATAGAAAATGGCATACTACCATAGTCCTCAATATATTGTATCTATTATTACTTATTGACCAAAGAGAATGCTTTATAATAACAAAACATTTTAAAGCATCAGAATGAAAGGAAGTTTTCTTTTAAAGCATTTTTACTATCTTGAGTTAAATTAACTCAAGGAGAAGGAAAAAAAAAAGTGTAAGTACCTGATGTTTAAAAATAGGAGAGTTCATAGTTAAATAAGGATATAGCTAATACGATATCTTAGGCAGTTAAATATAACTCATGATTTCAAGATTGCATGATATGGGAAAAATGCTCATGATGTTATATTATGTAAAGCAAGATACAAAATGATATATCATAGAATATAATTTTTAAAAAGTCCACCTACTTACTGAATCACCCTACACTCACCCACCCATCCAACTGTCCATCTAACTGTATCTATAACCTCTTTTTAGGAAATATACAAAAAAATACTTATCTCTGGGATAGTGAGATTATGGATAAGTTAATTCATTCTTTAATCGCTCTCTGAATTTTCCCTATGTGAGTTTGATTGTTTTTTTTGTTTCCAATTATATATTTAAAAATTCAAATTTAGATATAAAAGTGCATTTCTTCCCTTTACCAAGCCTGAGAGGTGAGCACTGTTAGTTGTTGGATGTACATCCTTATCAGAGTGTCTCTTAGGTGCGGTACTACCTCTATAGTGACACGGAACACATTTACTACTGGCACTTTCAGTTTAGCCTCACAGTTCCCTTCTGCTATCCAGCTATGAAGGTGGAACTTGGAAAATCCAGTTATTATCCTCTCCAATAAAATGTTAAAAGAGACTGAAATGTGTGTAAAAAAATTCATGATTCCCAAAGAAACTCTCAAAAAAGACTGACACAACAGGGTTTGTGCATCTGCCCTCCAGATGGTCTCTCTGTCACCTGGGTTCAGTTAGTGCTCCGAGTTGGGTGACTGTCTCAGAAGGGTGCCATTTTTTGGAGGAGCCCCAAAACAACATTTCAACATGAACTCCCTAAAGGACTTTACTGACAGTTTTAAGTTGAGGACTTTTAGGAGGAAAGGAGAAGTGAAAGCTCTGAGATGCACAGTACCTGCCACCGATTGAGATGTAAAGGGGTGAGCAATACATGCAGTTAGGAAGCATCGTCTAGAAGACTACCAACAGGTGTTAAAGTAATGAATGAGGATAAAGCCATAGGACCCACAAGGGAACTGGATCTCTGTCTGCTAGTTTGGGGTGTGTGGACATTTACTGATGGGCCCCAAGGAAAGTACTAGGGAGGAAAAGGCATGATCATTAAAAAAAATAAATTAAAAAATATATTATTGATTTCAGAGAGGGAGGGAGGGAGGAGAGAGAGATAGAAACATCAATGATGAGAGAGAATCATTGATCGGCTGCCTTCTGCACGCCCCACACTGGGGACCGTGCCCACAACCTGAGCATGTGCCCTGATTGGGAATTGAACCATGACCTCCTGGTTCATAGGTCAATGCTCAACCACCAACCCACCCAGGCTAGGCAGGCACGAGCATTTTTGCTGACATAAACAAAATGGTCCACAAGTAAGACGGTGTACGTCTATGGGCTGGCACACTGTCTATGGGCTGGCTATGTGCCAAAGTGGCTCTGCCAGTGTGGGTGGCCAGTTCTAGCGTGGCACTGCTTTTCTTACAAATGCAAATACACCATCTAGCTACTATCTATATCTTTCACAAAATCATTCATTTCCTGTCTGTTTCCTAGCTACGGTAACAATCACAAGCTTTAAAAATAGCTTGTCCTATATAATACAGTAGACAGTGCCCAATCTGTGTTTTGGACCAGATGCCCTCACAGACAAGATTTTAGCAGACTGAAATTTATTTTTTTCAAGGGACTTAGATCTTAAAATAGATAAATTATGTCACCCTAGTGTAGTAGCAGTTTATGAGATAACTGAACATGCCAGGCATAGGGAAAAAGACTGTCCCCAGCAGGTGGTGTTCTCAGGGCACAGACACTCCTCGTGCTCAGCACTCCGCTTACCAGCTGTGTGTGGAAGCCCAGCACCCAGCTGCCTTGATTATGCTCTAGCTCAGTGGTCGGCAAACTCATTAGTCAACAGAGCCAAATATCAACAGTACAATGATTGAAATTCTTTTGAGAGCCGACAACCCACTTCTGCGCATGGGCCACGAAGTTTCAATCGCACTGTACGTGCACGCCCGCACGTGGTATTTTGTGGAAGAGGCACACTTAAAAGGCCAAAGAGCCACATGTGGCTCTCAAGCAGTAGTTTACCGACCACTGCTCTAGCTAAACTCATATTTAGCTTATAAATCAGTTCTGCCTCCAGAGCCCCCTGTTTCTGATAATGGCACTCACCCTTCCCATCATCAAGGCTCGAAATACTACTATCCGTTTGTACTTCTCTCTGGACCCTAACAGACTACCGTTTTACCTGTATGATCTCACTTATATTAGTAGCGCCCCCTGCTCTCTGGTTTTGGGAGCACTATCCTAGCTCAGGCCCTCTTTGTCTCCCCTACTGGACACATGTTCTAACTTTCACTGTCCTTGTCACCAGTCTCTCTTCCATCCAATGTACCCTTCCTGGCTAATTTCTGAAGTACAACATGGATCACAGTGCTTCTTTGATTAAAAAATTTTTTTTTTAAATTGTTTCCCACTACCTTGGAAAAGTCCATTTGAAAAAACTCTCTTGATGATACTGCGCACATTCCTACACAGAGCACCCTAGCCTGGAGAAAAGCTTACAGTCCCTGATGTGCTGCTCAACCTTCTCCCGCATGACTCCCCTCTCACAGCCCCTTCCTGAGACCCCGGAGCCATGCGCTGGCTCAGAGGGACCCCGGCTGTCCTGCTGTTTGCTGTGCTCGGGCTTTTCCCTCCACCTAGGTGGCACCCCATTCCCATCAGAGAGATTCTGCACCTCTCTCGCTGCTAGCTCTGACAGTTCACCCAAAGACTTTCCAGTTCAAATCAGCTAAAACCAACTCCCCCTGCTTCCTTCTAGTCTTAAATCACTTTGATTTCTATTTCTTTAAACCAGAGGTAGGTAACCTTTTTTCTGTCAAAGGCCATTTAGATATTTATAACATCATTCACAGGCCATACAAAATGATCAATTTAAAAATTAACCTGCTATATATGGTCAAACATTTGATGAACTCATCCCTAATGCCTTGGCAGGGCCAGACTAAATGATTTTGTGGGCTTTCTACTGCCCACCGACCGGATATTTCCCACCCCTGCTTTAAACTAATAATGAATGATTAGAAGAAGAAATTAAAAAAATTATACCATTTACAATAGCATTTAAAAGCATATTATGTCTAGGAATAAACTTAACCAAAGAGATGAAAGATCCGTGTTCTGAAAAGTATAAAACATTGAAGAAAGAAACTGAAGAGAATACAAATCCATTGCTCAAGGATTGGAAGAACAAGTATTATAAAAATGTCCTTGCTACCTAAAACAATATAAAGATTAAATGCAATCCCTATTCAAATAGTATGGTGTTGGCATAAAAGCAGATATATAGATCAATAAAATAGGATAGAGAGCCCAGGAATAAATTTTCCAATTAACAAATAAATTCCAATAAATAATAAATTGATTGGTATGGTCAATTAATCTATGACAAAGGAGGT
This sequence comes from Pipistrellus hanaki, assembly GCF_964339955.1. Taxonomy (NCBI): domain Eukaryota; kingdom Metazoa; phylum Chordata; class Mammalia; order Chiroptera; family Vespertilionidae; genus Pipistrellus; species Pipistrellus hanaki. The sequence continues at coordinate 12,602,317 of NC_140511.1, read as the reverse complement.
AAAAATACACAATGGGGATCAAGACAGTCTCTTCAGTAGTGGTGTTGGAAAAATTGGATAAATGTAAAAAAAATGAAACTGAACCACTTTCTTGCACCGTACATAAATATAAATATAAACACAAAGTGGATTCATGATTTAAATGTAAGACCTGAAACTATAAAACTTCTTGAAGAAAGAAGTTTTACAGGCAGTAAACTCTTTGACATTAGTCTCAGCAATATCTTTTTGAATATGTCTTGTTGGGCAAGGCAACACAATAATAACAACAAAAATAAACAAATGGGACAACATCAAATTACAAAGCTTCTGCACAGTGAAGGAATGATATTCGTCAACGATACATCCGATAAGAGGTTAATATCCAAAATATGTAAGAAACTCATACAATTTAACATTAAAAACCCTCAAACAATCTAATAAAAAATGGGCAGAGGATAAAGAAGATATCCAGATGGCCAAAAGACATATGAAAAGATGCTCAACATCACTAATCACCAGGGAAATGCAAATCAAAACCCCAGTAAGGTACCACCTCACACTTGTCAAAAGGACACATAAAAAAATCAAGAACTGACAAGTGCTGGCGAGCTTGTGAAGAAATGGGAACCCCTGCTCACTGTGGGTGGGGATGCAGATTGGCAAAACCACTGTGTAAAATAGTATGTAGGTTTGTAAAAAAAAATAAAAATAGAGCTGCTATATGACTCAGGAATATCACTTCTGGGTATATATCCAAAGAAACCCAAAACACTAATTTGGAAAAGCTGTACACACCCCTATGTACATTGCAGCATTATTTTACAACTAGAGGCAAGAGTAGGTCTCCTGCCCCTGGCTGCCGGCACCGGCTTCCCTCCGGACCGGTTTCTCTCCGGCCGCCAGCAGGCACCTGGGACCCAGACTTCCCTCACAGCCCCGGCTTTGTCTGGAAGGACATCTGGACTAATTAACATATTACACTTTTATTATTATAGATAGCCAAGACATGAAAGCCACTTAGGTCTCCATCGACAGATGAATGAATGAAGAAAATTGGTGTTTATATACAAGGAAATATTGCTCCCAAGGAATGAGATATGGCCATTTGCAACAACATGGATGGATCTAGAGGGCATTATGCTAAGTGAAATAAGTCAGAGAGAGAAAGACTAATACCATATGATTTCACTTACATGTGGAGTCTAAAACAAAATCAAAAGAAGTGAGGAAATAAAACAAAACAAAACCAATCCATACATACAGAGCGCAAGTCAGAGGTGAGAGGGCTGAAGGAGGGGTGAAAAAAATAAAGGACCTATTATATTTTATCGTTTTATTCAGAATCGAGCACACTGTTTTTAGTTATGCATCATGGCTTTTCTGCTACATTATAAACTTTGAGGTAGAATTAATGTCTGACTCACCTTTTTATTACCTAAATAGGCCAAAAAAACAGGAAACCAATACTTATTAAGTACCTAAAATTTGGCCAGAACCTCAGACATTATCTTAATCCTCACAATAGTCTCATAAAGTTGGTAGTCTGATATTACATAAGAGAAACAGCAGTTCAAAGAAGCTAGTCAGGCCCTGGCCAGAGTGGCTCAGTTGGCTGAGTGTCATCCCATGCACCAAAAGGTCACAGGTTCGATTCCCCAGTCAGAGCACAAGCCTAGGTTATGGGCTTGATCCCTGGTAGAGGCATGTGGTAGGCAGCCTATCCATACTGTCTCTCTCTCTAAAACCAATAAAAACATATTAAAAAAAAACACAATAGCAAAGAAGCACGTCAGCCTTCTTGCCCAAATTCACCCAGTTAGCAAAGGACAAAGTCTATTTTGAACATACCTGCCCATTTCTACGGTCCTTTGTATATCATTTGATGCTAAGTATATAAAACACACATTAGAAGTAAATATCCATTAAGTGAGAGAAGCTATACCCGTCTATATTCTAAAAGCCACCTGCATGTAGGATAGCAGGATAAACTTATCTCCATTAAGCATGTTCAAACAGGACAAAAAAGATGTTTGACCACAACAGACAGCACATCATTGCGGAGCTGCAGTCTTTTTAAAGAAATATAAGAATGCTCTTTTTAAAAAATATTCAATAAACATATACTGTATACTATCTTACATATATTACCCTAAAAAGATATAAAGAAAAGTCCCTGCCTCTAGGGGCTCAAAACTGAGTCAGGGATAGATACACCCCCACAACTAACTATAATACAACATACACATTTCTTAGAAGAGAGGCAGTCAACTCAGACAGAGCCATGTCAGCACAAGTTATATTTGCTTTCAGAATTACAATTTGTTTAAAAAAATATAAAACCTATGTGTGATCTAGAAACTTGAAAAGAGAAGGATTTGGTGAAGGAAAGAGAAGGAAGGCTTTTGAAAAGGACATATGAGGTCTGACAAGTTATGTAAGTGGTAATGATAAGGCGGTGATGAGAGCCCTGAATGCTCTTCTCAGGTTCTGCTGCTCAAAAACAACACTCCTGAGTGACATGAGGACATGACAGAGTTCAACAAAGTCCAAGTCCAATACCTATGGACCCAACTGAAGTCTTCAGCCAATCTACAAGCTCAGCCTCTCAAACACACCCATACCTTTGGAGTATCAACACACTCTTCTTCCATAAACGCTGCTTCTGCCTGACAGCTGGATGCTGGAAATGAAAAGGCCTCCACATTGGATGCCTGTGGGAGGAGGGTAGATCTCATCAGTCGCATATTCGGTGAATGCATGGTCACCGGGAAGCCCACAGTTTGTGCCTGTAAATATGGCAAGAACAGACAGATTAGGAACATGAATACCTTCCATGTAAATACACACATTTCTTAGAATAAAACAACTCTTCCTTATACAAATTAAAGGATAAATCGTTTTGTTGGAAACTCCAGAAAAGGGATTGATTTGAAGCAGTCTCAACAATCTATTATTCTGAGATAGGCGTACAGAATTTCATTCATTCCTGTTTCATGTGAGGCATACAACTTTCCCAGAGATGACAAGAAAGCTTGTCTTTCTAAGGAATATAAGAATGCTCTTTTTAAGAAAATATTCAACAAACATATGTATACTAATACAAGAGAAACATGCAAATTGACCATACATCTGCTATGCCCACCAGCCAATCAGGAGCAAGTATGCAAATTAACCTAACCAAGATGGTGGTGGCCACAGAGCTGGAGCGACCAGGAGGCTTGGGTTGCCCCAGTGATGGAGGAAGCCAAGCTTCCCACCCACCCTGGCAGGCCCTGGCCTCCACTCTAAGCTACAAAGTTTCAATTATAGAAGATAAATAAATCCCAACAATAAATGGCAGTGGCCATGGAGCTGGAGCAAGCAGAAGGCTTGGGTTGCCTCCAGTGATGGAGGAAGCCAAGCTTCCTGCCTGCCCTGGCCTCTACTCAAGGAGGCACTGGGGAAAAAAAAAAAAGAAAAAGAAAAAGAAAAAAAAGGAGTAGCTGGGACCTTGGGTTGCTGGGGGACTGATTAGGCCAGGATGGGATGGCAGTTGTGGGTGATCAGGCTGGTGGAGTGGGGGGGCTGTTGGGTGTAAGCAGACCAGCAGGGGGCCTGTTGGGGGTAAGCAGGCTGGCAGTGGGGGTCATTTGGAAGTGATGAGGTCAGCGGGGATCAGTGTGGAGTGAGCAGGCCAGCTAAGGGGAAGTTGAGGGCGAGCAGGCCAGTGGGGAGGGAAGGTGAGGGTGTGCAGGCTAGCAAAGGGTACAGTAGGGGGTGAGAAGGCTGGCAGGGGGGCAGTTGGGGACGAGCAGGCTGGCAGGCAGAGTGGTTAGGAGCAATCAGGCAGGCAGGCAGGCAGGTGAAAGCTGGAGCCAGTAGTCCCTGATTGTAAGAGGGATGTCTGACTGCTGGTTTAGGCTCGATTCCTATAAACTGGCAGTAGGACATCCTTCGGGGGGTCCCAGATTGGAGAGGGTGCAGGCCAGGTTGAGGAACACCCTCATTTCTTGTGCACCGGGACACTAGTATTGTATATAATCTTACGTATATTACCCTGGAAAGATATAAAGTCCCTGCCTCTAGGAGCTCAAAACTGATGATTGTTCCCTCAGATGGAATAGATAGATACACCCCCACAACTAACTATATACAATACAAAGGACACTGCAGTTAAGTGCTCTCTATCTGCCTGTGTGTGTGTGTGGGCAGCGGGTAAGGTGGTGTGTATTTCTTGGCAAGGGTGTGTATGAAGAGGAAGAAGAGAGCAGCAGCAGTAACTTGGAGGTGACAGGAATGCCCTTCTTTCAAGGAGACACAGTCTGAACACAGCTTGCTGGCCCAGTGCAGAGAGGTGCTTATTGCTAAGCAACTTCAGTTCCTGAAGTCAACCTACTAGAGAAAGCGCTCCTGGAGGTGCAAAGCCCTTTCTTCCTGTCTCCTTTAAGTAAACAAGCATTACAAACTCTCCTTTAAAAAACCATTTAAAAAAGAACCTTTCTTCCTGACGTAGGCAAGGATTAATTTCAAAGATGAAACTGTTGGACCACCCTTTCCTCCCCATCTCTTCAAAACTAGCAGAATTATTCATTAGATGCCTTTTGAATATTATATACATTGTAAACATCTGAGGGAACAATCATCAGACTAGTTTCTAAAAGGCAGAGGAATGGCCTTTTTCTGCCATAATCACCTCAATGGGTATAAGATGGTGAATTTTAAATTCAAACAACAGCCGGGACCGGTTTGGCTCAACGGATAGAGCGTCGCTTGGGGACTGAAGGGTCCCGGGTTCGATTCCGGTCAAGGGCATGTACCTTGGTTGCGGGCATATCCCCAGTAGGGGGTGTGTAAAAGGCAGCTGATCAATGACTCTCTCTCATCGATGTTTCTAACACTCTATCTCTCTCCCTTCCTCTCTGTATAAAATCAATTAAAAAAATATTAAATTCAAACAACAAAAGGATCAAACAATATGATGCTAGCTTCTCCTCTTCCAAGCCCTGGGATTAATTCCTGGCTCCATCACTTACGAATTGTGCACACTTCACTAGGTTACTTAACTCCCTGAATTTTATTTTTCACCAGTAAAAAAGGGCATAATACAAGTGGAGTTAGTGTAAAAGGTAGCATGCAAAATTCTTCACTCAGGATGCTAATTCCTCCTAAAGTCTTAAAATGATCACAAGAATTTGACATAGGAATCAGACTGCAAAGTGAATACAGTTTTGTTCTCAGACACTATCTAATGGTTCCCAGTTAAAATTTCAGGTTGATGGTTTTCAACAATGGGGAGATATGTCAGAAATACACTTTACATATGAATATACTTTAAAAATATTTAGAACACACTTTATACTTGGTATATGCCAACATCACTGGGTATACTTAATGAGATGAAGAAAAAAATAGAGCCCTAGCTGGTTTTGCTCAGTGGATAGAGCATTGGCCTGTGGACTGAAGGGTCCCAGGGTTCAATTCTGGTCAATGGTACATGCTGGGTTATAGGCTCGATCCCTAGTAGGGGGCATGCAGGAGGCACCCGATCAATGATTCTCTCTCATCATTGATGTTTCTATCTCTCCCTCTCCATTCTTCTCTGAAATAAATAAAAAATATATTAAAAAGAGAAAAAGAATAAAATAGCAATAGCAAAGTGTTAGATTATTACACAGATAGTTAAAACAAAAAATATATCCTGAACATGATAGCTTTTCTTATATCATCTTCTGTAGGCTTATATCCTGGGCCACTTTTGAGGCCAAACAACTTTTTTTTTCTTTCAAGCATTAGTCATTTAAATTACATTTTTAAGCCACCATATCACAATGTAAAATCTAAATGTCCTAACGAAGTACTTTTGCTATATTCTGCTCACCCTCATCATCCATTTTTCAAAGGATAAAGCTGAACTGTGATTTCTGTTTCTCAAAATTATTATTTTAAAAAAATTTTAAAAAAAATATATTTTATTGATTTCTTTACAGAGAGGAAGGGAGAGAGATAGAGAGAGAAACATCGACCAGCTGCCTCTTGCACACCCCCTACTGGGGATGTGCCCACAACCAACGTACATGCCCTTGACCGGAATCGAACCCGGGACCTTTCAGTCCCCAGACCAATGCTCTACCACTGATCTAAACCGGTTTTGGCTGTTTCTCAAAATTATTACACTGCCCTACATGAAAGTGGCCCCAGGCACCAGGTGATGGCCTGGGAAGTGAGGTGCCCACCTGGTCACTGTGATGAGCTGCTCCCGCCAGAGCCTGCGCCTCCGATTACTGTGACTTTTTACAGGGCAGGGCCGTCTGTGCCCGACAAGTGCAGCACTGTCCTAGACAGCTCTCATCCAACCGTGAACTTGGTCAGGACAGAGGAATCACATTTTATCGTGACAATCACTTCATGGTAGGCTTTCGGGGTCTGCTTTTTTAGGATTCTTGCAATCACTGAGGGGACTAACCAGTTGTTTTGGAACTAGGTAAGCTATAAATATTCAAATGGTATGCTCAGCACTACAGAACTGACTAAAGAATATGTTATAATAAATAGGTGACTGATTAATCTCCCCACTTCTTTGGTAATAAACAATGATTATCTCTAACTAATGTAATGACTTTTAAGACCATGTTTATTGTTCTGAATCTCTTACAATTCTGTTCTTTCCAGAATCATGAAAATTAAAATGTTTTCTCCTATGAAAAAATTTTATTGTTCCCATAAGAACATGCATGTTATTGATAGAATTGTGTCCATGCCAAAACCGGTTTGGCTCAGTGGAGAGAGCGTCAGTCTGCGGACCGAAAGGTCCCACGTTCGATTCCGGTCAAGGGGATGTACATTGGTTGTAGTCACATCCCCAGTGGGGGATGTGCAGGAGGCAGCTGCTTAGTTTCTCTCTCATCGATGTTTCTAGTTCTCTCTCCCTCTCTCCCTTTCTCTCTGTAAAAAATCAATAAAATATATTAAAAAAAAAAAAAAAGAATTGTGTCCCTCTTCCCCTGCCCAAATCCATATGGGGCAAAAGTAGGTTTACAGTTGTATAAATTAGCAATAAATAAATAAATAAATAAATAAAATGAGAATAAACATTCACATACTCACAACTGTAAACCTACTTTTGCCCACCCCTGTATGTTGAAGCCCTAACCCTCAATGTGACTATGTTTGGAGATAGGGCCCTCAAGGAGATCAGTAAGGTTATCATCCCCAATGTGACTATACTTGGAGACAGGGCTCTTAAGGAGAAAAAAAAGGTTATTAAGACATAAGGTGAGTTCTGGTATCCCTTTGAGAAGAGAATGAGACACCAGAGATCTCTCTCTGTCCAAACACATGCAGAAGAAAGGCCAGGTACAGGCGCAGCCAGAAGGCATTTGTCCATGAACCAGGAAGAAAGTCCTCACCAGAAACCAGCCCTGATCTTGGACTTGTAGCCTCTCGAACTGTTACAAAATAAACTTTAGTTGTTTAAGCCACCATTTTTACGGTGCTTTTTCTTACAGTTGTGGAAAGCAGTAATTGAAGAATTAGGATGAGTGTTTCATTCTTGTCTGCTTACAGTTGATGGAAACTTGGAATGGATGAGCTGTTAAGAACTAGGAGTTAGAAAAAGGCATGACCTTTTTTCTCAGTAGTCATCTGCACTCAATTAGATGCAGAGTTTCCTGCATATCATACAGTAATGTAAGTACTCTAACTCTATCTAAGATGGAAATCTCACTGTTTTCTAAGTAGTATCACAGACCTTGCCTCCTTAAGAGCATGGACTGTTTCCTAGGAGCTTCTGACACAGTGGCTGGCACACAGCACTCTATTTGCTGACCTGAGCTGCTGGTATAGTTTATTACTTTGCCTTTGTAGCACACTTCTGAAGCAGGCATTTCCATTGCTATTTTATATTTAAGGACACTGAAGCTCAGAGGGGATGCCTGTGAGGTCACTTAGCTCATGGAATCCAAGGCCTGCACGATTCGACGCTCATGTAGCCTTTGCGTGGGACTGTGTCATTGCCTCAATTTCTTTCTGCTGCATCAATTAAGAGATCTGCACTTCCATAAAACATTAGAACACCAAAAATTTAAAGGGAGAAGATCCTATGAAAACTTAAGCAGATTTATTTTCATAAAAACAGAGAAATGTATTTTCTAACAAGTTCAGCACTAAACATTAGGATGTGAAATCTTGGAGGGAAAGGAGCACCTTTTTCTGTTGCATTCAATGGCACTAAGACAGTTCATGGAGGTAAGCTACAGATCCTGCTCCAATGACATACGTTTTAAGTCACAGTGGTAAGTAGTTTTCTGTGGCAACTTGGGTCAATGTATAAGATGAAGATAACTCATGGGGTGCGTGGTAACAAAAATTACCAAACGTAAGAAGCTATATTCTATATCCAAACCCCAAGACAAATGAAATATAATTTGAGATATCCTAGGGTATTTGCTTCAAGGTCAGATATGAAAGGAAGTTGTGTACATGTGTGTGCTCCAAAGCAGCCAGTTAAAGAGCTTCCTCCCTCACGAGTGCAATGGTAAGAACAGAGACCTGGAGGGAAAGCCTGCTCCAGAAGGGGGCTCTCTGCTTCTCTTTGTCCAGCAGTGTTTTCGAGAGGGAAGGCGACCACTATATCGCACTACCCCAACTCAGGAATTCTCATGTTACCCCCTCCTTTCTGTCTTTAAAGCAAAACCATTCAATGTTGAAGGATTCCAAGTACTCTGAGATACTCTCGCCCAAATATCTGGAACTTTATCAACATATTTTTTACTCACATTAGTATCAATATTCACATTATTTTATATATTAAAGTATACTATTTGCCTCTTAAAATCAAGACTTTAACTTCCTTGGTTATTTCCCCCCCCCCCCCCCATATGTTCTATAGAAGCCAGAACAAAATACTATTATAATCCTTTAGATTTTGTAAAACTGCTACCCAGGAAACAGTCTGGGGCTCTTCCTGCACTCTGAACAAAGTAAGCACTCACAGAAGTACATGGAAATCCTAAAAAGATGGTATTCTCTACACAGATGGTTCCCAAGCTCTCTTCAGTCCCAGCCTTTCTTCCGGGTCCAGATCCAGTTTTCTAAAGCAACTGAGTCAATGCCCCACTAACTATTCTCTCAGCCTTTGGCTCAAAAATGAAGTCTTCTCTAACTCATTGTTGTCCCCCTCCCTCTCCAACATTTATGTATTACTTTATATAACAAACACTTACCTAGCACTGTTGTAAGTGCTACGCAATTATTTACTAATTTAAACATCATAAAATCCTATAATTATCTCCATTTTATGACTTGGGCAACTGAGGCATGTATGAGAATGACAAGTAACTTTAAAAAAATGTTTTTATTGATTCTAGAGAGAGAAGAAGGAAGAGGGATGGAGCGATAGAAACCCCAGAACTCACTGCCTCCCACAACCACATAAAAATTACAACAAAAATACAAAACAACCATCATTCAGAATCTCCTGGAAGCTGGCTGAATGCAAGTACTACAACTAGAGAAGAAAAGAAGAAAGCATGTTGAGACCGGTAGGAGTGGGGGAGGCACAGAATGGGCTGGGCTGGAACCCACATGGGCTGTTTTTGTAATCCAGAGGGGAGATTGTCCCTGCAGAGGCCTCTGTAAGGAGCAAAAGGTCCCAGCCCCACATCAGACCTCCCACCCTGGGTCCCAGAGTTGGGAAGAAAAGTCCCTGTAACTTCAGTCTGTAAGAACCAGTGAGCATTGTAGCTGAGGGACATGGAGGCTGCTGGAGACCCGGGTGTCCCCCTTAAAGGGTTGCGCACAAGCTTACTCAGACTCACTTCCTCTGAGCTTCAGTGCTTGGAGGTTGGGGGACCCAATCACATACGGAGGAGAAACTGGATTGCCTGGCATCAGGGCAAGAACTCAGGGGCGGCTTTCTATCAGATGGAGGAGCTCACAGGGATCAATCTCCCTTGCCCTAGGCTGACTGGCAAGCACATCTGACTGGCAACCTGGAGCACTCTATTTGCTCCACCCTGATGATTCCCTGAGACCCCATTTCATCTAATTTGCAGCCCTACCTAGGCTGTTTGCAGCAGCTTTTCCATATGAATGGTTTATCCTCATTCAGGCTTCCGACTTTGCTAAAATCTCTCAAACAGACTGACGTTGGTGTGAGCATGCCCCAAACCTATCAATAAGAGACCCAAGACCTGGCACCAGCACCAGCCTGCCTTGCTTCACAGCTGGGCCTAGCCTGGGCACTTCCAAATCCAATACAAATAGGAAGAATCTGCAGATCTCTCTGTAGCTCCTTCTAGATGGCCCCAGGCAGAATCTGACTTTGTACCTCCCTGGAGACCCAAGAGCCAGTGTACCTGGTGGACAGCTTCAGACCATACTAGATTACAACTCCACGCATAGAGAAGTGACACACTCAAGGGTAAGACAGTGAGCACCAAAGCCCTATTGAAGCAAGTCCTGTTTCATAGGGGTGTTTCCTGTACAGCATCTTTCCCACTGTAGTCGCAGCTGGTCCTCACAGCCAATTGGCCTGGAGGTCAATTCCTTCCAGTAACACCAACAGCAATCAAGTCTCAACTACAAGACTGTTCATATAGCCCACCCAGGGGTGCACCTAGATTGTCTAGCTCAAGTTACTGGGGAGGCTGAGCCACTGGGCCCTACATGACACCTGCTACACAATTTCTGGAAATTTCAGGAAACATGGCAGCTATACCCAATACATAGAACAAACACAGGGAAGCAGCCAAAATGTGGGGGCAAAGAAACATGTCACAAATGAAAGAAATAAAAGAAAGCAAATTGCTGGGTATAGAGTTCAAAATCATGGTTATAAGGTTACTCAAGTATCTTCATGAGGTCTTCAAGGAACTTAGTGAGACTTTCAAGGATCTCAGTGAGAATGACAAGGACATGGAAAAAGACCAGCAAGAAATTAAGAATACACTAACCATAATAAAGAATAACTTCTAGGGATTCAACAGTAGAGTAGAGGATCCCAAGAATCAAATCAATGATTTGAAATATGAGGAAGCAAAAAACACCCAATCAGAAGAGCAATAAAGAAAAAAGAATAAAAAATATGAAGATAGTGTAAGGCAGTGGTCGGCAAACTCCTTAGTCAATAGAGCCAAATATCAATAGCACAACGATTGAAATTTCTTTTGAAAGCGGAAAATCGACTTCTGCGCATGGGTCACAAAGTTTTAATCCAATAAACAAGTGTTGGTGATGATAGGGGGAAAAGGTTACTCTTGTGCACTGTTTGGAGGACTGCAGATTGTTGCAGCTACTATGGAAAACAGTATGGAGGTTCCTCAAAAAATGAAAAAATGGAATTGCCTTATGACCCAATGATTTCTTTTCTGGGTATATATCCGAAGAAACCCAAAGCACTACTTCAATATATCTACTCCTATGTTCACTGCAGTATTACTTTCAATAGCCAAACTATGGAAGTAACACAAGTGTCCATCAATAGAGTAGATAAAAAAAATGGTGGTATATATATATACAATGGAATATTACTTGGCCACAAAAAATATCTTACCATTTGAGAAGGCCTGAATGGACCTGGAGATTATTATGCTAAGTGAAATAAGTCAGTCAGTGAAAGACAATTAGCATATGATTTCACTTATACGTGGAATGTAAAGAACAAAACAAACAAAATTGAAACTGACTCATAGACAATAGAAAACAGACTAATGGTTCACAGAAGGGAGAGGGATTGGATAAAAAAGATGAAGAGATGAAAAAGTACAAATTGGTGTTCTGGCCAGTATGGTTCAGTTGGTTGGGCATCCTCCTGTGCACTGAAAGATTCCTGGTTCAATTCCTATTCAGAGAACATGCCACGGTTGTGGGCTCGATCTCCAGTGAGGGTTTGCAGGAGGCAGCCGAATGATGTTTCACTCTCACATTGATGTTTCTCTCCCCTCCTCCATTCCTCTCTCTCTAAAAATCAATAAAAAGAAGTATAAACTGTTAGTTACAATATAATCACAGGATGTGAAATCCAGGATAGGGAATACAGTCAATAATATTGTAACAACTATGTATGTTGCCATATGGGTAATAGAAATATTGGGGGGGGGGGACTTTGTAAAGTATATGATTGTCTATTCACTATGCTGTATATCTGAAACTATTGTAATACAAAATAATATTAAATGTAAACTGCAAACAAAAAGAATAAAACCTTGCCGTCTGCAACACCATGCATGAACCTAGAGGGTATTATGTCATACAGAGAAAGACAAATGCCATATGATTTCACTTGTATGTGGAATCTAAAACAAAACAAACAAGCAAGCAGACTAGAAATAGATTCACAGATAGAGAACATTTGGATGGTTGCCAGGTGGAAAGGGGGCTGGGAGGCTGGGTGAAAAAAAAGGTAAAGGGAATCAGAAGTACAAATTGTAGTTATATAATACTCATAGGTATGTGAAGTACAGCATAGGATATGGTCAATATTATAATAACTTTGTATGGTGTCAGATGGATACTAGATTTATTGGGGTGATCATTTCCTAAATTATATAAATGCTTAATCATGGGTTGCACACCTGAAACTAATATAATATGTATGTCAACTGTAATTGGGGAAAAAAGGTGTTAAAACATTTGAGAATCTAGTGAATGACAGGCAGAAACTTGACAACAAAACAGAGCACAGAAGATGAAATCCTACCCCTTTGAAATACAGGATGAACAATGTGTCAACCATGTGAACAGGCACATGCACAGATAAGACTATTGGCTAATGGGGTGTTACCTTGGCAACTGTTTGTTCAGCAATGGTGCTAGGCCGCCTCTGGCGGGCATCGAGCCGCTGCTCCACAGGAAAACTGCTCCTATGTGATTTCAGGCGCTCCACCAACAAGTAATAAATGGCAGCGAAGTGATTGTAGCTCTTGTTCTGCAAAGACTGAAAGAGAAAACAAGCGCTGAAGGCCAAGAGCCATAAAAATCAATCCAATGATCTATACCTGTCTAAAAAAAGATGGGAAATAATATTTTCTTTCTTACAGAGTAACAAAGCATGCCTCAAAATAAAAGCTGTTCCAGAGTTTTAAATAAAAGATCACTTCAAGTTTCTAGTTTTAATTATATGCAGGGTGATACCATTAAATAACAGACCCTTTGACATGAACAGGATCCATTTATTTTTCTGCATTTAGAGAAAATGCCATCACTGTCTCATGCAAACATTCCCCAATGCTGTCATGTGGTCCCATCTCATAGCTCTAACTATGGCGTAAGGTTGGCTAGCAACCTGAGCCCTGAGGCTCTAGATCTATAGCTTCCACACAAGTACAAACCACTGCAAACTCTGAAGTGACTGATTCAAGTCTTCGGGGAACTTTCTGGTGATTATTTTAGGCTGGAGAATGACATTTGGAAGCTAGATTGAGAGACACGGTGTCTCCGTTCCTAGGTAATTTTTTCCTCTTGCTTTTGCAGTCCAGACCTCTTAAAATCTTGAATATAAAGTCGCTTCCCAATTTTTCACATTCCTTGTCCGCCAGATTTCCAGGGTACTAATGAAACAGAAACAACTGCTCCTTTCACTTCTAATTCCACCTGACAGTGTGCCTGGGTGCTGTGCAGTACACCTAAGAGGCAGAACACGTGGCAAAAATCCCAGACCAGTGGAACTGTGCTCACATCAGAGTGTGTGACGAGCAAAGCAGGAAAGCCAGTCTGGTTTCACTTATGGCTACCCTGAAGGAAAAGGCAGTACAGTTCAGAGCACTTAATATTCACAAGGGAGCATTTAATATTCTTTCTTGTTATGGTCCCTCCTCAAAAGTACTGTTTTCTGTTTGTTTGTTTGTTTGTTTGTTTGTCTATCTTACTATTGGGTAGGTATTAAGAATATGTATATCTTATGAATATGCTATTAAGGAAAGAAAGAAATAAAAGTGATGAGAAATTTTCTAAATTCAAACCTTCTGGTACTTCCATATCAGGAATCTACCTGTTTTTGTCGGCTCAGCTTCTCCAGTTCACAAGCCAAATCCAGCTGGCTTTCCTAAATCTGATGCCTATCATTCTTGTTTTCTGCTCAGCCCTCAGCCTTGCTCCATAGCTGCACATTTATGTTCTATATAAACTAGTTTATTGCTATGTGAGACTACTTTATGGTTCATCTTAGAAGAAACTTGCTACTTCGTATTTGTTAAGTTTCTGTCTTTGTCTTTTTCTCAGTCCTATATAAACCATTCCTCTTGAGTTTTTTGGCAAATGGGGCAAAGGCAGGGATTCATATGTTGAGTAAAAGAAAAAAAATGCCTGATTAATCTTCAGGGAATATTGAACAGTATATTCAGGTACTGGGGATAGTCATGCTAAAAGACTAAGCTGATAGGTATGAGCATGAAATTTCAAGTTCCTGAGTACAACAAAATCCTAAAATTTTTTCAGTCAAATTTCCAATCACTTTACCTCAATGGTTTTCTGCTGATCTATTCCGAGGCTGTGCATCAGTCGCAGAACCTGTTCATTAAACTCCCCAATGGATGGCTCATTTTCTTGGCCTTGTGGATAGAGAATAGGTCTCTGTACAGGAACTTCTATGACCATCCATTTATGCTCCTTGATTTGAGCTATGGTTAGCCTTTTGGACGGGTCTAGGACCAACATTCTTCGAATAAGGTGCTCACAATCTATGGAAAACACAATGGTACAAAAGTCACGTCAATCGACTTGCACTTCAGGGTGTTTGCTTTATTGATGTGACTTTGTACAATGGCAGTAATCTTTGTGTCCTCCACAGCGCCTACTGGAAAGCAGAAGGTCAAATGAATAAATAAATACATAAAGGTTACTTATATTTGTTAAGTAGTCAGGTGAATGTTGACACACAAAATTAACCATCACTGTGAAAGAGTACTTAAGAAAAACAGGAGGCTGTAGGCCTATCCAATTTTGTACTAAATGAACTGATTTGTCAACCGAAAATACCTAGACACAAGCTTAGATTTCCACTAAAGGAAAAAACAAGCCTTCTTCCCAAAATAAGCAAATAATAAGTGATCCTCAGTTATGTCGAAGGCTCTGTGAGGCAAGAGCTAGCCAGTGGGCTGCTGCTTTCTCCTCATCAATGCAACTGAGACAAATGTACCTGAAACATTACTTACTCCTGATTCCACTAAGAAAACTGCACTGCTGCCCGCCTGGGCACCAGCTTATTTCCTGAGCTGACATCATGCTCTTCACCATGCCACATAAGCTTAGATCACTTGGTAGGTGCCAGGCATTCTGCTAAGTGCTTTATACAGATTAATTTAATTAATCCTCACAACAGCTCTCTTAGGAATTATGGTTTTTTCCATTTTATAAAGTGAGGAAATGGAAGCACAGAGAAGAGATATGAGTGAACTCAGGATTGAAACCAGGCAGTCTGACTCAAAAGTCTACACTTAATTATTGAAGCATTATTTCTGTTTCTAGAAAGAAAAGCAATTAAGGGTGAAAACCAAAAACTAATCTAAAGAGTAAACCTAACTGCTGCTTATGTTACAGCCCAATATAAAACTGATTGGGATTACAGCATTTCATCTTAATTCAATAGTTTTGTCAGTTGGCTTTCAAATTTAATTTAGACATTTTATTTAAAAAAAAAAATTTTTTTTTTTTTTGCTAGACTTTAGTCACCCCGTTTTTTGTTTGTTTGTTTGTTTGTTTTTTTAACATATTTTATTGATTTTTTGCAGAGAGGAAGGGAGAGGGATAGAGAGCTAGAAACATCAATGAGAGAGAATCATCGATCAGCTGCCTCTTGCACACCCTGTATTGGGGATGTGCCCGCAACAAGGTACATGCCCTTGACCGGAATCGAACCTGGGACCTTTCAGTTCGCAGGCCAATGCTCTATCCACTGAGCCAAACCGGTTTTGGCTAATTTAGACATTGTAATTTTGCAACTTCCTGCCAAAAGATATGAGAAAATCCATTTCAAACTTAGAGTAAAATGGTTGTGAATCTCAAAGAACTTCTCTAAGGCTAAAATTGACCTGGGACATTTATAGACCGAGAGTAAATGGGAGACTTGTGTTCTTAATCAGGGGACCTTTCTGTTTTCAGTTAGGAAGGCTGGAACTTTTCTCCCCTACATGGAGGGGGCTGCTTATTTCTGTGGGTTTTAAAGTAACTCGGTCACTTTATTTAGCACCCAAACTCTTAGGAAAAGGGAGGCTTCGCCTACGCATTTCATTAGGAGCACAGAGTCTGTAGTGCCCAATGAGTACGGTGAACAGGTTGTTACCTTCTGACATGAAATACGGAATCCGGAATCTTCCTTCCAAAACCCTTTGCCTCAAAATAGGAAGAGTGGGTCCATCGAAAGGCAGCGCTCCACAGACAAGGACATAGAGAACAACTCCCATGCTCTAGGGGAAGAAAACAACGGGGTCATTTTTATACCAAGAACTTCAAACACTCTTTGTTTCCCCAAATATCCCTTCATGTCCTATGGACTAAAAAAATTTGTTTGAATGTACTATGTTCTTAAATTTGAAAAAAATCTGAAATGCTAATTATTACAATAAAGTATCCTATAATAAATATCAAAATGCATTAATCATTTGATTACTACTTAACGTTAAATTATTGCTGATATTAGAATGAGAACATCTGTCCTTAGAAATTCTTTCCTAGAATCCAATTCAAGATACTCAACTAATTATAGTCCAATGGGTAGGGAAAGTATGAACTACTGTCTATGTGTTAGATACAAGAGCTTTAAAAATGGGCCAAAGTTCCAAGTATTATCCTTATAGATGCATTTAAACAAAACACAGCAAAGCAAAGAAATACCCAAATATCCAGCTGTGGTCCTTCATACTGCTGCCCTTCAAAGACTTCTGGGGCTGCATAAGGGGGGCTGCCACACCAAGTTGCCAGAAGTTCACCACTTTTAAAGAAATTTCCAAAACCGAAATCTGTTGGAATATAAATAAATGGTACTTTCATCTGTGGTCTCAAACTATACTGGATTTCTCTGTAATAAATTTTATATGGTATATTAACATTATCACTGCTATTTACTTTGTGAGGAATGGGATGACATCTGTCCCACTTCCCTAACATTTAGCACAGACTAGCAAATATTTAGCATTCAAAAAATATTTCTTGAATGAATGTATACATGAATCAAGTTTTCTTCTCAAAGAAAATAAGAGATTAGAAAAAATACTTTAATACTATATTTTTATGGCTGAAAGAAAATCCATTGGTGTGGACAACCAAATTGAATTTGATAATCTCAGAATTTCAATTACTCCATGATTTAAGAGTTAGCTATCTTATACGGTCTGTAAGAAAGGAACCAAATGAATAAAATTCTAAGATACTCTAAGAGACTGGCTGTTCCTACAGCCATTATCACAGGGCAGCAAAGTATATAACCTGTTAAGGCAACTGAGTACAGTGTTTCCTAAGAAGCAACTCTCTAAGTGCTGGTCCATGTATCTGGATATAGGCAGATACCTACCTGAATAGGAAAGAGGTGAGGAGGATCCAAGATGGCTGCACAGGTAAACACCTAACCGCAGCCACACACAACAATTTCAATAAAATACAACTAAAATACAAAATGGACATTACCTAGAACTATAGGAAAGTCGACTGACTGGAAATCCTACCTGAATAGCTCACTAACATGTAATGGCAACATGGTCCAGTCACAGGCCACCTATCATCAGTACATTTATGGAATGTAGTGGCATTATACTTTACAACAGTTAATGGCCTTCCCCTCTGTGTTTTGTACTGAATCTACCTTTTTAATATACGGCATGCACTTTGGGAATACTATACTCATATGCCTGAAAATTACAGCAGAAATCAGTGAGCTTTGGTTTAAACACAAGCCTGTGCCCTTTTGCTCAGCATTCACATAGTCTCATGTTCTTACAGAAGAAACAAATTCCTATTATTTTGTCAGGTACAGCCTCACTGCGCTGTTATAGCCTGACGGGAGAACACTGCCCTAGCGACAGGCACTGGCCCTGCACAGCACTGATGGACAGTGAGCAGCCCCAGGGGACTGGATCAAGTCTCCACTGCCAGACTGACTGGCTGCGTGACTTTGGATCAGTCTTTGTGAGCCTCTGTTTTCCCATCTATAAAGCTGAAATAATAAATATACATAATCAGCAGGTTATTGTGGGAATCCAATGACAATATAAACTCACACCTTGAGTATGTACATTATGTGGAAGCATTCTCTCAGTTAGTTGATGTAAAGCTGGTGGCAAGCAGCAGTAACTGTAACAACAATCACAATCTCCAACATTATAGCTTCATGGCACAGTACAAACTAGGAAGTTAGGGAGAACTAAAGCTGGCCTCCAATTTTGCCACTTTCTAGCTTCAACTCCTCTAGGAAAGTAATTTAACTTCCCTGAACCGTAGTTTCTGTGTCTATAAATGTGGGATAACCCACTTGCCAAAATAGGATGCTGGGAGGATTAAGCTATATTAAGAATATAAAATGAAACGAGCTCCCTTCTCCTTCTGTGGAGCATTATCATCAACTACGGCCTTTCAGAGAAAAAGGTCCTGAGAGAATACACAAGGATGGTAGGAAAAGTATAGCGGAGCTTACGGGTTCAGAAGAGAAAAGGGTGCATTGGGGGAAGAGCCTCAGGCGCAGTCTACACCTGATGGAGCAACACTATGGTCTGTCCTTGGCACCCAGGAGTATGGGACAATGAGAACTTCTCCCTTCTCAGGTTCAGTCCTATACTCTGTTTTCTGAAAAGACTGCGAGAAAGGTCTTATTTTCTTAATTCCACCTTAAGACTAGCGACACACCTTACAATATATGTCCACATTGATACACTTTAATTTCCTAGAAAACCTATATCCTCAAATGAGTCAAGAACTATATGTTCAAATAACATTTAAAGAGGAAAATATTAATTCATGCACACAGAAAAGCACACGGAGCTCTGGATGAGTGTTAGGAGATCCTGAAATAGGTCTGATAATTGCTGTGTTTCAAACCATAGTCACAGGATGAGTTTTAGCACACATAAGTTGAGCACACACTCCAAACAGCATTGTAAAGTTTTAAAGTCACAAAAAACCATTCCAGAACTCCTTCATTCTGAACTTCCCTGGACTCTGGTGGAATGGACTCAGGGTTGACTAGGCAGAGGTTGGTCAGGAAAGCAGCCAGGCCTCTTTATTGCCTGAGCCTGCTCACTGTATATTTCATAGGCAAGAGGCGAGAGCAAGAAAAGCATCACATGCTTGTGGCATTCCAGTCTCAACCTTGGCTTTACATGTCTAGGACACAGAAAGTGTCTTGTTAACTTGTAAAGAGTGGTACCAAGTAGATGTGTACTTCTATTTCCTGTGAGTAACTAAAGAAAATTGGAACTTGAGCCTGTAGCAACATAAAATACCAAAAAAAAACACAATGAGATTCATGAAGGCCATTATATGCAGATGGCATATATGCAGATGTTTTCTATAAGCTTATCAAAGTGCTTATACACATTGTATTTGTAATAGATCATCTGATATATCAGTGAAGGAAAACTGTAGAGTCAGGCAGATTTGGAATCAAATCCTGTATCTATAAATGTGGGATAACACACCTGCCAAGATAGGATGCTGGGAGGATTAAGCTAGATTAAGAATATAAAACGCCTGGAGCATATGTGAAATGAGCTCCCTTCTCCTTCTGTGGAGCTTCATCATCAACTACTGCCTTTCAGAGAAAAAGATCCTGAGAGAATACACAAGTTGTGTGATCTTGGGTAAATTACTTAACTTCTCAAACAGAGCCTTGATTAATCATTTGCAAAATGGGCATAATACCTACACTTCATAAAGTCTCTGTGAGCAACTTATTGTATATTATGTCACTACTTATAAATAATATATAATGCATGAGTTACTCAAAAGAATAGAAGAATATTAATTCTTCCTCTTCTTGTTTTACTTATGTGCCTTCTCCATCAGACTAAACTCCTTGAGAGTAGAGAGGGGAATATGTCTGAACTCCCAGCACTTAGCACATGCTCTCTGTAGAGAGCAGCCATTCAATGAAGGTTTGCTGATGAATATACTATCATCTCTCTTGGAAGTACTATGTGTCAGAAACTTCTCTAGGTTCTCTGAAGCTGATTTCTTCTTAATAACCCTATTAAGTATCCTTATAGGGTTAAGAAGAGAAAGTGAGGGTAGAAAGTTAAGGACCTTAGTAGAGTTTATACTAAGTTGTAAAACTGGAATGGAAACAAAGCCCTCACTGTTAACTACCACCTTTGTGTTCTTCCTGACACAGTGATTCATAGCTATTTTTGAGCAAGTTAATAATGGTCAGGTTTAAGAAGTGGCAATGGAAGGCACTTAAAAATAAAAGCCTTTTTATTTCTTCACAGGAATCTGGATGACTTGTTTCAGTCAGTCTGCAGCTTTCTGCCTAGAAGCACTCAGTAAAATGAAGGATGTGCAAGAGGGATAAAATATGAAAATGGCACAGCTATGCAGGATTTGTTTCTTATCGCCATTTATTCAAATGCAATACATTAATGTGTCATCCTACCAACCAAATTCACTGCATTCTTCCATTAAACATTTGAGTGCATACATGGATCAACCACTGTGCAAACACGGAAGAGATTCTAACTGCAACAGAGGGTAATAAAAGACAATGCATTTTCATCTGATTTTTGGAAAGCATTAAGAAAAGAATCACTTGAGCATTATTCCTCTTTATGCTAGACCCAGATCCAGCCTGATTTGCTGGAAAGGAAACATCCTTCTAGTTTAATTTCTTGGGCAATGCTCTGATCTGTAAATTAATACTTAACATGATGGCTGCTATGTCCCTCAGGCGTTCTGGGTCTTGTTTCCCTGTCATAAATTGTATGCCATATAATGTTGAACTTGCTTTGTCATGAATATTTATTTTATTGTTTGGGTTGTAATTCAATACTATTGTTATACTGTTATTTATTTTGATGCTTTGGCCATTCGGAGCTAATTCAGGTTGGTTCCTATATCCTTTCAACATGTCATATCTTTAAAAAATTTCATTTTAAGCAGGCTCATCTTGTATTTTCCCTACCCCAGCCTTGAAATCAAGCACTTTTCCATAGAGCACCTGGTCCCTTTTACAGAAGAATTATATTCAGAAACCAAGACTAGGACCTAGATGTGCTCATTACACTTGGGATATCACTGCTTCTACGCCCTGTCAGCAGACAGTCAGGAAGTATATGTATGAGTGTTAATTTATGTAAACACACTTGTACTTATTTTTGTACCTATCTATATGTATATATGTTTTCTTAAAACCCTTCATTTCATACTGACACTTCTTACACTGATCTAGGGTTCAGTCTAGAATCATTCTGATAGTATTTTTATTTATACTTGATTGAGCAACTGAAAATATTTTGAAGGTATAAATGAGGCAGGATAGAAAGAGGTTAGGGAAAGCTCCCAACAAGTGGAATGAGGAAGTAGGAACAGACACTGTAAGCCAGTAAGCTGCTAGGGCCTCTCACCAGAGCCCCCACTTCATGCATGATTGAAGGGAGACAGTTTATGGCAGGAAATCACTGAGACGGTGGCAGAATCCAAGATGGAGGGAAAATCCACTGGAGCCCTAACCGGTTTGGCTCAGTGAATAGAGCATCTGCTGTGGACTGAAGGGTCCCAGGTTTGATTCTGGTCAAGGGCATGTACTTTGGTTGCGGGCACATCCCTATTAGGGGTTGTGCAGGAGGCAGCTGATGGATGTTTCTTTCGATCGATGTTTCTCTCTATTCCCCTCCCTTCTTCTCTGTAAAAAATCAATATATGAATTTTTTTTTCCCCACTGGAAACTGACCCCTAAGCTTGTTAAACCATCATTATAATGAAAACTGACACCCAAAGTAGGAGGGGGCACCAAGGATGAAAAATGCCAGGGCATTTCAAGAACGACCATTTTAGGAACAAAACCGGAAGGCAGGGACACAATTTGGCTCCCCCAAGTTCAGGAAGAGCCCAGACTTGGAAACACAAAATCCCAAGAACTGACTGATCACGGCTTGCCCCTCACTGGCAAGTTTGCTCTCCTCTCTCAAGTACTTGGGCTTTTTTCAGAGAGGCGCCTGGGAGACTTACAGGCAGTGGCAGCTCCTTTCGGGCTTACCCCCCACCCTGACTACAGGGACCCACGTCCTGGCCTCTCTTCCTTAACGTAAATAAAACTTGCTTTCCCTTTCACTCCAACTATGATCTTAAATTCTTTCTTGCACAAAGCCAAGAACCTGCAGGTGATGGAATGCTCAGGGGTCCCATGTTGGGTTGGCTTTGGTGATATAAAGAAGTTTCTTTCCTCTGAGAAATTTGTCATTTGGGTAAGAGTAATTGTTTGCTCTCTCCCTCATAACACACCTTGAATTTTTCAGATGAACCATGATTTTCAACATTTCTTGACATAGCCTGAAAAAGACACATCTTTCTAAAAATATTCTTAGCTTCTCAATTTTAAGAAAGTTCAATATAAGATCATAATAAGTTTTAAAAACAAAATGACAACTAATCCTTCAAAATTGACTAATAAAATCCAAAAACATTTATGTCATGCCTACTTTGGTTAAGCATCACACACTTGATGTTTCTGCATTTCTTATCTCACCTAATCATGACGACAGCCCTGTGAGGTGCTGTGAAGTATAATCGTCCTTATGTTACAAAGGAGATTTCCTTAGCATATTCTCTTACCTGATTTCTGTGTGGCCTAAAATGTTTATAAAAGAGAGAGTTTGGGGTAGGGTATTTAACCACAGAAAAGGTAAATTACAGTTGACTAGCCCTCTTGGAAATTAACTTGGCCTCAAAAGCTGAATCCTCTAGTTACCTCTTATCTAACTAAGGAGTAACAGACATGAATATATTTGAAAACAGTACTAGAATTGCTATTATTGTTTTCTGTTTTATATTTTGATTGACTTGTATCCTCCTGATAATAAAACCCAATTAGTACAGAGTGTATAAGCTGATCCTGATGCTTACTGTCTGATGGGGACCAAGCACATTAGAGAATCTGTGGTGTCTATTGGAGTGAAATGAATCAAACATTAGCCCACAGAAAAACCATCAGGGGAACCTACTGAAATGCAGATTCTGATTCAGTAGGTCTAGGGCTGGGCTTGAAATTCTGCCTTTCTAACAAGCTCCAAAGTGATGCTTATGAGCTGCTGGCTCTTAGACCACTCCTTGAGTAGGAAATAAAGATTAAAACAGAAGTTGTGGAAAAAATATAGACGATCCTAAACAGCTCTGTTTATTGTTGCAAAATGATTATAATAACCAAGTACTTTCAGGATTTTTACTTACATGACAGAAAGACCAAGTAGAAGACATCATTAAGTAAACTATGTAAGTCATTTTTTAGAAAAGGAAAAAAGCAAACAAAATATTGAACACCAGCCTTTAAAGCTAAGAAAAGGTAAACAATTTCTAGGAATGAACACAACCAAGGCAAAACTCCAGCAGGGTGTTAAAATGTCTAATTTAGAATTTAAAACAATCCTCCTCCAGAGCAGCAAATGGCTTTAGGGTTAAATTTATCCTGGTTTCTAAAATTCCTAGTAGAATTCAGATATATAGACTCACTAAAGAGTTACACCTCTTTTGTAACTATTATAATAGGAGTGAAGAGGACAATTATGAGGAAAAGAAAGCTGACAGATGAAAGGCAGGTGAGTGGTAGAGATGAAGATGACCCATTGCACAAACTGAATAGCCATCAGCAACACTGATGTCAATGCACACTTCGTTGCTCACCAGCAAGAAAAGGCCAGCTGTAGAGTTGACTTCCAACCACCAGTCACTGCCTCCCTGCCTGACCGAAGGGCACAAATACAATCAGCACAGCTGAGACAGAATGCCATCTTGCTGACCAGAGCAAGACATCTATTTGTCCAATGAGAGAGTTCAGTGAACTAAGAAGCAAATCAATTCCTTAGCCCAAAATGGAGTGGGGAGGCGGAGATGGGAAAACAAATAATATGAAACAAACCCTGGGGGTCCCCTTCCATATCCCAGGCTTACTGTGCTGCCAAGGCTAAGTAGGCTGGAAGGATAAAGATAAGGTCTCATTGGGCTTGCTGAGGCAAAGCTGTTTTACATTTTACCTCATGCTAGTGGCGGGAGGATAACAAATGGAAGACTACTAATAAATATTTTATTAATGAAATCTGTCGCAGGCTCCCCACTCTTTTTGGGTTCCAGGGCACAAAGCTGGAATTTTATATACAAAAACCTTGTCTCAAGGTCTCCTAGTAAACAGGAAGATTGTTAGAAGCAATAATGGGAGATAGTGACCACTCAGAAACCCTGGGTCAATTCCTAAAGGAAGCATTGGCCTTTGGCTAAAGACAAGGGACTTGGGATGCACAAGTCAGATGAATGAGTCTCATTACACATTACTAATTATACTGACAGTCCCTCAGGAAAAAAAATTAATTTGCATCAAGCAGAGATAATTTATTAGAATATAAATGGTAAACTTTCTTTATTCCTCTGAGGATTTGTATTTAATAAGGCTTTAAGGACATGGTAATAATAATAATAATAAAAAAAACCCACACATTATATGACTATCAAAAATTTCAGGATTTGTCCTCACATGGAATCAATTACACATTAAATACAAATACTAGCTCCCTTTAATTGTTACATGGTGCCAGAAACAATTTATTTAATGAACACTAAAAGAGTAATATGTACCAGGTACTGTTCTAAGTATTTTACAAATATTTTACAAATATTAACCAGTACCTACTAGGAGATATGAACTTCTATCATTCCCTCTTTACAGTTAAGAAAACTGAGGACAGAGAATGTGTTCCAGGTCATGCAGCTAGTAAGTGGCAGAGCCAGGATTCAAACCCAGGCAGCCTGGCTCTGGTGCCCATATTATTACCTACTGCCCTCACTGTCTCTAATGTTATCCCTAATCCCTACAGCATTCCCGAGGAACAGAGTAATCTCTGCCTAACAAATATGGAAACCTAAACTTCAAGAGCTTAAATAATCAGCCCAAGGCCACAAAGCCAGAATTTGCACCTGACCTGCCTGATACCAAATCTACACTCTTGACGTGAATCTTGTTTGAACTGTGATATTTGTGAAAACGTCCTTCAGGTAATTCATACATTTTTATCTTTATCTAACTATTTATTGCTAACATTTCAGATTAGGAAAGTTAAAGAATAAAACTAAATATCCTTCATCTATTTATTTTCAACTTTATACTTAAATAATTATAGCAAAAATAGCTATGAGAAAAGAGTACTCCAAGTACTAATACTAATGAAAACCAATTATTTCTTTGCATTTTGCCTCTTATTCTGACTGTCCTAACACTCATAATTTGCGAAGGCTGGAGGTCTCATAATTGAGGCACCGAGCGTACACAGGTGTGGATAAGCCCATGGTTCATCATTGTCTGGTGTCTTTGCCCACTGGAACATAAAGTAGATGCTGATTTCAAAACCATGTTTCTGTATTTATTAAAATGAACTGTCGGTTTGTGTTTTATAAACAGAGACAAAAACAGAATAGTTTAAGTTAACCTAATTTTGGTTTGCAATTCTCTTCAATTTTAACATATAAGATGGCTAAAACAGTTAATTTATTCAACCCATTTAGCAATTAAAGAGATCGTCATAAGTAGAATAAACAGAGACCGAGAGAATAATTTTATATTTTATTTTGGGTTCTTGCAATTTTTCCATGGAGCCCAATCTTTCCTACTTGTGTTAGATTTCTTTAAATTTTAAGAAGAATCTTCTGAAAAAGGAAGATATTTTTAGAGAAAGCAGAGCCATAAAGTTATAAAGTCTATGGATAAACATAAATTTCCCGGAGAAGTTCTTTCACAGCACTGGAGCACTGAAGCACAACTAAGCTTTGATTCCATCCTAAGCTTTGATGGAATCCCTCATGATCTGGTTCTGCTTACCTGTGCAGGCTCCTTACCTATCATTCCTCACGGGCACCTACTTCCCACTAGGTCTGCTCTGTAGTTTCCCTGCAAACTTTAGAGTTTTCTGGCCTGCCTGCCTTTGCACATGCTGATCCATCTGCTTGGAGTTCCATCCCTACCTCACCCCTTCAACCCACTCTCACTGTCCCACCACAGATGTCTTAAGCAAGTCTTAGCTAATACTTCCTTCAAGGCAGAGCCAGTCTTTCTCCGAGCCTTTACAACAACTTTTTGTGTTATATTGACTTAAAGGTCTAGTTCTGGATTAACTCCTTAACATCAGTCAGTCACCGGTGACTGACACTATACTTCCGTCTGGGAGATAAAACAGGCTGGGTGCTCAATGTGTTAAGGTGAGAGCAGAGTTGAGTTTTATTGCATTGCTGTCATTTTGTCTTGAAATATTTGCATCTCTAGGACTTAGCTCAGGAGCATAATAGATGCTTAATAAACACTTACTAAAATTTGTGGTAAGTGGTGATGAAGATGACAAAAAAAAATATGTGGGCAAGAAGATATCTGAGTGCTTAGATACAGTGTGTGTGTATACTTGTGAGGCATGGCATCAAGGACATCAAAATTCAGTTAGTGAGTACCCCATGAGGGATAACTGGTGACGCTTGGAAACAATCACATGGTGCAATGGAAGAAATACACGCTGTGGTCAGAGAGACCTAGGTTTGGATTCCAGGTGTGGTACTTACTATCTGAGTCACCTTGGCAAGTCATTTAATCTTTTTGTATTTCATCTTTCTCACCTGAAAACTGGCAAGAGCTATGCAGCTTCTAGGGTTGCTAAGATTAAATGATAAAGTACCTAGCAGAATACCTGAACATAGTGAAGGCTCAATATGTTAGCTGTTATACTAGTTTAACAGACATTTTACTGATCTTCTAGATAAAAATTAGAAGGCCTTAAAGTTTAGATATTAAAAAATAATAAAACAGTAAAAACAAACAAAAACTAGAGATCTCATAATGACATTAGAAATACTGAGTTTACCTACCAATATTCCTAGAAATTATAGACATATGATAGCCAGGTAGAGCTGAGTATGGTTTGTTTCCAAGTTTCTTTGGTTCTATTTGGACATTTTCTTTTGAGAAGTTCTGACAGAACTATGTAATTCCATATGACTCACACCTCTAACCTTTGTCTGCCTGAAAACACTCCCAAAACTCCTCTAAGGTATTACTGTCTTGTAATTTTGTTTTGTTTTAGTGATAAATGAATGCAAAGGTGAAGCAGGGGTTTCCCCCTCCTTTCTATAGAGGTAAGGACTTCAAAAAACAAGAGCCAACTCTGAAGAGGGCAATTTGAGGGCAGCACATGTTTTCAAAGAGAAGTAAACAAAAATTCCAGGGACCTGCATTACAAAAGGTCGGCAAAAAGGAGTGAAATGAAAGTGCAAATAGAAGGGCCAAAGACAGGAAAAACACAAATGGGAGAAGTGAACACACATAAGAAACTATGGAGACACTAATGTAGTAGACTGCATTTTCAAAACAAAAATGACAAATCATATAATTCTTTATAATAAATATAAAGTGGGAATATAACAAATTAACTTTATCTTATCAAATACTGTCTTATTCAGGCGATCCCATGATTTAAAAAAATCACAGACTGCAGAATAGAAAATCCATTCATTACCTCCTTGTAACATATGTAACATTGGCATTTAAAATTAATTATTAAAATTAAAGTAACAATAAGTAAAGTTAAAGTAAATAAAAACTAATTATGTACCTTCCTCAAAATGCTCAGGACAAAAATTAATGGGAACTGGTATAAACATAAACCAGTAAAATGAACAAATCAGAGGCTTTTAACTTCTATTTTATACCCCAAGGAGTTGTTTTCTCCCTAAACTTTATCCATTTAACATCTAACCTCACTGGTCAACTAAGAATTTCTTGGTCAAGGCTTCATCTGTCTCCTTGCTCCTCTTTAATAATCCTAGAACAAAACACCATCATTTGCAATGTTGTTAAGCTTTTGCTTCATGCCCCTTACCTTCTTCAAAACACTACCCAAAATAAATCTCCCTCCATTCATCTCATCCTACAATCTCTTCTGCTTCCGCTCTACTTCAGACCCACATTTTCACTTATTCTTTCTTTTTAAATTTATCTTTATTGTTGAAAGTATTACAGCTGCTCCTCCCTACCCCCCAATTGGTCCCCTTCTAGCCCACCCCTGCCCCTGCCCCAGGCCTTCACCACACTATTGTCAGACCCACATTTTCTTGATTGGACTACTGCATTAGAGTCCTTATTTGTTATCTTCCTGTCTTATTCACATGTCCCACCTGTCTTTATTCTGCTGCCAGAGAGAGACATCATTCTAACATGCAAATCTGTCATCCCAATCCCATTTCACCCCTGTCCCCACCCTAAATGTTCAATAGGTTAACTTCCTGTGATCTACATAATACACTCTAAAATTTTTTTCATGGCACTCAAGAACCTTCACATCTTGGTCTTGGCCTACCTGCTCCTCCTGTATCAACCTACACCCCTCTCTTTTCATTTTCCCTGACTGTAACCTCATGTAGACACTCGCCGCAGCAACTCGCACTGCTGCTGTAGACCTAGCATCCCTCTTTTTTGGCAGGGCCCGCAAATGGACCTGGACACAAATCAGACCAAGGATACAAATGAAACACCAGCTATAGCCCTGCCACTGTGCACATTAATAACAAATCCATTTCCCTTTCTTTTCCTTGCATACATTTCTAAGGAAATGAATAAAACCACTTGTTTTTTGAGAAAGCCTGATGTCATCAGTAGAAATGCTCCAAATCTCTGCCAGCAGTTCTCTTTCTGCAAACACCCAGCACAAGGACTCACAGTTGATCACATTAGAGCCAGCTGCGCCCCAGTTACCTGCTATTTTGATATTCATGTTGTTATCCAGCAGGAGATTTTCAGCCTTGAGGTCACGGTGCACAATCTTCCGACCATGACAATAATCAACAGCAGACAGGATTTGCCAGAATTTGCGCCTGGCCTCAGACTCATTTAACCGGCCGTGATTAGCAAGATAGTCTGTAAAAGAAGAGAGAATTTAAAATATTTCAAATGACCTAAACATTGGGATTTGGAATTTTTTCCCCCCATCGAAAAGCTTTTATAATGACTAAAGGTTCATGTTCAAATACCATGCTGTTTTCCAAGTTTCTTGCCTTAAGAAAAGCAATTCCAGCGGAGACCGGTTTGGCTCAGTGAATAGAGCGTGGGCCTGTAGACTCAAGGGTCCCAGGTTTGATTCCGGTCAAGGGCATGTACCTTGGTTGCGGGTACACCCCCAGTGGGGGGTATGTAGGAGGCAGTTGATGGATGTCTCTCTCTCATCGATGTTTCTGACTATCCCTCTCTCTTCCTCTCTGTGAAAAATCAATAAAATATATTAAAAAGAAAAGAAAAGCAATTCCAATCATATTTCACTAGAATACAGAAAAATTAAGAGTCCAAGATGAGACAATAGTAAGTGGCATAATATTCACTTTATGCCCAAGCACTCCCTATGTTCTTAAAAGTTTTACTGAGTACTGAATATTTCTAATCACATTTAAAAAATAACATTTATATAAAACAAAGAACATGAATCAATTCTTCGACATCCAATCAATCAAGGTTATTTTTCTTTGTTTAAAATTTTATTTTTCATTGATTTTTAGAGAGAGAAAGGAGAAGGATAGATAGAAACATTGATGATAAACATCATCAATCAGCTGCCTCCTGCATGCTTTCTACTGGGGATTGAGCCCACAACTTGGGTATGTGCCCTGACCTGGAATTGAATTAGTTCCTGGGTTAAAGCTCAATCACTGAGCCACACTGGCTAAGCAAGTTTATCATTCTTTTAAAAAATAATTTTATGTAGTTATTATACATGAGATACAGTGGTCCTTGGAAGTAGCTTCAATAATTCACACCCTGTTGTTAAATGGAGCAATTCGGATCTATCCAAGAACAAGTCACACAGACTTGTTCTTGGAACCAAGCACTCTTATGAGAGACTCTGTTCCCTGAAAAAAAATATACTTTGCAAGATACATTAGCCCTCTGTGCAATGTTATAATCTCTATTAAAGCAGTTTACCTGAAAATTAATTCTGTTTATATAAATTTAATAAAACTAAAATAAATATGCAACTCATACAAGTTTTACCTGAAGATCTTAAAGGCCTTGAAACAATCTTTTGAGGAAAAGAGGGCAACATAAATCATGACAGGCTTTTCTTTTTAATTACTTCCCCAAGTAAGAAACTGTACAAGCGAATCAATAGTCACAGCACTTCACACATTTTCTGCTCTAGACTATGTGGTTTATTGTTTGCAAATTCCATGCCTTTGGCTCGTGTCCTCATATTTACTATAAAATTTACTAACATTTGTACAGCCCTTTACAGTTTATAAAGCATGTTCACATCACAGTATCTCAATCTTCCTAACACCCCTCTATGATAACTATTACTCTAATTTCTATTATATTTGAGGAAGCTGAAGATCAGAGGAATTAAGTAACCTGGCTGACTTCATATATTTAATAGGTGGATGGATGATATGGAACTACAAACTTAGAAAAAAAAAATTTTTTTTTACTATATCAAGCTGCTTCTTTACGAAATTTCTGTTAAAATCATAACCATCCTTTCAAACCCTATGCAAATGCCACTTTGATATTAAACAGTCCCTCGCCACTTCAAATAGAAATAAATCACTTCAAATCTCTCTTCCTTGAACTCATCAATTATAACACACTGCCTCACACTTTATCTGCATATACTATATCATAACTACCCCAACGTATGTTCAAGCCTGGATATGCACACAGCCCCACTTCTAATACAGTGTTTCAGAAAATAAAAAAACACCTTCATTAAAGCTTCCTGAGGGTAGGGACAATATCATTCTTCTTTGTACTTCCCACAATGCTTAGCACTGTGCACAAAACACTGTAGGTATAGTACTTAAATACTTAATTACTTAAGGTATTATCCTGGATGCTATCATGAAATTTTCCATCAACAGTATTACAAAACATGGAGTTAGTGTTATATTCTACAAGTTATATTAGTGTTTAACTCTACAAGTTTTATTAAATTTATATAAACAGAATTAATTTTCAGGTAAACTGCTTTAATAGAGATTATAACATTGCACAGAGGGCTAATGTATCTTGCAAAGTATATTTTTTTTCAGGGAACAGAGTCTCTCATAAATTTAGTTGGACATTTTGTATATTCTTCTATATCGGCTATTATCACAAACTGAAACCATCAGCTCATCACATCTTCCCTTTGCCTTTACAGAGCTCACATAGTAGCCATCCATCATTCTGCAAGGCAAAAAGGGTCATTTAAGAACAAATATCCTGGATTTTTAGTCAAAATGTCCAAACTATATGGTCTAAGTAAACTGGCAAGTAGACCCCTTGCTTTCTATTCCTGAGTATATCTGAGCCTCCTTCTATTAATATACTGGATGAATTGGGAAAACCATAATGAAGGGTTGGACCTGTGGGCCAAACTTAATGAGGAAATACAAGGTTTTCTGTGAGGAGATTCGAATCTCTTTTGACTGGTTAGTAATATACTTGTGACCCAGTGCATGACATTCATGCACATTAAAAGGGGATTAAATAGAGGAAATATTTTAATATTGCTATTTGCCCTTTCTCTATAATAGAAGTGTCAGAGAGGAAAGAAAATTAGTAAAATGTATATGAAAACCTTCCTCCTGTCAGAGTCTGGGGCACACCATGGGACGCAGAGTCAAGTCCCCACCCACCCACATGCACCTCAAAGTCGTGTGAGACCCAGACCCGGCCACTCCCGCCCCCCATTGAGCTAGATCCAGACCCAGCCAGTCCCAACCTTGTCAAGCCCTGCTGGGCAGGGGGTGTAGCTTCAGGTCCCCTGGCCCAGCACCAGGATGGGGGGTATGGCCTGAGATCCCCTGTCAAGCCTTGCCAGGCGGGGGGCAGGAAGGTACAGCCTTAGGTCCCCTAGCCCAGCACTGGGAGGGGGGCCGCAGCCTCAGGTCCCCCGTCAAGCCCTGCTGGGCGGGGTGTGTGGCCTGAGCTCCCCTGACCCAGCAATGGTGGTGCACCTTGAGGTCCCCTGTCAAGCCCCACCTGGTGGGGAACGCAGCTTGAGGTCCCCTGGCCTGGCACTGGGGTGGAGGGAGCAGCCTGAGGTCCCCTAGCCCAGCACCAGGACGGGAAGCACACCTTGAGGTCCCCTGTCAAGCCCTGCCAGGTGGGGGGTACAGCCTGAGGTCCCCTGTCAAGCCCCACGGGGGCGGGGGAGGGCATAAACTCAGGTCCCTGCTGATTGCTTGTTAAGGCTCCTTATGGGAAGTTGGCCTCAGCTGTGGGTGCAGCCATCTTTGTGACAGAGTGATGGTCAATTAGCATATTCCTTCTTTATTAGATAGGATTCCCTATGATTCCACACCAAATCCTATTACAGTGAGGCAGTTATTTCCTAGACAAATGAAAGACAAAATTTCTACTGTTGAAAATGTTGAGTCAATGTTCATTGTTGGAAAATATTTTTGAAATTTTGGCAACATAGAGAAACCTACCAGATCCAATGTGAACAAGTATGGATTAATGCATATGGAAAAAACAAAACCAAACTGTTGCCTACAAAATGAGTCCTGGGAAGCACAACAGAATCTACAGCAATTGATACTTTTTGAAGCAGTCAGTAAAAAACTGGCACCACCACAGCCAAGGGGGAAAAAAGCTTTAACACTTGGCAAGAAGGGTATTATTGGAAAAACAAAGGCACGGTACATCTGAGCCTAAAATTATCATGTAGAGTCACAGTCAACACATCTCAACAAATGCATAACAAACAGTGTGAGAAAAATGACAACAGCTTCATTCCAGAGATTAAGAAACCAACTATTTAAAGAAGTGGTATTTCACCCCTTAAAGCAAAAATCTCATCGAGTATTACAGCAAGCATATCTATTATCTTCCCCATTCTTTATGATTCTGCAGTGTAGGTAGCCTTCAAAACTATACCTCTGTTGAGAAATCAATAGAAATAACTGAGGCAAAAACCTGTGGCTGCCAGTAAAACCATTTAGGTACACACTATCCTCAGCAAAGGGCAGTTATCAATCCAAGCTCCAGTTAATAAACCAGGACCTCAAGTTAACATGCAAAGAGACACACACAAATGTGTCACAGCTCGTCTACACTCATGGCCTATGTGTG
The DNA here is from genome assembly GCF_964339955.1 of Pipistrellus hanaki. Classification (NCBI taxonomy): domain Eukaryota; kingdom Metazoa; phylum Chordata; class Mammalia; order Chiroptera; family Vespertilionidae; genus Pipistrellus; species Pipistrellus hanaki. The sequence continues at coordinate 12,569,100 of NC_140511.1, read as the reverse complement.
CATTTTTGATGAATGGATTCGGTTTTCAAAAAATTGTTTTATTCCTGACCTAACTGGTTTGGCTCAGTGGATATCGCATCCGCCTGCGGACTGAAGGGTCCCAGGTTCGATTCCCATCAAGGGCACATGCCTGGGTTGCAGGCTCGATCCCCATTAGGGGGCGTGCTGGAGGCAGCCAATTGATGATTTTCTCTCATCATTGGTGTTTCTGTCTCTCTCTCCTCCCTTCCTCTCTGAAATAAATAAAATTATATATTAAAAAAAAATTTTCCCCCTATGTTTGCATTTGTACTGATGGTTAAGTGAAATGTAATCTGTTAACTTTATTTAATTTTTAAATTTCTTTATTGATTAAGGTGTTACATATGTGTCCTTATTCCCCCACTTGTTTGTTGACTTCAATAATAAAAATTTTAAAGTTTTATTTTGTATGTCCTCCCCCCATTTTGTTTTTCTGTTAATTGGTTTTTATTGCATATTACAAAAGTCATGGTCTGTGATACATTGGACAACTAAAAAATTGGTCTTTCAAAACTGATAGTTTGAGAAATACTGGGCTAGACAAATATACAGACAAATACAATATGCTGTGATAAAGGCTAGAACAGAAAGAAATATGTACTAATAAATATATTATTTTTGCAAATAATTTTAAATTTACTCTTTTTACTATGAAAGTCTCTAATATACATGAAAGTAGAAAAATTAGTATAATGACTCCCTGAGATTCAAGAGTTCTAAAAAATTTGCCATACTTGCTTCATTTATCCTTTTTCCCTTTAAATTCCTTTTTTTTCTGTAGTAACCTAAAGCAAATCTTGACATAATTTTATTTCACCCTACTTTTGAATACCTAAAGAACCCCCATACCCCTTTCTTATATAAATACAATACCATTATCACTCCTAATAAAACCAACAATTCCTTAATATTATCTAATACACAGTCTGAATTCAGATTTCCCCAGTTGGCTATTTGAATCAGGGTCCAAACAAGATGTACATTTTGCAATTACTTGTTTTGTGTTTGGAGTTCTTTCATTCTGAAACAGTTCCTCTCCCCTCCCCTCATTTCCCAATGGCACTGACTTAAAGAAACTGGATTGGATGTCCTACATTCTGGATTTGTCCTTGGCTTCCTCATAATTTTGTTAGAATTATTCTTCTAGCTTCTGTATCTACATTATAAAAACCCAGTGGCCTAACATTGTAATGACCAAAGACAGGTCACCAGGAGGCTGCATGTGCGGTGAAGCACAGCGGGAGGGTGGGGACTTGATTCTGGGTCCTGTGGCGCAGTAGGGTCTGGGGTCCCAGGTCTCATGAGATTTCCTGTGGGCCTGGGACTCACGTGATTTCATGAGTTAGGTCTCTAGTTTCCTACAAATTGGAATTCAAGTATAAAGAATAGAATAGATTCATGTTTACATTTTTTTGGAGGGTGGAAAAAATATGTCACAGGTAGATCTACTAGGAGGAATATAAGATATGGTTCTACTTTTAGGAGCACTAAGATCAACCAATGAATTATGGGAATGACAGACTAATCTTTCAATTAAAAATTCCTATCACTCTTTCTCCAAATATGGTTCTAAAGCTTAAGTATATATCAGAACTCTTAGAAGGCTTGTTAAAACTCTTAGACACCAGAGTGTCTAATATATTGTAGGTGTTGGAAAGGGCCCAAGAACTTATATACTTTTTAAAAAAATATATATTTTATTGATTTTTTACAGAGAGGAAGGGAGAGAGATACAGAGCTAGAAACGTCGATGAGAGAGAAACATTGAACAGCTACCGGGGATGTGCCCGCAACCAACATACATGCCCTTGACCGGAATCGAACCCGGGACCTTTTAGTCCGCAGACCGACACTCTACCGCTGAGCCAAACCAGTTTCAGCAACTTATATACTTTTTATTAATATATTTTATTGACTTTTTTACAGAGAGGAAGGGAGAGGGATAGAGAGTTAGAAACTTCGATCAGCTGCCTCCTGCACACCCCCTACTGGGGATGTGTCCGCAACAAAGGTACATGCCCTTGACTGAATCGAACCTGGCACCCTTCAGCTGATGCTCTATCCACTGAGCCAAACCGGTTTTGGAGAACTTATATATTTTTTAGAAGTACCCAGATGATGCGTAAGATGCTGGAATGGGAGCCACACTTTGAGAACCACAGCACCGATCTCAGTATTCATTGGTGGTCATATCTCAATTACTTCACTTGCAAAACTGGTTCATTTTTTAAAAATTCCTGCCACATTTATTAGATAAAATTCTTCTGTAGAAAAAAAGAATGTTCTCTTGTCAATTGGGGCTATTTAGTTATCTTGGAATACAACTAAAACAGGTAGGAAGGAAAACTGTTCAAATGTTCAATTTTTCCTCCTTAAGAGCCAATTTTCAGAGTTAGGGGTTGGTACAATGACTACCTCCAACAATATCTATTAGGATTTGTGTGTGTGTGTGTGTGTGTGTGTGTGTGTGTGTGTGTCCCTCTTACACTTAGCTTTCTTTTCCCTTTCTCTCTTGTATGATTCTCTTAGCTATCATCATAATGAGTGCATGGATTCTTACTCCTATATATTCAGTTTCAATCAAGTATAGTCACTATTCTTTTGGATGCTCAAATTTTTCCACCTCTATCTAGTAGGAACCCCTTTACAATGTTTTTGTCTTTTAATATGACCACAGAAATATTCAATACCTTTACTGCTTTCTTACATAATAAAAATGTCTGATGCTATCTTGAATACTTCTTGCCCCAAACCTGGAATCAGTCATTTCTCTAGAAAGCACTGGGAATGGTATCTGGGTGCTTTTTAGTTAATTGGTTGGCACTGCTTCTAAGACTTCAGGGACAGAGTTAGGAAATAAGTACTTTTAAAGAGAAAAAGAATTTAATCCATTCCATTTCAAATTTAATGTTATAGGAATTACTTCTCTTTGGTTTTCATATTTATATTTTTTTCTCTTCATAGAAGATTCTGGTTCTTTTTTTCTTTCTTTTTTATAGATATTCTGATTGATTTCACAAAAGGAAGGGAGAAGGAGAGAGAGAGACAGAAACATCAATAAGAGATAATCATCGATTGACTGCCTCTTGCATGCCTCACCCACACTGGGGATTGAGCCTGCAATTTGGGCACATGCCTTGACCAGGTATCGAACTGTGACCTCCTGGTTCATAGGTTGATGCTCAACCACTGAGCCATACCAGCCGGGTGAGATCCTGGTTCTTAACATTAATATACATTACTTGTTTTATCCTACAATACTCATATTTTCAAAATAGTTATACTACTATTACTAGTAAAAATAAAATTACTGGGTGAACTTTAAAAGTTAACATTTCTTTGCAATTCTTTTAACCTTGAGATTATATTGTCCTAAGAATGCACAGGCCTAATACAATGCTTTAAAATCACTTGAAAAGCTATTGTGTCATGTGTTGCCACCATGTTTGTTTTTAAATATTAGGGATTCTTTTGTCCCTGTTTAACTTCATCTCTTGAATATGTAAAACACCTTCTGTTTAATACAACAGCAAAGTTAAAACTATGTAACACCATATAGTCCAAAAAGTCTGTTCCTATCGCTTGCCTAAAAGTAACTGTTTTTTTATGTTTTATTTTTGGTTTACTCCTTCTGTGTTTCATTTTTAAAAATATATATTTTATTGATTTTTTACAGAGAGGAAGGGAGAGAGATAGAGAGCCAGAAACGTCGATGAGAGAGAAACATCGACCAGCTGCCTCCTGCACACCCCCTACCAGGGATGTGTCCGCAACCAATGTACATGCCCCCGACCGGAATCGAACCCGGGACCTCTCAGTACAAAGGCCAACGCTCTACCACTGAGCCAAACCGGTTTCAACTGTGTTTCATTTTGTATGTGAAAATATGTGTGTATAATTGTATTCTCCCTGGTTCTTACACAAAAATATTTGTCCTTTTTCCTCCCCAGTTCATAGCAGTACACACTGCAGATACTAAAAGTTAGTAGTGTGGTGCTAAGAATAAAGGCTCAGGAGTCAGGCTGCCCGGGTTCAAATACTGTCTTCACACTTGCTAAACATGTGATCCCGAGCAAATTACTTAAGCCTAATCTCTTATCCCTTCATTTGGTGGTCTAAAAATGGGATAATAGTAGAATCTACCTCACGAAGTTATGTGAAAATTAAATGGCAAAAACTACCATGTGTATGTGCACAAGCATTTGCATTTTTTTTTTTTTTTTAACTAAATGGCCAATGTTTTGATCTACATCAAATGGAGATGGGATGGGGAAAAATACTGGTTCTGTGAAAACACCCCCTTTCTCCATTAGTGGCATGCTCATTCAGCTCTATCTTTATATTCCAGTAAGTTATTTTGCTCTCACTGTTTAACAAAAAAAGAACAAGATAAAAATTCTTGCATACCTTGAAAAAAAAAAAAAGGGAAAAACTACCATTGTATTTTTAATATGTGGTTAGATGAGGAAAGAAATTAAAAAATAAAAGTGAAATAAGCCAGTCAATGAAAGAGAAACACCACATGACTTCACTCATTTATGGATAATAAAGAACATTATAAACTGATGAACCAAAAGATAGATATAGAGACAGTAAAGCAACAAGCAGACTGTCAAATTACAGCGGGGAGGGGAGGGAGATCTGGGGGAGATAAGAGATCAACAGAAGGACTTGTATACATGCATATAAATACAACCAATGGACACAAACCTCTGGGGAGGGAGGGCATATATGGGAGGGGGGGTAATGGTATATGTATACAGATAATAATTTAATAATTAAAAAAAGACTAAAAAATATAAAAAATAAAAATGAAACACCTTTTCCCAGGGTCTGACACATATAAGTGCTCAAAAATGTTAGCCGCTATTATTTCACCTAGATAATTACTGTTATTATACTGTCAGGAGCTTACTCAAGTACCTTCCTTCCCTAACTACCACCTATCCACTAGATGCTTAGAATATGGTTTCTATGTTTCACATTTCATGGACATTGCTTTGAATTTCACCAGTAAATTCCCTAGTCTAGAACCAATTTACCTTTTCTTAGTACTCACCTTTTATGACCTTTCATTAAATCTTGCCCTTAATTGGTTCTCAAAATAAATATCCCTCCCAGTTGATTTTTTGTGTTTATCTAGTTTTCCTCCATCTCTTTCACTAATTGACTCTTCTTCCTCATCTAACCACATAAAACTACCATGGTCTAGTTCTGGGCCTTTGCCCCCCCCCCCTTTTTTTTTTTCTAAACTCCTTTTCTCATAGAATTAATCGAAATTGTCACCTTCTTGTGGATAACCTCCGATCTATTTTATTTTTAACTGGATGATGTTAGTTCTCTTTCACGCTCTTCTTATTGAGTGCCAGTCTCATGGGTACCTCTTTAGTCACTTACAGCCACAACATGCCTTAACACTGGCCTGAGGCCTCCTGCTCACAGATTCTATTGACAATGTAATGTAAATGTATTTACATACAAACATTCACATTTGATATGCAATTTCGAGGGGCCTATAAAATTTTAGGTTTAATCAAGGTTAAGAAACTCTGCTTTGGGAGATTTCATTCATTGATTAGAATTTTTATAAAAATAAATTCCAGATTTGCAAAGTGCATTTGACCTTTCAATAATTACTCAATTGTACTCTACACAGATTTTTCTTTCTGCTACTACAGTGTTATCAAGACTGAACTCATCTTTCTTTGTATAAACTTCATTACCACCTTCTAAGTCACTATAACTATTATCTTGGTCACTCAATCTCAAAAATTCAAAAGTCACTTTCTACCAACCCCAAAATTAAGTATAGCTGAAGCCCCAATATATAGATTTTAAATTACATAGATACAATTTATATAGTATAATAGATGTTCTCAACCTGTATTTATAGATAAATCTAGATTTCATAGCACAATGCCTGACACATAAGAAATGCTCAGTAAATGCTAGCTGCTATCCTCCCACAATCATCACCACCATCATCACTACCATCACCACCATGTAGACATCCCTTCTCTTCCTCTAAGGATAAAGGGCAACTTTCCTAGCATCTTATCAAAGAAATCCAGCCAGTTGCATTTCCTTAAGTTTCAGGGATATCAGAATCTTTGAATGACTTCCTTTAAGCTTACTGTTCCTCAGTTGAAATTAGCATCCCTTAAAGCTGGAGCTAACTAATAGTCCAAAATATTAATAACTTATTAAATTAATATTACGTTAGAGTGATTAAAGTTGTAATTTTATCAATTTGTATTTTGGGAGTAAAAAGGCTGATGCCAATTTAATATTTTATGCTTAATTAGACTTTTAAAAAGGCTAACTCCCCTCCAACACACACATACTAGATAATTAAATCCTGGTCAAAGGTTCCTAACTCACCAATTTGCATAAACTTCACACTTCTGAAAATAATGAATTTGAAGGAAAATAGTGTTTTTAGGAATATAATCACTATCAACCATGAAGCTCCAGTAAAGTAATTAAAATGGGCTCATTTGTCCTCTTCAAAATATTGTGAAGATCCATTATTTTCACCCCTAGGTTCAAATTTCTACTCCTCTTTCTCTAACATTTCTCTCCTCTAATCAATATAAAATGTTGCTGGAGCCTGGTTGGCATGGCTCAGTGGTTGAGCATCGACCTATGAACTAGGAGATCATGGTTCAATTCCTGGCCAGGGCACATGCCCGGGTTGTGGGATGGGCATCTAGGAGGCAGCGAATCAATGAATGTCTCCCTCCTCCTTTCTCTCTGAAATATACATATGTGTGTATATATACATATACATTCACACACACACACACACACACACACACACACATAACATTGCTATAAAAAACAACTCTTATTTTATTGTAACTCAGCACTCTGGCCTTTGCCAACTTAGATTGTGCTGATCCTAACCAATCATTACTGGATAAAATCAAACTAAAAAAGGAAGATTCATTAATAAATAAAACCCTAAAAACAGTTTTAGTACATTAATATATGTATCACTCTACATTGTGAACACTAAAAATGGATTAAGTATGTGATTTCTATTAAATTAGGATAACATGAATTATTCTAATTTTAAATCTTAGATTATAATATTACTTTTATGAAATTTCATTAACCTTAACCTTGAGACACATTTATAAATATGAAACTATAGATTTTAAAACATTTTGCTTTCTGTTTGTTTTTGTAAGTGTGTAATCATTTCATATTGTGTGCCTGACAAAAATTAAAGGAAATTGTTGTTGTGGTACACTCTGACAATTTAATTGTGCTTTCAGCAATTTTCCTACATTAGATTGTTCACATCTGTTAGACTCTGAATCAGTTCTTCCAGCTATGTGGGACTACAATCTTCTGGGAAGTAAATGTGTTTTGAGGTACATAGTTTAAAATGTTAAAGATTATTTATTGTACAATTGACTTTTGTAACTATATGTTAAAGTTTTTAGCAACAATTAAAAGCAAACATACTCAAACGTTTCTAAAAGTATTTATAACCTCATATAGAAGCCAATAGTTTGTAATATCTGATTATAGTAACTTCAAAAAGTTTCATATCTTTTCTTCAACTTTATTTTTATTGTTGGCACTATTACAGATGTCCCTATTCTCCCCTCCCCTTTGCCCACCTCCTTTTGCAATAGCATGGCTGGACCGGGAGATTATTATGCTAAGTGAAATAAATCAATCAGAGAAAGTTTCATATCTTTAATAAAACACAAAACTAAAATAAATCTCTGATTACTTTTACCTAGGGAGATTTCAAAGTATAGTAGAAAAAGGTCCTAGAGGCAAACAAGCCTGATTTGGGATGCTCTTTCTACTTCTCACTGCTGTGTGCCCTTGGACAAATTATTCAGGTCCTGGGTAATTGATTTATCAGGAATAAATCCCAAATTTTGTTCTTTGTGGGAGGTTCCTACCTTAGATCTCTCCACATATCCACATATAAATTCTAATTTGATGGCAAAGAATCTTTTTAAAAAATATATATATATTATTGATTTTTTACAGAGAGGAAGGGAGAGGGATAAAGAGCTAGAAACATCAATGAGAGAGAAACATCGACCAGCTGCCTCCTGCACACCTCCTACTGGGGATGTGCCTGCAACCAATGTACATGCCCTTGACCGGAATCCAACTTGGGACCCTTCAGTCCGCAGATCAATGCTCTATCCACTGAGCCAAACTGGTTTTGGTGGCAAAGAATCTTTTAAGAGCATTTCATTTCTACATCTATACTATTGGCTTTGTCCATACACAGTAATTTCTTTATCTCATTGCATGAAAATATGCTATTTGCAGTGTCTAATAAGAAACTAGTAGGTAGTTACAACAAAAGGTACAATCAAGCAAGAAGGGTTATAAAAACAAACATGTGTGGAGAATATGATTTTGGCCCAGTATTTCATATATGTGTACAGATCTCAGTAAAAACACCCCACCCCAGATATGAAGCAGAATAAAATCAATAGCAAAAGAATCATGAGGACAGTAGTTTATTGATTATCTTCAGATCAATCTCAGAGCACAATGCTTTCTTCCTCATGGGATCAAATTTAAAAATAAAGTTGAACTTTATTTTGAGTTTAAAGCATAAGAATCATTAACTTATTTATTCATTTAACAAATACTTAGTGACTTCTTTGTGTTAGCCATTATATTTGCCATTTTGCCCTCATGGGACTTCTCTTTGGGTGGCAGAAATGATAATAAATAGAAAAATAAAAATGATAGACTATGAAAAGTACTACTTCAACAGGGGAGAAAAGCATTCAAAGAACGATGCAGCACACTCATGAAACCAAAAGGACACCAACAGAGGCTAAAGCATAAATAACAAGGAAAAAGGAAAGACCTATGGTGAGATCAAGGAAGTAGAAGTCCAACTCAGTCAGAATATAGAAGGCTAAGGAGGGAGTCTATAATTTAAAATATTGGGCCCTAACCGGTTTGGCTCAGTGGCTAGAGCATCAGCCTACGGACTCAAGGGTCCCAGGTTCGATTCCGGTCAAGGGCATGTACCTTGGTTGTGGGCACATACCCAGTAGGGAGTGTGCAGGAGGCAGCTGATTAATGTTTCTCTCTCATCAATGCTTCTAACTCTCTAACCCTCTCCCTTCCTCTCAGTAAAAAAATCAATAAAATATATTTTAGAAATATTGGGACTGTCCTGCACTAGAGATTTAGAGGTTTAGAGGATCTACCTAATACATAGTCACAAACTTAAATAGAAAGCCAAAATGAAACAAAGAAACAACCCCCAAATTAAAGAATTAGAGAATTCTCCAGAAGAGACAAATGAAGCAGAGATAAGAAATTTATCTGAAATAGGGTTCAGAGTAATGATAGTAAAAATGCTCAACAGCATAAAAAAAGATATAGTAACTATGAAAAAAGAACAGTCTGAGATAAAGAATGACGTAACACTAATAAAGAACATATTGGAAGGAATCCACATAAGAAAGGGGGAAACCAAGAATAGAATCAGTGAATTAGAAGACAGAGTTGAAAATACCACTTAATCAGAGAACCAAAAAGAAAAAGCAATTAAAAAACAGGAGGTCAGACGAGATCGGGCGTGTTCAGGGTGCAGATTGTCAAATTTCAGCGGGGAGGGGAGGAGGATCTGGGGGAGATAATAGATCAACTGAAGGACTTGTATACATGCATATAAGTACAACCAATGGACATAGAACTCTGGGGAGGGAGGGGATGTGTGGGAGGGAGGGAGGAGGGAAAAGTCAATAAAATATGTAATAAATAAATAAATAAATAAATAAATAAATAAATAAATAAATACAAAAAAAACCCCCACAAAAAAAACACAAAAAAACAGGAGGCCAGCTTAAGGGATCTGTGGGACAATGTGAAACATAACAATATTAGAATAGCAGGTGTGCCAAAGAGGCAGACAGGGAGAAAAGAGTAGAGAAGGTGTTAGAAGAAATAATGGCAGAAAATTTTCCTAACTTGGTAAAGGAAAAAGTCACACAAGTTGAGGAGGCACTGAGAACCCCAAACAAGAAAAACCCAAACAAGACCAGGGCCAGACACATCACAATTAACCAGTTAACTGTCACAATATTCTGACCTTAGTTAAAAAAGGTCTGTTGCTTGCATCTATAAACACTATGGCATACAAATGGTTAAATAGTCAAAAATTAAAGACAAAGATAGAATCTTAAAGGCAGCAAGAAAAAGAAAATGGTTACCTACAAAGGAGTTCCCATAAGGCTGACACCCGATTTCTCATCAGAAACTCGAAAGGCCAGAAGGGAATGGCATGAAGTACTCAAGGTAATGGAAAGCAAGAATTTGAGACCAAGGTAACTATATCAAGTAAGGCTATCATTCAAAATAGATGGTCAAATAAAGAGCTTCCCAAACCAAAAAAGGCTAGGATACATTACCACCAAGCCAGCATTATAAGAGATGCTAAAGGCATTGCTATAATGAGAATAAGAAAGAGAGAGAGAAACCTACTCATAACAGAATTAAAATGGCATTAAAAAAGTACCTATCCTATATAATAAAGAGGTAATATGCAAATTGACCATCACACCCTCGCACCACAATGGTCACCCTGTCATCACAAGATGGCTGCCCCACCTTGTCACAAGATAGCTGCCTCCATGTTGTCACAAGATGGCTGGCAAGGGAGAGCAGTTGGGGGCAACTAGGCCTGCAGGGGAGGGCAGCTGAGGCGGAGGAGCAGGCCTGCAGGGGAGGGCAGTTGGGGGCGATTGGGCCAGCAGGGCAGTGGTTCTCAAACTTTCTAATGCAGTTCCTCATGTTGTGGTGACCGCCAACCATAAAATTATTTTTGTTGCTACTTCATACTGTGATTTTGCTACTGTTATGACTCATAATGTAAATATGTGTTTTCCGATGGTCTTAGGTGACCTTGCTAGGGGTTTTCAACCTGTAGGACCTGGGGGTCATCACAACATGAGGAACAGTATTAAAGGGTCGTGGCATTAGAAAGGTTGAGAACCACTGGGTTAGGGGGTGATCAGGCAGGCAGGCAAGTGGTTAGGAATCAGCAGTCCCGGATTGTGAGAGGGTGAGAGGGATGTCCAACTGCCGGTTTAGGCTCAAACCCTAAACTGGCAGTCAGACATTTCCCCAGTGGTCCCAGATTATAGAGGGTGCAGGATGGGCTGAGGGATACCCTCCAATGCACTAATTTCATGCATCAGGCATCCAGTCAATAATAATCATAAATGTAAATGGATTAAATGCTCCAAATAAAAAAACATAAGGTAGCTGAATGGATACAAAAACATGACTCAACTATATGCTGTCTCCAAGAGACCCACTTCAAAATAAAAGCCAAACACAGATGAGAGGGAAGGGACAGAAAAAGGTTTTCCATGCAAATGGAAAAGAAAAAAAATCTGGAGTAGCAATACCCATATCCAACAAAATAAGACTTTAAAATGAAGGCCATAACAAGAGACAACAAAGGTCACTACATAATACTAAAGGGATTGATCCAACAAGAAGATATAACCCTGGAAAACATATTGATATATGCACCAAATATAGGAGCAGCTAAATAAAAAAAAAAAAAAAAAAAAAAAAAAAAAAAAACTTCTAGAGGGCTTTAATGGAGAGATTGACAACAATACAGTCATAGAAGGAGACTTTAACACTCCTCGCACTTCACTGGACAGATCTTCAAGACAAAAACTTACCAAGGAAATAGAGAATCTAAAGAGCACAATGGATCAGATGGATTTAATTGACATTTATAGAATATTTCATTCCAACATAGCAGAATATACATTCTTCTCAAGTGCACATTGATCACACAAAGACCACATGTTATGACACTAAACAAATCTCTACAATTTCAAGAAGATTGAAATCATATCAAGCATATTCTCAGATCATAGTGAAATGAAATTAGAAATCAACTACAGTAAAAACACCCCAAAATATTCAAACACATGGAGGCTAAATACCATGTTATTAAACAACTAGTGAACAGAAATTCATGCATGGTGGTGGTGGGGGGGGGCACGTTCCCTCAGCTCAGCCTGCACCCTCTCCAATTGTGGACCCCTTAAAATATGTCAGACTGCTGGTTTAGGCCCGATCCCACAGGTGGCTCCTAACTGCTCACCTACCTGCCTGCCTGATTACCCCTAACCCCTCTGCCTGCCTGCCTGATCACCCCTAACCTCTCTGCCTGCTTGACTGATCGCCCCTAACTGCCCTCTCCTGCCAGCCTGATCTCATCCCCAACTTCCCTCTCTGCATTAGCCCCCACTACTGTGGCTTTGTCTGAAAGGAAGTTGGATGTCCGGAAGATGGCCAGTCAACCCAGTCTAATTAGCATATTACCCTTTTATTAGTGTAGATAGATTATATTGATAGGATTGCTTAAATGGAACTGGGGGAAGCCTTTTTCAGCAGAAGAAGATGCTCTTGGCAGAAAAAAATACATAATATCTATATCTGAACTAATAGCCAGCCATATACACTATATTGCCAAATTTAAAAATTGAACAGCTTTCTTACACCTTACACTAAACAACTATTGCCCTAAAACCCCTCCTCAGCCCCCATCTTAGCTTCTGCCTTCACAGTTCACCCAGATTTGTTCTGATTGGTGGTTTCTATGCCAGTCAGCATAAAAAGCTCCGCATCCTAGGCAGCCACTGGCTCCTCCCAGTTCACCCAGATTTGGTTCTGATTGGTCGGTTTCTATGCCAGTCAGCATCTCCAGGCCTATCTCTGGGCCTGATCAGGGAGGTGGGACTGATCAGCAACCCCCACAGAGGCCTGGAAAGAAAGAGAGGCATAGCTGCTGGCCAGGCCCGGAGAGAAAGAGAGAGGCAAGGGCTGATCAACAGCTGCCATAGAGGCTATACTGATCAGACCTTGCTTCTCTCTCCAGGCCTCTCTCCGGGCCTGATCCACAGCCCCCTTGGCAGTCAGTGCTGGGTCACTGTGCCTGTAGTCACCACAGCAACACAGCATTGACTGCAGGACTGACTTCCAGTTTGTCGAGCCTTCGGTCGTTACAGATCCTGGGTTTTTATATATTACGATGAATGGATTATCAATGAGATCAAGAAAAAAAAATCAAAAACTTCCTAGAAATAAATGAAAATGAACACACAACAACCCAATATCTCTGGGACACAGCAAAAGCAGTCCTTAGAGGGAACTTCATATCACTACAAGCATACCTCAAAAAACAAGAAAAATCAGCCATAAACCATGTCAACGTACAACTTAAAGAACTAAAAAGAGAACAACAAGAAAAGTCCTGAGTAAGTAGAAGGAAGAAAATAATAAAGATTAGAGAAAAAGAAATAATACAGAGACTAAAACAACAATACAAAAAATCAATGAAACCAAGAGTTGGTTCTTTGAAAGCATAAAACAAAATTGATAAACCATTAGCCAAGAAACAAAGAGAGAGGACCCAAATAAAATTAGAAACGAAAGGGGAGGAGTAAGCACCAACACCACAAAAATATAAAGGATTGTAAGAAAATACTATGAACAACTAAATTCCAAAAGCTGGACAATGTGAATGAAATAGACAAATTCCTAGAAAAATACAGTCTCCCAAAACTGAATCAGGAAGAATAAAAAAATTTGAATAGTCCAATAACAATTGATGAAATAGAAGCAGTAATAAAAAAAACTCCCACCGCCGAGACCGGTTTGGCTCAGTGGATAGAGCGTTGGCTTGGGGACTGAAGGGTCCCGGGTTCGATTCCGGTCCAGGGCATGTACCTTGGTTGTGGGCATATCCCCAGTAGGGGGTGTGCAAGAGGCAGCTGATCGATGACACTCTCTCATTGATGTTTCTAACTCTCTATCTCTCTCCCTTCCTCTCTGTACAAAATCAATAAAATATATTTAAAAAAAATAAAAAAATAAAAAAAACTCCCACCAAACAAAAGCCCAGGTCTGGATGGCATCACAGAGGAGTTTTACCAAACATTCAAAGAAGAACCAACACCTATACTCCTCAAACTATTTCAGAAAATCCAAGAGGAAGGAACACTTCTAAACTCTGTTTATGAGGCCAGCATTATCCTAATTCCAAAGCCAGGTAAAGATACTATAAAGAAAGAGAATTACAGGCCAATATCCCTGATGAACATAGATGCTAAAATCCTCAACAAATATTAGCAAATTGCATCCAGCAATATATTAAAAAGGCTGTACACCATGATCAAGTTGGATTTATTCCAGGGATGCAAGGCTGGTAACAAAATTTGCAAATCAATAAATGTGATACATCACATCAACAAATTGAGAGATAAAAATCATAGAGTCATATCAATAGATGCAGAAAAAGCATTTAACAAAATTCAACACCCATTTTAGATAAAAACTCTCAGCAAAGTGGGAATAGAGGGAGCATATCTCAACATGATAAAGGCCATATATGACAAACCTACAGCCAACATTATACTCAATGGGCATACACTAAAACCATTTCCCCCAAGAACAGGAACAAGACAGAGATGCTCACTTTCACCACTATTATTTGACATAGTACTGGAAGAGCTAGCCACAGCAATCAGACAAGAAGAAGAAACAAAAGGCATCCAAATTGGAAAATAAGTAAAACTGTCATTATTCACAGATGACATGACATTGTACATAGAAAACCCTAAAGACTACATTAAAAAAAAAAAACTAATAGACTTAATAAATGAATTTGGCAATGTAGCAGGATACAAAAATAACACTCAGAAACCTATGGCTTTTTTATACACCAATAATGGACTCACAGAGAAACTAAAAAAACAATCCCATTTATCACTGCAACAAAAAAAATTAAGATACATAGGAATAAATTTAACTAAGGAAGTAAAAGACCTATAAGAAAACTACAGGACATTGAAAAAAAGAGATAGAGGAAGATATAAACAAATGGGAGAATATACAGTGTTCATGAACTGGTAGAGCCAACATCATTAAAATGTCCATACTACCCAAAGCATCTAGAGATTCAATGAATCCCCATTAAGATACCAACAGAATATTTCACAAACCTACAATAAACTCTCAAAAATTCATATGGAACAACAACAACAAAAAAGACCCTGAATAGCCACAGCAATCCTGACAAAGAAGAACAAAGTTGGAGGCATTGCAATATCAGATAACTGGTGGGTGCAGCCACTGTGGAAAACAGTATGGCATTTCCTCAAAAAACTAAAAGTGGAACTTCCATTTGATCCAATAATCCCACTTCTAGCAATATACCCAAAGAAATCAGAAACAACAATCAGAAAGGATATATGCACCCCTATGTTCATAGCAGCACAATTTACAATAGCTATGATTTGGAAATAACCTAAGTGCTGATCTGCAGATGAGTGGATTAAAAAACTGTGGTACATCTACACAATGGAATACTAGCTGCTGTAAAAAATAAGGAATTCTTACCATTTGCAACAAAATGGATGGAAATGGAGAGCATTATGCTAAGCAAAATAAGCCAGTCGGACAAAGATAAATATCACATGATCTCACTCATTAGTGAAATATAATGAACAACATAAACTGATGAACAAAAATAGAGCCAGAAAAAAAAGTATTTTAGAATAAAGGTAATCTTGTTATTTGCAGATTTTTAATATTTCCTACAACTTTTGTGATATTATACTGTTAGTATTGTTTTGATAATATTTTATTTAAAATATTTTTCTTGAAATATTAATGCTTATTGAATGTAATATTATACTTAAAATAGTTTTTCTTGAATAATTAATTTTTATTGCATGTATAAAATTTTTTTTCTTTAAATAGTTTATTTCATGTAACATTATGCTTAAAATAGTTTTTCTCAAAATATTAATGTTTATTGCATGCAACATTAAAATATAATTAAAAAACTAAAATAAATGAACAGCCAAAAAAAATTCAATTTTAAAAGAGAGAACATCCAATGGGAAAACAATAAGTGCTTTAAAAAAAATATTTTATTGATTTATTACAGAGAGGAAGGGAGAGAAATAGAGTTAGAAAGATCGATGAGAGAGAGTCATCAATCAGCTGCCTCTTGCACACCCCCTACTGGTGATGTGCCCGCAACCAAGGTACATGCCCTTGACCGGAATCGAACCTGGAGCCCTTCAGTCCGTAGGCTGATGCTCTATCCACTGAGCCAAACCGGTTTCGGCAAACATTAAGTGCTTTTAAGTGGTTGAGAGACCTGACCTAATTTACATTTTAAGAGCACTTAAAAATAATCTGAAACTATGAACTCTATTTTAATAAGCTGTACAGTTCCACAAGCAAAAATTGAAACAAAAATTTAAGCACCCTAATGGGAATGATCCTAATAGCTAACATGAGAGCCACAAAGAGATAAATTCAGTCCCTAACGCAAAGAAATTTACATTAAATATTAGAAAAGAAAGTTAAATATTAAAAGAGCTTTAATCAGCCTTTCCAATAATAATAGATGTCATGAGGCAATACTGGCTTACAGACATAAGATGAGATACTGTCTGAAATATCATAAGCTCTCTTAATTCCAGAACAATAGCTGCGTTTTCTTATTAATTTTGAATATGTAGTAACATTTCATTAACTGTCCCAGAACTGTTTTTTAGCCAATGATTTTAAAAAAAAATTATGTCAACTGAATAACCTAGGAAAGTACCCAGTCATATTTAATACCACCAAATGATGATGTCATCTCAAAGGCATTAGAACATTCCAGACAATTCTCTAAATAGGTATTTTCATCCCACCTATTTTTATCATGTCTGCAGGATCTCAAGGTCTGGAGTAAATTATTTCTGAGTAATGACTATGACTGGACTAATAAATGAATCACTCTAAGATTAACTACTGATGTGTGCTATTTACTCAATTTGGGTAGTGTTATAATAATATTTATAAATGCAATCTGGTCACACTTCTAACACATTCTTTATACAGATAAATATACCCAGATAGCTATTTTGATATGCCATTATTTTTTTAAGGGAACAAATACAGTCCAAAGAAAAGACTATGGTTTACCAAACCATGCAATTTTTAGGAATTAGGGTTGTAAAGCCCAATGTGAGGAATAAGATACTGATGATGAAAAAAGCAAATGTGTTAATTTTAATATTTTGATTTCTGTATATATTACTCTAAAGATACATTTTTTAGCAAGTAATTGAGATCTAAAACGTCATCATTCACTCATAAGTCAAAGGGCAAAGATATTGTTTTATGTTTTCATTGAGTTCCTCAGGTGAGTTGAGAGAGGAAAACAATGAAGTCAGTCTGGATTGGTTCATTCAGAAATGGGCTCGAGAGTATAGATAAGGCTGGGCTGCATATGAACAATTTTTCAATGAAGCTCTTGAAATAAACTTAGTTAAATAACAAATCAAGTTTCTTGGGTAAACAAGTCCCTTAGTTTATCAGCCAGTGGCCTGACTATGCTTCCTGGGGTCTTACACATTAAGTAATAGTGACACTGTGTAGTCACTTGTCAGAGAGGAGAAAGGGTAACAGTGAAAAGGAAGGGCTAGCTGGGGGAAAAAATACACACACACACACACACACACACACACACACACACACACACGGAGACACACATGCGCAAAAATACAACAAAACAAGACACTACCTATCTGCTCAAATTTTCAGAAATCAAAAAGGACAGTTAGTTCAACAACAAACTGACATTACAAGGTTGAAATGTTTCTGTGGTAGACTTCTGTCCTCACTTTTTCATTCTCTGTAACAGGATTATTTATCTATAACCTCTTGTGTGACCAGGAAAACAGATGGTATACATCCCTACCCTATTGTATTTAATCTTGGTCATGTGGTTCAAGTTGGTCTCCTGTGTTTCTACCATATATTGTGAGAAGAGCATGCCCTGGAATGAGAGACATGTGGAACAGAACTGAACCCAACGTTCAGCTATTTTGAAAGAGCCACCGCAGCTGCACCAAAGACAAAATATACTTGTTAATGTAAATCACTGAATCATAGAGGTGTTTGTTATCACAGAAATATGATTGATGAAGTTTCCAGTAATATAAAATAAATAACAATTGCACAAATAAATCTTTTGAACATTTTTTTCAACACAATTTAGATGATATTTTTAAATGTTTTTATTGATTTTAGAGAGAGACATCAACATGAGAGAGACATTGATTGGTTGCCTCCAGGGGACTGAACCCACACCTTCCTATGTGACCTGATAGAGAACTGAACTGGCAATCCTTAGCACGGGCTGATGCTTAACCAATTGAGCAACACTAACCAGGGCTTTAGCTGGTATTTTGTGTTACTAATTACACATATATTTGTATTATTTTTACACAACTGGATGACATCATTATATATCAAAACAAACCTGAGTGGGAACTTCTCATGTAGACTGCATTAATTATTGACTCTATTATGTTGAGCATTTTTACCATCATTACTCTGAACTGTTTCAGATAAATTTATCTCTGCTTCATTTGTATCTTCTGGAGAATTCTCTAGTTCTCTCATTTGGGGGCAGTTACTTTGTCTCCTCATTTTGGTTGCCTCTGCCCTTTCTACCAGTCTATGCATTCCCCACCTTCGGTCCTTGGGCATCCAGTTCTTCCTGTGAGCCCTCCCACGATCCTTCCCTGACCCCAATTGTACACCATTGGGGTCCCTCAGCCTGGCCTGTATCCTCTTGCAATCCAGGACCTCTCGGGGAATGCTGGAGAGACGGTTTAAGCCCAATCCCCACAGGCAAGGCCAAGGAACCCCACTGGTGGACAAATCTGTGCACCAGGCTTCTAGTCTTAAGTAATAGAGTCAATAAACATTAAAAATGGCAGCAGAGTAGGTGGATGCTGCATGGACATGCTCCCAGGAACAAGCTGGAATTACAACTGAGTTATGAAAAGGCTTCCTGAATAATCATTGGAAAACTCACTACCTTAACTGGTAGTCCAGAAGGTCATTGCGTTGTTTGGTCATTAGGTCAATTTCCATATCATGCTTTTATTATTATAGATAGTCAAGTGTGACTGGTCATAATCCAAACCTAAGGTATGTAGCCAATTTGTCAATGCTGGCTATCAAAAACAAGGCCTAACCTTTGATACAGAATTACATCTAAAGTTTTCAAGGACACATGTGCAAGTAAATTCAGTGCCCAAACCAAGCAACAATCTATTATAAATGCTCATCAATAGAGGGATGACTAAATAATTTATGGCATATAATTATACTATGGAACACTTTGAAGCTGTTAAAAGTGTTATGAATCTTTACGTATTTACATGCAAGTATCCTCTCTCTCTCTTTCTTACACACACACACACACACACACACACACACACACACACCTCACTTTAGTAATTCTAAACTGAATGCAGTTCTTCACATATAAACTTGCCCTTGTACAACTGTTCCCTCTGAACATCTCCACCCTTCTTACTCTACTGATTTCTACACATCCTTTAAGACTCATCTCAAGAGTATCATCGCCTTAAGGAAGTATTTCCTGATTTCTCTGGCTGGGTAGGACAGGTGCTCAATGTTAGTTGAGTAGACTATAGGGGAAATGTCTGCATTTTCTATATTCTAAAACCTAGCCTGAAACTTTATTCAATTAAGTGTTATCTACTCTCTCTTGAACTCAGATCCAATGTAATTTGTATGTAACAAGTTCAATCACCGATATGGAACTATGAAACTTCCCTAGAGGTCTTAAGACATCAACTTGAAAATGTGTGCATGAAGAATAACTTTCAAAACAGCTTTATTGAGAGATAATAAGCACCACATACAATTCATCCATTTAAATGACACAATTCAATGTTTTCTAGTACCTTCACAGGGAGAATTATTTTTATAAACAACCCTAAAGACAGTCTCTGAGTTTGGAAAAGATCAATTTGTGATTACTATGAGTTGTAACAAAGAAGTTATGTTAAAAAAGCAAGTGTTACATCTTATATAATTGGCTTAAAATATTTCCTTAAGAAAATCCATCTGGGGACCACATCCCTGGGCATTTAGGAGGAGGAAAGAAACATGTACTACTCTCAATCTCCTCAAATGTTAAGAAAGGCATGTCAAGGGCTTAAAAATATTTGTTGAATGAATAAAATTTCCAACTATCTGGTAAATCTTTACAACTGGATATCATCCAATTCTTCATATTCAACACGTTCCAAATGTAACTAATTATTTACTGGTTTCCTTTGTAACTTCCTCAATTCCTATTACCAATATTTCCTTCATAGTCATTTTTGACATCTGACTCTCCTTCATTCTGTCATATTTTCTAGAGTTTACTTACAATTTCAAGGCTGAAAATCACACTCAGGACACAATTCCACCCTCTTAATTGGCCCACTTGAAACGTTCCTGATGGTAGTCTCTTGGTGTTTTGATGCATGTGGTATACACTAAAAATCTAAGTCTCAACCCAAACTCGATTTTCAACCACAAAATGGGTCTGCCTCATCATATAAAAAAAGTAATACTCATTATGATAATCAATAGGCTTTAGTAAATATTTTAAAAGATAACTTTTGAAGGAGACACAAACATCTGATATAATCTTGTATCTTTTTTTTTTACTAATATTATTATTATCTATAACTAAATCTAACTTTCCTTATCTCCAAAATCTGAGTAGAATGCTAATGAAATCTTGGAGACTCCCTTTTCATCACACACCTTTTAGAGACTACCGTATTTTTAGGACCATAAGACGCACTGGACCATAAGACGCACCAGTTTTTAGAGAAGGGAAATGAAGAAAAAAAGATTCTGAAACAAATAGTGTCCTAAAATATTTTATGTGCATTAAAACCCAACATCACAGTCATAAACACATGTAATCAACCCTGTAAAGTAAACAGCAGCATTTAGAACCATTTTAGAGCCGGGCAAGCACACAGAGACCACACAGAGCCGGGCAAGTAGAAAAACTTTTTTTTTACAGTATATGTGTAGGCTATATTTGGACCATAAGACGCAGGGACTTTTCCCCCCCACTTCTGGGGGGAAAAAAGTGCGTCTTATGGTCCGAAAAATACGGTACTTATTTTTGGCACTGCAAATCAGTTAGCCATTCAGGAATTTGCTCTAACTCTCCTCTCAAGTAGTATCTAAAAAAGTGACTATACCTTAGGACTTAACAGAGTGCAAATATAGCATGATTATTCTCTGTAATAAGTTCTGTTTTCCTAAGACTTTTCTGCTCTTTGTGTTGTTCTTACCCCCAGGATTTACTAGTTAGGTATTTCCTGAAATTTACATCCAAGTTCCTATTTTTAACCTGATTTGACATCATAACTGTAGATTGATTAAAACGTTAGGCAGAGCTTTGAAGCATTAGAAACTTATTAATCTTATGTGAAAACCATGATTGTGTCCTAAACCTGAGGAGAAAGAGAACAATCTTTTATAATAAAAACCTAATATGCTAAGTATCCAGTCGGCTGTTCAACCAATCAAAGCATAATATGCTAATGATATGCTAAGGCTGCTCAACCGTTCACTGACCACCAGGGTGTAGATAGTCGATTGGCCAACTAGTCATTATGACATGCACTGACCACCAGGGGGAAGACGTTCCCACTGGTAGGTTAGCTTGCTACTGGGGTCCAGCCGATTGGGACTGAGTGGACAGAGGGAGATGGGCTGGACATGCCCTGGAGCCCTCCCATAGTCCCTCTCTGGCTGGCCAACCTCCCGTGTCCTTCCCCAGCCCCTATCATGCACCAGTGGGGTCCCTCAGCCTGGCCTGCATCCTCTTGCAATATGGGACTCCTCGGGGGATGTCGGAGAGCCGCTTTTGGTCCATTGGCAGAACAACTGGTTACTATGATGTGCACTGACTACCAGGGGGCAGACGCTCAACTTAGAAGCTGCCTCCTAGTGGTCAGTGCATTCCCCCAGGTGGAGCATTGCTCAGCCAGAAGCTGGGCTCACTGCTGGCAAGCAAAGCGGTGGTGGCAGGAGCCTCTCCTGCCTCCGTAGCAGCATAAGGATGTCTGACTGATGGCTTAGGCCCCCTCCCCAAAGGCAGTTAGACATCCCCCAAGCTAGCTCCCAGACTGCGAGAGGGAGCAGGCCAGGCTGAGAGAGCCCCTTGAGTGCACAAATTTTGTGCACTGGGCCTCTAGTACAATATAAATGTTTGGGGTTTTTAATGTCCTAAAAACAAACAAACAAATAACAAAACAAGCCAGATTATTGAGTTTAGGAGGCTAATCAATTATGTTTGCAAAAGTCTACTGTTGTTGAACTTACTTCAGCTTTTATAAACCACCTTTAAATCACAGAATATCTTTTTTATCTTTCACTTACAAACATAAGTGCCTATCAGAAAACAACTTTTAGGCAATTCATCCTCCCCACCCCACCAAGGATTTTAATTAATTTTATAATTGCTCAGAAAATAACACAAGGAAGCAATACCATTCCTTAGGAGAGTCCTTAGTATCTGAAATTGTGTCTCTCTGTATCATGAGAATTTAATAAAAACTCCAATGCCACTATGTCTTTGTGCTTGTTCCACAAGATAGATCGAAACCTAGCCTCATTAAGATCTCCATGAGGTTGTGGGGAGGCAGAGATGTCGGAATTTTAAATTTTGCAGATCCTAATAGAAAGAAATAAGTGGGTTGCTTCAGCATCATTTTAAGAGCCTTTTATCCTGTCTACTTCATGCCAGTAATAGCTACATTCACATTTCTCTGGCCCTTGTCTGTCTGGAACTCTCCAAGGTTCTGACCCTTACTGGTGGATCTAGTGACCCAGAGAGCAGCACTTGGAAACCAAAGTCCATGCAAAACAATGCAGGCTCAGTGGTTCTCTGCCATTTCTAAATTTTAATTCTAATGTCTCACACCCACCTTGACCTTACTCTGATCATTTCATCCTATCCCTGGTCCACACTTGCCTCACAGCATTCCTGGTGCATCTCCAAACCGATAAAATTCCTACAGTATCTGGACCTATTAAAGGTTTTATTTTAAGTGTTTAACCCTAATTATTATTATTATTATTTTTTTTTAAGAAAAGAGCTTCAATGAATTTTGGGAGAAGGGTCAGATTTAATTTAACATTGATTGTGTGGTTAGATTAAAGCCAAAGCAATTGGAGAAAAATATCTCTCTCAACACTTTATGTTTTATTTCACTTATTTCTTGCTTGCTTGGTTTCTGAGAAGCTAGATGTTATTCTTTGCACCCCTACAGGTAAGGTATTTTCCCTCTGGCTTTTTAAAGATTTTTCATTATATTTGCTCTCCTGCCATTTGAACACACTATGCCTCTGTACCGTTTTTAGGGACCATTTATCCTGCTTGGTGTTCCTTGAGCTTCCTGGATCTGTCCGTGGTTTGGGGTATGACATAATTTGGGGAAATTTTTCAGTTATTATTACTTCAAATATCGCTTCCATTCCTTTCTTCCTTCTCCTCCTTCCCCATCACACATTATACCTTTTGTTGTTTCAGTTTTTGAACATTCTGTTCCATTCTTTCCACATTTTTTCTCTTTGGTTTTCAGTTTGAGAAGTTTCTATCAACATATCCTTAGAGATTCTTTCCTTAGCCATGTCCAGTATACTAGTAAGTCCACCAAAGAAAAGTATTGTTCATTTTTGTTAGTGTTTTTTATCTCTAGCTTAGATGCCTTCTTAGAATTTCCAGCTCTGCTTATATTATTCATTTGGTCTTACATGTTGTCTACTTTTTCCATTAGAGTCCTTAGTACATAGTTGGTTTAGGCTTCCCCTTTGATAATTCTAACATCCCTGTCTTATTTGAGTCTGGTTCTGATGCTTGATCTTTTCCTTCAAACTGTGTTTTGTGTCTTTTAATATGCCTTGTAATTTTTTGTTGAAAGCTGGTCATGATGTACTGGGTAAAGGAACTCTGGTAAATCACCTTTCGTGGTATGGTGAGGAGATGTGGGAGAAAGGGAAGCATTTAGCTCTAAAACTCAAAAAAGTGTGCAGCCACAACCCTCTGCAGTTTTTAACTCTCAGACCCATCCACTCTGTGCTTCCCACAACTCTTCATTCAGGTTTCCCCATCCCAGTACTGGTTCCTGCAGAGGTTTCTGCCTGTGGGCTCCTGCTCTGTAAGATGTGATTCTCTGCATTTGCCTGTCCACCTTTCCAATTTGGGGGGCAGAAGTTTGCCCCCTGACTGCTGATGCTTTTGTTTGTTCAGCTTTTTATTTGTTGTTAGGATGAGGTGAGACTTCCAAGCTCCTGATGTGCCAGACCAAAAACCAGAAAAAAATATTTCAAATGTATAAATTTCAAAACTGTTTCCTCTCTCCCAGAAAGCACTCTGAAGCCCTGAGCCAACGAGGGAAAAGGAAAAAATAAGGTAAGGTGATGAGCAGCCTAAGAGTTCGTCTGTTGCAATCATACCTATTAGAATCACTCACAATAGTTAGGCCATTGTGAGCAGGGAAATGAAAGGCAGCTTATGGCATCCTGACAGCGATCCCTTTTCTCTAACGAGAGAGAGAGAGAGAGAAGAGAGAGAGAGAGAGAGAGAGAGAGAGAGAGAGAGAGAGAGAGAGAGAGAGAGAGAGAGAGAGGGAGAGAGGGAATGAGAATGAGTGTAGGGAATGTTTCAAAGAACTGTCAGAAGTAACAGCAAAAAAACCCCAAAAACCAAAAACCAAAACAACAACAACAACAACACAAAAAACCCTAGAATCTTATCTCACTTTCTCCCACATTCCCGTCTACCCAGCACCAGTTTATGCTGCCTCAACCTTTTACAGTGTTGAAAAATAGCCGTAAAACATCATTTCCAAGACTTTCAAAAAAGTTTCACAGACAAACAAAGGACAAGGTTATGCAGAACTAGCTCAAACACTTTAAAAGCAAGTTAAAGAAGAAAAATTTTGATTTTATTTCTTATGAATTTTGCATTACAGAAGGTGGAAGGCAGAAGACATAAATGTGGTGTGTGCCTGGTACTGGCCTGGGGTTTTCCTCTGATTCCTCCTTAGGGAGGGTGGGGGTGGAATTGCATAATGGATAGATCACAGGCTCTGGAGTTAAAATGTCCAGGTTCCAAATCCAGTACCTCCACTTATCAGCTATATGAACTTGGGCAAGCTACTTTTCTGTGCTTAAATCTTCTCAGCTGTAAAACAATGAAAGCTGTTTTCTTTCTTTTCTTCATGTGCCTCAGCCATGAAACAGCTCTGGCCACCAACAGAGACATCAAGCTAGGATGAACTAAGGACTGTACATCTGCTTTGCTCCTGATTGATATAAGAGCAACACCACCAATCAGGTGTCCCTTGCCCATTGCCAGGGGGTTAAAGCTATTTTCTATGGAGGTGAAATAACTAGGGTTACACACTTAAAATAAAACCTGGTACGTGGCAACATCAAGAGAAATACTTGTCAATTCTTAACTCCAAAATTTATCTGGCTACCTATCACCTTCACCACTACTTTCCAAGCCCAAGCCACCATCATTTCTTGTCTGGAACTTGGCAGTAGTCTTAACTAGTCTCCTTGTTTCAACTCTATTCCAGTCTATTGCTCAGACAGAAGTTAGAGTGATACCTTAAAAACTATGCCACTCCTCTGGTCAAAACTCTCCAATGGCTTCCAGTTTCATTCAGGATAAAATTCAAAGTCCTTACCATGGTTGGTTCAGCCTTACCTGACCTCACCCATTCCTGTCCCCTCCATATTGCCTTTTCCCCATTGCCTACCATCTTCTACCTTACTCTCATCCTGCCACACTGGTTTCCTACTTTGAAGTTTTTGCATTGCTCTTCCCTCTGTCTAGGTATTCACACTGCTTTCTCATCTAATTCAGGTCTCTCTTCACGTGTCCCCTTCTCAGAAAGGCCTCCCTCTAACTACTGCCCAGAGACTGTGCCTTGCCTTTCTTTTTCTTTTTCTTTATTTATTTTAAAGGTTTTTTTTTCTTTTAATTTTTATATATTTTATTGTTTTTTTACAGAGAGGAAGAGAGAGGGATAGAGAGTTAGAAACATCGATGAGCGAGAATCATTGATCAGATGACTCTTGCACACCCCCTACTGGGGATGTGCCCGCAGCCAAGGTACATGCCCTTGACCGGAATCGAACCCGGGACCCTTCAGTCCGCAGGCCGACGCTCTATCCACTGAGCCAAACCGGTTGCGGCTTACTTTTCTTTTTAGCACTCTTTGCCACTTGTCATTATATATATTTGTTTATTTACTGTACTATTTCTTCCTCTATTAGGATGTAAATACACTCCATTTGAACAAATACTTTAATGTTTGTTTTCCCTGTATCATCTGGATCTAGAACAATGCTTAGCATATTGTGGCTCAATATATATTTATTGAATTAGTGAATAAATAAATATTCACTATTATTCAATCTGTGACATTTCTTTTAAAAAATATATATTTTATTAATTTTTTACAGAGAGGAAAGGAGAGGGGATAGAAAGTTAGAAACATTGATGAGAGAGAAACATCGATCAGCTGCCTCCTGCACACCCCCCACTGGGGATGTGCCCGTAACCAAGGTACATGCCCTTGACCGGAATCGAACCCGGATCCTTGAGTCCGCAGGCTGACGCTCTATCCACTGAGCCAAACCGGTTCCGGCTATGACATTTTCTTTATAACAAATTATCCCAACAGCTTCCAAACAGGATTTTATGCTTCCAATCTCTCTGTCCCCAATTCATCTACATACCACAAGATTAGTCTTACTAAAACACTGCTTATTCCTCTGCTCAAGAACACCACTCAAAGATGTCCTACACATAGCAAAAAGGTATTCAAGTCCAGCATTAGGTTTTGAAATCCTTTGTGGGCACACTTTTTTTTTTAAAATATATATTTTATTGATTTTGTACAGAGAGGAAGAGAGAGGGATAGAGAGTTAGAAACATCAATGAGAGAGAGTCATCGATCAGCTGCCTCTTGCATATCCCCTACTGGGGATATGCCCGCAACCAAGGTACATGTCCTTGACCAGAATTGAACCTGGGACCTTTCAGTCCCCAAGCCGACGCTCTATCCATTGAGCCAAACCGGTTTCAGCTGTGGGCACACTTTTACTTTTCATTTGTTCTTATGCTTTTGGAAAAGAATGCGAGGGCTTGACACTTTCTCTTTGCAACTTCTCTCCCATCTGATGCCTCTTTCTCCCATTCTCTCCTCCCCGACCCTAACTGAGTTCAGCTAATATTACCCCACATTAGCCCTGAGTACATTTCATTTGGTTTACTGCAATACCTGTCAAGTTAATCACCATGGCTCCAGGATCTCCCAATTTCAATACAAATTAATCTTTCTAAAATAGAACTCTGAATATGTCATTCCTCTACTCAAAAATTCTCAATAGCTCTTCCATGTTTATAGCATTAAGCCCATATTAACTCTTAGCTTAGTTATCATACAGAATAGCTTTAGCCCATCTTTTATGCCTTTACTATCTCTTCCTATTATTATCTCCTCCTACTAGCCACCGTTCCTCCCGATTTGCTTCAGTCAAGCTGAACTGCTCTGTTCTCCATATAAACCTCATAATTTTTCTAATTCTGTACTTGAGCTCATGCTGTTACCTTCATCGGCAACTAAACTCTCTTCCACCCTTGTAGGCAGAACAAAGGAGTAATAGATTTTTAGAAATATCAGCATTTTCTAATTAATAAAATCAGTATATGAATGGATCAGAGTAAATATATACTAAATCATTTTAAGAACTACAAAGTCGGTTATACTTTACCAAAACAGAAAGATAGAATGCAGCCAAAATTGGGAGTTTATCAACAAAATCAGCAGCAATCCTAGTTCTATACAAAGGTATCAGTCAGAGACCAGATCCTTTCAATAGGTCCTTCAAGTTCCAACTCAAATGCCATCTCATTTAAGAAAATCCCGCCTAGCTCTTTAAGCTTTGTCACTGTTATATGAATAAGTCTCATGAGTCAAATAGACTTGAAAGCAGAAAACCACATTTTACTCAACTTTTAGTCTACAGCACTAAGAATAGTGACTTATAAGAAATAGATGTTCAATAAATATTTGCCTAAAAATATTCTTAGACTATTAGAGAACAAAAGGGACACTGAGGTTTCTCTTTCTATCTTTAGGTTAAAATAACTGGAAAGGCCTTATAAGGGATTTCTATTTCTTTCTTAAAGAGAATTTGAGTTATCCAAACCTCTAGTTTAGAGTATAAAACACAATTAAAATGTATATGATATCACACTAAGGGAGAAATAAAAGTTTCTGAGAAAAATAAGAAAATTCAAAGGGAATTGATTGGGCAACTAGCTCAATCAATTCAAGTCAGTGTTTTAACATAATTATTTTATTTGGAATGCCAAAATCACTAACAGTAAAGATCATTTATTAGTGTGAGGCATAATACAAAATAAAATTTTAGATTAGATATTTCAAAAATGTTAACAAATGCATCTCAGAAACAAATTAAATGTGTTATTTTGAATTAAAAATAACTTGTCCCTGATTCCTCCCATTAATGAGGTTCTCTAAAAAGAGATTTTTAAGTGGTGGCAACTACTATGTCAGTGACTCACAGAATGGCAAATAGAAATTGGTGAGTTGTACAACTGGAGAACAGCTTGAAATTATATAATAATCAGGACAGTATCCTTATGGCAAGGCCTATCAGCATCTGACCATACTGAATAAAATTATCAATATTTGCATATGATTGTATTTAGGATGTTAAATCTTCTTGGTAAATTGAAAAAATAACATGACATATTCTCTAGTAAATGAATACCTAGACCTATTAGTAACAGAAAATGGTTAAAAGAAACATAAATATGTTTCTTGCTTAGGACCTTGGTCCACAGAAGCCAACCAAAGCTGTAATAATCAATATTGGACAGTCAGTTCTCTCGGCTCCTCAATAAACATTTATAGAGTACAGGTATTTTAAGTAAATTTTCTCTCAAAGGAATTAGTATTTGAAAATCAGATCTCATCCTCCTTCTAAAGGGTTTGTGTCTATAGTGAAAAATAAAGTCTTTACTGGGGAGAGAAATTTCACCTCATGTGAAACATAAAGTAATATTCCCCACAAAGCATTTATACTAGATTTCTCTAAAAGTGTGAAGCTGATGAGTGTACACAGTCTTAATAAGACATAACAGATGGACATGTTTAGTGAAACATGGATAAGATTATGGAGAAGAGACAGTTGATGACAAGTAGAAAAATGTACAATTCTCACTTGCATTTAGGTTTGGGGAATGGATTTAAAAACTACTTGAGATGCCTTAGAATTGTAAAACATCATATAAAAAAAGTTACTTTATACTGACTAGCCATAGCACAATAATAAAAATTCACCTTTCATTTAAAATGACTCATAATTGGGTTTTTATATGGATAGAACCTACAAATAGAGTATAAAGTGACAAAATGGTACAACCAAGTAAAGACATAAATACAGAAAAAGGCTGGTAAACAATATCTATTTTAGCTAAACAAGCTGACTATGGCCAAATACTGTTTGAATAACAATGACTCAAATCTTGGAGCATTCTATACTGCAAAGTGTAAAAATCTGCAACATAGATCATGTAATAATCATGGATTTCAAGAAGCAAATGAAAAAAATGCTTAGCAGAGAAAAAGAAATCAGCTACTCCAATCCTGACATTTTCTTTTTGGGTGTTTTTTGTTCTTCCAGAAGGATATGCCCTATCATTAGAGCTTCTGAGTTTTTTCTTCCCTTTAAACATGTTTAGCTTGTACAAAAAACACTGAAATAACAGGACAGAAATTCCTTTAACAGGAAATAATAAGGTCATTGTTATGGAGCAAAAAATATTTATTAACATTTTATCATAATCATGTTTTACTTAAACAAGCTTTATTTTTACTTTCCCACAGTTCTTTGTTTCAATTTCTTAACAATGGATCCCACATAATTCTAAAACACATATAGGTGCCAAAGAATAGCTAATCAATAAAAATAAGTAAAGCAAGTGAAATCCGGTGTACAATCTACATAGCTAACTTACGAATTGCAGGTAACATGGAAAGGGAGGAAAGACAGATCTGACAAAAGAAAAAGATAACTTGTATTCCAGAAACATTGCAGCTTGCCCCACGGTGATCCTAAAATTACCAGTAGAACACTTTGGTACTGGGACTAAAATGGAATCAAATCTATTTTCTGATATGATTCTTAGGTATAAATCTGTTGCTAAAACTGACCATTCCTCATTGTTTTAAGTTCTTAGAAAGCCTCTGTTCAAGGCAATGTGGACATTAATGTTTGCATCCAAACTGATCTCCATCCTGAGAGAAGGCAAGCCTTCATTAAACCACAGTATTAGGAGCCTTTTCCAGAAAATGCCAATATCCTTTCTTATTGCCCTTCTTGTTAGATTTCCTTTTCTCTTGCAGTTGGAACAATTCTTCTAGTGCAGAGGAAGGATGGTACCAGGGCCGAGGGACAAGTTTCTAAGTATTTCTGAGTTGAGGACCAACAGAAAGCTGCTTTCCTAACTGGATAGTTCCCAGAACGATTCAAGAAATGACAGCATTCAAATTCGAGCCTGAAGTTATTTTTATATGTACTGTGACAGAAGGATCTCCGACTAAGTTGTCTTTTCAGAATTGAAGTAGGTAACAATGTCTTTTCCTATGGCCTCTGTTGGTTTTCTGTCTGTCCTGCCTGCTCTTGGGGTGGTGCTCAGGTGGAGGGCCCAGGCCTGAGGTCAAGTTTCTGAGCACTCTATCAGCAGTGCTGAGCAGCAGGGAAGAGAGGCTGCCATGTCTTCCTGGCAGTTTGCTTCTTGGGGCAGCTGGAAAGACTCAAGATTTGAGGCTGTGTGGAACTTCAATGGTTGGTTCATGGAAGCAAATCACAGCTTAAGTTGGGTTGTGGGCCTAGATGGGAAGGTGGTGCTCAAGGCTCTCAAATTGCTAAAAGTTAGCCCAGAAAGGACTCCAGCCCAGTTTGGGCCTTCTAAGAGTTTTAAAAGAAAAAGTGAAATATATATTCAATTAGCAATAATTGCGCCTTGGATAAACCTCATTGGCTATGATACTGCCACTGTGCAAAGCTAAAGTGAGCTATTTTGACATTTATTGAAGGTCTGTATGTACTAGAGACAAGGCTAATGGATGGGAACACAACTATGAGTAAAGAGAATATCCAGTCTCAAAGACACTGAAGGAATGTTTATGAAGGAAAATGTTTCAGCACTATGATACACAGGTGTGAACAGGTGTTAATGGAACAGGGTAAGTTAGCACTCAACTCTGTTCAATCTACTGGGAATTTCCTTCTTTTCTAAGGCCCTGTCCTAATCTTTAATTTATACTCAAAGTCCTCTATATTACAACCTATGTTTCCCAGTATTATCAATACTTCCAGTCCATATGAACTATTCACACTTCCATGATTTCATATGCATCATTCCTACTGTGTTTCCCCGAAAATAAGACATCCTCCGAAAATAAGACCTACTTACAGGTTTCCTTCTGAGTGAAATATAAGGCATTCCCCGAAAATAAGGCCCCCCCAGGCTCTGTCTCAGAATGCTATTGCTAAACATGAGAGATTTGGTCCACTGATTCTGAAAGAAATGGAGTCACAAGAAATTCACCAGGAAATTCAGGAATTGGATTGTTATGATGATGTTCCAGAAGATGATGACATGACTGTCATTGAATAAATGAGTAAATTCTTGATACTGTAGGATTCACAGTTTGTCTGGTTTGTGTTGACAACTACCGTACTACCATACCGTATACAGGTAATAAATTTCTTTTATTTTCATTTAACAATAAATGTGTACCGTATTCTTCTTCATGGAAAAATAAGACATCCCCTGAAAATAAGACCTAGCGCATCTTTGGGAGCAAAAATTAATATAAGACACTGTCTTATTTTCGGGGAAACAGGGTATATGTCACTGCTTGAAGGAGCTGTAGCATGGTTAAATACAATAGGTGCTAGAACACTGGGATTGACAAACTACATAGCATATCAACCCTAAAATGTGTAGCTTGACAGAATTAGGGAAGAGTAAAAAAGAATTCACTCTGCTGTCTGACAATTAAGAACAAAAACACTGACAGGAAAATATAACCTAAAATCCAGGAGAAAGACAATAATAACAGACTCAGAAATGACATATGATAGAATTATTAGGTGTACCGGTTAACAATGTGGATTTTTTTCAATAGATGGAGTCACACATATGGTGATATATATGCGATTTGATATGTATGCTATTTTGTTGTATTGATGGCAAGCTTCAAAACTTCATGTCAAAATTTCTGAAGATGTTAACATCAAAGATATTTTTACGCTTAAAAATGTCGAGTTTTGTGCCAAAAAAATTCATTACTTTATTTTGAAGAAAAGTGCTGCTGAATACTTCGGGAGGTTTATGGTGAACGTGCCACTTCTCAAGATACTGTGAATGCTGGTTTAAATGATTTAAAAGTGATGATTTTGATGTGAAAGACAAAGAACATCCAGGTCAACCGAAAAAGTTTGAAAACCAACTATTACAAGCATTATTGGATGAAGATGCGTGCCAAATACAAAACAATTTGCAGAAAGATTAAACGTTGTTCAGCAATTTCCAATTGTTTACAAGCAATGGAAAAGATTTTAAAGGAAGGAAAATGGGTGCCACATCAACTGAATGAAAGACAAATGGAAAACCGAAAAGTCATCAGTAAAATGTTGCTTCAACGGCACGAAAGAGTCTTTTTTGCATCAAATTGTGACTGGTGATGAAAAATGGATTTATTTTGAGAATCCCATATGCTTTGGGAAAAAGACAACGCTCTGCATTTGGTGGGAACAGAAAGGTGTGATGTATTATGAGCTTCTAAAACCAGGTGAAATCATTAATACTGATTGCTACCAACAACAAATAATCAATTTGAACCACGCTTTGATGGTGAAACGACCAGAATGTGCCAGAAGACATGGCAAAATAATTTTGCTTCATGATGACGCACCACCACACACTTCAAAACCAGTTAAAGACACATTAAAAGATCTTGAAAGCATTAACACACCTGCAATATTCACCAGACCTCACTCCTTCAGATTACCACTTGTTCTGATGGATGGCACACACATTTTCTGAGCAGCACTTCAAAACATATGAACAAGTGGAAAATTGGGTCTCTGAATGGTTTGCCTCAAAACAAGAAAGTTCTATTGGGACAGTATCCACAAATTACCTGAAAGTTGGGGGATATGGGTAGCTAGTGATGGACATTACTTTGAATGAAGCATTTTTGATGTTTCTCTTGAAATTATCATGTTTTTTTAAAATATATTTTTATTGATATTTTACAGAGAGGAAGAGAGAGGGATAGAGAGTTAGAAACATCAATGAGAGAGAATCATCGATTAGCTGCCTCTTGCACACCCCCTACCGGGGATGTGCCCACAACCAAGGTACATGCCCTTGACCAGAATCGAACCCGGGACCTTTCAGTCCGCAGGCCGATGCTCTATCCACTGAGCCAAACCAGTCTCGGCTATCATGTTCTTTTTTATTACAAAATCTGCATTATTAACCGAT
Organism: Pipistrellus hanaki; assembly: GCF_964339955.1. Taxonomy (NCBI): domain Eukaryota; kingdom Metazoa; phylum Chordata; class Mammalia; order Chiroptera; family Vespertilionidae; genus Pipistrellus; species Pipistrellus hanaki. The sequence goes on along the minus strand of NC_140511.1, from coordinate 12,535,529 downwards.
AGAGGGGTCATTGTTCCTGTACTGGATACATCTAGTACAATAGTATCAGACAATGACACTGAAAGAGTTAATATAACTATGTTCAAGTACTTAAAGAAAAATATAGTGATAAGAAAAAAAAGAACATATAAAAATGTATACATTTAGTATCTTCACCCAATATGGGAATTTATCATATCTAAGAACACCTAAAAAATAAAGAATAGAAAATTGGAAAAAGAATAATTAGAGAATTTGGAAACAAACAAACAAAAAATCTAACTATTAAAATACACACCTCAAATGGCTCAAGAACACTGAAGCCTCAGTAATGAAAATGGCCTTGAATCAATGTAATTAACTAGTAGAATCCCACAAAGACTCTGGAACTGTTGGCACAAGGAACTTTGAAAGTTTGGTGTGAATGAAGCTAAAACAAGGGTGATCTGTTGAAGATGTGTTAAGGAGCAATTCAATCCCTAGATCTCATCTCTCATTCTGTGTAATTAGAGAAATGAGACGTACACTCCAGAAGAAATACCCTAACTTAGGGTAGTACTCCAGAAGGAATCTACAGGCTTAGTCTCTTGGGAGAGTGAAACACAGGGTTTCTGGACTTAAGGACCCTAGGCACAATTGAAGACAGGTACAGCACATGGAAAACAAGGGGATTAGGTAAACATGCATGCTGGATATTGACATTCCTCAGCTTTCCTTCCCCAAGAGGCCAAAAACTATGGCAACCAGGCTTTTACCTTCTGGGTAGAAGACTGGAAGAATCTTCTCCTGGGATTCTACCAACTCAAAATAAAGGTACAAACGTAGTGAATCTCCAGTAAAAGAACAGTCAGACCACTCTTATAGTAACACTTATAGCTGACAAATCCCATCTACTGGCTCTTGGTTTCTTGCTGTTAACTAGGAATTGATAACCAAATATACCCAGTAATTTAAATTTCTAAAGAAATCTCTTAACATAAAATTTATAGATCAAAACATACACACCAACAGAAAAGAATCAACTTGGAGAAAAAAAAGACTATAGAAAGAGAAAATATAACAAAATTATTGTTGTTCTCAGAGAGCTAAGACATTGTAAAATCATTAAATAAAAAATAATTTTTATTGAGGAAAGAACCAAGATGGGGGTATACGGAAATGCTGATACTCACTGCTTCCCACAACCACATCAAAATTACAACTGAAATATAAAACAACCATCATTCAGAATCACCTGAAGGCTGGCTAAATGGAAGTCTAAAACTAGAAAAATAAAGAATAAAACGCATTGAGACAGGTAGGAGGGGCAGAGGCATGGAACTGGCTGGTCCAACACCCACATGTGGTATATTTTTAAAATAGAGATTTCCATTGCAGAGGCCTCCTCTGAGAAGCAAGTGGTCCCAACCCTACACCAAACCTCCTGGTCCGGGATTGCAGAGCTGGGAAGAGAAGTCTCCATAACTTTAGGCTGTAAAAACCAGCATGGATTGTGGCTAAGTCACATGGAGATTGTTGGGGATCTAGGCACATGGACTTACTCAGATTTTATCCTTCTGAGCTCCTGCAGTAGCATTGGGGGAACCAGAAACATACTGGAAGGAACTGGATTGTTTGGCATCAGGGCAGGAACTCAGGGACAGCTTTCTCCCAGATGGAAGTGCTCAGAGGGGTCATTGTTCCTGTACTGGGACCTCCCCTGTACCAGAGCTGACTGGAAGCCATATCTGAGTTTTCATGATCATGGCTCATACTGTTCACTCCACCCTGGTGATTCCCTGAGACCCCAACTCTACCCAAGCTGTTTGTAGCAGCATTTCCATATGAATGACCTGTCTTGGCTCAGGCTTCAGACTTTCCTAAAATCTCTCAAACAAGCAGCAGCTGGTATCAGCATGCCCCTTACTTATGATCCGGCACTAGCAGCAGCCTGCCTTGCTGCACAACTTGGCCTCACCTGGGTATTTACAAGCCCAGTACAAATAGCAGCCATCTAGAGATTGCTTGGTAGCTCCTGCCGGGTGGCCCCAGGCAGTGGCTGATTTTGCACCTACTGGGAAGTCCAGAGCCAGTGCACCTGGTGGACAGCTTCAGACCATACAAGATTACAACTCTATACATCCACAAGTGACACGCTCAAGGAAATTAGCGAGAACATCAATGACATGAAAAAGAACCAGTCATAAATTAAACATACACTAACTGAAATAAAGAATAATTTACAGGGAGTCAACAGTAGAGGATGCCAATAATTCTCTACTATTTGGAATATGAGAAAGCAAAAAGCACCCAATGAGAAGAGAAAAAAGAAAAAGAATCCAAAAATATAAAGATAGTGTTAGGAGCCTCTGGGACAACTTCAAGTGAACCAACATTTGCATTATGGGGTGCCAGAGGGAGAAGAGAGCGAGCAAGATGCTGAAAACCTACTTGAAGAAATAATAACAGAAATCTTTCCCTGAACGAAATAGATTTACAAGTCCAAGAAGCACAGAAAGTCCAAAATAAGAGGAACCCAAAGAAGTACATACCAAGACACATCATAATTAAAATGGCAAGTGTTAATAGAGAATCTTAAAAGCAGCAAGAGAAAAGCAGTTAGTTAACTTCAAGGGAGCGCCCATATGACTGTCAGCTGATTTCTCAACAGAAACTTTGCAAGCCAGAAGGGAGTGGCACGAAATATTCAAAGTGATGAATAGCAAGGACCTACAACCAAGATTAACCTACCCAGCAAAGCTCTCATTTAGAATTGAAGGTCAGATAAAGAGCTTCACAGACAAGAAAAAGCTAAAGGAGTTAATCACCACCAAACCAGTATTACATGAAATGTTGAAGGGTATTCTTTAAAAGAAAGAGGAAGAGGAAGAAGAAGAAGTAAAAGAAGAAATATGAACAATAAAATAGCAATAAATACATATCTATCAATAACTGTATCTAAAAATCAAAATAAATGAATAAGGAATCTAATGAGCAAAATAAACTGATGAATAAAATAGAATCAGAGGCATGGAAACATGGAACAGACTGATGAATTTCAGAGAAAGGGGGGTTAGGGAGAGATTAACCCAAAATCTTATATGCATATATGCATTACCTATGGGCACAGACAATAGGGTGAAGGCGAGGGGTGGGGCAGGAACCGGATAGAGGGGGGCAATAGGAATAAAAATGGGGACACCTATAATACTCTCAACAATAAAAATTTAAAAAGAAGATTGTTGTTTTTACCTGAAACCATATGATCCTATTAACCAATATCACCAATAACTTTAATTAAAGGATGACTATTATTTCAAAAGAACCAGGGAACAAAATTAACTTGTAGATATTAAAAATATGACAGCAGAAGAAAAGTTGAAGAAAAATGGTGAAATCCACCAAAAAGTGGGGCAAAAAGACAAAGACATCAAAAATAAAATTATTTTGTATAAAATAATTTTATACAAAAAGAAGAAAATTAGAGGGTGAGTCCAGTATGGTCAATATCTAAACAGGCATTTGTGAAAGAGAAGACAGTGAAAATTAGGGAGGGAAACCATCAACTAAGTAATTGAAGACAATTCTCAGAACAGAAGGATATAAGTTTCCAGATTAAAAGGGCCCACAAATAACCTGGCACTATGAAGCAAAACAGACCTGTACCAAGGAATATCATTATAAAATTTCAGAACACGGGGGACAAAGATAAGACCTTACAAGCGCACAGACAGAAAACAGTAATTCACTACAAAGGACCAGGAATTAGATCAGTTTAAACTTTTCAAAGGCAATCCTGAAAACTACAAGACAATGAAACAATGTTCTGAAGGAAAATTATTTCCAACTTAAAATTGTATTCCAACTATTAAGTATTAGAGTAAATGTGCAAGATCTCAAGGCATGTATGACCTCAAAAAATTTACTCTTATTATGCACTATAGGCCTGGTGCACAAATTCGTGTACTAGTGGGGTCCCTCAGCCTGGCCTGTGGGAACAGGCTGAAACCGGCTCTCTGACATTTCCAGAGGGGTCTTGGATTGCAAGAAGCCCAGGCTATACTGAGGGACCCAACTAGTGCATAATAGGGCTGGGGAGAGACGAGGGAGGTTGGCCATCTGAGGAGGGATGGCAGAAGGGCTCCAGGGCATGTCAGGCTCATCTCACTAATTCTCTGATTGGCTAGATCCCAGCAGCAAGTTAACCTACTGGTCAGAGCATCTGCCCCCTAGTGGTCACTGCACATCATATAGAGCAGTTGAGCTGCCTTAGCATATCATTAATGTAGTATGCTTTGATTGGTTGAACAAATGACTAGTCACATAGCATATTAGGCTTTATTATATAGGATTCTTTCCTTAGGTTTCTGCACAACTGTATATCAGCAGGGCTCTTCTTGACACCTTTTATAAAAGAACAAATCTTCATCCCCATCCTGGCTTTTGTATCCTCCTTCTCTGAAACACTGGCATAATAATTTTCTTTTAATCCCTCCAAACTGATACACTCTCCCTAAAATATAATCTCCAAGAGGACAGTGACTATCCATGTTCACTGATGTGCTCTGAGCACCTAGAACCATGTCTGTTATACAACAGATACTCAATAAACAATACCGCTTTCACAGAAATAAATAAATAATTTTACACTAGTAGACAATGGAGCAACAGCACAATCACAGAATCTATTGATGTATAAGGATTCAGTGGAGGCATTTTCAGAAATAGATCTTACAGAGTGCTTTGTGAAAGCAGAAAGAATATTCTTCAAAATAGGAAGAAAAGATTATTCCCTACATGGACTATGGTTTTCTAATTTTATCCTAAGTAGGATATCTATCCCTCTTACCACCTTAATTAGCAGATAAAAATCTATCTCTGGTTCTCCCCTTTCACAAACAAAGAAATAACTTACTCTTAATTAATTCGATCTTATTGAGATTCCTTAATAGTATGATTCACTTAATGAAAATTCATCCTGAAAGAAACAGAAAACACAGACTGCCAAAAGCCTCACATGAATAGAATTGGCTAGGTATGGTTATGGCCAGATCAGAATAGCTGATGCTTCTCTCTCCCTTCCCTGTAGCCTAGCTGCAGCTGCAGCTGCCAGACCTGAGAGAGGCTCACTGCTCACAGCACAGAATGTCGGCTTTGAACCATAACTAGAGGCAGGATGCCAGTAATCTGTAGGAGATAGCTGAAATTAAAAGAAGAGTTAATGGAAAAACCTGACTACTTTTTAAAATGTTATTTATTCAATTAAGGGCTCTTAAGCTTATATTTCCAAATATATGAAGCTTAAAAATATATTTAGTCATCTCTAACTAATCCATTTCATTCACCAAATATTCACAAACTAAACTCTGTTTCCTGAAATTTACATACATCAGCTTTCTAGACATAGAAAATTGACTATGATCTCTTCTGTTGCAGTGGCGAAGCCACTCATTTCTTTTTTTTCTTTTAAACCCAGCACTAGTCTCAGTATCAAGCACATAGTACTTAATGAACTCATCTTTACAACCCCCTCATTTTCAGAAGACACTAAGGTTCAGAAACATGTGGCTAGCTCCAGAGGTTTATTTAGAAGTTAGAACTAGGACTAGCACACAGACTTTATTGCAGACTTTTCTTTTAATGTTTAATCCAATTCAAACAAAGATGTGGGGGAAAGCAACAACAAATTTTTAAGTCGTGAATCATGCTGGCTCTTTCATATAGTTACTAGTCTCCCTAAAAGTTAACCAGAAAGATTTACAAATAATCCAATTAGACCTGACCTCTTCAAAGGTAACAATTTTACACGCACCTAATAAAAATCCAAAAGAAAAGATCCTAAATTTTATATCCAAGGACAGTCTATTTAATCTGCATGAATTCAACATCTGCATACCCGTTCTGAAGTATACACAGATTTAATCTTTCTAGCACAAGCATGCGATTGGTGCCAGCAAGGACCTTTATATCCTGTATATCCTCAGGCATGTGAAAGCAACATTCGCCTATACATCTGCACAGTAGATCATGCTCAGTCAATAAAGCTCATACAAGATGTGATAGGGATGCGACTGGAAAGGCACATAGGGGCTGCATCATTATACCAATTCTATACCAAAGGCACTGTGGAATGGTCCAACTGGTAGTTATGACATGCAATGACCACCAGGGACACTCAACGCACAGGCATGGAAACATGGAAATGACTGATGAATCTCAGAGAAAAGGGGAAGAGGGAAGGGTGGGAAGAGATTAACCAAAGATCTTATATGCCTACTAGAGACCCTTGGTCTTTTCTGCAGGGATCAGGTTGAAACTGGCAGTCCAACATCCCCTGAGAGGTCCCAGATTGTGAGAGGGCACAGGCCAGGCCAATGGACCCCACCAGTGCACGAATCTGTGCACATCTGGCCTCTAGTGTTTTTTTTGTTTTTTTTTTAAATATATTTTATTGATATTTTACAGAGAGGAAGAGAGAGGGATAGAGAGTTAGAAACATCGATGAGAGAGAATCATCGATTAGCTGCCTCTTGCACACCCCCTACCGGGGATGTGCCCGCAACCAAGGTACATGCCCTTGACCGGAATCGAACCCGGGACCTTTTAGTCCGCAGGCCAACACTCTATCCACTGAGCCAAACCGGTCTCGGCATGGCCTCTAGTTTTAAGTTTAAAACTGACAGGTCTGTATTTTAGAAAGATTATTTTGACAGCAATTTGAAAGATGATTTAGAAGAGAAACAAAACTGTAGGCAAAGAGATCTTAGGCTGCCTGCTCAAGTGAGAAATGAAGATCCAAACTAAAGGGATGATGGAACAAATTGAAGTGAATATAGATTTAAGTAGTACTGCAACTAGGATCCTGGTTAATAATTAAAAAACCCAAAGAACTAAAATGTAAACTAGAATCTTACTGGTGTTATAAAGTGAGTAAAATCTTCAAAGTTTATTAAAACTCATAATAAAAGGCAAATAAACAACTTTTCTAACATTATCTTCATGCTGTTAGGATAGTAAGCAAAGGCCACAAAATTTGTCCTTTAGATTCTCTGAGTAACCAAGTGTCTAAAGGTATTTTGGCTACAACAAAGCCCCCTTTAATCCCAGAGCCAGCATCCTAATATGTTACCATTGAAAGGGAAAGACAGGAAATGAATCAATAAACCCCAGGCACATGCTTGGCCTGGAAAGACACAGCATATCAAGGAGCAGAAATCTGAAAACAAAGGCTCTGGGTAATTTAATGACCAGGCCGGAAACTTCTGACTGCCGGTTTAATTGTTTGAATAGTGCCCAAATTGTCTGATGAGGTGACCACCCTAAGACTTTTGCACCATTTACTGCCTATGACCACATGGGCAAACATGAGAAATAGTTCTAAGGAATGCAGGAATCTTGAATAATTTTTATTAATCACATCTATGATTCCAAAGAAAAATGTTAGAGTTAAAACTTTATAATATTTACAAACTAGTGTCCCAGTGCATGAATTCATGCACATTGAAAGAAAATTAATTAGAAGAAATATTTTAATATCGCTATTCACCCTTTCTCTATAACAGAAGTGTCAACCAAATTCATAATCAACAATGACAAATCGAAACACAAGCATGCAATTGGTGCCAGCAAGGACCTTTATATCCTGTATAATAAAGAGCTAATATGCTAATTAGACAGGACAGCAGAATGACTGTCCAGTCATCCAGACAACCTTCTGGATGAAGCTGGGGCAGCTGCGAGGGCCTACCCCTGTATGAATTTCATGCATCAGGCCTCTAGTATATAGATAAACTTGCTTAATTAGACCTGCTTTCTGATTTAGCTGAACTTTTGCCAGCCCAGTGAAGCACCCAACTTCTCTTTCAGGTAATTGTTAGCAACACAACAGTGAATATCAACCCAAAGCAGATTATTATTGTACATCACGCAAGGAGAAACAAAGGGTAAAATATTTAACTGCAGCAGTGTTTGACTATATTCTGTGCAGTGAGAAAACCTGGTAATTTTCAAGGTTCACCATTTCTTACTTCTTTTCAGTTGGGTTAAATTTTTAAGCTTTCTAACTCTCCATTTTCTGGCTAATGATAAGAAACTAGGATCCAGTGAGTCTCCTATCTACCTACTCCAGGATTTCTGTGAGGATCAAATGAGATGAGGCAGAGGAAAATGCTTCACAGACATTTGGTTACAGTGTAAAATGTTTCCACCTGGCTATAAAGCAAGTTGTTTTCCTGGGCTGAAGAAACTCCAAGGAAGCTTGTCGCTGGGGAGAGGAAGCCGGGCATTGCTTTGTGACATTATTACCCAGATGGACACACACACACACACACACACACACACACACACATATATATATATATACACATATATGTGTGTATATATATATATATATATATATATATATATATATATATGACCTAAGGATATTTTTAGCAAATTCATTTGCCATGACATGTTAATACCCTTCAGAGATGAGCACCAATGGCTACATAAGAATTAGGAAACAAAAATTATTCAGATTAAATATATATGCCCTTATTTACCTTTATACGAGGGAGGTATGGAATTGGAAGAATGTAAGTGTAGGCAGGTAACTACCAGTAAGTACTCAAAAACTGCTCAGTATACTAGAGTAAGCCATTTTTCTCCCTTGATTTAGCTAGCATTTCCTCTCTCATGTTTATCTTCAGAAGTATAAACCAACAGAAAAATTCTTTCAAAATCTGAACAAAGAAGTAACTCAGACTACTTAACCTGGCAGTGTTCTCCTGTTGGCTTCACTAAGTAAATAAGGGACATGAAGCCAAAGTAGACCTTTACGTCATTCATTCAACAGGTGTTTATAAAAAGCTGTGTATTATGCTTAGTCTTCAGGAGAAATTTACAATCTAATAGAAATAAAAAGATACAAAGACTTTAAATGACAATGAAAGGCAATAAGGTAGATAAATTATAAAATGAGTTGTGCAGCCTGGCCCATGTGGCTCAGTGGTTGAGGCACAGTAGATGAATTCGTGTATAGGTGGGGTCTCTCAGCTTGGCCCACTAGGGCTGTCTTGCCCAGTCCCGATCAGGGCCGACCAGGGGAGGGACCATGGGAGGTTTGCCAGCCATGGGAGATTGGCTATGTGAACTCACTGACCACCAGGGGGCAGCTCCTGCATTGAGAGTCTGCCCCTTGGTGGTCAGTGCACATCATAGCAACAGATTATAATGGTTGCTTAGGCATATATATATATATATATATATATATATATATATAGTGCCTGGTACCAGAAATAATGCCTATTCCTACTGGCCAAGCTTAAAAAAAAAAACCCAAACCCAGAATTTATGGGGTGTCATAGTGGGAAATGATTAGACCTAGACAGACGACTGCTCCAATCATAAAAGGAAGACCCAAAATGGATCAAACTTTTCAAATAAGTTAACTACATATCAGAACAAACATAAGATGACTTATAGAAATATAAAAATATGTGGCATCCAATAAGATAAAATTGACAAAGTCAGCCATCCAACCAAAGACTAGCAGGCATGTAAAAAAGCAGGAAAATATAACCAAAATTGAGGAGCTATATCAACCATTCAAATCCGATCCAAAAGTGAAAGATGCCAGAATCAGGGACATGGACATTAAACGTTATTAAAAATATACTCTATTGATTCAAAAGCTAACTAAAGATATAGAAGATGCAAAAAAAAAAAAAAAAAAAAAAAAAAGAAGCTCTAATCAAGTTTATAGAGCCCCAAATGACAATGTCTGAGATAAAGAATTAACTGGATGAGACTAATGGCAATTAGACATTGCAGAAGATTAGTAAACTTAAAGAAACAGAAATAGCAACTATACAAAATGAAATACAGAGAGAAATAGGAATTTTTAAAATGGAAAAGCACATTGAGCTGTGGGAGGATTTCAAGCAGCCTAAGATATGTATAATAAGAGCCTATGAAGAAAAGGAGAGAATGACCCAGGAAAATTAGTTAAAAAATAATGACTGAAATTTTTCTGAATGATGGAAACTATATTCACAAATCCAAGAAGTTCAGTGAACACCTAACATAAGAATCATGAAGAAAACCACACAAAGGCATATCATAATCAAGTTACTGAAACCAATGATATTGAAAATCTTAAAAGCAGCCAGAGAAAAAAGGCACATTAAATACAGAGGCATAAAGAAAAAGATGACAGCAGATTTCTTGTCAGAAATAATGCAAATGAGAAGAAAATGAAGCACTGTCTTTAAAGTACTGAAGGAAAAAAGTCAACCTACAAAAACCACTCAGTACAAATACCTTTCAAAAACAGACAAAATAAGATTATTTATTTATTTTATTTTATGTTGTTGTTGTTAATCCTCATCCGAGGCTATTTTTCCATTGATTTTTAGGGAGAGTAGAAGAGAGAGGGAAAGACAGAGAGAAACATCAATGTGAGAGAAACAAGCCCCAACGGGGACAGAGCCTACAACCAAGATATGTGCCCTTGACCAGAATAAAACTTGAGACCTTTTGGTCCACAGGCTGATGTTCTTTCCACTGAGCCAAACCAGCTAAGGCTAAGATTATTTTAGACATATGAAAGCTGAAAGATTTAATCATCAACAGATCTGCACCACAAGAAATGGTAAAGAAAATCCTTCAGGCAAAAGAAAAATGACACCAGATGAAAATAATGTATCTACACAAAGAAATAAAAGTGAAAGCATGTATTTACATATAGGGGTGTGACAATGATATCTCCACTGCTAAATATTTAAAAATTTGAAATGTCTTTAAAACTAATTAACTTTTTAGACAAAAATAACACTATCCTATATAATAAAAGGCTAATATGCAAATAGACCAAACGGTGGAATGACTGGTTGCTATGATGTGCACTGACCACTAGGGGGGCAGACGTCCAATGCAGGAGCTGCCCCCTAATGGTCAGTGCGCTCTCACAGGGGGAACACCACTCAGCCAGAAGCCGGGTTCCTGGTTGGTGAGCACAGCAGTAGTGGCAGGAGCCTCTCCCGCCTCCATGGCAGCACTAAGGATGCCCAACTGACAGCTTAAGCCTGCTCCCTGTCAGTCAGACATCCCCCAAGGGCTCCTGGACTGTGAGAGGGCACAGGCCGGGCTGAGGGAACCCTTCCCCCCTACCGAGTGCATGAATTCGTGCACCAGCCTCTAGTGTTTTATAAAATAGGTGTAAGAAAAATGTATAATAAGAACATAAAACTAAAAAGGCAAAACGGAAGTATATTATTGTAAGTTTCTTATACTGTATGTTAAGTGCTGAATATTACTTAAACGTAGACTGTAAGTTAAAAACCTGTATATGGATGTTCATTGCAATTAATGTGTAATAGCCAAAAACTGAAACCAATCCAAATGTCTATCAACACAGGAATGGATAAACAAATTAGAGTAAATTCATATAATAGGATCTATCAACAATATAAAGAAATGTTGATTCGTTCAACAAAATGGATGAATCTTAAAATAATTATACCAAGAGAAATGAACCAAAGAGCACACACTGTATGATTACATTTATATAAACTCCAGAAAACACAAACTAATCTACAGATCAATGGTGGTGATGTGGGCCAAGACAGATTACAAAGCACACAAACTTTTAAGAGTGATCAATATCTTGATTGTGGTGATGATTTCTTTCACATATGTAAAACTTATTAAATTGTACACATTAAAATATGTGTAATTTATTTACATAAACTATTCTTCAATAAAGCTGTTTAAAAAACAATTTTGGACTTAAATTTAGGTTAAAAACAAAAATATTTAGACTACCTACAGTGCTCTGGCTCCACAGAGTAAAAATAAAATAGATGAAAACTAGAACTAATAAAATATTTATAATTTTTAAGGGTTAAGTTGTATCATAGAAATAAACTACTCAAATACTTTCTTATTAAAGACTAGAGGCCTGGTGCACAAAATTCGACATGGGTAGGGGTTCTAGGCTTGGCCAGTGATCAGGGCCAATTAGGGCCTCTGGCTCCTGGCCAGGGCCTTCCTTTCCTGTCTGCTAACTGCTGGCCAGGGCCTCCCTTCCTTGGCTGGCAGCCAGGGCCTGCCTTCATTCCATGCTGCCCCTGGTGGTCAGCGCATGTCATAGTGAGTAATAGACCTGCTGGTCTCCTAGTAGAACTCCGGAGGGAACACTTCTACATTAGCCTTTTATATTCTATGTAATCTACACTAACAAAAGCCTAGGTGGCCCTTGTGTGTGAAGTCATCACAAGATGGCCACCACAAGATGGCTGCGTGCACAGCAGAGGTGGTGCCTGGTGGCCGCTCTGCAGAGAGGCCTGGGGGTCCTGCGGCTCCACACAGCATGGAGGCGGTCAGCCCTGGGGTATCCATTGCATCATGCAAAGGAGGAAACGGGTCATGGCAGGGAAGGGCAGTTGTGGGCAATCAGGCTGGCAGGGGAGGGTGGGCGATCGGGCTGGCAGGGGAGGGCAGTAGGAGTCAATCAGGCTGCTTAGGGGGCAATCAGACTGGCAGACAGAAGCAGTTAGGGGCAATCAGGCAGGCAGGTGAGCAGTTAGGAGCCAGCAGTCCCCAGTTGTGAAAGGGATGTCCGACTGCCGGTTTAGGCCTGATCCAGTAGGATCGGACATCCCCCAAAGGGTCCCAGATTGAAGAAGAGGGTGCAGGCTGGGTTGAGGGACACCTCCCCCTCCTCCCCGGCACAAATTTCATGCACTAGCCACTAGTCTATAATAACAAAAGTGTAATGTGCTAATTCAACCAGACATTCTTCTGGATGAAGCCAAGGCTGCGAGGGAAGCCCAGGTCCCGGGTGCCAGAGGGAAGCTGGTGCTGGCAGCCGGGGGAAGGAAGGTCTACTCTTGCATGAATTTCATGCCTCGGGCCTCTAGTATATAATAAAAGCCTAATATGCAAATTGTCCCCTTGGCAGTCATTTGACAAGGAGATTGGGAGTTGGACTGCTTGCTCTGATGTGCAATAATCACCAGGGGGTGGCGTGGAACATGGCGGGTGTCGGCAACGCATTGCTGACAGCAGGCGGCAGTAGAGGTGCTGCTGGCCCCAATGGGTTCTGACGAGAGTAGGACCACAGCAGGATGGTGGAGCTGGTGAGCATGTGGCGCCAGGCCACGGTGGGTGTGAGTGGGGGCCTGATCACCCGCCCAATCACCCCTCAGATGGTGACCAGTGGCGGCGATGGGGGGCGGGACCGCTGCCTGGCTCCCAGGTGCTGAGGGAGCCAGGTGGGGTGCTTGGCCCTGATCAACTGCCCCTTAGGCAGGACGGCGGAGCAGGTGAGGAGGTGGCACCAGGCCATGGTGGGGTGCCAGTCAGGGCTGCCAGGCTGGAGGTGTGAGCTAGGGCCCCATCCCTGCAGACCACCCTGAGGGATCCCACCCATGTATAAATTCAGGCACCGGGCCTCTAGTATATAGATAAAAGATATCTCAGAAAATTAGTGACTTGCCCAAGGTTTTACAGCTTCAGATAAGGGCTTAATAAAATGTTTAAGATCCACAATGGCAGAGATTGTGTTATTTAAGCCACCACTGTATGCTTTTTATCTAGTACAGTGCCTGGGACATGGTAAGAGCTCAATAAATATTTGTTAAAAAGAGGGTAACAATGAAGATAAAAGGAAAGGAAATCTCCCTTGCAATATGACTGAAAGTGTCTCCCTATCTTCAAGTTTCTAATCTCTTTAACACAGATGAGAAAATTAAGCAGTTATCTTTAATATCATAAGTAGAAGAGAAAGAATTATATTCCATATTTTTAGCTTACTGGATATTTTATTATATTTGACGGTTAAAATTTCTAATTCATGTTACCAACTCTTGAACAGGCAGAAGAATAGGAAATACTCCATTTATGAAATTAATGAAATTTTTAAGTTTTAATCCTCACCTGAGGATATGTTTTTATTGATTTTAGACAGAGAGGGAGGGAGGGAAGAAGGAAAGAGGGAGAGTTAGGGAAATATTGATGTAATAGAGAAACAATAATTGGCTGCCTCCCCTACACCCCCCGACAGAGGATTGAACCCACAACCTATGTATGTGCCCAGACTGGGAATCGAACCCCCAACTTTTATTTTGGTGTTTGTGGTGACGTTCCAACAACATGAGCCACCAAAAGGCCAGGGCGACATTTTCAAATTTTGAAAAATTAAGGAAACGTGCTTACCAAAAATTTCTCCATTTTTGGCATATTCTGTCACAAGGTACAGCATGTTTTTGGTCTCCATTACCTATCGATAAATAATTCCATATTAGTTTGATAGGAAAGAACTGCAGTTTGCCACAACATTTGATAGAGTTATTTAAAACTACTAATAACAGTGTCAAAGTTATGAACAATTCAGAAGCTGGCAAAGTACAAGACACAATATCCTGATGCTAACACCTTCGTGAAAAATTTGATCCCTGCTCTTCCAAGTGTCACCTCGGACCAGCAGCAGCAGCACTGAAATAAATGTAGGCTCTCAGGTCCCACCCAGACCTACTGACACAGAATTTACCTTTTAACAAAATCCCCAGGTGGTTATTAGGCACATTCAAGTTTGAAAAATGCTAATATAGGTAACTGTAGTTTTGAAGTTCAGTTTTTTTTTTTTACCATCTCCTCACTGACTTTTCTAGCCCTGGGTGATATGGGAGATTCTGATCAAGGAAAGGAGACTAAAATACAGCTCCGTTTATCTGGCACAATGCAATATTCCTCCTACTTTACATTAATACTGTAACATAGTAGTATTATTTTAAAACATTTTTCAAACGTTTCTTCATAACTCCACCACTACACACACTTTTATTTAAATTAGTTTTCCTAGGTCCAGAAAAGAAGCCTGTCATTGCCATAAACTTGATTTTTCAAACTATACTGAACCGAAAAGAAATGAATTTACAGATTCTAAATTGATTGAGTTTTAGATTGCCTCTCTGTAACACTCGATCATTTTATATACTGGCACATACTAATAGCATGAAATTGAACCGCTATCTACTAAAAAGCTGAAGCAAATTTGCTCTAACTTGTAGGTATAGGATTACTCCCTGTTAGATCAGAAAACTAAGAGCCACCTACAATTTGGGTCTAAACAGCAAATCAATTTACCTGATCATTTAGTTCAAATAAACATAAAATTATCATATGAAGCTTCATGTTTTAACCTCAGTTTGGCTTATGATTCATCAGAGACTTCTAAGAATGTGATTATTTTCTTATAAGTATCCTCTTCAATTTCTTTTAAAAAAAAGTGTAAAGAGGCATGGCTGCGTGGCTCAGAGGTTGAGCATCAATCTATGAACCAGGAGGTCACGGTTCAATTCCCAGTCAGGGCATATACCTGTGATGCAGGCTGGATCCCCAGTGGGGGGCGTGCAGGAGGCAGGCCATCAATGATTCTCCCTCATCACTGATGTTTCTGTCTCTCACTACCTTTCCCTTCTCTGAAACCAATAAAAAGTATATTTACAAAATAAAAAAAATTAAAGTGTAAAGGGAGAAATATTCTGATATACTCTACATTTGACCTAAGAGGGCCTCTATGGTTTTAGAACATCAGGAATTGTTTTGAGTGGCACACCACAGTCTTTCATTTTTAGGTAATGATAATGCTAATGGTCCTACACCTCTTTAACTGCAAATTTCTATCAATAAAAAGTTGTTTAGCTAAATATATACATGTATATTTGCATTACCTATGCATACGTAAAATATGTATCTGTATTTTGAATATATACATAAAGAGATACAAATTACATACAAGTGCCACTGTCTAAATACAATAGGTCCATATAGTCAAGTATATTGTAACATGTTAATTTAAAACTAATTTTCCAATATAAATATTCCACATCTTAATGAATTAAATTATTACAAGTATTTGGTATTACATTACCATTCCTAAAGATGAAATACTCTTTAAAAATATGAGAAAAATCTTCCTTTTAACAAACATGGTTTATACTTAAAATGGGTGCAGTTTCTACAAAAATTATATCTTAATAAAGTTGTTTTTTTTAAAAATGGCTCTGTTACTTTATCTAATATAACAACCCAAACAAAATATAAGATTTGGTTCTAGGTATTACCAAATATGTCACTAAGTAATATACCATTTTGGGCCTTTGTATTTTATAAAACAATAACAATATATTTTTTAAATAAGCAAAATTCCCATGTCCTAATTAATAATACCACCACCAAAACTCAGCAGGTTTAAGATGGTATCACAAATGCACAACTGTAAGCTTTTAATTAAAAATTTTTTTTAAT
Organism: Pipistrellus hanaki; assembly: GCF_964339955.1. Lineage (NCBI taxonomy): Eukaryota > Metazoa > Chordata > Mammalia > Chiroptera > Vespertilionidae > Pipistrellus > Pipistrellus hanaki. Next base: position 12,519,278 of record NC_140511.1, on the reverse strand, counting down.
TTATTTTTATTGATATTAGAGAGGGAGAGAGAGATATATAGAAACACCAATGATGAGAATCATTGATCAGTTGCCTCCTGCACACCCCTACTGGGTATTGAGCCCAAAACCCGGATATGTGCCCTGAAAGGGAATTGAACCATGACCTCCTAATGCATATGCCGATGCTCAACCACGAGCCACACTGGCCAGGCAAGCTTTTTAAATAAATAATTACAGTCTGAGAGACAAGTTAAAATTAAGCTATGAGTGTTTACTTTCCTAATTTTTTATTTGAATACAGAAAGATGGTTGTACTCAGCTTAGTAAAAATATGACATCATCCTTTTTTTTTAATACGTTGAAAAAACTATCACAAAAGAGAAAAACAATTATACAAAATAGAGAACTGAATGTGAGAAGCATGGAGAGTTGTAAGGCTAAGTCATACCTGATAAAGTTTGATTATGTGAGGATGGTCTAGCATTTTCATTATTTGTACTTCTCGGTAGATTTTCTCAAGGTTCACTGCATCCAGCTGAGATTTATCTATAATTTTTATCGCCACCTGCATCCCATATACAAATAAATGCAATTAGTATAGAATGGTTAACATTTTCCAGTTAGAATCTTTTTAATAAATGACATCTGAGACTTCGCCTGTTCATTCCTATTACAATGCTAATAGCTAGATTAAGTTCAATGCTCATTTATTCATTCAACAAATAGTTCTTAAACATCTAGGTACTATGTGTTAGACACTGGTAGAATTTGTTTGGTAGTGTCTTCAATGTGCAATGAAGAATAACCCTACAAAGTTACTTTAATAAAACATATTTCTCTTTCAATACAAATGTAATACCTTTGTACTCCATTTATAAATTAAATAAAATCTCAGCAGTTTCAACTAGTTATTATTCCACCACTTATTAAGTACCTATAAATAAATGATTAGCCAAGTAGAGGACAGTTTCTATTGTACTAAAATAATAGAAAAAAGGCTAAGTGACCGACTGGCCAGTACATATGATGCACACTAGCAATTTAAAAATAAACATTGACTCGCACATGCGTGATACATATAAAGCTCTCGCTGGCGCCAATCGCGCGTGCTGCTTTGTCTTGAGTTGGAAGAGCATGTGATGTTAAAGTAGTAAATACTTCATCACAAGGGAAATTAGTCAAGCTCTCTGAAAGTATATTTACTCTTAATGTGGTATACAGGGAAATATTTGAATAAGTTAATCAACTTATCAGTCATTGTTTTTATCAGTTGTTTTTGTATCATGGTTTTGTTGTCTTATATCATGTCTTTGTTTTTATATCCTGTTGTTTATTTATTAATCAATTTATATATTATTTTCATATACATTTTACTAATTTTCTTTCATCTCTGAGACTTCTATGTTAGAGAAAGGGCAAATAGTGATATTAAAATATTTCTTCAAATTAATTTCCTTTTAACGTGCAGGAATCCATGCACCGGGCCACTAGTTTTTCTAGGAAAGCCAAGTGATAGGTTCAAAAGCTAAATATAAATTATCAAAATTCATCTCCATGAAGCTACTCAATGGATTAAATTTTTTTAAATATATTTTTATTGATTTCAAAGAAGAGAGAGGGAGAGATAGAAACATCAATGATAAGAGAGAATCACCGATTGGCTGCCTCGTGCATGCCTCCCACTGGAGACTGAGCCCGCAACCCTGGGCAGGTGGTCCTGACCAGAATCGAACCTGGGACTCTCCCCCTCCACCACCACCCGGGTCCACAGGCCAACACTCCATCCACCAAGCCAAACCAGCCAGGGCTGGATTAAATTTTGTTCTAAAAATCAAAGTGCAAAAACTCAAATGTTAGTACTTATACTAAATTTTTACTTCATAAAGGAATTGGATTTTTTAAAATGTGGCCTCTTCCTATTATAACTAGATAGGAAACCAAACCCTTCCAAGGTTAATAATTTGAAGGAGATGCAGTTGAAGGTGAACTATCGATAGGTAATCAGAAATCAACAATCATGTACCTATTTTTCATGCAACAGCAAAAAAACCCCCCCAATTTTTAAAAATTAGTATGTATTTGGTAGGAAATAAGCCATTCTGACTTAAATAAAATTTTCAGTTAATTAGACACCACCCAAATTGAATTATAATAAGTCCTGAAGAAACTATAAAAAGTACTTCTATCCTATGTATGTATTCTGAACATAATTCAGTTTTATGTTGTTTCAGGGAAATGTTTAAAAATATACTGTATGTGCAGAATAGTTTAAGACTCTTAAAAGATATCTAATAGGACTCAGATTGTCAATTCCCTCAGACTCTTGTTGATACAATTTTTTTTTTCCTTCTTTCCTTATAGCTACTCTGTCCTTTGTCTCTCTACTGTAAGGTTTATTTTTTACCTTTGTCTATTTCTAATTTTCTGTCACAGCTTGTTTCCTGATTTGAGTTAATTGTAATCCAAAGAAGAACTCAAGTTCCCATGGGAAATCAGATTACTAAACATATTCATAAAACTAAATTTTTGCCTAAGAAGAAAGGGGGTAGAGCTTCTTTGCTAGGCAGTTTTGCGATAGCTATTTTGATGTTTGTTAGTATTATGCTTCTGTAATCAAAATATTCTATAAAGTAGAAAGTGCTAAACTTTGCTAGAAATGAGACTATAGGCACAGTTATTATCATTTACTTTGGGTAAAAGCTGACAGATAAAAAGATAACTCTATACTTGAATATTTTCAATATTCTTTAGGAAGGTAACAATATTCTTTAGGAAGGTAACAAGGTAATATTTTGTCTCCCCATGTTAGCTGTCCCTTTATATTTGCTTCTATGTGTTAGATAGAACTGTTCTGCCTCCCATTCTTTGTGAGCTGGCCGAATGTACAAAGTATCTTAAGGGGCCCAGTAGTGCAGGTTCTTTGTTCAGCTGAGCTGGATGCTCTATGAGTGCCCCTTGTGTGCATTATTTGGGTTCTTCTTTTGTAATTGGGACTTGACTGTTGACGCCCCGTTTGTGGGAGGGATCTCCCCTCTGACTTGTTACCAGTGAAGTTCAACCCAAATTTCTTCCTGCCATCTGTCCAGTGGTTGGAGACTTCTTACCCCAGAGGCTGGGTCTGCCTTGAGTTTCACGTCTTGATTGTCCCTGCTCTGAGCTATACTTCCTCACAGAACTCACAGAACTAGTGCTTGCAGCCCTGGTGGCTTTTGCCTCACTGAGCAGTCTGGGTTGGGTCTGCTGTGGAGACCCAAACTGCTGTTTCTGACTAATTAGATATGTATGCATTGTTTTAAAAATAACCTCCAATGAATGTATTGGAGATTGAAAAATATTCTTTCTGCAAGTGTTCAAAAAGAAAGTTTCCTATACATCTTTGGAGGCCATATTGGATAAGCTAAGATGATTACTAGAATGATTACTAAATCCCATGTAAAGCAACAACACTGAATATTGTAACCTCAGAAATAGGAAAATGTGAATTAAAAACAACAAAATACTGCCCTGGCTTGTGTAGCTCAGTTGATTGACCGACATACCATGTACGAGAAGGTCTCCAGTTTGATTCCCAATCAGGCATCAAAACAAAAACAATAAAGCCAACAAAATACCTAATATATCACTTATATCTCAAAAGATAGCTTTTTCACTTGCTATATTTACAAAGATTAAAATGTAAACAACCTTGTGAGCAAAGATTCAAAGAGATGGCCACTTTTATATGTGGCTGCTAATAACACAAAATAGGTTATAACTTCTCTACAAGGTAATTTGACAATATCAAGAACTTTAAAAATCATCCATCCCATTTAGCCTAAGGATTCTACTTCTAAGAAATTGTTTGAAATGACAACTTATAACATTAAAAAAAATAGAAACAGTAACTGGGAAATAATTATATTATGACTATTAATATTAACTATTTAAATGGTTCCTTTTAGGAACACTGCCAAACTCCTTCTATGAAGCCAGCATCACCCTAATACCAAAACCCAATAAAGACAACTCAATGAAAGAGAATTACAGGCCAATATCCCTCATGAACATAGATGCCAAAATCCTCAACAAAATTCTAGCAAATCGGCTCCAGCAGAGCATCACAAAGATCATACACCATGACCAAGTAGGATTTATTCCAGGAATGCAAGGTTGGTACAATATCCGCAAATCAATAAACGTGATACATCACATAAACAAGTTGAAAGATAAAAATCATATAGTCATATCAATTGATGCAGAAAAAGCATTTGATAAAATCCAACACCCTTTCCTGATAAAAACTCTTATCAAGGTGGGAGTACAAGGATCATACCTCAACGTAATAAAAGCTATATATGATAAACCCACAGCCAACATCATACTCAATGGGCAAAAACTAAAACCATTCCCTCTAAGAACAGGAACAAGACAGGGATGCCCACTATCACCACTCCTCTTTGACATAGTACTGGAAGTACTAGCCATTGCAATTAGACAAGAAGAGGAAATAAAAGGCATCCAAATTGGAAAAGAAGAAGTAAAGTTATCCTTATTTGCAGACGACATGATATTGTATATAAAAAACCCAAAAGACTCCATTAAAAAACTAATTGGCTTAATAAATGAATTTGGCAATGTAGCAGGATACAAAATTAACACCAAGAAATCTATGGCATTTCTATACACCAACAGTGAGTTTATAGAAACAGAGACTAAAAAAGCAATTCCATTTACGATCGCACCAAAAAAATTAAGATACCTAGGAATAAACTTAACTAAGGAAGTAAAGGACCTATACGTGGAAAACTACACGACACTGAAAAAAGAAATAGAGGAAGATGTAAACAGATGGAAGAACATACCATGTTCATGGATTGGTAGAATCAACATCATCAAAATGTCCATACTTCCTAAAGCAATCTATAAGTTCAATGCACTCCCCATTAAAATACCAACGGCATATTTCACTGACCTAGAAAGAACTCTCCAAAAGTTCATTTGGAACAATAAAAGACCCCGAATAGCCACAGCAATCCTGAGAAAGAAGAGTAAAGTAGGAGGTATCTCAATACCAGACTTCAAACTGTATTACAAAGCCACTGTTCTCAAAACAGCCTGGTACTGGCACAAAAACAGACATATAGATCAATGGAATCGAATCGAGAACCCAGATATCAACCCAAATCACTATGCTCAATTAATATTTGACAAAGGAGGCACTAATATACAATGGAGTCAAGACAGTCTCTTCAATAAATGGTGTTGGGAAAATTGGACAGATACATGCAAAAGAATGAAACTAGATCACCAACTTACACCATACACAAAAATAAACTCAAAATGGATACAGGACTTAAACATCAGATGGGAAACCATAAAAATACTTGAAGCATCCACAGGCAACAAAATCTCAGACGTATGCCAAAAAAACTTCTTCACTGATACTACCCCTAGTGCAATGGAAGCTAAAGAGAAAATAAACAAATGGGACTACATCAAAATAAAAAGCTTTTTTACAGCAAAAGAAACCATCAACAAAACAACAAGAAAGCCCACTGTGTGGGAGAACATATTTGCAAATGTTACCACTGATAAAGGTTTAATCTCCAACATCTACAAACAGCTTATACAACTAAATAAAAGGAAGATGAATGATCCAATTAAAAAATGGGCAATGGACCTAAATAGAATATTTTCAAAAGAAGACAGAAGGAAGGCCAAAAAGCACATGAAAACATGCTCAAAGTCACTAATTATCCGAGAGATGCAAATCAAAACAACAATGCGGTACCATCTCACACCAGTCAGAATGGCCAACATCAACAAATCAACAAACGACAAGTGTTGGCGAGGTTGCGGAGAAAAAGGAACCCTCGTGCACTGCTGGTGGGAATGTAGACTGGTGCAACCACTGTGGAGAACAGTGTGGAGTTTCCTCAAAAAACTGAAAATGGAACTCCCATTTGACCCAGTAATCCCACTTCTAGGAATATATCCCAAGAAACTAGAAACACCAATCAGAAAGGATATATGCACCCCTATGTTCATAGCAGCACAGTCTACAATAGCCAGAATTTGGAAACAGCCTAAGTGTCCGTCAGCAGATGATTGGATCAAAAAACTATGGTACATCTACACAATGGAATACTATGCTGCCATAAAAAAGAAGGATTTCTCATCATTTGCAGCATCCTGGATGGAATTGGAGAACATCATGCTGAGTGAAATAAGCCAATCAATGAAAGAGAAACACCACATGACCTCACTCATTTGTGGATAATAAAGAACATTATAAACTGATGAACCATAAGATAGATATAGAGACTGTATATCAACAAGTAGACTGTCAAGTTACAGCGGGGACGGGAGGAAGATCTGGGGGAGATAATAGATCAACCGAAGGACTTGTATACATGCATATAAGTGCAACCAATGGACACAAAACTCTGGGGAGGGAGGGGATGTGTGGGAGGGAGGGAGGGGGTCAAAAAAAAATCAATAAAATATATTAAAAAAAAAAAAAAAAAAAAGACTCCTGTATTTCAGTTTCTCCTGTATCTCTTAAATTTACAATAAAAATTTGATGTTTCTTAAAAAAAATAAATAAATAAATAAATAAATAAATGGTTCCTTTTAATAATATGGAGAAATGCTTAGACTAAACCATTAAATTAAAAATCAGGCAATCAGTGCAGTATGAACACAGAGAAAAAGACCAGGAAAAACTAGATATAAATATTATAAAATATTGCCGAGACCGGTTTGGCTCAATGGATAGAGCGTCGGCTTGGGAACTGAAGGGTCCCGGGTTCGATTCCAGTCAAGGGCATGTACCTTGGTTGCGGGCATATCCCCAGTAGGGGGTGTGCAAGAGGCAGCTGATCGATGACTCTCTCTCATCGATATTTCTCTCTATCTCTCTCCCTTCCTCTCTGTACAAAATCAATAAAATATATTTAAAAAATATTATAAAATATTATCAGTAGGTGAAAAAAAATCACAGATTATTTTATTTTGCCCATTATACTTTCCTGTGTAATTTCTCTTTGATTAAAATGAATACTTTTCTAATAAGAAAGAAGAAAAAGAAAATGGAGTTATACTTATCAAATATGCTACCTTCTCTGTGAAATATTAGTCATTTTAATTTTTAAATTCTTTATGAAATGGGTATATTTTAGGACTTAAATGTTAGTTAAGACTATATATAGAAATGTTTCCAATAATCTTAAGTAAAAAAAAAATACACACAAATATAACAACTACTGTGTTTCCCCGAAAATAAAACATCCTCCGAAAATAAGACCTACTTACAGGTTTCCTTCTGAGTGAAATATAAGGCATCCCCCTGAAAATAAGGCCCCCCTAGGCTGTCTCAGAATGAAAATTAATTTACCGTAAACGCTGCCCCGACTGGCGTCTAGCAACCAGTGACATTAAGCGGAGTCCTGACATCACTGCTGTGTGGAGGCAGAGCAGAGGTCGGAGTGAGTGGTGAGCGCGCAGGAGAGAGGAGGAGACTTTTGCAGATGCGTGTAGAAGAACAGGAGGATTAGAGCAGACAGGACGCAGCGAAGGTGGTGAGTGCTGGTCTGTCCCTGGTGACACTACCTGATGCTTGCGGCCGCCCTCATGATGACTAAAGGTTCTCAGTCAGTGGCAGACCCTGCTCCAGCCCAGATCCAGGCCCCAGCAAGTCCAGTGACAGTTCCCAGGCAGGCCCCAGGAGGTAAATGTCTGATAAAGGAGTAGGGGGGATGTCTGGTGAAGGTGTTCAGTGGCACAGGGGTGGGGGATCATTTAAAATGACACAGGAGGATCAGAGGAGGCAATCAAAATGACACAGGAGGACCAAAAGGGGTTACTAAAATGGTAACCCCCCCCCCGCCCCCGGTTCTCCTGTGCCATTTGATTCCCCCTTTTGATCCCCCCTGTGTCATTTTAAGTGATCCCCCTCCTCCCACCTTGATACCCCAATTCCTTTTTCTTACCCCAAGAAATGAGCGCAAAAAGAAAAAGATACTCCGTGGAGTACAAGAAAGGAATCGTGGAAGACTCTTGGGGCCAAAATCTTACTGCTTTCTGCAAAGAGAAGATGTTGAGTATCTGATTGGTCCGAAAATGGCGAGCAGAGTATGGTAACCTCATTGAACAAGTGGACAAGGGAAATGCTAAAAAGCGCAAGTGTGGATCAGGTCGGCAACCATTATTTTCCGAGCTGGAAGACCTGATCTGTGAATGGGTTGTTGACAGGAGAGCAAAGGCTTTGGTTGTGAATAGGGCTCAGATTCAAGAATTTGCCCTTGCAATGGCACAACAGTTTGACATAGCCCCCGAAGACTTCAAAGCATCACAACACTGGCTGGATAATTTCCTTCAGCGAAGTGAACTGTCTTTAAGATCTACAACATTGTTTAGGTTGGAAGATAATCAAGTTATTAAGCGAGCACTTGCATTCAAGTCCTTTATTGATGATGCTGACTTCTCTAAATACAATCTTTCCAACATGATTGCTATGGATGAAACTGCAGTGTTTATGGGCCAATCATCTCAAACAACAATTGAACAGTGGGGTGCCTCCTTAGTGTACATTCCCTCCACTGCTTACCAAAGTGCACATTTCCTGTATTTTGGCAATTCGTCTGGATGGCACTAAAATCCTACCTTTAATCATTTCTAAGGGCAAGAAGGAAAAGATTGAACGTGTTTTGGGCGTTTTTATTCTTGAAACTGAAAAAGCCTGGGCCACACAAGCAGTTATAAGGAAGTGGGTCGATTTAATGCTGCTGCTTGTTATTCGAGGGAGCCAAAGAAGTCTGCTAGTCTGTAATGCAGCCAGCACTTACCATGCTAAAGACATGAAGACATTTCTTCAGGAAAGAAAAATAGATTGGATAATGATTCCCGCAGGAATGACGGCCTATCTCCAGACTCTTGATATTGCAATAAGCAAGCCATTCAAAGACAATTTGTGCATGGAAATTAATGACTACATTAAAAATAGAATGAAGAGAAATCAGCGTGGAAACTTTGTGAAACCTAAACTGCAAGAAGTTGTGACTTGGGTGAAGAATTCATGGGAGAAAATCACTGACAGTTGCATTGCAAATGCACTGCGAGCAGGCTACCTTGACCAGAAGTACTCATTTAAAGACAGTGCTATTGCTAAACATGAGAGATTTGGTCCACTGATTCTGAAAGAAATGGAGTCACAAGAAATTCAGGAATTGGACTGTTATGATGATGTTCCAGAAGAGGATGACATGATTGTCATTGAATAAATGAGTAAATTCTTGATACTGTAGGATTCACAGTTTGTCTGGTTTGTGTTGACAACTACCGTACTACCGTACCGTATACAGGTAATAAATTTCCTTTATTTTCATTTAACAATAAATGTGTACCGTATTCTTTTTCATGGAAAAATAAGACATCCCCTGAAAATAAGACCTAGTGCATCTTTGGGAGCAAAAATTAATATAAGACACTGTCTTATTTTCGGGGAAACGGGGCATGTAAAATACAATTTTGCACAGATTAAATATAAGAGCAGAAATCTAATAATGTTAAACTGATGAATAAAAGGAATATTTTCATGATTCAAAATATACTTTAATGCTATTACCCTGTATGATAAATGTAGAAAAAGTTATTTCACTTCTCATAAAAAATATTAATCTCATACATTTAAAGAAACCACACACATGAGTGGCTTTGAGGAACTTTTTAAGGAAGTTACACAATAAGAGCCATTCTTCTAATAACAAATCAGAAGGCATTAACATATGTTTGCTGTCTCAGGTAATATCTGCTTCAGTGTTATTTACTACTAATACACTAATTCTACACTGTCTCTCTGAAGTAGCAAGTAGATTTATCCTTATCATACAATTAGATATTTAAAGTTAAAAAATAAACACACTTTTAAAGTTTTTATGTCAAATCATGTAGGGAATCAGAACATTATTTGACTGAAAAGTGAATGTGAATAAGTAGTCTACAATGAAAGGGTTTCTGAAAGCAATAAAAATCAGTAGTAAAATTGACATGGAGTTCTTTAATTACCCTTTAAGGGTGAGTAAATTGGACTTTTTTTCCAATTTAAAACTTGGCTTTTAAAATACAAGAATTTATGTAATAAAATAAGCCTTCATTAAGATTTAATTTAATTATTATAATGATGGGTAAGGTAAAAATGTTAGTATACTTTTATATGCATAAAAATTGAACTGAGAATTTTTAAGACTATAAATGATTAAAAATAATCTCCTATCTTAAAAATTAATTAAGCAAATTTACAAAAAGACAACTCAATTAAAAAATGGGCCAAAGAACAAACAAGCAATTCACAAAAGAAATATAGTCATCACATGAAACTGTGTAATCAAAGAAATGCAAATGAGAATAAGATATATTATTTTCTTCCATCAAATTGGAAAAGGTTTAAAAATCTTATTCCTAGTAAATTTGCATTCTTCCTGGTAAAAATTAATAGGTACTCCTGTTTTATTTTAGGATAATTTGGCATCTCATGCCATACGATATGGATGTAAAGACATATTTCCTGACCCAAGAATTTCCATAACTATGGTATTACCCTAAGGAAATAATCAGACAGGTATACAAAGATGTATATACAGGAATGCTCTCTGAAACATTACTTTTGAAAGAGAAATAAGAACAGGAGAGCATAAAATGAGAACAGGAAATTGATAAATAAAACATAGTCAGTCATGTGCAGGGATAGTATTTAACTGAAGTTTTTTTAAAAAAATTTTGGGGAAATGTTACAAACACATTAATTAAAAAACACAGATTATATATGTAGATGACATCAATTTTATTACATATATATAGAACATATGTGAATAATTAAGAGGATATGAACTTAATTGTTTCTTGGTCTGGATGGTGGAATTAAGGATATTTATTTTCTTCTTTGAACTTTTCAACAATGTCTACATTGAATAAGCAATGTCTACAATTATTTTTTAGTTGGAGGAAAAACACATAAATATTATGATTATTTTAAAGAACTTAAAACAAATTTTAGCATCACTTTTTAGCTTATTCCATCCAAGATTACTCTCTTAACCAGTTAAAAGTATTTTTAAAATGATGATTTTTAAATTACATTCCCAAATGTAATTCTTTCATTCTCCTAATAATCTGAAACTGGATACATGGGCTGTTTCTCTTTGAAAGGTGGAATCTCATTCTCCACAATGTTCTGTATAAAGAAACTTTTACATAAATAACTTATAAAAACTATGCAGCCGGAAGGTAGAAGTACTAGGTACACCAAAGAGGAAAGAAAGGTTTTATAATGAATTTCTGGAATCCATTTGGCTCCAAGGTAATGAATCTGTCATCAGCAGTGGGCCATAAATCAAATGTCATCATGTGAATCCAAGAATCGAGGCCAGTTTCAGTTATTTCCAAATAAATGTTTTCTTAATTGCCTGATACTGAGATATAATTTCCCAGTGGAATTAAAATAAGAACACATTAAACTCTGTTAAAGTTTAAAGTTTCTACAGAATATAAAAATTTACACAACTCTTATTTTGCATATTTGCCTCCTTCAACTGCCCCAAAAGAACAGAGTATTTTGAACAGAATAATTTGCCAAATATTCCTAGCCTGGGTGCCAAGAAACTAGAGACAATTTCTAATAAAGCATATATCTTCCATGATAAATAAAATATTCATTTCATCACAAAGATCAAAAATAGGCCTAGATACAAATAGGGATGATTAAGTTATTCAGTAGCAAATCCTTCTGTTGCACATAGTTCAGCTGCTGCTTGAAATCTGGACTACTTCATAGCACAAGATTAATACTAAGGGTACTTAGAGGAGTCTTAAAATTTTAAAGCAAAGTATAAAATTAAATTGTATTTATTTATTTAAGTTTTAATTATTTTCTTTTTTTAAAATATATTTTTATTGATTTCAGAGAGAAAGGGAGAGGAAGAGAGAGAGAAAGAGAAACATCAATGATGAAAGAGAATCATTGGTTGGCTGCCTCCTGCACACCCCCTATTGGGGATTGAGCCCACAACACAGGCATGTACCCTTGACCGGAATCGAACCTGGGACCTTTCAGTCTGCAGGCTGATGCTCTAGCCACTAAGCCAAGCCAGCTAGGGCAAATTCAATTGTATTTAAAAAAAAATAAGTTACCTTCTTCAAGAAATATTGCAATCAGGGTATGATATACCCTTCTCTGGTTTCTTACCCTTGCTCCAAAAATGTAACTTTGATACTTTATTTGGAAAACTTTAAAAATACATTTTAATGTAATAGTTAAAGAGTTATGCCTAAATATAAAAGCCCCAAATGTACACAGAAAACTTTTCAGTGACCAAAAGGAGTGTTCAGAATGTTCTTACTATAAGTTTTGTATTCCAGGCTCTCTTAAAGGGTAGGTGCCATATAATAAGGTATTTTCAGAATCTCTGTGAAATATATTTAAGATCCCATGGACCACATATTTATGTGTTCTTTAGCTAAATATGCTAAATTTGATTTAAAAATATATTATTCTTTAATAGAAAAATAACCTTCTCATTTGGTAATTTCCCTTCTAGGAATTTACCCCCAATTTCTCCTTCTTGAAAAATAAAAAGTTCAGACAAAGAATTATATACACAAAAATCATTCAGTGCAAGTTATTTACTATAAGTCAACCCTGGATACTATATAATGTTCAACAATAAGGAGATTATTAAGTAAAATAGGATTCATCTGCAAGGTAGAACACTAAAGCTATTAAAAATGTCTTATCAAGTCCTGGCTCAGTTGGTTGGGCGCTGTCCTGTGCACCAAAAGGTTGCCAGTACCATTCCCCATCAGGGCACATACCCTGGTTGTGGGTTTGTCCCTAGTCAAGGTGTGTGTGGGAGGCAGCTGATTGATGTTTCTCTCTCTCTCTCCCCCTCTCCTTTTCTCTCTCTCTTAAAAAAAAAAAAAAAAAAAAAAAAAGGCTAAAAATATTTTTTAAATGTTTTATCAAGTTACATATAATAAGTAAAATGTTCAGGCTGTAAGTAGAAAAGGGGATACAATGTATATATGTGTACCTACCATGTGATCTCATCTATGGAAAAATGCATGAAAAAAGATGACTAGAGGTTAAACTGGTTTGGCTCAGTGGATAGAGCATCGGCCTGCGGACTGAAAGGTCCCGGGTTCGATTCCAATCAAGGGCATGTCCCTTGGTTGCAGGCACATCCCCAGTAGGGGGCGTGCAGGAGGCAGCTGATTGATGTTTCTCTCTCATCCATGTTTCTAACTCTCTATCCCTCTCCCTTTCTCTTTGTAAAAAAAAAATAAAAAAATTAAAAAAATCAACAAACTATATTAAAAAAAAAAAGATGACTAGAGGGAAACATACCATTATGTTGAAAATTATTTATTCCCATTGATGAAGAAATTATATATGTACTTTCTTGTGAACTATTCTTTATATTTTATACATTAAGACTATACTTTTTTAATAGAGAACAAGAAAAAGTTTAAGGGTACAAGTGATTTCTCTGGAATTTTATTTTACAGACAAAAAAACTAGCCATATAATCAGATAAAAGGAAAAAGTTCCTTTGCTAGTAGAGTATTAATAAAATAAAACACTACTCAAGGACACATAGTATTACTACTTAAATAGTTTAACAGTCTAAATGCTATTATTCTTTTCCCATTATGCTAATTTTACAAAATTAGCTACTCTAATTCATAAATCACAAACCAATACTACAAAGCTTTTATGAAGTACTGCATTATATTAGGAAGCCTTCCCTTTTGTTTGGAAATTTACACAGAGGTCCAACGTAAGAACACTGCTTCAGATGATGGTGTGATTATATTTCTTAATGTTAAGCTATTTAACTGATTAAACCAAAATGACGCTCTCTTTTGTCTACTGATTTCTCACCCTAAAATGCCAACACTCTTGGATCTTCCAAGCGCTGTAGAAAACACTATTTTTTAAGATAGTGAACAGGAGGCGGAGAAGAGCCCATTCAAAATAAAAGGGACCAATTGCTCATGACATTGATGTTTAAACTAAGCCCTAAAATTTGTCCCTATTTCTAAATTTGTTCCAATTTTAGAAAAAAGACCTCTAAGTTTTAAAACACACAAACATACTGATGTTAAAGTATACTATATTGCCGAAACAGGTTTGGATAGAGCGTCAGCCTGCGGACTGAAGGGTCCCAGGTTCAATTCCGGTCAAGGGCATATACCTTGGTTGCGGGCACATCCCCAGTAGGGGGCGTGCAAGAAGGAGCTGATCGATGACTCTCATAGATGTTTCTAACTCTCTCTCTCCCTTCCTCTCTGTAAAAAAATAAAATAAAATAAAATAAAGTATACTATATTGAAGGACCTTTTATAAGCAATAAGTATAATTACATTTTACTGATACTGCTCTTTATACATTGTTTTCACTGTAATCACTGTACTGTGCTCAGCAATGAGAACCTAAAATAATGTTTAATAAAACTTTAAAGTTTCCACTAGCCATTTTATTTATATTTGAAGTAGCTATTGTATTTATTAAAGACATAAATATACAGTGAATTGATGACAATAACAAATATTTCTTTTAAAAAAACCCTCATTAACAACAAATAGTATACTCTAAGAACAATCGTTCTTACAATTGCATCTAAATAATTCTAAATGCAAATTACCATAAAGGTTCACAGCAACTTTACAAAACTTGAGATCTACAGGAACCTTTCCTTAATTACCCTGCTATTTCACTCACCCCTCTCAACTTGAATATCTCCAATCACACCAAATCACCACAAACACACTCACCCTAGGTCACAGGCACACTATTTCTTTTTATATGTTAAGGACACCTTCTTTAGAAAAGCACAAAGGAGCTGAAACCGGTTTGGCTCAATGGATAGAGCCTCGGCTTGAGGACTGAAAGGTCCTAGGTTCGATTCCGGTCAAGGGCATGTACCTTGGTTGCAGGCATATCCCCAGTAGGGGGTGTGCAAGAGGCAGCTGATCGATGACTCTCTCTCATCGATGTTTCCAACTCTCTATCTCTCTCCCTTCCTCTCTGTACAAAATCAATAAAATATATATTAAAAAAAAGAAAAAGAAAGAAAAGCACAAAGGAAATGGGCTCTGTGGACTAGAAATTTAGCTCTTAACATAAATCATTTTACACACACATGTACTACACACACAATTCAGGATCTGGGTGCTCTTTCATAATCTGACCTGTGCCTTCAATTACAAATTGATCTCACTCCATCTGATAGCCAAATCATGATACTATTTCACAGTGCCCCCTAGCTCTACAAGATGTATCAGTTTGAAACTGACATCTTTTGAACTGTCAAGCTCAACAGAATGTGTCAATCACTATAAGCCCCACTTAAGCGGAATTTATATAGATACTCTATTACCCAAATTTCATCTAATGAATAACAACTCACAATTAAATGTTGCTACTAATACTGATAAGACCCGATGAGGAAAAAAAAGTGATATGAACTGACAGGTTTGGAATTTAACCACATAACAATATATAGTTCAAAGTTCTGTAGCTTTTGTAACATGCAACTTGTTTGCTTTTCAGACAGTTATTAAGCAAGGGCTCATATAAAAATACACTTTACAAATGCCCTCTTTTAATGTAATTTAAAGCAGAAATGGCATATCATTAGACCAGAGTTCTTTAGGAGAATGGAATCAGTTTCTTCATTTAAAAAAATGCTGGATCAGATTAAGTAATCTCACTATTAGTCACAGTATTTATCATTACAAACTTAATCTGAATTGCTAACATTGAGAAATTTGTGAGAGTACAACCTGTAACCTTGGTACTGATGCTAAAAAATATGTCATATTTGGGTTACTTCAAGATCAGTAAGGGAGGGTGAAAAGTGAAGATGACGCAATGACATACACCCCCTTTTTTCTGGAAATGGATTCCTTTACAAAAACAAGGAAAAAAACAAAGTGAAGCAAAACTTCTAAGAAAAACAGCTACGAAAATTACTCAAGTGGTCAAACGCCCTTCACCTTACACTGCCTTTCTGGAAAAAAAAAAAAAAAAAAAAAAAGCCCTGTTATTCCACATCCAAACCCTAGTACACCCACACTACTATGAGGAAAAACGGAAAGGGGTGAACACTGGAAAAAGAACAAACTGGAAAGAAAAAAAAAGATGAAATAACAAGAACAACTACAATGAGGCAGAGTGGAACACGTCAAAAACACAAGCTTTTTTTTTTTTTTTTTTTTCTCCTAAAGAATGGCTCTGGGTCTACCGTTGTTCTAAAGTATTTAATTTGCACATCTTAAAATAGAGACCCCAAGGAGAGCAGCTTGAGGCGGTGGAAGGCAGGGGGCGGTTAGGTAAGAAGAGGCTGGCGAGGAAGTGCGTGCGGAGCATCAGAATGTGCGGGGGGCGGTGCTGGACCCGCCGGGCGGCAGCGGAGGCTCCGGGAGCGCAGAGCGGAGTCCGCGGCGGCCCGGGGCAGCGTGTGCCCGGCCCGGGGCACAGCCAGGCGGCACAGCCCGGAGGCACACCTGGCCAGGCGGCGGCCCCGGGGGAGAAAGGCCAGCCCGCCACCCGTGCCAACTGCAGAGATGACCATTGTCACCGGTTCTATTGTCTGGAGTGTTGTTAGATCGAGCCAGCAACCCGGAGACACTGTCAGGGCAGCAGGAGGGAGCGATGACAGCGGCCGTCCGGGCATGCTCCGCCCCGGGGGTCCCTTCCCCGCGGGGCCGTGCGGGGCGCCGAGGTCACGGGGACGCGCGGTGCCCCGTCTCCGGGGTCTCCTCGGGGCCGGCGGCGTCCCCCGCCGCGCAGCCCGGGAGGGAGCACCTCACTTCCCCTGCCTCCCCGCCCCCCGCCGAAAGCAGGGAAGACGCGGAACTTGGGCTCCCGAGCGGAGGCCACAGACCCGGTCACGGCCAGGGGTAAGGAGGCTCCGGCCGAAATTCCGCGTGGCCGCACCGGGACTGTGGCGCAGGGGAGGCGAAGCCCCGGCCGGTCGGGTTTCCCGATGGACAACGGCGCTCGGTCCGAGTGACCCGGCCGCGACCCCCTGCACCTCCCGGGTCCCCGGTCCCAGGCCCTCTCGCCTCCGCCGGTGACCCGGCCTCGGGGGGGTCCCCCCAGGCCTCCCCCTGCAGCCGCCCCTCTCGGAAGACAGACAGCTCCTCTCCCGGACCCTCGCCTCCTCGGACGCCCCCGCCGCCCGAGCCCGGGCCGCACCTCCGTCTTGGTGATCCGGTGCCGCCCCAGCTTCACCACGGCGAAGTTGCCCTTGCCCAGCGTGCCCTCGATGTCGTAGAACCCCACCCGGACCGGCCCGCGCTGCAAGTGCCTCGGGCCATCCGCCATGACCATGCTGGGTCCCGCGGCTGGGCACGGCGGACGGGAGCCTGGAGCGCGGGCTGGCGGGCGGGCGGCGGAGCTCGGGCGACGGCCGCTCTGGGCTCGCGGCTCCGCGCTCTTCAGTGCCTCCAGCTCCGCTGGGCCCAGCCAGGCGCGCGCCGCCGCTGACGTGCGCCGACGTCAGGGGGCCGCGGCGGGGGGCGGGGGCGGGGCCGGCCGGGATTGGTCGCCATGGCGACCAGAGCGGCGCCGACGTCGGCGGCGGGAGGGAAGGTGGGAAGACCGGCGGGGCCTGGGCGGCACGTTCCTTCCGGGCCGCGGCGCTCTGAGCTCGCTCTCTCCCCGCCGCTTGGCTGCTGCCAGGGGCGGGCGTGCACCCCAGTCCGCCCCGTTCCCCGGCGCCCCAGCCGCAGGCCGAGAGCGAACCCTGGTGGGCGCAGTGGGGGAATGCAGCGAACTGGACCGGGCCAGCCCGTTGGGTCTCCTTCCCCAGCTCCCTCCCGCGTTCCCCGCCAGCCCCGGGACCTTCCCGCCAAAACCTCTCATTGAGGACTTCGGAGGGTCTTCATTTTGGCAGGGTCGGAGAACATGGGGGATGTAAAGTACAGCATTGCTCAAGGGCTCATTTCTTGGTATCCTTTTCTCATTTTGTTTCCATATAAACCCCTCCACATTTTGATGTCTCTGAGGAGTAATCTTGACAGCTGCATGGTCCTTTATAGATTAACAGAATGTTAGCGTTGAAGAGACCTTAATGCAGGGATCTGTAACCTCACCTGGGCTTCGGAGCCTCAGCCCTGCCTCCCCCCCACCCCCCATATATGCAAATTTTTGCCTACTTGAATTTGTCTCTGGGGAGTTGGGACTATAGTCTTTATCAGGTTCCCAAATATGTTGCTGACCCCAAAAACGTTAAGAAATACATTCTTCATCTGTTGCACTGTCTTTCCAGAAGGGGAGTCAAGCTCCAAGGAAGAAAGGTAGTTGCCAAGGTCACTCAGGTAATGCAAGAGTTAAGATTGCAAATCTCACCAGTCTTCCATATGCCGACCCAAGAAAACAGGTATTTTACCATTTTGAAATATATGATGTGCCTGCAGATGTTGGTTCCTAAAGGCCATTCTTCACCAAACACAATCAAACTCTAGAGAAGGCTGATTCCAGAGCAGAGAGAGGGAATGTATTAAATGCCCTTGAAAGCTCTTGTGCAAGAAAGCAAGATTTTCAAAGAATGATGAGGACATGTTGAAAGGAAATAGGACAGCATGGGAAATACAGTCAGTAACATTGTAATAACTATGTATGGTGTCATTGTGTTTGAAATATTGGGAGGACCACTTTATAAAGTATATGATTGTCTCACCAGTAGGTTGTACACCTGAAACTAATACAAAATAATATTGAATGTAAACTACAATTGAAAAAAAACCATAAACATATAATCATAGAAAAAAGACCAAAAGAGTATACAAAAATTAATAATAAACAATAATTACTCCTGGGGGGAAGGAAATTATAGCTAACTCTTGACTGTACCTCCACTTATTGCTAGTAAATGTGGGAGAATTTGAGTATCATGAGTGAATAATGATAGAAATGGATTGCAACAAATTGAACTATGCATGCATGTTTATGCTTAAAATTTTAGGTATGGGGATGACAATTCCTGACAGTGGAATGTGAACTAGCACACATAGAAGAAATTATATTAGGAAAATCACTATTTTCAACCACTATAGAAATGATTGACTCAGATAAAATTATCAATAGATGTTATAATCATTGGGTGAAACTTTGCTAGGGAACAGGAAATGTATGGCTTTTGCTTTACAGTGTAAAAATGCATTAATTTTCAGCTCACCATCAAATTTATTGCATTTGTGGGCTAGGCACCATGGGAGACACCAGGGAAGCAAATGAGAATAAGGCACGGCCCCTGTCCTTGAGAGCTTATGGGTCAGAGTAGGAGCTCTGAAATCTGACTGCTTAGGTGTGAACTGTGGCTCTACCACCTACTAGCTGCTGGCTTTGGGAAAGCTGTTTTACCTTTCCCTGCCTCAATTTCTCATCGTTTAAATAATGCTGATAATAGCACCTACCTCAGAGGATATTGTGAGGAGGGTAGACACAAACAAATACTTATAATTTGAAGTGGTGAGAGCTAAGATAGATTTCCACACAGCGCTCAAAGGAGAGGCTATCAACCAATCGAAAGTTTCACAAGAGAGTCTTCCAAAAGATGAAACTCGAGTGGCTTTGAGAAGGTGGAGTAAGGGTTAGCCAGGAGGAAAAGGATGTTATGATCACTTGAAACAGAAGAAACAGCATGAACAATGGTTTTGAAGATATGAAGAGTCAAGATGTACTCAGGTAACTACTATCGGCTGTGAATGTCAAGGCTTAATAATGAAGTGCCCACAGTAAAACAGAGATACATGGCAACATGAGCTGGAGGGCTTCTCTCCTTCCAGTTAGGTGTTACTCCTAAACCCTCCAAAGAGAAATTTGGAAGTTGCAACTGTGATGGAAGCTGCTGGAGTGATGGAGAGATTAGAAAGATGTTGAAGATTGCTTCTAGGTTTCTGTCAGGAGTGAACAAATGCAATCAATTACTGAGAGCTGACCATGTGCCATTCACTCTGCTGGTCACTGAACATACAGAGTGGCTGAAATATGGACCTAGTCCTCAAAGAGCATGTAATACATTCAATTCAGACATTTAGTTCTTGTTCCTCTAATATATATAAAGATACTGTGAAATACTATCAAATAATTAGAAATCAATATATATTTTATATTGTGCTGGAACAAAATGAGTTGTGCTAGGAGTAAAATTTCTGCATTGTCATTTACAAGCTCTGGATACATAATTTTGGAGATTGGTGGAGGGATATAGGCTAAAAATTTAAAGATTGATAGTACTGATAAATTGAAGTCAAAGATGTGAGTGGTACCATGCAGTGAAAATATCAACAGTGAAGAAGACATTTCAGTTATTATTGCTTTCTGCTAGTATACGAGTCTGTTACTTATAGCTCAGGGGGATACACACACACAGATTCATAGGAGGTGCTGGTGTTGAGTTTTTGCCATTATGACTCAACTCTGAATGGAATAAACATTACATATAAGTAAATATTCATTCTTTTCTAATCTTCAATCTTGGAAAGTGTGTTATATCAGGAGAATTAGAATTTTATTAGCTACTAATTTTCTAGTAGGCCTTTTGTAGATATATTTTGGGAGCTGTGAGTATGTTAATTTCAGGTTTTTATATAATTACTAGAGGCCCAGTGCATGAATTCTTGCACAGGTGGGATCCCTTAACCTGGCTGGCAATTGGGGCCATCTTGCCCAGTCCTGATCAGGGCCAGCTGGCCGGGGGAAGGGACCATCGGAGGTTGGCCAGCCAGGGGGAGGGAATGCAGGAGGTTTGCTGGCCATGGGAGGTTAATTGTGGGTCAGTGCACATCATAGTGACCAAACAGTCAACCAGTTGATCAGTTGTAATGGTTGCTTAGGCTTTTATATATATAGATGTCAATTTTGGTGACTATTAATTTTAACCTAGTTTTAGCAGATACTTTTAGATTGCTTAAGTGTTATACTTAAATTTCTTATATTTGTAACTACAAATATTATTTTATCTTTCACATTTATTTTTGGTCTCCAAGACTAAGGAATATATGTATTTGTTTAGTTCACCAACCTAAAGGTAGCAAAAACAAGCCAATTAAAAAAACTCTCTACTCTCCTCTATACAATCCCTGCTTCCCTCCCACCCCTCACCCTCTCCCACCCTCGCAAAATATGAAGAAGACAGAATCCTACACGATTTGTTCAGCACTCATAGGAGTGAGTAAATAAAAAGAAGCATTCCCTCCCTGCCAAGGAAGAGAGGCCAGAGAAATAAAAGTAGAATGCAGAGGGAAAAACTATCTTTAAAATGTAGGGAGAAGAAAATTTAAAGGAGGGAGTACTTTCAGTCACTGAAAATATGTGAAGCAAGTTAAAGATGACAAGAATTCATTGGATTTAGGCATGAATAGATAATTAATGATCTTTGCAGAGGAGTTCAGAGTACTGAGGGCGGATGCCAAACTGGAGTGAGTGGGAAGAGGTAAAGAAAAGTAAGTGTAATGATCATATCAATAGGCCCAGAAAAAACATTCAACAAAATCTAACACCCATTTTTTATAAAAACTCTCAGCAAAGTAGAAATAGATGGGAATATCTCAACATGATAAAGGCCCTATATGACAAACCTATAGCCAAAATACTCAATGCACAAAAACTAAAACCATTTCCCCTAAGAACAGAAATAAGAAAGAGCTGTCTACTTTCACCAGTCCTATTCAATATAGTACTGGAAGTGCTAGCCACAGCTATCCCCAGACAAGAAGAAATAAAAGGCTTCCAAATTGGAAAGGAGGGAGTAAAACTCTAATTATTCACAGCTGACATGATATTGTACATAGAAGACATTTTACCCAGTGATCCCACTTCTAGGACTATATACTAAGAAACCTGAAATACAAATCAGAAAGAATATATGCACCCTTATGTTCATATCAACGCAATTTACAATAGCTATGATCTGGAAACAGCCCAAGTGCCCATCAATAGATGATTGGATAAAAAAGAGATGGTACATTTATACCATGGAATACTATGCAGCAGTAAAAAAAGAATCTCTTATTCTTTAAGAGAGCATGGAGGGACTAGGAAAGTATCATGCTAAGTGAAAGGGTTGGGGTCAAGAAGTTTTCCCAAGGAAGTAACATTTAAGGTGAGGTCTGTTAAGTCAATAGAGTAAGCCAGGGGATGAGATGTGGGGAGAGCCTTACCAACAAAAGTAAAAGAATTTTTGAATACTTGAGGTGGGAAGAAGCTGAAAATGTTCCAACTGAAGAGTAGCAATGGAAGTAGAAGGATGGGCTGAAGTGCATATTACATAGGGTCCCATATATTACCTAATAATGGAGAAACATGTAAGTTGACTGTACCTTCGTTACGCCCACAGCCAATCAGAGTGAGTATGCAAATCAACCCAACAAAGATGGCGGTTAATTTGCATACATACCTGGATCCGGAGAACCTCCTTGGCACCCAGGTCACTCCCAGCCAGCCATCGGCCCGAGGCTTTAGGCTCGGGAAGGGGCGGAGCTTGCAATCGGAGGGGTAGGGGTCCCCTTCCAAAGCCTGAAACCTGGGGCAGAGGCTTTAGGTGTGGGAAGAGGCTGAGCTTGGGATCAGCGGGAAGGGGAAAATATCAGTGGAAACATTAGGTGAGGATAAAAAAAAAAAAAGAAAGAAATGTCATATCCTATGAAAGACACATCTTGAAAATGCTTAAAGGAAGTTGTCATTTTTTCATGGTGAAGGGATTGAAGTTCGTGGTGGCTGCAGTGACTGGCAGTGGCTGCAGCAGTGGGGTGATGGGCCTGGCGCCTTCCCCTGATCAGCCTGGTCACCTCAAGCCAAGGGAGGTCAGACTGTGGCTTAGGTCTGCTCCCAATATGGAGTGGACTTAAGCCATCTATAGGACATCGCCTGAGGGCTCCTAGTATGTGAGAGGAGGCAGGCTGGGCTGAGGGACAAACCTCCCCCCCCCCCCCCCCAGTGCAAGAATTTCGTGCACCAGGCCCCTAGTGTACTATACGATGAGGTACATTTTATTTTATTTTTTTAATATATTTTATTGATTTTTTTACAGAGAGGAAGAGAGAGGGATAGAGAGTTAGAAACATCGATGAGAGAGAGTCATTGATCAGCTGCCTCTTGCACACCCCCTACTGGGGATGTGCCCGCAATCAAGGTACATGCCCTTGACCGGAATCGAACTTGGGGCCTTTCAGTCTGCAGACAGATGCTCTATCCACTGAGCCAAACCAATTTCGGCTGATGAGATACATTTTAACCCATAGACTTGAAATGGGATAAGTTGACTTATAACTGTTGTTGTCAGCTTGTAAGCATTAATAGGAATTATAATATGATATAGATGTCTGATTCTACAGAGCAAAATTTGAAAGTTGAAATATTTTATCTAAAATGTTTCTTCTAGCAGCCTCCTACTTCTTTTCTACAAAACCTTTGGATTTAATAAAGCAAATGTGATAAACTTCCAAAAATCACTATCAAAATGCACTTTGGTTATTGGATGAGAGTCTCTAGGCTTCCTTCCTCTCTGCTATTCTAATTTTTTTTTCCGTTAGCTTCATGATTGCGTTAATTAGGTTTTTGCATAGGGAAAAGATAAGCATCAACCTCTGAAATTCCAAGAAGGCAAGGAACAGCACACAGACCTTTGGCAGATGACGGGGAAGGGAGGCTCAGGTAGGTAAGCACTGTAATGGAATTTTTGAATCTTGGTTTGTCCTGGTACAACTATGGCCCCAGGAAATACTTGTTTTTCACAGTTTTGTCTGATATAAACTTGCATAAAGCCTCCGATTTTGCCAAGATAGAGAATTAACATGGGCAGGCTGCTGATTCCAAGATCAGTCTTGGAGAAACTCTAGAGGAAAACCATCATGAAACTAGGAAATAATGGGAAAGAAGTAAAACAAAACAGAGAAATTCCTGGGGGACAGGAAAGCCTGTTTTGAGCTAGTGTGTGTGTGTATCTCCTGGGGTAGAAGACTTCTATGGAGATTACCAACAGAAGCTTAGATTGCTGATATAAGTATCCTCAAGGATGACAATCAGGACTGAAGGGAGCTAGAATGTGGAAAACTGGTGAGGATTGACTGACCTTGATCGCTTACTCACTTCTATCTCCCAAATCTCTCCAGATTCTTGGGCTAGTGAGTTATTAGTTAGGAATACCTCCTTCTTAAGGCTGCTTCTCCTTGAGGGGTGGAAAGTGTAGTGGGTCTCATAGTAGGGTCCTGACTTGCAGAAATATTTGGTGGCATGATACCCAGCCTGAACAATTATTTATGTAGTGGTGCTTAGAGCTCTCTACCCTAGGGTTATCTTCTCCTCTTTCCTTGATCTCACTGGATGTTGACATCTCTGCTCTTTGGTATTTTCTCATACCAAATGCTCAGACAGAATAGCTGATAACATCAGAGAAATATCTGTTCACGTAAGGAGAGGTCTAAAGAGCATAACCATTTCAAAAGAACAACCTCTATTATAGATTCCGCCAGAAGCAAATATATTAAGTGGGAGGAAGATGGGGGATCCCGACTGTGCTGAACTCCAGACTCATCAGGGTGAATCTGGACTGTCAGGAAAGAGAGAGGCATGCTGGACTCAGGGGAGCTGCAGAAGGCAGAGGTCCAGAGGTATGCTCATGTGGAGAGGACTGGTGACTAAGTGTGTGGCTGGCTTTCTCAGGTGGGAGGGAGATGGGGACTCCTGACTGCGCTGAACTCTATTTACAGGTGAGACTTTGGGGACCCAGACTCATTCAGGGAGAAACTGGACTGTCTGGCAGTGGGTGAAATCTGAGGGAGGCTTTCTCTCAGAGGTGCTTGCAGAGATTACTAAGGGACACTGAGACCCAGGGGCCTCATAGGGCAGGACTGATGGGAAACCAAGGCTATCTTCCCTGCCCTGGGACTCTGCCTCATCTAAGCTGAGCACAGAGGCTTTTGCAAGCCTTGTCTCATAAGGGTGTCTCCAGCACCGAAGTTCTCCCAGTGTAGACACAGCTGATCCTCACAGCCAATTGGTCTGGATGTCAATACCTCCCAATGATACCAACAACAACCAAGATTTAACTACAATAAGACTGTGCATACAGCCCACAAAGGGGTGCACCAAGAGTGTCCACCTCAGGTAACTGGGGATGCTGAGCCATTGTGCCCTATAGGACACCTAGCACACAAAGCTTCTCTTCCAACTCAGGGAAGCAGAGAAAATACGGAGACAAAGAAACAGGTCACAAATGAGAGTGCACAGCTGAGTGCGTGGCTGGCTTTGGAGGAAAGCAAATGACTGGATATAGAGTTCAAAACCATGGTTATAAGGTTTTTCAAGAATTTCATAGAAAAGACTGATAAATTTAGCGAGACCCTTGAGGATATGAAAAAGGACCAACTAGAAGTTAAGCATACACTTACTATATATATATATATATATATATATATATATATATATATATATATATATTACAGAGATCTAACAGCAGACTAGAGGATCGCAAGAATCAAGTCAAAGATTTGAAGGAAAAAAAACCAAAAAAACAAAACAATAAAAAACACACACAAAAAACCCCCCCACAAAACACCCAACTGGAAAAGCAAAAAGAATCCAAAAATATAAAGATAGTATAAGAAGCCTCAGGGACAACTTCAAGCATACCAACATCCGAATTATGGGGGTGCCAGAAGAAGAGAGAGAGCTAGACACTGAAAACCTATCTGAAGAAATAATGACCGAAAACTTCCCCTACCTAGTGAAAGAAATAGACTTACAAGTCCAGGAAGCACACATAACCCCAAACAAAAGGAATCCAAAGAGGACCACACCAAGACACAGCATAAATAAAATGCTAAGAGCAAAAGACAAAGGGAGAATATTAAAAGCAGCAAGAGAAAAACAGTATCCACAAGGGAGCACCCATATGATTTGTCAGCTGATTTCTCAACAGA
Source organism: Pipistrellus hanaki (assembly GCF_964339955.1). Taxonomy (NCBI): domain Eukaryota; kingdom Metazoa; phylum Chordata; class Mammalia; order Chiroptera; family Vespertilionidae; genus Pipistrellus; species Pipistrellus hanaki. The sequence goes on along the minus strand of NC_140511.1, from coordinate 12,493,331 downwards.
AACTATGTAGGCCAGAAGGGAGTGGCAAGAAATATTTAAAGTGATGAATAGCAAGAACCAACAACCAAGATTACTCTACCTAGCAAAGCTATCATTCAGAATTGAAGTTCAGATAAAGAGCTTCACAGATAAAAAGCTAAAGGAGTTCATCAATACCAAACCAGTATTATATGAAATGCTGAAAGGTATTCTTTAAGAAGAGGAAGAAGAAGAAAAAGTAAAGATAAAAATTATGAACAACAAATACATATCTATCAATAAGTGAATCTAAAAATCAAGTGAATAAAAAAATCTGATGAACATAATAAACTGGTGAATATAATAGCATCAGGGGTATATAAAGGAAGTGAATTGACAATTCTCAGGGGGAAAAGGGTGTGGGGGTGCAGGAAGAAACTGGACAAAAATCGTACACTTATGTATGAAGACAGTGGGAGGGAGGTAAGGGCAGAGGGTGGCGTGGGAACCAGGTGGAGGGGAGCTATGGGGGGAATAAAGAGGAACACCTGTAATAATATGAACAATAAAGATTTATTAAAAAAAGAAAAAAGTGAAGAGGAAATACTAGGCAATATGTTATAGTAGAGATGACCTCAAATGAGATAGAACAGACATGGCTAAAAAGAAAATTAGTGAGCTGAAGACCAGATTAAGGAGCTTTTCTAGAATGAAGCAGGAGAGAATAAAGAAAAAGAATATATGAAATAAAAGTTAAGAGATAAAATTGTATTGGAATATAAACTTCAACTTACAGATAATAGGAGTGTCAGGGAGAGAGAAAAATAAAAATGACAAGAGAAAGTATTTGAAGAAATGGAAATTAATTTCCCAGAATTAAATAAAAAGGAAAGAACTCATATTTATTTACGTAATATCAAATAAGAGTGATAACTAGAAACTAATCCTGGTAGTATCATGAAAGTAAAGTTTTTACAGGCAAAGATGAAATTCTAAATGTTTTGAGAGAGAGAGAGCAGATCAAATGTAATGAAACAAAAATCATCAGGATCTCAGACTTTTCAAGAACAACAAGAAGGCAATAGTAATATTTTTAAAGTATTAAAAAGACAAAAGAACTTTGAGCCTAGATTTATAGCCAGCCAAATTTAAACGTGAAGGTATAATAACATTTTTAAGGCATTTGTCATACAAAGACCCAAATTGAAAGCAGTACTGGAAAAAGGTACTGAAATAAGGGAAAAAAATCCAGGAAATGCTGGTAGATGACGTAAATATAACCAAATACCTGGATAAAGTTTGCTGTTGTCTTTCAAAAACTAGTGAAGACCAAAGAAAAGAAAATGAGGAAGTATTTCTACAGTAACCGAGACTCAAATTCTATACAATATCAAAAGTTAGACATTTTTAAGATAGATAAATAAAACAGGATACATTAAAGAAAATAGAAGGAAGGAGATGGCAGATTAATGGGAAGTGGAGAGACTGTTCCATAAATGGATTTGTAAAATATGGTTATTTATCTGGAAAAAATATATATAATTTTAAAAATGAACTTCAGGTAAGGTAAAAACTTTAATGTTAAAAGTAAATTTTACTAATTTGATTAGAAAATATAGGTAAATACCCTTCTGATTTAGGGGTAGGGAAACATTTATTAAAGACATATATAAGAGCCTGTAACTATAAAATATGAATAAATGTGACTATATTAAAATTCAGATCTGAACACTAAAAAATACCTTGCAAAAAAAAGAGAGAAGGTACTGCCCATCCAGTGTGGTTCAAAGGTTGAGCATCGACCTATGAACCAAAAGGTTACTGGTTCCCAGTTAGGACACATGCCTGGGTTAGGGGCTTGATCCCCAATAGGGGGCATGAAAGAGGAAGCCAATTCATGATTATCTCTCATCATGGATGTTTCCATCTTTTTCTTTCCCTCTCCCTTTCTCTCTGAAAACAATAAAAATATATTAAAAGAGAGAGAGAGAAGAGGTACAAACTGGATGAAGATATTTGCAACTCAACAACGAATTTATATCAAGAATATTTAAAAGTTTCCTCAAATTAATAAGGAAATGATAACCCAATAGAAAATGGACAAGATATATAAACATGAATTTCACAAAGGAGAAATCACATATAATCAATAAAATATTTATGAGATGTTACTTATTGATTGGGAAAGACAAATTAAAATCACAATGAGATACCAATTTATACCCATTAAATTGGCAAAATTAAAAAGTATGACAATGACAAGTATTAGAGAGAATGTGAATTAATAAGGTTTCTTATACAAATGCTTGGGAGTGTATATGAGCATGACCACTTGGGAAAGTTTTTCATTATATAAATGTTGAATATTTCTATATTCTATAATCTAGCAATTCTACTTCTAAGTATATACCTAAGAAGAGCTCTATGTACATTGGAAGACATAAGAAAGAATGTTTCCTGCTGCACTTATGCACAGTAAGATAAATACCTTAAACAACACAAATACTTAGTCATAGGAAGTAGATAAATAAATTGTGGTAACTTCCTAAAATGACATATTATATAGCAAAATTAACAGCTATAAGCAAAAGTATGAATAATTTGAGCAATACAATCTTTAAAAAAAACAGAAGTTCCTAAAGATTTTATAAAGCCTGCCAACCTTTTTATAATGTTAAAAACGAAGAAAATGAACGATATAATTTTTAGGAATACAAATATGTTATAAACATATAAATTGAAAAGCATATTTTAATATTAACTGCAAGATTCAAGGAAGGGGAAGAAGTAGATGAATAGATTAGGGAGAAGATCATAGGTGGGTATAAATGATTGTAAATGTTCTAATTATTAATTTTTTAAAAATCCTCACCTAAGGATATTTTTCCATTGATTTTTAGAGAGAGTGGAAGGGAGTGGGAAATGCACACAGAGAGAAAGATCAATGTGAGAGGGACACATCAATTGATTGCCAGGGATTGAGCCTGCAACTGAGATACGTAACCTTGACCGGAATCAAACCTGGGACCCTTCAGTCTGCAGCTGGATGCTCTATTCACTTAGCCAAATTGGCTAGGGCAGTGTTCTAATTCTTATCTTGGGTGGCCATTCACAACTATTTATATTATTAATAAAAAGAAATAAGTACATAGTATGTATAAATAGAAATAAAGAGGGCCAGTGATGAAAGCATGTCATGAATGCAAGATAATCCAATTCTGTGCACTTGAGTGGGAAACAAAAAACAGCATCTACTTTCCCACTGTTTCATTTTTATTATTAGTTATCATTAAGCCACACAATGATCTTGTTTTTATCGAATAGTTACTAATATAATCCCCTTTTTTATGAATCAAATCTTAGTGAGTTAAAATAATTTGTTTAAGTCCATGAAGCCAACATCTAATATAATTCAGAATTTGAAGTCTCAGCTGTTTGACTGTAAGGCTTAGCACTTAACAACTGGGTTGGGCTCTGGGTTACTAAGACTGTTTTACTAAGATATCAACCAAGAGTAGTTATTCTGCTGAAGGTAACGCTCTCTTGATATGTCAAGGTAAGAGTTCACCTAACATTTAATTATTTTGCCATACAGGTATGCCATGGCAAGTTGAGGAATTTACACATGCATGTCATAATGGAAAAGCTGTGTTCAAATGAAGTCACATATCATATCACTGAATAATAAGAATTTAAATGCAAGAAAGCTCAAGTAAGAAAGTTCATGCTCTGTTGGATCAGAAGTGATTCAGTTCTCTAGTCCAAATAATGTTCCTTTTTCGTATGTCCACACATATGATCATATGTAAAATAGAACGACAAACTAGAATGTTTGCAAAACCTTTTCAGTGTTTGTAAATTTTCTCTACACCTAATTTTTTCAACTTTGTGTCCTCTTTCTGGTTTCATCTTTAAAGAATGCCAATTTGTAGCTAATGCCCCCTTTACTGGTTAGTCATATTTTGTCATAAATGTCTTCCTAAATAGCATCCATCTATCCCTGTGAGTAAAGATAATTTGATGCTTTTTTTTTCACATGTAGGAGCCAATCTCTGATGCAGAAAAGGCTAGAGAGAGATTTCTTTGTCATCAAGCCTTTCCTAGCTTATATATAATATGTGTGGCAGAGTCAGGCCCATTTGAAAACTTAACAAATGTGCCGGGAAGAAAACCACTATATGATGCTTATTTGTAGTACCCTGATTTATTTTGGAGGGCAGAGTTGACAGTGAGGAAGAGAGAGGAGTATGTATTTTTATGTGAAGCAGACAGAATGCCACCAAGAACCTGGTTTGTGGGCAGATGCCATATAATGACTTGTACAAAAACTTTGGGGGGGAAATATTGGAGGTGTGGAATTTAGATTGAGAAGCAGCATCTAAGGCTTTTGTTTTATAGCTAAAAATTCTATTAATCTTCAATTTAGCATCAAATTAAATGTACTACGTACCCTCACAGACGTCTGACTTTTGGGTATATCTCTCTCCCAATTTCTTCTGAAGTTGGTGCTCTCATTTCCTTCCGGTGTTTACATGTCAAATCTATTCATCAGAGTAAAATGAGGATCTTTGAGGGCAGAAATCACATTTAATTTTCTGTTAGGTTCAACCCTCAATTCCCAAATAGTGCATACCATATGGTAAATAACAATTATGCTTCTTAGCTACCCCTTTCAAATTGCCATGTTAAGAACAAAAAACAGCCCCATCCAGTAGCCCAAGGAAATCCAAATGAGAAGGATGAAAGAAGATACTGACCACTCCCCAGAAGGCTAAATACAGTAATTTTATTGTTTTGCCCATAATCACTGTTTGACCAGAAACATTTCAGGGTATGTTGGTTCTAAGACATGGATGTTCAATAATCAAATTCAGAAAACATCTGTTAAAATGGCTTCCTTTCTCCTCCACTCCTGAATCTCTAAATTCTTAAATACTAAAGATGGTGAAACAATATGCTTTCTAAAATTATTTTCAACTCATACAGTATTAGACCTCAAAACCCTGACAGAAAATTAAGGAGCAACTCTGAGCATCAAGAAGCTAACCACATGGCAGTAAAGTTCTATGGGTATGGAGCTAAGAGCCTTGGATTCTGGTCTTAGCTTCACCAAGTTGTAGGTAAGTAATAAGTGGATAGTTCAGTGTGTGTCTCAGTTTCCTTACATGTAAAGTAGTAATAATAATCTGTTTTATATGCTAACTTCACTGGGTAGGCAGGTAATGCATGGGAAATCACTTCATAAACTATTCCTAAGTCCTCTTCTCTGTATTTTTTATGGAGCAGAGTAGAGGATCATGTCACATTCATTCTTTCTACTCCATTCTGCATATATATACTGAAAACATCTGACTGCCCTCAGTCTGAGGCAAGTGAGGCTTGCTCTGGCTTTAGAGGGCCCCAAATGTCACAGTGCATCCCATCCTGAACTCACTCACCTCTTGCCCCCAAATTCATTTTTTTAATTAAAAATTTTAATTGGTTGATATTTATTTATTTATTTATTTATTTATTCATTTATTTATTTTTAAGAAATAGAGGAAGGGGAAAAGAGAGAAAGAGAAACATCAATTTGTTGTTCCATTTATTTATGCATTAGTTGGCTGCTTCTTGTGTGTGCCTGACAGCAATCAAACCCCCAACTTTGGTGTATTGGGATGATGCTCTAACCAACTGAGGAACATGGCCAAGGCTCACTCCCAATTTCTTTTATATATATATATATATATATATATATATATATATATATATATATATATCCTGTTTCCCCGAAAATAAGACAGTGTCTTATATTAATTTTTGCTCCCAAAGATGCACTAGGTCTTATTTTCAGGGGATGTCTTATTTTTCCATGAAGAAGAATACGGTACACATTTATTGTTAAATGAAAATAAAGGAAATTTATTACCTGTATACGGTACTGTAGTACGGTAGTTGTCAACACAAACCAGACAAACTGTGAATCCTATAGTATCAAGAATTTACTCATTTATTCAATGACAATCATGTCATCATCTTCTGGAACATCATCATAACAATCCAATTCCTGAATTTCCTGGTGAATTTCTTGTGACTCCATTTCTTTCAGAATTACTGGACCAAATCTCTCATGTTTAGCAATTGCACTGTCTTTAAATGAGTACTTCTGGTCAAGGTAGCCTGCTCGCAGTGCATTTGCAATGCAACTGTCAGTGATTTTCTCCCATGAATTCTTCACCCAAGTCACAACTTCTTGCAGTTTAGGTTTCACAAAGTTTCCACGCTGATTTCTCTTCATTCTATTTTCAATGTAGTCATTAATTTCCACGCACAAATTGTCTTTGAATGGCTTGCTTATTGCAATATCAAGAGTCTGGAGATAGGCCGTCATTCCTGCGGGAATCATTATCTGATCTATTTTTTCTTTTGTGAAGAAATGTGTTCATGTCTTTAGTGCGGTGAGTGCTGGCTGCATCCCAGACTAGCAGACCTCTTTGGCTCCCTCGCATAACAAGCAGCAGCATTAAATCGACCCACTTCCTTATAACTGCTTGTGTGGCCCCAGCTTTTTCAGTTTCAAGGATAAAAACGCCCAAAACACGTTCAATCTTCTCCTTCTTGCCCTTAGAAAAGATTAAAGGTGGGATTTTAGTGCCATCCAGACGAATTGCCAAAATACAGGAAACGTGCACTTTCGTAAGCAGTGGAGGGAATGGAGCCTAGGGGGGGCCTTATTTTTGGGGGGATGCCTTATATTTTACTCAGAAGGAAACCTGTAAGTAGGTCTTATTTTCGGATGATGTCTTATTTTCGGGGAAGCACAATATATATATATTTAATTTTATTTTAACTTTTTAATTTTATTGATTTTTTACAGAGAGGAAGAGAGAGGGATAGAGAATTAGAAACATCGAAGAGAGAATCATCCATCAGCTGCCTCTTGCACACCCCCTACTGGGGATGTTCTGTGCCCGCAACCAAGGTACATGCCCTTGACCGGAATCGAACCTGGGACCTTTCAGTCCGCAGGCCGATGCTCTATCACTGAGCCAAACCGGTTTCAGCATCACTCCCAATTTCTTAAAGAGTACATGGCCCCTTCTTTCACTTGGGCATTTAGCATTGATATAATATGGCCATAGCCTATATATCCACTTTTATAACTAACACTGTTTAAACCCTAGGAAAACATTTCTAACCCACATAATCAAAACAGGGGATGGCTGCCCCTGAATGTGATAAAGGTTTATGGTTTGTGCTATTGCTAAAGACAAAGTCCCATACTGCTTTGAAGTGTGGAGAGCATTTGAGTGATAGTGCTTAGATAAGAGGGAAGACAAATTAACCAGTTCTTCAAATTTTCTCTTTCAACAAGGATGAACAAAATCTTTCCATATTCAATTATTGTTCTCCAGTAGAGCTAAGTTTTACTTATTTTGTATTCACAAATTTAGGGTGGTTTCACAACTGTTGCATATGGTGGCTGAGGAATATTTTGTGACATTAAATTGTATGTATATAATGAAGATCTAACTAAACTATTTATGAAGCATGATATCAATTATTGGCATTGGCAGCTAGAAGGACAATAAATTCTGAATGAGGAATTGTTTTATTTTTGTAAACCATTTAATAACATTTCATTAAAAATTTAAAAACTAAATTTTAAAAACTTTTATTTAAAATGTTGACATTCTCCAAGCGGGTGGGGCTCCAGCATAGAGGCTACACCATCTAAAAGGGGAGAAAAGTGGTGGCTGAGCGCAGTTTCACCACCACCCAGATTGGCCTTGGACACTACCCTGGACCTGAGCAGTGAGCCATAGGCTAGTGGAACCTTGAAGGGACCCCTGCCATTGACTCTGGGACCTCCCCCGCCCAAAATCACAGTGACTTGCAGAGTCACATGCCACTCCCACCATAAGTCATATGCCAATGGGACCTTGCAGGCAATCCTAGCCATGGGAGCTGGGACCCCATGCACATTCATAATAACTTGTACAAGATTGGGATGAGCCACGTAGTCAGACAACCTGTGAGGAGACTAAAGCATGAACTGAATAATAACATTCAAGACCCAACTACATCAGGAGAACCCAAATAACTCGAGTAGAGACTTCCTAGAACACCCAACTCAGGAGAACTGAATCATTGGGTCCCTCAAAACACTTACTACCTACATAGGGCCAATCCCCAAAAAGCTGAATGGCATAGCAGTGTGATCTAAGACATAGAAACAAATACAAAGCAACAGAAGAAATGGGAAGACAAAGAAACAATCCCCCCCAAAAAAGAAAAGGAGGAATAGCCAGAAAAGGAACTAAATGGAATAGAGGCAAGTGATTTGCCAGATAAATAATTCAAAGTAGCCTTGGTTTGTTTGGCTCAATGGATAGAGCATCAGTCTGCAGACTGAACAATCCCAGGTTTGATTCCGGCCAAAGGCACATGCTTGGGTTGCAGGCTCAATCCCCCGTGTGGGGCATGCAGGAGGCAGCCAATCAGTGATTCTCTCTCATCATTGAAGTTTCTATCTCTCCCTTTCTCTAAAATCAATAAAATATATATTTAAAAAATAATTCAAAGTAATGGTTATAAGGATGTTCAAACATCTGATTGAGAATTACCAGCAACTCAATGAGAATTATAAGGAACTGAATGAGAAATACACCATGAGTAAGAATCAAGAGGAAATGAAGAATGACATAGCTACAATAAAGAACATCCTGGAAAGTTTCAAAAATAGACTAGAAGAAGCTGAGGAATGTGGATAGGGTAGAAAACAACAACCAAACAGAGCAGCAATTGGAAAAAAAATTAAAAAGCAGGAGGAGAGTTTAAGGGAGCTTTGGTACAATATGAAATGAGGCAATATCTGCATAATAGGGTGCAAGAAGGAGAAGAAACTGAGCAAGAAATAGAAAACCTGTTTGAAAAAGTGATGACAGAAAATTTCCCTGACTTGGGGGGAAAAAAGTCACACAAGTACAGGAAGCATAAAGGGTCTCAAACAAGATGAGGCAAACAAGACCCACACCAAGACACATCATAATTAAAATGACAAATGTTAAAAACAGAGAAAAATATTAAATGCTGCAAAAGAGAAACAGAAAGTTACCTACAAGGGATCTCCCATTAGATTATCAGCTTATTTCTCAACAGAAAAACATCAGACCAGAAGGGAATGGCATGAAGTATACAAAGTGATGAAAAGCAAGGACTGAATTCAAGAATACTCTATCCAATAAGGCTATCATTCAAAATTGAAGGTGAAATCAGGAGCACTGAGGCAAAAAAGGACAAGGGAGTTTATTACCACCAAACCAGCAATGCAAGAAATGCTCAAGTGATTGTTGTAAAAAGAAGAAATAGAAATGGAGGAAGGAATTCAGGCATAAAAAAAAATGGCAACAAACAAGTGCCTATCAATAATAACCTTAAATGTAAATGGATTAAATGCTCTAATCAAAAGACTTAGGGTAGCTGAGTGGATAAGAAAACATGACCAAAATATATGCTGAGTACAAGAGACTCATCTCAGAACAAAGGACTCACACAGACTGAAAGTGAAGGGATGGAAAAAATTTTTTTTAGGCAAATGTAAATGAATAAAAAACTGGGGTAGCAATACTCATTTTTGACAAAATAGACCTCAAAGTGAAAGCCATAACAAGAGATAAGGAAGGTCACTTCATAATACTAAAGGAATCAAAACAACAAAAGGATGTAATTCTGGTAAACAAATATGCACCCAATACAGGAGCACCCAAATATATATATATAAAAAAAAGTTCTGGAATATATCAAGGGAGAGATCAACAGCAATACAATCCTAGCAGGGGACTTTAATACCCCATTGACATCACTGGATAAATCTTCTAGATAAAAAAATCAATAAGGAAACAGCAATCTTTTTTTAAAAAATATATATATTTTATTGATTTTTTGCAGAGAGGAGGAGAGAGGGATAGAGAGCTAGAAACGTCGATGAGAGAGAAACATCGACCAGCTGCCTCCTGAACACCCCCTACCAGGGATGTGCCCACAACCAAGGCACATGCCCCTGACCGGAATCGAACCTGGGACCCTTCAGTCCACAGACCGACGCTCTACCACTGAGCCAAACCGGCTTCGGCAGAAATCAGCAATCTTAAATGACTCACTAGATCAGATGGAACTAACTAACATCTTTAGATTATCCTACTCCAAAGCAACATAAGTGCATATGGGACATTTTCAAAGATTGACCACATTTTAGGGCACAGGTTAAGTCTCTACAAGTTCAAAAAGATTGAAATCATATCAAGCATCTTCTCAGATCACAAAGGCAAAAAATTAGAAATCAAATACATGAAAAACAATAAAATACCAACACATGGAGGCAAAATAGCCTGCAATGAAATGGTTACCAATGAGATCAAAGAAGAAATAAAACACATTCTGGAAACAAATAATAATGAAAACAGAGCAATCCAAAATCTGTGGGATATAGTGAAAGCAGTCCTGGGAGGGAAGTTCATGGCATTACAGGCCTAACTAAAAAACAAACAAACAAGAAAACTTGTAATAAGTTGCCTAACCCTACAACTTAAAGACTTGAAAGAGAGCATTAAGAAAAACCCAGAATAAATATAAGGAAGGAAATAATAAAGACCAGAGCAGAAATAAATAACATAGAGACAAAACAAACAAACAAACAAACAAAAACCAAAAACAAACAAATAAACAAAAAACCCCCAATAAAACCAGGAGCTGGTTCTTTGAAAGGATCAAGATTGATGAACCTCTAGCCCAGGGGTCCTCAAACTTTTTAAAGTGGGGGCCAGATCACGGTCCCTCAGAGAGCTGGAGGGCGGGACTATATGAACTACTAATTCCTACTGTAACACCTCGGCTGCGCTCACTGCCCAAAAAACCTGGCGGGCAGGATCAGACTCCTCTGCGGGCCGCATGTGGCCCGCGGGCCGTAGTTTGAAGACCCCTGCTAGCCAGATTCACCAAGAAACAAAAAAAAGAGGATTCAAATAAACAAAATTAGAAATGAAAGAGGTGAAGTAAGAACCAACCCACAGAAATACAAAGGATTGTAAATAATAATAATAATAATAATAATAATAATAATAATACTACGAACAATTCTATTCCTACAAATTGGACAACCTTGATGAAATGGACATAGTCCTAAAAAAAATACCATCCCCCAGAAAACCTGTATAGGCTAATAATTACAAGAAGAATGAAGCAGTAAAAAACAAGACAAAACAAAAACAAACAAACAAAAAACTTCCAGCAAACGATAGCTCTGGGCTGGATGGCTTCACAGGGGAGTTTTACCAAAGACTCAAAGAAGAAGTAGCACTTATCCTCCTCAAACTATTCCAAAAAATTCAAGAGCAAGGAATACTTCCAAGCTCTTTCTATAAAGCAAGCATTACCCTAATCCCCAAACCAGTTAAAGACATTACAAAGAAAGGGAATTATAGATCATACCCTGGTAAGCATTAATGCTACAATCCTCAACAAAATTTTAGCAAATTAGATCCAGCAATATATTTTAAACATAGTACACCATGACCAAGTGGTATTTATTCTGGGGATACAAGACTGGTACAATATCCGAAAATCAATAAATGTGATACATCACATAAACAGATTGCAAGACAAAAATCACATTATCATATCAATGGATGCATAAAAAGCATTCGACAAAATCCAACACCCTTTTTTGGTAAAAACTCAGCAAAGTGGTAATAGAAAGATCATACCTCAACATAATAAAAGCCTTATATGATAAAACCTACAGCTAATATCATACTCAACGGGCAAAAACTAAAACCATTTCCCCTAAGAACAGGAACCAGACAGGAATGCTCATTTTCACCACACCTGTTCAACATAGTACTAGAAGTGCTAGCTGTAGCGATCAGACAAGAAGAAGAAATAAAAGGCATCCAAATTGAAAAGGAGGAAGTAAAACTGTCACTATTCACAGATGACATGACATAGAAAACCCTAAAGACTTCATAAAAAAACTACTAATTTAATAAATGGATTCAGCAACATAGCAGGATATAAAATGAACACCCAGAGATCTATAACATTTTTATACACCAATAATGAACTCTCAGAAAGAGAAATTAAAAAAAACCAACAACAACAATCCCATTTACCATTGCACCATAAAATGAAGATACTTAGGAATAAACTTAACCAAGGAGGTAAAAGACCTATACTTCAAAAACTACAGGACTTTAAAAAAAGAGATAGAGGAAGATATACACAAGTGGAAAGATATATGGTGTTCATGGATTGGTAAAATCAACATAATTAAAATGTCCATAC